>NC_085116.1:12599256-15198512 GCF_030269925.1 Bombyx mori
TTCTGTTAATAATGCATCCGTCTTCTATACTTCTTGACCACTCAGATACGGTAAAGGTTTTCGCGTACTTGTCTACTTAAAAAAACTATCAAAAATAATTATCATTCTTTATTTGTAAATTAATCATATTCTATCATATTAATTCAAAACTCAAACTGGGCTTTAAACTAATAAATAATATAAATATTCTCAGTAATTGAGATGGCGTGATTAGTTAATGGTAAAATATTTGTAACGACTTCTGTAAATGAGATAGCAATTATGCTTAAATGCTGATTTTCGAATTTTTATTATCAAAGTAATAAAAGTGTTCTAAACATTTACCACATTCTCTATTTAAATATGTATTTCATTGACGATAGTAGTTTTGGCTAAAATATCCATTTCAGCTTTAAAAAAACTTCTTTGAGATGTCAACTAAGCTAACTAAACTACGGATAGCTAGGCCTTTGCCCAATCTTTTGACATTTTTGAAAATGATAAAAACATGACAGAAGATTTTAATTTACTATTCGCTTTTACTGGATCACATACATCATATCTTTTTCTATAAAACAATTCAGACGACAAGCGAAGAGTCTCGAAGAGAGCAGCGGAATTCACGTCTTTGGTCTGCGATATAATAATCAGACAAACCCACGTACTGTATTAAGTACAATAACAATAATTCATTGGCATATCGAGCTATTCGTTACAATGCAGATACAATACACATTACAATCAACGTTTTAACCCAATATTCCTTCGTATTTTTTTAATAATTTCGTATTAAAAAAAATAATAGTCAAATCATTTTCGTATTATTACCACAGTGCTCTGTAATTCGGTGAAACCGTTTTATTCAAGCGCCTCTGTATACAATTTTCACGCGTCACGCCTCCGAGGGCGGCGCGCCCATCTGATAACAGCCTCAAATTGTTTCCACTTGAAGCACGCTATCTGATGGTATATTAAAAAGGATTGTTTTACAAAAAAGAACACTTTAAAACGAAACTTCTTTGATTTTTGTCAAGTATATCTAGTGTTTTTTTCGGTACCCAATTTTTTTTATTTTTAATGTATCAAAAAGTGAACAAACTTACAGCCCATCTGGTATTCAATGGTTACTAGAACCTACTTATCTACTAGTGGTAGGGACTCTTGTGAGTCCGCACGGGTAGGTACCACCACCCTACCTATTTCTGCTGTGAAGCAGTAATGCGTTTCGGTTTGAAGGGTGGGACAGCCGTTGTAACTATACTGAGACTTTAAAACTCTTATCTCAAGGTAACCACTTAACACCAGGCGGGCCGTGGTCATCCACCAATCTAAGTAATAAAATTAAAAAAACCCCATAAATCTCACTAATAACTGGCGGAACTCACTCTGAGACATCAGGGTAAATTTATATTAAAATTGCCTATGTTAAAATATTTAACCCACATATAAGAATTGCGACTACAAAATGGTTCGTGCAAACTTTTTCGTTTTATAACATTATTATTATTTCATTATTAATTCATGTTATAATAAATAGCATATAAACACTAAAAGTACACATAATTATGAAATTTATCAGAATATAATTACCACCAAGACCAATAACTTACGAAACATTTTTGCTTTGCTTTATAACTGAAGTGATAAATATAAGATATCAACTAAATCATAAAACAATTCAGTGCTTTGTGAGTGAAGCTATAAAAAGATTTCATATTTATTATTTGTAGCGCGAGGATTGAGAATAAAATACACATGGCAGACGTGTCGGCACACAATGTTAGGGTCCGATCGTCCCGCGTTGCCAGCCCTTATGCACAAGGTTGCTACACACCGAAAAAAGAAAAAAAAGATTTTTATATAGCAATTTAAAAAAAAATTACATAATTATAGCTGTGTTTTCTTTGGTAAACATTCAAACTGGTATTCATGTATAGCTAATGTTTTTAGAACTACTTACGAGTATTTTTACTTTACTTTACGGTTTTAACTTCACCTACATGACTTAAAATCATTAGAATTATAAAAAGTTTGAAGTTTTCCTCTACAGCTAACGTAAAATTAATGATAAAATGACAAATTATTGCTAATAACGTATTTAATGTGAACAGAGAGTAATTAATATTTAAGAGCACCCAAATATTGGACACATTCATAATTTACTGGTAGTAGTGGTAGGCAGCTACCAAAGAGTTGGTAGAGATAAAGTAGGCTGCCTAGTTTACTGTTGGTGGTATGTTTTGTGTGCTCGCACGGGTAGATACCACTACCCTGCCTATTTCTGCCGTAAAGCAGTGATGCTCTTCAGATCAAAGGGTGGGGAAACCGTTGTACTGTAAAAACTGAGACTTGGAACTGATATCGCAAGGTCATGCCTTGGATACCTAGTATTGCATTTACGTTGTTGTTGCCTATAGGCTTCGGTAACCACTTAACACCAGATAGGTGTTGAGTTTAACCACCGACCTAAGCTCAACCATCCAAAAAAAATCTAACACCCAATCTTCTTATCTCGACCATGAAGCTATTAATTCGGGCAATATTGTAAGTTTCGTGCAGCATTGGATACGTCAAAATTCATAAAACGAGATAGAAATTAAATAAAGCTTTTAAGAAAATACCACTGGAGGAAATACGGCCAATGTACCGTATGATTTAAAAATGGAACGATCAGATTTGCTTCTATAATATATTTTGAACGGGACAGCGAGATTGCTTCCCGGTAGAAATAGGTAGGACGGGCGCATTGTGCGACTTAATTTTTTTTATTGCACATTAGTAATCCTTCGTCACAGAAGACATTTGCGAGTACATTTTCGGTACTAGGAATAAGATATTGGATTGGTTTTATAGCTCAACATAATTGTATCTCTTGATAAGGATATACCGAGAGTCTCAACCATTAGGGCTCAACCTTTTTTCAACTTCCTTGTTTATTAGTTATCTAATAAACAAGTTTGTTCTTAACGATGAAATAATTTATTATTTTTAACTTAAAGTTAATGGTAACAAAAAAAAGGAAAAACACACATCGTGCTGTTCCGATGTTATTCGTGTTCGACAACCCTAATGTTTAACTCGAGGGTACGGCAGTCTGAGCCGAATTCACAATGCACGGGGTAGTAACATTACCCCACTTATTTAAACCCCGTTCAACTATTTTGATATTGATTTTTGCAATCACATGGTGTCATTGTAAAATCGATACCTGTTTTAAATGTCAAGGGCTCAACGGATTCTGTAATAAATTCGAAAATGAATATCCGTCTTGTGACTATTCGTAGAAACGACTAATGCGTCAACTATTGTACATTAATGTTCCGATGCCACCTCATTCAATAATATTTTTATATAAATGAATTAAGTAGGTATATCAAACCTTATCACATCCCTACCGTGACTGGGCAATAAATAATCAAATACCGTATTGTAAAATCTAAATAAAATAATTTATTTTTCATTACATGAATCTACAATGAATATTTGAACATTTAATCTCATACTGTATTTTATATATCGAAATAAACATAGTAGTTCGTATTGAATCTTATAAAAAAGTTCTTTCATAATATCTAGGGCCCAGCAAATAATTAGTGGTCCTACAATAATTTTTTTTTTTTTTGCTTAGATGGGTGGACGTGCTCACAGCCTACCTGGTGTTAAGTGGTTACTGGAGCCCATAGACATCCACAACGTAAATGTGCCACCCACCTTGAGATATAAGTTCTAAGGTCTCAATATAGTTACAACGGCTGCCCCACCCTTCAAACCGAAACGCATTACTGCTTCACGGCAGAAATAGGCAGGGCGGTGGTACCCACCCGCGCGGACTCACAAGAAGTCCTACCACCAGTAAAAAATTATTATTCTTATAAAACTTTTATCTAAAATATTTATACTTAAACTTTTATTCTCGCGCGCAATAGTTTCAGAGTGAAATTTGTGTTTGCATATACTGTAAATACCTCCACAACGTTCAAATGACAAAATTCATGATTCCCACATTCCATAGCGTCACGAAATAAGAACCCAGATCCTGAATGCCAAATATATATGATAAAGGACGTGACTGCAACCAGGAATCAAATCTAGATCCCTGCACACAGTGGTTTGGGTTAGGTTAATCCACTGAACCGATAATGCAAATATATTCATCGTCCCTGCTCGTATAAGCCGCTAGGTATAATATTATATTGTGGCTACTATATACTACTATAGTATAGATACTATATAGTATAGATCGGTTATGGCTACTATTTTCTGTTGTTCATTTACTTCTCGACACCAGAAGCATCCAACCTGATATATTTTTTGCCTAAAACAACATTATACGGAATCGTGTGTAATTGTATCAAACACACCTTACTCCCATGGATCTATAAAAGTATTTTAAAATTAGGCACAATTAGAATAGCGCAGCTTAAAAAGTTGAAATCATATAAATTCAGATTTTGTGCGACTAAATTCTAAAATCACTGTACGTTAATTACTATTCGGTCTTTGGTTTAGATTTTTAGCCAATGGCTCCAGAGACATTATATTACGCTCTCATCCGGGTTTATTTTCCGAAAGCTCTACTAACATCGAAGGAACTCAACTACACTTTTTCGAATGTCTAGGTCTTCAAAAGAGAATGCGTTTTTGCTAAGTTTCGCTGGGTATCTATGACAGGACCGTGGAATGTGCTGACGTATCAGATACATATCCATACTTTAAATCGATATGTGCGATCGATATTATGATAGAACTTCTATCTAGTAACTAACTATCTAATGGCGTCTTAGTCTTCTAGCCAATACTTGTGATTTCTTCGCGGCTGCAGCCAACGGGATGATAGCACCTTTCAATCTCCCAATCTTCAAGGTTTTTAGGCAACTTTTCAAATTTTAGAACCTAATTCGAGCCCTTAAGAATTAAAAAATGCCCAATTTGTGCTAAAGTGCTCACTGATAAACAACATTCAATGGGTTGCCATAAATTAGTATTAATGATAGGTACTGCAATTTACCTCCTTTCTTTTACGATTCTCTTGAACATTACAACTGCTTGGAAAATTTTGTTTTTTTTTAATTCTACTATTGTATTTTCTTCACACACTTATTTATCTACTAACAGTATGTACGGGTAACAAATGACAGTATTCTGAACAGCCTATATACCTCTATCAACCTTTTCGACTAGTTTTTTTTTTTGGATGGTGAAATTACTTGTAGCCCAAAGGTTTTTGGGCCTTTCCAGTGAGGAGCACTGCAACTCCCCTAATGCCTCGAATCAACCGCTGGATTGGAAGATCCGACAAGGAACCTAGCAGTGTGATGCTATGGATTAAATGTCACATCGAACTCTTTCATGAATACGGTGACCTGTGCTTTGACTGATATCGGCGTTTATATCTAATGGAATCTAACAGAATCGAGAATAGGTAGAGCGAAGCCACCAGGACGCCTCTAGGACCGTCAATGGTGGTTGACCGCTGTTCTTTTTTTAAAGTTTTAACCGGATCAAGAATCTATTGAAATGAAGGGAGTTCTAATGTCACATCGGTACCGTGACAGTTTCTGACACTGTCTATATGTACTTACGGATATCGAAATCTAGCTCGTAAAGATTTACATACGTTGATCGTGTACCGTGGTGTTCCGACGGCTAACCTAAGGAACCAAGATTGAAGAGCTTGTACGTACGGGTCACACTAGCAAATACTAATCTCACATAAATAATGAACAGATGGACGCTATTCTCATAAAGTAATACTTGAATACGAAGCGATAGTTTGTTTCGCTTGCAGATCATATGCATAGGCATGCTGACGATAAATAAGACGTGATGCTTCGTATTAAGTCAGAAAATTCCGAATTTATTCAGGTTGATTCGTGGTATTTGGTCTTCCTGGCCCAAGATATCAATTGATCGAGGAAAGTTTGGCTCAGTAGGACATAGGTACGTGACATGTGTATGCGACACACATAACAACAACAAATATATTTATGGCCACTCATAAATTAATCTTGAAAGCTTTAAAGATCGGCGATTAAAGTTATTAGCTCCTAATAATATAATATTTGACAAGTTCCCAAGTCCGTATTCATCATTTATTTCATTTCAATTATTTAGTTCTTCGATTTCGATAAAAACAAATAAAAATGAAACAGATAAAAATAAAAATAAAATTAACAGTAACAAATAAAAACAAATAAACAGATAAAAATGTCGTACTATTACAACAATGAACAACAATACATAAGAGAATTGAAAACATCTATGAATTATCAATATAAAATATAATTAGTATAAAATCAATGAATGCTGTATTACCCGAGCCCTCGCCAAAAGGTACAGTCATACGTTCTGGTTTTATAGTGGATTAGAGATAATATAATACAATAACCAATTGATATCGAGCGGACCGTGATATTTTCTATATAACCACAATAAAAGATATTCGAAAATTTTAAAATATATATTACCTCTTTTTGTATTACCTTGTTGAATTTTTACATATGCGCTGTTAGTCTCTAACTGATACTAGGAACGCATAAATATTATCATCACCTAATACACATATATCTGACACATACATATATCTATACTTCTATACTAATATTATAAAGAGGAAAGATCTGTTTGTTTGTTTGTATTGAATAGGCTCTGAAACTACTGAACCGATTTGAAAAGTTATTTCACTGTTTGGAAGCTACACTATTCCCGAGTGACATAGGCTATAATCTTTTTTGAAAAAAATGAGGGATCTTTACTAAATCTCCAACAATGTAACCCAAGGTGTAAAAAAATACCTAAAATATTTTTTACATCGCGCGCCCTGCGAAAACTATTGATGATAGAGTAAAATAATGTACTACGACTTTGTAGAACACATGATTATTTACAAAAAATGTCACAACAGCATATGTCTAACTATTATAGTTATGCCACAATAAGTGTTCTTTTATTTAAAATAATAAAACAACGGCAAATATCGTTGAAATGTTTGTTAGAGACCCGAGCGAAGCCGGAGCGAGCCGCGTGTACTTAATAAACACGTCAAAACGTAATCGAAGTCTAGTACTTCGAAGAATTTCTACAGAATCAATATCATTTAATGTTATCATTTTTGTTAATCGGCGTTCGATTGTAATTATAAATGAGGCTCGGTCGTTAAAAGCTATAAATTCTTATCAAGTTCCCGTAAAGCTATTTAAACTGCGAACTCGCTCCGGGATCGGGGCCAAATTGGAAGAGTATTTATCTTTCCCGGGAGTCGATTTAAAAGCAAAATCACGCGAGCACACGACGCCATTATCACCGGTTGCCGATCCTCAGGCCGCGCGGCAACTCTATGAATCTAATCCAGAGGATTTAGCTACTGATTTACAGTCGAGCCGAGCCCGGAGAGGGCGCGACTGCTTGAAAGAAAAGTGATAATGTCTTAATCCTACCACACTCGAGTTCGCTCGTTCGTAGCCCCGCGCAATTTTATGGTCGCCCGCCCAGACGGCACGTTTTGATTTATGATTTCAATAATTAAGAATTCTAAGGTGCAATTTGAATTTTGGAGCCGCGACGTCTGCGGGGCCCGCGGGGCAACGCGTGTTTCTTATTACCCTCAACCGAGAAAGGGTCCGATGTCTTACCTTTCTAAGGAATCGTTATAAGATTTTCGGGGTATTACAGCGTATTATGCAAATGTTTGCATGCTCAGAACATTAACTCACTGAACTATTTAATTGCATTATTTGGCAGATTCGGCCATTATATTTAACAAGATTACTTATTTTGAATTATGAATCTTAAACTGCAGGAATTGTGTGATAAAACGAAAGTTGAGTTTTGATAAAAAAAAATTTTAAGAAATTCTATTAATATAACGAGAATGATAAAAGTAATTTTTTGTTTAGTAAATCAAATTACCACATAGTTTATGCAGTATATTAATTTATATTCCTTTACGCCTGTTGAGAATATGATTAAAATACTACTTTACAGTTGACTCTCACGTTTTCTGGTAATGTTCTGGAAGTCTGTTATTTATTTGCTACACGATAATGGTTTTTACTCGTTAGAAACCTTCTATCGACTTATTCATTTAAATATTCTTATAACGCACCCTAATCTACCAGCATTACAATTAACGTAGCCCCAAAGATAACCCGGCAGTCGCCACCCGCTGACAAAGGTCCGCACGAGCACTAGTTTAAACCGGTTAAGCATCTACCCTCAGGGTTTATCTAATTACCCTAAGCGAATACCCGAACGTGAATTTGCGTTACGGCTCATATTCAGCGTACGAAAACATTCTGCGTTTGTGTTGGGGTAGCGACTAAGTCACGTACGTAAATGTTTGTAGGGCGTATTGGTACGCGGCCTTCCGGTGGCTCCCCGGAGGTACTTACTTCGAGGACCATCGATAACTATCTCGAGTCGAGTAGAACGCATATTGTACAAGTTCAGAACGTTTCGCTGTTCAATAACGTCGTAATGGTTTGGGCCAGTGCTAGCAACACTTCGGTTTAAGCCCCGTGAGCTCACCCACACGTTAGGGCGAAGCTGATATAGCCTCCCAAGGCTATCAGCATAGGTAGGAAAAAAAAAAGGTTTCTTCTTTTGGCGGAGCAAAATTAACTTATATTAAAAACTCGAGAATCCATGACCTTCTTAAAGCAATCGGTGACTTAGAAGAACGAATGTCAAAACTTTGACAATCCCCAAAAACTTGTGAAGTATGAATAAAAGTTTTAAGGAAACTTTTGCATTCTTCTCTTAACATCAAATGTATATCAGAGCGTATGGAATTTCGGTATGCGTGGTGCGTCTCACTTTTAATTACTATGACCGATACAAACATTTTAAACTTAGTGCGGATTTGTTGGAAATATTTCACGGTTAACATCCATAAATATTTTACATTTAAATATTGGACACAATAAACTTTTAACTTAGTCTGACCATACCCTAAGAAACATGACGAATTGAATATGATTATTGAGACATTTTTATTTATTTTATTAAACAATCTATTTGGTCTGAAAGCTCTTGAGTGAAATGGTTTTTACGTGGGAACGATTTTTGTGCATTTAAACAAAACAAAAAAAAGTGTTTTATTAAGTGATATACGTCGAATGGAAACGCCGAGAATCATTTCCGCGTAAAAATATTCTGATTGTGGATGAAAAAACGAATCGCAAGTACAACTATTTGTTTTTACTTTACTTTCTTGTTGTGTAATGTTATGAAATATATTTGTAGCTTTTTAGAAAACTGTGCTTAGAGCGGTCATTTGTTACAGGAGTACACCGCTGACGGCTCAAACCGGAATCACGCAAATCAACAAGAGGCGACTCGAGTTCGGTGTCGATGTAGAAACTTTCAAAATAGGAGAGAGGCGTATAGAGCGTACCAACAGTGAAGCTTCCATGGAGGACGAAGACGTGATCGGGAAACGCCGACGGAGACTACTGGACGATGAGAGACGGGACGAACTCGAACCTCGACGCCGCCCATTACCAGTGCACCGACCTTACACCACTCGGCAACCTGACCAGGATGAAGAGACACTCATCAAAGAAACACAAGCTGCCTTAAAAACGCTCTCAGGAAGCTGGACTCGTGATCATACGATTGTACACACCGGTGACGTCACCGATGAAGCGAACGGATTCGAAAACTTATTTGCTGACGGAAGGCAAGAACATAATAATATGTTGCCGTCCCCGCCCTCACCGTCTTCCGAAAGCAATGACACCACACAAAAAAGTTTTGCTATGCGGTACGAACAGCAGGAGCATAACATTAACGGTGTCAATGGAAATATTGAATTGAATACGTGCGGAGAGATTGCTGAAGATCAAGAAAGCAGACATTCTAATTACGATGGAACTAATTTCGATGAGCTCGGTGATTCGTCTTCCAATGAACTCGAAATAGATATGTCAGATCGATTTGACGATAAATTCGACGACGATAGAGAATTTAAATTCAAACGTAAAGGCGATATTGTGTCCGTCAATAAGCAGTCTCTGTACAACGCTTACAAAGCGGCGACGGCTGCACTGCCATATACCACGCAATCGGCTTTCAAGCCTCCCGCTGAAGTGAAACATAGGCTACACGGACCTACACTGCCGAGCGAACCTTTCGGGGGGTATTCCAATGATCACGAGAAGAGTTCAGTGAACCGTGCTTCGAAACAGTATACAGTGCTACAGCCGGCAGGAGTGGGGTCACGCGCGGCCACGGCGCTGCAAGAAGCCAGGGCAGTTCCAACCGCGCAGCCGGCACGAGATTCGCGACCGCTCACTGCACTCTCGCCGCCCGTCGTCAGAGGTACCAGTCGCAGTCCCCCAACTTGCTACTCAAACTTTCTTTACGACCTGCCTACAACGCTCGAATACAGTCTATTTAGTTTCAAGGTTAAATCACGATATCGGGTTCTGTTGCTGTAACAAAACGATTTTCATCGAATCATGGCACACCAATAAAATTTTTGAAATTGGAAACCAATACATGCCTTACATGAATACTGAAAGTGTTTAATATTTTTGTCACATGCGCTGTCATAGAATATAAAATGGTTTCAGCGGAATTTTAAAAAAATACCTAAAACGAAATAAGCTCGTACGTGGTCGGCGTTAGTCGAATAAGTTTAGACTCCACCTACGTTAGGTCGTATATTTTATACAAGGGACCTTAACGTTTTCTTATTGCTGCGTGATAGCTGGTTTTACGTCAGAGCGTCGAGTAATAAAAAGAGGTCAGAGCGGGCGGTGGGCGGAGCGTGTGTACCGCCCCGCTACTCCTGAAAGAAAAATTGCGTAGTGGGCGCGCAGCCGCTCGGCGTTCTTTATTTTTTCTTTGAAGTTGTATTTATAGGGTGGGGCTGGGGCGCGGGGCGGGGCTGCGCAGGTACGCCCCGGTCGGGTGGCACGCCCGCCTGTATCGATCCACGCACACGCCCCATTCCACTGATTAGGAAAACACTAATTTGTGCATCGGTCGATTTGTTCACAGAAGGCAACAAGTGCCCCACACCCGGCTGCAATGGGCAGGGCCACGTCACCGGCCTTTACACACACCATAGAAGGTTAGTACAGATTTCTTCAGATGACTCCTGAAATTTTGAAACATACCCTAACATGAAACGTCTCCCGAATAACACCACCATCGAAACGACAGATAGAACTATTTGATGATTATATTTGACGTTAAAACTTGAAGTTCAAGCTCTAAAACGTTGTAAGACTTTCAAAACACATATTCAAAAACTTCATACAAGGCTTTTACTCTTAAGAATAATTTACATGATGAGAGATTCCCGGAATAAACAAGAAAGGATATCCAGAAATTTTACCTTGTTATATCTGCCTCTTTATCGAGTATATTTTGGTATAAAAACAATTACTATTGACGGTTTTTATCATCATATGAACAGTTGAAGAATCATATAAAGTGCTCACATTCCAAAACAATCTCGCTAATGACAATCGCATTCTCGCAATTCTCCTTGCATGGGTCAACCCTCAATTTTATTCTCGTTCCACATTTAATTAAGAACAGATTTGTTTTTAATATTTCGACTCTATTAAAGAGCCTGAAATTTAATATACTTTAAAAAGCTCTGCATTGTAAATTAACTATGCAATTAAACATGAAAGCTACGAAATGACTCTAAAACTAAAAATGTTTATCATAATAAAAAAGCTAACTAAAATTTGATGGGATTATGTATTTAAATCAGTAATTCAATTGTTATCGTTTGTTCCATCAGTCTGTCAGGATGCCCAAGAAAGGATAAAGTTACACCGGAGAGTAAGTAGTAGTTTATTGAAGCGATCATCGTAAAATAGACGTTCGTAGATTGTGCTTACGTAATAAATACGTTTTCCTTTGCAACTTAAGATTAGATAAGATTAGATTGTTTTTTAATAATTTTATTTTTTGTTTCCGAAACTTTTTTTTTAAAGGTTAATGCACAAAATAATTTCATCTTGTAAATACGTATAAATAAACACTAACTATATTTCATAACGATGCTTAATGGTAGGCAGCGGCTTGGCTGTGTTCCTGGCATTGCTGAAGTCCATGGGCGACGGCAACCACTCACCATCAGGTGGGCCGTGTGCTCGTCTGCGTACAAGGGCAATAAAAAATAAAAAAAATAAAATCGGTCCTGAACTAAAAAAAAAAAAAATATATATTTGTAAATATAATAAAATATCCCACAAAAATTGTATATAAATCTACTAAATAACAAATTTACAAGTGGAAAATTAAAATTCCAAGCGAATTAGGTTTTCGGGTCAGGAGAATGGTGAAATGAAATTAGAGCATCGCTGCACTGCAGTTTCCCATTTTTTTTATGTTCACCAATCGATAATTTTAGAGTTTTCATTTGGAACATTTAACGGTTAAGTTTACCTATAATTTTTGAGTACATAGAAGAAGTTATGTAATTCATTCCTTAATGTAGTTCGTTATGTTCGTAGTATGTAGTTTTTTCACACTTTGTTAATAGGGTTGTGCTATAAAACTTATTTTTATCTTCGTATCGTTTTATTTATTTTTTACTGGTGGTAGGACCTCTTGTGAATCCGCACAGGTAGGTACCACTACCCTAAGTTCTGCCGTGAAGCAGTAATGCGTTTCGGTTTGAAGGGTGGGGTAGCCGTTGTAACTATACTGAGACCTTAGAACTTATATCTCAAGCTGGGTGGCGCATTTACGATGTAGATGTCTATGGGCTCCAGCACTTAACACCAGGTGGGCTGTGAGCTCGTCCACCCATAAAAGCAAAAAAAAAAAAAAAATTATAACAGACTAGCAATGCAAAAGACAGTATACTATGGTGATGACTGAGAGAATATGCTAATCGCATTTAGTATAACTAAGTGTACTACCTTCCTTGATAATGACTTGGGAAATATTTGAACACTATCGATTGCTATCGATATTTATATTATTCATTAATCATTCTTGATTATAAAATCAAGAACATTTTAAAATTACGAAAATGAGTAAAAAATTTTATTCACCGCTTCATACCTACAAATAACATTTTATGTGTATAGCAAAAAAAAGCTAAAAACACGGGCAAAATCTTTGTCTTTCTTAAATAAAAAGAAATGTGTACATATTTTGAACAGTCAAATTTTGTTGAGCAAATAGGCATGCGATTTTTTATGTCTCTTTGAACAAGGAGACAATATACATTTGAAAAAGTTTTTTTTTAAACCCTTCCTCAACATATCTCAGCACTCGCGTTTGCTCTCAAGGCTAGCATCATAATCTTCTGCAGCTATGGTACGCGTCCATTGGCCAGACGCACCGCACGGATTTTATTTTGCTTTGTATTTTTTGCTCATAAATGACGGCGTTTGGTGCGTCCAGCGCGGGACAATGGACGCGTACCTTAAAGCCGCATTCAAGTCGATAGTAAAAAAATAAGAGCGTCTTCTTTTCCGGGATAGTTTTGGCGCTGCACGAAACGATCTTGAAGTGTCCCACGCCCGGGTGCAACGGTCGAGGACACGTGAGCTCGAATCGCAGCACGCATCGGTCTCTTTCCGGCTGCCCTACAGCCGCCGCACGCAAGGCCGCCGCTAGAACACAACGCACACGTCCTACCTGTAAGTTTACAATAGAACTTCGTATCTCTCTACTCGACCTTTAAACATTAGCTCGTGCATCGGTATCTTTCAAACTGTGAGTCATTTTGAACTTCTTTTTTTATTTTTACAGACAAAGCATAACAGTTTATAAGATCATACTTACTGTGGAATTTAAGTTTTTCTTTTTTCCTAATATAGTATCGATAACAGCAGCTCCGATTTCGGTATCCGTGTCTCTATCGAGCGACAACGGGTCGAACCCAAACTCGACGCGTGTCTCCCACGAGAGGGAGTCAGCGGCCTCGCCGCCTAGTCCGCCCGTGAAGAGAGAAGCCCCCGAGCTGCTCGTGCCGAAGCGAGAGGCCGCCGAGCCAGAGCGCGACTCCCCCGCAGGGATGGAGACGCGCCACGCCGGCTACGGCGCGCCACCCGACCAACGATCACCGTACGATCGACCACCGGACGACCACGTCCGATCCTATAGGTAAAACTACTTTGTACACGATAGGATATTCGACATTATGTAACAATAAGATACTTTACTGGTGGACCTCATGTAAGTCCGCGCGGGTAGGTTGCCCTGCCTATTTCTACCGTGAAGCAGTAATGCGTTTCGGTTTGAAAGGTGGGGCAATCGTTGTAACTATACTTGAGACCTTAGAACTTATATCTCAAGGTGGGTGGCACATTTATGTTGTAAATGTCTATGGGCTCCAGTAACCACTTAACACCAGGTGGGTTGTGAGCTCGTCCACCGATCTAAGCAATAAAAAAATTTTTAAAAATCTTTTAAATGAAAAACAAAATCTGACTTCACGAATCTTGTCTGAAATGTAAGGAAACCTTCATGACACGAAAACAATAATAATACTGTCTGAACAAACTTGTTTTTTTTAAGCTATTGACTAGCTTTAGTTTTATCAATAAGAAATTTTGGAAATTCTCTGTTTTACCTCTAAATCTTCGCTAGATAAAATGACAATATCAAAACAACAGAAAAATAATAACTAAATATTTCATTTTAATTTAAATCTTGTAGTATCAGTAATTATAATCGCATTTCGATTAGAGTTCAAATATAAATAAGAATACATATTTACGTATCGTTTTATTTGATTTATATTTAGTGAATTTTTAATATAGATGTTCTTCGTATAGATAATAATAGTTCATTTAGATACAGTACTTTTAGAAATTTACTGTATATTGAAATTTAAAAACGTTTCGTAGTCAAATGAACGAGACTCGATATGGGTACGAGTCTCGTTGCTACGAAGGAGCGCCTGCCTTCGAACGCTACGACCCTCAGTGTCCGCAGAGGTCGTACGGTTGGGAGGAGGAACGCTACCACGATCCACATCTACCCACGCCCATGAAGACGGACCAATCAGAACAGGAGACCAGTTCTGGACCTATTTATCCTAGGTAAGTTTTAGTCATAGTTAACGCCTACGCCAGATACTTATGTGGTAAACGAGACTCCCCTTCGCTTCCTTCATAGGACATTAATATTATGCAACAATGATTGTTTCGAGATCAGATCAGGAAATGTGATCAATTCGTTTTCCTAGACCAATGTACCACTACGAGACTGGTGGTGGAGTTGCCGGTGTGAGCGCAATGGGACCAGGCGTTCCACCAGGTTTCTCGGCCATCAATTTGTCGGTGAAGATCGCAGCTGCGCAGGCCCAACGTCCCCGAAGTCCCACGCCCAGAGATCCGAGAGATCCGAGGCCGGCAATAGACCTTTCCAGCTCAAGTGGTAGTCCACAGGTGAGGGAAATTACTACCACTATAAATTAAACATATTAGAGCTGGAATATCCGCGCTTCTCCAGACAAAAATAAGACATAATTTTGAAAGAAACGCTTGGAGCGCGAAATTCGTTCATTTGAGAAGTCGCTTAATTAAAATGAAAGCTAAACAGTAATTTTTACAACAGGGTCCATACGCGTCGCCGGTGTACACGAGCGCGGGCGGGGGCAGCGGCGGCGCGCGGGGCAGCCCGCAGCCGGGAGCTTCGCCCCAGCTAACGGCCAGCCCTCAGGTGCCCAGTCCACAGGGACAGACCCTCGACCTTAGCGTGTCCCGTTTACCACATAGGTGAGGCTTGCCTACCTTACGCGACCTGAAAATTACATTTAAAACATTTTACCATGTTGTACTTTATCGTTCTTGAATAGCAATTCAAAATTGATAGTGAAACTAACAATCTGTTCAATTTATAGTATTTGTGTTGTTTTCAAAACAAGGCACAACAGGAAGACGAACAAATTTACCTACGTTGTATAGATATAGTATTTTCATCGAATTTTCTCGAGTCTTAAACATAATTAAAACTGTTTTTACGGTTTAATCTCACGTTAGTCGGCTTCAGTCATTCGTGACCACGAACTCTGAAAAGTATTCGAAAGAAAAAAAATAACAATAAAAAATCCGAGATTAAAGCGTAAATTTATTTTTAATTTTGTATAGCTTCATTAAAAAAAGTAGCTTTTGATTTTTGACTCCTATACTATGATTTTCGTAACTGTATTTATTGATTTCAGTCGAGGCTTCCCCGGCGCCGTTTCCTATAGTCGAGAATCTACCCCGGACAGCGGCGGTAGCCATCCGTACCTGGAAGCCTACCACCGAGACACCGCAGGTAAAATTCAATTTTAATAATAATTTGCAGATTTAACAGCGTTCGAAGTGGCAATTCCAAAATAAACAAAAGTAGTATTCGTTGGACATTATAGAAATCAACAATTGAAACTCAATTTCAGCACCCTAAATATAATTTTGATAATAATGACTTATTCAATAGTTTAATCAATAAGTAACTAAATTATGTACTAAGTTGGTTCATAATAATTGGACTTTTTGGCGGGAACGCGAGGGGCGAAGGAGTCCACTGAAAAAGTCTCATTAAATAACCACCACTTTACTGAGACTTTATTTCATTCATCTCATTTCGTTAATTTAATTTCATCCCAATTGATTAAAGGCTTAAATTAATCAGCTCCATGTCATTTCGCCTTATATCAGTTTTCATAATAATATTAAAACAGAAAGTAAGAAAAAATATAAGAGTGAACTTAAAGGTCTCGTTACCAGGCCATAAAATCTATAAAAAAATTGATCATATCGAATACTTACTTTTTAATACTTTTTACGAATACTTTTTAATCGATAAGAACTCTCATTTTATTTACCGTATTTTTTTTCAGAGTTGCTATTGAATTCACAATAAAAAGTAAATAAATAAATGTAGTTGGTAATACAAAAAATTACAAACATATCTTCATTCTAAAACATTAGGTTCGTTCACACAGCGGTAACGTAAAACACGTCGTGCAAATTAAAAGCCGACCGCGATAATCACTCCCCGCTGTACGCCATACAACGTACCTACGAATTCGTGGCAACCTCCTGTTCGTATTCGTACAACGAAATGACAAGACAGAATTAAATTACCTAATATACATATTTAGCTTGTACTCCGGAAGCGGCCGTTTTATAAAAGTAGGCTAAAGATAATAATAATAATAACTAGTGGTCGCCCGGTAGTCGAAATTCGACTATAATTAATTGAAATTATAAGTATACACTTATAAGTATACACTATTATTATTCTATTTTCAAAGACTATTAGACTTCTATAATCACAAATTTCGCCAAGACTACACGTTAGAAAAATATTAATAAAAACAAACAATATTAATCTATTCTCAATTTGACCACAGACGTCAAGAACAAAATTTTGACAATAAAGAAATAGTATGCATGCGTGTGTGCGTCAAATACATGATAGTGTGTGTAATGTTTTCTTTATTGATTTGTTGTCTTTTATGCATTATTTAAAAAAAAATATTAGAATTGTGGACTTCTTCTCTACATTCTCTATAAGTGTGGAAAATATCATACTCCTCCGTCCGCGCAATTTTCATACAAAGGAATACAAAGTTTTTGCTTCACGTATTAATATATAGATAAATGAAATGGACTAAATTTATGGTGCTACCGTATTTTTGTTACACGACGTTGTTCCTTCATCGAGGACAGCTGTATTTATATTGTGAAATCTATGGGATTAAGTAGAAACACTAAGTGGACCGCGTGAGCGTAATGTCTAGCTGTAGAAAAAACATTTCGTTTAACCTAGATTTTTAAGCAGTAGCTTTTTACTTTATTTACAGTAGCGATGAGCGTTTGAATTGAATCAAAACTTTTTGAATTTAAAAGAAATTATTAAAAACTATCGCAGCGGAACTACGCAATAATACCTACAGGGGAATTTATTCGGAAACATTAATCTCAATTTTTTTTTTATTAATTATAAAAAAGAGTGTATTTTAAACTAAAGTAATCGTAGTTTCAAAGATATTGTTCCTGTTAGTAACAAAATTGCAACTCTGAATGTTACGGTGGTCTTCAGAAGCAATGTTTTCATATTACTGACATAGATGGTAGTTGCATTTAAACCTCATGCTTCTGTCATTGGGTGCACATAAGCCCAAAAAATCGTTACCTATCTCAAGCCCAACTTGTTGTCTAGTTCTTATTTCAAAAAGTGAATTTTTATGTGTCAGTATTTTATCGAGGATATATTTAACGTGGATAATTATCAAATAGATTCCTCAGATCTTTGTAAAAGCAGATACGAAGAGCTATTCGCTTATACTAATAATAATAATAATTACATTTATTTACTCCACAATATAACTTTTCAATTTATATGACATAGATATTCTAATTCTATCAAAACAATATTATTAATATAACATTAATATCTATTGAACAGGTTACGGTGGTGTCAGTCCGCACCCAGTGGCGGGATACGGGCTAGGTCAGCCGGATTACGCGGCGGCTGCGGCAGCGGCGGGCTACGGCGGATACCAGTACCAGTGCGGCGCCTATCCGCCTCCGCCGGCGTACCCACCTCACGCACCGCCATATTCTCCGCCCTGCTACATGCCGCCGCCACACGCGCCGCACGACAAGCCAAAGGATACAAGGTGAATATACTATTCCGAGATAGATAGCGGAAGTAGTGAAATGAAATAAAATGAAATGAGATGATATGGGATGAAATATAATCTTAGTAAAATGGTGGTCATTTACTGAGATTTTTTCAATTGACTTTTTGGAGGATCCCGAGAAGTTATGTTCAGAGGCTTTGTTTCATTTTCCCACATTTGTGCACTTTCACAGATATTAAACAGTTAATAAACCACCTTTATTACAAATTTAAATCTGAAGAAACACTAAATAGACAAAATAAAACAAATCACACAACTTCACTCCTCGCGCTCCCGCCAAAAAGTCCAGTAGCGTAGCTGTGGCCCTGGCGTTGCCAGTTTCTGTCAGTGATAATCTTCGATTAATAATAGTACAATAGCCACATAAAATCAGGTGGGTTATGAGATTATCTGCCTTTAAAGACGATATAAACCTCATATGATTTTTAAATTGATCAAAGGGCAGTCTCAAATGCTTTTATGTATTTCACTCAAGTATATGGTATGAGATCACGCTATGGAGAAAGCCACAAAGGTAAGATCTATCACCGAGTGGGTATTTTTCCTCTGTATATCGATGGTCCTGATGTCGTTCTAAAATTGTATATATGCTAACTTATCTTTTTAAATTTTCGTTCACACAATTGGTTCGTTCGCACAGAGGTTTATTTATTCTGTGATAGTTACAGCTGCAGTACTGCAACAAGAAGTATGAAAAGTTTCAATTTAAACGCATAGGTCACAATAAACAGACACAGTTATATTTTTTGCTCCTTATCAGGTTATAATCACTGGGATTCCGAATCGGAATCGGGTCGCAATTTTGATCCGGTGGTAGATTCAGCGAAGCACTTCTGTTGCTCAGAGTAGTGTTAGCAAGTTTGATTAAGCTTAGGTAGCTTACCTACCAAATCTTCTGTAGCTGGAATAGCCCCTCGAAGCAATTTGCGATTAGGCAGGGAAAACAATGACAATTTAACTGCATATTTTGTTCAAACGAGCACGTTTGGATCAACGGATATTTCTCATAACATGAAGACTACCAAAGCTCGATCATGTCGGTCGGTATTTATAAGCTACGAATATCATTAGTAGTGAATATCATGCTCACCTTTCCTATCTAACTACTTCTACTGCTCCCTCTGAAAGCGCTAATATTAAGGCATCTTATGAGTCTGCACGTGTTGGCATCACGGCCGATATTTCTATCACGTTCCAATTATGCACACCCATCCGAAGAACAGAATAGCTATCGTTGCAATCAAACTGAAACTGAGACCTGATGTCTCACGCTGTGGTATTTAAGGACTTCAGCAACTGCGTAACATTTAATAGGGCGTGAGTTCGTCTGGCCATTAACGCTATTTAAAATTTTGTTGCCCCGTTTATCTATTTCGTAATTCGTATTATTAAATTATTGGTAATAATTAACTCGGTACTACCAATTTCTTGAATCAAAGGCAAGCTTAAAGATCTTCATCATGAGACTTTAAATCTAATCAAATAATGGAATGAAATCAGATATGTGAAACTGAATCAACTCTGAAGAAGACGTACCTTTTTATTAATAACTAGCTGACCCGGCAGACTTCGTAGTGCCTCAATCGATAAATAAAAGACCTAAACTTTTGTATAAAATAAACTTTAAACAAACAAAAGGAACCCGTCCGACGGGGGACACATCAAAGGAAAAACAAAATTGTTATTTTTATTTAATTCCGAGCATTTTCATATTTATCTACCTTTTAAACCTTCTCTGACTTCTACAAATAATTCAAGACCAAAATTAGCCAAATCGGTCCAGCCGTTCTCGAGTTTTAGCGAGACTAACGAACAACAATTTATTTTTATAAATATAGATATAAATTTATAATAAATTGAGAGATATAATAAAAAATATTACCGAGGATACGGACAAAATTGACGTTTAATTGAAATAATAATACGTGTATAGAATAGAATTTTATTTGGCAAATATTACACATCTTTATAAGATATATACCTATATTTGTTTTTCATTCTTTAAATACGCTACTGATCCATCATATCATCGTTGTGTTCATTACAAATTATTTTTAAACATTCTAGACCGATGTGCATACTTCGCCCAGTTAAAATATTGTTATTGAAAACGGTACTACAAACTATTACGCCCGATCGGCGATTCTCGGCAAAGTTTTTGTTGTCTCTTTCGCTCTCTCGCTATAGACAGAGATACATATATTATGATATAACGCTCTTAACAACTCTCAAAATGAATGTCGGTCGGCATTACGCGTCATAAATAATTTCAGGCGATCATTATAATAATCGATTACTTAAAACTTGACAAAATGTGATAAGACATATTCGGAAAAAGTTCATTGGTTTTTGTATGATTACAAATAAGAATATATTTTTCACCATGAACGCATTTTATTTAAAAACATTAACGCTTGAAGTAATTAAATTACACTTTCTGTGTTTAAAACTATTACACTTTACTGTTTACAAGAACACGAAGCACGTGGGTGCTTTTTTTTGTAAGATAGATAAACAGACGCGGCTATTTTAGGTTAGAAATACATCGCCGTGAGTTTTGGAACGTAGCAAGTCACAGTTGGTGGATCAGTCTAAATATACCGGCAGCGCGGCGTTCGCGTTTGCTCACCGAGCCAAACAGCGCGCAACCATGTCAGATAAACACATATGAACGATAAGATACAAATATTAAAATATTCGTGTCACTTTCAAACGCTCAACATTTTACAAGGACAAAGATATGCATCGAAACAGGTAAGAAAAGTTTTACGTTCTTTAAAAAAACAAAAAAACTTTCACGACTTGTGTTCGTTAGAAAGAACACAAACAAGAGCGATAATATAAATAATAATATATTGTTAAAGTATCGACAAGCTCGATTTGCGTGAACAATGTGAATATTTACCGTGACCGTAACTAATAATATTAATATACATACCTACCTGTTTGGTTAATGACATTTTTCGTCAACTAAAATGGACATTTGAGGTCAAATCAGATTGGCGCCATATTTATTTTTAAAATTTCGTTCCTAAAGTTTGCATAAGTTTTTTTTTCTTCTTTTGTTTTCGCTTCTTAAATTGAGTTTATTTATTATTTGCGTCAGTCATCATCGCGAGTTCGACGAGTTTTATGGGAAACTGAGTAGCCGGATGCGAGATTCGAGGGACCTGATCCAGTGTCCGGTGGAGGACTGCGACGGGTCCGGCCACATTTCGGGACACTTCGCGTCGCACCGCAGGCAAGCGGCAATTAGCGCATTCACTAAATTGCATTTTAATGCATCGTAATAACCGCTAAAATTCCGCGGCCGTTCAAAACGAGAACACTGGCCTACTATTAGATTCAACAAAACTTTCGATTTATACTCACGAAACTTCATAGAATAAAATAACATTGTTTTTGAAGTGTGCGAAGTAACATATTTTTAAACGTTTTTATTTAGATTGGATCTTTTACAAACTTTATGACCTCGACATTCACAAAGTAAACAAAAGCGTGACGTCGCGGCTGATACCAGACGTTCTACTAAAATTGTAGTGTTTTCTCATATAATATTGAATGCACTTAACAATAAATATTTAATAAAATGTATATTCGCGCAATCTGTCAATTATTGTGCCCATGAACGTCAATTCACGCATTTCCGCGCCAATTGGCCGCGTCCCACGACATTTCAATGCACACTAACTGCATGCTTCTTGTCCTACAGGATATAGTAATTTATTAGCATTAATAGATATACTATGTTATGTTTAAAGTATTATAAGCGTTGAAATATATCAATATGATTGATGATAAATGCAATAGAACAATATTTAATTGTAACGTATTTTGTTCCTTCATCGCCAAATATAGTAAATATTATTATGGCGCTCCAGAAATTCTTCCTACGAAAATAACTTGGAAAATATGTAATAGGTAAAAAAACAGCGTTATACAGTGTGGAAGCGTTATAGCATTAAATCAAGATGATTTAATTTACGTAATGTATAGAAAGAAACTCATCACTGAAAAAAAGCATTATGATAAATATTATAACTATTAGCTATTCACTTAAAATTTGTTTTGGGCATTTTATTCTTTAAAGGCAGTAACGAAATCTTTCTTTTTTAGTACTTTCGTTATTTTCAAAGGATCTGTGGTCGTAACGATGCATTTTCAGGGTCTAACACCTCCTTCCTCACGGCGTCACACCGTCTACTCCGATTTGCTGACAATCTGCTACTCTCACTAATAAGCTTCCCAAAGCAAACTTGTCGAAAGTATTTCAATATAATATATAGATTAGGTAAATTTCTCGATCTCGTAGAACTATTTAAAATATTAATTTCTCTGAATAATTCAATTCTATTTTAACTATCCGAATGTTTAATTGATTAACGTAGGTTGCGGGTATGACTAAGTCGAAATCTTCGTTATTTCGCCTTGCAATGTACAAACGAAATAAGAATAGTATTTTGGTAATATTACTATAATTCGTCTGCCAACGGTAAATTTATTTTATTAGGCACCAAACAGCGACTTAGATGTATACAATAATATACAACTATATATCTATACCAATATATAAATCTACAGTGGTTTTACGGATGTTCCGTTATAACTACTGAACTATGCATTCGGTTGACTTGAAACTTTGTATACATTTAGAAAATACATGTACTTATTGGATAGGCTAATATTTATATAAGGGTTGGACTCCCTAATAATAATGACAATAAATAGTAATGTTAATTTTAAATGCGCGACGAAGCGGACGAATACGGCTAGTATCTAATATAGGTATATATCTAAGTAAAGATATATAAGCTATAAAAAAAAAATCCATAACACGAGACCTTTGTTACAAAAATTATAAACGAAATCTATAGGTCATAGTTATATTATTTTAAATGTATGAAAAATTGGCACTGACTGAACAATTTACTCTTTATGTAATTAATAGTGCGTTGTCACTAGTCAGTTACTGTTTTTGTTTACGTATATTTTGTTTTAACCTGGAGATTGTAAATTTAGGTCATACTGTTGTAAACATATATGTGTATATATAAATGATTTATTACCTAAAGATGGTGGCTGCATCGAAATTCAAACTATTAGAGATAAGACGATAAACAGCAAAACAATTTTGCTTGTTAAATAGATTTACTTTGACTTCCACGGTGAAGGAATAACATCGTGCAATAAAAATCAAACCCGCAAAATTATAATTTGCGTAATTACTGGAGGTAGGACCTCTTGTGAGTCCGCACGGGTAGGTACCACCGTCCCGCCTATTTCTGCCGTGAAGCAGTAATGCGTTTCGGTTTGAAGGGTGGGGCAGCCGTTGTGACTATACTGAGACCTTAGAACTATATCTCAAGGTGTGTGGCGCATTTACGTTGTAGATGTCTATGGGCTCCAGTAACCACTTAACACCAGGTGGTCTGTGAGCTCGTCCGCACATCAAAGCAATAAAAAAAAAAAAAAAAAAATTGATTTACAACGAATCCGATTATTTACAAAGTACATGAAATGAAACAAAAAATTCCGGGCAGAAACACACTTACACAATATTGAAAAACAGTTCTAAGAAGTTCATTAATTACACAGTCAGTTACACAAATCAATAAAAATGGAACAGTAGCTAGCTACTAACACTGACGTCAAAGTTTTAAAATTCGAACGGATGCAGATTCGATGTTATGCTAAAGAGAACCTTCCAGAGAAATCTAAGTGTAAGAAAAACAAAATAACGTGCGGACTAATTTAAAATTATAAACAATGCTCGAGCACATGACGGAACATCGGTTTATATAAAAAGAGCAATTAAAAAAATTGAAATAAAACTGATTTCGCTCATAATTATTATCGCTCAAGCCATTTGGTCTTGAGTGGTAGCGAGTTCTCGGGGCATCTATTGTTTAGCTATAATCGCCAACCATGGACATAATGTCACGGATTTGGCCGGCGTGTTGGTTGCCATAAAATAGGTAATTTCCTTAACTTTCCTGTGAAGAGGGAGCACCTTTTAGCGGTAGGCAGCGGCTTGGCTCTGCCCCTGGCATTGCTGAAGTCCATGGGCGACGGTAACCACTTACCATCAGGTGGGCCGTATGCTCGTCTGCCTAGAAAGGCAATAAAAAAAAATAAAAAACCTCCTAAATCCAATTCGGAGATGGGCAGTACAGGGTAAAAGTTTAAAAGTATTACGAATAAACCCAACAGCAATGAGCGGAACTGTGGTAACAAGAAAAGATAATTCCGGTCTTGATTTTGGGTCCCCAAAGTACACGCTAGTGAAAAGATGATTGAGCGTACCAAAAGAGCTACAATTAGAGACATCCTCAATGATTCGAAGAGTTTGTGTCTGTAGGGATTCAATTGAAATATACTGACATTAAGAACGATCGACCCGAAGTATCAAAGGCTAATTTTGATTGAGGCAACCCTTTTGTAAAATAAATATTTTTGATGACGTATTATTTTCTTGTAAAGTTTGCCATGCTTTCTTGAACACATTTTAAGTTATTTATACCTTTGCGTTATTCTACATTGTGTGAAACAGTCATAATAACGTGTATAATAAATGAATACATAATTGTGAATAACACTACAAGGTGATCGTGACGTATTGAGTGCATTATGAATAACTCATTATGATTCTAAAAACAGAATAACCTAGATCGCAGTTAGTACTGAATTTTTAATAGTTTCATAAGTGCACTATTTTTTTTTTTTTGTGATTGATGTTACCCGTGACCTAAGATAAAGTGATCACCGTAGCCTGCAAGACGACACTATTGACACAACCTTGGGGCATGAGATTGAAGTTTCAATATTATTGTTTGACGGCTGTTCAAAGCTTCAAAGGTGGGGGATTCAAAGGTGGTGCGTACCCGGCTGGAGTTACAATTCCTAAATAAGTTCATCTAGTTTTTCGTGTGATCGCTGCAGTGATGGTACACATTCTGACTTCTGCGATGGTGATTAAAGATTTCTTATAATACTTTAGGATGGTTTTTATCATGGAAATTCTTCTTGGACTTCTTGTAACAATTTTTTTTTCGCGCCAATAATGGATTGCTTAATAAATTTGATTATAGTATTTTACTCTTATAATATTCGAGCATCAAAACTACAATTTTAGTAAGGTAAAGCAGGCGATGCATCGCTCTGTGTACTGTTATTAAATATGTAGATATATGTAGGTATGCACTAATGAAATATATTCGCAAGCTTACTGTTGCACATTGATAGTCGGCTTTACAATGTCACTTGAGTCATAATAACATAAGTTTCAATTTTCAACTTGTGCAATAATTATATTCGAACATATGACGAACGAAAGCAATGGACGAGAATTAATATTAGGTAAATGAAGATTTTGTGATTAAATATCCGGTACCCATTCAGTAGTTTTTATAAAGTGTCTTAATCTCGAGGTTTACCGACTAATACAGAATGAGTTATCAGAACTGTATAAGACCGTTATAAGAAGACTATTCAAGAGTATTATCATAATCATTCAATAGAGCGAAGCCACTCACTTCAGTCCGGTAATTTTGAAGCCAAGGTCTTGCTATAACCCTAATAGATATAAGTGCTCGATATAATAATAAATCATGGTCGACTTCGGTCAGATCTTTCATATTTTAATGAATTTTCAGTATTTATATGCTTTTGACGTTTTTTTAGCTTTGATTGACTTTTGATTGACAATTTCAACCAGAATCGCAATATTTTGGAAATAAAACTCAAGATAACAATCGATCATGATTTTTTACTGGTGGTAGGACCTCTTGTGAGTCCGCGCGTGTAGGTACCACCGCCCTGCTTATTTCTACCGTGAAGCAGTAATGCGTTTCGGTTTGAAGGGTGGGGCAGCCGTTGTAACTATACTGAGACTTTGGAACTTATATCTCAAGGTGGGTGGCGCATTTACGTTGTAGATGTCTATGGGCTCCAGTAACCACTTAACACCAGGTGGGCTGTGAGCTCGTCCATCCATCTAAGCAATAAAAAATAAAAACGATTAGAATTGGATCGGATTTGGACCATTTGATTGTTGAATACAATAAAAATAAATAAATAAAAACGTTCATAGTTTTTCCTTGTGTCGTGGTCGTGATAATGTGGTAATTTTTTTATAGAACGTTTGATAGACTTTAATGACGTTTCAACTATATAGTTTCAATTTCTACTTTCGATAACTTTTTTGTTTGGATTACGACTGTTAACTTTTAAGTGATATTCTAAAAAGTAATGGGTTTCAAATGAAAATATAAAATATGTATGTATAAAGCGATAAGATAACAGAATTTACAAAAACTTTTGTTAAAATTTATGTTATTTTTATAAATGGATTATAAATTATATAAATTAATTTTTGTTTAATAAATTTTAAATATTTGAATGTAAACAAACATCTATTCATTTTTTTTTTAATTTCGTGAAAGCTATGACACAGATGTGCAACTGCTACTATTACTTTCAAATACCGTTAATTTACAATGTTTTCATATTTATTTGCTCAAAATAAAAGTTGCAGTAATTTTCACAATGATGCAATTTTTAATGGGTACTTTCATTAATCTCTACTCATGTTATAGATATTTTTAAACTAAAATTATCCTAACCTAACAAGAGACACGTTTGTTTTTTGAAATATGATAGTAGAATCTTAATTATAAATAAAATTATTTTTACATTGCCCTCTTCTACGATGCATGCGAAATAAAATTGTTAGCACATGTATACATATTTCCTTACAGCAAATCGAGTGAAAACATTCATAAATGAATAAAGCTAATAATGATACGAAAGTCTGTGATAAATGTGTAAACCAATCAAAATTGGATATAAAATTCACACTATTATCAAATTGCAATAACTTATATCAACGATAAGATTCACGACAGCAACAACTTCGGAACGAATTCTCATAAACTTTCACACGTATCAAGATCATGTTTTTCGTTCAATGAAATTGTGCTGTATTGTCTTATTATTATAACGTCCAAATTTAATTATACATTGTACGTTACGATTCGCTGTCCTACCACGCCATTGTAAGCAGTTTGTATATGTGCAGCCTGTCCGGGTGTCCGCGCGCCGATCGCTCCCAACTCCAGCCACATTCCCAAGAGCTGAAGTGTCCGACGCCGGGCTGTGATGGATCCGGTCACGTCACCGGCAACTATTCCTCACACCGGTCCCTCTCCGGCTGCCCGAGGGCCAACAAGCCGAAGAGCAAACCCAGAGACGGCCAGGATTCGGAGCCTTTGAGGTAAGTTCATATTTAAAAAAAAAACAATTGCGTAATTTAGACGTAGCAATATAAAGTTATACTAAAGTTTTGACTAACGTTTATCGTACATTTTGCGTGTAGTATTGTGCTAAATACACAGAAATTAGATCCGCAAGTCATATAGTTCCACTACTACCTACTGATTATTCCATAAGCCGTCTCGATGCGTACTGACTGACATTGAAATATCGAGTTACGTAAGTAGACATTACGTAAACTGAAAAAAAACAATACTTTCCTCGCTCTCGCATAATCTACGTCAGGTTTACAATGAGTTTCTTGATTTGCACGCCGCTTAGATGCCCTATACCGGGCTGTGACGGATCTGGACACGCTACAGGGAAATTCTTATCGCATCGAAGGTAAGAATCGTACCACAGTGCCATATAGATATCGTACCGTAGATACAAAACAACAAATTCATAGTTACGTACATATTCTTGTATCAAACGCATCTATTAATTTGCTTCAACAGCGCATCGGGCTGTCCAATTGCGAATCGGAATAAAATGCGGGTCTTGGAGAGTGGCGGAACCGTCGAACAACACAAAGCCGCTGTGGCCGCAGCCGCTTCAGCCATTAAATTCGATGGAGTGAACTGTCCAACGCCCGGATGTGATGGATCTGGCCACATAAATGGATCCTTTTTGACGCATCGGTCGCTCTCCGGGTGTCCAGTAGCCGGAGCCGCCACTCCCACGCCGCAACCAACGAAAAAACCCAAGTACCCGGATGATATAACACCGCTGTATCCAAAACCATATTCAGGTTTGTATTACTTTTCTATTTATGCACATATATCATAATCGTAAAAACTCAAATTTTAACTTAAAGCTTTTGGTAATTCTTCAGGAATGGAGATGAACATGCAAACGGGAAACGGTGAAGATCTGATGACATTAGAACAAGAAATTACCGAACTTCAACGGGAAAACGCAAGGGTCGAATCGCAGATGATGCGCCTGAAGTCCGACATCAACGCGATGGAAACTCAACTGACACATGGGGAGCGAGTAAGTGTCACAATAAAACAAGACCAAGAAGACTAAAACTCATTTTTATTTTGATGTTAGTGACTGTCGACTCCATAATAGTAAATGGATGTTTTTGTCCCGTGACCTAGATGGTACTGTCATGGCTTCAAACGTCCAACTTTGAGTGCCACTAAAACAGCATTTGTGAGTACTATCTCTATTGTAGTCCAGTCGAAAAATTACATGAAGGTTGATTTACGACGAACAGTTACTGTTTCTCGAACATGCGTTGCCAAGGATATTGCTAAAGAATATTGTTTACTGCTGGGACCAACCGTTACAAATCTGGTTCAAAATCTTTTTATGGTAATGAATGCGAACAAACTTTGTAGAATAGGATAGGATAGCCGTATAGCGATGAAACTGAAACCTGGACCTTATGTCTATGGCAATAACGATCTCGCCCGCATCGTTCGATTAACTCTTTCTGTGTCGATCAGCTTTTAACGTTTATTTTGTTTTTCATTAAGAAAACTGATGAACAGACGTTGATTTCAGGAGAATCAACTGATAACCCAACGCAACAGCAACTTGAACGAGTACTACGAGAGTCTGCGGAATAACGTGATCACGCTGCTCGAGCACGTACGCATCCCGGGGGGAGGCGCCGCCCCCGCCCCGCCCGCGCCCGCCCCCGCCGCACCCGACAAGCCCGCGCACGACAACTTCGACTCCTACCTCACCAAGCTGCAGACGCTCTGCTCCCCGGACGGGTACTGTCCGGACGAGAACCGCCCAATCTACGAAACCGTCAAAAACGCGCTCCAGGACTTCACGGTGCTTCCTACGCCCATTTAAGGGTCGCCGAGCGCCGCCGACTCGGACCGACAGTGAACGTTCACCGGCGACCTCGGCGGGGCTTTACGTCAAATGGACATTTTCAATAAAATGTGTACCCGTGTTCATACTGTCCCCACATAGTCTGTACCAGTTTTGTCAATATCATACACATTTTAACAAAAAGTATGTACCGATTCAAATTATACGTACCATTTAATTATTATTTTTGACTACGTATAAAATACTACGTATACGTTTTAAAATAAAAAACACTAAATCAGTCACAACATATGTGCAAGTGGGACAGTCACAAAAGTAACATCTAACATTTAGGACGACGTGAGATTGACCTGGTGATTTTTTAGCTCTTTAATAGTGAATGAGTATTCTGTGTATTTCGTGATCTGTGGACGAAACTCAAACCAAAGATTAATGTCGTTTGTGCCGGAACGACTCGAACGTCAGCGTCGTACGTTTAGGACGCGGGTGGATATTTGTGTTCTACTATTAGGCAATGATGTCTGATCTCTTTAAACCGTTGTATACGATGTGTGACCTATCTAAGACATCGCGTTGCTCGAACGAGGGTTCGTTGGTCGTAGTTAAGCTGGACTAAATTACTATAAATAAATTTTAAAAACTTGTTACTACTCGTATGCTTAAATTAATGTAATTGTTAGGAAAAGTTTATACTTGTACGTGAGCGGTTTTAGAGTCACACGAAAACATTAAATTATCATTTTAATGTAAATATTGTATCTACATTTCGTATTATAAATATAGTTATCGTAATAACCAAGACCCGTTCGTGCGGGTACATTTTAGCGAAACGATATACGAGCGAACAGATTTTATCAAACAGGAAATATTGTAGCGTATAAGGAAAGTGTTACTATTAAAATTCATTATTACTGGGAATGTGCCAAATGCTTCGAATACGCAGCAGCTCCCGACCGCTGATATTATGTTGAGTTAACATTAATATTACGTAAGCAAATATAAACGAATCCTTAGAGGACAGTCAGTTCTAGTCAGTTTGTTTTGTAAATATAAAAAAAAATGTGAATACTTAAATGTCACGTCGTAGGGACGTATTTATTTGTATTAGGTAATACGAGATCTCACTAGATCGTTGTAAGTTAATTCAGTCATTAATTAATAATGTATTTTAGGTATAAAAATTTAAACGTACATTCTTTGTTAGCCAATGTTCTCCTGCTGTGATTATGTTACATGTTAATTACTTATTTATTGTTACCTCGGCCCTAAACGGGATGTGATAGGTTAATTATCTTTTATTCTTGTAGTTGTTGATTTGCTGTTTCATTTGAAGCAAGTTTCTGATAAACAATTGATGTGCAATTTTTTTTACTATTTTCTTAAAGTTGGTGTATTTTTTATTGAGATTTTCATTTTTAATGTTGTGAAATGTCAACGGTACACAGGAATATAATTATTCGCATTTAAATATTAAAACCTAATAAGATAATATGTTACTACTCTGTCAAATACTTACGTTTCTGTAATATATTGAGTATGTGTTGTTAAAGAATAAAAATAATAAATACCAAGATTATAACAATCATTTAATTTTTCCCTGTATTACATACTTTTTATTTTAGGTTAGGTTAGGTTAGTTTACCCCGTTTAGATAGTTTTTCATAGTCAATTCTACATGTTCATGTTATTAATGTTATTATTATTTACTATTTACTTAAATCCTACGATTTGTTTTTTGCTATTGGTCAGTTCTGAGTCTCCGAAACGTCTGAACTGATTTATAATGAGGTTCTCAGTAAAAATTATCACCAATGTACTCCACTCTAGAAGAATGGAGTAAATATTAAAGAACTATAGAATTTCAAGCTATTGTCTAAACGTGAGCAAAAGCGGCGTTTTATCATAATAAGGCGATTAACCTGTGACGTTCATCTTATCTACGAATTCCGGTAAATATAAAGTGGAATATGCTATGATTCCACTGTTTCTAATAATAATAAATTATAAAGTAATAATTGCTTTTTTAATTTTGAAAGTACCTTAGCTACAAAAACAAATTCTGTTAGTAAAATTCCCTTTTGCTGCAATATTCATTGACGTTGACGTTTAAATTTTACATTGACATGTCATAGTAAATATGTCAAAACAAATGAGTGCAAGGAAAAAGTTAAGCACGTTGTTTCTAAGATTTATTTGAAAATAAAACTGTCGGAAGTAATATTTTATTTAAGATAAAATGAAAGTACCCCGCCAGGTTTGTTAACTTCAAAGCAAATATTAAAACTCTCCTATTTGAGTTGAATTTCATATAGCTAAGTCGATGTTTATTTTTACAGAAAAATCAAAACAATCCCGCTCACAAAAACGTTAAATCAGAACAAGAAAATACAAATGAATCACAAAAGGTACATAATTACCAATAGGTATCCGTGCAGAACCTTTAAGAACAGAATAATATTTGAATGTTCTTGACTTCGTTGGTAACCTAACCAAAGTAGCTAGAATTAATGCTTTTTTTAATTGCCTTTCTAGGGAGATGAGGATACGGCCCACCGGATGGTAACTGGTCACCGATGCCCATGGACGTCAACAATGCCAGGAGCACAGCTATGCCACTCTACTGGCCAAACATGAATGTTTACCAAATGTAGTATTACTAAATGAAATCTTCAACAAATATTAGGTTATCTTAATGTACAAGTTTTTCCGCAATCTACAATCTAGCAAATATAGGCTTACTGGTGGCAGGACCTCTTGTGAGTCCGCACGGGTAGGTACCACCGCCCTGCCTATTTCTGCCGTGAAGCAGTAATGCGTTTCGGTTTGAAGGGTGGGGCAGCCGTTGTGACTATACTGAGACCTTAGAACTATATCTCAAGGTGTGTGGCGCATTTACGTTGTAAATGTCTATGGGCTCCAGTAACCACTTAACATCAGGTGGGCTGTGAGCTCGTCCACACATCTAAGCAATAAAAAAAAAAAGAAGTTTTTACTTAAAAGAAAGAAAAAAGCTGAACTAACACTAAAACTACCACTTGTACTTACATCAGTAAATTTCAATAAAAACAGTATTACTTACTCCTCAAACATATGTTTATTATATAATACATTTATTAGCTGCTCCTAAAAAACCATAATTATATTGTGAACATTATTTATCTAAAATTATAGAAAAAAGTGAAACGCTATTTTGAATTGGATAAACCGGACAGTAAAACGGACACAAAAACAGATGAAGTTAAAGTTTATAATGTGAAGGTGACTCCTAGAATTCTCTGGAATCAAAAACAGAAGGTAAGCAAAGTTCAGGTGATAAGGTAAAAATAGTATTACTGTTGCCTAATTCATTCTTATTTATTTCTTTTAAAACAGAGTATTATTTCAACTTTCAGTCCAGTATTAAAAACACTAGTAATTTGATATTGCTGCTTAAGCCTAAAGCTTGGATATGGTGAATTTTGCATTTCTGGGCTGTAAGTCTGAGCTTCCATTAGGCACATTATAATTTAAGGTTACAGTCACCTGGGAAAAACTTAGCTGACTGACAATCAGTATAGGTCAAATGTTGTTAGACATAAAAAGGAAGATGGGTAGATTCAGGAGACCAATTTTATTAAACAAAATTATTACACAGTACTTAATAGTAGATAACAGAAGAAATACAATTATCATGATAGAGAATAAACATAATAGAAGAGGTTTAAATAGAGTATGACATATGGCTCACGATATTGTTTCACTTCATAATGTATACAACTGTATCTCCATGTATATTATTAATTATACTGCATGCTAGTTAGCATCAGCAGCTAGTTAGCAGCATAAGGAATTACCAGTGATAAACACAAGAAAAATCTTATATGAGAATAACTTCTGATTTCAAAATTATAAAGTTAGATGGCCTGGCTTTCTGGAGCTACCACTATTTGTCTATTAAAAATAATCCAAAAAATGGTCAAATTAATTAAATCTCAATAAAATATACAGGATCAAAAAAGACAATTCTTAAAAAATGAATATGGAAACACATTCAGTCAAAGGAAACAGAAGAAAAAGTATCCAGGGAAAGCTCCTATTGACCCCAAACGATTGGAGAAGCATTCCAGAGGTGAAGGCTTACAAGGAATTGGTGTTAGAAACCCAATACATAAATTAAAATTACAAAAAAAAGAAAAATTATACCAGAAGGCATTAGAACAAGCTGCTCGTTCTGAGATATTATTAACTGAAGACCAAGGGTGAGTACTATAAAATATGATAATCAAAGAGTAAACCGAACCCCCAAACCTTTTAATTTATATAATTATTTGTGGCATGAACAGATGAATTTAAGACCCACATAATAAACCCTTTGCACTCGAGCCGCTAGCGCAAACCAACAGCTCGAGATGATTTCACCCAAAGGAGGTAAAAGTTTTACAGGTACTTTAAAATATATATAGAAACAAGCATATACAAATAATAAAATTTCGCCAGTTTGTTCATTCATATTTTGAAAATAACAAACTTTATTAAACACTGTAATTAGTTTTAGTGTGATATTTAATGAAACAATTGCTCTGCATAGTGCATCTTTAGTTTATCGGGATATGTTTCAGAGTAATACGAAATTGGCCTCCTCCAGGCCTGTTACAGTCAGAGCAAAACTTGAAGTTCCGTTTTGGCGCATTTAGTATCACGTGAAGGTTCTAGTTGAGACTAAATGAACTGAGCTACGAATTGGCTACAATATCAATCGAGCTCAGTCCACGAAAGTACTTTAAAGAAAAAATCTTATCATACATCGTAAACAAAGAGATCGAGTAGAACCGATTACTAACTATTATCATCTCTGTAACGCTATTATAGTTGACACGACAAGTCTACAATTATCGCAAACATTTCCAGTAGTACTAGTCGTTTCGATATGTGTTTTCGCTATATTTTGATAATAGATGGCGTTACACTTTTCGAGCGTTCTGGATATTACTATGTAGTTCTTTAAATATTCGTTTCTGCTATTTGATGACAAATGGCGTTACTCTTACCGGCATAACACTAACTTAAGCAGCAAAATATTTGTGCTGAGCTTAACAAATTAATATTGCTCTTCGTTTTAACCGTCACCAATGACCGTTAAAATTAAGCACTTGTTTATTTTAGAACGAGTTACAAAAGACGTAGCAGCGTCGCTCGATTTAAGACTTTAAATCGGCTACTCGAGTGCAAAGGATTAAGTTGTTACCATAGCCCAAATACTACAAATATTATTTATTTAAACCCTTAACATAAAATATAAGAGATACTTCATGAGATAAACATGTATTTTCCCTTGCTTTCAGTTATGTCGAATTAGAAGACGAAGATTCAAATACTCGAGCTATAAACCAACAGATTATTGCTCGGAATATTGATATAGCAGCTGCGACAAAAATATTTGAATTAAATTTAGATTTTGGTCCGTACAGAGCTAAATATTCAAGGAATGGTAGATATTTACTATTAGGCAGCAAAAAAGGGCACCTGGCCTCATTCGACTGGGTAACGAAAAAGTTAAACTTCGAAATTAATGTGATGGAGTCAATACATGACATCAGGTAAAATATGTGAGAAATCGTCTTCTCGCATTAAATCTGTATAATCTCAAAAATTACTAATTTTACAGGAAAGTGTTTTTAAAGGTTTAACATGTGATATTTTTAATATTACTCATCTTTGCAACTTAATTTTTTTTTTTATTATCTGTCCTTTAAAGTAAGATAAAATTATGTATTAATTTTGTAGTAGTCAAAACATAGGTAAACTAAAAAAAACTAAAACTAAACTGCGCTTTTTTGACAGTATTTATGAGAAAAATACTGGTGATACCAAATAATTCCGCACATTAGCTCAATTTCGAATATTTTTGGAAATTGTGCACTTTTAATGCGAAAAGACGATATGTCTTCTTCTTCCTAGTCGTTCCCTCATCACTGAGGATCGCGACCACGCATATGTAAGTATTTCTATGAAGATCGGTCTGCTAGGAGGTGGACTGTCTGTGGTATACTGCCCCCAACTTCTTTTAGTTTTCTTTTTCTTCTTCTTTTAGTATCCGACCATATTTTTGGTGCTCTGTCTTTGGCTCGTTTTCCCTCCACTGAAACCTGGTGCATAAAGATCGTTACCTTCGTAATGTGATGGTGGAGAAGGATGCTACACATACCATGGACTTCCATGAGGACCACTGAATCCGAGAACTCCACATATCAGATATCCATTATCCTATTACAAATGACAATATCAAATCTGTAGAATATAATCTGTAATTTCAGTTGGCTACATATAGAAACAATGGTTGCTGCCGCACAAAAGGATTGGTTGTACATTTACGATAACACCGGCACTGAACTACACTGTGTGAAAACGATCAGCAAAGTACTCAAAATGGAATTCTTGCCCTACCACTTTCTGTTGGCATCTGTGGTGTGTATCCAATATACTGACATATAAACATGGCTGAAGGTTTTTAGAAAATGAAAGCAAAATGCGGTAGGGATGGCACTTCGTAACCTCGTTGGTAGGGTGAAGGGGGTCCGCTAACCGACTTCGCTTTACATTCATCTGTGATATCATAAGATCACTAAATCTATACTAATGTTACGCGCTTGGTCTCGGAATATATAACACTTTTACAAATTAAAACTCTATTTAACACTTAAAACACTAAACACAAGGCACACTTCATAATTCTCAATTCACTTCTCCTGCTTCGCTTCAGCTGATCCAGTAGAACCGATTACTAACTGCCGTCATATCTCTGTAACGCTATTATAGTCGACACGACACGTCTACATTTATCGAGAACATTTCCAGTAGTACTAATCGTTTCGATATGTGTTTTCGCTATATTTTGATAATAGATGGCGTTACACATTTCGGGCGTTCTAGATATTACTATAGTAGAATTATTTTGTCCGTGCAGTTTGGGTCATAAAAAATCGGAGCGGTGCAGCGAGTATTTCGCTCTCTCTTCCACTCACGAGCCTTATGTACGAGCATAGTGATGCGCATTATTGTTGTCGATAAGCGTTTCGATAGTGTATTTAGTTTTGTCATTTTATGGGCTAGTGATAAAAATGAAAGAAAAAATCACTAATCGAACACTTACACCACATATCGCCGCAGCAAGTTAACGAGAACGGCAGAAATTAACACATAACTTTTCGGGAACTATTCTCATTTTAGTGAAATATTTAACACATTGTTAATAACACGTACTTGTGCTGGTATATTTTTGCCAACAAGCAAAAATTTGAATAAATCCTGCCGTTTTGGTACAAAACAAAAGAGTAGCCATTGTGTCACTAAAGAAATTCAGAGAGTGAATGCACAAAATCACATTTTTCTTCGACATATTTACTATAATTTGCAGGTAGGTACAACAATGACTCATAACAATGTCTCAGCACACTTCGTATACCACCCCGCCGCCGTGTACCTACCTGCCTTCGATGATTCATTTGTTTTTATCGATAATGGCGTTGCGCCCGCGCAACATGCTCACCGCCCTAGCCGGGCCATGTTTTATGACCCAAACTGCACGGACAAAATAATTCTACTATAGTTCTTTAGATATTCGTTTCGGCTATTTGATTTAACCGGCATAACAATAACTTAAATAACAGATTATGCTAAGCTTAACAAATTCAAATTGTTTTTTGTTTTAACCGTTACCAATGAATGATAAAATTAAGAACTTGTTTCTTTTAGAACGAATACGGTTTCTTATCATGGCTGGACATATCAATAGGAGAGATAGCGGGAGAATGTAACAGCCGGGCAGGAAGACCGAAAGCGATGACACATAACCCCTACAACGCCACGCTCTGTCTCGGCGATTCTAAGGGAGTGGTCTCATTGTGGGCTCCGACCGTGAAGGAACCCTTAGCAAAGATCCTGTGCCATAAAACACCCGTGTCTGCTATTTCCGTGGACAATAGGGGATTGTGAGTATATTTTTATATGGTTTAAATATAAAAGTACATTATGTTGTGTGGTATTCTTCCCGTGTGAATATTATATATTAATGAGTAACGTTTTCTTATAGCTGAAATACTTCACTATAAAATGTAGATGTTGAATATTGTTGAACAGAGTCAATTTACAACAATTTATTAATTATGTTTAAACATAATGTTAAAACAGATAACTTTTATTACTTGCTATGTATCACTTTCCACGATGAAGAAATAACATCGTGTAATAAAAATGAATCCAGAAAAACTTATATATTTTTATGTAAATTTCTAGATTATAATAGTATCTGTGCTTTAAGCCCGCGCGGATGAGCATTAGCTATTTCTACCTCGAGACATTCGTACGTTCCGATCAAAAGTGTAAGAAAACTGCAGTACATCATTGAGACTTCAATCTCGTGTCTCAAGGTTTACCTTAAGGTCTACAAGATTTACAAGGTCTTTGGGCAATAGTTACAACTTAAGGTAGACTGTGAAGTCAACAGCCCATCCAATATAATTCAAAATAAGAACCAGTTCACAATAGATTTCATAGATAGACTTGATGATTAGAGATGTGAATAGAGTTGTCGATAAATATCGAAATTAAATGCACTTAATTTTAAAAGCCTTTAATTTATATATTTAATAAGAAAAATGGAATACCTACATATTTGTAGTTAATTTAATTAAATATGTATATTTTGTACCAGAGTTTTTTTATAAAAATAAAAAGATCGAGATACGAAATATATTGATTGTTCAAAAACTTATTAAACTTTTTCGTTTACCAGGTACATGGCGACCTCTGGTGTTGACAGAAGTATAAAAATTTGGGACATTAGGAACTTGGATGGTCCATTGCAGCACTATAAAGTGTGGTCACCACCAGTTGACTTAGACTTCTCGCAGAAAGATATGCTTGCTGTGGGGTTCAACGAAACCGTCGAGATATACAGGTAGCTTTTTCCTTTTAGCCCAAAACAAACAACGAGCTAACTTAATATGAGATACGTTTTATGATTGGTCGGCTTATATTAAAAAGAGTATAAAATATGTTAGAATTATTAGATTATATTAAGATATTTAAAATTTATATTGTTTATATACTAATTTTTTATTGCTTATCTACAGATCATTCGTACGATGTATGCTTGAGCAAAGAAATCACCCATCCCTAGTACTAACTCTTGACTTCGTTATTTAGAACAGTTCCGTGTACTCTGCGACATTACCCTAGAATATGCAACTGCATCCTGCTAGCATTCACTTGCAGAAAAGCACACAAAGTGTATGCGGTTGATAGAAACGAATGAAAGGTCCACATATTCTTCTAGCTTACGTCAATCCCATGTACCTATTTATTGTGAAATTAAATGATATATTGTAAGTATCTTTTAAATTATTTTGTTTCAGTAATTGCTGCACACAAACTGTATCAAAACCGTATTTACGACACAAGATGGCGAAGACTGTGAACAATTTCAAGTTCTGTCCTTTTGAAGATGTCCTCGGTATAGGCACTGATCGCGGTTTCACAAGCATTATCGTTCCAGGTAAATATGGAATTCAAATAGTTCTTAATCAATGAAAATAGCTAATTTCTATAATTAATTTACATAATATAATTGACACATTTTTGATGATCCACTCAGATCAGTTGGACCAATATTTTATGTGGTTTTTCAATGAGATCTCATTATGTAAAGTTGGCTGTGGCTGACTAAGCAAACAACTAATAAAACAATTAAATCTAATACGAATGAGATGATGTTTCGTTTTTCTGATTGTTATTACTTAATCTAAACGTAATTATTTAATATTTCATTAATGAACGACCTAATTAGATAAATTTTCTCAAAAAAAAAACTACTTAACAGAAGATAATTTTTATTAAATAAAGCTCAGCGGAAATCGGAAATTTGTTGAAATATATTATATATTATTCAGGCAGTGGTGAACCAAACTTCGATGCTTTGGAGAGCAATCCATTCCAAACGAAAAAACAGAGGAAAGAAGCCGAGGTCAAGGCGCTGCTCGAGAAGATTCCAGCAGAACTCATCACTCTTAATCCGTTCGAGGTCACGGAAGTGGATGTACCTACGATGAAGGATATTATAGACAGCAAAAAGAAATTACTGGTAAATAAAAAATTATCGTATATATCGTATATCTAAAAAATAACAAGCATTCGTTATATCGAGTGTACTCTATGCCTTTTTTTCTAAATTATTTATGAAAAAACTTGGCCTATTTTTTTTTTATTTCATTGATTTTTATAAATGAGATGGGGTCTATAATGATAAGTGGTTACTGGATCACATCACATAACTGGGATGCAGTCACATTAAGACATGAAGTAGAAGTTTCTAAATCTACTATATCTATATTCAATAGTTTCTGCCATGAAGCAGTAATGAGTTTCGATGTGAAGGGTGGAGCATCCATTGTACTGTAAACCTAAGACTTAGAACTTGTGTCCTTAGAACTTAACAGCAAGTGGGAGGTGAGTTCGTCCACCTACCTAAGCAATTAAAAAATGTATATATATTTTTATTGCATAGATAGATGGATGAGCTCAGTGGTTATTGAAGCCCATAGACATTTACAAATGCGCCACTCACCTTGAGATGTAAGTTCTATGGTCTCAGTATAGTTACGACGGCTGCCCCACCCTTCAAACCGAAACGCATTACTGCTTCACGGCAGAAATAGACAATATAACGGCTGTGCCACCATTTAAACCGAATTTTATGACTACGCCAGAAATAGGCAAGAATATTGTAGTACATAATAAACAGTACCAAAACTAATTACGCAATTTTATAAGTTTTGCGGGCTTGATTCTGAAACAATATTATCCCTTCATAGTGGATGTCATGGATATGTGTTAAATCGTATTTCCTTACAAAAATTGATCTCCGTCTGCCGAATTTTAATACAGGCACAGTCCCATTACTTGACACTGGTACATTTAACGTTTTATCGTATAGGTCTCGACCTTTATATGCAAAGAAAATTGGTAAATTTTATTTTTACTATTATTTTTTCTTTCTCTAGCACGTTAAGCCCAAGAAAGTGGATATGACACCGCGTCGTAAAAACAAAGGTCAAACTCATATTGCAAGAAAGAAAATTATAAAGGATGCCGCCAGGAGGGTTAGTATAGTAGCCAGCATTTTCTTTTTTTTTTGTACAAATTTTCAGTTGCTGTCGCTGATTCGACTTTTGAAACGAGTTTTTAAATTCATCAAGTCTATTCTTTAACCAGTTTCATGTTGAACTCATAACTTTTTGCAATAAATTATACACAACACGAATATTCAAAGCCTCTTTCTTTTCTAGATTTAGCAATAAACAGTTCTAAGGGATAGTTTATAATAATTGTCATTTTTTTATTTACAACATTTATTTTATTTTACAGGACCACATTGAAAAACTGAAAGCAGCCAGCGCGCTTTATGAAAAAGATGAACAAAAGGAAAAACCCGTTAGAAAACAATCGTTCGGTGTTTTAGATAGATTTGTCTCTAATCCTACTAAAAGTAAAAAATAAACAATTAATTGTATAACGTCAATTTTATTTGCAACGTCATTTCGATAATAATACGTCAACTTTACACGATTATGTAATATTTATCTTATCTACATGATTTTATATGTATAACATAAAATGTCTTCAAAAAGTTGTCATTGCGTTTTCTATAAAGATTTATAATCAACAAGGAATATCAAAAAGTTCGCATAATCCTTCTGTGTTGCTCAAGGAAAACAGGAAATCGTACTTCGAAGCCGGAGGACTAAGTCGCAAAAGGCAATCTGCAACAAAGAAATGAATTTATAATTTTTAACGGCCGTCTGGTGTAGTGGTAAGTGACGTGTTCACTACACAAGGGGGCCGCGGGTTCGAATACTGCCAAGGGAAGATATTTATATGATAAATATAAAATGTATTTTCCAGGGTTATCGATGTATATTAACTATATGTGAGTCGTCTATTATCAAAGGTGGCAATCTGTGCATTTGGACAAAAAAAAATTTTTGATATGTCAATACAGATTGATTTGAATATAATCGTCTCCTTCAAAGAATACGGTTCAAAACCTGCATTAAATAAAGGTTAATACTTAAACTGTTATTTATCTAAGATGTCGTTCAGAAGAGTTTTGTGACTGCCAATGGAATACAAAGTCAATAATTCGTTTTTCTGATTTACCAATCATTGTCCAAAAGTCAGATTGCCACCTTTGATAATAGACGACTCATGTATGTGTATAATAAAAAACTTGCATTTATTTCCGTTATCTAGTACTTGTAATACAAGTTCTTTGGGACCAGTTAACGTGGCGTGATTGTTAGTAAATATTTATTTAATATTTATTATTTATTTATTTAGAGGTTAGAATAACGTGCATCTTTTGATGTTACTGTGACTGATACCTAGTCGATCAGGTTTAAGTAAGAAGCATGACCTTTTTGAAAGTCTATTTCCTTTGTGAACGAATTTAAGTTTTTTTACAATTTTAGACAATAATGACAAACTTTAGAGCGATACTTAATAAACAACTATGAATAATTGTGATAATTGTGAACTAAGACACATGAAAATTATCATTATTGAATTCAACTTTATTTAAAATACTTACCATTTATTAATGATGCTTCTTCTGAGTTTTTGAAACATTTGATATTATTATCTTCCATTTCGTTATTACTATTTGTCTGTGAATAAATGATCACATTTAAATAGTAAGCAGTGTTGAATGAATAATTTTGCTTGGTTATTCTCCCTTGTCAAAAGGTTAGTGTCGGCGGCATTTACATCGCCATGCCCGCTTATTACAACTTATTACCAGACTAAGAACTTATCTGACTCACTTATAGTGCAGCAAACAATTTGCAAAAATAATGTAAGAAAAATGGTCAAGGTAAGTTACTCTAGTTTATAATTCTAAAGTGATGCATTCATTGATCAAGATATGACATCCATTATTACAATAAGGTTGAATCTTTTCTCGGGTCTTTAACAAAAATTTCAACTATATTTGACGTTGTTTTATTTTTTGTAAATAAAAGAAAACTTATTGCGGCATAACTAAAGTAGTTAGACATATGCTGTCGCGACACTTTTTGTAAATAATAATGTGTTCTACAAAATCGTAGTACATTATTTTATTCTATCATCACTAGTTTTCGCAGGGTGCGTGATGTAAAGAATATTTTAAGTCATTTTTTTACACCTTGGGTTACATTATTGGAGTTAGTAAGGATCCCTAAATTTTTTTTAAAACAGATTATAGCTTATGTCACTCGGGAATATTGTAGCTTCCAAACAGTGAAAGAATTTTTCAAATCGGTTCAGTGGTTTCGGAGCCTATTCAATACAGACAAACAAACAAATATTTCCTCTTTATAATATTAGTATAGATATTATTTTTATTACTTTTATCTATTTTTATTATTCCAAGGCCTATATCTATGTTATTCGTATGCCATCTATGAGCTCTGGTAACTATGTTACCACTTGTATCAGGAGTCACTACCCACTGCTATAAGATACAATAAAGAACGCTTTAAAAAGCTTAACATACCTCTTCGTCTTCATACTCCTCCTCTTCCTCCTCCTCCTTATCGTTTAGCAACACAACCCCCATTGATTCTGATGATTTAATGTGAAGTAAAAAATTTGATTCTCTGTCCTGAAACAATTGTAATTATTATAATGAGTAAAATTATTGAAAGCAAGTGAATAAGTGTATGATCACCTGACAATCAAGCTTAGTTTTACTTAATGTATGATAATTGTACACCAATATGAAAACAGAACAAATGCAAAATTACAATAGTCTTATTGCTAAGAGCAATCTCTTCCAGACAACCATCAGACAAACAAGAATCATCTAATGATATTAATCACAGTGTACCAATTGAAAATAGAAATAGAACATAATTAATTTTAATATGAAGAAATTAATTAAAATTTATGTTTAGTTTACATTAGTTTATAATCATATATAAGCAGAGTTAAAAATGAAGCAGAGTTAAAAATGTTCTAGAGCTTGAACTACCATTCATTGAATTTTGTATGAGTACTATTCAATACATTATCAATAATATTGTAATACTGACCTTATTTGGTTGTGTTCCAATAGATAAATTTGCACCCAATGGTGCTTCTAAAACTAAAACTAGATCATTCTGAAAACATTGCTGGATTTCAGTATCCATGACAAAACACATATCTTGGTTGTCTGGTTCGTCTAAAACATTTTTCGTACTTTGTTTAATCCACTGTAATCGCCTGGAACATATTAAATGCATGGTCATAATGGAACACTGAAGGCCAATAATTTTGTCTCAACATCTCTTTATACAAATATTTAAATAATATGAATTATTCTAGGGTCCTTTCTATCATAGAAAAAATTGTGGTATTTATGTGTTATGACCATACAGAGTGAGGTATCTTTTGGCCAATAAAGGCACTAATAAATAGTACAAACAGACAAAAACTAATGCTGAACACTATCTAGTAGGAAATAAACAATAGACAGATTGTTCCATATTTTATAAAAAGATTGTATAGCACTATCTATGATGTTTTGACTGTGTTGCTGCATATGCTGTGGCATATATAACCAGGTAAGAGTGCAACTTAGGGCAAAGTGCACTGAAGAGTTAAAGAGTAGCAAACATTAGAACAATAGTGATCGCAGTTATAAATAAGAGCACAACCTAATACAGTAGCAGATATGCGACAATGAATACTGGTGCACAATGCACCACACAGGTATTAGAGAGTATGGAACAATATTCTATGACTACTTTTGGGATTTTGATTTCTATGATTGTCTGAGAACTGTTAAGAAACATGTCTCAAGTGAAAGCAGAATTATTATCTTAAGCCTCAGCTCTTAACAATATGTTTTTTCAACCATAAAATACAACAATATAATAAAGAAAACTAGCATTATATTTATCTTTAAAATAAGTAAGATTACATTGCAAAACTTCATTCTAAATTGAAAATTAATTAGGATTAAAATAAACAAACCTATCTAATAATCTTTCATGTTCATCCAAATAGCTTAATTGTTTTCTTAATCCCATTACCTTTTTACCAATTTCATTTTTATCATAATCGGGACCTGCTCCTCTGAAATAAAAATAAATAAATATTTTACTAAAATGAAATTATGTTAAGTCAATTTAAAAGCACAAAATTATCACAATTACATTCGTACAACATAATTGTTTGCTGTAACGGTTTCATGAGTGTAATAGTCATTTTGCTATACAATTTTACAATTTACATTAGATGTTCTAGGTTACTGAACCAGTAGCCACTAAATACCAGTTGAGTCTGAAGCTCATTGACCAGTCAATGCAATAAATAAACAGATTATCTCTGAATAAAAGAACTCTACAAATAGAGCAACATCCTTTTTTCTATTTGGCCACCAAAATCCTAATTTTTTTTATATTTTAGTGATGTTTTTAATACAAATTATTAAATTAAATACATTCTGAGAGGTCTTCATTTTTAAGATTATCATCCTATTAAAAGTTAATACTGAATACCAAAGCTTCTTCTTTTATTGATAGATATAAGGAGTCTCTTATAGAATGTTAAATAATTAAAATAACATATTAAAAAGACAAACCCAGACCCATCAACTATTTAAGTTAATATTAACAACACAATAAAATATTACAAACCTCCATTGAATGCTATTTTTACTTCGTTTTTCAATCAAACCAATTCCCTCTAAAACATTAGTAATATCATATATTCTTCGTTTTTGTCTAACAGCCAATAAATTGGTAGCCTAAAAAACGTGGTTATTAGAAAAGTTTAAATTACTATTTTTTGGTGCCCAACACTTTGACAGATCAAGACGACTCAAGCTTTACTCACAATTTTTAAATCCAAAACACCGTCTTTTGCTTTCTGTAATAATGAAACAAATTTAGTTGTGAGCAAACCCAAAGATTTTTCATATCTTTTGTATTTTAAATCAGTCATTGCCAAAATTAAACAGAAAACATAGATTTTTTGTCAAATTATCAGTAAAAATTTTGCGTCGCGCGGCGGGATGTTAGGTTGGTAGCATTGCAAATTTGGTAGCATAGATTACTTACTATATATTGTGATTAACAATATTTCAAACATTCATCTTCAACATTATTTCGGCTCAGTGAATTTGGCCCCCCTTTTTTTGATTTTCTGATTTTTTTTATTTTTAATTATTTGTTCGTCGTTTGTTCGTTAATGTCGATAATCGATCAATCACCAATAGTCGTCGAACAAACAATAATTGAGTCGACTATTATCAAAGCCGGCAATGTGACTTTTGGACAATTATTGGTAAATCAGAAAAACGAATTATTGATTTTGTATTCCATTGGCAGTCACAAAACTCTTCTGAACGACATCTTACAGCCTGGCCACGGGACATTCGCCGATGCGAATATTCGCGCGGTGCGAACGGCGAAGCGTCTAGCGACTAAAACAAGCGCATAGAAATGTACCTAACAAGCCACGCGCACCGGCGACCGGCGAAGCGACCGGCGAAATGTACCGAGCGAATCGCGCGATGCGGCGGGCGAGCAAAACAAATGCATGAATACGGACGGCGCAAGCCACGGAGTCGAGCGGTAGTCGCGGCGAATAGTGCAGTGATTAAATGAGTTTAGTTGTTTTCGCCGCGAAAAATTAACGCCGAAATTTTTATATTTTTTATTTATTTTTTATTTTATATTTTTAAAGTCGTCGTGGCCTAACGGACGTCCGGTGCAATCGTGTTGAGCGATGCACCGGTGTTCGAATATCAGGCGGGTACCAATTTTTGTAATGAAATACGTACTCAACAACACTCAACGTTCACGATTGATTTCCACGGTGAAGGAATAACATCGTGTGATAAAAATGAAATCTTCAAAATAATAATTTGCGTAATTACTGGTGGTAGGACCTCTTGTGAGTCTACACGGGTGGGTACTACCACCCTGCCTATTTCTGCCGTGAAGTAGTAATGCGTTTCGGTTTGAAGGGTGAGGCAGCCATTATAACTATACTTGAGACCTTAGAACTTATATCTCAAGGTGGGTGGCGCATTTACGTTGTGGATGTCTATGGGCTCCAGTAACCACTTAACACAAGGTGGGCTGTGAGCTCGTCCACCCATCTAAGCAATAAAAAAATAAAATAGCTGAAATACTAGCTAGACCAGCTATTTGGAAGTCTAGCCACCCAAAGTATTTCTCGTACTTCTTGTGGAATTCTCCATCTATAGGTATACTCCGATTCTTATTCAAATCATGTACTTCACAATCTTTTCCAAATAATAGGTCCTGAACCAAAAAACTATTAATTTGTAAGCAATATCGAGATAATTTCGATATAGACATTTCGCTGTCGGACTTCCTTACTAGTCGCGGCGGCGAACGTGAGTACCCGTGGCCTGCAAACGGTGCTGCGCGAATGGTCGCCTCGCCCACCGCTTCGCTGTTCGCACCGCCGATCCCCGTGGCCAGGCCGTTAGATAAATGACAGGTTAAGTATTAACCTTTATTTAATGCAGGTTTTGAACCGTATTCTTTGAAGGAGACGATTATATTCAAATCAATCTGTATCGACATATCAATAATATTTTTTTGTCCAAATGCACAGATTGCCACCTTTGATAATAGACGACTCAATTGATCAAAATGAATTAATCTGAGCGATAAAAATAAAGATATCTAGTAAAGGGGCCCACTTAACGGTGATCATTTGTTTAATTAATTATAAATAAATAAAAGACGGACAAACAATTTTCACATTCGAACATTAACGAACAAATGACGAACAAATAATTAAAAATAAAAAAAATCTGAAAATCAAAAAATAGGGAGCCAAATTCACTGAGCCCTATTGCTAATAGCCTCGATGGGTTGTAGTAGCTTCACCGCGACGCTACTTAGACAAAGCGGTGCTATACGATAATCGTCTTATTAAGGTAGCCGTAATTACCTATTCAACCCAGGCGACGGGACAACGCTAAGTTCGAAACATGTCTTGTCGACTCCAATTTCGGTGCTTTTAGGCCCCTGAAGCACCGTTCACCGTCCTCGTCGAACTAACTAACCCATAGACAAAACCAACGGAGTTTCTCGTCGGATCTCCTCAGTGGGTCACCATCCCGATCTGGTGACAGACTGCGAAGTACCTAGCGCTCTACCTAGAACTAGTGTAAGAAAATTCTCTTAGGTTGAGCCCGTAATCTGTTCGACCCTTTTGAGACCCTCGAGAAGTTTTGTGCAAACCCCTTATTCTGGTTAATCCATTGCACTTCTTATAATTCTAGTAAAATCGGAAAGGCCCTAGAAAAATCTCCAATCCAAAACCATAAACAGGCAAGAAAAAATAGTCCACCAGCCCAGATTTGTACTAATGGCCGAAAGCACTTCTAAAATACAAAAAGTGATATTATACAAAATAAAATGAAACTTATTATTATTGTTACGCGCTGGGGTTTGGGATAAATAAAATTTCACCAAAGTACAACTTAAAACTGTATTTAACACTTGGAACACTTAAAACACTCAGCAAACACTTTAAAACTCTCAATTCGCTTGTTCCGCTTCGCTTCAGGTGATCCATTCGCTGTTTCGCTTCGAGTAGTTCCGATTACTGACTGACTGCGTGTCATCTCTACAACGCTTCTATAGCCGATACCTCATCCCTAGAATTATCGAGAATATTCCACACATCTCTAGTAGTAGTTTCCGCTATCTGACAGTAGGTGGTGTTGTTCTACTTGAGCGTTCGTTCTAGGTGCTACTAGGTCCTTCGATATTCGTTCGACTATTCGGCGATAGATAGCGTTACTCTTACCGGCGTAACATTATTATATTCTATCTACCGGTTTAAACAGTACTTTTTACACATTTTCTCCACTACTTTTATCCTGAAATACAACTTAAAAGTTTAGCATCAATCAACTTATGAAATTGTGAGGTTTTCTTTCATTAGATCACATTTTTCTCTTTCAAGCTGTAAAACTTGATCATGTTCTTTTTCTATTAAGTCAATTATTTTGCCTTCTAGAGATTCTATTAACTCTAGTTCTCTTTTCCGCAATTCCAACTCTTCCTCTTTTAACTTTAGACTTCTCTCATACATTCTATCTCTTAATTGCCTTTGGTCTTCTTGTGTTTTTAAGTATACCAGCCACTGTTTTTCTAATTGTACCTTACTTTGATTTCGTTCTGAATCAATGCGGTTTGCTAATCTGATTTTCCTCATTTCTATAACTGCCTTACTTTCTATAGGTTTCTTGGATAGAGAACTATTCACATTTTGGTTATTTCGTTCATTATTTTTGTGCAATAGTTCTGTTATTAAATAGGAATCACAGTCTACATTATATTGTGAGTAAATACTATCCATTTCTTTGAAATACTTAAATTTTTCATATTGCCTACATTCCGAATCTATGCATTGTTTGTATTTCTTTGTTAAGGCATTTATTTTCCATCTCACTTGATCAGCAGTCATCTGAAAATATTAAATATATAAATTCGATCATAAAGGTATCGGGAATGGATGATTTATTTACGGTTCAACTCTTTTTTGTTGTTTTTAGATTGGCACAACTGTTTTCCATTTTGGCGCGTAGTCTGAGTCTATTTAGAATAAATACAGTGCTGTTTTTCATTAAATCACATCTAGTGTGTAATGCGAATGTCTTATTAGACAAAAACATCAAACAAAAAGTGTCTTAAATATTCCATCGCCAATGGAATTTCGTGTGGAGTCACTGAAAATGTTACAGAAGGTTTACGGTGAATTGACTTTGTCAAAAACATGTGTTTATTGAGTGGTACAAAGTGTACAAAAGCGGTCAAGATATGATGGAAGATTTGCCTCGTTCAGATAGGCTTTCAACGTATGCGATTGGAGTTAACGTTAACGCTAACAAAGGTAAAAGAACTAGTGACTGACAATCCACTTATCAAGTTATTTCTTGTGACCTTTGTTAAGCATTAACTTTGGCCATTGGTAATTCGAAAGTTATTAATGGATCCAGTATGAAAGATATTTTTAATGCAATATATATTTAACTGTTATGAATACATACATCTATGTCAAAATGTTTTAAATTTTGTGAAATAGCCATCCATATTCTAGTCTTCTTTTTGGGTGTTTCTAACATCTGCAAATTTGATTCATACAGTTTCAAGAGTATTGAAGTTGCATTACTTGTCCACACTGCACCTGTAATAACAATTGTAATTGTAATATAGATACTTTTTTTATTGCTTAATGTGTGGACGACAAGCTCATTAGACAAGCTATTTGTTGTTATTATTATTATTATAAATTTTCAAGCATCAAATCAGTATTTTCTAGGAACCATCGAAAGAGATGGTAATCTGCAGAAGCGAAATCGAGAAGCGATGGCAGGTGCGGTAGGACTTCAGTATTTTCTAGGAACCATCGAAAGAAATGCGGTAGGCAGCGGCTTTGAAGCGGTAGGTAGCGGCTTGGCTCTGCCCTTGGCATTGCTGACGTCCATGAGCGACGGTAACCACTCACCATCACGTGGGCAGCATGCTTGTCTGCCTATACGGCAATTAAAAAATTTTATGGTAATCTGCAGAAGCGACATCTGGAGAATATGGCAGGTGTGGTAGGACTTCCTATTTAAGTGTTTTTAAATATGTTTGTACTGGTTTTGCGACGTGCGGACGAGTATTGTAGTGCAGCAAAATGACTTTATCATGTTTTTCAGAGTATTCTGACCATTTTTCTTTTATCTCATTCGCATCAATTGCAGTTGGTAGTGAATAACTGATTATCACTACCAACTGCAATTGATGCGGTTTCCTTTGGTTTTAGCTGTTCCTAATAAATCGCACTCCTCTGACCTCACCAGAATATACATCAGGGGTTTCCACTAATATTAGCCACATACCCATGAATACTTTGCTTTGCCACTAATATTGATGGTTGGCCGTGCTCAATCTATGACTCTGAACTTCAGATTGTAGTAATGGATCCATTTTTTATCAACAGTGACAATTTGATGCAAGATACCTTTTATTTTCTCCCATTGAAGCAACAATACACATGTCAAGGAGGCTATGTACAACAAAACCTATGACTTTCTGCACTTCAGATTGTCATAATAGATCCATTTTTTATCAACAGTGACAATTTGATGCAAGAAACCTTTTCTTTTCTCCCATTGAAGCAACACTACCCATGTCAAGGAGGTTATGTACAACAAATTTCGTTCAATTGTAGCTGTTTCATAATGAATACATTAAGTAGTCGGTGACAATGAAATATTGTCCTATCTGCGGCACCTCATAAAACTACAAACTGATAGTGTTAAAATAATAAATGTGCAAATGGAATAATTTGATTCGAGCCCTACACTGCAGCAGAGGGTAATAAGAAAGAAAGAATAAAAATAACCTAATGGTGATCACTGAAATTATGTTATTGGCAATCTTATTTCAAATATTAACATTCTATCAAGATGAGGATGTATTGTAGGAAGATACATGCAAGCAGCAAGTAATTTTTACAAGCAAGTTTCATGAAAATACTTTGTTTTCTTGTAGTATTAAGAATAGCGATTAATTCTAAAACTTAATCTTTGTTTAAATCTTTGCCATACTTTATAAAAAATAATACATACTATGTTTCTCAGATCTTTCATTCATAATATTGATTCTGTCGTTACTCTCCATTTCACTTGCTGAATCAATAGCAATGTCTTTAGCTGGAAATGTAAAAAATATTTATAAAATCTTGCACAGGCAATAAGAGTATTTATGTACATCATTGTATTTTTCTAATTGATTTTTTAAATGTTTGACTTTACTAGTTATTGGCTTATTGTTGAAATCTTATATCTGGTAGACAGTTTTGTTTTCACAGTTGCTATTTTATGCCCAATGATTAGGGAAAATTTTCCCAGTACTTATTTTGTAAATTTGAACATATTGAGATCATAAATGAATAGATTAGAATGATAATCCTTTAAGTACTACATTTAAATAAGTATAAATAAACGCTATATAACTAGCTAAATTAGGTCTTGTAAACGATATTGCAGTTGAGTTAATTGGATGAATTTAACTAACGGTACTACTACTAAGTTGACTTCTTGTGCTACTCAGTTCAAAAGCCTACTCCATATATTAAAAAACATGTTACATAAAATTCACTCACATTCATCTAAAATAACATACGTAGAAGCATTCCCGCTAAAGTCCATTTATAATTTTATATATTATGTGTATTGTACGATTTATAAATTAAAAACAAAATTTTTTAGTACACAATCAACAGTAAAACCTCATGTACACAAAACAATAAAAATGAAACCAGTGTTGCCAGATGACCGTGTGAATTTCCCCCCAACTTTTTTCGAAAACCCCCCGAAAATAGGCTTTTTGAAGAAAAAAACCCCCAAAACAGTTTTTACTTATTTTAAAGAAGAAATAAAAAACCAAAATGATTCTTTTATTTTTAATCAAGCTATCCCTATAACTTCAACCATCTCTAAACAATTATCACGATCATATTCACTTTCGTTATTATTATTTAAAGCATACTCGTTTTCGAAGTTAAAGATATTTAACATGTCCGATGTGGGAACAAAATTTATGCATCTATTTGGCTGTGAAAATCGAATCCTGAGAACCGCTTCGGCAGTTTCTATTGCTATTTGGTTGCATAATTTGTCCTTTATAATATTGACTTGTGAATAGTATAGTAGACTATAATTATTCTAATAGTAATTGCAAATTGATACTCCAAAAACCTTCGAAATTTCTCCCAACTAACTTTTTCCCCCCGAATGTCCCCCCAAAGAATATTTCACCCCGAATTTCCCCCCCCCAAGGTCGAAAAACCCCCTGAATTTGCAGGGAATCCCCCCCCATCTGGCATCTGTGAATGAAACACAAATTAGTTCACTTTTTTTAGGGATTTTATGACCTGATAACAAAGACCTTTAAGTCATGTCTTATTTTATTTTAAATTCTTAGTTTTATGAAAAATGATAATATGGAGTGAAATGAAATGAAGATGATTCATTTGAGACATTAATCAACTGGCATTAAATTAAATGAAATGAGATGAGATGATGTGGGATGAAATATAAGCTCAGTAAAATGGTGGTCATTTACGGAGATTTTTGCAGTGGACTATTGGAGGATCCCGAGAAGTTACGTCCAGCGGCTTTGTTTCATTTTCCCATATTTGTGCACTTTTACAAATATTAAACAGTTAATTAACCACCGTTATTACACATTTAAACCTGAAGAAACACTAAATAGACAAAATAAAACAAATCACACAACTTCACTCCTCGTGTTCCCGCCAAAAAGTCCTTTCATAATATAATTTTTCATGTTTAAAAAATATATAAAAAATTTGATTGTATGGTGGGATAATTTTGCCTTTCCAGTTGGAAAAATAAAACTACTTAGGTATGGTATAACATACATACCTACCTACCTATAGTCGTAAGGTATTTTTTTATTTTTTATTATACCGGTCACTCACATTCGCACGAATACGCAAACCCGCAAGTGTAGGACGACATTTGCAAATGATTATGCAAAGGTTTCGCTGCATTCGTGGTTTTCCAAGCTGTGTCGGTTTTTCAACGGACATCAAAGCACGCGAACCACGATTATTCGTGTAGTCTCCCACACATTCGCGTGACCAGTTGCGCCCACGATTGCGATGGTAACGGACGTTTCGCCATTTTCATAACTCCATGATTAAGGTACGCTACACAGTAGTGTAACATGCGCGAAAACATTCGTACATTGTACGAATGTTTTCGCGCATGTGCAAATGGGTTCGCATACTCAATTTGCGAACCCGTTTGCGCTTCCTCCTACACTTGTTTACGAATGTCTCACGAATTTCTCCTCCTTTTTAATTCGTCAATAGAACATTGAAGAGAAAAAGAGTTTTGAATTCTTTCCCAGACATCATTAACAGCCATGCTGTTTTTATGGGATTTCTTTTGATGAAGATACGCTACACAGTATATATACTACACGAACTATGAAAATGGCGATACGTCCGTTACCTTCGCAATCGTCGGCGCAAAAGGGCAAACGCATGTGTGGGAGACTACGCGAAGGTTCGCGGTTCGCGCGCTTTGATGTCTGTTAAAAAACCGACACAGCTTGGAAAACCACGAATGTAGCGAAAACTTTGCATAATCATTCGCAAATGTCGTCCTACACTTGCGGGTTTGCGTATTCGTGCGCATGTGAATGACCGGTGTTACTGTGCTGTCAGTTTTTGATGAAATAAAAATAGTATTGTGACAAAGTGAATGATTTTTTTTTTTTTTTTTTTATTGCTTAGATGTGTGGACGAGCTCACAGCCCACCTGCTGTTAAGTGGTTACTGGAGCCCATAGACATCTACAACGTAAAATGCGCCACACACCTTGAGATATAGTTCTAGGTCTCAGTATAGTCACAACGGCTGCCCCACCCTTCAAACCGAAACGCATTACTGCTTCACGGCAGAAATAGGCGGGGCGGTGGTACCTACCCGTGCGGACTCACAAGAGGTCCTACCACCAGTAATTACGCAAATTATAACTTTGCGGGTTTGATTTTTATAGCACGATGTTATTCCTTCACCGTGGAAGTCAACCGTGAACATTTGTTAAGTACGTATTTCATTAGAAAAATTGGTACCCGCTTGCGGGATTCGAACATCGGTGCATCGCTCGATACGAATGCACCGGACGTCTTATCCTTTAGGCCACGACGACTTCTGAAAAAACTCCTGAATTAATGAAATTGCCTCGATTGTCTAGTGAATAGTTAGTGTGCCGAACTGCCGATATCGGGCTCGAATTTTAGTCGTGCTTTGTACATACCAACGAGTTTTCAACGATTATGTTCCTATAGTTTCTACCTATACTGAATACCGAGTGTTTTAAACATTAAGGAAAATATTGCGAGGAAACTTGCAAGACTGTCTTATTTTCAATACATCATATAGTTGAAACTATAGATGTATAAAATATAACAATTATAGGAAATTATAGGTAATGAAAATAATAAAAACTGATTGTAGTTACATACTACTAGTAACATACATTAGAGCACTTTAATATAATTTTTATTGTAAAATAGAAATAATATTCTTTTATAGTTTGAAATGATTCACTCTTCACACTCATTGTTCGTTCATTTGATTGAACGAGAACTGAACGCATCACTATTACTTTAAATATAGCAACATTCAGTGGTCTCGAACCTAAAGAATTTTTCGGTTTTTCTACCGATATGGGCTATGCTCTACCGATATACCGAAATATAACGATTTTTCTACGATTTCAGAGTATACATGGAAATTCTCCCGATTTTTCTACCGATTTGACACTTTTAGACATTATTGATCAAAAAAATGTTAAAATTGGCAAAACTACTTCGATACTTCTTAAGAGTGGGCTCTTTCCCAATATTGTTCAGAGCAATGATTTCCAGGAAATTGATATAGAGCGACGCATTTTAAGAAATTGTAAATATATCAAAACATTTCCTAATGATGTAGAACTATTTTGGCGTAATGTTGGCAAAACGTGGCGATGAAACTCAAATGTTTCCTTTGCTGTCTAATTTCATCCTTAATATTTTATCACTTCCCTATTCATCCGCTAACGTTGAACGCATAATTTCACATATTAATTTTTTGAAAACAAAACAGCGAAATAGGGTGTCTACTGAATCAATCACTGGTCTATTACATGCAAAACGACTTTTTAATACAGCTTATTGTTATGATTTTGAAATTAATTCAACGATGACTGCAGCTATGGCCAAACAATATTGGTATAAAAAATAATTATTCCTAAATATGATTATTATAAATTAGTCTGTAAGTTGTTTTTTTTTTTTCAATAAATAAACGAATTTGATTGAATATTGTATATTTTTTGACAAATATGTACCGATTTTGGGTACAAAATAGTACAAATATACCTATTTTAGCTGGCAAGTCTACCAATCTCGCTCTATGACGTTCGAGATCACCAAGAGATCACTGGCAGCATTATTTTACAGTGACATTAGCTACTGTCAGTTGGTTTCGTCTAATAAAAATACGAAATACGACTATACCTACTTATGTTTACAATTGTATCAAAATAACAATCTTAATATTTTCAAACAAGTACGGTGGTACAGCGGTTTATACATATTTACACTAATAGAGACAATGTATAAATAAACTAGAACAAATAATATTACTATAGATTACTTATACCGAGAATTTTAAATTTATTGTTTACAAGTTGAGAATGTTGAAAAATGATTAAAAACAACCAAATAATTTGGCTTGCCGAAACCAACAACTTTTTAATTAGCACCGATGACAGTGATACAGACAGTTTCAGTCATGTATCTAATGTCGAGGGAAACTCTTCAGAAATTGAGTGGCCTGATGATGAGGACGATGAAATTTTTTTTCCTCCTATGCAATATTTTATAAGACTAAGAAGAAGACGAGTCGATGATTATATGCATATTATAGATTCATGGACTGACGCCGAATTTAAAAATCGAATGAGATTATCAAGAAAAACAGCATTTCGTCTTATTGGTAAAATGGGTTTATAGCTTTTTATCTGAACATATCACTCCTGGGTGTCATAAAGGGCGACCAAGCGATTCACCCGAGGATGGGTAGCATCTGAAAATTATTTATATTGGCGTATTGCAATCACTAACTGATATTTATTGTGAGAGGTGAGAGTATTGTAATGCCACCTGGGCATAGATGACCATACTGTGGTGAAACAATAATGTGTTTCAGTTTGAAGGGAGGACAGCAGTTATTCAATTTCATACAATTATAACATGGACCTATATCTCATAGTGGGGATGGCATATGATATATTGGATATATCTCATAGTATGTTGGTGGATTGAAGTAAACATTTAACACCAGGAAGGCCATATACTTGTTCACCCATATACAAAATAAGATCAATAAAAAAACTTTCATTTTTTTATCATGTCTTACATTAAACATTTTTTGGATTCCAGGTGAATTGGACAAATCAGGATTCATTGCATCACATAAATTTGGACTTAAACCACTCGAGTCAAAGTTATGTTTTTACATATTTCTAACATTTATCTCAAATACTGAACCCTTAACACCAATTGCTACCCGTTTTGATATTTCAATATCATCAACATTTCGTGTCATAAGAAAAGTGGCATCATGGATTTTGACAAAACTGAATGATGCCATAAGATGGCCACAAGATTTTAATGAAATACAATATATTTGTGACAATTTCCATTTAAAGACTGGAATCTCAAACATTTTAGGTGTTATAGATCGTACCCACATAAGAATAGAAAAACCTAAAAATGCTCGAGAGTACTGTAATCCCAAAGGTCACTTTTCAATAATTTTGCAAGCAACGATTGATTCACAATTGAGATTTACAAACATCTTTTGTGGAGAACCAGGCTCATCCAACTGCACTCGGGCCTTGAAGAAATCACCTTTATATCATACAGCAACTCATGACAGAAATTCTTTGTTTCCACACAATACATTTTTAATAGGCCACTCAGGGTATCCATCTTTACCATGGCTAGTACCACCATTTAGAGAAAATAAAAGGCTGACACCTCAACAAAGAGAATTTAATGCATTACATGCATCTGCTAGAAAGTTGGGCGATAGAGCTTTTATTCTGTTAAAGGCTAGGTTCCGCAGAATTAAATTGTTTACTGTTTATCGAAATATAGCTTTCATCACAGACATGATTGTAGCTGCATGTATACTCCATAATTATTGCTTGAATGAAAATGATCATTTAGAGGTTAATCACGACTAAATAATATACAGTGCTACCTCAACATACGAGTTTAATTAATTCTGTAACCTTTCTCGCTTGTCAAATTGCTCATATATCAAAGCAATTTTCCCAATTGAAATTAATTTTAATGCCGTTAATCTGCTCCAGCTCCCAAAAAATGACCTGTCATTTTTTATGTGTTTTTAAATAAGAAAAAAAATTATAATAGTACTCCACATGTGGGGGTATTATGTGATTCCTCGTATCTCAAGTCTTACTCTCATCTCGAAGCAAAATATTGCTCGCGCAGTGGCTTGTACCTCATAACACTCGTATATTAGGGCAATCGTATATTGATGTACCACTGTACATATTTTATGTTACTTAATTATAGATGGTTAACTTGTAACAACTGAGGGATTTAGTTACTATTTTATGCAAAAACTACAGATTTTAGGGAGCTTCATAATTTAATCGCAGTACAGTATGAGCAATGTACAACAGGTTGTGTGTAAGTAGTTTCAAGGAATTAGACATGGCCACAGTAAGCTATGACCGGGATCTACTATTTGTGTGATCCATAATTTTATCTTATTGAGCGATCATTTAAATAAATGTACTTTTTAACAATTAACAAATATTATAATTCTTGGTTATTAATAAAACACATTCGACTTGACCTGTCCTGATGAAACTGGAAGGCTCTTTAGGCCACCATTAATCCTGCTATTCTAGAAAAGGTTACACTTTGTTTCTGAAGGGACCCTTGACTTGAAATCAGATTATCAAGCCAGTAATTTCTTTTGTAGCATTTTTTTTCAATTAATTGTACTGCGTCCAATATTGTAGGGTTTAAAGCTAGGCGGTGACAGAGGTCCAACTGATCTTGTGTGAAACAATAAGCATCAGAGATGCCTTTACTTCAATTAGTAGATTCATGAAGTATGAATTTCTTAAAATGGCGTGTATAAATTGTATTAGATTAACAGCTTTGTTTTTTATAAAGATAGTTTGTTTTACTAATTTTGCTTCAAAAATGGATTTTTCTTGGCTTTTCCTAGTAATAGCCAATTTACCCAAGAACAACAAATTTACTGTCTCAAAATTTCATGTTCTGCCACTAGTTTCCTTAACAAAGCACATTTCTCTCGTTCTATTTTAAGAAGTTCTTCTTGTTTGTTTTCTCTTAGTTGTAACTTTCTTAAAGCTATGGATTGTTTCAGTTCTAATTCTTTTCTTCTCAATTGTAGTTCCTCTTCTTTTAATCTCAAACTCCTCTCATACCTTTCATCTCTTATTTGTTTTTGTTCCTCTTGTCTTTTAATGTATTCTATCCACTGTTTATCTAATTCTACTTTAGCTCTACGTTCTGCCCTTAATTTTCTAAAAGGAGTTGTTGTTTTCATTAAGTTCTTTCGGTCTTTACTTTTCTCTGCGTCTTCTTGTATAACACCAGAAGCCAATCTATAATTTCCACCATTATCGTTGTAGCGGCCTAATATTTGGTGCATCTCATTAAAATACTTAAAAGATACTGCTCCTTGTCCATTGTCAATGCAGTCTTTATATTTTTTTGTGAGTGCATTTATTTTCCATCTGACCTGATCTGCAGTTACCTGTAATTATTATCAGCTTCAGAAGTGTTTCTTGTTTTTAATTTTAATTTTCATGAATATATTATATCAATCAATATTTTACAGTATTTTAAAACCTTTGAATCATTTACTCAGCTCTTAAACAGTACATACTCAAACCAAGGTTCTATTACCTCTACGTTTAATGATTTTAATTCTTCTGCAATAGATATCCACATCTTTGATTTCTTCTTAGGATTATCCAACATATGTATTTTAGTTTCGTATAAATTTAGTAACATTATTGTAGAATTTTTTGTCCAAATGATATCTGTGGAATTTTTATATGATAACTACACTTAAATACTGATGTAACGAAAATTTCATAATTAGTATAAAATCTTACTTTGCTTATTCATTTCATTTACATCCGATTCTTCTTGTTGGCTAATGTTTTGATTGTGATTGTATGTTGGAACTGGCATATTTGGTTTGTACAAATTAGCTAAAATTTAATTGAATATAGTAGAATAGTTTAAAATATTTAAAACATTTTTTAGTATGATTGAAGAATAAAGTACCTATAAATTGTTTACATTACTTACGTTGACTATCGAGAATAGCTAAGACCGCTACATTGTTATGAATGTTTTCATCCATTTTGATTTAGATATAAATTTAATCAGACCTTTTAGTTAATTTATGCTTGTGGAATAAACTTCATATGTTAATTATTCGCCGTCCTTTTATACGGTATCTTATTTTGACCATTTTACCTTTTTGTAAAATACAAAATACAATTATCAAATTTGAAATTTTTTTAAAGATATTTTATATTTATTTATTATGACTTGGTAACTAAGACCTTTAGGTCAAGCCTTATTTTAATTTTAATGAAAACTTTTTTTATAAGAAAATTATATTATGAAATGAAATGAAGTTGATTAATATCAGATGAGATGATATGGGATGAAATTTAATCTCAGTAAAATTGTGGACATTTACTGAAACTTTTGCAGTTGACTTTTTGGAGGATCCTGAGAAGTTACGTTCAGTGGCTTTCTTTCATTTTCCCACATTTGTGCACTTTTACAGATACTAAATAGTTAATAAACCACCGTTATTACACATTTAAACCTAAAGAAAGTTTAATAAATCTATGTGAATAAGGGATGAGATCTGAAATCGTTTCATCGATCGTTATTTTTACCAATGAATCGATCTCAATAAAAAGCTGATAGAGTGAAACGAAGCATTGCACTCCTGAATAAGTATATATTATTTTATTTAAATAATCGTAAAACTGTTATTGGCCACATGATTTCGGTTATCTAAATCTTGCATCAACGCAATATGAAATAAACGAAAAAACAGGAATTCGAAGTTTATTATAAACAAGGTTTTCAAGACATAACTAAGATAAAATAATGATAGATGGTAAAATAACAATATGTTAGAACTATAATTTAAATAATAGATTATGGAAAAGAAGGTTATAACAAGTATTATCTAGTTAATTACATTTTTTTAATAAATCACCTCGGTTTTATTGTGCATGGATTTTCAGATTGATCTTTTTTGCGTGTCTAAGCTATGTTCGTTCTAAGTTTTGTTTCCTTTTTCCTCACTAGCTCTTCGCCTGCAGCATGGCCTAAGTGTAATATCGCGTGAGCACAATTGGAATGAATGATAGCCTATATTCTTGACAGGATTCAAACTATTTCCATATCAGATTACGTCTTATTTGGCGATTTGTACGTTAAGATGTAAAGTAAATTTCGTATATGACGATACTATTAGAGATATGCACCAAAGTAATGCACCAAATTAATGCACCAAAATTATGCACCAAATTAATCGCTGTCTATCACTACTTGAAAGTCCATTCCATAATTCTGCAGGTATATGTAAACAGACCAAACGACAGAAAAATATGTTAATATAAGTTCTATCACGTTAAAGTAACGAAGAAACTAACAAAGAAACTATTTGTTGACTATAAAATAGACAATATTGATATTAATAATAAATAAATACTCTTTGATTAAGTGATATTACTCCAGGCTAATACAGTGATGTCCAAAACACCATCAAGTGGGGCTCACGTCTTATGATGTGATAATGCATCTTAAAGTATTTAAAATCGCGTTGTGGTAACGAGAACATTACCTTCTTATAATGTATTTAGACTATTTGTGGTTTCTGTCTGGTCTGAATTGTTTAAAATCTAAGTTTAAGTCTATTTTATGGAAACTAATCTTTATTTTCAATATACAATTTAAATGTTTTTCAATCCATCCAATACTATTCACTTATCACTTCTGAGCTTAAGATCGTTATTAATGATGAACTTTAGTGCATTAACTTGACTGATAAGTTATGTGATGCTAATTACTCATAAAGTAACCAAAGGGTATTAGCCACCATCTGATATTTGAAAGTGCACAAATCTCGGGAGTACGCACGTAAACGCTGTGTTCTAAGTGTAATGAAAGGATTTAGGAAAAAAATATAAAAGTCCGTCTACTACGATTGAATATAGAGGTCATCAGAAATGATTGCAAAATTGGCTAAAAAATCGAGCTACCAAAGGACAAAAAACCATTTTGAAAAAAACAATTGACATTAGTAGTGACGTGACGTAGAGCAAACGAGTATTGGATGTGCTTCGAGTTTCACTGGATTTTGGGTGCTGTTTGCAATAAATTCACCACTATAGTAAAAAAATTAACATAGATGTTGTAAACTTAGATTAGGAAGTTTAAAATATTTTGTAATCAATATGGCTGGCTGTGGAGACTTCATCAAGAGTCAGTTTCCATTGATCGATGACGAATTAATGAAATATGTGGAAGGTATGTTTTTGTCCTATAGGTTATAAAATGAAATGAAATAATAAATAAATACATTTAATAAATTTGTAAAAATCATAATAATTTGTACTCATCATGAAACGAAGCCCGATAAAAATTTATATTTTAATAAAGAAACCCGAAATATATTTTTATCAACGAAACAGTATAAGTTTTTTTTATGTCCCAACCACGACGAAACTGCTGCCATCCTTGAGAAGACAGGTCGAAGTTTTATTTGTATATTTATTAAACTTGATACACAATCTTAATTCTGTTAGCAAATCATATTTGAAAGATTCCAGGTTCTATGTTTCAAGCAATTTGTGAATGTTTAATAGTAATATGATATCAAGTCATTTTAATAGTAATTGGATGCTATAGCAGTTATAATAACAATTAATTAAAATATAATACAAAAAGTTTAAAGCTTACACAGGAGTGACATTCTTCATTGACTCTAAATTCATCACAGTTAATCCTTATAGATATCTTGTGCAACAGCGCTGATGAGTTTGAAGACACAGAGGAAATTTTTGAGGCCGTTGGCGAAGTTTTACAAGGCATATCTGAGAAATCTGAGAAAGACATTAAGTAGGTAACAAATTAATGATCAAGTAAACTTATTGAGAATAAAAATAAAATAGTTCTTTGTAATTGTTCATTATTGGTCATCAAGTTAAACAGTACATTTTTTATCAAAATATATTTTTAATTGCTTTAAACCATGAATTATAAATTAACAAAATGCAACACAAATTTGAAATTTTAAACAGTACTTTGTATATTGATTATAATTATATAAGTATATGTAACTCAACAAATATTTTCAACACATATATTATTCAACACAGAAAGCTAAAGTGGAGCTTGTAATTTTAAAAATATTTATAGAGACATATGTGGAAAACTTCTACACATGTTACAACCTGACAAAGGATCGAAGAACAATGGGCCTACGAAAATTTTGGATGCACCAATACATTTAGCTTCAATGACCCAGACTAATTATAATGACACAGATGATCTCAAAAGTATATGGATGCAAACAAGGGATGATAGTTTGGTAAGTGGTACAACATTATTCATATTATATAGGTAAAATATGTGAGGAAGTAATAATAACATAACTTACACACAAATAACAGGAAAGTAGCATATCAGTAGGTTGTATTACGTGCTAGCTTAAGTAAGTTCTACCATTCTGCTTAGAAATCTTGCGTTTTAGTTCCAAGTCTCTAGGTTATATTGCATCTATGAACAATACTATGAACAATAATAATGATCTAACTCTACATAATGATTAGCCACAAGTTATATAATACACTGTGTTTGGTATTTAGGTTAATGTAAAAATTTGTTTCAACTGTTGGACTTTATGTAGTGGTTATCATGAATATGTCACAAAAATGTAAAATTTAATTTTCATTTGTTTCAATATTTTGAATATGTTAATTATTAAGAGGTTATAGGTACTAAAGAACATTAAGAAATAACAATAGATTTTCTTGTGTCTAGTGTTAAAAAAGTAATTTAAAATTATAAAATTACTGTGAAATTATACATACATTATTTCCTTTACTGTTTAGAGAATATTTCTTTATCTCACCTTATAATATAACAACCAATAGATAATCTAGAAACTATTGCATTTGTTCAATGTTTCGGATTACTAGGAACAGAATTAATGCCTCAATGTATTGGGTAATGCATACTGAAATTAGTTATATTTTGGTTTACAGAAAGTAGATGCTAGAAAATTAGAGAAAGCCGAAGCTAAATTACAACAGAAGCAACAGAAACAAAAAGAGGTAAAAGCACCAACAGCCACACCACTATTACAAACTGCGACTGCATCACAAGTAACATCGAAAAAAGACAGCAAACTTGAAGCTAAAGGGACAAATAGAACACAAGACATAAGGATAGAAAACTTTGACATAGCGTATGGAGATCGGTAAGTCTAATTAGGTTATTCATCTGCTATTAAATTTTTTTACAAATATGCATGTCATACCATTGATAATGGCATCCTGATCATGCAGGAGCCAGTCACCGTCGACGCCCTCGATAAGTCATTGCGGATCCATCAGATCCAATAACCGTTTCATTAGACACCTTTAGCTCTAACACTAGGAGCAGGCTCAGGGACCCCGTAACCTTACTGGTCGAACTCTAAAAAGAGTTCGACGTGTAACCTAACCTAAACATCAGCCCGCTGAGTTTCTCGCCGGATCTTCACAGCGGGTCGGGATTCCGATCCCGTAGTAGATTCATTCGCGAAGCAGTTACTCTTGAGTGGTTATGTCTCATTTGGAGGCGCTTGGGTAGCAGTTAGCAAATCGCCCCCGCCTGGCTGAGCCCTTGCTCGTCCGCCTGACCTGGTGAAACTGGAAAGGCCTCTGGGCCACCAGTAATTCCTCAAACATAAAAAAAACCATTGATAAATTCGAAAAGTGAACATTTTATTAAAAATCTAATAACCATGTGCCATAACCATAAGGCCTCCTTGGTCTAGTTGCTTATGCTTGACTACTATAGTAGCTATCTTTATCAAATTTATTATTAGAGCTTAAGACTTAGGGAAATATAAGAGATAATTTTAGTAACGCCATTGAATGTGAAAACTTTCCTGTATTATAATATATATTTTTCATGTTACTTTTGTCTTAACTTAAAACTAAACCTATTTTTGTAATCTTTGCTGCTCTTTGAGATACAGGTTTACAATTAGAACAAGTACAAGTGCAGTTTATATCTGTTTGGGTTACTTTTAAATCACAAATAAATAAATAAACGCTAATTGTCTCCAGAAAACCAAACTAAATGTATCATATTCAATTGAATATTCGTACTACAGCACTTTATACCACTGAAAGTGCTAACTGCACACTGTTGTTAAAAAACGAAAATTGTAACTCATGGCCAGCAGACACTGACGAATTCAAGTATTGTAAAATAATGTATTATTTGTATTTGTTGTGTTATTACTTAAAATTCTCTCGAAAAGATAACACATACCGTTCTGTAGAAATAACTATACATTTGCAAAAATGTGAATACAATTTGTTTCAGGGTATTATTACAAGGTGCCGACTTGATACTTGCATTTGGACGAAGATACGGCTTAGTCGGAAGAAATGGTCTCGGTAAAACAACTCTCCTACGAATGATATCCAGTAAACAGTTGAAGATTCCATCGCATATAACTATCCTGCATGTGGAGCAGGAGGTTGTAGGAGATGACACCATAGCCCTGCAGAGCGTTCTTGAATGTGATACCATTAGAGAAGGCCTATTAAAAAAAGAAAGGGATATAACTGCTGCTATAAATAATGGGTTCGTTATTTAAATAAAATTATGATTTTTTTCTTTAAATTCTGAACAATTTCTGAAAAAATATTTTTTGCCTTAAGGCTGTGTTTATTTATTTAATACATAATCTTATATATAAAATTCTCATGTCATAATGTTAGTTACCATACTCCTCTGAAACGGTTTGACGAATTTTTATGAAATTTTATATGCATGTTTAGTGGGTCTGAGAATCGCCTACTATCTATTTTTCATACCCCTAAGTGATAAGGGTTGTCCAACCCCAAACATTTATTGTTTGGACATTTTTTTTTGTTATAGTGAGGAATTATGTGGTTGAATGAGATTTTGTTATTTTTATATTCCCTCATCGTTCACAGCGCTACATGCCTCTTTCACTCATTTACCACATCCTTACACACTTACAATAAGTTAGTATTTTATTTTTTATTAGCTAGTAATGAAATAATTTAATTCTTATAAAACGAACAACAATTAAACGAAAACATTTTCAAACAATTAATGGTAGCATAACTAGCATTTAGTAGTAATAACAATAACAAATTAAAATATTTTGCTTAACCCTTGTACACTTAACCAGTGTTGAGCTTATTATCACATATTTTGCAGAATTTGCTAAGGAGTTCTTGAAAAAAAGTACTTAATAAAAAAAAAAACTTAAAAATAAGTAAAAATTAATGCTAAATTTACAGAACAATAATTTTAAATGATTATTTATAAATGTTATTACAAACGATTCTTTTGATTTCTTTCGACGTTAAAATGATCGACAATTACAAATGACATTTTACAACGAACGATTATCAATTCTTGAAAATTGACAATTCCATTTCTCATTCAAGCATTCTTGAGAAGAGGTCAATTATTGCGATCTATAGCATGTCGAATTGTTCTGTGCCAATTATCTCGCGCTGCTGATTCGAATTATGACGTACAGAATTTCATTATACAGGGTGTTGTAATTAATACCGATCTCGATCGAAATAATTACTGCAGAAACTAATCAGGATATTGGATCGAAACATTACAAGCATTAGGATAGCTGTTAGACTATATACTTTCATTTTTACGACACGATGATATATGATTCTTTCGTCGTGGAAGTCTCTTGGAGACAGTCCCACGTTGGACCACGGGCGTTTCTGTCTATGAATACCGTTGACTTTGTACATTACGTTATATAAGTTATTTAAGTTTAAAAGATCGGTGAAGGAGAGTTAAGACCTAAGAATTAAGATTCGGGCATATGTTTTTCTATGTTGTGACGTCAGGATTCACTATTACTTGTAAGTAAAGTTATGTTCGTCTCCGTAGACGGTTATAATGCCGGTTATAGTTCCGGGTAAATCTTTAGGTTTATAAATATTTATTAGGTTTTTTTTTGTTTTCTTACATAATCTGTTTCTTCACTTGTATTATTAGACTTTTTTATTCCGTTCAAGGAAACGCTTGTATCGTATTATTTGATTAAGTCAATTGTTTATTCCCTGAAGTATCGTGTTTACTGAGCTAATGAAACCAGTTATGAATTATTTAGATACAGAAGTTTACCTTGATAAGTTCCAAGTGTAAAGAATGGAAATGTAATTGTGGAATAATGTTAGATAAGGCCTATTTGTATATTGTTAGAAATAATTACTTCAGAGTCACGTATTCATAATGGTTAAGTTTTCATTAATATAATATTCATGTAATAGTAATAAAAAATTAGGCCTCCTGTGTAATGGCGTATTTCAGAAATGATTGTAGTAAAAAAAAAATTAACGGATTTTATGACCTGGTAACTAAGACCTTGAGTGAAATGAAATTAATAGATGATTAATTAGAGACATTAATCAAATGGGATGAAATTAAATGAAATGAGATGAAATGGGATGAAGTATAATCTCAATAAAATTGTGGTCATTTAGTGAGATTTTTTCAGTGTAATTTTGGAGGATCCCGAGAAGTTACATCCAGCGGCTTTGTTTGATTTTCCCACAATCGTGCACTTTCACAGATATTAAACAAGTTAATAAGCCACCGTTCTTACACATTTAAACCCGGAGAAACACTGAATAGACAAAATAAAACAAATCACACAACTTCAGTCCTCGCGTTCCCGCCAAAAAATCCACTATAATAAAAATAAATATGTTTCAGTACAGACCATACAATCTTTTCAATACTTTTTTTTAAATATTTTGCGGTTCAGAATTGTAAAATTTAAACAGGTCACTCACTGTTTCACAATCGATTTTACCATTTAATTTAACTTCAGCTCCACAGATCCGCAGCTCTCGTCCGAGTTGAGTTCAATATACGTGCAACTACAGAACATAGAGGCGGACAAGGCGCCCGCCCGGGCTTCGGTCATATTGAACGGCTTGGGTTTTACAACGGAGATGCAGGCAAGACCCACCAAGACCTTCTCCGGTGGATGGAGAATGAGATTGGCTTTGGCAAGAGCACTGTTTTCTACGTGAGTATTGTTTGTTCATTGTGTTTCATAGAGAGGTCCTACCGGTACCAGAAACCGGTACTTATGCACAGTAGATATTATTTGAAGGCTCGGCATCGCGTTTCTAATGGCCATTTTTCCAATGCTAATTCTATTAGTAGACAATAATTACAGTTCAGAGGATATTGTGGTGGCACTCTTAGTTTGTACTTAAACCCTTTGACTGCCTTGTAGGTCACCGGTGCCCTAGGTGGCGCGTGGCGTGGCTGAAGTTATTATATCGAGTTCTGTTACTAAGCGCCTGGATTGCTTAACTTTGCTTTCTTTTGTTTTCAATGTATATTTTTAGTTTTTTAGGTCTCATAGCAATAGATTCATTCTCATTATCTTCGTCTTTCCCACAGTCTACTAGATATTCCGGCGCTTTAGTAACAGAAATCGACATAATTACTTCGGTGCGCCAAGTAGGGCACCGGTGACCCTCGTGGCAGTGAAAGGGTTAAGGACTGGTGCTGAACCGGTGGGTGCCTATTATTTATTTGTTTTTATTTATTTATTGTTTGCAGCCCTGACCTGTTGTTACTCGACGAACCGACCAACATGTTGGACATAAAGGCGATCATCTGGTTAGAAAACTATCTACAGAAGTGGCCCACTACCCTGTTAGTCGTCTCTCACGACAGAAATTTCTTGGACACCGTACCTACAGATATAATGCATTTACACACCCAAAGGATAGATACGTATAGGTAAATACTGTTTTGATTGTTTTTCACTTTTTTTCAAATATTAACGTGACGTGCACGACAGAGACAGCGCTCAATGGGTAGTGTGCGACAGAGAAAACGCTCTACAAAGCCGAAATTAGCCGAATGTCTCTTATCAAAAGTTGATGTGCTTTTTTTTCCTACCTAAGCTGATAGCCTTGAGAGGCTATTTCAGTGTAACCTTAACTAGTAGGTGAGCTCACGGGGCTCAAACCGGAGTGATGCCTAACACTGACCCTAGCAAGAGCCGTGCTTCGCAGAATCTACCACCGGATCGGAAACGCGACCCACTGAGAAGATCCGGCGAGAAACTCAGTGGGCTGTGTCTGTGGGTTAATTCGCTCGTCGAGCCCTTCGTCGCAAGCGACGGGTTCGACGAGGACGGTGACCGGTGCTTGTGATATCTAAAACACCGTTAATGGATCGGGAGGATCCGTAATGACGTGTTTTGGGCGACGTCGACTGTTTACCATTCGGTCTACAGGATCGCGTATATAGTTTCCAGCGGCCACGACAAAAGAGCTCTCATGTCGTGCCGCCTTCTCAAAGTGGCTGGGTAGTGTGCGACAGAGACAACGCTCTACAAAGCCGAAATTAGCCGAATGTCTTTGAACCATAGACCTATATAGTAGGGACACGACATATTGTTCTATACGTACAATTGCTTATATAAATAGCACCCATTTTGAAGGCACATACATAAACATATATCTATCTCGTTCTTACTCAGCACTTTAACTCGCAGGAAAACAATATAACAGTATTTCAGTGCGTACATAAAATGAAACATGAATATACGTAAATATCTCCGTCTCCGTCTAATGAGGCCGAAAATCCGCCATGTTTAGCGCGCCAAATGTCATTGTCACGTCAGTTCGGCCGTCTGTTTTGGGTTGTACATTATTTATTGACTTTGATATCGATTTAATATGATTGATTATATAAAATTTCATAATTTATCATGCTTAAAACATACAAAAATAATAATTAAAACGTATTTTATAGGATCTCAAGAAAGTCGATGCCCTAAAACTATTATCTATATGTATTTAAATTCATTATGGAGCCCTCATCCGAAAAATCCATTTTTCGGTCGGAATCTATTGATCATGACACTAATCATAAATACCACTTTAAAATATGTCATCAAAACATATTTAGACATTCTGTTTAGATATTTCGGGAAAAAGGCTACCGACAAAATCTCTTCGGAACTATTTAAATAAAATAGTTTTATTCCGCAGTGAGTAAAACACTATTGTAAATTTGTTAAATATTTAATAATTAAGTGATTTTAGAGAGGAAGTCACAAGGAATGACGTTTGTAATTAATGAATAAATGTTCTGTAGGTGTTTTTTTTTCACGCGGTCCCTTGATAAGTTTAAAATTTGAATCACTCTCAAGCGAAAGTGATTCAAATGGTGCGGCGCACCTTCCTTGGGGTGCGCTACGGTAGTATGTTACGGACTTTAGAGTCAGGAAAACAATTAAAATAGATTGTAATAGTCTAAGAAAAACACGTACTCAAAATACGATAACATTTAGCATGCTAGAAATGGGCTGATGGCTTTGAACTACGCCATATCTTTATGTTTTGCGACAAACGACAACTTTATAAAATCAGTGTAGCAACTTTTAAAAATCATCATATCGTTTACTTGGCAAATTCGAAGGACGAACTTGTCTTAGATTTCACCCATCTAAATCATATCATATTTGCACATAACAATATACCTACTTACTTCCCATTAAAGTATAAATTCTACAAATAAATAATACTCAACAATATTTAAAATAAAATGAGCCAAGAACGTTTATCGATAAAACCTGATAACATTGAAATCTTTTGTACAGCACTAAAGCCGCCATGTTTTGTGGCCAGATGACGTCACACTGGCACGAAATTTTGGTTGACGTTTCATTTCCATAGGTTTCCTACTTCATTGCTTTGAACTAAAGTCGACGTGCAAAATTTAGCGTCGGGTACTATAAAAAAAATAACCCATAAAAATTGATTTCTTTTATAGGGGTAACTACGAACAGTTCCACAAGACAAAGACTGAGAAGCTGAAGAATCAGCAGCGCGAGTACGAGGCGCAGCAGCAGCACCGGGCGCACACGCAGGAGTTCATCGACCGGTTCCGTTACAACGCGAACCGCGCCTCCTCCGTGCAGAGCAAGATCAAAATGCTCGATAAACTGTTAGTATTACCACGTGCCGAATTTACGGATGATAAAAAAATAATACATGCAATAATTAAAACTAGTGGTCCCCCGATAGTTGAAGACTGAAGTTCGACTATAATTAAATGAAATTATAAGTTTGTACACTATTATGATTCTGTTTTCAAAGACAGACTTCGCCAAGACTATACTTTAAACAAATATTAATAAAGACAAACAATATGAGTTCTAAGGTCTCAGTATAGTTACGACTGTCCCACCCTTCAAACCGAAACGCATTACTGCTGCACGGTGAACTCACAAGAGGTCCTACCACCAGTAAAAATGAATCCTTCATATGAACTGCGTAATCGAAACGTTTCTAAAAAAAAAGAAAGATTAAAATTTAATTTAATTTACGATGATTTTTCACGTATATTGTTTTTTTCAGTCCAGAACTGAAACCAGTCGAGAAGGAAATAGACGTGGTCCTGCGGTTTCCGGAGACAGAGCCGCTCTCGCCCCCCATATTGCAGCTCAACGAAGTCGGCTTCTACTATTCAAAGGACAAAGTCATATTCACAAATGTTAATCTGGGAGCGACCCTAGAATCTAGGATATGTATTGTGAGTCAATTTGTCTTTTATTCAAATTCTAGACGAGCGGTAGATGACAGTCGTACTGTCAATTCATTCTGAGATCAAACCGCTCAAACTGTGCCTTATTTCTCGTACTCGATGACTCTTCAATATCATTATTATTCCCCTGAATAAAGTCGCAATATTCTTAGGTAGGTTTCAATAGGTAGGTTTTTTAAATTACTTACTTACTAATTAATTACTACTGTTACTTTTGTTTACCTTCAACAAATGACTTAATTGACATGCACATTTTGGGAGTTCATTTAGTTTTACACGGTTCTGTCGGGAACATATCATCAGTGTGAATTTCTAAAAAAAAAAAAAATTGGTGTGGGAGATAGATGTGTCGCTCGACCGTACTGGTAGTGATTGAACATTAATTTTCCACGACAAAAATTTTTTTAAGAGATTTTATGATCTGGTAACTGAGACCTTTAAGTCATGTCTTATTTTCATTTATATTATTCATATTTTTATGAAAAATGATATTATGGAGTGAAATGAAATGAAGATGATTAATTTGAGACACTAATCAACTGGGATGAAATTAAATGAAATGAATTGATATGATATGGGATGAAATATAATCTCAATAAAATGGTGGTGGTTTACTAAGATTTTTTCAGTGGACTTTTTGGAGGATCCCGAGAAGTTACGTCCAGCGGCTTTGTTTCATTTTCCCAAATTTCTGCACTTTCACAGATATTAAACAGTTAATAAACCACCATTATTACACATTTAAACCCGAAGAATCACTAAATAGACAAAATAAAACAAATCACACAACTTCACTCCTCGCGTTCCCGTCTCTACGATTAAAGACCGTTTTTCATCAATGAAGGCAGAAGGTCACTCATCACTACTGGATAATCATATTTTCCACATTTTCTTCAAAGGTGGGCGATAATGGCGCTGGCAAAACAACATTGCTGAAGATCATAATGGGTATACTATCGCCAACGAACGGGATCCGCACCGTGCACAGAGGGCTCAAGTTCGGTTACTTCTCGCAGCACCACGTCGATCAGCTCGAGATGAACGTCAACTCTGTTGAGTTGCTACGGAACAGTTATCCAGGTCGGTCAACAATTAATAAGTATAGCGAGTGACGCCGCGGGGCGAAGCTAGTCTAAAAGTAGCCTAAGTTACTCCTTATATCATCAGCTACCTATCAGTGAAAGTCTCGTCAAAATCGGTCCAGCCGTTCCAGAGATTAGCCGTAACAAACAGAAAGAAAGACAAAAAGAAATTGGTATATATACTTACGCATTTAGTAAAATGAGCTTATTTTATTATTACAAACAGACACTCCAATTTTATTTATTTGTATAAATAATCGGTTTTTTCTTCAGTGTCATAGAGTGTCATGGAGTGAAGTATATGATTCAGTAAAAAGAGAGTTCAGTTTTTTATAGCTTATTTATACTGTTTACTGTTTAATTTTTAATATTAATTTTAAAAGAGATTAAGGTTAATGTTGTTTTCTTATTATATCATAGAAAACACAATTAAGTATTTTATTGTCCCAACCAAACGGCAGAATTCGTAGTGCCTCAATCGATAAATAAAAGACCTAAACTTTTGTATAAAATAAACTTAAAACAAACAAAAGGAATCCGTCCGACGGGGGACACAAAAGGAAAAACAAAATTGTTATTTTTATTTAATTCCGAGCATTTTCATATTTTTCTTTTTAAACCTTCTCTGAACTTCCACAAATAATTCAAGACCAAAATTAGCCAAATCGGTCCAGCCGTTCTTGAGTTTTAGCAAGACTAACGAACAGCAATTCATTTTCATATATATAGATTAATTCTGAAATACTCCCTATCATTATATTTATATCTTGAAATACCCGCTAGCTCTTACTCTCCGCAGACCTAGATGAAAACGAAGCAGTCAAACGGATTCACATTCAGATTGAACTTTTCCGTTCATGTATTCAGGTAAACCGATAGAGGAATACAGGAGGCAGTTGGGTAGTTTCGGAGTGAGCGGCGACCTCGCGTTACAGACGATAGGCAGCTTGTCCGGGGGGCAGAAGTCGAGGGTGGCCTTCGCCAGGATGTGTATGGGAAACCCTAACTTCCTAGTTCTGGACGAGCCCACCAATCATCTGGACATCGAAACGATTGAGGCTCTAGGAAAAGGAATAAACAAATACACTGTAAGTACTTGCAGTACTGCAAGACCCGCAAAATTATAATTTGCGTAATTACTGGTGGTAGGACCTCTTGTGAGTCCGCGCGGGTAGGTACCACCGCCCTGCCTATTTCTGCCGTGAAGCAGTAATGCGTTTCGGTTTGAAGGGTGGGGCAGCCGTTGTAACTATACTAAGACCTTAGAACTTATATCTCAAGGTGGGTAGCGCATTTACGTTGTAGATGTCCATGGGCTCCAGTAACCACTTAACACCAGGCGGTTCCTCTTCCACCCATCTAAGCACTAAAAAAAGGTGCAGTGACTCCAATGAGCACGCGATTAAGGAACTTTCCCTTGATTAGCCTAGAGATGGCGTTGTAAAGCATTACTATAACGCGCATCAGTGATGAGGTCGAATACTCGATTGTATCGTTACACCGGTTGTCTCAAACAGGAGCGCTTGACCATGTAGCCGAGCGTACAGAGTCTAGGTGTTTATCCGTGAGGGATTCTAATTCGCCCCACTAACACTAAAACTCTACTTTTATTGCAAATGTTTGTTTGAAAAATATTGAAAAGAGTTGACGATTCAGGTGTCTATTGTAATTGTCTATATATTAATACGTGAAGCAAAAACTTTTACCCCTTTTTGCGAAAATTGCGCGGACGGAAGAGTATGAAATTTCACACACTTATAGAGAATATAAAGAATGAGTGCAGTGTTCATATTTTTTTAAATTATGCATAAAAAGTATATTAAGTCAATAAAAAGAAACATTACACACACTACCATGTATTTGACACAAACACGCATATATACTTATATACTGTTTGTTTATATAAATTGTCAAACTTTTCTTATTGCTTATAGTCTGTGGTCAAATTGAGAATAGATTAACTATGTATTGTTTGTCTTTATTAATATTTGTCTATAGTGTAGTCTTGGCGAAATTTGTGATTATATAAATATAATAAATAGTCTGAAAATAGAATCATAATAGTGCACAAACTTATAATTTCAATTAATTATAGTCGAATTTCGAGCACCGGACGACCACTAGTAAATATATGTCACGAAATACCAAAAATATCGATGTCAAGTAAACAGACACCGAATATTTTTTTATTTTTTTATTGCCTTTCTAGGCAAATGAGCGTATGGCCCACCTGATGGTAAGTGGTCACCGTCGCTCATGGACGTCAGCAATGCCAGGGGCAGAGCCTAGCCGCTGCCTACCATTCCAAGCCGCTGCCTACCATTTTGAATTGTTTATTTTCAGGGTGGCGTGATATTGGTATCTCACGACGAACGGCTAATACGGATGGTCTGCAAGGAGCTTTGGGTCTGCGGGAACGGCTGCGTCACCAGTATAGAAGGAGGATTCGACGAATATCGCAAGATAGTCGAAAGGGAATTAGAAGCACAGAATAAATAGAAAAAATTACACGAACTCGTATACTAATTGTTTAGGATAATGTAAAAAGTATCTCTAAATTATACCGTTGTAATATATTTAGAGTTTCATTATTTATTTAACGAAATGAAAAACTATTATTTAATATCAATTGAAATTTTTATTTCATACCTCCAACCAGCTGTTGTCTGCATTGAATACATTCCCGTGCGAGACGGTACGCGTTTGAAAATAACGATGGCAATTAAAAAATATAATAATATCATTAAATTAAAATTGCGTATTTACAAATTAAAATTCAAATACATAATATACAATTATATTAGTAATGACTAATAGTAACAGAAGAGCTAAGCGTTTCTAAGCGTTAAAACTCAATTGCTCTGTTTAAAACACGATACTATTACTAGTAGTGAATTTAAAAATAATTAAAGTCTCCGGTGCCCTGGTTTCATTAAATGCAAAATGATTTCATATCTGTGATCGTAATGTTTCGGAGGGAAGTTTGTTAAAATCGATATCGTGTCTGCTAAATATATAAGAATATATTTATTTACTCTTATTTATATCGCGCTGTGACTAATTCCGGGTTTGTATTATGGCAATCCACGAACCGTGGTTACAATAGTATAGGAATTAATAGTTACTCTACCAGATCACAAAATAAAACTAAACTATATTACTTATGTCCAGTTGGCAAAGACAAATGGCGGTTGGATCACTCGACTCTTACTAGAAGTAAGAGGGGTCGATGATTTTAAAATAATTATTGATGCTTCTTTCGCCTGGTTTTAGTCTTATCGGCGTTTCTGAGCACCTCGGCGTAGGATAGCTCCAACTTCCTGAGTTTGTGTATTTCCTGCGAGGCGGTGCTCTGCTTTATGTCCCACGTGTCTGTCTCGGGGTTCCAGCCTTGATAGATCTTACCAGTTCGGCCACTCACGCTCGGTGTTGGGGAGTTGAAATTCCTATTGTAGAATTGCAAAGTGGTACCGTTCCATTCGGTGTCAGCTCTGGCGAGCGGACTTACTTCTATAGGCCTATAATCACGTTTCTTCTTGTTCGATGATTTCTGATAAGTTACTTTGGGCGGCGTAGGATACACCGGGCTGTCGGCGCCTTGTCGGTCCTGACTGTGTTTCCTGTTGCGATGTCTGGATTTCTTTCTAGTCGCCGCTATGTACTCCAGCGGCTGACGCACCAACGGTGTGAGCACTCGTTCTTTTTCCTTCTCTTGTTCGTTTGATATCTCGGTGGTGCTATCGTCCACTGGTTTGTTTTCTTTGTTATCACCCACCGCTTTCTTCTTGCTCGTTTCTGGAGTTACCTTTTCTTTCGGTTCGACTTTCACTTTATCTGGTTTCTCCTTCTCTGGTTCTTTGAGTGTGGGCGTTTCCGGTGCGGTGATATCAGAGACTGGAATGGATTGTTCAGACATGACAGATGAAAAAATGCTTTGAGTGTCATCGGTGAAGTTACCCGGGGGATCCTCCGTCGCCGGAGTGACGGGAGGCACTTTTCCCGCCGTTGTGTCATCTAGTAAGGGAAGTTGTTCACCGTCGTCTTTATTTTCGGCCGCTTTCTTAAGTATTGTAAAGATCTCTTTGAATAGTTCTCGATATTCCGGCCTGTTGCGGAATCGACTGTCCATTGGACTGACGTCGTCATAGATGCTGAAGCGGTAGTCCTCTCCATCTGCGATAGTACACAAGAACGAACCGGGTCGCTCGCGTTCAGTTTGCGTTGCCTTGTTGCTCGTCTCATCCGAAAATCCGGAGCTTGAGGTCTCTGCTTCGGAAAAGTCCGGGGTTTGAATAATTTTCTTTCGTGATGTTGGCTCAGGTTTCTGGGGTTGTTTGTCGTTGTTTTGAGTTTCATCAGCATGGCCACTCTCCTCATCGGTATCTTTGATGCTGAACTGACTGTAATCTCCTGATGTTTGAAGTTCATCTTGAAGCGAGACCGGTCCTGATTGGTTCTGCGAATTCGGCGTAATGTTCTGTTTGTTCTTCTTTATGTTCTTAACTTGTGACAGCTGCACTTCGAGTAGGGCCTCATACTTTTCAACCAGCTCTCTGTATGGGTTTGCATTACCATCGTCTTTATTGGCCCATGTACCTTTCAGTAGTTTTTCCTTGGCGTTCTGTAAAATGATGCATAGCGCTGATTTTAATTTCAAAAATCTTATAATACATTAAATGACACTGAATTAATTTATTGTATAGTATATATTTAGTGTAAATGCTTTAAATTATGAATGTTTAAAAAGATAATATTGATGAATGACATTAGCCGTGACTGAAACAGATAGTACCAGTTAGACTCAAAAGATCAATAGTCAACAGACATTGCAACGAATTAAAAAGTATAAATTAATGATTTTTTTAATAATTAGTCAAAATTGCATTCAATTACTGCGGTATTTTGCGTACATATATATGTCAACAATATTTTATTGTTACGGACACCAAAAAAAGCTTGAGACTCGAACTATGAACAAACTAGTAATGGTGCACTTTCGAGGAGAAAAATCAAGTTATTTTTATTACAATTAGTGGTAGTTTTCCAATTACAGAGCATAATGCGTCTCAGTGACGCACAATGCCGAATTATGCTGAAGCTTAATTGGAACGTGAATTAGTTTTCAAATGCATCAGCAGAGTGCGCTAAGTTAGCACAGTTTTAATTAACATTGATTATTTCTAAGAAACTACGACGAAACGAAAGCCTTACAATTTTTTTCAACATTAAACAATATTACTGACGATAATATAAACAAAATTTCGATCAATGCCAACTTAAAGAAAAAACACTTGTCAATTTTCTGTCACTGAGTCGGTATCGATTGCGAGTATCACGCGAGAGCAGTACTTTTGAGAGTGCTCGATTGTGCGAAGCGTTGCTGTAGTTGGAACATTCAACGTTGAGCATTATGCCGCATAATGCGCTCTTGTGCTGTAATAGGAAAACTACCAGTGTTACATGTTACACAGCACAGGAAGCTTTAAGCGTATTTCATTACCGACTATGCTACAAGCACCCATCACTTCAATCCGAATGTTATTGACCTAAATACCAAAGTGTAACAAAAAAGTTATCGTTTAAACCATCACCAATTGTGTCCAATCATCGTGCAATACGCGCTTAGTGTAATAACGTGTCGGCAATGACGTACCTTTTGACTACATACGATATATCCAAAGAAAACTACTGCAAATGCGCTTCATAATGCATATGCAAAGCGTGATCAACAACATCAGGGGCAGTTGGAAAAGCTTTGTCGCCTAGAAATGAGCGAAACGTTCATGTGAGATAAGTCTGCCGAGGACATCGTCAGCCAACGTGAACGAATAGGGAAACGAGAAAGTTCTTCATGACTTGTGTGCAAATTCAAGATAACAGAGCGCGCACGGAATATATATTAATAAAATTGTATACATTCCGACGTTTATCGATTAGTTCAGCGGTTGTTAATACAGTTAGTTGTTTGCTACATACAGACACCGCATTTAGTGTGTCAGTTTGGTATATTAATATTTTTACACAATATAGAAACTATAGTCGGTAATTTACACATTTTTAAGTAAAGCTGCGTCTAATGATATACATTTGTTATATGTTACAGAAGAGTTTTAAATGTTGAAATTACATTAATAAGCCAGTCATCATTAGATACAGCAGGGATGATTGATAGTTAATAGAAATATACTACACACAGATGAAAGTCAAGCTATAGTTAATGAAGAGTTTTCTACAGATAATGGCATGCATGAAAGCTATGGATAGGCTTACGTCGAATTTGATGAGTTTATTGGTGACATCTTCACGTGGGCTGTCTTGTCCCGATGGAGGCAATATGACGGAACTGATGGCGCTTCGATCGTCATCATCACCATCGAGCATAGAAGACATGTCATCTCGTTCGACACCTCTCAGACACCTGATACACAATTGGCCTTGTCTGAAATATAAAGAAGATTTAGAAAGATTAATTATTTTTTTTATGTTATGTTTGACTCAAATAATTTTACTCCCCGATTGATTGCGATCATAAAATGTCACTTCGAATAGTGTCCTAAGCAATGATATTTATTTGTTACTAGCTGACCCGGCAGACTTTGTAGTGCCTCAAATAAAAGGAATCCGTCCGACGCGGGACACATGAAAGGAAAAACAAAATTGTTATTTTTATTTGCCGGTGACCGGTGCTTGAAGTACCTAGAAGCACCGTTAGTGGATCGGGAGGATCCGAGATGACGTGTTTTAGGCGTCGTCGACTGCTTTCCATTCTGTCCGCAGGATCGGGAATAACGAACAGCAATTCATTTATATATATATAGATTTAAAAAAATAAAAACAAAGTTTTTTAACTACTTACCTGACTTCTTCGAGAATAGAGAATTCTTCTTGCATTGACTTGGGCTCATCTTCTCTCGTATGCCAGTTCCTAAGCTGGTCGTGTAGTCTGTTGTTCTCTTGCACCATAGAAGCCAATTGCTCCTCCAGTTCAGTGACTCGTCTCTGTTCTTGTGCGAAAGCCACTTTACTCTCTCGCAGTGCATCGCTAAGCCTCAGTAAATCCTCGTCCTCTTTAGTCAGTTCCGGGAGAGGTGCTACCGTCTTCGGTGTACTATTTACCTCGGGTTTCTTGCAATTCTGCGATGGTTCAGATTTCTCTTTCTCTTTGGGTTTTTCGCTTTCGGGTTTTCGTTCAGCTCTTCGCCTGTAGATCTCTAGTTGAACGTTAAGTTCGTCCACAGTCTTTTGTAGTTCTTCGCATTTGGCCTCCACAGTGTCAATGTTTGAGCATAATCTGCAATTACGTAATTCTTAATTAATCAGATACTTATCATACACGGATATACCTACCTGCTTAGCGAAAAAAACAAATATTATTATTAATAACAAAATAATTAATAATAAAATAACATTAAACATTTTCAAGTTTGTATAATATTTTATTTTGTTGAAACATTTTAGACATTACGGAAGTGATTTTAAAATAAAAAATATAAAAGATTTCATCCTTCTTTGAGTGTTTTCATATTAAACATCATCGATTTGTTGTTATAAAGATCTTAAGATCATTGGTTATAAATGCACCGGATGTTCGATAACCTGAAGAGATTCGATTTGATTACAGTAAAGGTACTTACGACTTAATGTGTTTCTTGTCGGCTGCATGATCGACAGCTAGTCTGTGGTTAGCTCGTTCTAAATCTTGAATACTGAGTTCCAGTTGCTCATAAATCCTCAACCTTGAATCATTCACCTCTCGCAAAGCAACCGTTTGCTTTGTAAGATACTGAAACAACAAAATAATTGCATTAAATTCAAACGCCTAAAACGTTTTTTATATAACATAATAAAGTGTTAAATTAACATTAAACATGTTTTTTTTGTTGTAGCTTCAAGGTTCCGGCTTTGCGTACTTTATTATTTTGATTTTAGTGATTAAAATCAAAACAGAACTGGGTAACTTATTTCTTTAATCATACCGGTTTTTATCTCATATAAAAACCTTTTGACTCGTTTTGTTTGATATCAAAATGGGTTAACATTTTTCGTTTAAATTCTAAAACTTTAGAGACTTGAATTGTCTAATTTGTAAAATAGATAGCGAGTCAGTATTAGTAGGTATTTAGTTATGGTCCAAATCCTGAAGGATCGTACAAATGTATACGTAATTTTATGTAAATACGTACATACGGAATATGTAGATATGTGTTTTGTGTATTTGTGTTTTTTTTTTTGTATCTTGTATGTGCGCGGTCTGGTTATGTCAAACAATTTTTTTATGTAGGTATATTCACTAACTATATTTATATATTATATATTTTATTCACTCACTTCGATTTCTTGTGCTTGATCTTCAATAACATTTTGATGCTGGCGAAGGGCTGTCTCGAGTTCCTTGTTGCGTTCGAGTAGGGTTTTCCCGAGTTCGGCCGCCAGTTGCAAATCTGAAAACGAAAGTCATTTAAAGAATCGGTTCCTCATGTAGCGTATTTAAAATTTAACCTTGGCCGAGTGAAGTTTGTCAATTCTAGTTGTTTCTGACTGCTTATATGCAACAATATGAAGAAATCTCATTTGTTGCGACGATTTGGAAACTAGGAATTGTTTTAAGCCATATCTAGTAATAAAACAGTAAAATGAGCTATTAAACTTCTTCGTCTATAATAATAGAACGTAATTCAATATTGAATATCTACCAAGGGAGCATCATTGAATTTCGTGAAAGTCATCGTCAATGCTTTCCTTTTATTGATTCGAATTCCAATTTAAATATCATGAATCAGCACATTTCGTGGGCTAGTTACTAATTAAAGGAGTGCATCGAGTGAAACACCTAAAATCTGATTAAATGAATTGCTTGATGATTGATGGGAAACTCAGAATTAACATATCCGAGTGATGCCCGATGGCTAAGACAGGTTCTTATTCGGAGTACAATTGATTGACCGGTAATCGGTAAAAAATTACAAGAAACTCAGACATTTTGCAATACCGTATTATACATTGCTGGCCAATGCAGTATTTTGTCAAGCAAAACAGATACACGAAGAGTAAAGAACGATGGACTTATAACAAAAACGTGAAAGGCAAACTAATAACCTTGTCGAAGGAACAATGCTAAAATAATACTTAGATTTCGAATTGAGGTCAATGAATACGTATGAATTGTATGGAAGTTGAAAGTAGACATTGGGATTGGAGAAATTATGATTGAAAGTCTAAACAGATTTCTGAGAAGTAAAGGTCAAAAGGTAAACGTGCACCTAAGAAAACATACATACAAGAAACCACAAACAAAAAGAAAAAAGAAACTGTACATGCTAACTCAAGCTAGCATGGTTCATAAAAAAGACAACCGATATTAATATATTTAATTGAAATTGTTTCATGATCGTTTCCCTCGTTTCGATGATTAGATAAATAGGGTCGAAAACATTTTTCGCTCTAAAAAGCAAACTTCAATGAATAGTTTATTACGGACCTAAAATCACTTAAAATGCAACCGAAAAAAAAAACGGTTTTAAAAATGAGTCGACTATTATCAAAGCCGGCAATGTGACTTTTGGACAATTATTGGTAAATCAGAAAAACGAATTATTGACTTTGTATTCCATTGGCAGTCACAAAACTCTTCTGAACGACATCTTAGATAAATAACAGGTTAAGTATTCACCTTTATTTAATGCAGGTTTTGAACCGTATTCTTTGAAGGAGACGATTATATTCAAATCAATCTGTATTGACATATCAATAACATTTTTTTGTCCAAATGCACAGATTGCCACCTTTGATAATAGACGACTCAAATAACCGAAGAATTACCGAGCGCCGTCTACATAAACGCAACAACACGCGAAACTATTTTGTAATTTGCATTCCATTCTGGTACCATTAATACATAATCTTTGTTTCTCATTCTCATTTCGAATCGTAACAATCGTGTAACACAGGTAGTCGACTCGGCATTTATCGTCGTTCGCATGCAAGACTTTGGTGCAGTCACGCGACTTTGATGTTTCCACATTTTCAATTAATGACTATGCATCACCATTCACCACCAAGTTTTCTTCACCACAAATACTAGCTATGTTCAAATAACACATATTTCGTCAGAGGAACTAATCTATACTAATATTATAAAGAGAAAATATTGTTTGTTTGTATTGAATAGGCTTCCAACCGATTTGAAAAATTCTTTCACTGTTTGGTAGCTACACTATTCCCGAGTGACATAGGCTATAACATTTTTTGGAAAAATTAGGGATACTTATTAAAACTCCAATAATGTAACCCAAGGTGTACAAAATTACCTAAAATATTCTTTACATCACGTGCCCTGCGAAAATTGTTGGTGATAGAATAAATGAATGTACTACGACTTTGTAGAACACATTATTATTTACAAAAAGTGTCGCAACAGCATATGTCTAACTATTATAGTTATGCCGCAATAAGTGTTATTTTATTTAAAAAATAAAACAACGTCAAATATCATTGAAATTTTTGTTGATCCGAGCGGAGCCGGGCGGGCCGCTAGTGTGCTAATAATTTGATAGGCTATTAATTCGATAGGATGGATATGCCGTCCAGGCTTCGGATTGGTACTAGAAACTTGCATCGTCATTATCAAACTATTACAATTACAATCGTATCGTCTTACGAATATAAGCATCTGCCCCGATTTTTCCACATAACCTCCTCTTACCTACCTACTACTTCTTCTTTAATATTTTCTAATTTGATATTTTCTTCGGTTTGTGCGGGGCGTTATTTATTCGTTCGTGCCCAAGAAAACAGTAGAATATACGAAACCTTGGAAATAATAATCATCATCATCAAAAATCATCATTCTCCTGCCCTTCTCCCAGTCACCTGGGGTCATGTGTTTTCTCCTTCCATACTCCTCTATCATATACCATTTCTTCGCTCACTCCTCTCTTACACGTATCGTCTTTCACGCAATCTATCCATTTCTTCTTAGGTCTACCTCTGCCTCTATATACTTCCATATTCATAGTTAACACTCTCTTACCGACCTCATTTTCATTTCGTCTCATCACATGTCCATACCATCCCAAACGCGCACTTCTCAACTTCGCTGTCACAGGTGCCACTTTCAGACTTCCTCTAACATATTCATTCCGTATTTTATCCATTCTCGTTACTCCACATATCTATCGCAACAATCGCATCTCTGCGGCATGCAATCGCCTTTCATCGGAAATAATAATTTGATAGTAAAATACTCGAGATTAAACCGTAAAACTAGTTTTAATTATAATTTCCGTTTTTATTAAAAGTGATAGTGCATTTTGTGAGCTTTGACGAGTCGGCACAATGCCCCTGTCTAAATCAGGCAGCTGCTCTTCCAATTCTCTGCAATTGAGTGCGACCTAATTTCTCAAAGTAGGCGGCATTTCCGTCGTGTTGTCAGTGCACTCCGGTAACAGCTTGACATCAAGTAGACTATTGAAAAAATATCGGTCCGCTCTTTGCCTATCTAGAAAAACGAACTAAAAACTGTCGCCCATGAATTAACTAGGAAAATTTTATGAAAGCTATTTCGCTTAGGTTGACTTTTTATTTTGGAAAATTAAAGTAGGTTACAAGGTACCTAATCAGGACGTAAGACGGAGGCGACCTTTTAAATTATCGCCGCGCCGCGGTTGTGGCAAAATTCTGTAGCAATAGCTCACAAAAACGTTATTCGATCACTTATGTACTGCTAAAATTAATTTTATAAACTTTCGGCGGTCATGAGAGAGAGATGAACTTGATGCCAATTACCTATGGGAATTTAGACGGTCGAGCTTGTATTTAAAAAAAATATTAAGAGCCGGCCAGTTTCTGATCGTTGTAAACTTTTGGAGTAGCTTGATATATTTTGTATTTACTGTATATTTACGTTAATCTTATTAACTTACGTTAATTACGTTATCTTTTAACGTTAACAGCCAATTAATAATACAGTTTTTAATTTGTACATTATATTAATAAGGACCACTTGGCGTCCATTAACGACAATTACTCTGCAAAATCTAAATAAAAATACTCATTGATCGGTCAGAAGAAGATACTGAAAAAAGTTATAGCTACGTAACTTCCATCGACTAACCAAAACTAGTAAATAAATTATTGAATGCTTCTTGTACAATTTTTTCTCGTCCTTATCTCGCACCGAAGCGTCTGTTTTTTTACGGTTCAATTCGCTACACCGTTGTGGGCTGCAAGTCAGTAACCTGCCTTTTATTTAGTGAAACAAAGAGATATTTTGATTTTAAAACATAATACTACAAACATAATAAATAATACTGTCGTTTGGCAAAACAATCAATCAAATTACAAGATGTGTATGAGGATATGTAGTACTTAATTTTTTTTATTTTGTGAAGAAAATCGTTTCTCATTTATTTCCAACTTTTCAAGGATACTTTGCAAGGATAATTAGTGAGACAACAAAGCAAGTTTGTTATTTATTTAAAATATGTTTATGTTAAATTCGTAAATGGTATAGATATAATTTCGGCTAAAAGTAAGTAATATGCGATTCCGATATTGAAGAAATATATAAAGTTTAATCAAATGAACACAACTATGAAGTTGGCACACAATGCACAATACTCTCACAAAATTACCAAACTTTCTCTTACAATCACGCTTAATGTTATTAGACCATAGTTTTCGATGGCCAAAGACGAGGCTGTCATCATTTTCACTAACAATGGTCGAATGGGTAATGCAGATAACAATGCAAGCAGCAAAGCAGACAATGGTGCAGCATTGACTGCTAATATCTGACAATAAATACGATTTTTAAATAAAATATAATTTACATAACTGAGTAAATATTTATTGAATAGTTTGTCAATGTCTTATTTCTTTTTAAAATACGCAATTGGAGGTTTTATGTCGGTTATTTTTAACGGACAAGCCGCTACGTGTAAGTAGCACTATTTTGAAAAAATCTGAGTTATCTGCGAACGGAAAACGCTCTAAGACAATAAACTAATTGCTTCACACAAAAGACAATGCTTAGATAATTATTGGTAATGGTATGTAATTAGTGTGATTGTGGCGCCTCTACAATGACCTCTGCACCGTGACATTTTAACGGGGCCTTACATTTACTTAATATTCGGGTCATTGCAGGAGGAGTTAATGGTAAATTTGTGCAGATGCATTTACTGTGTAAAAATGAATGCTATTGTAAATGAGATTCCGCTTTCGCTTTAGGTTATATTAAAAAAAATATTTCACGTAAAATATTTAAATTATTTGACGGATTTCAGTCTGTAAAATAAGACACTCTCGTCTCATAATTTTTTTTTTAAAGTTAATCAACGGAAGTCGAATTAAATTGTTTTTTTTTATTATAGGGAAAATATTAAATATTTTCGAATATATTCAATTATATTCAATTACGTAGAAAGCAGAAAATTTACGCTACTTAAAAGATGTGACTTAGAGATTTGGTAAAATGTTACTTTACATGAGTTTTCCTATTCCCGTTTTCCCATTTATATTTATCTAACATTAAGTATCATTTTTGTTGCATAATGAAATTTAGAAAATATTTAATAAGTATCTAGGAATCGGCATTGTAAACAGTTAAATATTCCATTATGCTTGCGGTAATGAACATTGTCCTCTTGAAATGTCAATATTGATCAACAACATTTCCAAAACATGAAACAGCATATATAAGTAGTTCGAAGGAGTTGAGGAAAATGCAAATGTACATTTCATTGTAAAATATCAGACAGCAACAGTACTTTCATATCATTCGTTTACTAGTTTAGTCACGGCTGATAGTGTTAAATGCGTTTTTATATGCTAATTAATATTTTAATGTTGTGTTATGTGGATTCACTTTTACAGAGATTGCATAAATGCTTCAAAAGGGAAAAATAACTTTATATAAGTTCGTGGTCCGCATACGTATCGTTAATTTTTTAGTGATGCTTACGAATACGATCCAATAATGATTGCTTACGACGAATTAGCTGCATATAATATTTATTTTTAATTAATGTTATGATGCTTATGTGTATCGAAATTAAGAACAGATTTTGCCGACCTTATGTTTCAAAGTTAGTAGCGTTATTGCTATTTTCTATGGGTTCCGTGACACACAAACTGCGCCAAAAATGAATTGTTATAAGAATGAAAAAATCAAAATGTTTCCTTAATAGATACTTAAATAGTAAATTCTTAATGACAATAATGTAGAATGCACACTCGTTTGTATCCGATTATGTACATTAAACAAATACATATTATCTAAATTAGGTAACTTATCATATCGGAACTCATTTGTCTCGAGGAAAATGAGAGACATTATTTTTACTGAATTACATTTGATTAATTTTTATTTATTATTATAAACCAAGAGTCGTTTTAGAATAAAGTATGAGATCATTCGAATGTAATTCATTTTCACAATGGTTACATTTAGTTACAAAATATATTTATTATATGTTTTCTTCAGTGAGATCATTGAGATGGACATCTGAAAATTCACCAAAACTACGTATGCAAAAAACGATTATTTATGACTCGCGCATTATCTGTGGAACAATTTGAATGTTTAAAACATAATTGCGTCAGTGTTGGACTTAAAAAAGATAAGGATTGCATCGATTTTATCACCAAAACACAAATAACTCTTTATCTAATTGTTAACCTGTTTTTAATCTTTTCAGGATTCATATTTTCGTCAACGTAATAGTAAATGCTTAATAATAATTATGAAGAACTGGGCCAAAGAATTAGCCGTCATTGTATCAATATGTTAGAATAGTGTCACGACTCACGAGCAATAAATAGTATGAGTATTCTCCTCGTTAAACAAGTACCATTGAGCGTGATATTTTTTTTTAACCAAATACAGTTTTTGTATTATCTAAAGTTATTTTTTGGTAAATGCCAAAGACTGTTGAGCGCGTACTGCGCGATTGCATTATCAAATATAGACTAAGTATTTAATTCTTAATATTTCAAGCATTTGAAGTAGGTAAAGAAATAAAGTAATAGACGCCACTTCTCGATGATATTTCGTTTTATAAATTTTAAACGAAAAAGAAGCCATTGCTGCTATAGTACATTGGTCGATAATTCCATGGACTGTAAAATATATTTTTTTTGTACTTATAAATTATTGGCGAGTCTACGGTGCCAACGTCGACAGCGGAGCCTCGCACGAGACCTTACAACACAAACCTTCAGTTCCTTGCAGGCACTCCAGCTCGACGGTGTAGTCCCAAAGATCAAGAGAATTCAACCCGTTCAGTTCCCAAGAATTGAATGAATCGCACTGTTCTTGTTCCTCGCTCATTTTAACGTCCAAAGTTCACTGACGACGTGTACGTCGCTTTCAGTTAAGTTGCAGCCATATTTCGTTGTTAAAGTTTTGATGGTCGCGACGGCGCGAGCACCGTGGCGTCACAGAACAGACTGAGCTGGTCTGACTCAACCGAACCGCAAAGCAATTACCGCGCGCCATTACCCGTCATTCCGAATCTACATTCAATCTCATTTCTTTCGGCTCGCCTCAACAAGAAGACATTAAACAAAAGTTGTCGTACTTGCTAGCGTTGTTCATAATCGAACAAAAAACAACCTAGTCGATAGCAGAGAAAGTAATTTACGGTTCTGCTTCTATCTAATCAAGGAAGTATTTTAATATGTAAAATGTATGTGACGGTAGACGGTGCGTTTACAGAACATTATTTAACTGATATGAATGATTTTTATGTATGTATTACATGGAGTTAGGAACATCAACAATTTTGTTTTAGCTTTTTTACTGTTAAATTTTTCACAGTATTGTGAATAGAAATTGGTATAGAATAGCACCATCCAGTCTTCTAATGTCTATGATGTGATTGAGAGAACTAAGGAATTTACCGGAGAATGGATGGTAAGAGTTCTATGAATATTACGTCAGCATATTAAGGTCGCATTTACTGGCGAGAGTTTTATGGTTAAGCAGCACAATCCAGCTTATTTCTGATGAGAAAAATAAATGCCTTCCGGCTTAAAGGCTACGGAGGCCGTGATACAATTAAGATTTCGAACTCGCATTCCAAGGTGGGCGGCGTCATTCATATCATAGATAATACACATTCTTTTTTATTTTTTTTATTTTTATTGCTTAGATGGGTGGACGAGCTCACAGCCCACCTGGTGTTAAGTGGTTACTGGAGCCCATAGACATCTACAACGCAAATGCGCCACCCACCTTGAGACATAAGTTCTAAGGTCTCAAGTATAGTTACAACGGCTGGCCCACCCTTCAAACCGAAACGCATTACCGCTTCACGGCACAGGCAGGGTGGTGGTATCTACCCGTGCGGACTCACAAGAGGTCCTACCACCAGTAAATTCATATTCTGATGTCTATGGTATCTGATAACTAGCTTTAAGATTCCATTTACAATAATTAAAATTAATAATTAAAAAGGCGTTTTAACGTTAATTAAGGTTTTTATTTATAATTGTCTAATATCCTAAACTGGTAGATAAAGGCGGTCCACTAGATGTTGCTTCCGGGTGGTAGCGTCACAGGCAATGCCAACCAAAGGAAACCCGACCGCTACCATTGTTGATGACATAGGAGATAACAAAAAAAATAATTATAAGCACTTTGGAGAAATATTCGTTACAGCACTGCTAATGACTGTACACAAGCTAGATTTATTTTTTTAATTAGAATTCGCCTTGAATTTTCATTCGAAACGAAATAACACCAATTGTATTTTAATACCGGTTTCATTACTGGTGGTAGGACCTCTTGTGAGTCCGCGCGGGTAGGTACCACCGCCCTGCCTATTTCTGCCGTGAAGCAGTAATGCGTTTCGGTTTGAAGGGTGGAGCACCCGTTGTAACTATACTGAGACCCTTAGAACTTATATCTCAAGGTGGGTGGCGCATTTATGTTGTAGATGTCTATGGGCTCCAGTAACACTTAACACCAGGTGGGCTGTGAGCTCGTCCACCGATCAAAGCAATAAAAAAAAAACCTATACAGCTCGACTGATCTAAATTTACGAGCGAATCATTGCTTCTATGTTATAAAATAATTAAATTTTTGTCTAAAATAAACTTGTTTTTGAAGGTTATTCTGAGGTTTTTTTGTTTATTTGTATATTATTATGTACAATGTAATTAGTAAGGGATCGCCATTACATTAGGCAAAACTTCATCAGTGGAACGTACTGTATTGCGTTGTGCACAATTAAATATATATTTTTATAAGTATTGCGTAACATCTGTGGCTTATTGCTCTTTGTGCATTTTTTCTTGCGATAATCAAGTGAATGTAAAAGTTTACATTATTTTTTATTTATAAATTGTTCACCGCGTATTTCGCACATTTTTATTTTATTATAGTTAAATGTGCTTGTAGGTGATTTTTTAACGAAGAAAAGTTAATTAACCGAAGAGGAATATTAATTTGATTATCGTTTTTATAATCATGAGTACCTTATATATGAATTGATAACTGTTATTTAGATTAGCGATACCAATTGCTATTCATGGTCATAATTCAAGGGCAATGAGTAATTAATAAAACGATGAATCAATTAAATTAAATTCTTTAAATTTGATCAACAATAGTTTTACTTAAAACTAAACTGTACGAAAGTAAAAAGTTGAACTGTAATGCGTTTGGGGCAAATACCTAAAGATTTTTGCACTAAATTTAATAGGATCAAATCTGTTTGGCATGTGTATTGCACAGCTGCGGTACATAGTTGAAAAACGACGGGCTAGTGTGAGTCGGATAGTGCCCAAGTGCTGAATTACGTAGTTTAAGGATAAAAATGTTACTCAAGAAAATATTTTCTAAAGAGATGGGACTAAAAAAAAATACTTAAGATTCCTCCTATGGACAAAATAGTTTCGGGTTATAATGGTTATGACATACGGGCAAGCAGACGCCACGAAAACTAGAAAGGTTCTGTTAATTAATCAATTTAAAAAAATGAGGTGTTCCGAATTTGAATTATATTAAGATCTTAATTAAGCACCGTAACTAAACGAGGCTGTTTCGATTTCTTGAAGATCTGTTGACTTAAGTAATACATTTCTAAGAATATTGTTTTTTGGTCTCACAAAGATGCCTTTCAACTTAATCGAGCAATATCTTTCAAAATGAATACTCTCAACTCTTCCAGCATTCCGAAATACCGTCAATAGTTAGCTAATAACTAGGGCTAGGGTTGTCGCGGTGAGATGCACCTCACGTGGAACGCCTCAACCTGTCATCCTGCCTTAGTTGAGTCCGTCGACAACCCGCTTACTAAGCGATAAGGAGTGTTAGCCGATTCAACTTCGACATGCTCTGATGAAAGCCTTGGTAATCTTAGTACAGACAGATGATGCAGTAGCTTAAGGTGATTGGTAATACATCGCACCTTCTGATTAGTTTAGTTTAGTAAAACAGACAGTAACTTGTATGATCCTTTGACATTCTAAAGTACTGTTACTTTTTCGATGATTCAGGGAATTTGAAGATGAAGAAAGGATAATTGTGTTGGGCGACGAAAGAAATGGCAAGTTTTAATGAAATGTTCATTCAAAGGAAAATTGTAAAGACAAACTTAGCTTCACGGGTGGATCACAACTCTACAAAAAAAAAATTTCGGCCTTTGTCCTAACGTTTATACTAGGTTTTTCCGGTTAATTATTCGCAAAAACGAAAATAAAATACCTTTTTTGGTATAAAGTTTGCTTTTGTGGTAGTTATAGTTAATAATACTCATTTTTCAATTTTTTTATAAATTTTAATACTTTCATAAAAACCGCGCTATGAGAGTCAGGTGTTTACATTTACACAGCGCCACTAGATGGCACTCGAGTCATAAACAACGATCAGGTGTTTTGTACAAACCTTAGAATAATGTTTCATGCCATGTATTTTTTTCCGTCTAATTACGATCTAATATGTATATCGAAATTTTATGCTTTGCAATCAAAGTCAAATTTGGTGTTGACCCGTGTTATGTATCAAAACATTCAACGTAGGTAGGTATATTATGGAATTCATTCTACCAGGGATCTCTTCGCAAACAAAAGCAAATATCACAAGATAATTCGCATGCTCTGAAAACGATTAGGTACCTATTGGTCAATTCACTTGGTCGGTGTGTACACTAATGCATTGCGTCAGGCGTTCGGGTGCGTTGACATGTTGGCCAATTTATCTCGATTATCAACTAAGCATCATATTACTTGTCACAGAGTGCGTTGATCACCGTTCACGCAACATAATATTAAGTGCTTGATTACCGCCGACTATAATTAAATTGATACAAAACCAGCTACGCTCACGCTACGTCGAGTAGGTAATACGCTTGTGTATTTTGAAATTGATAAGAGATTCGGCGTTTTCGTATCAAGAGATTTGACTATACCAGAGTTCGAATCTTACGGCATGTACCAATTTTTATGTAAAGATAAATATGTACTTAATATACAGTATTAATTACGACATTGCACGCAGAGTGTGCGTCTGTGAAATTAAGATAAATCTTTAAAATAAATTGTATAGGAAATGAAATGATATTACAGCATCGAAAGTAAAATCATTTTTCCATTATATCAATTAAGTAAATACTTTTCATTAAAAAATACTTACTTCTATATTGCATTTAAAAAATTGAACTTTATGCCTTCTCGGTACTCTGTTTATTTCAGCTTCCTTGTTCATATAATCATATTAGTAAATATAAATCTTCGTGGTAAAAATCATTAATACAATTGTTTTGATATACAATCTCTAGGTTTTAGTGACCGTGTCAAATTCAAGTGTTTTCTTTTTTTAACTCATCAGCGTACCTACTCGCAGTAGCGCTTAAGCTGCAAATGTCGTTTTATGTAACATAACAGACATTACAAAATTATTTGCTACATACGACGCCGAACCAGAGTAATTGGTATCAACAGACATGACGAAATAAGTTTGTTCGCTCTTAATCTTTAAATTAATATGTGAAGCGAAAACTTTATACTATAAACTTATACCTTAAGATTGCGCGGGCGGAGGAGAATGAAATTTCCCACACTTATAGAGAATTTAAAGAAGAAGTGCAGAATGCAAATTTTTTTTGTAATTATGCAAAAAGAAACATTATATCAATAACATTACGCACACTACTATGTATTTGACAAACACACGCATATATATACTCTTTTGTTTATTGTTAAAGTTTGTGGTCAAATTGAGAATAGATTAATATTGTTTGTCTTTAAAAATATTTGTTTGTAGCGTAGCCTTGGCGAATGGCGAATGCTGTGAAGAACTAAAGCCTTTGACAATAGAACGATATTAATGTTCTAACTTATAATTTAAATTAATAATTATGGTCGAATTTCATCCACAGGACGACTAGTAAAATATACAAAGTAAAATAACTTATACCTACTTACTTAAGTACCTACTTATACTTACTTAAATAAGTTATTTTACAGATTTAATTCAGAATCCAAATTGAAAGAACTTTTTTTATTTTGTATTACAAACAGATAGTATAAAACGTTGTTTTAAACAAGAAAGCGTTCTGAAGTCAAGTATTCGCGGAAGAACGAGGAAAGGTCTGATTACGAGCACCGACGCAAATGTCAGTGACAACTGCGCATCAAGGCACCGAGAACGGGCTTTATTGCGCATAGCTGTTCTGCATAGTAACCATACGTGTGTTATTCTGCGGGAAAATATTTCATTCGAATAGCCGACTTACGTAAATTATCTTTTTTTTTTAATGCTTAGATGGGTGGACGAGCTCACAGCCCACCTGGTGTTAAGTGGTTACTGGAGCCCATAGACATTCACAACGTAAATGCGCCACCCACCTTGAGATATAAGTTCTAAGATCTCAAGTATAGTTACAATCTACTATATTATCAAAATAAAGTTTCTAACACTTCATGGTCAACATGTGTACAAAACAGATGCTATAAGCTTTATACGTTACTATAATTAATTATAGATCTTAAAGTTAATAAAGATTACTCCCGAAAAGCGGTGTTTACAAAAACACCGGAAAATGAACACTACGGAAGGTAGCGGCTTGGCTCTGTCCCTGGCATAGCTGAAGTCCATGGGCGACGGTAACCACTCACCATCAGGTGGGCCGTGTGCTCGTCTGCCTACAAGGGCAATAAAAAAAAACACTGCTTCTGTACAAGTATAAATACATATGTGTAAGCATTTAATTCTGCTATGTATCCCTATTCATTGGTAATAAATAAATTTGATGATTATTCAAGCGATTGTAACATTTTACTTAAAACGTAACAACGGCTTGAAATTTAACGTAATAAAACAAAAGCTATTTTCCTTTCAATCATAAATATTATCATAACTTAAGTCGTTGAATGACAAAATTTTAAATAAACTCTAACACCGGTTTCAAAAAGGACAACATTCTTAAGATCAACTGGGGAAACAAAATCAGCGGACTTGTCTTACTTTTATATAACTATTAATTTTGTTTTTCTTTTTTAAGCGCTCGACCTCTAATATTCGATGTTATGTAACATTTTGTTGTACATCCCAGACTTCATCTTGGAAAACTTGTTGGAGTGTTAAGACCAACATGCACGAAAGTGTAAGGGAGTCCTTTAGCAGATCTCATCCAACATATTCGGAGTCCACATAAAAAAGGGAGTTGGTAAGACCAGTATAACATTTAGCATACCAAGATATTAATCAGCGAATACGAACATCATCCATCAGTAGAGGCAGTTCCGTATTATTCTCGTAGGTTATTTTTCTTAATCGGTAGAATCGTTATGATTCCATGTGGGATGGAATGTGGGAGTCCGAAGGTAGAATGATAAGGTTAGATCATAGTGTTATCTGACGCCCCCTCGCCCCATAAGATATTGAGCTACCCCTTGGAAAGGCTACCTGGAGTTTATCTAACTTGTGTCATATACATCGCCGCAATAAGCCGCTGGGTCAGATCTAAAGTGAGGAATGCGCCTGCCAGTCCCCAGGTTATTCAATATTGCAATGACAGCGTGAACCAATAATCTTTAATCAGTCTTTAAGGTCACATTTTGGGGTCTCGAAATATTTAAGATGGCCGAAGTCACCAAAATAGTTCTTTTTGATTCAATCTCAGTCGTGGTGGATCGGTGTAGAGAGAGAACTGGTTTCCTTCTCATGTTCAGCCTGTTCAGGATACCAGCTGACGAATCACCAGGAATGCTAACTACTTCGTTTTCAGAATCGGTTCCCATAACACAATTAACTAAAATTATAGCTTATGTAGTCAAAATGAATGTCCTGAACTTATTTAGAAAAGACTGTCACTTTAGTATTTATCGAAAGTCGAATCGATTTGTTTTAGAAAGTAGATTAAATATTTTGTACCACCAGTGATGTTGTTCACGGAAATTGTCTTATGCATTACTGTTTTAGATTAAAACCAATAAGCTCATCCATCACACTGCTTTAGGAAAAAATATCGTCATAAAATTACAAGGGGTAAATTAAATTGATTGAAATTAAGTAAATCCATGTTTTTTTTTTATCGAAGGTCGAACTGTATCCAGTAACCTCCGTAAATATTAAAATTAAATATTTTGTTGACTCTAAAAAGACATGGATACCAAGACTTCGGTATATTCATGTTCCAGAAACTATGAACATGAATATACCGAATATAACTACTTTTACTATTGTCAGTATTAAAAGCTCAATAGAAATGATAATAGGGATTATAAAAATATTAAATTAAGAATTACAAACCAGAAAGGTCGTTCCTGCACTGTTATTACAAGATTTAAATTGGCACTTGACATAAGATAATGCAGATAAGGTTATGCAAAAATTACATTAGAGCGTCATGCATTCTGATTTACATTTGTTTACAAAATGATTATGTGGGCGTCATGTGTTGGGAACAGTTTTGTAGTTTTTCGGAGATTCATAGTTATTCGTAATTTTCTCCACATCAGCAATTCTCCCAGCGCTCAAGTTATGTTTAGGGGTGATCAATAATAACCAAAGATTTAGAACACGAATTAATTAAATAATAGTTGGTTCAACGTATAACATCACCTAATAAAAATTAAGTCTATAAAAACTGCAAAATTACGGTTTTCTAGGTGTAGATATTTTTTACGGTTTTCGCGAATCGTAGACATAATTAAAACTATTATTACGGTTTAATCTCGCGTCAGTTGTCCTTAGTCGTCCGTGTTCACGAAAACTGTAAAGTATTTGAAACGTCATAAATTATTTAATTATTGACAATAAAACACGCGAGATTAAAACTGTAAAAGTAATTTTAATTAGATTTGGAATAGCTGTTTATTAGATTTTAGGTGTAAAACTACGTTTAATAGGTTAATGATGAGAAAGAATAATGAGATTCAAGAAATGACACTATACCGATTCTGTCACTTCAACTCAAAAACCAAAAAATTACATATAAGTATGTAAGGGTCCCGGGAACTTGTAAATAATATGTTAGTGCATCTCTGAGTAAAAAGGTTGAGTGCCGCTGAACTAGACCTATGAAGCCATCAATGAGGCCATCAATGAAAAACATAAGTAACGGATAGGGATTAGTAGAATAAGACAAAAGGTCCTCAAGTGTCGAAGTATCCAGGATGTTTCCGCTTGTTAATTAGTTTGATAAGGTTGTATGTTAGATTAATGTTCAGCTTAATTTAAAATTATAATGTCATACTTTAAAAAAAACACTAAATATATTTGCCAAACAATTAACATGACATAAAACTTCACGCAATAAATGTGCCCTTAAGACCGAGGTATCATTTTGTTTGTAGGTCCATTAGGTCTTGTAGGTCCATAGGTCAATTTAGGTATTAGCATCAACAGTTCGATGTTTTTAATTGAACTTCAATTAAGTTTACCCCATTCAAATAGCTAAAGAAGTTTTTTTTGTTATGATATTTTTTCCACAATTTAGCTATTAAATGGCTCTCCTGTAAAATTGCAAAAATGAAAAGACGTTAACAAATGCAAAAATAATTGGCAACCGGTCCAGTTAGTCGCGTTCGTTAGATAGGTAACTCTTCACATCTGCATTCGCGGAATAATGCTGTGATCTCTGTTCAGCGTGGTAAGATTTTTTGTTTAACTCCTTATTTATCTACTTAATGTATGGTCTGTATATATTACAGCTCTCGTATTCCAGCTAGGTTAAAGCCCTGTTACAGATAACAGTTCGACTAACCGCATATCGCGAAACCTTAACCGGGTGGCGTAGGACCAGCGGGAATTAATTTTTTGTAAATATATGTATGTATAGTATAAAGAAATACGTTTAATATTTAATTATAAAAATTATAATATTTAAAATGCTCTTGTAAATTATTTAAGATAATTTAATAAATGTTTTAAACAATTGAAAATATTATGTTCAATAAATATACCGTGAGCAATAGGTTTTATTTTTCCATCCAATTTACGATCCTAATTCTGAAAACTTTTCATTATTTACATATCATATTAGTTGGTACGTAAAGTTTTATAATAAATAGACGCCTCGTAAACCGCGCTATGTAATTCTAAACTTAGTTACCATAATATTGTAATGAATGACAATACTGAGTCACAGATTATACACTTAATATTTGAGATATTGAGTCACTGTAATAAATTAATCTGACACCTTTAACGTTTGTTTAAGAATTTTCCAGTATGATGATCGATTATAAAAATGCAACCAAACTTTTTAGATTCTAACATTATAAAACGTATATACGTTTTGTAGTTTTGAGTTTGGGGTGACTTTTCTGCTGGGGTGATTATTATATGTATCGATTTTTGATCCCCACGAAGGGGTGCGTAGGGTGAATGCGCTTCACGGCAATTCACGCTTCTTTTGCGTCAATAATAAGATGCACTCATCAAAAACAATTTCCTTATGCGTTATTCTTAAATTATCTCTTTGAACTTATTTTGTAGTCGATAGCATTGAAATATAGCGTGGTTTGTTTGTATCGATTTTTAGCCCTACAAAAGTTGCCAAGCAAGGGGAGTATAAGGTGAATGGACGTCGCGGCATGCCATGGTCTTTTTGCATTAAAAACGAAATGCACTCGCCCAAAAGGGATACCCGGTATATTATCAACGCGATCACAATGTCAGCTCCCGTCATAATGACTCATGGTTTGTAAAACTTTGTTTGGATGACGTTTCTTTAATCGACATCAAGCTGAAACCACAATCGATTCTTAGATAATTAATAATAACGATTATACACAATACCTTAAAAATTAACGTATTTAAGTGATTTTTTTTTTGTATTTATCCATCGAATGCGAGACGGACAATTATTAGCGTGTGACCGAAGATAATTGTACATAGTTGTGTGATAATATTTTTGTCATTGAAACAATAGATAACAATAATTATTTTGTATTTATAGAGGTTATACAATATTTGTAAATCATTGTTTGCTTTGTGCTCTCGTGTCGTCTCGGAAAATCAATAAACTTGGTTTTGTATTGGACGCGAGTACGGTCACGTCGACATGATCTTTGTTTTAACTTGGCTGTTTATTTTATAATCTAGAATAAAATTATTATTAGAATTATAAAATTATATTATTTAACTAACCGTCTAGCATACAGCGACGTGAGGTGATATCGTCTTGCTCCAACTCTTCGTTTCCACCGAATTTCTTCTTCACCAGATCCATTACTTCTGACATTGTTCACTGTTTATGGCACTATGCGATACATCGATGTATTCTTGTCACATAAATTAATCATAATGCGCAACGGCTCGGAGACCAGCTGATATAGCGTCTTCGGAATTTCACGAAGCGCGTTATCACGGTAAATGATCGAGAATAACTAAAAAATTTGACCGGTCGATTTTACATCTGCCGTTCAATGTCAGTATCGAATGGTTGTTCGATGAATGCGAGCCGCGTGTCCAGAGATCGCGGCTTCGTAGGGCTAGTGGCCGCACATGCGTTTCGTGCAGGTTGACGCATGCGCGGACCACAGCGCATTTTATCGACTGATTATTGTACAAGCCATGGCGTCGAGTGGGTACAGGACGCGTTGTCTCGCTGCGACTGACCGCCACGATACCCACCTTCCCTCTCGTTCGTGGATGCAAATTAATTGAGCAATTTGCAGTAGCGACACGATGGCTCAAGGTCTACAACAACTCGCAACGTTTGTGTAGACATTACTCAACCAAGTAACCGTGAACTACGTTTATGAAATTAATGAGTAGGGTAGTAGAAATGTTCATTAAATATCCACCTATATTATTGTTAAGTCATAGAATGTTATATTTCACGATCTTTTAATTTAAATGAATAGTCCGCGAGTGAGTCCGCACGGGTAGGTACCGTCACCCCGCCTATTTCTGCCGTGAAGCAGTAATGCGTTTCGGCTTGAAGATAATACTGAGACCTTAGAACTTACATCTCAAGGTGGGTGGCGCATTTACGTTGTAAATGTCTATGGAATCCAGTAACCACTTAACACCAGGTGGGCTGCGAGCTCGTTCACCCATCTTTTTTTATTTTATTTTTTTATTGCCTTTGTAGGCAGACGAGCATACGGCCCACCTGATGGTAAGTGGTCACCGTCGCTCATGGACGTCAGCAATGCCAGGGGCAGAGCCAAGCCGCTGCCTACAAAAATCTAAGCAATAAAAACGAATAAAAAGAATAGCATTAATTAGTACAACGGTAGTGATGTTATATTATATCGATTCATCTGTACCTGTTCAGTTTGAACATCGAATATTCTTAAAAGATTTTTTCCCGTGCTATTGGTTTGTGTCAGGAGAGATCGAAATTCAATAAAATCATCATCAAATTAAACCAGAATTGAATTTTCAAAGTTTTTAGAATAATATAATTTGCTGAACATCGCTTTTGAAAATGTTAGTATTTATCGTCACGGTCCCAAGAGTAATTAAAAGATTCTGTTAGAGAGATTTGCTCTAAAATTTGTTTCAGGCGTTAATTTACCAGGTTATTATTTTCCAATGAAATCTATAATTTTAACAAAATAAAATCATCATAATACAAAGCTATGCATACGCCTCAATCTAAGTGAAAAAATGCCCTACGAATAGTTACAGTAACTTTCAATTGTCCTCAAATCATATATTTATTGTTGTTATGGATAGAGTTTATGAATTTTGTTTTCGAAAAGGCAATGCTGGTTCCGCTTTGAATAAATCGTGAATACAGTTAGGTACATCAAGGTGACATCATTGTTCAATCAATGACTTGCTGATGTCATTCAAAACTACTTTAACCGGCTCTGTAATACAAGTTGACACTGAAATGGCGGCTTAAGAACTTGTTATATTGATTATTTGGTCATTATTTATTCATGTGACAATAATCGAATGTTTTCTATCATGCTTGTAAGCACGTATTTTATTATAATGATGGTGTCACTTCTTCAAAACATGTATAAATGTAATGTTATGATTTATCAACATGTACATACATAGATATTTATGTTTAAAATCATTGATTTCCAATCATAACTAACACATGTAGATTAGCAACAGATAAAATTCAAAACTAATACATTTTTATTATCAATTTTGTTAACAGTACCTATTATCATGGCAGTTGATATTAAATTATTTATTACGTACCTAGGAAATGAAATCGTAAAAGTAGTTTTAAGTTTTAATTACGGTCAAGAATCACGAAAACCGAAGAAAATCTTGGTACTTTATTTTAAAGCAAAATATTATAGGTATTATACCATGTAAATAAGTCGTCGTGGCCTAAAGGATAAGACGTCAGGTGGATTCGTATCTTGCGATGCAACGGTGTTCGAATCCCGCAGGCGGGTACAATTTTTTCTAATGAAATACGTACTCAACAAATGTTCACGATTGACTTCCACGGTGAAGGAATAACATCGTGTAATTAAAATCAAACCCGCAAAATTATAATTTGCTTAATTACTGGTGGTAGGACCTCTTGTGAGTCCGCACGAGTAGGTACCATCGCCTTGCCTATTTCTGCCGTGAGGCAGTAATGCGTTTCGGTTTGAAGGGTGGAGCAGCCGTTGTAACTATACTGAGACCTTAGAACTTATATCTCAAGGTGGGTGGCGCATTTACGTTGTAGATGTCTATGGGCTCCAGTAACCACTTAACACATCGTCTACCCAATTAAGCAATAAAAAAAAAAAGAACGATTACGTGAAATTAATATCAAAAGTAGAAAATGTATAATATGAAAACTATCAATTTCTATAAAGTTATCTACATTGTTACTCACGCCTCCAATTAAACAACAAAAGCTCAGGAGAAATAAATCAATTCTCGTTCTACATTTCCGTTACAAAGATCGGATAAGGAACAAATCTGTTTTGTATTAAAAATCGTACAGCACTTGCGCAATTATTTGATAGTAGAAATAGGGACGTGAAATTTTGTTTTTGATGTTTTTGACTGTTAAAATTTTAACAGTATCGTGAAAAGAATGGTGTGGTGTTCGGAATTGCAACATCCCATCTTTTCCCGTGTGACTAACGAACTGTGTGCTTAGTGTGAGTTTTTTAACGTTCTCGATAGCGTAAAAGTTAACTCAAATTTGTATGCAGAATCATGACTTATAGGACAAATATGTCTTGCCTCCTAAGAACCTTGTAATAATGTTAACATACATAATGTATTAGTGTTGAATCGTAACAATGTAAGAAGTGAACAATCTAATTAATACGAGAAAGCTATAAGGAGAAAACTACCGGTCGAAGTCCAACAAGATATACCCTAAGTCCAATCAATACAAATAATAAAACAATCACCCCGCACTCTGTATTCAAAGAAAGAATTTGTATCGTGAGACCGTGTGGGCTAATACTGGAAGCTCCCGATCCACTAACGGTGCTTTTAAGTACTAGGTTAGGTAGGGCTCGGCGAATAAATTAACCCAGACCACTGAGTTTCTTGTTGGATCTTTTCAGTGGGTCGCGTTTCGATCCGGTGGTAGATTCTGCGAAGCACGGCTCTTGGTACGGTTCATGTTAGCAACATCGTCAGGCTTGATCCCCTTGAGCTCACCTACTAGCCCGGTGACGCTGACATGGCCTCTCTAGAACATCAGCTTAGGTAGAGGAATGCCATTGACTCTTAATTTAACTATTTTTAATTAGCCCTTAGGACGATCTATATTTTTGAAGGGTGGATGAGTTATGGCCCACTTGGTGTTAAGTGGTTACCGAAGATCATAGATATCAGCAACGTAAATGTTGCCAGTCATCTTGATACATGAATTCTAAGTCTTAGTTTTTTAGTTCAGCGTTTGTTCGACCCTTTAAACAGAAACGCATAGCTGCTGCGTTTCAGAAATAACTGGCAACCCTAATAGAAGGAGCGTTGGCTCGCCCGTAACCACAAAAGCTTATTCTTCTTACAACAATGGTTGCATTATTTTATTACCAGCGAAAGCACCTTGCATATTACGCAATGTAAACGACGATTAAAATAATTAATGACTAAACCTAATGACTTACATCACAGAGGACCTTTGATTCGATCCGTAACAATGAACTGTTTAAAGAGGCTCATTAATATATTTCACAATTAGCCACCATACACATATATAAACAGGATTCATTAATAAATACTATTATATAATAAGAGATAGTTTTTTCAGTAAAAATTTAAAGCTCAGTGCGAGTAAGCTGTTTGTTTTTTAATTTATTCTTGAAAACAAGCGGGTGGACTTAAATGTTCTTGTAATTCATCTTCAAAATCAGAAATTGTATCAATAATACAAACGAAGCAATAACTACACGATTACCTGCGACGTATATATCAAATATTTTTAGTCATTTATTGTTTCGATTAATAAAATATTGCTGTAGATTTAGAATTACAGGCGTAGAGAGAGTCGACATGGATATAAATTTTGTAACACTCATTATTAAAATGTTTATTATTGAAGAACTGACTTAATTATTATTGAAAAAGATTACATTAAAATAAAATCACCTACTTGACATCGCTACAAATAAATTTGAGATTTCATCTCCTAATTTCACTTCTCAAAGTTCACTAATGTCAAACGACAGGCTTTACGTAAACACTAAAGAAGTTTCTTTGCAGTTTTATCATCGATAGATTTCTCTACTAGATCAACGATCTTAACAATGTAAACTATTTAACATATCATTTAGTATCATGAGAAAAATCGATAAGCAGAAGAACTCTTAATTATTAGCTTCAGTTATTGAAAGTGAGGTTAACACTAAATACATATGTCGGGATGTCTATCATCTTCGTGTGCTCCACAAGCGTTCACACGGCTTTAGAATGTTCTAGTATACATTGTCTGTTTTATCTAAACATCTGAATAATAATGTATGCCTCTTATTAGATAACGAGACACGCAATACTATTGTATAGTGAATGTTTATTCATTATTTTCTGTTACAAAATTAACACCTCCCGTTTTATGATGTGTACTTTTGGGTGATTTATTTTTGCTATTGTTTTCACTTAAATGTAACAACAGATTTTATTTCTAAATTAGATAATTTTTACTATTTCTTCCTATGTACACGTAACTAGTTCATATCTTACAATAATACTTTTTATTAAAAAAGTAAAAGAAAAATAATTTATAGGTAAATTCACTAGATACTCTATCGTTATATAATAATATTTGAGTTAATTACATTAAAAGAATTTCTTCAAATTCTTTTAATTTAATTAACTTTAATATTAATTGTAATATTGACGAAAACTATCACTGAACATCTTAGGCACACACCTAGGAATAATGGCCAGTCAAAATAATGACAATTTAGCTAATCAATGATTAAGTAAATACACGGTAAAAGAGCTCATTTCAAAAGAAATAATGTCCTACCGCAAAATTACTAGGCAGATGGTTCGTAATAGCGCAGTAAGCACGCTGTAACAACGTTGCAAGTTCTGGTGTACGATAGATGTTTTCCTAGATCGCGAGCCGACCGGCGTGATGTTAAAAAATCATTGTGTCATTCTAAGCAGCATTCTCATACTGATTGACAGATATAATGAATTGTATCATCATTTCATTGTACATATTTTGAATAAAATAATTTTGAGATTAATGTATTCCGTTTAAATATGTACACGGAACGGAATGGTGTAAAAGTAGTATCTGCTTAATTTTAATAGCTGATGAAGTAAAAAAATGGTTATTTTTAAGCAATACCTATCGCATAAACCAACATCGTCCGTTTATACTGTTTCTAAAATTACATTCACAACCGAGGACTAGATTATAAAATAAAACGGCCGGCAATTTAAATAAAAGGATAATTAAAGTTTCGAATTTTCTTTTTGAATTCCTATCCGATGTCCGATCCGATGTTTACTGGTGGTAGGACGCCTTGTGAGTCCGCACGGGTAGGTACCACCACTCTGCCTATTTCTGCCGTGAAGCAGTAATGCGTTTCGGTTTGAAGGGTGAGACATCCGTTCTACTGAACTGAGACCCTAGAACTCATGTCTCAAGGTGGGTGGCGGCATTTATGTTGTAGATGTCTAGCGGTTCCAGTAATCACTTAACACCTGGTGGGCCGTGAGCTCGTCCACCGATCTAAGCAATAAAAAATAATAATAAATGTCAGAAGATCATGATTGAGCTACGGCCAAAAAGACTTGGGTATGAAAGTAGACAAGTAATGTGAGGAGGGGGTGACCTAAAAAGACGTGGATATAGTATGTGAAAAACGCTATGCGAGTATGATAGGCCTGAATGGAAAAAGAGTAGATGCTTCTTCGACCCACGTAGTGGAATAGGGGATATGGTTATATGGGAATATGGTTTCCGATAGCCGTCAATTATATTTATGTAATATTCTTCATTGCATGGAAAATACACAAGGGCATAAAACTTTTAAACATCGTTTCTATGATTTATTTTACTGAACTTATACTGATCTATCAACTTGTCCATTTTCGCCTAGAGCAATTTTACCTTTGCCAGTTCAAAACATTACGATTCGATTATGGTAACCGATATAATGATATGTTATACGGTTCCTTTACCTTTATTAGAAGCTTTGACTTTTGGAACGATAGAAGACGAACTCAATTGCAGACAAAACTGCACAGAATAATTATCTGCATCACATGTTACCTAAAGTCAATAAGGATCTCATTTTTATTTTTCATCAAGCCCCATTAATCACTAACGAACGTATCGACAAGCAATAAATTACAGAAAGTTACGCAATCAGCGTTTTTGATTGAAGCATCAGCAACTAAAGATAATTTAAATGTGTGTGAAATCAGTTTACTTTCATTTGGTTATAAAAAATTCAATCAAGTGAAAAATTTTTTGTGTAGAATTCACAGATTTTAAAATTGTAAGCTCATTGATTTATACATTCATTTTGATACCCATTTCTGTCATGAAGCAGTAATGCGTTTTGGTGGAGGGTTGCGGCAGACCTTTTCCTGTAAAAGCTGTGATTTAGAACTCATGTCTCAAGGTGGATTGCGGCATTTACTTGCTTGATGTTTATGGGTTCCGATGACCACATAATACCAGATGGAACGTAAACTCGTCCACATACCTTAGAAAAAAATAAAAAAATGTGTGTATAAATATTCTAATACGTTTACTTCATATCATTTAGCACACTTTTTTCTCTAAGGTTCGAAACCATTTCACCAATCTACGTTTCGTCTTTTTGGATCTTCTTAGCCGGTCCCGAACCGAAGGGGAACCGAAACATCAAGGGTGCTAGGAGTCGAGTGAGATTCTTATCCCGGCTTCAGGCTAGACTGCGACTGGCTGGTGCAGAGAGAGAGAGAGAGAGAGAAGAGCGCTCTCTCCCTCTTACACGCTTGATACTTTCATAAGTAATAAAAACATAAGTAGGATGCTAAATGATCGTCGAACAATCAGTCCGTTAATCTAAATCATTGTGTTATGTTTTCAAGCTTATAGCTACGGGCGAAAACAATAATCGTTATAATAATCTCATGTCTTAATACTAACGAGATTAAAAATTATACCTTGAAGGCAAAATCCTACAATATCTTTAAAAGAAAATAGCTAAACGTGACAGCTGTTATATCTTTAACACCAATCTTTGAAATTAAAAAGCAATTTCATAATCGATTAGAAAAAAGTTCTAGAATAACTTATGGAGATTAAAAAAAAGAATTATGAAATCGATTCAATCAAGAATGCAAAATACAAAACGAATTCTTTATAGATCGTTAATTTGAAAATACGTCGTGAACGTTGTCAACCATAAAAGCCCGAACAAAAACACACCGAAAGGCATAACATAAAACGATATAATATGCGATCGATTACGTAAACTATGTCACTTCACCTGTCACAGAATTAATTTGCGGTCCGATTTCCGATTAATGCGAAGTTGATTTAATAACAGAAACAATGACTTGTGAAATATGTATTATTATACTCATATATATGTTTCAGAGTATCAAAATGATAGATTTTTATAGCTATCGAAGTATTTTTTTTGTATTTTATATTGTACTACGTGTTTTTTTTATGATTGAGGTATTCCTGGTGGCCCGGAGGCCTTTACAGTTTCACCAGGACAGGTGGCCGAGCAAGGGCTCAGCCAGGAGGGGTGACGTTTGCAAACAGCTACTCGAGCACCTCCAAAAGAGATCCAACAACTCAAGAGGAGCTGCTTCGCGAATGAATCGTGTAGGTAATACGTGTATGAATGAGTTGCCATCTCAGCTGAAGTCGTTTGTGAATACGTGTTAGGTGGTGCCCGCTTAATTTAAACACCAAGGTAGTCGCATAGCTTGAGGCGAATAAGTTGGACGTCTTCTCATTTTTTTCACGACTTAAATTTCATCAAACTTCTCACTTTATATCGATTTCACAAATGCGATACATAAAATATGGTTAATACTGACATTAGGTGCAGGCGGAGAAGGCGAAATTTACGATTAATAAAATTTGAAAAATTAACAAGTGGATTCTAAATTATTGAAATGACTAGAGTTTTCTTGAAATTTGAAATACCATTTAGCGTCAGACGACAACGAAATATAAATAAGAGAAAGACAGAAGAGAGAAAACAGAAAGACAGAAGAGAGAATAAAGATATATACGCTCCGGCTAGGCTTAAGAACTAAATCGTTTTATTTTATTTGATATTTGGCTACGAAACCCTAAAAAGAATACAATGCTTCATTCAGTTGAGGTATTTTATGTCAACAAAAGCAGCCGAGCTTACGTTGACCTGTTACTAAGTGGGTCGTTCATTTACATTAGAAACGCCAGGCTGAATCGCCACCAATCGTTGTCTAAAGATCGAATCGATCAGTCAATGCAGTAATATTATTATTTAACATGTCTCTTATATGTCATAACACAGGCCTGTATTCGCCGATAAAATTGACCGGAAATTCAATTTAACAGGAAACTAAACTGGAATATATTAAAGTACTAACATTGCATTATAATAATTCTTGCAATCAGTTAGCGAATAAGGAGGTGAAAATATTTTTTAAGTGGTCGCTGATGTATTACGCATTTGAAATCTATAGATACTTTTTATATACTACATCAATTTGTGTTTTTTTGTAATTTATCAATGACATAGGCAATTTCGGATTCTTAAATTTCGGAGTAATATGTATTTAAAGTCATCAATCGTTACTATAACCATTGTTTTAAGGCGTGTTGTTGAGAATTCGAATATCGTATAAAAGTAATTGAGTGTACGTATTATATTGTTGGTGGTATGATAAAACTGGTGGCGTTTTGTGTGCTCGCAAGTGTAGTTGCCACTATCTTGTCTATTTTTGCCGTGTATCTGTAATGCGGTTCGTTCCGAAGGTTGCGATCACTGCTGTACTATACAACTGAGACTCAGACATCATATCGCCAGTGTGCTTAGTGCGAGTTTTCTAACGTTCTCGATAGCGTAAAAGTTAACTCAAATTTGTGTGCAGTTGGAACAGCGCCCCACAAACGTAGGCAAACGTTCCAAATCCATACCAATATGAGTTCACTTTCACGCTATCGAAAACGTTAAAAAGCTCGCACTAAGCACACTGATGAGTGATGGTATTCATGTTGTTATGCTTACAGGCTTCGGCTATTACGTAACACCAAGTGGGAGTAAGATCTTTTTTCCGTCTATGTAATTATATTAAGCACAATTTTAATATGCATAATTGGCACACAATTTTTATTGATGTTATCCATCGGTTCTATATAATTACATAAGTAATTCTAACAATAATCCACATTAATTCACTCTATAATAGTTTATAACTATCGATTTTATTTAAAGGCTTATTGTGTTTGAAAATCTGTTAAGATTGATTCAATCATATAAAGTTTCCAAAGTCTGCTAGAGTCGGTGGTGCAGTATTTAGCGCCACTGACTGTTGCGCCAAGGGTCGTGGGTTCGATTCCCACATTGTGTGATGAACTGGTTTGTTTGCTGTTTGTCTGCGTTTCTATTATCTATTTATTATATTTAAACGTAATATGTATGTTTGTCAGTCTTTGGTACCCATAACATAGGAAATCTTAAATTAGAGTCGGACAATGGTGCGTATCCAGTAAAAAAAATGATTAATGAAACAACGAGCTAATATATTGACACAATTTCCTCGACGACTGTAAACGAACTCCATTACCTACTGACTTTCATTTGGCTGAATTTCTTTGAATGAATTTTAAAATTATCCAATTACCTATTTGTAAAATTTTAACGTGCTTACTTCTTAGCGGTATTGTACATTATTTAGGCAAGTTTCGAACGTCCGGAGTTTTTGCGAGCTGCACAATTAACCCGGTTCCATTATCCATATTAAAATTCAATTATGATCTGCGGAAGTTGCATACAATTTGTAATGATACATAGCTGTCGAACGGGCCCATTTTGAGAGTCGTAAATCCGTCTGTCCATATTGAGAAATAAACTTCGCCTGCAGTTAAATGCGAGCAACTTGAAGATTTCTTGAAGTTATAGTTATGTTATAACAGCAGTGAGTCTATGAAATTCAAATTTTACGATAACCACATAAAATATACGAGAGATTAACTTTATTGTGGGTAAATTTCAAGAATTTTCTCAGTTAACGATTGAAGAACATTTTAAACAAGTTTTAGCATTATTTACTGTGAATTTAGATGTTACATATAGTCATAGTATTGTTACGCTCTGTGAAGGGAGGAGAAGGAACCACATAAAGCACAACATTTTCAAAAATTAGAAGCGTGGCATTTTTACCTGACATAATCTGCTTCCAGTTCTGTGGCACTCATGTTTAAGTTCACTTTCGTTTACCGCGTCCTTTCGAATCGCGAAACTGACTTTGTTTTTTCATGATTTAGGGTGCGCATGAAATCGAAAAAACTTTCTTTTTATTTTTTTTATTGTCCTATTATTACTTATTGTTTCTCACTTATTCGCAGCGACTGTAGCAATTATTGTTGCTAAATACAAAATGAAGCTCCATAAATTAAAGAAATATTGTAACATTGCTAGAAGTGATGTTAGAATAAATCGCAAACCACACCCACCGAACAAAACTGTATAGTCAGTTCACTTAATAGAAACATAAAAAGTAATTAGTGCCATTTAGTTTAGAGTTGGCCGTCATCATAAATTCATCCAGTAATTAGAAGCTGAGTTCAGTAAAGTTTAAATAATAAACCACTCTCACTTGGTTTAGACTTGTTATTTTGATGAAATATATTTAACGACCATCTCAGAGTTACATTGTGAGTAATGTTTAAGGAAACTGCCATGTATGTTTAAAGCACACTCAAGCTTTAAAATATTGCTTTTTTACGTGTGTTAATAATTAGCTTTTGTACTTAGATAAATTTCGAATGATATTAAATTCAATCGGCTATAGCAGCAATGTAGGTACTGGTAGAAAGCTGTACTGACAGACCATAACGTACAGATGTAATGACCCCATCAAAAGCAACGATATCTTGTTCTTAGGTTTTAAAGAGCTGTAAACATGATTAAAACACAGTTTTACGATGTAATCTCTTTCAACTCACCACTTTACCGTATATTGTTGAATTGTAAACATAAAATACATAAAAAAGGTTTGTAGATTCACTCTGTATATAACTATAATATACGCGACTGCCGAATAGGGCTAATGTTTTTTGAGCATTTTATGCGTATGCGTTTTTGACATTGCTAAATACTTCTTAAGATACTACTCAAGATATATGTATATACTATTTCAAGGTGTTCGCGAAAAAGAGGGTCCTAACATTGTATTAACATTATGCATTGTATTATTATTCTACAATAAGATATCTCACAGAAGGTGTCTGTGAAAGAATGGTACTTTTAAATTATATTCTAGTGGTAGATTCAGGTTCTTCGAATTAAGAAGAAATCGATTTTTTTAACAAATAAAGTATAAGCCTTGCTTTTTGGAATTGTTTTATAACCTTCCATTTTAAGCCTCTTGAGTAACTTTGCCACGTCTTCAAATTATCTTGTAATATTTAAAAATACCTATCCATAAAAATTTGCTGGAGTACCAGTATGAAGTACAAGTCAGATTAACCGGTAGTGAAACCTTGGGGTACAACTAATATTGTCTAATGCACTCAAGCGAATGTAAGCACGAATGTAAGGGCTATCTACAGATATCACATGTTTAGCTTTCCACGCTCCAAAGCTGTCCAGAACCAGACATAACAAGATAAATTGTCACGTATTCGAAAGGTAGGCAATTTGTATAGTTGTCTCCATGTGAAAGCAAAAACGTTTGTCCAATGATCGTTGTTGTAGGTGGACATTAATCTATGAATGCATAAAGCTCCATTAAGTTACGTCAACTGTGTGTACGTATTTGGATCGATTATAAATTGTTGTTACAAAGGGTTCAGCCCACTGAGTTTCTCGCCGGATCTTCTCAGTGGGTCGCGTTTCCGATCCGGTGGTTGATTCTGCGAAGCACTGCCCTTGCTAGGGTCAGTGTTAGCAACTCTCCGGTTGAGCCCCGTGAGCTCACCTACAAACGTTAGGGTGAAGCTGAAATAGCCTGTCAAGGCTATCAGCATAGGTTAAACAAAAATGTTACAAATCGTCATCTAGATTGGTTGTGAATTTTTGGCAAATGTGTACGTTTTGTTACTTTAATGGCAAATGCATTAGAGAATATTGATTACTGCGACATAAAATTAGATATTTGGGGAGTTCTTTAAAGGATTGTTTAATTTCTGTCATGTCCTTGTTGATACGCAGTAAAAGAGAATTTTTAGTGGTAGGCAGTAGCTTGGCCGTGTTACTAGTCTTGCTGATGAGCAATGGTAACTATTTATCATCAGGTGGCCGCATGCTTCCTGTGAAGCAATAGAAAGGCAAGCGAGCAATTACGTAGCAATATAATAGGATGGAAATAGGAGAATACTACTAGCAGATATCCATGTGTAATCAATCATAATGTTTATAGAGCGACCTGCGATGATTGTCATTTCTATTATCAACGTAGGTACATGATTCATATCTTCATTTGTGAAATTTCATCAATAACAATAAATAGTAATATCCTTAGGTTTTCCAAAACGTCAAAACTACTATATAATTTCTTGTTTTATATTCCGATATTTCAGTTTGGACTGTAAGTCAAGTGAAAAGATTTGTATTTATTTGATTAAATAAGCTTGTTTAATTTTATTGGCTAAGCCAAGTCAAGCTTACAATATTTGAGGCCTATAAAATCAAAGGCAGCTAAATCCAATTCTATCAAATATTCAGGTAAACTACAAAAATCGGCCCTAAACACGTCATTACGGATCCTCCTAATCTATCGAAGTACTGCTCTTGCTAGGGCCAGTGTTAGCAACACTTCCGGTTTGAGAAACTGAAATAACTTTGTTCGGGTAGCTACGATATTCTTTATTTTAAAGCAGATTTATAAAGAATGAGAATATTACTAATAATCTGAATTTTAAATGATAAAACTTCGTTTACATTTGTGTACTGAGTAAAAATAAAAATTTTGAACTGAATTTGCTAGAGATTTAGCTGCATTTGTTATAACATGAAAATACTAAAGCCTATCCAACTAACTAAACAAGATGGCGCCATAGTTAACTACATTTTAAGGCGTTTAGCTGCCTTTGATTTTATAGGCCTCATTTGTATGCCACTAAATACACCGAAAATAATCATAAAAGAAATTGTTAAATTATGGTACTGTACGATGGCTCAGTTTTATTGAATTTTTAAGTTTTAAAGAACGGACGGACTTACCGCCAACTGCTCAAAGGTTTCACGACTCACTCGTTTTTCAAATGTTGCACAAACTGCGGCAACACGTAGCGCTAATATCGCGCTCAGTAGATTGCGCGGGTACCGGGCAAGTTGGCGGGAGATTACAAAATGTAAACCCCAAAATCAAACAGGTACTAACAGACAATCAACATCTACTTATAAACTTTTATCAGCTTATTTGTGTTCGTTTTCGTTGTTATTAATAAAATGAAACTAATACAAGACGATATTTTGTAAAAAGATAATAACAACAAACGAATTCATAGTCACGTTATTCCATTCTGTATAACGAGATTCCTAGAATTAAATTTTCCCACAACTTTCCGTGATCTTTAATGTTAGATGAAGGTTTATAAACGAGAGAAATTTCATCGGGCCAAGGATCGTCACGAACGCTCGCCTATCGAGAAACATCGCGAAGGGAATCGAGTTGTAATCGATTTGACGCACTCGAATAAACATGAGACGGTACAACATGAACAAATTCCGAACGTGGAATAATAGAGAAAATTTACATTAGATATTACGATAGTCATTTTGGAATATAATTAACGAAGAGAACAACATTTTCTTGAATAGAAACAAGACAAATTAAATAATTATGATTGAAATTTATAGTTTCTAGATTAGGCGAAAGTTTTTCCTTAATTCTACAGACAGCGATCCCAAAATTATATAATAAACTGAAACCCGTGATACGCTTACAGGATAAAAAATTTATATACATAAATTGGAAGCTTAATCCAAAAGTACGAACAATAGCAAAAATTGTTAAAGCATTGTTGAATAATTGGGTCAAGTTTGATTAAACTACAATGGCATCGTCTGCATTGATTGCACTTAAACAGGAATCCATTAATTTCGAAATAAAAAATCGCACCCTGAATTCCTTGCACCTTTAGATACTTTCTCTAATACGAAATATAGTTTTGTAAACTAAAACATAGAAAATAAAACTGTATTATCTTGCCATATTAACCGCGTTATTGTTAATTCAATGTAGTATGCATAATGCTTTATGACGTGAGACATTTTCACGTGTTATTGTATCGAAATTAAAGTAATAAAACCACGTTGTTTGTACACGAATGAATCTGACAAACGAGCTAGATAGGTTGAAATATTATTACCAATTCAAATTTTATAATTGCGTAATGACAATACTTATTTCATTTTACGAATTTTTTACTAGTGTCAATTTTTCAAGAATTATTATAATAATTTGTAATAGATTATTTTGTACATTATGTAGTAATTTTTTTAGTAGTGATAATGTGTTGTGTGCATCTACACATTAAAACTACTAGCCCGCCATTGTCCACTTTGTGAAAATTTGCCTATTAGTTGCTTCTCAAATGGGCTAAGCAAAGAAAAACATTTAAATTTATCTAGTATAAAGTAAAGCCTTATTATACAATTTATACCGTATGTGTATTTCGCGAATTTATTTTCATGAATTTTACAAAACCCGAAATTTCAAATAATTAATTTTACGAATTTTATTTAAGACAAAATAAAACCGTTGAGTTTTTTGATTAAAATTATAATCGACTCGTTAGTAAGACCCGCGTGAATAATCTCAGCAAACGCAAGTTTTGTTAATGAGTAAAAATTGTTTTATAAAATCTCGATTCCATTTAATAAAACTTCTAAAAAACAACATTGAATATCTCACACTAATTATTGTTCCCAGAAATGCAGCTTTATCTTTTACCGATCCGTAACATTTTAGTTAGGAAATGAATGTTATACGTATTGAAGTTCTTGAAGACGTCATTAAAATGAAAACAATAAAAACATTTAATGCGTGGCGTGTATGTAAAGCATTTTGAAATGTGTACGTGGGGAGTGTTTTTTATGTTAATAAATAGCATAGGTATTAATAGTTTAGATATCAAAAGCTTTCTTGATGAATTTGAAACTTCGTGACTTATTAATATTTCATAATTATGTATTTGTAATTGTCGATTGCGATTGCGGTTATCTAGCGGTTATTTATGAACGAAAAAAGAAACAGATTGATACCGAGAACGCTACAAATGCTATATTTGATAAAGTAATGTTTAATAGCAATTAAATAATCAACTTACTTAATGCCATATGCCGAATGCCGAATATATGCCGAAAACGATTATTAAAAATAGAAATAATCGAAATCCGGATCGTCGCTAATTAAACGAATAAATAATTTTTGCTTACTGATAATCGTTTCGTCACCCTTTTTTTTTTTTTAATGATTGAAGGATTACTGGTGGCCCGGATGCCTTTCCAGTTTCACCAGGACAGGTCGTTTCGTCACCCGTTTCATAGTGTCCTATCGGCTAACTTAGGGCCAGGAACAAGAAGAAAACAACAAGACTTTGTACTGTTGGTAGGGGGTATCTTGAGCCCGTTCGGGTAGGTACCTACAACGACCGCCTTTCCTATTTCTGCCGTGATCCAAATTTCGGTTTGAAGGGTGGGGTAGCCGTTGTACTGTAAAACGGAGACTTAAGGTAATGGCACACTAACGGTACGGTAACGGCACAGCTGCGGCACGGCTCTGTATTGAATTTTGGCTACCGCTAGCTGGCGCTGTTCGGTTTTTATACTGACCTTATGAAACATGTTATATGATGATCGATTTAAGGGTCAAATTCAAATGATAAGCTAATCGCTGGGTTGGAGCGGTGCCGTTGCCGTGCTGTTACAGTATGCCATGACCTTTAGAACTTCAGTCTGAAGTTGGGTGGCGGTATTTATGTGTCTATGGGCTCCGGTAACAACATGACACGTAGGGGCCGTGAGATTGCCCATGTATATAAGCAAAAAAATAAATGATTCGGTAACACGTGCGTCCGATGTAATTGCGAATAGTAGCAGTACCTAGATCCCTACTGCCTACATAGCTTCGTGATTGATTTCATGTTCATACATCACGATACGCGAGGCAATGCGTGAAATTTTTTAATTAATGATTTTGAATAACTGTGAGAGATTTATAAAAGTTAAATTTATTCTAGACTCGTCCAGAATTCGTAAGCATCAACTAGCGAATATAACTACTTCAAAACAATTATTTCAGTCAGAATTAGTTTAAATGCTTTCAAATTTGTACGGTTATTGAGGTTAAAATAATTTTAACAACGATTTAGACACAATTCACACATAACTAGTACACAATACACTTTTTTAAGAAGGAAACGAGTGCTGTTACCAGGGTCCCGATGCCTGTTCCTAGTGCGAGTCCTAGTCCTAGTGCTGGCATCTAATATCTGTGTTAGTAGATCGGGTGAATCCGTAAGGCCCTGACACAATATCAGAATATTGTTGTACCACCGCCCGGCCTATTTCTGCCGTGAAGCAGTTAATGCGTTTCGGTTTGAAGGGTGGGGTAGCCGCTGTAACTATACTGAGACCTTAGAACTTATATCTCAAAGATGGGTGGCGCATTTACGTTGTAGATGTCTATGGGCTCCAGTAGCCACTTAACACCAGGTGGGCTGTGAGCTCGTCCACCCATCGGAGGAATAAAAAAAAAATAAAAAAATAAAAAAAAAATTCACTCACTAAAATCATGTCACTTACGTAGAGCTTGGACTAGCGCACACTAAAATATTGACTCAATATTAAACATATAATATTATAAAGGTCAAGCACATTCAGACAATCCTACTTTCATAGACAATACATCCTACTCTTCGATAAAGACGGCATGGCATCCGAGTGTATTTTAATTTATAATTTACAGTTTTCTCATGTATCGTTCTACATTGAATGTAGTACACTGTTTACTTTTATTTGGTTCCAATGGTATGCATATGCGGATATCCTTATCTACTGATTTTCATTATTTTTGTTAGTGTAATGAATATTTGAATGTACGTATTTCACTTTAAAAGGTGTATGAGGAAACGGAATATTTAACAGTAGGTATATATTTCAAATTAATATTTTATATTTATTTGTTGCTTTAACTGTGGTTGGAAGTTTTGTACTAAAATGTTATATTTATATATGAACATCTGGGGTGCGTCGTTCCGTAATATTTTTCACAGCCCACCTGGTGTTAAGTTGTTACCGGAGCCCATAGACATCTATAACGTAAATGCCGCCGCCCACCTTGAGACCTGTGTTCTAAGGTCTCATTTCAGTACAACGGCTGCCCCACCCTTTAAACGGAAACGAATTACTGCTTCGCGGCTGAAATAGGCAGAATGGTGGTACCTACCCGTGCAGACTAACAAGAGGTCCTACTACCAGTAAATACGTAAATTATAATTTTGCGGGTTTCATTTTTATTACACGAAGTTATTCCTTCACCGTGGAAGTCAATCGTGAACATTTGTGAAGTACGTATTTCATTAGAAAAAACGTACCCGCCTGCGGGATTCGAACATCGTTGCATCGCCAGATACGAATGCATCGGATGTCTTATGCTATAATAGGCTATGACGACTTCTTATTTTAGCAGATGTTAGCAGAGTCTCTCAGTTGAGCCCCGTGAGCTCACCTACCAGTCCGCGGGTAGTTGGAATATCCCCTTAAGCTTATTAACTTATAAGCTTATATTACACAACCTTATATATATTATAAGCTTCTTAACCACTAGGTAAGGGAAAAAATACTTTATTTTCAGTTTTCACTATGTTTTCACTGGCGACATCACCGAGTTCTACACAATTTTTCGGGTAAATAATCCAAAAATATTTTTATTTTTACCTTCGAAAATAAAGCGCAGAGATTCAATTTTATGTAACAAAACATCAATAATAATGCAGTATTAGAAAGTTACTACTGCAAACTCAATGATTGCATAGATCTAAATATATTATTATCTACTAGGTAATCAAAGTAAATTGATTTCTTGACATTCAGTTTTTGAGAGATTGTCTCATAATTACTTAACAGTGAATAACATTCGTAATACATACGTAGGAGCTAATTAAAATATTACAGTAAAAGTGTTGCACTAAAGCTGCACCCGAAGTCATTTTGACCTGGTCAAGAACATTTTATTTTTGTTTATAACGAAACAACTACGATAGTTTCTAGATTTAAACATTACATAATTTTTTACAAGTATTGTCATTTTCTGTTTATGTTTGTTTTTCAGCTGGCGGTAGTTTTAAAAAAACGTACATTCTGAATAAGGAAAGCAGAGAGTCCTGCTTTCTCATCTTATTTTACTGCTTTGAAATACGTAGAAAATGTTGAACATTTCAGTTGTTCAACAAGAACAAGTTTATTTACTTTTAATACTTAATTGGTGTATTTCAGTAATTAAATAGATTACAATACGAAAAGTTTTTTCTTAATTAAAAAAAGTAAGACGTTTCATGTCACAGAACACTAAATAAGTAACAGTTTACTAAACAGTTACTTTGTAATTTAGAACAAATAATATACGTTGCATTTTCTCGGGATAAAGAGTAGATTATGTCACTCCTGCTCCATAAACAATATTGCGAACTGTTGGTATATAAATTTACGAACCAGCGTCGCATTCATTGAAGCAGATATACCCAGCATTGCCTGGGTAATTTTGTTCACCGTCATAAAAAAATATTCTATCTATTATCTTAGTCCGAAAACTCATTCAAATTCGTTCGTAATCGTTGCATGGTTGAGTTTGCATTCATTCAAATATACAAACTTTCACATTTACAATATTAGTCTAGATTATTGAGTTCTATAAACGGAAGCCGCAAGGCAGGACTTGGATGGTTACAAAAAAAATTGGGCCGGCAACAGACTCCCAATTTGCGAAATCTGTTCTGAACAGGGTGTCGAATCTAAACGTGTAGGCATTAGGCACGGTCATCATTAACCTCTAGATCAACATGTCATTAGATATTGACTCAAGTTAACAAGAGATTTGAAAATCGAGTGAATCATTGAACCACTGATTATTTTGACATCTCTTGACAGCTCTACCGGTTGTAGACACGACGAGAAATGGAATTCATAAATCACGGCAGCTATTCCTGCACTGTCACATCGCCAGTTAAGAGATGACAGTTGTCTTGTATAATGAATCTTTATTTGTTTACATACGTTCATTACACGAATGAAATAATTAAGGTTACGTACATCATTAATATTATTGTGTGACTTTTGACTGCCATAAATGGACAAGCTGTGAACGATGCAATAAGATGTTAGGTTATGATTTTTTTTACTACATCTAACATTTTTATATATAACTCGTGGTTTATCTCAACTCCGTTGCAAGGAAACTTTGAATATATATATATAATGTTTTACATCTGAACTCATAATTCATTAGCGGCCATGGTATCACTTTGTAAGGGTTTGCAATAAATCCTAACCGAAAAAAGTTGAGTAGAGTCGAGATGAGAATAATTTATTTACAGTTATCATGGTCAAAACTTGTAGTCTGCTCATTTAAGGACGATTAATAATAGTTTTAAAAAAACGTACATTCTGAATAAGGAAAGCAGAGAGTCCTGCTTTCTCATCTTATTTTACTGCTTTGAAATACGTAGAAAATGTTGAACATTTCAGTTGTTCAACAAGAACAAGTTTATTTACTTTTAATACTTAATTGGTGTATTTCAGTAATTAAATAGATTACAATACGAAAAGTTTTTTCTTAATTAAAAAAAGTAAGACGTTTCATGTCACAGAACACTAAATAAGTAACAGTTTACTAAACAGTTACTTTGTAATTTAGAACAAATAATATACGTTGCATTTTCTCGGGATAAAGAGTAGATTATGTCACTCCTGCTCCATAAACAATATTGCGAACTGTTGGTATATAAATTTACGAACCAGCGTCGCATTCATTGAAGCAGATATACCCAGCATTGCCTGGGTAATTTTGTTCACCGTCATAAAAAAATATTCTATCTATTATCTTAGTCCGAAAACTCATTCAAATTCGTTCGTAATCGTTGCATGGTTGAGTTTGCATTCATTCAAATATACAAACTTTCACATTTACAATATTAGTCTAGATTATTGAGTTCTATAAACGGAAGCCGCAAGGCAGGACTTGGATGGTTACAAAAAAAATTGGGCCGGCAACAGACTCCCAATTTGCGAAATCTGTTCTGAACAGGGTGTCGAATCTAAACGTGTAGGCATTAGGCACGGTCATCATTAACCTCTAGATCAACATGTCATTAGATATTGACTCAAGTTAACAAGAGATTTGAAAATCGAGTGAATCATTGAACCACTGATTATTTTGACATCTCTTGACAGCTCTACCGGTTGTAGACACGACGAGAAATGGAATTCATAAATCACGGCAGCTATTCCTGCACTGTCACATCGCCAGTTAAGAGATGACAGTTGTCTTGTATAATGAATCTTTATTTGTTTACATACGTTCATTACACGAATGAAATAATTAAGGTTACGTACATCATTAATATTATTGTGTGACTTTTGACTGCCATAAATGGACAAGCTGTGAACGATGCAATAAGATGTTAGGTTATGATTTTTTTTACTACATCTAACATTTTTATATATAACTCGTGGTTTATCTCAACTCCGTTGCAAGGAAACTTTGAATATATATATATAATGTTTTACATCTGAACTCATAATTCATTAGCGGCCATGGTATCACTTTGTAAGGGTTTGCAATAAATCCTAACCGAAAAAAGTTGAGTAGAGTCGAGATGAGAATAATTTATTTACAGTTATCATGGTCAAAACTTGTAGTCTGCTCATTTAAGGACGATTAATAATTATTCAAATAGAAGAAGTCCCATTATTACACGCATTATTCAGGAATGTTTGTCAGCTATTACCGACTTGGCTGTATGGTGTAAGTCCCAACCCGCGCATTTCTGCCGCAGAGATGTCATGCGTCCCGGTTTGAAGAAGAGACAGTCGTTACACAAAACAGTTGAGACTTCGCCCAATGAGTTTCAAGGTGGATGGCGGTACTTCGGATGTCTATGGGCCTGGTGACCACTTTGATCCACGCCGACCCTTAGTGCGTTCATTCATTTAAGCAATAAAAAAATGTAACTTTGACTTTTGACGTAATACTTATAATTAAATAATAATAAGATTGTTCGTTACACGTAGAACAATAGGCTATAGTTTCACAGTATACATGGTTGTTATGTGTCCGTCTATGAGCCTATTATAACATAAAGAAAAATATTAATTACGTATGCTATAATTAGGTATTTCGGACTTTGTCTATTGAGATATCAAAACGTGTTAAATGTGATTTGTATGAAATCCATTTCTTTTTTGTTGTTGTTATTGAACATACCTCCGCTTAATATAAAGAACTTACCTCCGCTTCATGTTTATCTTCTGGAGGTAGATTAAATTCACTATATTTTATGCGGTTATGGTTCATACCTGAAACAAAAAGAGACAAATGGAATTTAATTATCATATCCAGAACATCTATGAAAGCGTACTATAGTTAAGTGTATGATATACTACTACAACACGTGAATATATTTTACAAGTTTGCAAATGTATCTGTTGATGTGAGATTAGTTTTAGTTTTTCGCGTTGTTGCATCTGTTTAGAATTCAGTTAATCGGTGCTTTTTTATTTTTTATTCCTACCTAGCTGAGAGCCTTGAGAGGCTATTTCAGCGTAACCTTAACTAGTTGGTGAGCTCACGGGGCTCAAACCTCATGACGTTGCTAACACGAACCCTAGCAAGAGCCGTGCTTCACAGAATCTACCACTGGATCGGAAACGCGACCCACTGAGAAGATCCGGCGAGAAACTCAGTGGGCTGTGTCTGAGGGTAATCGGTGCGAAACCACAGATCCACTATTAAAAAAAAGGATGATTCAAATATAATAAAAACACCTCTAGGATTCACTAATTCTATAGTTCAAATTAACAAAAAATAATTTATTTTGCGAATCCATATTCTCCATTACCATTAAGATTATCACATGATATTGCGTAAATTACCACTAGAATTTTTAATTAAGGATGTAGTGAAATGTGATTGCATCTTATGTACGTACGGTCACTCAACGTATTAATGTTTTAAAGAAAGTGAAGACAATAACTCATAACACTAACTGTAGTCATAAAACATGAAATTCGGCAGTCACGTAGGTACATATGTGTGTGCATGTACGTCCAGACGTTTGCTTAAACATTTAAGTTTGTGTTAACTATGGAAGAAAGTGCATAGACAAGTCATATAATTATAAACGATGTGGAGATTTAAATTTCAAAACCGTTTTTTTTTTCCAATCTGATCTTGGTAGTGTAGATAATGTTTTTTCCTTTGCTTGATGTCTGTTATTTTTTTATATCGATCTGTGAATAACGTTTTTCAAATTAGTTTTCAAATGAAACAGCAGCGAATATTTTAAAGAAGATCATCTACATATGCCTCTTATAGTTTTTGTTATTAGTTATATTACATATATTGGAAAGTACTTACTCATTATTAAACGAATTTATTGTTGCACTATACAATTTTTTTTTATTTTTAAAAATTATTTATTAGCTAGTGCTAGCTAATAGTGATAAGAATATATCGCGTCTTCTTTTGTATTGGCACTATGTTATTTTTTCATCATAGAAATTGTTCGCGAACGTGTGATAGATAATTAATTATTTTCAGAAAAAGATTTGTATTAGGATTTCTTCCTATATAATCCCGGGTATAGGTCTGTGATTCATCCGCCGTACTCATTAGGCCGTAAACGCTTCATAAATTTTTATTAATTTTTTTTGCACAGCGATATACCAATCGTGACTGGTAAGGTAGATGGGCAAAGACCTCGGGGGCGCAGCCCAATACGTTGGTCCGACCAGATCCGCACCGCCCTTGATTCCACGTTTCACAACGTCCTCCACACCGCCAGAGACAAGAATGGATGGAGAAATATCGTGCGTGCGAAGGTGAAACAAAAGGGTGGTCACTACCCTCAGCAATGAGGAATACGACGCAAGGGGGATATCAATGGAGCATGTATTTCAATTATCAGTCCCAAGAGCAATTTAAAAATAATTATGAAGTAATAATTTTGTTTAACGGCAACGACTCATTATTACTTGTACGTGTGGCATTAAATCTATAGATTTCGTTTTCAAGCTTGTTTGAATTATGGTCATGTTACTAAGCGTGGTTTATTTTCCAGTTATATCCACTTTCTTCGCCATTCTAAGGTTCGGTCCGATCCCTTACTAAACAACAATTAACTTAGCCATAGTATCTTGCACGGATTTTTAGTTGCACTTATGATTCTATTTTAAATGTCACTTATGTTCTACTTGCCGTTGATTTTTTCCGAAATTTTCGGTAAAAAAAAAGGATTTACAAATAAAATATTCAATAAGTACAGAAATATTGATGCATTTACATTAAATACCTTTTTTTACAATTTTTGTAATCAGGAACTTAAACAATTTTAATAATATATAAAAGACTAATTAATATAATATTTATTTTAAATTACAATAGATATCATAACAAAAAGTGTAAGCCTGAATAAGACATAAATATTGTGTTAAGATGTTTACCGCTATAACTAAATTTCCATTTAGCTACAAAAGGAGTTTTTGGTTCAACCATAAATCATTAATTAAATGTAGAAATCATTATGCAAACTGAAGAGTCTCATATGTTAATTGAAATTATAAATTTGTTATCTTGATACTTATTATGTCGTTAGATAGATAAATACCAGTAATTAGATATTACACTTTGTCCATTTCAAGCCGAATCCGTATTTGGTTGCTTTTTAAAACATTTAGTGGCGGTGGGGCCTTTCGAAATTGTTAAAAATGTACTTTTGAGGAATATAACTGTAGTAGAATAATTATGTCTTAGAGAAAAATCGTGGACAGTTGTCGGATAATAACCAGTTATTTTGAACAATTTGTCTGCTTACTTTACAGATGGGCATACCTAAAAATACGTAATAACTAGAGATAGCTCAATTAACTCGAAAATAAAATTCTCTGACGATAGCAATAACGAACAGAAAGTGAAGCTTTATTTATGCAAATGGGTGAAATTTTAATAGTGAACTATTTGAATGCCAGATGATCTTTCAAATTTAATAATTAATACCAATTCTGAATCAGTGGTCTTTTTATTTTATATGCTAGATACATGCGGACCGCTCATCAATTTTCACTATACGAACGAAAAACAAAACTTTTTGTACGTGTGTAATTAATAAAAGTGCGTTTTCCATAACTTTACAACATCATTTAAGAGGCAATTAAATGACGCAACTTCAATTCTTCGAGTAAACGACAGACGGTTCGCAATTATCAGTTTCAATTAATAGACACGAGGAAAGCCAGCTTAATCGTTATGCGCTGTTGCATAATATTGAGGAATTGATACTGCAGATACGGCGCTGCACCCATATTGTCTCACAATCGAGATATCAAAACAACCTGTTCCTTGTACGCTTACTTCAGTTTTAGCCGAGACGATGCGATGGCCAATATAGACAATCGACCGTTCTAAAGGTCGAAGCATTAGTAGTAACACCAGCGTTTGGATCGACGAACGAAATTTAACGTTCCATAAAATTATCAATACGATACACATCACTAAAATCGATTTTCAGGTTTAATTAAAACTGATTAAAAATCAAAATTAAGTGAAATTGGTTTAGATTCTAGTAATTAATGAATGTCTCAATCACACCTTCGTTAGGACGAGTAAAGTTATAAAGCCAATGTTTTTGAAAATCCAACAAGATTCGTGACCGAACAAGTTCTCACAGTTCTCTTTCGTCCATCGATCCGTCACGAACATTCGCCTTGATAACACATAACCTTTGTCGAGATGTTTGTTTATTTGACGTCAAATTGATCGCCTGTAAGTGTACATTGTGATCTTTATCTGTAGTAAGATCGATTTTGAATCTCTGTGTTGTCCAATTTATTTCCAATTGCAATTTGAATTGTAATTTGAACTTTATGAAAATTCAGTTGTTACTATACTACTGACCTTCAATTATCCCTTCTAACCTATGTACCTACAGTTAACGGTATGGTATAACAGCAATTTCCGGGCTTGAGTAAGACATACAATATTAAGCATCTGTTGCCGTTTTTAGTAATTATGGCTTCATTCGGCAACATGATCCAACATCATATGATGTATTAGGATTAGGAGGTCACCGTGGCCGATATTTGGCACCCGATAATATGGATATCGGATTATATTACGTCACCACGCTTTGTCGAATGTACTTGTATGTTAATAAAGAAAACAGAAGGTCAACTTATAAACAGTACGTGTCTGTGTTCTTTTAAAATATTTTTTCAAACTTTTACATAAATCTAGTAATGTTTGCGTTACTGCTGAAATATTTTTTTCGGCTATTGAGACGTTAGTCAGATTAATCTTAAATGGTTACTCTGATAGCAAATATGATTTTGGCAACAATGGTTACAAATCTTAAAAACGCGTTAGGATAAGGTGATTTCGCCAGCTCTTCAAGTAATCGGAGTCAACAAAACGTTTTTCAAAATGTAAGCAATGAATAAAAAAACTTACTTGTGATTTCATTAATGAAACAACACACGATAACGTGCCTGTACAGTTTGTGCTCAACTCCGATGAACAACACTTATATCGTTTGCTTCATTATTACAACTGAAAAAATAATCGATAAAACAATTTTTTGGCGGGAAATAGGTCACAATGGATTTTTTACTCCCTGTTTTTTGTAAGTTTACATCCATAAATTTAATTAACAAATAAGTGTAGTCTAAATCATTTATAATTTTCTGAACAAAAACTAGCCCTGAAGGACGATTTTTTATTTGTCTTTCGAATGAATCGAATTACTATCAAAATAATATCAAATTTATTTTAGTAAAGTGTCAAGAGATAAAAACGAAATTATTAGTATCTGTGGTACCTAATTATAATTCAAAGATTTTACGCTACCAATAAATCTTTGGTTCTTTAAAACATGTATGTATAACATAATACCCATTGTATTTTTACTCCTTTTTTAAATATTTTAATGCCTTTTTAAATTCTTTTATAAACAATGAAATCTACCACTTATTCGTTTGTAGTAATAGATTATTACGTAAACACACAGCGTGCCACATTGGCAATTGCGATTTTTTTTTATAGATGATCTTTACATAAAATTCAAATAAATCCATTTGGTGCAATAGAAAAATACAAAACCGAATGTAAATAAATTATATAGTAAATAATTATAATATCTAATGACTAACGTCGTAAATTCATGCTTACCTACATATTTTATTGTACGGAACGTAAATTAATAAACATTTGAGTCGTTACAATAAATTTTAATTAAGTATAGCGTTTTCTCCATATTTATTAAGGCATGCCACGAATATATTGGTAAATTATTGTTATTTATGGATTATTTTTTCTTCGTGTATGGGTATTTGAACCCGAGCCCGTAAATATAACATATTATGTATCAAAGTCATTGTCGTTCTGTGCCTTGAGAACAGAATAAGAAATTTCAGTTACATTGGTTGAATCCCTGTGCCTATCTACCCATATAGGTTACCGGAAATTTTAGGCATCGAGTATCTACCTAACTATTTCTGCTGCGATGCAGTTATATGTTCCAAATTTCAGAAGTTAGGACAGCAATCATACCAATTGAGAGTTCGAGCTATCAAAATATATGGCGTCACACTTTGTTATCTCCGTGGGCTCCAGTAACCACTGAACAAAAAATGGGCCTTGAGCTTCGTCCTTGAATCTATACTAATATTATAAAGCTGAAGAGTTTGTTTGTTTGTTTGTTTGAGCGCGCTAATCTCAGGAACTACTAGTATACAATATTTTATATATTTTTTCAGTGTTCTGTTTAATAATTCTATTAAAATCGCCACGGAGCTTAAGCGATAAAATGAAATGTGAAAAAATCAAATACAAAGGTCCCGTTTGCGGCACAAATGCGGTCACTTATGAAAATTATTGTGCAATTGAGTTGGATCAAATGTTTGAAAAAGAAATGTACAATAAAATCAATCTGCTTGTTATACACGAAGGGAAGTGCTTTTCCACTAGTGAAGATGTACCCGATGATGATGAAGACACCGAATATTATTAAAGAAATTTTTTTCGAAAGTAGAAATATTATTTTTCCTTGTACGTAAGAGAAGGCATGTTAGTGCAGTGCCAATATTAGGAGAAAAAAAAAGTACCGTACTTTAAATCATGAAAGAATAAGATCGTGTGATAAAAACCGAACTATTTTTAAATTGACATTATTTCTGATGGTAGGTCGTACTATAAGTTCGCACCGATAGGTACCAACTGGCATCAGACCTATATCTGCTGAAAAGCAATCATACAATATAATTGAAACTTATATCTTATATCTTAAGGTGGACGGCATTGACGTTTTAATATGTCTATGAGCTTTGGTCCCCACTTGACATTAGACCCTGAGTTCGCTCGCACATTACTGAAGCATATTTAAAATACAACACAAATAAAACAAATTGACTTCAACAAAATAAAACGACAATATAATAGATGTTTTCGAAGTCATATAAGCATTATAAGCATTATATCAATATAAGCATTATTGAGGAAAACCCAAAAACTAGTTGTCGGATCTTGATTAAATTAAATAGGACCACACAAGAGGTACCAGCTTTCAAATAAAACAAGAATCATCACAATCGGTTCACCTAGAAAAAAATTCTGATATATAAAAAGAAAACAGTAGAATTGAGAACCACCTCATTTTTTAAGTCAGTTAACAATAATCTTAAATATATTCGATAGCATGAACTTCTTAATAATAACTAGTCAGGTCATAAGTATTATCTCACAGTAAAAACTTTTCTTTTAGAATGCTGGCCACAAAAAAGTTTATTGAATTCGAATTTCGAATTGTTCATGAAAATAAAAATGTATACTTTTAGAATTTTACTCATTTTTAAATATGGAGTGGACGCTTAAAGAAGACCGTGTTGCAGTTATTGCGTTGCATCGTTGCGGTTACGCGCCAATTCAAATTTTTAACATACTGACAAATTTGAATATAACCAAAAGATTCGTTTATCGTACCATCAAACGATACAATGAAGACTCTAGTGTAGAGACAGGTCAAAAAGTGGTCGCCCTCGGTCTGTTAGGACTCCAGCAGTGATAAAAGCTGTGAAGGCACGAATTCAAAGAAATCCCAAACGTAAGCAGAAACTGTTGGCCCTTCAGATGGGGTTAAGCAGAACCACGGTGAAAAGGGTGTTAAATGAAGACTTAGGGCTTCGGGCATATCGAAGAAAAACAGGACATCGTTTGAATGCTCGTCTAATGGACCTGAGACTGAAGAGATGCCGCGCTTTGTTGAAGCGGTACGCGGGAAAAAAATATCGGGAAATTCTTTTTCGGATGAAAAAATTTTTACCGTAGAAGAGAGCTACAACAAACAAAATGATAAGGTGTACGTACACAGTAGTGAAGAAGCGAGCAACCGTATTCCGCGTGTCCAACGAGGTCATTTTCCATCCTCACTCATGGTATGGTTGGGAGTTTCTTATTGGGGCTTAACAGAGGTACAATTTTGTGAGAAAGGTGTAAAAACGAATGCAGTTGTGTATCAAAATACAGTCCTGACGAACCTTGTGGAACCTGTTTCTCATACCATGTTCAATAACAGGCACTGGGTATTCCAACAAGATTCGGCGCCAGCTCATAGAGCGAAGAGCACACAAGACTGGCTGGCGGCGCGTGAAATCGACTTCATCCGGCACGAAGACTGGGCCTCCTCCAGTCCAGATTTGAATCCGTTAGATTACAAGATATGGCAACACTTGGAGGAAAAGGCGTACTCAAAGCCTCATCCCAATTTGGTGTCACTCAAGACATCCTTGATTAAGACAGCCGCCGATATTGACATGGACCTCGTTCGTGCTGCGATAGACGACTGGCCGCGCAGATTGAAGGCCTGTATTCAAAATCACGGAGGTCATTTTGAATAAACTTTATAAGAATAAAAATAAGTTATAAGTCATAAGAATCTATGTTTTGTTAAGTTAATTTTGGTATATGAATGGTTACATAATGAATAAACTGGTTTCAATTATTTTACATTAAACATGTGACAGAATTTATGACCTGACTAGGTACATTACCAGTTTTGATAGACAGGTGATAACGAAATTTGTAACCTACCCACAAACAATACTAGGTTCTAATGTCGAAAAAAGTTTAACATAAAAATAGACATTCGAACGGCAGTAAACGTACCATTTTCCCTTCGAACTCTTCTTCCCTTGCTAAACGATTCCCTTTTTTTCTGAAGTAGGTATTCGTTGACGTGTTTTCGTGTTTTCAATAAAAAAAATTGGTAATAACCTTTTTTCTGTCGATAAAGAAAGACAGTTAGTAAAATTACTATTTGCTCCTCTTTTTCCTTCAAAATTATGAACCTAAGCCTGGAAGTGCCAAAGATTATGGTTGAATTTCGATCATTGAGGGAATATTATTTTAGCAAAACTATTCTTAAATTCGTGCCTTTGAGCCTGGTTTGTTACTCCTTCTTATTCGCCCAAAAAAAATAAGCAATCTAATCAGTAATATTTAGTTTTTTACTAAAATTCGTCGAATATAACGATGGAAGGATAGAATTGTTTCTCTCGATAAAATACATTAGAATACAATGACCGCGACATATCATAATATTACTATGATTATTCTTATGCCCCATGTGTAATTATCTGTGAACTTTAATCCAGGAAATAGTTTACAGCTTAATGACGAAAATGAAGGTAGTTTAAAAATAAGATGTTTTTATTATTTTCATATACTCCAAGGTCATAATTCTAACATTTCTAAAGAGATTAGACTTAAAGTAACCATTTTAAAGTAGTCTCGACTATGTTTTACGTTGTCGTGGCCTAAATGATAAGATGTCCGGTGTACTCGTAGGTATGGAGCGACGTGACTATGCCGGTGTTCAAAACAGTAACCAGGACCAAACTTGTAATGAAATACTCACTAGACGCATGTTAACGAATAACTTTCATGATGAAGGAGTAAATAACATCGTGTAATAAAAATAAAAACCGTCTCATTATAATTTGCATAATCACTGAATCATTGAGACATAGACCTTGAGTTTCATGACGGCATTCGCGTTATGATACCTCCGGTAGCCGCTTAACATTAGACGGTCCGTGTGCTTATTTAAACATTTGACGGATTAATGATCTAGTAAGAAACTAATAAGATTAGTAGGTATGACCTACCGCCTTAATTTATTTCTTCTATCTACCTGATAAACACTTCTCAGAATACAAACTGTGTGCTACAAATAGTATTTTCTTCGGTTTTCGCGAGTCGTAGATAAAATTAAAACAACTTTTAAGGTTTAATCTGAAGTTTTTAATTATAACCATATAATTTCCGTAATCACGGAAACTGGTAAGTAGGTATTGGAAACATCGAAAAACTAGTATACATTATATACGGCTATAAGAATTTTTCTGTCGTAATTAATGATAATTAAACTTTAATATCGAGTGTGTAGGCTTAGGTGTAGTTTACAAACCGGGTGAACGGAATGCGACAATGTTTTATACTTCGTACCACTAGAAGCTGCGCCCACACTGAGCTTTACTTAATACTATAGACTTGTTCAAGTTTCACTGTAGGTATGCTTGTATAAATTTTTTCTAATACTGATTCATAACATAAAAATAATATTGGCTACAATTTAGGTACATTACATTCTGATTAGACTTATGTGGTACTGATGTAGTGGTTGAGGAATTATTATTGGGTTATTTACTGGTGTACCTCTTGTGAGTCCGCGCGGGTAGGTACCATCACCCTGCTTATTTCTGCCGTGAAGCAGTAATGCGTTTCGGTTTGAAGGGTGGGGCAGCCGTTGTAACTATACTGAGACTTTTTATTATTATTATTTATTTATTATTAACATAGAAGTAGAAACACAAGCATAATGTGCATCTGTGCTTGAACTAGGTAATAAAACCCGTATCTCAAGCAGCAGTGCTCCTCGTACGAAGAATACAACAGCTTACTCCACATACCCAGAAACAGAAAGTTAATAGACCTTAGAACTTATATCTTAAGGTAGATGGCGCATTTACGTTGTAGATGTCTATGGGCTCCAGTAACCACTTAACACCAGGTGGGCTGTGAGCTCGTCCACCCATTTAAACTATAAAAAAAAAAAAAAATAATGCCAAAATTGTATTAGGCTAATCGCTCAAGCGGTCAATAATTTTCATTTAGCGTCGTACAAATCTCTACTGAAACGTGTAAATGTATATACCGCTACTATGTTACATAATCAGCGAGAATTCTAGAGATTCTGTTAGCACAGGCGAGAATAACTAGATATTTCTCCCGGTCATTGACTCGTCCGGCTTTGTGTTGAGGACTCGCTCGGCGGCGTTCTGCCGGAACCCTGAACGAGCCTTTATCTAGGGTAGCTATTGTTTTCGAATTAACAAAAAGTGTAAAGGGTATTATCGTTTATTGCAGCTGATGTACCAATCAAATAATTTACCTCTAATTCTATTAATAAAAGTATGTTATTCAAAACTAAATATTAATAAATTAAATGCTTCCAATTTGTGTTTTAATTAAGATTGTTAAATAATGCTCATCATATAAATACGTATAAACATATGTAAATATAGGTCTAAGCCTGCCCGAGTATAACCGTCGCATCGTCAGTTCATACATTTATACTATGGTTTAGGGACTGCAAATTCGTATACATATTTTTAGATGTCTATGTCTATGTTATTCACAAAAATTAAGTAAATAAGTAGTGGGAACTTGCGAAGTCGAAACAGGCAAAAGCGATCCCGATCAATCAGAAGGCCTTTTTTTTATATAAAAAAATTAAATCTAAAACCGGTCAATCCTCCAATGAGTATTTCTAAAAACAAATTAATTAATTAACTAATTTGATACACTTTGAGAGTCGATTTATTTTCCACGAAACATTGATCGTGGAAACCGTTCCGCATAGGTGCGTATTCGTTTAGAAAAAATGGTATCTGATAGCAGCAGGATTAGTCGTATTTCGTAAACGATCAGTATTTATAGTACATGTCCTTTGTTTTCGTTTATATTGACATTGTGATTTATTATTCTTCCGGCTTCTCGATCCCCACACACCCCGAATAATATCATTTGGTAACCCTAGACAAACATAGAATAGTTATCGATCAGTAAAGGATCAGTTTGTTCGAGAAACTTGTGCAAAAATATTACTTAGGTGTCTTATATATAAATTTTATCACCGCAAATATATCCAAATTAAACTAGTGCAATAAAAGAAAGTATTAAATACTTTCAAAAAATCACTTGAAAGTTTTACATAACACATAACTAAATATGCTTTATAAAATATACCAGCGAGCAAAATTTATGAGACTCCGCACGAAAAATTCATCTAGTAATGTTAAACAAAACAAAAAAATAAGTTACACAACACAAAAAAAATCTTTTTTTACTAAAATTATGTATATTCAGTAAAATGTAATTCCACTCAAATAATAACACATTTTCGGGAATCAGAGTAACGATTATAATTGAAAGTGAAAAAGCGTTTTATTGTTAATAGTATATAAGCGCAGAAAAACGAAATATTTATTCAAGTAAAAACTTAAACATATTCTGACATTCAGAAGCGTGAACCTAGCAATACTATCTGGACATCTCACGGGTCTAAAATCCACTACATCTCAAGTTACTCACATGTTCATGGGAGACAACTTAAAGCACTGAAACAATGCAAAACAATGAGTACTTTTTTGTTACACTTTTTTAATGTAATGAATATCTGTTTGACAATAGTATGTTTCATAGGCATTGGGTGTGTCGCAGTTTGTGGCAATAACAAGTTTGTTTACGTAAAGTCTAGATAAAGGTCTGCTTTCCCGATACGGATTGTGAATAAAATTATCGTATGTGTAATTGATCAATTAAATACTTTGACATAACTTCTAAAGTAGTATAGTATAGTAAAAAAAGTATTTATCACGTTTAATATTTCGTGTGTGCTAATAACATTTTCTATGTTATTGGGTGTTAGTATCTTGCAACGCAAATAATAATTGAAGTGATAAAAAAGACTTAGAACTCACATCTCAAGGTGGATGGCGACATTAACGTTGCTGTCATCTGTAGGCTTCGGTAACCACTGAATATCAGGGGGAAGATGAGCTCTTTCACACATCTAAGCAATAAAAAAATTGTTTAACTTAGTTCTAGCCTGCCAGTTTTAGACCTTTACTGTGTTGTTTGTGTCAGATCAACTAACATTCATGGTGATTGGTGATACAGGTACCTACGTGAACCCGGATCCCTTGGACCTTTGTCTCTAAATCCGTAGTAGTAGTATTCTCTCTTCAATTAGCTTCCCCTTCCTGTAACTGTTCAATAGGTTCCGGTAAAAAAATCAGATAGAACATGAGCTCATATCCCATCTAATGCAATACAAAATAAATTATAAATAAGTTTACATAGAGTGCTAGAGTGGAGTGAGAGAGTTTAGGGAAAGCTATTGTTTGTCCAAAATACTAAATAGTTGTTTTTTTTTGGTCTGGAGGAAATCGACACATTTCCAATTATTCGTGGGGGGTGGTAGCCTGGGCATGTCGGAATTGAACCGAGTAACACGGCCTGTCACTCTACAACCCGCAGTTGAATCTCAGATGACGTAGAGCTGAGGGAATAAGGTGATACTTTTCGGGCACAATGCAAATCTCCTGGGCACCCGCCGGACGTGCTATGCTAGCACTAGCTGGTGGTTGTCAGCACCATGACCGTCGGAACTCTTGATGGTCGGTTGGTGTCCGAATCGCACATAGACGGCACCGCCAACTCGTACCGCGCTAGGCCACCACGACCGGGCTTTGGAGAGTTGCTCTCATGCTTCGTCTGGTTGCTCTTGAGCAAGACGCGTATAGAGCAGCTTGCACGTCATCTTCTTGGGTATCATGCACGTCATGGGAAAGATGGCATATCTTATAGCTCATTAAACCTATTTTAGTTAAACAATATTGATAGCACATCAACCCATGTAAATCGTGACAACATTATTACGACGTCTGCGAATGCAACGAGTAGTATGACAGCCATGTGATAATTGTGATGCGAGTGTTTATTTAGTTGTTTTTCACACTCATGTGCCGACACTTGAAAGTTGAGAGAACTTTGATTTGTTGAAGTGTATTCTGACATTATTCATACATTTATAGTTCTATTAACATTTTCCATGAATGATGCAATGTGAATGTGAAGTTGTTATAAGCTGTATAAGAGGCCATTGAATTTTTATTATTATTCAAATTTGGACGAATAAGTTCACGGTCCATCTGGTTTTAGGTTATTGGAGTCCATGGACAACACAGAGGAAATGCCGCTATCCAGTTTGAGATATAAGATCGGAGTAATGGCTTTCATGACTGATTTGTAGCAGAAATAGACATCTTTGTAGTACTTAATCGTGCCGGTGCCGGTACGCTTACTCTTACAATACGTTCTACATTTTTTTCCTTCATTCGTAGCCTAAAGGACTGAGGCTAAGACTAAGCAGTGCTTCGCAGAATCTATCATCGAATCAGAATTACGACCCACTGAGAAGAACCGACAAGAAACTCAGTGGAGCGTCTTATCGCCAGTAATTTTATGTATTATTTAGTGTACATTTTTTTTTATTGCTTAGATGTGTGGACGAGCTCACAGCCCACCTGGTGTTAAGTGGCTACTGGAGCCCATAGACACCTACAACGTAAATGCGTCACACACCTTGAGATATAGTTCTAAGGTCTCAGTATAGTCACAACGGCTGCCCCACCCTTCAAACCGAAACGCATTACTGCTTCACGGCAGAAATAGGCGGGGCGGTGGTACCTACCCGTGCGGACTCACAAGAAGTCCTACCACCAGTAATTACGCAAATTATAATTTTGCGGGTTTGATTTTTATTGCACGATGTTATTCCTTCACCGTGGAAGTCAATCGTGAACATTTGCTGAGTACGTATTTCATTAGAAAAATTGGTACCCGCCAGCGGGATTCGAACACCGGTGCATCGCTCGATACGAATGCACCGGACGTCTTATCCTTTAGGCCACGACGACTTCGACGATTTTGCGGGGGTGATTTTATGTACACAATGTTTCCTTCATTCAGGCGTTTTAGAACACTTGGGTACATATTTCCTTAGAAAAAGGGCACTTGACAATGTCATTTGAAAACGGTATACTCGCATCGTTTGGTTTACTATACTATATAAATAAGGTGTCTTATCCTTTAGGCCACGACGACTCTGAATTACGTTAATATTAATTAGAAGAATTCATAATTTATCGTTTTAAAGTTAACAAATAATAAGCACAGTACATCTACAATATGGAAATAATGTACCTAATCTGGTATGAAAATAATAAATTGTTGAATAAGAACAAATAAAACAGTTCGGAATCTTGATAGTAATAAATGGACCACGACAGACATGCTTAGTAGCGTTATTGTACATCATGAATAAACTTGCTAGTTTCCATTTACGGGCGGCCATTTTGCAATGCGCTTGAATAGGCAACGAAACCGTAACATGTCTATGAGATGACACGCAGATGACATTTCAAAGGTTATATAATTTAGATTTGCGAGTAGCATTAATAATATTTATTACCCATTTTGCTGTCTTTAAAAATATTTCACAAGCATAGACTTTAGCTAAAAAGATTCATAAGCTTTGTAACTACAAAAAATCGATAAGTATTTTATTGAAATACCTATCATGAATTCGGATTAAAATTAAATGCTGCGTTGGCAAATCTGCTTCCTGAGTAGTAAGAGGAATGAATGGTGGGTGAAATCATGAAATAAAATCGAAATAGTTATCTTCGTGAACAAGAAGATTAGGGTCTTGAATATCATATAGGTATCGAACACCAGGAAACAATTTCAAAACAACAAACAATGCTATCCGGTAACATAACCGAGTATTTTTTTTAAAGATATATCTATCGACCGTATCCACGCTGATATTACGTAAATACGTAACGTTATCCAAATAAAATAAAGTGGACGTCAAAAAAACAAACGCAATGGAGCGTGAATTTTTATAAAACACTCGCTATGGAGTTTTGTTACTGTTCGTACTCAAATTACCTATGAAAAATAGGTATTTTTAAATTTTAATTATATAAACACCGATATTGATTATTTATAAGGTGAAACGAATAATGAAAACGTTTTTATTACATTGAATATAAGGCTTACTTGAACTAATAACTTGCAGGTTGTAGCTAGCTACCCGATAGTAATAAAATTTCCAACGTAATGGTGATTCTAGCAGATAGAAGGCAATAAAAATAATAATCACATACCATTTTATCTTATAAATGCCAAAATGAAATTTAACGGGTATTTTAGGAAAACAGTATTTTTTTTCCGTTGATAATCAGATTTGTGACTTCAGATTTAGTAGTCTGAAACTTGTTTGTGTAGTATCTATAAAAATGTTCATGGATAAAAACATAGCCGTTGTTTGTTAGAAAGCAGAGTTGGCCAATTAGAATTTTCCGATGATTGCATAATTATAACAGCAACAAAGTAAATAAATATTTATAGTTGCTATTTTATTCCACGAAAGCCAGACCATACGGTCTTTATTCAAATCAATATTAGTTTCGTACTCTGAAAGAAAGTAGGCCTTTCTTTTATAATAAAATAGTGTTGAGCGATGCACCTGTGTTCGAATCCCGCAGGCGGGTACCAATTTTTCTAATGAAATACGTACTCAACAAATGTTCACGATTGATTTCCACGGTGAAGGAATAACATCGTGTAATAAAAATGAAACCCGCAAAATTATAATTTGCGTAATTACTGGTGGTAGGACCTCTTGTGAGTCCGCACGGGTAGGTACCACCACCCTGCCTATTTCTGCCGTGAAGCAGTAATGCGTTTCGGTTTGAAGGGTGGGGCAGCCGTTGTAACTATAATTGAGACCTTAGAACTTATATCTCAAGGTGGGTGGCGCATTTACGTTGTAGATGTCTATGGGCTCCAGTAACCACTTAACACCAGGTGGGCTGTGAGCTCGTCCACTCATCTAAGCAATAAAAAAAAATAAAAAAAAAAAAAAAAAAAATATACATATTATATCTTCATAAAACAGGTATTTTAAAATTATCAACAATTTAAAAATATGTTATGCTTAAATAAATTTCAAAAACAACAAAATAAATGCCGAACTTTTTCTTTTCAAACCGATAAGGAAAGTGTGTTGGCAAACAATGAAATTTTACAAAAACATCTTACCTACGTCGCCAACAAAAGATTCTCATGAATTTAGTAACTTTTACGTATCGGAATTTCGGTTGGTTCAAACAAACAACGCCTTAAGGGCCCGAAAGTAGGTGAATAGCAACATGCGTGTTTAAATGCAAATGTTTAAGCAGTAACAAATGAAATAGCTCGCAACCGAAGTATTCTTAGTACATGACGTGTGTAACGGTCACTTGACCATTCCGAATCACTGTTCAATATTCAGGTGGCGATCTTTGGTCTCATTCAAATTCTGAATTTTGGGCTACTGATTTTACTTTGTTATATTTCTTACACGTTAAAAATTTCCATGTCTTTAGCTTTGAACGTTTACGATAAAAATTTCAGAGAGAAAGACATCTGTGTCCTTAACATTCTGAGTTTCTATAATAATTATCGAATCTAGGTCGATGACCGAACCTTAAAAAATACCTTTGCATTCTTTAGTGGTACGTACCATTTAAAGATTAATTCGAGTTTAAAATTTCTCAGGTTTTGTTTATTTATCTACGGTTATGAGTCGTTGATAACCAAATTTATAATTATTTAGGCTAATTTATAGCAAATAGAAAAAAAATATATCATTTTTACTGCAACTAAATACTAAAATTTTTCAGTAACTAAAAATATAATCAAAGACAAACCATGATTAATAAATATATACTATAAATATACATATATAAATAAGATATTTTTTGTACATCCTAAATGTACAAAAAATAAAAAAAACACAGATGCTTCTATTTATATAAATGTAATAATAATAAGAATAGAATATAACGTTGACAATTACGAAACTACTGTCTCGATCTAAATCCACGCCAACCTTTTTGAATACTAGAGCTGTTTAAAAGTGCTAGTCATTTCCTGTAGAATGTTTGTTTTCCTATAAGAGGTTTTGTGATAAAAAGCGATGAAAAAAATGTTGTGAAATTTGCAATTCAGAATTTAATACGTTGCATTTTCCATTGTCGTTGTATATCCAGCGAACACAATGTCATTTTTGTTATAGCAGATAATATACCCGGCGCAAATTAATCAGTTCTTTAAGTTGACGTCCGAGTATCATATAGTGTACAAGTATACGATTCAGCTTTGAAAGTATATAAACCTATTCAAATTGTTTATTCTTGAACAATAGTCTGCCCTAAAGCAAATATTCTGTCCTACAACAAAAAATGTGGCATTTGGAAATATTTTCACCTTATTTATTAGACTTATTTTTTACTGGTGGTAGGACCTCTTGTGAGTCCGCACGGATAGGTACCACCGCCCCGCCTGTTTCTGCCGTGAAGCAGCAATGCGTTTCGGTTTGAAGGGTGGGGCAGCCGTTGTAACTATACTGAGATCTAAGAACTTATATCTTAAGGTGTGTGGCGCATTTACGTTGTAGATGTCTATGGGTTCCAGTAACCACTTAACACCAGGTGGGCTTTGAGCTCGTCCACACATCTAGGCAACTGGGTAGACCATGAACTTAAAAAAAGTTTCTTAAGTGTTTTGGATTAAAGGGGAGAAATCTTAAGACGTATTATCAATTTAATAAGATTCGCGTAAATAAGCCTACTGGAAGAGATTTCAGCATGAAATAAGTAGTGCCCTTGTATTCTGTATCCTTATTGACGTGTCTTTTCTAACAGCTGTGTGTACAAAATATATTAAATAAATAAAATAAATAAGATTTCCAGTAATTTCAACATGCATTATTACACTTCAATTAAAACCAGTTTGCTCTCGTCTATTAAAACATTTATTTATCACACCAAATTACCAATGCTATTGGTTCATAGTGTTTTTACTTTTTTAGCCGACTTCAAAAAAGGAGGACGTTCTCAATTCGACTGTATGTTTTTTTTATGTTTGTTACCTCATAACTCACTGGTGGTAGGACCTGTTGTGGTCACTGGTGGTAGGACCTGTTGTGAGTCCGTGCGGGTAGGTACCACCGCCCTGCCTATTTCTGCCGTGAACCAGTAATGCGTTTCGGTTTGAAGGGTGGGGCAGCCGTTGTAACTATACTGAGACCTTACAACTTATATCTCAAGGTGGGTGGCGCATTTACGTTGTAGATGTCTATGGGCTCCAGTAACCACTTAACATCAGGTGGGCTGTGAGCTCGTCCACCCATCTAAGCAACAAAAAAAAAAACTTTTGACCGGGTGAATCGATTTAGTCCAGTTCTGATAAAGGTATCCGTGAGAAAACCATATCAGTCTTACATTGGCATTAAGTGTGTGCGCGACAAATAGATGAATAACTCAATATCACGCCAACCGATTTCGATGATTATTGTTTTTAGTGTATATTAATTTGTTTCGGAATATCTTTTTTTTTCTATTTGAAGTCGGTTTTTGTTAAAGCATGTCTATTTACAATTATTATTAAAATAATTTGTTTACTTAATAATAAGTTCGTTCACGAACTACATTTGTTATTATTTTAATTCGATTTCGATAAAACTTTTGTGTATTTTTTATTTTGTCTGTGCTGCATATGATCAACGTGACTGAAGACAATAATTATAATTTAATTACAGTACTGAAGACTTGTCTACAATTACAATCGGGTATTTTTATTTTATTTCATTGACTAACGAATAGGTACGTTTTTTAATAAAAAAAAGTGTCTATGTTAAGACAATATAAATTATGGCTTATTTTTATAATGAACTTGATTGTACAGTGTTTTTTAAAATAATTGTTTAGAATGACAATAACAGGTTTTTTTAATTAATGGGTTACATCCTATTCAAATATTAAAGTTAATTAATTTAATAAATTTAATTACATAACAAAATATACAACTTTACTATTACACATTTTTCAGAGACATATCGACACTTTTTTTTTCCTACCTATGCTGATAGCCTTGAGGGGCTATTTCAGCTTCACCCTAACGTTTGTAGGTGAGCTCGCGGGGCTCAACCGGAGAGTTGCTAACACTGACCCTAGCAAGAGCAGTGCTTCGCAGAATCTACCACCGGATCGGAAACGCGACCCACTCAGAAGATCCGGCGAGAAACTCAGTGGGAATCAGCACTGATAGCGGTATCTACAACCCATTTTTCTTATTATGGTTGAAGACTTTAGTACATTATTCTCGGTAAAATTGTTTACTCACCTTTTCGACCGTCTCGGAGATTAGTCTGGGCAAGCAAATAAACAGATAAATATTTGGATTCTTGTCAATAGGTTGAAAAAAGCCTTTATTCCGAAATCACGTACACATTACTAAAAAGAAAAACAAAAAAAAACAAAACTAATTGGTTTTGAATGAAAACGAGTTTTCTGCCCCCTTGTCTCTGATCGTTTTGAGTCGTATTGACACACAAATAGTCATAATCAACAGACATCATTATTTAGGTTTTGTAAAACGATTCTTCTTCTTAGTCGTACACTCCTGACGGAGTGGTCGTGGTTACTTATGCCTTAATGTTTGGCTGCGGCTTTTGAGATACTTCTCCATCTCTATTTGTGGCGGTACGTCTACATTCAGTAAGGGAACACTTCGTAGATGGCTTAATCAAGTCTGTCCACCTTGTGGATGATAGGCCGCGAGACCGTTGACCGTCTACTCTTCCTTGAACCACTAAACGTTCCAATGAGCTTTCATTACGAATGATATATCCAAACATTTATTAAGGATTCGCATTTGTACAATCGACGAAAGCCTTTGTTTGATTTGGAGCTCTTTGAGGGTGGATACAAATTATAATAAATATATTATAATAATTATAAAAAGATACTGAATAAAATTATAATACCTATAGGTATTATTCTGTTTGATACACAAAATACTGTATATTAATGGTGATTACGTTGTTCACGTTTCTAAATTTCTGTGAAATCCAAACAGAACGTTCCCTTTGGGAATAGACGTGACTGTGCACGCTTAATATTTTATAAGGTTTTATTGCAGAGTTATATACGTGTCGAAAAATATAATTAATTAAGTGTTACCATTACTCATACGTTAACGTAAACGTGACTTTAAATACAATTGTTTCAGGGTTTACTACAAATTTATCGCGGTGCGTGTATGTATTATGAGTTGATTTTATAACAGAAACCAGAATAGGTGATTATACAAATGTGGTTGTATTTTGCACGGAAATAAATGAGCAGCTGCAGTGGAAATATTTTTGATTCAAACAAAAGGCTGCATTTCGTTTGGTTGAAAACAAAACAACGCCATTTTGTTTTACTTATGTGAGTCCGCGCGGGTAGGTATCACCACCCTGCCCATTTTTGCCGTGAAGCAGTAATGCGTTTCGGTTTTAAGGGTGGGGCAGCCGTCGTAACTATACTTGAGACCTTAGAACTTATATCTGAAGGTGTGTGGCGCATTTACGTTTTAGACGTCTATGGGCTCCAGTGACCACTTAACATCAGGTGGGCTGTGAGCTCGTCCACCCATTTAAGCAATAAAATAAACTTAATGTTGTTTGTCCGGCTCCATACAAATCGTTGTTTTCGGTTATTTCTTCTGTTTATTGTTCTGTTTATTTCTTTCCCCTACCAAATCGTTGGTAGTAGGTATATAAAGCTATTCCAACGCGCGAACGGTTAGGCGAGCTCACGGACTCAACCTGAGAGAATTGCTAACACTAGACCTAGCAAGAGCAAGACCTACTACCGGATCGGAATCGCAACCCACTGAGAAGATCCGACGAGAAACTCAGTAGTTGCACTTCGTGTGTTATTCGTAGGTCAATAGTTCGAGACAGGGCCAAATCATCAATACCAAACGAATTGGAAGGTCATTGACAAATTTAATTACATATTCGACGGTTGAAAACGCGAGAACGTTCAATTCGTTACTTTACAAAATTTGTATTGTAATTTACGTTCGTTTTCAAACAAATCTTAAAGGATGCTCCAAATACAAAGAGAGATCTTTTTATTTCATTTAATGATATTCATTAAGCTACACTGAAAGAAGAACACAACCGATGTAGAAAAAAGAAATACAATAAAAGAAATAACACGAATTATCCAAAGAACCCGTTAACTTTAAGTAATGAAATCGATGCCTACAGAACAGTTAAACTTGGAAGATTTACTCCATGATGACCTGGAGCTTGACTCTGTTAGTAAGTATTATTATTGCGCCACTTCGAGAAGGCGGCACGACATAAAAACCCTCTAGTCGTGGCCGCCGGGAATTACATACCCGATCCTGTAGACGGAATGGTAAACAGTCGACGTTGCCCTAAACACGTCATTACGGATCCTCGTAATCCATTAACGGTGCTTTTATGTACCACAAGCACCGGTCACCGTCATCGTCGAACCCGTCGCTTGCGACGAAGGGCTCGACGAGCGAACCCATAGACACAGCCCACGGAGTTTCTCGCTGGATCATCTCAGTGGGTCGCGTTTCCGATCCGGTGGTAGATTCTGCCAAGCACTGCTCTTTCTAGGGCCAGTGTTAGCAACACACCCGGTTTGAGCCCCGTGAGCTCATCTACACGTCAAAGAGAAGCTGATATAACCTCTCAAGGCTATCAGCATGGGTAGGAAAAAAAAGCAAGATTTACTTGTAAATCGTCAATTTTTTGAGACATCTCTAATTTAAAATGTACCTATGATATTATTAAGCGCTATTCATTTTGCTTACTCAATAATGTTTAACATGAAACATAGTTTTTAGGTTAAGTATCAGATCAATTACTTTGAAAGCATACGTTAAATTACCCATAATACGTACAATTAAATATAACCTTTGAATGACCAAATTGATTACAACACAATAAGCACTGTACGCTGGACGTGTGAAAAGGAAAAGTGAAATGAAATCGCTTTCATTTTAATTAAATTAATTACTGAATATATGAGTTATTATTCAAATTGACCAATAAAAACTATATTGAATTGTTTGTGGTTCGTTAAAACTAATAAAATCATCAATCAACTTGTTATATCAATCACAAAAACTAGACGTTAATTAGTATTTTTTTCGTTAGATTATAAAAACCGCCCAAAACGATATGAGTTGAAAGCTTAGATAACACAATCGTTGGCTATAACGTAATACAACTTTACATCACATCACAACGTCAATGTCGTCCATTTTAAGTTATGCCGTCGAATTTTCGATCGTTCTACCACCAGTAAATGCTGGTTGACGATCGGAATACCCTGGTACAGGACTCAGAGAATACTGCTGCTCATACTCTCATCTCTTATCCCTTAGCCGCCGTTGACGTCACCCAAGGTAGAGTGGTGGTGCTATGAAACCACTTTGACAGAGTTTTAAAGGAACTTTATAATGAAGTACAGTATAATGAAGCTTGTTTGACTAGCCGATGCCTACGCGCGCATTGCTGTTAGCGTGGACCTATATGTTACTTATGACGACGCTTGCAGCTGAAAGTAAGTATTGCACTTTTTGACGAAGCATGTTGTTGATAACTCTATTTCTGTAATCTGACGAAGCGTGTTGCGGATAATAACATGTACTTTTAGGTTATTTAGGAATATCATGTTCTTTTTTTATAAGAAATGATTTGTGTTAATGAAGTACATAAAGTTTGGGTACAGTGAACGTCAGTCGGGCACACATAAAACTGATCACCAGACAATCCAATTTTAAAGTACGTATAGAAAATGTTGTTAAAGGTTGAATAAAATTATTTTATGAAAACGAGGTTCGGAGGATGTCCTCAGCGGGTAACTTGACCGTGGTCTTAGCTTTATTAATGTGGAAGAGCAATAGTTACAATTCAAGAGTTCGGTATGCCTTCGAAGGCAATAAAACGGTTGCAAATTGGGAACATTATAAAAGACATTTAATTTCGCATTAACTTTGCACTTTACGAATACATTAAAGTTTCAACACTTACGACACATAAAACGTCAGGAATTAAAAAAACAAAACACTTCAAAAGAAACCGAAATATACTTTAAATTACAATATTCAGACCTGCCAAATAATTACGTAATATAATTAATTATTTAAAATATAATATTGTTATGTTCGTCAATTTAGTACTTAAATAACTATTTTTATTTTCAATATGAATTTAATACGTGACAAATTATATAAAAATACGGCTCATGGCTTTGTGACGTTTCAATAGATCTTCAGATATCTATATACTTTACATAATACGAGTATAAATAAAAATGTATGTTGGTCCTATATCCGTTCTTAAGTCATTCATCCGATTGTGATGAAACTTGGTAGTGTTGTTGGCACTACAGAGCAGGTTTCTGTACCATTAACTACGTTCAAGGAATCGATGTTTTTTCACACAATTAGGGATAGATAGTCACAGCGGAGCGTGTTGGGGCTTCACTAGTCTTAGTTACTTAGTATGTATTTCGAAATCAACGTCACGACTTAGATACTAATAAAACAAACTCTTGAATACTACTAGCATTTGTTCTTTTACAGTTTTTGTTATTTGTTGCATTCCATAGTTTAAAGTTCTAGCGAAATGGTACATCAGGGAGTTAGGTAGTCAAAGTCTTAAACTCGCGTGGAGTGCTCTTGTTTCTTGGTCGGGACTCCCAAATCCATCATTAATCATCATCATTCCTATGACTCGCAATAGAGAAGATTTTCACACACATTAGTGATAACCCCGTTTTTAGTACTATGGTGTTATTAATATTATGTTTTTATTACTATTAAATTATATTTAGAATTTTCAAGATGGGTAGCGAAATCCACACTATGATGTCTATGGCCTGTGGTAACAATTTGACACCAGGTAGGCATTGAGTTCACCTACGCAATAAAAAAAAATAAAAAAAAGTGTGTGTGTCCGCTCCGACGCACGACTGGAGTTTACTGGATATAAAAAATTAAACGAAACAATACGAGAAATAGTTCTATATTACGACAACACGATACACTACAGATTATTAACAAATTAACGAGACACAAAACAAACGACTAACAAATATATGAAAATACAATAATGAGAGAAACGCGCGATCAGTACGAGGCTTTGTGGCGGACTGCCGGCGCAGCAGCCCGGCGTCACCTGCAATAACGCGGCCGCGCGTTGGCTCCTGATTGGCGCGCGCACGCATCACGCAATCAGGAGCCAATCAGGCGCATAACGCATTTCGTGTGACTGCTAGTACGATTTTGATTGGCGCGCGCACGCATCACGCAATCAGGAGCCAATCAGGCGCATAACGCATTTCGTGTGACATGCTAGTACGATTTTGGTCCCCATAATTTTCATACCCCGGGCCTATATATGTAAATCGATTCTAAAGGAGTAAACTCCAATAAACTCCAATAATGTCATGGCAAATGCTTAACGCTTGGTCCTAAGCAAGTTTTGGTTAATAGGTAAAAAATATCGTAGGTACATAATTTAAAAAAATCCAGTACTATGTGCACTTTAATTACTAAATTAAATATTTCAACTAGATTTGAAATTAAATTCGAAACAAAAGAAGAAGAACGTTACAAAAGTTAAAATGACATTACAACTTAATATTATTTTTATGGAAATTGACATGTTTGAAATTTGAAAAACCAGTTTGTTTCGGATAAATAACAGAAATCTACTTTTTGGAAGGTTCTTACCGATTTGCCTTTGAAGAAGTGTACAAGATAAAAGGTATAAATTTTTTACAAAAAAAAAATACTTTATTGAATTTTTATCTAAAATTGAAGACATACATATAGTAATTACAATTTACAAACCTATACTTAAAAAAGATTTAAAAACATTATAAAATGCATAGAGTATCTTAGGAATGGGCGACTAACAGTATTGGGTAGTACTTGTTGTTATGGCTCATAATTTTCATTGCTAAATGTCGTATCATAGAAGTTTTACATAGTATGTAGAATTTATTAATTATTATAAATTTATTAATTTGTTAAATTAATTGTATCTGATTTTAAATCTTCTCTGAGCCGCTGATGTTCTTTGGAGACCCGCCAGTGACGTTACCTGATCACATACACATTAACGGCCCATAGACTTTTTCCTTTTGCTTTGCCTACAGCAACCGAATTACAGGTTATCCGAAATATGCAAATGGATCGCATTAAGTCAGCGAAAACAAGTATCCGTCCGAACCACATACATTTTTAGGCAGCAAGCTTTTATTATATTTACAGGCAGCATAATAATAATTGTAAATAGACATGCTTTAACCAAAACCGACTTCAAATAGAAAAAAAAAGATATTCCAAAACAAATTAACATACACTAAAAACAATAATCATCGAAATCGGTTGGCGTGATATTGAGTTATTCATCTATTTGTCGCGCACGTACTTAATGCCAATGTAAGACTTATATGATTTTCTCATGGATACATTTATCAGAACTGGACTAAATTGTAATGGGACCACACGGGAAGCGTCAGCTTTCTAATAAAAAAATAATCATCAAAATCGATTGACCCAGTCAAAAGTTATGAGGTAAGAGACATAAAAAAAAACATACAGTCGAATTGAGAACCCTCTCCTTTTTTGTAGTCGGTTAAAAAAGACGGAATACGACAATTAAATTTCACATCCACATATGGACGCCCTTTCGAAATTATCACTAAATTAATTCTCGGTCATCACATTTAACTATCTCCTTATTCACCATTGAATTGTGTGTTTCTGTAATTATGGTGTTTGGTCCGTTCGAGATGATGGCTAAATAAATGTATGGTGTTTGTAATTTTCTTTTCGTAGCTTCCTATGAGGCAGTGACGTAATGAGGTATGATCACCCAAATCGGTTGTGAGGTTAATCAAATATTTATAAGAGATAGTAGTAGTAGTAGTAATAGACTAGTTGCGTAGAAGGGGAATTGAAGCGTAGGCGTGAAACATAGTGGATGAACGCAGCTGTTTCAGGTAGTAGCTATACTTCAATGAAAATAAGATTATGGGATGATCACATATAATTCGTTACAACATTCCACACGGAATTTACTCTAAGAAGGGCAAGTAGTGATTTTTTTTATTCATCGCCACCAGTACCTATTTAGCCTCTGCCTTAGTTATATTTTCTTAGTTTAATTATTTTCTAAGCGCATATTCGAATAGGTACAGAACATCCCCAAGTCGATCGATTCAAAGTAAAAGTTCTAACTTTGACAGGAAAACTATTAGGTAAACTATGGTTGAATATTTTTAAACCTACATATTTTACAACGTGCTATATATATTTACACCATTATAATAGAACCACACAATTGTATTATTGCGGTTGGGTTTCCTATACGATACGTAATAACGAAATGTCTCATAAAATCTTCTCTATATAACTAGTCAGGTCATAAGTATTGTTACACAGTAAAAACTTGTCTTTTAGAATGCTGGCCACAAAAAAGTTTATTGAATTTGAATTTCGAATTGTTCATGAAAATAAAAATGTATACTTTTAGAATTTTACTCATTTTTAAATATGGAGTGGACGCTTAAAGAAGACCGTGTTGCAGTTATTGCGTTGCATCGTTGCGGTTACGCGCCAATTCAAATTTTTAACATACTGAAAAATTTTAATATAACCAAAAGATTCGCTTATCGTACCATCAAACGATACAATGAAGACGAAGTGTAGATGACAGGTCAAGAAGTGGTCGCCCTCGGTCTGTTAGGACTCCAGCAGTGATAAAAGCTGTGAAGGCGCGAATTCAAAGAAATCGCAAACGTAAGCAGAAACTGTTGGCCCTTCAGATGGGGTTAAGCAGAACCACGGTGAAAAGGGTGTTAAATGAAGACTTAGGGGTTCGGGCATATCAAAGAAAAACAGGACATCGTTTGAATGCTCGTCTAATGGACCTGAGACTGAAGAGAAGAGATGATGCGAAATTCTTTTTTCGGATGAAAAAATTTTTACCGTAGAAGAGAGCTGCAACAAACAAAATGATAAGGTGTACGCACACAGTAGTGAAGAAGCGAGCAACCGTATTCCGCGTGTCCAACGAGGTCATTTTCCATCCTCGCTCATGGTATGGTTGGGAGTTTCTCATTGGGGCTTAACAGAGGTACATTTTTGTGAGAAAGGTGTAAAAACTAATGCAGTTGTGTATCAAAATATAGTCCTGACGAACCTTGTGGAACCTGTTTCTCATACCATGTTCAATAACAGGCACTGGGTATTCCAACAAGATTCGGCACCAGCTCATAGAGCGAAGAGCACACAAGACTGGCTGGCGCGTGAAATCGACTTCATCCGGCACGAAGACTGGCCCTCCTCCAGTCCAAATTTGAATCCGTTAGATTACAAGATATGGCAACACTTGGAGGAAAAGGCGTGCTCAAAGCCTCATCCCAATTTGGAGTCACTCAAGACATCCTTGATTAAGGCAGCCGCCGATATTGCCATGGACCTCGTTCGTGCTGCGATAGACGACTGGCCGCGCAGATTGAAGGCCTGTATTCAAAATCACGGAGTTCATTTTGAATAAACTTTAGTGTCATAAGAATCTATGTTTTGTTAAGTTCATTTTGGTATATGAATGGTTACATAATGAATAAACTTGTTTCAATTATTTTACATTAAACATGTGACAGAATTTATGACCTGACTAGGTATATATATAAAAATGAATTGCTGTTCGTTAGTCTCGCTAAAACTCGAGAACGGCTGGAACGATTTGGCTAATTTTGGTTTTGAATTATTCGTGGAATGCCAGAGAAGGTTTAAAAGGTAGATAAATATGAAAATGCTCGGAATTAAATAAAAATAACAATTTTGTTTTTCCTTTGATGTGTCCCCCGTCGGACGGATTCCTTTTGTTTGTTTTAAGTTTATTTTAAACAAAAGTTTAGGTCTTTTATTTATCGATTGAGGCACTACGAAGTCTGCCGAGTCAGCTAGTATGTTTATAAAAGTTGATATGTGCGTTTTCCCTTTAGGCTCCGAAACGCCTGGGGCGATTTCAATGAAATTACCAGGTAATCTTCAAATTGATCTAGTGAATGATTTCGTGTTTGCCAGTGATCACATCAAATTTAAATCAAGTTCAAGAAGTATTTCACTAGTATTCTATGATACATATCCTTTCATATCGTTAAGATTCCACAAAAATACCGATTTTTTTATTTAAAAAAAAAAACCGTATTCCAAATTACCGGAATGCCGTATACACAAAATAATCACCCATTTTACTCTGCTCTAGATCAACAGTAGGTACAGCTCCTAATTCGGTTACAGACTATTTGTTTTGTACGATCCGTTATCACATTCAATAGAGCTATGAATTCAAACCCGTTAAATAAGTACACCTGTGAAAATAGGTTGGATTTGGAAACAGGATAATCGCATTACGACTAAACATTTCAACAATAGCCGGACCTCAATGCATTCAGACAAGTGCCTAGGTACTATAAAAGCAAGGTTACTGCACTTTATCATGATGAAACGCACATCGCAAAAACTAGGTTTAATCATTGGTATGTAGGTGCTAAATACAAAACCGCCAACATTAAATATGTGTAATATCTTCCACTGTTTAGTCAAAGAAGGGGTACTCTTTTGCATTTACATTCTATATACAAGCCATACTTAACGATCTGTTAAGTAAGTAATGTGTAATAAAATTAAACGAAAGAAATATGTTACACTATTGTTGCCAAATATTTACTTACGAGCCCAAGGTGATGATTAAATAATCAGGCTACACTGGTTTTTGTTCAAAAATCTTAATGTAGACCAACGGATTTATTGAGCAAAATATTATTTGGAAAAGAGGGTAGAACTTCAAAATGCTTGAATTAATTGCTGCGAATTCCTCACATAGCTCGGAGGGCCGTTGATTCCACTTATTACTCAATATCGTTCATTCCTCCGTGTAGCACGGACAGGTCACTCACCTGATTCTGTCCAGCACTCGGGACACTCTTGACAGAGCGTCGCCCAGTCGAAGGCGAGATCCTCAAAGCTCGCCATTGCTGCTTCTCACTCAACAGATCAGTCCACACCGTAACATATCATCTAATTAAATTCCCAATTGCACAAACACTAACACCATTTAATTAGGATACTGTTTAATGTTATCGATTTTGTAATATACGTAAATCGGTACTTATTGTATTGTTTATTCAGGCTGTCGATTGAAAGTCAGTGTGCATAGTGGTAGGTTCGCGACGGATGTGACCTGCGGGGTTCGGATGCGCGCGCGCACGTAGATAAGCGGCCGGCGAAGCACTGCGCCAAGACCGTACAGACTAAAGAGTACGGACGCGGGATGTGTCGCCGCTGCTCCGTGCTCGGAACTCGGAACCTGTTCTTGAGTACGTACGAGGTGTCAGCCTTCACTCAGCAGGTACATACACTCTTTCGATTTCAATGAACCGTTAACGTTCTTTTCTCGGGTGTGTCTTATCGGGACATCACGTAATTTTATTATACATCGCTGATCTATTTAGCTTACAATAGTTCGATGCAACAACAGGTCCAGCAAGTTATTTCAAAATTTAGAATTTCGCATACCGCTTAATGGCCTTAGCTAATTTCAAACGTTCGAGGTTTAGAAGTATTTTCCGTGCAAGTAAAAGGTCTCGCGGTTCGGTATACAAACTCAGGTTTGGTTCAAATTTTATACGTCATCATATGTATTCTGTTGTTATTAACAGTAGCAGAACTTTTGTATGCAAGTACCTATGTTATTTAACAATAAAATAAAAAAAATATTTTACGGAAGCCGTTACAATAGCTTCCATAAAATACTAACCACGTACACTGTTTGTATAGAATGTGATAATATTCAATAAATTTACTTGTCATTCACATTAATGTTATGTTTTAGTTCGGTTTTGTTGCACACTTTTTTACCTTTCATATCCTGGGTTTGCCAGATTTTGGTTTGCTTGAAGAAAACTCATGTCTGAGTTCAGTTCGCTTTTTGTAAATATCATTGAAATCGTGCCTTTTATTGGAATAGTTGTGTATTAAATAGAGAATAAATAACATATTCTTATTAAATTTATTCGTATAATTTCCGCTGTATGCGCAAGCCGTACACGCAAGAGAACATTGCACCGGTCTTTTTGACCTGCAAATCAAGATGTCTTGCATAAGGGCAGTGACAAAAAAGTCAAATGGTACGCAATAGCATTAAGGGTAAAAGTATTTCGAAAACGTTAAACACTTTCTTAATAAACGATTTTAATAAAAATGAAACGTGATAGAGAAATAGACCGTAAAACAGTGCAGGTATGTATTTAACCAAATTAAAATTTAGAGCAAGGTAATATTTGGTTAATCGCTTTATCGTGAATCACTATGAAAGCACCTGCACTCTTTGTCGCTGATTTACGACCAAAAATTTAGTCTAAAACAAAGCTTATTAAATCGTACAACATTTTTAATGGACATACCTAATGCTTCACATTAACAATCATTTTTTACTGGTGGTAGGACCTCTTGCGAGTCCACCACCAGTTAGGTGGGTACCACCACCCTGCCTATTTCTGCCGTGAAGCAGTAATGCGTTTCGGTTTGAAGGGTGGGGCAGCCGTTGTAGATGTCTATGGGCTCCGGTAACAACTTAGCACCAGGTGGGCTGAGTTCGTCCACCCATCTATGCAATAAAAAAAAAGAAAAAAAACATTCTAACATTTAATAAGATTAAACAATATTTCAGACAAAATATTATATTAACTACCATTAGCAACACACGCACTCACTACTTTCTATATTATTATTCAAATAGATAAGTAAATATGTCACGTTGGTAAAGCGGAGCTTCGTAAATGTGAATCTGAGTAGAAACCACAACGCTGACTGTAAATTATTGTTGAACATCTTCATATTCAACGTAGTCCAGTAATATTTCTTCGCATTAAATTGTAAGAAATAACGATGCGATTCTGTGTAATTATTAACGCAGAAAGCGGTAAGTGAGAGTGTTTTGCATTTAATTTTTGAATGTCTAACATTTTAAACCAAATTAACGAGTCATTATGAAGGTTAAACGTGAAACGGCCTTAAAACATTGACTATTAGAGAATATACTTGTTTGGCAAGTGAAACCAGTTGAATTGTGAAGTCCTGCAAAACTTAGAAACATAATGTTTTGTCCGTCTGTTAACTTTAGACCAATTTTAGTGTCACTGAAAAAGATAATAGGCGGAGGGACTGAGGGCTATTTAAAGTAATGATTTGGGTGCAAAATATTATTATTTTTTTCTGTCAAAATAATGATGACCCAGAACGCGTCTTTTTAGACGGACGAAAATTACTTGAAGTCACTGCTCCCATTAGGTTGTTGGAAAGTAGGTGTACCTATCTACAGTTCTATATAAATACCACATAACATAGTATAACATTGTCTATTTTCTAATTTCTCACTCGAACCATAAATAGTTTTTCAGACTGCATATCTGATGATTACATTGTTGGATATCTCTGATTTTGCTATTTAAACAACTGTTCAGCTTAACATAAATTGTTTCAAAGTCTGCAGGATTTTTTTTCATTTTCAAACTTTATTCATTATTTTTGTTGGACGGTTCCACAAACCGGTGGTCTTATGCGGTCAATTTTAAAGAAACACAGCAACATTGCGACGTTGTTAGACGGATGTCCCAATTAACAATTAATTGAAAGTTATTTTTATTTCATTTTTATTAAAAAATAAACAATTCATTTATTCATTAATTCTCAAACGTTTCATTCTGCGAGACAAGGAAAGAAATAGGTCAAGGGCACTGGGTACACGTCACGCGACATTTTTTTAATCGACTTCAATCGTTTGCTTGCAATGTCATTAGCGACGGCAATTTAGCGACGCGACGTTGCCTTTATGTGGAGTTATAATAAGCGTAATATTATCTATGGTGCAGTTCACAATGGTGACTTATAGAAATAATGTAGATTGTAAGGCGTTGTTCTTAGTTTAAATGATTAAGAAGACAGTTTATTTGTTTGAAAAATACATACATACGATCTTTGAATTTTGACATAACTCATGAATTAGATTGTTTTAAAATGTTTATGTGTTAGTTACTTATGTAGTTTTAGAAAGATAATTCAAAAATAATAATAATATAAAAACAGACTCTATGTACTTCTGTACAAATTTTACTAATTTTGTCTTTCCTGTACTACCACCTATTTAATAGAAATCGAAAGAAGAATTTCATTTCTGTTTTGAGTTTTTAACGAAAATTTTAGCATAGAGGTACATATATATTTTTTTTGTTTGTAATCTATGCCTTCGCAAATAGTTTATCCGATTAACTTGAAACTTAGTAAAGTTGTCGGTACTTTCTTCAAAGAAAGTTTTTGTCATAATTCTATCAACGTATAGCAGGTGGCGCGGGATTTATTTCAAAGAATATTTCGTTGTGAATCATAGCCGAGTTTCACTAGTATAAAATAAAAACATAGTCCTATACTTTTATGCTTATAGATCCATTTCTCTCCAACACGGCACGTTTTAAACAGCGCTAACACGATCTATTATGAAACAAGGTATTTAAACATTATCTCGTGTACAAGATTAATTATGTATAAAGTAATGAGCACGAATTAGACCTACTTTTTTAACATGCCGATATCATTAGCATCTTCATTTCGTGAAGATTTGGATGATAGCGAGAAGATAGACAACATTTTATACATAGATTATACACTTAATATATTCGAGAATTTTATACTTGTCAAAATATTTTATAGACAGATTGCATTATGGTATAAAAAATTGGTATTATAAACATACAGTAACAACTTCTTAAGTTTATAGTCTGAACAATCCGAGTTTGGTTGATCTTTAAGATCAATAAATAAATTTACGTTGTTTTCAATGGAATTGCCGAGAAGCATGTTTTAAAATCCTGAACAATTCGTAATTGTTGACCAAAGCTGTACAGTTTATCGGTGCTAACTGCAATTAAAATACCAGTAATTGAAAAAAAAAACAATACAAAAAATATAATATTCGGTTTAGCTCGCAACGACGCGACATTATATTTTTTTTTTAAATAATGACCTTTACGTTAAATTCTTCTACAATGAGTATGAATAGTTCGATTGTAGTTTGCACTCAAATAAAGATAACTTTTTTGTCTGTCTGAAAACTAGGCTGTTAATGACCGGAATACTAAATAACATTACTCATTGACAACATAGACAACGGCAAGCGGTAGTTCGTTTTTTGGTAATGCATTCTTCATGTCCGCAATTTTTACATTCTATTTAAGATCTGTTTGTCGTTCTTTTTAACTAGCTAATTAGGTCGCTTTTTACGCACCATTTCGGTTCAATGTCTTAAACGACACAGAAACACTAATCAACAATAGTGAGAAATTTTGGTAAAGTTGTAGCCATAAGTTTTAAAGATTCAGAGACCTAGAGACACTAATATTATAGTATTTTCTTTCGTTAGTAAAAGACACGAATAGACATCATCAGAACTTTTAGACTTTTACGGTTTAATGTAGCATTTTTTATTCTAATTATATGAATTTGTCATGTTTCTAATATTTTACAGTTTTCGTGGTCGCAGACGGCTAAAATGTTCTTCAGGATTTGATTATTGTGCTAACTATCTTGTCTATTTTTCTAATCCATTATTTTTCTGCAGTTTTGATTATGACTAATACTATTTTGACCCGTCCTCTTCTCAGTGGATAGCGATTCCGACTCGGTGTTACTGCGAAGCACTGCTCTTGCTAAGGCTAGTTTTAGTAAATTCTCTGTAAAATAAAGTACTTTAAGTTTTTTACTGGTGGTAGGACCTCTTGTGAGTCCGCACGGGTGGGTACCACCACCCTGCATATTTCTGCCGTGAAGCAGTAATGCGTTTCTGTTTGAAGGGTGGGGCAGCCGTTGTAACTATAGGTGAGACTTTAGAACTTATATCTCAAGGTGGGTGGCGCATTTACGTTGTGGATGTCTATGGGCTCCAGTAACCACTTAACACCAGGTGGGCTGTGAGCTCGTCCACCCATCTAAGCAATAAAAAAAGGTACATACTATATTCTATTTGCGGAGGAAAACCGTTCAGCTTAAAGCTTCAGCTCAGTTCAAATGGTTCTATGGATATGTTGTACTTTACGACCGCAGATCGTCTGCTAACGTAACACACTAACTTATCAATAAAAGTTATGGTAAAGGTCGTGGTTTAGCGTTCTTCACTTTGGACAAAAGCCTATAAATTGACACACTTGCGGTTTGTTTGGATATCTTGTAGATTTATTTGGTTGTTATGATGTAAGCATTCAAGTTATCGATGAATCGAAATACATTCTATACGTTGAGTAATCTACATTATAATGTCATCACAAAATGCATGTTTAAATATAGGTATTGCCAGATTCATTATCGATAGACTGTCAATTAGTTGATTCTATTGAAAAGCGAATACATTTTTTTTTTCAACAAAACATTGTTTATGTTTTTATTTATTTAAATAGGATAGGAAAGCAGGTGTTGTTCAACAGGTGGTCAAAATCCGTTAGCTATCTTTGATCGCTTGTAAAGGATACGGTCTTATTAACATAATAGAACGTTATAATTTTATTCGAAATATCAACAGGTGCGCAAAGTCACGTGATGGTTTACTGGTGGTAGGACCTCTTGTGAGTCCGCACGGGTAGGTACCACCACTCTGCCTACTTCTACCGTGAAGCAGTAATGCGTTTCGGTTTGAAGGGTGGGACAGCCGTTGTAACTATACTTGAGATCTTAGAACTTATATCTCAAGGTGGGTGACGCGTTTACGTTGTAGATATCTATGGGCTCCAGTATCCGCTTAACACCGGGTGGGCTGTGAACTCGTCCACGCATCAAAGCAATAAAAAAAAAGTGCGTTAATAAAGGATTGAATTTTAGACCGTTATCACCTAAAAAGAAGAAATAATAATATTAAAGAACTAAGAACAAATCACGCACGGTCATCCGGCCCCAAATTAGGATTCCCTGTATTATGAATACCAGAGACTGACATACATTTTTATATACGTTTTAAATGTATACCTATATAGATAATAAACACCCAGGCAAAGAGTAAACAAACCTGTTTATCACACGAATATTTGCCCGATGTGGGATCGAACCCACAACCCTCGGTGCAACAGTCCGCAGCGCTAACTACTGCACCATTGAGTCAGTAAAAAAGTTGAAGTTAGAAAATGTAGTGTAGATGGGACAATGTTAATTAAATACGAACGAATAATTGGCGGAGTCTTAAATAACCATTAAAGCTTAAGTGTTGTCATGAGCGGTAATAATGAGAATTCACTACTGATAATACACGTGCCGACCTTATTAGTGTAGGAGAAATGTGCATTAAATAAACACCGGAAGATAAAAATCCTTTACGTTTTTTTTTCTTTTATTGTCTTACAACGAACGTTTAAAAGCTTCTCTTTTAAATATGAAACCGGATCTTAGCACGATTTCGTCCCATTTCGTTTATTACAACAAAAAGGGGTAATAAAATTTTAAAAGGTCATTGTACGGAGCGGATCGCGGTATTTTACAAAAACGATTACATCTTTATTGTAGGATTAACAAAAATGGAATACCATATTTACAATAACAACGTACAGCCTCACTTATAGTACATAATTTAGAAAGTTTTTATATTATCGAATTGTTCAGGATAAAGATTGATTTAAATGAAATTATAATATAAATCCAAAATTTAACAACAACGTTCATTATTTTCATAATACTATAATCACATCATTTCACGCTTTAAGAAAGCTGTAAAATATTGGAATATTCTGATGAGCTTATCGATTTTTTCAAGACTTTTTCATATATAAAAAAAATTATCTCTAATCTTCCTCTAATGAAGTATTTACTAACGATCTATTTACAGCTTCATTAAGAGATGGAACCGAAGAAGGCACAATTCCGGTTACACTTTTTGAACCGCTGTAATTAGACCAACGCTTTCTTCAGTGCAATTCTAGCCGCGTCAGTTAATTCACTCGAGATGACGATAAGCCGAGACCCTAAAACTATGTGGCCATGTGTATTTGCCAACAGTTTAGTTATTCAGCGGGGCCTGTTCATCTTTACGTAACAAATTGTAACACAGGGAAACTACAACCAAGACGGTAAGTATTCCTTTTAAATCTACGGTAAATGTCCGTCGTGCCCGAACAAGTGAACTGTTGTGTAATAATCGTCGATCGGATTTACTGCTTCATTCCATTACACTTACATTAAAGGGCATTTTGTTCTCTACATTAAATGTTTTGTTTTACGTAATAATATGCTTAACCCAAAAATAGAATGCGTTCCACGAAAACGTTTTTACGCAAACGTGCTTAGAATTTTTAATATGAAACGATTTCGATAATGACCGTCTTTAAAATGAAACACATTGTAGTAAAGCATTATAAACGAAAGTTTGTTAGTCTACCCTTTCACGGGGGGGGGGGGGGGGGGGGGGGCGAAGTGACTTTTTATTTTTATCTCGGGGTAAAGAATGAAGGCGGCGGTTTGGCTGTGCGCCTGGCGTTATTGATATCCATGAACGACGGTAACTACTTACCATCGGATGGGCCGTCCGCCTACAAAGGTAATAAAATGAACGAATTACAAGCGCATTAATTTATTTAAGATAGAATAAAAATACGTAGGCGGACTTGCGAGGCTTGTTCAGGGCTATCTACATCTAAATATCATAAGGAAGTATTTTCGGTTCTTGAAATTGACATTGAAATATTTGACCCTCGTAAAATAATCCGCCGTAGACACGTCCTTACGGATCCATCAGATCCAATAATCTTTACATTAGATGCCTTCAGCTCTAACACTACGAGCAGGCTTAGGGACCCCGGTAACCGTACTCGTCGAACTCGACGTGCAACCTAACCCATGCATCAGCCCGCTGAGTTTCTTGCCGGATCTTCTCAACGGGTCGCGATTCCGATCCGGTAGTAGATTCATTCGCGAAGCAATTGCTCTTGAGTTGTTAGGTCTCCTTCGGAGGAGCTTGGGCAGTTATTAGCAAATCCCACCCCTTCTGGCTGAGCCTTTGCTCGCCCACCTGTCCTGGTGAAACTGGAAAGGCTTCCAGGCCACCAGTAAATCATAAAAACAAAACCAGAAAGAGGTACCTACTTCAGCTCACTGAAATTGGGACTACGAACTCGAACAAGCTACGAACAAGCAAGTAAAATTTAAAAAAAAAGTACTATAAAACTCTTAGTAGTAGGTAGCAAACTACCTCTACGAGCCATAAGTGCTACATTGGAACGCATCACACGTTATGCCTATGAGCTTCGGAAACCATTTAACACCAGGTGGCTCGTGAAAAAACTAAACACTAGATAGGGCGTGCCGATTAAATACAATAAATACAATTGATGTTATAGCGTTATGTGATAAAGTCTGTTTCTCTGTAATACTTAAATGAAGAAGAACTTAGAAGTCGTCGTGGCCTAAAGGATAAGACGTCCGGTGCATTCGTATGTAGCAATGCACCGGTGTTCGAATCCCGCGGGCAGGTACCAATTTTTCTAATGAAATACGTACTCAACAAATGTTCACGATTGACCTCCACGGTGAAGGAATAACATCGTGTAGTGAAAATCAAACCCGCAAAATTTTAATTTGCGTAATCACTGGTGGTAGGACCTCTTGGGAGGCCGCACGGGTAAGTACCACCACCCCGCCTATTTCCGCCGTGAAGCGGTAATGCGTTTCGGTTCGAAGGGTGGGGTAGCCGTTGTAATTATACTGAGACCTTAGAACTTATATCACGAGGTGGGTGGCGCATTTACGTTGCAGATGTCTATGGGCTTCAGTAGCCACTTAACACCAGATGGGCTATGAGCTCGTCCACCCATATAAGCAATAAAAAAAGTCAGTTTTAGTGACCATCAAACTGTTGTACCGGCCTTTAAAATAGCAACGTATCTGAAAAATAATCGTTTTAAAAATATATTATTAAGAATGATTTTCCTATTAGTTTACTTTAGCATCAAAAATCTTAGTTAAAGCGTTGCCGATTGATAAGTAGGTCATATCTGTCGATACCACATTTGGCCACTATACCTAACGTATTAGGCGTGGTTTGTTTACACCGTGCCGGCACTGTGAGAACATTGTTCTATATTATCTCTCCCGTGTTAAGCAACATTTACCTGCAAACTTATTAATAAAACAGCCTTGACTAACCCACCGACGGACATTCTTTTTCACTGTGGATAAGGCCAGTCGCGTTACAATTCTTTGCTTATATGAGTTATGAGCAACCCACTTATTAAGTCCTTCTAACGTACCTACGTTTGCTGATGCGGAAAATTCCAATATTTGGACTAACTCAGTGGCCCAGTGGTCAGCGCACCTCACTGTTAGGCCGAGGGTCGTGGGTTCGATTTCCACATCGGACTAACATTCGTAGTTTTTCTTTGGTGTTTAATATCTATATTTCAACGTATCTAAGTATGTCATATCAGTATCCATAGTGACTTATCTCCGGTTTTCGTATTATATTATTTTTTAAATACCTATTTGATTACCATATTTTTAGAGAGCTGTAACACTCGCGCCTAAAAGTAAGTAGCATGCAACAAAACTACGATATGTATTTAAAAAAAAAGTAACACACTAACAACAACAACCCTTTCATTTTTTGAGCTGAACATTGACATTGCATTAGCTGAGATCCCCAGTCTCGAAGTGAAATCACCGAGATAGTCGGACGGTGCGCGACCGACTTACCGCTACGTTGACCGCACCATAATAAGACGAACTCTTAAACATTTGCGGCTTGTTCTTACAAATTCTAATGCGCTCTCGTGAATAGTGAATTATGAAAATAAATCATCACATTGGGAGCAGACAAATGAATTTAGACGGCGTTTTTAGAGAGGTGGAAATTTTGTGACTGCACCGAATTCGTATTGTTGTTTTGCTCATATGCAACATTATATGTGGCATTGTGCTTGCATACCTACACCGAACAATAAAAGAACGTTCTAAAAAGCGATCTAGATTTTTTTTTTAGATGGTCGGACGAGCTCGCAGCCCACCGGGTGTTAAGTGGTTACTGGAGCCCATAGACATTCTACGACGTAAACGCGTAAACCCACCTTGAGATATAAGTTCTAAGGTCTCAAGTATAGTTACAACGGCTGTTCTACCCTTCACACCGAAACGCATTACTGCTTCACGGCAGAAATAGGCAGGGTGGTGGTACCTACCCGCGCGGGCTCACAAGAGGTCCTACCACCAGTAGGTAATCTTTGTGTAAATGTAAATTTAAACGAGAAACGTTTACAGCTCCGTGTTTTGTTAATCTGAGACAAATAAGAATTTAAATTACATACATTACATTATTACTTAAGCGGTTGCGAATTTTAATATTACATAATGGAAGCACTTACTCGTACACGAATCAATTGCAATCATTTTAACTTGCATCGATGTTTTCATATATTATTTCCTCTACCCATTCTTTGGTAACCTAAGAGGCTATTCCAGCTAAGCCCGGACGGGCAGGTGAGCTCACGGGCTCAACCTGAGTGAATTTGCTAACACTAGCGCTCTAGCAAGAGCAGTGCTTCGCAGAATCTACCACCGGATCGAAATCGCGACCCACTGAGAAGATCCGGCGAGAAACTTAGTGGGAGTTCTCATATGAACCACTTGTTTCGTCTTACATGAAGTGTGTCCGAAACAGAAAAACTTGCACATTAAATAATTTAAACATAAAATTTTTTATTAATAAATTCTTCGTTTGTTTTTTTAAAGTTTCGTATTTGCAGCGCTGTTGAAAATTATATTTAAAATAAAAAAAATGATCCAGCTATTTCTGGTTATGTCATGCAGTTTAAAAATAAGAATTTACAGAAAAAAATATATGGATTAGAAATGGAAAAATATCAAACCTTTTGTTACAATAAATGGGGAATGAATACAAAACTGTAAAACTGTGAAATCTGTATTTACTCTGGCTTTAAATCGTGGAAATTGCGAATGCTATTAAATTCGGCTTTTTGAACAATGTTCATATTTATTTTATTATTATAAAGAACATTCTTGCATGTAAACCTTGAAATGGTGTAAATTAACAAAATCCGAAAATTTTATGCATAGAAATGTGTAGAACGTGACTTAGTGTCTTAAAACCTCTGTATTTTGTAGCATAATAATATTATGTTCTCTGAGGATGGCTCTGAAGACTTATTCGAGATGATCTCATCATCTCCTTTTTATCACGGTAATTCCAGCTACCGGAGCAGAATTCATCCATTCTAGTTGGCAATGCAGCGTTCATCCACAGAGCGTTTCCAATGATATGTAGCACGGCACGATATGAACTGAACTTTAAAATGAATTCCCCTCCACAGTATTTCTCGAGCGTTATGACATAATAATATATTTCTTTGTTCTTCAAACGCCGTATCAGGAGAGTTTCAGCGGAAGGAAAAAAAGTGGAAAAAAAAAACGCAAAATATTTAATTTAATCAGATTTCTTTCCCACAGATAAGAACCCGGATGTATTAGAGAAATACTTGGCATTGCCTTCGTTGGTCCTAGTTTCTGCGGCTTGAGGATTGACGATTTCCAAACCCTGTGAACAATTATACCTATAGTGATTATTTCATTTTTACTTTAAATATTGTTTTTCGGGTCGAATTGCGACCAAGTAAGTACATTGAAGATAAATGTCTTTAAAAGCAATGAACGTAAAACGTAATGCTAATTGGAATTATCCGTAAGACAATAAATAACACTGGAAGTTAATCATTCATGTCAATATGATTTTCTTTACTACACGATCATGATCAATAGGTCAGGAATGTGTGTTAATGTTCGATAAATTCACGACCAACCTATGTCACTAGGTTACCGAAGCCCTTAAGAATCCACAGCGAGAATGCCACTGCCCGCACTAAAAATACGAAATCGAAAAAGAAAGAGTTGGAGCTCTGAATTGGAATATATTAATCGGTATTCTACTTATAATAATGGTTATCCCAGCAAATTGGAACACCCGATTGCTTCGCGTTAGAAAGAAGCAGGTTTATATAAAACTTCTTACCACGTTTGACAGCTAGATCTCATTCCTAGACATAGATATATGAGATATAAGTTCTAAGGTCTCAGTATAGTTACAACGGCTACCCCACCCTTCGAACCGAAACGCATTACTGCTTCACGGCGGAAATAGGCGGGGTGGTGGTACCTACCCGTGCGGACTCCCAAGAGGTCCTACCACCAGTGACCATATGCATAATAATATGTACTTTAGCTTTCGTGGTATATCAATTTATATAGTTATAATAAGAATTCGACTGCCCAATATTAGAACTGCCTACATTTTTTCTCCCTACCTATGCTGATAGCATTGAGGCTATATCAATCAGCGTTACCCTAGCGTGTACGTGAGCTCTCGGAGTTCAAACCAGGAGGTGTTGCTAACACAGGCCCTAGTAAGAGCAGTGCTTGGCTGAATCTACCACCGGATCGGAACACGCGACCCACTGAGAAGATCCGGTGAGAAACTCAGTGGGCAAGAATATATAGTACAAAGTAAGTAAGTAATGACTTGGTTTGTCCGGTAAATTGCCTGTTCGTGGTGCATATCATTTTGTTGAGGTTTGGTTTTTTAAATCCTTTTATTATATTTTGTTTCTATAACGTCATCGATTTTATCGCCATTCAAAGGGTTCATCCACACGAATCAGGCATGGACAGTTTAAGAAACTAAAGTACTATAAACTTCGTTGACGATTTCAACTAAAAAATAGGTTCGTATAAAAAAAAGAAGCAATTACACAACTACACAACTCTGAGACCAACATTCGTGTATTTGTATTTACAAAAGTTTACAAATTCATAAAACGGATTTTATTTTTATATTAAATTTGTCAGATCGCTTATTAACCCGCACCAATCGTCTACTTTTGCCTTCAAAACTTATACAATTAATGTTTTGTTTTGTACTAGGCTCAATCAAATATACAACATACTTCTGTACGTTTTTGACACGATAATAACATCTTATAAATCGATGAACACCGGCTGCACGCTCGAAAAAGTGTCACGTTCCGCTTGAGACTGAGCGTGCAAGCGAGAGCGCGGAACAAGCGATAGAGACGCACGATCGGCCCAAGCGTTAATTTAACGAAAATAAAAATAATCGAAAATAATACCTTTTTGTATTATACAAAATAATAATAATTCAGTTACCTATAAACGTTCAATTAAATTCATAAAATTCATGCAATGTTTCTTTATGACGTTATCACGTAAAACTATCGTCCGTAAACCGACTTTACAGACAACCAATTTTTTATGCAATCAGAAAAGCTTGAGATTACGCGTAATCAACGACGAAACTCATGAATAGTACTACTCGTATATATCGGCACAAGCTGTGACAAGTACTGCAATTACCACTGATTACAGCACAATCTATTCAATGTTTTCCTCTATATCATGTTGCTTCATTTTCTTATTATGATAATTGTACAATATGGACAGTGTACAGTATGTAATCATTATAATCAATAAAACAGTTTCTGACGTTATAGAAGCTAGAAGAAGAATAGCCACGAGATGCGACTTTGCCGGGGCACAAATCCTGCAGATGGGTAGGATTTTTTAAAGAAATATGCTCATTATATATCACACTAGCTGTACCCGCCTGTTTCGCTGGGCATTTAAAATTAACGTTATTATTTCTCAACCCCACAAAGATTCTCATCACTAACGGAGGAGTCACTAGGGAGTCCAACACTCATATAAATATTAGCCTATCCATTAAGTACATGTATTTTCTACATGGATACCAAGTTTCAAGTCAATCGGATGCATGGTTCAGTTTTATTATATATTAGTATAGATAACATGAATCGCAGGAAAATTTGCATAATTACTAGTGGGCAGGGTGTACTCTCTACGGGTACCTACCACCAAAACATCATGCGTTTCAGTTTGTACTTTGCCAATGCCGTTATGCAATAAAATTGATACTTCGACAGTATGTCAAGGGGGGTAATGACATTTTGATGCCTATGAGCTGTGCCATTTAATACCGAGTGGGCTGAGAGAGCTTATCTGCTCATCGAGGTAATAATAAATATCTAGATATGCGTACAAGAGCAATCATTGTTTAGTTTAGTTTACAGATCAAACTTCAAAGTTTTCTCTTCAATAACCCTATAAAAGGATATCTTAAGAGCATCGCTGTAAGAGAGACGAGAGGGCATAATGTTTTGCTGATTCGAATCGGTTACGGCGAAGCTTCCTAAACATTTCCTTAGAAACTATGTTAGCTTAATAAACATGTCAATTGAATGAAAAAAGAAATATCTACTATAAATGAATGTTAGTTATTTTACGATAAATAGTAATTATGATAAAAAAAAAATTGTCTAATGTTTATCTTTAATTTTTAAATTAACTCACACAGTAGAACAAATCTTCCAATGCGCTTGAAGGAGGCACAGTTCCCAAGATACTGGCTACGTTACCTTGTTGGACAGCCAGACTCACTCTCTGTGCAAAATATCAGCTAGCCTTAGCATCACGTGTAGCCTCCTTCAAGCGTTTGGAGATTTCTGACAAAAATTTCTTTGCTTCAGGGCCCCAAGGGCCCATCGTTTCAACCGCGAAAGGCAAAAAAGAATAAGAAGATCCGATTTTACGATTAATTTTAATATTTAATGCGAGTAGATTATTTGAAACACTTTAAACGTAATTGGGTAATAGTAATAACGATGATCATTTGGAGGTTCTGTGTTATCCGTGCCATTGAAACGTCCATATTAATATTCATTCATGTTATTTAAGGGCTATTAAAATAAACACTAAACTGAATACTATTAAAATAAACATTAAACAGATGATCAGAGATGTCGAGCAAATGGACACTGGAACAAATAAAATTAATTATAACTCGTGTCTCCGTTCTTCGATGCTAGACATCGGTTTAATTTTTAAACTAGTAAACGACATCGACCCGTAGGTAGATACATGAATATCTTTAAAAGTGTTAAATTTATACAATAAATAAATAAAATTTGAGAGACACTGACTTGAAGAACAGATGTGGCGGTTAACATCGGTCGAGAGGAGGGCGTGCCAATCGTAATAATGTATAGCACTCGCAATAACGCCAACGCCGTACCTACATCTATTATGTTATGTAAATACATCAGCATATCTAGAATACCTTCAGTTTCGCTGTCTATGTTTAGAACAAAAGACTGATCCAGTACGCCAACTATAAATCAAAATTACGTACGGTACATCGGGTGTAAACGTTCTACAAGAAATGTCAATTAACCACTGTCTTATGTTTCTACTATTTCTAATGTACCGATTACACTTACGATTACTGAAATAAATATGTATAATATAATTGTCGTTTTGCTAAGATTCTATTTTTGTAACCACGATCTAACATAAGCTGTGTGTGTACTAGAAGCGTAATATCCCCCCTAAAACGTGGATAGGGAAAACAGACAAAAAAAAACTATTTTTGAACATCGTTTTTTTTTCCCGCGTGGTTGAAAGAACGGTAATGAATGAAAAGAATAGTGGTGTGATTCAATTTCATTCCTCCTACGGATTCCTCTACGGCTAAGTCTAGCTAAAGTAAATTAGTAAATCAAATAAATAATAATAACCCATTAAACGTTAGATATTTTTATTACTTAGATGGCGGGACCAGCTTAAGACTCACCTTCCAAGTCTCAGTTTTATACTACAGTGGCAGCCCTGCCGTTTAAAGCGAAACGCATTATAGGGTGGGCCCACGCGAGCTCATAAGAGGTCTTGCCACCACTAGACTAAGAAAATAAAAAAATTACTTGACATATTATAATTCTTTATTCAACTAACTCTGTATAAGCTCCACGATTTCCAGTCATTTATATAAGAACCAGACCATTTAATGGCTAAAATACGAAACAAGAATAATTCAACGTACAAATAACAAGACAACATAAATACTCCATCAATCGATTTATATCTGATAGCAGACAAGGCTTAACAACGTTCAGCGTGTAGCGAAGGGCGTCGCCATTCCCATAACACAAATTCCACAAAGCGAAATGTAAACGGTGAAAGTTCCTATCCCTAGACCCGATTACACTGTCTGAAATGGCGATGTGCGATTTTCTCTAGGGCCCGCCTGTCTGCTATATTCGAGACTGACCGTCCGTCCGTCCACGCAACGTTTCTTGTGGCGAATTCATGAAGATCGTTTATTTGTAGGATTACTTTTACATGTTTTTTAAATTAATTATTATAGTTGACACCATTTTAATGTTTTCAAGTGCATTTCATGAATATTAATGAAGTAAAAACATCATTATAATGTTCTGCTGCCTCATTTTGTGGACGTTACCATGAGAAAATTTCAATTAAGTTATAACCTCAAACACGTTATTTTCCGTTTATTTTTTTAAATAATATAAATTTGGTACAGGAAATGAATTATAAGTGTTTCGAACATCGAACTTTTTCTAGATCTTTCTTTTGCTCAAAATTGCGATTCACTTACAGACATTACTGAACTGATTTTATCTTGATTGCAAAATCATACGGAGAAAATACTGGAAAATGATTATGCCGAAAGGCGCATATTCACTTAAGCATCTTTGATTTCAACTTTCGCTCGGGTAATGGGATATTTCAGCGCAGGGCTCTTCGACGTAGTAAAGTAAATTGATGGTGCTTGTTCTCACGCCGCGCCGCGAGCGTTCGACGGAAGAGCCGACCATTAAATCTATAAATGTATGGTTTGTATCTAATTCGCCACGGTTGACTGGTTTTTCGTGTTCGTATGATGGTTCAAGTTGAATGTCATAGCCGAGACCTACAAAAGGGCCCTTAAACATAACGGACGTGTGACCCGAAACCGATTCGGTCGCAGAAAGAAAACGTCCCTATTGATATTATCGATTATGGTTTTTTTTTATGACGTATGAACAGAAAATCGATTTACGAACCGCTGCACGCGAAGGTCCATAAAGGCGTATCATCAATCAATATGATATAACGTAAGATGCGACGGAAAATAAACAGTAAAACTTTGACTGTTTTTGTTGTTATTTGCGATCGGGTCAACGCCCTATGACACATAATTTGCTTTCATCTGTATCTCCCATGCTTCGTTTCGGATTTCATTTCCTCCGTCGTCTCATCAAACTTCGAAGTCATATTTCTTTTACTTCCACATTGTTTTATTATTATTTTAGAAGCTTTAAGTTCTCAAGTCTTTTCACGTGCGATCGGTTGCTTCGACACTACTCCACGACTACATTAATACCACCGCCGACCATGACACATAAGTCGGATATATATATATATATCTTTTTTTTTTTTTTATTGCCTTTGTAGGCAGACGGGCATACGGCCCACCTGATGGTAAGTGGTTACCGTCGCCCATCGACTTCAGCAATGCCAGGAGCAGAGCCAAGTCGCTGCCTACTGCTTAATACTCTCCACAAGCCTCGTTTGAAGAAGGACATGTCATAGCGCTCGGGAAACACCGTGGAGGGGAGCTCATTACATAGCCGGATGGTACGTGGCAAAAAAGACCTCTGGAAACGCACTGTGGATGACCGCAGTGGCTCCAGGTCGTATGGATGAACTCTACTCCGGTGGCGGGCGGTGCGATTACATGAATACCACCGCCGACCATGACACATAAGGTCGACAACTCTGTTATCTTGTAATATTGGTGGTAGGACCTCTTGTGAGTCCGCGCGGGTAGGTACCACCGCCCTGCCTATTTCTACCGTGAAGCAGTAATGCGTTTCGGTTTGAAGGGTGGGGCAGCCGTTATAACTATACTGAGATCTTAGAACTTATATCTCAAGGTGGGTGGCGCATTTACGTTGTAGATGTCTATGGGCTCCAGTAACCACTTAACACCAGGTGGGCTCTGAGCTCGTCCATCCATCTAAAAAATAAAAAATAAAACTGCTGCACTATCCATAAGCCGGAATGCGTGATGGTTTCGAGGCAAATATAGATAAGACGGTAATACTAAGCAGAGCGTCGTAAGCACCTTGCCAACAACAAGAATAGGTACAGGAATGATAGGAATTAGTTGAAGGATTAGGATAAGGATACTACTACTGTGCTAGGTAATAGGATATTAGACCCACTAAAGTCGGATATATTTTTATTATGTAATTTTCTGGCCGTATGAAATAAATCCTGTTTAACGTTCACCATTTACGAGGAAAAGCGGCAAATAGCAAAGACATAGTGTTTATTTTTTAAGTACGTATTAATATTAACCGTAGAAAAGTAAATTTCATAAGTCTGTAACACGATTCGTCGGGTGATACACAACAATACACATACCGATCTACCCACATGCCATGGTGTAGAAAACATTACTCGATTGTACCGGTCTCGTACCTTCGGACTATTAAAATCCGATAGCAACGTACAAATAGAAACCGTTCTCCGAACGAATATCACTGGATTCTATCAGTTAATTAGTTTTCGGAAATCGTCTTTGTTAGTTGCAACTGTTTAAAGCAACTGCTTATTTACTTGGAATAATTTTTTTTCGGGATAGACCGATGAACGTGTTATTCCTTCGCGATGGAAACAGGCCCGATTATGAAACATCGTGGGTCATTGTGATCATACTTCGGGGCAACCCCCTCTGCCTAGGCTATGGGCTCCCTGCCTCACGGGACAGGGGCGTAGTATTTTTTTGTTGTTGCTTATACTGCCAATAATCTTGAGGGGCTATTCTGGCTTCACCGGGTGTGTAGCTTATATTATACTAGCGACCCGCCCTCGCTTCGCTTCGGAAACATTAAATTTTATTATTGACTAGCGACCCGCCCTCGCTTCGCTTCGGAACATTAAATTTTATTATTGATAGCCAAGTCCCGCGATGTTATTGTCGTACCGCGGGTGAAGCCGCGGGGCGAAGCTAGTCTAAAAAAGTAGCCTGAGTTACTCCTTATATCATCAGCTACCTATCAGTGAAAGTCCCGTCAAAATCGGTCCAGCCGTTCCAGAGATCAGCCGGAACAAACAGACAGACAGACAAAAATTGTAAAAAAATGTTAATTTGGTGTATGTACCGTATATATATTCATATGCATGTAGTAAAAAGCGGCCATTTTAATATTAAAAACAGACAAACCAATTTTATTTATATATATATAGATTTAAGCATAGTTCGAAAACACTTCTATTTCAATTAAATAATTTCAATGGAGTTTTGGAGAGGCACATACATAAAAAATCATATTCTTATTAGCCGCATAACATTCGTTATAAATAAAAGCAAGAAATGCGATTCTTTTAAGTACCATTCTTACACAGAGATTTATTTTGACCTCCGTTGTATGTAACGGACAACGTACATTTGCATATAACCATTGTTTGATGTAAAACAAATCGACGCATACAAATCTTAACGAGACGATTTTCTCAATTGGATACAAACGAAATCGTGAGAGACTGAACCCAGAAAATGTATTTAGACGAATTAAAAACAAAGAAAGTACTCATTAATGGCGGCTGTATTTATATGGTAATCTATATATATATATATATATATAAATAAATGAATTGCTGTTCGTTAGTCTCGTTAAAACTCGAGAACGGCTGGACCGATTTGGCTAATTTTGGTCTTGAATTATTTGTGTTAGTCCAGAGAAGGTTTAAAAGGTAGATAAATATGAAAATGCTCGAAATTAAATAAAAATAACAATTTTGTATTTCCTTTGATGTGTCCCGTCGGACGAATCCTTTTGTTTGTTTTAAGTTTATTTTATACAAAAGCTTAGGTCTTTTATTTGTCGATAGAGGCACTACGAAGTCTGCCGAGTCAGCTAGTAATGTATATATTTGGTAATATAACATAGTTAATATCGAAATATCATCTAATGTGCATTTTACAAATATTATAGACAATACTTAAGAAAATTCAATAAGCCATAATCCATCATAGTATTTTGAATAACTAGAATGTTTTCACGTATGTAATATTATATGACGTCGTGTGACCTTATTAAAAGAACAGGAGCATAGTAATTTAAAGACATTACGAGAATAAGTAGAGTAATTGGATAATATCCTTAATCCTGGCTAACGTGAGACATATTATTATACGTTATTTTGATGGCGTTCCGTATGCCGACATATTGGAATGTGTACCCGCGGAAAACAGGACTTCATATTTTAACCGATTAGCGCGTGTTTTGCGGTCATTAACTCGCAAAATCACAATACGACAAATGGTCAATGTGATTTTATATAAATACAAAAATTCAAACGTTCTATTGAAAATTAATTTTTATGTTTATTATTGTGTAATAAGAATGAAAAAAAAACCTGCCAATAGGTTATATTCGTCAAGACTTTCGGAATGTAAATTAATCATTAAATTTAACTTTTTAATATATTTTTTTATTTATTGCTTAGATCAGCGATCGGGGAACCGGGGTAAATTACCCCAAATGGGGTAAAATGAAATTTTGGGGGGTAAAAATGAAATTTTTGTGAGTAAAAAGTATATATTGAAGTGAAACTTCTTTAGAATCGTTGTGATTTGAAACTCGATGAAACGAAATGAAACTGTATTTCTGTATCTTTGGATAGAGCTCCAGCTATACTGGGTCACATTAATGGTTTTTCGGCTTTCGTAAAAAAAAAACCAAATATTGAAGTTACTCACTATAGCGAATTATAAAATAACAAGAAATTATCATTTACTTATATTTTTTGTGGGGGCAATTTTTTTTTTCCTCAACCGTATATTCCATAAATTACTATTATCACCGTTATGTATTACTAGGCATTACATTGATAAATTTGATAAATGTTGTTTATATTAAATTTTTAGTTATTGTTTTCTTTTCAAAATTACCATGGGGGCTATAATATGAAAGATGCTAAAAAGAAGAGAATTCGTTTTTGTCTTGTTCTTTGCCATGGGGTAATATCAAATTACACAAAAATATTTTGGGGTAATAATTAAAAAAGTTTCCCGACCGCTGGCTTAGATAGTTGGGCGAGCTCACGACCCACCTGGTATTAAGTAGTTACCGGAGCCCATAGACATCTACAACGTAATTGCCGCCACCCACCTTGAGACATGAGTTTTAAGGCCTCAATAAAGTGTAATTGACTGGTATTTATTTATATTTATGAAATTGATTAACTTTTTAAATTAATTTTTAATTTTATATATTGTGGTAAAATTGTTATCACTACATTTTTTTTTTAGATTTTAATTTTTTAAACGAACAAAATAACCACGGTATATTTATCGGTAAAAAAAATTAAAATACATATACATATCAATTAGATAATGATTAAGTACATATTTTACATCTAGCAAGAAAAAACCGACTATATAGGAACATATTAAATACCTGTAGAGGCGTGAAGGCCACAGAAGACGCAGTACCAGATACTTGTCTTCTAATACTGGTAGCACCGCCGTACTGCTGTTGTTTCTGTAAGTTCTTTTGCAATGTCTTGCTGATGCGGACCTTCGTTTTCTCGTCGATTTGCGGTAGTCGGATTCGGCCCGTGCTAGACTTGCCGATCGTGCCTCGCGTGTATCCTAAATCTTCTTGGTACGCGTCATCTTCGATCTAAAACGAAATAATCCTGCATGTTATTGATATTACTAGTGGTAGGACCTCTTGTGAGTCCGCACGGGTAGGTACCACCACCTTACCTATTTCTGCCGTGAAGCGGTAATGCGTTTCGGTTTGTAGGGCGGGACAGCCGTTGTAACTATACTGAGACCTTAGAACTTATATCTCAAGGTGGGTGGCGCATTTACGTTGTAGATGTCTATGGGTTCCAGTAACCGCTTAACACCAGGTGGGCTGTGAGCTCGTCCACCTATCTAAGCAATAAAAAATATTTTTTTTAAGTTCTATCCAATCCTGTTATAACAAAATGCATCATTTAGAAACAGATACATTTAACACCAGAATTACCAAAATCGTTTCTCAAGGAAAACTTCATCGTTAAGCATTTTGAATTTTTGTTTGTTTGCAGACATCGGCATCGGTGACCTCAAATTAAATTATGTCAAATTCAACTACCGCGAGTTTTGGCGCGTTTTATATAATTAACTAGCTGACCCGGCAAACGTTGTGTTGCCTTAAATAAGATATCTAGGGAAATTCTACTGTAGAAAAAAAACCTCATTTAACCACATAATACCTCATTATCTAATATATAAAATTCTCGTGTCACAATGTTCGTTCCCATACTCCTCCGAAACGGCTCGACCGATTTTCGTGAATCTTAGCGTGCATATCTGTCAGAATTGAGAATCGAACAACATCTATTTTTCATCCCCCTAAATGTTAAGGGTGGTCCACCCCTAAATTTGATTTGTTATTTTTTAGACAAAAATTTTTTTTTTTTTTTTTATGATACAGCCTTAAGATACAGCATACAAAAATACATACAGCCCTAAATTTTCACCCCTCTACGATCAACCCTTATTTTTTATTTGCTAATTAAAAACTTTAATTTTTTTGGCAAGATTTTCATTTTTATTTTGTCATGAATTAAAATAAAAAATCTGATGTTACTCTAAATTTATATATACAAAAAATAGGGGTTGATCATAGAGGGATGAAAAATTTAGAGTAACATCAGATTTTTTATTTTAATTCATGACAAAATAAAAATAAAAATGAAAATGAAAATCTAAAATGAAAATCTAAAAATTAAAGTTTATAATTAACAAATAAAAAATAGGGGTTGATCGTAGAGGGGTGAAAATTTCAGAGTAATATGATTTTTTTTATTCTACGTCATGACAAAATAAAAACAAAATTCTCGCAAAAAAATTTAGTTTTAATTAGCAAATAAAAAATAAGGGTTGATCGTAGAGGGATGAAAATTTAGGGTTGTATGTATTTTTGTATGCTGTATCATAAAAAAATAAAAACAAAAATTTTTGTTCAAAAAATAACAAATCAAATTTAGGGGTGGACCACCCTTAACATTTAGGGGGATGAAAAATAGATGTTGGCCGATTCTCATAGATACCAGATAAGCACAAAAAATTTCATCAAAATCGGTCAAGCCGTTTCGGAGGAGTATGGCTACGAAAACTGTGACACGAGAATTTTATATATTAGATGTAATAGGAAGTCAAAACTTAAACAGTTTTTATATTTTATACATAACGATAGCGACCCGAATTTTTTATTATTTGTAAGTGTATATAAAACTATTTTCTATTTGTTTTAATTTTGAGAGCTCTCCCCCCCTCGTTCCGCCGCCTCTTTTTGTGATATGATGGACTCGCCTTCCAGGATGCTTCACTACCGAGCATCGTAGAAACGACGCGCGGCAGCGACAGGTCCTCTCCTAAAATGCTATGGAACGAGCTCCCCTCCACGGTGTTTCCCGAGCGCTATGACATAATATATCATTCTTCAAACGAGGCTTGTGGAGAGTACTTAACGGTAGGCAGCGACTTGGCTCTGCCCCTGGCATTGCTGAAGTCCATGGGCGAACCACTCACCATCAGGTGGGCCGTAAGCTCGCCTGCCTACAAGGGCAATAAAAAAAAAGAAGCAAATACCGCCTTTTTTTTTTTTTTTTCGGTCCGGTGGCCGAACCTCCTACGAGCTCTCCGCGGCTAGAGGGCGCGTGGGGTACGTGGAATTGGTCCGCGACTGCGAGACCACGGGTCCAAGGATGTTTTCAGGGCCCTACCCTCTAAACGACTCCCCTGCACTCTTCGCCCAAGCGTCCGATCCCCTCCGAGGTCAGAACCCGGATGAGGTAAGGAAGGGGGTTACCGCGGTCAACACTACAACAAGACGGCGCAGCTTACCCCAAGGACGCCCGGCCAATGGAACCTTCGAGGCGAATCGAAGGCTCTGAAACGTCGGCCGTGTCGGTACGGCAGTCTGTCAGGTCGCCCAGACGGTTCTGTTGGTGTCCCAGAATACCCCGCTAGACCAGAACCAGGCTTTTTTTTCCTGCATGGTGCCGAACCTCATAGGAGGTATTCGTGTCTAGGGGGCACGCGAGGTATGTGGTACTTGACGGACTGCGGCGATGCGCGATTTCACAGCAAAAAGGTTCTTAAGGGCTACAGAAAGCAGTCATTTTTGATACGGTGAGTATCACGATTAGGTTTCTCATTCTAAAGCCCTAACCGCATTGCGCTTAATAGAGTCAATCTATTTATTGTATTTTTTATAAGCCGTACCTATGCTATCCTTTAATCCTTTTTTATTACTGTATTTAAAAATTTCATTAAATAATAATAAAGAAAAGAATGGTTACGATGATTTTAATTTTTCCACGGTGTGCCTAATGGTGCTTCGTGATAATTGCATGGCTATTGCTATTCGATCTCATTTTTTAAAAACACTACGCATTAAGTGGGTGTTCTATCAGCGAGCCGAAACGGTTTATTTCTTTAGATCGGAGGCAAGCTGAAACGCGTATTAGCATTAAGCAGTCGATTCGCAGTCAGCGTTACGGTGTATTACAAATCGAATTTACTTAATAGTGTTTTATCAAGAACACGAGATACGGAGAAAGATAAAAAGCGCCACAAAGCGTGCGTCATAGCTGCCTGCATGGTTAGCCGAATTGATTGCTTTACGAAAATTTGTTGCATCGATTACGGACCAAATACGCTTCGGAGTATGCACAAAAAACAGTCAACTTGCGAGTTCGCTATTTCAAGCGTTCGCGCTTGTAAATGGATTACTCACGTGCAAATTGATTTTTTAAGGATTTTATGACCTGGTAACTGAGACCTTTAAGTCAAATCTTATTTTAATTTATATTCATAATTTTAAGAAAAATGATATTATGCAGTGAAATGAAATGAAGATGATTAATTTGAGACATTAATCAACTGAGATGAAATGAAATGAGATGATATGGGATGTAATATAATGTCAGTAAAATGGTGGTCATTTACTAAGATTTTTTCAGTGGACTTTTTGGAGGATCCCGAGAAGTTACGTCCAGCGGCTTTGTTTCATTTTCCCACATTTGTGCATTTCACAGATATTAAACAGTTAATAAACCACCATTATTACACATTTAAACGCGAAGAAATATTAAATAGACAAAATAAAACATATCACACAACTTCACTCCTCGCGTTCCCGCCAAAAAGTCCCGCGCAAATCGATTATGTAGTGTGATTAATTCAAACGTCAACGGCAACGTCGCAAACGAATCTGAAAAATCAATAAATTGGCCAATCTCGTGTCTCGTGTGTGTTGCACAAATCTAGGAAGAAGCACGCGCCGCCAGCGGTCGCGGTGCCGGCACGGACTTAGCGCCCCATCGGGTCGTGTTCCGGTCTATTTGAATCACGTGAAAAACAACAAACCACTTAGTCTGATAGCGATTTGAAATTCAACGCATCTGACGCGGACCGTCGAGCGTGACGTCACGTTTTATATCGGTATCAATGGAATTAATACGCCTTATGAAGCCATCGCAAAAAAATTATTACAGATCGCTTTTAAATTTACAATCGTAAGCTTGTAAGCTGTAATGTTACTGGTGGTAGGACCTCTTGTGAGTCCGCACGGGTAGGTACCACCACCCTGCCTATTTCTGCTGTGAAGCAGTAGTGCGTTTCGGTTTGAAGGGCAGCCGTTGTAACTATACTTGAGACCTTAGAACTTATATCTCAAAGTGGGTGGCGCATTTACGTTGTAGATGTCTATGGGCTTCAGTAACCACTTAACACCAGGTGGGCTGTGAGCTCGTCCACCCATCTGGGCAATAAAAAAAAGATAATAATATTAATAATAAGCCTTATGAAGCCTTCGCAAATAAATTATTACAGATTACTTTTAAATTTATAATCGTTGCTACAAATTTATAACATTTTGTAAGCTGTAATGAATATAAATTAATTTAGAAAGAGCGTGACCTTGAAATCATTGTGGATTCTCCTGTAAAATAGTAAAACTTTTTAATTGTGGCGCGAGAAAGCGTAGGGGTGTCTATAAGCATCGGTGACAGCTCGTTATCAGGTACACGGCTCATCTGCTGGGGCTATACAAAATGCCATTACGTAACACTTGTCTTACCTCAATTAAAACTACTTTTACGGTTTAATCTTGCGTTTTTTATTATCATTCTGTTATTTTCAGCGTTTGAATACTTTACAGTTTTCGTGGCCACGCACGACCGTTAGTCACGATTAAGCTGTAAAAGTAGTTTTAATTGTGTCTACGATTCACGGAGACTGATCGATACATTGTATTAATAATTGTTGAAATCATAATAGCTTGCAGTCTATTTCTGTCCCTGCACAGATTTTCATTTAGACAGTTTAGTGCGAACTTACGTATATGCGTCCGTCAGATCAGGCGCTAGATTAAAGACATTTTTAAGCTATCGAATAGATTTTATCGCGGGCTTTGAGCGCGGCGACTGAATCAAGAAATTCCGTAACGAAAATAACCTGACACCACCATTAAGCCTACTATGTAGCTCGCGTTCAACACATTCGCACGTTGCGCTTGTGTAGTGTTTGTGAATAAGCGCGTGGCATGACGTTACACTGCATGTGCATCATGAAAAGTCTGCCCATCTCTCTCTCGCGCGGTCTAGCTTATGAGTGTGAACGGGACAGTTAATGTTTTGCTATTATTCATGTTTAATATAGCGTGGTCTTGTTTTATTATTGTTTTAATATTAAATTATCATTGTCTAATTATAATTGCATAAGTTGATAAAAAATGCTATGCAATAGCTTTACCGCGGCAGTTCCCGAGTGCCACACGTTTTTTTTACATTTGAAGAGTGTTAAGATAAAATAATTTGATATGTAAATAATTCTTGAATTTGTACCGTAAGGCGCAATGTGTAACTTACATAGACTCGCTTGGTCGTTGATGCATGCGGGAATTACAATTAACTTTTATTGCATATTGAATCGACTGCACGAGTTTGTGTATGGAATCATAGGTGTTTTCTATTTATTACCTGATTCGTTTAATGATGATGAAACAAATTTTAAACTAATTGGTTTTATTTAAACGCTGTTTCGAAGGCTCGGGGTTATTCAATGAAGTTTCAATGAGTTTGAAGATTCAAATGGGTAAAGAAAAAAAAATCTCTACTCGTGAGAAAAACAACTGGTGACGTCTGTTTATGATAATGTAAATTGGATACATAAGTCAGCACTCTACTGCGTTAGCAAATAAATAAGTTCGCCGAATCAGTCATAAACTCTTTTGGTATATCTCATTCGAATCATACAACTGCTAGTTCTCAATTATCGAATCATTCAATTGTATACTATTATTCCCATATAATGATAGATTTGCTCAGGCTGAAGAGTTATGATTTCCGTATTTTTTATACAAAGAAAATTGTTTCAATTATTGTGAGCGCATTTAAATAAAGCAGTACACGAATGCATTATCAAACTCCCAATAGTGTCATTCATAAGTGTCCTTCTGACAACTGCAAAGTCAGATTCCAGGTTCGATTCAAGCCTTTTTTTTTTGCCGTTGATGCAGACGAGCATACGGCCCACCTGATGGTAAGTGGTCACCGTCGCTCATGGACGTCAGCAATGCCACGGGCAGAGCCGAGCCGCTGCCTACCATAAGACTTTAATAAGCTAAGTGAATTCAAATCGTTTGTGTAATTAATAGTATGTACAGACAGCGTCGTCATAGCATTACGTTATCCGATTTTAATTCATCGAATTCTTATTGACGTTTCGAAGTTAATTAGCGGAAGTTTTGTGCAAAGCGCCGCGTCTCTGATCCGGTTTTAATGCTTTCATTATTACGCTTGTTAATTTTATTCGAACGATATAATTAACGATACGATATTATGGTTGTGTAGCGGTACTCTCGCGTTGAGATAATGATACGGTTTCAGGCAGTCAAAGTGGTGAAGTTTAAAGGATCGGATATGTGCAATGGACAACGTGAATTACTGACGTGCGTTTTTAAGAGCTCGCAGAAATCATGACAACCTCGAAGAGATAGGATAGGTAGGTAGGAGATGATAGTATAGGTAGGTAGGTGATGTCGACGGGAAATAACCACGCGATCGAATTTCCTACCCTTTGTTTAATCATGGTAACATCATTTACCGGGATGCCCATACTTGAAGCACTAAAGACTGACGAAGACGGACATAATTGGAGATCAGAGTGATCAAATTCTTAAAAAAATCAAAAACAACTTCAGGCTAGACATAATTATCAAAAATTCAAATACTGAAATGAAGATGAGCTAACCCAAAAAATATGGATGGTTCAGTAAGCCAGACAGTCCTTGGGTATCTAGATTTTTTGAACAAAATAAAATAGCCATTGAGGAGCGGTCCTATAGATTTTATACACTTTGAAACGTCTCAACTGTGCTTGTGCTGTCTGCTATAAAAATGTCCCATCATTCAAATCGAAATGCATGACTTCTTCAAGGTAGGCATAGGCACGATGGTGGCAAGTGTACAGTGATATACACGGTGCCAAGTGTATAATGTATCGACTTATAGCACGCCCTACTATTGTTAGCGGGTTCCTTTATTAACGTTTATCATTCGGATTAACGTTCTAACTATGTATTTCTTTTACAAAACGGTACCTGTTGCGAGATTTGAATATCGGTTTAGTCGCATCGCTCAATACAAGAGCGTCACCGCCTTTAGGCTACGACGACTTCTAAATACTGGTCAATTAGAGTCAACGACAAATTTTGGTGTTATATTTTTATTTCTATTGCTTAGATGTGTGAACGAGCTCACAGCCCACCTGATGTTAAGCGGTTACTGGAGCCCATAGACGTCTACAACGTAAATGCGCCACCCACCTTGAGATATAAGTTCTAAGGTCTCAAGTATAGTAACAACGGCTGCCCCACCCTTCAAATCGAAACGCATTACTGCTTCACGGCAGAAATAGGCAGGGTGGTGGAACCTACTCGCGCGGACTCACAACAAGGGCCTACCACCAGTACCAAGTACCAGTACAGTGTATATATTGTAAAACTTACGTCAGCAAAGTTTAGTCGGTTGGCGTTCTTCCTGAACTCGGTCATAGCGTAACGCTCCTTCATCTTCCTGACACGTTTGCCGCCTCTCTTCTTCCTGCTTTGTTCGATCGGCTTCGGTAGGGGTTTCACGAACTTCACCGGTGGGGGTTCCTGGTGGGAGATTCCAACGAATTCGACTGTATTTTTTTTTAAACAGAAAACATTTCACGTAGGGCAAATGGAACTTTAACTGAAAGTTCTGTACGAGTTGTTTTGTTTTTTGCTGTAAATAGCATCGCTTAATAGACTGACTCAATGGCGCTAATGATTGCGTTTATTTGCATTTTATTTAGGTGTTTAATATCTATATATGTTTAAACTGGTACATACATACATATACACAGTGTGTGATTGCTTAATTTATTGATCTGTCATTAAAATTTAGTATCCACCGTACTACAGCCCGTGACCCGAGATTGTATGAGTAGTTGGGAGTTTTAGCTCGTTGATAATAATGCATAAAAATTGACACCTCAAATCGATTATTGGTGCTAAATTATTTAATAAAAACGATGTCCCAATAATGATGTTCCCTCAAGAGTTGATTGAACTTTAAACACAATAGTGACGTATGTTAATTTTGTATATCGATATCTCGTACTGTTGGAGTTCAAGATATATTTACGTAATCACATTTATGAACTGTCAGTGTCAGACGTGCACGTTCGCTCAATATGGAACGACATTCCGAATTAACGTTTGATAACATAATTAAAAACAAATTAAATCCCAAAGTGTTGAAGGAATTTAATAAAATATATTACGGCCGTGAGGACCATTGTGAGTTGAAAGTCAAAGAATCATCGTTGAAATCAAGCGAAGAAAATAACTTCGAATTAGCTGCGTATTCTTTTTCCGCTGCCCAAGAATCTAGACCGCCAAGACTAGTTAAGATCGGACTCATACAACATTCTGTTATATTACCGACATGCGAATCGATCCGTGAACAAAGAGAAGCGATATTTACTAAAATTGAAAAAATCATAAATACGGCTGCATCAGAGGGCGTTCAAATAATATGCTTGGAAGAAACATGGTCGATGCCATTCTTTCTATGCACGAGAGAAAAGGAAAAGTGGGCTGAATTTGCCGAATCAGCAACAAAAGGTCCTAGTGTAATTTTTTTAAAGGATTTAGCAAGAAAATATGGATTGGTAATTGTGTCTCCTATATTAGAAAAAGACGATGTCGGAACATGGTGGAACACGGCTGTGGTGATCGACGAGGAAGGGAACGTTTTGGGTAAACATCTAAAGAATCATCTACCAAGCGTGGGCAGTTTTAGTGAAACGCCATATTACGCCCCGGGTAACATGGGCCACCCAGTGTTCGATACAAAATACGCCAAAATTGCGATAAACATTTGCTACGGGCGGCATCAAGCGCTCAATTGGTTGATGTTAGGTTTGAATGGAGCTGAAATCGTGTTCAATCCTTCGGCCACTGTAGCCGAATTCGGGGAATCATTCTGGAATATCGAGGCTCGAAACGCAGCCATCGCGAACGGATACTTTACTTGCAGCATCAATAGAGTTGGCACGGAAACATTTAATTCGACCTCAGGTGGTACTATCGAGAGAACTTATTATGGATCCAGTTATGTTACAGCGCCTAACGGATGTAGAACTCCGGCATTATCGAGATTAAGGGATGGACTTATGATCGTGGAAATAGACTTGAATTTGAACAGACAAGTAAGGGATCAATGGGGCTTCAACATGACGTCAAGGTTAGATATTTACGCTACTGAATTGAAGGAGCTGTAGGTGTTTCTACTATATTTATTATTAGTTCATATTATTTATTAATTTACATTGCACACCTACTCAATATTTAATATTATATCATATTTAATTACGTATTCTATAACACACTCTCATACAGTACACAAATACGCTAAACAATCATACATTCACAACACTACTCAAAATTATATTATTTACACAAGCATAGTCGGGCGCAACCGCTAGTATGCGGCAAAGACCCCGACTATGTATAACTGCGTACGTACTGGTCGTCGCCTGCGCCACGACTCGGCCGCCGCTCGCGGCCAGTCGGGTTTGATCAACGCTACGCTAAGACTGTGTCACTCCTCGACTTACGCGTACTCTTTTGCTTCGTTACGATTTATTGCTTTTGTCTATTTTGTATTATTGTGTTTGAACTTGCTACCGCTTTATCTGTGCCTTCTGTACTCCGTAATTTCTCCTTCTAAATATCGCTATACTATCTGTGATTGGAAATAAACTGTCCATCCAATTACGGACTCGTTATTGTGCCGCCCGGCACTGGTGACCTTACCACCACCATCAACGACAATACTGTCCATCCAATTACGGACTCGTTATTGTGCCGCCCGGCACTGGTGACCTTACCACCACCATCAACGACAACCAAACTGGTAACCCCTACTAAACTGGTGACCCACGACTACGAGCACCCCGGAGAAACAGATGTCGGAATCCAGCGGATCGGACACGGCGCGCTCGCAGGTAACTACACGACCACGGCGACACGTCAAGATGGCGTCGCCTGTCGAGCCAGCGTGCCCGATTACAGAACTACCCTCAACACACATCAGGATACCACCGTTCTGGCCTGAAAAACCCGCAATATGGTTTGCGCAAGTGGAAGGACAATTTGCCATCATGCGAGTGACTGACGAGACGGCAAAATTTTATCATATATTGGCCAGCCTCGATCGCCAATATGCCGCCGAGGTAGAAGACGTGCTCACCGGTCCTCCCGATTACCAGCGGCTTAAAGAGGAGCTGATAAAAAGGTTGTCGGCGTCCCGCGGTAACAAGGTGAAGCAGCTATTGACGCACGAGCAGCTCGGTACCCGCAAACCGTCACAATTCTTGCGTCACCTACAACACCTAGCCGGACCGGAGATCCCGGAGGACTTCCTGCGGACTATATGGACCAGCCGGCTACCAACCACGTTGCAGCCGATCGTCGCGTCGCAGTCGACGCTTCCATTGGACGCACTCGCCGAGCTCGCCGACCGTGTCCGCGAGATCGCAGCCCCAGTACACCACGTTGCGGCAGCCGTGACGTCATCATCATCATCGTCATCACAAATCGACAGGCTGTCCCAACAAGTAGCGGAGCTGACGCGGCAAGTCAGCGCCCTGACGACGCAGGTGCATCATCAACCGCGGCCGCAGGAGCGCGGGCGCGAACGTGGACGTCAACGACAACGCAGCCACTCATCATCACGCCGGTCGCAGTCACACTACCGCAGGTACCCCATTTGCTGGTACCACAGCAAACACGGTGCCGAGGCGCGGAAGTGCGTGCGACCCTGCGACTACAAGGCGGGAAACCCGACAAGCAGGCAAGTGATGGCGACTGACGACTGCCACAACTCTACGGGTCGCCTCTTCATCAAGGACCGCAGCAATAATATAGACTTCCTCATAGACACTGGAAGTGACATTTGTGTTTACCCTATTTCTAAGTTGTGTGAACGCCGTTCTAAGACTAGTTATCAACTCAGTGCTGCCAATGGTACAGTTATAGATACTTATGGTTATACGCAATTAAATGTTAATTTAGGCTTACGCCGCAACTTTCCATGGCGCTTTGTTGTTGCTGACGTCACAAAAGCCATTATAGGCGTCGATTTTTTGTCTCATTATCGACTCATAGTGGACGTCAGCCAACAAAGATTAATCGATAGTCTTACCAATATGAGCACTGTAGCCAGTCTAGATGTAAATAATAATCGTGTTACTAGTGTTAAGATAATGACAGGTGGCGACAGTAAGTACCACGCTATCTTGGCTGAATACCCGGAGCTAACACGTCCAGCTGGTACTCAAGGTATTGTCAAACACAACACGAAACACTACATACGCACTACACCAGGTCCACCCGTAGCATGCTCACCCCGTCGTCTCGCGCCGGACAAACTTAAAATTGCAAAACAAGAATTTAACATTATGATAGCCAACGGAACTGCACGTCCGTCTGACAGTCCATGGTCATCCCCGCTTCACCTTACTACCAAGAAGGACAACGGTTGGCGACCATGTGGTGATTACAGACAGTTAAATTCACGCACAATACCCGATCAGTATCCGATTCGTCATATACACGATTTTTCACAAAGTTTGTCTGGTTGTAAAATTTTTTCAGTCATCGATTTGGTCAAGGCCTATAATCAGATACCAACAGCGGAGGAGGATATCCCGAAGACCGCGATCACCACGCCATTTGGTTTGTTTGAATTTCCTTTCATGAATTTTGGACTTAGGAATGCCGGTCAAACCTTTCAGAGATTTGTCGATGAAATGACGCGTGGCTTTGACTTTTGCTACCCATATTTAGATGATTTTCTTTGTTTTAGCAAAACACCACGTGACCACGAGGACCACTTGCGCCAACTTTTCAATCGTATGAAAGACTACGGTGTTCTCATCAACCCGGCCAAGTGTGTTTTCGGTGTGCCCGAAGTTACCTTTCTCGGGTACCAAATCTCTGAAAGGGGCACAAAGCCACTGGATAGCAAGGTTGAAGCAATCAACAATTTCCCCCCACCAAAAACCGTCCGAGAACTCAGACGATTTTTGGGGATGGTGAATTTTTACAGGCGATTTTTGCCCAACGCCGCTCAGATTCAAGCCCCGCTGAACGCCTTGTTATCCGGTTCGGTTAAAGCTTCCCATCCGGTAGTCATGGAAGGAGATTCACTCAGAGCTTTCAAGGATTGCAAGAAAAGCCTTGCTGATGCAGCATTGCTGGCTCATCCTGACCCTCAAGCCAAATTAGGTCTAGTTACGGACGCCTCCGATACCGCTATAGGTGGAGTACTTCAGCAGCTCAAAGAGGAAGGTTGGCAGCCATTAGGTTTCTTCTCCCGCAAGCTGAGCCCGTCACAGATGAAATACTCTCCGTACGACCGTGAGCTCCTTGCGATTTACGAGAGCATACGCTACTTTCGGCACATGCTGGAAGCCACTCACTTCACAGTCTACACTGACCACAAGCCGCTATGTTACGCTTTCCACCAGCGGAAAAGTAACTGTTCACCACGTCGGTATAGACACCTCGACTTCATCTCGCAGTTCACCTCGGACATCATCCACATCGCCGGCAGAGATAACGTGGTAGCGGATACCCTATCGCGCGTTGATGAACTGCAGACGCCTGTCGACCTAGAAGTGATGGCCAATCTACAAGCCTCAGATGCTGAACTCCAAGACCACCTAACAGGCGAGACTTCTCTTCGCCTAGTCCAGACGAGCATACCTGGGAGTCGTGCCATTTTGTACTGCGACGTCAGCACACCGACACCCAGACCCTTCGTCCCACATCAACTGCGCCAGCAGGTTTTTGACTGCCTTCACTCGCTCAGTCACCCAGATCCAGAGCCTCCACACCAGCAGACGACTCGATCGGGAAGGAAAGTACGTTTTCCCGATTATTATCGACCTAAGTAGGTCTCTGGAGGGGAGTGTTGTAGGTGTTTCTACTATATTTATTATTAGTTCATATTATTTATTAATTTACATTGCACACCTACTCAATATTTAATATTATATCATATTTAATTACGTATTCTATAACACACTCTCATACAGTACACAAATACGCTAAACAATCATACATTCACAACACTACTCAAAATTATATTATTTACACAAGCATAGTCGGGCGCAACCGCTAGTATGCGGCAAAGACCCCGACTATGTATAACTGCGTACGTACTGGTCGTCGCCTGCGCCACGACTCGGCCGCCGCTCGCGGCCAGTCGGGTTTGATCAACGCTACGCTAAGACTGTGTCACTCCTCGACTTACGCGTACTCTTTTGCTTCGTTACGATTTATTGCTTTTGTCTATTTTGTATTATTGTGTTTGAACTTGCTACCGCTTTATCTGTGCCTTCTGTACTCCGTAATTTCTCCTTCTAAATATCGCTATACTATCTGTGATTGGAAATAAACTGTCCATCCAATTACGGACTCGTTATTGTGCCGCCCGGCACTGGTGACCTTACCACCACCATCAACACCCAACTACGACTACCAAAGGAGCTACAATCTCAAAACTGATTTTTTCTATGCAGTTTAGTAATAAATACATTTGGAAATAAATAAATAAACTAATTTATGCAAAGGTTTCGTTATCCACCTTCCAGGCCCTTGCCAATGTCATCACCCCGCAGCCCAATGGTGAAATGGAAAGTCCCAGTTTAAAACTTGAATAGAGAATTTCAGCTATATATTAAGCTTTAAGTCGAATGACTTTTGTTGTGGAGATAGGTGATCGACCTCATTAACCGATCTGATGTAAGTCGTTACTCGAACGTCTGAACGTCTGAACAACAAAGTAACAACATTCACATTGTGATGTCTGTACATCACAACGTGAATGTTGTTACTTTGTTGTTGTTGTTGTAAATAGGCTAGTGAAACCTACTATTTATAAATTTTGTTGATTTCATTTGTATTGCACTATGTTATTCTTTCATGGAAGACATTCGTAAATACATTTTAAGTACATATTTCTTTACAAAAATTTTTGACGGGCTCCGAGATTCGAACACCGGCATAGTGGCATCGCTCGATATGAGTACCCCAGGCATCATATCATATAGGCCACGTCGACTTGATATCATAGTCGCGCTTATAAATAATTAAACTTACCTGTAGTTTATCTAGTTTCTTTTCGATATTTTCCCGTAGTTGCCGACCGATGTGCCCATCGGTGCTCTCGTGGCACGCGTCCACACGGGCGGCTAATGTTAACTTAGTCGACACTAATTTCGCAGCTTTGTACCTTAATTCCTGAGGGAAAGGAAAATTATTTATATAAATTTCACGCAGGCTCCTGTCATTAATAAATCTATGACAAATTATTTTCATTTGAACACTCGTTTTTTCGGTGGACATCAAAAGCAATATGCAATTATTTATTTAAAGATCAAAGGCATCTCTGGCCCATGTAGCATCCCAGTGCAATAATTACCCTCGTAAAGGCGTGGTCAAAATGGAATCACTGCAAATGTAACAGGTTCATTGAAAGTGCCGAAGCCGGCGTCCCCTAACACCCCTACGCCTGCACCCTGCACCATATGTATACCAAGACGCCTGTGCTGACGATATCGATCAATATTATGATCCTTAGCATCTGCAACCTGTTCTTTCATCATGATATACTGCATGTGAACATAGTGATTCCCGTTATCAGAGATGCACTCTAGTCCAAGACGGACGGTGTATTAGAAGAAAATTCATGATCACAAACATTTTCTTTCATTTCTTCAGTTTAGTAAAATTGAATTGGCTAAACTCTTTAAATACGCTCCCTATGCACTTTCAATATAATAGAGTTGTAGCCAGAAACATGGCTGTTTCAAAAACCTTATTCGCTTATAGTGATCACATCTTTAAGAATTCAACTGAAATACTGCAGGAGTAGAAAATGTTTAAGTCTGAGTAAAACGGCTAAAATACATTTCGGTACCAAAAACTTCAATATACCATTGTCATACTTAAAAAAATATGTTTTCATATTATATTATCATCATATTCAAATTACTCACAGGTGTTGTATCTTGTACAATTTGTGAAAAATAAATGAACCCAGTATGAGGTAGAGCTGTTGCTTGCGAGAAGCCTGACAGTGTCTTCTTCTGTTGCCCGAGAGGTAACACATTACACGCTGGCATCTTTGATAATTTAGACAATCCACCGGCCACACCAAGGATTTTTGCTGCTGTTGATGCTCCTGAAATACATAGTTTTGATAGAAATTCGCAGGTGGTACAACATATTGTAAGCCCGCATGGGTAGTTTTCATTGTCTTTGGATATTTGTGCCATGAAGCAGTTAAGTTCTGGCTTGGATGGTGTGATGGGTTATAAAATATAACTAAGAGCTTGTGGTGCCATTGTGCTTACTATGGGCTTCGATAACCACTTATCACCAGGATAATTCTGAACTCATTCACACATACCCTTCAATTAGAAAAAGTATTCATTTAATATGCTCACATTCATTTAAGAAATATTCTATTGTAGTTGATTAACAACTACCAATATATCAATATGGTTAAATATTTTGTCGCGAGGGGGATTAGTTAAATTATTTTAATGTCTAGACCATTGGAGGGTGGCTTGTTAAACGTAGAACCCGAGCACTCTCAACAAATTTTTGGATATAGTTTTAGTATAAATAAGGCCATCCAATGATGGACAAGAACAGAGTGCAAACTACCAGACAGGTCAGACCTCCTGAGCATTGTAAAAAGGGAATAAATTGCTACAGAAAAAACATCTCGTTCTAACAACAGATCGTTTCTCTACTTTGCCAAGCAAATGTTATTTTAAAAGGGTTACAATTTAGAGTTCTGATGCACTTACAATCTGCCAGGCTCAAAAAATGCAGAAAGAGGCATTTGGTCCTTCTAATACTCTGCTATTTTGGAAATTATATGATGAGGGGAATAATTGCAGTTGGCTAAGGGTGATTGCACAATTGTTACCACTAATCGTTTTGGGAGTGTTAAATAGAATTTATATTAGTAATTATAGGCAACAGAATGTATCACTTACCAACAATGGCAGTTATGTTTGGTGCAATAAAAGTCATTCTACTTTCAACATACTCATATATTTGCGATTTGAAATTGTTCAGCTCACTTGCCATATCACAGGCCTCATTGATTTCTTCTAGTTCAATTTGGCTTAGTAATTTCCTGTCAAATGATTGAGTTGTTTAATAAGTAACTATTTTACACAAAATGTTCATCAAAATAAATCTTCAAAGTCCCTGTTTTGTACTCTAGTCCACTATAATAATTTAAATGAATTTGAAATGTTGCATTTCTACATTTTTATTTACATTTATTCTTTCTTCTTCCTAGTCGTACAGTCTTAACAGAGTGGTTGTGGTCATGTATCAGTCGAATTCTGCGATACCAATGCTCTCGCGTTGCAATGACATGTGGCACGATGTTTCTCAGAGTGAGTGCATTGATTTATATTAGCAAACAAAATAGACCACAAATAGAAAACAAATAAGAAGCTAACCCTTGAGTTGTAGATGCAGTAACAGAAACAATCATAATAGTGGCCTGAGTAAGAAAACTCTGTAATATTTCATTATTCTTAGCCCTGTCCAAATCATTGCCAAGTTCTTTCACTGTCCTTATGTATTCCAATGGAGTGATGATTAGAGATTCCAATTCAGGAAACCGTTTCTGATATTTGTCACGGACAAATCTGTGAATAATAGCTGAAAATTTGCATTTCTTGACTTTAATATTGTAAGCAGTAATAATTAGACAACCAAGATAATAATTTCATGAAAAGAGAACTATTAACACTACGTTCAATCATAAAAGTTCAATTCTCTGAAACTGTTTTAATAAACAAATCAACACATGAAAAATGGAGATTGGAATGCATACCTATTTCACCATCAATTTCAACAGCAACATTATTTGCTTCCACAATCAGTTGATACTCAGGGTCAGACTCCATTAAGCCAGCAACTTCAACCTTATTTCTGTTATTTCCAGCATTACATTCTATTTCACTCATAACCTAAAAGTTGTTTACATGAAAAATTGTAATTTATATTTAAACTGTTCTTCAAGAAACTTTATTAAATACATACACGTTTCAGACGATCAGAATATCTTAGTTTCGCGAGTTCTCTTATCGAGACATTCTTGATTTCTTCTTCTTTAGGTAAGACGGGATATGGAACTGCAAAGTCGTATTCTTCTTTGGTTTTGCTCTCGATAGCAGCTTCGAGTTCACCATCGTCATTTTCTTCTAAATCAGCAAGTAATTCGTCAGCTAGAGACATGCTTCTGTAGAACTAAATTGATTTTCTGAGTGTTAAGTTTATGTGTGAGCTTGTTCTGTTTCTATTGTATTCTGTAATATTCTACAATTATTACAGTTTTTTACTCAAATCGACTTTCACAGCTATACAGTATATTTCATTTAGTATACATTATAGATATTAATTTGATTTTTTAGTCAGCGATGTCATTAAACTTCAATAGTTTGTACCCAAAACTAAATGATTTACCTACCTATGTACCTACGGCGACTAATATTTGCAATAGTTAATTTGAAAAGTAAACAGAAATGACAGTGACAGTACGGTACTTGACAGTAGTAAGTAGTACCGTACCTACCTAGTATGTAGTAATTCCATTTTTCCAAGTATAAAGACGAAGGTATCATACGATATGTTTATTCATAAATTATAGATTCTCTTTCATGGAAATGATATGAAGCTAAATGAATTTAAGTTGATTAACTGGAGATATTCATTAATAGAGATGAAATTAAATGAAATAAGATGAGATGATATGGGATAAAATATAATCTCAGTAAAATAGTGGTTAGATATTTATTAAGACTTTTCAGTGAACTTTTCAGTAGATCCCGAGAAGCTGCGCCCAGCAGTTTTATTTCATTTTCCCACATTTGTGCATATTCATAAATACTAAATAGTTCATAATTAACCACCGTTATTACACATTTAAACCTAAAGAAATACTAAATAGACAAATTAAAACAATTCACACAACTTCGCTCTTCGCGTTCCCGCCAAAAGGTCTCACAGGACGGTGACTTTTGATTGTTTTTTACAATTTAAAAAATACTGAAAGCTGTAATGAAATAGTCTTGGTTTTTTTTTTAAGAATTGAATCAAATTTATGAAGATTTGGAGAAATCGCAACATAAACAAAAAACTAAGATAAAGCTCATGAGAACCCTTATCTTCTCCATACTCTCGTACGCTTCTGAGACGTGGACCCTCAAGGCCCGTATCCGATTGAAAATTGACGCATTTGAAATGTGATGTTGGCGCAAAATGTTGGTCGTATCATGGACGGAGCGCCGAACAAATGTATCAATTCTCTCGGAGCTAAACGTCAAGACCTGTCTATCTACGATCTGTATGCAGCATCTCCTCAAGTACTTCGGACACGTGACCTGACGAAATCTTGACAAATTGGAAAAAATAATAATTGTAGGTCACGTGGAAGGAAAGAGAGCTCGAGGAAGATTGCCAACCAGATGGACGGACATTGCCAAGGAAGCCACAAACACCAGCGTTCCGGGTGCCATTCAGCAGGCCAAATGCAGGCAGCATTGTAGGAAACTAGTGCAATTAGACCAAGGTGGTCACGACTCATGATCCACAGTAATGAGGAAGCGACGAAGAAGAAGAAATGTACTTTTAATCTGAAGAATTACGTGGATCAAGTTTGACTTATTTTCTAATAACAATTGAAAAATATATTACAGGATTTTCCTAAAAAGTACGTCAGAGCATTAGATTTTAATACTTTTAATCCATAATAGTGGAAACAGCTCAGCTTTAGTAGAAAATAGTAGTGTTGTATGATCTTATACCTCTTAGACACTACATTCAGAATCATTAAAAAAAAATATGTCATAACTGTCAACAAGCAGAATAAATTTTCAAGCCCCTTTTCGTCAGTTCGTCACATCTTGAATTTTTCGGCTGGAATTGGGCTTTTTGTTGGTGGTGTGTAGACGCCTAATATTTAAATAAAGTTAAGTGAACACCTTCCTATTCAATTTTTTAGTATATTCAAAGATATCAATCTTTTACAGTGACAAATAGACACATCTTAATCTAAATGGCGCTCAATCCGCAGTACGATGCAATCGGTAAAGGTTTTGTGCAACAATATTACACATTGTTCGATGATCCGGCTCAACGGGCAAATCTTGTTAATATGTACAATGTGAGTATTATTACTGTACCGTTATTTTTATTATATTATGGTTATCTTCCCTTCTCTCACATTTTGAAAATAGTATTTTACAATTTAAATTTTGTTTAGAGGTTAACGTCTGGTTTTACCGACTGCGAAACTCGGCTTCTCATATAAAGCAATTACGTAGAATTTAGACTGAAGAAACGATACAAAGCCTCTATTTTAAGTGTAATTTAAATATGTCCTTTTTAGAATTGTGTTACCATGTGTTAGTACAATTTTATTCTAGATCTTTTAAGTGATGTATTTGTTGATGCCCACTAGGGTGAAAAATTGGTGTCAACTGGACATTGCGATAAATTTTACTTTATACCCCTTTTTTAACAATGTTGTATAAACATTTAAACATAGTTGTTTCAGGACTATTGCTTGTTAAGTTATTAATAATGACTTGTCTTGCAGGTTGAAACTTCATTCATGACCTTTGAGGGAGTACAACTGCAGGGTGCTGTTAAAATTATGGAAAAATTAAATGTGAGTAAATAAGAATTTTACCAATTTTGAAGATATTACACTAAAAATCTTCTCTAACACAATCAAAAGTACAGTTATGTATTTAGGAACAGTGCTTATATTTACAGGTTTTGTTTAGTTGTTATTTAACTGAATTTTTTTTTGTATACACTAAAATTTTCATTCTGGTTTCCTCAGTAGTTCTTTGTATAACTTTTTTTATACCTACTTTGTAACATTTTTTTCCTACATATATACATAATTTGTGCTTGTAACAATAATAGTGTAGTTATTGTTATTATGTTATATCTCTGTGTTAAGGCCATCCTGGTCGTAATAGTGGAGTCTATAGGCATTACAGATTTAATGTTACCACCTTTATTGTTGAGACATGAGATCAAAGTCTGTACTGTATCTAACTGTATCTGATAAAATTACTGCTACTAAGAAGCTATATAATCCATGTTGCTGTTTTTGACCAGAAGGCATCTATTGTGGTAGAGCAGCAAAGGTAGAATTGTGGAAAAATTGTCGTTAGGTCTATCACTTTAGAAATAACCTTATTTTTAATAAAAATGAAAATTAATATTACAGAGTTTGACTTTTCAAAAAATCACTAGAATAGTAACTGCTGTGGATTCCCAGCCAATGTTTGATGGAGGCGTTTTAATTAATGTCCTTGGAAGATTGAAGGTAAATAGTAAATATAAATCACCATTTAACTTTATGTGTTTAATTAAAAATATAATTGCTTTATTTACCTAAACAGGTGAATCACATAATATAAAGTAAAAGTTGTTTATAGTAAATACTATAAATTAATTTTATCATTTAATATCATCTTTATTTAAAAAAATTTTTATTTACGTCATTTGAAATACAGTATATTTTTGTGGTAATGTATATATAAGGTGTTTTTTGTCTACCTTTGAATATTTTTCTAACTGCTAGCTTTCTCTAAAATATTTCTTGACAGTGATGTCTTTTCACACACAAACAACTATCTTAAGCTCTGGCAGTTTGTTTGACTTGGGTTTTCGTAGTCACGAGAATCCTAAGTGTTAATTAAGAGCCAATCATTTTCTCTGTAAAATTAAGGTATTTTAAATTTTATTTTCATGACCTCATATACTATATGTGTAACTAGCTTTCTTTGGTCAGTATTTAGATTCAAATTTAACTGAATGGTTAATAGAGCTGTCTAGCCCATGTTAATAAACTGCGAGCTTGTGTATTCAATAACTCTTAATGTCTACAATGTGCTCATTAACTGTAACCTATAAATCTATATCTGAGAGTGCACATTTAAAATCCTGTTTATAAATACCTGGATCCTGCAAAGTAAAACTGCATTTTAGTCTTGTAGTAGTACTAGTAGTTTTCTTTACGCACACCAAAATATATTGCCAATACTTTCTCTAACTTCTTTGATGTAAGGCAAAAACCTTGGAGCCCGTTCTACTGGCTGGTTTCCTTATGAATGAAAGATTCCTTTGTAGCGCTATATTTTAAAGTTATTTAATATGAATCCTTACAACAATTATTTAGAGATGCCAGGCTGAGTGTTGGGTTGGTAAAATGCCACACATTCGTTTGTATATTGCCTGGTTGAGTTTGTGTCTGTGACGAGAAAGGAGACAAATTTTTAGGAGTAGGTATGAGGTTATCAGTGTATGGGTGGATACTCAAATGTAAAGTTTTATTAAAAGGTACGAAAACGAAAAACACTTAGGAAGCGCTGCTTTATACATACCTATGTATCTGTTAATAAACTTTAATAATTATGTTATCGTTTTCTATTCAAAAAATTAAGAAGGGTTCTCATGTCATTTGGAAAGAATTTGTAATATAGCAAAGTTTCGTAAGGTTCTGTATAATCTGTAGACAACAACAACAGATCCAAAAAGTTTTCAGGGTCTAGATGCATTATTCCTTAACTGACTATACGTAAATTTTGTAATACTACAGGATTCTAATTTTAAATTGTTTATTTTTTATTTTCAGTGTGACGAAGATCCTCCACACCTATACATGCAAACGTTCGTGTTGAAGCCACTCGGAGATTCATTTTATGTTCAGCACGACATTTTCCGTTTAGGCATCCATGACATAGCTTAGATCACAAGGACAGACACAACACGAAGAAATGCTTAACTTGAAATTTGATATAACATACAACTGTTGAATCAGAATTCTTGACATTTGGTACACATTATATTTTTCTTGTATCTATTTCGTCAAAGAATTTATGAAATTGAAAGGACTAGACGATTATGAAATTATGATAATGATCGATTTAGTGATCGAACAGGGTAATCTAAAATGAGAATTTGGTTTTCATTACACAGAAAATGGAGATAAATTGTTACATGTTTGTAAACGAACAAATTATAAAAATGAAAAACCGCTTTCATTATTGTTACCCTTGGAGATAATGCGATTTTGGGTTACGCCATTCTTCGAGTTGTCAATTATACTTTTAAATATCAATAACATACAAACACTAGTTTCATCATGCTTCTCAAGTCTGTTTGGTTATCTAGGTATATAAGTGCTATCAAAAATTGTGAATAGCTGTTACTAAATTTGGCATCTTTTTGTGCTTTATTTAACGTTGCTACGAGAACTCTTTGCATTATATGTAAACATTTTATAACAAATACATTATAATTTTCTACACGGTCTTGTTTATAATAAATTTTTTCCTACCTATTCTAGTAACCACGAGGGGTTATTCTAGATTCGCCGAATTAGTAAGTGAGTTCACGGGGCTCAAACCTGATGACGTTGCTAACACAAACCCTAGCAAGAGCCGCGCTTCGCAGAATCTACCACCGGATCGGAAACGCGACCCACTGAGAAGATCCGGCGAAGAAACTTAGTGGGCTGTCTGTGGGTTAACTCGCCGGTTACTCGCCGAGCCTTTCGTGGCAAGCGACGGGTTCGACGAGAATGTTGGTCGGTGCTTGGGATACCTAGAAGCACCGTTAGTGGATCGGGAGGATCCGAAATGACGTTGTTTAGACACCTTTAATACAATTTCACGTGCCCTGCTGTTACGGTTGAAAAGTAGTAGTCTTAATATTATTAAGACTAACAATCATTAAGTTAATGTGTTCTGCGGGTTTCGGGCGATGCCATCACTTGTCTCCAAACCCTTCTATTTTAAGGATGGCATACATGTGATGTTCGATCTTCTGTAACCACATAGCACTAGGCTTAGGTGTTGACAAGCTGGTTTTTCCATCCCAGCTATAAAAGAGCAGATTTTTACAATATAATCTCATGTCAACATTATCTAATCATCGATGCTAAGCTTAATTCTACGAAACTGTTCTCTTTCTCCCGGTTAATCTGTGATATAACATTATTTCCAAGAACACTTTGTCGAAACCCTGAAGAAATATACACCCCAAAAAAAAAAGCTCTTTCCTTACCGGTTAAAGATTATCTCGACTGCAATGCGTTTGTGGATATTTCATCGGATTTAGTTGAGCTTTATTATAATGTTCTTGAGACTTCAGTGTAAGTTAGTCTCAGTAGTACTTAACATTGTTGGCCACTTTTTTGCCTTACTTTGCTAGTTACCTCGAAGCGTTATGCGAGCTTCACCCAAAGTGTAGGTAAGCTCACAGGGCTCAGTCTGAAGACATTGCTAACACTAGCCCTAGCAAGAGCAGTGCTTCGTTGAATTTACCACCGGATGTTATTGCTTTTGGCCACAGTACAGTGTATCAAGAAAAAAAAAAACGAAAATAGATGCTAAGACAATCAATATATTATAAATAGTCAAAAAAAAAAATAACAAAAAGAACCACTGAAAACAGGTACATTTTTTACCGATCTCAGAATTATAAGACTCGCTTCTTCCATTAAATCCTTAGAGGCTACGAACACTTAACAAGTTTTTAGCATGCACTACAAACGACACACAGGCCACCACGCCACGATGGCCGACTTGTCTAAGCGAATGACTAGGTTGCAGGTGATACTTTCGTTGCTTTGCTGGCCACAAACGTGTCTTTATTGATTTAATTTTTGTATTCCCGTAAGTCTTTAGCAGTTTTGAATTAACCACAGATGTGTGGTATGAAAGGTTGCCATGTTATAAAAGTAATAGCCTGAAAATGTTTATGGTCTGTGTTCTAGGGACATTTTTTTTTATTTTAGCTTTTCTTTTCTTCGTCCTTGTTTATATATAAAAATTTGTTACGTAACACATATATTATTCTTATTTTCCGTGTCGAAACTACGATACATAAAAAAATCGAGGTTCACATTATTTCAACTGGCTACAAACATCGTAAAATTACTATTACTTATCAAAAAGCGTTTGTTAAAATAAGAACAATATCTTAAAAATACGTACACTTTACTCTGAACGGAGCGGATTTGGTTAGTTTATTTTGCATGTAAAAAATATGGTATCGTATTTTTAAACTGCTAAAATGACACAGTAGAAAATGACTATGTAGTGAGTAAAGTACTACAGAGCAGAGATCAAACAAGACATGGCAAGACCGTTTTGGCCTCGTTTAAATGAACGTGTTTTGTAGACAATTCCTAGAGTTAGCACTGTTCCGTTAAGATAATAATAAAAAAAACACAACCAGTCATATCGTAGCTTCCCAGATCGTAAAAAAAAATCATAAAAAATCAAAATCAACATTTTTGAATCGTATATTACTATTTTAATCATAAAAATCTTACCAAGTTTAAATTAAGAATGTTTAAATAAAAATAAAACAATGCTAACAAACGGAACAGTGCTAAGTTTAAAGTTCAATTTTAACGTACAGACGGCGGTATCATTTCAGAATCAACTGGCGATTTCTTGCAAACAAAAAGTTTGATCGTTATCTCGGCCTGAGTTTAAGATCTCCATATAAAAAAACAACAAAAAAGAGAAAAAAAAAAACACATTAAAACTATAAACAAACAGTCGTTTCGAATACTGTAACTTGACTCCATCCGTAATTTTACATGACCTAAAACGTTACGTTAAAATATTTATAATGATGAATCTTTACATTTATAATTCCAGACATTGTGCCAATATTTATTCCCGTTAATTCATATACATACTATATGAACGAAATCAATTAAAAAAAAACAAACAAAAAGAAAACAAAGATCATAGGTATCAAATAGGAACTCAAAAAATGTTACGTACCGTAAACTGTACACAGTTTCGTAATGTTACAAAGAATGTACTTAAACTAAATGTAAAAGTTTAGAATTATTACAAAAATATATATCTTGAATACTTTTTTTTGGTTTTTGTAAAACATTGAATTTAAATTATGTAAAACCAAATGCTAAATAACAAAAAAATATATATATATATATATCATAAGATGAAACTCGGAAAATCGTAAACAAATTTGTACGAAAATCTATTGATGAGTATACGACAGGAAATAAAATAGACAATCCATTGTAATACATACATGTACAATTAGAATTTGGAGGCCGACTATTGAAAACTGTATACCAATTCACACTCCTTTGATTAGAATTATTATTAATTAGAAACAAATTAGAATATTTAATTAAATGCAAATCACAACGTAAATCAACAATAGCTTGAGCAAATTCATTATTTATTTTTGTACTAATAGGTTTTGATTTAAAAGTTTCAATAATAACAAGTGAAGGTATAATTTCCAACAGTCGGGTTTTGTTTAATGGAGGTCATGTACTCAGGCTTATAAAAAGGACGCCCCAAAACTGCACCACTGCTTGATTCAAACAACGGAGTGTTGGTATTACTTAAAACATTTTGATCCTTTACAATTCTATTAAAATTCCAGATTAATTAGGCAGGTTTTGAGCTAGCTTAAATAAGACTTTTTTCTTTACTGTCCACGGTGATGGAGTGACGAAATTATATAGTATATACTATACTATATAATATGATGGTTCGTTACTTTCACCCTGACTATAAATGTGGTTACATCAAAATATATTATATAAAATTAGTAAATGCATGTTCGTTTATTCTTCTGATTTTTATGTGTTTAAGATTTACAGTTGTTGTTAGCATCTGCATTTTTAACACTCAAGGGGCACGCGAGTGAATTGCGTAATACAATGTAAGTATCGTAAAGTGTATCTATAGTTATATATATTTAAAGAACTTCATCAAATACGTGAGGTTTGAATCAAACAGTTCGTTCGAGTTTAGGGGCTTTGTTCGGTACTGTATTTTAGGATCCGCCTTTCTTCCGTCTCGAGCCGGAGAAGGCGACGCCTCGGAGAGATCGCATCGCCATCGCTCGGTTAAAATGTCTCTGCGTCTTGGGCTCCTCCGTGTCGGTGCCGCTGTCCACCGACGACAATATCACTAGCAGTACACCCATTACCTTAAAAATAAATTATTTTTATTTACAACCACGACTGTAATTAATTCTCCTTCACAAATAGTCATGCAAATTATGAAAAAAAAAAAAAAAAAACAATGGTGTCAGTCTCTGTGCTTAGTGCGAGTTTTTTAACGTTCTCGATAGCGTAAAAGTTAACTCTGGATTTGGAACTTTTACCTGCGTTTGCCGCTAGGGGCGCTGTTTTAACTGCATACAAATTTGAATTAACTTTTACGCTATCGAGGACGTTAAAAAACTCGCACTAAGCACACTGATATATGCGGGAACTTCAATTACTTTTCCGGTCCAATTCTTCCATGTACGTCCTGTTTTTGAAGCTGGTGCAAAAGTTGATTCTAGGACGGTGATGCTGCCTATTTTTGGCGCAAACCTACTTATCCGATCGCGACGGGGCAACGTAAGGCCGCCGTCGCCCGAAACGTGTGTTGTCGGATCCCCCGGATTCACTCTCGGTGCTTTTAGGCCTCTTAAGCACCGGTCTCGGAACTCGTCGATTACGACGAAGAGTTGGACGAGCGAACTAACCCATAGACACATCCCACTGAGTTTCTCGCCGGATCTTTTCAGTGGGTCGCGTTTCCGATCCGGTGGTAGACTCTGCGAAGCACTGCTCTTGCGAGGGCTAGTGTTAGCAAATTCTTTCAGGTTGAGCCCATGAGCTCACCTACCCGTCCGGGCGTAGCTGAAATAGCCCCTTAGGCTACCAGAGAATAGGTAGGAAAAAAAAGCGCAAACGTATTCCGGTTTCATGTATAAAAGTCAAGTCATCTCAATATAATATTCATTGAAAATTTGTCTTGTGTATCAAAGTACCCCCGACAAGAATGTTGTGCAGTTCAAAGGTATCCCTAAAAACTTGACATCAGATAAGTTCACAGAGTAGTAATTACTCACTTGATGTAAAATAAAGCCTACAAAATTTGATATTCTACAAAAAAAAGCAAAAAATTATATCATATCAATTAATTCATTACCAAACAAATAATGATGAGTAATGTGTACACGTGAACCGAAGCCTCCGGTATATTCTCGATATCTTTGAGTGCGGCGAGCGCTGGCTCGAAGTCCGGCTTCAGAGCCAGCGCGTGTCTCAAGTGAAGCGCTGCTTCCTGAAAAAAATATTAGATTCAAGTAAACTTTTTAATTTACTTTTTTTTTCCTAACTTTTTTTTTCACCACGCACACTCCGCCATACATCTCGTTCTTGATTAGATTAAAATCTCAATTGTTTATGAATCACCTCGTCCAATTACTTCGATTGAATCAGGGTTCCGGTGAAATCAGGTATCAATGCACCATATCGGATCACTAAATTTTATTAGATTACTATCTTTTGCCCGCGTCTTCGTCTGCGTGGAATAGTTCTCATATAATGCTTTATTTTAGGACAAATTTGGTTAGCATAAAAAACGTTATAGTGAGCCAACCTTAACATATAGACATATGCTGTCGCGGACTTTTTTTAGATCTTTTAAAGGGGAACAATTCTGTCATACATTGTTTTAGCGAAACTTTAACCGTTTCCGCAGTGCACGCAGTGGAAGCTCACAAAAGGAATTAAAACCCCGACTTTGAAACATTCTTTATTGGTGCTCCGCTTGCATTGGTCTTAGCGTGGTGTTATATAGCCTATAGCATTCTTCGATAAATCTATGCTATCTAACACTGAAAGATTTTTTCAAATCGGACCAGTACTTCCTGAGATTAGCGCGGTCAAACAAACAAACTCTTCAGCTTTATAATATTAGTATAGACTAGCTGTACCCGCCCGCTTTGCTGGGCATTTAAAATTATAATATTATCTCCACAAAGATTCTCATCATTAATGCCCCCGAAACTGGTGTAGGGAGTCAAACACTCATATAAATATTAGCCCATCCATTAAGTACATGTATTTTCTAGATGGATTTCAAGTCAATCGGATGCATGGTTCAGTAGTTATAATGGAACATCCGTAAAAATTCTGCCTATTTCTGCCGTGAAGCAGTAATGCGTTTCGGTTTGAAGGGTAGGGCAGCCGTTGTAACTATACTTGGGACCTTAGAACTTATGTCTCAAGATGGGTGGCGCATTTACGTTGTAGATGTCTATGGGCCAAGTAGGCCAGTAACCACTTAACAACAGGTGGGCTGTGAGCTCGTCCACCCATCGAAGCAATAAAAAAATAAACCACTGTAGATTTATATATTAGTATAGATTAAAATCGTGTACCTGATAATGTCCGTACGCTTTGAATATCTCGCCGAGCGTGAAGTACTGTTGCCATGCGCTACGGTCCGGGGGCTGCACCTCGAGCGATCGGCGCGTCAGGTAGATGGCGTCGTCCAAGTACTGCAGCGTGAACAGGACTCGCGCCAGATTCAGTAGCACCTGAAGGTTCGTTACTTTCACCCTGACTATAAATGTGGTTACATCAAAATATATTATATAAAATTAGTAAAGGCATGTTCGTTTATTCTTCTGATTTTTACGTGTTCAAGGTTTTGATTGATTGTTATATATGTCATCTGCATTTCTAATACTCAAGAGTCGTCGTGGCCTAAAGGATAAGACGTCCGGTGCAATCGTATCTAGCGATGCAACGGTGTTCGAATCCCGCTGGCGAGGAACCAATTTTTTCTAATGAAATATGTACTTAAATGTTCACGATTGACTTCCACGGTGAAGAAATAACATCGTGTAATAAAAATCAAACCCGCAAATTTATAATTATATCAAGGTGGGTGGCGCAATTACGTTGTAGATGTCTATGGGCTCCAGTAACCACTTAACACCAGATGGGCTGTGAGCTCGTTCACCCATCTAAGCAATAAAAAAAAAGGCACGCGAGTGACTTGCGTTATACAATAAGCAATAGTTATAGTCACAGAGAAGCATCATCATCATAATTTCAGAATTAAATCATTTTTAATCAAACAAATATTTTGTTTAACATTTGCATTTTGTTTACTTCTTCTTTATCTACAAATGAGCTTACAGTCTCTGAATGAGAAGTCAAGATAGTCTCTGAGAGCTTCATGGCTGTAAAGCTCGAATTTGGAGACATAAAGACAGATGTATATGTAGATGAGCATTCCAAATATTTTTAATGCATTTTAGAAGTAGTAGCAATGTTATCAAATTAGAAATAAGATTTCTTTAAGCAATTGATCTGAAAATCTAGATATAGTGATGCCAAAAAAAAACATATAATAACAATTTTAGCATAAAGCAAGCTTGACTTTTTGCTTGTTAGTTTGCCTTGGTTTTGAAAGCAATGTTTAAAAATTTCCATGCTCTTAATTTATTTTAAATATCTCTACTGTGTTTCTAATTGAATACAGTCAAATCTGGATAAGCAAGAGTTCAAGGGAGCACAATCTCATTCTCGCTTATATAGGTTTCCCACTAACCAGAGTTCGTCGCTAATGCTCTCTCTGAACTTCATTTCGCGATTTTCCGGATTCAAACGCATTTACTATTCACTTAATGACAGTACTTTAATTTTCCGTTTGGACATGATGTAGAACAGAACTTTCCTTCGCAATTGATTAACGATAAACTGAGTAAGTCCGACAAACAGGACGGTGCAGAGGCATAGGTGTCCATTCGAAAAGAATGCGATAAAATAACAACGTTATTTAGTTCCACGAAATAGAATAGGTTCAATATTGACGAGAAAACAATTCAAAAACAATAGAAGGAAGTTCCACAAAAGTTAAGAATGAGTCATAAAATAGCAGATGTTAAATTCGTAATTTGTTTTTTCATTTGTTCCTCCTAAATAATATAAATAAATAAAGCTCAACTGTCGCTTATAGAGGTATAGGTAAGTAGCAGTCTCACTTACAGAGGTTTCTGTTTCTCTCTAATAGAGGTTTTGGGAGCTTAAAATGACGGGTCCTGGCTATTACTCTCCCTTATAGAGTTTTCTCACTTATCCAGTTCTCGCTTACCCAGGTTTGACTGTATATCATATATTTCTTACCTCAGCATTGTAAGGTGCCACTGCTAGTGCTCGCCGGAAACACTCTATCGATTGTCGAGTGTCTCCTTTGATTCTCCAAAAGTTGCCAATCTGATTGTATAACTGTACTGATTTGGGTTTTTCTCTTTTCGCCTTCTTTAGACGTTTCTCTAAAGAATTTATATCAAATTCCGTGACTCCATTTTTCTTTTTTGTGAATATCAATGCAACCTAAAAGAGATGGCACTTATGATATGTAAATATATTGAAAGAGCAGTATTCAGTGACGTGTTGGATATAAATAACAAGTTAATAAAGATTATGTGTTACATCTAATTAATTTTACACAATTCAACATAAATAATTATAATAATAACTGGCAAAAAATAACAGATGCTCTTCGGACCACAAATTATGTTTAATACATTATGTGTATTAAGATAATACACCCACAAAAGTGCAAACAAACCTGTTCATCATAATAATTGAATTATTGCCTGATTTGGGAATTGAACCCATGACCCTTGGTACCACAGTCAGGGGCTCTGAGTTACCACTGCATCACTGATTAAATATATACATATATATCTTTCCATTTTCCATAACTCACAAAAACTGAAGAAAATACTTCTGATCATGTTGTTTACCTGTGGTTCAGGTACATTAGGATGTCTGTGTCGTCTAGCAACTCCAACTAAGTTATCATAGTAAGTGAAGTTTACTGCTTTGCCACAATCTAAATATTCATCATCTGAGTGCCCATTTGTTTCTGATGGTGGTGTATCTTCATTAGTTTCACTGCCAGCTCTAGGTGTAAAAAGGTTTTACTGTATTATTATCGAAGCATGATGCTTTAAAGAAATTTTAAGAGTACAGCTTTTATTTTCACTAATTATTGTTATCAAGTATACTAGCATTTGATGTTTCAAGATGCAATTCATGTATAAAAAATGTACATTGTTTGCATTTTTATATATCCAATCTTATCCTTAATTCAAAGTGCTCAGATAGATTTGAAACACTTTTATGGACTCAAACTCAGCATTTAAGTTGTATTAAAAAAGAAAATGATTAAACTTCATACATTTCACTTTTGAAAACAATTTTTCTGTACTTAACTAATATAAATATTAATATAAATGGTCATAGTTTATGACAGTATAAGTGAGCTCAGGCTTATATATAGTTGAAAAATGCTTTAAAAATAGCTATTATATGTTTAATTACCCACTAATTTGAGTTTCACAACAAAGCTTACCTCTGTTGTTCATAAATCTGACAATCTGTGCAAAACATATCAAATCCATGTTTCGTCCATGTATTCCCGTAGTAAACTGTAGATGTTATTATATTGAATACGGTGTCTTCCTCACTTAATGGTTTTTCTGTGTCATCCTAGAATAAATTGACATTTTAAAAATAGACAATAACTAGTATTACAATATATGAATGAGTTTAATCAATTGTATATTGCTAAAAGAAATTATGTATTCAAGGCTAACAAGCTCAACAATAAATGGTTCAACTTAATGAAAGGCTAATATGTACGTATGTTAAGAATAATTTGGTGCAGCAGTTATATAAATGTTTAAAACTCAATAGACTTACTTGAGACAAAGTTTTGCCATCTACAATAAGGTCTTCTTCTAAATTCAATTTCCAAATATTAGAGGTGCGAGAATTTATAACAATAACTTGAAATGAAAATATATACAAAACTAAACAAGACAAGTATGGCAAGTCCCACATCTTGATCATTCAAACACAAACATACTATATGAAAGGTTTTATTGTATCACTTCACTCAATAGCTTTTTCAAGGATATCAAATTTTATGTTATTATTTCTGTTTAATGACTTTAACTCGGTCTTTTTATAAAAATACCATCGTCGATCGTGCTATCGCAATGGCTTAGTTTTTTTTCGATTTGACATTAATAGTGCTGCACTGTCACTGTTGTACATTGATTAGTCTATGACCTGTATCGAGTAACAAAGTTTTCACTTAAAGGTCTCGTTAATAGGTAATAAAATATAAAAAAAGAACCAAAGTTTAATTTCCGGCGTTGGTAATACACTTCGAGACTATCTGTAAAAAAGGATGTATAAATTGAGTTTTTAGGTAATTAATGTTTTAAATGAACAGGGCCTTTGCTATAAACAATATTTCTGTGGTATATATTCATTAGAATGTAGGCCAATGAGTAGTACAATAATAGGCCAATTATTTGCACAAAAAAGGACCATCTAGCACAGAGTACCTACCTACTTTTAAATCAAAGTGGCTATAGCAATGAAGTAGGAAACCTATGGAAATGAAACGTCAACCAAAATTTCGTGCCACTGTGACGTCATCTGGCCACAAAACATGGCGGCTTTAGTGCTGTACAAAAGATTTCAATGTTATCAGGTTTTATCGATAAACGTTCTTGGCTCATTTTATTTTAAATATTGTTGAGTATTATTTATTTGTAGAATTTATACTTTAATGGGAAGTAAGTAGGTATATTGTTATGTGCAAATATGATATGATTTAGATGGGTGAAATCTAAGACAAGTTCGTCCTTCGAATTTGCCAAGTAAACGATATGATGATTTTTAAAAGTTGCTACACTGATTTTATAAAGTTGTCGTTTGTCGCAAAACATAAAGATATGGCGTAGTTCAAAGCCATCAGCCCATTTCTAGCATGCTAAATGTTATCGTATTTTGAGTACGTGTTTTTCTTAGACTATTACAATCTATTTTAATTGTTTTCCTGACTCTAAAGTCCGTAACATACTACCGCAGCGCACCCCAAGGAAGGTGCGCCGCACCATTTGAATCACTTTCGCTTGAGAGTGATTAAAATTTTAAACTTATCAAGGGACCGCGTGAAAAAAAAAACACCTACAGAACATTTATTCATTAATTACAAACGTCATTCCTTGTGACTTCCTCTCTAAAATCACTTAATTATTAAATATTTAACAAATTTACAATAGTGTTTTACTCACTGCGGAATAAAACTATTTTATTTAAATAGTTCCGAAGAGATTTTGTCGGTAGCCTTTTTCCCGAAATATCTAAACAGAATGTCTAAATATGTTTTGATGACATATTTTAAAGTGGTATTTATGATTAGTGTCATGATCAATAGATTCCGACCGAAAAATGGATTTTTCGGATGAGGGCTCCATAATGAATTTAAATACATATAGATAATAGTTTTAGGACATTGACTTTCTTGAGATCCTATAAAATACGTTTTAATTATTATTTTTGTATGTTTTAAGCATGATAAATTATGAAATTTTATATAATCAATCATATTAAATCGATATCATAGTCAATAAATAATGTACAACCCAAAACAGACGGCCGAACTGACGTGACAATGACATTTGGCGCGCAAAACATGGCGGATTTTCGGCCTCATTAGACGGAGACGGAGATATTTACGTATATTCATGTTTCATTTTATGTACGCACTGAAATACTGTTATATTGTTTTCCTGCGAGTTAAAGTGCTGAGTAAGAAAGAGATAGATATATGTTTATGTATGTGCCTTCAAAATGGGTGCTATTTATATAAGCAATTGTACGTATAGAACAATATGTCGTGTCCCTACTATATAGGTCTATGGGCTATAGTTAGTTTGACAATAGTGTCTATCAATGACGTTCAGACTGTCAAATTTTGTTGCTTCTAAATTCTGAATAACCACCAACAATCTTGATAAACTGTTGTTTATATGGGATTATTTGTAGTCTTCATAAATTGGGAATTAAAATGTATAAATAATTTTAAGTCGTGAACATAATCGATATAAGAGGAAAACTGTTCACATGAAATCATGAAAAAAGAACGTACGGGCGACAATTGTCGCCCATTTAAATTATAAGTATCATGTCTTTTTTAATTCTATAAACAACATTTTATTCGGGTATTGCAATTATTATTTTACTTTACAGCTCATCAAATTTTGAGTTTAACGGGAATAAGCTTTGAAAGAAGAAGCGTTATTGTAAGTATAAAGCACCTATTTAAATTCAGATATTGATCAACATTTACATCAATATTTTTGTTTATCTACAGGGATTTGTGGAACTTACTGTCGTTCCCCTTAAGGATAACTTACGCTACATTCGTCTAAATGCGAAGCAATCTCGAATATATAGAGTGTGCTTAAATGATCAATATGAAGCAAATTTTCAGTACTTTGACCCATTTCTGGATATATGTCAAGCCGATCCAAATACGTAAGTTTTTCAGTTATTACTCTTTATAGTAAAGTAAAAAGAGACTAAAATGGAAAAAAAAATCAAGAATGATAAGGATAGTGAGCAAAAAACATAGATTGACTGTGGCAATATGGAGATGTAGAATAATTGATGAAAGAGTGTTCCTGCCGCTGTATAGTTTATCTACTAATAAGTTTTTAATAAGATTAAAGAATTATCCAATACAGTTTAAATTATTGACATTAAAAACTGCAATCTGTACACAATATGAATGTTATTGGATGAAAGCATTTTATATTGAAAATGCTGTTGTTTGTAGTCTTAGTGTTATATCCTGATTAACTTTCTATCAAGGTATGAATGTTATTTTTATTAGATAAAATGTCAATTCGCTTGCTAACTCTTCTGTTAGATAGTAAGAGCTCTTCCATCCTAGTTCTGTGATTGCTATCTAATATCCAGATGAGTAACTTCAAGTATACTCCTCTTCATAGCTAGCTGAGTGACTAAGCATGTGGGCAAGTTTCTCTGAAGGATTAAGTCTGAAATGAGGCGGTCTGACAAAGAATTGAAGTTATTGACATAGCACAGTGGATTGTAAGCTGAAGCAGCAATATCCTGAGAGGCTTCGGGATTCCTATGTCCAGCAGTGGAATGTTATAGGCTGATCATGAAGATGATGATAATGATGATGTTTAGATGAATGGTCTCTTTTAATTTGGATTCTTAGTGATGAGTTGTTAAGGACTATAATATTAAGCATTGGTTTTAATGCATTCAGGAAAGTGAAAAATTCAGCATTATGAGTTTCATGCTTTTATGACATGGCTTAGTATGATGCAATTGTCATTTCATAATTTTTAAATACTAGATCTCACAACTGTAATTTATGTGGCTGTAATCTTTACTTTATTGGAAATAATTATTATAGGAGATCACTGGAAGCATTCTCTCAGTATCATTTAACTGCAGCACAGAAGACAGACCCTGACCATAACTCAGGAGAACTTCACATTCAAATACCTGAAGAAGCAGCTCACTTAGTTGGTGAAGGCCGAGGGCTCAGAATTGGTATTGAATTTTCACTTGAATCTCCCCAAGGGGGCATGCATTTTGTTGTACCTGAGGGAGAAGGTACTTTGACAGAGGTAAGTGCTACAGCACATTATTTAACTGCAGTATTGCAATACAGCCACTGCTGCTGTAGTTAAATAAATGACAAAAATTTGAATGCATAAACATGGCTGTGTAGTGGTGGTAGTCTAGAATAGCACCACCCTATATGTTCCCATGAGTTTTGTAAAATATAACTAAAACAGGTTATGGAAAATGGTCAGTAGTTTTCTTTGAGTATTATATCAGCACACTATGTTTGTTAGTAGGCATTTATCAATTTTCTGCTTGGGTCTATAAAGTAATTAAGTATTTGAAGAGCCAATATAATGCAATTTGAGATTTTGATGAAATGCCTTAAACTTAGTGGTCGCATTCATGTTGTTTAATCTGTGGACCCATATTGTATAATGTCCTTAAAATACAATTTAACTGAAGCCCCTTATAAGAATGTACAAAAATGTGCATGGTATATTATGCAGTATTTGAAAGCTGTAAAACTATTGTAATGACTCAGTATCCCATTTTTTGTCATTATATTAAGAACTTGTGGATGTCTTGGGTGGATACTTTACAGTTTTTTGTCATCACAGATGATCATGTTGAAGTCTTCCTTAAAAGTAGTTTTATTATAGTAAGTAGGATGTTAGTTATTAAAATGCTTGTTGATAAATTCAATATATTTTGTTAGAAATCAGCGCACATGTTTACATATGGACATTCTGCTCGACTATGGTTCCCATGTGTGGATAGTTTTGCTGAGCCTTGCACTTGGAAACTGGAATTCACTGTTGATGAATGCCTCACAGCTGTTTCATGTGGAGAACTAGTAGATGTTATTTATACACCTGATCATAGGAGGAAAACATTTCATTATTTAGTGAATACTCCAGCTTGCGCACCAAACATAGCATTGGCTATTGGGTGAGTTTTTATTAATTTAGTAAAAGTATGCATCTAAGGAACTGTTGTATAACAAAACTGGACTTTATATTTAAAAAGTTATGTGTGTACTTAAGTTACTTATCTTTGATGTTATTCATTTATTTACCAACTTACAGTCACAGTATTTATTTGATTCATAAATACAGTTTTATTCTTAAATCAAACATTTATATCAATATCCGCAAGAGAAGAAATTGTGTTGCGGAACTCTTAGATATTAAGTGTATTATCTATGGCGGGAACTTCGTCATATCCTAAAAATTCACTCTGATCAGTTTTCCTAAAAACATTAAAAGAATTATAATTTCGGAAAAGTCCAAGGTGAGGTTTTCATGTGGGTATCGGGAGCCTCTTTATAATATCTGAAATGTGTTATGCTTTATGAAAATATTTTTTTCAGACCATTTGAAACTTATGTTGATCCTTTCATGAATGAAGTAACACATTATTGCTTACCAAATTTGCTACAAATATTAAAGAACACCGTAAGATATTTGCATGAGGCATTTGAATTCTATGAAGAAACATTATCAACTCGATATCCATATCCCTGTTACAAACAAGTTTTTGTTGATGAGGTAAGTCAATTGACTGAAGCCAATTTTATTGGTACATTCAGTTAATTATCAACCTATTATAATAATTTTGTAATACTATTTACCTGAGTAGTTGGCGAAAGTTTAGCTTATAGTATTATATTAAAGTTAGTTTATATTTCCAAAATGTATAATATAGTATTATTCGATACTTAAAATAAAATAATCAAAGTGCATTCGAAAAGTTCCCCAAAGGAATTTTTAATATTTTATCAAGTACACTAAAAATATTTAAATTTATTCACATTTTTAAATAGTAGTGAATGCTGATCAATTACTATTACAAAGAAGTTTTTGGATTTCATACAATTACTAATAAAAATAAAAAATCAGCTAGCGAGAAATTCATATCTTAGTGTAAACAGGCAACCGATCACTCTAAGAAAAAACCCAAAGTGGAAAGAATAAGTATAGAAACAATTATAATTAACCATTTAAGTTAAGTTAGTGGATTAGTAGTAGCATAGTAGCTGGAAACTAATTAGCTTTCGTTTTTTGGAAACTATCCTGACAGATATAAGATCCAGTCACAAATGCTTAGTGTAAAATTTTTGACAATTTTAATATTTTTCAATAGACAGAAGATGACGCAACTGCTTACACAACTATTTCGATATTAAGCACTCACCTGCTACACTCGATTGCTATCATCGACCAGACTTACATCAGCAGGAAGGCAATGGCACAAGCAGTGGCCGAGCAGTTTTTCGGTTGTTTTATAACTATGCAGAACTGGTCAGATCTGTGGCTAGCAAAAGGTATACCGGACTATTTATGCGGACTGTACTCCAAGAAATGTTTCGGGAACAACGCCTATCGGTATTGGATACATCAGGAGTTGAAAGAGGTAAGGTTTAATATCAAATATAAAATTTTAATGTCTAACAAACAGGTATTTGTGTAATGTTGTATGGTAAGATGTATATATTATGTATATATTTTTCACTGGTGGTAGGACCTCTTGGGAGTCCACACGGGTAGGTACCACCACCCCGCCTATTTCCACCGTGAAGCAGTAACGCGTTTCGGTTCGAAGGGTGGGGTAGCCGTTGTAACTATACTGAGACCTTAGAACTTATATCTCGAGGTGGGTGGCGCATTTACGTTGTAGATGTCTATGGGCTCCAGTAACCACTTAACACCAGGTGGGCTGTGAGCTCGTCCACCCATCTAAGCAATAAAAAAAAAAAAAAAAAGATGTCTATGGGTTCCAGAAACCACTTAACATCAGGTGGGCTGTGAGCTCGTCCATTCATCTAAGCAATAAAAAAAAAAACGCATCAATAGGTATGGTAAGGCGTAAATATATAGTCATACATCCTGATTAAACTGTAAATAACTCATATGTTCCAGTTCAAAGTAGGGTACCGGTAAAATGGGGCGATTAGGGATTGAAAGGCGAATCGGGAAAAAACCGGGAAAATCTTTCGACGCTCAATATAAGTTTTATATTCGTTGCAAAATCTTCCATTTTTTTGTAGTTTAATAGTAGAATGTTGAAAGTTCACAAAACAACTCTGAATATGCATGATAATAGCTGCTAACTTATAAAAAATCGCGTTTCAAATTAACTTCCTGTGGTGGTAATTATTTTAGTGCTAGAAACTTTGCTCTCTTTTATTTATTTGATAATAATAGAAGACGACTATGATTTATAAACGTTATTTAGTGTTTGAACCAGCATATATATTAAAGGTAAGTCTCAGTTGTTATTGGTTTTAATGTATTGGATTAAATAAAAATACATGTAAAAATCTGTTGTTTTTGGGGATATTGGGGACGTCTTAGGTACAAATAACAACGAAAAAGGGGTCAATTGGGATGAGAATACGTGAAATGGAAACGACCTAAGTATAAATAGGTACAGGTTTGTAGGGTTGTCTATGTAGTTATAACAATATTTTTTAAATTTGTTGGTAAAAATCTGGTTTATCGATGCGAAATTGGGAATAAGTCTTTAGTTGAAATAGATAAGCAATTTAATATAAGTAAGTCGATTTTACAGAGACATGTAACAAGATCAATGAAATCTCAAGGTGGACAAAAATGTCTAAGTAATACATAATAAAATATTTAATATTTGTTCAGAGTGGGGGTATTCATCTGATTAATCCATGGAATAACCGACACACCTAATCTCTTAACCCAGATAGAAATATCAGCCCCTAAGTACTTACCAAGAACGGAGAAATATAAACCGTTTCTAAGAAAGCCCACTATATATGTATAAATATATATATATATTTTTTGTTGTTACTGCATTGTCGATTGCACTGTCGATATAATTGAGGTGATGTCTGCCATGTACTTTTGTCAGTTTTTCAATTTTTTTTATTGATGATCACTTTGTTGGTGCAACTAAATAAATAAATTAATTAAAACTATATATAAAAATAAAAGTAGTGCCAACCCTAGCAAATTTCTCACTTCGTCCCAATTAACCGCAATTTTCGGGTAAATAGGGATTACACCTATTTTTGCATTTTTTGCTTAAACTGGAATGCTACTTGCATAATTTTAAATTAGACAACAAAGATGCCCCCAAGACTCAATCATTTTGATCCTGATATAGCATTATATACATCAACAACTACCTTAAAATTGCTCATAAAGTTGGAATTTGTCCCTAATCGCCCCATTTTACGGTATTCATTACAATTTACTTTTACCCAGTTCTTAGGACTGTGGTTTTTGGAACTGGCAATACAGTTTATTTCAACTTTCAGTAGGTGTGTGTGTACCACAAATTGAAATAAAAGATTGTATATTAATATTTTTTTATTTATTGGCTTTGTAGGCAGACGAGCATAAGGCCCATCTGATGGTGAGTGGTTACCGTCGCCCATGGACTTCAGCAATGCCAGGCGCAGTGCCAAGCCGCTGCCTACCGTATAATACTCTCTTTAATAATAAAAATAATAATAAATTAAGAACATTAATTATTACACCAATGGAGTTGTTCGCCCCATTGGGGAAAGCTCCAATAACCACTAAATAGTTAATCCCTATGAAGGTACATTCATACACGTTATCATCATTAAATTTGGCTCTACAAATCGATATATATATAATGTCTTGCAGGTGATGGGTTACGAAGAACAATATGGCGGTATAGTCTTAGACCCGTGGCAGCCGCCCGCTAGTGGAACCAGGATTGAACCCAATGTCTTCTATTTCCCCGTACGCAATGTTCATACCATGTCGCCGCGGTATATTGAAGTAAGTGTACCGTTTTCTAATACATTTTTATTGTCAATTAATGTAATGGCCTAATGAATATATGAATTATAACAGTAATATGTCATTTCACGTTTAACATGTATTGTTGATTGTAATATCATAATACTGAGTGTTAGGAGACCGCTTTCGAAAATGAAGACAGACGATAGTACCTACTAATAACATCTTTGATGATGAGACGGAAAAAATCATTAAAAAAATCACATTTTAAAACGTTTTATTAGCATTGTTTACGCTCCATCATGCTAGTACAGCTAAATGAAACGATAGTTTCATAAGAAATACATTACATTACTATTAAAAAAAAAACCAGCAATGAGACACAAAATCAAAAACAACTGATGCTCGGATCAACGAACGCCCAGGCGCGGCGTTTCTTTTACATGCTCACCTAAAATTATGTTATTAAAAAAAAACATGTGTGCAATTCACACGTGGTAGAAGTGAAACCTTCCAAAATTAAAATACAATTATCCTAAACGTCTTAAGTATATGTAAAATTTTGTCATTAGTAAATAATTGTAAGGTAGCGCCCTCTGTGAATTGATATTTTAATTTCACGTATAATCCTAAATTAAAATTCACTACAAGAGCTTTCATACACACGTTAGTATTAAAAAATCTCACAGATGGCGCTGTATTAAATAGTATGTATATTTCTGTCTCATTCTTTGCTGGCTTCATCCTACACATTTTTGTATTTGTGTCTCTTACCTGTCGTTTTTTCCGTTGCATCCGGTTTGAAATCACAACGATTCTAAAGAAGTTTTCACTTCAAAACAGCTCATACAAATTTTCAATTGTCACAATGTTTTCAGGTTATGCGCAAAAAATCCCATTTGGTACTACGAATGTTGGAGCAGCGTATTGGACAAGAGCTCCTGCTTCAAGTATTTAACAAGCAGTTGGCGTTGGCCACCAATGCGGCCAATACAAAGATCGGGAGTGGGCTATGGGGCCACTTGTTGCTATCGACCAACTTGTTTGTCAAAGCTATATTCACGGTGACTGGTAAAGATATGGCTGTGTTCGTCGACCAGTGGGTGAGGACCGGAGGGCACGCCAAATTTCAATTGACATCAGTCTTTAATAGAAAAAGGTAATAATACATAGTAACACTAGTTTTAAAGTACATGAGTTAGTTTATGACTCAATGATGACATTTTGAACATTACAATGTTTGTGATCAGGGATATGAGAAAATACAATGAAAAAGGATAAAATGAATAAGAGATATCACAACAAAAGTTTTCGACATAGATTCAGCTCTGTTATCTTTTCATTTGAAAATAGCCTATATTTTTTTAAAATGTACATTAGAGGAGGGCAGATTGTTATAAAATGGTGATATGAAGATGTTAAGATGATGTAAATAAAATAAAATTTAGAAAAGGTTGAAAAGGCATGTTTGTCTTTATTGAAAATCGACAATAAACAACAATAATTACTTCTTTCTTCTTTTTCTTCACCTTATCCCACTATTTAGAGTCGGCACAGTTAATTTTTCTCTTCCATTCTCTACTATCAGCCGTCAAACTCAACATTCAGTCCTCTCTCTCTCATATCGTTATTCACACACTCCATCCATGTCTTCCTCGATCGACCTCTTCTCCCTCTACCTTGCACTACCATTTTCATACATCTTCTAGTCACATGCATCTTCTCTCTACGCATCACATGTCCATACCACGCTAACCGCCCGCTCTTTAATTTGTTAATTACCGGGGCTGCTTTCACACTTCCTTTACATTACATAATTACCTTAATTATAAATTTTAATTACATTTAACCACCTGGTGAAGATCAAGTAATTTTTTTTTGTTGTTATTATTTTTTCAGGAACACCGTAGAACTTGAGATACGACAGGACTGCGTGCACGAGCGCGGTATACGTAAATACGTGGGTCCCCTGCTCGTCCAGTTGCAAGAGTTGGACGGTACATTCAAGCACACATTGCAGATTGAGAATACGGTGGTCAAAGCCGATATAACTTGTCACAGCAAGAGTCGGAGGAATAAGAAGAAGAAGATTCCTTTGTGCACCGGAGAAGAAGTAGACATGGATTTGTCGGCAATGGAGTGAGTATGAGGGCTTAAACCACACCATCAAATATGCTTTATCTAAAAGTTTCAAACAAGAGTTTAACTTATATTCGTTTGTCTAATAGACGACTTTATTAATGGTAACGATACAATATAGGTTTTTTGATGTACATAGATCAATATAAAACATATATTAGATTAATCCAATTAACCCCTTACATCTCAAGGTTCACCATGTGTTTCGATAACCACTTAACATTAGATGGGTTGTCAACTTGTTCACCCAACAATGAAGTGACTTAAAAAGGGCAAATCATTTAGTAGACTGAGTTATTCAGATCATAAACTTAAATATATACATATATAAGTTACCTTACTCTTGAGTTGATAATAGAGATGGAATAGTATTTTTTTTACAGTAACCATTGTCGTTATTTGCAGCGATTCTCCTGTACTGTGGATTCGTCTGGACCCGGAGATGTCGTTACTGCGTAGCACTATAATATCGCAGCCGGACTACCAGTGGCAGTACCAGCTGCGTCACGAGCGTGACGTCACCGCGCAGAGCGAGGCCATAGACGCGCTGCACACGTTCCCCGAGCCGGCCACGAGGAAGGCTCTCACGGACACCATTGAGAACGAACAGACGTTCTATAAGATACGGTGTAGGGCAGCGCATTGCTTGACAAAGGTGATGTTGATTTCTGCATACCCTCAGATTTTGGATTGTAGTTTAATATGTTGATAGCTCGGAGCTAAGTGACTATGGTTCTATTCTCAGGCCGCTACCAATTTTTGTGTTTTTTTTAACGTAGCTTATCTCTGTATGTTTGCGTCTCCATGACTAGTGCTCATAGACATAACGTGAATGCTGCCACTGACCATGAAATATCTGAATTGTATAGTACAACGACTGATTAAATTATGGAAATGATTGTTTGGCGACAGATATCGTGGGCAGGTACAGGAACAACGTACCAAAATAAAAAAAAATGTATTGAATTTTTTTACGTGATAACGTCTTATAAATCGACGAACACCGGTTACGCGCACGAAAAAGTGTTACGTTCTGCCTGAGTATGAGCGTGCAAGCGAGAGCGCGGAACAGGCGATAGAGAGGCACGATCGGCCCAAGCGTTGGCTTGTGACACATTTATCTCTATTCGCGCGTGACGTCAGAGCTAGCAGTTCGACTAGTTCTCAGTAGAAGTAGGTTATCACATAAAACTATCGTCCCTAATTTTATTTTTCATTAATCAGGTGGCGAATGCAATGATAAGTTCATGGGCGGGTCCGCCGGCGATGTTGACGATCTTCCGCAAAATGTTCGGTTCGTTTTCCGCGCCGCATATAATAAAGCAGAACAACTTCGACAACTTGCAGCATTACTTCCTGCAGAAGACTATACCGGTCACCATGGCTGGTACGTAACGCGTTTCAGATGGACCCGTAAAACAAAATATATCAAGGGATATTTAAGCGTCATTTTTTGGAACCTCAGGGACTTCAGTTCTCTCTGTATTTTGTACCGTATGTTCCATGGGGAGTTCCTCTGAGGAATTTTGTTTGGGATGATCCCGTCATCTCGTTTTTATCATCGCACCGCCCGCCACCGGAGTAGAGTTCATTCATACTACTTGGAGCCACTGCGTTCATTCGCAGTGCGTTTCCAGAGATCTTTTTCCATGGTGTTCCCTGAGCTCTATGACATCTCCTTCTTCAAACGAGGCTTGTGGAGAGTACTTAACGGTAGTCAGCGGCTTGGCTATGTCCCTGGCATTGCTGAAGTCCATGGGCGACAGTAACCATTCACGATCAGGTGGGCCGTGCGCTCGTCTGCCTACTAGGGCAACAAGAAAAAAAAACTTTTATCTTTGTAATTAAAGGTGCGTTTTATTTGATACTAGCGTCAACAGTTCGATGTTTTTAATTGAACTTCAATTTAGTTTACTCCATTGAAATAGCTAAATATTTTTTTCGTTATGGTATTTTTTCCAAATTTTAAACTTTAGATGCCTCTCTTGTAATGTTGCAAAAATGTCGCTTTCGAGAGATATTACGAGGAATACACAACCCTTAGGGATCTATGTTATGTTAACAGAGTCTTCGCGTTGTAATATCTTCTAACGAAGGCCTTAACCAATTATCATCATAGACCTGGACTTCGTACTCCCAATTATGCAATAATTGAATAAAATAATAAATATACCGTTCACATTACGAAATGAATTTGACTTTGAAAATTTACTCTCACAGAAAATGGTCAAAACGCAGTGACAACTGAAGACGACTGAAACTAAATTTTCACTAACCCAAATATTTCGTTTTCAGGTCTCCGGAACATCCACGGCATCTGTCCACCGGAAGTCGTGAAATTCCTCTTAGATCTCTTCAAGTACAACGACAATTCGAAGAATCATTTCTCTGATAACTACTACAGAGCTGCTTTGGTGGACGCTCTCGCTGCCACGATCACTCCAGTCATATCCGTGCTGCAACCCGTTAGTATGAGAAACATATCTATAGAATATAAGTCTAAGTTTCAGAACTAGGCGTTCAGTTTGAAATTACTATTTTATTCATTCCTGCACTGGGAACGAAAGTGGCCAGTAAGTATTGAGATAGGCTGCGACATTTACATTAAGCTGTTACATTGACGTTAGAATCAGTCACGCGCATGCGCGATCGAAAAAATCTAGGAGGCCATGATCCTCGCCATTACAATAAAAGCGTTGTATATTTTTACATAAAATATTTAGTGATTTTATTAGAGCCGCTTTTATGTTATGTATTTTATTTTTATGTTTTACTTATTATGTACGTAGTACTTGAACCATTTTACCACGTTTCACTTGCGGAGTAAATAATAATAATGGTTGATTCGAAGTAAGTATCAGTTGAATGGAATATTTGAAATGTATTTAACTGATAATTATTTTTAGTAAATGTATCTTTTTTATTTGATTGGTATTGTTAATTTTAAGTATGTTTCAATGATACTATGTACACGTATGGATTTGTTGTTGTCTGAAATAAAATAAATCATTCATTCATTCATTCATTCATTCATTTAGGCGTCCTAAAAGCTGGTCTGCTATCTATCACTATGAAGTTATTGAAGTTAATTTAGAATTTCACGTCACACAGGGCGCGCCGATAACGGCAGACTCCCTGTCGGCGGACTCCAGACTGGTCCTGGAAGAGATAACCCGGGTCCTGAATTTGGAGAAGGTGCTGCCGTGCTACAAGAACACGGTGACGGTGAGCTGCCTGCGCGCCATCCGCCGCCTGCAGCAGTGCGGCCACCTGCCCAGCACGCCCATGATATTCAGGGCCTATGCGCAGTACGGACAGTACATTGGTAATTTGTGCTTCCATAATTTTTCGTTGGTGTGTTGCATGTCGCGTGACGGTCGGCTGCGGTGTAGGGATGAAGTGAAAGGCGCTCGTCAGAGCAGCCAAAGCCAATATGCGGGGCCTATAGTTCTCAGCAGCTGACCGTGTAGTGTATAGACTATTACTCATTTGTGCCAGTGCTCCACGCTGCTTTGTTTGTTTTTGTCAGTGTTTAATATAAAAAAAAGTTTCACTTTTACTGTGGTTTCGACGAAAACGACAAACGAAAACTAATGACAGTTCTTAGGACTGAGGCACGGCTCTTCAAGAAGGCTGGTTGGTAAGTGTGATAGCGTCTATGCGCCTTCATCGGCTAGCTCTGTCGTAGCACGAAGTTAGCCGAGTTCCGACGATACCGCAATCGTGCTGCCATCTCTCGGGAATCTTGCTACGTTTCGTTTTGCTACCTAACTAATGACCGCCACCGACATATAGTTGAAACAAGAGAACGTGACGGTCTTCACATTGTTGTATCCTTGTTTTTCAATACAAATTCCTCATCTGATAAAGTGGATATCAGCGAATTTACATTACGAAATTATTAGCATGAAATTAATTTCGTGACATTAGTTTTACCAACAGTTTCACGTGTAATTTAATATTTTCGTAATGCATGCATTAATCTCATGAGTGCAAATAAGTTTCGTGCCCTTCGCGATTTTTTGATGAAATTAGTGTCATGCAACTAATTTGATAGTGTAGAAGGCTCAACGTGAAACTACTGTCGTGAAAGCGCCTGCGGATGTATGTATTTTTAGCTCGCGCGCGCTTCAAGCGTTGAAAATGGCAAACCAACGATGAGTACACATAAAAATATACAATTCATTAATGAATATCAGCGACAAGAGTGTCTCTGGGACCCGAAACACCTACAGTAAAAAATTAAAATTATCTTCACTCATTCGATAATAGTTTTTATAGCTCTCAGGATCTTCATCTGCTAATTCAGAGACTAATTTCGTTGCGCCTAAATGCCTTCTTGTTAACCATCCTCGAATCTACCAAGTTCTTTTTTTTTCTTGATAGTCTTTTTATAAATTTATACATAAGTACAATTTCTTTAGTTACATTGAATACAGCAAAATATAGCTTTGATGCTGATGGCGCCATGGTTACTGCGATACTGAGGATTTCGCGACACTAATTTTTTTACGAAATTACTTTCGCACATATAGAAACTACTTTCGTGAAACTGAGTTCAACATGCATGACACTAATTTCGTAATGTAAATTCCGCATAAGTCCAATGAGTACGGAAGGTTTTAGATAATGAATGATACGTTTGAACGAAACCAGATGTGCGACTGGCGGCCTTCGAGTGCCTGGTCGAGTTCGTCCGAGTGGACGGGAAGCCGGAGGACCTGGCGTCGCTGCTGACGGCCGTGGAGAGCGACCCCGACCCGGGCGTGCGGCACGGCCTGGCGCGCCTGCTCGTCGACACGCCGCCCTTCGAGCGCGCGCAGAGGCACCGCCTCGACTCCGAGACGGTGGTGCACAGGTACCCGTGACGCGCTCGATGATGTGCATACCTAGAGACATAATCATTGGTTACTTGTCGTCGTGGCCTAAAGGATAAGACGATCGGTGCATTCGTATCGAGCGATGCAACCGTGTTCGAATCCCGCACGCGGATACCAATTTTTGTATTGAAATACGTACTTAACAAACGTTCACGATTGACTTCCACGGTAAAGAAATAACATCGTGTAGTAAAAATCAAACCCGCAACATTATAATTTGCGTAGTTACTGGTGGTAGGACCTTTTGTGAGTCCGGGCGGGTGGATACCACTGCCTTGCCTATTTCTACCGTGAAGCAGTAATGCGTTTCGGTTTTAAGGGTGGGGCAGCCGTTGTAATTCTACTGAGACCTTAGAACTTATATCTCAAGGTGGGTGGCGCACTTACGTTGTAGATGTCTATGGGCTCCATCAACCACTTAACGACAGGTGGGCTGTGAGCTCGTCCACCAAATTAAGCATTAAATATATATTTTTAACTGGTAACACCTGTAGCCTAAAGACAAAAATCGTATTTTTTCACAGAATATGGAACAATATAAACAGTAATTTGTCGAACGACGCTCGTCTCCGGTGCGACCTTGTGGACCTGTATTACACGTTGTACGGCGCTAAACGTCCTATTTGCTGTCCGCTACCCGAAATACAAGCGATGATAAAGCAGAACCATCAAAAAGAACGAGAACGCCTCGAGAGGGAACGAGAAAGGGAGAGGGAAAAGGAAAGGGAGAGGGAGAGACAGAGCAATCTGGAGTTGAAGCCCGTGATCAAACAGGAGATTGATGACGTAAGTTAATATTTAGATTTTTCTAAACAGATTTGAGTTTTTTTTTAATGTAATTGGTAATTATATTTTAATCAATACAAAACGACTTTAAGTCCTAAAAATGTTTGCCATATTGTTCAATATTTATAAGTAAAACTAGTGAAAGCTGAACATTATATGTCAGTGATTTAGAGTTATAAATAAAATACACATTGATAACTATATCTGCTTTCGTCTCTGTTCTGTAATATTTATAGGTGAAATACGATTCGACGATTGGTCCAATGACGAGTACATCGCTATTGGACAATAAAATGGACATCACAGATGAGAACGTGCTTCCGGTTCCGCTGTCCAGTATCAAAGAGGAGGACGTGAAGGTTGACGTAACGACAGTTTCCGCTGAAATTCCCTTAAGAGTTTTTAATGTAAGTCCTCGTTTTTAACCTTTCCTTTAACTGTTAGGACTATTGAACTCCACCTCCTGATATAATATTGTGTCCCACCATTTATTATGTATGACTGAAAATAAATCTTAATTGTATGTGTCATTTGATATAAATCACTGCATTTAAAACAAAATTATTAAATAGTTTTTTCAGTCAAAATACACAGATCATAAAACACAGTTTTATACATATTATATGAAAAACTGAATTCCTAATGAATTTAGTATTCCGATGTTTTTCGTAGTATTATTTCATCTCGCTTAGATTTTATTGCAGTTAAGTTCCGAAGTCGAATTTATATGTAGCTTGAAAGCGGTGAAACTTTTCCGAACTGTCTACTGTTTGTATATTACTAAAATACTTGATTCGAAGAAGCATTTGTAACTACATTAAATAATATATCGAATATATTATAATATTATACATAATAAAAAGTAACTTTAATTGGTTCAGAGGACATATTGATTTTTCAAATTTTTCTACAGTTCAGTGTAGATCTTGAATTTTAAATTTGTTTTAAGTGATGCTAGAGAAGCGAACATTGTAGTGCATGCACTTTTTGTTACATATTTTCATTCAGTTCGCAATACTATAAAGAAATAAAAAAAAAAGGTTGTTTTTAGTGCTGTTAATACCCAATGTTTTCAGTAATGTTTGTATTTTTTTTAATATTTGATCACCAGTTGATCTTTACATTTATCGAAATGATACATAACATTAATAGTATTTAAATTTTTCTATGACAGGATGATTCGAAACGAGAATTCAGTTCAGATAATGCTGTGGCTCTGCCCGGTATCCCGGGGACTTCGGGACCCATCGGCTTCGAACCTGGAATGTTCAGGCCCCTGAAGGATGAGCTCGGAGCCCCTAAGGTTGGTTTTAGCTATTAAGTGCCTGGCGTGAAGTTCAATATAATTTTCACTTTCGGTGGTCATGAATGTGTTTCGATTTCTTTAAGGGAAAGTCTTTCTTTAAGGTACTCCTTCTTTCAATCCTGTACAAAAAAAAGAATCGAACCGGATAAGCTTGATGTATGTCGTACAAACAGACTTCTTCGTACTCAATTTTATAAAAACAAAATTATTTGCCATGATGAGCTGACGAACTATTCTGTAGTATATAGTCATTGAAGTCTGAAGCAGTTAATGGAAGCTATGCACAGAATGGTGGTGAATACCGTACATGTTCAAATCGGAATGGGTGATTGCTTCGCGATAGAAATAGATAGATCGGTCAGCGTTAATGCTAATACTAATTTATGGCTTAGGTATAAATAGAAAAATAAAATCTAAATTCAATGACAATCAATTATAGTGGACAATTCACAAAATAGTATCAAATGGAGATATTATATATATTTATAGCCTTGAGAAATAAATTTTTTTTTTGTATTTAAAAAAATAAAGTATTTTTGTATTTTTTTGTATTTTTAAAAATATAATACACGAAGAATATAATCTGTTGTTTATAGGCAAAGAAAAAGAAGAAAGAGAAAAAGAAGCACAAACACAAACATAAACACAAGCACAGCAGCAAAGATAAGTCTAAAGAGCACAAGGACAGGTCGTTGCCCCCGAGCCTGCCCCTCGGCACCGACCATCTGAAGATTAAAGAGGAGACCCGTGAGACTCTCAGCTCTTTCAGCTCGAGTCAAAGTCCCTCTGAAGATATCTCCAGCACGCAGGGCAATATGAGTTTTTGAAGATTTAAATTATAGAAGATAAGATTAATTGTAATGAGTACAGTAGATTGGGGGGAATAAGGACAAATCTGGGATGTCACAATACTTTTGTCGGGTTGTTAGAGATGTAACTTTGTTAAACTGAAAATGATTTTTAATTAGTGTTTAAGAATATTAAATAGTTTAATGTAGTCATAAAAGTTTTGTAATTCATTTAAAGATGTTAAAAAGTTAATTACCTAAAGTTAGGTACCTACCTAACAACAATAGTGCCAGCCCTATCGAAAGACTATTGTCCCCATACGTACCCCGATTCACCCCAATGCCTAGGTGAATAGGGACAAGTGGGTTTTGTAACTTTTTATGATTATTCTTTAATAAACTGTATCTTAATGCATTATAAATGAAAATTTTAACTACCGGAACCATTATGATCTCCGTTTTAACTACAAAAAAAAAACCATAAAAATGTCGAATTTAAAGAGTATCCCGATTTTCCCCATTTTACGGTATGTAGAGTTTAATAATAATAAAAATGAAAACGTTAATGTATTTTGGTTTTTTACTGAAACATCCCTTTTAAGCTTTATAGTGTGTCAGGTTTACTAATGCTAGAGCGTATTGGCAGTCCGCACTGTTCAGTTTTGAAGGGTGATACCGCCATTTTCTCAGGGGGAGGGCGGCCATTAAATAGTGTTGTCTATGGACTTAGATGATAAACTTAGATAAACGTGTACCAGTTGGATAGTTTGTGGAGCGAGAACAACAAAAAAAATAGATGTGTGGTGTCGTGGGACACCGGATAGGATCGAAGTTCCTTATTATAAAAATATTAATTTTAAGTTCTATTCGAGGTATAAAGAAAATAATTATTCGGGTAACCATTTTTTATTATGATTTTTTTATTGATAATAATAAAAATAAAACTACAAAGTTATCAACTTTATTTTATTCACAATTATTTATAAAAAATGTATAATAATAATATACAAAGAAACAGCTATTTATATGAATAATAACAATAATAATAATAACCGTCATCACGTAGTCTATACATTAAACACCGTATAGCCATCATACTAAGACTATACAAAAATAATAAAAATCTTACGTTACGGACGATTTTTCCCGGTTAGGGTACCCCTCCGCATCGTCCCATAAGGAACTTCGTTCCAAAAACAATGTGAATAATTATTAGGCAACTATTACTTTTACGTTTTAATCTCTTCGAAATTCTAAAGTATTAATTAATAATAATAAATAAGTGAGAACCAATTACGCTCGGTCATCCGCCCTAATTTAGGGTTCCCTGTGTTATGGGTTCCAGACTGACATACATACTTATATAAGAGAGAGAGAGAGAATACACTTTATTGCACACCAAAACACAATTTACATTCAAAAACAATCAAAAAAAGCAGATACATTTGTACAATAGGCGGTCTTATCGCTAAAAGCGATCTCTTCCAGACAACCGTTTAATTTATAGAAATTCTGGAAAATATAAGTTTAAATATGTATGTATATGTACCCCCGCCCTCGCTTCGCTTCGGAAACATTAACTATTATTACTGATAACCGAGGCCCGCGATGTTACCCGCGGTTAAGAAATGTACCATACTAGCGACCCGCCCTCGCTTCGCTTCGGAACTGTAATTAATTATTGATCTTATTGAATTCTCTATCTTCATCTTTCATAATATCGCGCACTCGTTTGTTTATCCACATAACTACTCGTACATTCGCTCAAATGATGTAGTGTAAATGGCAAAGTTTATCTACTTTAAATACCAGATGTGATAAAAGTGTTTATTATGATTTTAAGGCTCAATTTACTATTACCAAATGTGCATTAGAAATAATCTTGTTTATAGTTAACTATTTTGACGATAATGGCTCACACGTAAAAGTTAGATAGATATTATATGCTGTCTGGTATGCTGGACTATTTATGATAAATATTTCCATTATCTATATCTATACTAATATATAAATCTACAGTGGTTTTTGCGGATGTTCCGTTATAACTACTGAACCATGCATCCCATTGACTTGAAACTTGGTATCCATGTAGAAAATACATCTAGTTAATGGATAGGCTAATATTAGTATGAGGGTTGGACTCCCTAATAATAATGACAATAAATAATAATGTTAATTTTAAATGCAGCGAAGCGGGCGAGTACGGCTACTACATTATATACATGTAACTCCAACGGTTTTTGGACGGACAGATAATAGACTTTATTTAATTTATCAGAATTAACATAATTCCAATGTTTGTAATAATAATTAAATAGTTACAAAAGAAATGCGGTGCATTGATGTTATCTTAAAAAACATACATTCAAGCGACAAGTCATTAGCTAAATCAAATTCAAAGTGACGTCATGCTAAGTAATAGGAGTGGGTAATATCGGTTTTGCCGCGTATCGAATCGTATCTATATATCGAGGATCAATATCGGATATTGAATCTATATATTTTCTGAATCTATATATTGATGGATGCTAGTAGATTTTCTCGATTCATGATATTTGAGATTTGAAACGATACGCTGATATAATATCGTAGTAGATATAAATTTAAGTCAACGTTATACGGTTGGTTTTCTGATATCAATTTATAATATGATCTTAAAGTAATAAAAAGAACATGAAAATAAAAATAACAAAAAAACTTTCCTTCATGCTTTTACCAGGCTTAGGACTGGCTACATTATTTTCAGATTTTAGTATTTTGTGTCTTAATTTAAAATTACAAAATATACCAAAAGAGTGTAGATTTCAAAAGTTTAAAACAAACACAAGAAATAAACTCAATTATTTGGATTCAACTAAAAATAGAAAAATGTGTACTTTAAAAATCAAACACAAAAAACTTTTAAGTATTTATAAACACTTGTCCAAAAATTCTAGTTCAAGGTCAAAGCGCGTGAAATTAAATTCAACGATGCAAATAGGCTATACTGCATTCAAGTTAGGGTCGAAAGTTGAAACTTCTTTCCTTAATTGTATCCTGCTGATACGCTAAGAATAATCTACAGACATATGGACTTAAATATAAGGTTTACAATTGTATGGATAATGCCTGTTTCTGTTTCATTCATCACATGATATCCCTATCGTGCGCTCAGTCACTCTGGCCGATTCGATACGAACCAAACGAATATTGCTGATATTAACGAATCGGTACGATATGCCGATGCGCATCACATCGAGCAATATCGTGTATCGGCTGATATCGAAATATAGATTTCGATTCACGAATCGGTACGATATGCCACGATGCCGATGCGCAACACATCGAGCAATATCGTGTATCGGCTGATATCGATATATAGATTTCGTGCGGGGCGATATCGGATTCAACGATATTGCTGCGATATATAGATATTGAATCTATATACGATTTATATCACCCACTCCTACTAAGTAATCTTAACCTAAACAGTACCATCACAGTATTTGCCACGTACCATCCGGCTATGGAATGAGCTCCCTTCCACGGTGTTTCCCGAGCGCTATGACATGTCCTTCTTCAAACGAGGCTTGTGGAGAGTATTAAACGATAGGCAGCGGCTTGGCTCTGCCCCTGGTATTGCTGAAGTCCATGGGCGACGGTAACCACTCACCATCAGGTGGGCTGTATGCTCGTCTGCCTACAAGGGCAATAAAAAAAAAAGTACCAAGAAATTATACATTCAAACATTCATTAATATAAAACATTCCATTTTTAATTACACAAAATCGCATTACACTATTGTACCCAGTATTTAGTCAAGGCAGACGCATGTAACCTTTATTATCAGTTGGCGGACGATTTTAAATCACTTTAATTTTGTTTTCAAGTTTTGCGTTGTTTATTAGTGAGATGACATAATAAAATGCTATCAAATAATTCGAGTTGAATTATGTGCTTAGTTATCATCATCTTGTATAATAAAATGTAGTGAATCTCTGTTTTTTTAATGTAAGCAAAGTGAGCCGGTCGTGACTCTGAATTTGTTGGCAGATTTAAAATAAAAAAGGGTGGTAAACTAACCACCATTGAATAGGGGCGAGCCTAAGGCCAAGTTCAAGGGAAATGGGTCTGACTTCCTTGGACATCGTTAACGCTAAAGGCGTGTTTATCTTATTTTATAACCCAATAGTAAAACCTATTTAAATTTTATTTATAAATGTCTTTTTTTATTGCTTAGATGGGTGGACGAGCTCACAGCCAACCTGTTAAGTGGTTACTGGAGCCCATTGACATCTACAACGTAAATGTTTATTTATACGCAACGTATTTTCTTATGGTGTCAATATTCTACTGTCATAGTTAATACAGTTGTTTAATACCGTAAAGAAAACAATACGAATCATCTCTAATTATGAATTATTAAGGATTATATAGATAACTAAACCCTTAATAAAGTGTTTTATTGCATCCACAAACGTTATATAATTTGTAGGGAACAGCCAAGTCCTTGCTTACAGACTGACTTTTGACTTTTATTACACGATTTTATTGCTCACGTGCTATGCAAATACGTAGGTACACGTATTTAGAAAAACTAGAGATCCTGCAGTAGTCGAAATTCGACTATAATTGGAATTGTAAGTTTGTACACTATTATGATTGTATTTTATACTTCTACAATCACAAATTTCGCCTTGGCCTTGGCTACACTATAAAAAATTATTAATAAAGACAAACAATATTTAATCTATTGTCAATTTGACCACAGAGGTCAAGAACAAAAGTTTGACAGTAAATAGTATGCATGCGTGTGTGCGTCAAATACATGGTATGTAGTGTGTGTAATGTTTTCTTTATTGATTTAACGTATCTTTTATGCATTATTTAAAAAAAAAATTAGCATTGTGCACTTCTTGTTTATATTCTCTATAAGTGTGGAAAATTCATACTCCTCCGTCCGCGCAATTTTCGTAAAAAGGGATACAAAGTTTTTACTTCACGTATTAATATATAAATGTGCGCTCTATGTGCGAGTTTTAAATCGGCATACTCGTGTCGGGAACTGGTGGCATGGATTATTCTGACTTGCCATAATTGGAGGATTTGCCAAATATATTTTATTTTTTCGGACCGTCGGTCTACCGAGCAATATCACCCGCTCGGTGGAAGATCTTCCCTCCGTCGCTAAGCCTCCCCCAATTCGGAATATCATGTTAATTTCTTGGTGCTGCTTAAGTTAAGATTACTTAGCATGACGTCACTGATGAGTTTGATTAAAGTATGTGAGTTTGTTTCTCTGAAAGATCGAATCTCGAACGATGTGATCCGACAGAGAACCAAAGTTATATACATAGCACAGTGAATTAGTAAGCTGAAGTGGCAATGAGCTGGCCATACTAGCCGGACAACATATAACACGTTCTTGAGTGGAGACCGCGAATTGGCAAACGTAGTGCAGGACGCCCTCAGGCTCGGTGGAGTGATGATCTGTGCAGGGTGGCTGGCAGGAGTTGGATGAGAGAAGCCGAGCATCGTGCTCAGTAGCGAGCAATTGGAGAGGCCTATGTCCAGCAGTGGATTGCTGTAGGCTGATGATGGTGATACTCGTGTCAGGTGATACGAGTAGACCTGAACGTTTCTAACCGGTGCCATATAGGCGGGCTTCGGATAGCCTGCTAACCGAGAGGACTGGCGGTTGTGGCGCCGACGACTGCCGGTCCGGCGTCTCGAGGGGGAGGGTGATGGGAGAGATGTGCTCCGCACTAAACACTTTACTTTCTCCCCTTTGCCTTTTCAAGAGTTCTGACTCATGCGAGGTTCGGACGTGGGTTGTTGAGCGACAGGAGGTTTTAGTCAGTTCGACTCTTGACATGCCTCGCCCTCTATCCCCAGTGGAGGGCGGAAATCCGGCTATTTCCTCCTGATCAAAAAAAAATACCTGAACGTCTCACCCTATTAAATCAACAGATCCATCTACTGACTGAATTGCTATCTCAGTCATCTATTCACTTTTGTTTACAAATGCTTTGAAAATGCTTTCTATAGCTGATTTATTCTATTCAAAAATCATAATCTAATAAAGTTAATATTGTGAAAGTCAATGTGGCTGACTCGACGGTAAGAAACATAACACTGCGGCTTAGTATCGCATGACAATCAGTTCAGGTTACATTGATCTAATTAACTATTGCTAAACGATCTTTTCAAATAACAGAATTTATTGATGAATCCATTAGCCGCAAATTTCGTTAACATTAAAGCTAAGAATTACCGAGATTCACCAGTTTACCCATAAAATACAGAAGAATTTCCATAGGTTGGTTGGTGGATTAGTTCTTTACTCACATTTGAGTTCGACTTTAAGGACAAACAATCGTTATTATAAAGTATGGTTAAAACAATTTTTACGCTTTTATCTTGCGTTTCTTATTCTTATTAAATTATTTCCGACGTTTCGTAAACTACAGTTTTCGTGTGATCACGAAACTAACGACGACTAAATTGTTATTATTCGGTTTGAAATGAAACATTATAAAAATCTAGAAATATTTTTTATAGAAAAAGCAAACGGTAGCTTAAGTTGTCGTGGCCTAAAGGATAAGACGACCGGTGCATTCGTACCGAGCGATGCAACGGTGTTTGAATCCGCAGGCGGGTACCAATTTTTCTAATGAAATACGTACCTACTTAACAAGTGTTCACGATTGATTTCCACGGTGAAGGAATAACATCGTGTAATAAAAATAAAAAAAATCCGCAAAATTATAATTTGCGTAATTACTGGTGGTAGGACCTCTTGTGAGTCCGCACGGGTAGGTACCACCACCCCGCCTATTTCTGCCGTGAAGCAGTAATGCGTTTCGGTTTGAAGGGTGGGGTAGCCGTTGTAACTATACTGAGACCTAAGAACTTATATCTCAAGGCGCATTTACGTTGTAGATGTCTATGGGCTCCAGTAACCACTTAACACCAGGTGGGCTGTGAACTCGTCTACCCATCTAAGCAATAATAAAAAAAAAGTAGCATAATATTTAAATGTCGACGAATAAGACATTTAATTTTAAAGATGAAACCGCAAAAGTAATATTTAGTATAATTTTTTTGGTCCAAAAAAAGGTAATGTCCCACTCTTAAAACCGGAACTCATTATTGCTTCGCGGCTGAAATGGGCAAGGTGGTGATTGTTTCCTATCAGCACAAGGCTCTCAAGACGTCCCACCACTTGGTTTGGAGATAAGAGCGTGAAGACGTCTTGATCTGGGCATTGATAGCTCAAGATGTATATTCCTGCCCTTGCTAGGTCATGAAACTCAAAAAAAATTGTTATACAAAACAGTAAGCGTCATAAAAACATTTGATGGACGTTCAATCCAAAAAAATTTATCAGATCTATAATTAAAATCATATGATTTTAAATATTATATATAAACGGGTTTTGTTAAATTTAATTAGTGAAGTTAATCGAGATTGATAATGAGGTACGTAGGAAACCGAAGGTTGTAACATGTTATGCAATATCAGTAAAACGTATAAAAACACGCTTATAATTCAGTTATTGACGCAGGTCGATACATATATTTTGTCTATATTTTCAGACAAGGTAGATGGTATCATGATATGACTTATTGCAACATAGTTCTTTTTATATACGCTTATTCTGCCTCATGAATATTGAGTGGGGACGATAGTATAACACACAGTACAAAAAGTAGGACTAAAAAAGCATTAATATATATTCCAATAGTTAAGACACAGGATTAATTTTATGACCAGCTAATCCCTCGTTTTTCTGCTACCCCGTCTGATATTAATATTACGAGAACAGAGAACAATTCAGATCAGACGTTGTTCTCAATTTCATGGGTCTAAATTGTTATGATCGAATTTCGATTTCTTTCTCAAAAATAAAATAGTTCAAGTTACTCCTTATACTTAACAGCTGTTTAAAGTGAAAGTTCGGTTAAAATCTGTCAAACCGTTTTGGATTTGAGCCGGAACAAAGATAGAGACAAAATTTAAAATATAAACATAATTGTGATTAAGATATAGAAGTATATACGAAATTTTATTACCAATTACTTAACTGTTTTCCATTGTTGATAAAGAATAGTGAAATTATTGTTAAAATAAAGTTGTATTAAATATTGTAAAAACAGTTAAAAAAGTTCGTAAGACGGACATTACACTCACGCATTATTTCGGAGTTAATAGTGGCAAAGGGACCTCTGCCCACTGCGACAAATGGAGTATAGTTTTTTATGTTTCCTGCCCATTAGCTGGTAGCCGAAAGGGCTATGCCAGCTTCTCGAGGACGGGTAGGTGAGCTAATGGGCTCAACCTGAGAGAACTTGCTAGCACTAGCCATAACAAGAGCAGTGCTTCGCAGAATCTACCACCGGAGTGTAGTAAAAAGGGATTTCTCTCTCTCAAGTCTGCTGAAAGAGTTTCTTTAGGAAATATATAACTTTAGGACGTATTGGAAGCTCGCACAGATAGGTACCAGCATCAAGTCTAATTCTGCCGAGAAGCAATCGTGCGGTCCGGTTTGAACGGTGGGTAAGAATGGCATGACTGAGTCTTCGTCTTTTCCAAGTGTGTTCATTCACCTAGTGATGTCGATGGGCTCCGATAGCCACTTAGCACCAGGTGAGCCTTTCATGCAATTAAGAAAAAAAAATTCCACGCGGTGTATGTAGAACTTAAAAAAAAGTAATAAACATATTTGAACGTTATCGTAAGAATGTAAAAATTTATTTACTTATTAAAAACTGGATACGCTCGAAATTACGTAATATTATGCATCAATGTGAAAATGCTATTTAGTTCCTTATAGTGTGTGACGTTGCGTGTAACTCACTGAAGACATCAGTTGAATTCGAGACAGACACTCGGAAACATCGCTCTGTATGTGATAATTAATTGAAATATATTAAATAATAATATATTTCAATTAAATCGTTCAATATCTATTCAGTATTATTTTTGTAAAATATTACATACAGCACAGCGATGGCGAATTTAGAGAATGGAACGTTCAAGAAACTAGATGTGGTTGTTGTCGGTGGAGGTTTGGTGAGTTTTTTTAAAAGCGTTTGCAAATTAAGGTAATTTAAAAACGTGTATACTATTAAGTTGTATTGGTCGTAGTCACAGTGGAGTATGATCGGGCTTCACTAGTCTTAAATAAACGGGTATTTCGTTTTCCTTTTAAGCAAATTCACTAAAGGATGCAATCTTTTATTTGGTGACAGATAAGTACCAGTAAGTAAGTGCCTTATTATAATTATTCTTGTTTAGGATACCGGTATTTTTTTAAACGATTAGACGAGGTCTCTGTTCGTCTAGTTTTAATTGATCCTCGAGACTGGGGTTTAATTTGGAACACTTATTTTACTTTAGACCTGTTAATGAACCAAATCGTGCTAAGTGGTTACCGGATGCGGCGGCCGGGCGCAAGGCTGACCACCGGGCCGGGGGCAAGGCCCGCCCTCCGGCCAGCAAGAATGCTGAACGAAATCGGCGCCGCCAAGTTAAGCGGCGTCAAAAGAAGCGGTTGGCCGGGGGAGCACCGGCCGGCACTTTGTCCCCCGCTGAGGCGTTCGCGCCCGATAGCGGGGGCAATGGAGTAGGGGAGGGAGCGATGGATGTGGTTCAGTCTTAATGGATCACACCTATCGCTTCCTGCAGGGAAACATGAACCACTCCGCTGGGGCTCAGGACATGTTGCTCCAGACCATGGCGGAGTGGTCAATTGACGTGGCTGTGGTCGCCGAGCCATACTTCGTTCCCCCAGCGGATGACTGTTGGTTTGGGGACGTTGATGGCTTGGCGGCCATACATATCAGAAGAACCGCGATGGTCCCCCCCCTGGCGATGGTGACCAGGGGCCCCGGGATCGTCGCGGTACAGTTAGAAAATATCGTCGTGATCGGGGTGTACTTTTCTCCGAATCGGCCTACCGTCGAGTTCGAGCGGTTCCTGGACGGGCTAGAGGTGATCGCTCGTCACCTCGCTCCCCGTTCAGTGATACTGGCGGGGGACTTCAATGCGAAGTCTGTCGCTTGGGGTTCCCCATTCACGGACGCTCGTGGTAGGCTGCTGGAGGAGTGGGCGGTCGCGGTCGGTCTCTGTATCGTTAATAGGGGCTCGATCGCGACTTGCGTGCGGTGGACGGGCGAGTCTATCGTGGACTTGACGTTCGCGAGCTCGCCCGTCGCGCGGCGCATCCTCGGCTGGAGAGTGGTGGTGGGGGCGGAATCGTTGTCCGATCACCGGTATATCCGGTACGATCTTTCTGCCCCTGCGCCGGCGCCGGCTGCGGGTGCCCGCGGGGTTGACCCCCCGCAGAGTGCATCCCGGTCATTCCCTAGGTGGGCACTGAAGCTCCTGAACAGGGAGCTCCTGGTGGAGGCCTCTATGGTGGCGGCGTGGGCGCCCAAGCGCCCACAACCTGTCGATGTGGAAACCGAGGCCGAATGGTTCCGGGGCGCGATGCACCGCATATGTGATGCCTCGATGCCCCGGGTCGGCTCTCGGCACTCTGGACGGCGACAGTCGCCCTGGTGGTCGCCCGAAATTGCAAGACTGCGTGCGGTCTCCATTCGGGCGAGCCGCCGGTGCACTAGACACCGCCGTCGCCGCCGCCTGCGGCGCGACGAGCCCGTCGCGTTCGCGGAGGAGGAAGCTCGGCTGCACCGCGAATATCGCGCTGCGAAGGACGCCCTGCGGCTGGCCATCAGGCGGGCCAAGGAGCAGAACATGGAGAGACTCTTGGAGGCGCTCGAAGCGGATCCGTGGGGGAGCCCATACAAATTGGTACGCGGCAAGTTGCGCCCGTGGGCCCCCTCTATGACTGAGCGTCTCCAGCCCCAGCAGCTGCGGGACATCGTTTCGGCGTTGTTCCCGCAGGAGCGGGAGGGTTTTGTCCCTCCCGCTATGGGCGGGCCGTCTGACACCGTCGACGGCCAAGCTCCTGCTGAGGTGCCTCGTATTACCGAGGCAGAGCTCCGGGTGGCCGTTGTCAAGATGACTGCGAAAGACACGGCCCCCGGCCCGGACGGAGTCCACGGCCGGGTATTGGCCTTGGCCCTCGGTGCCCTGGGGGACCGGCTCCTTGAGCTATATAATGGCTGCTTGGAGTCGGGACGGTTTCCGTCGCTCTGGCGGACGGGTAGACTTGTGTTGTTGAGGAAGGAGGGGCGCCCGGTGGATACAGCCGCCGGGTATCGTCCTATCGTGCTGCTGGACGAGGCGGGAAAATTGCTGGAACGTATTCTGGCTGCCCGCATCGTTCGGCACCTGGTCGGGGTGGGGCCTGACCTGTCGGCGGAGCAGTACGGCTTCCGGGAGGGCCGTTCGACCGTGGATGCAATTCTTCGCGTGCGGTCCCTCTCGGACGAGGCCGTTTCTCGGGGTGGGGTGGCGCTGGCGGTGTCTCTTGACATCGCCAACGCATTTAACACTCTGCCCTGGACCGTGATAGGGGGGGCACTGGAGAGGCATGGAGTGCCCCTCTACCTCCGCCGGCTGGTTGGGTCCTATTTGGGGGCCAGGTCGGTCGTATGTACCGGGTACGGTGGGACCCTTCATCGTTTTCCGGTCGTGCGTGGTGTTCCGCAGGGGTCGGTTCTCGGCCCCCTCTTGTGGAATATCGGGTACGACTGGGTGCTGAGGGGCGCCCTCCTCCCGGGCCTCCGCGTTATTTGTTACGCGGACGACACGTTGGTCGTGGCCCGGGGGGATGATTTTAGGGAGTCTGCCCGTCTCGCCACAGCGGGAGTGGCCCTCGTCGTCGGAAGGATAAGGAGGCTGGGTCTCGACGTGGCGCTCAATAAATCCGAGGCTCTGTGGTTTCACGGGCCGCGGAGGGCGCCACCCGTTGACACCCACATCGTGGTTGGAGGCGTCCGGATAGGGGTCGGGGTGCAGTTGAAGTACCTCGGCCTCGTGTTGGACAGCCGGTGGGCCTTTCGTGCTCACTTTGCGGAGCTGGTCCCCCGATTGATGGGGACGGCCGGTTCTTTGAGCCGGCTGCTCCCGAATATTGGGGGACCGGATCAGGTTGTGCGCCGTCTCTACGCGGGGGTGGTGCGATCGATGGCCCTGTACGGTGCACCTGTGTGGGCTGAGCCGCGCAACCGGGCCACTATGGCTCGGTTCTTGCGCCGGCCGCAGCGCACCGTTGCCATCAGGGTCATCCGCGGATATCGCACCGTCTCCTTCGAGGCGGCGTGTGTTTTGGCGGGGACGCCGCCATGGGAGCTGGAGGCGGAGTCGCTCGCTGCCGACTATCGGTGGCGCAGCGAGCTTCGTGCTCGGGGCGTGGCGCGTGTCCCCGAGAGTTAGCTGCGCGCGCGGAAGGCCCATTCTCGGCGGTCCGTGCTCGAGTCGTGGTCGAGGCGATTGGCCAACCCCACGTGGGGGCTACGGACCGTCGAGGCGGTTTACCCGGTCTTTGATGACTGGGTGAATCGTGGCGAGGGACGTCTCACCTTTCGTCTGGTGCAGGTGCTGACCGGGCACGGATGCTTCGGGAAGTACCTGCGCCGGATAGGGGCTGAGCCGACGACGAGGTGTCACCATTGTGGACACGACCTGGACACGGCGGAGCATACGCTCGCTGTCTGCCCCGCTTGGGAGGTGCAGCGCCGTGTTCTGGTCGCAAAGATAGGACCTGACTTGTCGCTGCCTGGCGTCGTGGCGTCGATGCTTGGCAGCGATGAGTCATGGAAGGCTATGCTCGACTTCTGCGAGTGCACCATCTCGCAGAAGGAGGCGGCGGGGCGAGTGAGGGAAAGCTCTCCTCACTACGCAGAAACCCGCCGCCGCCGAGCAGGGGGTCGGGACCGGGGTCGTATCCGTGACCTGGCCCCCTAAGAGCTAGGGGTCCCACCCGTTTTGTGCGGGGAGGGACCCAGACGAGGGGTGGCGTGCTCTGCACGCTCACCCGCAATAGGAAGCCGGGTGATGGTAGACCGCGTTCCCCCGACCGCTCTGGGGGAAGGTGTAACGCGGCGCCATCAAAGCGGGCTCTCGGCCCGCTGAACGAGGGAACCGGTGGTCGTTTCGCTGGCGGCCACCGGTCCGGCGTCCGTGGGACGGTGGGATGGATGTAATGTGCTCTGCGTCAACCCTGTCCCGCCGTTTCAATAGCCCCGACTGGGCTCCGGCCCGGTCCGAGGTAGGGCGCCGGTTGTGAGCGGCAGGAGTTTTTAGTGAGGTTCAACTCCCACATACCCCACCTGCCGCGCGGGTGGGGATCCGGCGATTTTCTCCTGTAGAAAAAAAAAAAAAAAAAAAAAAAAAAGTGGTTACCGGAGTCATATAAAAACTATATATTTAACGGCCGTCTGGTGTAGTGGTAAGTGACATGGTCACTACACAAGGGGGTCGCGGGTTCGAATCCCGCCAAGGGAAGATATTTGTATGATAAATATAAATGTCTTTTCCAGGGTTATGGATGTATATTAAATATATGTATGTGTATAATAAAAATCTTACATTTATATCCGTTATCTGGTACCTGTAACACAAGTTCTTTACGAACTTATCACGGGGCCGGTTAACGTGGTGTGATTGTTAGTAAATATTTATTTATTTATTTATTTATTATTTATATTTCATGACATATATTACGACGTGATTGTCCGTACTCATTTTGAAACAACAGCTCGAATAATAATAAGATAAGGACTCTTTCGCCTTTCAAAGCGCGCACGTGGTATCTACGCTTCTATTTCCGCGGACAGCGGTGGTCACTTTCGACCACGGTCACGGCCGCAAGCTTTTCTGGTGCTTTGGCAACAAAAACGCACTATCAATGGAATAAACACAGTGCTTTATAAATATACCCTGACGTTACTAAAGCAGGAAATCATATGTTTCAAAATAAATAATAGTTTAAAAAAACTAACAAAATACGCTTTTAAAGAAAATCCAACTAAAAAATAGAAAATAAATTTTAATAAATTTGAATTAAGAATAGTGTAAGAAAAAATGATTTTATTGTAAAAAAGCTTGGTTAGTTGTTAGTTTTTTTAAAACTATTATTTATTTTTAATTTTTTAGTTGAATTTCAATTATTTCAATATTTTTTTTAAATATTAAATTTTCATCGGTCCTTAATAAGTATACCAAATTTCGAGTTAACCCGACGTTTTGAAGGGGGTCAAAATCATGTTCAAAGATTCCCTTACAAACATACATACATACGTCTGAAGCTAATAAAAGCGTATTAAAAAGAAGTATTTTGCAAGCAATGGCGTTGGTCCGTACGTCTAGAACTCGACGTGTTAATGTTTTTAGACAATTGAGATCTATGAACGAACCGTAGCTCCGCACTTGGTTACGAGATATCGTAATAGAACTGAATGGAAAATACTTTATTATTATATAAGTATTGATTTCCGGTAAAGGAAGTAGCTGACCTTGTCAAGGAACCGCTGTTGTACTCACATGTATATGTTATGCATAATACATAATATAACGTTACATAAAACAAAGTTTATAAATAATTACGTATACTAATAATAAAGCGTGGAATGTGTTTTTATTTATTTGCAATATATTTATACATTTTCATATGCATAGTTTCTATTAAAAAACTTGGAGAAACATATTTAGTTCTATAACATATGTAGTGTGAATTTACGACTTTACCACTACCTAATTCATCGGTATAATATAATATGTATTTGATCGTAATATGTAATATCGTAATATCGATAATATGTATCGATATAATATATATATGGTACAACCTATTCCAGGTGGGATCACTCGAAGCATTATTTTTGGCGAAGAGAGGACATCGCGTTCGCCTGTACGAATATCGAGAAGGTCGGCTATATGAACGATTAAGAATCTCAATAATTTAGATATACATATATTTTATTGCTTAGATGGGTGGACGAGCTCACAGCCCACCTGGTGTTAAGTGGCTACTGGAGCCCATAGACATCTACGACGTAAATGAGCCATCCACCTTGAGATATAAGTTCTAAGGTCTCAAGTATAGTTACAACGGCTGCCCCGCCCTTCAAACCGAAACGCATCACTGCTTCACGGCAGAAATAGGCAGGGTGGTGGTACCTACCCGCACCGACTGACAAGAGGTCCTACTACCAGTAAAAATCTGCACATCTACATAGTTAATTCGTTATTGTATTTTTAAACGAAGACGATTTATTTTGAAAATTACCACCTCATTATTATAATTCATCGTCCATCATTAAATGTGTACTTTATTAATATAAAAGAAAAAAAATATTGCTTTCGTTTAAATTACACAAATAAAACATGCGCATTCTATTTGAAAGTCTAAATTCACATTTATACGAGGCTCTATAAAATATTTGTAATGATTTATAAATTCTCCAAAAAAATTTAAAAAAATAATACCTAATATATGCAATTGAAGCTATGCCAATTTAACGAACATAGAGCCGAGTATTCCTTAGCAGTTATGGAGCACTTTTACAGTAATAATGGTTGAATGAGCTAAAGTAGTATATAGACGTCACTACGAAAATGCCGGCATCTATCTTGAGAGCATTATCGCTCTTCGGTACTGTTGTACCTTTTCGTGTGGGTTCATAAGACCTTTTCTAATTAATGAATAATACTGCCCTTATTCCAGACATAAGAAATACTCCACAGGCCCGAGGTAGATCCATAAACCTGGCTTTGTCTATACGAGGCAGAACGGCGTTGAGAGAAGTCGGTTTAGAAGACCACATGATCAATAATCATGGGATCCCCATGAAAGGACGCAACATCCACCGAATCGATGGTTCCACTTATATTATTCCTTATGATTCTAGAACTAAACAAGTAAGTACTCTTTTAGCAATGGAATATAACAATAATATAGCATTTGTGTTGTTTAATCTGTTTTGAAAGGTAGTACACGTTACAAAAATATAGTCATCAAAGTGAATTACAATTCGATTTTTTTTGCGGGCCTTAGCGCCCTTTCACATCTTTAGGGATGCAATTTCCAAAACAAAAAAATACCTCTAGAATGTAACTATGTACAAGTTCACTATATATTTTAAATCTCTAGATCAATCGGTTAGGATGCTACAATTCTTTAAGGAATCTCTTGTCTAATCCAGCGCATTCGACACGTACTGAGAAAGTGAGAAAGCCTCAGTGTTTCAATAAAAATTTCTTTTGCTTAACACTTTTCATCTTAACAATTTATACTAAGGTCTTGTTTTCTATTTGAATCTAAAAACGCAACCTCTATTTATACATATAAACAATCTTGTTGAAACTTATACAATCTATCACTGTTGATCAGAATTAATATTCGTTGAGAAATAAATTAGTGATGTATTTATTCATTCTTATTTCTTGTTTCCAGTGTATTTATTCCGTTGGACGAAATTATTTAAATGGACTATTATTACAAGGTGACTGTCAATTTATACATATGTAACTATTTATCTTCTAGTACTTATTACATAAGTATTTATACTACGATCTTGGTGTGTACAGGACGTAATTTTATCGATACTTAAACCTAATCCGTGAAAATGTATAACCTAAACACAAACAAAAAAATAATTTAATTCATATGCCAATGTCTATATAGATGCAATCCAGGTAAATTTTTTGAAGGGACAGCTTAAAGCGAAGAGAGTTTTCGGACAGGCTTCTGTGTTGCACATAACCTTTGAGCTTGCTTATTTTTAATAAATAATATTCTGCTAGAAGACCGATTTTTTTTTTGATTAGTCAGCTTTAGATGTGTCAGGGAATTAATAGACGTAATAGTATATTACGCCCCTTGGGAAGGAAAAGAAGAAAAGCTCGGCTTTGCCTCGGCCAGCAATTACATGTGATCTGAGGTTTACTTTTTTACTTTCCAAGGGCTGTATACTATTTTTTTGCCCGACAAAGGCGGAAAGCGGCAACTTTGCTTAGCGCAGCGGGACGAAAGTTGCCACTTTCCGCCCGGAGGGGAAAAACATAGTTTAACGAACATCACAGCGTTCCACCCACTTTAAGACCCGAAGTCTCAGTCTAAATTGTATTTATTGTATGCATATTCGTTGTTGAAATCGGAACGCATAACCGCTTGAGGTTAGAATTATGCGTTCTATGAAAACACACTCTATTTATACTAAAAATAGGCAACCTTTCTTTCGATGACCGGTGATGCGATGATAAAAATATATCCATTTTATTTATAATAGAAGTGCTGTGTACTTAGGAGCTCAGTAACGGTAGCTACTTCACTCAAAACCAAACATACAGACGGAACATGACGTAAAGTAGTACCTCAAAATTTTTTTATTGCTTAGATGGGTGGACGAGCTCAAAGCCCACCTGGTTTTAAGTGGTTACTGGAGCCCATAGACATCCACAACGTAAATGCGCCACCCACCTTGAGATATAAGTTCTAAGGTCTCAAGTATAGTTACATTATATAGAAGTATAGTCAATTGTAAAATTCAGCTTGCCTTAAACCTTTGACAATACGACTGATACTTGGGTCAGCAAAATCGTTTCAATTTTTAATAGTTCCATTACTTTTTACAGAATCTGAAAAGTATGAAAACGTGGAGAGATTTTTTAATCACAAACTGATAGCATCAAATTTGAGAAAAGGTTTTTTATCTTTTCAGAAGTAAGTAAATTAATAATTTTACATAAAATAATAAAAATCTTTTGCAATAATTATGTACTATATCGACAGAAAACACGAGATAATCAATTTATTGATTTACTATTTTTATTTTTTTGTTTTCTACTATTCTAACAGAATAACTTTAAATTTTAGGACTGACACCAAAGAAATAGTTGAAGTCAATGCAGACCTAATCATAGGGGCCGACGGTGCATTTTCAGCTGTGCGCAAAGAAATTATGAAACAACCACTTTTTGACTACAATCAGAAATATATTGAACATGGATATTTGGAATTATGCATACCCCCTGATAGCAATGGCGGAGTACGTTTTACATTCCTTTGACTCTGTCCTTTCCACTTCTTCGACAGGGCATTCTTATTTCGACTATGAAACAGATGATCGACAGAAAAGATCCAAGTATCAGAATTAGAAAATGAATCCTTAAGTCCATCAACTGAATCCTCTTGATTTTTTTCTTATGGCGATGTTTCACAGAATGATCGTGTTGTCGAATAAGGTTTAATTGACTTAGCAATAAACCGTTTTCAACCATTCTTCTTACGTACTTCTGAATTAAATCTCGTAGTGGGAATCCTCGCGATGCAAAAAAAGATATGACGTTTTTATTCGAAAATTCAGACGAATCCAGTTTCACATGCCCGTCCTCACCAATATATCGGTGCTCGTGCAGTAAATAAGAATGTTCTATTTCGATTGCATACATATCTCTTCGGTTTGAAACTAATTTTAGTGACGTATCTGTAAACCTACACTGCGGATTATCTTGTCCCATTGGCAGTTGTTCGTTGTAGGCGAACTCGAAGAACATTCGAGTCGAATTGCTGATGCAGGGCTTATACGGCAAGCTATCGAGATTTTCAAAGTTCAAGTGTCGAGGTACGTTGACCCTGCTTGTAGTCATTGTATATAAACCAGAAAAGTAGAAATTAGTCACAAAAAATGTAAACCAAATCCAAAATAACACGACTAATCTGATGTTTCTCTTCTTTGATAACTTCTTACTTATTTCACCAATAAAGAAAAATCTCCACATTATTTTATAAACATTAACAATTCGGTGGCTTTTCTTTACACTTTTTTCTTGAATTACTCCAAAAAGAATTGAAAATAAAATGTAGGACACACTTATCAAAATCCAGATGGGTATATCGAATACTTTGTAGACATCTTTCCAAACAAGTTTCTCTAAAGTTGGTGTAAAAACTTTGAATGAAGCAAAGTTAAGTCCCCACATAAAGTCAAACATCTCAATTCTATTATTCGTCAAAATGAATCCGCCACCAACAATATCTGCTTCGTTAGTTTCTAGAAATTGTAGCAAACCTGTCGAAGTACCATTTGGTAAAACAAATCCGTACTTATATCTTGATGTTTTGGGAGTGTATTCCATTTGAAAGCCTTCTTTAGTTTCTATGATTCCAAGTACGAATTGTTCTATACCCAAGACACTCTTACCGTGAACTTTAAAATTGCTGGTTCTAAAAATAAAATTAGGAACGTCTTCACTCGCAGTCATTCTGACAGTGCAGTTTGTATATGTTTTTGGTGTTTTGATGGTGAATATATTAGTTTCTTGTTTCAAATGTTTGCAATCGGTAAATTTACTCATTGTTGTAGCGTCATCACCACAATTTCCTTGTTCGAATGGATCGTAGGAATAAATTTTAGAATAATTTCCATTTGGAAAGTTCAATAGTATGACGTTATATATTTTAAAATTTCTGAATGTACCGAATGCCTCATCAACATCTTCGTTCTCAAGGTGAAGTAGTATCACAATGATTTTTGCTCTTGGATTCCACATGACATCTCTTCTAAGATGAATAAGACCATTCTGAAATTCTATAATATCTTCAGCCGTAATAACGTATGCATCTGTGGTTTTTAGCCATTTTTGTGTTTGAAATGACTTTACAATCAAGCTATGACAGTTTCGATCGGTGATAGCTTTTATTAATTGCTGAGCATGAAAAATTGGATTTACAAGGGTCACGACACTCCTACAAGGAAAGTAATTTCCTATGATGCTACTAAAACATGCAATAGCCACATTGTCTCTGATGAACACGTTATGATCTACAATTTGTTCACCGGATGAAACTTTAAATCCCAAAAAAATCAGAGCAAAGAGACTTGATAAGTACATTCTGCTTGAGAATCTGTTTCTGTTTGTTTCAATGGAAAACTAAACAGCAGGATAGTATTTAAGACAGTTTATATCGCATCATTAATCATAATTGAATAAACATTTTCGAGAAAATTACATTAATTTTCTTTGAGCAATAGTAGTATACTAGTGTTCAATGAATATTAAATGCTTGTTTTACGGTTAATATTGGTCTATTGAATATCAATCTTTAGATTTTGGACATGAGTAAGTGATGACCAAAGATTAATCAAAGTACAACGGAAATTAATGTTTAGAACAAAAAAAATCGATATGTCTCAGAAATCCTTAACAAAAAGCATAAATGATGGATATTTGAAATATCTGTTGTCTATATTTATACAAACTAGACGATGACCGAGCTTTGCTCGGTTTTTTTTTGATATCGCCATCTTGTTGTGTATATAAAGCGGTTACTTAGATTTTAATTTGTATAAAAGACACTTACTGGTGGTAGGACCTCTTGTGAGTCCGCACGGGTAGGTACCGCCGCCTTACCTATTTCTGCCGTGAAGCAGTAATGTGTTTCGTTCTGAAGGGTAGGGCAGCCGTTGTAACTATACTGAGATCTTAGAACTTATATCTCAAGATAGGTGGCGCATTTACGTTGTAGATGTCTATGTGCTCCAGTAACCACTTAACAACAGGTGGGCTGTGAGCTCGTCCACCCATCTAAGCAATAAAAAAAAAGACAGTCTTTTAGTGGTATAATTTATTATTTCAATAGTGAGTTTTTTTTCATTTTAATTTAAAAAACAAAAGACAAAATGGTAAAACATACATCAAATGAATCTAAAACTTGAGGTATCAGTTATTTATATCAATCATTGCGCAAACACTGGTAATCTTAAATAGTGTATATTTTAGTTTCAGATGCCACCGAACTATCTGCATATCTGGCCTAGGGGTGAATTTATGATGATCGCTCTTCCAAACCAGGACTGCTCCTGGACTGTGACACTTTTCATGCCATTCACACACTTCAAAAGTTTAGATAACGAAGATAAATTATTGAAGTTTTTCGAAAAATATTTCCCAGATTCAATTCCGCTGATAGGAAAACAAAAGTTAATAGCCGACTATTTTGCCGGATCAGCTTCGCCTTTGATTGCGATTAAGGTGAGAAGTCTTATAATTAACGCAATTTCAATTTAATGCTTAAATTTTTTTAAGCCATTTCATTGACCAGTACCATTAAAAAGTTTGGCAGATTTCCACCTAATGCGGTAATCCACGGTGTTTCCCGAGCGCTATGACATGTCCTTCTACAAACGAGGCTTGTGGAGAGTATTAAGCGGTAGGCAGCGGCTAGGTTCTGCCCCTGGCATTGCTGAAGTCCATGGGCGACGGTAACCACTCACCAATAGGTGGGCCGTACGCTCGTCTCCCTACAAGGGCAATAAAAAAAAAAAAAATTGCTTCGGATTTGTGATGTGTTTCTTCGGTCGAGTTTCGATAATAGCTTTCAAAATATGTTTCGAAACAGCAAATAATTAAGAATTGTAAATTAATAGATTATATGGAAAAACATTGTAAAATGGCTTTATTAAATTACAACAATTATAAAAGGAACAATACATGCAGGATAATATTAAAGTAAATATTTATTTATTTATTTACCACAAGGACAACCAACAGCCAACTAACATAGTATACCTAATAATATAACAAATAATAGAAACAAAAAGCCAATTAAATGTCCTCACCAATATAGACCTTTATAAAACACTTTTGATTATTTTCCAAAGTTTTTATAATCGAGAGAAATTCTGTGAAATCTATTTATCCATATGATTTTGTTATGTTGGAAAGTAATTCTTTATGATTGTGATTTTTGCGTTTTTAGTGTCGACCTTACAATGTAGAAGACAAAGCTCTGATCATTGGTGACGCAGCTCACGCTGTGGTTCCATTTTACGGCCAAGGTATGAACGCTGGCTTCGAAGATTGCACGATCCTCAATCAATTATTCCAGAAGCACCATGATGATCTGGCTAAAATACTGAAAGAATTCTCTGACACCAGATGGGAGGATACTTTTGCAATTAGTGATCTGGCTATGTACAATTATATTGAGGTACATATTTTGAATATTATTTTTTAACAATAGAGGGGTGATTAGGAGTGTCTCTGTTGGTTTGTTTGTTTACGTTATTGTTTATTACTGGTGGTAGGACCTCTTGTAAGTCCGTGCGGGTAGGTACCACCGCCCTGCCTATTTCTGCCGTGAAGCAGTAATGTATTTCGGTTTGAAGGGTAGGGCACCATTGTTAACTATACTGAGATCTTAGAACTTATATTTCAAGGTGGGTGGCGCATTTACGTTGTAAATGTCTATGGGCTCCAGTAACCACTTAACACCAGGTCGGCTGTGAGCTCATCCACATATCTAAGCAATAAATAAATAAAAAGTTAACGAAGTAACAAATTTAAGCAAAAAATTTTTGAATTGTTTATACTTTTATGGAACACTGCACTGCCATTGTTCAACTTGTTCTTGCTCGGCTATTTCGTTCTGGTTTTTCATTTAATTGTAAATTTAGCAATTAAAGTGGTTTCCTTTTAGATATTTCTTAATGGTATTGGCTGAATAATACAACGCTAGTTTAATATTACGTTCGAAAACAAGTTACCGTGACATCAATATCCGACGTTCAATCTTCAGGCCGTAAATAAAAATCTATGCAGTTTTAATGACTTTATCAGTAACTACTGATTATCAGCCTATACAATAGCCCAGCTACCAGCAAATAGGCAGGGAAAAAATATTGTATGCAGCAGCCGTTACCGCACTTTTAGTGCCGGTCAGTTGGATGATTATTGACTATGTATTATTCCAGATGCGAGATCTTGTAACACGACCATCCTATCTCCTGCGAAAAGCTATTGATGACGTCATTTTTTGGTTGATGCCCAAAGTTTGGATTCCTCTCTACAACTCTGTGACATTCTCCACGATCCCATACACTCAATGTATCAAAAATCGTCAATGGCAGGATAAGGTAAAAGTCGATTATCATTTATTGTGTATGTTTAATTAAGGCCAAGGTTGTGCAAAATCTCTTCATCAAAAATACCGCAACAAAACCACCCGGTTTTTTAAATGGTTGCTGGAGTCCATAGATATCAACAATTTACATGCCGTCACCCACATCGACACCATGAGTTCGTCTTAGCTCTACACAGTACAACGGTTTTTTTGAGAAAGGTGCTGAGCCTTGTGAGATATGAGGTTTCCGCACCTAGGGGGCGCTCGGGGTATCTGGGTCTTGACGCTCTGCAGATTTTGGGAACGAACCGCGGCCCCAAAGATATTTTTAGGGTTCTAGGGTCTTACCCACCAAACAACTCCCCTTACACTCTCACCCGATGTCCGATCTCCGTCCTGGGTCAGAACACAGGCAGAGTAGAGGTTTTCCGCGGCTAATACCAAAACCAGACTCACGGCGCCATTCCCAGGAAACCCGACCAACAAGCCGTCGTGGCGTTCTTCGGTGACCAACGATGTCGGTCTCCGTGGGTGGTACGTCCGTGTCGGTGGTACGTCCGGCCGACCGGGCGGTGTCGCCGGTGTTCCAGGATACCCCGTTACCTATAACCAGAAACAGCGGCTGCCCCATCTTTCAAATCGGAACACATCACTGCTTTGCGATAGAAATAGGTTAGGAATGGATGCTCATCCGGGCGGCCTCACAAGACGCCTTACCGTGAGCAATTGGTCATTTTACAAAAGTGCTGCTTGTTATATTGGCGGTAAAAGAGTCTTTTGTGGCCTCACGGGTAGGCTAGACACCTCAACTTTTCTTATCTTTGCCGCGAAGCAGTAATGCATTCCATTGTGAAGGCTTGGACAGCTGTTATATGATACATTAAAGACATAGAGCTCATGATTGAACGTAGATGGTGATATTTGCGTAGTGATTTTTAGTGGCTGCGCAGAGTATCTAACTATTAGTATGTTATAGTATATATTATTATATTATAGTAATTATTATTAATTATAAATTATTACTATAATATTAGTAATTATAAAATATATTATATTATATTATAGTAACGAATTGAATTATGAGGATTTTATATGTTTTTTTTTTGTTAACAGGTTTTAAATCGGTCACTTTTGTTCCTTGGTACCGTCACGAGTGCTGTAGGAGCGTTCTACGTTTATAAAAAATTTGTAGGCTTAAGCTAATTGAAAAAAGTTAAGGATTAGTTTTGTACACATTCATTGCATTAGCATTTACTTTAAAAATAATAAGTATTAGTGTGTGTTTTATGTTACTTCACTCACTTCGATTTTTAAGATCTTTTGTGTCGTTATTTAAGCGAACTAACTAATTAAATAAATTTTAATGCAAAATGGGATATTTGTAAAGTTTTAGACGTCATATCCATAATTTTAGTGTCCATAATTTTTCGGAAAAATATACTTTCCTACTTTGTGTTAATTGGTTATCTAACCTTGTAGAATTAACGTGAGGTCAAAATCTTAGTTCTATACAACTAGGCCCTTCAACACAAAGGCAACGACCCTTCAAAGGCAGACTGGTGGAATTAATACTAAGCAGTTCAGAATATATCCTACCGATAGGTAATAAAGTGAAACTACTTTTTTATTTTTATTTTTTATTACCGGATGGTACGTGGCAAAAAAGACCTCTGGAAACGCACTGTGGATGACCGCAGTCGCTCCAGGTAGTATGGATGAACTCTACTCCGGTGGCGGGCGGTGCGATGGTAAAAACGAGATGCTGGTATCATCTCGAACAATTCCTCAGAGCACTACATTACTTACTTACTACTACACTACATTAAATACTTTATTATCTTTACTTATTTATCTTCACTACCAAATGTTATAATAACCTTATTATCAACACGTCCCATTACATTAAATTAAAACAGTGTTAAAGTTAATAGGCGTCCATTATCAGTCAACCGTCTCTGTCTTTCAGAACTCGATAAATTATGCACCGAAATTAGCGGTTCTAGAGATTTATGTCTTTGCGCGACGTTCAGAAAATTTATGAATTAACATAATGAATACAACAAAAGTACCTACTTATTTTAACCTTTTCGTTTGTGGTTTGTATAGTATACAATTATATCGTATTCTTCACAATATCAGAAATTAAGATAACTATTTCATTTGAAAGTTTTTATTTATTTAACAAAATATGTATATCTTACGTATATCTTTTATTACTGATGGTAGGACCGCTTGTGAGTCCGCACGGGTAGGTACCACCACCCTGCCTATTTCAGCCGTGAAGCGTAATGCGTTTCGGTTTGAAGGGTGGGGGCGGCCGTTGTAACTATATTTGAGACCTTTGAACTTACATCTCGAGGTGGGTGGCGCATTTACGTTGTAGATGTCTATGGGCTCCAGTAACCACTTAACACCAGGTGGGCTGTGAGTTCGTCCACCCGTTTAAGCAATAAAAAAATCCCTTATTAGTAGTAGCATTTAGATAAGCCGCTTCTCCAGATACTAGAATTATTCCTTATTCCGTATTTCACAATAACTTGAGTCGTCTAAGTTTGAATGGTAGATCCCAATTTTGAATTCAAAATGACTTATGTCCTTCACGCGCGCTATCCATAGTGCATTTATGGAAATTTTAGAATGGCAAAAAACTTTTCCGATGTACCAAGAATGGCTTTACCAAGTTCGAGTTAACGGCATAAACCATGTGCATAGGTTTAGAAAAAAGAATACAACATATATTTTCCTTTTAAAAAATCTATACCGAAATTATCAATCCATCATGTAAAAATGTCTAACGGATTTGGATGAAATTTGTCAAAAAAATATTTACAACCTGGATTAACCATATTATATTATTTCTCTCTCTCTCTCTCTCTCTCTCTCTCTCTCACTGTTACATTATCCCAACTTTTTAACCCGATAAAATGCAACGTGTTTGTGTTATGATTTACATCTGAATTACAAATAACGCGGGAGACGCCGCGGGGCACTTCTAGTAAGTAAATAAAGGATGTCCCTTAAATTATATGAACTGAAAAAAAAAATACGCAGGTACAGTATGATTTTTGTTATTGTATGGTAATGTACATAGGATTCGTTGAACGCTAAATATTTAGCTTCTACTACACTTTAAACCAGTGCTTCTTAACCTTTTTTCCTTCTCTTAATAAAACTTTTCATTTATGAACAGCTCTCCCCTGATAACTCCATACTGACTAATAAAAGCGTGTCTCATTTCTCTTAGCAACCATAAGCTTACACGGGTGGTATACAACCGAATGTACTGTATTTTACCAAACCAATGCTCACGATCTAGCACATTAGTAATTTTATTACTTACTAGCGACCCGCCCTCGCTTCGCTTCGGAAACATTAAAACACACATGAAACAAAAAAAAAACATAAAAAAAATTTAAAAAAAGTAGCCTATGTTCATCAGGGACAATGTCGGCTTCTAATAGAAAAAGAATTTTTCAAATCGGTCCAGTAGTTTCGGAGCCTATTCGAAACAAACAAACAAACAAATCTTTCCTCTTTATAATATTAGTATAGAGTATAGATCAGGTACCTTGTAAACAACATATTAAAGACAATACATTACAATAATATTTATATATTAACTGTTTTTAATTCTCAGTATTTCCGCCATTATCACTATAATTTTCACGTATAACCAATGCGACCTAATGCGGCGTACCGCAGTTTGAGAAGCGCTGCCATAGGTGGTCAGTTTGTGGATTCGAAACTTTGATATTAGCTAGCACGGAACAGGTGCTCTCAACCTTAGTTTGGACTCCTCCACAATTAACGCATGCATAATTTTGCTCTATTAGGACTTTGTTGAGAACACATTAACCGTCTAAAACTTTAGCATTCGGAGTACCGGTTGAATTTAAATTTGTTGGTTTCATTATATTAATTTCATGCATTTCTATGCGGAATGCATACGGTGTTCCTGCAGCATTAGTGATGTCCACTAGCAACTGCTTTTTATTTTTTATTGCTTAGATGGGTGGACGAGCTCACAGCCTACCTGGTGTTATGTGGTTACTGGAGTCCATAGATATCTATAACGTAAATGCCACCCAACTTGAGATATGAGTTCGAAGCTCTCAGTATAGTTACAACGGCTGCCCTACTCTTCAAACCGAAATGCATTACTGCTTCACTCCAGAAATAGGCAGGGTGGTGGTACCTACCCGTGTGAACTCACAAGAGGTCCTACTACCAGTAATTACGCAAATTATTTCGTGGGTTTGATTTTTATTAGAAGATGTTATTCCTTCATCTGGAAGTCCATCGTGAACATTTGTTAAGTACGTATTTCATTAGAAAAATTGGTACCCACCTGCGGGACTCGAACACGGGTGCATCGCTAGATACGAATGAACGTCTTATCCTTTAGGCCACGACGACTTACCCTACTAACCATCATACTTCTGCTTCATTCAGCAATAATATACTGCATGTTACAGAAATATTATTAGGTAACGCCAAAGAAAGATATATAGGTAATTTGAAAATGTCTCGCATGGAGTCCAATACTTAAAATCTATCAGAGTATTTTAGTCTAAAGTATTTGGTGCCCGGGCTTCGTGTATACTATTTCATTTTTATAGCAGCTATGCTTTGTTACAAGAGTTCACGGCATATGCGATATTAAGTTTTTGCCAGAATATATAGACGATTACGTGAATGTCGCTATCCACCTTGATTTATACTTGAGGTTTCAGTACTCTCTCTCTTCAATCGGTCCCTCGTTGCTGGGGATCGCGACTCCGTCAGATTCTGTCAACCAGCTGTCTCCATCGATCCCGCCCTGCAGCTTTGTGGAGTGCGTCGCTGACAGGTATTTTCAGTTCCTCCGCTATTTGGTCCGACTATCGTTTGGGACCTCTAACCCTAGGCCTTTTCCCTTCGATTTTACCGGTCACCACAAGGCGATTCAAATTGCTGATGTCCCTGCGTGCAATATGACCAAAATACCGCAATATTCTTTGTAGGCAAGTTGTAGATGAACGTTGAGTCTTTTCTATTTTTAGCTGCTTGAGAATAGAGATGTTGGTGCGGCGGGTCGTCCATGATATTCGTAGCATAAGTCGCCAGCACCACATCTCAAAAGCGTATATATACCCACAACAAATAGAGAAACCAAGTTTGGAACCTTTTGTGCTTAAAGCAAATTCATATTTGACGCAGATTTTTACATTCACATAGTGCCCTAAACGTCCTTACGGATCCATCTGATCCAATAATCTTTTCAATAGATGCCTTCAGCTCTAACACTAGGAGCAGGCTTAGGGACCCCGGTAACCGTACTCGTCGAACTCGACAAAGAGTTCGCCGTGCGACCTAACCCAAGAATTAGCTCGCTGAGTTTCTCGCCGGATCTACTCAGCGGGTCGCGATTCCGATCCGGTAGTAGATTCATTCGCGAAGCAGTTGCTCTTGAGTTGTTAGGTCTCCTACGGAGGCGCTCGGGTAGCTGTTAGCTAATACCACCCCTCCTGGCTGAGCCTTTGCTCGCCCACCTGTCCTGGTGAAACTGGAAAGGCCTACGGGCCACCAGTAATCCTTCAATCATAAAAAAAAATAACATTCACATAGTGATTGATTTATTCCGTTAGTATGAAATCTTAGCACAGAAACGACAGCGATTCCAATAAAATCAAACTGCCGAAGCGGGGACGGGGCGTTCCCAGGTCTCGAACAGCATTCCGGGATTTGGCGACGAATCGAAATTGTTCCGGCAAAATTAATTGGACTCCGATTTGACACGAAAAAAGGAAAGTGCGAACTACGAGTATGTATGCTGACTTTAATGAAAATTTATTGTCTTCTTAAAAAAAAAAAAAAACGTAACGTAAAGTTTTGCGGAATGACGTGTAGTGATTTCTCAATCAAAAAATCAATTTTTTTTTGAAATAGTACTGCGGTTTATTTCGTTTCATTTATTGTTATTGAAAGGTAGTGCTCAATTAATTGGCGTCGACGGAGTATAAATAGTAGTTAGTTACTATAAAATTATTTTCAATTATTTTAACAGAAAGTAAAGTTTGATTTTATTTTAATAATATAATAGCTATCGAGCTCTCTGAATATCAGAGTTAATAATAGCTAAAGAAACGTACTTATATCACAACTCAACGAAACAGTTACTTATTCAGTTCGCTGTAGTAAGTAAGATACGAATTGACCAGTAACTTGCAAAACTAAATGTTGTTATAATTAAAACTTCGTAACGTCCGGGCACTTACAAATACACTTACAAAAATTACTAGTAGCATTTATTAGGAACGCTCACTCGACCCTCTTAAAGGAAACTTAGCAAAGAGCCCTGTTGTACTTCCCAACCCTTTACTTTACAACCACTTATCGAACGCCCTCAAAATGTTTATATATACTTTTCTATATTAGAAATAGGCAGGGTGATGGTACCTAGTCGTGCGGACTCATAAGACGTCTTAACGCTAGTAAAAACTACCGCCAGATATGTCTGATACTAACTAAGTCTATACTAATTGAATTTGCTTTATTTGTCTTACTAAATTAATAATATTAAAATAATATTAATAATATAAAATAATAAATAATAAAAATAATAATTTAATAACTAAAATATATTATTAAAAGGAGTCAATGAATCACTTACCATCAGGTGACCCGTCTTGCTGGTTTGCCTCTTAGTTGCTATAAAAAAAAAAAAAAAGTCCCTTTAGGCAAGGTTCCGAAGATACTGGCAGCCTTCCCCCTTTGAATAGCTAGACTAATTCTTTGTCCAAGGTAGCTGCCAGCTCTTCGGTCTCCTGTGGTGTCGACTAACCTTTTTGCTATTTCCTTAAAAAGCCTTATAGCTTGTCTTACTTACTTTTATTAAAGATAAGAAGTCATAGAGAAAAACTGATTAAAGTTTTAATTCTATACAAGATGAGAGGTGAAATTATTCAGTGTGTCCATTACCTCTTTCGATTTTAATATGACAAGTTTTGACGTCGTTATCCCATTGGAGAAGGCTTTTGTATCTCAATGTCTGTACTTTAATTGTGGAAATTGGATTTAAAAAGATAATTATCAGTTAAGATTTATTAATGAATTCTCGAGGTGAAAAAATACTAAAACATTTTTTTAAATTTCGAAATTATTAGTTTAATCTTTTCGATAATTTTAGTATTTCGGAGTTGTACGAAAACAGAGATAGTTGAATTATGTCCACGAGTGGCGATAATCGAAATAATATATTTTATTTCGTATTTTACATATTGAGTGTACCTACTCGTATTGCTTGTATTGTTTTATACATTAAAATTATTTTCAAATTTGTATTGTTTATAAATTTGCTGTGTTTCTTTATAGAATTTACTTATAATATAATATATATATATATATATACTTTAATATACTTTATAATAATATATTTTATTTTAATATAATAATATATTTTATTATATAATAATATATTTATAATATTATAATATTTATTATATAATAATATATTTTATTTATTTTAATATACTTTATAGCATTTACTTATTCTATATATTTTTTGTAGAAACTAATGTGTCCAAGTTCCAAGTAAGCTTAAGTGAATCAGGTCGCCTTTTGTCTACTGGTAAAAAATTCTACGAGCTAATGAGACCTGACGCTTTGTTCGTTTTGTGATCAGTCGTGGGAGGGTTGTTGGGTAGAGGTATTTTAATTGGCGGTCTGATCAAAGCCGCATTGGTCAGCGGATGTTCGACATAACTGCTCGGTCTAGATATATTATGTAGGTAAATTTATAACACATATGTGCATAGATTGCCACGGCAAGGTTGTCGTGAGTTATCTATCATGATGCATAGGGAAAAACAAGTTTTTTGGAAAGCATCTGGAATGTCTTGTATTTCTACCTAATTTACTTAATTAGACAGCTGATTTGGGAGTATGCATTTTAATTATTATTTTTTAACGAGTTGTTTAAAGTATGAATTAAGCAGAGGGACTTTTTAAGTAGTTAGTGGAGTCCTTGAGTAATTAGAGGCCGCGTTAAGTACATGGTTAATCTGAAGTCCATAGACATCAAAACGTGAAATCCGCCATCCTCTTTAATACCTACATGATGTCGAAGTCTCAGTTCTGTAATCCTTGACCTGTTAAGTCTCCTCCGGATGGGCCTGGATGGCTGTTAGTAAATTCCACCTTCCACCACTTGCCCTGGTGACTCTGGAAAACCTCTGGGCCACCAGCATCCTCTCACTCAATCAAAAAATTTAATACGGAAGATTAGGTAAAGAATACACAGAAATACAGTCGTAACCTAAACGTTGCAAATGTCCGTTAAAGTCAGCATTATCTGTAATGGACCGGAACGGACCGGATGGCTCTCTTTTGCATTGTCTCAAATGACGGCCCTTCTTCTCTACAAAGTAATAGATAAAGTGTATCAAAAACTGATCGGGACCGGGATTATTAACATTCTTAAGCGACGGTAATAACTCACCATCAGTTGGGCCGTAAGTTAATTTACCCAGGGACGAAAAGAAAACCAGAAGTTCATTTTCGTAAATTTACTAATTTCTAATTTGTCTCTCTTAAATAGACATGCCGCTACGTAATTATAAGAAGGATCCAGCTACAATTAATTTATGTACCACAAAGATATTTTGCTCTGAAAATAAAATCAGGCGGAGAACTATAGGAAATTATAAAGCGTTCCAAAGAACCGCGAAATTATAATATCGTTTAATAATTTCTTTCAAAACTATACATCTTTTTCATTTACACGATGAACCAAACTACGCAGTAGCAGCGCTAACTTTAATCTGACTGACCTCAGATAAGATTAAATGTCTAATTTGGTGCTATTGCCATTTAGTGCCAGTTAGTACGTATTTAACTACGAACTGTTTCAGCTCGGCACAAGCAATTAGTGTCAGGGAACGACCTCGAAATATTTCTTGCAGATCCAAGGATTTTCTTTTAAGTTCACACAGTATTGAGGATTTAATTTATAACTTTACATAATACGTCAACGGGCACTTGTTAGTTTTACTGCAGTTTTTTAACCGACTTCAAAAAAACGAGGCGGTTCTCAATATCACGCCAACCGATTTCGATGATTATTGTTTTTAGTGTATAATAATTTGTTTTGGAATATTATTATTTTTCTATTTGAAGTCGCTTTTTGTTAAAGCATGTCTATTTACAATTATTCTTTGTTATGAATATATTCTGTTACGCGTTCGTGTCAAATTTGTACCACCAAGTAAATTTTTAGCAGACCAATGGTCGATACCATGTGTCCAGTCAAGGGCGGATCCAGCTTTGGCGCCAGGAGGGGGTCACAGTCAAATTTTCGATGCGTTCGTTCCCAAACGTTTGCCATCATACAAAGTTATTATATTAAATTAAATTAATTAAATATTGAAGGTATGTAGTTACATAAAATCTGTTTGGTAACTAAATATACAAATAAAATCATTACGTTCAATTAGTGGTCCACCTAAGTCCTGGAACCAGCTCTGGGGGGGAGGGGGTATGACCCCCATGACCCCCCCTGGATCCGCCGTTGTGTCCTGTTAACATATTATTATAGAATGAAAACAATATAAATATCAATTTGAAAATAATTTTGGCACGGTTTCCATTTTGATTAGACAGAAAGAAGAAAGAAATCATTTATTCGCTAAGCATAGTAAAAATGAGTTATTACAGAAGTTAAAAGCAGCGTGTATGCTTTGTCATTATTTGACATGCGAATTTTAGTGCAGTGCAAGATATGACGAGTATGATATTACCTATATAATTTACCATTCATTCCTCCATAATTCAACTAATAATTAAAAAATCAATTTATATTCAATGTCGTCCCTAAGAAAATCATTTATGTTTTCAGACAAACAATTTTATAACGTTAAGTGTATATTTGTAACGAGAATTCAGCGCGTATTCTTCAAGACTTGAATGTGACAAGAGAATTAACAGATAGAGTTTATTATTGACGTTTAATTTTTAAATCCCAATATTTTAACTCCTTTAGTGTTCTAAAGCTGTATACCCACTCTGTCTTTAAATCATTTCTTTAAAATTTCAATCTACTTATACAATATGCTTCAGTAGAATTATCAATGGTTTTTTTAGTAGTGTGTTAAAAGTCCAATTAAGTATAGTGATCGTGCTATCGATGCCACAAACAGATTATATTCTCATTGCCGTGTGTAGGTAATTGCTCTTTAAATTATTTCTTTAAATCTGTTAGCTTATCATAAACAAGTTTTTTCTTACTTAATAACAGTTCCACAATTAAAAATCGAATTATGTTGCTTCTTTGTTTTTTATTTATTTAAAGTTAATTAATTTTATTAGCATTCGAATTTTATTGATAAATTGTTGGTTGAAAGGGTTCTGGTTCCGTGGTGTCAAACGACTACAGTAGTACGTAATCATCATCATCACCATCATTATCATCTCAGTCTGTCCACTGTCTACTGCTGAACATAGGCCTTTCCGACTGATGTCCAGTGCGGCCGGTCTGTTGCCACGTGCATCCAACGTGACTCCGTGATTTTCAATAGGTCGCCGGACCATCTAGTATGTGACCGTCCCACACTGCGTAATAGTAATATCATATTACGAGTATATCCTATTATGTACTAGGTGTAAGGCGATGACACTGATCCATGTAGGCTTAGACAGCATTAGTTACAGCAAATCTGCGAAGCACGATTCTTATTATGGTTCGTGTTAGCAACAACGTCAGGTTTGAGCCCCGTGAGTTAACCTACTCGCCCGGTGACGCTGATATGGTCTCTCAAGACCATCAGCTTAGGTACGAAAAGTTACAAACATATTACATAAATATTATGTTACGCTTCATATTTTCCTCATTGAATTTTACTGCGTGGTGTTAATTTTCTCAAACCATTATTTCAAGGATTAAAATTCTAATATTTTCATTGGTTTTCGTGAATCGTATGTACCTATAACTAAAATTTCTTTTACGGTTTAATTCCGCCTTTTTTTATTTAATAATACATGTCCACGAAAATTTTATTTTGCACATGAGGTAATAAGTCGAAATGTCAGAAATAATGATAAGGGCCTAATAAAGAAGGCAATTATCCTCAATACTGCGCGTATTATGAGAAGGTTTCTCACTAGGGAATCCTAACCACTGGTGGCTTGTGTCGTAGACACCGCCATCATCGGCAATCTATTTTTATATAGTGTTTTTTAAAAATTGTATTTTTAATATCTTTTAAAAAAAATAATGTATAATTATTAAGATTTTAAATAAATGTAGACTATAATAATGATAATAAAAAAATAGTTTTAATTAGATTAAATTCTATTTGATTTTAGTTTCGTCTTATTGTGTATATTATTCTGTGCATCAAAACGAAACTAACTATGGTCATTATAATAAAATGTTTTCAATACAAAACGAGCTTCGTTCCCAGACGTTACAGGAATAATGGAGCCATATGTTTTGTCAGTCCCTGTATGTTCCCTACGTACAAACAATCCGGGCACATGTGGCCTTGCCTCACACGCCTTGACATTGATAGAACAGAGCTTCTCTGATTTGATTTGACCGAATGAATTGTAGGATGTTCATTATTTACAATAATGTGACTTGCTATGTGATTAATTATGAATATAATCAGTGCTTTATTAGACAATGGTTTTTCGAAACTAAATAATTGGTGACTAAAAGTAGATCGCGACCACAAAAATTTCTTCGTAACGTCGGAAATGATATAATGAGAATAAAATCGCGAGATCAAACCATAAAAGTTGTTTCTAAAGGTACTAACATCTATGACTGGCATAAATAATACACACAAATAAAAGAAATTTGTGTTGTATTGTTTTATTATGACCATAATATGTCGTATCAATCTTGTCAGAGCCGTCTTGTTCGTCAGTCAGTCTCATTGATGTGGGCAGATGTTATGCGCCTCACGAGCAATCGCCACATCTCCCGGTTTGTGGTGAGCCTGGAACACTCATGCAAATAACCGCTAACTGCCGATTTGAGTTGGTCGCTTCATCGCATGAGTAAATTTCCCCCGTGGTCTGGTGCCTTCTTCTTTGCCCATAGAGTCATTTTCTCGCATACATAAAAAATAAAAAGCCGCATTTTTGTATTTTGGATGTTTTACATAATTCTTCAAGCGTATTTAAAATTTTTAAATACAGTTTTCTAGTTTTTGTCGAACAAAATAAGAAGGAAGATTCAGGGGCTTTTGAAGCAGTCCCCGAATATGTATGATAGGCGGTAGGCAGCAGCTTGGCTCTACTCCAGGCATTGCTGAAGTCCATGGGCGCCGGTAACCACTCACCATCATGTGGGCCCTATGCTTGTCGGCCTACATGGGCAACAAAAAAAAACTGAATTACAGTAAAATGATCTTCAAACAACGAGGCGAGCATAATAGGCAGGGGCCGCCAAAGTTCACAAGTTTTTACCATTATGTTAATTAATGCAACGGTTAGCTTCCGTACCGATATGCGATACTATGAGTGTGGGAATATCTGGGGCTCGCATAAGATTTTATCGTGCTACCGTGAATCTAATGTATGGTTTTGTAATATTACTGTTTTTCGTATTGGTATGGAGATTCGCAGTATCATGAAGTGGTAAAATTCGTTAGGTGATGTCAAAAAAACGAATATGCGAAACTGTATTCTGTTCGGGCTAATTTAGCGTGGGATAACAGCTTATCTGTCGCTGTCAAACCAAAATCTGCTATGTGCAAAAACTCTATTTTGAATTAACTAACTACACTAACACTTTTGTGGCATTGAAGATTGTGCTTACGATTTCAAAATCGGTGCCTTTGATCCCGATTCTTCCTCGTGTTGAAACTGCATTCTGAATCAATAAGCTTGTGGTCATTTGAGAGCCATCTGTAATTGTACGCACTTGATATTGTAATTATTGTTAAGAAATAATCTTCAAAAAGAAACCTCTTAGAGATATCAATCCTAATATAGATTTTGCAACGTTTTAAATTTTTTAATTGCTAAACAATACTGTCCAAAAACTCAAGTAAACCTTATGTCGTGGCACTAATTTATTATTAAGTACCTACCTGTATGTTTTAGTGGAGGATGTTTTAATATCTGCGATGGAAACTATCCGCCGCGGGCGTTCGTGCGGATTTAATTAAAATGGAACTTAATTATGAAATGTGACGTCAGCTCTGCGATAATACGAGATACGGGAATGAAATGTGAATTAATTAAGTGATATGTGTAAAGTGTGTTATTTTTTTCATTATTACCGAAATGATGGATGATAATATTATATTAAATTTTTTTAATTTTAAAATTTAAAATTTGGTGGATTTCAATCTATTGGTTATATGTACATCTATGCAACAATTTTAGGATAAGACTTAATTAAGAAATTTATCTAAGAGTTATGGACGAGAGGTTAAAATGCTAAGACAAAAAAAATACCCAAAACACCAAATAGTATATTTCCTCGTTTGGGTAAAATAAAAGTCATCTGTTTTTTTTTTGGGGTAAACGTGCTTTAACACTAGTGAAGTGAAAATAATTTCGGTCGTAAAAATATACCTTGGAACTTGCTGCTTTCAAATACGATATTATATACAGACCGGGGAAAGAGAACTATGCTGCTGATGCACTATCCCGAGTTTATGCCACTGTAGAAACACGTACTGCAAGATTTTTCGCCAGGACCCTTCCACAATTTGTAAGCCACAATGGGACAGAAGTGCCGTTAGTAGATATGAACTAATAAAACGTAAACTACACGGTGACTCGGTGGTGCAGTAATTAGCGCGCCTAACTATTGCGCCGGGGGTTCGATTCTCACGTCGGGAAAAGATTCATGTGATGAACTGGTTTGTTTGCTCTTTGTCTCGGAGGTCACTATCTATATATGTATATAATGATATGGAATATTATGGGTATGGAATAATATAATGGAATATTGATATGGATATGGTTGAACAATAGTAAAAAACTTAATTGCGTTTTCTGTACAATATTAAGAAAACAACATTTAAAGCCTTTATTTTCCACAAATTATTATTTTACATATTATTATATTGAATTAAGTAAAACTGAACTCCTCTTTTTTCTTAATGAGAGAGAGTTCAGTCAATCAATACAAGTTTTTTTTTTAAACAAAAAAGTTTCAAAGGTTTTACATAAAAATTAAATAAAAAAGGTTTTTCTTTACACGGTATATATTTAAACGTATTTAAGTATGTGTGTAAGTCTCTGGTACCCATAGCACAGATAATCCTAATTTAGAGAAGGATGCCATGCGTCAATTGTTTAAAAATAAAACTATGAAATAAAGTGTGCTAAAGTAATAATATGTATGTGCAAAAGGGCATTCATTATCTGTCCTTTTTCACCAGATCAGCAATAGTAAGAGTAATCTTGTATGCTTATCAAACGTGTATTATATAGGGACCCTCTGACCCGTTTTGACTGAGAAAGAAAAATAATAAACGTGTTACTCTGTTAGAGAAGCATCGTGTGACCATCATTTGTTTTTTTTTTTTAGATTATAAATAGAATTTTAAAAACAAAGTTGACGGGAAAGGTCTGTTATCCGGCAATCGAGCATGTCAGAATCCGGGCTTCTGACGACCAGCGGTCCGGAGTCCCGTGGGGCGAAGCATTTGCGCAAGTCATTTGTTTCACCTCTTTGACCTGAAACTGTCAGTTCCTTTTGTGATTCACCTTAGCAAACACAGAATATAGAGTTACTGTGATTTTCATTTCCAGAACTTTCTATTAACCAGCTGAATATTGCATTTTTAAACCAACATCGGACATGATTAGTTTTTAAGATTAATATTTTATTCACATTAAAGTGAGATCTGTGAATATTTTCATAACAACGGTATAATTTATATATATAAAAATGAATTGCTGTTCGTTAGTCTCGTTAAAACTCGAGAACGGCTGGACTGATTTGGCTAATGTTGAACGAATTATTTGCGGAAGTCCAGAGAAGTTTTAAAAGGTAAATATGAAAATGCTCGGAATTAAATAAAAATAACAATTTTGTTTTTGCTTTGATGTGTCCCCCGTCGGACGGATTCCTTTTGTTTGTTTTAAGTTTATTTTATACAGAAGTTTAGGTCTTTTATTTATCGATTGAGGCACTACGAAGTCTGCCGGGTCAGCTAGTAATGAATATATTTATTTCTCCAAGTACTAAGTAAACTCTCATAAAAATGTGTTCACTTTGGGAATAGAAGTGTGGTATTAGAATGGACGGCGCGTGCCGTTGTCAAGTGGGGTGCCGCCGGCGTACGGACATTTCCCATAGGAAACTGTGTGACTACGACCCAGCGAGAGCACGGGATTGTTTCTGCTGCAAATCAAAATTTTATTTCACATGTAACCTAATTTATCTTTTTGACAATCGTGGGAAGATTGTGTCATTCTATTTGTACACAGAGAAGATAAAAGATGGGTAGTATTTCATTTCATTAAAATTTTACTTATTCAATAACGTAAGTAATGACTACTTCTGAGTTTTAGAAAAAATATTTACATATCTATACTAATATATAAATTTACAGTGGTTTTTACGGATGTTCCGTTATAACTACTGATCCATGCATCCGACTGACTTGAAACTTGGTATCCATGTAGAAAATACATGTTTTTAATGGATAGGCTAATATTTATATGAGTGTTGGACTCCGTAATAATATTGACAATAAATAATAATGTTAATTTTAAATGCCTACCGAAGCGGTCGAGTACGGCTAGTGTTATATAAAATTAAATTAAGTGCGTGAACAGTAATTTTTTTAACGTGGATTACGTTCGTGAGCACTTTAGGTACGCAATTAAGTTAACCCGATATAATAATAGAGATTCATGATTTCGATTAATTTAATTAATAATAATATTTATTAGCGAAAACCTTGCAAATGTAGCATAACCAATGCGCATAACATTTCAAAATCAATTTTTATTTTCTACAAAAAATTGCTCGATTCATCGCTTCAAGTACGTAATAATAATAATTGAAATAATATTTCACAGTGAATAGCCTTCCTACAGCAATTCGCATCCTATTATTGGCAGACGTTTGATGAGAAGCAATAAGTACAACTGTCCATTGAATTATTCCTACTCTGGGGCTTTTGGATTCGCCATACGAGTGTCGATTTTTTTTAAATTATAAACATTAACCAACGTAGACCTAAAAATGTTTTATGCGCATTGAATTAAGATTGTAAATTATCTTTTAACCTTTTCCAAGAGTCGCACAATGTACATTAACAGGCATTGCGGGCAGCTTCAATTAAAAAAATAATAATGCTTTTACTTTTTTTATCCTACCTATGCTGATAGCCTTGAAAGGCTATTTCAGCTTCGCCCTAACATGTAGGTGAGCTCACGGGGCTCAAGCCGGAGTGCTGCTAACACTGGCCCTAGCAAGAGCAGTGCTTCGCAGAATCTACCACCGGATCGGAAACGCGACCCACTGAGAAGATCCGGCGAGAAACTCAGTGGGCTGTGTCTATGGGTTAATTCGCTCGTCGAGTCCTTCGTCTCAAGCGACAGGTTCGACGAGGACGGTGACCGTACTTTGAGTAGGCATTATTAGGCAGCGGCTTGGCATAACATTGCTGACGTCCATGAGTGACGGTAACGACTCATCATCAAGTAAGCCGTATGGTCGTATTATCTACCTCGCTCTTACTAGGGTTAGTGTTAGTAAATTCTCTCAGGTTGAACCCGTGAGCTCACCCATCCCTTCGCGCGTAGCCCCTTAGGCTACCGGCGAATAGGTAGGAAATAAACAGTAGTCCGTGACTAACTCGTCGTCGTAAAAGTCGTCGTGGCCTAACGGATAAGAAAGTCGTCGTGGCCTAACGGATAAGACGTCCGGTGCATTCGTGTTGAGCGATGCACCGGTGTTCGAATCCCGCAGGCGGGTACCAATTTTTCAAATGAAATACGTACTCAACAAATGTTCACGATTGACTTCCACGGTGAAGGAATAACATCGTGTAATAAAAATGAAACCCGCAAAATTATAATTTGCGTAATTACTGGTGGTAGGACCTCTTGTGAGTCCGCGCGGGTGGGTACCACCACCCTGCCTATTTCTGCCGTGAAGCAGTAATGCGTTTCGGTTTGAAGAGTGGGGCAGCCGTTGTAACTATACTTGAGACCTTAGAACTTATATCTCAAGGTGGGTGGCGCATTTACGTTGTGGATGTCTATGGGCTCCAGTAACCACTTAACACCAGGTGGGCTGTGAGCTCGTCCACCCATCTAAGCAATAAAAAAAAAAAAAAAAAAAAAAAAATAACTATAGATATATGATATATAAATAACTGTATTCGACGCGTTGGAAATAATTTAACGACCTTAAAGAAACCCGAGGCTAAACCTTAAACGTACTTTTAATTATAAAATAGTTTGGAATTGTAAAATGATTATTTTCCTCAAAATAATTTATTTAGGGAATCGAAAGAAATTACTCGAATTATCAATAATTTTTATTGGAACGAAGTTAAGTAGCGTAAGATTTTTATTAGTAATGCACACAGTGTACGACTTAACTTTATAATAACGTACAAAAAATAACATATTTTTTTATTATATATTTTTATAAATCATTGTGAATAAAATAAAGTTGATAACTTTGTAAAGTAGTTTTTTATTAGGAACTCCGTTCCTATCCGGTTTCCTACGACACCACACATCTTTTTTGTTTGATAGCTTAATACGAAACATCTTTGGAATGACGATGGATAGCTAGACTTAGATTGATTGCAATGCCCAGAGCTGGCTCCGTTCTAAGACCTGCAAACTAACGATATGGAGCGTTCCTAGTGGCCAACGTATTGTCTTTGAGATTCAATTCGTCTTTATGACTTTATGGTAATATAGATGATGAAATGGGAGCTATATTGATTAATCAAAGCGATTCAATAAATCAATCAGCCACTAGCGTATGAAGATTACACATCCTACATTGTAATACGATCAGGAAACCTTCACGATATATAATAAATAGTTTTTAAATTACTACTTACTTTATTATGTAAAATTAATTAAATGTTATTTTCAGGAAATACGCACTTCACAAAGTGGATTCAAATGTTACATCAATTCAAGAATTGTAGTAGGTCGTTCCATGTAGTTGATGGGTAAAGTATTTTTAAAGTTTAGTTTCTAGCTTCGACTCTATTGTGCATCTATATCTATAAATATAAAAATGAATTGCTGTTCATTAGTCTCGCTAAAACTTGAGAACGGCTGGACCGATTTGGCTAATTTTGATCTTGAATTATTTGTGGAAGTCCAGAGAAGGTTTAAAACGAAAATAAATATGAAAATGCTCGGAATTAAATAAAAATAATAATTTTGTTTTTCCTTTGATGTCCCCCCCGTCGGACGGATTCCTTTTGTTTGTTTTAAGTTTATTTTATACGAATGTTTAGGTCTTTTATTTATCGATTGAGGCACTACGAAGTCTGCCGGGTCAGCTAGTTTATAATAAAGGCAACGGAAACAAACAATGTTTTCGGTTATGAAGAAAATGTACGTCTTATGAATAAGTTCTCGTTCAACGCGGTCGGGAGGCAGAGCACGTGTCCAACGTCACGACCACTGGGTTGTGCTTATTGCAAATGCAGCTCTGCTGTTCTAGACAATAAATCTATGAATTTCTACAATAAAGATTAAATCATTGAATGATGTAATACTATTAGCTACACGTATACTTTACATTTAGTAAGAAATTATAATAAAACAATCTTTTATGGTATAATCTCGCGTTTTTTATTGTATATTTTATATACAATATAAATGTAAGTATATCAGTTGTTATATTTTTTAGATGACGCCATTTTTTTTTCTTCTAACTATTCTGGTAGCCTTAGAGGGCTATGACAGCGTTACCGAACCAGAGATGACGATGGCGATTGTAATATATTCGAAACTATTTAATGTTATAACTATATAGTATTTACATAAAATAAATCTTATTAGTTAGTATAATAAGTTATATATTTGAAACAGTTTGCAAATAAATGCATGAATTTATGAAGAGTAAATGATGAGTGATGATGAATGATGATCATGAGAAATTACGTAATTTATTTAGTAATATTGTTATTGCGATTGTAAGCAGTCGAGTACACCGCCTTCCTATTGATGAGTAACCAATTCCTACAAACTTTAATTGAATATTGTTGTATTTGGAAAAAAAAAAAAAAAAAAACGAAGTTCTACTACATTTTCATTAAAAAAAAGTGTCATCCATTTTGCGCTGTAAAGTAATTAACGGAACCTCTTCCAAGCTCTTTGTACTTTTGAATATTCACCGCAGACACACCCCTTCATTAGTACGCAACTTCAAGACGACCACACTTGGGACATTTTCGTATTTTCATTTGGCCGTTGTAACGACATCCACTTTATCTAGATCTTTGAATTCCTTCTTTTGGTCATTGGTTGAGTTGGAGATGGAGAAGGTCTTCTTAAAATGGATATTTGAACTATTAATATCGGTAAAAGACAGCAGCTATTTTTTATGGACCAGTTGTCTGCCATCTTGATTATTAGTTGAGGTCACCTTCTTAATGCAAATTTAGTTTAATGAAAAATTTGCCATTTTACGGATACACAGCCTTGAATCGTTTTAGTAATACGATTCGTAATGCCAAGCCCTTTCAAAAATCTTCATAGATTCATTGAATTAATTAAATCAATATTGCTTAATATTTATGGTTACGATAAATTACTAAGTTCTTTGTCTAATCTCCCTCATATTAATCTTCTGTTATCTCTTAGAAGAACTTATTTATATTTGGGAAATATTTGTACATAATAATTCGAAATGAATAGTTGGATTACGTTAAGTATATACACAGAAAAATCTTAGCTGAAATTATTGGGCTGACTCTGGTCGTACCCGCTGACTGAGTAAGTTACAATTCGTTTTTTATTACTATAAGTTCTTACTTTCGGCCGTGGCTATTTGCCGTGTGTGGTACCAGGTACAAGCGATTACATGAAATACGAAATTGTCTAATAGGGAAGTCCGTAGACAACGCAAGACAATGTCAGATTTCTTTCCCTTTGCCATAGACGAACAGTGATACTGATTGTGAGATCTACAATAACCAATCATCAGAATATGAATTGATTAAGGTATTCGATAAAAACAGCTTTAACTGTTAGTCTCTTTTAGATTTGTAGAATAAGACTAAGATAAGAGGAGATAATATAGTACATAATTTATACTAAAACCTAATTTAATTAAAACAGCTTAGTTAAATATTGTATCCTCTATTACAATATTTTTCGAAACAATAATGATTCATGGTCACGATCTTAAGTAAGCCCATAATATGATACACAAAACATCAAGATCTATATATAAGCCAATATTTGAACAATGTTTATTTAAATAGGCAAATATAAAACCACGCTAACGCTAACTAACGGGTGGCTCGCCCTTTAAATAGGGAAATACTGACTGCCTCGTGGCATAAATAGGCAGGATGGCCCTTGCCTTGCTTACGTTACGCTCCACCACCAGTAAAAATATACGTAAATGCATACATATTTATATGTATACAAGATTGGTAAGAACGTAACGTATGAAAAGAATGTGGAATGGAGCGTTAAGATACAAGTGAGAGAAAACGGTAAGAAAGGGAAATGAGGATGACAAACAAAATGACAGAAAAAGAGGAAGATGGCAAAGACGGTTGCATGAATGAAAAAGATGTCAGATAATTTTTAATTATAATATAATAACAGAAGATGTTGGAACAGTCGAATAGTTTTATTGTCTGCGGCACGATCCCAAATCTACATATACGGAAATATGTACATACATACACTTAAATATTTCTAATCGATCTCGGCTCGCTTTTCCCTTGTTCCACAACCGATCCCGTGTTGTTGTATTCAATTGTTTGGAACAGTTTAGTTCCTATGGCGAGTTAATATTAGTACATTGTGTTTTGTTTGTGTTCATTGTTTTATAGCTTTGGTTTTTTGTTTACTGTTAACATGTGTATTGTATTGATGTTAATTATGTTCGAAAAAAAATATGATATTGTTAGATTATTTTTGTTATTTGATACTTGAAGTAATTTTAAATGTCTTTGTGTGGTGGTGTGGCGGGTAGCCATCATTCAACGTAAGATAATTGACAGATGCCTGAATCTCGCTTACGACATTTTCAAGATAAAGCGCATATATACATATATATACGCTCGGTGGAAGATCTTTCCTCCGTCGTTTAAGCCTCCCAAAGTGGTGATTACCGGAGTCCACAGACATCAACAACATAAATACCACCACCAACTTTGTGACATAAGTTCTCAGTCTCAGTTTTATAATAAAACAATTGCACCATTCTTAAAATCGAAACGCATTACTGCTTCACGGCAGAAATAGGTGAGGTTGTGGTACCTACTACAAGGTTCACAAGACGTTCTACCATTAGTAAAGAATCTAATATTTAGTAGACGAAACTATTTCTTCCTACTGTCAGGGTTAATATCTTACCTTCTTCAATATCGGTTCCTGCTATCAGGGTTATTAGTAGGATCAATTGACGGTCCATTGAAACAGTTGTTGAGATCAAAGTAGAAGACATGATCCTATGACAAATATACTGACTACAAAGTCCGTTCTTAAAACCGTAGCCACAATTTATTTTTTGCTTTCTACGCAATGCAGCTGTTACGCATAGTTACACCTATATATTCGAGAGTGCCTAGGAAGCACATTGCGGCGTCATTACACTATCAGCATGCTATGATGGCCATTTTGAAAGATTACGATAGTGATGTGAAATATCAATTTATTCTCGAAAAAATATCATGATATCTATAAGTTTTTATTGCCAAAAATATAAATGCTTCCTTAATATATTTGAACGATCTGAATATTGGAATGATAATGAATATACATACTTTATATGCACCCAAGAAACAAATTAATAGGGAGGGGGGGGGGTATCATTGCTGCGGTGAGTTCCTGCACCAGATCGGAGCCGAGTCGACGGCAGAGTGGTTGCAACTTGTACACAGCGAGCACACGCTCGTCGCCTGCCCCGCATGGGAGGGGTAGCACCGTGACCCCGTCGCAAAAATAGGAAACGACTTGTCGTTGCTAAGTGTGCTTAGCTTGATGCTCAGCGGCGACGAGTCGTGGAAGGCGATGCTCGACTTCTGCGAGTGCACCATCTCGCAGGAGGAGGCGGCGGGGCGCGTGAGAGACGCACAGACCCGCCGCCGTCGAGCGGGGGCCAGGGAGGCGGATCTCGTCCAAACCCTGGCCTGCCAACCGAGAGGAGTGGTGGACGTGGCTCCGACGACTGCCGATCCGGCATCCCGAGGGGGAGGGTGATGGGAGAGATGTGCTCCGCACTTCTTCTTCTTCTTGTTCTTCTTAGTCGAATACTTCATTGCTGAAGGTCGTGTCCTTGAAAGCCCTTCGTGGCTCTTTGTACCCTCAGCTTCCATTTGCTTCGGTTTTCGGCTTCTCTCAGGGCGTTGGTAACAGAGAGGCCAGTGAGCGCAGTTATCTGATCCGACCAACGGTTTGGTTTGTTTTTTTTTTTTGCTCCGCACTAAACACTTCATTTTCCCCCTTTGCCTTTTCATGAGTTCTGACTCATGCGAGGTTCGGACGTGGGTTGTTGAGCGACAGTAGGTTTTAGTCAGTCCATCCCCAGTGGAGGGCGGAAGTCCGGCGATTTCCTCCTGACAAAAAAAAACTTAGTTTATGAACAACGCGCGAATTAATAATTAGTAGTTTCTAACCCATACGGCATCGGAAACAGTCTCTTGACATGCTTATAGTCTATTTTGAATATCAAAGTTTTAAACCTTCTTACGATTTAAGTCAAAAAACATTATAATAAACACCTATGTATGTGCACAAATGTGTTCTAAACGTGTTAACATTAAGACGTGTAATGTAATTTAATGCTATAATTTAAAAGTGTAAACGTGTTAAAAGCAAGTTTTCAATCGATTGAAACGTGATTTAAATAAGTGTACATTTATATAAATTCTCATTTCTATGTTTGACTGGCGACCCGCCCTCGCTTCGCTTTGGAAACATTAAATTTTATTATTGATAGCTGAGTCCCGCGATGCTACCCGCGGTTATTGTCGTACCGCAGGTGAAGCTGAGGGGCGAAGCTAGTCTAAAAAAAGTAGGCTAATTTACTCCTTATATCATCAGCTACCTATCAGTGAAAGTCCCGTCAAATCGGTCTAGCCGTTCCAGAGGTAAGTCGGAACAAACAGACAGACAGACAGACAGACAAAAATTGTAAAAAATGTTATTTTGGTGTATGTACCGTATATATATTCATATGAATTTAGTAAAAAGAGGCTATTTCAATATTACAAACAGACACTCCAATTTTATTTATATGTATAGATATTCCTGTTCTATTCCGTGATATGGTCGTACATCTATAACTATACATTTGTCAGATGGCTATTTCTCTAATAAGTCTGTTCATAAGTACTGTTATAAAAAATAAATAACTAGGTATAGCATTTGAATATGGAATCTGTCATTCAAATTGAGCTGTTTTGCTCAAATATAATTTTCAATTAATAAGAACTGACTGGACTTGAACCTTAAATGCTAAATTTTAGTGGCAAAGCTAGTGCTTGCCTCAGGAAACAGTTGTCATTTAGACTAAGTTTGCGTTAAACGAAAGGAAATAGGGTTAATTAATGATCATCTTAATTCTTACTTCGACTACAAGACTTCGACAAGACACCATAATCATAATTGTATGTTCTCACTTTACGCTCTAATGAATGAATGAATGAATGAATGATGAATGATTTATTTTATTTCAGACAACAATAAGTCCATATGTGTACATAGTATCATTGAAACATACTTAAAATTAACAAAGCCAATCAAATAAAAAATATACATTTATTAAAAGTAGTTATCAGTGGAATACCTTTCAAATATTCCATTCCACTGATACCTACTTCGAACCAACCATTATTATTATTATTATTGTTTAGTCCGCAGGTGAACCATGGTACAATGGTTCAAGTACCGACAGTCAACTGTCTGGTGCACTTTAGAAAAAGAGAAGTCATCAGTGCACACCGAACTTAAAAACTGAGGCCATATTTGATAACAATATAATAAATAAATATTTACTAACAATCACGCCACGTTAACTGGTCCCGTGATAAGTTCGTAAAGAACTTGTGTTACAGGTACCAGATAACGGAAATAAATGTAAGATTTTTATTATACACATACATATATTTAATATACATCCATAACCTTTGGAAAAGACATTTATATTTATCATACAAATATATCTTCCCTTGGCGGGATTCGAACCCGCGACCCCCTTGCGTAGGGACCATGTCACTTACCACTACACCAGACGGCCGTTATATGTCATTGTTGGACTACGAACGCGTCGAGTTTAAGCCCGATGACTTCAATTACATTTGATTCAAATTATAGAACGCTACACAGACGTACAAATTATTTAAACGGTCGTTTAATAACATCACGTCTCGAATACCGAGTGTCATAAGGTTTGAAACTTATTGCGCCCGAGGGTTTAATTAAATTTGAATGCTCAAATGTTTTAAATATAGGAGATGCGATTCGCTCGCGGCGCTTATTCTACGAACTGTAATAATGGATATGTTCAACTATTAATGCCTACAAAGATATAATAATTATGTGCTTGTATGTATATTTTAATAGATTTAATAGAATTTTCTAAACAAAGTTTTTTTGTCATTTGAAACAATTTACAAATGCACTACTAAAGAGTAGTGCATTTGTAAATTGTTTTTTTCCCCTATCTATTTGCTGGTAGCCTAAGGGGCTCAACCTGAGAAAATTTGCTAACACTAGCCCTAGAAAAAGCAGTCCTTCGCAGAATCTACCACGGCAGCAGAATCGCGACCCACTGAGACTGATCCGACCCACGGAGAAGATCCGGCGAGAAACTTAGTGGGCTAATATAAATTGTGGTAGAGTAAGATTGTTTTTTTTTTCGGTTCATCTTGGAGATCGATTTCCTTCATTATAAAATGTTACTATAATATTAAATCAGTTCTTAATTTGTGATTTTTCGCTTAGATGGAACCTAAAAGACGATAATCTGTTATCAGAGACGAGAAGTCTAAATGATGTTGTAATGACGGCTTACCCGGTAAGACAGTACGCGTGATTTTCTCTGTCGCAAAAATTGGTAATTATGCACCATTAGGTGGCACCTATTCCTGATTATGTGACCAATGCTCAAGGTAAGAATGAGGGGAAGGAGTGCAAGTAGTTAGAGAGGAAAATCTGGTATAGACTAATATCGGTGCTACTTTATTAAATAAGAAATAACTGGGTACAAATCACGCACGGTCATTCGGTCCCAAATTAAGTTTCCATGTTTTATGGATACCGGAGATTGATATACATACGCTTAAACATCTTAAAGCAAACAAATCTGTTCATCACACGAATGTTTGCCCGATGTGGTAATCGAACCCACGACCCTCGTCGCAACAGTCCGGGTCGTTAACCACATCACAACCGCGTCAGTCTAATATGGTAATTATGTATGGTATTATTATTATTAAGGTAATTATGAATGAATTATTTGAGAATTGGAAGTACTGGCCTGAGTTGCTAAGTTCGTATTTCCGTAATTTTAAAATAGTCGGATTGATTATTATTAATTCAATATTTGCATTCAACTCCTTTTTGTGATACTTAAGAATACATTATTATGATATTAATATTATATATTCATATTGAGCTAGAAGACACGGCTCACCAATCGTTAGCAAGATATATAAACATCTCTGGCTTATGTTTCTACGAGTAATTCGCCCAAAACACGTCATTACGGATCCTCCCGATCCATTAACGGTGCTTTTAGGTACCTCAAGCACCGGTTATCTCGTCGAACCCGTCGCTTGCGACGAAGGGCTCGACGAGCGAATTAACCCACAGACACAGCCCACTGAGTTTCACGCCGGATCTTCTCAGTGGATCGCGTTTCCGATCCGATGGTAGATTCTGCTCAGGCTTAGCTTAGGTAGGAAAAAAAGTTTCTAATTCAGGAATTCTAATTTTTACTGGTGGTAGGACCTCTTGTGAGTCCGCGCGGGTGGATACCATCACCCTGCCTATTTCTGCCGTGAAGCAGTAATGCGTTTCGGTTTGAAGGGTGGGGCAGCCGTTGTAACTATACTTGAGATCTTAGAACTTATATCTCAAGGTGGGTGGCGCATTTACGTTGTGGATGTCTATGGGCTCCAGTAACCACTTAACACCAGGTGGGCTGTGAGCTCGTCCACCCATCTAAGCAATAAAAAAAAAAAGAGTACTTTACTAATATTATTCTAAATTATCTTCAATATACATACTTACTACCTATGATACAGCTACAAAAACTGTACATGCACAAACAAAACAAGTTGCGTGAATAGGATTCGCAGATAGTGATCGGTAGTCGAGTTGTGTTGCTAATGTAGTTAATTGCTCTTTTATCTGAGTGATCTGAAAGTTGGTACAGGCTTAATATCTAACTTTCACCTTAATCATTCTTTGTTCTGATACGTTTCACTTTGTCGATCATAAAGACTTAAATATTCACTTTGTAACATATACTGGAGTCATGGGGCAGTGCCGACCTGTGACCATACGCTCCATCAGAGTCGAGCGCAATATGAAACAGCGTTAAACGTGGTTATCTCATCATATAAATAATGAGGTTAGAGGAAGATGGGTTAAAATAAAATTATTAGGAAATTTACCATTAAAATTATTAAGTATGCTTTTTTTAACAATAAAACAAACATTTATTTCTTACAAATATAGAAATATAATAAACGAATATAAAAATAAATATAAAAAATAATCTGAGTCAGTATGCTTGTTGGAGTATTTCCACTTTCGGGTAGCGACATGGTAAGCGGGCGGTCTTCGTAAGTCAATAAAACTAGAAATGTGAAATGAAACTCAGAGCGTATATTAACGCAGGAGCGTTCCATCTGATACGGCGACTCGCTCGCTTCTGAGCTCGAGAGTTTTTTTTTTTTTTTTCCTACCTTTGCTGATAGCCTTGAGAGGCTATTTCAGCTTCACCCTAACGTTTGTAGGTGAGCTCGCGGGGCTCAACCGGAGAGTTGCTAACACTGACCCTAGCAAGAGCAGTGCTTCGGAGAATCTACCATCGGATCGGAAACGTGACCCACTGAGAAGATCCGGCGAGAAACTCAGTGGGCTGTGTCTATGGGTTAGTTCGCTCGTCGAGCCCTTCGTCGCAAGCGACGGGTTGGACGAGGACGGTGACCGGAGCTCGAGAGACAACAACGGAGCGTTTTTATAGCAAGGTATCGTGGTGGGACGATGTTGTTTACGATTCTTATCTTCACGTGTTGTTTTCGATGAATGCTTGCACCTGTTGTTTGTCGTCCCATCTTTATTAGTCATGAAGTAATGGTTTATAAAAACACGCGCCGACATGCTTACATTTTAGATTATTTAGTCTATTCTGAAATTTTTTCTTGTAATTTTCTGCGTTGAGAATAATGTTGACGTGGCTAAATGCAAAACGTAGCAATGCAGCGCCAATTTGGGATTGACAATTAGCAATATTTATTCTAATCACTTGCATTTTAGTTTCTGGTGAAATGCTTTTTCTTGTAACTTTATATTCGTGTTTTTGTTGTCACTCATGATAAAAACTAAAAATCATAATATTTGTGGTTATAACATCGCAGGAAAGAAGAAACCACTTCGGATATCAAGAAGGCTAACGCTGCACACAATTTCGGGGAATGCCAAAATTTGAATAAAAGAGCATTAAATCGAAACAGCGTTAGTAATATACATTGTTATTTCTTCGTCGCGGAGGTCATCCGTGAAGACAAGCCGGTACGTACCTTTTTCTTAAATGAAATCTGTTCGCGGGTCGATCCACGACATGTGCTTAAGGATACGAGTAAATCGGGCGCCTCATCTATTTAGGCCACGGACATTTCAATGTGTCATATCGAAAGGGTTATCGATTTCCAGAGCCAGAGAAAGGATAATGATACTTACTACTTAAGTATTAAAAGCTATCAATGTACCAGCTGTTAACACACACAAACAATACATTGTAAACGAAAGAATTTCACGATCACGAAAAGTGATCGAGTTATTTAAAAATAAGGGATTTATTTTTATATTTGAATATTAAACGGATATATATTTACTATATAATATAGCTAATTATTTTTTGGCTACCTATGCAAGTAGCCTCAAGAGGTTATAGTAGCTTCACCGAGCGTATAGGTGAGCTAATGAGGCTTAGCCTGGCGTATCGGCTAACAATAGCCGTAGCAAGTCATCAAGTTTAGAAGTCATCGTGGCCTAAAGGATAAGACGTCCGGTGCATTCGTATCGAGCGATGCACTGGTGTTCGAATCTCGCTAGCGGGTACCAATTTTTCTAATGAAATACGTACTCAACAAATGTTCACGATTGACTTCCACGGTGAAGGAATAACATCGTGCAATAAAAATCAAACCCGCAAAATTATCATTTGCGTAATTACTGGTGGTAGGACCTCTTGTAAGTCCGCACGGGTAGGTACCACCGCCCTGCTTATTTCTGCCGTGAAGCAGTAATGCGTTTCGGTTTGAAGGGTGGGGCAGCCGTTGTGACTATACTGAGACCTTAGAACTATATCTCAAGGTGTGTGGCGCATTTACGTTGTAGATGTCTATGGGCTCCAGTAACCACTTAACACCAGGTGGGCTGTGAGCTCGTCCACACATCTAATCAATAAAAAAAAAAAAAAGTGTCAAGTGTAGTACTTTGCTGAATCTATCACCAGATGTGAATCGCAACCCACTGAGAAGACCCGGCGAGAAACTCAGTGGGCTATGTCTGTGAGTTAAACATCTAGTAAACTATTTTCTAATCTTATTCCCAATTAGCTTAGAATATTGAACAATGATGGTCTCCTAATAAGAAAATGGTGGGATTGAAGGGCATTTTCGGATTCGTCAAATTATTATATCACTACAATTTTTTTTGTAAACAACATGTCTCGACGACGACTCTTAACAGAATGAACCTTTTTGTAACTAACTTTAAATGTTGCCATAATGATGATCTTCAACACACCAAAATAAATAAAATTTGAAATTGATTAACACAATAGTAGTCTTCGATAGGTATGAGAAATATTGATTTATAGATACATAATATTGCGAGTAGCCCAATTATGAGTTTTCGTGAACACATATTTACCGTTATCAGACCTGTGACAGGCACGCATCATAACTATTGCTTGGGGTAAGAATACATACTATGTTTCGAGAATTGGTATTAACAATGAGGTGTTTAAAATGAAACAAAACAAAAATGCTGCAATATATATTTATAATTCATTTCACACTATATAATTAAACTCAATCGAATCCATGTTTCATGCTTTTTCAATTTGTTTAATCCGATAAACTCTCTGATTGTTTTAGTAGACTACGTAAGTTGGTTCTGTTGCGATACCGCAGTTGTTGTTACGGGATGAAATCAGCAAGTATCCTTCGACTCCCCAGTCGGGGCCCCAGGAGTTTTTGATGATCCAATAGGTGTCGCCGTCGCGTTCACCGTAGCCGACTAACGCCATCTCATGGTTCAGGCGTTTAGTTGTGCTGTTATGATAAATGGTCGCTGTGGTTATTGTAGCAGTAGCAGCGGTTTTTGTTGTGTGGACAAAGTTCGTTGGCGAGCAGGAATGTACAAATATGTTTTTTTTTTATTGCTTAGACTGGTGGACGAGCTCACAGCCCACCTGGTGTTAAGTGGTTACTGGAGCCAATAGACATCTACAACGTAAATGCACCACCCACCTTGAGACATAAGTTCTAAGGCAGAAATAGGCAGGGCGGTGGTAAATAATCTTGCATGAACAATTAGGTGTAAAAAAGTTGTTTTCCCGATGGATACCGCATTCGCTCTGTGAAGAGCAAAAAGCGGCTCGCGTTACTTGGTGCGTCAGAACTCTCGAAAGATTCCACGCAGGATCCTCAAATGCTGTATACAACATTGTATCAGGTGACGAATCCTGGATATACGCGTACGAACCCGAAACAAAAAACCAGTCACGAGTTTGGGTGTTCGAAAATGAGTTAAAGCCAACAAAAATTGTTCGTTCACGGCGTGTTGCAAAAAAAATTGTGGCCACGTTTTTCTCCAAAACCGGCCATGTTACGACTATTCCTCTTGAGGGACAAAGAACGGTTAATGCAGAATGGTATGCTAGCATTTGTTTGCCACAGGTCGTTTCTGAACTCTGTAAAGAGAACTGCAACCGCCGCATCATCCTCCATCACGACAATGCGAGTTCTCACACCGCGCACAGGACAAAAGAGTTTTTAGAGCAAGAAAACATAGAATTATTAGACCATCCGCCGTACAGCCCCGACCTAAGCCCTAATGATTTCTATACTTTCCCTAAAATAAAGAATAAATTGCGTGGACAGAGATTTTCATCACCTGAAGAAGCTGTGGACGCCTTCAAAACGGCCATTTTGGAGACCCCAACTTCCGAATGGAATGGTTGCTTCAATGATTGGTTCCATCGTATGGAAAAATGTGTCAAATTACGCGGAGAATACTTCGAAAAGCAATAAATACATTTTTAAATAGTAATGTTGTGTCACTTCGTTAATTCCCGAAATTTTCAGTGCCGCCCTCGTACTGTTGTCAATTGATTATAGCAGTAGATGAGTGAGATGTGTGACGTATGCACTAGATCGGGATAAGAGCTTTAATACCGCTACTTATATTGAAGTCGAAGTCTCAATGTTATAGAATAAAAAGAGCCATCGAAGGGATTATTTACTGTACATTTTTGGTCCCTTAATATTGTTCTTGGGGTGGTATACAGCATCATCCTTTTTCATTCTACCGTGAAGCAAACGTGTGTGTGTTTGCTACATTGAAATTAGTTGAAATGAAATGAAAAATTCAATTAACCACACATTGAAACCAATTTTAGTTGTTTGGTTGATTGAATCCTTCTAAACGTTTTTACATTAAAGCGTATTTTGTTTTTATTTGTTATTTTAGAAAATTTCTAGTGTACCTGACTGGATGCCAATTATTGTTTTTCTCGTCATAGGTAGCCCAAATAGTCTTTATTGTCTTAGTCTCCAAATCGCTATCTTCAGCGACGAACTTGATAGTGTTTTCAACGGTTTGTGAATCTGGTCCTGTTAAGAAGTTGTAGGTTAAGTAATTATACCATCACACAAAAAAATTCACTTGACTACACAGAGAAACTATAATATTTATTCCAATATTTCTGTAGTGCTGTAACAAAGTTCATAACAGAAACATCGACAACTGTCGCAGAATGAACTCGGAATCAGAGATCACGCCAAGAGTTCGTTAAATCAGACATGTCCATCACAAAATGACATCACAAGGTGGTGGTAAGTGAACTATATTGAGAACTAAAACTTAAACACGAAATGTAGCGTTCAGATGGAATATGAACATTAAATAAACGACTTTAGATTAATTGTTGTCGATTAATTAGTTAATATATTCAAGAAAAAGTATTGAGTTTTGCGCTATTATTTAATAGCGTAGAGCGAGAGTTTTATAGCGTTTGAGGTAGTACAGATAACGAATACTATGTTTTCTTGCTAACACAGAATTACCACTGTTGATTCGACATCAAAAAAATGCGTACTAAATTAAAAGTTTTAAAGATTAAAACGGGCACCATTTTTAGAATGCATAAATACAGAATTATTATTGTAGAAAATTACTAAAAACGAAAGTACATAGCATATTTACATATGTAATGGGTTCCTTTTTTTTTCAGGCAAGGGGCCGACTCTTGTATTTTGGACTTAACGGTCTGCAGACGTTGGGTACAGACCGCGGGCTTATGGGTATTTTTAGGGCTCTACCGCACCAAACGACTCACCTTGCACTATCACCCCGACGTCCGATTTCCACCCGGGGTCAGAAAACGGTCAGAGTAGGGGGTTCCCGCGGTCAACACTACAAGCAGACTCGCGGCGCTACTCCTGACGCCCGACCGTCGGGTCGTCGAGACGATCGTCGACGACTAACAACACCGGTCTCCGCGGTAATTGTAATGGGCTCCTACCCCAATCGATATGGAAAGAGGTAAAAAGCAAAACTTACCGACGTATTCAAAGTTGTCGGTTTCTGGCAAGATAATCTTTAAGTCGAATATATTATCTTCAGATCCAAGCATTACATTACACTTGAAAATCGCATCTTCACCATCGTCAGTTTCTGGGTGGATCTGTTAGTAAATGTTTAATTACTATATCAATTACATAAAACAATTATATAACGACGTATCAATACAATTAAAAAAAACATACAAGGTCAGTTTGTATTACAAATATTGCTGGATTTTTCGGACGCGGTAAAAACCCAAGTGGCCTGAATTCTGACAGCATGTGGGCCGACCGACATTTCAAGGATAAATAGCAGTCTTCAAATTATTTTTCCGAATCTTTCGTATTGTAGTTTTTATAAATGTAGATTTCATAAAGCTAAGTAGATGAATATTAGCGTACCTCATATGAGACTCCGTATCTGTATTTTGCGTTTTCATCTACGATAATACTTTTCACAGCTCCTTTGTTGTAGTCGACGCGTGACGAATGATTTGTTTTCCTTGAATGTAAAATTGATATTTGGATCACGACATTTTATTCACTTCGTAGGTAGACAGACAAGCATGCACTGGTGTTAGGGGGTCTTGTGATCCAGCGCTCGTCTTGTGATTAGGGCCATCCTGCCTATTCTTGAAGCAGTTTTGGCTTGGGGCAGCCGTTGTACTATAAAACTAAGGCTTAGAATTCTTGTCTTTTTTTTCTTAGATTGGTAGGTGAGTTAAACCATTGTCATAGACCATTCATATAAAAAACGTAACCCACCCACCTCGAGACATGTGATCTTATTGAGCGAAGGATCCTTACCATACTGAGTAGTCTTGTACGTTGCCGGCACTAATTGACATCCTGACGGCTTCGAAATGGTATGTTTCAGGCCAATCTAGAGGTTCGTCTTTCAAGTCTATAAAAAAACGTATTGAAATAATTCCCTTTGAATTAAAAATCTTTACAGATAACATTATAGATTAAAAGGGCTTTTGTAATTCAGTTTGGTTGATGTTTAACGATTTTCCATCAAATTAAAAAAAAGCATATAATATAAACAATTGGAGTTATATGTTAATAGTAGATCTGCGGTGCTTATTAATTTATGATCACTATTTTTCACGGTAAAATATCAAGTATCAATCATTTCTAGTGTTTTACGCACTTCATTTTTACAGTATATAATGAACAATAAAGTTTTTAAGACTAAATATTTTTATTAATTTAAATAACAGAAACAGCAAAACAATTAATAGCTTAGGAAAAAAAGCTTATTGAACCATGTCCTTTTTCCTTTGAAGTTATCACGAATCTTTTTACTAATGTAACAGAAAAATAGTATTTGAAAAATCATACCTATTGTCGCTGCCGCCACGAAGGGCAGGCCGAATATTAACAACCAAAACCGATTCATTTTCCCGAAATCCGCTCCCAATGTGACAAATACAGCCGTCATTTACTTTTATACAGTCTCCAAATCAACACTAATTAATTAAATTCATTTTCCCTATTAGTAAGCCCACTGTTAAAAATATGGATATTCCTATTATTATTTTCATTAAGTGTATTATTGTATATTATTTCTAGGTGGGCCGACTATTTTAAAAGAAATGGAACGTTATTATTTTATTATTCTGTGTCGTCCATCTAAGCAAGAAAGTAAAAACAAACAAACGACACTATATTCACTTCAACGTGTTACGTTTATCTCATCCGCCAGGATAACTCTGCTAAATAGCGTAAAATATACTGTCTACTTTAAGATGTGGTCCGCTGTCATAAGAACTAGCTTAATATTCACGTTAAATTAAATTAAGGAAATTTTTGGATTTTATTGTTAAAGAATTCAAGCATATCCACATTTATACTCACCTTATTTTTCCATCACGAAAACTCATATCTGCTTAATTATGAAAAAAATATTTTATAAATAATTAATCTGTGCCCTAAAAACTCGGCGATAGATATCGCCTTACTATAAAAAATAATTGGAAACAACCTATTCATTATAGCTATTGAAAAAGCGCGCATGTTGATTCTGTAAAATCATAATAGCTACAACTGATTGGTATAGCTCTACCACATTTTGGTGTCAATATCGCGTAGTATTTTGTATTACATTCCTTTTTTAGGTTACTGCCATGCTATTGCGAATTAACAGCGATGGCTTAAGTGCCATCACCACTGAAGTGCAAAGTGCATTTCTTACGAATCAGAAGAAAGAGAGCATAGCTACAAGCAATAATATTATACTATACCATACAATTATATATCTTAAAGAAGTTGAGACTTTAATCATAATTGAATGCGGCATTGATGTGAACTTGAGCACTAGGTGGGTCGTGAGGTTGTTTATAGTCGCATTAAAAAAAAAAAGTCATTAGAACAGACATAAATCAAACAACATTTTCCAAAACAAAAATATACAATCTTTTAATATTTTTATCAAGAGTTGTCGTGTTTGGCTTTTGTATTCAGAGAGCGTCGATCCACTACGTGAGGAACTGCTGTGCCAAGGTGATGTCAAACCGTGTGCCCGGGATACGGACCTTAGGCAGAAAAGTATAAAGACCAAAATAAAATAGCAGGTGATTATTATGAAAGGTTGGAACATAAGCTAAAGTCAATTTATCTGACGCGACCATTATTTCCAAAAAAATTCACATTTATGCATCGAACGTTCTCTCTACGGCCCTAAAGTTAATAATTATTTTTCTTATGTATTTATTTTTGCTTTCATATAAAAAAAAAAAAAAACGTTACGTACAAAAACTTTTCACCATTTCTTTCATTGTTATTATTTAATAGCCACTGTTCATGTTAATAAAATCGAGCTGTCGTTACATTTATTGATTAGAAATCATACAAGTCGAAATGTGCGGAAAACTTTCTTTTAGGTTGTATTCTTGTAAATTTAGTGCACACAGTATTATTAACTGTAAACTTGCCGCGAGTCTATCGCGAGAAATCCAATTCACCATCTTTCTATCTGACGGAATAATGAATGAGTTAAAGAAGAATGGGCAGTTTCACAAAATTTAAAATTTCATCTAAATGTACATTGTTTGAGATATCTTCTTTTACTTTTCTGTCATCAGATCTTACCATTCAATTTATGAAACATCTAATCTAGCGAAATAAACTACAAATATCTCTGTTCTTGCATAAAAAGGGACAAACAAACAAACTTATCTATATTTCGGTCTTTTAATATTGTTAGATTGGAATTAGAATATTCGAAATTTTATTACATAAGTAATGTTATTCTTTTATCTTCGTGACATTTCCTCTTTTAACGAGATCCTGTCTTAACTAGTACCAAGTTGTTCTCAAATTATGTCTTTAAATCTCATTCAATGCGACCACCAAAGAGGTAATTTTGAGACGAAATCCCGCCCACGAAGTACCTCTCGCATTACAGTTAAAAGCCCGTTTTGTGCATTTAAAGTGACTTTAATAAGCTTTTTTAAGGTTAGGAAGATAATAATTGTAAGATGTTAACATACTCCCCATGATATAGTAATAAATCGAAGTATTAAAAGTCACGGGGTTCCTAAATATCATGTTCGTATTCAGTACAATTTTGTACTTAAATCTTTGTGTATTTTTTCGATGCGAGACAACAACTACATAAGCTTGATAAATCATATAACTGTGTCTATAAATTAATAATACTAATTAACAAATAAAATTATGTAATTAATAAATTATATATATCTGTTATATATATTGTTAAAAACAAAATAACGTCATGCCAACGGAGCATGGAATGAAGTTTACTGAAAATTAGAAAAATTAAAAAAATCGAAACACCACTATAAGAGAAACAACAGGAGTAATAATTAAATAATTAAAAAAAAAACAAGCTATGTATAATGTAATAGTTACGTTTTTTATGGGTGAAATAAAAGGCTTTTATTTATTTATTTATATATCTATAAAGATGATATTTAGAAAAAATATAAGATTTAATCCTATTTTTTTTATGTTTTCAATTCTTTCGTTTTAATTTAACAACAATACTACAAATCTAATCGTCATCAAAACGAAACAAGAATTACCATACCAATAACAGTGGTTCATTTCGTAATAATATCACAGAGCATTATGTTATACATAGTCAGTCACATAAAATATAATATAATACATATTATATATTATCTAATAGGTATTTATATGATAAAAAAATGTGTGCGTGTACTAGTGTACACACGTAAGAAGTGAAACTTGTTTATGGCCTTATTTTTCGAAAAATGATCTACATGCAACTTTCTAGAAATTGGTTAAATAAAGTTAAATTAGATAAAGTTTAAACAAAAGGATTTTATTATCATAGACATGAATACAAAAAAGTTAAATTAGATAAAGTTTAAACAAAAGGATTTTATTATCATAGACATGAATACAAAACAGATGGCGCGTAACGGAAAAAAGTGACGCGTAACCGAAAAATGTGACGGTAAATTTTTTTCCAACGCCGATAAGGAAGTTTCACTTCAATAACTTATGATAATATAAATTATATTAAAATAATAATAAAAGTTTGAATATATGAGTTAAATGATATGCAAAAGAAAACAAATGACAATGACAACAAGCTTAGATTGCTTTCAATTGAATGTACATCTATGTAGTTAGTTAGTCTTAATTAATAATAATTTGTGTTTAGTCATGTTCTTCTTCTCAGTCGTGTCACTCTTGACAGAGTGGTCGTGATCGTCATGTAGTGTTGGAAGGGGCAGACTTGATGCGTCTCACGATGTCGCGCCATCTCTCCCTGCTCGAAGCCATTCTACTGCACTCATTTAAGGGACCTCCCACTGCAGTTTTAATTTGGTCGGTCCACCGCATTGGTGGCCTCCCGCGCGGTCTTGTACCATCAACGCTTCCCTGTACAACGAGGCGTTCTATGGACCGACCATCTCGTCGCGAAACGTGTCCGAAGAAATTCACCATTCGAGACTGTACTATACTAAATAGACGCTGCTTGATGCCGAGTTCCTGAAGTATCGAGACATTTGTACGAAAGTCGGTCCACGAAACTCCAAGCATTCTTCTCCAGCACCACATTTCCAGAGCGTCTATTTTCTTCCTTTCCACGTCTCGCACGGTCCACGTCTCAGCAGCGTATAGAAATATAGAGAATATTAGTGTTCTAACGAGCCTGATCTTTGTGGTTTTGGTTATGTTTCTATTTCTCCATACTTTCCTCAGCCCGTCCATCGCCGACCTCGTGACAGCCATGCGCCTTCTGATTTCGTCCATGCATCCGCCATTATTTGAGATTAACGCCCCAAGGTATATGTAGGACTGGACCACGTCGCAAACCGCTATTTGAGTCACGTCCGGCGAGTTATTCATAGCGCGATCGACAATCATCACCTTGGTCTTACTGCGGTTAATCTTTAATCCAAACTCAAGGCTCACACGTTCCATCCTCGACAGTAACTCCCCCAAGCATTGCGCATCAGTTGCAAATAAAGTGGTATCATCCGCGTATCGCAAGTTTGCAATCCTATACCCCCCAATTGCTACACCATCTGTCCAGTTCTCCAAAGTGATGCGCATTATGATTTCTGTGTACGCATTGAATAAGAGCGGCGATACAATACAACCTTGGCGAACCCCAGCACTTGGATGGAAGTTATCAGAGAGAACGTCATCCGCGCGCACCGAGGCCGTACCATTCTCATATAAGCGTCTCAGTAGGTGCACAAGATGTTTCGGTGTCCCCAGATCCAGTAAGGTCTTCCACAAAACAGGCCATTTCACCGAGTCAAACGCTTTGGAGAAGTCAACAAAACAAATGTATGTCGGCCTGTTGAATTCTCTTGCTTTCTCAATTATCTGACGTACGATGAAAATTTGTTCCCGAGTGCCTTTCCCCCTCACGAAACCAGCCTGTTCCGGAGCAATCTCTTTGGATAGATAGGTTTTTAATCGCTTATTCAGAATATGTAACATAATTTTGCTAGAATGTGATGTAAGAGCAATTAGACGATAGTTGTTACATTTCTTCGTAGAGCCCTTTTTATGCAGGGGAGTAAACACGGTATGTGTCCATTCCGACGGCCAAACTCCCGTCTGCCATACCCTGTTGCATATCTTATGAAATATGTGGTCACCGCGTTCTCCTAAGGCTTTTATTGTTTCAATAGGAATTGCATCTCTACCAGTCGCTATCCTGTTTTTGAGGTGTTTTATAGCAGCCCTAACCTCAGACAGGAGAATGCTTGGCTCCAAGTCCTCATCGTTTGGATCTGTACTTGTAAATTGCCGTGACTGTGGATCCTGGAATAACGATTGACAGTAACTCTTCCATGTTTCAGAGATTTGATCCAACTCTGTTATCAGTTCGTTTTTATCATTTACAATAGCCCAGGTCTTAGATGGCAGTGATTTGGTAATGAACCGTATTTTGTGGTAGAGATCTCTAGATTCATGCTTCATAGCATGTTTTTCGACCTCTTCACAAATGTTACGAAGATGAGAGTTATGATCTCGTCTGCAGCTGGCCTGAATATTGGCAGACAATACATTCAGTTTGTTCGTGTCTATACCTTGAGCTTTCTTTCGACGTCTCTCTTCAATTAGGGCGAGCGTACCATCGGTCATCCAGTGTTGGCGTTTGCGCATTTCCGATATCGGTTTGGACTCTATTACTGCATTTTGAATGAGTTGTTTAGCCTTGCTCCATAACATTTCCGGTGTAGCCTCATTGTGATTGACGTCAGTCCACTCTGTCCATTTCCGTTCGAACGCCGCAGTAAACTTTGCCCTATCTGTTACTTCGATTCTCCTTTGCGCTCTAGGAGATCGGGCAGCCTTGAGGTTCAGTCGAATTTTTGCGACCAGAAGTTCGTGATCCGAACCACAACAGGCCTCAGGTAGTGTGTGGGCATTAAGAACAGATGTGCGCCAACGAGATCTAATTAGTATATAATCGATCTGATTACGGTGCTTTCCTCCAGGTGATGTCCAGGTGTACAGTCTACGAGGGTGGTGCTGAAATAAGCTGTTCGCCACGGTCAGGCCATTTTCATTTGCGAACCGCATCAATCTTTCACCTCTTTCGTTTCGCAATCCAAGCCCGAATTTCCCTACACAGTTGTTATACAAATTGGAGTTAGCTCCAATTTTCGAATTGAAATCACCCATTATAACAAGCAGCTCTCTGTTGGGGACTTTCGCAATCACTATCTGCAGTTCTCTATAAAAATTCTCCAAAACTTCGGGTAGTGCAGTGCTAGTAGGGGCATATACCTGTATAAGGTTTAGGTTTACAGGCGACGCTTTCAGTTTCATAGATATGATGCGGTCGCTAACTGGCTCGTATCCTATTACACAATTTTTCCTATGCCTTGGAACAAGAATTGCCACCCCGTTCTGACTATCATTGTCATTTCCAGAAAAATATACAGCATGGTTCTCTGTGAAGAAATGTCCGCTGTTTCTCCAGTGTGTTTCGCTTAGTCCGCATATACACAAATCACACTTAGTCACCTCCCCTTCCACAATGTCAATCTTACCGGGTTTCAGCAAACCACGCACGTTCCATGTTCCTATCTTCTGAATTTTTCGGAGTTTGACAGGTAAGGCCGCAGAGTTTCCAGTAACATTATTTCCACGCGGAGCCTGGTCTCCTACTCCGACGTGGCCGGTAGCCCATTTCCCACCGCATGCCCCGGAAGCGATGCAGCGCCGGTCGCCAGGCGGTTCGCATGGCAATCGTGGTTCCATAATGTTTACTTCCATAATGATTTTCTTGGGAAAGTAGTTGCAGTGGTTTCCCCTTGCCTTCTGCACCAGACTTTTTGAGGTTATTTGAACCCCAAGGCCTCTGAAGCCTCTTCTGACCACTGGCCAGGATTATGGTTATACCGCCACTACTCGGTCGCCATTGCCTCGTCCGTTATCTAGCAGGAGGACCGCGGTAACACGAAGATATCGCCGCGGATGATGAGTTATCCGCGCGTGCAGGTGAGGTTGACAATTGGGGCCGGAAAGATTGTAAGTCCGCTCTCCCCCTTCCCTCCGTCATGTTACGGCTGAAAAAAAAAAGAACTAGACGATGACCGAGCTTTGCTTGTTTTTTTTTTGATAACGCCATCTTGTTTTGTCTTTAAAGCGGTTAGTTGCCCTCAATTAAGAAAAATAGTATTATTATTCGCCAATAGATGTCGGGAAGAGTTGATGATTGAAGACACGAATAAAACAATATTTTCTGAAAATAAACCGTAGCTAGATCGATTTATCGCCCCCGAAATCCCTGTATACTAAATTTTATGAAAATCGTTGGAGCCGTTTTCGAGATTCAGATTATATATATATTAATATATATAGGTATATACAAGAATTGCTCGTTTAAAGGTATAAGATAGCACTAGCCATGAGCTATATACATTATTGTTTTCTAACGTAAAGGTAAATATTGCAGTTGGGAAAAGATAATCATGCCAATGTTGATAGTAAGCCAGGCGATGTTTTAAAAAAAAATTCAGGTTTTGTTAATCGAGCAATTTGATATGGCATTGCCGTAATTATGTCTTCATTAGGGGCTATCAATATAACTGGAAGTAGCTTTGTCCTACTATAAAAGGGTTTAATTACAGAGCAAGCATTCAACATGAAAACGTCCAATACAGATAATACCTATTCGAATCTATAAAAAAACTATAAATCTTCATTAATGTCAGGATATTTCGAGTATTTTATTTTTGTCCCTCGTCAAAATCAGCAACAGTTAATTTAATTAAAGCATTCTCTTCGAAGCACCCATGAGAATGGTAAATCCGAAAACATTTTTAAAATATTTGAATTTTTACTGTTTTGTTTTAACCAATATTGCGAACGGAATTTTAATTAAACACAAATTAATGAGCATTCGCGTTCATTTTGGATATTCCGACAGCAACGATAAGCTATTACTGTGTTTCCGATAAGAATTAATTTGGTTGTAGTTAATTGCTCAGATCTGACATTAAGATAATATGGTGTTGTTATGAGTAGCCACTAGTGACCATAGACCTATATAGTAGGGACACGACATATTGTTCTATACGTACAATTGCTTATATAAATAGCACCCATTTTGAAGGCACACACATAAACATATATCTATCTCGTTCTTACTCAGCACTTTAACTCGCAGGAAAACAATATAACAGTATTTCAGTGCGTACATAAAATGAAACATGAATATACGTAAATGTCTCCGTCTCCGTCTAATGAGGTCGAAAATCCGCCATGTTTAGCGCGCCAAATGTCATTGTCACGTCAGTTCGGCCGTCTGTTTTGGGTTGGACATTATTTATTGACTTTGATATCGATTTAATATGATTGCTTATATAAAATTTCTAATTTTATCATACTTAAAACATACAAAAATAATAACTAAAACATATTTTATAGGATCTCAAGAAAGTCGATGCCCCAAAACTATTACCTATATATATTTAAATTCATTATGGAGCCCTCATCCGAAACATAGATTATACACTTAATATATTTGAATCCGAAACATCGGACACCATTTTTCGGTCGGAATCTATTCATCATGACACTAATCATAAATACTTCTTTAAAATATGTCATCAAAACATATTTAGACATTCTGTTTAGATATTTCGGGAAAAAGGCTACCGACAAAATCTCTTCGGAACTATTTAAATAAAATAGTTTTATCCGCAGTGAGTAAAACACTATTGTAAATTCGTTAAATATTTATTAATTAAGTGATTTTAGAGAGGAAGTCACAAGGAATGACGTTTGTAATTTCATTAACGAATAAATCTTCTGTAGGTGTTTTTTTTTATCAGGCGGTCCCTTGATAAGTTTAAAATTTGCGTGCGGTGCGGTAGTGCGGTGCACCTTCCTTGAGGTGCGCTGCGGTAGTGTGTTACGGACTTTAGAGTCAGCAAAACAATTAAAATAGATTGTAATAGTCTAAGAAAAACACGTACTCAAAATACGATAACATTCAGCATGCTAGAAATGGGCTGATGGCACTGTACTATGCCATATCTTTATGTTTCGCGGCAAACGACAACTTTATAAAATCAGTGTAGCAAATTTTAAAAATTGTCATATCGTTTACTTGGAAAATTTGAAGCACGAACTCGTCTTAGATTTCACATAATATCTAAATCACATCATCTTTGCACAATATACTTACTTCCTATTAAAGTATAAATTCTACAAATAAATAATACTCAACAATATTTAAAATAAAATGAGCCAAGAACGTTTATCGATAAAACCTGATAACATTGAAATCTTTTGTACAGCACTAAAGCCGCCATGTTTTGTGGCCAGATGACGTCACAGTGGCACGAAATTTTGGTTGACGTTTCATTTCCATAGGTTTCCTACTTCATTGCTAGTGACACATTGAAATATTTTGTCGATGTGTCACATTCACATTGTATCTACGAAACAACATAGCAAATTGTGCCTAAAAGCTTATTTTGTAAACTGGCTTTACTGGTACAGAGTTAACGCATGGGTTTTTGTTAAATAAGTATTTTATGTAAGTTTTTAAATTTCTGTTTTTAAGTGTTTTATCATCAAACCTACCAAGAAGTTCTAATGTAATAACCACTAAAAAATTTTTTTTTTTTATTGCCTTTGTAGGCATTTGTAGACGAGCATACGGCCCACCAGATGGTGAGTGGTTACCGTCGCCCATGGACTTCAGCAATGCCAGGGGCAGAGCCAAGCCGCTGCCTACCGCTTAATACTCTCCACAAGCCTCGTGAAATTTATAGTAACACAAAAATGAAATTTATAGTAAAATTTAAGCTATTTAATCGCGTTATTCGATTACTTTGATCCCTCATCTTTGTCGACAGCCACGGGAAGTAATGTGGAGAAGCTATTCTAGGACCGTTGTTGATATAGTTGTCTGTGAGCTCGTCCACCCGTCTAAGCAATGAAAAAAAGGCCGATGCAATTTGGATATGGATGGTGAGCTCACCTGGAGTTCAACCTGGAAGGTCTTTCTAACACTAACCCTAATAAGATTCGCTTAATCTACCACCGGATCGGAATCGCGACCCATTGAGAAAATCCGGCGAAAAAATCAATGTCTTGAGTTACTTCTAACGATTTTTTTTTTTTAATGCTTAGATGAGTGGACGAGCTCATAGCCCACCTGGTGTTAAGTGGTTACTGGAGCCCATAGACATCTACAACGTAAATGCGCCACCCACCTTGAGATATAAGTTCTAAGGTCTCAATTATAGTTACAACGGCTGCCCCACCCTTCAAACCGAAATGCATTACTGCTTCACGGCAGAAATAGGCAGGGTGGTGGTACCTACCCGTGCGGACTCACAAGAGGTCCTACCACCAGTAATTACGCAAATTATAATTTTGCAGGGTTTCATTATAACAATCATAAGCCGCTAATTTTTCTTTGACTCTTAATTTTTTTTCGTAATATATAATTCCGTTGAGCGGTTTAAGCGTCTGCTGTTTCGAGATCTTAAATACTCGCAAGCCTTATAAGGTTTAACACGACGATTTTAGGTGTAGTTATAGAAACCTGCGACACCGGTTGAGGACTCGATCTCGAGCTGATAAAAAAGAACACACGACGATTCGGCCTAGACACAGAAATAAAAATTGTAAATTATAAAGTGTCTTTCGCATTGGCCTTCGTATATAAAGTAGCTGACTTTTGTATTTTCGTTGGAGATAGCTCGATTCAGGTGACCGTCACTTATGAATATATTACAGAGACACAGTCAGGTTTCTCCCATACATAGATCAAAGAAATATATCTTTTAATTGAAAGTAAAAATTTAAGACATTTTCATTTACATATTTCTATAAAATGTCCTATTTGTTAATAATGTCAATGTTGCCAATAATGCCTATAATGCATCTGGAGATTACACAATTTTTTATTGGCTAAAGGAGTGAACGAGCTCATTGCCCGTCAGGCGTTAAGGGTTCTCGGAGTCTGATGACATCACAATGTCAATGCCGCCATACACCTTAAGACATGAGGTCTTAATCACTATTTTACATTTGCTCAAGAAGCGCTCTTACCTGCAGTTTACGATTCTTTCTAATTCTAAATAAACAAAAAGAAAATTGAAAGTAGAAAAAATAAAATTACTGTTTATTGGACTGCAGAGACTGTATCTAGTGTGGAGTAAGAGTGTGTGTGATTCCTTTTTTTCCCACCTAATCGCTGATTGCTTCGAGGGACTAATTCAGCTTCTCAAGACTGGTAGGCCAGCTCATGGGACTCAACCTGAGAGATTTTGCTAACACTTTCCCTAGCAAGAGTGGTGATTCGCTGAGTTTAGCATCGGTACGGAATGATCCACTCAAAAGATTCGGTGAAAAACTCAGTGGGTGTGCTTAACTAAGCGATCAATTTTCAAGAATAACCCGTTTAGCTGCATAAAGAATTGTTTGTGCGTTCAAGTCAACACGTGTAAGTATCATAATTTTGATCTGGAAAAATATTTATACCATATTTATACACTTGACTTTTAAACTCGGTTAAAATAATACATGAGAGATAAACTAAAACATACATCCATGTTTCAGTACAATGGAGCTTATTATAACCACTGTCGACATCTGGTCCGGCTGAACATAAAGCTTAGGTTATGTTTCGAGCGTCGAACTGCGTTTGGGTGTAGAGATTCTACCAGAATTGAGGCGATACAGATTTATATTACTAATGCTATTAAAACTACTTTAAATGAAATGCTTAAAATCCTCTGATCTTGATAATGCAAAAAGCAAGTCACTTTCAATAATTACTAGACGGAAATTAGTGCAATTTTCAGTTGAAACATTATGCAAATAAAACCGTAGAGCACTTATTCGAAATGTGGCAAATTGTATATCAATATATTCACAGCGAGATTAAACGATAAAACTACTCTCAATCACGGACATTCACTTTATTTATCGAACAGTTGTTTACACGCCGACATATTATCAGTGGAAATCGAGAAAGTTCTCCGCTATCTTCATGCCACACTCTTCGCTGCTAACTGGGCCTAAACTTCGTTCGAGATGAAGACGTCCAAAGCAGAACTCTTCCCACGGCCATCACTGTTATCTTTTCTTCGACGGTACCCTTTTAGTTTCAAGAACCATTACGCTCACAACTGTATTGGTCCAATTTTCAAGTAGGTTGCTGTATAAATGTATTTTATCAGAAACGTAATGTGGAATGCTTGTTTACACTCAAAAACTTAATAGGAGTTTTCGTCCCATGTTATTCAGCACCCAACATTCAGAACCTTAGGTGAGCATGGGCCTTAGTAAGGTTTTATATAGAATAAGTTTACCTTTCTTGAAAGAAATTTCGAACGAAAGTATCTTAGCGGGCCGAGTAGCAATTGTTAGGGACTTTTATTCTCCAGCTAAATTCTGAAGATTATTTGTTCTTAATCGGTTACTAAGGAATACAAATTCATTGCCACAAGCAAAGCTATGATTGCCAGTGATGGTTATTTGTGGTAGAGCTTCCTGGTCTTTTGAAATTTTCAGGTATTTTGTTTTGGCCATATTCATTTGGACACCAGCTTCGGTAGCCGATTTTTCAAGAAGAAGGTATGTTCACTCCATTGTTGGGACCATCCATTGTCGACAATGATCTTCCCCGATCGAGTCGAGGTCGTCCGTATACTTAAGAATTTAACAAATTTAATCTGATACCCCAGTCTATAATCTATTTAGAAGAACACAATATGGAATTTTGAACATCTGTAATCTGTGAACAGAAATGTGACGGAACATTAAATGTTTACATCCGTTCACCCTTAAAAGCATTAATAGGCAAATTAAGGTTTATCAATTTAATGGTTGGGCTCATTTAAGCTTCTGTTTGTCCCTCTTTATGGGCCAGCGTCAGGACAAATCCACAGAATTCTGTATTATACATACTTGCGTAAACTCAGGCACGTGCGTGTACATTCGTGTGTAGAACTGACGCAAAACAGAAGGGTCACAGGAAGGATGAGAAACGTTTCAGTGCATCGTAGCATAAGCAACTTGTATTATTTCTTAAGTTTCAATTTAATAAAATAACGAAATGTCATTTATACGCGTTTTTCTTGACACAGTGCAAAATAGTGAACTACGTCTATGGAAGTCGTTCCAAAAAACAAAAAAAAACTGGTATGTTGGTGATTACTGGTATGAACACACTAAGAATTTCGCATAAGAATTGGTTTTCTCATTACAAATAACACTTCACCATAGGGAATGAAATGTAATTAAATTTTAGCGAACAGTATCCACGCTTTTCGAGGAAGATTTATGGTAAAATTCACGTTACATCTCGTATTTTCACTGATTGAAAAAAATTTGATGGAAATGATAATGTATTTGTGCTTAATGTAGTACGAGTATAATAATGCTACATTTGGATAGTTACTATTTGATGTTTGGGCTTCGTCAATTATTTTAAGTTCTTTTGCGAGTCATATAACATTCATGCGTTCATTTATGCACTGCGGCTTTTGAGTTTCTCGCCGGATCTTCTCAGTGGGTCGCGTTTCCGATCCGGTGGTAGATTCTGCGAAGCACGGCTCTTGTTAGGGTTCGTGTTAATAACATCGTCAAGTTTGAGCCCCGTGAGCTCACCTACTAACCCGGCCACGCTAACATGGTGTTTCTAGACCAGGGGTGGCCAGCCGGTAGATCGCGATCGACCGGTCGACCGTGGCTATTAGTTCAGTCGATCGTGGCAAGGCAAAAATATAGATACATAGAACTGACTGCGCCACATAATCACTAATCATCATCATGCACGCATCATCTTCATCTTGTATCATTTGTTAATGACCATTACGTCACATCGTTTATGCTCTCTTCTACACAATAGTTCTCTTTTATTATATAATTTCAGGTTTATTTTATTATAATACATTTAGTAAAAGAAAATATACTACCTACTTATTTGTATACTACTTGTTGTGGTTGAACTACATTGTTTCATTAAATTTCGAGAAATGTCATTGGTAGATCGTAGAGTTTCATCAGTAGACAGTAGATATTGGTTCGAATCAAGTTGGCCACCCCTGCTCTAGACCATCAACTTAGGTAGGAACAAAAAAATAGAAGAGCTGTTGCATAACACAATATAAAAAAGGCACGGGAAAAAAGGACAGTGGAAGCGACACACGCTCTACCGGTAATTGCAAATTTCTTTTCACTTTGTTGATTTTATTACACAACAAAGGTCATTCGTGAATAAATATTGAAATGATGATTCAAAACACAACACAGTCGTATCACTCAGTGTGTACTTTACGTGTGTACAGTTTGTACCTTTACTGGTGGTAGGACGTCTTGAGTCCGCGCGGGTGGGTACCACCACCCTGCCTATTTCTGCCGTGAAGCAGTAATACGTTTCGGTTTGAAGGGTGGGGCAGCCGTTGTAACTATACTTGAGACCTTAGAACATATATCTCAAGGTGGGTGGCGCATTTACGTTGTGGATGTCTATGGGCTCCAGTAATCACTTAACACCCGGTGGGCTGTGAGCTCGTCCACCCATCTAAGCTACAAAAAATAAGAAACTTGAATTTGTTGACTCATCTTCTACCAATTCTTTTCGATGTTGACCATCTGTATTTCACATCTGTGATTTCACTAATCTGTGTAACGCATTCGCACACACGCACGCACACCTCGACGCACGTTATCTCTGAATTTCGATGACCGACAAAACAATCCCTGCCGCTTTCTACATTTGCATATTCCGAACTGAGACAATCAAATGGGGGGAGATATTTGGGTCATTTGATGAAAATAATTATTTCACTGGTTACCTTACCTTTAAATAGGTTTGTATTGTAGATTCATGTCTTATTCATTTGATCTTGTGACTGAGACCACTATACCCAGTTCGATCGATAGTGACTATGAAAGATACATTTGATGTTCCGGGTCTTCGTGTACTTGTTTCTATTTCATTTGTATTTCTCATGCTACATGACAAAATTCTATGTTAAGGTCCTTTTATATATACCTATATGTACACATGATTATTTTATATCCAGTTCGAATTTCGTATGTGTTTTACCATCGAAAGCAGAGGCCAATCTGGTGGTAATTGGTTGATGTCATTTACGGCCATCAGGAATCGGCTAATCTAGAAAGCGGCTTAGTCAATTTTGACGGGAGCTAGATGGTGTTGTCAGAATTATAATAATAATAATAATAATGTTTTTATTGAAAGTAACCATGACTCATATAAATTGTTAATAAGACTTAGACCTATGTTAGTAGTTATATTTACATCACAATGAATTACTGTCGTAACATCCCATGGGAGATGACACCACAGCGACCCATGTATACACAGTCCAGCCTGCTTGCGATCATGCTCAGGATACTGTTGGAGCTGGCCCTCACTCTGCTTATCAGAGATGCACACCTCTTACGCATGGTAGCGTAAAAACAATCTATGTGCGCGTCTGCAAACATCCCTGATGCGCTACAAAAGCGGGGCAGCACCACCAGCATCCTAAACGCGTTATTATATTGAACACGGAGAGCGTTGTACGATCTTTGAGTATATCCAGCCCATATATATTAGCATACTTTTAATTAAGTAAAATAATTAGGGTTCCGCACAAACAAATTAAGAGCCAATTGCTATTCAAATAGAGAAGTAATATAAGGAACAGAAAAATATACAGCAAAGGGTGACGAGGCTTAGCTCACCAATAAAAAGTAAGATGGAATATAATGAAGGTGAAATAGACTATACCAATTTTATCAATTCGGTAGTTTCATTAAAACTGGCGCTACCAAAATTAAATAATATCACACAAAATCGAAACACAAGCTTGAAAAACCGCTTTGCATTATCTGGGATGCTTCAATGTTACATTTATAATAAATAGTATGTTACTAATCTGTAGTCGTAATGTTGTAATGTTTATTTTTTTAAAGTTGGCACAGGAAATCGTACAACGGGGCCTGTTAAAGTGATTGATACCATCTAGTTTTTATGCAACATCCTGTTAATGTTCTGTAGGTAGGTACACGAACATTCAATTAATTATGAATCAAACGGGAATACATTTTAATGTTTCTGTCAAACAATTATGAACTTTAAAGTTTTTATAAAGTTTAAAACTAGTTTTAATTTTGTTCATTTTCATCAAGATTAAAACCATAAGAGCAATTTTAATACTATTATAAGTTTCCGCCTAGAACTTTATTCTCTTGGAATACACTTTATATGGCGTGATCACCCGTACTCTACAATACCATGGCGAAAGAGATAGATGGGGGCGTAGTCTTATACATCTGATCTAATACATTAATAAATTCCGACGTAACTATCTCCCGGAAAGTCAAATATACTGGTTTGCGGCTCAAAAACCTTCCTTAAAAGGAAGATCCCAGAGTCTGGTATTCTACCTCCTGGTAGCACCGCAAGCTTCGTAATAACGAGCAATACGAAAACGAGAGAGAATTTTAAATACTTACAGAAGTTGAGGGAATCAGCCCATCATAAAGGTTAAAGTAGACAAAAACAAACAAACTAGTTAGGCTGCAAACTGTTGCGAGCTAGATGTCCAGGAACATTCGAGAAGCGGTAAAAAACAACAATTTCAATCGACACACATGACAGCAAGTCATTGGAACGAACACTGTTCCTGTCATTGTCTACGCCACAATACCGTGAAAAGTCTTGTGCGAGCCGTGAGTCGACAACATTGGTTCCCACGGTAGAAATAAGGGGAAAATTACAGGAAAATGGTAATGTATAAGAAACTAGTGTTAGGTCGAGCACGCAGTCACGGAACATTCATTTAAAAAAGTTTACGATTAACTGGTTTTGATTTTATTTAATACTGAATGGCCCATTTTATCCGACCAAATAAGACTTCTGTGTGTATTTTCATTTTTATTGCACAGATGAGTGAAAGAGCTTACGCTATCCGAAAAGCATGACTGTTACAGAAGAAATGCCTGTACCTATGGGTACCCTTTTTTTGATTAGAGATGAAGAGATAGCTTGCTCAAGATCTTTAGGCTTCGCGACGTATGTGGGCGAGCATGGGCTCAGCTAGCAAGGGGATTTGCGTTAGCGTTAGCTCTCTCAACGACAGTGGCATCTACTTCTGGATCATGAGTACGGTGACCTGTGTTAGGGCTGCTCTAGCGTTAAGACTAGAAGCATCCAATAGCACGGGAAGTCAATAGGAGAGTCCCTCTGTACATGTCTAGGGCGTCGAGTTAAAGACAATCGGTATTGACGATATGAACGAAATAACATTGACGTCGACAATGCGAAAGGTATTGAGCAGTCTAAAGTCATGTACCAAAACAATTTCAATACATTGAAAAACTTTAAAACGTATTCTGTTGCAAATAAATTTGTGTACAAACCAAATTGTGTTTTGTATTTAAATTAAAACAAGGGAAGGTCTGTTTCGATTTCAATATAAATTTGTTTTCAATGAAGCGTTGTTCTGGTTTCATTTGGAAAATTGAATTATTACTTACATGTTCCATATTTTTTATATATCCTTTCTATGTGCTTGGTATAAATACACATGTACATGCCATAGTAAAGTGTAGAACAAGCAACTTCCATGATTTCTTATAGCATTTCGTCAGTTCATTCTTATATCAAATTTTTTGATTTTTTTTTTTTTTTTTTATTATATTCATTCTTTTGAGGGTTTGGTTATTGTATTCTTGTGTTCTTGGAATCCGGCAAACAGCTGATTTTTTAATCACTCTTGTAGCCCGTATTTGCCGTTGCTTATGGACATCAGCAAAACCAGGGCATCGGTTTAAGCGTTCATTAACTAACACTTACAAATCACTAACCAGGAAGTGTATTAAATATAAAAAAACACATATTTTTTGTACAAGTTTAAATTAATTATAATTTATTCAGAAAATCGTAACTTACGCCTTACTTAATGATTCCGAAAAAAGTTATATTTAGGCATGTCCAAAAATAAAACAAGGTAGCAAAACTTTATAAATAAAGTAAAAAAATTTGCGTTTTCATTGCGTCATTACATTTAAATTCAATTGGGTGAGCATGAATAGCGTAGAACCATTTGTCTCTCTAAAGTTTATTAAAGATACTAACTTGTGCAGTCACGATAAGACTTATTTTAGTTAAACCAAAATGTTCCCTATTGTGTGCCTAAATGATGATTTTATTTCTTTACTTGAACTAGAACGTATAACCTTCTATTTAAAGGCTGTTTTTGCATGTTTCTACTTAACAAGACAAAAATATAAGTGTAAAGCGTTACAACCAAGACAGTGCAGTAGTTATTTTAGACTTTATAGTCATTTTTATAGCTTTAGGTGGGTGTACAATTTCACAGCCCACCTGACATTAATATGCCATCGACGCCCATAGACACCAATCACAACGAGAATGCTACTAACCTTTTCAGACATACGATCAATTGTGATGGATAACGATTGTCCCATGCTTCAAAGTAAAAACAAGATTCCTCCGCGGCAGAAATAGGAGTGATATCTCCGGTGTGGGCTTACTGTACCCTTCATTATCAACACGTGACAGTTGAGGGTCACAGTATTCTAGTACACACCAGTTCTCCAGTGAGTTTTTTGTCACCTTCACAAAGAGATGGGGTGGGGCAATTGTAAGGCCACAGAGTTTATAACCGATTCCACAAAGCTTAAGATTTCCATGTTTTCCGACGTTACTTTGGCTCGTTTATTGTTAGAATAGGAGACCTTTGCAGTGTTATTGAGATTGCCCGGGGACTTTGGGACTGGGATAAGCGCATTGCTTCCGAGTTTCCTGAATCAAATAGTAAATGGATATGTTTGCGATTTGATTAAGTTCGCGGGTAAAGATTTTATTTACAGAATCCTTCATTATTATTGATAATAACAATAAAATCAAAAAATATACGCTGAGCAAAATAAGTTTTCATTATAATTTTAGTCGTTTCTTAACAAAACATTATGTACACTTACATATGTGTATGAGTAGTACCTAATGTTAACTTAGTATGCCACAGTATACCGCGGAGACCGACGTCGTTGGTCGTCGACTATCGCCTCGACGACCCGTCGGTCGGGCGTCCTCGGGGTGGCGCCGCGTGTCTGGTTGTAGTGTTGACCGCGGGAACCCCCCTACTCTGAACGGGTTCTGACCCCGGACGGAGATCGGACGTCGGGTGTAAGAGTGCAGGGGAGTCGTTTAGTGGGTGGGCCCTAAAATCCTTGGGCCCGCGATCTGCTCTCAACACCTGCAGATCGTTGAGTCTCACATACCCCGCGCGCCCCCTAGGCGCGGGGACCTCGTAGGAGGTTCGGCCCCCGGCCAGAAAAAAAAAAAAAAAAGTATGCCACAGTAGAATTAACGTTTGATTGTAGCTTTAAAAGCAAATAGAAGGATAATTCTATTAATTATAATCACTACATAGCATAACACAAAGTCACTTTCTCTGTCCCTATATCTGTCTGTCCATATGTATGATTAAATCTTTAAAACTACACTGGTGGTAGGACCTCTTGTGAGTCCGCGCGGGTAGGTACAACCACCCCGCCTATTTCCGCCGTGAAGCAGTAATGCGTTTCGGTTCGAAGGGTGGGGTAGCCGTTGTAACTATACTGAGACCTTAGAACTTATATCTCGAGGTGGGTGGCGCATTTACGTTGTAGATGTCTATGGGCTCCAGTAACCACTTAACACCAGGTGGGCTGTGAGTTCGTCCATCCATCTAAGCAAAAAAAAAAACTACGCAACGGATTTTGATGCGTTTTTTTTTAATAGATAGAGTGATTGAAGAGGAAGGTTTATATGTATAATAACATCCATTAAATAGTGGAGAAATCAATAATAAATTAAAGCTTCCGAAGCGAAGCGAGAGCGAGTCGCTAGCATATTATATATGTCGTGGATAACGACTTTTAGTTGTCGTAGATAACGACTTTTAGTAATATTAAGACGGTGGTTTTGATTATTATTTTAAATGATGAAATGTTGTTTTGATAAATATCACAAAACGAAGGGTAGACTCCGTAACGCCACAGTATAAAATGGCAGTACGTGGACAGAGTCGTGGCATTCCGTGTCAGACAGTCATTCCGTCCATCTCAGTCAGTCGGTCTGTCGGTATGTGCAACGAAACTGTCGGTTTATCCTGTCATTGTGAAAGTTGTGTGTGTTGAGTTTCAATAATTATTATTCGAAAGGTTTTATTGACTTTTTATAAACTGAGTTCAACCAAATACGAGTGATGACGGAACCTACCGCTCAGCCATCCCTGGCGTGCTCCGACATCAGAAGTGGGATCAGGACTCTACTCTCACTGGCGTGACGTGTTTGAACATGTTCGAAGTACAGCAAAAAAACATGATGCAGATCAGAATACTAGTAATGGTACGCCACAAGAGCGTGAATGCAGCATACGTAAGTCTTGTAATAACGTCTCTGTTACCTTGATGGAAGATCTGAGCCACGAAGAAATCATCACATCTTACGTTCTGGCTCATGTTGCCCAGTTTGACTGTCGACTTCATCACATGGCATTTACTAGCGGAAATACAACACGTAACAAGCTATTGCAAGAAATTAAGGCAAGTGCAAATCTCAAGTGAAACTTCGATCGCAATAATGGATCTGTCATGACGAGTGGGTAGTTCCGACAAGAATTATTTTAAGCCGCTGAGTTCTGCTAGAGTTACATGGCACTAGTGCAGTAAACCAGGACATGAGACTGTGAATTGTCGCTGAAATTTTAGAATCTACTAGATTCAATACCAATAACACTACACGTTCAATGACTTCGGGCTCCAGCAAGCAAGCAAACAAGAATGCAAAACAAGTTTCCGTGGGGAAGAAAAATTGACACATCTGAAGTCGTCGTGACCTGTAAGATAAGACGTCCGGTGCGTTCGTGTCTGGCGATGCGGCGGTGTTCGAGTCCCGCTGACGGATGCAGATTTTTCCGGTGAAGTGCGTGCTTATGCGTGCTTGACAAGTGTTCGCGGTTGGCTTCCGCAGTATGGGAGTAACATCGTGTAGGAGAGGTGGAACCCGTAAAATTGTAGTTTGCGTGGCGGCTGGTAAGATTTGTTGCGGTAAGAAGTTTGCATGGTGGTAAAATGTCTTGTGAGTCTGCACAGGTAGCCGGAGGTGAGACTTCCGCGGTCGCGGCCCACCCAGTCCGCGAGAACCGGGCAGATCGCCTCGACGGTACGGAGGCCGGCCGACGGGTCCGCCAAACGACGAGACCACGCCTCCAGCACGGACTGCCGAGATTGGAGCCTCCGCGCTCCGGCTGCACTTGCGCTAGGGCACGCCGCCTCGTAGGAGACTGTGAGGTATCCTTGAATAACTATGACTGCGATCGCGCGCTGCCGGCGTCACAGCGCGGCGACGTTCTCGTGGGTAAGGACGTGGCACCAGACGGGTGCTCCATATAGTGCCATCGACCGCACGGGTACCATCACCCTGCCTATTTCTGCCGTGAAGCAGTGGTGTATTTCGGTTTGAAGGGTGGGGCAGCGGTTGTAACTATACTGAGACATTAGAACTTCTATCTCAAGGTGTGTGGTGCGTTTACGCTGTGGATGTCTATGGGTTCCAGTAACCACTTAACACAAGGTGGGTTGTGAGCTTGTCCACACATTAAAACGAAGAGCGTAATCAAACGAAATTAGATCCGAAGTTTAAAGGGCCGTTTAAAGTAGTTGAAGTATTGAATGGTGACCGTTACACATTGAAAGCTTTAAATTCAAAACGTACTTACAAATACCCACATGATAGGCTAAGAAAAATGCCAGCATGACACATACCAGTCGAGGTTGATGTAAATGATGATGATGAAGAGCAAGCTTAAATTGTGGTGAAAACTCGAGTAAGGATAGTCTATCGGCCGTATTGTGTTCGACCGTACCAGTAGCTATTACGTAGTCGTAGCCCGGTAGAAATCGGTGTCTCTTGAGGCAACTCAAGTAGTCCGTGGGTGCGCGGTGCGCGTTTGGCTCTGGCGGAGGTCGGGGTCTGTAAAGACCATCGTGTGTAGTCAGCGGGTGATGCACACGGGCGATCCACGCGGTGGATGCGCATCATGAGGCAATTGCGATTGCTGGTCGGCTGGAGAGCCGTGGCGTTAGATATTTTTACTCGGAAGTTTTGTTTGATCTGAGTTCCTGTAAGCTATGCCTGATTTGTACAGAGTAAATTTGAAGTTTGATGAACGACTGTGGTACGTGCTCTGGCTGCTGAATAGTGAACTTTGTATACCCTATTGTTTGATTTGGTTAAAATGGTATTAAAACAGTTTAAAGCTTTGATGACTTTAAAGTTTCCGATAAGTCGTAAAGTGTAGTCAGGAGTGATCGAGCGGAACAAGTGTTCTCGTGGATGTTTTTGATTGTAGGTTAACCATCACACGAGGACATGTACAATCAGGAAGACCATGTCGCAATCAACACGTGATTGCTGCAGCTAATACGAGATATGGGACGCAAGCACAGTCTGTCGGCGCTCGATGGGTCAACTATTCACCGGCCGAGCGGAGCGACGTGCCGGTAGCTGCGTAATATCGGTATTTTTGGTAAATAAGAACAATCTGGTGAGTCGTATTATTTTTATATGGATTCTGGTGCCGAATGCTCTCTTGTCAAGAAATCTATTAGTAGTAGCTTCATAATTCAGCAATTTTATACGATGGTTCTCATAAAAGGTTTCTGTTGTTTTGACTCAAAACTGTACGGAACAAATCCTATGCGATGGTTTATTGCTTACCTATTGTATGTCATGTACTACCTGATAGTTGTTTTAATCGGTTCAGTGAGATTGAGCATTCAGCGAAATAGAACTCTTAAATCTAGTGTCCTTATTCGAAGCCCAGACTTGCGTTATTGATGACCAAGCTCCCGATGAGCTCATGGAATTGTTCTTGACAAGAAGTGCTAGAAGCCGTACATCTTTTGAAGTGAAAACTTCTTTAGAATCGTTGTGATTTCAAACCGGATGCAACGAAAAAAAAAAAAAAAAAAACGACAGGGAGACACAAATACAAAAATGTGTAGGATGAAGCCAGCAAAGAATGAGACAGAAATATACAACATACTATTTAATACAGCGCCATCTGTGAGATTTTTAAATACTAACGTGTGTATGAAAGCTCTTGTAGTGAATTTTAATTTAGGATTATACGTGAAATTAAAATATCAATTCACAGAGGGCGCTACCTTACAATTATTTACTAATGACAAAATTTTACATTTACTTAAGACGTTTAGGATAATTGTATTTTAATTTTGGAAGGTTTCACTTCTACCACGTGTGAATTGCACACATTTTGTTTTTTTTTTAAATTGTTCTACCATAAGAATAACAGAGGCGAGCCCCTTCGAATTCTTTATAGTTCGCGTGCCATATCCCAAAAGGTTTTTACTTAAAATGATACTGAAAGTAAGAGATTAACTTTGACGAGACCAGAACATTGGAAATTTAGTAAAATTCGATGTTGAATTTTGTTGAAATGAAGACAGATTGCTTTAACTGGTAATAGAACCTATGATTACATAAGGTTGCCTCTAAGTAGTGCTACTGATGAGACTGATCAGTGAGGTGAGAGTATCTCCATCGATTGGTACAGCGGAGACCTGGGTCTCAATGGAGACTATTGTTGTGTTGGTCTACTAATGACCTTGACTCTATATTGTGAAGTGATGTGTATTGGTTTTATCATTTGTTTTAATGATAATGTGGGTGGTAATGTCACTAGCTGCACCGGCAGCCAGGCCAGGAGCGTTCTATATGATTTTGTTGACACTAGTGATGTAGAAGATGTAGGATTAAATGACCACGATACAACTGACTGATTAAAGTAAGGATTTTGTTGTCCTATTTTGTGTGATTAGTAAAGAACAGTATTCAGTGTTATTTATGACTGGTAATTGAACACCTCGCTCGATTTAGGTGATGTGTTCGTTTTATTGCCGGATGGAGGCATTGCGATGTGTTTTATGGTTGAAGTGGGTACTGGATGGAAGTTCCACTTGCGTGCCGGATGGAGGCATTAGTGTTGTGTTGAAGTTGGGTACCGGATGGAGGTCCCACTTATTTGCCGGATGGAGGCAATAAGTAGTCAAGAGCTACTCGATGGAGGTGGCACTTGAATTGGGTTATCGTCACTCGATATAGGTGGCATGAGTTACTCTCACTAGATGGAAGTAATTGTAACGATAGTTTGTGGTTGATACATAATACTGATGAAATACTGCTCAGATTGAGTTGTTTTGTAATAACTCGGGTTTCTAATGCTTATTGAGCATTAATGAGATTTTTCAGTTGTATAGTGTGTCACGAATAGTTGGGTAATTAAGTTATCTACTCACACAGGTTAACATAGTCTGTTAAAGATCTTGTTGAAAGCTAACGTTATGGTTTGTAATGAAACGAATCCCAATCCTCAATCGTGAATGTATCAGGAGTGGCCGAGACGAAACCTGTTAGATATTGCAGAAGGTTGTTTTCCTTGCAGGAGCGTCACACAGGGACGTGTGACATGTCAGAATGGCCGTGTCGTGGATAACGACTTTTAGTTGTCGTAGATAACGACTTTTAGTAATATTAAGACGGTGGTTTTGATTATTATTTTAAATGATGAAATGTTGTTTTGATAAATATCACAAAACGAAGGGTAGACTCCGTAACGCCACAGTATAAAATGGCAGTACGTGGACAGAGTCGTGGCATTCCGTGTCAGACAGTCATTCCGTCCATCTCAGTCAGTCGGTCTGTCGGTATGTGCAACGAAACTGTCGGTTTATCCTGTCATTGTGAAAGTTGTGTGTGTTGAGTTTCAATAATTATTATTCGAAAGGTTTTATTGACTTTTTATAAACTGAGTTCAACCAAATACGAGTGATGACGGAACCTACCGCTCAGCCATCCCTGGCGTGCTCCGACATCAGAAGTGGGATCAGGACTCTACTCTCACTGGCGTGACGTGTTTGAACATGTTCGAAGTACAGCAAAAAAACATGATGCAGATCAGAATACTAGTAATGGTACGCCACAAGAGCGTGAATGCAGCATACGTAAGTCTTGTAATAACGTCTCTGTTACCTTGATGGAAGATCTGAGCCACGAAGAAATCATCACATCTTACGTTCTGGCTCATGTTGCCCAGTTTGACTGTCGACTTCATCACATGGCATTTACTAGCGGAAATACAACACGTAACAAGCTATTGCAAGAAATTAAGGCAAGTGCAAATCTCAAGTGAAACTTCGATCGCAATAATGGATCTGTCATGACGAGTGGGTAGTTCCGACAAGAATTATTTTAAGCCGCTGAGTTCTGCTAGAGTTACATGGCACTAGTGCAGTAAACCAGGACATGAGACTGTGAATTGTCGCTGAAATTTTAGAATCTACTAGATTCAATACCAATAACACTACACGTTCAATGACTTCGGGCTCCAGCAAGCAAGCAAACAAGAATGCAAAACAAGTTTCCGTGGGGAAGAAAAATTGACACATCTGAAGTCGTCGTGACCTGTAAGATAAGACGTCCGGTGCGTTCGTGTCTGGCGATGCGGCGGTGTTCGAGTCCCGCTGACGGATGCAGATTTTTCCGGTGAAGTGCGTGCTTATGCGTGCTTGACAAGTGTTCGCGGTTGGCTTCCGCAGTATGGGAGTAACATCGTGTAGGAGAGGTGGAACCCGTAAAATTGTAGTTTGCGTGGCGGCTGGTAAGATTTGTTGCGGTAAGAAGTTTGCATGGTGGTAAAATGTCTTGTGAGTCTGCACAGGTAGCCGGAGGTGAGACTTCCGCGGTCGCGGCCCACCCAGTCCGCGAGAACCGGGCAGATCGCCTCGACGGTACGGAGGCCGGCCGACGGGTCCGCCAAACGACGAGACCACGCCTCCAGCACGGACTGCCGAGATTGGAGCCTCCGCGCTCCGGCTGCACTTGCGCTAGGGCACGCCGCCTCGTAGGAGACTGTGAGGTATCCTTGAATAACTATGACTGCGATCGCGCGCTGCCGGCGTCACAGCGCGGCGACGTTCTCGTGGGTAAGGACGTGGCACCAGACGGGTGCTCCATATAGTGCCATCGACCGCACGGGTACCATCACCCTGCCTATTTCTGCCGTGAAGCAGTGGTGTATTTCGGTTTGAAGGGTGGGGCAGCGGTTGTAACTATACTGAGACATTAGAACTTCTATCTCAAGGTGTGTGGTGCGTTTACGCTGTGGATGTCTATGGGTTCCAGTAACCACTTAACACAAGGTGGGTTGTGAGCTTGTCCACACATTAAAACGAAGAGCGTAATCAAACGAAATTAGATCCGAAGTTTAAAGGGCCGTTTAAAGTAGTTGAAGTATTGAATGGTGACCGTTACACATTGAAAGCTTTAAATTCAAAACGTACTTACAAATACCCACATGATAGGCTAAGAAAAATGCCAGCATGACACATACCAGTCGAGGTTGATGTAAATGATGATGATGAAGAGCAAGCTTAAATTGTGGTGAAAACTCGAGTAAGGATAGTCTATCGGCCGTATTGTGTTCGACCGTACCAGTAGCTATTACGTAGTCGTAGCCCGGTAGAAATCGGTGTCTCTTGAGGCAACTCAAGTAGTCCGTGGGTGCGCGGTGCGCGTTTGGCTCTGGCGGAGGTCGGGGTCTGTAAAGACCATCGTGTGTAGTCAGCGGGTGATGCACACGGGCGATCCACGCGGTGGATGCGCATCATGAGGCAATTGCGATTGCTGGTCGGCTGGAGAGCCGTGGCGTTAGATATTTTTACTCGGAAGTTTTGTTTGATCTGAGTTCCTGTAAGCTATGCCTGATTTGTACAGAGTAAATTTGAAGTTTGATGAACGACTGTGGTACGTGCTCTGGCTGCTGAATAGTGAACTTTGTATACCCTATTGTTTGATTTGGTTAAAATGGTATTAAAACAGTTTAAAGCTTTGATGACTTTAAAGTTTCCGATAAGTCGTAAAGTGTAGTCAGGAGTGATCGAGCGGAACAAGTGTTCTCGTGGATGTTTTTGATTGTAGGTTAACCATCACACGAGGACATGTACAATCAGGAAGACCATGTCGCAATCAACACGTGATTGCTGCAGCTAATACGAGATATGGGACGCAAGCACAGTCTGTCGGCGCTCGATGGGTCAACTATTCACCGGCCGAGCGGAGCGACGTGCCGGTAGCTGCGTAATATCGGTATTTTTGGTAAATAAGAACAATCTGGTGAGTCGTATTATTTTTATATGGATTCTGGTGCCGAATGCTCTCTTGTCAAGAAATCTATTAGTAGTAGCTTCATAATTCAGCAATTTTATACGATGGTTCTCATAAAAGGTTTCTGTTGTTTTGACTCAAAACTGTACGGAACAAATCCTATGCGATGGTTTATTGCTTACCTATTGTATGTCATGTACTACCTGATAGTTGTTTTAATCGGTTCAGTGAGATTGAGCATTCAGCGAAATAGAACTCTTAAATCTAGTGTCCTTATTCGAAGCCCAGACTTGCGTTATTGATGACCAAGCTCCCGATGAGCTCATGGAATTGTTCTTGACAAGAAGTGCTAGAAGCCGTACATCTTTTGAAGTGAAAACTTCTTTAGAATCGTTGTGATTTCAAACCGGATGCAACGAAAAAAAAAAAAAAAAAAACGACAGGGAGACACAAATACAAAAATGTGTAGGATGAAGCCAGCAAAGAATGAGACAGAAATATACAACATACTATTTAATACAGCGCCATCTGTGAGATTTTTAAATACTAACGTGTGTATGAAAGCTCTTGTAGTGAATTTTAATTTAGGATTATACGTGAAATTAAAATATCAATTCACAGAGGGCGCTACCTTACAATTATTTACTAATGACAAAATTTTACATTTACTTAAGACGTTTAGGATAATTGTATTTTAATTTTGGAAGGTTTCACTTCTACCACGTGTGAATTGCACACATTTTGTTTTTTTTTTAAATTGTTCTACCATAAGAATAACAGAGGCGAGCCCCTTCGAATTCTTTATAGTTCGCGTGCCATATCCCAAAAGGTTTTTACTTAAAATGATACTGAAAGTAAGAGATTAACTTTGACGAGACCAGAACATTGGAAATTTAGTAAAATTCGATGTTGAATTTTGTTGAAATGAAGACAGATTGCTTTAACTGGTAATAGAACCTATGATTACATAAGGTTGCCTCTAAGTAGTGCTACTGATGAGACTGATCAGTGAGGTGAGAGTATCTCCATCGATTGGTACAGCGGAGACCTGGGTCTCAATGGAGACTATTGTTGTGTTGGTCTACTAATGACCTTGACTCTATATTGTGAAGTGATGTGTATTGGTTTTATCATTTGTTTTAATGATAATGTGGGTGGTAATGTCACTAGCTGCACCGGCAGCCAGGCCAGGAGCGTTCTATATGATTTTGTTGACACTAGTGATGTAGAAGATGTAGGATTAAATGACCACGATACAACTGACTGATTAAAGTAAGGATTTTGTTGTCCTATTTTGTGTGATTAGTAAAGAACAGTATTCAGTGTTATTTATGACTGGTAATTGAACACCTCGCTCGATTTAGGTGATGTGTTCGTTTTATTGCCGGATGGAGGCATTGCGATGTGTTTTATGGTTGAAGTGGGTACTGGATGGAAGTTCCACTTGCGTGCCGGATGGAGGCATTAGTGTTGTGTTGAAGTTGGGTACCGGATGGAGGTCCCACTTATTTGCCGGATGGAGGCAATAAGTAGTCAAGAGCTACTCGATGGAGGTGGCACTTGAATTGGGTTATCGTCACTCGATATAGGTGGCATGAGTTACTCTCACTAGATGGAAGTAATTGTAACGATAGTTTGTGGTTGATACATAATACTGATGAAATACTGCTCAGATTGAGTTGTTTTGTAATAACTCGGGTTTCTAATGCTTATTGAGCATTAATGAGATTTTTCAGTTGTATAGTGTGTCACGAATAGTTGGGTAATTAAGTTATCTACTCACACAGGTTAACATAGTCTGTTAAAGATCTTGTTGAAAGCTAACGTTATGGTTTGTAATGAAACGAATCCCAATCCTCAATCGTGAATGTATCAGGAGTGGCCGAGACGAAACCTGTTAGATATTGCAGAAGGTTGTTTTCCTTGCAGGAGCGTCACACAGGGACGTGTGACATGTCAGAATGGCCGTGTCGTGGATAACGACTTTTAGTTGTCGTAGATAACGACTTTTAGTAATATTAAGACGGTGGTTTTGATTATTATTTTAAATGATGAAATGTTGTTTTGATAAATATCACAAAACGAAGGGTAGACTCCGTAACGCCACAGTATAAAATGGCAGTACGTGGACAGAGTCGTGGCATTCCGTGTCAGACAGTCATTCCGTCCATCTCAGTCAGTCGGTCTGTCGGTATGTGCAACGAAACTGTCGGTTTATCCTGTCATTGTGAAAGTTGTGTGTGTTGAGTTTCAATAATTATTATTCGAAAGGTTTTATTGACTTTTTATAAACTGAGTTCAACCAAATACGAGTGATGACGGAACCTACCGCTCAGCCATCCCTGGCGTGCTCCGACATCAGAAGTGGGATCAGGACTCTACTATCACTGGCGTGACGTGTTTGAACATGTTCGAAGTACAGCAAAAAAACATGATGCAGATCAGAATACTAGTAATGGTACGCCACAAGAGCGTGAATGCAGCATACGTAAGTCTTGTAATAACGTCTCTGTTACCTTGATGGAAGATCTGAGCCACGAAGAAATCATCACATCTTACGTTCTGGCTCATGTTGCCCAGTTTGACTGTCGACTTCATCACATGGCATTTACTAGCGGAAATACAACACGTAACAAGCTATTGCAAGAAATTAAGGCAAGTGCAAATCTCAAGTGAAACTTCGATCGCAATAATGGATCTGTCATGACGAGTGGGTAGTTCCGACAAGAATTATTTTAAGCCGCTGAGTTCTGCTAGAGTTACATGGCACTAGTGCAGTAAACCAGGACATGAGACTGTGAATTGTCGCTGAAATTTTAGAATCTACTAGATTCAATACCAATAACACTACACGTTCAATGACTTCGGGCTCCAGCAAGCAAGCAAACAAGAATGCAAAACAAGTTTCCGTGGGGAAGAAAAATTGACACATCTGAAGTCGTCGTGACCTGTAAGATAAGACGTCCGGTGCGTTCGTGTCTGGCGATGCGGCGGTGTTCGAGTCCCGCTGACGGATGCAGATTTTTCCGGTGAAGTGCGTGCTTATGCGTGCTTGACAAGTGTTCGCGGTTGGCTTCCGCAGTATGGGAGTAACATCGTGTAGGAGAGGTGGAACCCGTAAAATTGTAGTTTGCGTGGCGGCTGGTAAGATTTGTTGCGGTAAGAAGTTTGCATGGTGGTAAAATGTCTTGTGAGTCTGCACAGGTAGCCGGAGGTGAGACTTCCGCGGTCGCGGCCCACCCAGTCCGCGAGAACCGGGCAGATCGCCTCGACGGTACGGAGGCCGGCCGACGGGTCCGCCAAACGACGAGACCACGCCTCCAGCACGGACTGCCGAGATTGGAGCCTCCGCGCTCCGGCTGCACTTGCGCTAGGGCACGCCGCCTCGTAGGAGACTGTGAGGTATCCTTGAATAACTATGACTGCGATCGCGCGCTGCCGGCGTCACAGCGCGGCGACGTTCTCGTGGGTAAGGACGTGGCACCAGACGGGTGCTCCATATAGTGCCATCGACCGCACGGGTACCATCACCCTGCCTATTTCTGCCGTGAAGCAGTGGTGTATTTCGGTTTGAAGGGTGGGGCAGCGGTTGTAACTATACTGAGACATTAGAACTTCTATCTCAAGGTGTGTGGTGCGTTTACGCTGTGGATGTCTATGGGTTCCAGTAACCACTTAACACAAGGTGGGTTGTGAGCTTGTCCACACATTAAAACGAAGAGCGTAATCAAACGAAATTAGATCCGAAGTTTAAAGGGCCGTTTAAAGTAGTTGAAGTATTGAATGGTGACCGTTACACATTGAAAGCTTTAAATTCAAAACGTACTTACAAATACCCACATGATAGGCTAAGAAAAATGCCAGCATGACACATACCAGTCGAGGTTGATGTAAATGATGATGATGAAGAGCAAGCTTAAATTGTGGTGAAAACTCGAGTAAGGATAGTCTATCGGCCGTATTGTGTTCGACCGTACCAGTAGCTATTACGTAGTCGTAGCCCGGTAGAAATCGGTGTCTCTTGAGGCAACTCAAGTAGTCCGTGGGTGCGCGGTGCGCGTTTGGCTCTGGCGGAGGTCGGGGTCTGTAAAGACCATCGTGTGTAGTCAGCGGGTGATGCACACGGGCGATCCACGCGGTGGATGCGCATCATGAGGCAATTGCGATTGCTGGTCGGCTGGAGAGCCGTGGCGTTAGATATTTTTACTCGGAAGTTTTGTTTGATCTGAGTTCCTGTAAGCTATGCCTGATTTGTACAGAGTAAATTTGAAGTTTGATGAACGACTGTGGTACGTGCTCTGGCTGCTGAATAGTGAACTTTGTATACCCTATTGTTTGATTTGGTTAAAATGGTATTAAAACAGTTTAAAGCTTTGATGACTTTAAAGTTTCCGATAAGTCGTAAAGTGTAGTCAGGAGTGATCGAGCGGAACAAGTGTTCTCGTGGATGTTTTTGATTGTAGGTTAACCATCACACGAGGACATGTACAATCAGGAAGACCATGTCGCAATCAACACGTGATTGCTGCAGCTAATACGAGATATGGGACGCAAGCACAGTCTGTCGGCGCTCGATGGGTCAACTATTCACCGGCCGAGCGGAGCGACGTGCCGGTAGCTGCGTAATATCGGTATTTTTGGTAAATAAGAACAATCTGGTGAGTCGTATTATTTTTATATGGATTCTGGTGCCGAATGCTCTCTTGTCAAGAAATCTATTAGTAGTAGCTTCATAATTCAGCAATTTTATACGATGGTTCTCATAAAAGGTTTCTGTTGTTTTGACTCAAAACTGTACGGAACAAATCCTATGCGATGGTTTATTGCTTACCTATTGTATGTCATGTACTACCTGATAGTTGTTTTAATCGGTTCAGTGAGATTGAGCATTCAGCGAAATAGAACTCTTAAATCTAGTGTCCTTATTCGAAGCCCAGACTTGCGTTATTGATGACCAAGCTCCCGATGAGCTCATGGAATTGTTCTTGACAAGAAGTGCTAGAAGCCGTACATCTTTTGAAGTGAAAACTTCTTTAGAATCGTTGTGATTTCAAACCGGATGCAACGAAAAAAAAAAAAAAAAAAACGACAGGGAGACACAAATACAAAAATGTGTAGGATGAAGCCAGCAAAGAATGAGACAGAAATATACAACATACTATTTAATACAGCGCCATCTGTGAGATTTTTAAATACTAACGTGTGTATGAAAGCTCTTGTAGTGAATTTTAATTTAGGATTATACGTGAAATTAAAATATCAATTCACAGAGGGCGCTACCTTACAATTATTTACTAATGACAAAATTTTACATTTACTTAAGACGTTTAGGATAATTGTATTTTAATTTTGGAAGGTTTCACTTCTACCACGTGTGAATTGCACACATTTTGTTTTTTTTTTAAATTGTTCTACCATAAGAATAACAGAGGCGAGCCCCTTCGAATTCTTTATAGTTCGCGTGCCATATCCCAAAAGGTTTTTACTTAAAATGATACTGAAAGTAAGAGATTAACTTTGACGAGACCAGAACATTGGAAATTTAGTAAAATTCGATGTTGAATTTTGTTGAAATGAAGACAGATTGCTTTAACTGGTAATAGAACCTATGATTACATAAGGTTGCCTCTAAGTAGTGCTACTGATGAGACTGATCAGTGAGGTGAGAGTATCTCCATCGATTGGTACAGCGGAGACCTGGGTCTCAATGGAGACTATTGTTGTGTTGGTCTACTAATGACCTTGACTCTATATTGTGAAGTGATGTGTATTGGTTTTATCATTTGTTTTAATGATAATGTGGGTGGTAATGTCACTAGCTGCACCGGCAGCCAGGCCAGGAGCGTTCTATATGATTTTGTTGACACTAGTGATGTAGAAGATGTAGGATTAAATGACCACGATACAACTGACTGATTAAAGTAAGGATTTTGTTGTCCTATTTTGTGTGATTAGTAAAGAACAGTATTCAGTGTTATTTATGACTGGTAATTGAACACCTCGCTCGATTTAGGTGATGTGTTCGTTTTATTGCCGGATGGAGGCATTGCGATGTGTTTTATGGTTGAAGTGGGTACTGGATGGAAGTTCCACTTGCGTGCCGGATGGAGGCATTAGTGTTGTGTTGAAGTTGGGTACCGGATGGAGGTCCCACTTATTTGCCGGATGGAGGCAATAAGTAGTCAAGAGCTACTCGATGGAGGTGGCACTTGAATTGGGTTATCGTCACTCGATATAGGTGGCATGAGTTACTCTCACTAGATGGAAGTAATTGTAACGATAGTTTGTGGTTGATACATAATACTGATGAAATACTGCTCAGATTGAGTTGTTTTGTAATAACTCGGGTTTCTAATGCTTATTGAGCATTAATGAGATTTTTCAGTTGTATAGTGTGTCACGAATAGTTGGGTAATTAAGTTATCTACTCACACAGGTTAACATAGTCTGTTAAAGATCTTGTTGAAAGCTAACGTTATGGTTTGTAATGAAACGAATCCCAATCCTCAATCGTGAATGTATCAGGAGTGGCCGAGACGAAACCTGTTAGATATTGCAGAAGGTTGTTTTCCTTGCAGGAGCGTCACACAGGGACGTGTGACATGTCAGAATGGCCGTGTCGTGGATAACGACTTTTAGTTGTCGTAGATAACGACTTTTAGTAATATTAAGACGGTGGTTTTGATTATTATTTTAAATGATGAAATGTTGTTTTGATAAATATCACAAAACGAAGGGTAGACTCCGTAACGCCACAGTATAAAATGGCAGTACGTGGACAGAGTCGTGGCATTCCGTGTCAGACAGTCATTCCGTCCATCTCAGTCAGTCGGTCTGTCGGTATGTGCAACGAAACTGTCGGTTTATCCTGTCATTGTGAAAGTTGTGTGTGTTGAGTTTCAATAATTATTATTCGAAAGGTTTTATTGACTTTTTATAAACTGAGTTCAACCAAATACGAGTGATGACGGAACCTACCGCTCAGCCATCCCTGGCGTGCTCCGACATCAGAAGTGGGATCAGGACTCTACTCTCACTGGCGTGACGTGTTTGAACATGTTCGAAGTACAGCAAAAAAACATGATGCAGATCAGAATACTAGTAATGGTACGCCACAAGAGCGTGAATGCAGCATACGTAAGTCTTGTAATAACGTCTCTGTTACCTTGATGGAAGATCTGAGCCACGAAGAAATCATCACATCTTACGTTCTGGCTCATGTTGCCCAGTTTGACTGTCGACTTCATCACATGGCATTTACTAGCGGAAATACAACACGTAACAAGCTATTGCAAGAAATTAAGGCAAGTGCAAATCTCAAGTGAAACTTCGATCGCAATAATGGATCTGTCATGACGAGTGGGTAGTTCCGACAAGAATTATTTTAAGCCGCTGAGTTCTGCTAGAGTTACATGGCACTAGTGCAGTAAACCAGGACATGAGACTGTGAATTGTCGCTGAAATTTTAGAATCTACTAGATTCAATACCAATAACACTACACGTTCAATGACTTCGGGCTCCAGCAAGCAAGCAAACAAGAATGCAAAACAAGTTTCCGTGGGGAAGAAAAATTGACACATCTGAAGTCGTCGTGACCTGTAAGATAAGACGTCCGGTGCGTTCGTGTCTGGCGATGCGGCGGTGTTCGAGTCCCGCTGACGGATGCAGATTTTTCCGGTGAAGTGCGTGCTTATGCGTGCTTGACAAGTGTTCGCGGTTGGCTTCCGCAGTATGGGAGTAACATCGTGTAGGAGAGGTGGAACCCGTAAAATTGTAGTTTGCGTGGCGGCTGGTAAGATTTGTTGCGGTAAGAAGTTTGCATGGTGGTAAAATGTCTTGTGAGTCTGCACAGGTAGCCGGAGGTGAGACTTCCGCGGTCGCGGCCCACCCAGTCCGCGAGAACCGGGCAGATCGCCTCGACGGTACGGAGGCCGGCCGACGGGTCCGCCAAACGACGAGACCACGCCTCCAGCACGGACTGCCGAGATTGGAGCCTCCGCGCTCCGGCTGCACTTGCGCTAGGGCACGCCGCCTCGTAGGAGACTGTGAGGTATCCTTGAATAACTATGACTGCGATCGCGCGCTGCCGGCGTCACAGCGCGGCGACGTTCTCGTGGGTAAGGACGTGGCACCAGACGGGTGCTCCATATAGTGCCATCGACCGCACGGGTACCATCACCCTGCCTATTTCTGCCGTGAAGCAGTGGTGTATTTCGGTTTGAAGGGTGGGGCAGCGGTTGTAACTATACTGAGACATTAGAACTTCTATCTCAAGGTGTGTGGTGCGTTTACGCTGTGGATGTCTATGGGTTCCAGTAACCACTTAACACAAGGTGGGTTGTGAGCTTGTCCACACATTAAAACGAAGAGCGTAATCAAACGAAATTAGATCCGAAGTTTAAAGGGCCGTTTAAAGTAGTTGAAGTATTGAATGGTGACCGTTACACATTGAAAGCTTTAAATTCAAAACGTACTTACAAATACCCACATGATAGGCTAAGAAAAATGCCAGCATGACACATACCAGTCGAGGTTGATGTAAATGATGATGATGAAGAGCAAGCTTAAATTGTGGTGAAAACTCGAGTAAGGATAGTCTATCGGCCGTATTGTGTTCGACCGTACCAGTAGCTATTACGTAGTCGTAGCCCGGTAGAAATCGGTGTCTCTTGAGGCAACTCAAGTAGTCCGTGGGTGCGCGGTGCGCGTTTGGCTCTGGCGGAGGTCGGGGTCTGTAAAGACCATCGTGTGTAGTCAGCGGGTGATGCACACGGGCGATCCACGCGGTGGATGCGCATCATGAGGCAATTGCGATTGCTGGTCGGCTGGAGAGCCGTGGCGTTAGATATTTTTACTCGGAAGTTTTGTTTGATCTGAGTTCCTGTAAGCTATGCCTGATTTGTACAGAGTAAATTTGAAGTTTGATGAACGACTGTGGTACGTGCTCTGGCTGCTGAATAGTGAACTTTGTATACCCTATTGTTTGATTTGGTTAAAATGGTATTAAAACAGTTTAAAGCTTTGATGACTTTAAAGTTTCCGATAAGTCGTAAAGTGTAGTCAGGAGTGATCGAGCGGAACAAGTGTTCTCGTGGATGTTTTTGATTGTAGGTTAACCATCACACGAGGACATGTACAATCAGGAAGACCATGTCGCAATCAACACGTGATTGCTGCAGCTAATACGAGATATGGGACGCAAGCACAGTCTGTCGGCGCTCGATGGGTCAACTTTTTTTTTTTTTTTTTTTTTTTTTTTTTTTATGATTGAAAGTTTACTGGTGGCCCGAAGGCCTTTCCAGTTTCACCAGGACAGGTGGGCGAGCAAAGGCTCAGCCAAGAGGGGTGGGATTTGCTAACAACTGCCCGAGCGCCTCCGAAGGAGACCTAACAACTCAAGAGCAATTGTTTCGCGAATGAATCTACTACCGGATCGGAATCGCGACCCGCTGAGAAGATCCGGCGAGAAACTCAGCGGGCTGATGCATGGGTTAGGTTGCACGTCGACCTCTTTGTCGAGTTCGACGAGTACGGTTACCGGGGTCCCTAAGCCTGCCCCTAGTATTAGAGCTGAAGGCATCTAATGCAAAGGTTATTGGATCTGATGGATCCGTAAGGTCGTGTCTAGGGCGTCGACGGTGACTGGCTCCTGCATGATCAGGATTCGGGGAGTAGTCAGCGGCGGCAACGATAAGGCGATTATCATGACGCATAGCCTTATCGAAGTATCGTTCCGACGCTGACTTCATGTATTTCCGAATTGATTCGAGGCCCAGGTCGTCGTGTAGGTCAACGTTCCTCACGAACCACGGAGCCCCGACAGCTAACCTGCAAAAGCGGGATTGTAGGGATTGGAGGGTGTCTATGTGTGTGCGGGCCGCGTGAGCGAACACCACACTCGCGTAAGTCATGACGGGCCTTATGCAAGTTTTGTAAAGTGTCACCTTGTTCCGAAGGGACATTTTACTCCGCTTACAGATCATGGGGTAGAGTCTACCGAGAATAAACGCGGCACGGTCACGGACTGATTTTATATGCGGGCGGAATGTCATCGATGCATCCAGGGTAACGCCCAGGTACTTGACCTTCCTGGCCCAGGGTATGGGTTGTCTAAAGAGAGTAATCGGGGGTGTGAGATTCCTCCTCCTAATCCGGGAGGAAATCCGTGTGGAGCTTCCCCTCTGAAATAGCACCGCAGTACTTTTCGCTGGGTTGATGTCTATGCGCCATTTTCGGAACCACTGTCCTAGGGCTAGGGCTGCGCTCTGAAGCTTCTTCGCGATTAGGGACTTATTTCTACTAGAATAGTAAACAGTCGTGTCGTCGGCGAATAAAGCTAAATGGGTCGGCGGCGACCGGGGAATATCGTTGACGAATAAGCTAAATAGGAGGGGTGAGAGGACAGAGCCTTGCGGGACTCCAGCTGTGAGAGGTCGTGGGGAGGAGCGGGTTCCCTCGACTCGATATCGAAAAGAGCGGTTCGACAAGAAGTCCCGTATGATGAGCACGAGACTATCCGGCACGCCCATGTTGAATAGTTTGAAAATCAAACCATTGTGCCAGACTTTGTCGAACGCTTTTGCGACGTCGAAGAAGAGAGCTCCCGTGTATAACGGTTTTGGTCGATTAAGCCCCACAAGAATGTGCTCCGTGAGGCGGTGCACCTGTTGAACGCATGAGTGATTTGTACGGAATCCGAATTGTTCATCGATAAGAATGCCCTTGGATGAGACGAAGTCTCTGAGGCGTTTGTAGAGCAGACGCTCATACAGTTTGCCTAGAGACATGAGGAGGCTAATCGGGCGGTAGCTCGTCGGATGATTTTTTGGTTTACCGGGTTTATGTATGCCGATAACGTCCGCTTCTTTCCACACCGCGGGAAAGATACAGTTCGCCATAGCGGCATTGAAAATAGATGCCAACATCACGATGAGTTGGACGGGTAGAAGTTTAATAACGCGGTTGGATATACCGTCGGAACCGGGAGCCTTGCGAGGACGTAGGTCTTTGATCAAGTCTTTAACTTCCATCGGGGTGACGGGTGGTAACGCATCAGAGGGTGGCAAGGAGGCTCTGCGTTCTACCTCACTGTCTACTAATTCTACATGAACAGGGTCCACGGATTGAGTGCTGGGCGTGCACTGGGTTTGCAATGTATCGGCCAGCAGCTCTGCTTTTTCGTCATCATCGAACGCCGCGAGTCGGCCTGAGGGGCCTACGAGGGGGGGCATAGTTACTACCGTATCCGATTTGAGAGTACGAGCTAAGCGGTAGTAAGACCTTTGAGAGGGCGCGAGTCCTTCTAAGAAATCAGACCATCTGGCATCTCGGACTTCGGCGATGCGAGACTTTACGTCGCGTTGTAGGGCACGCATTCGAATACGATTTTCCGCGGTAGGATACCTGTCGTAGGCGCGTATCGAGGCGTTCTTAGCTCTAAGGAGTTCCCTAATATCGTCGGACAATTTGAAGCGGTGAAGGAAGTCCTCCGCTACAACTTGTTTCGATGACCTATCTAATGTCGAGGTGATGTGTGACGTTAAGATGTCTATGGCTTCAGCGGTATCCTGAGGAGACGGGATAGAGTCCGGGTTAAACGGGAGCGATGGTGGATCAGATTCAGCCAGGCTGATGCCCAGCGTGTGCCAATCCACCACAGTCCTTGTGACGGGAACGGAATCGGGAGCGCGACCGAGCTTCATAACGACGGGACGGTGGTCTGAATCTAACTCTGAAACTACTTCGATCGAGTGTAAGCGCAGAGTTACGTTTTTTAATAACGCTATGTCGAGTATATCCGGGCGATGCGCGATATTTAGCGGGTAGTGAGTCGGGGTTAGCGGAGCGACGATATCGAAGGCGAGATCATCGACTAACGCGTCAAGCCGCCTGCCATTCGGGGTTGTGGTGTGTGAGTTCCACCTGATGTGTTTACAATTTAGGTCGCCCGCCAGAATGACAGAGCTCCCCATACCGAGCAGCGCCTCGATATCACTGCTTAGAACGATCTTATCCGGTGGAAGATAAACGGACGCGATAACGATCGGCGCGTGTCCCGTCAGTGAGATTCGGCACACTGATGCTTCGATATTAGCGAGCGCGGGAGGATCGAGTGGGACGCAATGCAGGGCTCTTCTATAGTAAATGACGGTACCACCACCACGAGCAGAGAGCCTGTCGTTCCTGACCATGTTATAGTTCGCGATTTTAGGGTCACGGCGCGCGGGCTTAAGTAGGGTCTCCTGCACTAAAAAGATATCAATTTGGTGGTCACGCAAAAAGTCAGAAACCTGATCACGTTGATTTGCGAGACCGTAAGCGTTAAAAAATCCTATCGTTACGGATAGGGGCTTTATTCTACTTATATACGCCATTGATTACCGGCGGAGTGAGGGGAGGACGTACGTATTTAATGACGCGTATACGTCGGCGTATTCCTGCACAACGGCGATAAAGTGTTGTGCAGTGGAGGCAGCGCGAATGGCGTCGCCCAAAGCGTTAACGCGCTCAAAGTTGATCGACTGAAAGAAGTCGATCGCTAAAGCGAGATTGTCGGACGCGGTCGGAGGGCAAGTCGCGGGAGAGGGACGAGTCGCGGGGGCGGGACGAATCGCGGAGGAGGGAGTTGTAGCCGTGTTCGTGTACGGCAGCGGTTTTGCCCAGGCCGAGACACTGGGCACCGCCGCCGGAACGAATGCTGGCTTAGCCTGCGACGCAGAGGGTGCCGAGGCTTTGATGTCTGGGCCGGAAGCTCGGAGGCGGTTTTGGCGGGCGACGCGGCGATTTATTTTAGGGGCTCGGGGGCAACCACGGTAATTGGCGGGGTGACCCTGTGTTCGACACAGGACGCAGCTAGGCGGTTCCGTCGCGGTTTTTTGGTCGCGAGCGCAGAGGGCCGTGGCGTGATCGCCCAAACACTTAACACATCGGGGGCGCGCGTGACAGTTACGGGAAGAGTGCCCGTACAATTGACAGTTATGGCACTGGCTAGGAGTGCCTTTTTTATGGGGGGCTTCGACAGCGATACCAGAGAGCCTACAGACGGTCTGTGTGTTGAAGATTTTCTTACCCTCGGGGGTAGGCTGGAGAGCGACTAGAACCATATTATATGGCTCCCTACCGCGACCGGTGTGCATACGGTGCACAGAATTCACTGGTAGGCCTTGTTCTAACAGGTCGGCTTTTACGAGCTCTACATCTAACTCTTTAGGGATTCCGCGTATTACAACGCGGAGTTCGCGCTCCTCCTGGAGCGTATACGTATGGAAACTTATACGCTCCTTACGGAGGTAAGAAGAGAGGGCCCTATGGTCGTCGGGTGTTTGAACCTTAATTTGAATGCCGTTCGCGAGGTTACGGGCATTCGTGAAATTTATATTTTTGGCCTTAAGGGCCAGGCAAACTCGATCCCAAGCTGCCTTCTCCTGAAGGATAACCGGGGGAGGGGTCTGGGTTTTATTTTGTGCCACCGGACGCGGCGACGGAGTGGCACGGGCTGGGGGCGCAACGGGAGTCTGAGGGCGGGGGCGCGACGCGTTCACGGCTTTGCTAATTTTAGCGGCCGCGGGAGCTCGAGACTCCGCGGCACGCTTCTTACCCTTCTGTACCAGGGTGAATCCATCCGTCGATGAGGCGGGGGCGAGGTCGACCTCCATGTCCGAGTCAGAGTCGGAGCACGAGGAGGTGGGTGCAGGCGACCTACGAGCAAGCGTAGGTGTTTTAGAGGGCGCGACGGAGGCCGCGGATGATCGCTCAGCTGAAACGATGGTCACGGCGGACGACGCAGCAGCTTTTCTCGCCAGTATAGGCGACACGGGAGCGGCAGGCACGACAGAGGCTGCGGTGCTCAATGCAGAAGCTCTGCACGCAGGTACAGGCGACGCAGGAGCAGCGAGCGCGGCGGAGTCCTCGAGAGGGCTCGCAGTGTGATTGGCCTTGAAGGCCAAAAACTCCGAGGCGAGCTGTGGGTGGCGAAGTCGGAGGAATTCCGCGAATACAGCGTCCATGATCGCTGAGTACCCAGGTGGGGCGGCCCCGGGTCTTGAAAACACTCGCCTTGCGGCGAGGCCCCAACTTCTCGGACCTGAGCGGTTCTATTGAACACAGGTGGCAATGCGGCGCGATTACTACAGGACAAAGAAAAAGCACAACAAAACAGAAATTACGAAAAGAAACAAAACAAATAAATACTTGCAGGAAACCACTTTGTCGGCAGATGTACCACGAACACAGAAACAACAAAAGGAAACAAAACAAATAAAAACTTCCAGAAAGAGCACTTAGTCGGCAGATGTACCACAAACACAGGCCGCGCGAACAATGGCCGGGCTAACAAAAGCCGGGCGAACAAAGACCGGGCGATCGAGTGGACGATGAGCACGTCCGCACGTGACGGGTGCCTCTATCGGGGTCGATGGGTCAACTATTCACCGGCCGAGCGGAGCGACGTGCCGGTAGCTGCGTAATATCGGTATTTTTGGTAAATAAGAACAATCTGGTGAGTCGTATTATTTTTATATGGATTCTGGTGCCGAATGCTCTCTTGTCAAGAAATCTATTAGTAGTAGCTTCATAATTCAGCAATTTTATACGATGGTTCTCATAAAAGGTTTCTGTTGTTTTGACTCAAAACTGTACGGAACAAATCCTATGCGATGGTTTATTGCTTACCTATTGTATGTCATGTACTACCTGATAGTTGTTTTAATCGGTTCAGTGAGATTGAGCATTCAGCGAAATAGAACTCTTAAATCTAGTGTCCTTATTCGAAGCCCAGACTTGCGTTATTGATGACCAAGCTCCCGATGAGCTCATGGAATTGTTCTTGACAAGAAGTGCTAGAAGCCGTACATCTTTTGAAGTGAAAACTTCTTTAGAATCGTTGTGATTTCAAACCGGATGCAACGAAAAAAAAAAAAAAAAAAACGACAGGGAGACACAAATACAAAAATGTGTAGGATGAAGCCAGCAAAGAATGAGACAGAAATATACAACATACTATTTAATACAGCGCCATCTGTGAGATTTTTAAATACTAACGTGTGTATGAAAGCTCTTGTAGTGAATTTTAATTTAGGATTATACGTGAAATTAAAATATCAATTCACAGAGGGCGCTACCTTACAATTATTTACTAATGACAAAATTTTACATTTACTTAAGACGTTTAGGATAATTGTATTTTAATTTTGGAAGGTTTCACTTCTACCACGTGTGAATTGCACACATTTTGTTTTTTTTTTAAATTGTTCTACCATAAGAATAACAGAGGCGAGCCCCTTCGAATTCTTTATAGTTCGCGTGCCATATCCCAAAAGGTTTTTACTTAAAATGATACTGAAAGTAAGAGATTAACTTTGACGAGACCAGAACATTGGAAATTTAGTAAAATTCGATGTTGAATTTTGTTGAAATGAAGACAGATTGCTTTAACTGGTAATAGAACCTATGATTACATAAGGTTGCCTCTAAGTAGTGCTACTGATGAGACTGATCAGTGAGGTGAGAGTATCTCCATCGATTGGTACAGCGGAGACCTGGGTCTCAATGGAGACTATTGTTGTGTTGGTCTACTAATGACCTTGACTCTATATTGTGAAGTGATGTGTATTGGTTTTATCATTTGTTTTAATGATAATGTGGGTGGTAATGTCACTAGCTGCACCGGCAGCCAGGCCAGGAGCGTTCTATATGATTTTGTTGACACTAGTGATGTAGAAGATGTAGGATTAAATGACCACGATACAACTGACTGATTAAAGTAAGGATTTTGTTGTCCTATTTTGTGTGATTAGTAAAGAACAGTATTCAGTGTTATTTATGACTGGTAATTGAACACCTCGCTCGATTTAGGTGATGTGTTCGTTTTATTGCCGGATGGAGGCATTGCGATGTGTTTTATGGTTGAAGTGGGTACTGGATGGAAGTTCCACTTGCGTGCCGGATGGAGGCATTAGTGTTGTGTTGAAGTTGGGTACCGGATGGAGGTCCCACTTATTTGCCGGATGGAGGCAATAAGTAGTCAAGAGCTACTCGATGGAGGTGGCACTTGAATTGGGTTATCGTCACTCGATATAGGTGGCATGAGTTACTCTCACTAGATGGAAGTAATTGTAACGATAGTTTGTGGTTGATACATAATACTGATGAAATACTGCTCAGATTGAGTTGTTTTGTAATAACTCGGGTTTCTAATGCTTATTGAGCATTAATGAGATTTTTCAGTTGTATAGTGTGTCACGAATAGTTGGGTAATTAAGTTATCTACTCACACAGGTTAACATAGTCTGTTAAAGATCTTGTTGAAAGCTAACGTTATGGTTTGTAATGAAACGAATCCCAATCCTCAATCGTGAATGTATCAGGAGTGGCCGAGACGAAACCTGTTAGATATTGCAGAAGGTTGTTTTCCTTGCAGGAGCGTCACACAGGGACGTGTGACATGTCAGAATGGCCGTGTCGTGGATAACGACTTTTAGTTGTCGTAGATAACGACTTTTAGTAATATTAAGACGGTGGTTTTGATTATTATTTTAAATGATGAAATGTTGTTTTGATAAATATCACAAAACGAAGGGTAGACTCCGTAACGCCACAGTATAAAATGGCAGTACGTGGACAGAGTCGTGGCATTCCGTGTCAGACAGTCATTCCGTCCATCTCAGTCAGTCGGTCTGTCGGTATGTGCAACGAAACTGTCGGTTTATCCTGTCATTGTGAATGTTGTGTGTGTTGAGTTTCAATAATTATTATTCGAAAGGTTTTATTGACTTTTTATAAACTGAGTTCAACCAAATACGAGTGATGACGGAACCTACCGCTCAGCCATCCCTGGCGTGCTCCGACATATATGAATTAGAAACCGGGATAAGTCTGGTAATTGATAAATTTATGGCTATGATGAATTGTTGAAGTTTTTTACATTATTATTTGAAGAATATACAAACGTTTTTTCATATGTACCCGGATTAAGTGCCTAGGCTTCGGGCCGCGACCATTATCGACTGTTCATGAAATGTCTTTAAATCAGCATTTATTGAAGGGGAAATTGACGAAATACCCGTTCTTCTCTTTCGACGAGTAAATGTACAAATTAGTATAAGTTAAGTTCAAAAAAGTTTCTTTTTACAAAATTTGAAGTATCGATAGATAAAAACAATATAGAATTTTGTGGAAAAGTTTAAAAATATTTTTTTATAATTTCGACCTCAGGTTTCGATGTGGGTGGAGCCATTCATATTGTACATTTGTCTGTTCCAGTAACAATATAAGACAGGCCCACAGTCAGCTATACTCACCGCAATACAACATGAATCTTCCTAAATTACGAAAAGCATACCTATCTCGTCCTTGTTTGAAAGCGCACTAATGCAATTGTATTCTTTTGTTTATCCGTTAGTCACGGTAGAATTATAAATTATCTTCCTTCAATCACGTACCAAGAATGCTACCATGCCTTTAGTTTTTTTTTGTTTATATTAAATGAAAATTTCAACTAGTTCCAGAACATTAAACAACATTGATGCGGTCACGGGACATCGTGTCAAATCGGCTACGCTAATGTCGCTCACGATTCAAATTTTTATTGTCGAATAATAAAGCTTTCTTGTTATATTTTATATCAACTTTTAAGTTCACGTTGGTGATGGATTATGCTTCTTTCCAGTCTCACACATCGATATGTGCTATCGATATATGTAATCACACCGTTACGATTATCGGTATTGTTAATTAAACTTGGTTCGATAATGTAATTGATATCTTTCAAGGGTCATATTTGTACTTTTGATTTTTATTTACGTAGTGCGTATTCCGTGGGTGAATGTGCTTAGGGCTTGTTTTGTTTTAAGTGATTACGGGAGCCAATGGACATGAGGTGAAAATGTCGATTGTTTTGTCCAATGCGCCAAACTAAAACGAATTACTTCTTTGAAGCAGAAATTGGCTGGATTACACAAATAAAAAAAAAATTGTAATAATAATAAATAAATAAATAAATATTTACTAACAATCACGCCACGTTAACTGGTCCCGTGATAAGTTCGTAAAGAACTTGTGTTACAGGTACCAGATAACGGAAATAAATGTAAGATTTTTATTATACACATACATATATTTAATATACATCCATAACCCTGGAAAAGAGATTTATATTTATCATACAAATATCTTCCCTTGGCGGGATTCGAAGCCGCGACCCCCTTATGTAGTGACCATGTCACTTACCACTACACCAGATGGCCGTAATGGCTTTCGGCTACATGAACTGCGAAATTCTCTGTTTAAAACCAAAACAAAACAACCTTTTTTTCCAATTGAGATTCAACAGAGAGCAACTGCTATTTCTATGTACATCAACTTTAAATTTAATAATACCATATACTTTAAGTTTTTCACGAATAATGGATAATTATAATACATTTGCGATTGAATGTAATGATGCCTAACGCAAAAAGTTACTTACCTACTCAATAATTATTCTTAATTGATCAAGATGGCGTCGTTCTAAATGTTTTAGTAAGTTATCGTGAGAAAGGCTTTTCGTTTTTAATGTCAGTTAGCTGTAATGTTATTTTCATTGTTTTATTTTTTACGAAAGCCGTGTAATGTTATGTGATTCATAAACTAGAAATGTCTTGGTTTTGTCTTTAAGAATACGTGCCAAGCACTGATTGTATTTAGATATTTTTGCCCCGAACATAAAAACATTCTTAAGCTTTTTGTAAAGAATTCTAAATGGTACCTTGTGCATTGTCCGTTGGAAAAACTTAAAAGCCAGCAATCCTGAGTACAAAAATATAGAATTTATATTTTTGATTATACTCGCTTTTCATGAATTACGAATGAGAATTCAGATTGAAATTCACAATAAAAATACATATAAAAATGTTGGAGTACAAGGATTTTGTGTGCACTTTTACACATTTTTTATTCTAACTATAAATCGTATCTCTTTGATTATAAGAAATACAATTAAGTTTATCTCCACATACAATATCATTGATAAACTGATCCGAATAATGTGATCATATTTAACGACCACAACAAAGTCCTAGTAGGGTTATCAACGTATTATTAATTAATAAAAACCCATTAAACAGACAAGCATCGAACCTTCAAAGGGTAACGTGCATCGCTATTTATAAACGTTCCGTTTAACTTTTTTTATTATGTTTTTTTTTATCTGTCTTGTCGAGTGCAGCGGTGCTCGCGCGCACCTGCCACCGTTCCCGAGGCTGATTGGCCGGCTTACAAGTCAATAACATCTCAAGAGGCCACCCTTGTACATGTTACCTAGCCCCTGTATTGGATTGAGATGTAATTTTAACTTTTTTTTTTTCTTCACAGTTTTTAGTCTTTGACGACGAGACTTTTCAGCCTTTATTACTATTCGTGCCGATTTATTTTTTTGGAAATATGTAGATATATTTACGTATGCATTTTTAGATTAAATGAACGTAAAATAATATCGCTAAAACCTATTTTTGTTTCTCCTAATGTAAAGCGTTTTTGAGTAACTTCATAAACAAGACAAAGCTTAAAAAACTACAAAGCAATCATAATATTAACTTAAAGACAACCACGGTACACATAAAGCTCTACCAAACAAACATAAATAATAATTTGTGTGTGTATCGTCTCCAGAAAATCCGAGAGATATGAAAGTCACTTGAGAACATAAGTTGAGTTTGATATTAGAAGCGAATTATGAGGCATATGATCTATCTCAACATCATAGTACTCGTACTAGATGTCAAAATAATGTGACAAAATTAAAACTAATAAAAAGAAAAAGGAATATTTTTTTAAATGCAATTGTATATCCAGCTACCTTAGGACGTAAGTATCAAAGAACCGACACTTCAAAATGTTTTAGAGAATGCATTAGTCAAGTCAATAATATCATTTGATCTCTCAGTCAAAATTTTGAGAGCATAAGCGGAATGGAACCTATGACGACTACTCGAGAGGCACGCGGTAGATTGATAAATACTGATAACATTTAGCTGCTACTCGTCTAGAGAGGAGCCATTAAACAAATGGACAACCGTATGAAAGCAAATTGATTGTTGTGATAAGTCACTTTGACTGGAACAACTACCAAAATAAAAGGCATTCGAAAAATGAAGGCTGTTATTGTTCTTGAGGAATTAAGACGTTTAATCATGCGGCTTATTGCAATGTACACGATTAATTAAATATAATTATGTTTTTTTTTTCTCCACCTTATGCCACTAGGTGGGGTCGGCACAGCTAATTTTTCTCTTCCATCCTCTTCTATCAGCCGTCATCTCAACACTCACTCCTCTCTCTCTCATATCGTCATTCACACACTCCATCCATGTCTTCTTCGGTCGACCTCTTCCCCCTCTACCTTGGACTACCATACTACATAATTATGTTTATTTTACATTACATTACAATTTTTGTGTTCGTAGTGCCAGACGTCAAGATACTCCCTGTTACTTTTAGTCTGTGTTTATGTGTATAAAAATAAATATGAAGATTTTTTAATCGAAAACTTGACGTTAGTTAGCACTCGCTGTATTCAAATGTCGACAAATAACTCCTAGTTAGTCAACCTTGACCATGAAATCTGTAAATTATCCGTAATGCCGCAAATAATTAAATGAAGATAATAAAAGCGAAATGAAACCGTAGAAGTAGCTTTAAGTGTACCTACGACTCATTAAAATGAAAAACTTAACATCTTGAAATTAATATATCCACGACGTAGCATTTAATTTCTAATGTAAGATGAGGACTTGGAAGCCCTAAGGGATAAGATATAGTTGCAACTGGAAACTATACTAAGGTGAACGCAAAATCGTGTGCTAATGAAATAATCTCGCGGCTCTGAAATAGCTTTAAAATTTGTTATAAAAATAACCAGTCTTGTTATAAGGCATCAGTTTCCCCTTTGTGACTTTTGACTTTTTTACGTAGCTCGTTTTATTACCAACATACCAAGACGAAAAAAGTCCAATCTCTCGAGAGTATAATGAAATATATTTTTTTAAACCTATCAATAAAATTTGTTTTTTGTTTTTAATAGATTAGTAGATAGAGTTAGTTTTATGAGAAAATTAGATACATATCTATCAGTAAAATCACAATATGTGTTAACATTTGGTACCAAAAAACATTCTTGGCTTTGTCGGTGACTTTGTCAAACACTGATTATATCAGAGGTGGGCGCAGGCTACCGTTGCGTCAGTTAGGAGGTTCAAAACTAATAAAATACCAATCAAGTTCCATTATAAGTATTCAAAGTATTACGAAGGTCGCTAAAGCGGTAGTAAAAAAACGGCGTTTGGCATTAATTGTCAAAAAAAATACGGAGCAGTTGTTATAGTAATTTCTAAATTAAATCTACATTCGATAGAGAATAAATTTACATTGGATTTTATTCTTTTCAATAAAAGCTTAAAACTGAAAATGCTCTAAAACTATTAATTTCTTAAATCAGTAAATTAAAATAGAGGTGTGATTTTAATGTACAATGTTTCTTCTCTTGATATTGAAGTCGTGCGCATATATTATGTCTCTTGTGAATTGTATCGCGCATTTCTGTTTGGTTCAAAATAAAACTATGGGATGGCTATTTTTTCTCTCCCACGACACAAAAAATCCATAGACATATAACGCTAATTCAAACTAGACGCAAAACTATGTTAATGTAGATACGATCAAACAAATAGTAGTAGTATTTACTATCTAGCCAGTGCTCGATTTATATTATTAGTAATCTTCTTCAAAGTTTGAAAATACTTGTTTGTTTGTTCATGCTCTTTGCCCAAGATGTGGTCGTTTTTATCTGATCTTGAACCTTTGAGCAGTAGTTTTTGGTATTTAAAATAAGTTCTTTTAATCAAAAATTTAACATGATATTGTTAGTTCTTCGTGGAAAAAAATGCTTTGTCACAAATAGTTGTTCAGAAAAGTCCAGTGATGGTGTAGACGGAAGACTCATTGAAATATTGTACTATACGAGACTTGTTCCCCATTAAGCCTTCAAGTACTCTATATAAAATTGCGTTACTAATAAAGTTTTTAGATTCATTTTCTCAATATGAAGGACTTTTAATCAATAAAGAAAAGGAACATCGTAGTACAGAAGACAATAAAACAGTCTTCGTTATAAGGGTATATGAAATTTCTGCCGGCGGCGCGGCCGTTAGCATTCATAAATATTATTTGGGCTGGTGCCCTTTGTCCTTTATTCAGACCAGAGAAAGGGAATCTCACATAAAGTTCCTTTGATTTGTGATCTTGGAAGATTTATCTGTGGCCGAACCATGAACCGTTCAATCAAATTATCAATACCAGCCAGTGTCGATTCAGTTCACTTAATTGATAAGTAGATGATGACCGAGCTTTGCTCGTTTTTTTATTTTGATAACGCCATCTTGTTGTGTGTTTAAAGCGGTTAGTTGCCCTCAATTAAGAAAAATAGTATTATTATTCGCCAATAGATGTCGGGAAGAGTTGATTATTGAAAACACGAATAAAACAACATTTTCTGAAAATAAATCGTAGCTAGATCGATTTATCGCCCTCGAAATCCCCTGTATACTAAATTTTATGAAAATCGTTGGAGCCGTTTCCGAAATTCAGATTACATATATACATATATATATATATATATAATATACAAGAATTGCTCGTTTAAAGGTATAAGATATTACTGCTTACCAAAAAAAGAATCGGCATTTGTATATAGAATTGTGGTTTAATTTGGTGATATCTTTAATATCATAATATATAATACATATACCTATAATATAATTTATAGAATAATCTAGATGAATAGGAAGTATGCACTTGTACTTGTTGGACGAGAGCTTACTTTAATTAATCATTTATAGGGCAATTGGAGTATTTTTACCTCCAGCTATTTTAGAACAGATATTTTAGAACACCTACGTATTAGGACATTATTATCTGTTAGCCTGGTAATATTTCTGAGTATTAGGAATAAATAATTACAAAGTATAGTTTTTATTGTTATTTTTTTCATATTAATAACGTATTTATAATGAAATCCGAGTCATATATAATTTCCAGATCATTATTCCCTCCTATTAGGGTTAAATTAATATAAAAATCAAAACGATAATCCATTTAATTAGCCCCGGTTTGGTATTTTTGGATATCCAAAATACTTCGTTTCAGACATTTAATTAAAAATCTTAAAATGTTCGCATCGAATCCGTTTCCTCTGTATTAGCCGACACACAGCCGACATAATTTAATAGGGCATAAATCATTTGCAAATTGCCTTCTTAATTAGGTCCAAGAACCAGTTTTAGAGTTTCGAATGAACCTTTTATATATATGTGACTTAAATGTATCAAGATTTTAAATGTTACTAAAATGAGAAGATTTTATTACTGAAAGAGATTTTTTTTTGTGAAACTACAAAAGTGTCATTTAATTAAATTCTCTATTATGAGTTGAGTTTTTGTCGTTCGGCTAACTATTACGTCCGTAATATAATTATGTCTCGGGAATGAGTTTATAAGAATGGCTTTGTGATTTACGTTATATTAATTTACTTTTATTGCCGGCATCAAGAAGTCGTAGAAGTTAATGATAAGCAGTAGCCTGAATTCGCATGTATAATTGTTTTGTATTCACTAAATGACTTGCAGTCTGTATGATTTTAATACGCATTCATAGGCCATGACCTTTGTGTATGAGTTGGAATAGATATTTTCAATTTATTTTAACAACCTTCAAAACCTTTGATTAACTAGTTTTTTTTTTATCAAGAACAATGCCATAATAATAATTTTAATTTTGGTTTAATTTACTGACCAAGATTATTTGGCTAAAAAGTATATTTGAGAGTATTTTTTTTGGTAACTAACAAAAAAACAATATCAAATTGTAGGAAACGGACTCCGCACTTCCGGTGCTCTCCAGTTATATTCCAGCCTAGCATCAACACCAAAACCTAACAGCTTCGACTTGAGCCTATTTCAAACTACACTAGCTCAAACCAGTAATATTACCTGCAAGAATAAAACTTTTGCTGAGCAGACAGGAAGATCAAGCAAGACCAGTGGGAGTTGCCTTAAGCCCTGATCCGTACCACGTAGAGGGCCATAATGACCCCGACGGTTAAAAAACGTCAGCTCTCACTGTCGGCAATTCTAGGCATTCAAAGTGTTATCAAATAAAAATAGTTAAGCGATACTTTACCACCAGTAATTTTGCAAATTTTTAATACTGTATGTCGGCTATTCACCTTTATTGTCAGACAAGCCTACGGTTTTAATGTAGATGAGATTGGAGTAACAAAGTTAAACGCGTCATTTATTTTAACGAAAGCTCAGGGGTCAATGGCTCACGACTGACTGCGGATATTGGCTACCCACACACGCTAATGGACAAGTGTAGCTTTTCCTGTCGCCGCAGTTGTTCGTTACAGTTTGAAGGGAAGGTGGTAGGGTAGGTGAAGGTTTATCGCATTGAAAACCTCCTATTAATGTCTCAAGTGGGTTTCAAGATTCACTTTGTATGTGTATGGGATCTGACAGCAGAAGTTTTTTTTTTTTTTCATACCTAAGCTGGTAACTTTGAGAGGCTATGCCGGAGTAACGTAACGAGTAGGTGAGCTCATGGAGCTCAAACCTGAAGACGTTGCTAACACTAACCACTAACTCTAGCAAGAGCAGTGCTTGGCAATCTACCACCGGATCAGAAACGCGACCCACTGAGAAGATCCGACGAGAAACTCAGTGGGCTGTATCTGTGAGTGCAGTTTATAAAAACATTTAGACGCGCTGTATAACGAGAGATGAGATCAAAATTAAAACTCTTTTGCATTTTATGGGCTAATTATTAGATTGATTCAACAGTAGTACACATTAGTTAATAACTTTGTTACCTTACTTACCTATCTTCATTTTACCGTAATATAAATTTGGGAACTAATAACTAAGTAATAATATAAACTCTTACTTACCCTTACCTTTCTGACCGCCGCCGCAGACGTGCATTCTGGACACATGAGTTAGAACTTAGTGGTGCGACGAAAAATTTTAATTAGTTAACTTATAGATGCCAAATCTAGGGAGCATATTTTAGAATGTGCCCTATCGAATTTTGTAGTCTGTTAAGCTCAAGATAGGTTTATCACTTGCAGCGGGATTGTATGTATATTACTCAGAATAGTAATAAAAGTGCTGTTAAATCCTATTGGGAGAAACTTACGAAATGCATATAATAAGATCAAGTTGACTTATGAACGGAAATTTTGAATTCAAAAAACGGAACTCCGTCCCACGTCGAACGATAACGTATAAAAGTTATAGCTTTCCTGGGCTCGTGGGCGTTAATTACATTGATCAAAAGCAATAACAGTTGACATGAATATCGTTGTCAATCCATTAACATCAGTAAATGCTACGGTTACGGTAGCTTCGGGAAGTTTACAGTACGAGTGCTTATAGCTGATCCGTATTCAAGATTGATAATATCTGAGACAGGAGATCTCAATTTTGAATATGTTATTAACTTTAATTTTGTTTTAATTACTTACTTTTTTTTTTTTAAACAAACACGCCACGTTAACTGGTCCCGTGATAAGTTCGTAAAAACCTTGTGTTACAGGTACCAGATAACGGAAATAAATGTACGATTTTTTATTATACACATACACTTAAATTTAATATACATCCATAACCCTGGAAAATACATTTATATTTATCATACAAATATCTTCCCTTGGCGGGATTCGAACCCGCGACCCCCTTGTGTAGTGACCATGTCACTTACCACTACACCAGACGGCCGTTTAGACTTAGATTCAAAATGATATTTATTTCTCATAAGACAGTTCACTTAAAATGAGATACAATGAAATTATATTTAAACACACTAAGTTCTATATTCAGAGTGTTTGTTAGTAATAACCATTAACGGTAGGCAGCGGCTTGGCTCTGCCCCTGGTATTGAAGTCCATGGGCGACGGTAACCACTCACCATCAGGTGGGCTGTATGCTCGTCTGCCTACACGGGCAATAAAAAAATATGATTTTAATATACTCAAAAAACCTTTAAGTTTTATTTTTAAATATATTTATTTTAAGTTGGTTGGTAGCTTGTTGTGTAACTGTGATCTCTCAAACAATATCGTTTTTCATAGTTGTTCCAGGGTTTAATGATTTCGATTTTACTTTGATTCTGACATGGTTTGTGTATTTTTTATTACTTACATGTAAATTGGATTGTATTGAATTTGTTGTTCTTTTTTATCTAGAATTCAATTGCAGTGTCTGTATGTTGTATATAATGATAAAAAAGCAATTGTAATAATAATATGTTAATAGATATTTTCAGTTTCTTCAAAGGAATTAAACAATCTAAATATTAATACACGAAGAAAAAACTTTGTACCCCTTTTTACGAAAATTGTGTGGACGGAGGAGTATGAAATTTCCCACACTTATAGAGGAGTGCAGAATGCTAATTTTTTTTTTTAAAACCTTCTGTATATATAAAAATGAATTGCTGTTCGTTAGTCTCGCTAAAACTCGTGAACGGCTGGACCGATTTGGCTAATTTTGATCTTGAATTATTCGTGGAAGTTCAGAGAAGGTTTAAAAGGTGAATAAATATGAAAATGCTCGGAATTATATAAAAACAAACAACTTTGTTTTTCCTTTAATGTGTCCCCCGTCGGACGGATTCCTTTTGATTATTTTATACAAAAGCTTAGGTCTTTTATCTATCGATTGAAGCACTACGAAGTCTGTCGGGTCATCAAGTTATATATAAAAGTACATTAAATCGATAAAAAACACATTACACACACTACCGTGTATCTATTAACACACACGCATTTATACTCTTTTGTTTCTTGTTAAAGTCTGTGGTCAAATTCAGAATAGATAGATATTGTTTGTCTTCAATATTATTTATCTATAGTGTAGCATTAGGGAATTTTTTTATTATAGAGGGCTATGATAGTTTTTGACAATATACCCTTAATAATGTAATGTAAATAATACATTAAACAATAGCAAGGAATTCTTTAATTTTTCCTTAACAAACTAAGAAAAACAAATTTTCATATACTCGCTTCTGTTTAGATGTGAGTGAAGCGTTCTTCAAAGCCTTTTCACTAAGAGGGTGGATTATGAATTGAAATATAATATGTGAAGGCTCGTCACTTCTGACCAAAAAAGCATGAAACTCAGTATTTAACCTATACAAAAAATCTTAGAAAAAAATAATTCAGCAAAACATCCTGACCCACCCGCCCCGCGCAAATTCAGAGTGGTCCGCTAGTATTATACTACCTCTGTACGTAATATTAAAACATAACATAATGAATAGACAGCAAAGCAAGCGTTTAAATGTTCGAGTCTATTTAATATTTTATGTACTTTCATTTGGCTCCCAACAATAGGATTTCTTGTTATAAATAATACTGCAAACAAAATAGGCTCTCGCAAAGTTGCTACAAAGGAAGCATGTTTCTTTATGAGAAAAAAATAATTAAGATGTTCCTTAAATCTCCAGGTTCACGTATTTTTGTCGTTATCTGAGAAAAATATGTCTTTTGGTTTGCTTGTTGTTGCGGCTTTAAAGCATTGTTATAGATTAATGTAGGTAAAATATTTTTAAGTTCCGAAGTCTTATCATGTCACATTTACCTTAAGAAGTGAAATTTAACTCTGGACAACTTTGGCCACGACACGCAACCGCAATCAACTTGCTTTAAGTACCATGGATTTCACCTGGACCATTTGGAAATCACAACCATCTTGGACTAAGTAAAAGATACTTAACCATTTATAAAAACCGTTTGACTGCTCATCCAAACACCTTGACTAGTATGCTCTTGTAGCCAAATACAAGAGAAGACTCAAAAGATCCTACTGAGAGGAGACGGAGCATTGGGTCTACCTCGCCAAAACCTTATTTTTGGACAGGAGGCCGAACCTCATACGAGGTGTCCGCGTCTACGGGGCATGCGGGGTATGTGGGACTTGACGGTCTGCAGATGTGAGCAAGCCGTAGACTCAATAATGTTTTTAGGGCCCTGCCCAAAAAATGACTCCTCTTTCACTCTTTCACCCGACGTCCGATCTCCGCCCGGGGTCGGAACCCTGCCAGAGTAGAGGGGTTCCCGCGGTCAACGCTACAACCATACTCGTTGCGTCACCCCTAGGACGCCTGACCAACGCCTCGTCAACTCTCGCCAAACTTTGATCTCTCGTGACTCATCTAGATTAGTCTTCACGACTGATCGCAGTTCAACACATAGAGAAAAAATAAATTATATCATAGCCTTATAGTCAATTAGGTAGCCTTTATCAGTTATGGGGAATGTCGTGTGACGTGACTGATTGAGCATATTTTTGTGATCTGAACAACGGTATCAGAATGTCAGATGTATTTTCCAAAAAGAAATGGACTCTAAAAGTGCTGTAGACTTTATATTAAGCCCCGCGTTAATGGTACTTGATGGCTTGTTCTTCTACTGGTCTTATATAAATGTAAAAGGTATTCCATTTCGTTCTCTTATTTTCTTGCATTGCAGCCCATACTGATATAAGCCAAAGGGAACTAAAATATGGTAAAAACAAATGAAATTTCTTTTGTGAAGCATGATTTAAAATTTATTTCTTTCATATTTAGCATTACTTACCGCAACGGGCCAATTTACTTGATCAAATTTTTAATTTAATCTTTTGTATTTTTTTTCTTCGACTAAATTAGATTTTTAGATCATATTATCAGCTTACTCCGAGACGAATGACCGGTCTTTTTTTTATCTAAGATCGCTTTTTGCTGGTCCACGCTACGGTACACCCGACAATGCGGCGCGTGACAGCCTGCGGGTGCGCTTTGCACCGGATACATTACAAAAAAGCTACCGACGTCTCACAGAGGAATTGCTCTCTTAGCACTATAAACGAAAGGTCTTAATTTCTAAAGCATCTTCAAGGACATTCCGGAATCTTGAAAAGTCGTTAATCAGAAATCGATGTTACAATCATCATCACAAGGTATAATTTTATTTGAGCGTCGTTGATGTTGAGCCCGGAATGGTGACGATAGTAAAAAGTTACAATGGATCGGTCAGTGTGTCTCGTGCCACGATTTTTGTTGTAAAACTAAAAAAGGCATCTTTTTTATCACTAACGGCAAGCTTTTGAATTTAAAATCACGTACTGCACCGTATTACGAAACCAAAGACAGGATTATTTTTATTCACAGACCGATGACTTCAAGGTCAATTTATCTACAGGAGCCTATGGATATTGAAGCATGCACGTCAATCTACCTTGAGACATGGAGTTGAAGTATCTTTCAAACACTTATATACCCGACCTAGACCGGCGTTAGTCCTTTATATCCTTTTGGATCCTCTCGATCCACTTTCTTCGTGGATTCCGAGCACCGGTCACCGTTCAAGAGTTCGACGTTTAACCTAACTCACTGAATTTCTCACCGGATCTTCTAAGTGGGCCGCGGTTCCAATTCAAGGGTAGATTCAACGAAGCACTGCTCTTGCTATGGCAGATGTTAGCAACTCTCTCAGGCTGAGCCTTATGAGCTCACCGCCAACAATGTTGAAGCCAGAATATCCTCTCAAAGCTACTGCAGTTAGGTAGGCAAAGAAAAATAATAAAATGCTTGATTTTTATAGTCGTGCAACACGAATAACAACATCTAAACAATTTTTGAATGCTTAACCTCAATGCTACCGTGTTAGGTTCTATTGTTTTTTTTTTATTGTCCTTGTAGGCAGACGAGCATACGGCCCACCTGATGGTGAGTGGTTACCGTCGCCCATGGACTTCAGCAATGCCAGGGGCAGAGTCAAGCCGCTGCCTACCGCTTAATACTCTCCACAAGCCTCGTTTGAAGAAGGACATGTCATAGCGCTCGGGAAACACCGTGGAGGGGAGCTCATTCCATAGCCGGATGGTACGTGGCAAAAAAGATCTCTGGAAACGCACTGTGGATGACCGCAGTGGCTCCAGGTATCTCGGGATGGTACTACTCTGTCGATTTTAGTTCATAAATCGTATAGATATTTAGCGGGAATAGCTACTTAAGCTACTAGCGATCAGATAAGTATATAAAAATATGTATAGGTATGTACTTATCCTGTAACTTACACGAGACAAGTTAATATTATAATGATCTGTTATCATATAGTAAATGAGCATAATGAAAATTAACACTAAGGTATTGAAGGAACAGTAGCGTCAGTTGTGTAAGAGCTTTATCGTGGGGTCCCAAAATTAAAACTTACTAAAGCGAAAAGTATTTAATGGTAGCATTCGCAAATGGATATTATTTAAATCCTGTATACCGGATAAATATGTTGTCGATAAGTGTTTTGGTCATGTCTGCAACATTTGGATCGATGTCGGTGCAGATAACTGATATATTATAATGTTCTATGTTGTAATATTTTTTGTTGAAGCAATCTTTATTTAAATTCATTTACCACTCTTTAATGAGACCAATATGTTGCCTGTGTATACTATAACATATATGAGCCTATTTATACACCTGTAAATTATGTAACTCATTCAATTTAGTACTAAATACAAAAACGGTTTTGTAAGAACAGCAAGAATTCCCTTAAATTTCCATCTTTAATATTAAGGAAATTAAAGCCGTTTTCTGTGTAAGAATTCAAAGGACTCGAGGCGTCGAAACCCGGATTCGTTCATGTTTTATTACGAACAGTTTGTATTAAATCGAAATTCAATCTAAGCGAGGCTTATTCAGAGTTTTCTGAATTGACGAGTTGTCGAGATTAATGAATGTTTTCATGGACTACGATTAGGAAGTAAAACTGCGTTTATTGACGCGTTGTTTTCTATCTTTATGTCATTCAAGAACCCTGGAAGGTTCCGGAGGGATTTTGATGGAAGCCTCATGCGCGAATCTTAATCATACGAAAACTAGAAGCAGTTTTGATACACCGAGATGAATTGTTATCAATATTTTTTGTTAGGAATATGAAAACTCATACCAAGTGAATTGTTTTTGTTTGTTTTTTTTATTGCTTGGATGAGTGGACAATCTGACAGCCCACCTGGTGTTTAGTGGTTACTGGAACTCAAAAACATCTACAACGTAAATGCGCCACCCATCTTGTGATATAAGTTTTAAGGTCACAGTATAGTTACAACGACTACCCCACCCATTACTACTTCACGGCAGAAATAGGCTGGGTGGTGGTGCTACCTGGACTCACAAGAGATCCTACTATCAGTAATAACATCCTACCACCAGTAATCATATCCTACGACCAGTAATTATGTATTAAACTTCCTTTTTAAGCTTGAGAATGTGATAATGGATGCTCATCAATCGTTTAATATTCGTGAAAGTGTACGTAAGTATGGAGAAATGACACAAAATTTCTGAACACTGAGTCATCCGAAAAGTCAATTAGAACACAGTTTAGCAAATTACCACAATTTAACTAAAAGGTTTACTGATGACTACAATAAAGATAATAAAGAATATTGGCCTAATTTGGAATATAGTCAAGTTATAAAGCCCCTTAATAAAACTAATAGTATATATCAAGTGAAAATTTAAGTTTAACTTTTTGTTATTTACTTCAATGAAAATATATTACATTTTATTTACATAATTTATAATGCACAGCTCAGTTTTCAATATTGTGAGTTTCTACAAACGAAACTATTTACGAACTGGAAGTACTGCTGTTGCGAAAGCTTATTTACTTTCATCTGATTTGTGAGGTGAGTTTGAAATATAAATCTGCATCTAACTGGAAGCTATAAATTGGAAATGCAAACAACTATATTTTACGTGTGTAGGTTCTTGCAAGTATAACAATACATTCCATGTTTATTTATTTATAGCTTCATATACTAGAAAGTGTAAAGGCGGACTTAATGCCATAGGCATTCTCCAACAGTCTACCTTAGGGGAGTGCAGAGATGAACCTTGGCAGGTGTAGTGTGAAGGTGTTATTACCTAAATATATGTGTATATATAACATACATAATATTTATAGATACAAATACTCGTACTTCACTAAATACATATACCTAAATACTATATATTTAGGTATATGTATTATATCCTACCTATGTATACCTAAATATATCCATATACATATAATATATATATACACATATATAAACAAATATATCAATTAGATGACTCTGCTAACTCTCTGAGAAACAGTTCTCGAACCTTCGTCTTAAACGCTATTCTCATTGTATTTTTCTTTTATATTTCATATTTTATTATTATATTATATATTACTCAGTTGTTCTGATCACAATTTCAGTTTTAACAACTTATTTTTCAAAATACTGTAAATAGTGATATTTATTGATTCATTACTTTCCACTGTTAATCTATATATTAATACGTGAAGGAAAAACTTTGTATCCCTTTTTACGAAAATTGCGCGAACGGAGGAGTATGAAATTTCCCACACTTATAGAGAATATAGAGAAGAAGTGCACAATGCTAATATTTTTTTAAAATAATGCATAAAGGATACATTAAATCAATAAAGAAAACATTACACACACTACATACCATGTATTTGACACACACACTTAAGTATATATACTTTATGTTTATTGTCAAACTTTAGTTTGTCAAAAACTGTGTGAAATTGAAAATAGGTTAATATTGTTTATCTCTAAAATTATTATTCGTAATCTCGTAATATTATTTGTCTATAGTGTAGTCTTGGCGAAATTTGTGATTATAAGTATAATAATAGTCTTTGACAATATAACCATAATAATGTTCAAATTTATAATTTCAATTAATTATAGTCGAATTTCGACTACTGCGGGACCACTAGTCTAATTTTAATAAGTACGATCCGATAGAGTTTTCATTCCGTTTTATTTTGATTTAATTCGATTATTCATCAAATATGTACAGCTTGGATTTCTGGAAGCCGAATGAAATTCATCTAATACTTACCGTACTTGATTTAACGTCTAACGGTGCACCGCTGCCAAGTGTCTTATCTTAAGAATGTTCCGAAGCCAGAATGCAGCCAGTGGAAACGTTGCAGAACAGTTTCACTCCTAATCGAGATGAAATTTGCATTTGCGTGAGTCCGACGTCGACTAGCGGTCGGTTCATTTAAATAGAGCACATTGACATTAGTGTATGAACCAGAAATAAAATCATTATTTAAATAAATTAACAAAAAATATTATATATTACGTGGTATATTGTTATGATACATTTTCATAAGCTGTAAAATAAAAAAAATCCCAAATAGCAATATAATATTTTCGCTCATTGTTTTTGTACTGTATCGATACTAATGAGCGCAAGAATAAATGGTTTTGAAAAAAACACACCTGTATTATTTTCGTAACCATAAACTACGGGTCTGTATGCAGCACAGTTTCTAACGATCAAACCATGAGACACTTTAATAATGCTAAGACAGACTGATACACTTTTTATTATTATTTCATATTTTGTTTTTTCTATTAAGCTTTTTTTCCTACCTGTGCTGATAGCCTTGAGAGGCTATTTCAGCTTCTCCTTGACGAGTAGGTGAGCTCACGGGGCTCAAAGCGGGGACGTTGCTAATACTGGCCCTAGCAAGAGCAGTGGTGCGAAGAATCTATCACCGGATCGGATACGCGAGCCACTGAGAAGAAACGGCGAGAAACTCAGTGGGCTAATCACAAATTTACTCGTCGAGCCCTTCTTTGCAAGCGACGGGTTCGGCGAGGATGGTGACCGGTGCTTGAGGTAATTAAAAGCACCGTTAATGGATCGGAAGGATCCTTAATGAAGTGTTTAGGGCTTTATTAAGCGTTTAGGGCTTTATTATTAACTACTACCACATCTAATGCCGCCACCCACTTTGAGACATGAGTTCTAAGGTTTCAGTTTTTATAGTACAACGGCTTCAAGCCGAGACGAATCTGCGTCACGGCAGAAGTAAGCCAGTGGTTGTACCTACCCGTGTGGGCTCATACGACGACCTAGCACCGGTACCAAACATCAATGAATACTAAAAGATCCATCCATTTTTATTTACTTATAGTAGTTAAGAAAAATATGTCGTATTTAATGTTAATATCATATCGAGCACGCACTGCTTTACCACCATCTTATATCTAGTGCATAAGTGATTATTTTCGTTAAGTAATATAATTTTATCATAATCTCTGAGTAAAGACTTCCATTTTGAAGAGAAGAGACACTGTTACTTTTAAACCACCAATAGCTTTTTTAGGGGTGGTATCCTCTTGGTGATATCCTCTTGCGAGTGTGCACGGGTGGGTGCCAACATCCTGTCTATTTCAGCCGTGCAGCAGTAATGCGTTTCGGCTTGAAGGGTGTGACAGCGGTTGTAACTAAATCGAGACCTTTAGAACTCATATCACAATGTGAGTAGCGGCATTTACGTTGTAGATGTCTATGGGCTCCGGTAACCACTTAACACCAGGTAGGCTGTGAGCTCGTCCACCCATCTAAGCAATAAAAAAAAGGTAAATTTTTAAAGGTATCGATACTTTGGCCGATCATTAGGCTTAAAATTTCAAGCGAATTTTATATTTTAAATCAACTATCAAGTCTTTATTTACAAAGTTTTGTTAAGACGGAATTGAATACGTGAGCTAATTCATGGATTTGTGAAGACTTAAATGTAAGTTCATAAACTTACTGGAATTATAGAAATAAAAAACAGTTACATAACCATATTTTTAAACTACTAAATTCGTTTCGAAGTTATCGTTTTAAATTTGGCTAAATGTCCCAGTTCTCAGGACAAACTGTTCCAAACAGATTAAATCCTTAGCTACGTGATCTTACGCCATGTCCCATTTACCACGTCTCAACTAATCAACCACATCCAATTCAGCCCATCAGCGCAATTGCTGTTAGGCCAAATCTGTAGTTTAGTTTAGTTAAATAATTCTGCTATTACATCATTGTCATGTTTTACATAACAATATTTCTTTGAACTATTCGTGTGTCTTCTTTAGTCCTGTGATATTCTGATTTTTAAGATGTCAAAAAACTGTAAAGTTTCCCCAAAATGCGTCCAGTAATTTTGACATGACAGAGTAACAAAAATACATCCATCCTCGCAACTTTCTTATTTTGTAGTATTAGTACAAATACACAGAAAATACGAAAACAAACATTGATATTGTCAGATTGTATGTATTATACCAAATTCAAGACAAATAAAAGGTGTGTGACACAAAGTGAACCAAATTGATCTTATTATATTTTGTCAATTCACAATAATTTCACTTCGTAGATTAAAAACTTGATCTTTTCTGTACCTTATTTTTTCTTCTATCGCCGTTTCAGTATTGCTGATGATCGTAGCTTCCACTTTGAATTAGTACTTTAGACTTTACTGTTTGCTGCTTGGTGGATTATACTTCACATCCTACTAGGATTTAAAGTATAATGTCAAACGTGATATATAACTTTATTATTGGTGGGGCACCCTGTTAGCTTGCATGGGTCCACCACCATCCATCTTGCATTACCATCCTTTTCTGACATGTTCTGTTGCATCGTTTACTGGTGTTTGTTGTCTCAAACTTTTCAACGTCGGCCACTTTGAGCAATAGAAAAGATTATCTGATTTTCTTCGTAAAGAAATCCATTTAATACTAATGAAAAAATAAGTTATGAAGTATAGAGTATGAATTCTGCACCATTGCATTGCTCATGGCCGAAATACGATGCGAAAATTTTTAATTGCTCCCATCAGGAATGGGCTGAGGGCGGTGAAGAATATTAATTGGACTCGTCGTCATGTCATTGTGACTCATTGTTAAGAGGATTTGTTTATAGTTTAGAATTAAAGTATTATTCAAATTATAGAGTAATAGGTAAGGCACCTGTTGCATGTGGCTCAAACTTAATGATGCTTTTATTCACAACTCTAAATTTTAAGGGTTATAATTAAAAAAATATCAGTCATATATGATTAAGTTCTGTCTGTGTGAATGGACAAATTGTATATAAATATTGAGTTTGGATATTTAAGTTTAAGTAAGTATACAGTTATAATTTATCCGTTTGCTTGGCTTGATTCTTTACTTTGTTTTTTTAATGTTTAATTTCATTACTATTAGAGCTGATTACCCCAACTATAAGGCTTGTTCGCCTGTCAATTTCTCTCACGATGCAATCATTCGTTTAAAGTTTAGGATTTTCTAGTTAATTGGAGAATACGACCATATCTCTCAAATCGGACAGCACTGTTAACATTGACATTAATTGAATTTTTAACTCGACTTTATGCAAATCTATATATTAATACGTGAAGCAAAAACTTTGTATCCCTTTTTACGAAAATTGCGCGGACGGAGGAGTATGAAATTTTCCACACTTATAGAGAATATAGAGAAGAAGTGCACAATGCTAATATTTTTTTTAAATAATGCATAAAAGATACATTAAATCAATAAAGAAAACGTTACACACACTACATACCATGTATATGACGCACACACGCATGCACACTATTTATTGTCAAAGTTTTGTTTTTGGCGTCTGTTGTCAAATTGAGAATAGATTAAGCATTGTTTGTCTTTGTTAATATTTTTATAGTGTAGTCTTGGCGAAATTTGTGATTATAGAAGTATAAAATACAATCATAATAGTGTACAAACTTACAATTCCAATTAATTATAGTCGAATTTCGACTACTGCGGGACCTCTAGTAAGCATAAAAGCATTTATGTAACAACAGTAAAATTATCTTTACTCCGTATAAGTGATTTTCTGTTGACTTTTTTTTTTAAATTAACAGGCCAAAAATCAAATAATTTAAAAGACAAGTTTTACACCATTTGATTTTAAAGGTAAATAAATCCATTTAATTTTCACTTTCATTTAAAACCCGCCGACCCCATTCTTCAGCGGAACTTCAATGAGATAATAATAAATAAGGATTTATGTGACGCTCGATTCCAACGTATAAATTATGGCAATGACGAATGTGCGAACAAATTAAGTCTTTGCTCACTGCTCTGCCCATATCGTGGTCACTACTTGACATAACGATTTATAGAGAACTCGTTTTGAATTATATTGTTTTGTACGAAAGGACGTATAATACAGCGTTTTAGATGTTCTTTATATTCTAACTTATTTTAATAACAAGTAACTTATTTAAATGAACAGATAAAGAATTACTACTATTCTCTTTAGCAACTTTGACTGTTTTATTAATCTTATCAAAAGCTAAAGGGTTTTTTTTTTGAATTGATTATTAATTATTGTTTTTAATTTAGAAAAGAGCGGACGGTTAGCGTGGTATGTCCATGTGATGCGTAGAGAGAAGATGCATGTGACTAGGAGATGCATGGAAATGGTAGTGCAAGGTAGAGGGGGAAGAGGTCGACCGAAGAAGACATGGATGGAGTGTGTGAGTGACGATATGAAAGAGAGAGAAGTGAGTGTTGAGATGACGGCTGATAGAAGAGAATGGAAGAGAAAAATTAGGTGCGCCGACCCCACCCAGTGGGATAAGGTGGAGAAAAAGAAGAAGAATTTAGAATCCGAAGAATGACTATTTACGTACTCGTGGTATCTTTTGCTATGATGTAATTTCCTTTAGAAAAATGAAATGTTTAAAAATTGAATAGTTTTCGTTTGTCATATCAGTCATAACAGTTCAGTAAAGATATTGGCGTATAAGGGTAAACGTTTCGAATCTCGCGTCTAGACTATCCTCAATAAAGAGACTAAATCGAACTGAACTCAGATAACCTTTTTGTGTAAAAAAGTCATTAAGCAGGGGTGGTATGAGCATGTAAATGCGGATTTACGTCATCAACTCGAAGCCAAGGGGGATATTTTGTCGTGTCAGCGTAACGCGGTGGCGACGGTTGATTGATGACCATGAAATTAGTAATTTTATCTCATCAATACCAACTCAACTGAAAAGTTTTACGGTAAAATAATTTTTTGGACGGTCACTATTGCATCTCCAGAATAGGGGTGAGTGAAGTGTTTTCATTGTTATATATAAATAATATTAATAGTTTTTTGTTAAATATTCTCAGTTGAATAGAAAATTTCATTTAGATTACTTTTAAAATAAATCTTCGCGAGAAGCTGGAATAAACCCTTAGGCGAATAGTTAACCGCGCTTAAGTAAGGTTCTTGTTCCGTCACAGTTTTCAAGAAAAAAGCAAAGAGCACACAATCGTATTGTATTGTTATAATTTTAATGTTTTATAGACTCTCTAAGCTCTGAACTAAGATTTATGTACGTATAAATATTTATAGTTTAATTCGTTTGGATGTTCCTAATCCATGCATCGTGTCTTTAATTAGATTGGACTGAACTTTGAACGGTTCCTGGAACTTCGTTAATAGTTTTTTTTCATAGTTTTATTAGAGCACGAGCTGACCCGGCAGGCTTCGTAGTGCCTCAATCGATAAATAAAAGACCTAAGCTTTTGTATAAAATAAACTTAAAACAAACAAAAGGAATCCGTCCGACGGGGGACACATCAATGGAAAAATTTTACAAATTTTACAAAAATTGTTATTTTTATTTAATTCCGAGCATTTTCATATTTATCTTACCTTTTAAACCTTCTCTGGACTTCCACAAATAATTCAAGATCAAAATTAGCCAAATCGGTCCAGCCCATTTCGAGTTTTAGCGAGATTAACGAAAAGCAATTCATTTTTATATATATAAATTAGTTTTACGTCAGATTTTTAATAAATGGATGTGATTATTCCAATATTCCACGATGGGCACAGTGAAGCGTGATTGCACTTTGCTGGTGAATCAAAACATATTTAAATATTTATAGTTAATGTCAATTGAAGAAGTTGAAGGCAGCACACAGTATTTTAACGAAGCACATAATAGGAGACATTGTATGAATTTAATATTGTTATTTAGAACTCTCACTACGCGCGTGTCGGTATCACGCGCGGCTCGTAAACACGAAGTTGTGGGCTCAAGACATGGCACATAGCATTATGTTTTCATATTTTAGAACACATTTGTATGTAACGTGAATGTGCTCGCAGTGGGCAAAATCGTTGACAGTATTTATTACACTGGACGAGTAACTAACTAAGCGCCTGCATCGTCCAGTCATGATATCTTCAAGTTTGTGAAGAAAGACGTACTTACTACAACCGAAATTTTTACGGCGCGCAATGTACTGTGTCTCTGGTCTTAATGTGGTATTTAACGCGGCTTTCTGAACTTCGTCATCAAAGAAAATCATACTCGCAAAGTTTAAAGTGTATATTCACAAAATCTCACAAAATATATTGTTGTTATGCCATTTTATAGACTAATATAAATCGGTACAATACTCAATTTTTTAAATTTTAACTTTTTAATTGTACCGGAAGACTTCGTGTATTTTTAAACATCACCAGAAAAGCAGGAGATTATCAATACTACTATTTTTATTTATTTTTGTGACATCCTACTTTTTTGAATGAACTAATTTTGTTGATTGCTTTTGTATATTAAATGCTTCTCATGTGGCTCTTTTCCAAGGCCAATTTTCTCAAGGTCTGATCAAAAGTTTTTGAGTTATCCTTAATAAAGTATAAGTGTGCTTTTGACTACGTTACTAATAATTTCATTTTTAATACGCTTTTATTAGCTTCAGACGTATGTATGTTAGTGTGTAACGGAATCTTTGAACATGATTTTGACCCCTTCAAAACGTCGGATTAACTCGAAATTTGGTATACATACTTATTAAGGATCGATGACGATTCAATATTAAAAAATAATATGAAAAAATTGAAACCAACTAAAAAATGAAAAATAAATAATACTTTCTTTTCAGGATATTATCAAATTAATCCTTCTACTCATATCTGTTTATTTAATATTTATAATTATTGATACCATGCACCCCATGCTTTTTTTTTTACAATAAAATCATTTTTTCTTACACTATTTTTAATTCAAATTTATTAAGATTTATTTTCTATTTTTTAGTGGGATTTTCTATTTTTTTTAGTTTTTTTTTAAACTATTATTTATATTAAGTTGAAGTCGGTTCTTTTTTCTAAAAAAATTATGTTATTGATATCTTTATACCTATATTCCATTGTAGGCTATCGTAAAACAAATTCAAAGCACGAGTCAAACTGGTTTCTGTGACTAATTTGTTAACACGTCGAGCTTAAAACTCATCGACGCCATTTGAAATCCGATGTCATCTATAAAATATGTAGCAGACGACATTGTTGCGCGCACTACATAGAATAATATATTTAATCGATTTATTTATGAATTAGTATGTCGTTTAGTATGAAATTATGAATTAGTGTCTCTCACTAGAATAGTTTTGAAGACGACTCGTAAAAGAATGATGGTGTATTTTTAAGCATTATTGGTAGGCAGCGGCTTGGCTTATGGTAGGCAGCGGCTTGGCTCTGCCCCTGGCATTGCTGACGTCCATGAGCGACGGCGACCACTTACCATCAGGTGGGCCGTGTGATCGTCTGCCTACAAAGGCAATAAATAAAAATTCAGCTTTAATTACAAAGATAAAAGTCGCGTACTAAGCGAAATGCCGCTTAAATTAAATAGCCTTTCATACTTCGATATTATTTTTGTCGTTTCGATACTTAGATATTTAATACACACCGAAGTAATAGCATATGGAATACAACAATACTAGCCTATCAGTCTTACGGTACATTTATAAGAATTAGTCGTTTCCGTAGATTTTTTAATTTAAAAAGTTAGAGCATGTTGTATTTCAGGTTGAATTATAATATTTATGTTTGAAGGAACTCTTAAAAATTGGGCGGAGGTTTATCTACATGATTAAACTGATAGAAAAATGTAGCATCATATGTATTCAGTTTCGTATTCCTTTATTGTTACTATTAAAATGTTTTTTTTTTTTTTTATATCATCTAAGAGGCAAACGAGCAAGACGAGTCACCTGATGGTAAGTGATTCACCGCCGCCCACGGTCACCAGCGACGCCAGTGCGTTGCCTACCCTTCAGGTAAGAATATGCTCTTTTCTTGAATAACCCAATGTCGCAGTATCCAAATATCGGATCTTTGAGATAAAATATGAGAACGAAATACGTATTTGCGAGATAATACTGTTATAGTACTCAATCGTGCCGGGTATTTTTGATCTTTAGAAAATTTTGTGGAGATATATTATTTTCTTTGAATGCTAGGGCAAAATCTTATGCATGACCTTTGGTGCTTATTTGTGGTTTTCTTATTTTAATGAAATATGTAAAATATATATAAAATATTGTAATGATTTTGTTTTTTTTTAGCGCATATTTTTATTCTTTACCCGCATTGTAAATCGCGCATCGCAGTTTATGAATTCAGAATTCAACCTTTCACATTGATGTTAACTATGTCTAAATAATCTATCTCTATAATAATATATAAAAGCGAATTGCTGTTCGTTAGTCTCGCAAAAACTCGAGAACAGCTGGACCGATTTGGCTAATTTTGGTCTTGAATTATTTGTGGAAGTCCAGAGAAGGTTTAAAAGGTAGATATATATAAAAATGCTTAGAATTTAATAAAAATAACAATTTTGTTTTTCCTTTGATGTGTCTTCCGTCGGACGGATTCCTTTTGTTTGTTTTAAGTTTATTTATTTTATGCATAAGCTGCTAGTTTACTATAAATAAATAAAATAACTACTACTGTTCTCTTTATTTGTGTTGTCTAGATTGTAAGATTAATTGTAAGCTGGCAACGTAAAGAATTCATGCGTTTAATCGCGTCCATTCATTCAGATATGTGCGTCAATAACCTTTCTTTACGAAGTGGTCGCGTCGTATACCATCTGCAATAGTGAAAACAATCTTCCCAAATAATTAAAAGTTTACTATCTAAATGTTTGTAAGTCTATTTTACGTTTAAAACTATTAGGCTTATTTATGAACTAGAACAATGTTATGGATGAACACATGGCGATAATAAGGTCACTGTGTCCTATTTACATTTATTGAGTATTTAATCTAAGCCCGCTTAGTGAAATTATAATACATTAGAGTATATATATATTCACGTTCAGGTAACGGTTCCACTCTAACACGAGAAGAAGAAAAAAACATGTGTTATTCACACGTGGTAGAAGTGATAACTTCTAAAATTTTAGCTCCAAGATAACGAGACAATGAATGTAAAATTTCGGGAAGAGGATAATTGTAGGTTTTAAAAATGATCATAGTAATGAACAAAGTTTGATAATTATTATACATTTTATTCGTTTATATTACATAGATTTATTCAGAATGTATTTAGTACGAATATTAGATACAAGTGGCCCGCTCCGGCTCCGCTCGGGTCTTTAACAAAAAATTCGATATTTGACGTGGTTTTATTTTTTTAAACAAAAGAACACTTATTGCGGCATCTATAATAGTTAGACATATGCTGTTGCGACACTTTTTATAAATAATAATGTGTTCTACAAAGTCATAGCACATTATTATATTCTATCATCAATAGTTTTCGCAGGGCACGCGATGTAAAGAATATTTTAGGTAATTTTTTTACACCTTGGGCTACATTATTGCAGTTTTAGTAAGGGTCCCTAATTTTTTTCAAAAAAGATTATAACCTATGTCACTCGAGAATAGTGTAGCTTCCAAACAGTGAAAGAATTTTTGAAATCGGTTCAGTAGTTTCGGAGCCTATTCAATACAAACAAACAAACAAATCTTTCCTCTTTATAATATTAGTATAGACGAAGCAGAGCACAAAGAGAACCACGAATTTATGATACACTGTAAAATAATCCCTATCTCATTTTCTCCCATGTTAATCTTACGAATTTATATGTCTGTCTCTTTTTACTGTCGCTTTTTCGTTTCATTGGCTTTCGAATCATAACAATGCCAAAAAAAATTCACTTCAAAAATTCCCTAAAACCCTATTATAACACGGTACCACTTATATACGTATTACACGGTAATACTCGTCACTCGGTAATAATAAGCCATCGTGGCCTAAAGGATAAGACGTCCGGTGCATTCGTATCTAGCGATGCAACGGTGTTCAAATCCCGCAGGCGGGTACCAATTTTTCTAATGAAATACGTACTTAACAAATGTTCACTTCCACGGTGAAGGAATAACATCCTGTAATAAAAATCAAACCCGAAAAATTATAATTTGCGTCATTACTGGTGGTAGGACCTCTTCTGAGTCCGCACGGTTAGGTACCACCACCCCGCCTATTTCTGCCGTGAAGCAGTAATGCGTTTCGGTTTGAAGGGTGGGGTAGCCGTTGTAGCTATACTGAGACCTTTAGAACTTATATCTCAAAGGTGGATGGCGCATTTACGTCGTAGATGTCTATGGGCTTCTATAACCACTTAACACCAGGTGGGCTGTGAGATCGTCCACCCATCTATAAAAAAAAAAAACTTGTTTTACTTTCTTTAAAAACCGGTGGAGCGGGCGGCCGTTATTCCAAGTCGCAAACCTTCGATACCGTTCTTGATTTCCGGGTTAACATCGATCTGTGTTGTTGATAAGCCTCACCGCAAACACACCCAACGCTATCGGTCATCGTCCAGCAGAATTGCATACATTATTTTTAGAAAGCGTCGGCTACGTGCTCATTGCAAGGAAAGTTTAAATAATAATGTTTCATTTTTGTTGCAAAAAACTTATGTTTTTATAAGAGACATAAAAGTTTTTTTTTTTTATAGAATTTAACCCACACTTGTTTTACAATTCAAATGGTGTCATTAGTAATCGATTGGTCAAAGGTTTCATCATTATAAAGAGTTCCTCTAAATAAATAGCTTTTCTAGTTTTTGGGTGAAAAAGGACCGAACAATGCAATGCAAAACACAGATGCAAAATAAAATATGTGGTTTTATGATAAGGTCCAATTGTCGGAAATTAAAAAAAAAACACGGTTTCTTAAACACAGTACATCACAGTAATTTGACATTTTAAACATTAACATTAGATACATACAATTACAAATAGATTAGCTTAGATAACATTAGATAGATAAAATTACAAATAGATTCAGATTTTTAATGCGGCGACGATCCGGCTATTTCACTCTGACCCAAAAAGGTGACTATAAAATGGAAAGGTTTCAAGGAACGATGAATAAAAAAAACCCGAACTTTTAAAAAACATAGTGAATTTAAGCATATCAGATATAATTAGATAAGATAGAACAGCCCTTATATATTACAATTGAGTCTCACTGTAAAGACTAAAAATAAACGCGATTATAAACAGTAATCAAGTTAAGAATTGCAAAAAGTTTTTGTAATAAATATTAGTAAATGCTAGTATATAATTGATTAAAATTCTTCGGCTCTCTTTTAGGTAAAAAATCAACCATACTAAAATTGATATATTCGCGACAATCATCACACTTATTATAGTTAGGCATTATTATAGTTTTTTACTGGTGGTAGGACCTCTTGTGAGGTACCACCACCCCGCCTATTTCCGCCGTGAAGCAGTAATACGTTTCGATTTGAAGGGTGGGGCAGCCGTTATAACTATACTGAGACCTTAGACCTTATATCTCAAGGTGGATGGCGCATTTACGTTGTAGATGTCTATGGGCTCCAGTAACCACTTAACACCAGGTGGTCTGTGGGCTCGTCCAACCATCTAAGCAATAAAAAAAAGGAAATATTTAAACGTTACATCTGTGTTCACGGGTCTGATCACAAGCGCTCAATCCGCACGAGTCAAGCCAACGGCAGCATTAACATTCATAACAAAGTTCAGACTGTCGTCTGTCATAAAATACCAAAAAAGCTTTTATGCAAAATATTAAAATATTCTATACGGAATATTTCGTTTTAAATTTTCCACACGTGCCGTGTCGCACGGAATAGAATTAAACATTTTTGCTAGAGATCGTCTAAAGTAGTTGCCTCCATATGTCGACGTAGGCGAAGAGGTAGACATGTTTGGCATGAGTAAAAGTTATGTTCGATGTACAATTTTTTTTTCCGTTACTTGCGACTTTATTAGCTTTCCGTTCCTTTTTAATACGCTTTTATTAGCTTCATACGTATGTTAGTATGTAACGGAATCTTTGAACATGATTTTGAACCCCTTCAAAGCGTCGGATTAACTCGAAATTTGGCATACTTATTACGGACCGATGACAATTCAATATTTTAAGCAGTTTGATACCTTAGGCCTAGGATAGTCAGGATTAGCGATTTTTTGTTTTCCTGAGACCAGGAGTGCCTGCGTTAAGACCAAGAAGGGAAAACTACCAGTCGCGCCGATCACCTATTTTTCGGATAAGTTACTAGGAGTGGGTGATATAAATCGTATATAGATTCAATATCTATATATCGCAGCAATATCGTTGAATCCGATATCGCCCCGCACGATATCTATATATCGATATCAGCCGATACACGATATTGCTCGATGTGATGCGCATTGGCATATCGTACCGATTCGTGAGTCGAAATCTATATTTCGATATCAGCCGATACACGATATTGCTCGATGTGATGCGCATCGCCATATCGTACCGATTCGTGTATCAGCAATATTCGTTTGGTTCGTATCGAATCGGCCAGAGTGAGTGAGCGCACGATAGGGATATCATGTGATGAATGAAACAGAAACAGGCATTATCCATACAATTGTAAACCTTATATTAAGTCCATAAGTCTGTATATTATTCTTAGCGTATCAGCAGGATACAATTTAGGAAAGAAGTTTCAACTTTCGACCCTAACTTGAATGCAGTATAGCCTATTTGCATTGTTGAATTTAATTTCACGCGCTTTGACCTTGAACTAGAATTTTTGGACAAGTGTTTATAAATACTTAAAAGTTTTTTGTGTTTGATTTTTAAACTACACATTTTTCTATTTTTAGTTGAATCCAAATAATTGAGTTTATTTCTTGTGTTTGTATTAAACTTTTGAAATCTACACTCTTTTGGTATATTTTGTAATTTAAAATTAAGACACAAAATACTAAAAACTGAAAATAATGTAGCCAGTCCTAAGCCTGGTAAGCATGAAGGAAAGTTTTTTTCTTTATTCTTTATTGTACACACAGTTAATATTACAGTAATTGCGTAAGATATAAAAAATGGCGAGCTTAACTCAACATTTTTTTGATATTTTTATTTTCATGTTTTTTTTATATCACTTTAAAATCATATTATAAATTCATATCAGAAAACCAACCGTAAAACGTTGACTTAAATCTATATCTACTACGATATTATATCAGCGTATCGTTTCAAATCTCAAATATCATGAATCGAGAAAATCTACTAGCACCCATCAATATATAGATTCAGAAAATATATAGATTCAATATCCGATATTGATACTCGATATATAGATACGATTCGATACGCGGCAAAACCGATATTACCCACTCCTATAAGTTACCGACTGATTTAGATGAAATTTTTGAAAATTAAAAAAAAAAATTGAAATAATTGAAATTCAACTAAAAATTTAAAATAAATTTTAATAAGCTTGAATTAAAAATAGTGTAAGAAACAATCATTTTATTGTAAAAAAAGCGTGGGGTGCATGGTAATAATGGTTATAAATATATGAGTAACATCAGCCACTGATACGGTTGTGTTCTAACAAATACAGTTAATAAATAATTCACTATCTCCTCGTCTAACGTTTTGTTGTCATTGAAATCGTGCAATCTTTTCGAAGAGTGGGTTCATCTTCTTTTTGCATTCGCTCAAGTAAGAAAAAATAGAGAATCTGCTAATGACATTTTTATAACTTTGTTACGAAACAAATTGTTATTCTTACTTGTTGTACAAATTGTTAATTGTTATTCTTCTATGCTCTTAATAGATTTCATTATAGATATATACATTTATTTCATAGAGGTGACTTAAATGAGTACAGTAGGATGACCTCGAGTAGGGAGACACTACGCGACGATCACAACCATTCTGTCTAGGGTGACGTGATTGGGAAGAAGAAGAACATGTCACTATGAGCTTAAAACTGAAACTATATTTGATTTTAATGTTTACGTAACCAATTTCATAATCAGACATTTTTGTTTGATATTTAAAAATGAACTAGACAATGAGTAAAGTAGTCTTAAACGAACGTATTGAATAATGAAGATTTGATTTTTTCGTGTTAAATCTAAAACTTCATAAATTATTACTATTTGAATATTAGCGCGAAAATTATTTATGAACTGAAATTCTATTAACTTAATTATAAAGAACACGTTTAAGATTAAGTAAGACTTCAAGAATACCTAAGAGTATTATTATTTTTCGTGAACCACGTCCAGTCGAATTTTAAACATCGCTTCTGGCATAATACCATCAATATAAAGAAGGTAATGTGCTAGTGGATAATTTTTTCTGACCAGTAGAATTTGCTATCCATTTTTTTTATTAAACAGAATTTAAGTGATCGTAGGATTTTAAGATATTCATCAAATTATACAGTCAGCATAAGGCACATTAAAAAAATTGCGTCTTTGCCTCTGGCATTTTGAATTTCGCTGTCTCAAGAACATTTAACCAATATTAAAGTTACAAGGAAACGAATAAAACCAATCATGTTTCTATTATTGAAATTTGTATCTGATACCAATACCTTTTGTATTTCTCATTTACAGTCCAATCCAGATTGTGATCTGAATTAATGCTAGCAATTATTTCATTGGTGTGCGTCGGTTTCCGGGTCGATCGTTTGATAAGTTTATTCATTTGTTGTAAAGTATAACCTATTGAGATAAAATCTAATAAAAAATATATCGATAAAGTATGTTTAAATTTAAAATGTAAAATTTAATCTACAACTGTTTTATTTTTCTCTTTCTAAAAAGTGCTGTATAACTAAATGTAAATAAACATTAGGAACAGAATTGAGGATTTTATAGAACTCTGTTTTTTTCAAAGCATAAATAAACGCGTATGAGAACGGACATTATTTAATTTCGTCTCATCTTGTTTTATTACATATAATAGATAAATTTACCGTAATTCATATTGAAGTCGTGGCCAAAAGAGATACGATACTTTCGTGGCTGAGCCCGTACTTGCCATCTGTCCTAAGAAACTGGAAAGGCCACCAGTAATCCACCTTAAAAAAAGATGTGTGGTGTCGTAGGACATCGGATAGGAACGAAGTTCCGTATTATAAAAATATTAATTTTAAGTTCTATTCGAGGTATAAAGAAAATAATTATTCGGGTATAAATTTTTTATTATGATTTTTTTATTGATAAAAATACTCCGGAGTGCAATGGAGCAGCCTCGCCCTGGGGGAACCTTCTGCATGGCCATGGTATCCCCTACGCCAGGTAACTATGATTTAGCAAAAGAAATACGAGAAGCTCTATCAAGTGTATAACATCTCGTCACTGCGATTCAGGAATTGTTGAATTTACGTGCAGCGACATCTGTTGATAACAAAATAAATTGAAAGAATCTTACGTTACGGACATTTTTCCCGGTTAGGGTACCACTCCGCATCGTCCTATAAGGAACTTCGTTCTAAAAATTTAAAAATTATACGAAACGCAGTGCACCCGTATTGAAGCGACGTGGCTGTGCTTGAGATCCCCTGGGCAGTTACCAGCTAATGAAACACCTACTACACTTGTTTGCAAATAATAATTTCTTATTCCTGCCAAGATGCAGTACTACGCTCTAAAAAGATACGAAATTATATCGTGACTTGGATTCAGAACCTGTGTAGCAGTAGTTAAGTTGCGATGACCTAGCGGAGACATGAATAGGTATCTTTTGTAATGGATACAGATATATGTACAGGCAGGGCGAAGATATTTCTTGTTACGAAAAACGAGTATTCTCAAAAAACTATCAGTAAGAAAATATACTAATAACTTATTAAATTAATTAAGGCTTATATTTCTGTTATCAGATAAATCTTGAGATTTATTGGATAAAATATAGCATGAAAACAAAGTGGTATAATATGAATGTAACACTTTAAATGTTTTCCAATATATTCAGTTACGTTATAATTTACGGATAAGTTTTATCTGAAGATTTAGGAAGCTGTTGTATATTATTAGAACTCAAAGTATTAAGTTTGTGATAGTATTTTTAGGTCGAATAAAAAGATCAAGATATTCTTATTTTATTTTACGATCGCTAGTTTGCGTTGCTGCTCTGAGCGTACGACTCGTTGCTACATACATAATTGGATGCTCAAAACAACAATCAAGTTCTTTCACCCCATTCCAAAGAGATCTAAACAATACCCTGCCTTCCTGCATCTTGTTCACACGAGGGCAGACCGTCGACACGTGTGCCTTGTTCCCACAAACATTGTGCATGATATGCGGGCACATTCCCAGACTGAAGCAGTTCGTAGCTATTGATTGGATGTATATCGTGTTTCGTTATTTGGAGCTTGGATCAATTGGATCTCTGTTGGTGAGCACACCGTCTGCTGGTATTGAATAGCCAACAGATATAATTAACACTGTTAGGGTATTTGATGTTTCACAAATACCTAAAGCGGGAGTGATATTGATATAGTTGATCATCTTTTTTAGCTATGCATTCTGCAACATCAAGCTAAACTAAACCGGTCTGTGAACCGATTAGTTATTGACAAGCCTAATTTTTTCATTTCTTATATACGACGTCAACTACATAGCAAAGTATAATAGTAAATGTAATCAATAAAATTAATATAAATCTTGAAGAGACAGTAATTATCGTCGAAGTTCTGTAATTCGCCGAATACTAGTTCTCCTTGGGACGACGGATATAATAACATAATGATAATAAAAATACACGATTAAGCCTTAAAAGTAGTTTTAATTGTACATTACACCCTTCAAATTAGTAAGCACGAAAGCTACGCATTAGATATAATGTGATCTGCTTGTGTCGATAGATAATACAAAATTTCGCAAAACAAATGGATTTTAAAAATACCACTACAAATATTGAATAAGGCTATCAATCTCATTGCACTACATGCGTATAATGTGAGGCCTTTAGATCAAGGTTGACTATAGATTCCATTTTTATTTTCACACAGGAATACAAAGCAGAGCCGTGAGTACTCTCCCGTAATAAAATGAAACTCAAACAGGTATGTCTCTTCAAAAAGCGGGTGTAAAATAAAGAGGCAATCTGCGGTAGATAGCGACGTGTCAATATGATAAAATGGAAGCGTCGAGTCGTGAGCGCTTGTTATCTGAAAGGGACCTTGTTATCTGATCGGATAGAAGGATTCCAATTTACACCGATACATCTGTGTGTAGCCGGAGGAAAATGGAGTGTCTTCGAAAAAATATGGCTAAGTAATGTATTTTAAATTCTGTAATCAAAGTCACCATTTCAGGATAGACATTTTTGATGGGGACCAATCAACCCAATAGGGGTTATACGGTTGATTTCTCTTCCGATTAGCCACGAATTAAGTGAAGTGTACTTGTTTGGTTTTGGTCCTAAACGCAAGTGACAAGCTACATCTGGTTGTGTGGTTTAACATAAATATATGCCATATACTTTTTATGTTTTTTGGAGGCATACGACTACATATTACCATTACAGAGATATGGTTATGGAGGTTTTCTTCGTACATACCTGTTTTAATAAAATCCGGACAGTTTGAGAGGCTAGGAGTTTGTTCCTCCTATTTTTATACTGAGCCAATAACAATGTTACCAATATATTTTGTTTCACGTATAAAGTAAGAAAACTCAACAAACGAGGGAGGATAGTTTGTAAACTCAATTTATGGGAGTTATTTGGTATGAAGCGGACATTATCTAGTTCGGCTCAGCCGGACCCGGCGGAGGTGGCCTCGGGAGGACAAATTGCCAATTTTGACTTACACCGACGTGTTTCAGTGAAAATATTGCAAATGCAAAAAACATGCGTGTATGATAAAACTTCATACAGGCTGCATCCTATTTCAAGAGGTAAAAAGAGTTTTCATATAAAACAAATATGCTTAGTATTTATAGAAGCAGTTGATCACTTATTACTGTCTATTAACTTTTTTTTTTATAGCTTAGGTTGGTGGACAAGCTCACGGCCTACCTGGTGTTATGTGGTTACCGGAGCCATAGACATCTACAACGTATATGCCGCCACCCACCTTGAGATAAGAATTCTAAGGTCTCGGTATAGTTACAACGGCTGCCCACCCTTCAAACCGTAATGCATTATTGCTTCACGGCAGAAATAGGCAGGGTGGTGGTACCTACCCGTGCGAAATCACAAGAGGTCCTACCACCAGTAATTACGCAAATTATAATTTTGCGAGTTGTTTTTTTATTACACGATGTTTTCCTTCACCGTGGAAGTCAATCGTGATCATTCGCTAAGTGCGTATTTCAAAAGTTGGTATCCGCCTGCGGGATGCGAACACTGGTGCATCGCTAGATACGAATTCACCGGACGTCTTATCATTTAGACCACGACGACTTGCTACGACGAGTGCCAGCACTACACTTGCAAAATACATTACGGTGCCAAACCGAAGCCTAAGAAACTGCGTACGTATTTAAAATAATTTCAACACTTCCAAGAAATTATGCTAATGTTGGTTTAATTGGTCATACATACTTTAATCGTCAAGTTCGGTAACTGTTATTGCCCTACTTCGAAGTTATAATTTTAATTTTTAAAGGCCCATAAATTTGTCGTAAAGCCTTAAGTGCGGTTAACAATAAACATTTTTAAAGTGGATGTTGTAAGCTGTAAAAACATTTTAAGACAGATAATTTTTGGGTGAAATATTATTGTGTTTAACACAATGCAATCATAATTTATTATATTATATTATTTTCCAGCTATTCTAAGTTGAGAGTAATTAATTCCCATTTTAAGTAGATTTATTTTATTATATTATAGATTTTCAATATATATGTTACAAGATATAGAAAATATTATGAACTAATGTTGAATTCATTTTCATATTGTTGAATGAGTGGTATATTATATAAGTACTGCTGTTATATATACATAGTATATTGTGAGCCCGGACTGGTAGGTTTTACAATCATGTCTTTATTTATTTTTTTATGGATGAGAGATTACTGGTAGCCCGGAAGCCTCTCCAGTTTCACCAGGACAGGTGGGCGAGTAAGGGAACAGCTAGGAGGGGTGGGATTTGCTAACAGACAATTGTCTATTTCTGTAGTCATATAGTCAAGGTATGAAGGATATAGAAGCCGCACTAGAATAGAATTGACTAATGAATGGACTTACAAATATTGTCTCAATATTGGTCGCATTCTTGTTGTGCTGTTTACAGGATAAAATACTCAGTCAACACCAAGTGGGCTGTGAGTTTGTCTGAACATCTACAGCAAGAATAAAAATTAGTATTAAAAAATACATTCGTCACAAATTGAGAGTATGTACTTTTTTTTTGGATCTGTCGTTCACAATTTTCTATAACCAGACACTATTTACACTTAAAAAGATTAAGTTCTGTCTTTGAAGATGGAACAAACGTATCTAGACACTAAATAATACATTATTATAATTCTTCATAATAATATATAGCATGTCTTCTATAACAATAAAAAAAAAGGGGAAATGTTCTTTAATTTGGAGTTGTTAGAGCATATTTTTCGTTGTACAAACGAGACGCTCTTATGTCGCGGTAAGCCTTTCAATTTCCAACAATGCTCAGTATGCGAAAATTGCTGTCGACCTCTGTACGTGTTTGACGTCAGCGAGGCGTCTTTATTGTACTGCGTTCGTAGGTGCCTTGATATTCACTTTTCTTTGAATTTTTCCGCCACTGTCACAGCAGGAAATGCTGTTTGTTTGTCATCGTCTTATGATTTTTCTTTTATTTACCTTTTTCTGCCTCATGTGCATGTTGGTGAATTTTGAAGAGGTTCAATTTGTAAACAGGTGCTCGTAAGCAAATATCCGTCACAAAACAAAAAACGATCAAAAAATAGATTTCGCCTCCAAGTGGGGATTGTACTACTATAGTAAAGATTTCACTATCCTTATGTCATATATGTTCATTTATCTTAACCTTATATAACTATTGACCTAAAAACAGAAATTAAGATAACGAATGTTTGAGATATATTGAAGATAATTTTACTTCGGTCTTATTGACAGAGTATTAAAGGTAGAGTCCTAGACCCTATTGATTAATATCAGAAATATTGTATTAACATTGATGGCATTTGAATGGATTATTTCAATGATTAGTCTATCCGTAACGAAGTTAAACAATATACCTTATTTCAATATATCTGTATTTCCTAACCAAGAGCTGTATCAATCTCGCAGTCACGTCTCACCCAACTCGAACGCCGAGTTAATGGACAAAACTATTCAGTAACTAACGGAATGATAAAACTTATTTACGCTTCATTTCTTCCTTACAAAAGAAATAGCGCAACACCGTCCCGTATAACCATCAATCTTAAGGCCATTAACTTGATTAGATAGTGTGCTCTTATTAAATCGATTTAGTGCCACCCACACTCGCCGGTGGATCGATAGATCGCTCCCGAAAATTTATCGATAAAATTGGCCCTTACGTAGGAATTTAATTGGACTTCAAGCCTAACAACGGAATCTAATCAAACGATAAAATGTGAAACGATTTCTTTTTAGTGAGTAAATGTGAGTAAAATGATACTTTGTATTCGTATAATAAAATTTATTTAATTTATGATCAAAAACTTTACTATCGCTTAGACTTCTATTACTGATGATCATTTTGGTATTTTTTTTGGTAATTTTAAATCGACCCTAAACCAATTCTTATAATGCTTGTAAAGGAATTCCTATAAGTGGATCGGTATATCAAGAATAATGAACTGATGTAAAATTTGTCTTTCCTTATAGTCAAGTTCGGTAACTGTTATTGCCCTACTTCGAAGTTATAATTTTAATTTTTAAAGGCCCATAAATTTGTCGTAAAGCCTTAAGTGCGGTTAACAATAAACATTTTTAAAGTGGATGTTGTAAGCTGTAAAAACATTTTAAGACAGATAATTTTTGGGTGAAATATTATTGTGTTTAACACAATGCAATCATAATTTATTATATTATATTATTTTCCAGCTATTCTAAGTTGAGAGTAATTAATTCCCATTTTAAGTAGATTTATTTTATTATATTATAGATTTTCAATATATATGTTACAAGATATAGAAAATATTATGAACTAATGTTGAATTCATTTTCATATTGTTGAATGAGTGGTATATTATATAAGTACTGCTGTTATATATACATAGTATATTGTGAGCCCGGACTGGTAGGTTTTACAATCATGTCTTTATTTATTTTTTTATGGATGAGAGATTACTGGTAGCCCGGAAGCCTCTCCAGTTTCACCAGGACAGGTGGGCGAGTAAGGGAACAGCTAGGAGGGGTGGGATTTGCTAACAGACAATTGTCTATTTCTGTAGTCATATAGTCAAGGTATGAAGGATATAGAAGCCGCACTAGAATAGAATTGACTAATGAATGGACTTACAAATATTGTCTCAATATTGGTCGCATTCTTGTTGTGCTGTTTACAGGATAAAATACTCAGTCAACACCAAGTGGGCTGTGAGTTTGTCTGACAATCTACAGCAAGAATAAAAATTAGTATTAAAAAATACATTCGTCACAAATTGAGAGTATGTACTTTTTTTTTGGATCTGTCGTTCACAATTTTCTATAACCAGACACTATTTACACTTAAAAAGATTAAGTTCTGTCTTTGAAGATGGAACAAACGTATCTAGACACTAAATAATACATTATTATAATTCTTCATAATAATATATAGCATGTCTTCTATAACAATAAAAAAAAAGGGGAAATGTTCTTTAATTTGGAGTTGTTAGAGCATATTTTTCGTTGTACAAACGAGACGCTCTTATGTCGCGGTAAGCCTTTCAATTTCCAACAATGCTCAGTATGCGAAAATTGCTGTCGACCTCTGTACGTGTTTGACGTCAGCGAGGCGTCTTTATTGTACTGCGTTCGTAGGTGCCTTGATATTCACTTTTCTTTGAATTTTTCCGCCACTGTCACAGCAGGAAATGCTGTTTGTTTGTCATCGTCTTATGATTTTTCTTTTATTTACCTTTTTCTGCCTCATGTGCATGTTGGTGAATTTTGAAGAGGTTCAATTTGTAAACAGGTGCTCGTAAGCAAATATCCGTCACAAAACAAAAAACGATCAAAAAATAGATTTCGCCTCCAAGTGGGGATTGTACTACTATAGTAAAGATTTCACTATCCTTATGTCATATATGTTCATTTATCTTAACCTTATATAACTATTGACCTAAAAACAGAAATTAAGATAACGAATGTTTGAGATATATTGAAGATAATTTTACTTCGGTCTTATTGACAGAGTATTAAAGGTAGAGTCCTAGACCCTATTGATTAATATCAGAAATATTGTATTAACATTGATGGCATTTGAATGGATTATTTCAATGATTAGTCTATCCGTAACGAAGTTAAACAATATACCTTATTTCAATATATCTGTATTTCCTAACCAAGAGCTGTATCAATCTCGCAGTCACGTCTCACCCAACTCGAACGCCGAGTTAATGGACAAAACTATTCAGTAACTAACGGAATGATAAAACTTATTTACGCTTCATTTCTTCCTTACAAAAGAAATAGCGCAACACCGTCCCGTATAACCATCAATCTTAAGGCCATTAACTTGATTAGATAGTGTGCTCTTATTAAATCGATTTAGTGCCACCCACACTCGCCGGTGGATCGATAGATCGCTCCCGAAAATTTATCGATAAAATTGGCCCTTACGTAGGAATTTAATTGGACTTCAAGCCTAACAACGGAATCTAATCAAACGATAAAATGTGAAACGATTTCTTTTTAGTGAGTAAATGTGAGTAAAATGATACTTTGTATTCGTATAATAAAATTTATTTAATTTATGATCAAAAACTTTACTATCGCTTAGACTTCTATTACTGATGATCATTTTGGTATTTTTTTTGGTAATTTTAAATCGACCCTAAACCAATTCTTATAATGCTTGTAAAGGAATTCCTATAAGTGGATCGGTATATCAAGAATAATGAACTGATGTAAAATTTGTCTTTCCTTATAGTTAAATAAGGAAGACGAACATCGGCAATGCCAGTGCTTCTTAACAAGGTGACACTCAACAAACTTCCCGTCACCTTCGCACACGTTCCGTCATGTCCTACGAGTATACAAGTGTAGTATTCGCTCACGCGGTCCGCATCCCTGTAAACTCTCTCCATGTCAATCAACCCCGTTTCTGCATGATAGCCGCCGGAGCAAAATGAGTATATCAGAGGAAGTGTGAAAGTAGCCCTGGTACCAAATTAAAGAGCGCACGGTTAGCGTGGTATGGACATGTGATGCGTAGAGAGAAGGTGCATGTGACTAGGAGATGTAAAATAGTAGTGCAAGGTAGAGGAGGAAGAGGTCGACCGAAGAAGACATGGATGGAGTGTGTAAATGACGATATGAGAGAGAAAAAGGAGTGAATGTTGAGATAACGGCTGATAGAAAAGAATGGAAGAGAAAAATTAGCTGTGCCGACCCCACCTAGGGGTATAAGGTGGAGAAAAAGAAGAAGAAAGCCGGAGAAACGTGGTATGAGAGGAATGTTGATTTTCTCGACAACCTAAACCTGGAACCGATACGTATGAATCTTAAGGTAGCGTCAGAGCGCTATTTTGAAAAAGCTGTGGAACAAGTTAGCCCTCTTATCGTGGCCACCGCTAATTACATATCGCATCCCGACGACGGGGCAAAGCAGAGCTGCCATCGCTCAACACATCGGATCCCCCTGATCTGCTCCCGGTGATTTTGGGCTCTTCAAGCACCGGTCAACGTCCTTGTTGAATTCGTCAATTATAGCGATGAGTTTAACGTGCAAACTAGCTCATATTTAACATACTGAGTTTCTCGCTGGATCTTCTTAATGGGTCACGATTATGATCCGGTGGTAGATTCAGTGAAGTACTGCTATTTCTTGGGCCTGTGTTAGCATTTCTCTCAGGTTGAGTCTATGTACTCACCCACGTGTCCGCGCAGACTTGAAATAGTCCTTCAGGCTATCAACAGTTTGGTGGGGAAAGAAGAGGTGAAGAGCGCAAGGGTTCTAGATAAAGGTCATTCAGCCCAGTGCTGAGTAGTGCATTTGTTTGTATGGGAATCTCGGGGGTATGTAAAAAAATACCAGTAGAGTTTCCTCGATTCTTTAATTCGTACTATTGAAATTTTAAATTTGTATTTTCGGTACAGAACCCTAAAAAATATATGTATCGTGTTTATTGAATATTGATTTTCAATCAGCTTTCCGTAGGTGCAGGTGATTCCGCTGATAGAGGATATATAATGTAATACAATCAAACAATATCCAGAAATTTCATTTAACCCATTCGGGTAATCGGCCTTAAATAATTTAATAAATTAAGTTTCTGTTTCAGACTTTAATATCCCGATATTGTAATTAATTAGTGAACTACGCATTTTTGACTGGCCGTAAATCTATCGGATAAACCAGAGCAGCATTTGAATTCGAGATAAAAAATAATGAGGTTTATTTCTTTGATGATTGGATTATTACGAAATAAATGAGCCTTAGTCGGCGAATAAAAATAGGTAACCTTTGTACAAGAAGATTTGTTTCGAAAATTAATGTTGAACAATAAAGCTTTTATTTTTCAATATTAATGCGAGAACTTTCGGTAGGCAGCGGCTTGGCTCTGCCCCTGGCATTGCTGAAGTCCATGGGCGACGGTAACCACTCACCATCAGGTGGGCCGTATGCTCGTCTGCCTACAAGGGCAATAAAAAAAAAAAAAACTTACCCGAAATTCGGCTGAACGCAGTTTCAGGACGTGTGACTCAGCTTGCAGTTAACATATTATATGTATGTATAGCCAGCTAGATCTATAAAACGAGCTGTAAAAGGCTATTTGGTTAAGCGAAATTTTTGCAACTTTTCAGGAGAGCAACTTAAAGTTTAAAATTTGGAAAAAATATTATACATAATAAAAAATCTTTTTCAGCTATTTGAATGGAGTAAACTATTGAAGTTCTGAAGAACTGTTGATGCTAATACGAAAAAAAAAACGCACCTTTATTTACAAAGACTAGCGACCCGCCCTCGCTTCGCTTCGGAAACATTAAAACACACATGAAACCAAAAAAATAAAAAAAATAAAAAAAGTAGCCTATGTTCATCAGGGACAATGTCGGCTTCTAATGGAAAAAGAATTTTTCAAATCGGTCCAGTAGTTTCGAAACCTATTCGAAACAAACAAACAAACAAATCTTTCCTCTTTATAATATTAGTATAGATAAAGGTCGCGTATTAAGCAAAATGTTGCTTAAAACAAATAGCAATAGTGATTGGTGTTTGTCTTGACGTGAAAAAAATTAGAGATTTTAGATTTTTTTTTTTTAATCGACTGGCAATCGGTAGCTTTGCTGTGTTTCTCCCCAGGATTACCGATATCCACTAGCGACTTATCGACTCATATATCCAGTGGGCTGTATTGGTCTGCACAGTGGACTGCTAACGATGATGAAATACGAAACCTTAATGTTTCACTTAAGTAGTGTCAGAATTATGTTTTTTAATACTTTAAACTCACCGATAACTAGATATCTATTTATCTCACATACTTGGTCTTATCTTGGATTTTAAGGGCTAAATAAAGAATTAACAGCCTAACACTTCGACCCTTGGGATCTTTCGTGTCATTACTCTGTCGAGCGATGCGATCGTGAAAAAAAACAACAATGTGGGACGTCTTGTGAAGCAGTCATGCGTTTTGCTTTGATAGCTGGGTAATCATTGCAGTATATAACTGAGACTTGGAACTCTAATCTGGTAGGTCGGTGGCCGAAAAGTGGCCTAACCCATAATTTTTCATATTCGCGCTTACACATATTAATTTAAAATATTATAAATTTTGATGCAAAACCGATGGCTTTTTAAGCACTATTGTTTCGCGTATTCTTTTTGCCTACGAAGCAATGTAAAAGTAAATTCAAGCCTCATTATCTCCAAACTAACTATGGTAAGCTTAGGCCATAGGTTCGTCCATCTAAGTAATATATAAACACTTAAAAAAAACGAATAAATAATATAAACGAATAAATATATATAAATAAATATTTACTAACAATCACGCCACGTTAACTGGTCCCGTGATAAGTTCGTAAAGAACTTGTGTTACAGGTACCAGATAACGGAAATAAATGTAAGATTTTTATTATACACATACATATATTTAATATACATCCATAACCCTGGAACAGACATTTATATTTATCATACAAAAATCTTCCCTTGGCGGGATTCGAACCCGCGACCCCCTTGTGTAGTGACCATGTGACTTACCACTACACCAGACGGCCGTTAAAAAACAATTAAAAACAATTCTTGCAATACAAAATAACAAACTAAAATTAACAACGCACCTAACCGATTATTAAGTAAGCATGCAAACACCGCCTGCTTTACTCTCTGGCTGATAGAGTGCAGTGGTGCAGTGAATGCAAAATTACTGCTTTCCATTCCTAAGTAGCCATGGGCTCGTATCGTGAACGGCCACGCCAATGCTGATGTAGATAAACCACTGCGTTAAGGCTTCGAACATACCTATCCTGTTTTAAATAATTCGAAACATTTTTATTATTAAATAGTAACTTTCTAACTATACTTGAGACCTTAGAACTTATATCTCAAGGTGGGTGGCGCATTTACGTTGTAGATGTCTATGGGCGCCAGTAGTCAGTTAACACCAGGTGGGCTGTGAGCTCGTCCACCCATCTAAGCAATAAAAATTAAAAAAATATCTACGAGTAATGTCAGCCTTTAGTGAAGTTTCATTAAACATTAAGAAAAAGGGAATGTGTTTTTATGAAGTGTTAATTTTAATTTTTAATTTTTCTAAATAAACACGTATCTAATTAGAAGGTTTCCTAATTTACGGAATATACTTTTTGGTATTCATAGTGGTTAATTTTAAGGGAGTATTTAAAAAACCTTTTTAGAAATGAGCTTCTTGGTTTAACTACATTGTTTTGGTATAGCAATTCGAAGTATTTATTATCAAATATACTGGTTTTTATTGGTGGTATGACCTCTTGTGAGTCCGCACGGGTAGGTACCACCACCCTGCCTATTTCTGCCGTGAAGCAGTAATGCGTTTCGGTTTGAACGGTGGGGCAGCCGTTGTAACTATACTTGAGACCTTAGAACTTATAACTCAAGGTGGGTGGCGCATTTACGTTGTGTATGTCTATGGGTTCCAGTAACCACTTAACACCAGGTGGGCTGTGATCTCGTCCACCCATTTAAGCTATTAAAAAAAAAATTTAATGGAGGACTCGTTAACTTTTAATGACAAAAAAATATTGAATAATAGTCTATGTACATCCTAAGACCTGTTTGTGATAAACAGCACGCGCATAAATCGCCGCCCGCGCAGATGTTTTCTGTGAACTGTTTCTCTATTATTGTTAGCCTGTTGAAGATTTAAAAAAAAAAGTACAATTTATTTATCATTGACAGTATAAAATGATGAATGTTATTTTACAACACGCTTATCTGTAATAATTGTTTATGATCGATGCCAATAAATTTACGTTAATATCACGTATTTACAATATATGCGACGTCGTATTCCACAATAACTTAATTTTTGTTGTAAGTTTCAAATTAAATTATTGCTACTAAATAATGTGGTCCGGACTAACCCTATCTGGTCTCTAAAACAAGCATAGTCTCAGCCGGTGAACAAAATAAGAGGGTAGATAAACTAATTCTATTTCTGTTTATTGATAATAATGTCCGCTCAATGATAGACATAGTCATCACACCTATAGATTCTGATTTATTACGTTTTGTTGTAATGAAAAGCATTTCTTATAAATAAATATAATATATAAATAATCAATAAATAGATGATAAATAAGATAAAACTAAAGCTCTTTTATATGTAGCTAGCTAATAACAAATGTAAATCGACGGCCGTCTGGTGTAGTGGTAAGTGACATGATCACTACACAAGGGGTCGTGGGTTCGAATCCCGCCAAGGGAAGATGTTTGTTTAATAAATATAAAAAAAATGTCTTTTCCAGGGTTATGGATGTATATTACATATATGTACGTGTATAATAAAAAATCTTACATTTATTTCCGTTATCTGGTAACTGTAACACAAGTTCTTTACGAGCTTAACAAGGGTTCAGTTAACGTGGCGTGATTGTTAAAAAAAAAATCGTAAGTTGTCAATTGTCAAAATCGGTCGGTAAAAATGTAAAAACAAACAGAAACAATAATTTCATTTTTATGAAAGAAATAAAAAAGCCTATTTTCAAATATTTTTATTAATCAATCATGTTCAGTTTTATTAATCAGTCAAGCTTGTCAATATTCAAAAGATAAAATCGATAAAAATACACACAGAGGAAGGAGTAGTTAACTGTTGATCTTTGTCTATTTGTGCCGCATAAAACTTGGGGAGTATAACAAAAACTGTTACTATAGAGTTGAGATACGTGCATAATCACCTTTTTGAACAAACAACATCAGGAGCATTGCGAACTTCATCGAACAACACCGTTATACCGTACACGGGTCGAGGTATTGCAATCGCACCTAAATCAAACAACGACGGAGCATGCAAACGATCCAAATTGCCTGAATCGTCCAATATCGGTCGTATTGGCATAAAATGTATGAGCTTTTTTGTGGATCGTCCGATTCCGAAGTCAGAGACATGTGAGCGTTAACGGGACTGTGTACAATTTGCTTTATTGAATTTAAACGTTTGATTGTTGTGCTGTTTGTTATCTATATATTAATACGTGAAGCAAAAACTTTGTATCCCTTTTTACGAAAATTGCGCGGACGGAGGAGTATGAAATTTTCCACACTTATAGAGAATACAGAGAAGAAGTGCACAATGCTAATATTTTTTTTAAATAATGCATAAAAGATACATTAAATCAATAAAGAAAGCATTACACATACTACATACCATGTATTTGACGCACACACGCATGCATACTATTTATTATCAAACTTTTGTTCTTGACGTCTGTTGTCAAATTGAGAATAGATTAAATATTGTTTGTCTTTGTTAATATTTTTTATAGTGTAGCCTTGGCGAAATTTGTGATTGTAGAAGTATAAAATACAATCATAATAGTGTACAAACTTACAATTCCAATTAATTATAGTCGAATTTCGACTACTGCCGGACCTCTAATATTCAAGAAATAGAGGAGCCAATACCATAACAGTTAAATACTTTTCTTATTTCAATTCGAATGTATGTAAAAATACTTTTTTGAAAGGGGATTATAGGTTGGCTGTCAAATATCTTGACTTTCACTGACTATGAAATGGAATAATTTATTTGAACTAGAGGTCCGCAGTAGTCGAAATTCGACTATAATTAATTGGAATTGTAAGTTTATACACTATTATGATTGTATTTTATACTTGTATAATCACATATTTCGCCAAGGCTACACTATAAAAAATATTAATAAAGACAAACAATATTTAATCTATTCTCAATTTGACCACAGACGCCAAGAACAAAAGTTTGACAATAAATAGTATGCATGCGTGTGTGCGTCAAATACATGGTATGTAGTGTGTGTAATGTTTTCTTTATTGATTTTATGTATCTTTTATGCATTATTAAAAAAACATATTAGCATTGTGCACTTCTTCTCTATATTCTCTATAAGTGTGGAAAATTTCATACTCCTCCGTCCGCGCAATTTTCGTAAAAAGGGATACAAAATTTTTGATTCACGTATTAATATATAGATTTTGCTTATTTTGTTTTACTTTACAGTTAAGTAGGATGTCTGTAATCTGTATGGATAATCTGTGTCAATATTTGCGCACTCCTCACTTGTAACTTTTGAAAATTGCGTAGTAGAAAATTTATTTCAATTTAAGAATAATTCACACTACATCCTTAAACCGTTTAGGTCAATTTAAAAACGCTATATAGTATTTTCTTCGCTAATATATCGTAAAACGTTTATAATTCACCGTACCTAATTGTTTTGTGCAAACTTTCTACACCTTACTACAAGGTACATATTAATTTAACGGTCAAAGACACAGCACAAAAGCATAGTATATTGTTCGCTGTTGTCACATCATTTTTATTGACCATATCTCCTACGGTGCATTGTACCCGACACTTTCGGTTCAGATTGACACGGAAAACAGTCATTCGGTCGTAATAACGTATAATTTGTGGCTAAATTGTTGAATACATGGTTTTTTATAGCTTTTGGATTCAACTTTATAGCCGATTATAGCTGTAAAATTTATTTTTGTTTCATTTTGTTTTGATTTTTTGAAACTGGTAACGACGTCTGTTAAGGATTTTAGTATTTTTATAATTTATCACGAAACTATAAGGCGTTCCGTTTTTATTTTATTTTTTTTATTGCCTTTGTACCGCCTACAAGCGTACGACCCACCTGATGGTAAGTGGTTACCGTCGCCCATGGACTTCAGCAATGCCAGGAGAAGAGCCAAGCCGCTGCCTACCGCTTAATACTCTCCACAAGCCTCGTTATTATATCGTTTATTCAATTATGTTTCTAAAGAAAGCGGACTTCTTTTAACGTTAACTTTTCCGTGCTTGCGCTATTTAAAAGCAGTTAGAATTAATGTAGAATATCAATAAAACACCGGTCACAGAGAGCTGAAGAAATATGAAGCTATAAAATTATTTTTTATGTGGAATTGTAAACGAATTTACTGCAAAATAGACATTAAATGTCATTTCTTTGGTTAGCGTAATAATATTAGCAGATTTTTAGCTTGATATATCATTGAAATAAATAAAATAAAAAACTTTGTTTTTACACAGCAACATATTGAATGAAGTCTTATTTAAAATTATATCAACAGATACAATTAGAAGTTCTTAGATTTGAAATTTTCATATGGATATTTTTAATAATTTTTATGTTTTTCTAAGAATACAATTGCGGTTGTGTTATTTTAACAAATTTCCTGTAGTTCACGTAAAATTATTAAATGAAACATAATTTTACAACAAACCTAAACGATCTATGTGATTCTTAAGCATTTTTATTTCTACGTTTAAAAAAATGAGTATGGTAAATCAAACATTTCAGTATCTCAGTTCATGAATCTGTAAGCGAACGTGATAATAAATTGAATGAATGCTTATTATTAAAAGAAAATGCACTGCGAGATTTCTAGAACGTTAAAAATATAATTTTATAATAATGAAGCAACCAGTCCGAATTTTAATAGTTGCATAATCATAATAGTTACATACACACACGGTGTATGTATACGTGCGTGTTATTTAATAAATTTTTTATTGCATAGTTGGGTGGACGATCTCACGGCCCACCTGATGTTAAGTGGTTACCGGAGCCTATAGACATTTGCAACGTAAATGCCGCCACCTATCATGATATATGAGTTCTATAGTCTCAGTATAGCTACAACGGCTGCGCCACGGCTGCGGCGTGTGGGTGTGCTTATAACTCAGCTAGTCATGATACTAGTTTATGGATAGAATGCTTAAGCCATTTTGTATAAGCCGCTCGTGGGTTTTAGGTAATTGTAATACTTAGTCTTTGGATCCGAAACCAACGAAACGCGAACCAAATTAAGACAGCTTTTACAATTATATCTATATCATATTTAAGTAGCCGTCCGTAGCGACGAAAACTAAAACGTTGGAAATTTCGAAACTAATCTATCTATATATATATAAAAATGAATTGCTGTTCGTTGGTCTTGCTAAAACTCGAGAACGGCTGGACCGATTTGGTTAATTTTGGTCTTGAATTATTCGTGGAAGTCCAGAGAAGGTTTAAAAGGTGAAAAAATATGAAAATGCTCGGAGTTATATAAAAACAAACAATTTTGTTTTTCCCTTGGATGTGTCCCCCGTCGGACGGGTTCCTTTTGTTTTTTTAAAGTTTATTTTATACAAAAGTTTAGGTCTTTTATTTATCGATTGAGGCACTACGAAGTCTGCCGGGTCAGCTAGTGCAAAATAAATACGAGATTAAGCCGTAACAGTATTGTAAAACTTCTAAGACACTATCAGATTCTATAACTAATTCTAATTTTGATAAACCACATAATATGATATCATAAACTGATAGTCAGAGTTCCATAACGTGGGAGCAGGTTGTCTGAAACTCCCCAACCGTATGAATCTCTTTTTAACGACATCACCAATTGTTGTTAAGCTTATTACCACCTCGTTAACATAAACGTGAGTTTAGTGACGTATTAATGCGGCAATGTATCAAGTGCTCCATATTTTAGTGTAGTCGGCTAATGTTGTTCTCCCTAATATGGCGTTACAGGCCTTGGTCATAAGCGGAACCCACCCACGTGTCCGCATTCACGGTCAGTTACTGCTGTACTTTAAACACGTTTTCACAGAACATATTATTGAGTTTTTTGTTGTTGTTTTTAATAAGCGCTCCGGTCACAGTCCTAGTCGAACCCGTCGCTTGCGACGAAGGGCTCGACGAGTGAATTAACCCATAGACACAGCCTACTGAGTTTCTCGCCGTATCTTCTCAGTTGGTCGCGCTTCTAATCCGGTGGTAGATTTTGCGAAGCACGGCTCTTGCTAGGGTCAGTTTTAGCAACACTCCGGGTTTGAGGCCCGTGAGCTGACCTACACATCAAAGAGAAGCTGAAATAGCCTCTCAAGGCTATCAGCATAGGCAGGAATAAAAAAAAATAAGCGATTTTATTTAATTTCCTAGGCAGATGATCGTATGTCCCGCTTCATAGGAAGTAGCTAATGTTGCATAAACACACTATACATAGTTACATATGGCAGAGGCATAGCCACGCATCTTACCAATGAGTGCTTGTTTGATACGTTGTTTGAAAAAGAACTTAGTATTATCATAGTTTCTATGATACTCTGCATAACTTTTCATAGGGATAAAAGTGTATCTCCGGTCAAACGTTCTATTTAGATTTACACCATAGACGTTCTTTCGGTGAAGTCGTTGCGGCCCGAAAGATTGACACCCGGTGTAGGTACTCGTATCAAGCGATGCAACTATTCCGGCCTTCAATTCAAGCAATTTTTCCAATGAAATACACACTTAACTCGTGTTCACGAAATACGTCAACAATGAAGGAATAACATCGTGTAACTAAATGAAACCTGCGAAAGAATTTAGTTTACGTAATCAATATATATAAAAATGACTTGCTGTTCGTTAGTCTGCTCGAGAACGCCTGGACCGATTTGGCTAATTTTGGTCTTGAATTATAATTTGTGGAAGTCCAGAAAAGGTTACATATGAAAATGCTCTGAATTAAATAAAAATAACAATTTTGTTTTCCCCTTGATGGGTCCCCCGTCGGACGGATTCCTTTTGTTTGTTTTAAGTTTATTTTATACAAAAGTTTAGGTCTTTTATTTATCGATTGGGGCACCACGAAGTCTCCCGGGTCAGCTAGCTCTTGTAGAATTATAACATAGACCTGAAGTCTTACGGCCTGGCCACGGAGATCGGCGGTGCGAACGACGAAGCGGTGGATGAGGCGACCATTCGCGCAGCACCGTTTGCAGGCCACGGGTACTTACGTTCGCCGCCGCGACTAGTAAGGAGGTCCGACAGCGAAATGTCTATTATATCGAAATTATCTCGATATTGCTTACAAATTAATAGTTTTTTGGTTCTGGACCTATTATTTGGAAAAGATGTACATGATTTGAATAAGAATCGGAGTATACCTATAGATGGAGAATTCCACAAGAAGTACGAGAAATACTTTGGGTGGCTAGACTTCCAAATAGGTCTAGCTAGTATTTCAGCTATTTTTTTTATTGCTTAGATGGGTGGACGAGCTCACAGCCCACCTAGTGTTAAGTGGTTACTAGAGCCCATAGACATCCACAACGTAAATGCGCCACCCACCTTGAGATATAAGTTCTAAGGTCTTAAGTATAGTTACAATGGCTGCCCTACCCTTCAAACCGAAACGCATTACTACTTCACGGCAGAAATAAGCAGGGTGGTGGTACCCACTCGTGCGGACTCACAAGAGGTCCTACCACCAGTAATTACGCAAATTATAATTTTGAGGGTTTCATTTTTATTGCACGATGTTATTCCTTCACCGTGGAAATCAATCGTGAACATTTGTTCAGTACGTATTTCATTACAAAAATGGTACCCGCCTGATATTCGAACACCGGTGCATCGCTCAACACGATTGCACTGGACGTCTTATCCGTTAGGCCACGACGACTTTAAAAATATAAAATAAATATAAAATATAAAAATTTCGGCGTTCATTTTTCGCGGCGAAAATAACTAAACTCATTTAATCACTGCACTATTCGCCGCGACTACCGCCCGACTCCATGGCTTGCGCCGTCCTTATTCGTGCATTTGTTTTGCTCGCCCGCCGCGTCGTAAGTCGCCCGCGCGATTCGCTAGGTACATTTCGCCGGTCGCTTCGCCGGTCGCCGGTACGCGTGGCTTGTTAGGTACATTTCTATGCGCTTATTTTAGTCGCTAGACGCTTCGCCGTTCGCACCGCGCGAATATTCGTATCGGCGAATGTCCCGTGGCCAGGCTGTTAATGTGATTGGCGGTATTCACGTTGCGGTGTCTATGGACTATGGTAACCTCATAACACCTGGTTGGGCGTGTGATCGTTCAGGGGAGTTTAAGAAAAAATTTCTGCAAAAAGGTTTTTATTTCAACGTGGAATAAAACCTCGTCTGATTTTGTTTCTGTGTTCGCAAATTTATCACCTTTAGTCTCTCTCAAAACAGAACTATAGTTTTAAAATAAATGGCAACTCATTCCGTTGAATGAGATTGGATTGAAACAAATGACTGTAGTTCTCATAGTGATAGAATCATTGCATTATTTAGAGCTATTGTTTTAGATGAACAATGTGGGTGTCAAAATTTTTTCGAAAGCCTATCCGTGTCGATTTAGAAACTGTTTAGTGGGTGTGCTAAATTAAGAATGGTTTGACGGTGAATACGGTGAATACATTTTTTTTCAAACTCGTATGCGATTTCAGTAGCGTGGATATCAAGCTCTTTAAATGTCATGATCAACTTAGCATCTGTTTTTTCTCTCAGAAAAGGATTGTAGGAAAAGTCTAAATGGCTGCGTTTCTGAGAACAGGCGGAATTCGCTTAATACGGAAATGAAACTCTTGTGTGCACGATAATTAGGCTAATTAAATAAACCAGAGTAGACGCATAGCATGGCTCTGTCAGGGTTCATTAAACCTGGCCTGATACCTATTTCTCTAGGAAAAAACGCATCTATGTAACGTTCGCAAGTATATAGATGTTTTCTACTATGATGAAATAACTTTGCCTAAATCAGCCCACCTGGTTTTAGTGGTTACTGGAGCCCATAGAAATCTAAAACGTAAATGCGTCAACCACCTTGAGATAGAAGTTCTAAGGTCTCACTATAGTTACAACGGCTGTCCCACCCTTCAAACCGAAACGCATTACTGCTTCAAGGCTAAAATAAACGGGGTGGTAGTACCTACGCGCGGACTCACAAGATGTCCTACAACCAGTTATTTGTCCTTATATGACAAATTAAAGACTTAATATAAAAGAAATATGAAATCGATGCGTTACTCATGGCGGCTTGAAATTGAATTTGAAAGAGGGTTGGTGTCATGACGGACGTCGCTCGCAGACACTTTTACGTTTAAAAATTGAACAAAATTCTTTTGATTATCCTACCACATTGTCGACAATCTGCATCGAAAGTCCACTAATGTCCATTTACAGTCACTGTATAATAATAACCTCTACCCCAATAATAATACAGACATTCCCTATATATTCTCCTTCGAGGCGGCGTGTGTACTGGCTGGGACGCCGCCTTGGGTTCTGGAAGCGGAAGCGCTCGCCGCTGACTATCAGTGGCGGGCTGACCTTCGTGCCCGGGGCGTGGCGCGCCCCAGCCCCAGTGTGGTCAGAGCGCGGAGGGCCCAATCTCGGCGGTCCGTGCTGGAATCATGGTCCAGGCGGCTGGCCGATCCTTCGGCTGGTCGTAGGACCATCGAGGCGATTCACCCAGTCCTTGTGGACTGGGTGAATCGTGACAGAGGACGCCTCACTTTCCGGCTCACGCAGGTGCTCACTGGGCATGGTTGCTTCGGTGAGTTCCTGCACCGGATCGGAGCCGAGCCGACGGCAGAGTGCCACCATTGTGGTTGCGACTTGGACACGGCAGAGCACACGCTCGTTGCCTGCCCCGCATGGGAGGGGTGGCGCCGTGTCCTCGTCGCAAAAATAGGAAACGACTTGTCGTTGCCGAGTGTTGTGGCATCGATGCTCGGCGACGACGAGTCGTGGAAGGCGATGCTCGACTTCTGCGAGTGCACCATCTCGCAGAAGGAGGCGGCGGGGCGCGTGAGAGACGCGCAAGCCCGCTGCCGTCGAGCGGGGGCCAGGGAGGCGGATATCGCCCAAGCCCTGGCCCTCTAAGTGTTTCGGGTCCCCTTTACACGTCGGTCTGGGGACCGGCAAAGGGGGCCTAAGAAGACGACGTGCAAGCTGCTCTGCACGCGTTTTACGCAAGAGCATCCGGGTGATGGAAGGCCGGCTATCCTCGACCCACGCTGGTTTTGACCCAGCGGGGTATTCCGTAGGATAACCCATTCTAACCGGCGCCATCTAGGCGGGCTCCGGATAGCCTGCCGACCGAGAGGGCTGGTGGTCGTGGCGCCGACGACCACCGGTCCGGCGCCCCGAGGGGGAGGGTGATGGGAGAGATGTGCTCCGCACTAAACGCTTCACTTTCCCCCTTTGCCTTTTCATGGGTTCTGTCTCATGCGAGGTTTGGACGTTGGTTGTTGAGCGACAGGAGGTTTTAGTCAGTTCGACTCTGACATGCTCCGCCCTTCATCCCCAGGGGAGGGCGGAAGTCCGGCGATTTCCTCCTGACCAAAAAAAATATATATATATATATAGAATAACTCCGAGCTGTGCAATCCGTGGCCCCCATTATATTATTTCTTGTAATTGGGTGTTTATTACCTCATCAGTCCATCCACGCTAATAAAAGAATAACAGATCTAAAACGTACATAAAAAAGACTGTTTCCGAAACAAAAAGTAAACTTGTAGATATCACCGTTCCTCGTTCTATTTCTGTGTTACTAACAAAACAAGTATCTATTTATTTATTTTATATAATATATTTTGTGGACACAGCTGTTAGAAGAAACGCGACAATAAGGATACAGAGTACAAGGGTACCACTTATTTCATGTTGAAATCTCTTCCAGTAGGCCCGCAAAAGCAAAGAAGAATTAGGCACACAAACCTAGTGTATACAGTAAGCATTACATATAATAATATATACATATTACAAGATACAAAACAATACACATAATTACATATTCGTTTGTATCTGTATCTGTATATAAATACAGATACACATACATATACTTATTTTATATTATAATACATTATCTACAATTCTATCTATAATAATCTCTAATATCTATAATTACAGTATCTATTTATAATTCAAAACATTCTATAAATAAACGTGATATCTTTCAATATTATTTTGGAATCGAGTACGAAATCATATTATTATGTATTCGTGCAACAGTTCCTCGCCCACAGTCGTTCACTTCATTTGATAATTTAAGCGAAACTCTTGGAAACTTGTGAAGGTGGGCGTAATTAGTTTCATGATAATTTTTTACCAATGAAGTAGGAAACCTATGGAAATGAAACGTCAACCAAAATTTCGTGCCACTGTGACGTCATCTGGCCACAAAACATGGCGGCTTTAGTGCTGTACAAAAGATTTCAATGTTATCAGGTTTTATCGATAAACGTTCTTGGCTCATTTTATTTTAAATATTGTTGAGTATTATTTATTTGTAGAATTTATACTTTAATGGGAAGTAAGTAGGTATATTGTTATGTGCATATATGATATGATTTAGATGGGTGAAATCTAAGACAAGTTCGTCCTTCGAATTTGCCAAGTAAACGATATGATGATTTTTAAAAGTTGCTACACTGATTTTATAAAGTTGTCGTTTGTCGCAAAACATAAAGATATGGCGTAGTTCAAAGCCATCAGCCTATTACTAGCATGCTAAATGTTATCGTATTTTGAGTACGTTTTTTTTTTTTTTTTTTTTTTTTATTGCTTAGATGGGTGGACGAGCTCACAGCCCACCTGGTGTTAAGTGGTTACTGGAGCCCATAGACATCTACAACGTAAATGCGCCACCCACCTTGAGATATAAGTTCTAAGGTCTCAGTATAGTTACAACGGCTACCCCACCCTTCAAACCGAAACGCATTACTGCTTCACGGCAGAAATAGGCAGGGCGGTGGTACCTACCCGTGCGGACTCACAATAGGTCCTACCACCGTGTTTTTCTTAGACTATAACAATCTATTTTAATTGTTTTGCTGACTCTAAAGTCCGTAACATACTACCGCAGCGCACCCCAAGGAAGGTGCGCCGCACCATTTGAATCACTTTCGCTTGAGAGTGATTCAAATTTTAAACTTATCAAAGGACCGCGTGAAAAAAAAAACACCTACAGAACATTTATTCATTAATTACAAACGTCATTCCTTGTGACTTCCTCTCTAAAATCACTTAATTATTAAATATTTAACAAATTTACAATAGTGTTTTACTCACTGCGGAATAAAACTATTTTATTTAAATGGTTCCGAAGAGATTTTGTTGGTAGCCTTTTTCCCGAAATATCTAAACAGAATGTCTAAATATGTTTTGATGACATATTTTAAAGTGGTATTTATGATTAGTGTCATGATCAATAGATTCCGACCGAAAAATGGATTTTTCGGATGAGGGCTCCATAATGAATTTAAATACATATAGATAATAGTTTTAGGGCATCGACTTTCTTGAGATCCTATAAAATACGTTTTAATTATTATTTTTGTATGTTTTAAGCATGATAAATTATGAAATTTTATATAATCAATCATATTAAATCGATATCAAAATCAATAAATAATGTACAACCCAAAACAGACGGCCGAACTGACGTGACTATGACATTTGGCGCGCTAAACATGGCGGTTTTCGGCCTCATTAGACGGAGACGGAGATATTTACGTATATTCATGTTTCATTTTATGTACGCACTGAAATACTGTTATATTGTTTTCCTGCGAGTTAAAGTGCTGAGTAAGAACGAGATAGATATATGTTTATGTATGTGCCTTCAAAATGGGTGCTATTTATATAAGCAATTGTACGTATAGAACAATATGTCGTGTCCCTACTATATAGGTCTATGTTTTTTACCGTTATAACTCATAAAAATTTCTAAGTAGAGGTTCCGTATTTAAACAAAAGAGATGATGAAGTATACCGAATAAATTATTGCAATTAAATTAGGTATTTCGATTATACGCCACCTTTAAGGTTGTTTTGATACACTTAGTTGGTTTGATTTCATGGTTTAACTAATATTGTTTATTATTATTATTAAGTTATATCGTTTGGAACCTCTGGGTCTGCGGAGGGTTCGGTTCGATTCCCTCTGTATTTTGTACCGTATGTTCCATGGGGAGTGTTCTGAGGAATTGTTTGAGATGATACCACCATCTCGTTTTTACCATCGCACCGCCGGCACCGAAGTAGAGTTCATCCATACTACCTTGACCCATTGCGTTCATCCACAGTGCGCTTCCAGAGACATTTTTTGCCATGTACCGTACGGCTTTGGAATGAGCTCCCCTCCACGGTGTTTCCCGAGCGCTATGACATATTCTTCTACAAACGAGGTTTGTGGAGCGTACTTAATGGTAGGCAGCGGCTTGGCTCTGCCCCAGGCTTTGCTGAAGTCCATGGGCAACGTTAACCACTTACCATCAAGTGGGCCGTATGCTTGCCTGCCTACACGGCCAATAAAACAAAAAAATTGAAAGTTATGGAATATCGTTGATAGTAAAATGTATTGTTTTTTCATATTTTCCGACAATTTAATAGGACTTCGAATTTCATTATTAATATTCCAAATGTTGTTTCGTGGAATATACCGTGCCTTTCTAAAATGTATAACTTGTGTTTGTAAAATATGTAAAATACACCAATCTATACTAATATTATAAAGAGGAAAGATTTGTTTGTTTGTTTGTATTGAATAGGCCCCGAAACTACTGAACCGATTTGAAAAATTCTTTTACTGGTGGAAGCTACACTATTGCCGAGTGACATAGGCTAAAATTTTTTTTTTAAAAAATTATGGAACCTTATTAAATCTCTAATAATGTAACCCAAGTTGTAAAGAAATTACCTAAAGTATTCTTTACATCGCGTGCGCTGCGAAATCTATTGATGATAGAATAAAATAATGTACTACGACTTTGTAGAACATTATTATTTACAAAAAGTGTCACCATGGCATATGTCTCACTTATGTAGCTATGCTGCAATAAGTGTTCTTTTATTTAAAACAATAAAACAACGTCAAATATCGTTGAAATGTTTGTTAGAGACCCGAGCGGAGCCGGAGCGGGCCGCTTGTTAAATAATAAAAGGAAAGAAAAATAGTCAAAATGATAGGCTGTTTGTAGTCTGACAAAACTTTGTTCTAACATGGTCCAAGCACAGCAAGTAATATTAATGTGTTAGTAAAACTCGTTGAAAACCAGTTCCAAACTAACAATTTTGCACGTTCACAAGCCACGGTATAGGTACAGAGAATCTAGTGCGCACCCAAAGGCCAGCTAGTAATTACTTGCGTTGTGCCACCAAATATTTTCGTTTAGCTCTCATAATTACCCTTTCAGCAATCAAACTCTCATGACGTCATTCTGATTAAAAAATCTCAATACATTCTTTAGCTTTCATCATCAAATCAACGACAAGCTTGACTATCGCGCATAAGGCACGTCGACAGACGCAGTTAAATATTTTAATAGGCAATTAACTGGTAAGAACCATCGGAGTTGGTGATGTTTAAACATTTTCACACTCATTAGGTTATCGTAATTTATGCTTTAACGACACAAAGTAATTAGATATAAATTTGTAATAGGAAACCGAAGTTAGGGCGCCCCGTCACTTCAATAGGATCGGGCTGTGTTTATTGTCATAGAGCCGGAATAAATTTTAAGCTAACTCGTTTCTTCCATACTGATTTGTCTCAAAAGACATTTTAAAAGGTATAAAGAAGGAACAATCTTAACAAATAGTAATTGGTCGGTGTAATTTTCTTTTAATGATCCTCGAATAGAGATCTTATGTAGGTTCTTCTTATTGTGTTAAGTATGTGAATGGTCTTTCCTTCGTTTTAGTAAATTTTATTACTGAATAGACTAATGGTTGAGGTCACGGCCTAGCTGGTCTTAAATGGTCACCGGAACCCGTAGACGCCATAATGAATAAGAGGCGAGGTCTATATCTCAATTATTTATACCACGGAACTACTAAACCACGTGAAACATAGATTTGGTAATACGTAATAGGTTTTCAGACAACTGCTTTTCTGTCATTTATTTTTCCGATTCCCATCTTTAAATAAAAGCATAGACGCAAACATACAAAATATTTCACGGTGCGCACATTTCACTTTTTATTAATTTTGTTCTTTGGGTATTTTTTTTTTGTTCACAATCAAGAAATTCTATATAACCTTAAAAAATACATTGTTTCAATTCAATGCATAATATAGATTTCTATGTAAATTTGAGTGCCGATCATACCACATTATATGTTCTTAAATAAGAATCTATTTAAAGAAAAAATGTAACTGTAATGTGATAATTCATAAACAATAAAAAAGAAACAAAATTAAATAACGCAAGTAATCCTATTACAGGATTAATTTGTATTCATAAAGCTCTCCTGTCATCACTCATTGTTAACCGATTTCTTCAAAGTTAATGATCAAAATGATAATATGTAATGATAGAACACGGGATTCATTCGTTATCATTACAATATCTCAGCGTGATACACGCTGATTAATTGTTTCATTTTGAAATAGCATTAATTATTTAGGGGCCTCTATGATTCCTTTGTTGCGTGATCAGAAACGAAAGTTTTGATACTATTTAATTGAATGTTATTGAAAATTAATTGTAGTTAGTCTCTTTAGTAATTAATTAATTAAAGGTTATTCATAATAGACTTTAATATACAGCTTTTTGTTCGGAAAGGTAGTGAAATGAACCTACTTAATTAGTATTAGGCTTGAATGATGTTTCATAAAATGTACATATGAGAATTTAAAAGTTTTTTTAAGCTTTTAAGCTCGTCTGGTGTTATTTATTTACCCGAGCCGATAGACATCGCTATGTATACATATGCTGTTACCCATCCTGAGACATGAGCTCGAAGTCTGGAGTCTATTAGAAGTTGCCTAAACTTTTAAACTTGGTTTGTGATAAAAGCTAAAAGCTTCGAGTTCTACGACGTATAAGAAGACAATAATAATAAAACTTGTTTGTTTTGCAGACTAGATATGCAAAAATATCTGGTTCTACACTGACGTCTGAGAGCTTGTATCTGTGTATAAAACATTCAATTTTAAATTATTAGTTTTATTTAAGTAGATAACTAGAATATAATTATGTATGTAGACAGTTTGTACAGTGCGTTTACAAAGTTTTTTTTAATAAAGTATTTAAACAAATAATATAATATAATATTTAACTATATAGGTATAATTATTATTTAATATTAGAGTATAATTTAAGTATGTACTCACATACGTCACGTATGCTTCTGAGCGCATTAGTAACTTTAATGAATTTGTTATATATTTTTTTAAATAAAATGTGTGAAATTTTACGGTGGTTGAAAATTGATAAAATATTATTTTTAATTAACTATGCTTAAGATTAAAGTTCTTTAAAAACATAAAAACATAAGATTCATACTTTAGCTTAAAGCTACATAAAAAGTATTCTAAAAAGTCCCAGAGTCGACTGTACAAAGTTCTGGAACCGCATAGCCTATTAGTGGTTTCATGGCTGCTACCGAAGACTTTCAAGATAAAAAACTTTTAAATGAAAGAGATTGTCGCGCTGCGGTTACCTAACGTCCCGTGTCGATCGATTTGATGCTTGAAAGATTCGCTTTTTGTTCATTGAAATACTTTATGATTGGTTCGAAATTTGTCGTGTGTCGCGGAGATAACAAAAAAAAAGACGTGTGGCACCCGCGGACTGCCGCGGTAAAGCTATTGCAAAGCATTTTTTATCAACTTATGCAATTACAATTAGACAATAATAATTTAATATTAAAACAATAATAAAATAAGACCACGCTATATTTATAAACATTAACAAAAGCAAAACATTAACTGTCCCCTTCACACTCATAAGCTAGACCGCGTGAGAGAGAGATGGGCAGACTTTTCATGATACTCATGCAGTGCGACGTCACGCCGCGCGTTTATTCACAAACACTACACCAGCGCAGCGTGTGAATGTGTTGAACGGGAGGTACATAGTAAGCGTAGTGGGGGTGTCAGGTTATTTTCGTTACGGAATTTATTGATTTAGTCGCCGCGCTCAAGGTCCGCGATCGAAGCTATGCAATAGATTAAAAATAAGTGTTCATTTACTACAATCAAAATCAAACCAACAAACACAACCACAAGTATTGCCACAAACACTGCCAAAGCCTTGTCTAATACCGAAGATACTTTTTGTGTATTGTGTTTTGTATATATTGTATTTTGACTTTGTGTTTTTGTGTTTATTGTACGTAAAATATTATTATGTCAATTGGGTTTGTGGCAGACATAAAAAAATTTGATGCTCAAAATCATCGGAAAGTCGATCGATTCCATCGGTAACAGTGGTTGTTTTGTATTATTTTTCGAAGCACATTATTTGAAATTCAAAGTTAAGAAATTTAAGGACACTCTTAATTGAGGGTTTTATAACGTGAGAAAATTTTTCATCGAGTTTTTTACTTCTGGTTGCTTATTACTTCTACATACGATTAATATGTTCAGATGACTACTTATTACTTCGATCATACGATTATTATATTCAGAGCTCTTCTCTGTCTTCTTCTAATCTTTGAATTATTTTATTCAATCCGAATGAAATGTTACGCTGCTTAAATTAATACTAGAGGTCCCGCAGTAATCGAAATTCGACTATAATTAATTGGAATTGTAATTGTAGTATACAAACACTATTATGATTGTGTTTTATAATTCTATAATCACAAATTTTGCCAAGACTACACTATAAAAAATATTAACAAAGACAAACAATATTTAATCTATTCTCAATTTGACAACAGACGTCAAGAACAAAAGTTTGACAATAAATAGTATGCATGCGTGTGTGCGTCAAATACATGTTATGTAGTGTGTGTAATGTTTTCTTTATTGATTTAATGTATCTTTTATGCATTATTTAAAAAAAATATTAGCATTGTGCACTTCTTCTCTATATTCTCTATAAGTGTGGAAAATTTTATACTCCTCCGTCCGCGCAATTTTCGTAAAAAGGGATACAAAGTTTTTGCTTCACGTATTAATATATAGATTACTATTATTAAATCTGTGTTTTGTTTCGAATAACGAAAATAATTTGTTTCTTTTTCAGTAATATTACAAAAATACATACATACTTATTGTTCCTAAATGAAAAGGTTTAAAATTGTTGCTGTAGACGTTAATATAATTAATAGATCCATACCAACTTCGCGTACATGTTTAATTCAACGGTACCTAGGCAGCGGCTTGGCTCTGTCCCTGGCATTGCTCAAGTCCATGGGCGACGGTAACCACTTACCATCAGGTGGGCCTTATGGTCGTCTGTCTACAAGGGCAATAAAAAAAATCGATATATTTTTCCATCATTAACTATTTTAATGTATTACTATTTTAATGATTAACATATCTTGTCGTGAATTCACATCTCGTGAACTCATAAAATATACAAAACATAATTTATTATAACCACTCATAATGTAACCGTAAGCGTATCCCAGCAAAGTCAATTAATATCAGCTTATAATGCGCGGCGTTTAATGGTTTTCATTACAACCACACCTATTTTATTCGAATATTATTAATTTTAATTGATCCAGTTTGTATGTGAGTTAGAAAACTGCCTTTCACGAGAACACATTTTAATAAGAGTTTAATTGAACCGGAGTGCGACTGCCTTGTGCCAGCCACGCCTCGAGCGCCGATTTCTCTTGCATTAAATTCGTTCTATGTACTGAACAGGTTGAGGGGAGGTTGGATTAAGAAATAAGCGAATAATTATGAAAACCAAAAATATCTAATATCTATGAAACGCACGTAATTAAGACTCTAAATGACTAGTGATAAAGTACGGTGATATTCATGTCTTCAAAAAAAAAATGCACTGTCTGTCGTAAATAAATAATTAATCAACAGAAATTTAAAACAGTAAAACGGCATCACATACGTACGTACTCTGGAAAAAAAGCGTATTCCCGCTCGTCTCTGATGATTTGGGTCACCCGGGAACATCACTTACCGTGATTTAGCTACGTATATTAGCACTTACCAGCGCTAATATAACGGCAACACTTAAGTCCCAGCAGACCGGCAAAGATGTAGTTTAATGAAGGAAGTTAGCGTCAGGTTTATAGCGTTAAATTATTTCCGTTTAGCTCTCTTTTGCTTAGTTAAAACGTGTTGCGGATTTTAAAGAATAAAATCGTGATCCTGACACAGGTTTTTCTAGGCACCTAAAGTCAATTTAATTGGTTTTAAACCTGAAAGCGAGACATTTAAGGAGATATTTTAAAATCTATAAATGTATTATTAAATAGTTTTACTCTACAAAAACATGCCATAAATGTTTCAATGTTAAAAATGTACAATCTGTATAATCCTTATTTATCACTAGACAATATTTTCGTGAAATTAAGGGGATATTTTAAAATCTATTAATGTATTATTAAATAGTTTTACTCGACAAAAACATGCCATAAATGTTTCGATGTTAAAAATGTACAATCTGTATTTATTACAAGGTAAAATTTTCGTGAAAAAATCATAATATTGTATTCCAGACGGTGTTTTTATTCATTTTATCTTTCTACTTCATTTATTCCAAATACAGTGAGAGCAAATGAGCTGCGAGCATTTTGTGTTTCAAGTTTATATTTTGCACACCTTGTGACCTGGCCACTTGCGACACTGAATTATCGTTGGGTTTGTTCAGATCATGTCGTGACTAAGGTGCACCCTTTCTGAATGCGCAATTTCATGTACTATGTACGATTTAGTACGAAATAGTTCATAAAAAAAACAACTTTAATATAATACATACATAAATTACAATTTTAGTTCAATACATGTACTGAAAATATCTCAATATAAGTTCTTGTATGAAAAGATTGGCTCGTGATAAATACAGGTTGTTACACTTTTAACAATATTTCATACATGTGTGTGTATATTTCATAGTGCAAAAGTAAAACAAAAATGGTGGAATTATCAAACTTATAGCTATAGCTATAGAAGAACGGATGGAATAAAATTTTTTTTTACCAAATTCGTAACAAGTTCATTTTTAAGTTATACCGGTATTAAATCGATATATTTGTCGTTGTTGCGAAGTTGTGGAGAAACAACATGTCCTTCTTCAAACGAGGCTTGTGGAGAGTATTAAGCGGTAGGCAGCGGTTTAGCTCTGCCCCTGGCATTGCTGAAGTCCATGGGCGACGGTAACCGCTCACCATCAGGTGGGTCGTATGCTCGTCTACGTACAAGGGCAATAAAAAAAAATTGCGTATCCTAAAGCTTGTATTAGTAGATGGAATTAATTTAGGATTCAGGAATGTGTTGTTCACCCTATTCTCCGGTGGAAAACATTAAAAAAAGCTGTTTAAGCTAATTTATTGTTTAAATATAATACCGTTTAAATTACTCTTGAATAAATTAGATTCATTTTATAATAAATTCGCCATTTTTTATATTTTCGGTTTTTATTATGTTACAGTACCGTGGCCTTGCGTGAGTATTATAATATATAATTAAAATAGATTTACTGGTAGTTGAACCTATTGTGAGTCCGCACGGGTAGGCACCACCACCCCGCCTATTTCTGCCGTGAAGCAGTAATGCGTTTAGGTTTGAAGGGTAGGGCAGCCGTTGTAACTATACTGAGACCTTAAAACTCATATCTCAAGGTGGATGGTGGCATTTACGTTGTAGATGTCTGTGGGCTCCAGTAACCACTCAATACCAGGTGGGATGTGAGCTCGTCTACCCCTCTAAGTAGTAAAAAATAAAAAACTATGTGCATATAAGTAGCAGAATTCAACAATAAAATAATAATAACTGGGAAAAAATCGCGTATGGTCACCTGGCTCCAATTTAAGATTTCCTTTGTTATGAGTGCCAGAGAATAATAAACTAATATATATAACGGCGGCTTGGCTCTGTGCTTGGCATTGCTGAAGTCCATGGGCGACGGAAACCAATCACAATCAGGTGGGCCGTATGCTCGTCTGGCTACAAAGGCAATAAAAAATCTTACGTTACGGACGTTTTTTCCCGGTTAGGGTACCCCTCCGCATCGTCACATAAGGAACTTCGTTCAAAAAAAAACAGTAAACAAACCCGTTCATCTCACAATGTTTTCTCGATGTGGGAATCGAACCCACAATCAGCGCATCAGTTAGGTCCGCTGACTACTGCACCACCGGGTCAGTCGAAGTCGAATAATAGAAGCTATCTTTAATGTGATTGAATTGCGAAGATCGCTTTCAAATTAAGTTCCACCGCAATTGACTTCACGACACGTAATTTAGACGTTACAGGGACATTTAAATGACCGAACCACGCGAAGCGTTTCATAGGTCGTTAGTATTCACCGGACAGGTTGGGCGCCATTACAGATACAATGTATTATATAGATATATATATATAGATATTGTACGGCATGCATTCTGACCGAGATCAATGAGCCGTAAGACGTAATGTCATGCTGTTATTTACTCTATCTAGATAGATATTGGAGCGATAGTTATGCGGAACAATCAAACTTTAATGTTTCAATATTAGTGACATTTCATTTTTGTCGCGTCGGCAATCTTTTGATTTATTATATTTAATTTTTTAAGTCTAAGTTTACGCTAGTTTAATCATTAACAGTTTTTTTCATGTTATTACTAATTTTTTTAAATAGATTTTATGACCTGGTAACTACGACCTTTAGGTCATGTCTTATTTTAATTTACATTCTTATTTTTATGAAAAATGATAATATGGAGTGAAATGAAATGAAGATGATTAATTTGGAACATTAATCAACTGGGATGAAATATAATCTCAGTAAAATGGTGGTCATTTATGGAGATTTTTTTCAGTGGACTTTTTGGACGGAGAAGTGAAGTCCCGTGAAGTTACGTCCAGCGGCTTTGTTTCATTTTCCCACATTTATGCACTTTTACAGATATTATACAGTTTATAAGCCACCGTTATTACACATTTAAGTCTGAAGAAACACTAAATAGACAAAATAAAACAAATCACATAACTTCACTCCTCGCGTTCCCGCCAAAAAGTCTCATGTTATTTATTACTTATTCAATCACTGATTTTTTCAACCGTATAAGTTTAATATAAAATTATTGTGTTTAATTATTCTTAGATACAAATTGGGATAATAATTTTAAATAAGTCGTCGTGACCTAAAGGATAAGTCGACCGGTGCATTCGTATCTAGCGATGCACTAGTGTTCGAATCTCGCAGGTAAGTACCAATTTTTCTAATGAAATACATACGTACTTAACAATTTTTTTTTTTTTTTTTTTTTTTTTTTTTTTTTTTTTTTTTTTTTTTTTTTTTTTTTTTTTTTTTTTTTCATTTGTGTTTTAATGTTTCGAAGCGAGGGCGGGTCGCTAGTCGTGTAATAAAAATCAACCGAAAAATTATGATGATGCATTTATATTGTTTTATATTTTACTGATACACAGGGTGCTATAATTAAATTAAGTAATTTATTTATTTATTAACTGGGTCATACAATTCTGAATCATATTTTGGATAAATTTTTTGGACGGTGTTAATTTTAAAGTGATCGCCTATTGTTGTTATGGTGATCTTTAATATTGTATCACGGGGAACGGGTTCGATTCTTAGTCAATCAACGGTTTGTTTAAGGTTCTTGAAGTTTGAACGTACTTATTTGTGTTCCGGTGTCCATCAAACAGGACAAAAATTACCTAAATATTCATGGATAATTTCAGCTCTTACACAATTTCTTGAATGTTATTTTAGCTCGGCGTTTATTATTTTCCTGTATTTATTTGTCTGTTTAAGGTTTTAATACTATAAAATTCGTCAATGCTAAATTTTACGTAACTGTTTGATTTTTATCACCGTGCAATCTTGTCTTACTACAACATTCATGTTACAAATAGCATTATCTGTTCCAATCTTCGTTGGAGCATTAATATCCTTTCACTGGTAGAATAAGGCTGCGCGTGCGGCGGGGTGCATTGCGCCGATAACTACGTAGTCGTGACCGCCACGCCCGGTTTAGTGGACTACTGGTTTCAAAGATCAGCGGTAAACAGAACAAACCAAGTAATGTTACAATAAATACGAAAGTTAATAGAATTTCATTATAATTTTTTTATTTATTGCTTAAATGGGTGGACGAGCTCACAGCCCACCTGGTGTTAAGTGGTTACTGGAACCCATCGATATCTACGACGTAAATGCGCCACCCACCTTGAGATATAAGTTCTAAGGTCTCAAGTATAGTTACAACGGCTGCCCCACCCTTCAGACCGAAACGCATTACTACTTCACGGCAGAAATAGGCGAGGTGGTGGTACCTACCCGCGCGGACTCACAAGAGGTCCTACCACCAATTGTACAAATTAAAGTGTAAATGTGATGTTATAAGAATATTTTGAAGAATAAAAAAAACAGGAATCTCTACTTAATTTTTAAATAGATTTGCCTAAATATTATCATGGTTCGTAAGCGTATTGTTTCCCAAAACAAACCATGGTTTCTGGTTTCAAAAACTAGTCAGAATACTAGTCAGATCTTGATCGAGTTTAAATGAGACCCCAAGAAAAACACAAACTATCTAATGAAAAATGAATTGTTAAAATCAGATCGCATACATAGAAAAACCTTCTGAATAAACACAAAGATACTCTGGAAATGCAAATTTCCTTCTTTTTTGGATAGTAAAAAAACAAAGGATATTGGACTTTAGTTTAGGTTTAACATTCACAACAACGCGATTTATACAACATTATGGATACTTCGACTTCATATTTCAAGCTGGACGGCAGCGTTCATATCGTGATGTCTATGGACTCCAGTAATTATTTCCCAGTGGTCGTGACTCTTTCTAGTCATCTGAGGTTGAAAAAAAAAAAGAATCGTCATTTTGGTCTTGTAATACAACATTAAAAATACGTATCAACGAGACCGTTCTGGTTAAATTAATTCCGTGCGTAGTATATATAGATCTAATCGATATGCCGCCGCTTTTGTCATGATCTGACGTTGAATAGGCAGTTTGGAAATAATTTGTGTCATGTGAATTGACACTGGCGGATGTTGCATTGGTTATTTCGTGTATTCTGTGTATTTGTATGTGTGTGTATTTGTATGTATGAGTATTTGTATGAATGTGTAGTTGTATATATTTCGATTAAATTCAATCTCTGATCAAATTTGCTTAATGACCACACTCTCATTGTACGAGTCACGTGTCTACGGTCTATTTCACCATTGAAAAGTTGAGATTGAAACGGATACGTTAGCAGTAACTATAATCCAACCTTTTTTGGCCCAGTGAGTTTCTCGCTGCCCACTGAGTTTCTCGCCGGATCTTCTCAGTGGGTCGCGTTTCCGATCTAGTGGTAGAGTCTGCGAAGCACTGCTCTTGCTAGGGCCAGTGTTAACAACACTCCGATTTGAGCCTCGTGAGCTCACCTACATGTTAAGGCGAAGCTGAAATAGCCCCTCAAGGCTATCAGCATAGGTAGGGAAAAAAAAACTTAGTCGGTGGTGTTTGGTTGTTATCGCCAAGCTATTTGCCACGAAGTAATTATGCCTTCCGGTTATGCGTCCGGTGGAACAGCTGTTACATAATCCAATCGAGACCTCAACCTTATGCCTTGATGTGGGTCGCTGCATCTAGACTGCGATGTCTATGGACCCTGGATAGCAATATTTTATATAACGTTTTTATTCATTCTGCCCTTATTCCACATTATGAAGGGCCGGTGCAGCATGTGCCTAAAGATTTTACATACAGAAACTTTACATAAATATTTAGAGTAAAATTTAGATTTACAAATTCCAGAGAGATAAAGATATCTTATTGGTTAATCTGTATTTTCATGTGTAGTTCTACCTAGTCAGGTCATAAATATTGTCACACAGTAAAAACTTTTCTTTTAGAATGCTGGCCACAAAAAAGTTTATTGAATTCGAATTTCGAATTGTTCATGAAAATAAAAATAGTATACATTTAGAATTTTACTCATTTTTAAATATGGAGTGGACGCTTAAAGAAGACCGTGTTGCAGTTATTGCGTTACATCGTTGCGGTTACGCGCCAATTCAAATTTTTAACATACTGAAAAATTTGAATACAACCAAAAGATTCGTTTATCGTACCATCAAACGATACAATGAAGACTCTAGTGTAGATGACAGGTCAAGAAGTGGTCGCCCTCGGTCTGTTAGGACTCCAGCAGTGATAAAAGCTGTGAAGGCGCGAATTCAAAGAAATCCCAAACGTAAGCAGAAACTGTTGGCCCTTCAGATGGGGTTAAGCAGAACCACGGTGAAAAGGGTGTTAAATGAAGACTTAGGGCTTCGGGCATATCGAAGAAAAACAGGACATCGTTTGAATGCTCGTGTAATGAACCTGAGACTGAAGAGATGCCGCGCTTTGTTGAAGCGGTACGCGGGAAAAAATATCGGGAAATTCTTTTTTCGGATGAAAAAATTTTTTACCGTAGAAGAGAGCTACAACAAACAAAATGATAAGGTGTACGCACACAGTAGTGAAGAAGCGAGCAACCTTATTCCGCGTGTCCAACGAGGTCATTTTCCATCCTCGCTCATGGTATGGTTGGGAGTTTCTTATTGGGGCTTAACAGAGGTACATTTTTGTGAGAAAGGTGTAAAAACGAATGCAGTTGTGTATCAAAATACAGTCCTGACGAACCTTGTGGAACCTGTTTCTCATACCATGTTCAATAACAGGCACTGGGTATTCCAATAAGATTCGGCGCCAGCTCATAGAGCGAAGAGCACACAAGACTGGCTGGCGGCGCGTGAAATCGACTTCATCCGGCACGAAGACTGGCCCTCCTCCAGTCCTGATTTGAATCCGTTAGATTACAAGATATGGCAACACTTGGAGGAAAAGGCGTGCTCAAAGACTCATCCCAATTTGGAGTCACTCAAGACATCCTTGATTAAGGCAGCCGCCGATATTGACATGGACCTCGTTCGTGCTGCGATAGACGACTGGCCGCGCAGATTGAAGGCCTGTATTCAAAATCACGGAGGTCATTTTGAATAAACTTTAGTGTCATAAGAATCTATGTTTTGTTAAGTTCATTTTGGTATATTAATGGTTACATAATGAATAAACTTGTTTCAATTATTTTACATTAAACATGTGACAGAATTTATGACCTGACTATGTATATGTTTAATACATGCCTGAATCAGTTAACGACATTTTCGAGATATGTTTGCATACAACATACATACAACATACATACAGCATACAACATACATACAAGTTTCTAATAGCATCTGGATCGTGAATCTACCGAGTATTTTCACCCGCACGGTGGAAGATCTTCCTTTCGTCGTTACATTTTTTTATGCCTATATTAGTGGACGAACTCACATCCCACCTGGTTTTAAGTGGTTACTGGAGCCCATAGACATCTACAATGTAAATGCCACCATCCACTTTGAGATATGAGTTCTAAGGTCTCAGTATATTTACAACGGCTGTCCTACCCTTCAAACCTTCTTATCTATATTATATATCAGTACTAGCGGCCCGCTCCGGCTCCGCTCGGGTCTTTTACAAAAATTTCAACGATATTTGACGTCGTTTTATTTTTAAAAATAAAAGAACACATATTGCGGCATCACTATGATAGTTAGACGTATGCTGCCGCGATACTTTTTGTAAATAATAATGTGTTCTACAAAGTCGTAGTACATTATTTTAATTTATCATCAATAGTTTTCGCAGGGCACGCGATTTAAAGAATAGGTATTTTAGGTATTTTTTTACACCTTAGGTTACATTATTGGAGTTTTAGTAAAGATCCCTAATTTTTTCTATAAAGATTATAGCCTATGTCACTCGGGAATAATGTAGCTTCCAAACAGTGATAGAATTTATCAAATCGGTTCAGTAGTTTCGGAGCCTATTCAATACAAACAAAAAAACAAATCTTTCCTCTTTATAATATTAGTATAGATTATTTATCTTCAATTATATGAGGAAACTTAAGATCCCTAAAAGCACATTTTGTAGAATGAAAACACTCAAAGTAACTTTGTTGCCAAAGTTAAAATAAAAAACGTAGGCACTTTAATAGTAGATTTACGAGTTCTCCATATAATTTAATTTTGTAATAGTTTAAAATAATATTTCAAATAACATGTAGGTACGTAATTGTGAGGCTCTGTGAATCGATTTGTGTAATCGATAGTGTATTTGTAATTTTTCGATTTCATTACAACTGATGATTCAGCTATTACACAATTCGTGTCAGAACGTTTGGATTTGTGTACTATTGCTTGTTGGAATTAAAAATCTCATCGGTTCGCTTCAAAAATGTTCTAATTTGAGCAAAATTTTATAATTAAATATATTTAAGTAATTTAAAAAAAACCATTAATGTTGTTTTGAATTTCTTTTAAAACTGTGACAAAAGTTAAAATGTTTCAATTGAAGAAAAAAAAAAGGTTTTTGTGTATCTAGGCTAAATGAGATTACATGAATGATGGTAATAATCGGTGGTACACGGTCATTTCACCCCAAACCAGGAATACTCATACTATGGCAGTCACAGACATGATACATATACTTATATACGTTTAGGTATATATCTATATCTAGATATTAAACACCCGGACAAAGAACAAATAATGTTCATCATGTACATTCAAATGTTCATCATACGAATCTATGCCTGAAGCGGGAATCGAACCCATGATCCGACCCTCGATCCGGCAGTTAGGGGCGCTGACTGTTGCATCATCGAGTCAGTATGCTATGAGTGATGTGCCGGATTTGTCATTGTAATTTATTTAGAGAAACTACTATAAAATATAAACATGTTGCGTGTCTGTAATTATTTTGACCTGCGTTTTCGATCGAAAGTGTCGTTTAGGGTCGGTGAACAAAAAATTCAACGGACTTGGTGTGACATTATTTAATGTCAATGAACATTGATCTAAAAAGTTTTCGCTTCATCAGTAAATCTGCGTACTGCATACAAAACAAGCGTCAGAGCAAGTGAAGCGAGAGTTAGTATTTTTAAAGTGATCTCATATCCTTTCATTACGAAAATATAGATGTAAAACAGTGTATATGGGTGGTAGTGGTAAGATCTCAAGGTGCGCAGAGGTACTCATACCGTGGTCATCACGGCAAGTTCTTATCATCTAATGGGGGACACACTCGTAAGCAAATCTAGATATATCTAGAGATAAATGACCACCATTTTACTGAGATTATATTTCATCCCATATCATCTCATCTCATTTCATTCCATATTATCATTTTTCATAAAATAATAATATAAATTAAAATAAGACATGATTTAAAGGTCTTAGTTATCGGGTCATAAAATCCCTTAAAAAATGATCATCTAGTCTAATCTGTGGGCTATGCGAGAGAGCCCTACAATGCAGCAGTAGTAAATGCTTCAGCGCCAATGACTATTCTAGAATATTTGAATGGTATTAACCTTTTACCATTTGAAAAACATAGAACAAAATCACCCAGACATGATTTTAAAACTTTAGAAAGTTTTGGAATGATATTTGTCCTTTAAAATAAATTATACGAACAAAACTAATTGAAAAGTAATACGGCTTATAAATTTACAAGAAACAACTCTTCGTAAGTCAATATTTGATTAAATTTATGCGTTTCTAAATAAGTTTAAAACGTATTCTCCACGAAAACTAGAACAGAAGCCCTGGATACAAATGGATACCCTTCTAATTGAATGTCATTTTCGAACTAATGACTCCGGGATCAATCGGCTCCCTTTGAGATCTTAATTATGTTTATACGGAACCATTAACTCTGAACCAGTTCAGTTAATCGATCCGATCCGAACAGTTAAGTCCGTTTGAAAGTTTAAAACACTAAAGAGACTTTGGGAATTCGAAATCGTTGACGAACCTGGCTACCGGCTTTACAGAAAATGATGACATTCGTTTTATTATTGCTCGTAAAAATATATTAACGTAAGTAGTTTTTATCTCGTGGCCGGATAATAAAATCGTACATTAGCGTTATTGTGAAATTAGTGACTAGTAAAAGCCTTGAATTAAATGGGCGCTTATAAATGTTTCTTGGTTAAATCGAATTTTGCTCCATTCATACCAAGATGCCCGATGCGGCCAGAACAAATTCGGAATATACCCAATTAAGCGAAGTGACTATGCAGGAATAATTCGTACGAGAGGGGATAGAGCCAGGTGCTACCGAGAAACCGTAAAGACCCGCCATCGTGGAACGAATGAGCATGTCAATCAATTTAATTAATCATTGAAGTTTCCACAATGAACGTTATCTGTTCCAATGAAATTGGCTACGTCGCGCTTTCTCACGGAAGTCGAAAATAGTTACGGAATAGGCATCGTTACATACTTTTACATATAACGTTGATCAACTACAGGATTTTAGATGTAACTATTCTGTTATCAATTATATGAGAAACAAATTAAACATGAATATGCTGCATATTGTTGGTTCCTAAGTTCTACCGCTAGCCATCTTGTACATATTTTTTTCAAAATGACAGCAAACTTTAAGCGAAATGTTTGTAATAGTCTCTTCTAGTCGAGTCCTAGAATTCGCGGCAAGGACTCTGGACCATCCAAAAAAGGGTTTTAATAGTGTATAATGCTTGAAATTTAGTATAATCGGGTTTGCGTTCACTTGGTTTTGCTAGTACCAAACAGCTTACTTCCAAAACGAAACAGTCGCGACCTTCGACCTAATGTCTTCGAATAGTTATATTCATGCTATGCGGTCTATATCGGCGCCGACTTAGCCCCAGATTGGAGTCTCGTGGGGATAGCGAAATTTACTTTATGTAGTAATACTAGGAGTTGTTTCTTGCCTAGTCCGAGTTTTATCTTTGCGTGAATCTGAAACTTGGATAGAAAAGCGACGGTGGCGGGTTTGATTTTTTTGAACATACCTTACAGACCAAACCAGTAGCTTGGTCGGGTGATCCAGTTTTTTGTTGCAAAAAAGATGGGCTGTAATTTTGTTTGCCCACTGTTTCTAATTGTGTATTTGTGTCACCTTCTGTGTATGTACTGTTGAAATTCGTTTTGAAACACGTTCAACACTGAATTGTCTTCTTTTTTTTAAATTTTAAATTCTATGACATCATTTACACGGTCCAATAGACGCGTTACACCTTTTAAGGTCTAAACGGAGAAGTCGTGACCAATAAATATAATCCGTTTAAAGGTGTCAACATAAGACTCTGTGATGTTAAGCCTTTTACGAGTCCCGTGTCCATTTATATGTCACCGTGAGCTAGAATGGCGGCGGGGCTCACTGCACTATAAAATATTGAGCTTATGCCGATGTATAGGGCCGATTTGAAATGCTTTTGAAGTATTTTAAACGCGGTTCATCAAGCAATGTTTTATTCGTATTGGACATATATTCGACACATTAAGATTTAGATTTAGAAAACATATAAAGTTTTATATTTTCTTTATTGTTTTGTTTTTGCTTTTTATTTTCTTGGACCTTGTTCTTTTCCAAATGAAAAATAAAGCGTTTTATCTTTATAAAAAAATCTGATTTCTTCTTAACTTTGCAAGGTAACTTACCACCCAAAAAGAAATTTCCAAATCTTGAGAAGTTAGACGGGTAAAATCGATTTTGTTTTTTACTTTTTTAACGTTTAGATCGGTGGAAGAATGATAAATGGTTACCGGAGCCCAGTCGCAACGCTTAATCCTTAATTAATAAGAAAATAAAAGTAAGACTGCATGAATGAAGAAAAGGGTTTGTACAGAAATAGTTCTTATTATAGAAATAGTTCTTCATATTGCTTCAAAGGTAGTGACGTAACCCTGGTGTTTAATTTTCCCAGATTTCGAGTTCACATTAAGAGGTTACGTTCGTAGTATTTCATAGGTTTTGACGTGATGTTTTAACTATTCGTTTAGTTTTCACTATCATTTAGTTTATTTAGAAATTTAGTAGGTGTGCGAAGAAACAAATTCATGTTCGGCCTTGGAGATAATATGTTCGACTTAACTTGAATTTAGCGCAATACAAAAACATTTGTTTATGCTGACATAGGTAGTGATTTGTTTTGCAATATAATAGATTCGCTGATAGGGAAAATAAATGTTTCTTTAATCGTAAATTCAACGCCGCTTCAAAATTATCCGTATCATCCGATCAAGACCGCATTTTTTCAGCGGTCGAAAAATAAGTTTGAAAACCAAAGGTCAAAAATTTGTCTAATCTTCAACATTCGTTAGCTAATCTATATTTGCCTACGTTATCAGTAACGGAGCTAAATACATCTACTCAGATCCTTAATTACCATTCACAAAGATCGCTGGTTTCGACAACCGATTCCCGTTTTACAGTATAGAAGCCACTGGTGGTAGGACCTCTTGTGAGTCCGCACGGGTGGGTACCACCACCCTGCCTATTTCTGCCGTGAAGCAGTAATGCGTTTCGGTTTGAACGGTGGGGCAGCCGTTGTAACTATACTTGAGACCTTAGAACTTATATCTCAAGGTGGGTGGCGCATTTACGTTGTGTATGTCTATGGGTTCCAGTAACCACTTAATACCAGGTGGGCTGTGAGCTCGTCCACCTATTTAAGCAATAAATAAATAAATAAATAAATAATGTCATTAAGCGCTTGACCAACGGAACGGTTCCATATATTCTACTAAATAATGTTGTTATGATCAGATCGAATGTCTGCTCTGTTCTACAATTGATATTTGAAATCATTCGTCTGGAATCACCGCAGACCACATGTCGTATTGCATGCATATTGTCAGGACAATAACCTTGCATTCCTGAGACGTTCGATTCGCAATGTAAAATGACTTCTACGGTAAATGCATACAACGTATTTTTGAAGAGCAATATGAACGAACGTATTGTTGGTACATTCGACTACTTCATGAACATTAATTTGCTATTTATTGAATTGTTTCAAATTAGTGTTGCTAATTTAACAATTATAGTTCAAGGTTCGCTTTTTTAGGATTACTTAGTAGAGTTCTAATAAAATTGGGAAATGCATTGAGTTTTTGGGGCGGTTTTTTTTTGGGAACGCTTTGTCATTTTAGCAGCTGATGTTTATTATTATTGACAACATGTATTTCTGTGTGTTAAACATTTGAAGTAGTTTATATTCAACAAACTAGTCGTATGTATATTTTAGTGTTATCTATATATTAATACGTGAATGAAAAACTTTGTATACCTTTTTACGAAAATTGCGCGGACGGAGGAGTACGAAATTTCCCACACTTATAGAGAATACAGAGAAGGAGTGCCAAATGGTAATTTTTTTTTTTTAATTATGCCTAAAAAATTCATTAAATCAATTTAAAAACATTACACACGCTACCATGTATTTGACGCACACACGCATGCATACTATTTATTTATTGTCAAACTTTTGTTCTCGACGTCTGTGGTCAAATTGAGAATAGATTAAATATTTTTTGTCTTTATTAATATTTGTCTATAGTTTGGTCTTGGCGAGGTCTGAGAATAAAGAAGTATTTGGCAATAGAGCTTTAATAATGTTCAAACTTATAATTTCAATTAATTATAGTCGAATTTCGACTACGGCGGGATCACCAGTTCATTATAAAAAATCCTTTAAAAAATATCTTTACTCCAATGAAAATAAATTTTCAAAGCATCCAGTCTAGACATTTTTATGACGTACAATAATCAAAGCCGAGATCTCTACTAATTATATCTCAGAAAAACGTTGCCTTCACAAATTTAATTACTCAGCATTGATCGGTCACGGTGTAATAAAAGTGAAAAAAAAAAATAACAATTAAAATTTCTAATTGTTTATTAAATAAACAACTCTATACACAAACAATATTGTCATAACGTTTTGACTTGAAATTTTTAAATATACAACATCTATTTTTACAATACATAATTATTTGTAACTACATTTTTGATATTCTAATATCACAGATTTAAATTAAAGTTATTATCAAATTACGATTAGTTAAATGTTTAAATACATATTTTTTTAAACAAAATTAAATATACTAATTAGTTCTATGTTCTTTACATTATAAAATCAATAAAGCCACAGTGAATATTTATCACAACCTAAAATTAAAATTGTCTTCATCAGATAGGCACGTATTAAAAAGTAACGCATGTAGTAAAAGCTTAAAGAACATACTAACATAAAAAATTACTGAGCATACATGTATGTAGACATTATTCAGGAATAAAAATTGCAGGTTTGTATTTTAAAACTATTTGTTATTTGTGTTTTGAATTCGAACATCAGAAATTTGGAATACCTGCATTTGTTTTTATAAACTCCGACAAGGTCTAATTTTGATATCCCAGACAACAATAAAATATATATGCAAATTTAATCTATTGCACTCACAACTAAGAAAGGATCACAATGAAGCAAAAAGTAACAACTTAAAGAATATCATTAAAAAGTTGCATCCAGTTGTGTTATCTCGGGCAAAACTTAAAATGGGGGAAGAGGAAACAGTGCAGCGATAGGAACCTGCAACAAAGAAAATATAAAAAACTCTTTTATATCTTAGTTGCTCATTAAGTTCGTCTTTGCTTGTTGATGGGAAGTTTTTGAAGAACAACGATAGATGCATGAAGCTGCTTTGGGTTAATGTTGGAGGTAAAGCATAGTATGTATATTTTATTACAATAACATATCCTTAATATCGTCCACATATTATGTACACAACTGCTTAATTTACTCTACCTCGTATTGATAAAAAGTGAGCCGATAGATTCCATCTAGTAATAATAGAGTTTAATATGAAATCACTATGTTACTGACCGAAGCAAAGACTGGTTCAAGATTGTAATTTTTGCAAGTACGCTTAGTTAAGATCGAAAGAGTTGTAGTAATTGGTAATTAGTTTGGTAGTGGTTGTTTTTTCCTCTAATCGCTGGTAATCTGGAAGGCGTAGCTATGCACAGTTTGGTAGACGAGGTCAAGGGGCTCCTATCCTATCAGCCCACAGACGTCTACTGCTGGACGTAGGCCTCCCCAAGCTTCGCCACAAAGATCGGTCCTGCGCAGCCTGCATCCAGTGGATCCCCGCGAACCTCAGTAGGTTGTCGGTCCATCTTGTTGGAGGCCTACCCACGCTACGTCATACGGTACGGGGTCGCCACTCAAGAGGCTCGGTCTTAGAGAAATTGTCAACACAGCCCCAGCAAGAGCAGCGATTCGCTCATTCGACCACCGAAACCACAGATAACCCCCAATACGTGACCGACACGGAATAGCCACCCACTGAGAAAACCACCGAGAAACTCCATGGGTTGTGTGTGTCGATTAGGTTGCATGTCGAACACTGCTTGGAGTGCCTAAAAGCACCTAGAGTGGATCGGAAAAATCTGCATGACATGTTTAGGGTGACGGTGGCTGGGTCGGAAATATAATTCGAGGCGGCCACGATAAGAGGGTTATCATGCCACCCCGTATTGTCGAAGAAGCGTTCTGTCTTCAGATGCGACTTACATAGGTAGCGGTTGTAGTTGGATATATACGTAATCAAGTAAAAAATGAACAGACTTCATGTTGGTTTCTTACTTTGCTTATTTCCAATACTGCTTAGTACCAAAAACTAGTTTTTGCTTACCTCGTAGGATCGTATCTAGTGTCAAATCCAGGAACGTTCACGACATTCCATTCGTCCTTCGCTTTGGCATAGCTAAAGGAGATCTGATCCCTAAATGTCTCCGGAGGAAGAAGCTTCATCTGCTCCAAGTGAGAATGAAACTCCGGGACCAGAGTCAAATTCTTCTTCATTAGATGCTCTAAAAATAAATTGATTCTCATTAAAACTAAATAAGATAATGTACCAGTTAGACTTGATATAAGACCTACCTATAATAAATCCTATAGACACGTCATCCGGTAACCGTATGCCTTCACAAATACTTATAAATCTTCCACCGCTGAAAGAAAAACAACACTTTAACTTGAGGAATGAAATTGCCAAGCGTTTATTATTCAAATTTCATTAATAATTCCGTTAAAAAGGTCAGGAGTTGCGCCGCTTTCAACTCCATTGTGCAGGCATTTTAATTTCAGACAAAAGTTTTAAGCACTTACCTTGCAACAGGTAGCATTTTAAGAGCTAAACTTCTGCTTATGCAGAATCCAGCGCCGCCGGTGGCGAACCAGAACGAAAACATTAACTGTAACAAATAAAAACAAATAAAGTTTCGTTCACTACAGCTTTAAAACATAATAAACATAATAATTTAAAACATAATTCACTGCTGGTAGGACCTCTTGTGAGTCCGCGCGGGTAGGTACCACCACCCTGCCTATTTCCGCCGTGAAGCAGTAATGCGTTTCGGTTTGAAGGGTAGGGCAGCCGTTGTAACTATACTTTTTATTTTATTTTTATTGCTTCGATGAGTGGACGAGCTCACAGCCCACCTGGTGTTAAGTGGTTAATGGAGCCCATAGACATCTACAACATAAATGCGCCACCCACCTTGAGATATAAGTTCTAAGGTCTCAATTATAGTTACAACGGCTGCCCCACCCTTCAAACCGAAACGCATTACTGCTTCACGGCAGAAATAGGCAGGGTGGTGGTACCTACCCGTGCGGACTCACAAGAGGTCCTACCACCAGTAAACTGAGACCTTAGAACTTATATCTCAAGGTGGGTGGCGTATTTACGTTGTAGATGTCTATGGGCTCCAGTAACCCCTTAACACCATGTGGACTGTGGGCTCGTCCACCAATCTAAGCAATAAAAAAAATAAAAAAGTGTCTTCAGAGATTTTACCTTATTCGTTGGTTTCTTGTATATTTTGACCGGCTCGTAAACAGACGTTCTACCTAGATACCAATCTTCTTGGTGCTTGTAGGTTTGTAGCACGCTCACCAAACGAGGAACATTTACGTAGTTGTCGTCGTCAAAGTGACAGAACCATCTGTTAGAACAAATATATTGCGATCAGATATAATTAAAGGATACACGTATTGGGAAAGCTACTCAACAGAAGCTGAATAGCGATTTAAAGCTTTTTTTTTTGCGTAATAAAGTGCCCAATTACTTTAATAACAACGTGGAGGACATAAGAAGTAGTTATCAACTTGATCAAGACAGGACACTTGGTATTAAAAGATAATTACAAAATTGTGCTTTAGATGCGGGCTGCGTCGAACTGTGGAAGTGCTGCTGCCAATATAATTAGCTTTGCGGTATAATTTACCGACATTACGTTCAGTTGCAAATAACAGCGTTGCGTCTGCGCAATCCATGACCACATACTGCAGGATGGCGTACGACAAATGACTCCGATTTATAATCTAGATCTGGTTACTGAATATCGAGTTTACATTTGCGAAATTGGATACGTTAATGTTCAGTTCTTGCAAGACAAGCGTTTAATTGCAGGTCAGAGGACGTAATTCGCGTTCCGGCGCGGATTATTGCGATATTAGGTTTCACGTACGTAGAAATATTTGGTAATTCAATTATTATACGAGTATAATTAAAGTCATTGACTAAGATTGACTTCCACGGTGAAGGAATAACATCGTGTATAATAATCAGACCCGCAAAATTATAATTTGCGTAATTACTGGTGGCAGGACCCATTGTGAGTCTGTGGCGGGTAGCCATCATACAACGCAAGATAATTGACAGATGCCTGAATCTCGCTTACGACATTTTCAAGATAAAGCGCATATATACAAGTTCCGAACAACAACATTCGGGACCGGCGGTCTACCGAGCAAATATCACCCGCTCGGTGGAAGATCTTCCCTTTGTCGTTTAGGCTCCAAACTGGTGACCCCGACGTGATGTGAACACGCAACCTTCTCATTCATCATCAGTGCATCAATAACTTCGGCTACCACAATCCCCGCATTGTCGCAGATAAAAGCACGTCATTGACAGTCGTCCCACAGCAAGCCAGCATCGCAGCCTCAACAGGACTATCGCAGCCGACTCACCGCGCTTCCTGGTCCTACGGCACGCAACTTCACTGCCTCATCACGCCACTACAGTTCATCGCAGCCCACGACCGGGTCATCAACGCTTGGGGTCACACATCTCCGGCGTGGCAGCTCTGCATCAGATGGACTACGCACGACACGCACGCAACATTCAAGCTCAGTCTCGACTCACCGCAGACTTCGAGCAGCACTGGCGACAATCACGCAGCATTCAGCTCAGTTTCGACTCACTGCAAACTTCGAGCAGCACTGGCGACACGCACGCAGCATTCAAGCTCAGCCTCGACTCACCGCAGGCTTCGAGCACCACTGGCTCTTGCAAGCTAATCTCAGCACGGACAACGCTAACTAAAAATGACACGACCTTCAGTCTCGGAGGGGAGTGATGTGGCGGGTAGCCATCATACAACGCAAGATAATTGACAGATGCCTGAATCTCGCTTACGACATTTTCAAGATAAAGCGCATATATACAAGTTCCGAACAACAACATTCGGACCGTCGGTCTACCGAGCAATATCACCCGCTCGGTGGAAGATCTTCCTTTCGTCGTAAACTCCCCAAAAGTCCGCGCGGGTAGGTACCAGGCGTTTCAGTTTGAAGGGTGGGGCAGCCGTTGTAACTATACTTGAGACCTTAGAACTTATGTCTCAAGGTGGGTGGCACTTTTACGTTGTAGATGTCTATGGGCTCCAGTAACCACTTAACACCAGGTGGGCTGTGAGCTCGTCCATCCATCTAAGCAATAATAAAAAAAGTTATCACTAGGCCCAATGAATTCAAAGTTTCATTTTACCTAAAACAGAATTCAAATTACTCGAAAATAATTAGTTCTTGTTCTAAATGGACTTTTCAAATTTGTGTGCTATAAGTATTATTAAAAGAAGCGAATCGATAAAGTTTTAATTCGCGAAACAAACCAGTTCCAATCCTAAGTTGTTTACAATAAAGGGACGATTAAAATGTTTGGCCATGTTGTTAATGTCCAGAAGAGGATTAAGTCGGGGCAAGTAATTCCTGCGCAAGGCCAGGCCAGTTTAATTCACAGGATTTGAAAATATAAAGGGTGTTGGAACGTTGAAGACATTTTTAAAATTATTCATCTCTAATTAAATGCAATATCCTTTTTTTTCCCTCTTTTAAAAGGGGAATATTGAAATCAACCGCTAAATTTCCTTTCAATTATGGTTTTTCGTAAGTCAAAACCAACATGATTAACTTTGCTGTATTATAATACTAGGATTCGTCTTTTTCAATACCTTTTTATTTACAAAGACGTCCCGGACAAAAAATCACCGCTGTGGTCGCATGTTTTTAAGTCTCAATTTTATGGTAAATTTGCTGCGTGGACAATGTGTAGCGAAAGGAAATTAATGGCCGCGAGTAACGAGCCTTGTGCTTGTGCGACACGTTTGAATAAAAATTCCCGAGCGATACAATAGTATATTTGGTTTAAACACTCGTTCCATAGCGAATTCTTAATGCCACGCCGCGTTTAATTAATAGCTTCACTTAGTTTCGATTGGATAGAATGCCGTTTTAATTACATTCCGAGCCACAGTAAGTTTTTTCTTATTGTTTAGTTTGTTACATGATCTGTATTTAATCGGGACTAAAAATTCAACTGTGGGAAGAACATAAGTAGGTTTTAACAAAAACATCAACGGTGTTCTGTGTAAACGCGTGAAAATTGTTGTGAGCCCCAAAATAATATTAGATATGCTCTCCAAAAACCATTAGCGTTTGTTGTGTATATTTAAACATCGAACTTGGTCGTTGTCCATAGATTAAAGGGGCCTTCGACATGCTCACTGTTTGGCGGAAAACCCTTGAGATTGGATGACTGAGCAAATTCTACAGGTAGCTTTTTCAATGGCTCTACACTTTTTTCATCTTTCTCAAGTATATTTTATAAGGCATCTACAAAAGAGGGTCGCGAGGGAGAAACAAAATTCGCTTGTTGGCAGAAAATGGCATCTTAATCTGCTTTGAAACTGCTTCACGCAATCTCGAAATTTCTCGCCAGCATTCTCGGTAATTTCAGTCGTGCTGTCATGTGTAGAGTCTAAAATATTTGCCAGCTAAATTCCATTTTGTATACTTATTTCATAACTGCAACTATATTTTGTACTACTCTATTTTAAGACTTTTTTAATGAATTTTATTTTTGTATCAATTGTTTTGACAAAACATTCATTTAAATGGTGGTTATATATAATATTTATTATATATAATAATTTATATAGGATACATTTTTTTAAAGTATAGTCAAGTCGCATCACCGCGCACGGCGATGCTCTTTCAATATTTGTAAAGATGGCTTCCTAAAAAAGCAGAAGTTAAGAGCGTCTTGTTTTTGTAAAATAGAATAAACTTTAGCTAACAGCAGAGTAGCGTAGTTTGTACGGTCATAGTCACTTTACAAGAAAAACAATCGGATATTTTTTTTGTTTTTTTTTTCAAACGTCCTACCAAACTATGTTCAAACAAATTTGAATAGACTGAGAATTTAGTAACTAGAATTTATACGTAAAAAAAAACTATAATAATTCGATACACTATTTATGAGAATTAGCTTGAAAAAATATGAATATTTGTAATAATTATATTAATACGTGAAGCAAAAACTTTATATCCCTTTTTACGAAAATTGCGTGGACGTAGGAGTATGAAATTTTCCACACTTATAGAGAATATAGAGAAGAAGTGCACAGTGCTAATATTTTTTTTAAATAATGCATAAAAGATACATTAAATCCACAAAGAAAACATTACACACACTACATACCATGTATTTGACGCACACACGCATGCATACTATTTATTGTCAAACTTTTGTTCTTGACATCTGTTCTCAAATTGAGAAAATAGATTAAATATTGTTTGTGTTTGTTAATATTTTTTATAATGTAGTCTTGGCGAAATTTGTGATTATAGAAGTTTAAAATACAATCATAACAGTGTACAAACTTACAATTCCAATTAATTATAGTCGAATTTCGACTACTGCGGGACCTCTAGTTTATATTAATCGATACAATTTTAACACAACTATTCTATTTAATGAGGCTGTCTAGCAGTACGTTGGTCGGCACAGTGTTATGTGTACTAATTCTTAAAGGTTTCCCTCATATTAAAAGCTGAACATTCCATATTAATGATAGGTATATCATACTAACTTCGTCAGTGTATAATAATTATTAATTTGATTAATTACCATCATCATTTAGCTGAGCTAAACACATCTTGATTGCGTTATAATTGCTTGTACGTGTACATAATATGTCGTTTGAAGTACAGGTAATTTAGCATCATCTCTGTATCTCGTTTCGTTTTGATCATCATTAATAAATCGAATGAACGATTCGGTATCATCAATTAACCATTTATCATTCTGTGATTCAATGGCTTTAATAAAATCAGTGAGAATTGGTCGAACATCATGTTAGTGGCCGTTTGCAGGTGTTTTTTGGACTTACTTGTGTAGTACTATAGCTAATTTATTATTCGTTTATTTTCTCTATAATATTCTCAAAGCCATTTTATTGTAGTGTTTGCACTAATTACTGGTGGTAGGACTTCTTGTGAGTCCGCGCGGGTAGGTACCACCTCACTGCCTATTTCTGCCGTGAAGCAGTAACGCGTTTCGGTTTGAAGGGTGGGGCAGCCGTTGTAACTATACTTGAGACCTTAGAACTTATATCTCAAGGTGGGTGGTGCATTTACGTTGTAGATGTCTATGGGCTCCAGTAACTACTTAACACCAGGTGGGCTGTAAGCTCGTCTAGCCATCTAAGCAATAAAAAAAACACTAAATAAATAAAAATGAATAAGATCTATAAATTATTATTTAAATGACCCAACATTGAGGAATGATATTGAGTAAACGAAGCTGTGAGAAATAACTATTGAAGTTGGCATGAAAGTATACTTAACTACGTCTTGTAATGATAAAGAACGTGCGTTTTTTGTTAGAGGCAATACTGAGTGAGCATAATTGTCATCTATATCAAAAAGATGATAAATATACATATCGACGCTTGAAAGGCAAAAGTGACTAAGCGACAATAACTGCTTTGTACATAAATTATAACCATTTTCGATGTGCAAAAAAAAGATATTTCTAGGTCTATCAAAATCATTTCAATCCTACAGCTAGATTCGTTAAAATAAAATTTGTTTTCAGGTATTTCAACTTTAAGCAAGCGCTTTTCAAGCGTCGATATGTATGTACCTATTACGTTGCTATAACTTATTTCATAGTTGAAATTAATATATCCTCAATTCTCTTAAAACTTCCGACATATTTTAAAACAAAAACGCAACGTCGGAGGCGTCCATGGAAACTTGTTATACGTACCATACGTTCTACTATCTTCGGTAAACTTCTCAAGTGCTATCCAAAACAATCGAGCTTGACCAAACAAACAAATAGATTAGCTCTTTCAAGATTTAAAAACATAGAAACCTTATTTATTAGAGAACTAGCTGACCCGGCAGACTTCGTAGTGCCTCAATCGATGAAGAAAAGACCTAAACTTTTGTATAAAATAAACTTGAAACAAACAAAAGGAATCCGACCGACGGGGGACACATCAAAAGAAAAACAAAATTGTTATTTTTAATTAAATTCCGAGCATTTTCATATTCATCAACCTTTTAAACCTTCTCTGGACTTCCACAAATAATTCAAGGCCAAACACTAGCCAAATCGGTCCAGCCGTTCTCGAGTTTTAGCGATACTAACGAACAGCAATTTTTATATAGTATATAAGATAAAGTAGAAATTTAAAAAAATACTGGCATATATTACTCACTTTTTACCACTCTCGAGAAACCGGTCATATTCAACGGACATTTTGCAGCATAGATGTTTACGTTGGTGCGACGCAGAGCAATTTGTATTCACCATGTGGCCATCTGAGGACAATGCACGACAATGATTCTTGAGCCACGTTATAATTTCATGAATTTTATGTTCGTGTTAAATTTAGTGTGTAGTTTATATTCCAGAATTATCAACAGGCATTTTGTAGGCCTTTTTGGCTGTAGCGAATGTAAATCTTATTTACGGTCTAAAGATTTCGTAGCTTCGTCAAATTTAATAATGTGCTGATATTCAAAGTATGAAGACCTGTGCGAGTTTTTTTTATAAAATACTTACCTAACGAAAAACTTACTAACCTAAGTCACGAATGACTTCTACGATGAAGGTATGACAGTCTAATAATACCAGAGCAGTAAATTTTTGAAGATAAGTTGTGCGGTAGCCTTGTTAGGTACTAAGTACAGCTATTATCTTTTCGCTCCGAACTAATCATCCAATGGCAATCATAATTCCAATAAAATAAGGTTTTTGACTTAATGGCTCATGTTGATAATTACCGAAACTAATAGACATCACAACATGAGTCTCATAAAGTCTTACTGGTATTGTTTTTGTATAAATCTGTCTTTTAAGAATAATAGCCAAACAAACTATTAACATTTAAGATGTTCTTGTCGAGCTTACTTAATGAAGTTTACTCCTTTTAAGCTTACTAAATCTTACTTACTCGTCTGATTTTGGTGTTGTTTCGTTTCTGTGTCCGTGAAGAACCATGTCTAGAACAAAGAAAATTAATAATGTTAATAATAATAATAATCGAAGAATTACCTAGCCGTTGTCGGCGGTTACAGGAGTCTTAAGACTACCAGAAAGCATTACGCGAAATCTCGAGACATAAGCAAGAAGTCTCAATAGTATTGAATTGGCTGATCCTTCAAATCAAAGGGCATTATGGTTTCGCCACAAAAAATTCTTCAACATCAGTACTTAAATTGATATATTTTCCCGATTTTCTTTCATTATGGAACCATGCATGAAAACTTCTCGTTAGCCATTTAATTGGGTCTGAGTTCCGGTTTTTAACACTGGAGTAGTCGCACCACTTGATACAAACATACATAGCTAACTGGTTTCTGAATAACACAGCTAATGTATCGAACAGAGAGCTAAATATCCGTTATTGGGGTGGAAAATCAACTATCTTGTTGTCGGTTAACAGAACACATTCGGCAAGTTATATCTCGTGCTCTTTAAATACTTTTACGATGTAGAGTTAGCTGGCACACACAATCTAATGTTTTCTAACGAAATGTTGTACAGTTTTATGAAAATATCCTGAGGCCTAATACATTAATTCTTCATAATCTATACTAATATTATAAAGAGGAAAGATTTGTTTGTTTGTTTGTATTGAATAGGCTCCGAAACTACTGAACCGATTTGAAAAATTCTTTCACTGTTTGGAAGCTACACTATCTCCCATTGACATTTTTTTTTTTTGGTCAGGAGGAAATCGCCGGACTTCCGCCCTCCACCGGGGACGGCGGGCGGAGCATGTCGGAGTCGAACCGACTAAAACCTCCTGTCGCTCAACAACCAACGTCCAAACCTCACATGAGACAGAATTCATGAAAAGGCAAAGGGGGGAAAGTGAAGTGTTTAGTGCGGAGCACATCTCTCCCATCACCCTCCCCCTCGGGACGCCGGACTGGCGGTCGTCGGCGCCACGACCACCAGCCCAGGCAATTTTTTTTTTTAACAAAAATTAGGGATCCTTACTGAAACTTTTGTTATAGACCCAAGCGAAGCCGGAGCGGGTCGCTATCTTTAAATAAATAAAACTTGTATTTAAAAATTGAAAATGTAAGAATTTTTGACAAAAATGTAGCGTTAAGAATCTCTTGCTTCGATTAGTCTAATCCAACAGTTAAAAAATTAATTAAATTCTAAATATATGTACGTTTTTAGTACAAAATTATTTGTCATTGAATTAAACTTTACATTCTAAAGTGGCATGTATATTATGTGTACAAAGGCGGACTTAATTCATTAGTGAGCTATGACCGTGTAAGATAAAAAAAATGAGTGTGATTTGTAATATTCAAACAAAGCCTCATTAGAATCCATAAATTTACCCACAAGGTATGTATACAATGCGTTACACACGTTGATTTTTTCCCAATTTTTTTTAAAAATTAGTTTCTTCTTTAACACCTACAAATACTGTAAATTTAGTTTTACGAACGTACCTACTATTGAATTAACCATTGAATTATCTTTTGATAAATATAAATTCGGACTTAGATACATTTTTTTACAGAAAAAACTATGAAGCTATTACATTTCTTAAGCACAAATAACAAAAAGTCATATTAATTGGTTTAAAATAAAAGCAGTTAGTTTTAGACCATTCTAGATTTGAGTGTAATCCAATGTCGGGTCCGTAAATAGCTCGGGACATAACGGCCTTTGTTCGCGACACCTTTGGTAAAGGTGGAATGCTTTAAATATTACCGGCGTACATTTCCACTCGGATTTCAGGAATGCCACTCCTGCCTTCTTACCGCGGTGTAGCTTTATGTATTACGTAATAAGGATTCGGAAAATAGCCGTTTCAGGCCTTAGTTTACATTTAAAGACCCTTATTCGACTCGTGTAGTTGCTGGTTCAATTTTAATAGTAAGTTACGAAATAATATTTTAGAAAATTATATAATTAAGTAAGTGAAATTATTGATACATAATAATACAATGCAAATGTTAGAATAACATGAACGCGAAGACAAGAAACGCGTTAGAAATGAATAAATGAATGAGGCACTAGAACCAAATGCGTAAACAAGTGACTTAATGTTGGGAAAGGGCTTAGAAGACCAAACAGACAGAGGAGTGGTTTTGCGAAGATTAGAGTCCCGAAATAGTTGAAATAATGAGTGAAATAAGTATATAGTGACAATGATTAAACTCAGTTTAATGTTCCTAATGAAATTTTCAAATATCCAAAATTACAAATTTTGGCCTCTTTAAAAGCAAATAGCATAACAAGAACTGTAAATGAATGAACGAGATTATTTGTAACAAGAAACGTCGCGTGGGTTTCTTAGAACCCGCTCTTTGTAATAACATTAAAATGGCTTTGATAAGGTCGGTTAGAAATTCTATATCCGGAAACTAAACCGACGGTCAGCAAACAAGATGTGTAAATACGATACACCACACGCAACAGATAAGGCGGTTTATGAAACATGAGAAATCGTGCATTTGGTATTTTTGTGCGGATATCACTCAAGTTGTCTAATAAAGATTGTCGAGTAAAATTATGTAGTTGAAAATATCGAATATTTTGAAAAACAATTAGAACATATTATGGTAAAGACTATGATTAGGAAAAGTATTCATAAAAGGGATATTTAGTTAAGTTTTGTCTTTGAATTTTACTGGTGGTAGGACCTCTTGTGAGTCCGCGCGGGTGGGTACCACCGCCCTGCCTGTTTCTGCCGTGAAGCAGTAATGCGTTTCGGTTTGAAGGGTGGGGCAGCCGTTGTAACTATACTGAAATCTTAGAACTTATATCTCATGGTGGGTGGCGGATTTACGCTGTAGATGTCTATGGACTCCAGTAACCACTTAACACCAGGTGGGCTGTGAGCTCGTCCACCAACCTAAGCAATAAAAAAAAATTTGTTGATAACAATAAGTGTGACCATTCACCAATAATACACAGGCCGTGATGCTTTGGAAAAATAAATCACGTTATAATGGAGGTATTGCAAATTTTTTTGAATTCGTTTATTCATTCGAAAAATACAAAAAAGGCAAAGATTATAAATCAAGAGCGGCTACATGTTTTCGACGCAAAAGGGCAAAATCGAGTCCACAATCTGGTCACGTGGACGGCGCGCGCCAAACTTGCCACGCGCTGCCCCGGCGCAGGCTATGCCCCTTGCACAATAGTTATGGTGCTCCTAGCTGGATTAACGGTCTATTATGCACGCTCCGAATTCAGGAAACTAAACGGACGTTGCACGATTCTTGCCGCTTCCTATTGTTTGCTTTTTGTTATGTTAATAAGGAAGTTTTGTTCATGCCCTTAGCTTTGGTAGCCACATGAGTTATTACAATATGCATTACTCTATTTGCGGATATCGTAAATGTTTTATCTATACATATAAATAAAATTGGAGTGTCTGTTTGTAATATTGAAATAACCGCTTTTTACTACATGCATATGAATATATATACGGTACATACACCAAAATTGCATTTTTTTTAATTTTCATCTGTCTGTCTGTCTGTTTGTTTGTTCCGGCTAATCTCTGGAACGGCTGGACCGATTTTGACGGGACTTTCACTGATAGGTAACTGATGATATAAGGAGTAACTTAGGCTTTACTTTTTTTAGACTAGTTTCGCCCCGCGGCGTCACCCGCGGTACGACGGGACATAACATCGCGGGACTCAGCTATCAATAATAAAATTTAATGTTTCCGAAGCGAAGCGAAGGCGGGTCGCTAGTAAACAATAATTATACCACGAGTATATAGCTCGGTGGTCTGTACTAAGTCATATAAAATATATGGTTTTCTAATGTAAAAAGTTAAAAAGAATTTTAATGTGTTGATAACCATTTACTGTTAATAATATTTTTTCTATCTTCTATCGTATTTTTATTGCCTTGCCACTTGATAAAATCAGTGTCTACAGTTCATGTACAATTTTCTATAATATTATTATTATTAACGAACATGATGTTCAATTTTGTTTTTATTAAATTGTTATATTAATACGAGTATTTAACTGGAATAAGCACTTGAAAAAAAGCCCAGCCTCTAAAAAAATGCTAAAAATTTTTTAATAATTTATTAAGATTATATCTAAACACTAGAGATGTCTTAAATATAAAAAAAATGCTATTACTTAAAGGTATTTATTTTTAATAATAATTTTCGTAATGGGATACAATTTTAAAATCTGGTCGCGCAACGGTCGGTGACTTGGAAAAACCAATTTCGTGTTTTAAACAAAATTATTGCTATAGTATAATCAGAATTGTTAAACAAACACGTTTTTCTTCTTTTTGTATAAATTTTAAATAAAATATCCAATATAATTTATGCATGGAACTGTATTCGAATGGCGATCATTATGGGAACCATTTTTGGTCTATTAGCTTTTTATTTATAAAGACTATTATTCTGTCTCGTTCGGGCGTTGTTTGATGCTGACTATCAAAAGACTGCAAAAGACAACGCTGCGTGACATATTTTCTTATGAGGCTATGGTGGTGTGGTATTAAAGGAATTAGGCGGGAATTTTGTGGGAATTTTTTAATCTCAACTATCCCCAGAGTATAGTTTTTAACAATATTACACGCAAATGCAATAAATATTACTTTGAACGATTTTGTATTCAGAAAATCAGTAAGATTATGGATATAGCTTTAAAAATATAATGAAGTTAAACTTTCAACTTATTTGGACTGGAAAAAAAAACCGTTGAATCTTGGTGCTGTTGTTATTCTTCAAAATGAACATTCGAGTTTGCGCCGGCATAAAGCTATTCGTGTCAATTATAATTCAAGATCTCAGATAATGAAGTATTAACAAAAAACAAAAAAAAAACTAATGCAACATTTTCACTAATTGTTTAGTTCTCAATTTGTGGTGTTAATAAATATTTTCAGCTACTAAATAGAAGTAAATATGTTGGAGAATTATTTCAACAAAATAAATAGCTATCTACGTCATACGGTCGTTTCTCGAGATTTAGATATCAACTATATTAATACGAACTGTCAGTTGGTTCGTAGTAGTCTTTTCTGTTTTATGGCTTTTTTATTCTATCATATTCTCAATCCTGATTAGTCGACGCAAGTCCATTTTCTAGGAAAGTGTCAGAGAGGCAGCATGCCTTACAACTAACTGTAAAATCTATATAAAAGCAATCTCCGCCTGGTGTAGTCTGGAAGGTTTTTATATTCTCTATAGTTAAAAAGAAAGGAAACCAATCTTCTTCTACTAGATGTTCACTTAAAAATTTTGATGTTGATTTGAAGATAGTCCGATTCTATTGATCTATGTTCCACTTATAAAAGGATATAGTGAAAGATCAATGAAAATGGATACAAAGAGTTGACGATAATCGAGTTTTATTTTCTCAACCTCCAGTGGCTGGTAGCCTTCAGGAGCTATTCCAGCTTCGTACTGCATTGAAATCGCGACCCACTGTGAATATACGGCGATAAATTCAGTGCGTTGTGTCAACTCACTAACACCTGTCTGCGCTACTTTGGCCACGTTACCCGCAGAGGTGTAGACAACTTGGAACGTCTGATGGTCACTGGAAAAGTAGAAGGAAAACATCCTAGAGGCCGGAGCCCCAAACGTTGGTCCGACCAGGTCGCCGAGCAAACCAGCAGACCACTTAGCGCTGCACTACACCAGGCAAGTGACCGGAACCGATGGAGACTGGCAGTCGACAAGCTGAAACGGAGTCACGATCCTCAGCAATAAGGGAGCGATGGAGAAGAGGAAGAAGAAGTGTCTATTCTAAATTTACATTAACGAATTCAATCGAATCATCGTTAAGTTCAGATCGTACCGATAAAAATATCTAAATAGATGTATTGGGAATGGCATGTTTTCCTATAATTCCGAAGCTATAACAGCATTGACCTAAGACACGAACGTCCCGCTGAGATCACTTCTAGTGCATTTTATTGAAGATTTATCAAAAGGAACCCGGAGCCCAGCCCTGCGGGGAATCTCGTGATTGCCTTGTTAGTCCAAATGTTAATTTATTACTGGATAATATGATGTCACCAAAACTTAACACGAATATATTATTTTATCGATGACGCTTTTTGTCATTTATTTTGAGTTGTTTTTAAAAACTATATACTATAAAGTATTATAATTCCTCTTGGATGTTTTTAATGGTCACAGTGTTTTGTAAATTAGTTTCGTTTTGAATAAAAGCTATTTAGTAAATATATGTTGTATATCTTCGGTATATGCTCTAATTATTTTATTACAGATTGAAACTTCTAACACTTATACATATGGTAAAATTTTCAAGCAAAAAATTTATAATATGTTCTTTCGTATGTCGTAGCCGAAGTGAGGTCATAAGTGCGGCTGCACCCAGAGCTTGTGATTTGAAACTATTGTCAGTTTTATCAAAATTTTTAGGTACCTACCTACTACTGTTAATTGTACGAATGACGGTTGCATTTAAGGGGCGAAAATGAAATTGGAAGTAGTACCTGTTCTTTTGCTAACTGGAACCAAGTCTTCAAGATGATCGGTAATCTTGTGTACTGATAATGTTTAGTTGTTTTAACACTAATAAAAATATCGTTTAAGGTAATGTTTTTGTTTAGTTCAATATCGTCAACACTTGTTTTAGTAATGGATTCAATTGATAGATCGGCCACTTGCACAACACCTGCCCGACTTTCTTGGAAGTTGAAGTTGACTCCTCCTTGGTATACTAATAAGCTGCAGTATCCTAAGGCTAACAGCACAGCTGCGGCCTTAAGCATTCTTCGTCCGCCCATTCCAAAGCAGACTGGCGCCAAAACGCCGATACGCTCGCGAAAGCCTCGGCGCTTTTTCGCTCATCTGTTGTATTATAATCAAAACACTACTGATAAACGGGATTCAAGGACAGATTACGCGGCGAGACATACTGCCAACTATGGAGAACGGTTACAAACTAAATAAAAATGTAGCACAGTCGGCAAAGACGCCCGCGCCTCCGCCGCCCCACCAGGCCACGTGGTGCGACAGAAAGCATAGATAGGTCTGTCTTTGTTACTCCAAGAGAAGGGTCTACCTGCGCGTGCGCCTGTCTGTCGGCTGCACGGCCGCCGGCAGCGACACCTTGTCAATGGTTCAGGTTATTGTTGGGTTACAAAATTACGTTTTCGATTTTTATGTTAACAACTTACGAATTACATACGTAATGCTTGAAATACGATCCTTCCTTTGTGAAAGTTTTGTTAAGTTTATATTTAAAACAAAGTTATTTTTATATTATTACTTAATATATTACTTTTATTTATGGATGAGTAGTTTGGAGATCAATGATCAGATCTTGATTGATTGATTGAAAATTCTTGATTGCACAAAAACATTGTACAAACGCGAGCTTAATGCCATGCAGGTATTGTCTTCCAGTTAGCCCTCGTTGATGAAGATTGAAGAAGTGCGTAGCTGTGATAAAGTTAATACATGGCGATAATTTAGAGAATTATAGGAAAGTGCCATGTCGTACACGGTGCAGCTTACATTTACAACTGTAGTGATTTGTAACTGTAAAGCACTTTTGGTTTCTGTTCGTTCTCTAGCATTCGGCATCATAGAGCTCTCTCTAAGGATCTCATAGATCTGGAGAATCCATAAAGTTGTCTCTAGCGCGTGCATGGTGGTTTGAAGTTGCATGAGCTGGGTCTGGATTGTGGTCAGCGGCGGCTACCATAGGTGGCATTGTTGTCTTGAATAGGTGTACCGATGCTGTGTTCATATATTTGTGTTTGGGTTTGGAGTATTTTTTTTTTATTGCTTAGATGCGTGGACGAGCTCACAGCCCACCTGGTGTTAAGTGGTTACTGGAGCCAATAGACATCTATAACGTAAATGCGCCACCCACCTTGAGATATAAGTTCTAAAGTCTCAAGTATAGTTACAACGGCTGCCCCACCCTTAAAACCGAAACGCATTACTGCTTCACGGCAGAAATAGGCAGGGTGGTGGTACCTACCCGCGCGGACTCACAAGAGGTCCTGTCATCAGTAACCGTTTATTTCCTCATTCACATACCATGGTGCTCAGACGGGTAACCTAAGGAAGCAAGATTGAAAAGTTTGAACTGAGACTATGGGCGCAGGGTACGTAAACGAATATTTCTCTCAGATTGGAAGGTCATATAGATATTCAGGTGACCTGATGTTCATTGGGTATCAAGTGAACGAAGAGTATGAAACTATCTTGAAAATGTCGTTAGTGCGATTCAGTTTTTTATCCAATACCTTCGATTCTATGACTAATACAATATCATGATGGATGAAAAATTTTAATTATATAATTATATAATAATAAATTTGAAAAATTTTTCTCCAACCCGATTTTAATCTAACAAACTAATTAGTTATCAAAACAAACAATGATTTATTTTCAATCAAAAGGAAATAATTAGTTGATTGTAAACATTTTATCCATGAGTAAATATTATTTGTAGATACGCTTCTCTTACATTAATGAAATCTAATGAGAGTTTAGTTTTACAAATAACAGAAGACATATTCCACGCGACAAGTTTACTTAACGCCTATTCAATTATAAACCAAGCCATTTATTTACGTAACTGTCTTTGCATTAATTAGTCGAAATAGCGTAATTTCCGCTTCCCGCCTAGTGACGGAAAAAATGGAATGCCGAATGATTTCACTTTGTCATTCTCTTAATTTGTTTCCATTGGTGTACAATGCTCTATTGTTGTGTTGGATCGGCGACCCGGCTGCCCACTGGCTCTCATCGAATCCGTGGGTGGTAATGAAATTAAAAGCCCGCCATTGTTAAGTTCGATTCCACTTAAATTATATAATGAAAGATAAAATTGGTCATCGGCCAAGTCGAAATGCGTGAGCGAAGTTTTTAGACGGAAATTTATATGCATGAAAATCATTTTAGCCGATTATATATAGCCGATAGTTATGTACCATACTCTATTCGTACTGATTATAATTCTCATTTCGGAAAAGCGTTTGTATCATAAGATAATTCAAAACTATAAAGCATCTGCCTCAAATGATCTTGGAGTTTTTTGTCGCATCGCACGAAAGATCGAATATAACTTTGAACCACTGATGGTTACTAAATAGGTAGATCAATGGATGAAGATCAAGATGTCGCAGCATAAGCATGTGGTCCGACGAAATCCGTTTCTCAATTCTCGGCATCAAGCTGCATCATGATCTTCATGACGTCAAGGACAGAGAAACACGACCAACAGCAGTCCAGCTCTAACAATTGCATGTACATATATTATATAAAGGCTGGGACGAATGGAAATTGAACAAAACTCTTTGTATCTTAGGTCACAAACTAGTGCTACGTTAAAATCTGTCGAAATTTTCTAGAAATTCGATCTTTCGAAATTTTTATTAAATTATTATGTCATCCTCACTGTAAATATAAGTCGTGGGTTTTATTTATTACTAGCTTTTACGTGCTCCTTCACTCGGTTTAGTGTAGAAAAAATGTTTTACTCCTTGGGCATAGTTCTGTTTTCTAGATGAAATTTACTTTGTTGTTTTTTTTTTTAATTTATTGCATAGATGAGTGGACAACCTGACAGCCCACCTTACGTTAAGTGGTTAACGGAGACCATAGACATCTACAACGTAAGGTCTCAGTATAGTTATTGTATTTATATTTCTCTGTATTTCTTACGTGTATGCTAAATTTCATGAGGGCCTATTGAGTTGGTATGACGTTAAAGCATAACAAACAAACATACTAACATTTCAATTTTCAAATACAGTAAAGATGTAAAATGAATTACTTGTTTCAATTAATTTTTCAATTACTTGTTTGATTTCAATTGAAAACTAAGAATTATAACCGAAATCTTAAGTAAAGTAATTTTATGTATTCGGAAAATAAAATTATCAATATTTGAATAAGATTAAATTTCGAATATTTTTAATTAGTACGATACGATACGTGATTCATTCACACCGATGTTAGTTATTACAAAATCACTATTCACGCTCGGCCGCCTCTTCAACGCCACATCACTGTTCATTCGGAAGTAAATTGGTCGTAATTAATTAAGAATCGAACTGGATCGGCTCGGATCGGTTTACAATGTCAGTTTTAATTGGAATTTCTATAAGCCGACCAGCGGGATAACCGCCGACCGAACGTGCCACAGTAAAGACTACAATTTTATAATACACTTAATTTTTATTATATCCACATCTGCCCCGTCTTATTAAGCGCGTAGTAACAATTAATATACCTACGAATTAAGGATTGTAAAACGTCGTTATTAATAATAAATTGGGTCGATGTTTCTTTTTTCTTTTTTTTTTTTAATTACTTCGGAATTTATTGATACCCAATTGATTTAGATTTTAACGAAAATTGATTTTAATTTTGGGACGAAATTCCTAATGGGAGGAAGCGGAGGGGTATCCTAACCGGGAAAAAACGTCCGTAACGTAAGATTTTTATTAGTTATGCACACAGTGTACGACTTAACTTTGTAATAACGTACAAGAAATAACATATTTTTATTATATATATTTTTATAAATAATTGTGAATAAAATAAAGTTGATAACTTTGTAAAGTAGTTTTTTTTATCAATAAAAAATCATAATAAAATATACCCAAATAATCATTTTCTTTATACCTCGAATAGAACTTAAAAATTAATATTTTTATAATAAGGAACTTCGTTCCTATCCGGTGTCCTACGACACCACACATCTTTTTTTGTTGAATTAATGGTTTCGATTATCTTGCTAAAGGGGACTTTTAGGATTATTAACTTTACTATTTATTACCTATAATGCTCACGCACACTACACGCTTAGAGGTTGTCACGTACAGTCAGAAGGAACGGTGCTCTTGGCGGGTTCAAATTCACATAGGCTGCTTGGCGGTTTGAATGTTGTCCTGCATAATAATAGAAAACAGGTGTTAGTGATGTTTTATTTTGTCGATGACGTTAGCGGATAAAATCTCGGATGTTCCAAAGCTATGCAATATTCGATTTAATTTTGAACAGTAATTACGTTGCATTTATTATTATATTTTTAATTTTGTTATTGCTTAGATGTGTGGACGAGCTCACAGCCCACCTGGTGTTAAGTGGTTACTGGAGCCCATAGACATCTACAACGTAAATGCGCCACACACCTTGAGATATAGTTCTAAAGTCTCAATATTGTCACAACGACTGCCCGACCCTTCAAACCGAAACGCATTACTGTTTCACGGCAGAAATAGGCGGGGCGGTGGTACCTACCCGCGCGGACTCACAAGAGGTCCTACCACCAGTAATTACGCAAATTATAATTTTGCGGGTTTGATTTTTATTACACAATGTTATTCCTTCACCGTGGAAGTCAATCGTGAACATAAGTACGTATTTCATACTATAACATCATAAGTACGTATTTCATTACAAAAATTGGTGCCCGCCTGCGGGATTCGAACACCGGTGCATCGCTCGATACGAATGCACCGGACGTCTTATCCTTTAGGCCACGACGACTTCAGTTCAGACTTCGACGAATGAAGGCATTCGAATTACGACTGTGCAACACTGAAGATATTTATAGAATTGGCACCACGAAAGGTACTTTACGATATTCTCGAAGGTTTCCTAATAGAACGGTAGCGAGAAAGCCAAATTGTATACTATTTGTTAATTGCGGAAGCGTGTTGTAATGAGGATCGCACACGCCAATGCGTCGGGAACTGCAAACCGTGGGAACAATAAGCTAACACGATTACTTAATTATTTCTTAAAAGCCTCGTTGTTCTTAAGTAGTTTTTCTAATGTTGAGTCCTGATGTTCAAGTTCAAGAACAGGTGTCCATGGACGACTTAAGAGATAACGTCGTACAGTAAAAGCCAGAGAGGCAAGTATACCTGTTAATAGTATGTAGTACATTGGAAATCCACACGGGTTCCTACGAAAATTATACCTGAACATAGTATGAAGAGTAAGACCTCCAGTATACAATAAAACTGAGTTTTTGAGCTCGATTTGATATCTGAAGCCAAAAGATTTTTAAGTAAATAAATTAAAAGTTTGTATTCATATTTTTGGACCTTTTGCATCTGATTTTGTGATCTGTATCAAAAACGAGCTTCTTGTAATTCTTTCTTTTTATCTTTTTTTTCTACCTAATCTTTGGTAGCCTAAAAAACTATTCTAGCTACGCTCACATTTGACCCACCAATGCCAGCACTTTTTTGTTAGTAATTATTTGGGTGGACGAGCTCACGGCCCCCATGGTTACCGGAGCCCATAGACATTTACAACGTAAATGCCGCCATCCATCTTAAGATATGAGTTCGAAGGTATCAGTATAGTTACAACTGGCGTCATACCCTTTAAGCCGAAACGCATTACTGTTTCACGGCAGACATAGGCAGGGTGGTGGTATCTATCCGTGCGGACTTACAAGACGTCCTACCACCACTAAAAGCCAGTAGGTTGTGTCTATAAGTTAGGTGGCACGTCCAACTCTTCAAGAACGATGAATTATGCTTGGAGTGCCTAAAAGCACCAAGAGTGGATCGGAAGGATCCGATAGGACGTGCTTAGGGCGAAGACGGCTTTTCGTTGGTCCGTCGTCTGGGTCAGATACGTAATTAGCGGCGGCCACAATAAGGGGGTCATTGTGTCGTGGTGCTTTTCTAAATAAGCGTTCTGATGCATTTTTCAGATACTTACGTAATGACTCGATTTTGAGATCGACGTGAAGATCTAAACTCCTCACGTAACACGGAACTCCGACGGCTATCCAACAAAAACGGGATTGAATGAACTAGAGAGTTTATTTGGGTGCCGGCCGAGTGAGCGAACACTATACTTTCATCTTTTAACCCTATCATTTTAATCCTTTTAATTTTTCTCATCCTGTGAACACGTGTAGTTAGGACAGGGTCATCTTCGTAATGGCGTCTAACACCGCTTCAGGCTCCTCACGGGACTCTTAGTGAAGGCACCGAATTTAATTATTATAAAAGTATTCGATTTCAAATGCTCCAAATATTTTACTAAATTACATTCATGCTACCAATTTATGTATTCTATTTATAGTAGACAACTAAAAATATACATACCATATATTTCCTACCGTAAAACGTCAACGCCGAGCACTGGGCGGCGGGAAATAACCCAGCCCCCGGATCCAACCAGTGACCCGGAGCGGGACCAGTTGCCGTGAAGGACTAAATCCCTTCGAAATACTGATGTGGAAGGACGTGGGAACCCACCACAATTACATCCCAAGAGAGTCATGGACAGAGAAATATTTAGACCGTTTCAAGGCCATGACCACGACCCTCAGTAATGAGGAAACCGACGCAAGGAGGGATAAATATATACTGTGGTTTATATTGACTAAATGGCAATTCCTTTTTAAATCGCTTGATGGTCAGAGGAGTTCACGACCAACTTGATACTATGTTACTGGAACCTATAGGCTATAAATATATCAACGTCAAATCTGCCTTTAGCCCTGAAGCATAAGGTCGAAGTTTCAATTGCATTTTGAAACAGCTGCTTCACTTTTTTTAAACCGAATTTGATACTTCGCAGAAACATGCAAGACGATTGCAGCTATGTTTGCTAGTCCACAATAAGCTCAACCACCAGTAAAATATATTTATGAGCGTAAGTATCTTTGCAGATTACGCCAACATGATCGAGATGTTGTCAAGGCCTACGCATTATTTTTTTTATTTTTTTATTGCTTAGTTGGGTGGACGAGCACACAGACCACCTGGTGTTAAGTGGTTACTGAAACCCATAGACATTTACAACGTAAATATGTCACCAGCCTTGAGATATAAGTTCTAAGGTCTCAGTATAGTTACAACGGCTGCCTTATTTTTCAAACCGAAACGCATTGCTGCTTCACGACAGAAATAGCCGGGGCGGTGGTATCTACCCGTGTGGACTCACAGGAGGTTCTACCACCAGAATGACTCCATAGTTAAAAAATAGCATCATGTAATGAAAATCAACATTAAAAATTATACTCATATAATTGTATAATTGTATTTGTGCGTATCTATTATCTATTATAGCAAGTGAGTTGTACGTACCTACCTCATGATTTTGCTCAGTGCAAGTGACTGTTTCAAATTATACTCGTAATCATAACAATAATTCCACATGTTTGATTCCATTCGTAACTTCCTGCTTAATGAATGTTATTGATTTGACATCTGTCAAAACCATGACATTGTGTTTCGTTCGACCATGTTGTGTTCACTGATGTATACTAGCATTTAATAATCATTATCACTAGATTTGTTAACGGAATGTATGAAAAACTTTTGTTATATTATTATCGTTAGTTATTAGAATTACGTGAAGACGATTCAACTCGAATCGTCCAAAAAATTTTTTTTATCTATCTGCTATTAGCCAAGAGCTTTTTTTTATTGCTTAGATGGGTGAACGACCTCACAGCCCACCTGGTGTTAATTGGTTACTGGAACCCATAGATATCTACAACGTAAATACGCCACCCACCTTGAGATATAAGTTCTAAGATCTCAGTATAGTTGCAATGGCTGCCCTACCCTTAAGACCGAAACGCATTACTGCTTCACGGTAGAGATAGGCAGGGATAGGGCAGAGATAGGGAGGTTACTCGGACTTCATCACAACTCGCAAGCGAGCTAACGGGGCTGAGTCTGATATAACTTGCTAAAACCTTTTTTTTTTTTTTTCGGGCGGAGGACCGATCCTCCTACGAGGTCCCCGCGCCTAGGGGGCGCGCGGGGTATGTGAGACTCAACGATCTGCAGGTGTTGAGATCAGATCGCGGGCCCAAGGATTTTAGGGCCCACCCACTAAACGACTCCCCTGCACTCTTACACCCGACGTCCGATTTCCGTCCGGGGTCAGAACCTGGACAGAGTAGGGGGTTCCCGCGGTCAACACTACAACCAGACACGCGGCGCCACCCCGAGGACGCCCGACCGACGGGTCGTCGAGGCGTTAGTCGACGACCAACGACGTCGGTCTCCGCGATATGGCGGCCCTACCAGGCCGCCCGGGCGGTGCCGCTGGTGTTCCGGGATACCCCGCTGGGCCAGAACCAGCCTGCTGGGTCGGAACGCGATACACCGCCGACCGAGTTGCTCTTCAACAGTATGTTCGGCGACGACAGCGACGACGAAAAATGCGGACCGCATCGCAGTCCGCAGCCGCCGACGAGCCGTCCCGTCCTCCTGGTGCCAGCGCGCTAGAGTGACGGTAGCGTGCGGTGCAGCCTCAACCCCCTTAGGTCGCCCCGTGACCATCACCGGGAGGAGACTGCCTCCTCATAGGAGCTGGAGCTGGACAAACACCCTCCTCCGACCCCCGGCCCGACGGCGGCGGCACGGCGCCGAGAGGGAAGAAGAGCTCTCCCTCTCCCGTTCCGCCGCCTCCTTCCGCGAGATGGTGGACTCACAGAAGTCGAGCATCGCCTGCCAGGACTCGTCGCTGCCGAGCATCGTAGCCACGACGGTCGGAAGCGACAAGTCCGGTCCTATTTTTGCAACGAGGACGCGGCGCTGCTCCGCGAAAGCGGTGCAGTACGCGAGCGTGTGCTCCGCCGTGTCCTCTGCTACAGCCACTGCAGTGGTGGCACTTCGGCGTCAGCTCCCGCCGGGCGACGAGGTGCAGGTAGCGACCGAAACAGCTGTGTCCCGTGAGCACCTGCGTCGCTCGGAAGGTGAGACGTCCTCGGTCGCGATTCACTCAGTCCGAGAGGACCGGGCGGATCGCCTCGACGGTCCGTCGCCCGTAGGCGGGGTCTGACAGGCGGCGAGACCACGCCTCGAGCACGGCACGCCGAGATTGAAGCTTCCGCGCTCGAACTTCCGCTGCGCCGGGACGCGGCTCCCCCCTGGAGCGGAGATCGCATTGCCACGCGTAATCCGCAGCGAGCGCCTCCGCTTCCAGGTCCCAGGGAGGCGTCCCAGCTAGCACGCACGCCGCCTCGAACGAGACGGTGCGGTATCCATGAACCGCCCTGACCGCAATCGCGCGCTGCGGACGTCGCAACGCCGCAACGTTGTCGCGGGTCAGGGCGTGGCACCACACTGGAGCCACGTATAGTGCCATCGACCGCAGCACCCCCGTGTAGAGGCGGCGCACCACCACGTCAGGCCCCCCGACGTTCAGCAACAGCTGACTCAGCGAGCCGGCGGTCGCCATCAGTCGGGGACCTAATCTTTCAAAGTGAGCGTGGAAGCTCCAACGACCGTCCAGTACGAGACTGAGGTACCGCAACCCGGTTGCCTCGATCTCGACGCGAACGCCTCCGATCACGAGGTGGGCCCCCTGAGGCGGCGCTCTCCGGGCCCCGTGAAACAACAGGGCCTGGGATTTATCAAGCGCCACCTCCAGACCCAACCGTCGGATCCTGCCGATGACGAAGGCCACCCCCGCGCAGGAAAGACGAGCAGACTCGCGCAAATCCTTCCCCCGGGCCACGACCAAAGTGTCGTCCGCGTAGCAAACTATGCTCAGACCCGGGAGAGGAAACTTGCTAAAACCTACCTTAACAAGAGGAGTGCTTCGCTGAATCCACTCTGATTAGAATCCCGATCCGGCGAGAAACGCACTGGGTTGTGTCTGTTATTTAATTCACTGAATTAAGTTGCTCGTCGCAGAGTTCGACGTGCAACTTCGTTAGGGTTCGACGAGAATCTCAAGAAATAATGTTAATTGTTATGAACATATAAAAACCTTAACTATACTGATATCTTAGAACTCATATGTCAAGGTGGGTGGCGGCATTTACGCTGTAGATGTCTATGGGCTCCTGTAAACATTTAACACCAGGTAGGCTGTGAGCTTGTCCAATCATCTATGCAAAAAAAAAAATGCTTCCCTTCTAATAATCTCCACTGTTGTCTTGACATTAGATTAAAGTCGCGTATGTAATACTTTTTCATTAAACATTACTCAAACAAAGAACTGGAATAAGCGTGAAAGCTGTCAATCGATTCAAATTCGAAATACTCGTAATGTTTCGTAATTAGACCAGAGAACGGGTAATTTGTGAAAGTTATTAGCTGTCGATTTAATGAATGGGCTTTGTAACTGATAACAGGAAATTTGAAGTAGTTTAACTGGAAAAAATATTGTAAATTCTATCTTATCTCTTTATCGGCATTTTCTGATTTATTGACATGAAAACATTTTCGAAAATATGATACCCGCTCCGATATGACTATTTTTAATTGTATGATAGAACTACATCCAATAGATAAATCCTGGAGTGCCTATAATGGGTATACCAAAGATATCAGAAACCTTTCCTGAAGTCAAATAACAACAAAAGTAACAGTACAGATATTTTTTTGTTTTCATATAAAAGATTATCATTCGAAATATGAACAAAAAAGTTTAATAGTCTTTGTTAGCCTATTAAATTTTTGGCCTCGACGTTTTTATATTAAGACTATGAAAATATCGGCTTTGAAGGTAACAAAAAAATAAAAAAAATATATGACAACACTTATTTCGATGCTATATATATATTTGCTCGTGGCGTTCTGGGTTTTTTTTGGGTAAAAATTCTAACCTTTGCTTCCTTTACTTCAGTTATCTGAAAACCCGTTAATATATTATTATATCTCTATTATATTTAAATTCATAGATCAAAATTATATAAAAGATCTTTATGCGAATATATGAAGTTTCTGGGACATCTTATTGTTTACAAATCGAATATAAACAATGTTAGGCTTAATATGGTGTAATGTCGTGCGAGTTAATTTTTGCCGGTGCTTTTAGGTACCTCAAGCACCGGTCACCGTTCTCGTCGAACCTGTCGCTTGCGACGAAGAGTTCGGCGAGTAAACTAACCTAAAGACAGAGCCCACTGAGTTTCTCGCTGGATCTTCTCAGTGGGTCGCGTTTCCGATCCGGTTGTAGATTCTGCGAAGCACTGCTCTTGCTAGGGCTAGTGTGAGCAACGTCCTCAGCCTAGATCCCCGTGAGCTCACATACTCGCTCTGTTACGCTGACATAGCCTCTAAAGGCTACCAGATAAGGTAGGAAAAAAACAGTTTTTGCCATCGGACGCTGTGCATTACGGACGCGAGCTGTGCACATTATACGGGGCGTTTATCAGCACTTACAGTGACACAGAAATTGGTGACGTCCGGAGTCGCACCACGAACTCCGACCATTATCCAATTCATACCATTTTGTCCTCGCTGCCTGCCAGTTCAATATAACGGGACGTGGAGAGTTTAGTTTATTGTTGATCTTTAAGATAATTGAAATTGTGAAAGGGATCATTTATTTTAACAAACATTTGTTGGTGTCAGTCAATCGGAACATCAATTTATGGTAAATGAATATGTTTAAATGTTTTAAAGACTGAATGAAAAATGCTCAAAGCTTTTTTTTTATTGCTATGTGGGTGACGAGCTCACAGCCCACCTGGTGTTAAGTGGTTACTGGAGCCCATAGACATCTACAACGTAAATGCGCCACCCACCCTGAGATATAAGTTCTGAAGATCTCAGTATAGTTACAACGGCTGCCCTACCCTTCAGACCGAAACACATTACTGCTTCGCGGCAGCAATAGGTAAGGCGGTGGCACCCACCCGCGCGGACTCACAAGAGGTCCTACCACCAGTAAAAATACAAAGCACCCAAAGGAACATAAATCTAGTAGTAGTAAAATCTATAAACATGCTCATCCAAAAGATTATTAGGTATTGTTATGATAAGAACTAAGGTTATAATTCCGTCTCAATATCATTTTCTTTTTTTACATATAAAACAAAGAGAAGGACCATATTATATGTTTTTTTTTAATTTCGCTTTCATTTCTATAATCGTATTAAATATTTCCGGCGTGATTTGAATTAAATTAATTTTGTAAACCGTTAAGCTGGTTCGGTTCGAAACTCTGACGGTATTAACTGGTTCAGTCGACATTCATCCGACTGTTCGTGATGCCTTATTGTCACAATTAAATTACTTGTGCTTAATTCGCTTATATCGATAGCATTGTTATTACAAGGTTATTAAAACACGATTTTTGAATCTGACGTTGAATTGACGTTCAAGCTGTGGCAGCGTGTATACAATCGTGGTATACAAACCAGAGCTTGTTGTATCTACTCAGATGAAGGTGCGTGAATATTCCATGCGTTCGTATACTGTTCGATAAATTCACTTGAAATTTTTTAATCACTGTTGTTTGCACCTGTGTGGATGTTTCTGCTATTACTAATTAAGAATAAACAAGGTAGCGAGCGAATTTACCAAACAGGTTTATTTTATATACATACAAATTTAGCGCAATAGCAGTGACGACTGTTCATATCAATGGGGCATTCTGGGGTATCATACGTAGCTAGTTTAGTATTAAAATGGCATAAGAATTATAAATAAAGCGTTTATATATAATACTAGCTGTCACCGAGCGAGTTCACCCGCGTGGTGAAGGATAAATGTAGCTTTTTTAAAGATAATAAAACCGTTTATCCTTGGAATGAGATTTTTCGGGATAAAAAGTAGCCTATATATGTGACCTAAAACCATAATTTTAAACAATATTGTCGACTCCTTGATTCGTTTCGACGTGGTCTTTTCGTTTTGATGTGCTGGCCTTTACAGCGACTGTAGACAGCACAAGTATTAGTATTATCTTTCAATTTACAAAATTAAGTTAATCATGAACAGTCTGGTCATCATTTCGCAAATCTTTGTATCGATAATATATTGATGTTAAATTAGGTAATAAACTATATTTTTGCTTTAGTTTATTTGCAGCAAACGTGGAAATGAAAGAAATATGTATTATAAGACGTAAAGCTGCTAAATTAGTGAAAGACAAAAACAGGCCAGTGATTACATTTGAAGATTCAGCTGTAATACATTAAACGCTACGAGCTGTGTGAGGTAATAAACGCGACGCCAAAGCGAATGAATGGGAAATTAAATAACACATAAGAAACGAAAACAAAGCGGTACGTGGATACATATTAATTGCGAGTGCGGTAAAAGAAGACGTTAACGATCGGCCGGCTGCCCAGCGGGTTTGGAGCTGTCTCCATTGTAAGATTCTTGAGGGTATACGATTTTGGTTTTTTAACAACGAAAATGTTGAAAAACTCGAGCCTACGACCATATTTTCGTATACTTCCGTTAAATGGTAGGTCGATCTGGAATAAATAACAAATTTTCAAAATAATTCTGTACCCGACATTATTATTTACGAAAAACATGATGTAGATGATAGATATGTCATTCGCTTCTAAATTACTGAAGAACATGATCATACGAAATAAGACATAAAAAGTACATCATGGATTGAATTTACAACCTAGGGGGTTATGCCAGCGTTTAGGTGAGTTCACGGGGCTCAAGCCGGAAGTGTTGCTAACACTGACCCTAGCAAAAGCAGTGCTTCTCAGAATCTACAACCGGATCGGAAACGCAACCCATTGAGAAGATCCGGCGAGAAACTCAGCGGACTATATCTATAGGTTAATTCGCTCGACGACCGGTGCTTGTGGTACCTAAAAGTACCGTTAATGGATCGGGAGGATCCGTAATGACGTGTTTTGGGCGACATCGATTATTTATCATTTGGTTTATAGGATCGGGCATGACTACAGGATCGGGTATGTCTGTGGTAAGACGTATTGTGCATAAGTACGTTCCGGTACCAATACGATCCGATTCCAATAAGATTCAATTTTCTACCGTTAGCTATGTGAACGGCTATATTAAATTTAATTGATCATAAAATCGTGTGATCTTACTAATGCAATTTCTATGAAGTCAACATATTTTTTTTTTGTTATCCAAATTTCTCACTAACGTTTTAGACTTGCAGTATCTGTAGCCAAAAGTATTTGTTGGGTAAGTTAATCAAAATACATACTCGTCGAATAGTATGAATGCATTGTCGGGATAATATTGTTAATGGAAACGTTGCCTAGAAGTGGGATTACCAGTGGAGTTAAAGTTTTCCAGTGAAGATCAATTAGACGTGTACCCAGCGGGATGTTATTTTGATCCGATTTCAATGTTTTAAATTGTCCTATAAATCTTCTTGTTGATACATTTATTTTACATTTCGAAGGAAATTCTCTCATTATTATTAATGCTCATACTACTCATACTAATTTTATATTTATTTGACTTCTCTTAAGACTAAGATTTTTTTATCTAATATTAAACTACGTAATCCTATTCTCCCCGATAAAGCTTGTACAAATCTGTCTACAATACGACCCGGTGCTGATATACTACTGACGGATAGTAGTGAGTAGTATAGAGTAGTTAGTAGTTCCAAAAGAGGTCGGGTCCTATCTTATGATTGATTTGGCATGTCTAGGACTACTAGATTAATGTGGACTTTTAATTTATAATATGAAAGTCATCACAAAATCGTAACGTTTCCTCCGTACATTTTGTTAATTGCTTTTGAAACCTCCTATAGCTAAAAATATAGAATCCACCTCCCACATTTAAATTTTTAAATTTTTGTATAAGGACAAATTAATATATATATATCTTCGAGTAAAACAAGTATATGTATGGGCTAAGATCTTGGCTAGTCCTTTTTTAACATGATTGAATTGGTATATACTTTGTCTGCTTTATCTCTTATAAGTTATCTTAAGTTGTGTGAATATTTTACGCAAACATGGTCGTAAAACACTAAAGGTAGTCTAAATTAAAGGTACAGTGTATAATACGTTCAGTTGGAAATGTGAGTAATATGTCCTTTCAGTATTTTCACAATTCCATAGTCCATTTACAAAACAAAATCGTGTTACACAAACAAGCGTTCGCTCATTCAAGTTCGTTCAGTCGAGAGCCACGTTTTGTTTGTGCTCACAATGAACAACGACACCAGGCAAGATTGATTCGGCTTTTGTCAACGAAGTGTTGTTTTGAAAACGGTGTCGCGTTTACCAATATGCAACATCGGCTGTAATTTCAAGCGAAAGTGCTCGATACCGTGGTTAGCTTTGGGAATATTGTATTGTTCTAAGTGGAGTCTGATATTGATATTTTTCAAAGTATAACAGGACACCTGTTTAAAGGAATTTCGTCAAAAGCTGGAGATTGAATAATCGTCAACAACCTACCACTGGGTAGCTTTGATACGTTTTATTTCTTAAATTTGTCAACGGGCTCACACCTGATTTAAAGTACATAGTTCACACGCTGGGGTTGCGGATAAATAAATGCTCCATCAAAGTACAACTTACAACTGTATTAGCACTTAGAATGCTTAAAACACTTCGCAAACACTTTAATATTCTTAATTCACTTCTTCCACTTCGCTTCAGGTAATTGGTTCGCTGTTTCGCTTTAGCCCACTGAGTTCTTCGCCGAATCTTTCAGTGGGTCGCGTTCCGATCCGGTGGTAGATTCTGCAAAGCACGGCTCTTGCTAGGGTTCGTGTTAGCAACGTCGTCAGGTCTGAGCCCCGTGAGCTCACCCACTAGTTAAGGTTACGCTGAAATAGCCTCTCAAGACTGTCAGCTCAGATAGGAAAAAAAAAAAATCGCTTCGAGTGGTTTCGAATACTAACTGACTGCATGCCATTTCTGCAACGCTTTTATAGTCGATACGACATCCCTAGATTCGTCGAGAACATTCCTCACAAGTCGAGTACCTTCGATGTGTGTTTCCGCTATCTGACAATAGACGGCGTTGTACTCCGCGAGCGTTCTAAATGCTACTAGATCCTTCGATATTCGTTCGGCTATTTGACGATAGATGGCGTAAATCTTACCGGCGTAACAGTAATTATCGAAACCTATAGATCTCGATGTAAATGCGACCACCATGAGTCTTAATTATATTGCGATTCAACTATCTCATAAAGCCACAGGTGACTTGCTTTATGGTAAAAATAGGAAAATTGGTAGTATTAAGTGCGTATGTAATTTTGCAAGAGGAAGCTGCGCCTGTGTCAGTGCTGAGAACTATGAGCGCCAGTATCTAGTTATCATCAAGAGAGCCGTCGATATAAAACTGATCAAATCCATTAATATAAATATATTAATGTACTGCCTTGTTTGTGTCTAAGTGCACAAGGAGCACTTAATTATTATATAGTAGTGTGTTAATGAGGGTATTTGATCTTCTTTTAATAAAAACAATTGCTAAATGCAGGTTGTATAGCAACGGTAGCAGCCTCCCCCCGGTGAAGGTCAAGGGGCGACCTGAGGGGGTGAGGCCGCGCGGCGCGCTACCAGCACTCTAGCGCGCTGCCGTGGAGTGAATAGAGCGACCGGTCGACGGTGTATCGCGTCCCGACCCGGCAGGCTGGTTCTGGTCCAGCGGGGTATTCCGGGACACCAGCGGCACCGTCTGGGCGGCCCGACGGGCTGCCGTACCGAGACGGCCGACGTTTCAGAGCCTTCGATTCGCCTCAAAGGCTCCGTCGGCTGGGCGTCCTTGGGGTGAGCCGCGCCGTCTGATTGTAGTGTTGACCGCGGCAGCCCCCCTACCTCATTCGGGTTCTGCACTCGCAGGGGAGTCGTTTAGTGGGTGGGCCCTAAAATCCTTGGGCCCGCAGTCTGCTCATAACACCATGCAGATCGTTGAGTCTCACATACCCCGAGCGCCCCTTTTGCGCGGGGACCTCGTAGGAGGTTCGGCCCTCTACCCGAAAAAATAAAAAATAAGGTTGTATAGCAACAGACACACAGTGAACTATATTTCATCCCATGTCATCTCATCTCATTTCATTTCATTTCACTCCATACTCTCCCATTCTCTCCACACTCATATATCATTTTTCATAAAAATAAGAATATACATTGAAATAAGACATGACCTAAAGGTTTTAGTTACCAGGTCATAAAATCCCTTAAAAAAAGTGAACTGACTTGTTACCCGACACATGCGCTTAAGTTCATAATTCACATAATAAAACATAATATATATTATATCGATAAATATCTAATCATAATAATAAATATCAAACAAGTTCTATATAAAGACACTACATAAACCGAGATATTTATTGTACTTCGACAGCAAGGGTGTCACAGGCGACATATAAATCTACGACTAATGCATTATTAATATCGACGTAAAATAGAATTATTTTTATCGCAAGACGGTAATCTGCTAATGCAACGAGATTTATTCTTGTTATAAAAGAGTATAGGTAAAAATTTATGATTTTTTTGTAAAGAAACTGGGTTGAGATACCAAAACAAACATAATGAGAATGGTTAAAAATCAACTTGAAAAGGAATTATTTTTCATTAAGTAATACAATACAGCTCGTTTCTCTTCCGATTTTAAGCTATTACCGCAGCCCGATAACACTATACTGGTGGTAGGACCTCTTGTGAGTCCGCGCGGGTAGGTACCACCACCCTATTTCTGCCGTGAAGCAGTAATGCGTTTCGGTTTGAAGGGTCGTGCAGCCGTTGTAACTATATACTTGAGACCTTAGAACTTATATCTCAAGGTGGGTGGCGCATTTACGTTGTAGATGTCTATGGGCTCCAGTAACCACTTAACACCAGGTGGGCTGTGAGCTCGTACACCACTCTAAGGAATAAAAAATAACTAGTCAGGTCATAAGTATTGTCACACAGTAAAAACTTTTCTTTTAGAATGCTGGCCACAAAAAAGTTTATTGAATTCGAATTTCGAATTGTTCATGAACATAAAAATGTATACTTTTAGAATTTTACTCATTTTTAAATATGGAGTGGACGCTTAAAGAAGACCGTGTTGCATTGCATCGTTGCGGTTACGCGCCAATTCAAATTTTTAACATACTGAAAAATTTGAATATAACCAAAAGATTCGTTTATCGTACCATCAAACGATACAATGAAGACTCTAGTGTAGATGACAGGTCAAGAAGTGGTCGCCCTCGGTCTGTTAGGACTCCAGCAGTGATAAAAGCTGTGAAGGCGCGAATTCAAAGAAATCCCAAACGTAAGCAGAAACTGTTGGCCCTTCAGATGGGGTTAAGCAGAACCACGGTGAAAAGGGTGTTAAATGAAGACTTAGGGCTTCGGGCATATCGAAGAAAAACAGGACATCGTTTGAATCCTCGTCTAATGGACCTGGGACTGAAGAGATGCCGCGCTTTGTTGAAGCGGTACGCGGGAAAAAAATATCGGGAAATTCTTTTTTCGGATGAAAAAATTTTTACCGTAGAAGAGAGCTACAACAAACAAAATGATAAGGTGTACGCACACAGTAGTGAAGAAGCGAGCAACCGTATTCCGCGTGTCCAACGAGTTCATTTTCCATCCTCGCTCATGGTATGGTTGGGAGTTTCTTATTGGGGCTTAACAGAGGTACATTTTTGTGAGAAAGGTGTAAAAACGAATGCAGTTGTGTCTCAAAATACAGTCCTGCCGAACCTTGTGGAACCTGTTACTCATACCATATTCAATAACAGGCACTGGGTATTCCAACAAGATTCGGCGCCAGCTCATTGAGCGAAGAGCACACAAGACTGGCTGGCGGCGCGTGAAATCGACTTCATCCGGCACGAAGACTAGCCCTCCTCCAGTCCAGATTTGAATCCGTTAGATTACAAGATATGGCAACACTTGGAGGAAAAGGCGTGCTCAAAGCCTCATCCCAATTTGGTGTCACTCAAGACATCCTTGATTAAGGCAGCCGCCGATATTAACATGGACCTCGTTCGTGCTGCGATAAACGACTGGCCGCGCAGATTGAAGGCCTGTATTCAAAATCACGGAGGTCATTTTGAATAAACTTTGGTGTCATAAGAATCTATGTTTTGTTAATATCATTTTGGTATATGAATGGTTACATAATGAATAAACTTGTTTCAATTATTTTACATTAAACATGTGACAGAATTTATGACCTGACTAGGTATTATAAAAAAAAACCTATAACTTAACGAAAGAGCTGCTGAAATTGTATTTATATTTTGCTTTAATTGTTCCGGTGTCCTAATAGTATCAAAACTAAAGTTGTAATTAGGATAGTTCTCCTATGAACGGCTGATGGGTAGGATAGAAATTGTACCACAAGCAAACCAGGGTCGCTCATCTGTATCTTCTAATTGGTAATTGCACAGAATCCTACATTACTTATTAGTAATCTTTGATTTATTTCATGTTAATTTATAAATTATATTATTATGTAGTTTTACTGATGAGGCGGGTTATGTCGAATAGGTATTTCTATCTTAATAATTTTTGCGAGGGTCTTGCGTTCGAGTTTATAGCGTAGGGGCAACCGTTATGCAATCAAACTGAAATTCGATCTAATGTTTCGAGGTGGGTGGCGGTATTCAAGTAGTAATATCGATGGGCCCACTTATCACATGGGCCGGAAGATCGGCCACAAATATAAATAGTAAAAATGATATATCTATATAGGTATATATTTAATAAAATGTATTAATAAATAAATAATGTTGAAATTCAAATTTAGTAAATAAACTCGCACGTATATACTACCGCCTATATACAATAGGCTCTACCATCAGTACGTTATATTTCGTGAACCTCACTATAATGCTATAGCAGTAGTAGCCAATTGATTTTTGATATTGCTACAAAAAAAAAATACTGGTAAAATTTTGGATTGAGATGTTTTTTGCGTTATCATAAATCGGCTGCTTTTATTTTCGTATCCAATACGCCACGTATATCATATTGTTTTTAACTCTTGCCTTTATACCCTTTAACTATACTCTCTTAACTATTACATAAGGGTATTATGAAAATGATACTTAAGTTTTTTTCGGACGATTGAAGCCGCATTCTTTGACTAGTCCGACAAAATGTCCCGGTCCTTTGTGAGGAGAGATGTATGAAGTCATTGATTTTACTTAAGCCCAATAAAATTTAATTACCGCACCGGGAAGGGTACGTCGGCTAATCCGCTATTTATTGGTTACAGTCCGGAATCGTGTACTAAACCCATCGGTATTAAAATATGGACTTGTTTTGCGGAACGCAGGAATCGCTGGCTCGCTTCGAGGTGGCTTGATATATGACGTAACTTAACAACGGGCGTCAAAGATAATGGGTTTATGTGCTATCAATATTGGATTTTAATATTACAAGTAATGAATGGAGCACACGAAAATATTACCGTGCCTTCAAGAATTACAATTCGTAGCGTAAAAGGCTTCTTGTTTTAAGCAGCATTTTGATAAATTGACAGGAGAGCCATTTAAAGTTTAAAATTTGAAAAAAATATCCTAACAAAAAAAACTTCTTCAACTATTTCAATGTAAGTAAGAGAGAGAGAGAGAGAGCAAACTTAATTGAAGTTCAATTAAAAACATCGAACAGTTGATGCTAATTACAAAGATTAAATGTCGCATACTAAGTGAAATGTCGTTTAAACCAAATGGCCTTTCCTCCCTCGAATTAAAAACTCATAAGCATACCTAAGCAATAAATTACAACTCAAACTAATCGCGAGTACAAAGATTAAATCAATAAAAGGTGATATCGCATATTAAGCGAAATGTCGCTAAAACCAAATGGCCTTTTAGCCCTCGAATTAAAAACTCATAAGCATACCTAAGCAATAAATTAAAACGCAAACTAATCGCGAACACGAAGATTAAATCAATAAAAGGTGAGTGAACTAGTAGTAATAGAACTCTCACAAAAATTTAACGAAAATGAGAAAAGTAAATGATATGCTACGCTAAATGTTTTAATGCTTACGAATGCAGAATCCACGATACGATTCAGTCCATAGATGAGATGTACAATTTTGAACAATGCGATTACGTACGTACGTATTATTCTCATAATCTTTGTTTTAAAAAAAAAAAACTATACATATTGGTAATTCGATATGAGCGTAACGTTGATTACCATATTAATGTAAATTAAGAAATGTTTAATGAGAAATGAAATATCAAAATTAAGGAATTAAATTTGTTTTTGTTGACAAAAAATGATAAAATAAAATAAAGTTTATACCTTTTTTAAGAGATATTTTCACAAATGTTCTTTCTGTTAATACCTAGTAATTGGAATATTGTAAAATGTCGAGAATCGTTTTATCACCGTTTTGAAACTCAATTTAAAATTCGCTCTAATAGTCTACTCTTAGTTGGAGGTCAACAGTCAATTGTTCAATAAGATTTGGTAAGGGTCAAAATCGTAAGGAAGATGCTTGTGCTACATAATGAGTAGATTTAGGTGCAATGTGCTCAACCTGTATAAAGTTGAGGGCGGTGAACTAATTTGTTAATAAAATCTTGGAGCACTTTTATACGCATGTATTGTTCATGCTCATTCAGGGGGAAAAGGAGGGAAGGGGAACAATTGTGTTACCAACTTAAAAAGAATTAAGTTTTAATACAAAACATGATGGATAGAAATGCCAACACAACCCGCTTGTCGGTTTACGGCTGTGTGTTGCACACTTTTGTGTTACTAAACTAAACAATGTATTTATAAAACCCCAATCAAACGGAGAAGTTCAATTCAAATTAAACATAAAAATATTGAATATTATAAGTCTGAATACCCAGCATCCAGTAGTTTCCTCGAGGTGAACGCAGTTACAAATCATCGAAAATTTTAGACGTGTTGTCGGCGTGATGTATGACGGTCTCGCTTTGCGTTCTCGTATAAAAGTAGCTCGTATTTTCTTCGTATTTTATCTAATATATAAAATTCTCGTGTCACAGTTTTCGATGCCATACTCCTCCGAAATGGCTTGACCGATTTTGATGAATTTTTTTGTGCTTATCCGGTATCTATGAGAATCGGCCAACATCTATTTTTCATACCCCTAAATGTTAGGGGTAGTCCATCCCTAAATTTTTTTTTTTATTTTTTAGACAAAATTTTTAATTTCTATTTTTTTATGATACAGCATACAAAAATACATACAACCCTAAATTTTCATCTCTCTACGATCAACCCTTATTTTTTATTTGCTAATTAAAAACTAAATTTTTTTGCAAGAATTTTGTTTTTATTTTGTGATGACTTAGTATAAAAAAATCCATATTACTCTGAAATTTTCACCCCTCCACGATCAACCCCTATTTTTTATTTGTTAATTATAAATTTTAAATTTTTTGGCAAGATTTTATTTTTTATTTTGTCATGACTTAAAATAAAAAAAATATATATTACTCTCAATTTTCACTCTTATACGATCAACCCCTATTTTTCCATCCCGATTTTTATTTTTTATTTTCTATGCACAGATCCGCAATAAGGTTGCAAGATGGCAATCAAATATTATAATTGTAGTATGATAAATTCTTATTCAGAGTTTATAATTTCAAGTTCCTTTAATTATGATTTTTTTTTAATTCAATTTGATTTCCTGCCCTCGCCGGTCGACTACTGATCAACTATCAAATGATCAGTTATCCCCGCCAGGTGTCACCACTCATCCAGCAAACATCACGTAGTAGGGATGAGGACGAAGCCGGTCTCCTGTCTTACTCAGTATACATTTTTTCAGCCATGTTTCTTTGGTTTTATTTGTGTATCAATAGTATGTTCAGTAGGTCTGAGAATCGGCTACTATCTATATTTCATACCCCTAAGTGATAAGGGTTGTTCACCCCAAACATATTTTTTTTATAATTTTTTTTTTGGTTATAATGAGGTATAGTCCCCAGCACGTAACTTGGCAAGAGTCGCTAGATGCGCAGAAGTCATTTTTTAGGTCTCTTTGGTTGTCAAGCGGGACGCGGGGAAAGACGTAGCACCGTTCCGAGCGCACGATTGGTGAGTCAGTCGACTCTCCCCTCCCGCACCGCGTCCACGTTCCGTTCGCTCCCGGTTACACATGTGCCTACTAAAGTTGTAGGAACCCTTTGTTTATATTGAGTTTTTGTTACGAGTTGTTACTATTATTTTAAATTTAGTTTTTGTTACGAGTGTTATTGTTTTAAATTTGTTTGCAATGCCAGGACCAAATACCAATGACCATAATTATAGTCGATTCGGTCACTGAGCATTTTATTATTTACGCCAGTGACGACAGCGACTCTTCGTTATGTCGACGATGAGGAGCCAACTCCTTCCACCAGCTCAGGTCCTACCATAAATTTAATCCAAGGGGTAGCACTATTAGAAAATGATAGTGACGACGGCGACATATTTTTTAATATTAAGTATATTTTGTTAAATAAACTTTTTAACTTTTAATTGTATTTTATTTATAACACCTAATACACTTCACGAATTCCTCTCTTTTCTTTAACTTTCTTCTAAACACACAGGCTTAAAAATAAATTATGGCAAATAAAAAATTTAATAAAATAACATTAACATAATAATATATTATATGCGGGCAATAAAAGTGACCATTTTTTGTTGCAATGTACACTATGCGCGACATTACCCCCACTGCACCAAAACCTTGCCAACTTACGTGCCGCTTACTATATTATGTGGTTGAATGAGGTTTTTGAGAATTTTATATATTAGACTAGAATTTCCCTAGAAATCTTATTTAAGGCAACACAACGTTTGCCGGGTCAGCTAGTAGCATTATAAAGGTGTCATTTCGTAGCCAACGGTAGCGACAGACGCATCGGTAGGCGCTAAGAAGGCAGATGGAATTACTTTACAGTATTAATCTATACTAGTGGTCCCGTAGAAGTCGAAATTCGACTATAATTAATTGGAATTGTAAGTTTGTAGACTATTATGATTATATTTTATACTTCTATAATCACAAATTTCGCCGAGGCTACACTATAAAAAAATATTAATAAAGACAAACAATATTTAATCTATTCTCAATTTGACAACAGACGTCAAGAACAAAAGTTTGATAATAAATAGTATGCATGCGTGTGTGCGTCAAATACATGGTATGTAGTGTGTGTAACGTTTTCTTTATTGATTTAATGTATCTTTTATGCATTTTTTAAAAAAAATATTATCATTGTGCACTTCTTCTCTATATTCTCTATAAGTGTGGAAAATTTCATACTCCTCCGTCCACGCAATATATAGATATTAATACGTGAAGGAAAAACTTTGTATCCCTTTTTACGAAAATTGCGCAGATGGAGGAGTATGAAATTTCCCACACTTATAGAGAATATAGAGAAGGAGTGCAGAATGTTTATGTTTTTTAAAATTATGCCTGAAGAATACATTAAATCAATAAAAAAAACATTACACACACTATCATGTATTTGACGCACACACGCATGCATACAATTTTTTTATTGTCAAACTTTTGTTCTTGACGTCTGTGGTCAAATTGAGAGCAAATTAAATATTACTTACTGGTGGTAGGACCTCTTGTGAGTTCTCGCGGGTAGGTACCACCACCCTGCCTATTTCTGCCGTGAAGCAGTAATGCGTTTCGGTTTGAAGGGTGGGGCAGCCGTTGTAACTATATTGAGGCCTTAGAACTTATATCTCAAGGTGGGTGGCGCATTTACGTTGTAGATGGGCTCCAGTAACCACTTAACACCAGGTAGGCTATGAGCTCATCCACCCATCTAAGCAATAAAAAAAAGACAGCATTGGCCGACTGTCGTTGCCGTCGCCTGTGGTACTGCACCTTAAGCATTTTGAATGCTAGATATATTATACGTGCATAGAAATTACTAGTTATTTTTACAGACAAGACATAAATTCTTTGGTGTAATTATACATATTTTTTTTCAAATCCGAAGAGATTTTTTAATATGTTAATGATTGTTCAATTTTCTATAATCTATCAAGACAATTAGAAGCGATGGTTTATTTGGCGGTAACATTCGCTGAAATACAATAAGTAATCGGATCTTCTGTACAAAAACGTAACCTAAACAAATAAATGAAAACTTATGCATATGTGTGTAATGTACTTACCTAGACGATTAACGCAATGACGCTATCCACCTCTAAGTAGTCAGGCTTTTTGATTTGAAGTATAACGACTGTTATTGAGACTTCGATATTAAAATGGGTCGTCCAGTCTTGATATAGTTATATTATAGACCTTCTTCAATATCTTCATGCGCGTTTACATTAGCGGAGATTGGTCCTAATACCTAAAGCATTCTCTACTAGTCAACCAAGGCTGGTCTAAAGAGTGCTGAGGCATTGCTTTATTGAAAATATATATACATTTGAGTACACATGCAAAAGTGTGCGTGCATACAAATAACACACAACGCCGTTCACATTGTTACTATAAAATAATATGCAATGCACTGTACTTGTAGAAGAGATGGCTGTTGGGGCCGAAAATTTCTCGAGTGGCGACTGCACACGGTAAGATCCAGCGTAGGTAGGCCTCCCACTAGGTGGACCGTCGACCTGCTAAAATTCTTGGGGATCCACTGGATGCAAGCCGCGAGGGATCGGTTATGTGGCGAAACTAGTGGGTTAGGCTTATCTAGGAAAGGACGTTCGTGGGCTGAAAAACAACATAAATATACAATTTAGTAATATTTATAGAATTTAGCAATTCACATTATCTCTCTAAGCTGGTGATCTTCATCCACTCCCTCGTGTTCGTGTATGGTATTCCTCTAAATTTCTAACTAACATAAATACTTTATGTATTTGTCTAATAACTGAGGTTCCGCAGTAGTCGAAATTCGACTATAATTAATTGGAATTGTAAGTTTGTACACTATTATCATTGTCTTTTATACTTCTATAATCACAAATTTCGCCAAGGCTACACTATAAAAATATATTAATAAAGACAAACAATATTTAATCTATTCTCAATTTGACCAGACGCCAAGTACAAAAGTTTGACAATAAATAGTATGCATGCGTGTGTGCGTCAAATTATGGTATGTAGTGTGTGTAATATTTTCTTTATTGATTTAATGTATATTTTATGCATTATTTAAAAAAAATATTAGCGTTGTGCACTTCTTCTCTATATTCTCTATAAGTGTGGAAAATTTCATACTCCTCTGTCCGCGCAATTTTCGTAAAAAGGGATACAAAGTTTTTGCTTCACGTATTAATATATAGATATAGCTACAACTCTTAAAGATTCTTTCAACGATAAGTCTTCATAATGAAATTAACGCGAACAAACAGTGAACAACTTCAGTTTCCGTGTAACATGACCTCGTTACACTAGTTTACACTAAAACGTTGCTACAGCACATTGATTAATGACCCCAACTAAAGACTATTTGTCAATAAGCGAAGCAAACATACCGTGCTCGATACGACTCGAGATTCAGAGATTGGAAAAGACTAATCGTTGCCTGCCTTTACAGAGATTGACGTAAGCGATAACATTCAATATTTTTTTTTGACGTTGTAGCTAAGATTATATAATTGTGTGGATGTTAACGGGTTTTTGTTGGTGTTCAAATACCAGATGAGGATCAGGTATTATGATAGGTTGACCGACTATCACATAATTAAGGATACGTGTATAAGCTGCTCTCTGAATGACCATTAATCTCAGTTGCGGCAACGTATTCACTTTGATTTGGAGGCTTATCGTTTTCTGTAATCCTATTTCACACTAACTTAAATAGGAGCTAGTCAGTTCGGTTAGTTTGATTTTTTTAAGCATGTCTATCGATTTCTTCACCGTAACTAAACCGATTATGTCGATTTTTGTTTTGACCAGTCACATTTAACTCCAAGTTGATCCAATTTTAATTTGGGTCTGCTGATTATCTCAGACTTGAATTCCCAAAATAACTAAATTAACACGATTAATGAAACAATGTCCCCGAAGTGGAACTTAGAATTTCGAATGCTACGTAATTCTGAGATACTATAAGAAAGGCTATCTAAAGGATATTATTGTCTAGTAGAGAAAATTTAATACCTAATATATTATACCAACCCAAGGTATGATCATTCAATTAATGCCCCAAATGTGTCCACGGCAATGACTTGATAATTTTTCCTTATAGGAAAAACCAAATCACCAAAAAACGGTATTGTAGACAATGCAATCACCATATACGCTGGAACATCATAAAGATGACAATATGAAGATAACCATTTCAAATTAAAAGATCTTAAGTTAGAAATAGTGCCATCCAATACTAGGCCTAGTATATGCGGTTTTCACTTGCCAAGTGTCTTTCATAAAGAACGTAACGTTTTTACTGGTGGTAGGACCTCTTGTGAGTGCGCAAGGGTAGGTACCGCCACCTTGCCTATTTCTGCCACGAAGTAGTAATGCGTTTCGATTTGAAGAGTGGGGCCTTAGAACTTATATCTCAAGGTGGGTGGCACAATTACGTTGTAGATGTCTATGGGCTCCAGTAGCTACTTAACACCAGGTTGGCTGTGAGCTCGTCCACTCATCTAAGAAATAAAAAAATGTATTCCTTTAGCATTTTATCATTCTGGTGTTGAGAGCTTTGGTTGACGTAATTACAAAATGTAATGAAACTAATACCTACGGTATTCATGCGGAGCTCTTGCCAAATACTTCGAACAATTGGAACGATTGTGCTCGTTCTGTGCACATTTCTAGTACTCATTTGCCAGCGTTCCTTCAAGCTTTGGGATGCAATCGTTTCCACTGTATTTCTTCAGCGCTATAATTCGACGTCGCTCTACCAACGAGGTTTGTGACTACTGCGAGAAAGGTCCTTGTTTTATCCTTTATATTGCTGACGTCCACAAGGAGCTGCTTCTAAATGCCACGAATTCTAGACCAAATAGCATATAGTCAAACGAAAAGTTCACTTAATTATTTTTTATACATTTGTGTAGGGGTTATGTGCTTAGTGGACGTTTTTTAACTTCTCGATCGCGTAAAAGTTAACTCATATTTGTATGGAGTTGGATACACAGGATATCGCAAGGTGAATACGTCAACCACCTTGAGATACGACGTCTCAATTGTATCGTACAACGGCTGTTCGACTTTTGATACTTAAGGCTGCTCCTCGCCAATAATGGGCAAGTTGGATAAACCAGTGCGGGCTCATAATGAGCCCTGCCGTCAATGATTTCATAGCGAAGTATACTGTTATATGTTAATAATTTTAAAGAATCTATATATATAAAAATGAATTGCTGTTCGTTAGTCTCGCTAAAACTCGAGAACGGCTGGACCGATTTGGATAATTTTGGTTTTGAATTATTCGTGGAAGTCCAGAGAAGGTTTAAAAGATATATAAATATGAAAATGCTGGGAATTAAATAAAAATAACAATTTTGTTTTTCCTTTAATGTGAGCCCCGTCGGACGGATTTCTTTTGTTTGTTTTAAGTTTATTTTATACAAAAGTTTAGCTCTTTTATTTATCGATTGGGGCACTACGAAGTCTGTCGGGTCAGCTTGTCGTTAATAAATATAACTTTGTTTCGAGCTGTTTAAATTACGATAATAGAGAAGCTAACATCCGAAAAGCATTTTAAAGGGATGTTAAATTAAATCAAAACGATTAATAGTATTATGTTGTAGGTTTTTTTTCTTTAAATCAGGATTAATGTAATAATTTTCAATATGTTCCATTGCAGTTTATTATAGACGCTTTAAAGATATAATCAGCATGGAGTGTGTAACCATATCTACTTTTTCCACTACTTAATCGTGGGTACTTAAGCCTAAGGGGCTATTCCAACTTCGCGCGGATCGGTAAGTGAGCTCACGGGCTCAAACTGAGAGAATTGCTAACATTGGCCCTAGCAAGAGCACTGAGAAGATCCGGCGAGAAACTCAGTGGGATGTGTCTATGGGCTAGTTCGCACGTCGAATTCTTCGGAGTCGACGACATATCTACTGTCGTTGTATCCTTCGCTTGTTTTTTTAAACCACGAATGACGTCACACACGTCATTCATGTCAGGAAGTTGCCTTCAGTCGTATCTAGTATAGTCTGTTAGTAAGTTCAAAAAACATCTATTGTTCGGTTCCCTATTTAAAATAGGTATAAAAAAAACCGTAATGTTCTAATTTGAAATCAAATTTCAAAAATGATTAAAAGCCGCGCCCGCGAACCCTCAGAGCAATATTGTTTAAAAACCGTTGCCTACATATTTCGAGAAGGCGCCTAATTATCCAACTTCCATTTTCATTACCATTTTTGTCGGTATATCGCTTTGTGCTGATGAAACAAAAGAAAATTACGTGATGCGAAGCTTTTTTGCTCTCCATCATAGAGTAATAAAAATGTTGAATTAATTTTGTTCTGAAACTTTATTGTGGAGTTTAAACGGTTTTTATTTATCATATCAAAAATCATTTTAAAAAAATGCAAATTATAATGAAAAATTAGCGGGACTCAGAGAGAATTAATATAGTTGTAGTAACAACGAAGTGAAAGATATCTAATATTATAAATAATAGTTTAAAAAAACTAAAAAAATACGTTTTTATAGAAAATCCAACAAAAAAATTGAAAATATATTTTAATAAATTAGAATTACAAATAGTGCAAGAAAAAATGATTTTATTGTAAAAAAGGCGTGGGGTGCATGGTATCAGTAGTTACAAATATTTTATGAACAGAGTTATTTTGAACAAGGATTATTTTGTTAATGTCCTGAAAAGCCCATATTTTCTATAAAATCGTATTCTTTTTGTTATAATAAACTATTATTTATTTTTCACTTTAGTGAAATTTTAATTTTTTCGATATATTTTTGGAGTTTACTCCTTTAGAATCGATTTACATATATAGGCCCGGGGTATGAAAATTATGGGGACCAAAATCGTACTAGCATGTCACACGAAATGCGTTATGCGCCTGATTGGCTCCTGATTGCGTGATGCGTGCGCGCGCCAATCAAAATCGTACTAGCATGTCACACGAAATGCGTTATGCGCCTGATTGGCTCCTGATTGCGTGATGCGTGCGCGCGCCAATCAGGAGCCAACGCGCGGCCGCGTTATCGCAGGTGACGCCGGGCTGCTGCGCCGGCAGTCCGCCACAAAGCCTCGTACTGATCGCGCGTTTCTCTCATTATTGTATTTTCATATATTTGTTAGTCGTTTGTTTTGTGTCTCGTTAATTTGTTAATAATCTGTAGTGTATCGTGTTGTCGTAATATAGAACTATTTCTCGTATTGTTTCGTTTAATTTTTTATATCCAGTAAACTCCAGTCGTGCGTCGGAGCGGACACACACACTTTTTATTTTTTAAAAGTATGAATTGTCATCGGTCTTTAATAAGTATGTCAAATTTTGAGCTAATCCGACGTTTTGAAGAGGGTCAAAATTATGTTCAAAGGTTCCTTTACACACTAACATACCTTTTTTTTTTAATTGCCTTTGTAGGCAGACGGGCATACGGCCCACCTGATGGTAAGTGGTTACCGTCGCCCGTGGACTTCAGCAATGCCAGGGGCAGAGCTAAGCCGCTGCCTACCGCTTAATACTCTCCACAAGCCTCGTTTGAAGATGGACATGTCATAGCGCTCGGGAAACACCGTGGAGGGGAGCTCATTCCATGGCCGGATGGTACGTGGTAAAAAAAAGATTTCTGGAAACGCACTGTGGATGACCGCAATGGCTCCAGGTAGTATGGATGAACTCTACTCCGGTGGCGGGCGGTGCGATGGTAAAAACGAGATGCCGGTATCATCTCGAACAATTCCTCAGGGCACTCCCCATGGAACATACGGTACAAAATACAGAGGAAACCGAAGTCCCTCCGCAGACCCAAAGGTTCCAAACCTACATCTGAAGCTAATAAAAGCGTATTAATAAAGAAGCGTTTTACAAAATAATGAAAATTTACATAATATAATCAACCGACATACAGCAAATAGTATCAGCCCGCTGAGTTTCTCGCCGCATATTCACAGTGGGACATGATTTTGATCCACTGGCAGATGCATTTGGGCTATTAGGCCTCCTTCGGATACGCTCGGATATTTGGTAACAAAACTGAGCGCTAGAGATTGATCCGCCTGAGGACGCTGGATAGACCTCCGAGCAGAAAAAGTTCACTTCGTCCAGAAAAAAAAGCAACCTATAACTACTACACATATTTTAAATTTACGTGGCCTAAAGAATACGACGGGCGTGTCGAACGATACGATTTATCGGTTCGCAAATCCTCCGCTAATATATACTTAACTAATGTTCACAACTGAAATCCAAGATGAAGGAGTACCTAACTAATTTGCATTCTGTGATAAAAATTAAACGGCCACAAAATAAATTTAGGTAATTCATTTGGGTAATTCAATTTAGGCATAAACTTGAAGTCTCCAGGTGGGCTTGGGCATTCCCGTTGTGATGTTTATGGTCTCCGGTAACCAAGAATCGTCAGGCGGGCCGCGTGCTTCCTCCTGTCACCCGCCAAAGCAATAAAAAATCTTTTAAAGTGTGGCTTTGGAATTGACTAAAATCACCATTGTTTTATTGAAATTTTTAGTATAGAAACTCGGCCACCCCTAGAGCTCCTATAGCCAAATGTTATAATAATATGGAAAACAGCTACTTGTGATACTTAAGCATTTTGAGATTTCAGCATTGCGCCATTCCATAATTTAACAAGAGTCACGAAACATTATTCAAATTATACATTCATAAAATGCTTTTAAAGTTTCATTCTTACACGAAAGTCAAGCTTCAAAGATATCCTATTGTTAGTATCTGAGGCATCTAATATATCACTGAACGCCTTTTACACTAAACAAAAGCGGTCAGTGAAATTTGGCAATTCAAGTGTAGGCACTACAATGTAGATCAATTTTTCAAACTCATCTGTTGTTCTCTGCAGCCGGATTAAGAAAGTGAATTTGTGTTTTCCGCTACAAGAAAATGGCTAAAGGAACAAGGGCAATGTTGCAGGTTAAATGTAGGAGTTTACCTTTATTTGTGCACTAATAATTTTAGTTGGTTAATTCATTTATTTTTATTATCTAATCATATGACTGTTTGTACAAGCTGCGTTGCGTCGGATTAACCCATATTGTAAAGACACGGCTTGACGTCACATTACGTCCTCGATTTTTCTATTAAACTAGGGGCTTCGGGTCGCATCGGATCCCGCCGGCCCGCAAATGTACTGCGCATGCGTCAAAATTGCGCCAATTTCGCATTCAGCGGCCTCTGTCGACAGTACCAGTCCACTCGGGATCGGCAGAGGGATGTTGTGTCGTGGTACGCGTTCAACCGTCGGGAACGTCAAGAATTTGAAAATGAAATAGTTTCGGAAGTGGCGCGGCGCGTTAAGCAAACCGGTTGCCGGTTTCGAAGCGTTTCGTTTAAGATTTTATTACGATATAACACTAGAACTTGCGTTGTGTTGTGTGTTTAGAATAAGTTTTGTGTGTTTAATGTAGTTTAGTTTTAATGTAATTAAACAGTATTATACGAAATAAAAATAGGAATAGTTCGACTGTAGTGACCGCCGCGATTTCACAAAGTGGCAGTAGGTATAACCTTGACACGTTTTCCCGCGCTCGCGCCCCAGACTTGTTTTCAGTTGCACTCTCTCTTGACATTTACCGCATGAAGTGAGTATTCTATCGTTAATTAGCGTCACCCGGCAAATCGAAAGAGAAGAATGCGCGCAAAGCTATACCGGTTACAAATAAAGTCATGCTAAGTTATACTTGTACGCTTCCCTAAATTTAGTTGAGAAATTGAAAGACGAACTGCCGAAGTTTGTAATTATGGAGCCCTTGTGACCAATTTTGTTCCGAGACAGCCGTTGCTGCCAAGATGAGAATTTCAAAAGGTGAGTTGGTTTCTAATATATGTTTTGTTAACGCAATCATAATATGTCGACTATAAGGTTCTATATTCGGACACATTATTTTCCGATTAGTATTCAGATAGTACAGTAAAATTATCGCATCCAACCACTACCCATTCGGTATAGTGTCGTTACCTTATTTTCCTAAACTAGTTTTTCCCCAACTTCATGCCACGAGTATGGACACAATATTTTGGTGTATTAAGTGTTTTTAAGTCTTGGCTGTAGTTACATAAAATTAATCCTTCTGTAGTGTCCGCACGTCATTATAGCTGATATTTCGACCGAGCATGGAGCAGAGAAAACACTAAGCTATGGTCACTGTGAGACTTGGATAAATATGATTACCGTCAACCTTTTTGTTGTTAGTAACCATAGTTAATCACCTACCTAAACGTAATCGGAAAACATTGTTAGTTCGCTTATCCAAGTATTGGTTTCTGAAGAGTGGCAATATTGTGTGGATGAAGATGAGCCGAGAATGGAGTGGAACGGAGAGAATGCTATAAAAGCGGTGGTTTACCGAGAGCCCGCTTTAGGTTTCGGTAATATTTTTTGTGACACTTTTTGTAATATTATTCGAATCAAAACAGTTTAAAAAAAACGAAATCGTTTATTCAAATTAGGTTTTGCTAATAACTAGATACATTCTCGTATTTATATATTTTCGATATTTGACGAGAGCGTCCTGTAAAGAGAGCGAAATTTAAGTATCATAATTCCCAACCCTCATTTGTTATTTCACTTGACCACTGATTCAAGTCAAAACTTACGTCGGTTCAAATTTCACTAAACACTACAACCTACTCCTAGCGTACTAAAAGGGCGCAAGATGCAGTCCTTTTAGTATGTTTGCTCAAGTGGTCATGTGGTCTACCAGATCATATGTCTCACCAGAAAAAACGAAGCTTTCATTTGCTGCTTATATGGTTGAACGATTTCACGGCCCATCAGTTGTTAAGACCGGAGTCTGCAGACATCTAGCTTACTATCATCGCCCACTTTCATAATGAGGTACAAGTTTGAATTGTTTTGTATAAAAAACGTCCCACACTTCAAACCGAAACACACTACTGCCTGGAAGACATAGGCAGAACTACGGTACCTACAAGAGCGGGCTTACAATGCATCAGCTGATCAACCTGAAAATAAATTGAGGATGCCTAAAAAAGTTGTTAGTGCGATATTTGCGCTATCTATCTAGTGAATACTAGTCATATCGTTATGCCGTATTTTTATTTCAGTTACCAGTTCTGACAAAGCTCTCCGTACCAAGGGATTGCGGTATTCCTTTGCAGTATTCAAAGTATTGAACTACGTGCAACGCCCAAGCGTCTCTTAAAAACTCAAGTCAAGATAGTTAAAAATTCGCGGATCAAACTGATTGTTTTTTAAGCGATTCTAATTCGGTATAGAATTTTCGCCGATTATTTGAATTCTTTTTAACATTTTAATTGAGATCACAAGACGACCTTCATGAAGTTTAAAATGAATAAGTTAAGCGTGGGGTTATGAACCTAGGTCGTCTGGGTTTTCGACCTTCGGAGACCGTCTGTTTGATGATCTCGAATATACGGTCTCAAGTATAGAACAATACACAGCTTAAACAGAAAGCTAAACTAGACTTTAATGGACGTGTCATTAATGCTGTTGTTAATTGAAGTTGTTAATGAAAATCTTTATTAAGTGTATTTGTTTTTTTTTTTTCACCTTTTTCTTTTTTCATTAATGACAAGAATACAAACTTCTTCGGTTTTCGAAAGTGGTAGACATTTTTAAAAACTCTATGAATATTTAAAATCTTTTTACAATTCATTTTTTTATTAATATAGGCTACTCTGTATTAGGGTTCCAATAATATCCATACTGAATTTTACTGGAAGTTAATTCATTGGTTCGGCTGCTAAAATCTAACAGACTGACAGAGTTAGTTTCGTATTGATCGATAATGTTATTTGCTGTGTAACTTCTAACAACTTATCGCATAAAAGCAAATACGAAAAATCTTTTTTTTTATTGCTTATATGGGTGGACGACCTCACAGCCCCCCAGTTGTTAAGTGGTTACTGGAGCCCAGAGACATCTACAACGTAAATTCGTCACCCACCTTGAGATATAAGTTCTAAGGTCTCAGTATAGTTACAACGGCTACCCCACCCTTCAAACCGAAACGCATTACTGCTTCACGGCAGAAATAGGCGGGGTGGTGGTACCTACCCATGCGGACTCACAAGAGGTCCTACCTCCAGTAATAGCGCTTTTATGGAATATCCGATTTTAATGAAAAACGATGACTATATTCTGCTTAAAATATTCATAACTATGTTTATGTAAAATCTTTCGGTAGTTCCAGAGATGTGCATTAAAAACACACACAGAGAGTCAGAAATAATTAAAAAAATCGCTGATTTTTATTCTTATTTATTATTCTTAAGCTACCCCTCTCTATTTTCACTGCCTTTCCTCAATGCACGGATAAACCGGTTTCTACTGGGTTTTTTTATATCTATTGGTAATGAATTGTTTGTATATAGTATAAGTTATAAGCGTATTTGTGTGCGCGCCCTAATTTCCACTTAGAATTTAATATGATGTTATTATTTCAAGCACATATTTGATTACATTATTGGAAGCCACCGTAACGGTTGTCAGGATTAGATCGTTCTAAGCAAGAAAGCCACCTATTGTCGCTGACTTTATTATGATAATTGTGCGGTGATATATTATCGAACACCTTTGTCAGCATAATTCGCGTGACGCGTTAACTTCATTTCCACAAATCGTCAGTGCACGACCAACAACCGCGTCACCCGGGTGCATTCATAACATTAGCATTTAATTTAATTTCTCTATATTTTAACAAGAAACATTTTTAAGTAACATTATCTATAACTAACAAACTCACACCGCACCCAACAATAATATTTATACGTTTTATTATTAAATATACGTTTTTAATGCTTTGTTTTCACGATTACGTTTCAGGATTAATTTTACTATTTCATCATTTAAGACGTGCCTGTGTTTCTTTTTATTGCCCTAGATCAAGATACGCTCGAGGCTGTGTCAAAATTGTTAATAAAGTGTCCTTAAGCTCGTAGCTTTAAGGACTATGACTGTAAAAACTAACAAGCTTTTACAATTCCACGTAGCCCTTCACGCGGCCAATGATCGGATTTTTTACTGGTGGTAGGACCTCTTGTGAGTCCGCACGGGTAGGTACCACCGCCCCGCTTATTTCTGCCGTGAAGCAGTAATGCGTTTCGGTTTGAAGGGTGGGGCAGCCGTTGTGACTATACTGAGACGTTGTAGATGTCTATGGGCTCCAGTAACCACTTAACACCAGATGGGCTGTGAGCTCGTCCACACATCTAAGCAATGAAAAAAAAAAAAAACACTGGAAGGACATATGAGAAAATAAAGTCCTATCTAAACATGATGGTCACGACCCTCAGCAATGGTGAAACGACACGAGAAGGAGAAGAGTCCTTAAAACTAGAACCCACCATTTTTCCTTTAGTAAACAACGGAGTGGTTCGTGAATGCGGCTATTTACGTCATAAAATGGAATCACAACCAAGTCGCATTCCTCGATGCCACTAAATTAGTAGTCATGAAAACTTCAGCCAAATCGTCTTCACCAACTTTAAAAATAATTTTGTATTACAAAGATTATCCCAATTGATTGCCTCGTTAGTGACTTTGACTACAGTCTTTGGAGTCCTGGTTTAATTTCTACCCGACTCTATATCTTGCTTAAAGATATTTAATATTTGACGACTTAGGAATTTCCTAACATATCTATATATTAATACGTGAACCAAAAACTTTGTATCCCTTTTTACGAAAATTGCGCGGACGGAGGAGTATAAAATTTTCTACACTTATAGAGAATACAGAGAAGAAGTGCACAATGCTAATATTTTTTTTAAATAATGCATAAAAGATACATTAAATCAATAAAGAAAACATTACACACACTACATACCATGTTCTTTTTTTTTTTCCTACCTAAGCTGATAGCCCTAGGGGCTATGTCAGCGTAACCCTAACTTTAGTAGGTGAGCTCACGGGGCTCAAACCTGGTGACGTTGCTAACACGAACCCTAGCAAGAGCCGTGCTTCGCAGAATCTACCACCGGATCGGAAACGCGACCCACTGAGAAGATCCGGCGAGAAATTCAGTGGGCTGTGTCTGAGAGTTAATTTACTCGTCGAGCCCTTCGCCGCAAGCGACGGGTTCGACGAGAACGGTGACCGGTGCTTGAAGTACCTAAAAGCACCGTTAGAGGATCGGGAGGATCCGAGATGACGTGTTTTGGGCGACGTCGACTGCTTTCCATTCTGTCCGCAGGGTCGGGAATGATACCATGTATTTGACGCACACACGCATGCATACTATTTATTGTCAAACTTTTGTTCTTGACGTTTGTTGTCAAATTGAGAATAGATTAAATATTGTTTGCCTTTGTTAATATTTTTTATAGTGTAGTCTTGGCGAAATTTGTGATTATAGAAGTATAAAATACAATCATAATAGTGTACAAACTTACAATTCCAATTAATTATAGTCGAATTTCGACTACTGCGGGACCTCTAGTTCTATTAAATGTAACAGGCTAGTTAAATAGACTATGTTAATAGTGTGACGTCTATAACTGAAGTCTTGGATTATGTTTTTTCCGTACCTATTCGCTGGTAGCGTAAGGGGATATTCCAGTTACGCTGTGACTGGTAAGTGAGCTTGTCTCTGAAGATTGTTTTTAAACACGGTACATATAAATTAAAACTAAATAATAAAGGGATCATGGAAAAAGAAAACGGTCTGTTCTTTTTGTTCATTTGTTAGTGATTCACCGTGAATTTTCTTTGACGAAATAAATTACAACGCGAAATTGCATCTGGTTCCTTCCATATTCCTTATTAACAGAGTAAAGCTCTATGTTTTCGAAGTCGTCGTGGCCTAAAGGATAAGATGTCCGGTGCATTTGTATCTAGCGATGCACCGGTGTTCGAATCCCGTAGGCGGATACCATTTTTTCTAATGAAATAAGTATTTAACAAATATTCACGGCTGACTTCCACGGTGAAGGAATAACATCCTAGGACCTGTTGTAGGACCTGTTGTGAGTCCACACGGGTAGGTACCATCACCCCCATATTTCTGCCGTGAAACAGTAATGGGTTTCGGTTTGAAGGGTAGGGCAGCCGTTGCAACTATACTGAGACCTTAGAACACATATCTCAAGATGGGTGGCAGCATTTACGTTGTAGATGTCTATGGGCACCAGTAACCACTTAACACCAGGTGGGCTGTGAACTCGTACACCCATCTAAGCAATAACAAAAATGTTTTAAAATGTACTGATTGTTGAGAATGTCTGCGACTTATTCCTGTATTGTTGTGCTATTTTAATAATTTTCAATTCAGTGGTCATCAAAACGAAAATAATAAATTCTGACAAATTATTTCCACGAACTATCATGTCCATCTTCAAAGCATGTTGTAAGCGATTGTTTTGGCGTTTCAATACATATCTACATGTACATTCATAAGTGACGGTTGTATCAGGATAATGAAATCTATCAAGTACGCTGTTTGCCATGTCCGATAAAAAAAATCAATAAAAAAATGAAATTAGATGTAGTTTAATATAAAAAACGGATAATGCAATTTTTTCACTGACTGACTTTTAAACTATCTTTCATTCTTTAGTTTCAGATATTTATAAAAGGACAGCTTGAAAAAAATAATCTCATCAACAAATAAAGATGTAGCCTAGATAGAGGATAAGTTACAAAGACCTTTCAGTATGTATTTAGAAACTAGCTGACTCGGCAGACTTTGTAGTGCCTAAATCGATAAATAAAAGACCTAAACTTTTGTATAAAATAAATTTAAAACAAACAGAAGGAATCAGTCCAACGGGAGACACATCAAAGGAAAAACATTTTTTTTAATTTTTTTAGCTTTTAAACTTTCTCTGGACTTCCACAAATAATTTAAGACCAAAATTAGCCAAATCGGTCCAGCCGTTCTCGAGTTTTAGCGAGACTAACGAACAGCAATTCATTTTTATATATTATATAGATTTTATTTCACCGCTTCGATCGAACATTCTTTTCTACGCGATACGCTGTTTACTTGCACTAGACAACGAAATTGAACTTCGATCACTGTTTCTACTTTGTGTAATCTATGCAGCTTGAGATTCAAAGAGTGGGTATAGCTTTTATATAGTTTCATTGAGACTTTGATCCAAGGCCAAACTTTTTATTTATTTATTGCTTAATTGGGTGGACGAGCTCACAGTCCACCTGGTGTTAAGTGGTTACTGGAGCCCATAGACATCTACAACGTAAATGCGCCATCCACCTTGAGATATAAGTTCAAGTTCTCAGTATAGTTAATTACAACGGTTGCCCCACCCTTCAAACCGAAACGCATTACTGCTTCACGGCAGAAATAGGCATGGTGGTGATACCAACCCGTGCGGACTAACAAGAGGTCCTACCACCAGTAAATATTCTTCCTAAATAGTAAATAGTCTATTATTTCGGATAGATTGGTATGTCTACATCTTTGAGCTGTAGTTCTCATATGTTTCCTAAATTGCCCTCTGTGCGTAGTCCATTTGCAGCGATGAGACGTTGAACTTCTTTGATAATGTTAGAGCTTCGATCGAGAAATAAAAATACGAATTAACAAGAAGATTGCTTTAGAAAAAGAGTGCATACGAACAGGCAATAGACAGTAGAATGTAGCTCGGGGAATATATTCGAATCTTAAATAAAACTGGAACTCATGATTATCTTAATGTGACCACTGGAACACGAAGACGGACGTCGTAACGTATTTTTTTTTATTGCCCTTGTAGGCAGATGAGCATACGGCCCACCTGATGGTGAGTGGTTACCGTCGCCCATGGACTTCAACAAGCCAGGGGCAGAACCAAGCCGCTGATGACTGCTTAATACTCTCCACAAGCCTCGTTTGAAGAAGGACATGTCAGAGCGCTCGGGAAACACCGTGGAGGGGAGAGCTCATTCCATAGCCGGCCTTGCAACGTAAAAAAACAATTTCACATTTTCATTACAATTTCGAAACGCAACATCACCTCATTGATCACTTATAACGAAGATAAAATTAATTTACATTGAATTCGAGCGAAGCTAAGTTTCCAAGACTTGATCCGATCATAGCCAGCCGTCAGTTAGACTGACAAAAGGCTGTCTCGTGCAAAATGGTCATTGAAAGTTGATTTTCGGTGCCAACGTTGAAGTTTCGAGATTACTGCCTCGATTTCACGGCGATAGAGATTATGGTAATAATTCAATGAGGTCGTATGATAGACTTCATGTTTTGATTAAAATTTGATTTGTTGGTTCAATCGAGTGCTGTGTTTGCATTTAAGGTGATTGTGAGTCTATTTCCAGGTATCAAATGTAGTCATTATTGTCTTGATACTTATTTATAACGTGATGTATTCTTTTGAAAGTTTATACAACCGATATTGTTGGCTGCCCGAAAAAGAGTAATTTTTTTTTCTAACGAAATATGTTCTTAAAACTAGACCACGAATAATTACCACTTTGCCTAATTACTGGTAGGAACACTTGTTGGACCACAGAGGTAGGTACACACCACTGGCTTATTTCAGCAACGCAGCGGTTTTGCTTACCAGTTTGATGGACGGTGTAACTTATATAAACCCTAACTCTATTATTTTAATCCTTAATAAAAAGTCACCGAAAAGCTGTGAAATAAAATGTTACTTTACTTAACTTACTGTTATGATCGCGCTGCTGCCTTTCAAACGATTGTGGTACATTTAAACAACAATCCTTTTTAAATTAAAAACAAAAATCAAGTAATCATTCAGTACGTAATTATTTATTTATTCCAGAAGACCCAGACCGCAGACTCTTTAAGCCGATACGAATTAATCTACTACTGAATTCGAAATTCCAAACGCGCCAACAAAACAACTGGAGAGGCTTAACCAACCGAAACTCGTTAACGCAAATCAAAACGTTTGAAATGAAACACAACCAGCTACATCACTGGTGGTAGGACCTCTTGGGAGTCCGCACGGGTAGGTACCACCACCCTGCCTATTTCCGCCGTGAAGCAGTAATGCGTTTCGGTTCGAAGGGTGGGGTAGCCGTTGTAACTATACTGAGACCTTAGAACTTATATCTCGAGGTGGGTGGCGCGTTTACGTTGTAGATGTCTATGGGCTCCAGTAACCACTTAACATCAGGTGGGCTGTGAACTCGTTCATCCACCTAAGCAATAAAAATAAATTAAACATAGGAATACAATTGTCTTTTGCAAAATAAATTACGTATAATAAATTCCTTGAAACAAAACACAAAACCGTGTCCCGTATAAAAATCCCATTACGTAAATTAAAATTCTATATTCTATTTAATACTTTTGTGCTTACGTAATGTAGCAAGCAGGTGTACGCATAAATTTAATGAATTTAAAGGTACGAGTTGAATGTTTTTTCTCTTAGTTGTTTTTCGGTTTGCAGAAATGATTTTTGAATTCATTAAATTTTTTTGTTTACGCATTTTTGTTTTGGTTTGAATTTAACAATGAATGGGTTCGTTACTATTAGGGGGATAATACACGTAGTTGATGATTAAATTTCAACAGAAAAACAGTTTGGGAATCGAGTATAATAGATCAGTTTCCAAAATACATATTATCTATGAGTAAGGAGTCTTATAGCAGCAGTAATGTTAGTATGGCGTTCTTTGAGTATACTTTGTGTATTTTTAATTAAATTTTGTTTAAATTTGATGAAAAGGTTGTGGTACATATATGAATATTTGAAGTGTTGCCATGTTAATGGTTTTGCTACTGCAACAATTCTTGATGTAGCTGTTAGGAATTTTAAATGAAATTACTTCTGGAGAAAAAAAACATTAAATTAAATTTGGGAGCTACTCGTAAAGAAGGGTTATCTCGCTCTGACGAGCTAGTCCGAAATATAACCAAAGGTGTATTTTTGGATAACCCAGTGCGATCAATATAACTTGAGTTCGTTATCTTGTATTAGCATTTACTAGCCTAAACCATGCATCGCCCCGCTGAGTTTTTCGTCGGATCTTCTCAGCGGGTCGCGATTCCGATCTGGTAGTAGATTCATTCGCGAAGCAGCTGATTTTGAGTTGTTAGGTCTCCTTTGGAGGCGCTCGGGCAGCTGTCCCACCCCTTCCGGCTGAGCCTTTGCTCACCCACCTGCCCTGGTGAAACCGGAAAGGCCTCCGGGCCACTAGTAATCCTTTAATCATAAAAAAAGAATGTTGAAACATATGAAATTAAAATAATCTTCTAAGTTAATAATCTTCTCAGAGTTACAGAGAATAATCTTTTCACTCGATTCCTGTAGACAAACCTATAATATTTCGAGTTTCCTCTAGCCTAGCGATGGTTAATTCTTTTTTATATTGTACAGTATCATAAAAGTAGGTCATTTAGCGTGTAACTCGCGTAGTCCACTTCAAAGCTTAACCACAAACTGTTTGTGGTGACTGCGGTTATAACTTGAACAGCTAAAACTTGCCCGGTTCGGAAACAAGTGAGTTTTAAAATTGATTGAGAACTCTTCATCAGTAACATACAAAATGAATTTAAGTTTTTTTCTTTTTGTGTTAAAGTTTAGAGTTTGCTAGTTTGTTGTTAGGTAAGTTTTTTGATAAATATTGTCAAAGAAAGCGAACGTATTTCAATTAACGTACAAAATTATTAGATGTAGTTATATAATTTGGGATACAACCAACATGCGATGAAATCATTGCGGCGTATTAGATAAGACGCCCGGTATACTTGTATCCAGCCAAGCAGATACGATTTTTTCTAATGATATACGTGCTTAATATATACTCAATAGTTTCTTCTACGGCTAACTGGACCTGAAACCTAGGCCATAGTATTAGTGGATCTTGAGTAGTCAGAGCTTTTTTGGAGGCACTCGAGAAATTGCAAGCAGATCCTACTTCTACTGGCTGAGTCCGTGCTCGCCCATTCGTCCCGTCGAAACTGGATTTCGGGACAGGGGCTATTCTTCCATTCTAAAATGGAATTACTGGTGGTAGGACCTCTTGTGAGTCCGCGCGGGTAGGTACCACCATCCTGCCTATTTCTGCCGTGAAGCTGTAATGCGTTTCGGTTTGAAGGGCGGGGCAGCCGTTGTAACTAAACTGAGATCTTAGAACTTATATCTCAAGGTGTGTGTCGCATTTGCGTTGTAGATGTCTATGGGCTCCAGTAACCACTTAACACCAGGTGGGCTGTGAGCTCGTCCACGCATCTAAGTAATAAAAAAAAAAACATAAATATGTGTAGCCGATGTGTGAGTCGAATTCTCTGTTATTCTCCAGCCGAATCAAGAGTTGATAAGAATAGTTCGTGTTTGTAGTCTTAATATTCCCAACCATTTCAAATTTAGTTGATAATAGTGGTAAAGTACATTAACAAGTCCAAACTCAACTTTACATAAGTTGAAAATTAGAGTGCTCTTTTGTCATAGCACATCATGTTCATGGGAATTAAAAATATCAGAAACTTAAGACATTCAAATTGATTTACAGCCTATTTTAGTCCATTTTTAGCCACTTCTAAAGCACGCCACGCGATCAGATCCTGGGTGTTTCGTCTACATCCACTCGATCCATTTACTCCGTCCGAGGCGAAGTTATAATATGCACTAATTGCTTTTTTAACCACTTTGATTCACTTCTAAAAGGTGATTTTTCAAAATTGTTTCTATGTAATACACATAATCGCTCACTACGCCAAGGCTATCCAATCCATTTTCCAATTTAATCGTAAACAGGAAATCAAACAAAGCGAGAATTCAAAGTGGACGTGTCATGATATGATTGATTAAGTAGACTTTTGTATTTCTCGAAACTTCGGAAAATCAGGAAAATATTAGAGCCGGTGGCTTGTATTCAATTAATATCCACGGCCCCGAAACTGGTAGCCTTGAGAGCGACCCGGAGGGGTTGAGTCCCGCGTCGCCCTGCGAAGATTAAAATAAAACATTACTCGAATTTACTCCGCTGTGACGCCAATCCCACTTATATAATATTTAAGAGCCTTTAAATTTATTACGAATATAATAATGTAGATTATAAATTTTCAATAGTAAAATAATGTGTTGATTTGAAGCTTAGTTTGCTATGGCTCAGACTTGCCAATATATCATTGATAGAGTTTACAAGAGCATTCATTTTGTTCATCGTAATCGACGATATTTTTTAAGTCGCTGCGGCCAGAGAAATAAGCGAAGTAGTCGTGTTAAGCTATGCCAATTTTTCTAAACTTTCTGATGTTCGCATTGGACTTCCACAAAAAAATCTTAATTATTTTACCATTGAAACATAAACCTCATGTCTGAAAATGAGTGGCGGCATTCAGGTTGTGATGCGTTTTCAACTTACTGTTCACGATACACGAATAATCTCCGAAAACCCAAACTTTTTAGGACATCAATAAGAATAAAGATTTAGCAAAATGAGTCCCCCGTTTTTGGCCATTTAAAAAAACCTCAGAAAGAATGTTAACTTTTTAACAAGCATTGATCCTCCTATTTTTCAATTCAACAAGCCACGTCAGACTCGAGATTTCAATCAGAAAATTGCTTTAACCTAAGCGAGAACACACAAAAGAAATTGGCGTAAAAAAAACATCTAAGTAATCCAAACAAACGAGTTCTACCGAGTGTTATTAATGGTGCAAGTTGACGTACCCCAAAATTAATATGAGGTTCAAGGTTTATATGTTTTCCCGGTCAAACATAAAGTTTTGGCTGCGGAATATGTTCTTTCCAAATTTATTGTAATGATATTTGCCAAAACTGACTGTTGATAGCTACAATCCAATGAAAAGTTATATAGGCTTAGGCATAGTTTGTTGAGAGATAACAATATCCAACATATTTCAAAATATGTGATTTGGCGAAATCAATCAAGTTACAAATGTAAGTAAAAACCAAAAATATGGCCAATACTTTTGTCTTTCAATTGGCCATCTAAGTCTCTTTTCAATAAATATTAAACAAATGTATTTTTAAGAAGTTTTATTTAATGTTCAAACTATTTTTTATTATCAATCCCTCGTCTGGGAAATCCGAAAAGACCTGATTCGGAATATTTCCGTTTCGGCATTCGGATTTGGTTTCAAAACACCTGGGCATCGTTTATGGGCTACGACTGATCACCTCATTCATAGCGCAGTACGATTTATCGCACAACAATATTGCGTTTTTTTTTCTTACGTGATCGTAAAAGTTGATGGATAGCCCCGAAATGTTTGGTTCGTATTTTCTCGCCGACACAATTTTTTCTGTAGCGCCACCTAAGCCCAACATATTTTTCAGGGCACGACGTGAAGGAAAATGAGTTTTCTTTTCTTTATTTTATTTCGGTACATTATATGTAACTATTGTTTTCAGTTTTACGATATGTACTCCCCGGAATCTTTTTTTATCAATTTTATTTTCTTGTCACCTCCTTTTCTTAGTTAAATATGGCCAACGATTTTTACATTTTCCGCAGTTTAGCATATTAACTGACGCGTGGGATCGAGGGTCGCGCCTGAACGTGGGGCGGCGTATCTCAAGCCTACGCTCCAAATTGCGGGTCTATGAAATATGAATTTACTAAAACAACAAGTATTTACGCTTAGTTTAGTAAATTAATATTGTTTCTGTTTAGATTAGGCTAGAGGTTTATCGATGTAATTAAAACTACTTTTACAATTAGATACTAATAATTAAAACTAATTTTAATATCCAGTTATTTATTTGCATTATATTATTTCCCAAGTTTTCAATACTTTACAGTTTTCGTGGTCACGGACGAGTAAGGTGTCAATCGTCGACATTTGATTATTTTGATTACTACCATCTATTTTTCTCTAAACTATTTCTAGACTTATAAGTTTCATATCACGTAGAATGAACTAACAGTATTTTGATGTCCAGCAGTTTGTTTGACTAGGGTTTTCATCTTCACGACATTAGAGGATCCTAGGTGTTAATTATTGCTTGTTAATTTTTTTTCGGCATGATATCTTCAGTATCGGTATTATGCATAAAACAGTTACGTGGTTTTTTTTTATTGCTTTTGTAGGCAGACGAGCATACGGCCCACCCGATGGTAAGTGGTCACCGTCGCTCATGGACGTCAGCAATGCCAGGGGCGGAGCCAAGCCGCTGCCTACCATAAAGTACTCTCCGCAAGCCTCGTTTGGAGAAGGACATGTCATAGCGCTCGGAATACACCGTGGAGGGGAGTTCATTCCAAAGCCGGATGGTACGTGCCAAAATAGATCTTTGGAAACGCACTGTCGATGAACGCAGCGGTTCCAGATAATATGGATGAACTCCGCTCCGATGGCGGGAGGTGCGATGATAAAAAGGAGATGAGGGAATCATCTCGAATAATTCCTCAGAGCATTCCCCATGGACCATTCGGTCCATGTATATTTAAATAGGACTAGAAAAAAGTTTCTTAATTTTTTTTTTCTCCTACCTAAGCTGTTAGCCTTGAGAGGCTATATATCAGCGTCGCCTTAACTAGTAGGTGAGCCCACGGGGCTCAAACCTGATGACGTTGCTAACACGAACCCTAGCAAGAGCCGTGCTTCGCAGAATCTACCACTGGATCGGAAACGCGACCCACTGAGAAGATCCGGCGAGAAACTCAGTGGGCTGTGTCTGAGGGTTAGTTTACTCGTGGAGCCCTCTGTCGCGAGCGACGGGTTCGACGAGAACGATGACCGGTGCTCGAGGTACCTAAAAGCACCGTTAGTGGATAGGGAGGATCCGAAATGACGTGTTTGGGGCGACGTCGACTGCTTTCCATTCTCTAAAATATAAGTGTTTACAGTTCACTATCCAAGACAGGAAAGTTGAAACTGAGTCTCTAAGGTTTGAATTGCGCTGTGGAACGCCGATCCTCATTTGAAAAAGAAGCAGCATCGATTTGATCTGGCACAAACTGCATTATAACGCCAACGCGTTTTTGCTTCGAGAAACACTACCAGTCCAGAGATGTTCGCGAACAACAGTAGAACCCTTTTCTGAGTCGAATCGGAATTATACACATTTCCGAGGCGGAGTCCTTTTGGGTCGCTACGAGTGAAGTATCGCAAGCGCAACGTCATGAATATAGAGAGGCAGTTGACGAGGCTCTAATCTAAATAAACGCCTGAAGATTGCTACGTAGAAAATATTCGGGGTCATTCGCGGGCCGTATCTGGGATATTTGTTGACTTTTTGCGCTTAACTCAAACGTATGCATTTCATTCTATTAACGTTTCCATGAATCAATACGATGGTTGTCGTCATTTTTAAAGTTTTCTTTGTAATACTCTAATGAATGTGTACTGTGTAGTTCACGGTAAAATTTATTGTTAGTCTGCCGGAGTAAGTACTACTATTCTAACTGTTGATGCATTTAAGACGTCCGGTGCATTCGTGTTGAGCGATGCACCGGTGTTCGAATCCCAGGCGGGTACCAATATTGAGTTCCACGGTGAATGAATAACATCATGTAATAAAAATCAAACCCGCAAAATTATAATTTGCGTAATTACTGGTGGTAGGACCTCTTGTGAGTCCGCGCGGGTAGGTACCACCACCCTGCCTATTTCTGCGGTCAAGCAGTAATGCGTTTCGGTTTGAAGAGTGGGGCAGCCGTTGTAACTATACTTGAGACCTTAGAACTAATATCTTAAGGTGGGTGGCGCATTTACGTTGTAGATATCTATGGGTTCCAGTAACCATTTAACACCAGGTGGGCTGTGAGCTCGTCCACCCATCTAAACAATAAAAAGAACAAAAAAAAACGGTGGAACAGCCGTGATCGAAGTAGATGGTGACATTCATATTAATATATTTAGGGACTCCGGTAGCCATTTAACACTAGGGGGCCGTTAGCTTATCCATAAATCTAGTTAAGATAAGGGCGAACTCTCATTCTATCTGATGTAATAGACTGATCACATTATTTCTTTCGTTATCGCCCGCCCGGATTGGTCGTACCTGCCTGTTTTTGCTGCGAAGTGATTATTTAAGGAGTAAATAATGCATTACAAATTTTAATTTGTTTTTTAAGTAACATTCAGACTGTATCGTTAAAATTGAAAGCTCTCTTCAACCAAAAGCAACAATCAGGCTTTTGTTTCAGTTCGGTTATAAACTTAAATCATCTCGTTCACTTTGTATAAAGTTGTACATTTCGTATTAAATTTGAGCTTATTCCGTCATCACGTCTCGTTTCACAAAGCTTTGATGTTTCTTTTGATTTGTGACGTTTTTGTTTTTTGTCTCTACGCTTCATTCAATTTTGGAATGCCTTGTGATATGAAACAGATTGGGATGAAATCAGAGGGATGTGTGTTCAAATCATGTCAGAGTCATCGGGTTACAAGATACGAGAAAAAATAGATCTTCCACTAAACAAATGACTAGATGGTCCAAATGTGGTTGTTCGGTACTTTTATATAATATCAGGTCGGTGTTTCCCGAGCGCTATGACATGTCCTTCTTCAAACGAGGCTTGTGGAGAGTATTAAGCGGTAGGCAGCGGCTTGGCTCTGCCCCTGGAATTTCTGAAGTCCATGGATAACCACTCACCATCAGGTGGGCCGTATGCTCGTCTGCCTACAAGGGCAATAAAAAAAAAAGATTATCTTGAAAATATCTTTAACGCGATTCAGGTTATTGTCGCAATTCTTCTATGCTACGGTAGCAATTGCTACGTAGTTCTCTACGATCTTTTTTTGAATTTAAGCCTTTTTGGGCAAGACGAAAACCGATAGTGACTTTACAAAAACTAGTGCACGCACAGCGATTGAAATTCGACGATCATTCTTCATTCAAAATATAAGAAACGTTAACAATAAATGATATAAATGACACTATTAAAACGGTTCAAATTCGTGTTTTTATTGCACTATATACTATTTCTGACGTTTATAATACTTTGCAGCTTTCTGGATCACGGAAAATGAAATGTGTTAAATATTTTGTTGTTGTTTGTCGTTTTCATTATTAAAGATTTGTTTTTTTTTTAAACACATAATCTTAATTACGTCAACAGCTTGTGTAGCACAACTGTAATGATTCATTTGATTTAATAACATAATAAAAATAAAAACATAAACTAACTAATATTATATTTCTGCACTCCTTTCCCACATTAGCTTTTTCTATGACGAATATCACGTAACCTTTGTTTCGTGCAATCTGCTTATAGAGGCGTAGAAAATAGAAACTTATTCTTATTATACATATATACATATTGACGATACGCAAGGAGTGTTTCAACACAGCCAATGAAACCCGATACATCGACAAAAAGCTCCTTAGAGTTTCTGCTCTATTCGCACAATATAATTCTCAACATTCGAGTCATAAAGTCTGATGTCTAAGCGTTTGAATTTAACACACAAAAACAAAGTCCGTTATTTCCATCCCCTGCTAGCTATTATGTCGTAAAGTTTTCACGAAGGTTTATAGTTTATACGATGGACTTGTACGACTAGAATTCAAAAGGTCGTAATTCACAGAAACCTTCTTATGTATTATACATAATTATATACATAAATTTTATTCGAATACAGTATTTTCTTTTATTTTTGACAGTCGCAAACATAATAAAAACACTTTTGCGCTTTTTGCTTATCATTATATTGTTGGATATTTAACTTTTTTTAGCATTTCATGTGCGAGTAGTTTGCCGCTGCCAATAAAAGGCAATACGGAAAAGATCTATGGCTCTCTTACATTACGTGACGCGGTCGCTTTCGGTAGGTCAGTCGGTTTCACTCGCTTTGATTTGTAAGTAGGTACGTTCTATTTTCTTATTTGATTGGTTCCTTGAGTTAAACCCAACTATTAGTAAATTTCTTGGAAAAATTGGGCTTGTTCCCATACTTTTTTTTTTTTCTTTCTGAAAGTAAATTTTGTTATTTCAGGAGCATCCGGTAAGACAATGATAAACTTGTTAGTTGTTTATATTTTCTGTTAACTGTCACAAAATTGTACTTAGAACATGGAATCTAAATGTAAATAAATCACCATGATAGACTGTTACTTAATATCCGATCTTGTTAGTTTTTAACTTATGTGCTAGAGGACGACCGGTTTTTTTTTTTATAAATTGTGTTTTTTACAAAATTGTATTTAAATACAAATTACTACATATTGATATTATATTATATTATTTGTTATTTTCTTTCAATAAAACAAAAAGAGTATATTTAAGTTGATTATCGATAATGAAAACACGAATAAAACAACATTTTCTGAAAATAAATCGTAGCTAGATCGATTTATCGCCCCCGAAATTCCTTGTATACTAAATTTTATGAAAATCGTTGGGGTCGTTTCCAAGATTCAGATTATATGTATATACATATTTATATACAAGAATTGCTCGTTTAAAGATATAAGATTCATATTTCACTATTAAAATTTATTCACTGAATATATCTTCATTATCTATACTATCACTTCTGATTCCTAAAACTATTATTTTCCACGTTTCGACTACTTTACAGTTGTCGTGGTTATTCACGGACGACTAAGGTGTTATTCGTCAAAATTTGAATGTTTTACTAACTACCGTCAAATTTTGTTTTTCGGACACAATTATTATTTAATGAATAAAAATGACTTCAGAAGAATGTTAACGGTAATGTTAATATTTAATCGTAATATTTCGTAAAAATTTGAATGTTTTACTAACTACCGTCAAATTTTGTTTTTCGGACACATTATTATTTAATGAATAAAAATGACTTCAGAAGAATGTTAACGGTAATTTTAATATTTAATCAATATATCGTAAAAATTTGAATGTTTTACTAACTACCGTCAAATTTTGTTTTTCGGACACATTATTATTTAATAACTTCAGAAGAATGTTAACGGTAATGTTAATATTTAATCGTAATATTTCGTAAAAATTTGAATGTTTTACTAACTACCGTCAAATTTTGTTTTTCGGACACAATTATTATTTAATGAATAAAAATGACTTCAGAAGAATGTTAACGGTAATTTTAATATTTAATCATAATATTTCGTAAAAATTTGAATGTTTTACTAACTACCGTCAAATGTTGTTTTTCGGACACATTATTATTTAATGAATAAAAATGACTTCAGAAGAATGTTAACAGTAATTTTAATATTTAATCATAATATTTCGTAAAAATTTGAATGTTTTACTAACTACCGTCAAATTTTGTTTTTCGGACACAATTATTATTTAATGAATAAAAATGACTTCAGAAGAATGTTAACGGTAATTTTAATATTTAATCATAATATTTCGTAAAAATTTGAATGTTTTACTAACTACCGTCAAATGTTGTTTTTCGGACACATTATTATTTAATGAACAAAAATGACTTCAGAAGAATGTTAACGGTAAATTTAATATTTCATCATAGATATTAAAACGAAAAGTGTAATAATATAATCGAGGCCTCAACCTCACCCGTGGTGAGCTGCGGTAATCACTTAATGCACTCTTAATGAAATTAGTTCAGAAAGATTAACGAGGCGACACTATTATTTTTTTGATCTTTAAAAATATATCGCGTACTTTATAGCTTTAAATAAATTCATTATAATGGTCAATGTTCTGAATCATATTCTGCGGAACTGATCGCCCGATGTTCAGAGGCATTTAAGTTGTATCTACAACTACTTTAGTGATGCACCGCTGCGATTATCGATAATTGTACGAAAAATATAGATTTCTTGAAAGTATCCGCACATCATCGATTGAAATTTGGCGGCATAATGATAGGAACCTTCCGCTAACGATAGGAGCGGAACGAAAAGAGTCCCAATAACAACTGAACTAAGTCATATTTTTTTGGCCTGCCATTTGCTTGTAATCTCGAGGGTCTATGCTAGAGCTTCAGCAAGGTTTAGGCGAGCTCACGGGGCTCAACCTGGAAAGTTTCCTAACACAAGTCTCATGATAATTTGGATAAGTTCTTAGAAATACGTAGAGGATAAATATATAATACTATTAGAAACAATTTTTTTTATTTATATAGACATACAATGTGAGCTTTATGATGCAGGTTTGTAAAAACAAGGGAAAAAAATCTCATATAAAAATAATTTATCGAAGGTTATTTTTGTCCCTTACGTGCTGTTTTGTCGTTGGGACTTAAACGTTTATACCTTGATCCTTAACTCGAGGAAGCAAACGCCTAAAGCCTCGTAAATAATGCCCCTGGGATACGCTGACCTGACATTGGATTACTCCAACCCCTTAACTGAACTAAGTTTAGGATCTGGGCACCAAATTTAAGTTATTTAAACAGAGCTGCAGACCCAGTTAAGCGTCTGTTTTATTGTTTATTTAATTTGTAGAGTGAAGGTTTTTTATGGTAATTTAATTTCAATTAATTGTGTAATTTTTTTTTATTGCTTAGATGAGTGGATGAGCTCACAGCCCACCCGGTGTTAAGTGGTGACTGGAGCCCATAGACATCTACAACGTAAATGCGCCACACACCTTGAGATATAAGTTCTAAGGTCTCAGTATAGTTACAACGACTACCCCACTCTTCAAACCGAAACGCATTACTGCGTCACGGCAGAAATAGGCAGGGTGGTGGTACCTACCCGCGCGGACTCACAAGAGGTCCTACCACCAGTAATTACGCAAATTATATTTTTGGGGGTTTGATTTTTATTACACGATGTTATTCCTTCACCGTGGAAGTCAGTCGTGAACATTTGTTGAGTACGTATTTCATTAGAAAAATTGGTACCCGCCTGTGGGATTCGAACACCGGTGCATCGCTTCAACACGAATGCACCGGACGTCTTATCTTTTAAGCCACGACGACTTCATAATACACGTATATTTTCGTGAGCTGATTTCAATTTGGAAATGTAGATATGTTAATCTATTTAATTTCATTTTTGGTGCTGTATTGGGAAATATAGCATGGTTTTCGCCACGGTCGGTCAGCTGGCGATCTTCTTGTATAACTTACACACAGGTGGGATGAAGCCTTGGAGAGCAAGGCCGAGGCACTCGTTGTAAGCCTTGATATCGCAAAGACCTTCAACAGCAGGGCCTGACATAGGACACTCCTGACGAAGCTACCATCTTACGGAATCCCTGAGGGACTCTGCAAGTGGATCGCTAGCTTTTTGGATGGGCGGAGCATCACGGTCGTTCTAGACGGTTGCTGTTCCGATACCACGACTATTAACGCTGACGTTCCACAAGGCTCGGTGCTCTCCCTCACACTTTTCATCCATATATCAATGACATGCTATCTATTGATGGCATGCATTGCTATGCGGATGACAGCACGAGTGAAGTGCGATATATTAGCCATCAGAATTTCTCTCGGAGTATGGTGCAAGAGAGACGATCAAAACTTGTGTCTGAAGTGGACAGCTCTCTGGGGCGGGTCTCCGAGTTAGGTAAATTGAACTTGGTACAATTTAACCCGTTGAAGACATAAGTTTGCGCGTTCAATGCGAAGAAGGACTCCTAAAAAAACGCAATTTCGGTTGGTATTCCATCTGTTAGCAACTTTGTTTAGAGGAGCCAATACAAAATCAGGACAATCCATTTTTAATTGACGTCATAACCACTAACGTACATATGTTCAACTTAATTTAGTAATTATATTTTATAAGATCTACTTAAATTATATATGATCTAATTCTCTCTATTAAGTACTCAAATTCAATTTGCATGTTTGTATTTTGCTATGGTGTTCATAATTTAATATTTTTAGGCTTGTACTTTGATTAACTTCTTGAATTATTAAAAATTTCTGTGATTTAATTACTTGGTTACTTTTATTTGTAAGTTCGCAGTTTTAAGTCTCAGTTTTATAGTACAACGGTCACGCTACCCTTTAAAGTGAAACATATTACTGATTCACGGCTGAAATAGGCTGGATGGTGGAAACTACCCGTGCGGGCTCGCAAGATGTCTCGCCACCAGTACTTACGCATATTATAATTTTGCGGGTTTGATTTTTATTACCTACACGATGTGATTTCTTCAACGTGGAAGTTATTCGCGAATATTTGCTAGTACGTATTTTATAAGAAACATTTTTCACTTGCCTGCAGGATTCGAACACTGGTACAGTTACGTCACTATAAGAATGCACCGGGTGTCTTGTCCTTTAAGCCACGATGAATTCAAATCATTAACAAAATACCGATTAAGATTAAACAAAAATTCAAACATTTTTGAAGTGAAAACTTCTTTAGAATCGTTGTGATTTCAAACCGGATGCAACGGAAAAAACGACAGGTAAGAGACACCAGCAAAGAATGAGACAGAAATATACTTACTATTTAATACAGCGCCATCTGTGAGATTTTTTAATACTAACGTGTGTATGAAAGCTCTTGTAGTGAATTTTAATTTAGGATTATACGTGAAATTAAAATATCAATTCACAGAGGGCGCTACCTTACAATTATTTACTAATGACAAAATTTTACATATACTTAAGACGTTTAGGATAATTGTATTTTAATTTTGGAAGGTTTCACTTCTACCACGTGTGAATTGCACACATGTTTTTTTTTAATATTATTTAACTGTATTGTCATCTCCTGCCAGTACCACATCATTGTTCCGAACATTCAAAATTGAACAACATTTTAATTATCATTCTTGTTACATTCACGATACTCTGAAACCTCGATATAAACGAATTTATCTGGCCATCGATAATTGGTAGATAAACTTAAATCCAATGAATGTGTCCAATGTGATGAACGTTTTCATTTTTGACAATTCAGATGAGAATAATTGGAAATGAACGATTTATTACTTTTTATTTCCGAAAGCCAAAATAAGTCCTAATGTTTTGAGCTGTTAATACTAGGGACTGCTACTATCCACGATCATCATTTTTAAATCTTGTTTGAAGAAGGATAAATCATAGCACTCGGAAACCGTAGCTTACAAGTAATAAAATCATTATTAGTCTATTGTTATAGGTATTCACGTCCGAAAATGTTTCCAATTATCAGAATACATTTCTTCCGCCCAAGAAAAAATTCAAAAAAGAAATAAATAAAATTCTAATGATCGAGTAGCTGAGAATTCCCGGGACAACAGTGTTTCTGTAACATTTGTGAGAATGCAATAAACGCGTTGTCACTCTGTTTTAGTTCGAGGGTGGGTTTTTCAAATACTGTTATTGTTGTTCACGAAATTCGTACTCCACTAATGTTGAAAACACATTATTCGTGTTCCGAAAGGTTTAAAGTATCTTATCTAATCTATTAATACTGAAGCTTAAGACGAAATCATATGGCGTATGATTTCATCTCATATGGCGTAAGGAATGACCAAATTATGTGTGATGCAAAAACTATACGAGCAATTGAAAAAAAAAGAGAGACGTTATAGAAATATGGTGCTGGAGAAGAATGTTATGGATACGTGGTCAGAGATCTGAATCAATGTCTCAGTTCTGAAAAGACTCGGCATCAAACATTGGATGTCAACCCAAGTACGCGAATTCTTTTGATTTTAACCACTTCTCAAATTAAAAGAGTACCTCATAAAGTTGTTTTAAGTCCAAAGTAGTGTGGAAAGAATGAAATGGGAGGTCAGTCACAAGGTGAACTGACCAGATCAAGTTAGGTGTGGTGGGCAACATGTACCAGTGCATTAGATTGAGATCTAATCATATGAAATGGCTTATTAGCATTTGATGGGTAAGATCTGCGCCCAACAGCACTAGAAGTTAAGCATAACGCTTTGGGAAGAACTTAATGATTGACAACAATAAGCTTACTGTCCATAAATTGTCGGGGCTCAAGATCCAGGCTTAAAGATATGAATATCAACTGAAAGAAAGAAGAAGCCACGATACTGCAGCTGACGACGACACGAAAACGATTGGATAGCATTTGTACTCCAGAAGTATGCTTAAATGGTAGCCTGAGAGCTTCTGAATCATCTACGTTATAGCTTATTAAGTATACCCAAATACAGTGGGTTTTTTTTTCAACTCCGGTGGACAATATTTTGTTCTGAGCAGTAAAGAACACCAGATTATTATTGCGCCAACTGTTCCTCGTTCCAAGAATTACTTCACAATATCACTATAAAAATTATAAACACATCTGAATACACATTAACGCCTTCATTATAGGCTTAATTGTCCTTGGTAAGGAGCAGGCTTCTCGTGATTAATTTTATCGGAATTTGATTTTAGTCGTTACAAAGAATGCCAAAGGAACAATGCTTTAAAAACAATGTCCCCTCTTTTCTTTACTTCAAAGGCATACACGAAAAAGGAAAGCGTTCTGTTATAGTTACAGGAGGTGTTTTTGCGATAAGGGAACAGCGTACCTTTGTTATCTTAATAAAATATTACCGGCCGTTCGGCTTTATCGCTTCTATTGTAACTCTAAGCGTTGTTTACAACAAATTTGACGAAGAAAACGTTATTGTGTTTAACGAAAACTAAATGCGGACTGTGTTCAATTAAAATACTTTTGTAGATGAGCAAACAATAATGTTTGCGTGTGTAATATTAAAAATAAAAGATTAGGCTTAAATTTTATTGAATAGAATTATAGGTTTTAAACATTTAATGAAACTAGCACATGTCCATCAGATTTAAGCAAATGAATACACACGCACATGTACACACGTACACACGCACACACACACACACACATTATATGCATACTTAAAATACAACGACAGAGTATTTTCTTCGGTTTCCGGTCCTGAGGACCGAATGGAAAACAGTCGACGTCGCCCTAAGCACGTCATAACGGATCCTCCCGATCCACTAATAGTGCTTTAGGTACCTCGAGTACCAGTCACCGTCCTCGCCGAACGCGTCGCTTGCAACGAAGGGCTCGACGAGTACATCAGCCATAGACACAGCACACTGACTTTCGCGCCGGATCTTCTCAGTGAGTCGCGTTTCTCCTCCGGGGGTAGATTCTGCGAAGCACTGCTCTTGCTAGGGCCAGTGTCAGCAATACTTACTGCGGTTTGAGGCCCGTGAGCTCACCAACACGTCAAGGAGAAGCTGAAATAGCCTCTCAAAGCTATCAGCATAGGTAGGAAAAAACCGGTTTCCGGGAGCTGGTGAAATTATTAAAACCACTTTTACGATTAAATCTTGTGTTCATTAATTCCAACGTTTCAAATACTCACTTATATCATCATTTCATTTCATTTCACTCCATATTATCATTTTTCATTGTAATTAAATCCCTAGTAGAAATAGTACCTACTAGGATATATTATTATGGAATATAATAATATATACATACGTATCATCCCTAATTATCATCTGAAATTTCATTCTTGAGATAGCTTTTCCCTTTGTCCAGTGGACCTAGTGATCTGCAACAAATTTTCTTAAAGGTCACTAGTTGAACAAGAACATCAAACGTTCTCGTTTGGATATTGTTACTTGTTCAATCCCTTATTGTATTTACTACAACCGTATTTTATTTCAAAGGTAAAAATTATGAATTCGAAATTATAAACACGAAAAATATTAACTTTTTCAAGCGAATACCTATTTGCATGAATGAGAATAATAGAATTTTTTCTATGTGATCAAAAGTAACTGTATTCGTTCAGTTCCGATTCACTTATCTTATCTTATACCTTTAAACGAGCAATTCTTGTATATTAATATATATATAATCTGAATCTCGGAAACGGCTCCAACGATTTTCATAAAATTTAGTATACAGGGGATTTCGGGGGCGATAAATCGATCTAGCTACGATTTATTTTCAGAAAATGTTGTTTTATTCGTGTTTTCAATAATCAACTCTTTCCGACATCTATTGGCGAATAATAATACTATTTTTCTTAATTGAGGGCAACTAACCGCTTTAAAGACACAACAAGATGCCGTTATCAAAAAAAAATCGGTCATCGTCTAGTTCAAATTAAACGTAGCGGTCAAATTAATTTGGGCATATTAAGTACGTTGCTTAAAATCTGGAATAATCGAAGACTGGGCTGATCAGTGACAAGTTAATGAAAAACATTACTCTCATTGGCAGATCTAAGTAAAATGTTTCATGTTTAGAGAACCAGTCATGTAAAGCTCACAAAATATGAAGTCAAAATCTCATTGAACTGATCTGAATGTGTGCGTGAAAGTGAACCCATGCGAAACGTGTGAAGCCGTTGACCCGCATATCAGGTGATGTTTAGACAGAATCTCATTCCATGAATTTCATATATATAAATATTTATTGCTTAGATGGGTGGACGAGCTCACAGCCCACCTGGTGTTAAGTGGTTACTGGAGCCCATAGACATCTACAACGTAAATGCGCCACCCACCTTGAGATTTAAGTTCTAAGGTCTCAAGTATGCAGTACAGCGGCTGCCTCACTCTCAAAACCGAAACGCATTACTGCTTCACGGTATAAATAGGCAGGGTGGTGATACCTACCCGTGCGGCCTCACAAGAAGTCCTACCACCAGTATACATACATAATAATAGTGGAAACCGATTGGATGAATTTTTGACGATTACTATTTACTTATTGCAGTAAAATGAACTCTCTGTCAACGTAATGAGAGCTCTTTAGCATATAAGTATAAAGGCCTTTTTGCTAACAGTGATTTCTACCGACAAGGGGTAATAGAAAGAACATATCGAGGGAAGAAAGGTTTGTTTTGTAATTAAAAGTGCGTTTCATTTGGTATTAACATCAACAGTTCGATGTTTTTAATTGAACGTCGATTAAGCTTACTTCGTTCAAATAGCTAAAGAAGTTTTTTATAATGAACTTTTTTTCAAATTTATATTTGGAATGACTCTTCTGTAAAGGTGCAAAAAATGTTGCTTTCCAAATAACTTTTCACCCCTCAATATTAAGTATTATTTTTGTCTAACATAAGCTATCCTTTGAACCGGAATGCGTGAATACATATCAACATTAAATAGCCATACTGGTTGGTGGTAGGAGCTCTTGTGAGTCCGCGCGGGTAGGTACCACTGCCCTGCCTATTTCTGCCGTGAAGCAGTAATGCGTTTCGGCTTGAAGGGTGGGGCAGCCGTTGTAACTATACTGAGACCTTAGAACTTATATCTCAAGGTGGGTGGCGCATTTATGTTGAAGATGTCTATGGGTCCAGAAATCACTTAACACCAGGTTCACTGTGAGCCAACACAACTAACCTTCTAAACATAGATACAAATCCAACTTATGTCGAATTAAATTCGCATAAAATTCGAAACGCTACCTCCGTTTTTCCTTTTAATTTAAGCACTTTGTGTAATCCTCGAAATTGCTGGTTGACCTCCGAAAATATACGGGTCTCAGTTCCATTGACCTTACGTTTAAATCTAAGCAATTATGACTTCCACCTGCAGAAGGGTTAGGAATGAAACTCGGTTTTCGGTTAACATTTAATATCGAGCAAGTTTTTTTTGTTTTTTTTTATTGCTTAGATGGGTGGACGAGCTCACAGCCCACCTGGTGTTAAGTGGTTAATGGAGCCCATAGACATCTACAACGTAAACGCGCCACCCACCTCGAGATATAAGTTCTAAGGTCTCAGTATAGTTACAACGGTTACCCCACCCTTCGAACCGAAACGCATTACTGCTTCACGGCGGAAATAGGCGGGGTAGTGGTACCTACTCGTGCGGACTCCCAAGAGGTCCTACCACCAGTGATTACGCAAATTATAATTTTGCGGGTTTGGTTTTTATTACACGATGTTATTCCTTCACCGTGGAAGTCAATTGTGAACATTTGTTGAGTACGTATTTCATTAGAAAAATTGGTACCCGCCTGCGGGATTCGAACACCGGTGCATCGCTACACACGAATGCACCGGACGTCTTATCCTTTAGGCCACGACGACTACTAAATGTTTGTGTGTTAATCAAATCAAACATACATCCGTTTAATCAGTTCATTAGTCATTGAGCGAACGTATTGTTGTAAGGGTGGAGTGGGTCTAACAAAAATACCAATTGTTTTGATATAAGGAACTTAAAGTATGTATTAAACTGTATTATGTACTGTATTACTTATTTTTACCGCAAAATAACTGTAAATCTCATATCTGTTTATTTAGTGGGCAATGCAATTCTATGCGGTCCCGTATAAGCTGTACTAGCGAGCTACGTCACGATTAGAATGCGTTTTCAATTTGTATTTATTTTTTGTTTCCGCTAAATGTGGTACCTTACACCAACATCTCACCACAGATGTTTTGCTTTGTTGACATTTCCGTGCTTGTCACGCCAACTTGACAAGTTTCCGATAACGAACTTGGTCGAAATAGACGATACCAATAAGATTATGACGTCTGAAAGTAGATTTTATCAACGTATTTCAGTCCGCTCTCGAGTTGGTCTCGATTTCAAGTTTGTTGGATTGAAGGTTGATTGCTTTATATACTTATATATTTATTAAAAAAAAAGCTTTTTTCTTAATATTTGTTCGTTTTTTTTTATTAATAAAAAGTACAAAGTTATTTAATAATAAAAGTAATAAAGTTAATAATAATATAAAGCTCCGAACATAGATGTTACAACTTGTTTATTTGGTATCCGTAGTTATTTTACAGGAAAAATATGAGTACAGCTAATATTTACACGTATTAGTACGGGTAGGTACCGCCCCAATTTTTCTGCCGCGAAGCAGTAATACTTTTCGATATGAATGGTGGGGCAGCTGTTGTCATGTAAAATTGATACTTGGAAACACTCAATTAGGTGGACTGTAAGCTTTGTCCAACCATGAAAGCACAAAAAAGTTTGTTAGTGCATATAAAATATCCTAATATTTATAAGGAAATATTGTAGGTATTATAGAATAGTAGTCTTGAATTCAACTATCATCATTTTTGTACATGATTTGTGTGAGTCATAATTTTTGTACAATGTTGATGTAAAATTTATAAATTTTTCTGTTTTCATTTATCATGTTGTATAAAGCATAGTACTGAAAAAAAATATATGACAAGTTTTTAGATATTCTCCTTGAAGTCAAATAGTTATCTTTCTATGAAATCAACCAAACGGGTTTCCTCTTTGTACGAGAGTAATAAAATTTATCACGCAGACACGTGTCGATTTGAAGTGAGGCCGAGAAACTCGCGGAGTTAACATCGAATTTCCTTAACGAGTACACGATGCGAATCCTAATCTAAAATGTAATTGGAAGGATTCTCGTCTACTTGATTGCTTATACAGTTTTAGACACAAATCTGGACATAATGTCAAATGCGAATGTGCTTATACACACATGCATGGAGGAAAAATATAATTTGAAATTTCGTAGATTTGTAAAAGCCGGTTCATGTTGTGAGCCTTTTTAGGTTTTCAGAATAATCTATACTAATATTATAAAGAGGAAAGATTTGTTTGTTTTGAATAGGCTCCGAAACTACTGAAGCGATTTGAAAAATTCGTCCACTGTTTAGGAGCTACAGTATCCCCGAGGGACATAGGCTATAATCTCTTTTGAAAAAAAATTTGGTATCTTTACTAAAACTCCAATAATGTAAGCCAAGGTGTAAAAAAAATACCTAAAATATTCTTTACATCGCGTGTCCTGCGAACTATTGATGATAGAATAAAATAATGTCTACGACTTTGTAGAACTCATTATTAATTACAAAAAGTGTCGCGACAGCATATGTCTAACTATTGTAGTTATGCTGCAATAAGTGTTGTTTTATTTAAAGAATAAAACAACGTCAAATATCGTTGAAATTTTTGTTAAAGACCCGAGCGGAGCCGGAGCGGGCCGTTTACATAATAAAATTATATAATTCTATAATAATATATGAATACTAGCTGACCCGGCAGAATTCGTAGTGCCTCAATCGATAAATAAAAGACACATCAAGGGGACACATCAAAGGAAAAACAAAATTGTTTGTCTTTATATAATTCCGAGCTTTTTTTATATTTTCTCACCTTTTAAACCTTCTCTGGACTTCCACGAATAATTCAAGACCAAAATTAGCCAAATCGGTCCAGCCGTTCTCGAGTTTTAGCGAGACAAACGAACAGCAATTCATTTATATTTATATAGATAATATAGAATGAATCAAAAATGAATATACTCGTAATTATGAGTTTGTAGCTAGTACGCAAGTACTCGCATACGACTAAACGCAGCTCCGCATTATATGAGGCCTACGTCATATCATCTGACGTTTATACCGCTAAATTTATAATTTGTGTAATTACTGTTGGTGAAGCAGTACAGTAATGCGTTTCGGTTTGAAGGGTTGGGCAGCCGTTGTAACTATATTGAGGAACTCATATCTCAAGGTGGATGCCCGCATTTACGTTGCAGATGTCTATGGGCTCCAGTAACTACTTAACACCAGGTGGACTGTGAGCTCGTCCACCCATCTCAGCAATAAAAAAAAAAACAGTATTATTGTCAATTCGTTTTTGTATATAAGTGCGTGCTGTGATTATTTTCATTCAGTGTGCTTTGTAAAATTGATCTGAGCGATACAATTAATAAATACCTCGCCATTGTTTCACATCAGGATTGTTTTCAATATTATACAAAACAATAAAGTGTAATTGGCTGAAGGCATAGTATCCAGTCACTTTATTGGTGACCCCGACGTGATTCGAACAGCACTTCAAGTTTATGTCTGTCTTTAAAATTTCTTAGGAATTACTACGTCATTCGTACTACATACTGTACCATTGTAGTTTAAAAACTGAGGCCTTAGAACTATTACCTCAAGGTAGGTGGCGGCATTTACTTTTTATGGGCCCCGATAACTACTTAACACCAGTTGGGCCGTCGTCCTACCTTAGAAATAAAAAAAATATATATAGGTAAGTATATGTTTTTCTGTAAAAAGTATTACCTATATTCGATTTGTGTATCGAATAATTTACAAAACTGAACATAACAAATACTCATATAGTTCGCGATCGTAGTTATCTTTGAAAACAATACTAGATAGTAAACTATACTAGCTAGTACCAAAGAAATGGCATTGTATTGTACTATCATGTATTCATGGTATAGTAACCGGCAAACTTCGTGAGCAAATGACCTTGACTGCGCAGAACCGAATTTTAGATCACTTTGGTGGTGAGGGTGAGGCGCGACGGCAGGGGAAATCGTATCGAGCGCGTTATTGGTAGAATCTGGTAGATCAGTCGAACCTTTCGTCCCGCACCGCGCCTTCGTTCCGCTTGCTCCCAAAAGTACGCTTGCGTACAGTGAAAAGTCTATTAATATTAATCGTTGAAGTTATTTGTTATAATTATTATTGTTTGTTGATTTTGTTGTTATTGCTATTTGTTGAGTGTTTCTTGGTTTTTTATAAAAAATATACTATGCCACGTCAAACTGGTGTAGTATTAAAAAGACAAGCTAGAAAAATGGTGTACGACGTATATTGCTTTCTTAAAAAGCAGGGAAATAATGATATGGAAACGGTAAAAGAGACTTCAGAGGCAACAAAAACATCAGTCAGTACTGTTAGGCGTATTATTAATGAAGCGAAGGGCTCTAACTTGCTCGCCGTGTTTCGTACTCCAGGTAAAAAAAGATCAGGGAAGAACAAAGTTACTGGAATTGATAGTTTCGACCAATCTGCAATAAAAAGATGTATTCATAATTATCACATAACAAACAGCGAACTTCCTACCGTCGAAAGACTTCGTAAAAAATTGAAAGAAGATATAAATTTTAATGGCTCGGAACGAAGTTTACGACGAATTATGAAAGAGCTAGGCTTCAGATGGAAAAGAACAGAAAATAATCGGAAGCTATTAATTGAAAAAAGTAATATTCGACTACTAAGGATCGAATATCTCCAAAAAATAATTAAATATAGGCAAGAAGGAAGACCGATAGTGTACACCGATGAGTCCTATGTCGACTTATCACATGCAAGTGGTATGTCGTGGTCAGATGGATCAACTGGGGGTTATTTCGAAAGGACAGCGTGCAGTAATAGTGCATGCTGGCTCCGAAGATGGATTTGTTCCCAATGCCCTTCTTTTGTTTAAAGCTGGCACAAAATCTGGTGACTACCACGATAACATGAACTATTTGAACTACGAAAAATGGCTGCGTTGTCAGTTGCTACCAAATCTGCCACCAAATTCCGTTGTAGTAGTCGACAATGCATCATATCACAATAAACAGTCTGACCCCGCCCCAACTGCCAATGCCAAAAAAGTCTAAATGAAGAAATGGTTACAAGAAAAAGAAATTCCATACGATGAAAACATGTTGAAACCCCAGCTTTTTAGCTTGATTAAAGCACATAAGGGACAACACAAAACATACAGCATTGATAAAATTTTATCAAACCACAACCATTCAGTGCTTCGCTTACCTCCATACCATCCAGACCTCAACCCAATTGAAATGGCTTGGGCAGCTATTAAAGGGTATGTCAGTAGCAAAAATGTCAACTGGAGCACTGGCAAAGTAATAGAGCTAGTGAAGGAAAAGGTCGCGGCGATGGGTGCTCCGGAATGGGGTAGATTATGTCAAAAGATAAAAGAGATTGAGGCGGAGTATGTAAAAAGTGATCATGTGGTAGATTTAGTCACTGATGAGTTTGTAATTTTTGCTGACGATGATTGCGACACGGATGAAGAAAGTAGTGATGATGATGATGGTCATGATTATGATAGCGAAAAAACAATTACAAATACCAGCTCAGCTTCAGCTGATCCAAGACCTGGCACCAGCTCTAGTTTTGACCTAATGGAAGGAATATCTATTTTACCCCTAGATTAAATTACTACAATTATTAACCTGTATTTTTTGTTCATGTACTAATAAATATATAAATAAATACATATTATGTTGTTTTTAATAACTTAATAACATTTTTGTACGTAATTGTACGATGCGCAAACTTACCCCCACTACGTCAACTAATGCTCAAGAAGTTTGCCGAGTATTATACCACTGCACTGGATCGCCGCGTAGAAAGCAAACATTCGTGGCACGAATACGCGGGGCAACTTGTGTTATGCGACCACATGCCTCATGCTTGTTTACAAGTTTCAAATATTCTCTAATTTGTTGACAAACGAACTTTAGTGCGGAAGTTTTGAACAAAACATGGAACTTGTTGAATATATTTAGATACCGTCGTCTCATATATCCTTCAGGGTTTATCTGCATTGCTAAAGTAATCGAGGGAGTAAGCTTCGGTTTAGTTTCAGCAAATTGTGTTTGTTATGGTCTTCTATCTATATGTAAGCTTGAGGGTAGACATTATCTTGTTGAACACCAAGTAAAACGATGTCACCTTTTTGATTCCTGATTTAATCAACAATATGTTATCTTAACAATTCACTTTAACACTTGTCCAACTTTAACCAGTACGTACAACAGTCACTGAATCACACAACGTAACAAGGATATAGTAAGTGCACCAGGCAAGCGCAGTCCAACGAATGTTCATTTCATTTTATTTTTTTTTTTTTTCCTACCTATGCTGATAGCCTTGAGAGGCTATTTAAGCTTCGCCCTAACGTTAGTAGGTGAGCTCGCGGGGCTCAACCGGAGAGTTGCTAACACTGACCCTAGCAAGAGCAGTGCTTCGCGGAATCTACCACCGGATCGGAAACGCGACCCACTGAGAAGATCCGGCGAGAAACTCAGTGGGCTGTTCATTTCAAGGCACGTTCCGCCTTTTTATACTAGCCGGCGCAGCTGGCTTATGAGTCACCTCTGTTGCAGCTGTTGTTTACGAGTGGAACGACACGGCCGGCGCACCTGGTTTGTGTGAGTCACTCCTATTGCACGTGCTATATAACATAAATATCGTTAACGCCGTCACGGCCATACTGACGTGCGCTCGTCCTCGTGCGCGCATTCTTATGGTATGTCTGTGAACAACAAACGTGTTCGTTCATCCTGACATTAACGGATACAACATAAAACGTGGTCTATGATATTAACAATCTAGTACGGTTCGGTTCGCATAATTCTTCAGAAAATCCTATACTGGCTATAAATAACCTTCAGACTGCTTACATACCTGGGCCAGTTCATTTGAAACTCTTCAGGTATGTAAGTATGTCCCTTTTAACTTTTTTCGAACTGGACCGGATAATGCTAGACCGAATCGCAATCCCTGTAGCTAATTGTTGTGGCTAATCTGGATGAAAATCCCTATAGCCAAGCCATTGGACCGGACAGACCCTTCAATGACTTCACACTTTCTTTTTTTTTTTTTTTTTCTCTTTTTTTTTTTTTTGCTAGTCCGGATTAACATCTCTCTAGCCACATACAATTCTAATCTGCGTGTACGGTAGCGTTTGTTAAAACATTTCTTAAACCAGAACATTTATACGGAATTTCTTCAGAAATAGTGCGAGGCCGATCATCGTTTTCTACATTACCTACACCTGCAACTGAGGTGCCTGAGCTTACAGACATTGTATCACTACCCACAGACTATGTTTGCTGTATCGCTATTTGCGGACAAAAATGTCGCTTCTATTGTCAGTGATAGAGTCGTCATCATTAAGATCAGTTTCATGAACAAGATTAATTAACCCATCTGTGTACGCCGTCACGTCATCGTCACTATAATTTTCAGAAATTTCTAGTAGGCCTGACGGGCCTCGAGGTGTTTCACGTAAGTTTTCATGGGGAAATTTGTACACTCTATTAGAACTATTTACATGTCTCAATTTATACCTATCGTTTTCCAAAACTGCAGTAATGTTGAAGGGACCTTTACATTTTCGGTCAACTTACGAAAACAAAATCCCCAGCGGAAAAGAGTTTGACTTTAGCTTTGCCTCGACTAAGCCAAGCTTTTGTTTGTGCCCTTTTTTTTATGTTTTCGCCGGTCTTCGACCGTGCTAAATCAAGATCTAATCTAGAGGGATTATCACTCTGTTGAAACTTTAAGATATTTCAAGTGAACTACCCTGAACGGCAAACATCTATTCTATTGGAGTAAACCCTGTTACTAGACAACCTGCACTATTAAGGGCGAGTTGAATATCCCCTAAGTGCTCTTGCCATCATGATTGGACTAAGTTACTTTCAGATCAAAGAGTGACTTGTTCATGAAACCGCTTACCATTGAATAAATTACTATGACTTTGTTTTATAAGACTACATTCTGACCCTGAATGGAACATAAAGGGGAAGCCAAAACCACTTATCTGTAACACACTGAAGCTCTGGAACACACGTTGACGTCTCTGGTTGAACCTGCCACAGCACCTGGAGCAGTGTCGTTTTTCTTCTTGTAGCGCATGGAACACCCAGAAGCTACATGGCTCGCATCACCGCACACGTAACAGCCGACTTGCAGGCGAGGCCCATGGATGAGGAGGTTGTTCAGGTTTTGCAGGCTGTATTTTTGTGAGGCAAGTAGCAGCTCGAGCCTTAAGCGAATGTGTGAGAGTCAAAATTAAATCGACACCATCCAATACTTCAACTACTTTAAACGGCCCTTTAAACTTCGTATCTAATTTCGTTTGATTATGCTCTTCGTATTAATGTGTGGACGAGCTCACAGCCCACCTTGTGTTAAGTGGTTACTGGAACCCATAGACATCCACAGCGTAAACGCACCACACACCTTGAGATAGAAGTTCTAAGGTCTCAGTATAGTTACAACCGCTGTCCCACCCTTCAAACCGAAATACACCACTGCTTCACGGCAGAAATAGGCAGGGTGATGATACCCGTGCGGTCGATGGCACTATACGGAGCACCCGTCTGGTGCCACATCCTTACCCACGAGAACGTCGCCGCGCTGCGACACCGGCAGCGCGCGATCGCAGTCAGAGTTATTCAATGATACCTCACAGTCTCCTACGAGGCGGCGCGCCCTAGCGCAAGTGCAGTCGGAGCGCGGGGGCTCCAATATCGGCAGTCCGTGCTGGAGGCGTGATCTCGTCGTTTGGCGGACCCGTCGGCCGGCCTCCGTACCGTCGAGGGACTGGGTGGGCCGCGACCGCGGAAGTCTCACCTCCGGCTACCTGTGCAGACTCACAAGACATTTTACCACCATGCAAACTTCTTACCGCAACAAATCTTACCAGCCACCACGCAAACAACAATTTTACGGGTTCCACCTCTCTTACACGATGTTACTCCCACACTGAGGAAGCCAACCGCGTACACTTGTCAAGCACGCACAAGCACGCACTTCACCGGAAAAACCTGCATCCGCCAGCGGAACCCGAACACCGCCGCATCGCCAGACACGAACGCACCGGACGTCTTATCTTACAGGTCACGACGACTTCAGATGTGTCAATTTTTCTTCCCCACGGAAACTTGCTTGCTTTCTTGTTTGCTTGCTTGCTGGAGCCCGAAGTCATCGAACGTGTAGTGTTATTGGTATTGAATCGAGTAGATTCTAAAATTTCAGCGACAATTCACAGTCTCATGTTCTGGTTTACTGTACTAGTGCCATGTAACTAACTCTAGCAGTAGTCATTGGCTTAAAAACGATTCGTGTCGGAACTACTCACTCGTCATGACAGATCCATTATTGCGATCGAAGTTTCACTTGAGATTTGCACTTGCCTTAATTTCTTGCAATAGCTTGTTACGTGTTGTATTTCCGTTAGTAAATGCCATGTGGTGAAGTCGACAGTCAAACTGGGCAACATGAGCCAGAACGTAAGATGTGACGATTTCTTCGTGGCTCAGATCTTCCATCGAGGTAACAGAGACGTTATTACACGACTTACGTATGCTGCATTCACGCTCTTGTGGCGTACCACTACTAGTATTCTGATCTGCATCATGTTTTTTTTGCTGTACTTCGAACATGTTCAAACACGTCACGCCAGTGAGAGTAGAGTCCTGATCCAACTTCTGATGTAAGCTTGAGGGTAGACATTATCTTGTTGAACACCAAGTAAAACGATGTCACCTTTTTGATTCCTGATTTAATCAACAATATGTTATCTTAACAATTCACTTTAACACTTGTCCAACTTTAACCAGTACGTACAACAGTCACTGAATCACACAACGTAACAAGGATATAGTAAGTGCACTAGGCAAGCGCAGTCCAACGAATGTTCATTTCAAGGCACGTTCCGCCTTTTTATACTAGCCGGCGCAGCTGGCTTATGAGTCACTTCTGTTGCAGCTGTTGTTTACGAGTGGAACGACACGGCCGGCGCGCCTGGCTTGTGTGAGTCACTCCTATTGCATGTGCTATATAACATAAATATCGTTAACGCCGTCATATACATATTATAAATAAAATTGGAGTGTCTGTTTGTAATATTGAAATAACCGCATATGAATATATTATATACGGTAAATACACCAAAATAATTTTTTTTACAATTTTTGTCTGTCTGTCTGTCTGTTAGTTCCGGCGAATCTCTGGAACGGCTGGACCGATTTTGACGGGAATTTCACTGACAGGTAGCTGATGATATAAGGAGTAACTTAGAGTAACTTTTTAGACTAGCTTCGCCCCGCGGCGTCACCTGCGTTAGGATAATAACCGCGGGTAACATCGCGGGACTCAACTATCAATAATAAAATTTGATATTTCCGAAGCGAAGCGAAGGCGGGTCGCTAGTGTATCATATTAAACGAAATAAAACAAAATTGCTATTCGTATAAAGTATTGAGATTTATACAAAAGTGTAGTCGTATAAATTAGAATGCTCAATTGAATGAATTGATTTTATTTGTATGAATTATCCTTAGAAATAAATAATTTTGTTGAAGCTAAGAGTGGGATGACCTTAAATGTTTCAACATAACGTCACTAATGCTGGTGAAATGAAATGAAATGAAATATAATATTTAGTTTCCTTCTTCAAACGAGACTTGTGGTGAGTACTTAACGGTAGGCAGCGGGTTGGCCCTGCCCCAGGCATTGCTAAAGTCCATGGGCGAAACCGGCTTGGAACCATAATGAGATGAAAGAACACCAGAATGACAAATTAAACTTACGTCCTGTATTAATGAACGATCTATGGTACATGGTAGTTTAACTTCGCTCGAACTCATCTCTTTTTAGTTTCTAGCTAACTCATTGTAATTGTAAATAAGTCGGAACCTAAACTCCTACTTCTCCTGTTATCTTCTATGTGATTTCTTTTCAGGATTCCACACAAATTAGCTTGCGCTGGGTCTGTCTGATTCAAAATATTTTCATGTGATTGCCACTTTATAGAGCCTTTTTTTTTTTTTTCGGGCCGGGAGCCGAACCTCCTAAGAGGTCCCCGCGCCTAGGGGGCGCGCGGGGTATGTGAGACTCAACGATCTGCAGGTGTTGAGAGCACATCGCGGGCCCAAGGATTTTAGGGCCCACCCACTAAACGACTCCCCTGCACTCTTACACCCGACGTCCGATCTCCGTCCGGGGTCAGAACCCGGTCAGAGTAGGGGGGTTCCCGCTGTCAACACTACAACCAGACACGCGGCGCCACTTTATAGAGCCTGACTTAACATGAGTTACAGTGGTGGAAGACTATGGCGGATAAATACAAGATATCTCATATTCACAACAAATTTTAAAACAATTAGTAAAATCACTTGAAATAATTTTGTATTAAACTTAAGACACACAGACTTAGTAGTATATTATGTTGCATGGAATGAGCGTCCGCGATTAGAAATCTTGTTGCGTATAGCTATAGTCTAGTATTAACCTTTAATAAAAGGAGTTAGCTCAAAAGTAATTTAAAAAAATAATATCTACTATATATTTCTGTTTTGAACCCAATAAGAAAACATGGCGATTAAATAACCGCATTCATGTGTTTTAGAGGGCACTTCGCGTGCACTACTTGACGTTTGCTTTACTGCTAATATCCGACTTGTAAGTTTTATGCGAAAAACCACTTTGCTTTCATTAATTCTAAGTATTTTAAACTAAAATCTTGAAAGGGTAATTGCCTTTCTTGGAGCGTTGCGCTGTAAATGTTCGTACTTTACTGAAAATACGATGCTATCGGCTTGTCGTGTTTCATTTGAATTCGGGTCATATGTGTTTTGTGCAATTACGAGCAATTTTCACGTTTTCATCAAAAGAAGTGTATTTTTTCGATTTCTGGCATTTCTAAATAAACAGTTTTCGATTGTTGTTAAGCTATTGCCTAGCTTTTATCGCGGGCTTTGAGCACGGCGACCGAATAAAGAAATTCCGTAACGAAAATAAAACCTAACACTCCCCCTACCATGTAGCTCGCGTGCAACACATTCACTCGTTGCGCTTAGTGTGTAGTGTTTGTGAATAAGCGCACGGCGTGACGTCGCACTGCATGCGCATCATGAAAAGTCTGCCCATCTCTCTCTCGCGCGATCTAGCTTGTGAGTGTGGAAGGGACAGTTAATGTTTTGCTTTTGTGAATGTTTATAAATATAGCGTGGTCTTATTTTATTATTGTTTTAATATTAAATTATTATTGTCTAATTATAATTGCATAAGTTGATAAAAAATGCTATGCAATAGCTTTACCGCGGCAGTGCCACACGTGTTTTTTTTTAAATGGGAATCAATACATTCATTTTATCGGGAACACCAAACAGCCCAACTATTATTTTATCAACAAATACATTCGCAATGAAAACTAAGTTGTATTCAAGATAGCGGTGAACAATATAGAACCAGCCCAGCCAACCCATATTAAAAGCAGCTTGTATTGAACTGAAAAGGTTTTCCGTTTAGGGCGACAGAGATCGGTCCGTATGACTTATCGGGATCTAACATCACAATTGTGCTTGACACGGGACGCTAAATATGAGGCTCCAAATGTCATCCCCGACACATTGGTTGAATGTGTAAATTTTATCTTGTTTCTATTGATATTATTGTGCCTATGAAGATTCTAGATAATGTATTTTGATTTTATATTTTACTTGTCAAACATTGTAACACTTTTTTCGTTGCTTAGACCGGTGAACGTGATCACGGCCCACCTGGTGTTAAGTGGTTATCGGAGCCCGTATCACAATAAACAGCGTAAGTCCACCGTGAAAAAAAAATTGTGTCATAATTACGTGATACAAATTTGGGGAATGCCCACTCTCCATAGTGTGCTAGGCCCAAGGTGGACATCAAATATTACTATAAAAATGGACTGATTCAAATTCTTAAATGTATTAGATATCTAAAAAATATATTGAAATTGACGCCACTATTATAAAAAATATAATAAAAATAAAAAACTCGTTTTGAGGTTAATTTTCTATATAAATACCTCAAGAACTTTTCTTTTTTTAATGTTTAAGATGTTCCTAATGTATTTTTATCCAATTGTAGTTATTAGGGTATAAAAAACACATACTTCTTTAAATATCTATATTTTCTTCATCTTCATACACAATTAGTAAATCATCTAAAAATAGCACAGGAGAGCATATAGACGGTTTTAAATCTCGGTCAGGTTAAAACCACAATTCACACAATGTTTTTCAGTCGTAGTATGAAACGTTATAGATAAAAGCAAAATAAATCGAAGAAAAATCAAAACACATCCATTTTGAACGCAAGCACAAGCAGCAAGCGAAGTGTCAGTCAGTCAGATTAAAATCAGTGTTGTCAGTATAAAGAAAAATAATTACATGAAATTCATATATCGATCATTTTTTTAAATAACGGATAATTGATTTATTTCTTAATCTTTTTTTTACGAGTACACATTATTGTTTATTTTTTATGTTTTTGGTTTTGTTTTTTTTTATTGCTTAGATGGGTGGACGATCTCACAGCCACCCTGGTGTTAAGTGGTTACTGGAGCCCACAAACATATACAACGTAAATGCGCCACCCACCTTGACATATAAGTTCTAAGGTTTCAAGTATAGTAACAAGTTAAAGTCCAATGGGTATGTCTTTGATGTTATTTTATGTGCTTAAAATCGATTAAAACCGATTAATTAATGATAATACTTAAAATGATTTATTTATATGTTTTTTTATATACTTAAAATGTTTACTTAATACGTAAAAGGTTTTGATGCTGGCAATATTTTTCCCGCAAAAATAAAAATATTGTTTTTTTCAACAGAGTTACTTTTTTTAAACTACTTATTGTAAACTGTAGTGGCGCTTATTTGCAAGAAAGTAAATGCATATTTATTTATGACAAAATTAATGCACTAAGTATTTTTTCTCTAATCTATTGTCCGCTTTGGGCCTAAAATGGGCCGTCCCCTTTTGCGGGTTTTATTGCTCTTGAGTATTGGAATGCTTGTGGTAAAAAAAATAACAATAAATTGACTCACGTCGTATATTTGAAGCTATTTAGGTATCTTTATATTTGCACCGAGTCAACCGTTATATGTGTAGAATTTTAGTTTACGGAACAATATAAAACATTTTATCTTCTTATTCCTGCAGTGCCTTATAGCTTTCAGGGTATCAGGCAAATATATATTGTTATATTTTAACTACCTTATTAATTTAATATCTTTACTGGTCGCCTGACTAAAGTTGAGCAGTGGTATTTGCACTGATGTCTTGCATAACCACCAATAATCAGGTGGGCTGTGAGTTCGTTTACTAATCTGTCTATGCGATAAAGAAAATAATGAAATATCCACGGGCAGAATGTTATATCTATTGCTGCACGAAACGTTCTGGAAGTCGTCGTGGCCTAGAGCATAAGACGTCCGGTGCATTCGTATCTAGCGATGCAACGTGTTCGAATCCCGGTCGGCAGGTACCAATTTTTAAAATGAAATACGTACTTAACAAATGTTGACTTACCTCAAACCTCAAGCACCGGTCACCGTCCTCGTCGAACCCGTGGAAAAATTTGGTTCACAATTAAATCTTCAAATAGTACTTTTTTAATTGAACATGAATTATTCCGGTGATGGTCTAACAAGGATTTAGCATTAAAAAAGGTTCAAATATTTTGTTAAAATTAACTAATATGGTCCAAATCAAACGAAGCGAATGCCAACCCCGCACCTTAATGATTCATACTAAAAATAAATTCAAAGCCTCCTTCGCTTCTTTGCATAAAAGTTTCTTATCAGCCGAACTCTGAACACGACAACAATTTTGCGCCTAATGACTGTCACGGGAACAACAATAGTGACAAATCGTTATTTTTTTTCCGTTTTCACAAACCTTGTAAATAATTGTCTAGTCATTTTAGTACGTCTGCTGCATTAGGTTGTACAAACTATATGGTGTAGTCAGTAAATCGATTTTAGATTCACAAATAGACGTTGGGTTTTGTATTTTTTACATCGCGACCGGCGAAGCTTCATTTTTAGAGGCAGTACGGTTTCTCTATTTTAGCATTTATTACGCTACGTATTATAATATAAATAGGTGAAAGCGAAGATATTATGTAATATGAAGAATCATTACCACAAACTTTTTTTATTCTTTAATTTTTAAAATTAATTAAGATCTTTAATTAAGATGTTTGTAGGTAAAAAAAGTATTGTTGTTAAAAATTAATGCAGTTCTTTTCTTTCAAGACGTAGCGGGCTTTTTCCCGATGAGGATTTCTTTTGAATGGAGTGTATTTTAGAATGGGATTGTCATCGTTCCTGCTTTGCTGCTCGGATGACGGCTTTTCACGCCCTGCTTCGTTTTGAATTGAACCGATGTGAATGGACTTAATACAAAAGCAACGTCTGTAAAGCTATAAATGGAGATTAAAAAAAAATCCTTTAGACGTCTGAGCCATGATCGTCCAGTCTATTTTTGTGGAACTCTTTATTACCAAAAAATAAAGTAGAAATTCAAAATTATGTTTGATTCTTTCACACCCGGTTCATAATCTATAGATTCCAAGAAATTCAGTCGATTGCTAATCTTCTTGTACCGAAAATATTGTTTTAACTAAAATTACCTCTGATAGCTGTTTTAACATTGATTCTGCATAGATAGACCAGGGTATATATATATATATATAACTAACTTTTGGCTGACTTTCATGTATATTTCATATATTTCAAATACCTTTTGATGTGCTAAAATTTTTCGTAGGTCACTCAGGTATATAAGCTATCTAAAAATAGTTATAAATAGGCATCTACGCATATAATTTAAAGAAGATTCGACAACTTTCTCCAAATATTGTAGATGTCTTATTAAATATGAATTTTATTAACTTATTTGTTTGTTAATTATAGTATTATATTTTGATTTGCAATTTTTTCTATCAATGTAATATGTAATCTTATGTTTTTCGAGTAATTAAAGTGTAAATTTTAAAATAAAAAATTGTATATAATAATTAAAAAATATATTCGAATTCGAGTTTTTTTTCGATTTTTTGCATTTTCTGAGAAGATTTACTATAGTAACATATATATTTTTTTTCACCATCGGAAAAAAGAAATTTCAACGAACAGAAAACATTCAAATTTTTTGAAAAAAGCTGATATTTTGACGGGTGAATTTTCGATTGAAAATTAGGGTCCTTTTTTGATATTAATTCAAAATAAGGTGAAAAAATAACTATTTCTAATCAAATAAATTACAGCGTATTTGGGACATAAAAAGGTAAGTTTTCAGCAAATTTCGTGAAAAAAGTTTTTTTTTTGAAAAAGATAAAAATGAAAAACCAAAAACTTGGTTTTTTTAATTTTTCACTTAAATTTTGAGGTTATGTGAAAAAATAGTAAATACAAAAGTGTTAGATCTTTTTGTTACCTACAACTTTGCCGTTTGACTTTTTCCATAGGACTTTTACTTTTGCCGGAAATCGAGAAAAACCGTTTTTTACCCTAAACCTACCCCGACCCCCCCCCCCCCCCCCAACCCCTTCCCGACCTCAGATCGCCCGTAAATTATTTTTCCTTTCATTTTTATAATATTCCCCTCCTTTTGTAATGGGTTTTATACTACTATTATTTTTTTTAGTTTTAAAAATTATCGACACTGGTCTAAGATGTTATTTGTCGAAAACTAACAGTTGACATCCTAGTAGGTTTGTCGCACATTGTAAAATGTATCAAACAGAAATGAAAGTAAATCGTAAGCATTTTGTTTAAGACTTTCAAGAAAATTACAATACTGCACTTAGATATTTTGAATTTCAACTAATCTTAAACTCTCTAATTAGAATTCAAATTGAGCTCTCGATCAACTTAGTACTTAAGAAATCAGTGAAAGAAACGATAACAACAAACATGATTGATATCCGTTTAAACAAAACGAAATTAAAAGTAAACAGAATCGGGCTGGCTGCGTGTTTACCGACGTTCCTAATCAACTAGTGCAGTGATTCTCAACCTTTTTTTGTTGCGGCACACATTTAACGATTTCAAAATTTGGCGGCACACAAAAAAAAAGATAAAATTTATTTACTTACTACAACACACTGCATATATAGTTTATCAAAAAATTTTAATATACGAAATAAACTAAAATATACTATAATTTTTTTTTGTGGATTTAAATATATATTCATGTTTAAAATATTTTTCTTTTAAAATGATATAATTTAATAATATTAACATTATTATATATGTTCGCAAAATTTGGCGGCACACTTTTGAAATTTGGCGGCACACAAAAGTGCCGCGGAACAGTGGTTGAGAATCACTGAACTAGTGTAACCACACGTGCCTGCTCGAATGTTTGCTAAAGCTTTTATTACACCTAATATAAACACGTTGAGGGCAATAAAAAAAAATACATATTTCCGTGAAAATCAACGGCTTACGCAGAACGGCTTGCCGTGTATAGTGTGTATACATTGAACGATTTACTTTTATTAACCGACTTCAAAAAAGGAGAAGGTTCTCAATTCGACTGTCTGTTTTTTTTTTATGTTTGTTACCTCATAACTTTTGACTGGATGAATCGATTTTGATGATTCTTTTTTCATTAGAAAGGTGACACTTCCCGTGTGGTTCCATTTCAATTTAGTCCAGTTCTGATAATGGTTCTTATAATGGCAAATTTAAGACTTATGTGGTTTTCTCATGGAAGTCTTAAATTTTTCATATAAGTCTTAAATTTGCATTAAGTACGTGCGCGACAACTAGATGAATAACTCAATAACTCAATATCACGCCGACCGATTTCGATGATTATTGTTTTTAGTGTATATTAATTTGTTTTGGAATATCTTTTTTTTTTCTATTTGAAGTCGGTTTTTGTTAAAGTATGTCTATTTACAATTATTCGCTGTAAATTCGTTTCGAGGTTTTTCTTTAGTTACTCTAAGCATTGTTTCTGTTATGTCAATGTGCAGATGAAACTCCCAGTTCTTTCGGTATTATTGAAGTCCCCAGATAAGCGTCCTAAATTATACGGCCCTAAGCTGGATTTTCGGCTGTGTTAGACAGTTGAAACAAAACTACGAGACAAAAGCAGTGCGGAGTTGTAACCTATCAATTAGTGGTTGGTAGCTGTACTAAGCATTAAATACGATTTTCAAGAGACAGATGTGAACGAAGTTTTAGTTTGATATACTATTTCGTTCTTATTCTATAAACTAACAATTTTATGGTTTCGTGTTAACTCAATTTAATACAATTATTACTTAAAAGTAGCAAATTTTCTTGTTTTTCCCTTTTTTCTAAAAAGATAGTAATTCAATTCCTATCAATTTATCTCGGCACTGATTAAAATACTGATATATACTCAGGAAATTATATTAAAATTGATGAAAACCATTTGTGTAGTTTTACGTATGTTTCATCATTGAGACTGATTTCTATGCTGGAGTTCTAGATGTTTGAGTATCGAACCAAACTGAAACCTTAGAATTCCATCTACGATCGACCATCACCTATTTGCAAGTAATTAATTCATTTTCTTCATATTATTCAGAGTTTAATACTTATAATCTGCTATTAAGGAGCCCAATATAAAAAAAAGCCTAAGCTATACATGGATGATAGGTACAGAGGTATCAATGAAAAATCCTTTGATAGTCTAAACCTTTACTAATAATGTGCTTGGTACGACAAGCTTAGCGACGATTTTTTTTTTTTTTTTATTTTTTTTTTCTTGCTTAGATGGATGGACGAGCTCACAGCCCACCTGGTGTTAAGTGGTTACTGGAGCCCATAGACATCTACAACGTAAATGCGCCACCCACCTCGAGATATAAGTTCTAAGATCTCAGGTATAGTTACAACGGCTACCGCACCCTTCGAACCGAAACGCATTACTGCTTCACGGCGGAAATAAGCGGGGTGGTGGTACCTACCCGTGCGGACTCCCAAGAGGTCCTACCACCAGTGATTACGCAAATTATAATTTTGCGGGTTTTATTTTTATTGCACGATGTTATTCCTTCACCGTGGAAGTCAATCGTGAACATTTGTTGAGTACGTATTTCATTAGAAAAATTGGTACCCGCCTGCGGGATTCGAACACCGGTGCATCGCTTCAATACGAATGCACCGGACGTCTTATCCGTTAGTACACAACGACTTTTTTAAATGTTTTTAAATGTTTTAAATGTTAAATGATGAGCGAGTTAAATATGTTCAAACAATCTAAAAATCGCAATTACTACAATCGATTCTAAAAACATCTCGCTCCGTGGTATATAATCATGGAGATAGTATTCGATTTGTCTCTGACTCCCGACTATCCATGGGCAACACAAACTCAAGATTCAATCATGACTGTTCTTCAGATTTTTGTCGAATAAACTAGGGTTAAATCATAGAGAATCATCGAGAGAACGTCCGAAATAATTTACATAAACTTGTCAGAAGAACCCAGCACCATTGTATTCATATCTACTGTATGATTCTAACTGTGAACTCTTTTGTTCTAGGTGTCAACACGAAAATTGCGATCATTATCAACTTTATAATTCAACTGACGGATGGTGACATCGCACCAGATAAATCAGTGAAAGACGCGAAGGCATTTTTGAAAGATAGACCGATATCAAACGATATACCCGCACCAGAATCACTGCCGGTCCTACACGGAAACGATACGAGATGTAAGATATCGGAGTATCTGTGCGTTAACAAGAAATGCATACCGATAAACCGTTTCTGTGACGGCAGCAACGACTGCGGGGACTCTTCAGATGAACCGAGACATTGCACACGTGAGTATATTTTGATAATTTTACTAAGATTTGAAGAAATAAAAAAAAAACTAGTTTATATATTTCTGCATGTCGAGTATCTAATGCGTAATTTCGGGAGATTTTTAATTATATTTTATTATTGCTTAGATGGGTGGACGATCTCACGGCCCACCTGATGTTAAGTGGTTACCGGAGCCCATAGACATCAACAACGTAAATGCCGCCACCCACCTTGAGATATGAGTTGTAAGGTCTCACTTACAACGGCTGCCCCACCCTTCAAACCGAAAAGCATTACTGCTTCACGGTAGAGTTAGGCAGGGTGGTGGTGGTACTGGTACCTACCCGTGCGGACTCACAGGACATTCTACCACTAGTGTTTCCTACGTATATGAATACAGTCAACTTTATGCATGTGAGTCTGCAATCACTGATACTGCGGTTACATATTTTTCTTTTTACCTTTTGATACAAAAGCATTTGAATTTTGAATGTCTATGTATATCGGTAAATGTCATTAAAGACATTTTGTTCTTTGATGTGAAGGATTGAGATTATAGATAATTTATTCTAAACTAGTTTAATCTTTGGAATCGATATCTATATATTAATACGTGAAGCAAAAACTTTGTATCCCTTTTTACGAAAATTGCGCGGACGGAGGAGTATGAAATTTTCCACACTTAAAGAGAATATAGAGAAGAAATTCGACTACTGGGGGACCACTAGTATTTTATTATTATGGGTACATTAATAAAATTTCAGTCACACAAGCTTTGTTTTGATAGATCTATGATCGTCTTGAGAAATATGTGTGAGAAAGTTCTAAAATTGTTTAGAAAAATTTCATGTCACATGACACGAAAGTTACAGGAACCTGATTTTGAAATAAATTTAAAATTACTCAACCTTCCCGTTTCATAGCTCACATTAATTAACTACAATGAATATAAATAACGGCCTCGTTGAGAATAAAGACAAAATTAATTCTTAATTCATTCTAAATTTAATTAGACAGTATTAGAACAATATTCTTAGGTTAGCGAATGTAACCTTATTTAATTATAGCCTTAGGCGTCCGTGACCGCGAAAACTGTTATGTACTGAAAATTATCCGAAAGGTTGAAAATTATATAATAACAATAATTTCCCGAGATTAAAACCGTAATCGCAGCTGGAATTGCTATTTTCAGACTTAGATTTTTTTTTTAAATGCGCTACACTTCTACTCAGTTAATCGGAAGATGTCTCTCAAATATAGTTTTGGACGTTAATAATAAAGTACATATCTATTTTAACCAAGATTACATTTTTTTGCTCAAATAAGTAGCCTCGACCGAGGCCTATTAAAGGGTAAAGGGTTGTCAAAATAACATGTCGCAGTACACATAAAAATACGAGATTGAAGTTTCAATTTATAATACAACTGTTACCTCATCCAACAAAATGGTTTATGGATATAAGGCAATAAACTATAGTCATTTGTGACTCAAATCTGATTATAAATTTTAGTTTGTACAACAACAAAATTGACATTTATTTTAAAGCTTAAAAATGAAAATCATGACAATAAGTAAAATAATAAAATTGAATATAGTTGAATAGTCTCCCGCGAGATTAACAACCTTGCTTTGAATTCTGAAATTAATCCCGTGCAAATAAGATAGGGTATTCCCTCCTAGGTAGGGACGTCCCAAGCAATCTATCTTCAAGACGAATACAAGGAAATTTTCAATTCGAATTGAAGTATTGTGTTTTTTTATTTGAACTTTTCAATAAACTATTTCGATTAGAAACTTGTCAATGAATCGAAAGATTGGGTGTGTTTATTTAAAAAAAAAACATTAATCAAACCCGAATTCGTTTTTGTCAGTAGGTAATAATATTTATAATTATTAAAATCATCAAGTTTGGACCTAGTGAAATTAAACTGTTTTATTGGGAATTCTTCTTTGTCAGTGTTGATGCTCCAAGTTTGTACTTTCACTGCGAAGAAGGTATTTTAAGGAAAGAATTTTATCATAGCATTTTTATTTTTATTTTATTGCTTAGGTGGGTGGGCGAGGTCACGGCCCACCAGGTGTTATGTGGTTACCGGAGCCCATGGACACCTACGACGTAAATGCCGCCACCTATCTCGAGACATAAGTTATAAGTCTCAGTTTTAACACTACAACGGCTGCCCTACCCTACAAACCGAAACGCATTACTGCTTCATGGTAGAAATAGGCATGGCGGTCGTGCCTACCCGTGCGGACTCAGCAACCAGTAACTACGCCGCACCGGGCGTCATATCCTTTAAGCCACGATTTCGGACGACTTCGCAATACCACGCAATAATCTCTGTCACCTTCCCAGTGTGGTCAGAGCGCGGAGGGCCCAATCTCGGCGGTCCGTGCTGGAGTCATGGTCCAGGCGGCTGGCCGATCCTTCGGCTGGTCGTAGGATCGTCGAGGCGATTCGCCCGATTCTTGTGGATTGGGTGAATCGTGACAGAGGACGCCTCACTTTCCGGCTCACGCAGGTGCTCACTGGGCATGGTTGCTTCGGTGAGTTCCTGCACCGGATCGGAGCCGAGCCGACGGCAGAGTGTTACCATTGTGGTTGCGACTTGGACACGGCGGAGCACACGCTCGTTGCCTGCCCCGCATGGGAGGGGTGGCGCCGTGTCCTTGTCGCAAAAATAGGAAACGACTTGTCGTTGCCGAGTGTTGTGGCATCGATGCTCGGCAACGACGAGTCGTGGAAGGCGATGCTCGACTTCTGCGAGTGCACCATCTCGCAGAAGGAGGCGGCGGGGCGCGTGAGAGACGCACAAGCCCGCCGCCGTCGAGCGGGGGCCAGGGAGGCGGATCTCGCCCTAGCCCTGGCCCTCTAAGTATTTCGGGTCCCCCTCATATGTCGGTCTGGGGCCCGGCGAAGGGGGCCTAAGAAGACGACGTGCAAGCTGCTCTGCACGCGTTTTACGCAAGAGCATCCGGGTGATGGAAGGCCGGCTATCCTCGACCCACGCTGGTTCTGACCCAGCGGGGTATTTCGTAGGATAACCTATTCAAACCGGCGCCATCTAGGCGGGTTTCGGACAGCCTGCCGACCGAGAGGGCTGGTGGTCGTGGCGCCGACGATCGCTGGCCCGGCGTCCCGAGGGGGAGGGTGATGGGAGAGATGTGCTCCGCACTAAACGCTTCACTCTCCTCCCCTTGCCTTTTCATGAGTTCTGTCTCATGCGAGGGTTGGACGTTGGTTGTTGAGCGACAGGAGGTTTTAGTCGGTTCGACTCCGACATGCCCCACCCACCATCCCCAGTGGAGGGTGGGAAAAAAAAAAAAAAAAAGGAGGGTTTTTAGTGTGTAACATTTTATATAAATATAAAGTATAACTAATATACAGAGGTACATTACAGAACGGTTGAATACCACGTGCATGTTCCAACTAAATACATTTTTCTCTTTTCGGCTTCAATATCTGGTTTTCTTTGCATTCTGTACTTCAAATATAAACACTTTCCTGACTTATAATAATATATAGGTATATAGTTTTTATTAATGATGCTCGCGCTTCTTTGAGCCCGCACGGGTACTACCATCCTGCCTATTTCTGCCGTGAAGAAATAATGCATTTCGGTTTGAAAGGTGGGGCAGCTGTATATTATATAACTGAGACTTAGAAATCAGGTTTCAAACTGGGTGGCAGCATTTACGTTTTTGAAATTTATGGGTTCCAGCAATCACTAAACGCGGGTGGGCGCATCGCGATGCTCAACAATAAGCGATGACGTCGTTCACCCATCTAACCAAAGAAAAAGCACTAAATTCCAACTAAACGTTCCAAAACACCGCTGAACCTTTTGTCAGTTGACTGAAAGCTCTCGGGACCCCATAACATAAATTTATTCCCACACTTTGATTTTAACTTCGCCATTTCCTTGTGATTTATGGCTTTTGGGTTCAACTCCTGCGGTTTTATTATCGAAAACAATGAATCAACCGAAAATTGAAATTTTCATTAAATGTGAAACCAAGCTAACAAAAGTAGGAATACTTTCCAAAATTTTATATTAAGATTTATCAACGCAAATAAATAAAATAAATATATTTGAAGTCTTTATTTTAGTGGTTATTTCTATTTCCAAAATTGTCTGTCTTTATGTTTCATTTTCCAAGATGGAGCCGGAAGCGACTGAACAGATTCCAACAAATTTCATTAGCAGGTACAAAAATGGACAATAATGTAGGCTTTTTTTATCTCAGAAGGATCAAGGTGATTTCGGATGCAGCTAGCGGCGAACGCGGTCATAGCAAGTTAAAAATAATTTTGACCTACGTATTTTGCGTAAAAAATCTAAATTCAACTAAGTGTAAGCGGAAATTAAATATCGTTCATGCTCGAATAATATTTACAGAAGATACATTTCAAGTCGAAAATTTTCCTTAAAGAATTCACTTAACGGGACAATTTGGGCGCGTCCCTTGCTTTCACTGGATCCCTTTAGGGACCGAATGCAAGAAAACGAAGCTAATCTCATTGGTGTACCTTCGTCCGTACCTTTGCGTCTCTTCGAACGTCTCAAAGTAATGGTCCATTTCGTTTGGAATTTTATTGAAAAATCTTTCCCTATCATAAAGTGATTTCGACGATCTGAACGTCTTTAGTCTTCAATCTGAAATGAAACCGTGCAATTAAGATTTCGTTTAAATCATCCCAAGTCAGATATCTGAAGTCGGTATCTGGATTTACCGGTTCAAGAATCAGCTGGTTCAATCTGTCCCTTATTATATAACAGACGAAGTTACTTTATTTATTTATTTATTTATTTTTTTATTTATTTATACTTTATGCACAAAACAAAACTTGTACACAGGCGGACTTAATGCCATGGGCATTCTCTTCCAGTCGACCATAGGGTGGTGCAGAGATAATGCATGGTAGGTGCATTGACAAAAAAAATAACAAACAACAACAACAAAACAAAAAAAAAGAACAAACTCAAAACAAAAATCTTCCTTAAAATAATATCTCAGTATTATAGAATACATATACTACAATTCAATATACCTATGTATAAAATAGTAAAATACATACATACACATAATTACACACAATAATATACACATGAAAATACACAATTTAGTATTATAGTTAAGAATGGCTAAAAGTAAATATATATATATATATATATATATATCTCTTACAATGTCCTATCCATCGCTCAGATTTTTTACATTCTTCTTTCTTTGTACAGTCCATAATATTATGGAATTCGCTTCCCAAAGAAATCAGGATGATCAGCAATCGCTTTACTTTTAAACTCAAAGTTCGCGAACACATCCACAAAAAACTGGAAGAATCATCTCCAAACTAGTTTATTTCATTTTTCAATTATTATTATTATATTATATATATATATATATATATATATATATATATATATATATATAATATAATAATAATAATTGAAATTTCAATTATTATTATTATATTATATATATATATATATATATATATATATATATATATAATATAATAATAATAATTGAAAAATGAAATAAACTAGTTTGGAGATGATTCTTCCAGTTTTTTGTGGATGTGTTCGCGAACTTTGAGTTTAAAAGTAAAGCGATTGCTGATCATCCTGATTTCTTTGGGAAGCGAATTCCATAATATTATGGACTGTACAAAGAAAGAAGAATGTAAAAAATCTGAGCGATGGATAGGACATTGTAAGAGACGATTATGTGAAGAACGTAGAATTTTGTCATGGCTTGCGTTCAAGTATTTAAAATGCGATTTTAAGTAAGAGGGTGAAGAGGCAGAGTCCAAAAGAGAAAACAAGGTAGTAAGCGCTCTCTCCTCTCTACGCTGACGGATCGGTAACCATTTCAGACGAGTTCGATGCGCGGACACATGGTCATATTTTCTAAGATTGAAAACGAATCGAATGCAATTATTGAGAAGGCGGTCTAGTTTGTTGAGGAGATCTGCATTCAGGTCATAGTAACACACATCACCGTAGTCTACCATAGGGAAAATTAAAGTCTGCACAAGCATGGCCTTTACATTTGATGGTAGCATATTTTTTAGCCGATAGAGAGATCGCAAGGTCCTGATGACTTTTTGACTGATGGATGTTACTTGCGCTCTCCAACCAAGTGTAGTGTCAATGTGTAATCCAAGATTTTTCACGTTTCGGCTAAAGGGGATGATTATGTCATTGAAAACAACAGGCGGCAGCTTAAAATTACTGATCTTACTCATATTTCGATGGCTACCAACAATTAACGCCTGGCATTTGGTAGGATTCACCGCCAGACCAAACCTATCGGACCAATTTTTGATTGATTTTAAATCATTGTTTAGTTTCGTAATAGCATCCGATATGTGATCAACATCGGTTTGTGCGTACAGTTGTAGATCATCGGCGTAAAGATGAAATGCACACCGTAACTCAGGGGTGAGAAAATTTATAAAAATTGAAAACAAGAGAGGAGAGAGGACACCGCCTTGTGGGACGCCAGATTCAAGATTACACCAGTTTGATGAGAGTTCGTCATTACGAACAGATTGCTGACGTCCCTGAAGATAGGAAGAGAACCAATCCAACGCCCCTTTTGAGACGTTGAGATGAGAGAGGATGGAAAGAAGGATATCGTGACAAACGGTGTTAAACGCGTTTGAGAAATCAATCAAAACTAGTATAGTGATTTTGGATTCTTCCAAGCCCACCCTGATATCACCTGTCACTTTCAGAAGCGCGGAAATGGTGCTGTGGCCTGGTCTAAACCCAGATTGAAAAGGGCTAATTAGGGAATTATTAAATATAAATCGAGAAAGCTGCTTATGGACACAGATCTCGAGCACTTTGGATAGGAAGGGTAAGATTGAAATTGGGCGAAAGTGATTAGGAACAGAAGGGTCAGGAATTTTAGGTAGGGCACGAACATAAGCTCTGCGCCATAGGAAAGGAAACTCTCCAGAGTCAAGAGAGAAGTTAATAATATGATAAATTGCAGGTAGGAGACAGTCTAGGATAGTTATAATCATGCGGCGACATATGTTGTCATATCCCACCGCATTAGATTTAATGGAAAGTATCACTTTTCTTATCTCAGAGGGGGCAACTGGAAAGAGCTGAAAGGGGACAACATCTGGACGCCTTAGGCCAGACAAATAAGCTAACGTTTGATTTTTAGTTAAGGGATCTATCACGGAGGATGTGGAGAAGTGTCGGTTGAGATCATCTAATTGAATAATATTTGGAATGTCCAAACGTCGCGATCTGCCGATACCCAAAGTTCCGAGAAATTTCCAAACATCGGCAGGAGAAGAAGAAGCGATATTATCCAGAATGTGGCGGCGCTTGGCATTGCGTATCATTTGATTACACCTATTCCTAGCAGACTTAAAAAGGACCCAATTATCTTCGATGCGATTCTTTTTGTATTTTCGAAAAGCGCGATCTCTGCGACGCATGGCCATCTTAACTCCTTCAGTCATCCACGGTGCAGGCGTTCGTTTCAGTTTTACTTTTCTAATTGGGGCATGGATATCGTATAATTTGATTACGATATTATTGAAAATTTCGACTTTGTGATCAACTGATGCAGCATCTACTAGGGGATCCCAGTTTATCTCGGCTGCATCATTTCTGAGTTTTTCAAGATCCATGCGAGCAAAGCAGCGCCTGTGCAGGGTCTTGGGAATAGGTTTTGGGGATTTAAGGATATAGGTAAGAAAAATTAGGTCATGATGAGAGAACCCTGGAGCAGAATGTTGACCATGAGAGGAAACTAAGGAAGGATTCGAGGTAAGGATTAAATCGAGCCAGGTGTCTTCACCGACGGTATTTAGGTGCGTAGCTTGTAGTTGCATTAGATGAAGAGTAGCTGATTCAATGATTTGAAGAAGCTTCTGGGATCTAGGGGAATTACCAGAAAGGATATTTGTGTTGAAGTCACCCATGATGATAAGATGTGCGTACTCAGAGCCCAAAGATTCTAATACTGTTTCGAACTCAGTAAAGTAATCAATATTAGGGGGACAATAGGTGACACCAATTACAGTTTTTACTCTCTTAACACAAACCTCAAGAAAAAGAAACTCCGCACTAGAGTTGGTAGAAGAAGAAGACAATATTTTATATGGAAACGTGCTGCGGAGATAAATGGCCACACCACCTCCTCTACCGACCGTTCTATCATTACGGATAAGAATAAAACCTGGGAGAGAGAAAGAGGTCGACAGGAGAGTAGGCTTGAGCCACGTTTCGGATATCAGGATGACGTCGACGTTGGTATTGTAAAATGTATGATACAGTTCGCTATAATGACTGGCTACACTCTGTGCATTGATGTGGCATACGTTGAACTGGCAGCCAGATTTGTGGTCAAAAGTATGTCGTAAGAAGTCACCCAGGGTGTCGGTGGCTGAACCAAAACTTTCCTCTCCAGAAGACGTACTGGATTCGTTTGCAGAAAAAAAAGAATCATCATCAGTATCTGATACACCTGATACAAAAGACATAAATAATAAAATTAGAAGAAAAACAAAAAAAAAAAAAAAAAAATGTGTCTATGTGTAAAACAAACTAATCTATATAAATAAACTAATCTATACAAATATATACTAATCTATATTAATGTATACTAATCTATATTAATATATACTAATCTATATAAAAATAATCTATAAAAAAAAAAAAAAACTATCAAAAAATATTATAAATAACAATTTGGTAAGATACAATCTATATGCATTAAAAACCAAAGAGAGAAAAAAAAATTATTAATAACAAACAAAAATGAATAAAGCGTATATCTCAACACCACCTGCCAGCTAACACCAATATAAAATATAGAAGATGTAAATTAAATTCAGTGAACATCAAGAAACATTTAGAAAGCATTACAAAATATAAACAAAATCCAAAACACAAAACAATAGAACAACTACACTACGTCTGGTACGTTTAAGTAGCTGTAACTGATTTTATACCAAAATACGAATGTTTTAAACTGTGTCATTAACCACCAACTTCATTGGACTGAATGAAAACAGAACAAATAACAATAAAATTATTGGAATAGAACTTAATTTATACAAACTTAAAACTACTTACCTAAAAGTAATATACAGATACTACAGAAAAAAAGAAAAACAAAAAAAAAAGATGAAATAAATGACATAATAAAAATACACACACACTTTTACTACATCGGTATGGTAATTTTCGAGTTGCCTATCAAAAGAACATTAAAGCACCATTACTTCCGAATTTTATGTTTTAGATTTCCTGCCTCATCACTCTTTCCACTCACATGAGATGCCACTGAAGCTTTTGGAAACTTCAACAGCAAAGGGCTCAGCTCTTCCATAGCTGTTACCTTATGACGTGTTCCATTAGTTGTCTTGATAACTATGATTCCATCCTGGGTCCAGCAGGATCGCATTCCGAAGTGAGCTCTTGCCTTGATAAATATGGACTGCCTGGGCTTTGTCAAAAACTCCTTCAATGAAATTGAACAACCCTTTAGGTTAGACTTTGCTCTCCAAACATTGGATTTAATGTTTTCATTAGTGAACCTCACAAGAATGGGCCTGTTATGCTCCTGACTTCGCGCACCAAGTCTGTGGCATTCTTTTATGGAAGAAGAAGACACATTTTTCAAGGCCAACTTATTATTTAGCACATTTAAGATGACTGAAGTGCAATCCTCTCCGTCAACCTCGGTACATCCCTGGAAAAGCAAAGTCTTGCGTCGCTGCCGAGTCTCCAGACTATCAATCTGCTTCATGCACTCTCCGATTTGTGTCCGGAGCAGCCCAAGTATGCTAAAGACCAACTCTCTGAACGTACGGAACTCTTCAGCAACTTTATTTACAGTTTCCTTTGCAGGTCCCGCAGACTGAATCTGTGTTTCAAGTTCACCCATCTTCCGTGTGAAGTTTTCTTCTAAGTTCTTTTGAATAGTTAATATTTCAGCAAGTTGAGACATGATGGGCTTGAGTGTGAGGAACAAGATGTCACTTAAATGGTTGAAGGTGTACTGGCTGGCGCTTTGCAGCTTTATTTATGACACATGAGCTGCTGCAAACGTTAGTACCAAATCACAAATACTTGTGTACAAACTGGATGTTAAAAAATATTGATAAAAGATTATGTTTCTAATTTTCAATAAAATTTTTTCTAATTATTTTATTTTTTTACATTTATGATTATTCTGTGAATAAGCAGTTTATTTAAACCCCTAAATATCAAAATGTTGGATTGATTAATAAAGTAAAAACAGCGACAAGAGCAAATCGGTAGGTTTTAACGAAAAGGAAAAATCTGCGCGTTTACATAAACATTGACTAGGGAATTTCCTTGAAAGGCAGACATCGTAATGTCCACATCAAAACTCCTTTCAGCATCAGAATTATGAAGGATATAAGATATAAGGTAATTATATAAGCCCTTTGTGTTCTTTGGGTCCGTTCCACCGGGAACCACAGATAAAGATAGAGAGCGCTTTGTAACTCCTCCCAACATACGAAATTTTACGTGTTTTATAAGAAAGGGTTTTTAGGTGGCCTCTGCAAAATACGTGAACACGATTTGAAATATTCTCATCTTAGTACTGATGCACACAGTAAACTTACTAGTACCTACCGAAGAGATTTATATGTATATCCAATACTTAGTCAATAATATCAATCTAGTGAAATTTTGTTAATTTTTTCATAGGTAACAATATCCTATTGAAAGAAGACATTTCATCTACTAATACATTATTAAAATATTTGTATGTTATAGTAGATTTGGGTGAATTATCAATTAAATTGAATTCCATCCACTTATTTAAAGAAGGCTCTACACTTTAGATAAGAATCATGAAAAGATCCGCACCTTGCCCATTTCTGTTGTGAAGCATGCGTTCCTGCTTGAGGGGTGTGACAGTTTTAGTCGTGATATTTTGAGAGTTCAACCTTACCTAAAAATCTTATGGGGGCATTCGTATTCTGATGTCTATAAGTTCTGCTAATGACACCAGGCCACGAGGTCATCTGATTACCTAGCGCAATTAAATTATACCACTAACTTGGAAACATGAGTTCATAGTCTCGTATTTATTGTTATCAAACCTGAATCTATGAGGATGTTTTCGTCTATATATAGTTGCTTAGAATGATAATCTGATCGTCACGAATTGTTTTAAGCCTTGGGTCTAGTATATTTCATGGAGAAGGCCCTAAAGAGTTTTTGAGATAATACTGTCGTCTACTTTTTACTTTCACCACGTTTTCTAACGCACCATTCGACTTTGGAATGAACTCTTTTCCAATGTGTTTTCTTGGTACTATGACATGTATTTCTGGAAACAAGATTTGAGGAGTCTTATGCGGTAAGCAGCGATTTGTCGGTGTTCCTAGCAATGCTGACGTCTCTGAGCGATAGTAACCATCAGGTGGATCGTGTGGTCGTCTGCATACAATTAAAAAAAATTAAATGAGCTTAAAAATAGCAGTTTAAAATCTTTAATTATAAATATTTTTATAGGAACAATTCCAATATCAATTATTCAAGTAAATTGCTGAGGATGTCCGCTCGTTTTACTAGAAATATTCTGGATTTTTTTTTCATTATTTGTCCAAAACATTTGCTCATAATTAAAATAAAACGCATTTGTGATATAACAAGGTAAAGATCACATATTTTACTTTTAAGAAATAAATATTATGCAATAATGGATTACGCAATCAGTTCACAGAATACCTTTCTTTTATTGAAGTGAAAACTTCTTTAGAATCGTTGTGATTTCAAACCGGATGCAACGGAAAAAACGACAGGTAGAGACACAAATACAAAAGAATGAGACAGAAATATACATACTATTTAATACAGCGCTATCTGTGAGATTTTTTTAATACTAACGTGTGTATAAAAGCTCTTGTAGTGAATTTTAATTTAGGATTATACGTGAAATTAAAATATCAATTCACAGAGGGCGCTACCTTACAATTATTTACTAATGACAAAATTTTAAGACGTTTAGCATAATTGTATTTTAATTTTGGAAGGTTTCACTTCTACCACGTGTGAATTGCACACATGTATTATTTTTTTATTATTTACTTAACAGTAGACATGCAGATGAACTGGTCCACCTGTAATCATATGGCTACCGAAGTTCTTACACGGTCATCCAATTATTAGTTTTGTTGGGACATTGGTTCCAGTATTAAAATACAATGTAACGGTATTGATGATGTCACAAACTAATGAAATGAACTAATGAAACTAAGGAAATGACAACTGAAACGAAAGAATAGATACTGATGGAAGAAATTAATATATAGACGAACAAGACGATTCAGAGATGATGGATGAACACACTCGAACAGAACAACTCTACATAACGATAACGACATAACATACAACCAATAACACATACAAACAATAATTTAGCTACAAATTATTTACTAGTTTAACTATTAGTGTATATTATCTATACTAATATTATAAAGAGGAAAGATTTGATTGTTTGTTTGTATTGAATAGGCTCCGAAACTACTGAACCGATTTTAAAAATTCTTTCACTGTTTGGAAGCTACACTATTCCGGAGTGACATAGGCTATAATATTTTTGGAAAAAAATTAGAGATCCTTACTAAAACTCCGATATTGTAAACCAAGGTGTAAAAAAATACCTAAAATATTCTTTACGTCACGTGCCCTGCGAAAACTATTGATGATACACATTATTATTTACAAAAAGTGTCGGGACAGCATATGTCTAAGTATTTTAGTTATGCCGCAATAAGTGTTCTTTTATTTAAAAAAAATAAAACAACGTCAAATATCGTTAAAATTTTGGTTAAAGAACCGAGCGGAGCCGGAGCGAGCCGCTAGTTATTTATAAACAGGTATTATCCATAAACTCAGAAAAATAAAATATCTAATTACAAGAGTTTTGATCTGAAAATGGTTTGCTTGCTTCGATGCTTTTTTTTATTGGGAAAGGCTTCGGTTGAATGCTCGATAACTATATATATAGCTTATGTTTTTTTAAGTAGAGTTGGCAATCGTACAAGGTCAATTAACTGTCCGTGGCTAGCCGGCCTACCCCATTTAAACGAATAAAATAATCTCATCAAAAACGCGCAATTCAATTTTAAGGGGAGCACAATGTCTCCACAGGTTTGTATACCTAATGGCCTGAGTGAGGTAGCTAATAAGATCACTCGCTTCGTTAATTCACTTCGGCCTCAGTTCGCCAATTTGCCAAAAGGTGGTCTCAACTTTTAATGAAATAATAAACTAGGGGCCGTTTATGATTTTCGCGTTACATCGGAAGATGTAATTATGTAGTTTCCAACTGGAATTAGACGAGACGAGTGATTGAATTGAACAGCGACGAAAACTTATTTTTAAATGCAAATGCGTAAGGTCTTGGCCTTGTATTGAATTTATTAAATTTGTGAAGGTACGGTATTATATATACGGTAATATTAAACGGTAATTGACAGCAAATTAAAGCATATTAAAATTATATTAGCTTTAATGGACAGGATACAATAAAAACATAGACAATATCTATTATATATTAATACGTGAAGCAAAAACTTTGTATCCCTTTTTACGAAAATTGCGCGGACGGAGGAGTATGAAATTTTCTACACTTATAGAGAATATAGAGAAGAAGTGCACAACGCTAACATTTTTTTAAAATAATGCGTAAAAGATATATTAAATCAATAAAGAATACATTACACACACTACACACCATGTATTTGACGCACACACGCATGCATACTATTTATTGTCAAACTTTTGTTCTTGACGTCTGTGGTCAAATTGAGAATAGATTAAATATTTTTTGCCTTTATTAATATTTTTTATAGAGTAGCCTTGGCGAAATTTGTGTTTATAGAAGTATAAAATACAATCAACAATAGTGTACAAACTTACAATTCCAAATAATTATAGTCGAATTTCGACTACTGCGGGACCTCTAGTTAGCTTTAATGGACAGGTTACAATAAAAACATAGACAATGTACAACGAAATGCACACGGCTAATCGAAACTGTGTTAAGAGAGGAGCTACTCTTGAGCAAAATAATATTATAACAGTACGAAAACGCTTACCAAGATAAGCTGCTGAATTTAATGTTACTTTAAGTAGTGGACATTGTAAAAGAAAAACTCACAATTAATATTACACTCTATAGGTACCATGTTAAGTAGAAAATCGCATATTACATCGATGTTATCATACGTAAAGAGTCCCGGGGAAGATTGAAAAAAGGGTCGACCTTAATTACTGGGTTTCCAGCATGTCAATCTCGTTATTATGAAAAAGTTGAGCAAACGGGAATCACAAAAGGGTCACCCTCCAGATTTCACAGTAAACACATGGTCGACGGGCGGTAAAACGAGCCCTACGGCGAATTGAAACCACCATTATTAAGTTTTAATGACGTCTACCACAATGCCAGACCATAAACAAAGAATAATGGTCTCTGTGTCGCTCGTAATAAGATAAATAACCGCAGCGGCAATCTGCTCGAACCAACGTTGAATGCTATCTCGAGACGGCGAAATTAAATATGAGTAGAGCTGCAAATGAACTCTTGGCTGCGACAGTAAAAGAAAATGTTATTTTCTCTGCACTATTGCTTTTTTTTCGAACAAGTGGTATTGGTAAAGTACATATAATATTTTAAGGTCGTATTAATGGCGTTTAGTTTCATACGCAATTTTTTTTGGGAAACTTACACCAAAAACATTCACATAGTACATCATACATTAAAGATAGGCAAACAAAAACCAAAAAAGTTCACCGATTAACAAAACACATAGTGAACTATGTAATCATGCACTATGAACTATGAAACTATGAACCATCTATTTTACAAATCTATCTGCTTTTTGACTGGAAATGTGTGTGTAAATGTTTTGGTCTGCCATAAAGTCTATTTTCTCTTTCTTTCTTTGAACAAGAAGATTTGAACTTAATTATTCAAATATTATTGAAAAAAGGCAAAACCACTTCAACAATAAAAATACTACTACTACGAATCGGATCCAAATCACATTACCAAAAAAATCCAAAATTGTATTTCTATATTTTGCAGCTCAATCAAACAAAATATTAATTTAAATTTGTAAGAGTAAATTACCTATGTACATATAAGAGTATTTGTGTCAGCCATGTTGGGGGGGGGGGGGGGGGAGGTGTTTGCCATAATCGCCACGCTTGGCATGCGGGTTGGACACATTGCTCGTTCGCGGAACGGATGGCCGTTGGGGCCAGAAGGTTCTTGAGTGGCGACCGCGTACTGGAAGACGTAGCGTGGACCACAAGGTGGGCCGACGACATATTGAGGTTCGCGAGGATCCGCTGGATGCAGGCAGCGCAGGACCGGTCTTTGTGGCGAGGCTTGGGGATGCCTATGTCCAGCAGTGGACGTCCATGGGCTGATAGAAAAAAATATAATATAAGAGTATGTGTAATGAGAATTGCAAAATTTTAAAAGAAATATAGACGATGATGTACATATGTATGTTTGAATCCGACTGATACATCGGTGACTAGCGCTTGGGATGCGTAAAAGTATCAAAAATGGATATGGGAAGATCCGAAATGAGATGCCTAAGGCGATGGCGGTTGATATTTGCTCTTCATTGGAGTTGGGGAAGTAACTTGCGGCGGCTACGATAAGAGGATCGTCGTGCCCTGCTGTTTTCTCTGTATATTTACTTATCAGTTCTAGTTCTACGTCGTAGTAAAGATCTACATTCCTCACCTGCCATTTTTTGGGCTTCTAATCACATCAAATACAGTCAGGTCCCAGCACACACACACACATTTTTTTCCTACCTATGCTGATAGCCTTGAGAGGCTATATCAGCGTTACCCGAGCGTGTACGTGAGCTCTCGAATCTCAAACCGGAGGTGTTGCTAACACTGGCCCTAGCAAGAACGGTGCTTCGCAGAATCTACAACCGGATCGGAAACGCGACCCACTGAGAAGATCCGGCGAGAAACTCAGTGGGCTGTGTTTGTGGGTTAATTTACCCGTCGAGCCCTTTCTCGCAAGTGACGGCTTCGGCGAGGATGGTGACCGGTGCTTGGGGTACCTAAAAGTCTCGTTAATGGATCGGGAGGATCCGTAATGACGTGCACACACAGTATGTGAAATGCACAACGTCTACTCACACCAAAAACCCGATTTCTTGTAAAGAGCGGTGCAGTCTGAATTCTTCGCTACGACAGCGTGAGTTAAATTGAATCACATACTAGGCCAGTTACTGTTGGCTATTTGAACATTGAAACTCATATTCAACTGTGAAGTACTGATATAAATACCGGGAAAGCTCTACGTAGCCAGTTAATTACGAACATCAGGATGTAGCTGTGAAGTTGTGAAAAATGAAAATTCTCCTATGCATTTCGCAATGATTCGACTTGTTTTTGAATTGTTGAACGGCAGTATTGTGTATCGGGATAATTTTAGTACGAGTAGAATTTAATATTACTGCAAAAAATGTCATCAGAAACAATAGCTTAGAAGGCAGCCTCATTTGATTAATGCGTTTTTATTAATACATTTTCGTAATATGATAGCTCACTCTTAGATTATTTTAAATGCAACATATATAATAATACACTAGTTGCCGTCACTGTGTCAGAAAAAATAAAAAGCAAAATTTAAGTCATATAATTATATAAGTCTATAAGACTATGTATTATTTGGTAGGTTTTTATTATTTGGCTCGTTTACATACATAGGTATATAAGAATAAGAAGAAGAAGAAGGAAAATAAGAAGTATTATACAATTTCATTGAATCTCAAATAACGGACGACAGTGTTATAAGTAACTAGCGACCCGCCCTCGCTTCGCTTCGGAAACATTAAAACACACATGAAACCAAAACAATGTCGGCTTCTAATGGAAAAAAAATTTTTCAAATCGGGCCAGTAGTTTCGGAGCCTATTCGAAACAAACAAACAAACAAATCTTTCCTCTTTATAATATTAGTATAGATATAGATATAAACAACGAACTAAATAAAAATGTGAATTCAAATTTAACCATGCCAAATAACAAATGCTCACTTAAATTGTATGAATATACTTTTTAGCTATCTCAGCTCATTCGTGTTCAGTATTCATTCTCACATTGTTGGGAAAGCGATGAAAGACATTCCGTATAATTCTGCTCGGAAAATGATTCCCTTTGATGTTAGCAACGCGTTTAATTGTTGGAATAGTTGAGAGCTATTCTAAATTATTCTTTGTTTTGTATTTAATATGGTAAATGTTGAAACTATGTATTCATTTATTCAATTATTTTTTATTAAATCTTAAATTACGTATTAATTTGGTTAAATACTGATTATCATTAATAGGAGTCATACGACATGTGCCGCAGTTTCAGTCACGTCAAATTTGCCGTTCGGAAATAATGGAAAACAGTTGTTTATGTCTATTCCATAAACTACAGGTTCTATAGCGTTTCTATTGTGTGTGATGATAGATAAAAAACCCATTCTGGATAGGATTTACGTAAAATCCTTTTATTGTTAGCGTCTACATCGGTTCATACATATTATTGTATGTACGTACTTTCAATAGATGTATATGTGCCAAATATAAAATCTACCGGACAGATAGTTTCGGAGAATTCCAAGAATAAGTGAGTGATATATAGTTTTTAAATGTACATTAATTTAATTTGAAAGTCTGGGTCTAAGTGCTAAGTATAAGTGCTAAGTCCTTTTCTTAAAAACATTTGCTAGTTTTATTGTCCAGTAATATTTCTATTAAATTTGATATGTATTAAGCGCTTTCCACTTCCTAGGGCCACGTTATGTATGTTTGAAAGAATTACACGAAACATCGTCATTACAATCTCAACTCTAATCAAACGAATTAAGTTGATTAAATCCCGACAAAACTTTCCGAACAACAAGTAACCACCGACAAGACAAGAGTTGGGATTCTTTCATCCATACTAAGATTTTAATACGAATATGTTTGTTTGTATATTTGGTGGAAGAGCAATAGGAGAGGGCTATGCTTGGAGTTTCTCTGCGAATGAAGGTAACTGATATAGCTCGAAAGATTGCGAAATTGAAGTGGCAGTGGGCAGGACACATTGCTCGTAGAACAGATGGCAACTAGAGCCAAAAAGTTCTCGAGTGGCAATCGAGTACCGGTAAGCGTAGCTAGGCCTCCCATGAGGTGGACCGATATTCTGCTAAGACTAATGGATCCCGCGAAAATCCGATGGATGCAGGCTGCGCAAGATGGTTTATTGTGGCGAACCTTAGGAGAGGCTTATATCCAGAAATGGACGCCCGCGGGCTGAATTTTTTTTTGTTCGTAATGTTTTTACATGTTGAATAATCAAAGGACTATCATGAAACTTTGGTACGTATGAGTAATACAGAAAAGTATATAGGGTACTGATAGGCATTACTACTCTGCAAAATTCTCCTGCGAAGCAGTAATGTGTTATTTCTAAAGCCGGGACAGCCAGGACGGGGCAGGCCACACAACTGAGAGTTAGAAATCATGTCTCAACGTGGGTAGCAGTTTTGACGTTGTGGGTGTATATGGAAGTTACTTATTACCAAGTGGGCCGTGAGCTCGTTCAAGTGTTCCAATAAAAACACTGGTTACAGGGCTTCATTTGGAAAAGTTATGCTGTTCACTTCGCCAGCCATTGTAGTGTATTCTCGTGTTTCTAATTCCCGGAATTTCTGTATATATATCAGTCTACGTAATCTGTATTAGCATTAAATGACAAGACCTGTAACATAGTATATGACAAAATAATGTATGTTTTGCATGAGTAGATCAACGCGAGCGAAATCGTGTTTAAGAGCTAGTGATGATTATATAAAACACATTTATACCAAATATAGAAAAAAACCCCACTAAAATGTGAATAGAATTTCGAGAAGTTTCACATTCTCGCGTTCATTATGCGAAACTCGCATTCATACCACCACCTACTCGAGACTATAATTAGAAATATACGTGATGTCGTAGCTGAGGAAGTCTTAAAATGAAATAACGGTGACACGATCGAATCAACGACTCGTTCTGGTTGCCGATAAACTTAATTTGCGTGTGAAACAGGAATGTAACGAAGGAAGGATTGACATGATTGAAGGCGTGAAATTGTATGTGGTTATGTTACTGTTGTTGTTGTTGTTGTAGTCCCCGCTGGTACATAGGGCCCTCACAAGTTGTCTCCACTTTACCCTGTCTTGCGCTTGCTCCTTGACATCACTCCAGGTCACGTTGGCAGTCTTCATCTCACTCTCTACGGTGCGTCGCCAAGTGTGTACAGGGCGGCCAGGTCTTCTCCTGCCAAGCGGTTGCCACTCAAACGCGATTGACTCCGCTGCGCCGTAGAGTGTGAGACTGTAAGACATTAAAACAGTTTTCCTGAACGAATTAGGTATACCCAGTAATTCATTAACGTAATTGAGGAGTGGCGATTGCTTGTGAGGTGTATAACATCTGCCCACAGCAATGATGCTGGATGACGACCACGACCGCTCTGACAAGAGTGATGCGACATACGAATTCTAAGAACTAGTGGTCCCCGAGTAGTCGAAATTAACATTGACAATAAACAAAGAGTATATTATTTAAATGCATGTGTTGTGTCAAATACATGGTAGTGTGTGTAATGTTTTTTTTAAATAGATTTAATCTTTTTCTTATGTATAATTTAAAAAAATTAAGATTCTCACTTCTATATTCTGTATAAGTGTGGGAAATTTCATACTCCTCCGTCCGTGCAATTTTCGTAAAAAGGAGTACAAAGTATTTTGCTTCACGTATTAATATATAGATTAAGGTCGTGCAATAAAAAACAAAACTGCAGTAATTACATATTAACTGGTATAGTAGTATGTGATGTCCTATCGGAGTTCCAAGGACTTGTTTCGAACCCTTGAATTTCTGCTGCGAATCAATCGTGGTTTATGTCTCATGAATATGGATAATAGATAGTTTTTTTATGTACTTTACAAATTTAAACACGCATACCAGAAAACAACAACAATATAATTAATTATATTAAATATTTAATCTGGATAAATGAACAAAAAGTCCGTCCCTGTAATTACGTAAGCTCTCGTTTTCCCAAACTCAGTCTCGGAGTTCCCTTCAATTTACCTTGCGTAGGCCCCGTTTCCGATGTTGTAAACATTGATTGGCTCTGTAGTATCGCTAACAGATAATAAACAAACTTGTAACGCTCAATCGATATCTTAGCGTGAATATAGCCATGCTCTAGTTACTACGAAGATACAATGCGTTCGGACTTAGGGACTTTAAATAAGTTTTTTTTTTTTTTTTTTATTGCCTTTGTAGGCAGACGGTCATACGGCCCACCTGATGGTGAGTGGTTACCGTTGCCCATGGACTTCAGCAATGCCAGGGGCAGAGCCAAGCCGCTGCCTACCGAATAGTAATACGTCTGGGTAGAATAGCACTACCTCATTCGTCTCTTGTCGTAAAATGAGTTTAAAGGGTTGTCAGAGAATGGGCAGCGTTCTTTGAATATTATAACAGTATTGCAATCGCCAATGGGCATATACTGTTGGCAAGGCGTATTGTAACTCACTCCCAACACCCTACATATTTCTCCAATTAAGTAGCAATGTCTTTCGGTTTGAAGGGTTGGGCAGCCGTTGTACTATAAAACTGAGAAAGATGGGTGGCGTCATTTAAGTTGTTGCTTTCTATGGGCTCCGGTAACCACTTAGCACCAGATGAGCCGTGAGCTCGTTCACCATTCTAAGCAAAAAAAATACCAGATTATAATACATTTGTTGCAATAGCCGTGAATTGTTATGTAATAACTTCGACAAAGCGGCGTTACACGATAACCCTCTTATCCTAGTCCCTCCTAATTGCTTATAGGACCCAGGCGACGGGTAAACGCAAATCCACCGTCACCCGAAACATATCTTGTCGAATCCCAAGGATCCACTCTCGGTGCTTTTAGGATATTTAAGCCCCGGTCAAGGTCCTCGTCGAACTTGTCGATTAGGACGTAGAGTTCGATGAGCCACGTAACCCATAAACACAGCCCACTGTTTCTTGTCGTATTTTCTCAGTAGGTCGCGATTCTGATTCTGTGGTAGATGCTGTTAAGCACTGCTTTTGTATGGCTAGTGTGAGCAAATTCTCTCAAGTTAAGACCTTGAGCTTACCGACCCGCGCGTTACTGTAATATCCCCTTAGGTTACCAGTAAATAGGTAGGGAAAAAACGTTACGTAATAAAATCTGTTGAAAACCTATGCTCCGCTGCATTGTTCAATTTGTTGTTTAACAAAACAACTCATATACCTCCCGGTTTCGACTCCAACTTAACCATCTAGCTTTATCGTAGCGACAAAAGACGTATAGAACAGTACAGACACAAAGAAAATACTGATGATACATTTTATATTATGTTCATAATAAATAATGAAGACAAATCTCTAAACTTCAAACATTATTGTACGTTTGCTAATGCTCATGACAGCATTATCACTACATAGTATAAAACAATGTCGCTTTCTCTGTCCCTATGTATGCTTAAATCTTTAAAACTACGCAACGGATTTTGATGCGGTTTTTTTTTAATAGATAGAATATTTGAAGAGGAAGGTTTATATGTATAATAACATGCATTAAATAGTGGAGAAATTAATAATAAATAAGTAATAATTAATAATAATTAATTAATAATAAACAGTTTCCGAAGCGAAGCGAGGGCGAGTCGCTAGTTATTTATAAAAACTAAATTCTATAAGATCCCTGTCCCTAGTATTTATAATTCATTTAGAAAGTCGTGATGTCTGATTAAACGTAGTCACTGATCTATAAATGAGTTTGTTGATTCACTGGACTTAATAATCGAATTGGAAGAAGTTTAAATTTGAATTGAACAACTCTGGATGGAAAAGTTTTTTTTTTTGTTCAAGTGACTTACCCGACTTTTTTTCTTTGAGACATTAGTGAATTTACTCAATTAAAACTCTACGGTCTGCTCGGTGAACGGGGTTTTCTTCTAAATTTTCCATTCCAATAATTTATATTTGGTGTTTGGAATGATTCCGTTTTTAATTTTCTGTGATCATGTAACAATGTGGTACAATCGACAGCGGTTCGTATGTCATAGTCGAATGACATCCAGCAATCGGGAGATCGAAAGAATAAAATTAAAACATATCGTAACGTCTAAAATTAAATTGTAGTTAATCGACGACTCGCGAGTGAGGTATTCGCTCTCTTCTTCGAGAACCAGATATCGTAACGCTGATGAGATATCGAAGGGGGAATTCAATTATAGCTACACATTTTAGACCTATCCAGTTGGCTTAAGGGTCACTCTTCACTCATGTTGAGTATCGTTTCTGACTTTAGAGCCATTGGAACTGGTTGCTCATAGACACCACCAACGCTAGGTATTTTTTGTTGTTTTTATTTAGTGTTTTAAACATCTTATGAATCGACGGAAATTTTTAAGTTCAGATTAAAATCGCACTACCTTGCACAATAATATGGCTCCTACGATATAATTGTATAAGTTGCTACTTATTTTGTATTTACTTGCATATTTTTAGTATGTATGTATTTGTATTTAATCGTATGTAAGTCTATCTTATATTGTATTTATTTTTCACATGTGTATGTATATATTGTTATGTAAGTTTATTAAGATATAGCACCGTCCATGCTAGTTTGCTTATTCCTCTCTCTGCAAGGTTGCCTGGAAGAGATCGCTTTCAGCGATAAAGCCGCCAATTTATGTCACCGTCTATTATTTGTTTTATATGCTTACTCTGTACATGTGGTGTCAAATAAAGAGTTATATTATTATTATTATTATGACTAATAAGGTTCGCTGTACCTAATAATAAATATACCACATTCAAGAAACCCAGTTAGGATTTATTCTATATTGTATTGTAGGAAACCCATATGCAACAAAAATCAGATTTAAAAGAAAAATCTTTGTGATAAAAACTGGTACAAAGTCCGATCAAAATTCGACTTCGAAACCCCATGGTTCAACAGTTAACCGTACTCGTCGGACTCGACAAAGAAGTCGACGTGCAACCTAACCCATGCATCAGCCCATTGAGTTTCTCGCTGAATCTTCTCAGTGGGTCGCGATTCCGATCCGGTAGTAGATTCATTCGCGAAGCAATTGCTCTTGAGTTGTTAGGTCTTCTTCGGAGGCACTCGGGCAGTTGTTAGCAAACTCTACCCCTCCTGGCTGAGCCTTTGCTCGGCCACCTGTTCTGGTCAAACTGGAAAGGCCTCCGGGCCACCAGTAATCTTTCAATCATAAAAAAAAGTTCAACAGTCAGCCTCACTCACAACTCGACAATTATTTGAAAGTTTCAATTATATACCTTCTCCTGTATTTTATATTTTCTGTATTTTATCGCCGACTAAATCTAGCATTTCAAATCTCGATATTAAATTCCAGCGCAAGGATAATAAGTCAAAATGGATTTCGTACTAAGAGTTGGCCGCGTGCCAGTGCTGCAAGTAAAAGCTTCGTTCTTTAATACTTTCATCAGCGGGCTAATGCGGGCTTTACTATATCATCGTTTGAGTTTCAATTTTGTGATGAGACCTCTTACTGTTTGTTCTTGCATTGTGTTATAGTTGAAATCATTCATGCAGACGTGGTTTGAAGCGAATCGAACATATTTTCCAACTTCATCTTTTTTTTATTGCTTAAATGGGTGGACGAGCTTACAGCCCACCTGGTGTTAAGTGGCTACTGAAGCCCATAGACATCTACAACGTAAATGCGCCACCCATCTTGAGATATAAGTTCTAAGGTCTCAGTATAGTTACAACGGCTGCCCCACCCTTCAAACCGAAATGCATAACTGCTTCACGGCAAAAATAGGCGGGGTGGTGGTACCTACCCGTGCGAACTTACAAGCGGTCCTACCACCAATAATCACGCAAATTATAATTTTGCGGGTTTGATTTTTATTACACGACGTTATTCCTTCACCGTGGAAGTCAATCGTGAACATTTGTTAAGTACGTATTACATCAGAAAAATTGGTACCCGCTGGCGGGATTCGAACACCGGTGCATCGCTCAACACGAAAGCACCGGACGTCTTATCTTTTAGGCCACGACGATTTACACTTACGAACTTAATAAATCTACACTAATATTTCAAATGTGAATGTATGTATGTCTGTTTTGATGTATGCTATCATCGGATGCTCACGAAATTTTGCGTAAACAGCTTAAATGACACAAGGCCAGGAGCATGGCTGTACCTCTGGCATTATTGACGTCCGTGAGCACCCGTAACACTCGTTATTAAAAGGATCCGCCTACAAAAACAAAAAAAAAGCAAGTTGACACATAGGTTACCTTTTATCATGATATGACTATGCTACGTCCAATAGTGGACATGTGAGAGCTGTTAAAAAAACTCGAAGTCGTATATCTGCTGGGATAAATATAATGTCATATTGTTTATGCATGTTTATGTACATAATTTTTTTTGAGTTACAAACTTAACACGAGTGTAATCGCGGGGCAAGTAAATCTTTTTTAAATTAACATCGCAAATAACTGAAAATTTAAACACCGTTCATGGAAAACTTCTCGCGCGCTTCCTATCATATTATGAAGATGATACAGCGCTACAAACATTCCTCAGTCCCAATGATAAATACATAGTTTTAAGTTTAGCGAACGAACATGCAAAAGCATAAATGCTCAAACTAACTCGTACTTCATTTAATTTTGACAACATGTCGTTGGAGTGTCAGCTGTTTTTAACAAGCGTATTACAACTAAGAAGGCTTCCGAAACTGTAGCATGATAAAAAGGAGATAAGGGATCATCTCAAATTCCTCAGAGCACTCCCCATGGAACGTTCGGTACAAAATACAGAGGGAACCGAAGTCCCTCCGCAGACCCAGAGGTTCCAAACGATCCGTGAGAATGGGATTATCGACAATCCAAACGGCCCTCTTCTGTATGGGGTCAAATGGAAGAAACTGGTATTTGGGAGCAGTACTTTACGCGAGGCCGGACTTGTGCCTTAAAAAGCCATATTGTAGCCATATTGTACCAAATTAATACACATTTTAACTACATTTTTCCCTAAAAACTTTTAATAACAAAAATCAATATGCCAACTGGCAAAATTTAAAAATGTATTTAAAAAAAATTACTTTCACAGACAACTCAATAAAATACTGATTTTTCCCGGTGCAACATATTGCAATGCTATCACAGCGCGTTGAGCGTGAAATCGAGGCTTCAACGCCTCAGCTTGGCGCGATTGGGGTGTTTTTTCGACGCAAAAAATACACCCACGTTTTAACGATGTGACGCCGCAGCTGAAATATTACGCTTTTTTGTTATAATCGCTGAAGTTCACGGCGAACAGAGTGGTACTAAGCGACGCTACGCATCTGCTTGATTACGCTTTTAAAAGTTCAGTGCAGTGCGTCGAGAAAAGTAATATTTTTCGTAGTTTTTTTTTTTATATTTTTCATATACCTAAATGGCTACGGGTGCCATGGCTAATTTTTTCCTTCCTACTAAATTAACCCCTAATTCCTATCTTGAGCACTGTATGTTGCTGTGGTAAGACCAGTGGCATCGGTCAATTCATTGCTCTCGAGGATCAACCATTTTTTAGGTTAAAGTTAACCTATCCAGCGTTGAAGTGTCAAAATGACAGTTTCACAACGGTAATGCCGTCACTCATCTTGGAAAGTCAAGTCTATCTCTTCATTGAATGGTATAAGCGACTGTTCCAGGCTCCAAACCAGAACACATTGCATGCTTCTCGACAGAAAGGGCAATCTTTTTCTACCTCACGGTGAAGATTAAGGATCAAAGTTCTCAATTTGCGTTTTAATAGAGACATAATGATATATATTATAATATATGTATAGAAGGAAATTTATTAAGTTTTAGTGACATTAAAAACCGTGACGGGAAACTCGTGTAATTTCGTATAGGTATTTAGTTTAGAATGTAGAATCTATTAAGTAGACAATATTTTAAGAAACGTTTTTTTTTTTTTGTTGAGACGTGTGACAGTGGTCCATCGATGTATCCGAAAGGCCTCTTTTATGACCTACTTGGTGTTATAGATATTATAAGATTTGCGACAGTTTCCGCGCACAGGGCTGACCGAGAACTAACGCTTTCATTATTCTAATGCGTGAAAATATAATATAAAATAATTTGAAGTCGTCGTGGCCTAACGGATAAGACGTCCGGTGCATTCGTGTTGAGCGATGCACCGGTGTTCGAATCTCAGGCGGGTACCAATTTTTTTAATGAAATACGTACTCAACAAATGTTCACGATTGATTTCCACGGTGAAGGAATAGCATCGTGTAATAAAAATGAAACCCGCAAAATTATAATTTGCGTAATTACTGGTGTTAGGACCTCTTGTGAGTCCGCGCGGGTGGGTACCACCACTCTGCCTATTTCTGCCGTGAAGCAGTAATGCGTTTCGGTTTGAAGGGTGGGGCAGCCGTTGTAATTATATTTGTGACCTTAGAACTTATATCTCAAGGTGGGTGGCACATTTACGTTGTGGATGTTTATGGGCTCCAGTAACCACTTAACACCAGGTGGGCTGTGTGCTCATCCAGCCACCTAAGCAATAAAAAATATATATTTTAAAGCCTGTTTTTCTTAGACACGATTGAAAACGAAATTCTAAGAATTTATTGGATGAATTGTGACAACCCTGATACGCAGCTTAAAGACAGAAACATTTCCTCGAGTAAAAGGAATTTTAGAGTTTACGAGGCTCGGTCTATTATCGGCGTCAGAGATAGGCTTTATATGTCACGTTTTTTACCATTATTTTTACTGACACAAAGCTAAGTCATTATATAATAGAATGTTATTATTTTTACTGCATTGTAATAAAGCTAGGGTTTACGCTATTTCCTTTTACAAAATATAAAGTGACATTAAAAAAAAATTGGTAAAATATCGGATCATTTATTTCGAAATTATATACATTTAATGGAATGTTTTTTTCCAAACCTGTTATTTAGCACGCGGCTTTCGCCAAGTATTATATATTTATCATTTATTCGTTTAACAAATAACTAATTAAGCAATTACTTTCAAAATGTAAATAATATTCAGAAAACAACCTGTTCTTATCATGCCATTGCTATTTAATATGCAAATAGATAAGATACTAATTACTTAAATTAATTCATTACTGAAAGTGTGTCATCATCGGTAAAAACAGGCAAGGAGTCATCCGCAGAAAACCTTAGAAGCCTTTCCATAAACCCGAAGCTTTATACCTCGATTTCAGTAAAGGCTCGCTAAGAAGCTCCGTGCTATTAATGAGTGGAACTTTTTCTTTTCTCTTGAATTAGACTGATTTTTTCGAGATTTTGTTATTATGTTATTACAAAATAAATTAAAATGTTTTTTTCTTTAGTGATGGTATAAGTAGTAATGAAAGGGTCTTTAATAAATACTCTTTATTAAAAAAAAAAAATAATTAATATTTCTGTTGTGAGTTTTAATATGTCATATATGAAAATAGTAATTACACTTTTGAAATCATCCTAGCCTAAAGGGAAAGTCGCGTAGTGTACTCGGGCGAAGTAATGCGACTATGCAAGTGATCAAATCTCCAGACAGCTACCAAGTTTTTTAATGAAATACCTACTTAATTTTTAAACGCGAATAGTCCTCTATCTGATCTATATCAAACCCACAAAAATTATAATTTGCCAATTTAAGAAATAAACCTCAAGTCTCAAAATGAGTCGTGGTGTCTCTTACGGACCAGATCAGGTACCCACTTAACACCGAGTGGATCGTCAGCTTTACCACGTTTAATCTATATATATAAAAATGAATTGCTGTTCGTTAGTCTCACTAAAACTCGAGAACGGCTGGACCGATTTGGCTAATTTTGGTCTTGAATTATTTGTGGAAGTCCAGAGAAGATTTAAAAGGTAGATAAATATGAAAATGCTCGGAATTAAATAAAAATAACAATTTTCCGGACGGATTCATTTTGTTTGTTTTAAGTTTATTTTATACAAAAGCTTAGGTCTTTTATTTATCGATTGAGGCACTACGAAGTCTCCCCAGCTAGTATATACTAAAAAATTAACACACAAGCTAAGTTCTGTTATTTTGTGGCGGTAGGACTAGACACCACCATCTTACTTGAATATTATACTTCCGCGAAACAGTAATTTCAGATATTTGTAGGGCAGACGAGGTGATATAAAATCAAATTAAAACTTCGGCCACAAATCAGATAGCGTCATTTGTACTTTTTTTATTGTCCTTGTAGGCAGACGAGCATACGACCCACCTGATGGTGAGTGGTTACCGTCGCCCAGGGATCTTAGCAATCCAAAGGGCAGAGCTAAGCCGCTGTCTACCGTTAAAGTACTATCCACAAGCCTCGTTTGAAGAAGGACAAGTCATAGCGCTTTGGAAGAACCGTAGAGGGAAGCTCATTCAAAAGCCGGATGGTACGTGGCAAAAGAGATCTTTGGAAACGCACTGTGGATGAACGCAGTGGCTCTAGGTAGTATAGATGAACTCTACTCCGGTATATACTCCTTTGAAAACTATTCTTCCGCTAAACAGTTAGGCCAGATATTTGAAGGATAGCACAGCTGACAAAATCTATAAATTAATACGTGAAGCAAAAACTTTGTACCCCTTTTTACGAAAATTGCGTGTACGGAGGAGTATGAAATTTTCCACAGTTATAGAGAATATAGAGAAGGAGTGCAGAATGCTATTATTTTTTAAATTATGCATTAGTAATACCTTAAATCAATAAAAAAAAGTATTACACACACTACCATGTATTTGACATACACACACATTTTAATACTCTTTGTTTATTTTCACATAACTGTGGTTATTGCTTGAAGTCTGTGGTCAAATTGAGAATAGGATAATATTGTTTATCTTTAATATTATTTGTCTTGGTGAAATCTGTGAATAAAGAAGTATAATGGTCTTTGACAATAGAACCTTAATAATGCTCAAACTTATAATTTCAATTAATTATAGTCGAATTTCGACTACTGCGGGACCACTAGTAAAAATAAAACTTCGAACACAAGTCAGGTATATAGCATCGTTTGTTCTTTGTCTATCGTACACACAATAATTCCATATCCAATGAAAATAATTTGTAGTCAAAGAGGAACAATGTCGTGCAATATTATACCTACTAATACGTTTAGTGCTGCATAGACAGCGTTGGATACAGGTCACCGGTTCAAATCCGCGAGAGTAATCCGATTGCGCGGCGTCCACACGGAAGGATCGAAAGAACACTTTGTAGCTCGGTCCACCGCGTGTCCTGAACTAATTGAATTACAATCACTAGCACTGACCCGGCAATGTACGCCGCGCTAAACTGTTTTATGCACGCCTCCGATATACCAGGATTACGTGACGTAGGGGCCATTCGAAATCGATGTTGGCCATTTTATGTCTTCGGCTTTTATTTTTGAAAGATGGATGTTGTAATGAAAAATTAAATGAATAGTGCGTTAATTGAAAATTTTGGTATTTTAATATTTAGTTAAGTTTATCAGGAGGTATAAAATTGTGACAATTTATTAGTTAAATATTCACAATTGAAGATCGTATCGTAATGACAAAAACCAAGGAAATTGTCAAAAATGTATTCAAAATTTTTAGTGTTAGAATCAAATTTACAGGTGAAGATTTCATATTTTTTTAAACTTAACTAGTACTTTCTTGGAGAATTTATATTATTATTAGTATTATGCTACTTTAATTAGAGACTGAACTAAATACTTATAATATACATACATACATATAATAAAAACCCAGCAAAGAGTAAACAAACTTCATCACACGAACATGGCTATCGGACCCACGACCCTCGGTCCAGCGATCAGGGGCGCTAACTACAGCACCATCAAGTCAGTCAATTATTATTATAATAGTAAGTACATCAATCCCCACCGACTACAGCACCGGACAACACAGTTTGTCGTGCACGGGATGCATTTAAAATCTATTGAAATAATTCACGTTCTAGACGGAAATTGTTCACATCAAATTGAATCGCATTCAAACACTACTGTTTGTGGGTACAGTATCTACTCATACCATTCGTTATTTCATTTTATTTGATTAAGGTTTACATGATAATAACAAAAAAAAAAGTGTGTGTGTCCGCTCCGACGCACGACTGGAGTTTACTGGATATAAAAAATTAAACGAAACAATACGAGAAATAGTTCTATATTACGACAACACGATACACTACAGATTATTAACAAATTAACGAGACACAAAACAAACGACTAACAAATATATGAAAATACAATAATGAGAGAAACGCGCGATCAGTACGAGGCTTTGTGGCGGACTGCCGGCGCAGCAGCCCGGCGTCACCTGCGATAACGCGGCCGCGCGTTGGCTCCTGATTGGCGCGCGCACGCATCACGCAATCAGGAGCCAATCAGGCGCATAACGCATTTCGTGTGACATGCTAGTACGATTTTGGTCCCCATAATTTTCATACCCCGGGCCTATATATGTAAATCGATTCTAAAGGAGTAAACTCCAAAAATTAAAAAAAAATTAAAAAAGTAGCCTATGTTCATCAGGGACAATGTCGGCTTCTAATGGAAAAAGAATTTTTCAAATCGGTTCAGTAGTTTCGGAGCCGATTCGAAACAAACAAACAAACAAATCTTTCCTCTTTATAATATTAGTATAGATATCACTTGTGTCTGCCGCTCGCGTGTAAGTTCCACAGATTAAATTAAACATTAACATCTCACAATATACATTTCCCGCGCATTTGAACAACTCATATTGCAAACGGCCAGTGTTTAGAGATATTTCACTGTTAACATTTCGTATAGGTACCTACTCAATCTTAAAATTATTTGTGAATTCCACTCAAGCGGATATTTCCTATCCGAAGCTACAAAATTCTATAAATTTATTAAGTATATTATTTAAAACAATATAGAGACTTTTTATTCGTAAACCGTTTGCCAACGGGAGAATCTCGTGATAAAATATATGCGGTTTTTTTTTTCGCTAATTGTTTTCCGAATTTGGTTTCTCCACCAAACAGCTTTAAAATGAACCAATGTTCAGTAGAATTATAACTATATTTATTTATTTATTTATTTATTACACTTAAATGTAATATTTAATTACTAAATTAAATTAAACACGTAATATTTAAATGTAAGATTGACATTGGCGGACTAAATGCCTAAGGCATTCTCTACCAGTCAACCAAAGATATTGCAGAGAAAATTGTGGTAGGTGCAATGAAATTTATATTAAATTACATTACATTACATTTACAAATACATACACAAAACACATACAAGCGTTCGAATGATAAACCGTCGAAGTTGCCCAAAACACGTCATTACGGATCCTCCTAATCCATTAACGGTGCTTTTAGGCACCACAAGCACCGGTCACCGTCCTCGCCGAACCCGTCGCTTACGACGAAGGGCTCGACGAGCGAACTAACCCACAGACACAGCCCACTGAGTTTCTAGCCGGATCTTCTTAGTGGGACGCGTTTCCGATCCGGTGGTAGATTCTGTGAAGCACTGCTCTTGTTAGGGTCAGTGTTAGCAACTCTCCGGTTTGAGCCCCGTGAGCTCACCTACAAACGTTAGGGTGAAGCTGAAATAGCCTCTCAAGGCTATCAGCATAGGTAGGGAAAAAACAAGCGTAAATATCTATACAAATATACATAAATACATCTACACATATACATACATACATACATAAATAGTATAATAGTTATACCTAATATTTATGGTTTAACATCGTCTTTTTTTTGTCATACTATTTCCAATACTTGCGAATAGTTTACAGTTTTCGTCGCCACTGACAATCCAGATGTTAGCTATTCTGTTATCTGTAATAGTAAGTTCAATTATATCTTCGACTTGCCATAACCGAAGAAAGCGCTAAAACATCCAGCTCTTACTGCATTAAGGCCAAGTATAAATGCACATAGTCTATATTATCAACACTTCACAGCTACCACTGACACATATTGAGATATTGGATAAACAATAAAAAAAAGAAAAACTCGCTTCGTAGAAATCTCGGTATTTGACTGTCGGCCATTTTGTGCTTTATTTGTCTACAGTCAAGATGGCTACCGTCTCGCGTTCGAGTTGATAATGTAAATAAATTGTTTAATTTTAGTTCCATTAATGTCGTGTTATTTTTGCGAGTTCCGTACGTATTATTTTATAAGTGCCCTAACATTTTTTATAATGCAAATGTTTAATAATTTAATGTGGACCTAATGAACGGTACAGACGTCCATTCTGATACTGCCTATTTAAAAGGCAAAGCTATAAAAAATTAAAAAAAGCAATCTGCCTTTTTTGCATAGGCGTCAGGAGCTCACGGTATCTCAAGTGGTTACCGGAGCCCATAGGTATCAACAACATAAAAGCCACCACCCAACTTGAGACATGAGTTCTAAATATCATTTATATAGTATAGCCGGTGACCTACCAGTAAAATAATGCTTCTTCGCATCATGTAAGAGGCCGTCTGGTCACCGTCCTCGCCGAACCCGTCGCTTGCGACGAAGGGCTCGATGAGTAAATTAACCCACAGACAAAGCCCTATAAGCTCACCTACACGTCAAGGAGAAGCTGAATAAGCTCCTCAAGGCTATCACCATAGGTAGAAAAAAAGGAGAGGCCATCCAAAATTGGATGATGTAAAAAAATTAACGGAAATGTCCTTCAGTATGGCACGCAGCAATAGTGCTACTGGAGACAATCCGGGGAGGAGTGACGTCAGCGACGGTCGCTCGCTAGTGAGGATTCCCTCTACAGTGTGCTGAGGGGACATGCTGCGCCGACCAGATGTAATATGGAATTAGGGCAGAAGTGAAACGTTATTAGAAATAAACACCAGATTAAACGGAAGAAGTACCATAAATTACGTCCACGACTCATGGAAAGCGATAAAAATATTAATTTAGTACCAGTTAATGTTCCACATCTCTAGTATTTTATATATCTTCTTCTACCTTAAGTGGGTCGGTACAGTAAGTTCTGTTTTCATTCGTATAATACGTCATCTCTGCACTCACACCCTCCCCTCGTTATCCACTTTCACGGAGTCCATCCAAATCTTTCGTAATGCCCCCGCCTTATCATTACGGTCATTCGCGTTTTTTCTATTTTTCTCATCAAACCATTAGTCGGCTTAATAGGTTCATTTATAAATAAAAACCAAATAAAAAAAAGTGTGTGTGTCCGCTCCGACGCACGACTGGAGTTTACTGGATATAAAAAATTAAACGAAACAATACGAGAAATAGTTCTATATTACGACAACACGATACAGATTATTAACAAATTAACGAGACACAAAACAAACGACTAACAAATATATGAAAATACAATAATGAGAGAAACGCGCGATCAGTACGAGGCTTTGTGGCGGACTGCCGGCGCAGCAGCCCGGCGTCACCTGCGATAACGCGGCCGCGCGTTGGCTCCTGATTGGCGCGCGCACGCATCACGCAATCAGGAGCCAATCAGGCGCATAACGCATTTCGTGTGACATGCTAGTACGATTTTGGTCCCCATAATTTTCATACCCCGGGCCTATATATGTAAATCGATTCTAAAGGAGTAAACTCCAAAAAATCAAAAGAAACTTAATCACAATTTCCTATTGCATAAGACAGTTTAGGTAAACCGCTAATGTATGTAATGCGAATACAGACGTTAGTATAGTAAGTAGATAATCTATGCTAAAATATTGTCTAATTAAATATAGTACCTACACGAGGTACGAGATTTAAGTGTTATCACAAAAACACGTGTGGCGTAGCATTTTTTATCAACGTATTCAATTATAATTAGACAATAATCATTTAATATTAAAACAATAATAAAATAAGACCACGCTATATTTATATACATTAACAAGCACTACACAAGCGCAACGTGTGAATGTGTTGAGCTACATGGTAGGAGGAGTGGAGGGGTTAGTTTTTGTTTTCGTTACGGAATTTCTTGATTCGGTCGCCGCGCTCAAAGCCCGCGATAACAGCTATGCAATAGCTTAATAATATAATTTTGTAAAATACATTTATTGGTTCGCGAGTACCTGTTCGTGAAAATCAGGATTGTATGTTGAACTCGGACTGTGAAATAATTGGATATTCTTCGAATCGCCTCACTGGTCTTTACAGGTAACTTTATGTATCCATTGATTTGGAATTAGAAGATGAGACATGTCATCATGAATCATTCGTTGTAATGTCAAATCAGTATACCTCGTCTTGACCGAATCGCTGGTTACGTTAAGCATTTTAATTTATAATAAATAAAACCACTCGTAAATATAAAAAAATAAATTGTTTTCTACAATTATTACTCGCCGTACAACTGACGAAATAAAATATCACAGGATCATTAAACTAAAGACAACATCGTAGTATTTATTATACGTTCCATCGACAAACTCTATTGCCAGCTTCCCCTGAAGTTATTTCAAAGTATCGCGGTTAGCTACGTAAAGTTATCCGATGGGATTAACTATTAAAGTTTCTCTTACGAGACGATGTTGAATGGTGTTTTAGAAAGTGGGTTTTTTAAATTTAAGTTTAACGTATTTATGTAAAAGAAACATTAACGTTGTCCTATTTAAATTCTTCAGGAAAACGAGCAGCCTGTTGGAACGGGGCCACTGTTGTCCATGGATACTGGAAATGCTAGGGACACCACCACTGCCTAGTGTGTGGAACTGTTAATACTTTTTGAAAAGAATAACGAAAAGTATTTTTTTGTTTTGTTTATTTTCAATATCAGGAATGTGAATAAATTATTATACCTACTGCCATTGCAGACAGCTGGTAGGCTATTAGCTTGCATGCCGGGCAGGATACTGTCTTTAAGATGTCTGAACATCTGAATATTTGTAATTTTTAATTCGCTTTTGCATGCGAATCGGTTAAGCATTAAAACGCATTGACGGATTAATGTCGTGTTGTTTTATATGTAATATTTTACTCCACTCATCTGCCCGCTGATTTTCTGGTCGGATCTTCTTAGCGGATCGCGATTCCAATACAGCAGTAAGCAGCTACCCTTAGCTATTAGGTCTCCTTCGGGGCGCCCGGACAGCTGTTAGCAAATCCTACCTCTCCGGGAGGTTTTTTTTTTTTTGTTGCTTAGTTGGATGGACGAGCTCACAGCCCATCTGATGTTAAGTGGTTACTGGAGCCCATGAGCCCATAGACATCTACAACGTAAATGCGCCACCCACTTGGAGATATAAGTTCTAAGGTCTCAGTATAGTTACAACGGCTACCCCACCCTTCGAACCGAAACGCATTACTGATTCACGGCGGAAATAGGCGGGGTGGTGGTACCTACCCGTGCGGACTACCAGCATCAGCAGCAAGGAGCATCAGAGTTTATTCTCTATAATGCTGTCATAACGTTTTTTCGTTACGTCATTATATCTTTTAGCCAACTCCACTAGCCGCATTAAGGAACTTCATTCCGAAAAAATGCGCACTCCTCCACCGCAGTTTGCGACTTGCCACTTAAGCTGTTAAAGTTGTGTATAGAAAAAAGATTTTATTGTGGAAATTTCTAGAAAGGCTTCCAAGGCTTAGTTTCTTGTCCAAAAGTTTTAGGTTAACCGAAGTTCTGTCTGTTGTTTCATAAAACCTTTCTTTGTTTTTTATGACGAGGAAATTTTAGGAAAGCATTTTTTTTTAAGATAGGGTGCCTTTGTTCTAGGAAAGTATCCATATTCTTGTTGTGTAGTTCCATGAATAAGTTGCTTATTTGATTGAAATACTTTTGCAATATAAATCTTAGTAGTGTGTATTCGAGGCATTTTATTTTTATGAACGGGGGGCGTTATACTACAATAGACCTTAAGGTTCAGGAGATTTTAAAATTATAACGCATCATCTTATCTTAATTACGCTCTTCATCGTGTCGATGTTACATCAACAGCGGCTATTGTCAACGATAACATCGGAATATGTCAAACTTGGATAGGGCTGCCATATCGTATATCTAGTTAAATATAAAAAGTGAATAATATTAAAATGAAATGTCATCTTATGCTTATAGACACAACCCAGTGAGTTTCTCACCGGATCTTATTAGGGCATCGCGATTTCGATCCGGTGGTAGATTCAGCGAAACACTGCTCTTGCTAGGCCTAATAGTGTTGGCAATTCTGTTAGGTTGAGCCTGTTAGCTCGCCTACCGCTTCGCCCGAAGTTGCAATAGCCCCTTAGGCCACCAACAACTAGGTAGGGAAAAAGGTTATCTCATGATAACAAACTAACAAATAATAATTGAACATGACAACTAATAACATGAAATAAGTAGTGCCCTTGTACTCTGTATCCTTATTGTCGTGTTTCTCCTAACAGCTGTGTGTACAAAATATCTTAAATAAAATAATTTAGAACAATAAAAAAAACCGAAAATTCAAGATACCTTCAATTTCCACTACCTCAAAAGAAACTTCTCTCCGTCACGCTACATTAAACAAGATCTCTTCAAAAATACCCCAAAAATAAAACACGACTCCATACAGACAGTAGTCGCTCTACTGAACAGAGATGCACTATTTTCAAATACCAACACAAACTTCAAGGTTTTTAGAAACTATTTCAAGAGTTGCTCGTCGTCAGCGAAATCAGTCTAATAAGGCTTAAAATCTCAGTTCCAAAATTAAACTACCTATATAATACACGAATATCGTTGTATATAGGTATTTAGCTTATGTTAATTTATACCGGATGATCTGTGCGACGCTAAATTAAACACGCCGGACCGCTTCTGTGCAAATCAACGTAAGTGACACAGCCCACCCATTTTTTTGTTTTAATTTTTTTATTGCTCAGATAGTTGGACGAACTCACAGCCCACTTAAGGGTTAAGTGGTTACTGGAGCTCATAGACATCGACAACGTAAATGCGCCACCCACCTTGACATATAAGTTCTAAGGCCTCAGTATGGTTACAACGGCTGCCCTACCCTTCAAACCGAAACGCATTACTACTTCACGGCAGAAATAGGCAGGGTCGTGGTACCTACCCGTGCGGACTCATAAGAGGTCCTACCACCAGTAAATGATAAGAGCACGCTAGCCGTACTGCATAACAATATTGTTAAGCGTCCATTTGACACCAAATATGATGAAAGAGTATTAATGAGAGCCTGAGTGAAAATCAGAATGAAAAAAATAACATCATCTCGCTAATTTCTGACGCGTCAACCTTAATGATTTCATAATGGTGTTTGGAAAGATAATTATCAAAAGGCACTTATTAAAAGTGTTTCTGAATTAATTAAAATTAAAATTAAATAAGCTGTGTAGACACTAATTCATACTAAACGCGATATATATAACGCGATTTACTGGTGGTAGGACCTCTTGTGAGTCCACGCGGGTAGGTACCACCACCCTGCCTATTTCTGCCGTGAAGCAATAATGCGTTTCGGTTTGAAGGGTGGGGCAGCCGTTGTAACTATACTGAGATATTAGAACTTATATCTCAAGGTGGGTGGCGCATTTACGTTTGTAGATGTCTATGGGCTCCAGTAACCACTTAACACCAGGTGGGCTGTGAGCTCGTCCACCAATCTAAGTAATAAAATATATATATATATATATCTAATACTAAAAGCCTTGCATAAAATTAGCCTAAAACAATGAGTTCTTACACTACTATTATATTCACTTACAACAACAATAAAATAAGCTTTTTTGAATAACAATTCCCTTATCGCTCTCGCAAATTAATTCATGAAGCAGCTGCAACGTTTTATTTAAAATAAATCACCCCTTCTCGGTTCCCGGGTCAATTTCTTCATCGGAAATTCGGCAAATTCGGCCCGAGAGCTAATTTCGACAAGTTGTCTCAACTGATTACAAGTTAAATTGAAACTCAGAAAGATCTGCTCCTATTCAACGTAGACGGCGATTCGAGGGAGAAAAAAAAACTTTTAAATACAAACCAGTATACAATGTGTACAACGCTTGAAGTTTTCGAGTTTGGAAATGCGGTTGTTGGTAGTGCTGGGGACATTTTTGCGTTTAATTTTCATTTAAGGAGATCGTTTGACAAAGCTCACGACTGAGGAGTTGTTTGAGATGATCCCATCGTCTCGTTTTTAATACGCTTTTATTAGCTTCAGACGTATGTATGTTAGTATGTAACGGAATCTTTGAACATGATTTAGACCCCCTTCAAAACGTCGGATTAACTCGAAATTTGGTATACTTATTGAGGACCGATGACAATTCAATATTTATAAAATAAAATAAAAAAATTGAAATTCAACTAAAAAATCAAAAATAAATAATAGTTAAAAAAAACGAACTAAATTATCAAAATAACCCTTCTACTCATATCTGTTCATAAAATATTTATAACTACTGATACCATGTACCCCACGCGTTTTTTTTTACAATAACATCATTTTCTCTTACACTATTTTTAATTCAAATTTATTAAAATTTATTTTCCATTTTTTAGTTGCATTTTCTATAAAAGCGTATTTTGTTAGTTGTTTTAAACTATTATTTTTTAACATCACGCCGCCCGCCACCCAAGTAGAGTTCATCCATACTATATGGAGCCACTGCGTTCATTCACAGTGCGTTTCCAGAGATCTATTTTGCCACGTACCATCCGGCTTTTGAATGAGCTCCCCTCCATGGTGTTTCGAGGGCTATGACCTTTTTCATGCGAGGCTTATGGAAAGTATATAACGGTAGGCAGCGGCTTGACTCTCTGCCCCTGGCATTACTGAAGTCCACGGGCAACGATAGCCACTCACTATCAGGTGGGCCGTATTCTCGTTTGCTTACAGGGGCAATGAAAAAATTAAAATAAGGCAACAACCTTGGTGCTTAGCGGATTCGAACCTATTGGTACCTACGATACCGAAATTGGCGTCACCCACATAAAGACATGAAGTAGAAATCTCAACTCTATTACGGTTGTATTACGGATTTCGTGACGGTTCCGGTTTTGGAAGATGAATTTCTCTAAAACTAATTTTAGGATATTACGTTACGACTAAAAAGTTCTAAGTCAACAAGTAATTCTAATTAAAAAAACCCTTCCATAGATTAGGCAGGGACTGGTTCAAAATTATAAAAACGAATTCAGTTTATGAAGTCTGATTCGAAAATAATTAGATGTACATAATAATAATAATAATTAGAAGGTAAAGTTATTAGTGCATTGTACTGCAAACTGGGACTTAGAACCCATGTCTCAAGGTTCATGGTCCAAGGACCATGAGCTCGTCCACCAATTTAAGCCAAAAAAAAGATAATAGTTAATTCCTTACATCTATAATACATTTATGTGTTACATTAAATATACGTTTTGAATGTTTCGTATGGCATTCAAAACACATTGAATGAAGAGTTCATTATAGCACAAAATATATGTTATTGTTATGATATTAAAAAAGTTAATATTAAAAATTCTTAGCTCTCCTTCCCCGTCTCTATAATTTAGCTCCGAAATGCAGAAAGAAAGAGAACGAGACGGTAGAGACAGAGAGAGAGAAAGAGAGAGAGAGAGAGAAAGAGAGAGAGAGAGAGAGAAAGAGAGAGAGAGAGAGACAGAAAACGGCATGATTAAACGGTAACTTACAAATACCTACTACTCGTATTGAATCAGAACAACAACGCCAAAAAAACGTCTTCAAGAGAGCGTAGTAGGCTATAAAAGCCTGTCTGACTTTATAAAATAGGTAATTAAAATGACTCCTTCGCATCAGTATGGCCCTTTTTGACAAATTAAATTTAGTTTCTACTGATAAAAAAATATTATTCTTCGTATTTATATTCGAATACTGTACATTGAGATTCATTGAATATTGTATATCCTTTCTAACGCTCTTGTTAGAGAAAGATAGAGAAACTCGTGTAGCCGAGATCAAAATCAAATGATTACTACGCTTGTCACGCTCAGACGCCAGTTGGTCAAACAAAAAACGTAGTTTTAAAAAGTCATCAATAGATGTCGCTGTACGACGAATCTACATCGCGCTATTGTTTGTTTCAAATAAAATTATAAGAAGTCAAAACGTCATAATTGTCTCGATGTCTATGGGTTATAACGGTAACCACTTATCATAAGTATTTTTGTTGAACCACATACACAGTTTATCGCAGTGTATAAGTGTGGTTGTTTAAGTCAACTTAAGTATAGCGAAATTACTTCTAATTCATAATAATTCCTTTATGTGAATTTGTTAGTAAAGAAAGGACTATGAACTTGGTATTTACTACGAGTATTATGTATACTGTAAGTGTAAAGTATTTCTTAGTTCCTGGGGTTGAGTAAGTTAAAGTTATGCAATATGCAGAAATTAAACAAAATGAATCCACCTAACGAGGTACATAGCAGTTGAGCGATTTGTTTGTAACAAATTACTTTTACATAATTGGTTTTGCCGTTCAACTGTTTTTGGATTATTTTCATTCCTAACTTTTTTATTTGAAAATGTACGTACTATGCTTGACAAGTACAAGCTAAACTAATAAAATCAAGTGATAGCCACTAATCTAATCATAACCTCACATCTGCCACTTTGTAAAGTGGCATGACCAGTGAATATAGGTCGATACACCGAAAAACATAATATATCATTCGGTCGATGCACTATTGCGGAACACAAAGCACGTACACAATGAACGAATCGCTCTTTGGCTTGATTCGTTCAAGTTTCGAATAGATCAAATAGGAGTTAGGGAATTGTTAAGTTCTATAGAGCTAGGTAGGTAGTACAACTAGAATTAAGTTTAATGACCTACCTCTACTTTGGATTTTTTGTAATTAAAATTGTTGTGTATTTTTATATTTAACGTTTTTTTTAAAAACTAGCTGACCCGGCAGACTTCGTAGTGCCTCAATCGATAAAGAAAAGGCCTAAATTTTTTTATAAAATAAACTTAAAACAAACAAAAGGAATCCGTCGGACGGGGGACACATCAAGGGAAAAACAAAATTGTCATATTTATTTAATTCCGAGCATTTTCATATTTTCATATCTACATTTTGAACCTTCTCTGGGTTTCCACAAATAATTCAAGACCAAAATTAGCCAAATCGGTCCAGCCGTTCTCGAGTTTTAGCGAGACTAACGAACTACAGAGAGATGGCGCGACATCGTGAGACGCATCAAGTCTACCCCTTCCAACACTACATGACGATCACGACCACTCTGTCAAGAGTGATACGACTGAGAAGAAGAAGAAAACGAACTACAATTCATTTTTATATATAAAGAAGATAGATAGATTACTAAATATTAAAAAAACTTTACGGTAGCGTCTTTTGAGTGCATGTAATCCGTATTCATATCGTTGCTGCCGTTGACTACTCCCCGAATCTTGATAACGCAGGAGCCAGTTAGTGTCGACGCTCTAGACACGTCCTTACGGATCCATCAGGCCCAATAACCTTTGCATTAGACGTTTCAGCTCTAACATTAGGAGCAGGCTTAGCGACCCCGGTAACCGTACTCGTCGAACTCGACAAAGAGTTCGACGTGCAACCTAACCCACACATCAGCCCGCTGTTTTTCTCGCCGGATCTTCTCAGTTCTCATTCGGTCGCGATTCGATCTGAGATTCTGCGAAGCGCTGCTCTCGCTAGGGTTAGTGTAAGCAAATTCTCTCAGGTTGAGCTCGTGAGCTCACCTTCCCGTTCCGTAATGTAGGGACCGAAAGTCATCGCTCTATGGAGAGTGACGCCTAGGTACTAAGCCTTCGAGGCCCACGTAATGGGCTGGCGAAAAATTTTGATGGCGGGAATGGAATTATCGCACTTAATTCGTGACGAAATACTAACAGTTGGTTCGGGAGGGTGACCCTTTTTGAAGAGCACGGATGTACTTTTCGTAGGATTGATGCCGATGCGCCACTTCCGGAACCACTGTCTTAAATTGGTGGCCATGATCCTTTGCCTCACCTAAAGTAATAATTTAGTAAAACAGAAAAAGTCTGAGACCGTAGCACTTACCCGGCTCTATGTAATTTAATATAAGGCAATAAAAAACTCAGCATTCAGTTTATTATATAAAATGCAATTGCCCACCCGAACGAGTCTAGATTTGGTTGGAGTTACAAAGCTTATAACAATCTTAAAGAAGTTAAAGTATGTATTTAAAATCTAACCATTGGGAATTCGATTTAAGCTTCGTCACTTAAAAGCTTATTGTCATTATAGTTAGACGATCATAGAGCAATCGGGTGTACTGCATGATCAAGATGGTTAGTGGTCACCGTCGCTCATGGGCGTCATTAATGGCAGAGGCATATCAAAGCTGCTACTCCTCAATGAGGACTTTCAAATCTTGTTTAAAAAATAATGTTTTTATCGTACGTCGCAAAAAATATATCTGGTTGTGCATCGTGGACAAACGTGGCTTTAGATCGTATCGATGAGCTTAATTCTGGTAAGAGTGGATAATGGCACTCGGACATATAATTTGTTAGGTTTTATTATCTGACCATTTACTTATGAGCTATGGCCCAATTCAGAAAACATCTATCGCCATCTAATGAAGATATTTTCTTTTTTTGTTGTACTCTTACTGTAAGGATATCGAGTCATCTTTTTTCCCTAACTAATCGCTATGAGGCTATTCCAGCTACGTTAGGACAAGGAGTTGTCTAGTATGCGAGCAGCTTGAAGTTACTAAAGTGTACGTCGTGTCTTTCTTTCGTGCAAATTGTGAAAGTTAAGGCTAAAGAAATCTCTATAAACAAAACTACTCGATACTACGATATGTCCGTTGGTTATTTTCTTCGGGTTTTGTACGAATAAAAGGATTGTGTTGTTTTTCACATTACAGACATTTAACTCTGACAAATAACATTTACATTAAACACTGACAAAACGTGGAGCACTGGCACAAATGAGTAATAGTCCATACACTACACGGTCAGCTGCTGCGAACTATAGGCGCCGCCATATTGGCCTTGGCTGCTCTGACGAGCGCCTTTCATTTTATCCCTACTCCGCAGCCGACCGTCACGCGACATGCAACACACAGATGAAAAAGTTTGAGACGATGTAATAAAAGTTTCACTTTAATACATTTTTCAGTTTAATCTGGTGTTAATTATTTTCAATTTCATTGGGATGATTATTATTGGTCTAGACATTAATTGTATTGTAAATATTATTTTGTATTATGTACATCCTACATCCTTCACGCTACGCAAATATTCTTCGTTTCATTCATACGTATTCATTTCAGTAGACACTAATTCAATGTAAGAAAGCGACGCTACCCATCCGTTCCAAGCTAATTCAAGTTATCAAAACTACTAGGTTCCATTGAGAAACTTATGTGTTTCCAAAGATTCAAAGATGGTAAGATACGTAAGGCCTTACAGTCCCGGAGATAATGAAGTTTACTTCAGTAACTTAGCTCGTTTCGAAACATCTCAACTTTGAGAATGTAATAAGAAAAATTGAATATCCGAGCCTGATTTAGTGAAGTTGGAAAGAAAAATGGATGCTACTAGAGATGTTGAATAATAAAACTCAGCCGAAAATTATGAAAAATGCTACACAGGTTAATATGTCGGGCTGAATCTGAAACGGATGTGGTTTTTTTTGACATTGTGTTATCAACAATTTGTCAGGTTTGAGATTGAGAGTTAATACTTTTTAGTTTTATTACATAGTCGCATGGAATGTAACTTGTCTTTACAATCGCTCAATAGTTGGTATACTGGCTGTCATAAATTAAACAAAGACTAACTATAATTATTTAAGTGCAAACATTTTGTTGATGAAGAGGAATTTGTTGAATTTCTGTTTTCACTTTGGAGGTGATAGATGGAGTATAGCGGGAAAGGCATCTTTACTCGCCTACACTGAAGTAGGCGCTTCGGCCACTGGACTTTTTAGTGGGCAGGTTCTGCGCCACAGGCGGATGCGCTCGTCACCGACTATGCGTGGCGACGTGTCTTCTGGTGCAGAGGGAACCGCGTCACGATCTGTAGAAGTACGAGGGCCACGGCTCCAATCGGGTTGTATTGGAGGCGTGGTTTCAGCTCGCCTTCGAATTCTTCGATCGGTTCCCAGACCGATGAGGTAGTGCGCCCGGGTTCTCGTGGTCCGTCAGCTAGGCATCTTTGGGGTGAGCAGCGGGTCTGGTTGGAGTGTTGACCGCGGTATACATCGGACCCACCTATTTTTCCCGGGTCCTGTCACGCGGGTATCGAATGCTTGGGCGAAATTGCAAAGAGTTTCTTAGTGAGTGGCCACTACAATCTTGGCAGTCCCAAACCCGTGTACTCAGTTGTCGTTGGGACCTTGCAGGAGGTTCGACCGCAAATAAAAAAGGACCTGTGCCTCAGCAATTGCACAATTTGTGTCTAATGCTTACTTACCATCTGCATACTGCTGCAACTAAATATAGCCAACTGATGGTAAATAGGCACAGTCACCCATGGACATCACCATTGCCAGCAGTTTAGTCAAATTGCTGCTGACTGCTAAAAACAGAACCAAATGCTCTTTGAACAAATTCCCGTAAAAACTATAGGGATTTTGGGATTGAGCAGATTAATGGCAGATATCTGAGAAAATAACTATTAATACGAATGGGAATATTTTATTAGTACATTTAACATCAGGAAAAAATGAACCAATTTCCCAAAATTAATACGAAAAAAGGACGTACAGTTTCCACAATTACTTTGAATTCACAGATCCCATATAATTGAAAGAACCCCAATAAAAAAGAACAAAATAAATAAAGGGCCCGAAACAGTCATTTTATTAAGGCAATATCAAATAAAATTGTCACCAGCAGAGTTCTTGCGGAAATAAGGAGTTCCGTTGAAGTTTTTTATACATTCATACATATAAATGAATATAGATTACCGTTTTTTTCCACAATAAAATCTTACTCTTACTCTACTTCATATTGCTCGTCTATTTTAGGCCAAAGTTTTAATAGTTTTAATTTGGATTTGAGTCTGATCTGAGATCTGATGTTTCAAAGTAGATTAAGACCGTGGTTATATATACTATAACTGAGCGATGCCTCTGTACATGTTAATAAATATTTTTTTGGATAGAGTCTTAAAATGAAAAACGTTTAAGCGTCGTCGTAATTTGAAATTTTATGAAACGGAGATATGGTTCGAAAAGCGACTCTACCAAGAGACAAAAATTTACATCTAAGTATATGGATTAAGATATATATTATTATTATATTCTCTTCGACGGCATATGAATTATACACCCATTAAAATCCATTAGAAGACATCGAATAAAGCCTCAATACTTCCGTATATCAATTCACTATTTTCTGTCTTATAGCGCATACAAAAAAATCTCTTTTAGCAATAGGTCACCCTTTAGTAAACAACATTACCGGTCCGATCCTAAGCGAAGCGAGATAGGATGAATATGCGACACTAAAATAGATATCGAGTGTTTTGCCTATCACATCGTGTGAAACCCTTATTGGGATGGGTTGTAAAGATATGTATCTTTTTATGTCGCTAGAGAGTTTTACCGCTTCGGTTTCTTGGGATACTTTGACAAAATGATGCATAGGGTGGTGCTAAAAAGGTCCATAATATAATAATATTATAAAGAGACTGACTTAAATTTAGCTTGCTTGAATAATACTAGAACCGAAATTTTACTGTGATAATTTGAGAAAAACAGTAAAATGAATCAAGGCAACGCAAACCATGTTTGGATTTTATTTTTTGCTTTGTTTTAAATAGCTTTTTTGAGTATATAGAGACATCGTTGATATCCATTGACCTTTAGATTAAAAAGCACATTTAAAATTTTGGAAATTCATTTCAATTATGCAATAATATAATAATAATAATAAAGCCTGTTTATTTCCAATCCATAATGATAATATATTACATGCGATTTAATATCTAAATATACTAGGGTAGAATTTCTTTAATTTTCTTTTATTCGCTAACGTTGCTTTCTCCTGTATCAATGATCGGAACCCCTTCTCGGGTAAAGGCCTCCTCCAGCTTCTTCCAAATCCCTTTGTCCATGGCTGTCCTTATCCAATCGCTTCCTGCTATCGCTTTTATATCGTCTATCCATCTTTTTCTAGGGCGCCCTCTTCTTCTTTTTCCTTTTGGTCCTTTCCACATAGTTGTCTGTAATGTCCATCTTTTGTCTGTGCGTCTTGCTATATGTCCTGCCCACTGCCATTTCTGTTTTAAAGCATATTGTAAGGCATCTATAACTTTAGTTTTTTGTCTAATTTTTTCGCTTTTTACTTTTTGTATTTTTCTTATTTTTAGTACGCAGTGGAAAGAATCCATTGCTTTTTGACATGTTATTAGTTTATTTTTTGTTTTGGTGCTGAATGTCCACGTTTGGCATCCGTATGTAAGAGTAGGTAGGACACAGGTATCCAACACAATTTTCTTTAGGTAAAGGGGGAATTCCCCTTTCAAGATTTCCTTCAGGGACCAAAACTTTTTCCAACTCATGTTGATACGCCGCTCCACCTCTAGTTCTTCATTTTTGTCATCGAATGATAGTTGTTTTCCCAGGTATATGTAATTGCTCACATATTCAAGCGGCTTTCCTTTCAAGTATATGGCGTTAATGTAATCATTAGTAACTATTTTTGTTTTATTTTCGTTCATTTTGAATTATGCAATATCCTTTACTAAATAATCGTTTTTGTTTCTACATCGTTAGCTCAACGCTTTTATGGCTTCTTAAGTAGCTTCATATACAATAAAATCAATAAGCTGATCAATATATACCCCATGACACAGACCCAATGCAAACATGCACTAACAAATTGGCTTCACGACCTAGACTACGAGCAAACAGAGAACTTACTCCAGACTGTGAAGTAATCTGCTTTTTGTTTTCGAGCCCAATTAAGCAAATAATTATTTATACCTATGTAATAGTAATAATAAACACGCATAGATGCAGATACTCACACATACACAATACAACATGCATGCGCGCACACGCCCACATATACACACACTCACACTCACACACACACACACACACACACACACACACACACACACACACACACACACACACACACGCAACCCAAATACACACACATTCACCCACGCACACACACGTAAAATGACCTAATCTATCTTAAGAAGGAGGGAGCCTGGAGATCAGTAATACAGGTCTTTGAACCTAGTACAGACTTCAGCTCTTTCAAAGACTTACAAAATAAATTATAAGGTTAATTTATTTCCATTTGAATTTGTATGTACCTTGTAAGATTTTTTTTCTCCGATGCCTATTAACCTATTCCATTTTTAGCTTAAGGGGCTATTCGAGCTACACCAGGACGGATACGTGAGTTCACAGGTTCAACCTGAGAGAATTTGCTAACAACAACCCTAGCAAGAATTCGCAGAATCTACCACCGGGTCGGAATCGCGATCCACTGAGAAGATCCGTCGAGAAACTCAGTGGGCTTTGTTTATGGGTTAGTTCTTTCGTCGAAGTCTTCGTGGTAATCGTTAAGTTTGACGAGGATGGTGACCGGTGCTTGAAGGGCCTAAAAGCACCGAGAGTAGATCCGGGAGACCCGACATGACATGTTTCGGGTGACAGCGGTTTTGCATTGCCTCAATGTCTGAATCGGATAAGTAATTAGTGGCGGCCACGATAAGAGGGTTACCGTGTCGCGCCTTTTTATGAAGGTCAGCGTCAGAACGCTACCTTAAAATACCTACGTATCGATTCTTTGTAAAATCAAGTTAATTAGTAATAAACAGGGATATCGATTCCATAATATTCTGCGGCAATCTACCAAAGACGACTTTAAATGAGTTGCGATTTTAAATGAGCGGTGTAATGAGATATTTGGAAACAACGGTTCTATTTGACTCCACAAGGCGATCGGAAGGATTAAACATAAATTTAGAACGTAAGTTACTGTCACTATTTTTACAGAAAAATGAGGTTTTAGGCAACGAAATTCCAGGAAGACATTTTAGTAATAGAATTTTAGAGTTCAGAAATTTAGAATTCTACTTTAGGGCTAGACAACCATGTTCACATCGCAGAAATAAACGTTTCACATTTAATCGCTTCTTAATAGCTTTAGTATAACGCCTAAAATTTAATTAAAAACATTACTGAGTCTGATCAGAAATCGAAGATAACCCCGTGGTTCAGTGATTACTATCCACAAATCTTATAATGTAATAAAACCGTCAAAATAAAAATGGGAATCAAACTTGTACTACTAAAAACTAGTGGAATTGTTCAGCAAATTCTATTTTCAGCATGTTTCCAGCTACGGGTTAACAAAGGGTTAACTGTCCCATACAAAACGTAAATAACAAAGGAGTTGACGCGATTTGGACGTTTCAGTTTTTGAGGTTCATTCTTTCAGAGAATTGTTGTGCTCGCTCAGATATTCACGACTTTTGTTTAAAAAATTCAAGAAACTGGTCTCTTTTATCCGAATACTTGTGCGTCATAGATTTTAGAAGTCACAGTGAAATGTGTTTATTAAAATTTGTTATTCCAAATTTTTACGTTGGTAAAAAGCTGAATGTTTGCCTGCTAAAACATAGACTAAGACATGTTTTCAAGTTCCCAAAAATAAAATTAAAATGAAACTTTAAATTAATAATCTAAACCCAGAAAAACTTACAAAATTACATAATCAAAACGTACATATATACTAATTTATAACGGATATGAAAATATATTTCACTTTATACATATTTTTGGAAATTACACAAAATAGCGTTGAACAACATTACAAAGCAGTTTCTAATGGGTTTGAATGCGAATTCAAATCAAATTCACAGCACGAAAAAAGCGTTTCATTGCGACGAAGGCGGACTTTGGATAGGTACCAAAATGCATCAGCTGAAGGACCCTGCAGTTGCCAAGAGGTCTGTCCCACAAACACACTGGTAACTGTACCGGAATACATGTCGGCACACTGTCCCAGTATTTAAGTATCGTAGCAATCAAAGAGAGAGCTTTCTGTCTAATGTCGGACCGAAGTTGGTGTAACTGAACGCTTTGTTTCACACAGCGTTATGTCTATTGTTTGCGGGATTCGTGAATTTTTCTATGTACTATATACTTCATTGTATTTTTTGTGGTATGAGATCCATTAACTTTTGTTCTTTACACTGTCACTTCCTAACATCTCAACTTATTATCATTAAATTATGCAATTATCTAGAAACAGGTACATCCATCCATACAAAAGTAGTATTCCCGAAGATAGAAAGATAAAAAGTTATTTTAGGCAGTCGATCGGGATAACTGATAACATCCAACGATGTACAGCTAACTGTAGTTTAAAAATTAAAGAAACATACTAAAATAGATAACGTTTTAGTGATTCGCCTGTTACTTGATATCTACCTCTCTTCCTACCTCTACTCTACACTTACAATTTTTCCTATCCTTGTCCGGGTTGCGTTTCCTACTTCTTTTATCATCGTCTCATACGTTGACTTGTCTGCCTGTTTTAATTTTTCCATTGCGTAGCTGAAACTCTCTCATAATATTTGACCATTTCTCTAGTTTCTCGCGTCATGTGACTTGTTCATTATCATTGTAATTGTTTTATTAGATCATACTCAATCTTATTTTCAATTTATTATTCTTTTTCTATTCTTTTTCAGTCTTCTAGCCATCACAGTTATTTTCATTCCTCTTTGGCTTGCATTAAGTTTCATGAAATGTTTCTACGACAATGCCTATTTTTGATATCCATAAATTTCTTCAACAATAAATTTCTTCTTAACTGGCAACAGAAAGAGGTTACTTTTAAAAATATTTTTAAGGAGACTAGTGTTTTCTCCATATACACAACACTTTTCTCCCTATTCTTACAACCGTTTGGTCTTTGGTCGTTAATGATATTAGTTGTCTTAAGTACCCATGATAATTCTCCGTTTCTCCGTTTCTCCTTAATCTCCGTTTTCATTGTCTACTTTTTTGCTGTTTGCTCTCAAACTGTCATGATTTTTGGTATTAATATTATATATTCATAGTGAAACCATTTACATACTTGCTTCTCAGTATCAACTATTCGAGCATCGCTTGGAGAATTTTGGCATTGTCTCCCTCCCATTATGACTAAATGATTGGTTTAATATTGAGGTTAATACCTTTTCTGTTTACACCAATTCTCTCTCTATTCCTCTCCGCCCATAACTCTACGAGTTTCAAAAATTTTTTCAAAGATTTTCGTAATTTAAGGTAAACTTTACTTGCAAACATGTTTATTAATAATAATCTAATAATAATATTTATACCTTACTTGCTCACTTGTTTGGTACATCTATTATTCATATTTATCTCAACAGGATGATTTATCGAGATAGATTCATTCTTCTTGCTCCAACCCATATGAAGTGTGCAAGAATTACAAATGCATTGCGGATAATATTTAATAGAGATTTAATGCGCTAGGAATCGCGAGCACACCAACTTTTATCCTTAATCAGAGTGTATGGCAAGCGTGTAACTCAGATATGACGGTAATGCTCATTTAAAAGCCGTGTACAGTACATTGAGAACATTGTGTAAGTTTAGCTTGGCTGTTTACAGGCGTAGCCATGAAACAAGCGACTTTTTTAAATTTGTTCCAATGATTCAACTAAGTTGATCTTTTTGTAAACTAAAGCGAAAATCTAAAACTAAAACGCTTAGGCATACATATTTTATGTAGTTACTTATTTTATTAATTCAAAGTATTTCCGATCGTTCAGCTAATGGAGTTTTGTTTTTGTATTATTCAAAGATATATTGTAGTATAGATAGATAAATTATGCGAACTTATTTTCTAAATTATTATACAATATTTGTTTTTTTTTTTTGAGAAACTATAATAAAGAAATATATAAGACACCCTTTTAGAAATGCACCATAATTTTTGTTTAAATTTCACGAATTATGTTTTAAAGTCTTCTAAAATTAATTTTGAAATTTGCATAACATTTTGAACTATATATTATTTTATACATAATACTACTAGATAGTATAACAATTTTTATATCATACGTAGAAGTGTCAGTCTTATTTGAACACGTTTCATATGGAATAAATAATATAATTTACTTGGTTAATTGTAACAGAACCTATCTGGTACTGGTTGCAGTACTGACGACCAGGCACCATACAGCCGCCGTCACTCTAAGAACGTCATTCAAGTATCCCTCCGGTGCACTCTCTGTGTTTTTTAACAGTCCAAGCACAGGTCAGCGTTTTGGTCGATCTTGTCGAATACGATGAAGAGCTTGACGTAGGTACAACATAACCCACAAGCACAAGCCTCTGAGTTTCTCACCATAACTTCTCGGTGGGTCGCGATTGTGATTCAGTGGTAAATTCTGCGAAGCACTGCTCTTGCTAGGGCAGTAGTTCACAAAGTCTCTCATGCTGAGTCCTCTGAGCTCACCCGGCAGTTTGTTGAAACAACAATAGCTCTCGAGGCTTCAGGTAACTAAGTAAGATAAATGAATATGGCTTTATTATGTCTCAGAAGAAATAACATTAAACTTTGTTTTTTCGCCTAGTCTTAACTAAAGTACGACAACAATTTTTTTTGTTCAGTTTAAGGCTTTAAGCCCAAAAAATCAATCATATTTAATTTTTCATTAAATTCCGCGGTCCGTCCGTCAAAACAAATTTCACCCGCTTGTTTCTTGGCCCGTGTTTAGTTGCGCGATTCACGTCTCCCAAACGCGGATTTATTGTTTGGGCAATCAAGTTGAAAGCCCGTCGCGAAGAGGCGACTGCCAACTTCGTAGTACATGGGAAGTTCCACTTACGCAGAACTTCGCTTTGTCTGAGTTACACAGGTCGTTTGTTTGTCACGGAGAAGTAAACATTCTTCTCTCTTTAATGCTCGGTATATTCGGTACTGATGTTGCTACGACAAAAATATTGTGTGTGATCTTTTTCATTGGTTCTAAAGCATTTTTAGCTGTTCTTGTTACGGTTTAGTGAGGACATCCACTTTTTCGGTTATTTTGATTCTACGCAATAAGAATACCACATTAGGTGAACTCCTATTTTATTTTTATTTTTTTATTGCTTAAATAGGTAGACGAGCTCAGAGCCCACCTGGTGTTAAGTGGTTACTGGAGCCCATAGACATCTACAACGTAAATGCGCCACTCACTTTGAGATATAAGGTCTAAGGTCTCAAGTATAGTTACACCGGCTGCCCCACCCTTCAAACTGAAACGCATTACTGCTTCACGGCAGAAATAGGCGGGGTGGTGGTACCTACCTACGCGGACTCACAAGAGGTCCTACCACTAGTAAACTAACAACAACCTTTTTTTTTTTTTTTTTTTTCGGGTAGAGGGCCGAACCTCCTACGAGGTCCCCGCGCAAAAGGGGCGCGCGGGGTATGTGAGACTCAACGATCTGCATGGTGTTGTGAGCAGACCGCGGGCCCAAGGATTTTAGAGCCCACCCACTAAAGACTCCTCTGCACTCTTACACCCGACGTCCGATCCCCTCCGAGGTCAGAACCCGGATGAGGTAGGGGGGCTACCGCGGTCAACACTACAACCAGACGGCGCGGCTCACCCCAAGGACGCCCAGCCGACGGAGCCTTCGAGGCGAATCGAAGGCTCTGAAACGTCGGCCGTCTCGGTACGGCAGCCCGTCGGGCCGCCCAGACGGTGCCGCTGGTGTCCCGGAATACCCCGCTGGACCAGAACCAGCCTGCCGGGTCGGGACGCGATACACCGTCGACCGGTCGCTCTAATCACTCCACGGCAGCGCGCTAGAGTGCTGGTAGCGCGCCGCGCGGCCTCACCCCCTCAGGTCGCCCCTTGACCTTCACCGGGGGGAGGCCGCCACCTACAGGGGCCGGGACGTGCGGGCGTATTCCCGCCTCCGGCCCCCGGCTCGACGGCGACGGATCGGTGCGGAAAGGGAAGAGCTCTCCCTCTCTCGCTCCGCCGCCTCCTTCTGCGAGATGGTGGACTCGCAGAAGTCGAGCATCGCCTTCCAGGACGCGTCGCTGCCGAGCATCGTAGCCACGACGCGCGGCAGCGAGAGGTCCTCTCCAATGACCGCGACGAGGGCGGCGCGCTGCTCGTCAAACCCAGAGCAACGCGCCAGCGTGTGTTCCGCTGTGTCATCCTCGTCGCGGTCCGCGCAATGGTGGCACTGCGCCGTCGGTTCCCTTCCGGCTATCTTGTGCAGGTACCGGCCGAAACAACCATGGCCGGTAAGCATCTGCGTTAGCCGGAAGGTGAGGCATCCGCGGTCGCGGCCCACCCAGTCCGCGAGAACCGGGCGGACCGCCTCGACGGTTCGGAGGCCGGCCGACGGGTCCGCCAAGCGGCGAGACCACGCCTCCAGCACGGACCGCCGAGAGTGGAGCCTCCGCGCTCGAACTACACCTTCGCTGGGGCGCCCTTCCCCCCTAGAGCGGAGGTCGCTACGCCACCGGTAATCGGCAGCGAGCGCCTCCGCCTCCAGGTCCCAGGGTGGCGCCCCGGCGAGCAAGCACGCCGCCTCGAAGGAGACGGTGCGGTATCCTCGGATCGCCCTGACCGCGATCGCGCGCTGCGGACGTCGCAGCGCGGCGACGTTCTGGCGGGTCAGGGCGTGGCACCATACGGGCGCGCCGTATAGTGCTATCGACCGCACCACCCCCATGTAGAGGCGGCGCGCCACCTGATCGGGACCCCCGACGTTTGGAAGGAGCCGGCTCAAAGAGCCGGCCGTTGCCATCAGCCGAGGGCCCAACTTCTCAAAGTGAGCGCGGAAGTTCCACCGACCGTCCAGTTCGAGGCCGAGGTACCGAAGACCGGTCACCCCGACCCCGACGCAGACGCCTCCGATCACGAGGTGGGCACCCAGAGGCGGCGCTCGTCCCGGCCCGTGAAAAAGCAGGGCCTGGGTTTTGTCGAGCGCCACCTCGAGCCCCAACCGTCGGATCCTGGTGACGACGTGTGCCACGCCTGCGCACGCCAGACGGGCAGACTCCCGGTAGTCCCTCCCCGGAGCTACGACCAACGTGTCGTCAGCGTAACAAATTACGCTGAGCCCGGGGAGAGGTCCCCGAATGACGCCCCGCAGGACCCAGTCGTAGCCGATGTTCCACAGCAGGGGGCCCAGGACGGACCCCTGCGGAACACCGCGCTCGACGGGGAAGCGGTACATCGCCCCACCGTGTCCGATGCACTGGATCGACCTGCCCTCGAGGTAGGAGCCGATCAGTCGGCGGAGGTATGCGGGGACGCCGTGATACTCCAGCGCCCCCGCGATCACCGACCAGGGCAGGGTGTTGAAGGCGTTCCTTACATCTAAGGATAACGCCATCGCCACCCCGCCCCGGGATACGGCTTCATCGGAGAGGGCCCGCACGCGCAGAATTGCGTCGATAGTCGAGCGGCCCTCTCTGAAGCCGTATTGCTCCGCCGAAAGATCGGGACCCGTCTCGGTCAGGTGCCGGACGATGCGGGCCGCGACGATCCTCTCGAGCATCTTGCCCGCTTCGTCCAGCAACACGATGGGGCGATAGCCCGCGGGTGAGTCCGCGGGGCGCCCGTCCTTCCGCAGAAGGACCAGTCTGCCCGTCTTCCATTTCGACGGGAACCGTCCCGACTCGAGGCACGCTTCGAAAAGCCCCCCGAGCCGGTCCCCTAGGGCCTCGAAGGCCAAGCTCCAGACCCGGCCGTGAACACCGTCAGGGCCGGGGGCCGCGTCCTTCGCTCTCATTCTGGACACGGCCGCATGGATCTCCGCCCCCGTGATAGGGGGAGGGGGCTCCTCGGCAGCGGGAACGCTGGGGCGACGCGGAGGCGTGCCCCACGTGGCGTCCATCTGGGGGGGCTCAAAACTAACAACAACCTAACAAGTTTTTTTTTTTAATCTGATGGATTACTGGTGGGCCGGAGGCCTTTTCACTTTCAGGACAGGTGAGCGAGAAAAAGCTCAGCTAGGAGGGATGGGATTTGCTAACAGCTGCCCGAGTGCCTTCGGAGGAGGCCAAAAAACTCAAGAGCAGCTGCTTCGCGCATGCACTCGTATCGATTGTTTTGTTATTATTAAAGTAAACAGTCGACGTCGCCCTAAACACATCATTAAAGATCCTCCAGATCCATTAGGGTGATTTTAAGTACGTCAAGCACCGGTCACCGTCCTCGCTGAACTCATCGCTTGCGACGAAGGGCTCGGCGAGTAAATTAACCATAGACACAACCCACTGAGTTTCTCGCCGGATCTTCTCAGTGGTCGCGTTTCCGATCTGGTGGTAGATTCTGCGAAGCACTGCTCTTGCTAAGGCCAGTGTTAGAAACATCTCCGGTTTGAGCCCCGAGAGCTCACCTACACGCTAACGCTGATGTAGCCTCTCAAGGCTATCAGCATAGGTAGGAAATATATAAATTCCGTATGCAGATACCAATTTTTCAAAGTAAATACATAGTTAAAACGTGTTTGCAACCAATTTCCTCTTCGAAGGTATAACGTTGTATAATAAAAAACAAATCTGCAAAAATTCTACATTTGTTAATTACCAGTTGGTCATATTATAAGCCAACACGGACAGATGGTTCCGCTGTTTCAAATTCGAATAATGAGACAGCTGTTTTGAAATACATTTTAGATTTCGACTGTTTGTAACAAAGTGGGTGGCGGAATTTACATTGTGATTCTAATACCAGGTGATAGTGATAGAATACGGAATGAATATGTTAGAGAAAGTCTGAAAGTGGTACCTGTGACACAGAAGCTGAGAAGTGCGCGTTTGGGATGGTATGTGATGTGACATGTGATGAGACGAAATGAAAATGAGGTTGGTAAGAGAGTGTTAACTATGAATGTGGAATGTGGAATAGAGGAAGAGGTAGACCTAAGAAGAAATAGATAGATTGCGTGAAAGACGATATGGGTAAGAGGAGAGTGAGCGAAGAAATGGTATATGATAGAAGAATATGGAAGGAGAAAACATGTTGCGCCGATCCCAGGTGACTGGGAGAAGGGCAGGATAATTAATGATGAGTGATAATAAATAATACCTATTGGTTCCAATATTAGGTTTGACGTGTAACTCAATCCTTAAAAAAAATGTATTTTTTTTTATTTTGTGTAATTACTTACTTAAACTGATAAATTAAAAATATCATCGGGAAACCTGGTCAAATATAAGTTAACCCATTCGTTTTAATTGTAACGCATTAGTAAATAATACAATAACTTGGTATTTTCTGGTCCGTAGGCTGCAACCGAACATATTATGGTGACATCGGTCGGACGTACGAAGTTGAGCTGCACAGACCTAGAGAAGACCTGGTGCCGTATGTGTGCTTACTCACCATCACCGCTGCCGGTGGAATACACGGAGATTTGGTACAGGTTAGTTCTTATCCCATTATTACAAAAAAAAAAAATATGCTCGGAAGCTAGGGCGCCATTAAGCAGGCCGAATGCAGGAAACATTGGAGGAAGCTAGTGCAAAAACTGAACCAAGGTGGTCACGAGCCTCAGTAATGAGGAAGCGACGAAGAAGAAGAAGAAGAAGAAGGTTTTGCGAAAATCACTATTAGATATCATTAATAAATAAATAATAATAATAAATAAATATTTACTAACAATCACGCCACGTTAACAGCTGGTCCCGTGCTAAGTTCGTAAAGAACTTGTGTTACAGGTACCAGATACTGGAAATAAATATAACATTTTTATTATATACATACATATATTTAATATACATCTATAACCCTGGAAAAGACATTTTATATTTATCATACAAATATCTTCCCTTGGCGGGATTCGAACACGCGACCCCCTTGTGTAGTGACCATGTTACTTACCACTACACCAGACGGCCGTTAAATAATAAGACATTGTTTAGCTTTCGGTGAGCTTTGAGATAATATACAGAATTAGTAGAAATTATAATAAATAAAATGAACAGAATATCCAAATCAAAGTACTTATATTTTATGGCTTAAGCAAATTAAATAAAAAATGATTTTGTTTCTCCGTGATTGATGATATCAAGATACATGATCAAATATGATTTGCGATTTTAGTCATTATGTTAACAAAGCCCGATGAGCGAGTGCTAGATATCTTTCAAATCAAATAGACAATAACAATTTCAGTTATTTTTTTTTTGTTGAAGCTCAAACCTATAAGCTCCGTGACATAAATCACAACAAACATTTTTAAAACAGTGAAAATTCACACATTTTCGAATGTCATATTTTCGAAGTGTCAAATGTCAAAATGGCTTCTGAATTTGAAAAACCTGACAGCGCGCGCCTTCCATGATTGCTTTTCCTCGTTCAGCTTATTTACATGAACTTCTACTGAAATGAAGGAAAAATATCGTAGGTCCCTTTCAAGAGGCGACGTCGGTGTATGAAAAATGTGGATGTCAGCCGACATTTTATGACTACCTTTCCGCTACTTCTATATATAAAGTACAGGGTGAATCTTTTATTTTTCTCCAAGCGCTATGTTATTGGAGTCACCAATATATTTTGGTATACTACAAAGATTTTACCAGCTTTTTTAATAAGTTATTTATCGTCATGTTGTAGTTAAATTAACTTTGTCTTTGACTCATGTGATATTTGTCACGTAACTTTCTTGTTGGCGTAATAAACAATTTTGAATATTATAACCGTCTGTCGCAAGCAATCATAGCTTTTTCACTAGATTGTGACGTCACCAGGTACAAACTGCGACCCGTAGTTACATAGTTAAGACAAAGTAACATAAAAAAAAAATTAAGATTGTCATTGACAAGTTTGAATAAATATTTTAACTTCAATAACCCTTTTATAGAAATAATAATTATAACACATTAAAACATGAGTATTATTTTAAAAGCGTTCAACTTAATATCCAAATAAAATTATAAGACCGAGATAAAAACGACAATAACAAAATAAAGCAGAATCGTTGTTTGCATAAAATTGAATACAACGAGAAAAGGGACAAAAAATTTATAAAGGTGCGCGTTGCGTTGCTTACCCGAATAATGGGGCTCTTCTACCGTTTTGAGCACGCAATTATGAGGTGAATGCATATGACCGATCTTTTTATTCTCCATTGAAGATATTATACGTTAATGAGTCAAAATTTATTTTTGTATCCCATAACCAACAATAAATATATTTTTTTGGACTCTATTATACGAACTCTTACTAACGACCATATTCGTCGTTGCGCGAGTGATATACAAGTTTATTGGACAATAATTTAGAAGAGTGCCGTGTCAAGTCACCGCCATTACGCGTCGTCCAGCAGTGGCGTCGAATTCTGCAGCCTTTGTCTTTTTTTTTTTTATTGCTTAGATGTGTGGACGAGCTCACAGCCCACCTGGTGTTAAGTGGTTACTGGAGCCCATAGACATAACCTGGAAGAAGCTAGCGACGGGTTGGCAGGTACGTCTACTCCTCATAGCCTAGCCTCAGCCTTCCCCTCTTTTGTGCATCTTTAGCGATACTCGCCCCCGCAAAACTTTATTCAAAAATATTGAACCAGCGCACCGTGGTGGAAAATTTGTAAAGAGTTTTTCCCACTAATATGTATGTATATGTGTATGTGACTGTATATATATGTATGTATATACTTTTTTTGTGTATGTATTTGTAACTTAATATAAATTTCATTGCACCTACCACTATTCACTCTGCACTACTTTTGGTTGACTGGTAGAGAATGCCTTAAGCATTAAGTCCGCTAATGTAAATTTTACACGAAGTGTAATAAATAAATAAATAAAAAACATAAAAAAATAGGCGCGCCGTTGTTTGACTATTTCAGCTAATACTCTTACTAATTTATTTAAAACTTATTTTGTTCATAGGTTATATTTTACGGAATAAATGTCTGTCTGGTGTGCAAATAATTATTTCGTTAATACTCACCTATTAGAGCTATAAGTAAATGTCTTGTTGTATGATGATCATATCGGCATTTCAAAACCTTTTATCCTAATGAAACTTTGTACAATTATTGTTGGTGCTGCATAAAAGATCTACATCGAGTAGATAAGATAGTATCATCAACGTCAATCATATAGTTTTAGCAATAGTCCTAGCGGAATGATTCATTGACATAATGATCATCCAGGCCGAAATTCGGATTTCTTTTGATATAAGTACGTTTAAATAAATATCTACAGTACCAGACAATAAATATTGCATATCGATATTTAGAAAGAGACAGTCGTCTAATTTTGTTTTTGTTGTAAAGCGTTACCTGTGTGCGACGAAACACTAAGGGTCCGGTATCTATGGGGACTAAATCTCAATTAGGTAATGTGCGACAAATATAACGCTCTACAAAGCAAAAATTAACCGTCTCTTTCCCATGGTCGATGTGCAATATTTATCGCCGGATACTAGCATAAAAATAATAAGCACCCAGACATAGAGCAAATAAACCTGTTCATCACACGAATGTTTGCCCGATGTGGGAATCGCACCCAGGACCCTCGTCGCAACAGACAGGCGCTGTAACTACTTCACCACCGAGTCCCCGAGTAAATCATTCAAAAACTTAAAAATGACAACTTAATATAAGAGTTACGTGAACTCATTGATTGTCAAACAATAATGTCGTTTAGTTACACTACATTTTGCCCGAAGTCCAAAATATCTGGAAGAATCAAATATTATTCTGCAAACAAACAGAACAATCGGAAACAAATAGAATATATCTTTCTAAACATCTATTGTTTATAAACATTGAACTCATTATGTACTAGTTTTTATGATTCAAAGTAATATACTCATCTATATAATATTTTTTAAATTATTAATTTAATGACAACAATATATTTCACTTTAATTTAATGACTATAAAATCTATCTACGTACTACGCAAGATAACCCAGGTCAGTTGTCTCTTGGGTATATTGACGTGTTTCTTGATTAGAACATGTAAGCTCCAAGGCACCGAACGAGAAAGTTAGGCAAGTAATTAATAGAGTAATTAATTGAAAGCAAGACAGTTAACAGAAAGATGGCTATAATTCCCTTTGCGAACGCCCCCTCCCACTTTGAGCCATGTGGTCTAGGTTTTTTTTATTCTGAGGGGTTATTAGTGGCCCGGAGGCCTTTTCAGTTTCTCCAGGACAGATGGACGAGCAGAGCTTCAGTCAGGAGGAGTGAGATTTGCTAACAGCTGCCCGAGCGTCTCTAAAAGAGACCTAACAATTTAAAAGCAGCTGCTTCGCGAATGAATTTACTACCGGATCGGGATCCATGGTGCATGGGCTAAGTTGCACGTCGAACTCTTTGTCGATTTCGATGAATACGGTTACTGGAGCCCTTAATCCTTCTCATAATGTTGGATCTGATGGATACATAAGTGTCTAGGGCGTCGACCGTGATTGACTTCTTTCTGCATGAGCAGGATTCGTGGAGTCAGCGGCGGCAGCAATATGTGGTCTAAGACTCAATAATATAACGGCCCTTTCACCCCTCAACCCGGCACGCATTACTTGCGATTCTTAATTGGACAATCGGGCATGTTCGAAATACGTCGACATATAACTCCAGTATAAACGAACAGAAAACAAAACACCGATCAACGTGTCCCTTGACGCATCTGAACCACTCCCTTAAATGAGTCGTCTATTATCAAAGGTGGCAATCTGTTCATTTGGACAAAAAAAAATTATTGATATGTCAATTCAGATTGATTTGAATATAATCGTCTCCTTCAAAGAATACGGTTCAAAACCTGCATTAAATAAAGGTTAATAGTTAACCTGTTATTTATCTAAGATGTCGTTCCGAAGAGTTTTGTGACTGCCAATGGAATACAAAGTCAATAATTCGTTTTTCTGATTTACCAATCATTGTCCAAAAGTCAGATTGCCGGCTTTGATAATAGTCGACTCAAATATTGTTCGTGCAAATGCAGCAATAAAACTTGTACAATTACGCCGCAACGGAGCAGGTAACTCATTAGTGTTCGCGGAGCGTTTTGTTTTCCACTCTCTCTCTCTTTCATTACCCATTCCCGATGTTTAATTTCCACAGTCATTCGTTAGAACGCCGAAGGTTAAAAACAAGTTTATATGTATGAAAGACATTTTCAATATTAGCTTTGTTATTTTTAATTCGTTTTTTGTTGTTGTTTTAATTCTTTATTCTATTCTATTTTTTTATTCTATTCATTTTTATCGTTTTACTTACTGCTTAGTTATGTTATATGTAATACTTTCTAACTTTATTTTTACTAGTAACCGTCTGATGGTTGATCTAATCACTGCCACATCAAGATTTAGTATTTTAATGTATAGCATTTTCCATTTTGTTTTGTTTAGACTGACTCGGTGATGCACTAGCTAGCGCCCCTGATTGTTGCGCCGAGGGTCGTGGGTTCAATTTCCACGTCGGGTATTGTGTTATGAACAGGTTTTTTTCTCTTTGTGTGGGCGTATATTGTCTATATATATTTAAACATATATCAGTATGTTTATCATTCTCTGGTACCCATAACACAGGGAATCCCAAATTAGGGCCCGATGACCCTGCATGGTTTTGTTCCCAATTATTATTATTTATTATTATCATTGTGAACAAAAAAACTATCTCCAAAACTTTTTTCGGTAACCATAATAATATACTTCGCAATAGCTATATTAAACAAAGATAAAACATCTATTGCCAGCGGACGCAAAAATGCCACTTAGCAGTTTTGTCATTGGATATTCATTCAAAATTTATACTATTGTATTTATATTATTATATTATTCAGTATAGAAAAAATAACTTATTTCAGCATAATCTTTATCTAAAATGTTTTAAGACTGTATTAGAAGTCACATTATCATAGCTCCCTGCAATGGTATTAGACTAACAGCAGTCAATAATAAGAATACACAACAGCTTTTTTAATGGTAATACAAACCAATTTTTGTTATGCTGGATGAGTAGATTGAGCACACGCTAACCGTGTAAGTAGTTACCAGCGTTGCTAATGTCACTACTCAACTTGAAACATAAATAAGAAGTCCCATTAGTCTAATACAGACGTTGACAATACGATCTACCAGAAAATATATAACAATTTTGTGTATTTGTATCTATTGACATCCCTAAACATAAAGCTAATTTTGTAGAAAACAATCTCCGGAGACAACGATTGACCGTAAAACGTGTTTTAAAAGAGATAAACCGTCTTTTTAATGGCCCAATCCGTGAATGGAGACATTGGGCGCCGCTGTAAAGACGATCTAGCTTGAAACAGGTCAACTGAGAAGCACGAGAGGGTACCTACATGAGTTGACCGGAAATTGTGATTAGTTCTTTCATCGCATTTATTATTGCTGTATAAACTCACGAATTAAGCCAATATCAGCGCCCATCTTGATCCTTGAGGTCGAGTCGTAGGTAAGAATCTCACAATAGATAATGGAGAGGTATTTTATTTCAAAATATAATGTCTGGTCCTGCAGAATAACAATAATAAGTCCAGTTTGAACCACTGCTGCCTCGTCGGCTGCGATTCCAAAACACTTGAAATTTGGATCTATTTATCAAGGGGTAGGTAGAAATTTTGTGGTGTCTACGAGCTTCAATAGCTGTCCTGTACTCCGCGAGCTCAACAATTATGGAAAATGTTTTTGTACATGTGCCACATTACTGGTGTTAGGACCACTTGTGAGTCCACGCGGGAAGGTACCACCACCCTTCCTATTACTGCCATGAAGTAGTAATGCGTTTCGGTTTGAAGGGTGGGGCAGCCGTTGTAACTACACTTGAGACCTTAGAACTTATATCTCAAGGTGGGTCCGCATTTACGTTGTAGATGTCTATGGGTCCCAGTAACCACTTAGCACCAGGTGGGCTGTGAGCTCGTCCAACCATCTTGGCAACAAAAAATTAAATAAAAATAAAACTTTTATGCACTGAAATCCGGACATATTTATGTACACGTTTTTTGTTTAAAAACCCCTTTTGCTCCACTCTCTTTTATATGTAATTATTTATTCTTTTAGGTTTGCATTGCGCAATGGGTTTCGGAATGAATATAAAGTAGACATTAATAAAGTTGCCAGAAAGAAAAAAAATATGTACGAACGAATAAATATGAAATATTAATAGATGTTACTTGTTTTACTTTCGCTGAAGTAGAACCAGCTACAACCCCAAAAAAAAACAGAAAAAAATTACCACAAGTAATCTTCTTAAGATTTTTTTCCATTCGACGTGAATTACTTAAGAAGTTTAAAAAAGTTTTCTGAAGTAAAATAAGGGTATGGTTAGGGAACCGGAGTCGTAAAAGCCGGTAGCGTTCATTCCTTTTGCCGACGAATTTTTTTATCTTTGTACCAGCCGTAGGTAAACAGAACACTCCGCGTTCTCTTGAAAATACATTATTTTTATTTCCTTTGTTTCCACGGTGAAGCCGTTAAGTTTGAATTTCAATTCCTTTTACGTGTGTATCGATTATAATATATTTTCGATAAATTGGTCTTACAGAAACCGTTCAAAATGATGGCATGGAAAAAAATGAAGGCACTGGATTTTCTTTAAATATTTAAATCTTCATTTTAATCGTAGAGTAAGAGAGTAAGTAAGAGTATCGAACATTTTTTTAACATTTTCAAAATGTTTATAGCGTGATTCACTTATCTTTCAGTTCTTATTTCCAGCAAACGAAGTAAACTACAAGAAGGAAAAGTGTATGTACAATAAAACGAAGGAAAAATAAAAGGAAGGAGGAAAAAACATTTAACATTCATGTAATGAAGTTTAATACATCGCCAATTATGCCGTGATTCAATACTGAGTCAGATGCAATTTTTCTATACATGTTACCTGTATTCGCAAATAAGTTCTAGAAAGACTAACTCCCAGAAGCACATAATTACACATCAGAAACACTAACGTAATTAAATCTATGGTGTTACGTTAACGTTGAGGGATCGCCGGTCGTCTGATCTTGGTTAATGTCGTACAACGGACAGAGTCTTAGTACTATTGAACTTTCAATGAAACACGACCTCTGTTTTCTTCGGGCAGGATGGAATAATCCATTCATATAGGGATTACATTAATAAGGTCAGGGCTGGTTCGTTCTTAAACCCGCATTTCATCGTGGATATTAAAGACTGAAGAAGACAGATTATTTTCAAGCAAATTTTATGAGCACAAACCTACTATTCATAGCTTAAACCCTCATCAATCACACTATTTACGTGCGTTTTATCATCGATCTTGCAGTATAGTACAAGAAAACTAATACACATAGGTATTCATGATGGTAGTGGGATATTTTGATGGATGACATCACGTTGAAAATAAAATAGGATTTGTTTATAATTTTCGATTCAGTGCGCTCAATTTAGTCAGTCGATCTATGAACTAAAATTCATCTTCCAGTTAATTGAGAAGCTGTCTTTAGTTCTATATTTGCTGGGTAAACAGAAAACGAAGATAATGTTACATTAATATTAATCGCAATTATACATAAAGCACTCAAAGACTAACAAACTTCACAAAAAACTACATGTAAGCTCAGTATTATTGACTACATTGTACATCTATATTTTATGTTCATTTGAATTTACGAAATTTAAGAAACTTATGTTACATTATTTATCGTATTTCATCATTACAGCTTCATGTTTCGAGATTTGCTTTTGTTTATCCAATTCTTTCTTTATGCTCGAGTGACGTCTGTAATTTTCGGGTCCGATGCTTCCCAAGTAGCTTCGTCCCTACGGATCAAGTTCATGGCTAGTAAAGTTTCCTCAGTAATCTGGAAGTCTTTTATTTTCTAAGTTTTCTTTGGAATAGTGTTGCATTTTACTTGTGTTGTTTTTATTCGTTTAATTAGAATAACTAAACTGTTTTTATGTAATCGCACCACGCTTTTATAAGACTGAATTCATTAAATCAAAATAAGTTGAAGTAGTGTTGTATTTATTTTAGAAATAATAGTTGTTGCGAAAGTGAGAAACTACACTATTAGTAACAATCCAATCACCAGATAAAATAGTGCGCTGTGGCTTGACGGATGGTGCAGCCATCCAGACATATCTCCATCTCATCATTACCATCGTTTGCTTGTAGACATTGACTGCTTGATATATGATATGCCTCCCCTACGACTCGATACAAAAACAGATGCGTCTCTGCCGGCGTCTCACGGATTCTGACTACCTTCAATGCCTTGTGTAACGCCTATAAATGTTCCCATATATGCAAGTATACTATACGATTTTTTTGCCCAAGCGGTCATTTGGTCTAGGAGCAACCTACTCTGTCCACTGGCAATTCAACTCCGCGATCCTATCCTCTTTGTCGATTACTATGGTACTGCGAAACTCCTCATTCATGATTCAATTGCGCAGAGAAACTCCTAGCATAGCTCTTATATGTTCTTCTATCTTAATAGGGTAAGGGAAGCAAATTTTCATTCTTGATTAGTATTATTTTGCTAATTCTTCCTTAATTACCAAAAATCCTATTAAAATATTCTGAGTAACAGTTGTATATGCAATAATGTAAACACTAGTTAAGATTTCGGGACTCATATTGTTTACCTTTTTGGAGCAACGGCAAGTGACTAATTAATCTATCATAACTGTAAGTTACACACGATAAAATAATTAGCCACTTCCAATATTTAGTTAAATTAGGAATTTGGAATATAATGTGTGTAGATCAAATAAGTTTGATATATTTGTATATTTTAGTTTCTGTGTAAAATATGATACTGCCTCGGTCACTATTATAGAGCATGTGATCGATTAATGATAGGTGAGTTTGGGAATACTAACGATGGAGGGAAGATCCTCCACCGAGCCGGTGATATTTGCTCGGTAGACCGACGGTCCGAATGTTATTGTTCGGAACTTGTATATATGCAAGCTTATCTTGAAAATGTCGTAAGCGAGATTCAGGCATCTGTCAAATATCTTGCGTCGTATGATGGCTACCCGCCACAGTGAATGCGTAATTTGAAAAGAGCTCTAAATCACGCTTATGAAATTTTCAAGATAATTGTTTGACAACAAACAAAGTTGCATCTATATATTAATACGTGAAGCAAAAACTTTGTATCCCTTTCTACGAAAATGGCGCGGACGGAGGAGTATGAAATTTTCCACACTTATAGAGAATATAGAGAAGAAGTGCACAATGCTAATATTTTTTTAAAGTAATGCATAAAAGATACATTAAATCAATAAAGAAAACATTACACACACTACATACCATGTATTTGACGCACACACGCATGCATACTATTTATTGTCAAACTTTTGTTCTTGACGTCTGTTGTCAAATTGAGAATAGATTAAATATTGTTTGTCTTAATTAATATTTTTTATAGTGTAGTCTTGGCGAAATTTGTGATTATAGAAGTATAAAATACAATCATAATAGTGTACAAGCTTACAATTCCAATTAATTATAGTCGAATTTCGACTACTGCGGGACCTCTAGTATTTATAATTCTGAATACGAACACAAAAATACCCGCTCAGTGCACTATTTCCTTTGCCCTTAATTATACAAACATTGTTGTATGCTGTTATTTATTATATTTTATAAATTTTAGGTTGATTTTAGAGATCATGTTTATGGACATGGATATAAGATAAATAGGAAAAACAGAGACCTTTTTTTTAAAGTAAACGCCTTCAAGTCAGTGATTTATTCTTTCTTATCAAGAATGGCCTGTGGAGTTTCGAAGCGGACTCGCTTCCGGGATATTATAAAAATCACCATACCTCAATGTAAACGTCCGCTGATCCCCTCATTTATGCGGAATCACAGCTTTAATTCGGATCCGCTGAAACATCAGGCTGAATAGTTAAACACGGGCCGGATTTGGCAGTGGCCTGATTCGATCCACACGCGGACTAATTCACAGTATGCAGGAAAACAGTAACACATTTTCAATAAAAAAATAATAATTTGAAAATCTTTTGTTCTGAGACGATCACTAACAAAGAGCTGTGGAGAATGACCAAGCAGACATTTTTTTTTTGTTGCTTAGATGGGTGGACGAGCTCACAGCCCACCTGATATTAAGTGGTTACTGGAGCCCATAGACATCTACAACGTAAATGCGCCACCCATCTTGAGATATAACTTCTAAGGTCTTAGTATAGTTACAACGCCTACCCCACCCTTCAAACCGAAACGCATTACTGCTTCACGGCAGAAATAGGCAGGGCAGTGGTACCTACCCGTGCGGACTCACAAGAGGTCCTACCACCAGTGATTACGCAAATTATAATTTTGCGGGTTTGATTTTTATTACACGATATTATTCCTTCACCGTGGAAGTCAATCGTGAACATTTGTTAAGTACGTATTTCATTCGAAAAATTGGTACCCACCTGCGGGATTCGAACACCGGTGCATCGCAACAACGAATGCACCGGACGTCTTATCCTTTAGGCCACGACGACTTCAAAAAGTTATTGCCGATTATTTTTATCCTAAAAATATGTATTGAAATATTACTTAAAACTGAAATAGCACGCCTTGAAACATTGAGCTAAAAACTATAAACATTTTTTAATCCTTGTTACCATGTCCGGGATTTTAAATTTTAGTAAGACAATTATTGTACAAATTGTCGTTTGACTGCGAGTTTTAACTTAATCGTGAGTATCCGATTTGGTGAAAATTACGTTGAATATATTCAACATATAGACATAGATCAAGCTAGTAAAACGTGTTCATGAAGAAATAAAATGAACATTGAAAATGATTTGTCACCTATAGCTAACAGAGGTCTTAAATTATAATCATGCTCATTCCGATAGAGGCACCCGTCACGTGCGGACGTGCTCATCGTCCACTCGATCGCCCGGTCTTTGTTCGCCCGGCTTTTGTTAGCCCGGCCATTGTTCGCGCGGCCTGTGTTTGTGGTACATCTGGCGACTAAGTGCTCTTTCTGGAAGTTTTTATTTGTTTTGTTTCCTTTTGTTGTTTCTGTGTTCGTGGTACATCTGCCGACAAAGTGGTTTCCTGCAAGTATTTATTTGTTTTGTTTCTTTTCGTAATTTCTGTTTTGTTGTGCTTTTTCTTTGTCCTGTAGTAATCGCGCCGCATTGCCACCTGTGTTCAATAGAACCGCTCAGGTCCGAGAAGTTGGGGCCTCGCCGCAAGGCGAGTGTTTTCAAGACCCGGGGCCGCCCCACCTGGGTACTCAGCGATCATGGACGCTGTATTCGCGGAATTCCTCCGACTTCGCCACCCACAGCTCGCCTCGGAGTTTTTGGCCTTCAAGGCCAATCACACTGCGAGCCCTCTCGAGGACTCCGCCGCGCTCGCTGCTCCTGCGTCGCCTGTACCTGCGTGCAGAGCTTCTGCATTGAGCACCGCAGCCTCTGTCGTGCCTGCCGCTCCCGTGTCGCCTATACTGGCGAGAAAAGCTGCTGCGTCGTCCGCCGTGACCATCGTTTCAGCTGAGCGATCATCCGCGGCCTCCGTCGCGCCCTCTAAAACACCTACACTTGCTCGTAGGTCGCCTGCACCCGCCTCCTCGTGCTCCGACTCTGACTCGGACATGGAGGTCGACCTCGCCCCCGCCTCATCGACGGATGGATTCACCCTGGTACAGAAGGGTAAGAAGCGTGCCGCGGAGTCTCGAGCTCCCGCGGCCGCTAAAATTAGCAAAGCCGTGAACGCGTCGCGCCCCCGCCCTCAGACTCCCGTTGCGCCCCCAGCCCGTGCCACTCCGTCGCCGCGTCCGGTGGCACAAAATAAAACCCAGACCCCTCCCCCGGTTATCCTTCAGGAGAAGGCAGCTTGGGATCGAGTTTGCCTGGCCCTTAAGGCCAAAAATATAAATTTCACGAATGCCCGTAACCTCGCGAACGGCATTCAAATTAAGGTTCAAACACCCGACGACCATAGGGCCCTCTCTTCTTACCTCCGTAAGGAGCGTATAAGTTTCCATACGTATACGCTCCAGGAGGAGCGCGAACTCCGCGTTGTAATACGCGGAATCCCTAAAGAGTTAGATGTAGAGCTCGTAAAAGCCGACCTGTTAGAACAAGGCCTACCAGTGAATTCTGTGCACCGTATGCACACCGGTCGCGGTAGGGAGCCATATAATATGGTTCTAGTCGCTCTCCAGCCTACCCCCGAGGGTAAGAAAATCTTTAACACACAGACCGTCTGTAGGCTCTCTGGTATCGCTGTCGAAGCCCCCCATAAAAAAGGCACTCCTAGCCAGTGCCATAACTGTCAATTGTACGGGCACTCTTCCCGTAACTGTCACGCGCGCCCCCGATGTGTTAAGTGTTTGGGCGATCACGCCACGGCCCTCTGCGCTCGCGACCAAAAAACCGCGACGGAACCGCCTAGCTGCGTCCTGTGTCGAACACAGGGTCACCCCGCGAATTACCGTGGTTGCCCCCGAGCCCCTAAAATAAATCGCCGCGTCGCCCGCCAAAACCGCCTCCGAGCTTCCGGCCCAGACATCAAAGCCTCGGCACCCTCTGCGTCGCAGGCTAAGCCAGCGTTCGTTCCGGCGGCGGTGCCCAGTGTCTCGGCCTGGGCAAAACCGCTGCCGTACACGAACACGGCTACAACTCCCTCCTCCGCGATTCGTCCCGCCCCCGCGACTCGTCCCTCTCCCGCGACTTGCCCTCCGACCGCGTCCGACAATCTCGCTTTAGCGATCGACTTCTTTCAGTCGATCAACTTTGAGCGCGTTAACGCTTTGGGCGACGCCATTCGCGCTGCCTCCACTGCACAACACTTTATCGCCGTTGTGCAGGAATACGCCGACGTATACGCGTCATTAAATACGTACGTCCTCCCCTCACTCCGCCGGTAATCAATGGCGTATATAAGTAGAATAAAGCCCCTATCCGTAACGATAGGATTTTTTAACGCTTACGGTCTCGCAAATCAACGTGATCAGGTTTCTGACTTTTTGCGTGACCACCAAATTGATATCTTTTTAGTGCAGGAGACCCTACTTAAGCCCGCGCGCCGTGACCCTAAAATCGCGAACTATAACATGGTCAGGAACGACAGGCTCTCTGCCCGTGGTGGTGGTACCGTCATTTACTATAGAAGAGCCCTGCATTGCGTCCCGCTCGATCCTCCCGCGCTCGCTAATATCGAAGCATCAGTGTGCCGAATCTCACTGACGGGACACGCGCCGATCGTTATCGCGTCCGTTTATCTTCCACCGGATAAGATCGTTCTAAGCAGTGATATCGAGGCGCTGCTCGGTATGGGGAGCTCTGTCATTCTGGCGGGCGACCTAAATTGTAAACACATCAGGTGGAACTCACACACCACAACCCCGAATGGCAGGCGGCTTGACGCGTTAGTCGATGATCTCGCCTTCGATATCGTCGCTCCGCTAACCCCGACTCACTACCCGCTAAATATCGCGCATCGCCCGGATATACTCGACATAGCGTTATTAAAAAACGTAACTCTGCGCTTACACTCGATCGAAGTAGTTTCAGAGTTAGATTCAGACCACCGTCCCGTCGTTATGAAGCTCGGTCGCGCTCCCGATTCCGTTCCCGTCACGAGGACTGTGGTGGATTGGCACACGCTGGGCATCAGCCTGGCTGAATCTGATCCACCATCGCTCCCGTTTAACCCGGACTCTATCCCGTCTTCTCAGGATACCGCTGAAGCCATAGACATCTTAACGTCACACATCACCTCGACATTAGATAGGTCATCGAAACAAGTTGTAGCGGAGGACTTCCTTCACCGCTTCAAATTGTCCGACGATATTAGGGAACTCCTTAGAGCTAAGAACGCCTCGATACGCGCCTACGACAGGTATCCTACCACGGAAAATCGTATTCGAATGCGTGCCCTACAACGCGACGTAAAGTCTCGCATCGCCGAAGTCCGAGATGCCAGATGGTCTGATTTCTTAGAAGGACTCGCGCCCTCCCAAAGGTCTTACTACCGCTTAGCTCGTACTCTCAAATCGGATACGGTAGTAACTATGCCCCCCCTCGTAGGCCCCTCAGGCCGACTCGCGGCGTTCGATGATGACGAAAAAGCAGAGCTGCTGGCCGATACATTGCAAACCCAGTGCACGCCCAGCACTCAATCCGTGGACCCTGTTCATGTAGAATTAGTAGACAGTGAGGTAGAACGCAGAGCCTCCTTGCCACCCTCTGATGCGTTACCACCCGTCACCCCGATGGAAGTTAAAGACTTGATCAAAGACCTACGTCCTCGCAAGGCTCCCGGTTCCGACGGTATATCCAACCGCGTTATTAAACTTCTACCCGTCCAACTCATCGTGATGTTGGCATCTATTTTCAATGCCGCTATGGCGAACTGTATCTTTCCCGCGGTGTGGAAAGAAGCGGACGTTATCGGCATACATAAACCCGGTAAACCAAAAAATCATCCGACGAGCTACCGCCCGATTAGCCTCCTCATGTCTCTAGGCAAACTGTATGAGCGTCTGCTCTACAAACGCCTCAGAGACTTCGTCTCATCCAAGGGCATTCTCATCGATGAACAATTCGGATTCCGTACAAATCACTCATGCGTTCAACAGGTGCACCGCCTCACGGAGCACATTCTTGTGGGGCTTAATCGACCAAAACCGTTATACACGGGAGCTCTCTTCTTCGACGTCGCAAAAGCGTTCGACAAAGTCTGGCACAACGGTTTGATTTTCAAACTATTCAACATGGGTGTGCCGGATAGTCTCGTGCTCATCATACGGGACTTCTTGTCGAACCGCTCTTTTCGATATCGAGTCGAGGGAACCCGCTCCTCCCCACGACCTCTCACAGCTGGAGTCCCGCAAGGCTCTGTCCTTTCACCCCTCCTATTTAGCTTATTCGTTAACGATATTCCCCGGTCGCCGCCGACCCATTTAGCTTTATTCGCCGACGACACGACTGTTTACTATTCCAGTAGAAACAAGTCCCTAATCGCGAAGAAGCTTCAGAGCGCAGCCCTAGCCCTAGGACAGTGGTTCCGAAAATGGCGCATAGACATCAACCCAGCGAAAAGTACTGCGGTGCTATTTCAGAGGGGAAGCTCCACACGGATTTCCTCCCGGATTAGGAGGAGGAATCTCACACCCCCGATTACTCTCTTTAGACAACCCATACCCTGGGCCAGGAAGGTCAAGTACCTGGGCGTTACCCTGGATGCATCGATGACATTCCGCCCGCATATAAAATCAGTCCGTGACCGTGCCGCGTTTATTCTCGGTAGACTCTACCCCATGATCTGTAAGCGGAGTAAAATGTCCCTTCGGAACAAGGTGACACTTTACAAAACTTGCATAAGGCCCGTCATGACTTACGCGAGTGTGGTGTTCGCTCACGCGGCCCGCACACACATAGACACCCTCCAATCCCTACAATCCCGCTTTTGCAGGTTAGCTGTCGGGGCTCCGTGGTTCGTGAGGAACGTTGACCTACACGACGACCTGGGCCTCGAATCAATTCGGAAATACATGAAGTCAGCGTCGGAACGATACTTCGATAAGGCTATGCGTCATGATAATCGCCTTATCGTTGCCGCCGCTGACTACTCCCCGAATCCTGATCATGCAGGAGCCAGTCACCGTCGACGCCCTAGACACGTCCTTACGGATCCATCAGATCCAATAACCTTTGCATTAGATGCCTTCAGCTCTAATACTAGGGGCAGGCTTAGGGACCCCGGTAACCGTACTCGTCGAACTCGACAAAGAGGTCGACGTGCAACCTAACCCATGCATCAGCCCGCTGAGTTTCTCGCCGGATCTTCTCAGCGGGTCGCGATTCCGATCCGGTAGTAGATTCATTCGCGAAACAATTGCTCTTGAGTTGTTAGGTCTCCTTCGGAGGCGCTCGGGCAGTTGTTAGCAAATCCCACCCCTCTTGGCTGAGCCTTTGCTCGCCCACCTGTCCTGGTGAAACTGGAAAGGCCTTCGGGCCACCAGTAAACTTACAATCATAAAAAAAAAAAAAAAAAAAAAAAAAATAATCATGCTGACTCATCCTTAGTTTGAGCAGCTGTAATGGATATCGAGTGGTTAGAAAACTTACTAATGGAATGTAATAGCGATAAGACATGAAGTGCATTAATAGGTATAGCTTTGTTTCTTAATTATATGAACAAATTTTTCAATAAGTTTTGGAACACTAAAATAATAATTTGGTAAGCCAAGCTGTTAAAATTAGAGTTAAAAAAATATATATTTGAGTTATTGCTTTATTATTATAATTATTGCTCGTTGAGTTCAGAAAACACCTACAAAAAAGTATTAGCTTCTACCATATTAAATTTACTAATTAGTCCATACGAGGGATCTACATATACGCAGTCCATGTGACCTAAGCGTTCGGGCCTTGTATAGAAAGTAGTAGATTTCAATTCCCATCAATCCGGTAAAAGGTTAGGGCATCGGAAAATTACCTATCCTACATTTCTTTGAAACCACAAACATTCGCAGCACTTTGCAGTAGTAAAAGACGGAACGCCGATAACAAGCCACTTGAGCTGAATGTATGTCTTGTCACCAACACTTAGAAAGAGAGTTGGGCAAGAAAATAAAATAAGAGTATGAACTACAACTCCATTATTTTTAAAACTTCCTACATTTGAAACAAAAGCATTCGTATAATTTTATGTAAATATATCAAGAGTTGTCGTACTGTTCTTTCCATACTGTACTTTGGCGTTGTTGAATTATTAATTAGGGATCTTCGATGAACCCACCGGCCACGGAAACTTGAAAACCTGTGTTAAATTTACCGACCGACCTAGTGTTAATGTTTCCGTTTGTTTGTATAAGGTCAAACATACCTTGTTAATGTATGTACATATATATATATATAACAAAAGTATCAGAGTGTCAAATCTTTTTAAACGGATGCATTTGATGGTGGATTACGTGAGTTTTTGACCAATATTTCACTGTTACATTCCTTTAAACGAAACCGAAATAAGGGTATTAGGGAAAGAGGGACAAAAAAATAGCCGGGAAAATTATATAATTCACGAACTCTCAAAAATATTGTGAATTAAAATAAAAGTTTTGTATCGGATACAGTAATTACGAATTTGGTGTGATATAATAGCTGAAGGTAAGTAAACATATAATTTAGAGGACCTACTACGCTCCTACGAGTAAATATATTATATTATAGGTATTAAATAAGTGAGGTTTTATTACTGGTGGTAGGACCTCTTGTGAGTCCGCGCGGGTAGGTACCACCGCCCGGCCTATTTCTGGCGTGAAGCAGTAATGCGTTTCGGTTTGAAGGGTGGGGCAGCCGTTGTAACTATACTGAGATCTTAGAACTTATATCTCAAGGTGGGTGGCGCATTTACGTTGTAGATGTCCATGGGCTCCAGTAACCACTTAACACCAGGTGGGCTGTGAGCTCGTCCACCCATTTAAGCAATAAAAAAAAAGGCACCTACGTTATATTACCATTCAAATACCATTCTTTTAAATTGTGTGAGGAATTTTGAATCTATAATATATTAAATATTTGTACTCGTATATTATATTATAATCGTATATTATAAGTATAAATGTTGTAGTGTTTTTTTTTTATTGCTTAGATGGGTGGACGAGCTCACAGCCCACCTGGTGTTAATTGTTTACTTTTTCCCTACCAATTCGGTGATAGCCTAAAGGACTATTACAGTTACGCTTGGACTGGTAGTAGAGCTAACGGGCTCAACCGGAGAGAGTTTGCTGTCACTGACTTTAGCAAGAGCAGTGCTTCACAGAATCTACCACGGAGAAGGTCCGATGAAAAACTCAGTGGGTTGTGGTTCTCTACAACCTTTCTTAACACTGTTCTATTGGAGATTATTTTCTTACGCGCAGTTAAAGCACTTAATACTTAACACAAATTACTTATGACTATAGCTTTAAGTATCTACAAAGGGAAAACTGTGAAATGTGTTGAGCTGATCTCAAAATGCATTGATTTTGACGTGACAACGTCTTATGATTCGATGGAGCCGGCTGCACCCACAAAAAAACATGACTCATGCGGCGTTACCTCGCTCTGAGGCGTATTTTCTTATGACGTTGTCACGTTCAACTATCGTCAGTAAAACGACTTTACAGACAACCGATTTTTTTTTTGTAAGAATACTAACATGTGTATTTTTTTGAATTTATGAGCTAATTTCTAGAACGACTGAAGAGTTAGAGCTTACACTAACAGGAACCCTTACCACCACCTTCCTATATATTTCTGCATCAAGCTCCCATACGTTTCGATTGTCAAGGGCGGGAGAGTTGTAATTCCAACACAGTTCAAATAACTTCTCGGAGACGGTGAGATTCGCATTATAGTAATTATGCACAGTTACCCACCTAACTATAAGACTGTGAGCTTGTCATGCCATTAACTAATAAAAATAGTACATATCATCATTATCCTGCCCTTCTCCCAGTCACCTGGGGTCGGCGCAACATGTTTTCTCCTTCCATACTCTTCTATCATATACCATTTCTTCGCTCACTCCCCTCTTACCCATATCGTCTTTCACACAATCTATCCATTTCTTCTTAGGTACTACTCTTAGGTACTTAATCCATTTCTACTTAGGTAATAAAAATAGTACATAATATTACCCAAATCTAATACAAGTTGAACAACTTTGAAACTTAATCCATAAATAGCAAAACCCGAAACGACAGTATTATAAATATCTGTTTGAGTCTTTACACCGAAATGTCAGGTCGTAAAGAGAAATGGAAATTACATTCATGTGGAAATCCGATCTTTTATTGATGACCTCCATCACTCAGTGTTGGCAATATCAATCGATGGGAGATTCGAAATAATGTGGATTTATATACGGAAAGATGGTACTTTAAAATTGAGCATAAACATTTTTATTTCAAAGATTTAATACTCTTTAATTTCACAATTCTATCATAAATGTCATACTACTTATGTACCCACTCAACTACCAATGCTTTGACTCGTTTAAGCCCATCTTTGGCGCGCCAGGACTTTCTTTGACCTCACTGCTACTGAAAGGACGTGGAAACGTATGTCCTTGCCTGCACTTCCTTAGATATCGTTTTAACGGGGCCGCCACCATCAGAAGTTATTCTAGAGTAGTACTAAATGGAATTCAGTTCATAGACTCGCCCTTACCCTTCTGCGCCGGAGCAGATAGGCTATGGTTGTTATTTCTCTTTTTTGCTGCCTCTGTAGTGGTAGGCAGCGGCTTGGCTCTGCCCCTGGCATTTCTGATGTCCATGAGTGACGGTGACCACTTACCATCAGGTGGGCCGTATGATCGTCTGCCTGCACGGGCAATAAAAAAAATGTCTCTCTGGCGTTGGTTCTATTTTTCGTCGACTTTGGGCAAGTGCCCACTGGAAAAAAACTAACCGTGAAATTGTGAAATCTAAAATTTTGGGGAGGGTGAATAAATAGCAGAGAATACTTGAAACAATGTACTCGCTTAATCTTACATACTTCGGGTACTGTTTATGGAAGATACAGAACATTTTGCTATATGCCATAATAGTTATAATAGTTGTATGTTTTTGGTCTAACAGTCTAACCGAACAAATGTACAGGCCACCTAATATTTAGCGGATACCGGGGCTTAGTACAACAGCTATCTTAAAACCGGAACACATCAACCTCCGCGGTATGACTGGGGCACGCAATGGTGCTTACTTTTTCTATTGCATAGAAGGATGAACGGGCCATCTGGTGTAAAATGATTACTGGAGCCATAGAAACTATCCTATCACCAGTAATTAAGCAAATTATAATTTTGCGGGTTTGATTTTTATTACATTCTTTCACTGTAGAAGTCAATCGTGAGCATTTGTTAAGTACCTACGTATTTCATTAGAAAAATTGGTACCCGCCCTTGGGATTCAAACACTGGCGCATAGCTCAACGCGAATGCATCGGATGTTTTATCCTTTAAGCCACGACAACTTCGAAGTCTCGATTTCATTGTACCCTTGCTATCGCGGTAGAATTAGATAGTTGTAACTAGCCATGTGGGCTTATAATATGCGTTACCACCACTAAATGTCGATATCCAAACCCATAGACACAGCCCACTGAGTTTCTCGCCGGATCTTCTCAGTGGGTCGCGATTCCGATCCAGTGCTAGATTCTAGCAAGGGCTAGTGTTAGCAAATTCTTTCAGGTTGAGCCCATGAGCTCACGTACCCGTCCGTGAGCTCAGGCTCCTCAGGTCCCTAGGCTACCAGCGAATATAGGGAGGGGGAAAAAAGTCAATAAGTAAGTTCTCCAGATAGTCCTTGACTTGTTTTTTTTTCGTCACCCCCATGAAAAGATAACTGATGCTACTCTAAGCCAACAAGCTAAGCTAACAATACTAAACTATTTTTGAAAGTATCATATAAACCGAACATTCAAACATATGTACACACATAACTCTAAACTTATCAAGTACACTAAAAGCACGGAATGAAAATACAAATAATATAAAATAAACGTTTAATACAAAATCCAATAACAATACGATTCACAATATTTACCTATCGAATATCTTACATAAATAGAGAATATAGCATCAAAGAAAATATTAGCTTTGCGTAGGAAGCCTCAGAATCGATTTCGCCGTATAGCCGATTTATAATAACTCGTAAATCTATGTCTTGGAGAGTATTTGGAAGGCTTCGGATATATTTTGAGTAAAATCGTAAGCCGGTTTGTCGCTTTCCACGATCCACGTATCTCCGGTGCTCGCTTTGTTGATCACCTCCAAAATACCCTTAACAGCTGACTCGACTCTGTGGAGTTTAGAATCAATGTATCTTTAGGCTTTTGTTTTTTTATATTTTCAGTGTAGAGCAACTTAAGGCCACCTTGGACAATGATTTTCAGTGTCGTTGGAATAAAGTTGTAAACGGTTCTAATTGATTTCTTATTACTTCGGTGTTACAACATACATAATACTACAGTTGGTAAAGTTTCTTATTGATTATTCTCGATGCGTAAAGCTGCATTTATTATTGGTAACAACATAACTTTTAGAAACTTCAGATAATGCCTAATTGTGTAAAATTTATTCGTACGTTGTATAATGTAACCTTCAAACTAGAAGGCGTGACCAATTCGCAGCATTAATACGCTAGTAGTGACCAAAGGAACTTTTCTGAGACCATTACATTACATATAAACTGGTGATAGGAACTTTCGTAAGTCCGCACGGGTAAGTACCACCGTCTTGCCTTGTAATGCGTTTCGGTTTGAATGATGGGGCAGCCGTTGTAACTATACTTGAGACCTTAGAACCTTATATCTCAAGGTGGGTGGCGCATTTGCGTTGCAGATGTCTATGGGCTCCAGTAACCACTTAACACCAGGTGGGCTGTGAGCTCGTCCAACCATCTAAGCAATAATTTAAAAAAGTACACACATTTTATAGTGACGTCGAGCAATTTTTATTTGATAACTAAGTCACAGGTTGATCTCAATGAGATTTTCTAGAGTAGAACAATATTCAAAAGTCATTCAAAAACATTCGTATGAGTTACCCCGACTCTGTTGATGTATACACGCGTCTGTCGTAAAATTTTAGTGTAAGAGCAAATATTTCCCAGCGCCCGAATGCGCCGAAGAATATTTAAAAGAAAAAACTCATTCGGAAGACAAGATGCTCTGAGGTAATTTTATTTATTGCTCTGGAAGGGAATGCGGAGGGCCGCCTGATTTAAGTGGCTACTAGAATCCACACAGAGCACTATTTGAAAATCTTACCTAGAATTTTGGTACCTATCTATGTACGTGAGCTACAGAATACTATCATTATTAACTATAACATACCAGGGTGACTAATTGATAAATCAACGAGGGAATTAGTTAAAAAACACACACATGCCAAAGTTGCTCATGTAATAACTATCATAAATTCTGCCCCATCTTATCATACCGGGAAAACATTTTAGGATATTATAACAAAACAGGTCTGTTTCAAAATAACAAAAATCTATGTCTACATACATACCTTTGTCTCACGGGGGCACGCGAAGACAAACACGGAGCGTACTCTGTATCAAACTTGGTTAAGTTGTTCTTGTAAAGGATTGCAGTGTCAGTGGGCCCGAGGCATACGGACAATACCCGTACTTTAGTCCGGGTAAATTGTTCCTGCGTCTGTTGTAAAAAATATTTTCGTTACGTGTTTTCTTTCGGACAGACTTTTTTCATTCACCGTCGCAATAAAAATAAATCGGTGGCGAGGTTTACGGTCACAATAATGGACTAGTCGTATTTTGTTTAGTAAAAAAAAAGTCTTAAGCCGCTCTGTAGATTTCAGTGTTCTGATATTTATTTTTTCATTGCTTAGATGGTCGAACGAGCTCACGGCCCACCTGGTGTTGAGTGGTTACCGGAGCCCATAGACATCTACAACGTAAATGACGCCACCCATCTTGAGACATGAGTTCTAAGGTCTCACTTGTAACAGTACAACGGCTGCCCCGCCCTTCAAACCGAAACGCATTACTGCTTCACGGCAGAAATAGGCGGGATGATGGTACCTACCAGTGCGGACTCACAAGACGTCCTACCACCAGTGACGGCGATTGAATGAATTACGCTATTAAAATGGATCTCATAAAGACAACAGCTCAATTATTTAAAATTTAATGCCTTGTCTACTCGTGAAGCTGATATTGTGTTATTTAAAAATAGTTTTATTTTTATTTTATACTCAAACAATTGATAATAAATATTAATAGAACTTATAGCAACATGTTAATAAGATATTGATAGAACATTTAGCAATTTTTTTCTAAACGCGGTTTACACTCATTTTTAGTTGTCCCCGCAATATTTATTATTATTATTACGATATTATTTTATTATTACGATATTATTGCCGAGCTAACAAACGTGTAATAAATATATACAGTTTTTGAGGCCATATTGTGCCGAGCTATAGTGCTTTTTTTGTTAATTTGCTTACAGTTCTTATTTACTTAATCATTTAGACCATACTAGTTGCTCTTATAATTTTCACTAACTATAACAAGTAAACCGGGAATTCAATTGAAATTTTTATTTATCTATTAATGTCGACATATGATAAACTGCGAAACGAAGAAATTTACAGAAAATCTACAGATCCACTTAGTGGGTCACACTATGATGTTTGGTAGTGATTTTTGATTTTGGAGTGAATTTCGGCCAGCAAAGCCTGGACTGAGTTTGACTAGTGTCTTACAAAAATCCAACTCACACACAACACTATATAAATACAAATAATACTTACGCCCATTCTAATGCTGAACTGTAATACCGCTGCTTTAGTAGCGGCGTAAACAGGTAAATGGCTGGTGAGATTAAGAGCAAGTAGGGACGATATATTCACTATAACACCGCCAGAACCGCCTTTATCTGCCCCCATAATATCGAGCGCTTTCAGAGTACTATTCACTGTGCCCGTCTGTAATAAAAACCGATGTTAGGTTCACTTTTGGGATTACCGTGCAGTACTTAGGCTTAAGAAGCAATTCCAAATGTCTAGACTTCATTGAGCTTACACTTTTTGTGTATCACAATAATTGGCGGCTCTCAGCACATTAATTAACAACAAAATGGAAAATCCAAAAACAATTTTAGTAGTGCTGAAATTGTAGTCTGGATTAGATTATGACTTAAATGGGTTTATCACCAAACAGATCTTAATTGTTCGTCGTCGCTTATAAATATTTTTGAACTCCATCCTCTAATCCTCTTTAAACCTCCTTCAATAAAGAAAATCTTAGTGTTCATGGAACGCCGAAGATTGGCGTTCAATCAGACGTTTCGCACGTGTTGCATTGAAAATTTGTTACACCGAATACCTAACTCATTTAAGTTGCCGTTCAACTCAATTGCAGGGATACCAACAATCGATTGGGTAATTCGAACGATCGGAAACGCGCGGAACATGTCGAAAATATTGTACGGCCCGAGTTTAATCGAATCATGAAAATTAATAACGTAAATTCTATCGTGAACGTTATATTTGAAGCATTTATGAGTAACGTCCAACCGAATTGAACGATTCCCATTAAGCTATAATGTCTAGTTTGTTTGAATGGTCAGAAGAATACGACTTCTACGGTTACTGATTCTCTATCATTCGTAGTGGGCCCAGCACTGTTTTTCATTTCCCCTCCTGATTCCTTAAGTACGGATAGTAGGGGATATTTCTAGCTTATTCTGATGAATGTTACTATTCCACTTATTTTACTCCGAAGCGTCGATGCATTGAGAATTTATGGGTCAGATTAGACGTCATTATAATGTAATTGACATGATATTCATGATAATTACATAACCACTTTAAGCTAAGCGAGCCATAAACTTGTTTGCTGATTTGCCAACGTAAAAAGATTTTGTAGACAAAGTATATTTTTTCAAATAAGATTAAAATATTAGTGTTGTGAACTAATGCGCTCTTGGAAACGGAACAAGATGGTTAGAAGAGAAAAAGAAGCCGCTGCACTTAACTTTAATTCAGGTTTGTGTTTAACTTTAAATTGTTTTGGGGTCACATTACCGTGTGTGACTTTAATCCGTTTATTATTATTATTATTATTCATCAGATGAGGCTGTATTTTTAATGAGAATTTGGACTGGTACGAGTACCACTCTTTTACTTAAATTGTTCCGCATGCACTCTTGTCTAAAAACACTGATTCAAAGCTAGCTAGAGGCCGTAAGTATGTTTATCAGGATTAAAACATATTTTTAATATTAAGCCCCTCGATTTCAATTACTGAAGGAAAAAAACGATTTCATTTTGAAAATATATGCTTAACGGCAATATATTGATTTAAAAATAATCTAATTCCATTTTCAATTAAACTGATAAATTATCGAAAGAAAAAGAAAAAAAAAACTCACAAAATTGATATCAATCATTCTGTTGAAAGAGTTATCATCGACGCTAAGTACTGCAGCGCTGTTTATGACGCCGTCAAGCCTTTTGTATTTGTCCAACACTTGTTTGTATGCAGAAGCGAGTTGACGTTCGTCTCCTACGTCGCACTTTATGAACTTCACTCTCAAGGCACCGAACTTGATTATAAGTTGGGCCTCCAGGGCGGCCCCTTCTCGGTCAGCGACATCTAGAAACGCGACGTGCTGCAATCATAGAATTATTATATTGGTTCAGATCAAAATATCAAATGTGTGAAGAATAAAGTTTAATAAAATTTAAATGTAATTGTTTTTTTTTATCTGACGACCCCGTTGGTTATCTGTTAATATGCAATTTTGTCTATTCCATTTACAATGTAAATCCATTAATGAAATATTACTGAGCGTGAATTTTCAAAAGCATTCATTATCTCGATCTTCACCTTTTTACCGACGTGCAATATAGAACCACTGTATGGAATCAGTGCGATTCCCAAAATCATTTTTACCACGTATGGCATGGCTCTGAAATCAGCATCCTATTACAGCGGCAGTTTTCCGAGCGGGAAAACATGTCCTTCAAGCAATGCTGTAGATCATTCTTAGCAGTGCTCAGCCGCCAACAAAGAGTCGAGTCTAAGGCTTGCTGATTTCTTGGATCGGTGTAATGTACTCCTATCAGTTTTTGTCTACCGCGTTAAAAGGGATAAAAGTGTACCTTCATTTAGTCTGCATTGTATTCAACATCACAGACCATAGAAACTCATCAAGCCACATGATATGACCAATATAATTTTAAAAATGTATTATATAAAATTTAACATTTCATTTAATAAAGATAACCTCAATTTATTCATTATTGACCAAAGATATAAAGTTACGAAACAAAAACATTTAAATATACGATAATTGGCCAAGTTCTTATGACTTGCTGTGTTGACACTGTTTTACTTATCTTGAACGAATAACCGGTGTTTAGGTAGGCACGTATTTGTGTATGGATTTTGTTTTGGTATCAACTTATTCGTCTTTATAATTTCATTGAAAATCGACAGTTAACCAAATCGAGATGAACCTGTTCCGTTTTGTCCATCATGCAATCTATTATCGGAGCTCAGCTCATCCCTAATAGACCGCATAACGTACCAGCTTGGTCAAAGTAATTTGAGACTGCACTAGGCAATTTCTCTAATGAAATACGTACTCAACAAATGCTCTCGATTGACTTCCACGGTGAAGGAAAAACATCGTGTAATAAAAATCAAATCCGCATAATTATAATTTGCGTAATTACTGGTGGTAGGACCTCTTGTGAGTCCGCGCGGGTGGGTACAACCACCCCGCCTATTTCTGCCGTGAAGCAGTAATGCGTTTCGGTTTGAAGGGTGGGGCAGCCGTTGTAACTATACTTGAGACCTTGGAACTTATATCTCAAGGTGGGTGGCGCATTTACGTTGTCGATGTCTATGGGCAACCAGTAACCACTTAACAGCAGGTGGGCTGTGAGCTCGTATGACCTATATAAGCAATAATAAAAAAAATAAACAAAAAAAAGATCTAGTAGTTATTAGAAGGAAATTATTAAATATTTCTACGCGATCTTATAAAATAAACGATTTACAAAATCAGAGCATTGAAAAATACGATAAGAAGGGACTGATAAGTACCCGTGCGTTTTCGAACAGCAACGCCTTGACCAAGCCAGCGCCTACGCCGGCCGCACCACCGGTCACCAAGAACACTTTATCATCGACATCCACAAAACGCTTCACGAAATCCGATGCCATTTGAAAACCAACAATTACATCACATTTATACGTTACTGGTGTCCGTAGATAGCGGCGCAGTGCACTGTACTGTTGCCGATATTAATGGGTTTATCGTTAATTTCTTGAGTTTGACTGATATCATATCGGCCGATACTGACACGCCCTTGTTTTTCGAACGATTTATTGTTTTCGTAAATGATTTTATGTTCACTGTCAAGGATGCTATTTTAGCAATCAAATTGTATTTCAATCATCTACGGTCACATGATAGTTTAATTGTAACTGTTATTTCAAACAAATGTTTATATTCGAACTAGAATATTTTTCTGGAACAACTTAAAGTGATTTTGTCCTAATAAAGAAATCATGTTTTTTATTTATTTATAGCTTAGATGTGTGGACGAGCTCACAGCCCACCTGGTGTTAAGTGGTTACTGGAGCCCATGGACATCTACAACGTAAATGCGCCACCGACCTCGAGATATAAGTTCTAAGGTCTCAGTATAGTTACAACGGCTGCCCCACACTACGAACCGAAACGCATTACTGCTTCACGGCGGAAATAGACGGGGTGGCGGTACCTACCAGTGCAGACTCCCAAGAGGTCCTACCACCAGTAAATTATTAAAAGTATTAGAGTGTACTGAGGTCACAGCAATATATATTTAAATATACATTTTTTAACATTGTTCATTTCGTGAGATAGTTTAAAACTTTTAAACTTTTTAACGTTTAAAATTTTTAAAACTAGAAACTTAATATTTCAAAAAAAGCTCAAAGCTTCAATTACGTAAAATTACGTAGCTGTGTGTTCGCATAATGTATATTGTATTTAATATTTAATTTAACCGGATAAGTAAATGCATCATCTATATCTAGCGCAATAAAGAAATGTGCAATGTAATGTATTTTAATCTTAAAATTTCAAATAAGATTTTGTTGCGTCCCTGATTTTCCAGCAAATTCGAAGAATGCTTTTATTTGCAAAATGAAAATCTTATTTTGCCTTCGCGAGCTCTTAAATTCCAAGCGTAAAATTGTTTTCCGCAGCTGTTTTCTTCCGAACTTTGTTTACTCAGAGCTGGCAGTGAACTAACTACTTGAATACTTTATTTTATTTATTATGTCATATAACTTTAGAACCGTTATCATGAGTAGTCTAGGTATATTTTTATTTGATACTAGCTGACCCAGCAGACTTCGTAGTACCTCAATCGATAAATAAAAGACCTAAACTTTTGTATAAAATAAACTTAAAACAAACAAAAGGAATCCGTCCGACGGGGTACACATCCAAGGGATAAAAAAATTGTTATTTTTATTTTATTCCGAACATTTTCATATTTATCTACCTTTAAAACCTTCTCTGGACTTCCACAAATAATTCAAGACCAAAATTAGCCAAATCGGTCCAGCCGTTCTCGAGTTTTAGCGAGACTAACGAACAGCAATTCATTTATAACTATATATATATAGGTATAGATAGTTTAAACAAAATTTTACAGTATAGTCTTAAATATAGTCACAATAAAAGAAAACAATTATTTTACATTCGAATTTGGAACCGGTTTTCTAAAATTAATATTCATTACCTTTTTTCCTTATTTCGCGCCTACAATTTGTTAGATTTTCTTCTAGTATTCAATATGCGATGACGTCATAAAGAGAACCGAATTACTGTGATACTATTTGACAAAAGAAACAAATGTAATATAATTTGTCGAAACAACAAAGATTTTGCGATCCATATTGTATTCATACTAAAAAGGCGATCGAGGCCATGAAAATAAGGTTCCGGAACCTCATTTTCAAAATTAAAATATTTTAGAATGTATTGATATAAACCAAAACTACATAATATATAGCGTAATTTAAAGAAGACTCAGGGTTTTAACGTTATAAGAAACGCACTAATCTATAATATCCGATAATTTAAAATAAATAAGTTTAGTAGTTTATGTTTAAGGCAGGATTAGTATGTAGATCATTTTTGCCATAATATTTCTGTACATATTTTATTTCAATGACTAAAAACGAATCCGTAAGAGTTTTTTTGCAAAAAGCGGATTACACCTTTTACTTCTGGTATCAAATATGTAGTACGTATAATATCGCAATTTCTCTTCCACACGCAGTGAGCAAACCTTCTTTTTGTACGGAACCAAAAACAAAAGACACTCATACGTGAAGTGCAAATGGCGTATCTTTTTAAAAGATTACAGAGCGTCCTCAAAGGGCCTACTGCAATAGTCCCCTAGGCCTGTTGTGAGTGAGGGTCGACGCATCGAAACGGCTAAAGCGCTGTTAAGCTCTGCAGCTATTGACTGCTTAACAATAACGTCTAACAGCGGGTAGCACAATAGATATTGTAACGCGCTGGGGTTCGGGATAAATAAAAGAATTCTGCCGAATTACAAGTTAACACTGTATTAGCACTTAGAACACTTAAAACATTTCACAAACACCTTAAAATTCTCAATTCGCTTCTTCCGCTTCGCTTCAGGTGATCCGTTCGCTGATTCGCTTCGAGTAATTCCGATTACTAACTGACTGCGTGGTATCTCTGCAACGCTTTTATAGTTGAGACGAAATCCCTTGAATCGTCGAGAATATTCCACAAGTCGAGTATTTTGTGTTTCCGCTATCTGACAATAGATGGCGTTGTACTTCGCGAGCGTTCTAGATGTTACTAGATTCATCGATATTCGTTTGAGTATTCGGCGATAGATGGCGTTACTCTTACCGGCGTAACCATATTTTTAAGTAGTGCATTCTAACGGATTCTTGATAAACGATTTGCGGCTGTTAAATATGTGTTTGCGCTTTTCGTTATATACCTATAGCTGTGTTTACTGTATTAATTAATTTTAACATCAAATGATTATAAAATATGTTGAGTCTATTCTATTATAAAAATAGTGGTGAGAATTATTTTAGTGACTCAAAAAGTACTCATTCTTCTTTGTCGGGTCGCGGTCATCATTGGGTATCATTGCTGTGGGCAGATGTTGTTTGCTTCATGAGTAATCGACACTTCTGATCAAACACTAATAAGCATACCTTAATGTACATATGCTATATCTAATTAGTTACATATATACCAAAGTAACAATTTATTAGAAATGTTTTTATCAATTTAGAAGTTAGTATCTAAGCAAGAACTATTTATAGCCAGACTAGATAACCGGCCGATTTATTTGAACCATGCCATACTATTCTAGGGGTTCAACTTGTTCTAGGGAAATACGTAAACCGTGCTAACGAACGACTTTACGACGAAATAAATAACGTCGATGAATAAAAAACAAACACGCATAATTGATATACAGTGAATTACGGTTATAACGACGGCGGAGGGGGCACTTTAGTGTCGTCGCTATATCCGGAGCTCGCTATTCGCTATATCCGAAATAATAAAAAGTCATGTACTTAAGTATTTACTTATCATTTATTTAATTATGGTATACACACACGGGTGTTACGTTCCGTAAGGGATTTCTGGGAATCTGTCATAAATGGTTCATAAAAACAAGTCGCTATACCCGAAATTGACGCTATATCCAAAGTCGCTATAACCGAATGAATTTCTCAGGAAAGTATGCTTTAAATTCAATAGACGTAATTTTGACGTCGTTATAACCAAAAAGTCGTTATTAATGAAATCCACTGTATTTGCATAATTACTACTGGTAGAGCAATCTACGAGCTCATACGAGTAGATACAACACGTGCCTGTTTATTTTTATCACGAAGTAGTCAATGCTAGGACACATTGTAGGCTACTAAAAAATAAAATAAAATAAAATTCATTTAATTCAGACCCTCTTAAGTCCATATGTTGTAAGTTGAATAATACTTAGAACTATGTTAGTAAAATTAAAATTAAAATTAAAATTAGCAATTAAAACATTTAAACATTTAATTCATAAATCTGCGCTGCTTTGAGGCACCTGGTATATGGGTATGTATATGAACCCAGTGTCTCAAAACAGCACATTCGGGTTTATTACCTATAACCATCAGGATATTATTAGTACTCGCACGAACCCCACGCATCAGTGAGGCCGTTCGTTTGCGGATGATTGATGAAAAATCATCCACGTGAGCATCCGCAAACATACCTGATGCGCTACAGTACCGCGGGAGCCCCAACAACATCCTGAAAGCATTATTATATTGCACTCGGAGAGCATTGTATGCCCGCCGCGCATATCGAACCCACAGGGTACAGGTATATAAGGACTGGCAAAACGCCTTGAACAAGGTTACCTTAACCTGTGCGGTACAACGGTAGAACCTGCGGGCCAGCATACTGCAGCGGACAGCCAACGCTCTCCGTTCCCTTTCAATATCTGCATCATCTTTAAGGTGCTCAGTTACAATATGGCCAAGGTATTTGAACTCAGTAACCCTCTTCAGTGGAGTACCTCCGAGCGTCACTGGTGGCACATAACTCGGTTTTGTCTTTGCTGCCTTAAAGACGAGCAGTTCACTTTTTTTAACATTATAGCGGAGCCCGTGAAATTCCGCGTACCTCTCACAGATGGACAACAACCGCCGGAGAGCACCGATCGATGGGCTCAACAGCACCATGTCGTCAGCGTAACTGATGCTGTTCACACAGTGACCATCGATCGAGCAGCCGACACGTGCCTCACCGAGTGCCTCGATCAACTCATTAATATACAGGTTGAAAAGCGCCGGTGAGGTTAAGCCCCCCTGCCTCACCCCGCATTCCAACCTGTACTCCTCCGAAAGTGTGTTTGACCATCTTACCTGATTGGTCTGATACTCGTACCAATGGGAGAACAAGTCCACGTAAGGTCCCGGTACGCCCGTCTGCCTCAACTTACCCCACAACAAGTCGTACCTGACTAGGTCGAAAGCCTTCGAAAGATCGAGAAACACTGCATAAACAGGCGTATTCCTCTCCGTGTAGTATCCCACCACATGCTTTAGCGACAGGATTGCACACTCGGTAGATAGCATCGGTCTAAAACCGAACTGAGCATCACTTAATGTAAGATGATCACTCACCTGCCGCTCGAGCACTGCATCGAGTACCTTAGCAGTTATGGTTGCCAGGGAGATCGGCCGATAGTTGTTACGATCCGATACGTCGCCTGTTTTATTTTTTAAAATCGGGACAACGACCGTTCTCATTAACGCCCCGGGCAGATACGAATGTCTGATACAGAAGGTATATAAGAGCGCTAGCAATCTAGGTAAATGCGGACCGGCGTGTTGAAAGTGCTCAATGCTGAGGTGGTCATGACCGGGAGACTTACCCTTAGTCATATTCATTATAATTTTAGTTATTTCCTTCGTTGTTATCCGAGGTGGTACTTGCGAGGGTCGACTCGGGTCCACCACCCCAGCATCAGCACCTCTACTTAACTGACCGGGTGATTGTACCCTGAAATGGTTCCTAAACAGATTAGCAATCCTCACAGGCTCACACTCGCCATCAATGCTCACCGGGATACCAGCTTTTGGACTCAATCTCCTTGTTTGTTTCCAGAAACCTCGGAAGTCTTTTTGTTCGTGTTTTGTGGCAAGAATATTCATTTTTATTTGTTCCTGATGGTTTTGACAAAATTTAAGCTGTTTTTTGAATATTTTTCTCGATTCCACCATATCCCTATACACAGTTCCTTTCCGAGGTTTCCCGTTCCACACCCAGCAAAGAAAAGTTTGTCTAGCCACCCGGTGAGCACTGCGGACGTGCTTGTTCCACCCAATCAATGGTCGAATACCCCTATGGGTTATTTCACACTTATTACTAAAATTATCATAACAGTTAATAGAGGCTTCAGTTAAAACATTAATAATACACATATAAAAATTATTTATAACAGATTGATGATTCACATTAGTACACATTTTATCACAACATTTGTTCAATTCTAGAGGAAAATCTATTAATTTCAATTTATCATTACAATATTTAAAATACATATCAATTTGATCTCCTGTGCGTTCACCCCATATAATTTTATTTACATTACTAATATTAGGCGGAATAGTCATGGATCTAACCCTTTCAAGATTACATTCGACCTCTAATGGAAAATGATCTGACCAGAAAACATCATAATGTATTTTTACGTTTACTACTGTCCGCAACGCGGCCACACTAGTTAAACAATGGTCGAGCCACGAACAGGTACCATGCGCATCGCTAGTGTAAGTATATGATTGAGAGTCAATACCTAGTCTCTCAATGTCCGCACATAGCCAATTCTGCTCCGCACAAAAACTTAACATTTCATTTCCAAATAATTTGCCAGGATGAGCATTAAAATCTCCTAACACATATATAGATTCAACATGTTCATTCTCAACTATAGCAGATATTTCACTGAGGCATTCAACAAATTCACATAAATGATCAAATTCGTTAGTAGGCATATATACACTAAAAAATAACATAGACCGATCCGCGACACACACTTTGATCGCGACAATACGCTCACTCGCACAGGGGATCACAGACACCGATTGAAATGAATCATTTCTCCATAATAGGCCTACGCCACCGTAAGGACGGCCGCGCAATAACCCACTGCTATTGTCCATCGCTGATTTACCAAAATAAGAAAAGTCTTTGTTTAACAACCCCAGATCAGGTACTTCGGTTGGTAATAACCATGTTTCTTGGAGTGCCATTACATCCACCTTCTTACTCAGTAGCCGTATGCAATCCATAGACCTCTTTAGGCTCATACAGTTGAAGCTCATAATTTTATATGTCTTGTGGTTATCTTTATCCATTTTAAGTAATTAATTTTTGTTTTTTTAATTTTTGTTCATCACTTGTTTTCCCATATTTATTATACTGTACAAACCTGCGGTAAGATACCCCACAAGGCCATAAATTCTCATCCATAAATATCGATAATTTATCCTTAGGTATCATAAACTTGTACCCTCCGTAATCTTTTTTAAATTTCATATTTACTTTCTCTAATTGCACGTCAACACCGGTCTTGCTCATAATATAATTAGAAATATCTTCCGTCATGCAATTAATATCAACATTATATATATAAAACGGTATTCTCGTATTTGCCGCTTTAAATGTATTGTAATGACTATCCGCTTTTCCCGTCATTGCAGTGAATCTGTTCTTATTACGCCTTCGTTGCACCAGGACCCAGTCATCATTTTTGCAAATTTTCCCATTACTCGCACTAGTACTCGAACCCGCTACCTCCGAAGCCCGAGGCGCGCGCGCAGCCGCCTCAGCATATGAGTTGCTGCTAGGCTGACTCACCTCGGTTCTCGCCGGGCGCGATGTTACGCGTACAGGCGACACCGCCGATCGCCTACCTCCAGAACCGTTTTCTCCGCTCAGCCGCTCAGTTGGACGCGAAAGTGAGAGGCCACTATGACATGTTACCTTGCGTGCGAGCGAATCAGATGACAGTAAGTGAGCCACCGGGCGTTGAGTCTTTGTGTTGTCAATGCAAGAAGTATGAATGATATCCGTTGAATCGGTTTGAAATTCTTCCGTTGAAATATGCGGAAGACCAACTGGACTACCATTGCAATCAAAACTGTCTTCTAAAATAGCAGCCCCTCTCTTTTTGTTTCCATATATCTCCGAAGTTTGATTTAAAACCATTTCTTTTGTAGCATAGTTTTCTTTTATAAACAACACATTATCTTGCAGTTTAATAATGTCCCTTAACAATCTCGTGGCATCTATATGGTCAAATGTGACCGGGGGAAGACGATGTAAGTCCCTTGCCACAAAAATAGGTACCAAATCAGGGTCTGTTTCTTTGATCACACATAGAATATCTTCCATATCTCGCTTACTTTTTCCTTCACCTTTTCTATGTACCCTTCGAGTTGTAGTTTGTACAGACTCGAAAAGTAATTTTTTCGCCTGTGTGATTTCATCAGTCGTGAACGCAGTAGAACACAGACGAAGTATACTGTCTTCATCCATTACATCAGCTTTATTTTGCACAAAAGCCAATAGCTCACAAATAACTATGTTACAGTTATTACACTTCACGATATCCATATTGATGGACTGACCACGCGGAACACCTGCACGCGCGCGCACAAAGCAAATACCGTGCGATGACTGACTACTAAAATGTTACATTCCTAGTCTAGAACCGGACACCTCTGTAGTGAGATTCAAGAAAAAGTAAAAAATTGCAAATTGTGGGATGAACGCCAAAACACTTTTCAAGATAAGTAACACAAAGTCCGTAAACAAATATTTTAGTTGGTGGCGCCAAAAAAGGAAAATATTCCACTCTGTAAATAAACGCTTACTTATGCTACAGAATAGGAACGCTTCCGGAATATTTGAATGTTTCCTCGACAGAGCTACGTTTAATTTGTTTGTATATAGGACCGCTACTAAGGTCCTTGTTTATTTGTAACAGGACGAAGCTATAAGTATCAGTTTGAAAGTTAGGATTTTGGTGATACAGTTATTTTAAGCTTTTCAATGACCGCTGTAAAATGAAATAAAAACACGCTTATTACCATTAGATTAAACATATCATTATACTAAGATGAATGAGCTAAGACAGCATGGATGACTTCACCTCAAAAGGCATAAAGCGATTTGATTACACTAGCTTTTGCCCGCGACTTCGTCTGCGTGGAATAGTTCACAAATAATGCTTTATTTTAGAACAAATTTGGTTAGCATAAAAAACGTTATAGTGAGCCAACCTTAACATATAGACATCGCGGACTTTTTTTAGATCTTTTAAAGGGGAACAATTATGTCATACATTATTTTAGCGAAACTTTAACCGTTTCTGCAGCACACGCAACGGTAGCTCTCAAAAGGGAAAAAACCCGATTTTGAAACATTCTTTATTGGTGCTCCGCTTGTATTGGTCTTAGCGTGATATTATATAGCCTTATAGCCTTCCTCAATAAATAGGCTATCTAATACTGAAAGAATTTTTCAAATCGGGCCAGTAGTTTCTGAGAATAGCAAGTTCAAACAAACAAACTCTTCCCATTTGTAATATTATAAGTATAGGTTAGAAAAAATATTTAATAATACCTGTATTAAGTATTATATTATTTAATGAAATGAATTTTGAAGCTCCCTCCTCATTTGAGTGAAAACAATCTCTTCAATCCCGGGTTAAACTTTATCAAACAAATATAGATGAATGTTGTTATTAATTGACAATTATCTATATTAATGGATTCTATAATCGCCCACGTCTTCGATCAAAAACTATTATTGTTGATCGAAGGCCCACGTCTAATCTTTGTCATGTTTGTGAAATATATTCACTACTAATACTTTCATGATCGGCTAAACGCGAAGATTGTTAACAGTAGTCATTGAATAGCCATTATGAATTTTATAACGGCCGCCTGGAGTAGTGGTAAGTGACATGGTTACTACACCAGGGGGTCGCGGGTTCGAATCCCGCTAAGGGAAGATATTTGTATGATAAACATAAATGTCTTTTCCAGGGTTATGGATGTATATTAAATATATGTATGTGTATAATAAAAATCTTACATTTATTTCCGTTATCTGGTACCTGTAACACAAGTTCTTTACGAACTTATAACGGGACCAGTTAACGTGACATGATTGTTAGTAAATATTTATTATTATTATTATTATAGGACTTCGTAAATAGCTGTATAATACTACTATACTGCTTTATAATACTAAAAGAACAAACTACATTATGTCTTTAGTCATAGACAATAATAAAAACTTCTATTGTGACTTAAACTTGTTGTAGTCACAATAGTATTAATCACCTACAGTAATTGTATGTACTGAATTTGTCTGAAACTAAACTAGAAGATCTCCAAATACAATATTCAAGGGATATAAATTGAAACGTCACAAGGTTTTCCGTGCAACATTGAAATTTCATCAAAGATCCGCCCGGGAGTCTGACTGTAAAATTGTATTTTCTGCTCCGTGGAATCAAATATGAAGGAAACGCGTTACGGTATAGCCTGTCGCGACACATCCCGTTTCTAATGTTTGCCTTTCGAAGCAATTATTATTAATAATGTGAAGATAAAGTCGGAACGAAAATGGATGTTGAAATTTTATTCAATCAGAATTCGTGATAAGGTCTTCAGCGAGTGTTTTTAACTTTATAGTTTTTTTTTTGGGATGGTTATGCTCTTTCTAGAATATCTGCCGTGAAATAACCAGTAGCTATCATTTGAAGGGTGAGACAGCTACTATGAAGGCTATCAATTGCCAATTCTCAAATGGTTCGTGTGGTCGTCTGCGTTACGGGGATTGAATAAATGTTAATCAATGCTTTAAATTGAATTAATTAAAGAATATTGTACATACTAACTACTAATTTACATATTATTTTCTTCTTCTCAATCGTGACTTGCACTCTTGACAGTGTGGTCGTGATCGTCATGTAGCGTTGGAGCGGTAAACTTGATACCACTATTTTTTTTTTTTTTTTTTTTATGATTGAAAGTTTACTGGTGGCCCGAAGGCCTTTCCAGTTTCACCAGGACAGGTGGGCGAGCAAAGGCTCAGCCAAGAGGGGTGGGATTTGCTAACAACTGCCCGAGCGCCTCCGAAGGAGACCTAACAACTCAAGAGCAATTGTTTCGCGAATGAATCTACTACCGGATCGGAATCGCGACCCGCTGAGAAGATCCGGCGAGAAACTCAGCGGGCTGATGCATGGGTTAGGTTGCACGTCGACCTCTTTGTCGAGTTCGACGAGTACGGTTACCGGGGTCCCTAAGCCTGCCCCTAGTATTAGAGCTGAAGGCATCTAATGCAAAGGTTATTGGATCTGATGGATCCGTAAGGACGTGTCTAGGGCGTCGACGGTGACTGGCTCCTGCATGATCAGGATTCGGGGAGTAGTCAGCGGCGGCAACGATAAGGCGATTATCATGACGCATAGCCTTATCGAAGTATCGTTCCGACGCTGACTTCATGTATTTCCGAATTGATTCGAGGCCCAGGTCGTCGTGTAGGTCAACGTTCCTCACGAACCACGGAGCCCCGACAGCTAACCTGCAAAAGCGGGATTGTAGGGATTGGAGGGTGTCTATGTGTGTGCGGGCCGCGTGAGCGAACACCACACTCGCGTAAGTCATGACGGGCCTTATGCAAGTTTTGTAAAGTGTCACCTTGTTCCGAAGGGACATTTTACTCCGCTTACAGATCATGGGGTAGAGTCTACCGAGAATAAACGCGGCACGGTCACGGACTGATTTTATATGCGGGCGGAATGTCATCGATGCATCCAGGGTAACGCCCAGGTACTTGACCTTCCTGGCCCAGGGTATGGGTTGTCTAAAGAGAGTAATCGGGGGTGTGAGATTCCTCCTCCTAATCCGGGAGGAAATCCGTGTAGAGCTTCCCCTCTGAAATAGCACCGCAGTACTTTTCGCTGGGTTGATGTCTATGCGCCATTTTCGGAACCACTGTCCTAGAGCTAGGGCTGCGCTCTGAAGCTTCTTCGCGATTAGGGACTTATTTCTACTAGAATAGTAAACAGTCGTGTCGTCGGCGAATAAAGCTAAATGGGTCGGCGGCGACCGGGGAATATCGTTGACGAATAAGCTAAATAGGAGGGGTGAGAGGACAGAGCCTTGCGGGACTCCAGCTGTGAGAGGTCGTGGGGAGGAGCGGGTTCCCTCGACTCGATATCGAAAAGAGCGGTTCGACAAGAAGTCCCGTATGATGAGCACGAGACTATCCGGCACGCCCATGTTGAATAGTTTGAAAATCAAACCATTGTGCCAGACTTTGTCGAACGCTTTTGCGACGTCGAAGAAGAGAGCTCCCGTGTATAACGGTTTTGGTCGATTAAGCCCCACAAGAATGTGCTCCGTGAGGCGGTGCACCTGTTGAACGCATGAGTGATTTGTACGGAATCCGAATTGTTCATCGATAAGAATGCCCTTGGATGAGACGAAGTCTCTGAGGCGTTTGTAGAGCAGACGCTCATACAGTTTGCCTAGAGACATGAGGAGGCTAATCGGGCGGTAGCTCGTCGGATGATTTTTTGGTTTACCGGGTTTATGTATGCCGATAACGTCCGCTTCTTTCCACACCGCGGGAAAGATACAGTTCGCCATAGCGGCATTGAAAATAGATGCCAACATCACGATGAGTTGGACGGGTAGAAGTTTAATAACGCGGTTGGATATACCGTCGGAACCGGGAGCCTTGCGAGGACGTAGGTCTTTGATCAAGTCTTTAACTTCCATCGGGGTGACGGGTGGTAACGCATCAGAGGGTGGCAAGGAGGCTCTGCGTTCTACCTCACTGTCTACTAATTCTACATGAACAGGGTCCACGGATTGAGTGCTGGGCGTGCACTGGGTTTGCAATGTATCGGCCAGCAGTTCTGCTTTTTCGTCATCATCGAACGCCGCGAGTCGGCCTGAGGGGCCTACGAGGGGGGGCATAGTTACTACCGTATCCGATTTGAGAGTACGAGCTAAGCGGTAGTAAGACCTTTGAGAGGGCGCGAGTCCTTCTAAGAAATCAGACCATCTGGCATCTCGGACTTCGGTGATGCGAGACTTTACGTCGCGTTGTAGGGCACGCATTCGAATACGATTTTCCGCGGTAGGATACCTATCGTACGCACGGATCGAGGCGTTCTTAGCTCTAAGGAGTTCCCTAATATCGTCGGGCAATTTGAAGCGGTGAAGGAAGTCCTCCGCTACAACTTGCTTCGATGACCTATCTAATGTCGAGGTGATGTGTGAGGTTACGATGTCTATGGCTTCAGCGGTATCCTGAGGAGACGGGATAGAGTCCGGACTAAACGGAAGCGATGGTGGATCAGATTCAGCCAGGCTGATGCCCAGCGTGTGCCAATCCACCACAGTCCTCGTGACGGGAACGGAATCGGGAGCGCGACCGAGCTTCATAACGACGGGACGGTGGTCTGAATCTAACTCTGAAACTACTTCGATCGAGTGTAAGCGCAGAGTTACGTTTTTTAATAACGCTATGTCGAGTATATCCGGGCGATGCGCGATATTTAGCGGGTAGTGAGTCGGGGTTAGCGGAGCGACGATATCGAAGGCGAGATCATCGACTAACGCGTCAAGCCGCCTGCCATTCGGGGTTGTGGTGTGTGAGTTCCACCTGATGTGTTTACAATTTAGGTCGCCCGCCAGAATGACAGAGCTCCCCATACCGAGCAGCGCCTCGATATCACTGCTTAGAACGATCTTATCCGGTGGAAGATAAACGGACGCGATAACGATCGGCGCGTGTCCCGTCAGTGAGATTCGGCACACTGATGCTTCGATATTAGCGAGCGCGGGAGGATCGAGCGGGACGCAATGCAGGGCTCTTCTATAGTAAATGACGGTACCACCACCACGGGCAGAGAGCCTGTCGTTCCTGACCATGTTATAGTTCGCGATTTTAGGGTCACGGCGCGCGGGCTTAAGTAGGGTCTCCTGCACTAAAAAGATATCAATTTGGTGGTCACGCAAAAAGTCAGAAACCTGATCACGTTGATTTGCGAGACCGTAAGCGTTAAAAAATCCTATCGTTACGGATAGGGGCTTTATTCTACTTATATACGCCATTGATTACCGGCGGAGTGAGGGGAGGACGTACGTATTTAATGACGCGTATACGTCGGCGTATTCCTGCACAACGGCGATAAAGTGTTGTGCAGTGGAGGCAGCGCGAATGGCGTCGCCCAAAGCGTTAACGCGCTCAAAGTTGATCGACTGAAAGAAGTCGATCGCTAAAGCGAGATTGTCGGACGCGGTCGGAGGGCAAGTCGCGGGAGAGGGACGAGTCGCGGGGGCGGGACGAATCGCGGAGGAGGGAGTTGTAGCCGTGTTCGTGTACGGCAGCGGTTTTGCCCAGGCCGAGACACTGGGCACCGCCGCCGGAACGAACGCTGGCTTAGCCTGCGACGCAGAGGGTGCCGAGGCTTTGATGTCTGGGCCGGAAGCTCGGAGGCGGTTTTGGCGGGCGACGCGGCGATTTATTTTAGGGGCTCGGGGGCAACCACGGTAATTCGCGGGGTGACCCTGTGTTCGACACAGGACGCAGCTAGGCGGTTCCGTCGCGGTTTTTTGGTCGCGAGCGCAGAGGGCCGTGGCGTGATCGTCCAAACACTTAACACATCGGGGGCGCGCGTGACAGTTACGGGAAGAGTGCCCGTACAATTGACAGTTATGGCACTGGCTAGGAGTGCCTTTTTTATGGGGGGCTTCGACAGCGATACCAGAGAGCCTACAGACGGTCTGTGTGTTAAAGATTTTCTTACCCTCGGGGGTAGGCTGGAGAGCGACTAGAACCATATTATATGGCTCCCTACCGCGACCGGTGTGCATACGGTGCACAGAATTCACTGGTAGGCCTTGTTCTAACAGGTCGGCTTTTACGAGCTCTACATCTAACTCTTTAGGGATTCCGCGTATTACAACGCGGAGTTCGCGCTCCTCCTGGAGCGTATACGTATGGAAACTTATACGCTCCTTACGGAGGTAAGAAGAGAGGGCCCTATGGTCGTCGGGTGTTTGAACCTTAATTTGAATGCCGTTCGCGAGGTTACGGGCATTCGTGAAATTTATATTTTTGGCCTTAAGGGCCAGGCAAACTCGATCCCAAGCTGCCTTCTCCTGAAGGATAACCGGGGGAGGGGTCTGGGTTTTATTTTGTGCCACCGGACGCGGCGACGGAGTGGCACGGGCTGGGGGCGCAACGGGAGTCTGAGGGCGGGGGCGCGACGCGTTCACGGCTTTGCTAATTTTAGCGGCCGCGGGAGCTCGAGACTCCGCGGCACGCTTCTTACCCTTCTGTACCAGGGTGAATCCATCCGTCGATGAGGCGGGGGCGAGGTCGACCTCCATGTCCGAGTCAGAGTCGGAGCACGAGGAGGCGGGTGCAGGCGACCTACGAGCAAGTGTAGGTGTTTTAGAGGGCGCGACGGAGGCCGCGGATGATCGCTCAGCTGAAACGATGGTCACGGCGGACGACGCAGCAGCTTTTCTCGCCAGTATAGGCGACACGGGAGCGGCAGGCACGACAGAGGCTGCGGTGCTCAATGCAGAAGCTCTGCACGCAGGTACAGGCGACGCAGGAGCAGCGAGCGCGGCGGAGTCCTCGAGTGGGCTCGCAGTGTGATTGGCCTTGAAGGCCAAAAACTCCGAGGCGAGCTGTGGGTGGCGAAGTCGGAGGAATTCCGCGAATACAGCGTCCATGATCGCTGAGTACCCAGGTGGGGCGGCCCCGGGTCTTGAAAACACTCGCCTTGCGGCGAGGCCCCAACTTCTCGGACCTGAGCGGTTCTATTGAACACAGGTGGCAATGCGGCGCGATTACTACAGGACAAAGAAAAAGCACAACAAAGCAGAAATTACGAAAAGAAACAAAACAAATAAATACTTGCAGGAAACCACTTTGTCGGCAGATGTACCACGAACACAGAAACAACAAAAGGAAACAAAACAAATAAAAACTTCCAGAAAGAGCACTTAGTCGGCAGATGTACCACAAACACAGGCCGCGCGAACAATGGCCGGGCTAACAAAAGCCGGGCGAACAAAGACCGGGCGATCGAGTGGACGATGAGCACGTCCGCACGTGACGGGTGCCTCTATCGGAATGCGAGATACCACTATCTATCCATATGTCATATATGATTATGACGTAGTTATAAAAATATCACATTGTTATCTACGATTTTTACTTAGAACATACAAAAAAACTGTTTTTATAGCACTAGGCTGTTTTTTTTCACGTTCACGGCACACCTGGTGTTAAGTGGTTACCGGAGCCCATAGATATCTACAACATAAATACTGCCACCCACCTCGAGAATCGAGTTGTAAGGTCTCAGTTTTAACAGTACAACGGCAGTACAGATTATTTTTAGGGTATAAATGAGAACTAAAACCAATAAAAATCGAAGTTCCAGGCTCAGTTTATGTCATTTAGTGTATTTTTAACTTAAAAAAATATACCTAGTCAGGTCATAAATTCTGTCACATGTTTAATGTAAAATAATTGAAACAAGTTTATTCATTATGTAACCAACCATTCATATACCAAAATGAACTTAACAAAACAGATGCTTATGACACTAAAGTTTATTCAAAATGACCTCCGTGATTTTGAATACAGGCCTTCAATCTGCGCGGCCAGTCGTCTATCGCAGCACGAACGAGGTCCATCTCAATATCGGCGGCTGCCTTAATCAAGGATGTCTTGAGTGACTCCAAATTGGGATGAGGCTTTGAGCACGCCTTTTCCTCCAAGTGTTGCCATATCTTGTAATCTAACGGATTCAAATCTGGACTGGAGGAGGGCCAGTCTTCGTGCCGGATGAAGTCGATTTCACGCGCCGCCAGCCAGTCTTGTGTGCTCTTCGCTCTATGAGCTGGCGCCGAATCTTGTTGGAATACCCAGTGCCTGTTATTGAACATGGTATGAGAAACAGGTTCCGCAAGGTTCGTCAGGACTGTATTTTGATACACAACTGCATTCGTTTTTACACCTTTCTCACAAAAATGTACCTCTGTTAAGCCCCAATAAGAAACTCCCAACCATACCATGAGCGAGGATGGAAAATGACCTCGTTGGACACGCGGAATACGGTTGCTCGCTTCTTCACTACTGTGTGCGTACACCTTATCATTTTGTTTGTTGTAGCTCTCTTCTACGGTAAAAATTTTTTCATCCGAAAAAAGAATTTCCCGATATTTTTTTCCCGCGTACCGCTTCAACAAAGCGCGGCATCTCTTCAGTCTCAGGTCCATTAGACGAGCATTCAAACGATGTCCTGTTTTTCTTCGATATGCCCGAAGCCCTAAGTCTTCATTTAACACCCTTTTCACCGTGGTTCTGCTTAACTCCATCTGAAGAGTCAACAGTTTCTGCTTACGTTTGGGATTTCTTTGAATTCGCGCCTTCACAGCTTTTATCACTGCTGGAGTCCTAACAGACCGAGGGTGACCACTTCTTGACCTGTCATCTACACTAGAGTCTTCATTGTATCGTTTGATGGTACGATAAACGAATCTTTTGGTTATATTAAAATTTTTCAGTATGTTAAAATTTGAATTGGCGCGTAACCGCAACGATGCAACGCAATAACTGCAACACGGTCTTCTTTAAGCGTCCACTCCATATTTAAAAATGAGTAAAATTCTAAAAGTATACATTTTTATTTTCATGAACAATTCGAAATTCGAATTCAATAAACTTTTTTGTGGCCAGCATTCTAAAAGAAAAGTTTTTACAGTGTGACAATACTTATGACCTGACTAGGTATAGTTCTCTTTATTTTGATGCCTTGATAGAGCGATACCACTATTGGTAGTAGTCGGGCACGCCTAAGTAATTTAGTTTTATTGATCAAATATTAGCATAGATTGCGATTATTTCAAAATCAAATTTCGTTTACTTACACTGCTCGTAAATTCTGAAAGCGCCAAATCCTCTCGAACACTTTATCTCGGTGTTCCAGTAGCGAGAATGCAATTCACGCCATCGAATTACGTTTGCCGCTCTCGGCCATTTCGGTCAACTATTCTCGAGTTTGAAGCCAGCAAATTCAGAGCACAAAGAAGTATTTGAATATTGACTGTGGAATTTCAGAAATTTAAAAAAATATAATTAAAAAATATATTACTAAACAATGTACAAACTTTTGGCACAGATTACTAAATAAAAAAGTTTTGGATTATTTCGATGACGTGTTAATGTTTTCTTCTACATATTAGTGAATCAGTCGTCTGTCTGGCCTGTTATGAAATTTTGTTAAAATTGTGAAAAAAGTAGAGCTACCACTACATCTAAGGGCTGAGAACAATTCGAATTCACAAGTGGTGGGAATAAACTATTAAGTTTTTATAGTGATAAGGGCTGACATTTTATTTCTCGGTACAGTCGTAAAATGTTTGTCCATCAGCTTTTCAACTATCAGGTTGAACGTTCTAAGCAGTATGGTATTTACTTTGGTTTTTACAAGTCGTAGGCATAATTAAAACTTTAAAGATAAAGATAGCAGAGCATTATCACTGAAACTTAGCACAGAAATTTATATGCAACGGATCCCTTATTCCTTTCCGAATACCTGTCTGTCGTCCGTGAGTGATCACGAAAAATAGAATTTTCAAAACGTCGTAAATAATATAATGATAACAAAAAAGGCAAGTCGGTAAATGAAAATGTAAAGATATTTTCGTTCACATAATATTATTCAGGGACATTGGATAAGCCGAATGTGTATTTGAACGATCGTTTTGACTTCGAAAGGGTTCCGTGTCTGTTCTGATAAGCACATGCCTGCCTTTTTTGAATTAGAGCTTGTCAGTATCTATATATTAATACGTGAAGCAAAAACTTTGTACACCTATTTACGAAAATTACGCAGACGGAGGAGTATGAAATTTCCCACACATATAGAGAATATAGAGAAGGAGTGCAGAATGTTAATATTTTATTTTTATTATGAATAAATAACACATTAAATCAATTAAAAAAAACGTTACCAAGTATTTGACACAACAGATATACATATATTAGGTATATAGACTCTGTCTTTATTGTCAAACTTTTGTTATTGTTTAAAGTCTGTGATCAAATTGAGAATAATATAGTTTGTCTTTAATATTATTTGTCTATAGTGTAATCTTGTCGAAATCTGTGATTAGAAGTATAATAAGTCTTTGACAATAGCACAATAATAATGTTAAAACTTATAATTTCAATTAATTATCGTCGAATATCGACTACTGGGGCTCCACTGGTAATTTGAAATGCGTCTTAAATTATTCAATTAGGGAAGGTATTGCAATGACATCTCGCTGACGGCACGGAGTGACGTTTGAGAATATTAAAATTTAATTTAACGTTAGGCAATATGAAGAATATAAAAAATTATATTCGATAAAGTGTTCAGCCAAACGTGCACTTGAGATAAAAATGTTTAGTTTGTAGATAAACGTTTATGAGCTATCTTTAAGTGTTTGAACGAAAACATCCAAAGAGTTCTCTTGGAATTATTTATATTATTTTAGTTTCTAATTTAAAACAGATAGTTTAATAGGTTATTTCCATTAGAGACTTTTTTTTATTGCTTAGATGTTTGGACGAGCTCACAGCCCACCTGGTGTTAAGTGGTTACTGGAGCCCATAGACATCTACAACGTAAATGCGCCACACACCTTGAGGTATAGTTCTAAGGTCTCAGTATAGTCCCATCCTTCAAACCGAAACGCATTACTGCTTCAAGGCAGAAATAGGCGGGGCGGTGGTACCTACCCGTGCGGACTCACAAGAGGTCCTACCACCAGTAATTACGCAAATTATAATTTTGCGGGTTTGATTTTTATAGCACGATGTTATTCCTTCACCGTGAAAGTCAATTGTGAACATTTGTTGAGTTCGTATTTCATTAGAAAAATTGGTACCCGCCAGCGAGATTCGAACATCAGTGCATTGCTCGATACGAATGCACCGGACGTCTTATCCTTTAGGCCACGACGACTTCAGAACTTATTGTGACTACAGACTACAGACTTATTGTGTACTTAGAGAGTAAAATTGCTAGTTGAAATCTTTATGCGAACATAATGAGTTATGTCACTAAAGATTTCGTGTAACGATTCAAGAAATTTAGTACCTAACGTTTTGCTAATAGCTTTGCTATTAACCGTTTTGTAAATTTACTTCACTCTCAAACTTTCGCTGAATGGTTTTAAAAGTTTAAATACCTCGTATACCTTTTGAAATAAAGTAGAAATTTGAATAACTATGGAATTCGTAGTCTCAACTTAATGCTTTGTCGTTACATTTGGATTGTTAAACTTTTAAAGTATATATAAAATTTAAGTGAAATTATAGAAATAAAAACACGTTTATTATCATTTCGGAAAATTTCAAAATTTTCTTTTTGTTTCAGGTGTTATTTGATAGTTTTACCCTGGGGCGATTTACATCATTCACAGAAGACGGTTGCCCCGATGGCTATATGCAAATACAAGAAGCAAGTAGACCTCAAGTCGGAGGCTCTTGGTGCGGCACCTCATGGGGTCCTTCGATTTACTACAGCGAAACAAAATCGATAACTCTCATCATAAGGCTTCTTCATCTGTCCAAAGAACAGAACAATTATAATTTCGATTTCAGAATGGCATACAAAGTTCTACGGAGAGAGCACGCCACAGTCAGATACGGCGGTACGCCTCTATTAGGTAAAACAATATTTAGTTTATTACACGTGACGACATTATTACAGCACGTTCCAATTTCATTTGCAAATGTCGTCGCCGTAAAATACGACGTCAACATTAAGCAATAACCATTTCTCATTTCAGATCGTCCCTTTTTCAAACTGAGACCTATAGCCGTCCCCGTAAACATTTCACGCGAAGATACGAATGCAAGGTCGACACGAACGCCCGAGTATTACCTCGGGGATTTGATCTCCGGAACTTATTGCTCCCGGATATTCAGCGACTGCGATCGTAAAAACTGTAGGTTACAATCACCGAATTTCCCTGGCGTTTACCCGAGAAATTTGACGTGTTACTATGCCGTGCGACAACACGAGGTCCCTCAGGGTAAACACGCCTTGATTGTGGTGAAACAGCCCAACGGGCAGTTGATTTCTATAAGGAGTCAGAAGGCTTTGTATGCTGCCCAACAAGAACGGGGTAACAACGGAAGAGAGCTGAAATTTTGGCAACAGTGTGACGAGGTTCAGGATTATGTTACGGTATACGATGGCTACACAACTAGAGACCCTGTCGTGCTAAGGTTTTGTGGAGGCGGTGTGGCTGTCCCAGAAGCGATATCGAGTGGACCTGAGTTACTGGTCGAATTCACTACGTCCCCATTTGGCACATTCCTTCAGCCAGCAACTTTACAATCACTACACGGGTTTCAACTTGAAGTCGAAGTAGGTATTTCATTTTCGAAAAAATAATAATAATTATTATTATTATTATTATACGGTTGTAGTACATATTTAGAATTTGAATAAATGATAAGAGAATTTATTGTTTAACATTATCAATCATAAATTGTTCATTCGTTTTTCTACAGGTTCATTAGAAATTTTAAAGACGCTTTCATCATTTGTTTTTCAAAATAATATTAGTTTCAAAGATAACTGGTGGATAATTTACTGGTGGTAGGACCTCTTGTGAGTCCGCACGGGTAGGTACCATCACCCCGCCTATTTCTGCCGTGAAGCAGTAATGCGTTTCGGTTTGAAGGGTGGGATAGCCGTTGTAACTATACTGAGACCTAAAAACTTATATCTCAAGGTGGGTGGCGCATTTACGTTGTAGATGTCTATGGGCTCCAGTAACCACTTAACACCAGGTGGGCTGTGAGCTCGTCTACCGATCTAAGCAATAAAAAAAAAACATTTCTTTTCTAAAACTCAAAGCGTTCTCTCCTAAACGTGTAAAAGTATGGGAATATTTTTTTAAGAAAATACTCCATAATAATAGTCCACTCATAATTTGGCTATCATCCAAACTGTAATTAACATCGAAGATAGTTTTTCTATCTCATTGAGAATCCCAGATTTTTTTAAACCTGTTAATCGAATCCTCGTTAAAATATCTATGATTGCTAAAAGCTTTTCATTATAAGGATCGAATTAGTTTTAAGTTGCAATCCAAATGTCTGAGCACGAGTTGCAAATAGTATTTTTCTTTGAAATCTGGCTGCATTTGAATTCATTAGGAACAACTAAACCACTATTACCGCTCCAACATTAGACTCGCTGTAATCTTTCCGTATACTCGTTGCTTTAAAATTAGGTTAATGGACTAATGTATTATCGTGATGTTTAAAACGTTCGTTTGCAGTGAATAATAATAAATCAAGCAGTGCCCCGGAGGCGTAGGTTGGGTCTCTGCCAAAGTGTAATTAGTAACGCAGGCTCGCATGGACATAGTAATGGAACAAGAGATCTCGTCCACATTGTTTAAACCTATGAATTCGGGAGGCGACCCCAAAATTTTTACCCTTAAAAATTTTAATTGGAAAGGGGAAAAAAAGAGAAAAATTTAACAACTGCGCCATTGATTTCATTATTAATCTCGAAATAAGGACGACATAATTGGCTCCCTAAAACAGCACCGCTCCCGTTACCTCGTTCGTCCATTAGTTTTGATTAACGACGCCGAGGGTCCTTGTTACGGTTATCATAATATTAATCAATTTTAGGTCAGGTTCGTTGATCAACAGTCGCCTACATATGCGAAAAACAAGAGAACTTGCGAATTCTGGATCCGAGGGACAGGTCGTGGTGTTTTGGAGCATCCGCAACATTCTTTACCGCCGAACACCACGTGCCTTTATCACATGCAAGGGATTGACACCTCCGGGCCTTCGGGACGCCACATAATTTACAGACGGCCGTCGTTTTCGGCTCCACGATTCAGGGTTTGGTTTTCGGTATTGAAATTTTATGTGACCAACGCTCTGAACCCTAACTTGCCCGAGGACGAATACTGCGGAAGCCATTTTAATATATGGGATGGTCCGATGAGAATATCGCCTGGTTGCAGCGATATATTTTGGTGAGAATGTTTTTTTTAGTTTCACTGATTTTGAGTAATTCTGCTTTTCACATATTATCGGATACGTTTTGTTGGACAAAGTATATCTGTACATTATCATGATATAATATTGTGTACGTTGTTGTATGTGATTATATATATATACTGTGTTTATATATTATGTATGAAGTATTATTATCAGTTTGGTTATTTTCATATTAAGTTATGCACCTACCACAGAATTCTCTACACCACCCTTGGTTGACTGGTAGATAATGCCACAGGCATTAAGTCCGCTATTGTACTTCTGTGCATTAAGTTAAATAAATAAATAAATCTGTAAAAATATTTGTAAAGAGATTGGGATCTTACATTAATTAAAAACAAACAGATCAAACAGGTTCTTACGACCCTTTCAGTGACAAAGAGCGGTCAGTCCAAATGTCAAGAGCGACATCCCCTCAATCAGTAATTGTGGGTCGACCTCCTACGAATGCAACACTCATAGCCAGATTCTGCAGGGAAAGAGCACCCAGGACATGCGAACATGCACTGCTGAAAAAATCCAGAGCCTGCACGAAAACAGAAAGCTTCCTTTCCAAGGGGGATTCTTTGACTTTGGAATTGAAGTTAACTCAAGGAACAGCTTTGAAGTTAGTGATTTTGTTTCATCCATATGTCTATCATGAACTACTGGTCCTGTTTTCTCAGCCACATGTTTAATGAATATTTATTGACCATTCATTTGCACTACATAAGAAAAATAAGTATACTTTGTGAATCTGATAAAACTAAATGTTGGCACACTCGTTTGGTGAATAAAGTCACGAGTTACCATTATTCGTACGTCAAATGGTGAACTAAATTTCAACTATGGAGTAAAAGACATGAATGATTTTTTGTGTGCTAGAGTAGCTGCTAAATGGTATCTTTTTTCCTGTACCGTTGTTTATGTACTGGTTTTCAATTTCAGACCAGTGTTCTTCAAGGCATTATACGAATTCGTGGATCTACACCAAGATGGCGAGCCTTGGGGTCGTGGTCCGTGTTCTCGACGATTTGCCTCACGATCCTTTCCTGAAGCTCCTCCCGATCCACCCATTAATTTTTCTTCACCGAGAGACGTGTTCTTGTATGGACGAGGTGGTGCCAGAAATATTAGGTAGGAATATTTCTATGTATTATTACATTGTCGATTTGTGTTACCAATATCGGCGTCCATAGTCAGAATTGACCTAATTATATTATTGAAATATCTATAACTTTAAAAAAATAATAGGATTGCTATTTTTATGATTTCTGCTCATTCGTTATCTATAATGCTCAAACAAATTAAGAACTTTTTATATTATAATTAATTTTATGATTATAGTTGCACGTATCGCTTCGAAGCAAATCCTGGTGAAGTGGTCAGACTAAGGGTTTGGGGTGTTCGAAGTGGTGGCAGATTGTGTCGATCGGTGCATTCCGCCCACGCACCCTGGTATCGATGCGCCGGTGACCTCACAGCAGCTGTGAGGATATTCGACAGACCTTGGAAAAACATTGGCTCTGGGATACCGAGAGATTGCTTGTGCAGGTTAGTAGTCTATTTATTAACAATCCTTTTGACATATCGGAAAACAGTAACTTATTAACAACTCTGATATCGAATATCAATTATCAGCAACAGATCAACAATCATCAGCAAACAGTGAACAGGAATTAATTCAAACACGCTTGAAGCGGCATCAAATGAACAAGAACACATTTGATGGCAGCATCTTGTATTTCTTCCAATAATATCTAAGTGTTGCTGTTTCAACTATTTCAGTGACGTCGGCGACTACGAGTTCGTGTCTTCGTCAACTGTGGCCGAGCTGAAATTCGATGTGGTGAATATGACGGCGACAGATGACTTCCGATCTTTTGGCTTCGAAGCGTCTGTAGAGTTTGTCAGATACGATTCCGTTTGTGAAAGTACCCATCGAGTGTATGGAGCCAGTGGAGAACTTAGATTATCCGCTACATTACCAGACTCGGAAGCAGTAAGTTCAGACCTTAATTGAAGCTGGAAAGTGCTTAGTTTAAGCGGCCACTTAAGAATTAGTTTTAGTTAGCATATATACCTTGAAAGTTTTACTATCTTCAATATGCTTTTTGTATTTTTCAGTTCGTTCAAGTTCAACTAGCATTGCTCACTTACTTACCCTTACCCTTTGTAACCCTTATTATATCTATTGCGTATAGTCCTAAGCGGCTGGCGATAGATTTGATTCCCCCTTATGAAGCTTCACGAGAAGCCACTTAGTGTAGTATGCATTATATATTTTTGGTTGTGAGTACATCGCCTTAAGACCCTCTTCTTACGACAAGATAGAAAACGTTGCCACTCTAGTATAGTCCTGATAACGGTAAACCCGTAAATTTTGAAATTACTCATAGTAGAACCGTCGGAGTAGATTTAACAGCGCTCAAATGTAACTATACTTGAGACCTTAGAGATATATCTCAAGGTGGGTGGCGCACTAACGGGTTCCAGTTACCACTTAACACCATGTGGGCTGTGAGCTCGTCCATCCATCTAAGCAATAAAAAAATGAACTATGACATAACTGTTATGCAATTCCAGTGACACTCTGACGTCATAGTGACTTATATCTCTAGGTGGTGGTAGGTAGCGGTATTCACATGTTTGTTGGCTCCGGTAACCTTTTGAGTACTTTTGACACGAAGTGGGCCGTGAGCTTGCTTACAAATAGCTATAAGAAACGCAACTGTTAATCGCCCCTACTTGTTACAACTTTCATCAATTATGTCATCGTGTTCTGAGGTTTCTTCACGAGGTTTGGTCAAAAACAAATGATATTTGAAACTCTTAATCTGTGTGGCTTAATTGTCTATGCAAGCTTTCCCCGATAAATTCCGCAGATGGAGACTAATCCCACTTTCATTTATTTTAGGAGCATTGTGAACATCGCCCTTGGCTAATAGATCCCTCGCCGGGTCATTATCTCTACTTACAAGTGCGCGGATCAATCATCAGTGAACCAACGTTGGACAACTTTACTCTTCTCAACAATATCACAGTAGCACCAGATTTAAGGCACTTGTGCAGAACACAAAACAGAATCGCCGTTTACGCTGGAGGGTTAATGCCCGTTTATATTTGCCCTGAGTCTCCTGAGCAGGTAAGAAAGAGTTATCACTGAATAGCGAATAAGGCTGCCTATTTCGTGAAAATACTGAATTTGTTCAGTTTTTACGTAGCTATTCGTGCTATTTATAATATGCACCCGAGGGAATCCTTGAGGGACAAGTTTAAGGAAATCAAAATTCTAACTTTAGCGTCCCAATACATTTTTGAAAATTTATTGTACGTGCGTAAAAACATTGTAGAATTCCCCAGAGTCTGCGATTTGCATAATGTGAACACTAGGAACAAACATAGGCTTGCGTTGCCGGCGGCTCGAATTAAGAAAATAAGCAACTCTTTCAGGGGGCTGGGTGTACAGCTTTTCAACAAGATCCCACAAAACGTTCAACTACTACCTGTTCATAGATTTAAGAAAACTGTCAAGGAACGTTTGTGCAACAAGGCATATTATAAAGTTAAGGATTTTTTACTAGATGGCACTACGTGGGAATGAGGCGTTCGCTCCTGGCCTTTTCATTTTTCATTATTATTATTATTTATTTGAATTGTATTTTTTTGACTTGTTTTTTTGTATACTGTAAATATGTTTTCTTGTTTTAAAAAAAAAAAGAAAATAGTTGAGAAAATACAAAAAAAAAAAAACCCCGCTGAGTTTGTTTCGCCGGTTCTTCTCAGGACTGTGGCTTTTTTTGGAACCGGTGGTAGAGTTAACATTTTCTTTTACATTTTGACATTCAACAAGTGTGTTTTTGATGACATCCAAGTTGAAATAAATGATTTTGAATTTGAATTTGATAAGATTTCAATGAATACAGATAAGCCTCAACAGGATAATAAGCCATTATTTATAGGTAGTTCTCATTAATTTGACAAGTCGATGAAAGCCTACTGCTGTCATGTCAATAGCCTCTGCTCTTAGATTTAACAGACGAAAATGATGTATATTATTAAAAAAAGTTCTCACAAAACACATTGTCATAATGTTACATCTCTTAACGTTAATATTTAATTGATCTAACGCAGAATTGATATTATAATACCTCGTTGTTTCTGTAAGATTTTGTTTGTGTTTTATTTATTAGTTCATAGCTACTTAACGGCCAACGAATACCGGCCGGCTTCCTGCAACAAAAGGAGTGATAGACTCTGGGATAATTTTATACGTCACTAAGACCCAGTGCGGGGAAGCTCACTTTACTCCTAAATCTAACTGAACTACCGTGCAGAACAATATAAATGCATTTTTGAATCAACAATCAGTGATCCGTAGTTTGTCAGTTTGTCAACACATTGGATACCGAAAAATCACACAAAATCAAAAACAGTGCAGCGCGCATTTCTCTTCGGGCGTTTTAAGGTTTTCTTAAGAATATTTTGCAGAACCACAGAGATCAGATTTGTATCTCTAATTTTCAGGATACAGAAGAGGTAGTAGAAATTTTCTCTGAAGGCTGGTCTAAGGATGTAGACGAACTTGCTCGACACGTGCTACAACCCGGACCTTCTCCTGACCGATTCGACTTGGAGTTCCCACGCTCTTTAGCTGTTGAACTCATCGCTGTAGAAGCCGGAAATTACTTTGTTTCGTGGCTAGAACTCTCTAAGAGGTATACCTGCATCTTTCGCCTTCTGTGAGTTTGATAAGTATTACGAGTTAAGGGACTGTTTACTTATAGTTTCAAATGCAGTCGCCATGATGTCAAGAAAGCAACATTTTTTGTATAAGATGAATGCCCTGCCTGCCCGAAGGTTAAGGCGGTTGCGTTAGCCCGCAATTACAGTCACTGTTGTTTTAAATTAATTGCCCATATTGCATACGATTATATTCAACGAGTTCATACCACGATTTTCACATGTGAGTTCCGAATATATTTCGATTATATTTCAAACGCCATGATCTCGGGCAGACTGAAGACTGCGGGTAGGATGTTAAGAGCAGACAAATCCGTCCACCCTCGTTTTAAATGATAGTGTGTACAATGGTAACTGTAGCTGCCTTTATTATTATTATTTTTTTATTGCTTAGGTGGATGGACGACCCCTTTTTTATTGCCCTTGTAGGCAGACGTGCATACGGCTCGCCTGATGGGTGGGTGGTTACCGTCGCCCATGGACTTCAGCAATGCCAGGAGCAGAGCCAAGTGCTGCTTACCGATAGCTCACTGATTTTATGTGGTTACCAGAGCTTATAGACATCTACAACCTTAGCATATGAGTTCTAAGGTCTGCGTTTTGACAGTACAACGGCTGTCCCTTCAAACCGTTTGGGCTGTCTTACGTTTCAGAGAGGCAAGCGGGCCGGGCAGCGTGTTCGCGCTATCGGGCGAGTGCACGCACCGGTGCGCGTCGCTGGACGCGTGCATCGCCGCGGCGCTGTGGTGCGACGGCGTGGCGCACTGCCCGCACGGTGACGACGAGCGCCTGGCGCACTGCTCGGCACTGCTGCGTCTGCCCGCGCACTACGCACTAGCGCTGCTGGCCTTCGCCGCACTCACCTGCTGCGCACTGGTCAGTTTCCGCCCATACTCCTTCCTTTCTTACCTATTACCTTCCGCGGGTGGGGTAAGCTGTGTAACTATACTTGAGACCTTAGAACTTATATCTCAAGATGGGTGGCGCATTTACGCTGTGGATGTCTATGGGCTCCAGTAATCACTTAACACCAGATGGGCTGTGAGCTCGTCCACCCATCTAAGCAATAAAAAAAAACTCGAATCAAATTCTTGCATCGGTCTCGGCAGTCTGTTCTAAATCTTCCCGCGTCATGCCCAAGACGCCCAATTCTAATTCTACTGAGCGATGCCAACTTGTTCTGGGACGGCCTCTCTTCCTTTTGACACTTTCCATGTCAGTGCTCTCTTGGATAGTTGTTTTTTTTATTGCTTAGTTGGGTGGACGAGCTCACAGCCCATCTGGTGTTAAGTGATTACTGGAGCCCATAGACATCTACAACGTAAATGCGCCACCCATCTTCAGATATAAGTTCTAAGGTCTCAAGTATAGTTACATATGTTCTACCCCCTCCCGCGTCATGACCAAGACGCCCAATTCCTGTTCTACTGAGCGACGCCAAGTTGTTCTGGAACAGCTTCTCTTCATTTTGACACTTTCCAGGTCATTGCTCTCTTGGATAGTTGGGTATCGGGCTTTCTTAATGTTTCATCAATCCAATGCCACTTCCGCGTAAGGATCTCCCTCTCTATTGGTGTCTGCTTGGTGATCCTCCACAACTCGTTGTTAGTAATCGTATCAGGCCAAAAGATTTTCAAAATTTGTCGTAGCCCATACTAATGTATCAATTTTTACGAAATGTGATGAACTCACAAAAATGTATCGTTAACGAATACTACTAAGTAAAATATTAAATATTAAAACTTCGAGTTGTCTTTTAAAGAAAATCGTTTTATCAATCAAATCAAAAAACAAACAATCGTTTTATTTTCATATCAGAAAAATAATAATTCAACTGTCACTTAGGAAAAACCACAAGAGAAGACAGCTAATGGCGCGTACACACTATTTCATTTTCTACATATTTATTTAATTTAATTTTAAAATTTACCACAACTTATAGGTATCACAACGCGAACACTGCTCCCTTGAGCATGAGGTCGATGTCTCAATTGTCTGTAACACTACTCAAACAGAAATCTTAAACATTAACCAATGTTTTACTAACATAACTTATCATTTTTAGGTAGGTAACTATAATATGAATCAAAGTTGTGTATGGATACACAATTTTGATTCATATGCGATAGTGTTAGAGTACTATTTGTACTGCAAACCAGACAACTTTGATTAAAAAAAAATGCCTTTGTAAGCAGACGAGCATACGGCCCATGACCACTTGCTCATGGACGTCAGCAATGCCAGGGGCAGAGCCAAGCCGCTGCCTACCATTAATTACCTATTCATATTTATAAATTACAGCTGACCCGGCAAGCGTTTTTTTAACATATAAAAGATTTCTAGGGAACTTCTAGTGTAGAAAAAAAAAACCAACTTATTGTAAGTGTGTAAGGATTTGGTAAATGAGTGAAAGAAGCATGTAATGCTGTGAACCACATACCTATTATAACATGCCTCATTATAACAAAAAAAAAAGTCCAAAAAATAAAAAATTAATGTTAGTGGTGGACAACCCTTATCACTTAGGGGTATGAAAAATAGATAGTAGCCGATTCTCAGACCTATTGAACATGCCTATAAAATTACATAAAAATATCGGCCAAACCGTTTCAAAGGAGTATGGTAACGAACATTGTGACACGAGAATTTTATATATTAGACTAGCAACCTGCCCTCGCTTTGCTTCAGAAACATTAAATTTTATTATTGATAGATGAGTCCCGCGATATTACGGTACGACAATAACCTGGGGTAACGCCGCGGGGCAAAGCTAGTCTAAAAAAAGTAGCCTAAGTTACTCGTTATATCATCAGCTACCTATCAGTGAAAGTCTCGTCAAAATCGGCCCAGCCGTTCCAGAGGTTAGCCGGAACAAACAAACAGACAGACAGACAAAAATTGTAAAAAATGTTATTCTGGTGTATGTACCGTATATATATATATATATATATATATATATATATATTCATATGCATGTAGTAAAAAGTGGTTATTTCAATATTACAAACAGACACTAGAATCTTATACCTTTAAACGAGCAATTCTTGTATATCAATATAATATATTATGTATATAATCTGAATCTCGGAAACGGCTCCAACGATTTTCATAAAATTTAGTATACAGGGAATTTCGGGGGCGATAAATCGATATAGCTACGATTTATTTTCAGAAAATGTTGTTTTATTCGTGTTTTCAATAATCAACTCTTCCCGACATCTATTGGCGAATAATAATACTATTTTTCTTAATTGAGGGCAACTAACCGCTTTAAAGACACAACAAGATGATGGGGTTATCAAAAAAAAAACCGAGCAAGGCTCGGTCATCGTCTAGTTTTATTTATATGTATATAATAGTAATTACGGTGTTTAAATAAGAAAAGACGAAATTGCGTTTCTTCTAAACAACAAGAAACAACATTTAATGCCCTTTCTTCAATAATTCTTTAACACACATTTCACAACGTCCATTAACCGAAAAATTATTTAAACAACTATCAATTGTCATATGACAGATTGACATTCAATCATTCATTACATGTATGTATAGGTTAATTACTAAATTTCAAAAACCACAGGTGGCAGTTACTAGGTCGTGTCGGCGTCGTCGTTCAGCGCTCCAGCAGAGATTGAAAAGTCTGTCTTCAGACACCGCCATTTTCGACGAGAAAGAAGTGATTTGCTGACCAAGCGAGGACTCTGTGCGTTACGTTGAAATCGACAGGGTCACCACTGTGTGACCGCTCAGCGCAGAGTCCTGGATCAAATGTTGGCGTTGGCCTTTGTCTCCAACGCGGAATACTTCCAAACGATTGACCATATGTTGGTCAACTGTTTTTACGTTCGAAATTCACGGTAATTAACAATTGAAATATAAACGAAACGACGAATATTTAAATTTGAGATCAAACTCCATTAGGTGTTGTGATAATGTAAATAATAGAGTAGGTACATACAGTGTTTAGATTGAAAAATACTAAAATACATTTCGGACCAAATGCAGTCGATCGGCGACCATACATTGGTCATATGTAAATATATCTTATGTTAATTTATTTAATAATAAAAATAGTATTTTGTTGTTTTTGACACGCTTTTATCAAGCTATGATATATATTTTTGTTTGTATGTAACGTAATCTTTGAATGTCATTTTCACAGAGTTCTAACCGTCTGTGTTTTAACTTGCACACGCATCAAGGACCGATGACAATGCAATAATTTTATAACTTCGCTTTAATATCCTGAGTAATATCAGCATAATAAGAAAAAAATAAAAATAATTAATGATAATTTAATTTTTAAAAAAAACTGGTTCGGTTTTCTATTTAAGTGTGTTTTTTTAGTTTTCGATCTAATATATGTATAATTTTAAATTTTCCTTTTATATATTTGTTTATTATAAGTGGCATGACGCGAAATTCGGTCTTTCTATACGCACAATCCGATAAAGCTTGACCGATTGACGTTTTTGCAAAAATGCAATCGTTTTGAGGGCCTGTTGTTACACTAGATTAAACTTTATTAAGCCTTTTTTTTCAACTAGTCGTTATTAGAAAGAACGTTTTATGTAACTAGACGGAATAGACTACAGAGTCTAGTAGATAGTATGTTATTGTCGGACGAGTTAACTTTCATCTCAAAAAAATCTTATACATATTATCTTTAAAAAGTATTTTTGTTGTGAAAATAATGGTGATTGATATAAACGTAATAAAATAATAACACTGCCATTAAATTTTAAATGTTGTTGTTAAATATGTATTGTTTTTTTTGACGCTACGTACATTTGGATTTCAAGGAAGCGGAGCCTAGTAAATAAAACGTTTATTTAAATTAAATTTTCCACTTCATGTCTCAGAGGTGGTATTTATATTGGGGTGGTTATGGATCAATGTACTATCTAGATCATATTATACTTACAATGTTTTTTTTTTAAATCACTTAAGACAACGACATCAATTGTTGTGGTTTTCGTTGTTCAGTAATAATAATTCCCAAATGTACTACTAGTCGAAAGAAAAATGGAAAAGAAAATACGGGCGGGTAATTCCAGTCCACTATCGTGCATATTTCTACCAAAAAGCAGTTATATGTTCCGGATCGAAGGATTGGACCGCCGATTTACAATTAAGACTTCAAACGACTTCAACCACTTGTCTTAAGGTGGCTGATGGGATTTACATCACGACGTCTATTGGTTTTGATAACCATTGAAAATCTGATTTCCTATGTGCTCATTCGCACATGCCTATCATAAGAAATAAAGTAAAATAAAAAATAACAGAAAACCGTTTTACGATGAATCGTAATTTTGTTTCTTCATTGGATAATCAGATTGGACAGATTATGTACAATGGGATAAAGGCTCCAAAAATTGGACATATTATGTACAATGGGACATAGGCTCCAAAAAGACTAGTTGTCATGTTTTAGAAAGCAAATTAATTTTCGACATCCATTCCTTTTCGTCATCATCCTAATAAACGAAATGTAAATAATAAACTATTCATATCTTAGAAGTATAATAAAGTGATAATTAATCATATATTTTATCTTTTGTTTCCAAAGGAAATTAGGGAAGAGTTTGTTAAAATATCTCGTTAACTATTAGATGAAAGTAGGTTTTGATCTCAATTACTAATAAGGTAGGTAATAATAAAATTTGAATTATGTTAAAAATTAGGTGGATAAAAATAAAGCGAAGTTAACGTTATTCTCTATTCCGTGCTTTGGTGACACACGAAAAAACGACAAAGGTTTTGGTTTTGTTAAATTACTTCATATTATGTATTAGGTTACTTAAATATTTTCATAATTTCAGAGATTACAGGTGTTAATAGTTCTAAGCATATAAACCGGGAAAGGAGATTGATACCCGAAAATTCATATGACTCTTTAATACTTTATGTTAAGTAAAGAAAAAAATGTAAAATAATAATTGAACGTAATAAATAAAAATTGAGATCAAAATGGATAAATAGCAAATTTTTAGATAGGAAAATTAAAATTAAGCATTCAAAAGTGTTCTTTACGTAATAATTTATACATTATGTTTATTAAATTAATGTAATATTAAGTAATCAAAATTTGAAACAAAAATTTCGTAGTTATTATTTTAGTATAACTATTATTTGCTTTCGATACAACGGGAAGATCTTTATCTTTGAATATGTACGTGACCATGTACGAATTTTCTAAGTGTGTTTATCTCTAAACACTTACGCGCTTTGACGTTTTCGATGACTGTTTACATATTGTATTTGAGTGGGTCCATGGATGGTTTATAATCCAAGATCCCAGGGCCCCCAGACGTCACGTATTTTCTGACGAACGAAATGTGGCCGATTGCGTAGTGTTAGTATGTAGTAAGAACGCATGCCTACCTGCTACCTTGCTTAGACGGCCAGTTTTCAGGTATCAGGTACTCAAGGTACATAAAATCATTTCCTACCTCACGTAAATTCTGAAAGCTGATTTTTACGTATATTTTAGGCAATATCCTTAAAAATAAGTCGCCAATACTCCCAGACACTTTCCGTCGGCCGAATTGCTTTGCAGACGCTTTAAAGCTCCCAAAATAATGACCTAACTTTACGTAAATTCTGAAAGCTGTAGTTACATACATAGATACTAATACTACGCAATCGGCCACATTTCGTTCGTCAGAAAATACGTGACGTCTGGGGGCCCTGGGATCTAACTCTATTAGGTTTGCAAACCGATCTGCGATTAGATTCGAAATTACTTTTTTTTTCCAGGTCCCGCTAGGTAGTTCGCTAAAACCATTTTGTGACGACAGTCTCAAATGGTTTGTTTTACAGGCGGTAGGACACTAAAACTCCAAAATGTCATGATAAATTAATAATCCAAGTTCAAATTTAAAGGGTTACTATTTTTGTTGTTTTAGTTAAATCGAGAATCGTGTTTGGCATCCAGACTGTACTCATAGTTTCTGCATCAGCCGGCAGTAGATAGTATTTACGTTGTGATATCTACTGGGTTTTGGTAACCGATTAAAACTAGATGAGCCTTGGGTTCTTCTATCGATCCAAATTCTTGTGTCGAATACAATGTCGGAAGTCACGACTCAAGCTTTTACTATACAATTTTCTCCAATCATTCTCGAATTACAGTAATTCATACCGTCTCGACAACGTTGATGTTCGAGGTCTATAATTCATCACAATAAATTCCTTGCTCTTGGCCTCTTGTCCTCTTGTCCTCTGTTTTCCCGGTAAATATTAGCGCCCGGAGTTTTCCACCGAGATATTGTAGAAAAAATAATAATACCTAATGTACATATTTCGTAACATAAATAATCGCAACATAGCTTAAACCCTAATGAATTTAAGTAAACTTAATTTATTATTGTTCTTCATCTAACACGATAACAAAGATTTACTTCAATGTGTTTTGTTCTAATGTTTACTTTTTTTTTATCTTGTACAAATATTTTTCGTTCTTGTATGACGCAATGCTATTAGTACATACAATGTTACATAACACATTTCTAACAAAAAAAGGTCACAGGAGACCGTGCTTAATCTCTTGGCTACTCGTCTTCCATTAGATCAAAGATAAACCGGTTCTGAAGGAGTCTTTGCCTAATACGAAGACAGCCGATATTGTTGGTGAGACCCGATAAAGTGGTTACAGGTAACAGGAATAGAATCTGGTTGAGGGTGGTGTCATACTAAAGGTGTATGATCATCTAGCAAAGCATATATTCAAATAATGTTTCAAAATGCGATTAAAATAAGAATATAAATAAAATAATAGATAAATTAGTTTCCAAAAACAAACTGATCAGCCCGATTCAATTATCCTTATTAGTGCTGAACTTATTTCCACATATTTTGCAGAAATCGCTAAAGGATTTTTAAAAAAAAGTAAAAAACTTTGGCTTAAAAAAAAACAAAATTCAATCCTAAATCCACAGCAAAATAATTTTAGTTATTTATAAATTTTATTGACTTATTACAAACATTATACGACATGCGCACGATAAGGCCCGTACGTACAGATCAAATTGCACAATAGTCGGTATTTCGACGCTCCGCACTTTATACGCATGGATAGAGAGAGAAGAATACTGACTCAAATAATTACATGAAGTTTTTCTTGAACTTGAAATACTAATTTGTGTATTGTTAACGTTGTTCACTTTACAATCGCTGGTCTACTGCGTAACGTTGAAAAAGTCTTCCCGTTTTTTCGAATAGTACGATAAGTTACTTTTAGTATTTGATTAGAGCATTCGTATCGTCTTCCATAATGTATTCGATTACAAGATTTCTTTTAACAGAAAATCGTAGTTAATTTACGCCATATCAGACGATTTCAAAAGTTATATAACTAATCAAGATAATATCCCGGAAGACAATAATGATGGATAATAGAATATAAGCAGAGATGATTTATTTCACGTTCAGAGAAAGTTGTTATGAAGAATAATGGAAAAGTTTTTAAAAATAAAAAATATTTACCGCATGTAATTTGATGTTGTTTTATTTTTCTGACACGCTATTAATCCATACCCCTACTCTCCTTGTGTTGCCTTCCTCATTTTCAAGGATTGCAATCTTCCAGAACCCTCCAAATCGAGTAAGGAACGAATTTAAAAACGCTTCAAATTTAAAAATTATTCTATTCTATTATTCGATATTCACAATGCTTATAATGGTACATAATAAGTAATTGTTATCATCATCGTCACACGACGTTTGTTTACTGGTGACTTGTGCATTTAGGCCACGATAAGTGAAAACAAAAGATAACTCGGCATCAAAGTATTTGTCTGGATATTACGTATTACATTGTTAAACATTAAGCATGTTGGTCTTAAACATTAATAACTTTATTTATAATGAGTTATTAGAGTCTTATAAGCTAGTTAGAGGAAGTATCAAAAAGTGTTATTCAGGATTGCATATTAGAGCTAAATTGCCTTTTAACAAACGTAATTAGTATAAGTTCTAGATAAATATTAATACGACTTTAATTTATAAATGAACCCCTTAATTTTCTCATTCAATTAACAGAAGACACCTCTGCTCATGATTTCGAATCCTTTTGTAATGTTTTCGGTGATGTCCTCTGCTGGTTTGTCGGCTGTGATCAACCAGGTACTACCACTCTTACCGTCTCTGTACGCATCTAACAAGCCTTTGACGGCGGAATCAGGTCTGTAACCAAACATTTGGTGTTGAATTATAGCCGAAACAAAAGGATTAAGATTAATTCTAATATTCACCTCAATATATATCACCTGAATATTTTTTACTGGTGGTAGGACCTCTTGTGAGTCCGCACGGGCAGGTACCACCACCCCGCCTATTTCTGCCGTGAAGTAGTAATGCGTTTCGGTTTGAAGGGTGGGGCGGGGCAGCTGTTGTAACTATACTTGAGATATTAGAACTTATATCTCAAGGTGGGTGGCGCATTTACATCGTAGATGTCTATGGGCTCCAGTAACCACTTAACACCAAGTGGGCTGTGAGCTCATCCATCCATCTGAGCAATAAAAAAAAGAAATAAAAAGACTAACATTTTAATTTAATTCTCTAAATGATTTGCTTCAAGTTGCACCACACTTAATGAGATGTAGCTAATTCCAAACCATGAGCCACTCCAGCATAATGGGGCTATTATTTATGTTATGATATGTTGATTTATGATAAATAAATAAATAATGTGTTATGACCTTGCGATATGAGGTCAAAGATATCAATATATTTAAAATGGTATGTTTTTATATTTGTCATATATCCCTTCCTAGAACGTTTGTCTCTGTTGTGATAAAATTTATTATAATACTGATTAGCAAACCAAGGAAAGAAAGAAGAACGTTTCTTCCTAATATCATCAGCATAAGACGACTAAACCACACAGGTTAAAAAATGGTTCTATTCTGTATAATTAGAACTACTAATTAGGGGCGCGTGTGTAGTTTAAAAAAATGGGTCTATTCTGTATAATTAGAACTACTTACTCTAGATACATAAAAACACCTTTAGTCATGTCAAGTACTCGAAACATTGGAAATATTTTGCGTTCTTATTGTCATTATATAGAATTTAAAAAACACGAGATTAAGCCGTAAAAGTAGTATAAGTTATTATGTTTATAGCTTGCAAAAGCCAAAGAAAACCAAAATTCTATAAGTTAATAAATGTGTGAAAAATGTCGAATTCTTGAAACTAAAAACCTTGACGGAAGCCTTTGGCTGAGTACGAACAACAGCTATACCAAATTTTATCACCATCGCATTACTGACTTAAAAATTCATATAGAACAAATAAAAATGGATTTCAATATTTTTATGAGATGATCTCGAACTAGTCTTAAAGGGGCTTTTTTATTGCATAGATGGGTGGACGAGCTCACAGCTCACCTGGTTTTAAGTGGCTAAAGGAGCTTATAGACATCTATAACGTAAATGCCGCCACCCACCTCGAGATGTGAGTTCCAAGGTCTCAGTATAGTTACAACGGCTGCCCCACCCTTCCAACCGAAACGCATTACTGCTTCACGGCCGAACTAGGCAGGGTGGTGGTAACTACGGACTCACAAGAGGTCCTGCCACCAGTAAAGAAGGTGTGAGGTAATAAAAGTGAGAGGTGACCAAATAAGTGATCAAGTTAGATCAATCAGCAAATAAGTCCACATACTTCTGCATGGGTAATGTTCCGATGCTGTCTTCTAATAACATTTCAGTTTCTTTGTCAAATGCTCCGGTTTTGTTACTGCTGAATAATGTGGTGTCGGTGCAGCCGAAGCACAGTGTAAGCACCCTGACTCCAGAATGACTATAATGCGGCTCCATCTTGAAAAGGTTAATTGAAATAAATATAAATTAATTATGAAAATTTCCCTTCGATATTGGATCAGAAATGTGGACATTTGCAAGTGAACCGTAGCACAATGTATGGCCCAACGTAATCTAAAGAAGGGCACATTCTTGTACACATTACATGTACCAACCAAAGTGTTGCCTTACGATAGATAAATTAACAAATCACACTCTTTGCTGAGAAGGCTAACATGTTTTTTTGCTTGCGAATTCTAACTATGTGCCAATAAATTCTAATTTGGCTGAAAATAAGTAGGTATAGCTAAAATCAGACAAATAAAAAGCTCACTGAGTTTCTCGACGGATATTCTCAGTGGGTCGCAATTCCAAATGGGTCGTGGATTCTGCAAAGCACTGCTCTTCCTATTGCTAGTGTTAGCAATTTTTCTCAGGTTGAGCCCGTGATCTCACCTACCCGCCCGGACGTAGCTAGAATAGCCTATTAGGCTACCAGTCAATAGATAGGTTAAAAAGAACTTGTTAAAATTGAGAAATTAGAATAACATTACCAATCCTGACGATGATAATCTCAATAATAATCTAAAGCTAGCATAAATCCTGAAGATCTTAATCTTATTAATAATCTAATCTCTCACTATATGTCTAATCTCAGAAATGTTATTGAATAACAAAATACCGGCGATTAACGATTAACCAATCCACGGCTTTGTTATTATTTTTATTTTTTTCGACGAAGTGATAGTTTAATTCTAATTAAAATTGATACCTTGGCAAAATGAGCGGTAGCTCTATTCTCATGGCTATGGGTTCTAGAAATCATAGGCTTATTTTTTTCCACGGTCATAAAAAACAACAAATACTTACTCCCAAACAAGTACTGAATTGCAAAACTGCGCTTTTGGTGGCCGCATACACAGGCAAAAGACTTGCTTGGAATAATCCAACGATAGACGAAATATTAATTATTGTTCCCCCTTTGCCGCCGTGGTCTTTGCGCATCAAATTGTAGGCTTTGAACGAGCTTGTTATCAGAGCAGTCTAAAAGAAAAGATTAATTACTCGTTTGATTTTAAAATACGTAATAATATGGTTGAGTATTATGAACATCTGCTATAAGGAAACACTTATTGGAACCAAATATTGTATTTGTATTGATTATTTACATTTTCTTCTTTCAAAATCGTATTTCTGGACAGTCGTAATGTAAATTACCAAAAGCAAAATTTCAACTCAAATAAGTACTTATAGTCTTCTGTTTTTCCTTTATAGCCAAGGGAGAAATTTTCTACGGTAATTAGGTTACATAACGTAAAATATTAAATAATTAACAAATAATCGCAAGATGCAAAGAGCTGTCTGAAGATATTTTTAAAATATTTTCAATTACTTACCACATTAACAGCTATCTCTTTTAGATATACATTAGGTCTATCATTCATTATACCAGCGCAGTTCACGACAACGTCTATATATTTATGTTCTTTGATCACATTATCGTATACCGTTTCCAAATCATTGCTGGTAACATCGCATTTGTAGAACTTCACTTTATTTCCTTTATAATTGTCGTTTAGTTCGTCTTCAAGGATTTTCCCGTTAACTGAATCCACATCTAATGCTGCGATATGCTGTAACATAAACAGACATAATAGTTGCACTATCATCTACTTCCCAATTCCCAAAAAAATTTCGCCCTCTGTCCCTGATTTTTCATATAGTAATTAAATAATGAGACGCATCAAGTCTGCCCCTTCCAAAACTACATGACGATCACGACCACTCTGTCAAGAGTGACACGACTGAAAAGAAGTAGTAATTATGGAAATGGTAGGACGTATTGTCATGGGTTGACACTACCACCATTGTAATTTCTGCACTGCAGTAAAAGGTCAGGTCTTAGCCTAGCAATACGGTTAAAGCTTTTAGTTCATGTGCTGCTAGTTTGTGATATTTTCAAGTTCAGTTAAAATAAATCACTTATCGAGCTTTAAAGCTTAATTTGGTGCAAATAAAATATATAAATGTATATATTGGTTACGCGAAATCGTTCCTGTAAAATCATCGTTTTGATCGCACTAATAAGCCTGCGTTTCAATAAAACAACTTTGATACTTAAGCATCTCTAAATATAAGAAGATGCATTTTTAAGTTCGATTTTTTGTTATGATTTTTCCTGACAGAACATACAAAAAAACTGTTTTTATAGCACTAAGCTGTTTTTTTTTTAAATTGCTTAGATGAGTGGACGAGTTCACGACACACCTGGTGTTAAGTGGTTACCGGAGCCCATAGACATCTACAACATAAATACTGCCACCCGCCTCGAGAATCGAGTTGTAAGGTCTCCGTTTTAACAGTACAACGGCAGTACAGATTTCAGTTTCAGCAGATTTCAGTGCCGCCCTCGTAACAAAGGTTTGATAAGAAACGCAAGGTATATGTGTGTGTATATGTGTTGTGTCAAATACATTGTTGTGTGTGTGTAATGTTTTCTTTATTGATTTAATGAATTTTTTATGCGTAATTAAAAAAAATATTATCATTCTGCATTCCTTCTCTACATTCTCTATAAGTGTGGGAAATTTCATACTCCTCCGTCCGCGCAATTTTCGTAAAAATGGGTACAAAGTTTTTGCTTCACGTATTAGTATATAGATTAGTATTCAATATCAGAACAATTTGTACTAACGTATGTGTGCTAAATAAACATAAGCAGTTCTAAACAATAGTATTGATATTATGAACGCACATTGCATTAACTATTTGCATATTTTCTCTATTCTACTTTACTCACCTTGGCGCCTTCCTTCAGTACCGCTTCGACTACTCCAGCACCGATGCCTGCGGCTCCGCCAGTTACCAGTACAACTTTTTCTTTAAAATCATACATGCTCATGACAATTCCTTCAAAGACTGTGTTTAGTGATGAATAGAATTTAATGTTATTCCTCCTTATCTCACAGCCACATCAAATATAAACGAACTGCTTGAACTTAATAAACTTAATTTGATATCTAATTAAAACAGATGCGTAGTAGCATCAAAACTAATACTTTAGTATATTTTTTTAAAAGACGGTATTCCAGACGTAGTGTTGGATACAAACTAAATTGGCTTGTTACTTGACTTTTGTAATTCTACGCACGGACCGTGATTTCTCAATGCACTAATGCTAGTACATGAGCAAGGTTAGGTAAATGCGCCTTGGCCCGCTAACTCTCAAAGATATGATAATATACTAAGAGGTTCTCGCGGTTCCACTTGCGTGACATTTTAGTGGTTTGAAATAAGAACCTACAGAAAATTGCACTTGGATGTGAACTAATGTGACGTTTCTATTGCTCTAGATCGGCAGACAAGACCTCTTGTGAGTCCGCACGGGTAGGTAACACCATCCTGCCTACTTCTACCGTGAAGCAGTAATGCGTTTCGGTTTGAAGGGTGCGGTAGCCGTTGTAACTATACTGAGACCTTAGAACTCATATCTCAAGGTGGGTGGCGGCATTTACGTTGTAGATGTCTATGGGCTCCAGTAACCACATAACACCAGGTGGGCTGTGAGCTCGTCCACCCCTCTCAGCAATAAAAAAAAGATAAACTCACAGCCCATCTGGTTTAAAGGAGATATCGGAGCTCATAGATGTCACAGCCTGTATACAGCAGAATACAGCTACTCACCAAGAGACACGAAGTTGAAATTTGAATTGGGATTCTGAATTTAAAAAAATCTTGATTTTTTTAAATGTATTTTAAAACTATTTATATTTAATGCAAAAAGTTAATTATTATTTTTTCAATTTAATTATAAGCATAAAGGAATTTTATTAAAAAAAAACACGTGACTGTACAGCATTTACGGTTCTTTCCGGCTTTCTCCAATTTACTAAAAAAAGCGATTTGTTAGCTATGTCTGAAAAAGGATTTATAGAAGTAAATTCGAATAATATTCCTGATATTAATGATAACAATATTTTGTAAATGATTGTCTATTTAATTTTTCTGGAATTCGAGGTACCAAGTTGCATACTTAGGACGACTATTCACTTACATATACAGCAACGGTGCGGTTTTTAATGTCAGTTTAAAATGACCAAACACTAAATTTTAGGTCAGATGTTGAAATTGTTGAATGTTAAAGAAGCTTAATGGACTTCTATATGTTCAACAGTATTGCTTGATACGGTATCAGTACGATATTTACTTCTTGATAATTACCAGTTCCAGTATCTTTTGCTGACGATTCACTCTAAATTTCATGAATGAATTGTTATTCCCATATCAACTTTCAGATAAAAAGAAGTTAAAAAAAAAATTATCTGTACACTTAGATAAATAATAATTAATAATAACGATATTATATGAAATGCATTGAAATGATCTTCACAACAACAAAAAACGATTTTGTTTTGAAATAATCTCGGTGCACAAATTGAAACTATTTCTTTCGATATTGTTTATCTTGTGGAACATATAAAAACATTTTTTCGGGAGTTGTTTTGTAGCATTCGTACATAATGATACAAAGAAGAGAAGATATCGTTTGAGGTTCGACATTTTCGATAATATTTTTGAGTATTTAACAATGACAACAGAATTTATTAGATCCAAAACAAAACACTGTACTTATTACCTCTGTGTGCTTAGTAAGAGTTTTTTAACGATCGCGTAAAAGTTTACTCAAACTTGTATGCAGTTGGAACAGCGCCCCTAGCCCTATTACTGGTGGTAGGACCTCTTGTGAGTCCGCACGGGTAGATACCACTACCCTGCCTATTTCTGCCGTGAAGCACTAATGCGTTTCGGTTTGAAGGGTGGGACAGCCGTTGTAACTATACTTGAGACCTTAGAACTTATATCTCAAGGTGGGTGGCGCATTTACGTTATAGATGTCTATGGACTCCAGTAACCACTTAACGATATCAAACATTAAGTAAGTTATAGAAGTCATAGAAGTTATCAGGTCATATCATAGATTTATGTGTGCTATTTAAAGTGTTTTCGTTTTTTCCCCGTGTAATCTATTTACTTACTGCTGACCTGGTTTTAAAATGATATAGATTAAAGATTACGGAATAGAGATTTGATACAGTTCGACACTCAGAAACTATTATAAACAAAACACAATCTTAGGTATTTATTTTGTTTATTTCCCACCAATTCTCAAAACAGTATCAACATTAAGGAAGTAGGTACTAAAGTGCAAACAAAACTAAAGTTTGAATAGTTTACCTATTCTGTAGGTGCGTTGGTTTAAAACTGTTGAATATGAATTATGTCGATAACGAAACAATAGTAGGACTCTGAACTACTTAGTAAAATTTTCCGACATTATATCGTAGGCTCTGTCTATATTAGATGTGATTTCTGTAACTTTGCTGTCAAATACAAGCCAAGTACTACCGCTCGCACCATTCTTGTAGGCTTCCAGGAGACCACGTGCCGCTGATTCCGCCCTGAAATATTATTACTACATATTTGTTTTTTTTAGTTAACTATAGGGATAGACGAGCCTCCAAACCCCTGGTGTTAACTATTTACCGGAGCTCACAGGCATCATCAACGTAAAAGCAGCCACCTATCTTAGAACGTGGGCTTTGTATCTCAGTTTTATAGTACAACGGCCTCCTTATCCTTTAAACCGAAACGCATTACTGCTTCACGGCAGAAATAGGCAGGGCGGCGGTACCTACACGTGTGGGCTCACAACAAGCCCTACCACCAGTATCATATTAACAATAATTTTACTCTATACCAGCTGGTCCACACTTCAAACTAATATAGGTAAATTTTACGATACGATAATGCCACGTCATTTTGGTTTTTTATCTTCCATTTCTATCCACTACTGTTTAACGTCAAGCAGACCGTGAGCTCACCTCTTCGTCTAAGCCTCTAAGCATATTAAAAAAAACATACGTTTGTAATTTCTGGGCATCAATGTTCGAGCGAATTTCAGGATTGATGCTGTCATCGATATTGATCATCAGCGGAACTAAGTCAGTGTCTGTTGGACCGTAGCACACCGTTATTACTCTTACGCCTGTTTTAGAAAAATATTCTTGTTTCTGTTGAAAATATTAAAAATATTATTATTCTCATTGAACTTTTCTTTTGAATATGTTAAGTTGTTGCTATCATCGATAGCTTCTTACTGGCAAAACTCGTAGTCTGTATTAGATAGAAAATCTTTTAGTAAAATGGGTTTGTTAATTATAATATACAAACTTAAGAAGTAATAACATTTAGAGAATTTTAGATTAGCCAACAGGTAATTGCAGTTTCAGTTTCATTCTGCTGATCAACTACAGTTCCAGGTTCCATTCATTTTAATAAAGATTGACTTTATGTTAAAAGGTGGATGATGTCATTCTTGTTGTAATGTATCTGTAGCTTCATAGCCATCTCGCCTTATCGGGCCAAATGCTTGCCTGCTATTAGATACTACGAAAATAAAAATAGAGGTATGTTTAACTTACTCCAATACAATTACTGAACTGTAAGACTGCGCTTTTCGTGCCGCAGTAAACGAAGACACTGGGACAAAATTGTTTGAGCGCTGCTATAGACGAGATGTTTATAATCGTACCGCCTTTCCCTGTTTTATCTACACGCATTATTTCGATAGCTTTCAATGTGCTCATGACCAAGGCGGTCTAAAACGAAACAGAAGAAATCCAATGAAATAAGACTGAATTTACCTCATCAGTTATATCTTTAACACAATAAGTAGATTTGTTCATTGGGACGATTGGGATTGAATGTTTCTTTAGTCTTGGAGATACGTAGACTTAATTAACACCACTTTTAAAATTTAATCTTGGATTTATTGATCCAAATTATCGCATTGTCAAAATACCACCGGATCGGCATCGCGACCCATTGGAAGATCCGGCGAAAAACTCAATGGGCTGTGTCGGTTAAATTGCACGAGGAATCCTTCGTCGCATTCGGCGGCTTCGATGAGAACGGTGACTGGTGGTTGGAATGCTTAAACAGCACCGATCGGCAGGATCCAACATGACGCCTTTTAGGGTGACGGCGACCGTGGTTCGGTCGTCTGGGTCGGTATGTAATTTGGAGTGGACTGGTATATTATTTAAAATTAAATTAATCCGTAAAAATCACTTTACATTAATTAGTTACATTTCATTAATTAGTTCCGTCGCTTCGAATACTTTACAGTTTTCGTGGTCACGGAAGGCTCCGCCTGGTCGCCATCCAAAACTAAGTTTGCAAAAATAGTTTAACTATATTTTAACTAAGACTCTCGAAATCCGAAGAAAATACTACAAATTTTATTTATTTCTAATTCTGATAACAGTAATGATCTATTCGTATTATAGTATCATTTTTGTATGATCACGACGACTCTAAATTATTTGAAACGGCACAATAAAATGAAAATAATAAATGCGACATTCAATCGTTTTAATTAAGTCGACTTGCGTAACCGAAGATGAATATAGTTTTTAGATACTCACAACATTTATGTCAACTAGTCTTCGAATACCTTCAAGAGAATTTTCCAACGAAACAGCAGCGTTATTCACAACTACATCAATATAACCATGGCTGTCTAGAACTTTATTAAACGCACCAAACAATTGATCATCAATAGAGACATCGCATTTGTAAAATTTTACTTTTCCATCTCCGTATGTAGTATTTAAATGTTTTTCCAATTTGAATCCGGAAATTGTGTCGATGTCCAGGATGGCAACATGCTAAAATTAATTTATTTGTGTGAATTAGACTCGAAATAGGTGTATTTTAGTTTCTGCATGTCTTTGTAAATCACGATAATCATATTCATCTAACTACAGTATCAGTGTTTTACTCCCAAATCCCCTAATTCTTTTGTACTGATGGTAGATATTGCATCAGCAATAATGCATTTTTGAGTCTTATGACTCGATGTCACCTTAGCCTTTGAAACTCAAGTTCGTTTATAGAAAATCATGAAAAGATTTTCCAAATTTCAATAAATTGTATTATTCAAAAACTCGAAAATCATACTAACCTTGGCCTGATTTTCAATAAATACTTCAACACTAAACGCACCGATGCCATTAGCACCGCCCGTAACAATTACAATTTTGTCGTTTACTTCACTCATAATACCTTAAATGTGACTACTGTAATGAACGCTAGTAGCTATTTAAATAGTTATCGCAAAATACTCTACACTTAATATGTTATTTAAACAACTGTCGTCACAAATTAAAGTATTGAAAAGACATTTATTTAGCACGCTATTTACTTTTTGTTGTGAGATTGGAATGTAGAAACAGACATTAATTTGAAGAAGAGGTTCTCAATCTGGGGAGTATACACTTATGAATTAGAATCTTAACTCTTTTTGTTGCCCTAAACCCAACGGGACTTTTATGAGATGCTGTGACTATAGCCCTTAACTTTATTCATGACGTGGCAAAAACTCCTTTCAATTGGATGAACGGTTAGTTCTCCTCTTGATGTAGCCAATTTTTTAAAATCCAAAGAATTGGCTGTCCTTCGACCCTACGTATCAGGTAGGGGTGGCATTACATTTTCTATGATTATGGTAGCTATTTAAGAGCCAGTAACATCCAGAAAAGACGTCCAAACTTGGAATGTATTCGATTTCCCAAACCGTTTTATAACTTCCATTCTCTAGTTTTTATAAGTTCCAGACATAAATTAGAAAAACACTCGTAAGATTTAATCTTTCGTTTATTTATTTATACAATTAATAATTCCCTTCGGATATTATCGTAGCTACAAACGATAGTATTACGTTAACAAAAAAACAATTAGTTAATATTGGATAAATTTTGATATTGACTAAATAAATATATGTATTGAAAGAAAGAGTTAAGTATTTTAAGTAAGTTTCAAAATACCTAAACTAAAGGCTCTGACAATATCTTATAGGCTTTGTTTACATTTGATGTCACATCGACCGCTGGGCTATCTTTAGCTACGAGCCAGGTGCTACCGCTTTCACCTTTCTTGATTGCTTCTATCGCACCTTTGGCTGCTGACTCTTTTCTGTTAATATTGAACATTAATTAATAAAATAATTAACAGAACTTCCTGTGAATTAATAGGTTAACCACTTAACACCAAGCAGTTTATCAGGGGACGTGAGCGTGGTTGGAGCGGATTCAAGATTATGCAATATGAAAATAATTGGTGTCAAAACCTTGAAGTTTTAGTTCAGGTTTTAAAAGGTATTAGACTTGGGATCTCGACGCCGGTACGGTCACATCTGTTGATACAAGTAACGAAGTATTAGATTACTGATATTTTAATACAACATCACCATTCTTGGAAAACTGAATTCATCTGGGCACTTAAGCTATACGCATACTTACGACTGCATAGGATATAAATCTATAATCTGTTGCATATCTTTGTTAATGTTTTCATCAAAACTTTTGAGGTTGTTGTAAATGCCAGTTTTTGTGATTCCAAAGCACACAGTTAGAATGCGCACTCCTGTTTTACTATAATATTCTTCCCTCTACAATTACAAAAATGTTGATGAGTACAAAATTTAGAATTCTTACAATTTCTTTTAATTGGTAAAACTTCCATAAGCAGGCCATGACTATTGCAAATTGAACTTTTAAATTGTAAATCACTTTAACTTTGTTTTTAAATGACAACAATTGTATAACACTGGAAGCACTCACCCCAATGCAATTACTAAATTGCAACACAGCACTCTTTGTCCCCATGTAAACAAACAAAGCTGGTGCATGCTGACACATACAACCAATAGATGAAATATTCACAATCGTTCCTCCGTTACCGCCTTTGTCCTTGCGCATAAGTTCTAAGGATTTCAATGTTCCATTTACAAGAGCAATCTGGAATGCAATAATATTTTTTTCACTAATTGTTCGACTGTCGACAAGCTTTTACTTATTATGGGTGCATATTTAACAACTGAAATCCACTCCATCCATCTCGTTTTGCATTTAGCATCTTCATAATACTTACGTAATTAACTTCAACTTCTTTTCTTATTGCTTTTGGATCTGATTCATTGGCTATCCCAGCATTATTAATAACTAGATCAATATATCCGATTTCTTTGACAACATCATCAAAAGCCCCAAAAAGTTCTTCATCGACAGTGACGTCACACTGTATGAATTTTACTTTCGAATTACCATATTCAGTCATCATTTTATCCTGAAGCATTTCACCCGCTTCGACATCAGTGTCCAAAATTGCAATAAACTGGAATATTCATAATTTTATCAGCGGAATAAAATTATAAATTACCGAATTATATGTACTAGAGGTCCCGCAGTTGTCGAAACGACTATAATAAATTGGAATTGTAAGTTTGTTTACTATTATGATTGTATTTTATACTTCTATAATCACAAATTTCGCCAAGACTACACTGTAAAAAATATTAACAAAGACAAACAATATTTAATCTATTCTCAATTCGACAACAGACGTCAAGAACAAAAGTTTGACAATAAATAGTATGCATGCGTGTGTGCGTCAAATACATGGTATGTAGTGTGTGTAATGTTTTCTTTATTGATTTAATGTATTTTTTATGCATTATTTAAAAAAAATATTAGCATTGTGCACTTCTTCTCTATATTCTCTATAAGTGTGCAAAAGTTCATACTCCTCCGTCCGCGCAATTTCCGTAAAAAGGGATACAAAGTTTTTGCTTCACGTATTAGTATATAGATAAATATTTAAAATGTATAGAGGTATTTTCGAGAAAATATTCCCTATATTATGAACTTGCAAATGAGTACTTTTGTATTTGCAAATTGAATTTAATAAATAAAAAATAGTAAATTCCTTAAGTAAATGTTTAATAAATCACATTTAAATGCATTTTAATGATGTCAGTTCCAGGAAATTATTTAGTTCCATCTATAACACTAACCTTAATATCTTCTTTGAGTAAATTCTGGACAAAGCTCTCTCCTATCCCATTAGCACCACCAGTAATAATTACCACCTTATCTTTTAAATCGTACATTTCAATAATAGTTTATTCAAAAAATATATTGAAACTTTCGCTTTTTTTCTATATAATTAGTTTGTGGATATCTATTCAAATACTAGTCATAGAACTAGAAATATACATCCTTGTCCCAAAGACATTGATGGTATTTTTATAACACGTCTGTTGAGCGTACTTGAAATGATACCTACTGATTTAATAGGATGATGTTAAAACGATAAAACATTTTTTAATCGTAATTATCGAACAATCACGAAGAACAAGTTTTCAAGGCAAAATACTCGGTCCGGATTCTCTTGGCTTTAACTAAACAACACCACAAAGTAAAAAGAAGTAGCTTTTTGCTATTTTATTATATAGACAGCGAACAATGTGCAGGTCACAATGTGGATGCCGCCATGATGGGACATGAGGATTTCAATTCTATGTATAAAGCCTTGTTCGGACTAGGCGAGTATTTTAGTCGAGTATCGAGTAATTTTGTGGCTAAACTACTCGCTACTGTACAGAAATCGTTCGCATTACGGTCCAGTAGGGTACACAAGTGAGTGGTGTTTTGCAAGATGAACAGGCTGCAACGCAATAGAGTGAATAAACTGATTAAGCTAATCGTAATGGCTATTTTAGAAGAGGCGCATGAGGAAATTTCTGTGATTAAGAAAAATAAGATATGGGTACGAAAATGGATCAATAGAAGAGATAAACTAGGAGCTACTAAATGTCTTCTGAAGGAATTAGCATTGGAAGAGATCCCAAAGAATACTTCGATAGTTTGGGAGTGTCCGAAAGTTGTGTGAATTTTCAGTTAAAGAAAATACACTCTCAAATTCAGCGCAAAGATACCCATTTGAGAAGTGCCACTAATGAACGACTAATCAACAGGTTCAGACTTGCGTAGTCAATGAGCTAGTGAGCAAGGCCGCGTGCGGGAGGCGCTACTCGCCCGAAAAAATAGAACAAAATGGATTGACTTGACTAAATTATTTACTAACCTACTCGACTATATTTTTGGTGTTCAGACACATTTAGCTACTAAATTACTCGGAACTCGACTAAAATACTCGCCTAGTCCGAAAAAAGTTTTATACATAGAATTAAGATCCTCATGTCCCATCATAATCCGAACAAGGCTTAATAGCCGGCAAGCTTCTTGAGCATTAGTTGGCGTAGTGGGGGAAAGTTTGCGCATGGTACACTCACGTACAAAAACATTATTTACTTTGTGTCATAATTCTCTTAAGGTATTAAAAACAACATAATATGTATTTATTTATATATTTATAAGAACATCAACAAAAAAATATAGGTTAATCATCATCATCATCATTATCCTGCCCTTCTCCCAGTCACCTGGGGTCGGCGCAACATGTTTTCTCCTTCCATACTCTTCTATCATATAACATTTCTTCGCTCACTCCCCTCCTACCCATATCGTCTTTCACACAATCCATCCATTTCTTCTTAGGTCTACCTCTTCCTCTAAATCCTTCCACATTCATAGTTAACACTCTCTTAACAACCTCATTTTCATTCCGTCTCATCACATGTCCATACCATCCCAAACGTGCACTCCTCAGCTTCTCTGTCACAGGTGCCACTTTCAGACTTCCTCTAACATATTCATTCCGTATTCTATCCATTCTCGTTACTCCACACATCCATCGCAACATTCGCATCTCTGCTGCATGCAATCGCCTTTCATCCGCCACTTTCGTTGTCCAACACGCTGATCCATACAAGACGGCAGGCCTTATTAAGGTCTTATATATCTTCCCTTTTAGGGGAAGAGGGATGTGCGAGTCACATATGGTGCCCGTGACCTGCCGCCATTTCATCCATCCTGCGTCAATTCTGTGCCTGACAGTACGATCCAGTTCACCGTCGCTTTGGATAACAGACCCTAGGTAGCGGAAGTCTTGACATACTGGCAAAGGTGTTCCGTCGAGGGAAATGGGTGCAAAATTGGTTGGTGGTCTTGGTTCAGTTGAAACGAAGCTGGTATTTGTCATTTTTTCTTCGTTATCATAATCTTGACCATCATCATCATCACTAGTTTCATCACCCGAGTCGATAACATCGTGATGAGTCGACATAGGGCTCATCGGTGTAAGCTATCGGACTTCTTTCTTGTCTATATTTAATTATTTTTTGAAGATATTCGATTCGTAGTAATCGAATGTATGAGTAATGTTACTTTTTTCAATTACCAGCTTCCGATTATTTTCAGTTTTTTTCCCATCTGAAGCCTAGCTCTTTCATAAGTCGTCGTAAACTTCATACCGAGCCATTAAATTTTTTATCTTCTTTAAATTTTTCGAACCCTTTGTACAGTACGTTGTTTCGCTACTTGTTATGTGGTTATAATGATTACATCTTTTTATTACAGATTGGTCGAAACTATCCATTCCGGTAACTTTCTTCTTCCCTGATCTTTTCTTACCCGGAATCTGAAACATGGCGAGCAAGCCAGAGCCCTTAGCTTCGTTAATAATGCACCTAACAGTACTCACTGATGTTTTTGTTGCTTCCGAAGTCTGTTTTACTTTTTCCATATTTTATAATATACTATACGTGATACTATACGCTGTCACACTCCACAAACCACATCTCCACAACATATGCCCCCTCAGGGGACCTACTCTTCTAACCACCCCCGTCGGTGGTATTCTGTCCCTCCCCGCTCCGGTCTTTCCTTCTGGGGTTGCCCTTAATAGAGTGTGAGTGCCTAATATGAGACGTAGCCTCCCATCTAAGTTGTGAAGGTGATGCCCCGGCATGGGGCCGGAGGCGGGCCCTGCCCTGACTTGCTGACTGCTGTCGAATATATACTGTAAATAGTAGTTGTAGTTATTTACTAGTGAATAAGTTTTAGTTAGTATAGAGAAGAAAAAGAAGAGGACCGCAGTCAGTGCCGGGTCGTGACCATCTCCGGACAGCATTCCGTCGCCCGAAACTAGCACGCTATATTTTGTATATGTATTTATGTGCCAATGTTCCCCCATTCCTTTAATAAATTGCACCCTGCATTATTTCACCCCTGCCCTGTGTCGCAGGGAGTATGACGATCCTGGTAGTCTACAAACCAGAATGCATTACTGCTGTAAAAACAGAAAGGTTGAGGAACTTACTAATTTTGTTCCCTACCCAAACGTCGGCAACAGTAGGAAGGGGATATTCGAACTACGCGCGGACTGGTGGATACGCTCACGGTCCTAAACCTGAGAGGACTTGCTAGCACTAGCCGTAGCAATGCTTAGCTGAATCTACCACCAAATCGGAGTTATGATCCACCGAGAAGCTCCAGCGAGAAATTTAGAGGACTATCGTGCCACGCCACTTTCTCGAGTAAACGTGTTAACAGATTCATCACGTCATACACAAAATTTTATTTTAGACGGATCTGAGAGAAAAAAAAGATCTTTTTAATGTCAGCTCTAATTTATTAAAGACACAAATTTTTCTTCACTTTTTTAATACAAACAGAGTTTCACATATTACTTTAATACTGTTGCGGTCAAGAGTTTGTATGCCTCAGTATCTACTTGCGTGATGTCTTCAGCTGCCTTGTTAGCATAGGACAGCCAAATACTGCCACTAGATCCTTGTTTATAAGCATCTATAACTGCCCTAGCGGCGGATTCAATCCTAGAAAAGGGATTGTGAGAGAATTTATTATATTTGAATATTTAATAAATTTAATTATTATATTGAGTCTTCAACTTTGTTCGATACTCACTACTCAATAAATGTAGGCTTGAGGATCTTACGCAAAAACAGTATTTCTACGTATTCTCCAAATGACTTTAGCTCCTTCAGTTAAATGTTCTCCATCATCTAGTAGTAATAATATCTTATAATAATAGTAATAAAATCATTTATTTCCTTAAATTTAGATTTTAATTGTTATAGGTAAAAAAATTGTAGACAAAAGGATGCTATAGGAAGTGCAATTGCATCGGATAGCAAGACAAACAGCCATTCCTTGTCTATTTTGTATGCATGTCAAGTCCAAAGTCTCATTATCACTATGTTTTGCGATTGTGAGATTAGAATCGACTCGTTCTACTATTTCTTAAGCGACCTTTACACATTACTAATCGAACGGCAACCCAAATTTATTGAGATTGTTTTTATTTAAAATAATATAAATGATTTCGTAAAATATATTTAAATTTCAGTAGTTTTCTCTCTCCGATTTAAACGAAGTTTTTCAGTATTCATAATTAGCCTTAGAGCTAGCTTTACTTTTGTCCGGGATATAACTTTAAAGGTTCACAGAGTCTGATTTCTACAACTTCATCAAAACTTCCCATGTTCTCAATCGCAATAAGACTAGTATCTGTCGCACCGAAACACATAGTTAATACACGAACTCCAGTCCTCGAGTAGTAATTGTCTGCCTGAAAAATGACAATAGTTGGCTTATTTAATTTGTTTATTAATGACTGTACAGATAATAATATTATAATTATTAAAATAACAGCTTCAAGTCCCTGTAAAGTTAGTTACGGATTAGATTGTACTTTTCGCAAAATTTAAGAGACCTAACATAGAAAAAAGGATTTTCTCCCTACAATTGCATCTTGCTTTAACGGATTGTTCGAATCCTTTCCTTTTTCCCCAGTCCTTTGATTTAGACCTATTTGTCTAAAGTCGACCCGAATTCAAAAGCATTATCACACACCATTGTTTTTATTTGTTACTGTTCACCTATTTCGATTTTTGAAGCTTTTTTGTGCTTTTGAATATTTTGATAGAAAGGTGAACAAGCTCATCACCCACCCGGTTTTAAATGTTAAGTTACCGGACGTCACTTCGTGAATTCTGCCCATCCACCTAGAAACTTGAGGTGTACATCTTGATTCTATGGATTACCATAGAATTATATTACTAAATTATTACTACCATTATTAAATGCAAAGTAATTTTTTTGCAGTTTGAATTTTTAGTAGGTACACGATGTTACTCCTTCATCGTGGAAATTAATCTATAGAATAAGTGAAGCAATATTTCATTACAAATTTAGTACTTCGAGTATATCAAGCCTTTTATCTTTTAGGCCACGATGATTTTATGACGAGATAAGCTTCGTACTATTGCGGGAACATTTAAATGGTTGTGAAATTTATATGGTGTTGCATAATTCGACATATTTTTTTTGTTTCAGATAAACCAAAATAAATCAAAACATACAAAATTCTATGGCAACAGTGTCATTTCATAATTAGCCGGGCGAATAAAGCTAGTAGACACTTAATCATACATATCAGTTCGCACGTTGTTTGTGAAAAAATATTCCTAATATTAGTTTTATCGACATTTCAAATAACACCGTAAGAATCATCAGCATTAGATAGTTTTAGCGTGTGATTACGATTTTCTATTCAGCTCATCGCCTTCTCGTGCGTAGGCAATGGTTAAATAAATTTGCAGTTCAACAAAAACATTCTGAATGATAGATAATATTACACAACTAATTTAAGATTATACCTAGTCAGGTCATAAATTCTGTCACATGTTTAATGTAAAATAATTGAAACAAGTTTATTCATTATGTAACCATTCATATACCAAAATGAACTTAACAAAACATAGATTCTTATGACACTAAAGTTTATTCAAAACGACCTCCGTAATTTTGAATACAGGCCTTCAATCTGCGCGGCCAGTCGTCTATCGCAGCACGAACGAGGTCCATGTCAATATCGGCGGCTGCCTTAATCAAGGATGTCTTGAGTGACTCCAAATTGCGATGAGGCTTTGAGCACGCCTTTTCCTCCAAGTGTTGCCATATCTTGTAATCTAACGGATTCAAATCTGGACTGGAGGAGGGCCAGTCTTCGTGCCGGATGAAGTCGATTTCACGCGCCGCCAGCCAGTCTTGTGTGCTCTTCGCTCTATGAGCTGGCACCGAATCTTGTTGGAATACCCAGTGCCTGTTATTGAACATGGTATGAGAAACAGGTTCCATAAGGTTCGTCAGGACTGTATTTTGATACACAACTGCATTCGTTTTTACACCTTTCTCACAAAAATGTACCTCTGTTAAGCCCCAATAAGAAACTCCCAACCATACCATGAGCGAGGATGGAAAATGACCTCGCTGGACATGCGGAATACGGTTGCTCGCTTCTTCACTACTGTGTGCATACACCTTATCATTTTGTTTGTTGTAGCTCTCTTCTACGGTAAAAAATTTTTCATCCGAAAAAAGAATTTCCCGATATTTTTTCCCGCGTACCGCTTCAACAAAGCGCGGCATCTCTTCAGTCTCAGGTCCATTAGACGAGCATTCAAACGATGTCCTGTTTTTCTTCGATATGCCCGAAGCCCTAAGTCTTCATTTAACACCCTTTTCACCGTGGTTCTGCTTAACTCCATCTGAAGGGCCAACAGTTTCTGCTTACGTTTGGGATTTCTTTGAATTCGCGCCTTCACAGCTTTTATCACTGCTGGAGTCCTAACAGACCGAGAGCGACCACTTCTTGACCTGTCATCTACACTAGAGTCTTCATTGTATCGTTTGATGGTACGATAAACGAATCTTTTGGTTATATTCAAATTTTTCAGTATGTTAAAATTTTGAATTGGCGCGTAACCGCAACGATGCAACGCAATAACTGCAACACGGTCTTCTTTAAGCGTCCACTCCATCTTTAAAAATGAGTAAAATTCTAAAAGTATACATTTTTATTTTCATGAACAATTCGAAATTCGAATTCAATAAACTTTTTTGTGGCCAGCATTCTAAAAGAAAAGTTTTTACTGTGTGACAATACTTATGACCTGACTAGTTATAATTAAAACTATATTATCGGCTTAATCTACAGTTTATTATTATCATTATTTTATTTCCGACATTTAGAATACTTAATGGTTTTCGTGTTTACCAACGACTGCTATATTTTGTATGTTATATAACCTTTGTTATCGTAATCCGTATTTATAAATTATACACTTCGAAGTGATAATAAATAACGTCAATAATAATGGCTTTGGTACGGCAATCGCTTTCAAAAACAAAGACGATGGACAGCACTTGTCATTTGTACATGATAACAAAAATCGCATCATCATAGGTTGTTTATAAATTAAAAAGAAATGTAGGTTTGTATGTTTGTTTATTCGTATTCTGTGCGTTCGCGTATTGTTTTCGCAAAAACTTTAAACCTAGTAAAAGGACAATGCCCAAAAGTGGGCCAACTTTATGTCATAACTATTTGTACTTAAAAAACTATGCCTTATTTTTTCACGTTGTTTAGTTTATGTATCAACATTTCTTTCAACCTGGCATTGTTTTACAAAAAAATAAATTACTTATTTGATAACATCCCAAAACTGAGTGCCATAGATTTTAAATTCGCAAATAGGCAAATAGGCAAAGGGCTTAGCCGATACAGCCTTATAGTAAACGTTTAAGCTGCCAAACCAAAGAGTTGTCTGTGACTTAAACAACAAATTAAAAAAATTTAGCTAATGGTTATAATTCAGACTTTTTAGTTTATTGAAGTGAAACTTCCTTATCGGCGTTGGAAAAAAATTTACCGTCACATTTTTCGGTTACGCGTCACTTTTTTCCGTTACGCGCCATCTGTTTTGTATTCATGTCTATGATAATAAAATCCTTTTGTTTAAACTTTATCTAATTTAACTTTTTTGTATTCATGTCTATGATAATAAAATCCTTTTGTGTAAACTTTATCTAATTTAACTTTATTTAACCAATTTCTAGAAAGTTGCATGTAGATCATTTTTCGAAAAATAAGGCCATAAAGAAGTTTCACTTCTTACGTGTGTACACTAGTACACGCACACATTTTTTTTTGTTCAATTCAATATTTATATATTGTAATAATAATTATTACTTAAAACCATGAATTATTGAATATTTTTAGATATTATTGATTCCATTAGTAAAAATCTCAATGGCCTACCATTACTCTATTCTTATTATATATGATCAGAGTGTTTTGGCAGCAACCCGAGTGAAGCGTCACTTGAAGTTTTATTTTAATGTTTTTTCTATAGTTTATTGTGATGTATAATATTTAAAATTGTGTGTTGTTTTGTGTATTAAATTGAGATATAATGTGTATTAAATAAAGAGGCATTGGAGTAAAACTGTGGCTATAATAATGCACTATATCGAACCATATTATATCCAACTGTATTGCATTTTCGTTTTACCATCGTACTTTATCAGGTTAAATCGGTCTCGCGTTGTATGAGGTCTTGCGTTGTATGAGGTCACGCGTTGTAGTAGGTCTTGCGTTGTATGAGGTTACGCTTTGTAGTAGGTCTCGCGTTGTATGAGGTCTCGCGTTTTTTTTTAATTGCCCCTACTGGTACTCATTTAACACCAGAGGAACAGTGAGTTCATCCACCCATCTAAGCTATAAAAAAAAACAACCACATTATTAATTATTACTTTATTTCTTCTATAAAAAACATTCAATTGAAAACGTGATCCGATAAAAGTTCATAAGCCTTTTTAACTGTATCAGTGATGTTCTTCGCCGGTTTGTTTTTTGTGATGATCCAAGTTTCGCCACTTTTAGCGTGCTCATAGGCCTCGACCAGACCTTTGGCTGCAGATTCCATCCTGGAACGTAGACACAGATTTGTCTGTATTTTTTTCGGAAGATTCATTAAATAAATGCAGCGTTTAATGGACTTCGGTTATAAGAACTAAGAGACTTAATATTCACATAATTGAGTCAAAATTGTTATTAGGAGCTTTCTCACCTCTCTCTCTCTCTCTCTCCCTCTCCCTCTCTTTCAGTAACGCTGCCCTTCAAACCTTTTTTATGTCACTAAAACTGTAACCATTAATACCCTGATAAAGTAACCCCTCCCCCATCAGCATCCCGTCCTCTACATATAGAATGTCTGAATCGGATACATGATTTTATCGTGTGAGGAAATGTTCATTGCACGTAGATAGTTACGTAGTAGAAAATATGTTTGGTAAATTGTAATGATACATGCTTGTAAATTTCAAAAAAGGAGAAGTAATTTAATACCCGTGTATAAATTGATGTACCTCAGTCAATAATAGAAAGCTAATGGATTAAGTTTTTTAGCACCCCTGTATAATATCATACAAAATGGCCCGCGCGGTCAAAGCACACCATTAATCGATGTCCCTGCGTTGAGGTAGGAAGGATAACCGCAGTCAACATTGCATCGTGACTCAAAGCTACCCCAAGGTCGCCTGACTGACAGAATCGTCGGCAAGCGACGAATGACTCATCGCGGATGGCTACTTATCAGACCACACAGGTACTGCCGCTGGTGTTTCTAGATATTCCGCTCAAAATCTGCCGGCCGATTCGGAGCGCATATAACACCAGTCACGAAGACTTGAGCGCAGCGATGCTTTGATGTTTTCGGTCGCAAGCCGGTTCGAAACGAGAAGAGCTCTCTTTTGTCTCTACGCTCTTTTTATATGGATAGTGGACTCAGAAAAATAAAGCATAGCCTTCCAGGTCTCTTCACTATTTCGTATCGAAGCCATGACAGTTGACAGCAGTCTGTTACTATTTTAGGACACAACATTGCTTCGCCCGGGCGGACTGCAAGGATATGCTAGGCAAGCGTCGCCACAACGCAATAATATTTCGGGTCAGGGCGTTCGTACAAGAACCATGTACAGTGCTATTGCTTATACATAGCTTAAGGATTGCAAGATGGTCATTCCAATAATCGAAACGGCCGTCGAGTCAACAGACATGACAACCTGAAAAAAGCCCACTGCGCAACACGAGGTAGGAATCTCAATTATAAATATGTATATTCCAAATTGTTCGCGTGTTGTGTATTGTGTTACAGATCAATCAAAAGCCCTGACGTACTTTTGCAATAGATATTTCTTTTTGATGAAATCGGCACAAGTGTCGTCTATTTCTTCATCAAAGCTGCCTAGTTTAGTTCCGCTCAATAGTGGAGTATCAGTCGCGCCAAAGCAAATACTCAGTACTCTGACGCCGCTTTTAGCGTAATGTTCTTCTAACTGTAAAACAAAAATTATGAAAATCATTATAGATCGAACTGAATTGTTTGCATCTGTACATTACAGATCCACAAAAATAGTTCAAGAGGTTTTGTCTTATCAACCTGCAACGAATGAGACAGAATTCATCCGAGGTCCACTTCCACGGTGAAGGAATAACACCGTGTAATAAATATCAAACCCGCAAAATTATAATTTGCGTAATTATTGGTGGTAGAACCTCTTATGAGTCCGCACGGGTAGGTACCACCACCCTGCTCGGGCAGCTGTTAGCAAATCCCACCCCTCTTTGCTGAGCCTTTGCTCGCCCACCTATTCTAGTGAAACTGATAAGGCCTTCGGATCACCATTAATCCTTAAATCATAAAAAACCTGCCTATTTCTGCCGTGAAGCAGTAATGCGTTTCGATTTGAAGGGTGGGGCAGCCGTTGTAACTATACTGAGACCTTAGAACTTATATCTCAAGGTGGGTGGCGGCATTTACGTTGTAGATATCTATGGGCTCCAGTAACCACTTAACACCAGGTGGACTGTGAGCTCGTCGACGTGGCTTTAAAAACTTTCATGAAATAAGTCGACTGGAAAGCTGCTTACCCCAATACAGTTGCTGAACTGCAGCACCGCACTCTTGGTCCCGAAATAAATCGGGAACAGATGAGATTGACATAACGCCGCCACTGAAGATATATTTAGAACAGTACCTCCTTTACCGCCATTCTGCTTTCCCATAATCTCTATAGCTTTCAGTGTACCAGTAACTAAAGCAGTCTGAAACGTTCAAAAATTACCATTAACTTAAATTTATTAAGAGGGAGGATTTTTTTAATTTTTGAAGCGCTACAGGATATTATTTGAAGAGCACATGGGTTTTTCAACGTAATTTTCATTATTGAACAAATAGATGGGTGCTACAAAGGAACACCGACAACTCAGAAATCTATACAACAATAAGAAATCTGAATATTATTATATAACCCAGGCTCAAATTGGAATGTTAATTATTTCGCAGTAGTAGTAACTGTAAAATCGCGTTTTTCATTGTCGTACTCTATTTCCGACTTATCAAATACTTTACAGTTATCACGGGTACAGATGACGGTCCGTAAAGTGTAGAGTAGCTTTAATTGTGCCTACGACCCGAGTAAACCGAAGAAAATATGATGGTATTGCAGAAAAAATATACATAATTGTGAATTTCTATTATAATATAACATAATAAAAGCCTAATATAAACCTTTACAGTTAATCCCCCTATAACACGATTGATAAGTTCCTACAAAGTCCTGTATTGTGCTAAATCGTGTTATAATAATTATCAGACTAGAAACCAGGACAAAAAGGAGTGTGTGATCATAATACATAATGTCATTTTCTAAATAATTTTAAACAAAAATCTCGTGTTGTATCGTGTTGTAAAAGTATCGTGTTTAAAGAGGGTTTTGGGGATTTTTTCTTTACCTGTTAGGTGGAACCATACTGTAAAATACCGTGTTATATGAGGGTTACCTGTGCTAAGAATAAAACTCACTTCCACACTCAATTCTTTTTCTTCACCTTATCCCACTAGGTGGGGTTGGCACAACTAATTTTTCTCTTCCATTCTCTTCTATCAGCCGTCAGCTCAACACACAATCCTCTCTCTCTCATATCCTTATTCACACACTCCATCCATGTCTTCTTCGGTCGACCTCTTTGTGCACTACTATTTCCATACATCTCCTAGTCATATGCATCTTCTCTCTACGCATCACATGTCCATACCACGCTAACCATTAGCTCTTTAATTTGTTGATTACTGTGGCTACTTTCACACCTCCTCTGATAATAATAGATAAGATTAAGAATAAAACTCACTGACCACATTTATATCGATTTGTTTTTTGTAAGATTTATAGCTGTCGTTCATGATCGCGGCATTGTTGATGACCACATCAAGATAGCCTTGTTCGTTTTTGACAGTATCGAATAATTCCAGAAAAAGTTCTTCGTCAGTTACGTCACATTTGTAGAACTTCACACTGTTGGGACCGTATTTTGTATTGAGCTCATTCTCAAGAGCTCTTCCGCAATCCTCGGCAACATCCAAAACAGCAACATGCTTTAAATAAGATTACGTAATTAAAAATTACAGAAAATATTTTACTTTAGTGTTATATTTTATAAGATTTTATTCTAATCTAATCGCGCGTTTTTTGTTGTAAAATACATTTTACTTGATGAATTACGTAATTAATTATGGTTGAATTAATTTTGTAATAATAAATTTCTGCTCACAAATTGTTTTAAAATTAATTTAATTACTGTACTCTACTGCTGCTTCTATCTATTTCATCGCTTACTTTTTCTAAATTATGCAAAGGATCGATACAATTAATGTAAGATAGCCTTTATTCTATTCTAATGAGAACAGAATAACAAATGGCTACCGAATTAGCGTGACACGTTACCCATGCATTAAAACATTTATATTCCTCCAGTGATCAAATGTTGTTGCCTTTGCCTATAGAAATATTCTACCTTGACACCTCGCTCCAACATAAGCCGGACAACTCCTTCGCCGATACCGCTTGCGGCACCAGTGATAAGCACAATTTTCCCTTTCCACGACTCCATCACACAGTGTTCAACGTAAAAATGTATTCAAACAACTATTAATTCGTTGTTCAGATAATATTTTATCTCCGAAAAATAAATATCAAAGCTTATTGGAATATATGGAATATGAAGCATTAGAACACTGTTATCGAGAATTGTGACTTACATAGTACATATAAGTCGCAGAATGTAAGCAGTATAAAGTCTTCGAATAATTTAGTATAACATGATGATGTCATTTGCATTTTTGGTTCATGTTAACAAAATAATAAACATATTTTTTTACAAAACGAAAACAACCGCAGAGCCGTCGAAATCAGTTAAATATGAATTTGTAAGAAAAATATCATCAAAAACAGCACCGATCGGATAGATCCGACATGACGACGGCGACTGTGGTTCGGTCGTCTGGATCGGTATGTAATTTGGAGTGGACTGGTATATGTAAAATTAAATTAATCCGTAAAAATCACTTTACGGAATAATCTTGCTATTTTTATTATTATTATTTCTTGTCCTGGGTCACGTTGGATGCAGGTGGCAACGGACCGGCCGCACTGGAGATCACTTGGAGAGGCCTATGTTCAGCAGTGGACAGTGGACAGGCTGAGATGATGATGATGATGATTTCACTATTTGGTTCCATCGTTTCGAATACTTTACAGTTTTCGTAGTCAAGTTCGCAAAAGTAGTTTAACTATATTAACTAAGACTCTCGAAAGCCGAAGAAAATATTACAAATTTTATTTATTTCAATAAATACTTCAACACTAAACGCACCGATGCCATTAGCACCGCCCATAACAATTACAATTTTGTCGTTTACTTCACTCATAATACCTTAAATATGACTACTGTAAAACGTTAGTAGCTATTTAAATAGTTATTGCAAAATACTCCACACTTTATATCTTATTTAAACAACTGTCACCACAAAAGTAGTGAAGTATTGAAAATAAATTTATTTACACCCTATTTACTTTTTGTTGTGAGATTGGAATGTAGACACAGACATTAATTCGAAGAAGAGGTTCTCAATCTGGGGAGTATACACTTATGAATTAGAATCTAACTCTTTTTGTTATCCTAAACCCTAACGGGACTTTTATGAGATGTTGTGACTATAGCCCTTAACTTTATTCATGACGTGGCAAAAACTTCTTTCAATTGGATGAACGGTTAGTTCTCCTCTTGATGTAGCCAATTTTTTTAAATCCAAAGAATTGACTGTCCTTCGACCCTACGTATCAGGTAGGGGTGGCATTACATTTTCTATGATTATGGTAGCAATTTAAGAGCCAGTAACATCCAGAAAAGACGTCCAAACTCCGAATGTATTCGATTTCCAAAACCGTTTTATAACTTCCATTCTCTGGTTTTTATAAGTTCCAGACATAAATTAGAAAAAAGACTCGTAAGGTTTAATTTCTCGTTTATTTATTTATACAATTAATAATTCCCTTCGGATATTATCGTGGCTACAAACGATTGTATTACGTTTACAAAATAACAATTAATTAATTTTGATATTGACTAAATATAAATATTGAAAGAAAGAGTTAAGTATTGTAAAGTTTTTCAAAATACCTAAACTAAACGCTCTGACAATATCTTATAGGCTTCGTTTACATTTGATGTGACATCGACCACTGGGTTATCTTTAGCTACGAGCCAGGTGCTACCCCTTTCACCTTTCTTGATTGCTTCTATCCCACCTTTGACTGCTGACTCTTTTCTGTTCATATTGAACATTAATTAACAAAAGAATTAAAAAAAGTTCCTGTGAAATAATAGATAGGTTAACCACTTGACACCAAGCAGTTTATTAGTGGACGTGAGCGTAGTTGAACCGGATTCAAGATTATGCAATATAAAAATAATTGGTGTCAAAACCTTGAAGTTTTAGCTCAGGTTTTAAAAGGTATTAGACTCGGGATCTCGAAGCCGGTACGGTCACATCTGTTGATACAAGTAACGAAGCATTATATTGCTGATATATTAATACAACATCAGCATTCTTGGAAAACTAAATTCATCTGGGCACTTAAGTCATACGCATACTTACGACTGCATGGGATATAAATCTATAATCTGTTGCATATCTTTGTTAATGTTTTCATCAAAACTTCTCAGGTTGTTGTAAATGCCAGTTTTCGTGATTCCAAAGCACACAGTTAGAATGCGCACTCCTGTTTTACTGTAATATTCTTCCCTCTACAATTACAAAAATCTTAATGAGTACAAAATTTAGAATTCTTACAATTTATTTTAATTGGTAAAATTTCCATAAGCAGGCCATGACTATTGCAAATTGAATTTTTAAATTGTAAATCACTTTAACTTTGTTTTTAAATGACAACAATTGTACAACACTGGAAGTGCTCACCCCAATGCAATTACTAAATTGCAACACAGCACCCTTTGTCCCCGTGTAAACAAATAAAGCTGGCGCATGCTGACACATACAACCAATAGATGAAAATATTAACAATCGTTCCTCCGTTACCGCCTTTGTCTGTGCGCATAAGTTCTAAGGATTTCAATGTTCCATTTACAAGAGCAATCTGGAATGCAATAATATTTTTTTCACTAATTGTTCGACTGTCGACAAGCTTTTACTTACATAAGGATCTTCTTCCTCATTTCTTCTTCGAACCGTATTCACGTTGTGGTTTGATTTAGTTTTACGATTAGTCCCTTTTTTTCTTTAATCGACTGACCTTGTTTGCATTAATTTTACATTTACATATAATCAACCGTACGTTGGTAAGGAGTGCTTCGACATACCGTGGTAATACTGCTACTATTTAATGATTATGGAGTAGTTAGAATTCGTGAAGATTGACGTCTCATAATGTATACATATTTGAAGATTATGCACATAGTTCGATCAGCTATCAGTACAATCCTGAAATATCCGGATGTTTTATTAATGTCGAGAGCTTAGGTCTTATAGTAAAATGATTCAATGGTCGAATAACTCGCATACCGTAAAATGAAATAGATATATAGAATAAAGATCACCATTAAAAAGGAGCAGATTATGGGCGCATATTTAACAACTGAAATCCACTTATCGCTAAGATATAAATCCAAGTGAAACAAAGTGCTAGATAATGCCTCAAGATAATGATAGTTCTTTCTATATGGAAAATTTAAATATCATAAATAATTTTATTGGAAAATTTCCAGCTATTAGCAAAATATTCAAATTTCGATAAGAAACTAAGCTGGCTATAAACGCGAAAACTGTAAAAGTATTTGAAGCATCAGAATAAATTGAAAAGTTTTTTTTTTTTTTATTGCCTTTGTAGGCATACGGCAACCTGATGGTGAGTGGTTACCGTCGCCCATGGACTTTAGCAATGCCAGGGGCAGAGCCAAGCCGCTGCCTACCGCTTAATACTCTCCATAAGCCTCGTTTGAAGAAGGACATGTCATAGCGCTCGGGAAACACCGTGGAGGGGAGCTCATTCCATAGCCGGATGGTACGTGGCAAAAAAGATCTCTGGAAACGCACTGTGGATGACCGCAGTGGCTCCAGGTAGTATGGAATAGAATAGATGCCTACGAATAAATAAATTATTTATTCTTAGATAGATGCCATTATACAGCGTTAACTTACATTTAATTATGTGTATGACTCTCGAAACACGAAGAAAAATCATATTGCATATTTGTTCGTTATTCATAAACTTAATTTATATCTCGTTTTGCATTTAGCATCTCCATAATACTTACGTAATTAACCTCAACTTCTTTTCTTATTGCTTTTGGATCTGATTCATTGGCTATCCCAGCATTATTAATAACTAGATCAATATATCCGATTTCTTTGACAATCCCAAAAAGTTCTTCATTGACAGTGACGTCACACTCTATGAATTTTACTTTAGAATTAACATATTCAGTCATCATTTTATCCTGAAGCATTTCACTCGCTTCGACATCTGTGTCCAAAATTGCAATAAACTGGAATATTCATAATTTTATCCCACTGATAAAATTATAAATTACTGAATTATTATATTTATAAATATTAAAAATGTATAAAAGTATTTTCGAGAAAATATTCCCTATATTATGGACTTGCAAATAAGTACTTTTGTATTTGCAAATAAAATATAATAAATAAAAGATAGTAAATTCCTTTAGTAAATGTTTAATAAATCACATTTAAATGCATTTTAATGATGTCAGTTTCAGGAAATTATTTAGTTCCATCTATAACAATAGCCTTAATATCTTCTTCGAGGAAATTTTGAACAAAGCTTTCTCCTATCCCATTAGCACCACCAGTAATAACCACCTTATCTTTTAAATCGTACATTTCAAGAATAGTTTATTCAAAAAATATATTGAAACTTTCGCTTTTTTCCCATTTAATTAGTTTGTGGATATCTATTCAAATACTAGTCATAGAACTAGAAATATACATCCTTGTCCCAAATACATTGATGGAATTTTTATAACACGTCTGTTGAGCGTACTTACAATGATACCTACTGATTTAATAGGATGATGTTAAAACGATAAAACATTTTTTAATCGTAATTATCGAACAATCACGAAGAACAAATTTTCAAGGAAAAATACTCGGTCCGGATTCTCTCGGCGTTAACTAAACAACACCACAAAGTAAAAAGAAGTAGCTTTTTTATTTTTTATATAGACAGCGAACAATGTGCAGGTCACAATGTGGATGCAGCCATGATGGGACATGAGGATTTCAATTCTATGTATAAAGCCTTGTTCGGACTAGGCGAGTATTTTAGTCGAGTACCGAGTAATTTAGTGGCTAAATGTGTCTGAACACCAAAAATTTAGTCGAGTAAGTTAGTAAATAATTTAGTCAAGTCAATCCATATTGTTCAATTTTTTCGGGCGAGTAGCGCCTCCCACCACGCGTCTTTGCTCACTGGCTCACTTTGTGTCATACATATTTGTGTCATAATTTAATTCGATTTCTAATATAAATAAAAGATGCTTAGATTTAGTAATAAGTAATTGTGCTTGTAAGGTTGTTCGTTCGTCCCTTCCTCTTGTATCTGAGGATGATCATCATCCAGCCTTAGATATTCAGATTCAGGGGTTAGACGTGAGACCCCTACGTTCTCCTGGCCGGTCCATATTGCTTTTTCATAAAAGTGACTACTCTATTATTAACGAGGAACTTTCGAAAATTGATTGGAAACAATCTTTTATGAATTTAGATGTCGACATGGCCGCGGGCAAGTTTCATGAAATCTTAGACAAGATTATTTCTGATAATGTGCCTGTGAAGGTCGTAAGAGGTAACTCCAATTTCCCTTACTGGTATTCCTCTGCTTTAATCAAGTTGATTAAAGAAAAAAGAAAATTTCACAGGAAATGGAAATGTTATGGTCGATTGGCCGACTATTCAAGTTTTTCTGTTCTTCGTGATAGACAAAAAGCCTTAAAAATTTGCTGTTACAATGCACACATAACAAAGTGTGAGGATGATATCTTGAAGTGCAGTAAGCAATTTTGGAGATTTGTTAAATCCAAGAGGAGTGCTGGGGATTTTCCTAACGAATTGTTCTTAAATGATAGGTGCTCATCTGATGGTTCTGAAATATGTAATTTATTTAATGTTCATTTTGGTTCTGCCTTTTTAACTAACAATACACAGTCAGCATCATCGTTAAGTTATACCCCTGCTTCTTACGACCTTAACTGTGTAGATATTTCTTCATTTTTTATTTCGGTGGGTAAAGTCAAGCAATATTTAAAAAATCTTGATATTTCCAAGGGTGCTGGTCCGGATGGTATTCCGCCTGTTTTTTTGCGACAATGTTACGCTCAGCTGTGTTACCCTTTGCATCTTCTTTTTAATCACTCATTATCAACTGGTGTTATGCCCCGTATTTGGAAGCGGTCGTTCGTGGTGCCAGTCTTTAAGAGCGGTGATAAACATAACATAGCTAACTACAGACCAATTTCTAAAATTTGTGCCATCCCTAAGATGTTTGAACGTATAGTTTATGATTTTTTATTTCCATTGATTAGGCCTCATATTATAGAGCAACAGCATGGTTTTATAAGCCATAGATCTACTGAGACAAACCTCTGTGAGTTTTTGGATTATGTATTGAGCTCCATGGAGGATGGTCATCAGGTTGATGTGGTGTACACGGATTATTCCAAAGCGTTCGATCGAATAAATTTTGACATCTTGATTGAGAAATTGCATGGACTTGGGGTCCACGGTGATTTGCTGCGATGGCTTGAGTCTTATGTTAGAGATCGCAGTCAGGCTGTGACTTTCAATGGTTTTTGTTCATCATTTGCACCTGTTCCCTCGGGAGTTCCTCAGGGCTCTCATCTCGGTCCTATGTTATTTAATATATATGTCAATGACGTTTCGAATGTTTTCAGGAAATCCAAATTCATTATGTACGCTGATGACAAAAAAGTATATAAAGTTATAAAGTCCTTAAACGACTGTTTGGAATTACAGGATGATTTGAACAACTTATTTGTTTACTGTCAAAATAACTTACTCACAGTGAATACTAATAAGTGTACTATTATAACATTCTCACGTGGAAGATCGAATATCTTGTATGACTATTCTATTAATGGTCAAACTTTGGTACGCACCACAGTTGTTCGTGATTTGGGTATTTATTTGGATTCCAGTTTGATTTTTGATTTTCATGTTAATGAAATAGTAAATAAGGCTTTTCGAATGTTAGGCTTCATACTTAGAGTTGGTAAAGACTTTAAAAGACCATCTACTTTGATTCTGTTGTACAACAGTTTTGTACGGTCTATATTGGAATATGGCTCCGTCACATGGAACCCCCAATATAATGTTTATATTCAGCGACTAGAAAGAGTCCAAAAAAAGTTTTTTAAGCATCTTTTATACCATTGTCGTCGCTTTAACTCTCCAGAACCGACAGAATTTGTCTCTCTAGTCGATCGCAGGCTACTGAGGGATCAAATGTTTTTATATAAAATAATAAATAACGAGATTGATTCTAGCTATCTACTTTCCAAAATTTCATTTAAATGTAGTCGTATTTCCGCGCGTTCTAAACAGACCTTCCACATGTCCACGGCTCGAACGAAATATGCTTCTAACTCTTTTGTCCGTAGATCTTGTAGGTTGTATGATGCTAAGTTCTCTAATGCTGATATCTTTTGCTTGTCACTTGTAGCATATAGAAAAGCTATTTTGGAGTATTTATAGGGTGATTTGGCCCGATAAGTGTTGTAGTTTTATAGTGTGAGTTAATGTATAAAATGATATGTGCGTATTGTGTTGCTTTTGTTTTTTTTTTTGTAATTTAAATTTCTAAATTTCTCTTCTTGTTCACTGTCTACTTATATGTGATTTTGATTGTGGAAACATATTTGGTTATTGTTTTAGCTATATTTTTTTAAATATTGTATGTTTTGTATTGTACTGTTTGTTTCCCAAATAAATAAATAAATAAATAAATAAATAAATAAATACTTTGTATCATAGTTCTATTAGGGTGTTAAAAACAACATATGTATTTATTTATATATTTATAAGATCATCACCAAAAAATATAGGTTAATAATTGTAATAATGTAATCTTGGGGTAAAATAGATATTCTTTCTATTAGGTCAAAACTAGGTCAGGCGCCAGGTCTTGGTTCAGTTGAAGCGGAGCTGGTATTTGTAATTTTTTCTTCGTTATCATAATCTTGACCATCATCAACATCACTGTTTTCATCACCCGAGTCGATAACATCGTGATGAGTCGAGATAGAGCTCATCGGTGTAAACTAGCGGACTTATTTCTTGTCTATATTTAATAAAAAAATTTAAGATATTCGATTCGTAGTAATCGAATGTTACTTTTTTCAATTACTACCTTCCGATTATTTTCTGTTTTTTTCCCATCTGAAGCCTAGCTAGTACGGAGTTTCGCTACTTGTTATGTGGTTACTATGATTACATCTTTTTATTACAGATTAGTCGAAACTATCCATTCCGGTAACTTTCTTCTTCCCTGATCTTTTCTTACCCGTAATCTGAAACTTGGCGAGCAAGCCAGAGCCCTTAACTTCGCTAATAATGCACCTAACACTACTCACTGATGTTTTTGTTGCTTCCGAAGTCTGTTTTACTTTTTCCATATCATTCTTTCTCGTTTTATAATGAAGCAATATACGTCGTACACAATTTTTCTAGCCTTTCTTTTTAATACTACACCAGTTTGTTGCGGCATAGTGTATTTTTTATAAAAAATCAACAAACACTCAACAAATAGCAAATGACAACAAAGTCAACAAGCAATTATAAAAAAAAACTTCAATGATTAATAACGATAAACTTTTTCCTGTACGCAAGTGTACTTTTGGGAGCAAGCGGAACCACGCGGAACGAAGATGCGGTGCGGAGTGAAAGGTTCGACTGATCTATCAATAACACGCTCGATACGATCTCCTCTGCCGTCGCGCTCCGCCCTCACCACCAAAGTGATCTAAAATTTGGTTCTGCGCAGTCAAGGTCATTTGCTCAAGAAGTTTGCCGGGTTACGCTGGCACACTCCACAAACCACACCTCCACAATATATGCCCCCTCAGGGGACCTACTCTTCTAACCACCCCCGTCGGTGGTATTCGGTTCCTCCCCGCTCCGGTCTTCCCCTTCTGGGGTTGCCCTTAATAGAGTGTGAGTGCCTAATATGAGACGCAGCCTCCCATCTAAGTTGTGAAGGTGATGCCCCGGCATGGGGCCGGAGGCGGGCCCTGCCCTGACTTGCTGACTGCTGTCGAATATAAATAGTAGTTGTAGTTATTTACTAGTGAATTAGTTTTAGTTAGTATAGAGAAGAAAAAGAAGAGGACCGCAGTCAGTGCCGGGTCGTGATCATCTCCGGACAGCACTCCGCCGCGCGAAACTAGCACGTTATATTTTGTATATGTATTTATGTGCCGATGTTCCCCCATTCTTTTAATAAATTGCACCCTGCATTTTTTCACCCCTGCCCTGTGTGGCAGGGAGTATGACGATCCTGGTAGTCTACAAACCAGAATGCATTTCTGCTGTAAAAACAGAAAGGTTGAGGAACTTACTAATTTTATTCCCTACCCAAACGTCGGCAACAGTAGGAAGGGGATATTCGAACTACGCGCGGACTGGTGGATACGCTCACGGGGCTAAACCTGAGAGGACTTGCTAGCACTAGCCGTAGCAATGCTTCGCTGAATCTACCACCAAATCGGAGTTATGATCCACCGAGAAGCTCCAGCGAGAAACTTAGAGGACTATCGTGCCACGCCACTTTCTCGAGTAAACGTGTTAACAGATTCATCACGTCATAACAAAATTTTATTTTAGACAGATCTGAGAGAAAAAAAAGAACTTTTTAATGTCAGCTCTAATTTATTAAAGACACATAAATTTTTCTTCACTTTATTAATATAAACAGAGTTTCACATATTACTTTAATACTGTTGCGGTCAAGAGTTTGTACGCCTCAGTATGTACGTGCGTGATGTCTTCAGCTGCCTTGTTAGCATTGGCCAGCCAAATACTGCCACTAGATCCTTGTTTATAAGCATCTATAACTGCCCTAGCGGCGGATTCAATCCTAGAAAAGGGATACAGAGTGAATTTATTATATTTGAATATTTAATAAATTTAATTATTATATTGAGTCTTCAACTTTGTTCGATAGTCACTACTCAATAAATGTAGGCTTGAGGATCTTACGCAAAAACAATATTTCTACGTATTCTCCAAATGACTTTAGCTCCTTCAGTTAAATGTTCTCCATCATCTAGTAGTAATAATATCTTATAATAATAGTAATAAAATCATTTATTTCCTTAAATTTAGATTTTAATTATTATAGGTAAAAAAATTGTAGACAAAAGGATGCTATAGGAAGTGCAATTGCATCGGATAGCAAGACAAACAGCCATTCCTTATCTATTTTGTTTGCATGTCAAGTCCAAAGTCTCATTATCACTATATTTTGCGATTGTGAGATTAGAATCGACTCGTTCTATTATGTCTTAAGCGACCTTTACAGATTACTTATCGAACGGCAACCCAAATTTATTGACATTTTTTTTATTTAAAATAATATAAATGATTTCGTAAAATATATTTAAAGGGGATGGCCCATTTTAGGCCCAAAGCGGACAATAGATTATAGAAAAAATACTTAGTGCATTAATTTTGTCATAAATAAATATGCATTTACTTTCTTGCAAATAAGCGAAACTATAGTTTACAATAAGTAGTTTAAAAAAAGTAACTCTATTGAAAAAACAAGGATTTTTATTTTTGCGGGAAAAATATTGCCAGCTTCAAATCCTTTTACGTATGAAGTAAATATTTTGAGTATATAAATAAAACATATAAATAAATCATTTTAAGTATTATCATTAATCAAACGATTTTAATGGATTTTATGCACATAAAATAACATCGAAGACATACCCATTGGACTTTAACTTGTAACTATACTTGAGACCTTAGAACTTATATCTCAAGATGGGTGGCGCATTTACGTTGTAGATGTATGTGGGCTCGAGTAACCACTTAGCAACACCAGGGTGGCTGTGAGCTCGCCCACCCATCTAAGCAATAAAAAAACTTTACTAGTATTGTTATTTAAATATGTACAACAAAAACAAAAACATAAAAAATAATGTGTACTCGTAAAAAAAAGATTAAGATATAAATCAATTATCGGTTATTAAAAAAAAAAATCGATATATGAATTTCATGTAATTATTTTTCTTTATACTGACAACACTGAATTTAATCTGACTGACTGATACTTCGCTTGCTGCCTGTGGTGTTGTGCTTGCGTACAAAATAGATGTGTTTTGATTTTTCTTCGATTTATTTTACTTTTATCAATAACGTTTCATACTACGACTAAAAAACATTGTGTGAATTGTGGTTTTACCCTGACCGAGATTTAAAACCGTGTATATGCTCTCCTTTGCTATTTTTAGATGATACTAATTGTGTATGAAGATGAAGAATATATAGATATTTAAAGAATTAAGTGTGTTTTTATACCCTATTGGATAAAAATACATTAGGAACATCTTAAACATTAAGAAAAGAAAAGTTCTTGAAGTATCTCACAATCCGACACTTATTTATATAGAAAATTAACCTCAAAACGAGTTTTTATTTTTATTATATTTTTTATAATAGTGGCGTCAATTTCAATATATTTTTTAGATATCCAATACATTTAAGAATTTGAATCAGTACATTTTTATAGTAATATTTGATGTCCATCTTGGGCCTAGCACACTATGGAGAGTGGGCAATCCCCTTTCAGTAGTTTTCTCTCTCCGATTTAAAAGTTTTTCAGTATTCATAATTAGCCTTAGAGCTAGCTTTACTTTTGTCCGGGATATAACTTAAAAGGTTCACCGAGTCTGGTTTCTACAACTTCATCGAAACTGTCCATGTTTTCAATCGCAATAAAAACAATATTTGTCGCACCGAAGCACATAGCTAATACACGAACTCTAATTAGCCTTAGAACTAGCCTTACTTTTGTCCGGGATATAACTTTAAAGGTTCACCGAGTTTGGTTTCTATAACTTCATCGAAACTTCCCATGTTCTCAATCGCAATAAGACTAGTATCTGTCGCACCGAAACACATAGTTAATACACGAACTCCAGTCCTCGAGTAGTAATCGTCTGCCTGAAAAATTACAATAGTTGGCTTATTTAATTTGTTTATTAATGACTGTACAGATAATAACATTATAATTATTAAAATAACAGCTTCAAGTCCCTGTAAAGTTAGTTATGGATTGGATTGTACTTTTCGCAAAATTTAAGACCTAACATAGAAAAAAGGATTTTCTCCCTACAATTGCATCTTGCTTTAACGGATTGTTCGAATCCTTTCCTTTGTCCCCAGTCCTTTGATTTAGACCTATTTGTCTAAAGTCGACCAGAATTTAAAAGCATTATCATACACCATTTTTTTATTTGTTACTGTTCACCTATTTCGATTTTTGAAGCTTTTTTGTGCTTTTGAATCTTTTGATAGAAAGGTGAACAAGCTCATCACCCACCCGGTTTTAAATGTTACGTTACCGGACGTCATTTCGTGAATTCTGCCCATCCACCTAGAAACTTGAGGTGTATGTCTTGATACTATGGATTACCATAGAATTATATTACTAAATTATTACTACCATTATTAAATGCAAAGTAATTTTTTGGAAGTTTGAATTTTTAGTAGGTACACGATGTTACTCCTTCATCGTGAAAATTAATCTATAGAATAAGTGAAGCAATATTTCATTACAAATTTAGTACTTCAAGTATATCAAGCCTTTTATCTTTTAGGCCACGATGATTTTTTTACGAGATAAGCTTCGTACTATTGCGGGAACATTTAAATGATTGTGAAATTTATATGGTGTTGCATAATTCGACATATTTTTTTTTTGTTTCAGATAAACCAAAATAAATCAAAACACAAAATTCTATGGCAACAGTGTCAGTTCATAATTAGACGGGCGAATAAAGCTAGTAGACACTTAATCGTACATTTCAATTTGCACGTTGTTTGTGAAAAAATATTCCTAATATCAGTTTTATCGACATTTCAAATAACACCGTAACAATCTGCAGCATTAGATAGTTTTAGCGTGTGATTACGATTTTCTATTCAGCTCATCGCCTTCTCGTGCGTAGGGAATGGTTAAATAAATTTGCAGTTCAACAACAACATTCTGAATGTTAGATAACATAACACAACTAATTTAAGATTATATAATTACAACTATATTATCGGTTTAATCTATAGTTTATTATTGTTATTATTTTATTTACGAAGTATCAAATACTTAATAGTTTTCGTGTTTACCAACGACTGTTATATTTTGTATGTTATATAACTTTATTATCGTAATCCGCATTTATAAATTATACACCTCGAAGTGATAATAACGTCAATAAGAATGGCTTTGGTACGGTAATCGCTTTCAAAAACAAAGACGATGGACAGCACTTGCCATTCGTACATGATAACAAAAATCGCATCATCATAGGTTGTTTATAATTTAAAAATAAATGTAGGTTTGTATGTTTGTTTATTCGTATTCTGTGCGTTCGCGTATTGTTTTCGCAAAAACTTTAAACCTATTAAAAAGTATGATACAGCCGCAAGAAAACTATCCCTCTTGTCACGGTAAGTAATAGGTACATAGGATATTGCTGGAGTAATTTAAAACGAAACCACAACGGTAAATGTATTAGTAAATCAGCGAGATTTATACTTACGCCCAAACATACACTAAACTGCATCACGGCACTCTTAGTGGCATTGTAAATGGGTGTAAAAGGTAATGGACAAAGAGCTGCAATTGAAGACATATTGATTATAGCGCCACCTTTGCCCCCTTTGTTTTTCCTCATCAAATCAAGGGCTTTTAATGAGCCAGTGATCACAGCGGCCTGAAAGTAGAGAATTTACATAGTGCGGACTTCATACTCATTTGCCCATAGATCCAACACACTGGGGTTTCCGCTGGAACTCCTCAGTGGGTCGCGGTTTCGATTCGGTGGTATATTCATCGAAGCACTGCTTCTGCTAGAGCTAGTTTATCAAGTTTTCTCAGGTTGAGCCCCGTGAGCTTACCTACCCGTCCGCGAGTAGTTGGAATAGCCCCTACCGACGAATTGATAGGAAAAAGTAAACAAAAATATTTGGCTTTCAGCAGTTTGGGAACCCATCAAGACAATAATGGGAATTAAAACTACTTGTACGGTTTAACTTCACGTTTATTATTGTATTTATATCGTCTTTTCGCATTAAAAGTGTACAATTTCCAAAAATATTCGAAATTGCGTTAATATACGTAAACATTTGATATCACCAGTATTTTTCTCATAAATACTGTCAAAAGAGCGTAATTTATTTATTTTTTTAGTTTACATAGGTTTTGACTACTATTAACAAAATTAAAATATACCCCTATCTTACTTTAAAAGACAGATGACGTAACTGGTAAAGAATAAAAAAATAAAAGTAATTAATATTAAAAATATCAAATGTTAAACCTTTAAAACACTCTCCTGTAAAATTAGTAAGTTTTGAGATTATACAGTTTTAATGCGAGAAGACGATATTACGAGTATTTGCGACATTTCGAACAGTTTTCGTAGACCTGAAATTTTCGAAAGGTTCGAAATATGTGTAATGGCAAGTTATTATCATCATTAGAATGCGAGATTAAGCCGTACAAAAAGTTTTACCATTATTCGTGACCCGCGAATAATGTACCGAAAAAAATATAATTATACGATTTTTTCCTGAATAAATTCAAAATTTCACTTGTGACATATAAATAAATGATATTAATATATTTTTTGTTCACAACACTCTGATAGAATGCATAAGTTAGCTCACCACATTAATATCGATTTGTTTTCTGTAGGTCTTCAAGCTGTCATTTAGTATAGCAGCGTTGTTGAGAACAACATATTCGTTGTTTTTGTCCGATAAAATAGCTTCGAAGGCTGCCACTAGGCTTTCGTGATTAGCAACATCGCATTTAATGAATTTCACTTTTCCAACTCCGTGTTTGGCGTTCAGTTCGTCTTGAAGCGATTTCGCGTTTGCTTCGTTGATGTCCAATATATTAATTTCCTGACAAACAAAATTAGAATCACCTAAATTTATAGGATCTGTCTTTTTCATGGGTACCTCAAATATGATTGATGATTTCTTGTTCTCTTGTTTTTCGTATAGTTTTGTGCTATTTTACGATTACTATTTAATTAACAAATTTGTTTGAACGGTTATTATGATAGGGTTGTGGTATTAAATAAAGATGTTTTGAAGTCGTCGTGGCCTTAAGGATAAGACGTCCGGTGCATTCGTTGTTGCGATGCACCGGTGTTCGAATCCCGCGGGCGGGTACCAATTTTTCGAATGAAATACGTACTCAACAAATGTTCACGATTGACTTCCACGGTGAAGGAATAACATCGTGTAATAAAAATCAAACCCGCAAAATTATAATTTGCGTAACCACTGGTGGTAGGACCTATTGTGAGTCCGCACGGGTAGGTACCACCGCCCTGCCTATTTCTGCCGTGAAGCAGTAATGCGTTTCGGTTTGAAGGGTGGGGTAGCCGTTGTAACTATACTGAGACCTTAGAACTTATATCTCAAGGTGGGTGGCGCATTTACGTTGTAGACGTCTATGGGCTCCAGTAACCACTTAACACCAGGTGGGCTGTGAGCTCGTCCACCTATCTAAGCAATAAAAAAAAAAAAAAAAAAAAGTTAGGTGTTCTAAAATTCCAATTTAAACATAAAAAAAATTCATCACATAAATTGTGTGTGTGTACTAATAAAATTTAGATGAAAAAAAAGAAGGTTTTTTTAAAATACAATTTCTAACATAAACATTAATTAATAGAGTTTACCTTTGCCCCTTCCTCGAGTGCAATCCTGACTACATGAGATCCGATCCCATTGCCCCCTCCAGTAATCAGAACAACTTTATCTTTCCAGTCATATGTCATGATTATTTTTAATGTATTCAATGCAAGAGGCTATTCCACAAACTGCGAGGCAAACTTTTTAAAAGTAGGACACTTATATATTTTTTTATCTAAACTTGATAACTGTACTTACGCGTAGATTAAAGAACGCCCATTATCAATCATTTTCGTACGTACTAAGTATAAGAAATAAAAACAAAACGCGGTTTTAAATGAAGTCCGAATTCCAATTCAAAATCATTGATCTCAATTCGGATGTCATTGAACATTGTTATCTTAATATAAATAAAGAAATAACCGCTTTTTACTACATACTTTTCTGGTCGCTAGCTAAGGCTGCAGAAGGTAACTTCTGCAGGTCTAGCCTTCCACCACTGCGTAAGTCCAATGACAGTCTGGCTCATAGTGCGAAGGAGAAGGCTGACCTTCTGGTCAAGCTCTTTGCCTCATACTCGACTTTGGATGACGGAGGAGCCACGCCGCCCAACATCTCCCGGTGTGACAGCTCCATGCCTGAGATTCGCATCACACAGCGTGCAGTCAGGCAGGAGCTTCGGCTTCTTGATGTCCATAAGTCGAGTGGGCCAGATTGCATCCCCGCAGTGGTTCTAAAAACATGCGCCCCTGAATTGACACCCGCGCTAACGCGTCTATATCGCCTCTCGTACAATACGAACAGGGTTCCGTCTTCATGGAAGACTGCTCATGTCCACCCCATCCCCAAGAAGGGTGACCGGTCGGACCCCTCGAATTACAGACCTATCGCGATAACTTCCTTGCTTTCCAAGGTGATGGAGCGAATCATAAACATCCAACTTCTTAAGTATCTTGAGGATCGCCAGCTGATCAGTGACCGGCAGTACGGTTTCCGTCATGGTCGCTCAGCTGGCGATCTTCTTGTATACCTCACACATAAATGGGCTGAAGCCTTGGAAAGCAAGGGCGAGGCTCTCGCTGTGAGCCTTGACATCGCGAAGGCCTTCGACAGGGTCTGGCATAGGGCACTTCTATCGAAGCTTCCAGCATACGGGATCCCTGAGGGACTCTGCAAGTGGATCGCTAGCTTTTTGGATGGACGGAGCATCGCAGTTGTCGTCGACGGCTGCTGCTCCGATACCATGACCATCAACGCTGGTGTTCCACAAGGTTCGGTGCTCTCCCCCACGCTTTTCATACTGCATATCATATGACATATCAATGACATGCTATCTATTGATGGCATGCATTGCTATGCGGATGACAGCACGGGGGATGCGCGATATATCGGCCATCAGAGTCTCTCTCGAAGCGTTGTACACGAGAGGCGATTAAAACTTGTGTCTGAAGTGGAGAACTCTCTGGGGCGGGTCTCCAAGTGGGGTGAACTGAATTCAGTTCAGTTCAACCCATTGAAGACACAGGTTTGCGCGTTCACTGCGAAGAAGGACCCTTTTGTCATGGCGCCGGAATTTCAAGGAGTATCCCTGCAGCTTTCCGCGAGTATCGGGATTCTGGGGGTCGATATTTCGAGCGATGTCCAGTTTCGGAGTCATTTGGAAGGTAAAGCCAAATTGGCCTCTAAAATGTTGGGAGTTCTCAACAGAGCGAAGCGGTATTTCACGCCTGGACAGAGACTTGCGCTTTATAAAGCGCAGGTCCGACCTCGCGTGGAGTACTGCTCTCACCTCTGGGCCGGGGCTCCCAAATACCAGCTACTTCCATTTGACTCCATACAGAAACGGGCTGTTCGGATGGTCGATAGTCCTGCTCTCGCGGATCGCTTGGAACCTCTGGGTCTACGGAGGGACTTCGGTTCTCTCTGTGTTTTATACCGCATGGTCCATGGGGAATGCTCTGAGGAATTATTCGAGATGATTCCTTCATCTCCTTTTTATCATCGCACCTCCCGCCATCGGAGCAGAGTTCATCCATATTATCTGGAACCGCTGCGTTCATCGACAGTGCGTTTCCAAAGATCTTTTTTGCCACGTACCATCCGGCTTTGGAATGAACTCCCCTCCACGGTGTTTTCCGAGCGCTATGACATGTCCTTCTTCAAACGAGGCTTGCGGAGAGTTCTTTATGGTAGGCAGCGGCTTGGCTCTGCCCCTGGCATTGCTGACGTCCATGAGCGACGGTGACCACTTACCATCAGGTGGGCCGTAGGCTCGTCTGCCTACAAAGGCAATAAAAAAAAAAAAAAAAAAAAAAAAAAACATGCATATGAATATATATACGGTACATACACCAAAATAACATTTTTTACAATTTTTGTCTGTCTGTCAGTCTGTCTGTTTTTCTGTTTTTCCGGCTAATCTCTGAAACCGCTGGACCGATTTTAACGACACTTTCACTGATAGGTAGCTGATGATATAAGGAGTAACTTAGGTTACTTTTTTAGATTAGCTTCGCCCCGCGGCGTGACCCGCGGTACGACAATAATCGCAGGTAACATCGCGGGACTCAGCTATCAATAATAAAATGTAATGTTTCCGAAGCGAAGCGATATCAATGTAATATGTAATACTAGCGTGTAATACTACTATTTAATTGTACGTAGTCATAAGCGAATGACTATTTTACTCTACAAATGTAAACTTTGACTTTGACTTTTTTACGTTGTACGAGGGTCTGCGTTGGACGAGGTCACGCGTTGTAGTAGGTCTCGCGTTGTATGAAGTCTCGCGTTGTATGAGGTCACGCGTTGTAGTAGGTCTGGCGTTGTATGAGGTCCCGTGTTGTACGAGGCCTCGCTATGTATGAGGTCTCGCGTTGTATGAGGTCTCGCGTTGTATAAGATCACGAGTTGTATGAGGTCCCGCGTTGGACGAGGTCCCCCATTGTATGTGATCTCGCGTTGTATGAGGTCTCGCGTTGTATGAGGTCTCGCGTTGTTTTAGGTCCCGCGTTGTATGAGGTCTCGCGTTGTATGAGGTCACGCGTTGTATGAGGTACCGCGTTGTATGAGGTCCCGCGTTGTATGAAGTCCCGTGTTGTAGTAGGTCTCGCGTTGTATGAGGTCCCACGTTGTATGAGGTCTCGCGTTGTACGAGGTCACGCGTTGTATGAGGTACCGCGTTGTATGAGGTCCCGCGTTGTATGAAGTCCCGTGTTGTAGTAGGTCTCGCGTTGTATGAGGTCCCACGTTGTATGAGGTCTCGCGTTGTACGAGGTCACGCGTTATATGAGGTCCCACGTTGTAGTAGGTCAGACGTTGAGGTTGCAATCGTGAAAATTCATATCATCTCTAAAAGTAAGTTTAGGAAAGTGGAAAGAGTCGTCGTGGCCTAAAGGATGAGACGCCCGATGCATTCGTATGTAGCGATGCAACTGTATTCGAATCCTGCAGGCGGGTGGGTACCTACCAATTTTTCCAATGAAATACGTACTTAACAAACGTTAGCTTTTGATTGCCAAAGAAAAACATCAATCATCAAACCCGTAAAATCGTAATTAGCGTAATTACTAGTAGTATTGGATCCGCACGGGTAAGTACCACCACCCTACCTATTTCGTTTTGATGGATTCTACTGTAAAAACTGAGACTTAGTACTCATGTCTCAAGGTGGATGGAGGCATCCAGTAATAATTTAACACCATACGGGCAGTGAGCCGTCTAAGTTATAAAAAAAATACAACCACATTATTAATTATTACTTTATTTCTTCTTTAATAGTACATTGTGTATTGGCAAACACGCGGGATGAGATGTCCTACTTTTTTCCCGCGGTCCACGTACTATTTTTTCTCCTACCAGGCCGAAAGTTCGACATTGTAAAAAACTTAGCACCCGTGGAGTACCGAGCCGGGGTCCAGGGGCGATGCCCTGTCGGGGGGCAAGGGGGGCGTGCCTTTTGTTTATTTCACTTTTACACTAAACATAATATTGCAAATTACCCGAGCGCAAAAATGGCGGAGAATTTTAGGTGCGTGAGAGCAGACGTAGAGACTAACGCGCATGCGCATTTGTCAGTACCCAAGGAGAATAAGTTAAACTTTCTTCCCTGTATAGCGGGACGAAAACCGAACTTTCAGCGTAGGTAGGAGAAAAAAAACATTCAATTGAAAACGTGATACGATAAAAGTTCATAAGACTTTTTAACTGTATCAGTGATGTTCTTTGCCGGTTTGTTTGTTGTGATGATCCAAGTGTCGCCACTTTTAGCATGCTCATAGGCCTCGACCAGACCTTTGGCTGCAGATTCCATCCTGGAACGTAGACAAAGAATTGTCTGTATTTTTTTCGGAGGATTTGTTAAATAAATGCAGCGTTTAATGGACTTCGGTTATAAGAACTAAGAGACTTAATATTCACATAATTGAGTAAATTTTTTTATTAGGAGCTTACTCACCCCTCTCTCTCTCTCTCTCTCTCTCTCTCTCTCTCTCTCTCTCTCTCTCTCTCTCTCTCTCTCTCTCTCTCTCTCTCTCTCTCCCTCTCCCTCTACCTCTACCTCTACCTCTCCCTCTCCCTCTCCCTCTACCTCTACCTCTACCTCTACCTCTACCTCTACCTCTACCTCTACCTCTACCTCTACCTCTACCTCTACCTCTACCTCTACCTCTACCTCTACCTCTACCTCTACCTCTACCTCTACCTCTACCTCTACCTCTACCTCTACCTCTACCTCTCCCTCTCCCTCTATCTCTCAGTAAAGCTACCCTTTAAACCTTTTTTATGTCACTAAAACCGTAACCATCAATACCCTGATAGAGTAACCCCTCCCCCACCAGCATCTCGTCTTCTCCATATAGAATGTCTGAATCGGATACATGATTTTATCGTGTGAGGAAATTTTCATACATTGCACGTAGACAGTTTAGTAGTAGAAGATATTTTTGGTAAAATGAAATGATACAATCATGCTTGTATATTTCAAAAAAGGAGAAGTAATTTAATATCCTTGTATAAATTGATGTACTTATTATACTTCTAAGTCAATAATAGAAAGCTAATGGGTTAAGTTTTTTAGCCCCCCTGTGTAATATCATACAAAATGGCCCGCGTGGTAGCACCGCACAAGGTATGTCAAAGCACACCATTAATCGCACACCATAATGCTTTGATGTTTTCGGTCGCCCCAAGCCGGTTCGAAACGAGAAAAGCTCTCTTTCGTCGCTACGGTCTTTTTGTGTGGATAGTGGATTCGGAGAAATCGAGCATAACCTTCTAGGTCTCGTCGCTATTTCGTATCGAAGCCATGACAGTTGACAGCAGTCCGGTCCTATTTTAGGACACAACATTGTTTCGCCCAGGCGAACTGCAAGATTATGCTAGGCAAGCGTCACCACAACGCAACAATATTTCGGGTTAGGGCGTTCGTACACGAACCACGTACATTGCTATAGCTTATATAATATAAGGGATGCAAGATGGAAGACATGACAACCAGTAAAAGGCCCACTGCGCAACACTAGGTTCAAGTCTCATTTATATATATATATATATATATATATATATATATTTCAAATTGTTCACGTGTTGTATATGGTGTTAAAGATTAATCAAACAAGCCCTGACGTACTTTTGAATAGGATAATTCTTTTGGATGGCCTCAACACAAGTGCCGTCTATTTCTTCATCAAAGCTGCCTAGTTTAGTTCCGTTCAATAGTGGAGTATCAGTCGCGCCAAAGCAAATACTCAGTACTCGGACGCCGCTTTTAGCGTAATGTTCTTCTAACTGTAAAACAAAAATTATGAAAATAAATTATAGATCGAATCGAATTATAGATCGAACTGAATTGTTTGCATCTGTACATTGAGATCCACAAAAAAAGTTCAAGATGTGTTGTCTTCTCAACCTGCAACGAATGAGGCAGAATTCATCCGAGGTCCACTTCCACGGTGAAGGAATAATAACGTGTAATAAATATCAAACCAGCAAAATTATAATTTTGCGTAATTACTGGTGGTAGAACCTCTTGTGAGTCCGCACGGGTAGGTACCACCACCCCGCCTATTTCTGCCGGGAAGCAGTAATGCGTTTCGGTTTGAAGGGTGGGGCAGCCGTTGTAACTATACTAAGACCTTAGAACTTATATCTTAAGGTGGGTGGCCCATTTACGTTGTAGATGTCTATAGGCTCCAGTAACTGGGTAGTTCTTTTGACGTTCAACAAGTATGTACTTTCATTTATGTTGAATAAAACTTTTTTGATTTGATTTGATTTGATTTAACCACTTAACACCAGGTGGGCTGTGAGCTCGTCCACCCACCTAAGCAATAAAAAAATAAAAAAGATGTCTTAATATATAAAGACAATAATTGTGCAATTTATTACTTTGCGGGTACTATTCTTAATACATTTTATTCCTTAATCTTTGGTGCCATTGATGAATAAAAATCGGCGATAAGTCACACGAAGTCATCTACCCTCAAACTAGGATTCCCTGTATTATGAAAACTGAGACAGATATGAGACAGATATATATAACCGTATAAGTTTAAAAATATACAATAAATAACCAGACAATGAGCAAAGCAACCTGTTGATCACAATGACATGAATGTTTGCCCGATGCTGGTATCGAACTCAAGCCCTCGTCCCAAAAGTCAGGGGTGTTAATCACTGCACCACCGAGTCGATCAACTAATACGAGTACGAGTTAGCTTTAAAAGCTTTCATGAAATAAGTCGACTGAAAAGCTCCTTACCCCAATACAGTTGCTGAACTGCAGCACCGCACTCTTGGTCCCGAAATAAATCGGGAACAGATGAGATTGACATAACGCTGCCACTGAAGATATATTTAGAACAGTACCTCCTTTACCGCCATTCTGCTTTCCCATAATCTCTATAGCTTTCAGTGTACCAGTAACTAAAGCAGTCTGAAACGTTCAAAAATTACCATTAACTTACATTTGTTAAGAGGGAGGATTTTTTAAACTTTTTGAAGCGCTATAGGATAAATTATTTGGAGAGTACATGGGTTTTTCAACGTAATGTTCATTATTGAACCAATAGATAGGTGCGCTACAAAGGAACGCCGACAACACAGAAATCTATACAACAATAATAAATCTGTATATTATTTCGATTAGAAATCCAATATTATTGAGACAGGTATACTTAACACAAAATATATTACACGCAAAGAACCCAGAGTATTGTATATTCAATATGAAGTACTGTGTATTTGTTTAACACAGAAATTTCTTTCATTGGACAACGTTTTTATCTACCGTGATAGAAGTCTAGATAATATTTAGATTTTTATGATTTCAGTGTTCACGTTTATTGACGTAGATGGGTAAATTATATAACTCAGGCTCAAATCGGAATATTGATTATTTCACAGTAGAAATAGGCAAAAAGGTAAAGAGAAAACCGAAGAAAATATTATAATAAAATATTATGATGGTATTAGAGACAAATTACACATCATTGTGGATTTCGATTATAATATAACATAATAAAAGGTTAATATATGCCTTTACAGTTAACCCCCTATAACACGATTGATAGGTTCCTAAAAGTCATGTGGTGTGTGTGTGTGTGTTTGGTTTTTTTTCTTCTACCTATGCTGATAATCTTGAGAGGCTATTTCAGCGTAACCTTAAATAGTAGGTGAGCTCGTGGGACTCAAACCTGACGACGTTACTAACACTAACCCTAGCAAGAGCCGTCCTTTATAGAATGTACCACCGGATCGGAAACGCGACCCACTGAGAAGATCTGACGAGAAACTCAGTGGGCTGTGTCTGTAGGTTGATAGCATAGCATAGGTCGTGACGGGGCGTATGCAAGTTTTGTAGAGTGTCACCTTACTTCTACGGGACAATTTACTTCGTATGCAAATCATCGGATAGTATGAAGGCGGCACGGGCGCGTACCGTCTTTAGGTGGGGGCAGAATGTCATCCCTCTATCGAGGGTGACGCCTAAGTATTTGACTTTCAGGGCCCACGGTATGGGTTGGTCGTACATCATGATTGGGCGAATGGCGGAGGCGGAAGTGTTAACGCGCCTAGTCGAGAGTGGGCTGTGCAAAATCGTGTTATAATTATGAGACTAGAAGCCAGTACAAAAAGAAGTGTGTGATCATAATGCATAATATCAGATAATATCATTTTCTAAATAATTTTAAACAAAAATCTCGTTATCGTGTTGTAAAAATATAATAAACTAGCGACCCGCCCTCGCTTCGCTTCGGAAACATTAAAACACACATGAAACCAAAAATATAAAATAAAAAAAATAATAAAAAAGGTAGCCTATGTTCATCAGGGACAATGTCGGCTTCTAATGGAAAAAGAATTTTTCAAATCGGTCCAGTAGTTTCGGAGCCTATTCGAAACAAACAAACAAACAAATCTTTCCTCTTTATAATATTAGTATAGAAGAGGGTTTTAGGGAATTTTTCTTTTCGTGTCAGAGTGGAACCATACTGTAAAATACCGTGTTATCTGAGGGTTACCTGTGCTAAGAATAAAAACTCACTCATAAATACTCACTCTTCTTTTTCTTCACCTTATCCCACTAGGTGGGATCGGCAAAGCTAATTTTTCTCTTCCATTCTCTTCTATCAGCCGTCAGTTCAACACTCACTCCTCTCTCTCTACTGTCATTCACACACTCCATTTATGTCTTCTTCGGTCGACCTCTTCGCCCTCTACTTTGCATTACCATTTCCATACATCTCCTAGTCACATGCATCTTCTCTCTACGCATCACATGTCCATACCACGCTAACCGTCCGCTCCTTAATTTGTTAATTACCGAAGCTTCTTTCACACTTCCTCTGATAATAATAAATAAAAATAAGAATAAAACTCACTAACCACATTTATATCGATTTGTTTTTTGTAAGATTTATAGCTGTCGTTCATGATCGCGGCATTGTTGATGACCACATCAAGATAGCCTTGTTCGTTTTTGACAGTATCGAATAATTCCAGAAAAAGTTCTTCGACGGTTACGTCACATTTGTAGAACTTCACACAGTTGGGACCGTATTTTGTATTGAGCTCATTCTCGAGAGCTCTTCCGGAATCCTCGGCAACATCCAAAATAGCAACATGCTTTAAATAAGATTACGTAATTAAAATTACAGAAAAAAATTTTTTTTTGTGTTATCATTTATAAGATTTTATTGCAAACTGATTGTAATGTAATCGCGCGTTTGCGATTTTTGTTGTAAAGTACATGTTACTTGATGAATTATGTAATTAATTTTGGTTGAATTAATTTTGTGCTAATAAATTTCTGCTCACAAATGTTTTAAAATTAATTTCATTACTATACTTTATTGCTGTGTCTATCCACTTTATCGTTTACTTTTTCTAAACTATGCAAATGATTGATACGATTAGTGTAATACTCGTATAGCTGTATTTGTCATTCTGTTCTAATGAGAACAGAATAACAATTTTTTTTTATTGCTTAGATGGGTGGACGAGCTCACAGCCCACCTGGTGTTAAGTGGTTACTGAGCCCATAGACATCCACAACGTAAATGCGCCACCCACCTTGAGATACAAGTTCAAGATACAAGATCAAATGTTGTTGCCTTTGTCTATAAAAATATTCTACCTTGACACCTCGCTCCAATATAAGCCGGACCACTCCTTCGCCGATACCGCTTGCGGCACCAGTGATAAGCACAATTTTTCCTTTCCACGACTCCATCACACAGTGTTCAACGTACAAATGCATTCAACAATTAATTCATTGTTCAGATAATATTTTATCTCCGAAAAATAAATATCGAAGCTTATTGGAATATTTTGAATATGAACCGTTAGAGCTCTGTTATCGCGAATTATTAGTCACATAGTACATGTAAGTCGCAAAATGTAAACAGTATAAAGTCTTCGAGTAATTTAGTATAACGTGATAATGTCATTTGGTTCAACGAAATAATACATTTTTTTATGAATACGCTTTTATTAACTTCAGACGTATGTCATGTATGTTAGTATGTAACGGAATCTTTGAACATGATTTTGACCCCCTTCAAAACGTCGGATTAACTCGAAATTTGGTATACTTATTAAGGAGCGATGACAATTCAATATTTAAAAAAAATATGATAAAATTGAAAATCAACTAAAAAATGAAAAATAAATTTTTACAATAAATTCACGCTTTTTTTTAAAATAATTCTTTCTTTCTTACACTATTTTTAATTCAAATTTATTTTCTATCTTTTAGTTGGATTTTCTATAAAAGCGTATTTTGTTAGTTTTTTTAAAACTATTTTTTTTTAAATAAAATTAAAACAGCCCTAGGGCAGTCGAAGTCAGTTAAATATACATTTAAAAGAAATATATCATCAAAATGGGTTCAGCTAGAAAATAGTTGTGAGACACATAAAAACACTGTCGAAATGAGAACTTTCTCCTTTTTTTTGGAGGCGGTTAAAAACAAAACTCATACAAGAAGCTAATGCCAAAATCTGTACTGTATATTATACCATTAAACTTCATACAAATTCCACAGAAATTATTATAAACTAGCGACCCGCCCTTGCTTCGCTTCGGAAACTATAATTCATTATTGATTTCTCCACTACTTAATGGATATTTGTAATCGAGCAGCATCAACATCAATTACATTACAGACATTGTAAACATTGCATATAAATCTCTGAATGATAATAATATTATAGATGTTTTGTTGTTGATCTAAATTTTCAATTGATTCGCTGCTACGGAAATTCTTGAAAGCTTCCTGGTACTCTGGATTTTTTTAAATGTTTTGTATGGTTTTAATTTTCCTTTCCTGAAGAACGCAGGATTTTTTTTTTTTTTTGCAGGAGGAAATCGGCGGACTTCCGCCCTTCACTGGGGATGGAGGGCGGAGCATGTCGGAGTCGAACCGACTAAAACCTCCTGTCTCTCAACAACTAACGTCCAAACCTCGCAGGAGACAAAACTCATGAAAAGGCAAAGGGGGGAAAGTGAAGAGTTTAGTGCGGAGCACATCTCTCCCATCACCCTCCCCCTCAGAAATCCCATAAATGACAGCTGATGTGCAGTAGAAGATCGCAATAGACTAAGCACTCTATCTCACTCACACCCGCTTGAACAGTTGCTACCTCGCGCTCGTACCTACAGCGGGCTCTCAATGTGTTCGGCAAGATGTAAGAACCATTAAAACTGTCTGGCCATTGGGGTAACATATTTTTATAAGTCCCTAAGTAACATATATAAAATTCAGCTTTTATAGTACCTATAACGGAAGTGTAATTAAAATTTATTAAAGTTTAGGGGTGTCTGGCAGGGAGTAGCAACAAGAGATATCGGTATTTCTAAAGATATTCTGGAGTAAATAATAAAAAAAAAACTTTATACTTTAACGAATTTAAGGTACTATTTTATATACATTTACTGCCTGTTACCTGCCAAAGTAACCACAATCGGAACTCGATAGTCGCGGGTCGTTCTTACCGCTTCGTTGGAGACATACAGAGAGAAACTTTCAGCTTTTATAAAATAACGAAGGTCTGGCTGTCGCGGGCTCTTGCTCTATTATCTAAGGGTACTTCAATACATAAATAAAAAATAAAAAGTAATGAAGATACGTTTATTTACAATTTATCTAAGACTTATTCAATATGCACAATCGTTTACACAATTATCTCTGCCTGAACTTGAATAAAAAGCATTATTAATTTTCAATGATTAAGTTAAAATGATTGTTCTTATTTCATACCCCGCAATGTAACGCGAACCTAATAAACGCCTTTTCTCTCGTGATCGCAAATATATCTAAAGCCTTCGTCAAACAGAACGCGTAATTAGCGCGCGTCAGAGCGCTAAACTGACGCAGCGCTATGACGCCGTGATGGGTTGTACTATTAAGGTAACATACCGTCAAACAAAGCCCCAGCGCTATAAGTACGCAGCGCTCTGTCGCGGCGTTAGGACGCTTTGACGTCAGGCGTTGTAATTTTTTACAAATTTTATTTTAGTGTCCGAGTGAATGTGTATTAAAATACTAGATAATGCCCGAAAAAATTATATAAATAGTTAGAAAATACCCATGCTTATACAATGCCACATCTAAATCACTCGATTTTTTAATACTTTTAAATTTTCACACTGCTATCGAAAGGCACTATGATTTGGCGAATGCGTTGTGTCAAGGAGCGTTAGACTCATCTAGTCAATTTGAAGAGCGCGACGTTAAGTACGCGGCGCTAAGTACGCGTTCTGTTTGACGAAGGCTTAAGGTATTGGTTAGTTTGTTTACGCGCCTAACTAACTGGTTCTTCATTTGCGTGTGATGCAAAAAAAATCAATGAATAAAGTACTATAAACTAATAAGCTTTTAGTACAAGCTAGGGATCACACGTTCTACTGGTGGTAGGACCTCTTGTGAGTCCGCACGGGTAGGTACCGCCACCCTGTCTGCCGTGAAGCAGTAATGCGTTTCGGTTTGAAGGGTGGGGCAGCCGTTGTAACTTTACTTGAGACCTTAGAACTTATATCTCAAGGTGGGTGGCGCCTTTACGTTGTAAATGTCTATGGGTTCCAGTGACCACTTAACACCAGGTGGGCTGTGAGCTCGTCCACCCATACAAGCAATAAAAAAAATCTCATAATAATTCATCCTGTTTTATAAATATACGAGTCCTCAAAAAATGCAATACCGATATTAAAGTCTATAAACATTCTGAGAAAGAATCTGATAGGCTTCGGCGACCGACCCGCTGATCTCTTGAACCGGCAAGTTATTTACAACGAGCCATGTACTGCCACTCTCACCTTTCTTGTAAGAATCAACGAGGCCTTGAGCTGCGGATTCTTTGCTGTAATATAAAATATACAAAACATTATAAACAGACCACCGTTAATGACATTTTCACTTGCTCATCTATACTTATATATGTACGTACCAAAAGAGGGACCTATAGAAATGCTCACTTCATTATTTTTTTTCCTACCTATTCTAGTAACCTCGAGGGGTTATTCTAGATTCACCGAACTAGTAGGTGAGCTCACGGGGCTCAAACCGGGAATGCTTAAAGCACCGGCCCTAGCAAGAGCAGTGCTTCGTAGCTACAATTGGATCGGAAACTCGACCCACTGAGAAGATCCGGTGAGAAACTCAGTGGGCTGTGTCTATGGGCTAATTTACTCATAGAGCTTTTCGTCGCAAGCGATGGGTTCAGCGAGGACGGAGACCGATGCTTGAGGTACCTAAAAGCACCGTTAATGGATCGGGAGGATCCGTAATGACGTGTTTAGGGCGAGTGGGTTCTTAAACCAGTCTGTATTAAAACGACTTCAGACGAAACTCCACTCACCCGAATAGCGAATAGAGATGTTTTTTAGAGAGTCAAGTAGAAAGGTTTCAAAATTGGGAAAAACAATGACAGCAGTACCTATACTAGTTTTTGGAATCTGGACAGAAATAGGAAAAGAGGCGATAGTTATTAATGAACATAACATATTAATATTGCTGATCATCCGCATAATAACGCATAATATTATTAGCAAATTATCTGACAGCACCCTTTTTTTTTGTCTGGAGGAAATCACCGTACTTCCGCCCTCCACTGAGGATGAGGGCGGGGCATGTCGGAGTTGAACCGACTAAAACCTCCTGTCGCTCAACAACCAGCATCCAAACCTCGCATGAGACAGAACTCATGAAAAGGCAAAGGGGGGAAAGTGAAGCGTTTAGTGCGGAGCACATCTCTCCCATCACCCTCCCCCTCGGGACGCCGGACTGGCGGTCGTCGGCGCCACGACCACCAGCCCTCTCGGTATCACCCTTAGGATATGTTAAGTTTAAAAAATTGTTTTAAATTCTGTTTTTCCGCCCTATGTGTTTTGAACACATTCAGTCAAAAAAGCATTGAGAATGTATGATTCGTTTATAGTTCCAAACTTAATTTTTTGTATTGCTGTTGTACTCGTAGTGACAAAGAGTATTTGTTATCTATAATTGGCACAATTGTTTTCCATTTTGACGCGCGGTTTGAGTTACTTCGTTTATTATCTGTTATTTAGATTAATTACAGTCCTGTTTTTAGTTAAATATAATATTATGTTACTAGATGATGACCGAGCATTGCTGGGTTTTTTTTTTTTGATAACGCCATCTTGTTGTGTCTTTAAAGCGGTTAGCTGCCCTCAATTAAGAAAAATAGTATTATTATTCGCCAATAGATGTCGGGAAGAGTTGATTATTGAAAACACGAATAAAACAACATTTTCTGAAAATAAATCGTAGCTAGATCGATTTATCACCCCCGAAATCCCCTGTATACTAAATTTTATGAAAATCGTTGGAGCCGTTTCCGAGATTCAGATTATATAAGTATATAATATAAGTATATAAGTATATATATATAAGTAATATATTAATATACAAGAATTGCTCGTTTAAAGGTATAAGATAAGATAAGATTTTATAATGGCACAATCATCGAGTTTATTTTAAATATTGCATCTCCAATGGGATTTCATGTTCATAGTCACTGAAAATCTTAAGGAAGACTTACGATAAATCGACTTTATAGCCGTCGAACTTTTTATATCTTGCGATATGTTACGGATTGACATCGGTACCATTTTAAACGATCACTTGAGTTGAAACATATTGCCGCTCGGCTAGTCCCAAAAGACCTGAATTTTCTCTAAAAACTCAATTGCACGAGAGTCCCTTAGGACCTGCGAGTCATCTCCAACCGAAAATTCGAGAAATGCATTGTTACTGGTGACGAGACGTAGGTTTACGAGTTTGACATGGAAACTAGTCAACAAGCTTCGGAGTGGCGCCTTAGAACTGAACCGAAACCGTAGATTCTGCGTAGTACTGCTCTTGCTAGGGCCAGTGTTAACAACACACCGGGTTTGAGCCCCGTGAGCTCACCTACATGTCAAGGAGAAGCTGATATAGCCTCTCAATGCTATCGGGATAAGTAGGAACAAAAAATACGGTATTCTATACAATACCTAGGAAATGTATAGAATACCTAAAACGTTACGGTAATGTATGAAATATTTTTCATTTTATATTATGCCTAGGCATTGTATACAATACCGAATACGCTGGCAATGTTTGTAAAAGTCGATAGCATGGAAGGGGGAATGTGGGCTGGCAGGAAACGCGTCAGGGCTTTGACAAATGTACATGTAAAAAATTCTGTGATACTAAAAAGTGTTCATGTCTTAAAAGTAAGATTTTATGCACTTCAAAATGTCACAATAGTTCTTCATCTAAATAATATATAATTTATTTTTTTGCTTACTGTATTCTGTGAAGCCAGTATAAGTAGATCTACTTCCTATTTTTGAAGAGTTGTTTTGTTGCCTAAGCTTTTTAACTTATTACTCATGAGTAAATTAAATTATGTTAGTTAACCCAGAAAAATTTTAAGTTCAAGGTTATTTGATTTTACTATAAATACCTACTTTTGAATAAATATTGTTTTTAATCAGAACTAACTACTTACTAATTGTCAATTTTAATAAAGTTGATTTTAAGCAAATATGATGTGTTATTTTTGTCTGTCATTTTATACCCTTCTACGTACTTACTTACATAGCATTGATAAATATTTTATACATGAATTGTATACATTGCCTAGGTAAACTATATACTGGATAATAATATTCACAATATTTCATACATTACCGTAACGTTTTAGGTATTCTATACATTACCTAGGTATTGTGTAGAATACCTGAATTATACAGATTGTCTGTAACACATTTAATATAAATAAAAGAAGCGGTTTCAAGATAAGATACAAGAACTTCTGTTTTATGGTATCAACCCTAGACATGTTGTCAGTAATGCCGATATAAATTTGTTGAGTCATGCGTCTGCTTCATCTATATATTAATACGTGAAGTAAAAACTTTGTATCCCTTTTTACGAAAATTGTGCGGACGGAGGAGTATGAAATTTTCCACACTTATAGAGAATATAGAAGAAGTGCACAATGCTAATATTTTTTTAAATAATGCTTAAAATCTACATTAAATCAATAAAGAAAACATTACACACATTACCATATATTTGACGCACACACGCATGCATACTATTTATTTATTGTTAAACTTTTGTTCTTGACGTCGGGGGTCAAATTGAGAATAGATTAAATATTGTTTGTCTTTATTAATATTTTTCTACAGTGTAGTCTTGGCGAAATTTGTGATTTATGAAATAGTCTTTGAAAATAGAATCATAATAGTGTACGAGCTTACAATTTCAATTAAATATAGTCGAATTTCGACTACTGCGGGACCACTATTAGTAGCAATTTAAAAATCGAAACCGAATTCTCGTTCTTATTAAGTGTAGATTGGTTTTTCTCTTTAATTTTTACCCTAGTTTCTTTTTAAGTTCTTCTTCTTCTGTTTGATTTTGGCTCGCGCGGCTTGCGCATTTGCCACAAAGCAAACTAAAAGCTTGGGAACTACGTAATAAAAATAAAATTTTTTTTTTTTTTTTTGAACGGATTCGCAAGGGAGAGATTAGGAAAGTTAGAGAATATATGAAGATACATATATAAATAAGATTAAATTAAATATGTACATCATTAAATAATATAAATAAAGACAATAAACTGTATACATTAGGAGAATTTATAGATAAAAGACACATAATGGAAGTAGGAAATGGAATACGTAATGCAATCAAATTTAAATAGAAAGAAGAGCAATCATTTAGAGAGCAAGAAAACTAGCTGATATCACGTCGCATTACACAATACGAACGAATTTATAACTTACCGTTGGAATATGAAGCCTTTCTTTAGTTGGTCCAAGCATGAAGATTCTAAGTACTTATCAAAAGTGCCTAGTTTCTCGTCGGTCAACAACGCGGTGTCTGTTGCACCAAAGCACACTGTCAGTACTCGGACCCCGGTTTTCGAAAAGTGTTCCGGTCTCTGTATAATATCATTGAATAAGTTGGGTTATTCAGTAAAATGTATATTTTCATATTAATGCATGTGACTTTTAGACTGTTTAGACGGTGATGTTTTGAAGGGTAATTTCATTACTACTACCTAACGTTCGGATGTAGGTTTTTTTTTTTGATTCAATCATCATTTGTGAAATAACAAGCTCTATAAATCAGCGAATAAGGTCAGATTTAGTTTTTTTTAAATGAATTTACGTTTAAATACATGATTATGATCTTGAAACTTTAGATTGCAAGTTTCATGGGTATATATATATATATTTTATTGCTGAGATGGGCGGACGAGCTCACAGCCCACCTGGTGTTAAGTGGTTACTGGAGCCCATAGATATCCACAACGTAAATGCGCCACCCAACTTGAGATATAAGTTTTTTTTTTTTTTTATGCTTAGATGGGTGGACGAGCTCACAGCCCACCTGGTGTTAAGTGGTTACTGGAGCCCATAGACATCCACAACGTAAATGCGCCACCCACCTTGAGATATAAGTTCTAAGGTCTCACGTATAGTTACAACGGCTGCCCCACCCTTCAAACCGAAACGCATTGCTGCTTCACGGCAGAAATAGGCAGACAGATTTTAGACCTACCCACAAATTTTTATAAGTGGATCTTGGTTATTGAGTCCAAAATGCACTATGATTCTTACGAGTATGTTGAAGAACAAGTAAACTTACACCGATACAATTACTGAACTGCAGCACAGCGCTTTTAGTTGCGAAGTATATTGGCATAACGTGAGATTGCGTCAAAGCGGCAACCGAAGAAACGTTGATAACTGTACCTCCTTTACCACCGCTGTGCTTCCCCATTATCTCAATGGCTTTTAATGTACTTGTTATTAAGGCGGTCTGGAATCGAAATTGGTATTAATGAAATTGCTGAATTTGGTCCTATAATAATTGGCCTCTTTTATCACTGGTCGAACGGCTGTGACCGTAAAGTCAATTAAACAGTGTATAAGGTGGTAAAATGAGTTTAAATAAATGCCGCTTCATCTTTTATTGGATAAGTGTGGCATGATAATGATGAATGACGTTTATACTGCAAACAAGCGGCCCGTTCCGGCTCCGCTCGGGTCTTTAACAAAAATTTTAACGAGATTTGACATTGTTTTATTTTTTTAAATAAAATAACACTTATTGCGGCATAACTATAATAGTTAGACATATGGTGTCGCGACACTTTTTGTAAAGAATAATGTGTCCTACAAAGTCGTAGTCATCGAGATATAATGTACTACGATCTCGATGGTCGTAGTACATTATTTTATTCTATCGTCAATAGTTTTCGCAGGGCACGCGATTTAAAGAATATTTTAGGTAATTTTTTTACACCTTGGGTTACATTATTGAAGTTTTAGTAAGGATCCCTAATTTTTTTCAAAAAAGACTATAGCCCATAGTAGTTTCGGAGCCTATTCAATACAAACAAACAAATCTTTTCTCTTTGTAATATTAGTATAGATTAAACTATCCTAATTAGTTTATGTTGTCTCAAGATGATTGCTTTAAGTTGTTATCGAAACAAAACGTATTTAAATTTGTTATTCAATCGGCTGTGACCTTACCACGTTGACCTCAATGGCTTTTTTGTAAATGCCAATACTGTCGTTCATGAGGGCGGCATTATTAATCACTACATCAATGCCGCCTTGCTCCTGAACTACAGCGTTAAGGATTCCCAGGAAGTGCTCTTCATCAGTGACGTCAGACCTGTAGAACTTCGTTTTGTTGCCATATTTCGAATTCAGTTCAGCTTGTAACGATTGTCCGGCTTCTTCCGCGATGTCCAAAATCGCTATATGCTGAAAATGGAAAGTAACGCTATATGGATCACTCTAGACTTTATAAATATTGGACTCCGGTTTGTAAAAAAATTTACTACTCTAAAAACATGATCCTAAGATCCAAGATGGCGTGATGTTTGAGCGACGATAACCTCTTCATAACAGGCTCAGGAGAACGCGAATTTTTATTTGGACATTAGTATATTATGCCGTTGGAAACGTCCTCAAAGACCAATCCAGCTGTAGACATGTTACACGATAACACACCATGAAAATACTGACGTTTTCGATCCATTGACACGTAACTATGATCTACACCCCTGAACGTCGCCTAGAAGACCATCGAATTAGCTTACTAAAATAATAATAATTTCGTGAGCTCCATACAGTCACGAACAGACATTTGGCCAAGGCTCGATAGTTTCTTGTAGTTCAAGACATCCTTATTATAAATGTTTATATTTTTATCTTTTATATCATAACTTAATAAATAATATTTGCTTATCTTCCGGGGACACGCATATATTTGAATGACAAACGGACTTAAAGAAAGACATACATCAATTAAACTTAACAATGATTTGAAGTCTGTCAAAAAGAGAAAAAAGGAAGGATCTTTTTTAGATTTTACTCTCGAATGAAACTACTCTTAATATAAGTGGTAAAGCGATAACAATTTAATAGTATATGTGAAGGTCTTATTGTATCCAACATTTAGATTTAAATTTTATTAATTTAACTAGCTGACCCGGCAGACTTCGTAGTGCCTCAATCGATAAATAAAAGACCTAGGATTTTGTATAAAATAAACTTAAAACAAACAAAAGGAATCCGTCCGACGGGGGACACATCAAAGGAGAAACAAAATTGTTATTTTTATTTAATTCCGAGCATTTTCATATTTATATACTATTACTTTTTAAACCTTCACTGGACTTGCACAAATAATTCGACCTTTGAACCATTTGAAAAAAGTTTTACTCAAAAATCTGACACCATGAAGGTTCTATGTCAATTCGAAGTACCTATTACAATAAAAAGGCAATTTCATACTTGAACACCTATTAGGTACTAACTTATTTCTGCGGTGAAACTAACAAATTAATTAATACTAGATGTGTCGCGTCAATGTGGAGCAATAAAAATATAAACATTTTAGGAAGCAAATTAACGGGTAAGTTTGTGGATCACCGCTATAAAAGTTATATTTTACTCACCTTAACTCCTTCGTCTAATAATATCCTGACCACAGATTCACCGATGCCCGTTGCAGCACCGGTTATAAAAACTACTTTATCTTTCCATTCGTGCGACATCTTCAACGTTCCGTAAATAAGTAACAGAAATGAGATAAATGCTTCATTGCTTCAAAAGATACTGTAATCACTAAGGATTTGGTGTTTGATAAAATAAAAATGACTTTGAATAAAAATGTTTGAATGATTTTTGAAATTGAACCTAAACTCCTTAGAAATAAGACTTATTTTTGCTTAGGATTGTGAAAAATATTTTTTTTATTGCCTTGAAATTTGAATGAGTAAACAGGTTTCATGTTCAAGTTAACATGACACGGTAAAAATGAATTACAATGACATAACAGTATTAATAAGCATATATTGTTTTAAAATTACCTACACTATCGTATAGGTACCTAGAGTGAATATAATCTTGATAGTGTTTATTATCAACTAACTGTTTCTGTTCACGCAAGTAATACCCGTGTACCTACATTAAATTAATCTAACAAATAATAATCTTGAATAAAAATTACATTTTTTTTTTTTTTTGTACTAAGTGTTAGTTTTGCGTTGCGTCTTTTAAGCGCCCATAGGTAGGTGCCTATTTCTGTCCATTTCTACCAAAAATGAGTGGTGGCATTAACGTTGCGGTTCCTGCGGGCACCGGTAACCCCTTAACTTAAGATGGGCCGTGAACAAATTCACCGATTTAGGCAATAACCTTTCTCTTAAAGATAAGCAGACGTAATCCTGGTTCAGATTCCAAAATGAATTCGAAAGCTGAAAAACGTGAAGAAAAGGTATACTACATTACATTACACTACGGATTACGTATATATTAATACGTGAAGCAAAAGCTTTGTACCGCTTTTTACGAAAATTACGCAAACTGAGGAGTATGAAATTTCCCACACTTAAAGAGAATATGTATTGAGAAGGAGTGCAGATTGCAATATTTTTTTAAACTAGCTGACCTGGCAGACTTCATAGTGACTCAATGGATAAATAAAAGACCTAAACTTTTGTATAAAATAAACTTAAAACAAACAAAAGTAATCCGTCCGACGGGGGACACATCAAAGGAAAAACAAAATTGTTATTTTGATTTAATTCTGAGTATTTTCATATTTATCTACCTTTTACACCCTCTCTGGACTTCCACAAGTAATTCAAGACCAAAATTAGCCAAATCGGTCCAGCCGTTCTCAAGTTTCAGCGAAACTAACGAACAGCAATTCTTTTTTATATATACTTAGTCTGGCCATAAATACTGTTACAAAGGAAAACCAAAAAAAATTATATGGCAAATAACATTTATTACTTTTACAGTGTGTTCGTTTAATACATAAATATAAAACAATTTAAAGTATAAAAAGCTTATTCGAAGTGGTCTCTATTGGCTGCAATACAACCCTTTAAACGTTGAGGCCAGTTATCAATAGAAGCACGCACTCTTTCCATGGGAAAAATTATCACTGCCAATCGTACGGATTGTTTTAATCTGATGACTCTAAATTATTATTATCATGGCATTTAGAGCAAGCCGTACTCTCTAAAACTGACCATAAATCATAATCCAGCGGATTTTTTTTTTTTTTTTTTTTTTTTTTTTTTTTTTTTTTTTTTTTTTTTTTTTTTTTTTTTTTTTTTTTTTTTTTTTTTTTTATTGCTTAGATGAGTGGACGAGCTCACAGCCCACCTGGTGTTAAGTGGTTACTGGAGCCCATAGACATCTACAACGTAAATGCGCCACCCACCTTGAGATATAAGTTCTAAGGTCTCAATTATAGTTACAACGGCTGCCCCACCCTTCAAACCGAAACGCATTACTGCTTCACGGCAGAAATAGGCAGGGTGGTGGTACCTACCCGTGCGGACTCACAAGAGGTCCTACCACCAGTAATTACGCAAATTATAATTTTGCGGGTTTCATTTTTATTACACGATGTTATTCCTTCACCGTGGAAATCAATCGTGAACATTTGTTGAGTACGTATTTCATTACAAAAATTGGTACCCGCCAGCGGGATTCGAACACCGGTGCATCGCTAAACACGAATGTACCGGACGTCTTATCCGTTAGGCCACGACGACTTCAAAGGATTAAGATCGGGACTAGACGACGGCCAGTCTTCAGCTCTGATGAAGTCCGAAACGTTCGTTTCCAACCAAGACTGCATAGACCGAGCTTTATGACCTGGCGCCGAGTCTTGCTGGAACCATTCTTGATTATTGAACATGGTGTTGTTAAGGGGCTTCACTACCTGCTCAAGAATGGTATCTTGATACACTTGTGCCGATGTTTTGATACCTTTTTCACAAAAGTATAGCCCAGTCACTCCTTCATAGCTAATACCCCACCAAACCATCACTGATGTCGGATAGTGCCCACGTTGCACTCTGTCGACTAATTGGGAAGCTTCCTTAGAGCTTTGAGCATAAATACGGTAATTTTGTTTGTTAAAATGTTGGTCAATTGTAAAAAAAATCTCACCCGTAAACAAAAAATTTCTACGACCTCCCTTTGCGTACCGCTTCAGTAGTTGTTTCGATTTTACCACCCTATTCTCTTTTAAATTATCAGTTAAGAAATGACCAGTACGTCTTTTATAGGCTGCAAGTCCTAAGTGCTACCTTCATTTCCCGAGATAAAATCTTTTGCTTTCGGACAGGATTTCTTCGAATTCTTTCCCTTACTGCTTTGACCACCTTTTTCGTACGAACACTACGTGGACGGCCAGATCTTTTTCTGTCAACAGAGGAGGTCTCATTGCACCTATTAATAGCCCGCTACACAAACATTTTACGAATATCAAGCGTATGGAGAGTTTTAAAAATTGCATCTGACTCCATACCTACTTTGTGTAATGCAATCACAGCGATTCGGTTCTCTTTATCACCCCACTCCATTTTAATATCGCAAAATATTGTACAATGTATTGGCGCCAAAATGAGAAAACCCAATGAGCAATCATATAAAACTGACAGATTCCAAATTCAAATGTAATATTTTGTTTATTTTTAATTGTAACAGTATTTATGGCCAGACTAAGTATAGATTATGCATTAATAGCACATTAAATCAATAAAAAAAAACCTTACACATACTACCATATATTTAACACAAATGCATTTAATTAGATACCTATATTGTTTATTGTCAAACTTTTGTTGTTGCTAAGTTTGTGGTCAAATTGAGAATAGGTTAATTAATATTGTTTATCTTTAGTATTATTTATCTATAGTGTAGTCTTGGCGAAATCTGATTATGATTATAGAAATATGACAATCGAATAGAATGGTCTTTGACAATAGAACCTTAATAAAGTTCAAACTTATAATTTCAATTAATTAAAGTCGATTTTCGACTACTGCGGGACCACTAGTTTAAATAAATATTTATCTTATTGATTGGGAGCACAAACCGAACGAGACTTGAAAAGTGACTTTTTTTTTTTTTTTTTCCTACCTAAGCTGATAGCCTTGAGAGGCTATATCAGCGTAACCCTAACTTTAGTAGGTGAGCTCACGGGGCTCAAACCTGGTGACGTTGCTAACACGAACGCGACCCACTGAGAAGATCCGGCGAGAAACTCAGTGGGCTGTGTCTGAGAGTTAATTTACTCGTCGAGCCCTTCGTCGCAAGCGACGGGTTCGACGAGAACGGTGACCGGTGCTTGAAGTACCTAAAAGCACCGTTAGTGGATCGGGAGGAATCGTTTTTACTAATGCAGACCCGTGTATGTAATATACGAGTAGGTATATATTATACATCCCGAAATCAACGTTCAACGTGTTCTATGCTCTAACTTTGTTTTACTCATGACGTGTACAAACAGGGCGTCTTGTGAGCCCTAATCTATAAAAAAAACTGGTGCAATAGCAACTTGGTGCATGTAAAAGAAGTGAAACTTCAACGTAGGTACCTCAAGATATAGCATTAGCTTAGAAATAAGTTGTTGCTGGTATTCGATGATTACAGAACGAGTCCTTAGGTTTTACTTTTAATATTTTTAATGATAATTTAAAACTTTACTTTTATTTAAAAGACAGTAAATATTTTAGAAACTAAACTGTTCCTACCGTTGGCCTTGCAGTGTAGTAGTTTATATAAAACCCAATAGATGTCGCTAAACTAAATAACGACCTAACTCGCTTTGTTCTTTCAACGGTCGAGTGGTTCGCAAAACGCTGTCTATTTTCTCACTCTTGCTCTTCCTAAGTTCTATCTTTTCTTTCCAGCCGTAACGAATCTGTCGCGAGTTAAATTGTACTATCAACGCCCCTAAAGAAGATACACTTTAAATAAAGCTAAGTATTTCGTTAAAACTAGATAAAATATCATAAACGATACCTAGTTGGATGCAATTTACGAGTTTACTAATTTTAAAATATATATAGTTTGATTAAACTTAATTAAGCTTAGACTTAGGTATGAAAATCAGAGATGTATATAATACCTTAAAATATAAAGTATCTGGAATACAAAATCCAAAATACTTTTGAATTAAGTATTTCAGATACCAGATCCAAATAGCTTTCTGGAATGATATCTGAAATACTAGATATAATACTTTATAAAGATAAAATATTTTTGTAAAAAAACAACATTTTTTTAAATGAAAGTTAATTTTTTTTCATGTAAATCGCATTGATCGCATAAACGTGACACAAAATAATATTCAGGCTCCTCAAGCACCGGCCACCGTCCTCGCCGAACTCGTCGATCACGACGAAGAGTTCGACGAGCGAATTGACTCATACACACATCCCACTGATTTTCTCGCCGTATCTTCTCAGTGTGTCGCGATTCCAATCCAATGGTAGATTCTTGCTAGGGCTAGTGTTAGTAAACTCTCTCAGGTTGAGCCCGTGAGCTCACCTACCCGTCCGGGCGTAGCCGGAATAGCCTCTTAGGCTACCAACGAATAGATAGGGTCTTTTAGGGGTAACACAGACCACTATACGGACTAATTAAAAATGACACGAGTCAAGAGGCATAGCCAACATTTTGTAGAAAGAAAGAATTTCCATGCATTGAAGAAGGTAGGACGTCTTGTGAGTCCACACGGGTAGGTGCCAGTAGGTAACTACCCTGCCTATTCACGTCCTTACGGATCCATCAGATCCTTTGCATTAGACGTCTTCAGCTCTAACACTAAGAGCAGGCTTAGAGAACCCGGTAATCGTACTCGTAGAACTCGACAAAGAGTTCGACGTGCAACCTAACCCATGCGTCAGCCCGCTGAGTTTTTCGCCGGATCTTCTCAGCGGGTCGCGATTCCGATCCAGTAGTAGGATTCATTCGCGAAGCAGCTGCTCTTGAGCTGTTAGGTCTCATTCGGAGGCGCTCGGGCAGCTGTTAGCAAATCCCACCCCTCTTGGCTGAGCCTTTGCTCGCCCACCTGTCTTAGTGAAACGGGAAAGACCTCTGGGTCGCCAGTAATCCTTAGATCATAAAAAACCTTGCTTAATTCTGCCGTAAAGCAGTAATGCGTTTCGGTGTGAAGGGTGGGGCCACCGTTGTATTATAAAGACGGAGACCTTAGAACCCATATCTCAAGGTGGGTGGCGGCATTTACGCTGTAGTTGTCTATAGGCTCCAGTGACCACTTAACATCAGGTAGGCCGTGATCTCACCCACAAACCTAAGCTATAAAAATAAAAAACCTAAGAGTCGCCATAAAATCAGTTATCTATTACCTACTAAAAGTGTTTTACCAATCATAGTATCTACAAAATACTAAAATATCAAACAAAGGGTATTTAAATAGGTACAAGATTCAAAATAAATTAGTTTTAAACCTACTTGTATCTTGGTTAAGCTATATCACATCGCGTTTAAGTATTTTACTCGGTATCGTTTTGAGAGTATCGATGCTCATATAATATCGATACTTTTACTAAAGCCCTAGTTATAAATGACTTGAAAATTTCGTTTAGAACATCATAAAAAAATTATAATTAAAAAAAAACAAAAAATCGGGGCCGGGAAAACTCTGTAGGTACTTATTTAACTCTGTATTAATAAACAGGAATTTGTTGCAAATTGTCAGCGTATAGTTTTCTGTGATTAATCTACAGCAAAGACTAACTCCGATAAACTAGTATTTATTGGATAGTATTATCTGTATTATGTATTATTATTGGACTCATTCTCATAGTAACTCACATAGATTATACACTTAATTTATTTGAGAGTAACTCACTTTCAAAGTAGCCACAAATTAATAATTGTGCAACATTTTAATTAGTTGTTTTATTTCAAAGGACATCGGCGAAGGCAAAATCATGTTTCCTAATCAACAAGTAAGTACAAAAACTGAAGCTTAACCCCTAAACCTTAATTTAAAACAATGATATTAGTCACCAGGGCATATCCTAGTTTATTTTTTGTTGTAACTAGCGAATTTAAAAATATTTTAAATACATTAAACACTTATTTATTTTATTAACTACATTTTATCAATGCAAGGTAGACCAACACTCACCAAATTACACTCAAGTCCACTTATTATAATAAATTTTATTAAGTTTGCATGATATTAAAAATTGCTATCGGTTCAAAATGTTGATTTGTCAAGGTACATTATGATAAACCGCATGAAGCTCATGAGAAAAAAGTAGTGAATCACAATAATCAAATTACATTTAATATCTTTATTTCAAAGTAATACTATAAAGACAAAAAAATCTATCACTCAGATAGATTCCAAAGTGAGACGAAATAACAATAAGTGAAATTATCTAATTAACTAAAACTGTATGAATAGCTGCATATAGCTGCTTAAAATAAATGAAATAAGAAAAATCAGGTTTATGAGGAAGTAATCATGCAAGAGTTCTGCCTGCAACACTTGTGATCAGTTCTCAGTTTCATGGTACCATATTCTATGCTCATCAAAAATATACAATCATTTTAGTTAAAATTATTAATTCCACCGCATTATTCCACCGTACCTTTCAAGAGATCTTTTCTCACATGTACCATTCGATCTTAGAATGAGCTCTGCTCTATGGTGCTTCCTGAGTGCTATGATATGACCTTTTTTAAACGTTGGCAGAGAGTACTTAGCAGTAGCAGTAGCGGCAGTTTGACTCTGCCTTTGACATTGCTGAGATCAACGAGCTCCGGTAACTACTCTGTCAGGTGAACCATATGCTCGCTACATACATAGGTCAATAAAAAAGAAAAAAATATTTAAATGACCTCAATGAACTTTTAGGTGTGTTTACTAGACTTCAAAATGTATGATAAAAATTTAACATTCTGTATGTCTCTTAGTTCATGGCATGATGCAAAAATTAAAATATTGAATTATTAAAATAAAACAAAAGCCAAGATAATAATCAAACAACACAATCTTAAATTAACTTATTCAAATTCAACTAAATATTTCACAATAACATATTATTTAAAACAAACAAAGTGATTTTGACATAAATTTCAGTATACAATTAATAGTAAAATAAAATCCCTCAGAGGAATATTGAGGTTCACAACTTAATAACAAATTACTTCATACTAAAAATATAAATCCCACAAAATTTAATTATGTTTTGATTATCAGAAAATTTAACAATTCCAAGTTGATGAATTACACTGTAAATAAATATACAAAATTGTAGATCAATTTGAATTGAAGATATTATATTTAATTATATTATAATTTAAAAACTATAAAATTTAACAGCTTGTGATGGTTCAACAAAAATGATGATTGTAACAGAATGAGCTCAAAATTAATGTAAAATAATAATTGCGTATTGCTATATATAATAAAATAAATAGAGAGTCAAGTAAACATTACACAAGGGGGAAAAATAGAGAAATTCAGTAACAGCTAATAAATGTAAAATTAAAGGATTTTTTAAAAGATCAGCACCTGCTTTATATTTTTAATATTTTTATCGTCTAGGGTTAATGGCATGATGATTTTAACAACTCATCACTCTTACTACTCATAATGATGGATACGTAAGCACTTGTACCTCCTTTATTAATGCGAAACCATATAAAAAGCCTATTTATTAATTGCGGTTAATATCAATTGGGTGCTTATGGATAACTTTTCGATTGATAAATAAATTTAAAAAAGATATCACAGCCAATGGGATAGTAGACCCAATGTTGGAGTGGGCTATGAATGAACGTATCCTTTCACTGTGCCCTATTAATGGTGCATCAGTAGCTGCATTTGCGGCAGGGGGACTATTCTTATTACTAGTGTCTCACAACCCCAGACATTACTCTGAGCAGATTGAAAAGAGAGTGACAACGACCCTTTGCCCTTAAAGACATCGTTAGTTGTCTAACCCCGCAAGCTACATTCTGACTATTTGTAGAACCTTAACTTGTAGAAGAGCACAACAATGAATTTTCACTTCAATGTAAGCTGTAAGTAAATTCTCAAATCTAACACAATCAAGTTACAAATAGAAAATCGAGTATCCCATTAGTCAAAGCTCTTTCTCAATGGTTCTGGAGTAAATGCGGAGATGTGACTCCGAGATAACACAGGCCGTACACTGCATTTTGCGTTGTATTATTTGGCGCAAACCAGTGCTTTCCGCTCCCCATTCCTTTCCGAGTTTTTCGCCTAAGGATCGGTCGTACCAAGGCATTTTTATTAGATATTATGGTCTGTTTACTACTTTATTAAAGAGGAAAGATTGCTGCATATGCTTAAACGGCGTGAAGTCTTTTTCACGCATGCTCACGAATTATTTTTGCATTAAAAGTATTACATCGTGTTCCTCATTCTCCTCAAGATCTTTGCATACCTAGGTGGAAATGTTTGGGTTTTTTAGGCTTACGCTGGGCTGAATAAATCCAGTTTAATTTTCCAGTCAGTTCATCACAAACACCTAGCATGCTATCACTAGGGACGTGTGTAAGGACTCATATACCTTGTGCATTACTAATTATATCGGTACTATTACTTGCGGTTCACGACAAGAAGCAAGAATTTTTAAATTTATTTATTAATTTATTAGGCACACAATTCATACACATTACCAGCTAAAAATGAAAGGCACAATAAATAACTATTACTGTCACAATTTTTGCGAAAGTACTCTGCGACAGACCGGGCCCCTGGCACTGCTGACATCCATAAGCGATGTTACCCATTTACCACCCGGTGGGCCGTATACTGGTCTGCGTACAAGATCAATCTGTGTTAATTACTATTACTTATATTTTGATTAAATAAAACCAACAATAACAAATAAATATTATATTACAAAGATATAATATGTGACATGATGTATCAATAAGTGTAGCGTTATCTGGTTTAAGGAACATATTTGTCACTTTAGAGGAGAGCCATGTAAAGTTTAAAATTTGGAAACATTATCCTAAAAAAAACTTCCTCTATTTGAATGTAAACTTAATTGAAGTTAAATTAAAAATATCGAATTGTTGATACTACTCGTAATATCAAATAAAACGGTCCTTTAATTATAAAGATAAATGTGGCTTAAACCAAATAGTCCTTCACCCCTTGATATGTACATATAAAATATGCACTTCCCTACACCACTTTTTCGTCAATGCACAATATCTAATTAAGCTTACGATTTGTAGAGATATGCTTTTTAAGTTGCATGCGGGTGAGTGTGTGAAAAATTAACTGAATGGTTTGAAAACGTGTTTATCAAATCTGTTAGTAAACAATCATATCAATTGTCAAAAGTAAATTTGAACTAATCAAGCTAATGTTTTTCAATACTGAAATAATGTTTCAATTTCAGTTTCCACCAAACGTTGGATTTAACAACCTAACTCCTCAATCATTCAGCAATACAATGAACATGCAAGGCTCTCCAGCTATGAGAAACCCTCAAGTACCCGGACAGGGCTATCCACTACCTGCTCAATCTGCCTATCCTCAGCCTGGTTATCCTATTCAGCAGAATCAAGGCTATCCACAAAGTACTGCTCAATACCCGACACAGGGTGTTCCATACCCTACTCACCAGAGTCAAGGCTATCCACAAAGTACTGCTCAATACCCGACACAGGGTGTTCCATACCCTAATCACCAGAGTCAAGGTTATCCACAAAGCACTGCTCAATATCCGACACAGGGTTTTCCACAACATGCACAATCTGCGTATCCTCAATCATCTCAGCCTCAAACTGATCATGGATTTAGATCACATCCGGGTTCGATTTATGGGAATCAGAGTCACCCACCTAATCAATTCGGAATTAACCAATCCAGACCAGTGCCTGTTGTGCCGAAGGTACGTCCGCACGACTAAACTGCAACTATTTTTTTATTTATCTTTGTTATTAATCCTCATAATGAAAGAAACAGCGATTGTAGGATCTCTATAGGATATATCTCTCTCGATAGGATATATGAAATAAATTCCTTTCCTCATCTCTGACGCTTTCGTTATGGAATCACTATTTTGATCGTGAACTTATTTCAAAGATACTGCACAGATAACTGTATAGTGTAATTCGTAACAATGTGCTAATGATATCCATTTAAGAAAGCTTGAGTTTCTCACCATTAAACAATTAAAGAATACGATCGATTATCGAATGCATGTTTTGTATTATATATGATATTTTGCTTATGCATGTTGGCTATTTGTTACTAATTGGTTACTAATTACTATTTTTAGATCATAATAATAATATGGAATTAGGGCGTAATGTGAGCCCGCTATTTCTACTATTTCTACGCTACTGCTTCTGCCGCATAGCAAAGGGTTGGGTACCCATTATACTAAAATCGAATGAATCTCTTGTTTTAAGGTGGAGCTGTGATAGTAGTAGTGATATTTTTGGGCTTCACAGACCACTTATTAAAAGGATCGTCATCTCATCGTCTACCCTTAAATATGATCGTAAATCGAATTCGAATAGAAAATTTCTCTATTTGATATAAGAGGCAAACGACTACGGACCCACTACAACGCGATCGCGATTATTTTAAGTCCACTTCGATAAAGCGGCACGACACGAGAACCCTCTCATCGTGGCCGCCGGTAACTACATTCCCGATCCTGCGGACAGAATGGAAAGCAGTCGACGTCGCCCAAAACACGTCATCTCGGATCCTCCCGATCCACTAACGGTGCTTTTAGGTACTTCAAGCACCGGTCACCGTTCTCGTCGAACCCGTCGCTTGCGACGAAGGGCTCGACGAGTAAATTAACTCTCAGACACAGCCCACTGAGTTTCTCGCCGGATCTTCTCAGTGGGTCGCGTTTCCGATCCGGTGGTAGATTCTGCGAAGCACGACTCTTGCTAGGGTTCGTGTTAGCAACATCGTCAGGTTTGAGCCCCGTGAGCTCACCTACTAAAGTTAAGGCTACGCTGAAATAGCCGCTAGGGCTATCAGCTTAGGTAGGAAAAAAAAAAAAAAAAAAAAAAAGCGATTATTTTATTAAGACATGAAATTAAAATCATTTATTCATTGCTTTTACGCGGAAGAAATAGGAAGGATGATATAGGGGTACACGTATGGTAGACAGGTGCAGACTTGGCACAATGGCCTGCCTCCATTGCCATAGATAGAAACTTTTTTTTAAACTAAGGGAGAAAACGGCTACTTTGAATATTCATTCAGCACTCCAAATCCCTTTTCGAAACTTTGATTCTAATTTTTTTTTTTTCCTTGATGGTTGGACGAGCTCACAGCCCACCTGGTGTTAAGTGGTTACTGGAGTCCATAGACACCTACAACGTAAATGCGCCACCCACCTTGAGATTCAGTTCTAAGGTCTCAGTATAGTTACAACGGCTGCCCCACCCTCCAAACCGAAACGCATTACTGCTTCACGGCAGAAATAGGCAGGGTGGTGGTACCTACTCGTGCGGACTCACAAGAGTTCCTACCACCAGTGATTACGCAAATTATAATTTTGCGGGTTTAATTTTTATTACACGATGGTATTCCTTCACCGTGGAAGTCAATCGTAAACATTTGTTGAGTACGTATTTCATTAGAAAAATTGGTACCCGCCTGAGAGTCGAACACTGGTGCATTGCTCAACACGAATGCACCGGACGTCTTAACCTTTAGACCACGACGACTTCAAATATATTGTTAATTGTAAATTAAAATAATATTTGTTAACGTAATTCAAGTTACGGGTGCTTGGTATTGGATTAAGAGGATAGACGATAAAAATAACTGTAAATAAAAAACAATTATCATTAAAATCTGTTGACCTAATTTAGGTGATTTAAATGTTGACTAACCCCCAGTAGTATAACCTAGTAATGTGTTCTCAACGAACTACGATTAGTTAGATTGAAAAAAAAAAAAAACAAAAAAAAAAAACGTCGTAACATTTACAAACGGATATAACGCTATTACTTTATTACGTACATTCATTGGCTCTATTCAAGGAACAATTTGTTGCAATTACGTTATTACGTTCTCTCTGTCGTCGCCGTCTTCAACCAAAGGATCAGTCTCTGCATTGGACCCCACCACAATGGATGCAAATTGTTCGAAATACGACACGTTCGGTGCAGTGTTGTGACTTTGTTTCTTAAAAAAAAAAATTGTGCTGTCTCCAAAATCAACACAAGTGATGAAAATGTCCTCTATTAAATCAAATTTAAGTATGCGAATCGCGAATAGAACTTCAATTGTCTTACAGCGGGGATCCAAATCGTATCGTTTCGTGGTATTTATCTTATGTAAACTAACGCTTATTCGAATATGCTTCCTTTGTGTTTCTAACTTGCTTATTATTGGTAATAAGATTCTAATTAAACTACCGTGCCAACGCATTAGAGAAACGTACCGAATTCATGTTCACATTCAGTTATGTTCGCTTAAAATTTTTGGTAGTTAGTTTTTTTTTTTTGGCTTATCAAGAGCTGTAGACATGATTAATACAATAATATTATTTCCGATATGACAAGTTAACAAAATGGCATATTTATTAAAATTCTTTGTAACACGGACTTCATACATAGTCTTGTTTTGGTCAGCACGTCTTTTTGTTTTAGTCGAGACCGACTGTCTTCCCTGTAAACCCATTCAATCCTCGCGAGGATGCTGGAGTCCTTCGCAAGGCCATGAAAGGTTTTGGAACCGATGAGAAGTCTATTATCCAAGTACTGACGAAGCGTTCGAATGAGCAGCGTCTACGCATCGCTTTAGAGTTCAAGACGTTGTATGGAAAGGTAAGTTTGACAGGATAACTCTGTGATACATTCGTGCATTCAAAATGAATCTTTTAGACTTATTCGAACGTGTATAGCATTTAAAGATACTACAGGGAAAAACCCTACCTATGCTGATTGCCTTGAGAGGCTAATTCAGCTTCGCCTTGACGTATAGGTGAGCTCACGGTGCCCAAACCGGAAGCGTTGCTAACACTGGCCCTAGCAAGAGCAGTGTTTCGCAGAGTTTGTTGTCGGATCGGAAACGCGACCCACTGAGAATATCCGACGGGTTCGGCGAGGACGATGACCGGTGCTTGTGGAACCTAAAAGCACCGTTAATGGATCGGGAGGATCCGTAATGACCTGTTTAGGGCGACGTCGACTGTTTACCATTCGGTCCACAGGATCTAGTATGATGCTACAGTAGACACGATACACGTACTTATATATTTCTTCTTTTTTCATTTAGAAATTGTTTTAACAAGATTATTGTGGGAACACTATTAGTAATAATAGTCACAAACAACATTAAATTCTGTTTAATAATAGTTTCAACTAAAAATAAAATTGAGTGATTAAATTAAAATGTTGTTCCCTAATTAGTTGTTCTAAAAATGTTTTCCCTATTCGTCAATCTATTAGCAAATGTATTTGTTGCATACGAATAATAAAATGAAATGAAAATATATGTAAATAGAGGCAAAAGTAGGTAAAGACTGATAAAGGGGGAACTATGCGTAATTATGGGCACGGCTCTTAGTAAATTGCCTTAATAAAAACGAAACACACTATCTATGGTCTAACTTTTAAAGGGTCCAGACATTTTATAATGGAAAACAAATTTCCTTTATGATTTTTAGTGACACATTTTTCAATTTAATAGACTGTAATCAGTGTAATCCACTCTATAACACGATGAATTGGTTTCGCATTGTTGCATTATTGTCCTATAACGCGTCCACGTGACCCCATATAACGCGTTATGCACAAATAATTCACGTTTAAAGTTTAAAAGAAAAAAAAATGTTTTAAACGAAATACTAATGTGCGTTTTATTAAAATTGAACAGAACATTTTTAATTAAAAATAAATATGCAGGAAATCCCCGCTTTATATGGGGAATCCCGTTATAAAGAGTATCGGAGAGTAGAGGCGGTAGTTCTTTTGACGTTCAACAAGTATGTACTTTCATTTATGTCGAATATTTTTTTTTTTCATTTGATTTGATCGCATTATAGTGTTTATCATAGATAATACACATAAGGTTTACTAGCTTGAATAGTATGCACGTTTAGGATCACGGTCTCCGTTTCTCTGTATATAAGGTGTGTGGCGCATTTACGTTGTAGATGTCTATGGGTTTCAGTAACCACTTAACATCAGGTGGGCTGTGAGCTCGTCCACATATCTAGGCAATAAAAAAAGAAAAAAAAAGTATAATATCCTATATTGGAACCGCCTTAAAAATGAAATTTCCCATAAACAATAAACATTGAGTAAAACAAGCGATGAATATCGACCACTACGAGATTTACGACGGTCAGATAAGTACAGTGTTTACTCGGCTTAACAGATTATTGTAAATTTTTTTAAACAACGTTGAAATGGCAGGGCTACTTCCAAAATCGTGTCGTTTTTCGGTCTATAAGTAATAGAAATTCAGGTCTGTGTGCGTATTTCGACAATAGTTAAATAAGCTTGGGCTGCTTACTCAAATATTGATACCGTTATTTGATTAATAGAAGAGTGCATGGAGAAATGATACGTGACGAATTCAATATTCTCCAATATCTAGTAGTTGTTATGCATTATAATGAGTCGACACATTTATTGTTTCTCCTAGCCCACTGAGTTTCTCGCCGGATCTTCTCAGTGGGTCGCGTTTCCGATTCGGTGGTAAATTATGCGAAGCACTGCTCTTGCTAGGGCCAGTGTTAGCAACACTCCCGGTTTGAGCCCTGTGAGCTCACCTACACGTCAAGCAGAAGCTGAAATAGCCTCTCAAAGTTATCAGCATAGGTAGGAAAAAAATATATTTCTTGTATGGACCAGTAGAACAAAGACCTAAACAATCGTACATTTATTGCAATCAATTTTTTTTTACTAGGATTTGATATCGGATATTAAGAGCGAAACGAGTGGAAAATTTGAAGACCTTTTAATTGCGTTGCTCACTCCACTGCCGAAGTTCTACGCTAAAGAACTTCACGAGGCCATGGTCGGGATCGGTACCGACGAAGGCGTCCTCATCGAAGTAATGTGCACTATGTCCAACTATGAGATCCACAGCATCGAACAAGCATACACAGCAAGTAAGATTACTTTAATATAATATTAAACGCATTTCTCTGTTTGTGTTTCTAACGGTAAGTGTTCCATGGTGAAGGAATAACGTCGTGTAATAAAAATGAAACCCGCAAAATTATAATTTGCGTAATTACCGGTGGTAGGACCCCTTGTGAGTCCGCTCGGGTAGAAACAACGACACTGCCTATTTCTGCCGTGAAGCAGTAATGCGTTTAGGTTTGAAGGGTGGGGCAGCCGTTGTAAGTATACTTAGAACTTATAACTCAAGGTGGGTGGCGCATTTACGTTGTAGATGTCTGTGGGCTCCAGTAACCACTTAACACCAGGCGGGCTGTGAGCTCGTCCACCCATCTAAGCAATAAAAAAAAAGATTTATTTTCTATTACTTTTCTAGAATTTATTTTTAAGTTATTCAGTGTCTATAACAGACGATAGCCGCAGTTTTGTTAATTTTTGGGTGGTAAATTAACGCTAAGTTAACAGTAGGTACCATGCAAGACGTCTTATTTAGTTGTCAACAGAGACTAAAAAAGGTTAATATCTTCTAAAGAATTTGTCAGATATGTGTGATACTTCCATAAATAGTTAGTTATGCACTACTCTATATTAGCTATTTATGGTGGCATCACACATACGTGTGACAAAATTCTTTCAAGAACTAATCTATTTATTGTCGAAAACTAATGAGATTTTCTTTACATCGTATTTATTACCTAAGCGACTGAATATGTGTGTGAAGGGTATTGCGTTATTCAAATGTTATTGAAAACTCGACCTTACGCCTCGAGGTGGTATAGTTTACGTGCTCCTGTAATCACGACCGGCAGGCACAAAGCTCTTAACCATGGAGATCGCTTAAGTAATATTATGTCTCTTGCGAGAGGCGATATTTGGAAACTGGACATGTGTTATTGTATTACTAAGAAACCTTTAAATTGCTATATTTTTTAAGTTATGTCTAAAGGCTATCCAGAATATTTGTATGCACTAGATTTTTTTTAATTAACAAGTATATACAGTTTCTAGTTTTTTGCCGTAAAGGATCAGATTCTTGTCATTGAAAATTTACGAATTTCTTTGAACTATCTCGCTATGAATTAGATATAGAGAATTCGTCAACATTTAATATCTTGGTAAGAACCTAAAAGTATTATCGTCCGTCCTTAAGAATCCACAATGTACGCTATTGACAAAACGGCCTCGACATGTGATCAAGTAGCGGATTAATGAATTACTTCCGAAGCTGCGTGTGTGCGTGCTCTGGTCGCTTCGTCTTTTAAGGAATTGACGAACCGAAGACATTATTGTGAAAAATTTGGTTTTCAAGGTTCGCGCTTACATAGTTCTAAACAGAAGAAAGACTCAAATAAAAAAAGTCCTAAAATGTATATTTAGAGTATACGCTTTCACTTTTTTTCTACCTAAGCTGGTAGCCTTGAAAGGCTATGCCAGCATCATCGAGCGGGTAGGTGAGCTCTCGAGGCTCTAACCTGGGGAGGTTGCTAACACTAGCCCTAGCAAGAGCAGTGCTTCACATAATCTACCATCGGATCGGAAACGCGACCCACTGAGAAGATCCGGCGAGAAACTCAGTGGGCTGGTTTTCACGACTAGCTATTGATTTAAATTAAGTCGAATGTTTATTTTGTCATTTGAGTAATAGTGGAACATTGATACACACCGATATTGTATAAAAAGGGAAAGAGAGTGTGTTTCTTTCCCTTTTTTTTGTGTGCAACTGAGAAGCGAAACGGGACATCATCTGCATTGTGTTGTCACTGTTACCAAGTAATATGTTAATAATCACGTAGATTCATAAAAAATCAAATAGCTACACGGATTACCGCTAACGTCGTTTTCATATTAAGCTTGCACATCGTCTGAACATCAATATATATTTAGTTAAACCCGCTGAGTTTCTTGTCATAATGTCTCAACGTGTCGAAATTCCGATCCGTTAGAAGATGTACTGGCGATACAGCTGCTCCTGGACTCTTAAGCTTGCTACGGAGTTATTCGGCAGTTTCTGGCAAGACCTGTCTGAGCTTGCTAACCCATCCTAGTCAAGCTGTAAAAGTCTTCGGTGAACCAGTAATACGTATTTTCTAGTAAAAACAGCAGGACAATATCGCCTTCTCATTGGAAGAATCTTCTCTACGTGGATGACGTAGAGAAGATCCTTAATATCCTATAAGTTTTTTTTCGTATTATAATTCTTACTAGCATGCCATTAATTTAAGGACAATTTTAATATTAAATATAGTATAATATTAAATATAGTTTTACTAATGGCCGGAAAAGATCCGTCATTTCCAGACTCGCGGTAAACTGCCTTATCGGAACTTATCACCGCCACCGACGTTGCTAAGTGCGGAACCGCTGATATCGCGGAATGAGTAATTGAATTAGAATAATAATTTGATGTAAATATTGTAACTTACACATCGAGATTAGAACCACGAGTACGTTCAGTTCAATATTTTCAGAATTGTTTTCACATTATAATGTATATGTTATTATATATTATTTATTTATCATGATAAACTGTTGCGTGGTGGCCTAAATTAACGCCACCTCATTTATTCGCGTGGCAGTCGTAAAGGGCCACTCTGGGATTCACCCGATAATGGCCCACTGAGTTTCTCGCCGGATCTTCTCAGTGGGTCGCGTTTCCGATCCAGTGGTAGATTCTGCGAAGCACGGCTCTTGCTAGGGTTCGTGTTAGCAACGTCGTCAGGCTTGAGCCCCGGGAGCTCACCTACTAATTAAGGGTACGCTGAAATAGCCTCTCAAGGTTATCAGCTTAGGTAGGAAAAAAGGCAGTAGCGTTCTCCGAGTATTATATCAGTATAATTCGATCACCAACCGGTATTTTCTGATAAGCCGTACCACCCTCTTCACTACGTATACCGTAATATTACTGCCCCGAAGCAGGCGTGCTTTTCGTTTTAAAGGGTGGGACAGCCCACACTCAATACAATTGCGAATTCGACCTCATGTGTCTCAAGGTGGGCGGCGACATCCATATTTGGTTTCGATGAGTTCCGCCAGCAAAACGTCAGCTGTGAGTTCATTCATCCATCAATGAAAAAATTTTTTTTGCATAAGATTCCTTAAATTTTTATACTGGGTAACATAATATGATTTAAAAGTTTAAAATAACATGAAGACGATTGTAGTAATGGCTCGGTTCCGTTATAGATTACATTTTAACAAAAATATGTAAATCTATAAATTTCACCAAATTCATTTAAATTTCTCAATTCTAAAATAATAAATAATAAATATGTAATCGTTTAAAAAAATATACATACGAATAACTACGTCACACTATTCCAAAAAATTTATGATCCATTTCTCGAGACAGAGATGGCTGAATATATTATTTGTTTATATCGTCTGGTATTACCGTCGGATCAATGGTCATTTAATTAACTTTGACCTTCGCTTGAAAGTAAATTTTGTTAATGTAACCACAAACGAGCTATGGGAGATAGGTGTGCCATTGATTAATAACGAACATGTATTTTCTAATATCTAATTAATCAATTTAATTAGTTTATAATTAATATACCAATTTTTTTATTTCATTTATTTATTATTCACTATCTTTTTGTATATTTATTTAATTAATAATTGCAAATAAAATAATTTTAGTGAATTTAACATTAACAATATCAAGTCTGCAACGACTGCAGGTGATTGCTCAAAATTAAATCTGGGATTTTTTTATAAGCGAATGCTTGTTGGTCAATGAGGTAGTACAGTAAGGCTATACTCATAATCGAATCTAGGGTTGAATGTTTGTTAGTCAGTGAAATAGTATTTTGATTCAATACTCAGCATTAAATCTGAGGTTGTTGCTTTACAGCGAACCTACAGACTGGAGGTTAGACATTTACAGAAAACCAGCACATTATAATTCTCAATATGTTTTCAGTTTATGGTAAGATCCTTGAAGACGATATACGCGGTGACACATCGGGAAATTTCAATCGTCTGATGACATCCCTTTGCGTGGTAAATATTTTATTATGTAAAGCAAATATTATGGTTAACATTTTTCTTTACAATTATTAGTAATAAATGATTTTGTTAATTCACAGGGAAATCGATCTGAAGATTTCACGGTCGATCAAAATAGGGCACGTGACGACGCCAGAAAACTACTTCAAGCTGGTAAGTTTGGGTTTATTTATTTAAGTACCCCCCTAAATAGTGTTAATCAAATCTAATAACTTGATATGACGCGCTGTTTAATACAAGCTTAATTTATTAAGGGTATCCCACACTACAATTCTCCAAAATTATCCAGTCACACCGTATATACTTTTTCACATACAAAAAGTTACCGAATACACCGGGCTTCGTATACCAGTGCTTCCCAAACTTTTTCGTTTCCGTATTCCTAAAACTTTCATTTATGGAGTACCCCTCTCTCGATAATTCCATACTTATTCCTAAAAATGCGTCTTATTTCTCTTAACAGACTCAAACTTAGGTAGGCGGATATACAAAGAAATTTTAAGGTTTTTTCCCTTACTTTAATTATTGGTAATAAGGCTCATTTTAAACCACTTATTGTAGACATAATACATAAAACAGTTAACTTCAATAAATTAGAATCTAATGTCTAATTAATTTAAGTTAACTGTTTAGTTTAGTTTAGTTAACTTCAATAAATTAGAATCTAATGTCTAATTTATTTAAGTTAACTGTTTTAACTTTTTACCACTTCCGCCATTACCAATATAATTTTCACGTACCTCCAGTGGTGCGCGTATTGCAGGTTGGGAATAGCCGCTCTAAGCCACGACGACTTCTAAAACTTTGGACTTTTACATTAAAACAATGACATCATCAATATTTAGGAAATCTAGTGACGTATACTGATGTATGTAACGCGTGATGTGAGTCACTTTGTAAGTGATTATTTTCATACGTCACTGCTCCGGTCTGACGCTCTCTGATTCACGAGGTCGTTTAGTACAGTCATCTCTTGTTTTTGTTTACTCATTACGGCCGTGAGACTTGATGAAGTCTTACGCTTCTGAAGTTCACGCTTGTCGTGGTCGTTTATAAACTTTCCCGGTATACAAAATGATCACTATGTAGTTTACGTGGTTAAGATCGTAAAATGAGAAATAGCTGAGACTAACTGTACTCGCCCGCTTCGCTGCCCATTTAAAATTAGCATCATTATTTATTGTCATTATTATTAGGGAGTCCAACACTCGTATAAATATTAGCCTATCCATTAAGTACATGTATTTTTTACATGGGTACCAAGTTTCAAGTCAATCCGATGCATGGTTCAGTAGTTATAACGGAACATCCGTAAAAACCACTGTAGATTTATATATTAGTATAGATTTTGCATAAGTCGTTTTTTTATTTCTTCTTTTTATGTTCGATTGATTTTTTTTAGGACTCTGCTTCCAGAATTATAATTTTAAGATTAATTATTTGAAAGATATCCAATTCTAGAAGGGGTCGCATATCCGATCTTAGTCTATTTTGTAATATTCGTTACGCATACATTAGGAAACAAACGTTGACACAAACAAAACCACAAGCGGCAAGCAACACTTGGACTGCATTAAAGATTTTGTCATTTTGATTCAATATTGATCTTTATTTGTAGAGAATTTGAATGTGTTTCTGAACGCCTGTCTTTTGTATCGGCTTATTTGCTCATATTGTATAGATTGTGTGTAGATTGAAAAACGAGAAATAAAAAGAAATATGAAAACAGAAAACGCTTAAGAATATATAGTATTGTCGTATCGTACACTGCATTTTTGAGGCTAGGACGGACGATACTATTAATTATGAAGTCCGGTTATGAGGCAATCGAAAACGAAGACCGATAGATACGGTTTTTTTTTTCGTCAGGAGGAAATCGCCGGACTCCCACCCTCCACTGGGGATGGCGGGCGGGGCATGTCGGAGTCGACCGACTAAAACCTCCTGTCGCTCAACAACCCACGTCCCATGAGACAGAACTCATGAAGAGATAAATACGGTAGATTGCTATTAGAAAAAAAAAACCCACTAAACTCAATCATATAACGCACGGGGTCAACGTTCTCGTGTGACTACTTCTCATTAGATTGCCGTTTCAATAAATTTAGGTAAACTTGTACAGTCGGAAGTTAAAATATTCTTAGAAACGAACGTTCTTGCTTACTTTCACTTTCATTTTAACTAAACTACACACACAGTCGAGACGTCAATCTAAAAATGTGTTGAATTGCTTTTGATCGGTCCCAATATTGATAGCGACATTTACAATTTTGTAATATTTTTATGATTTGGCAAAGGAATTTACAGAAGATTAACCGTCTGCACTTCTAGAGTAAAATAAACTGTTTTTATCACTATTTCAGCTCCTCAAATATTCCTACAAAGTCTTCTATAACTTCTCTACAAATCTACCCTGAATTTTCATATTATTTCTTCTTCTTATGACTTCTTATGTCCATGGTTCGCGTTTGGACCTATACCTGTTGCCAAATAAATCAAAATATATTAAATACCATTGTAGTTATAATATTATAACCAAAAGTATATAAATAAACAAAAAATAAATACGGATATTAATAGTCAGCTAATTAGTTTTTCTATCTCTACGAATTATCCTCTAGTTAGCGACTTTATTTTTGCCTATGTACTACCAGTGTCATCGAAGAGCTATTTGGCTTCAGCGGGTATGCCAGCGACCTCACGGGGCTCAGTCCCATGAGACAGCTAACATCTGCCCCGAGCAGGAGCAGTGTTTATCTGAATCTACTATCGGATCGACCCACCGAACAGAACAATGGGTTCTGTTATGTCTATAAATTGCACGTAATATAAATTGCCAGTCGTATCCTTCGTCGCATTGTTAGCGTCCTCTCTGAGTTTAAAGCCTTCGTCAAACAGAGCGCGCGTCAGAGCGCTAAGCTGACGCCGCGCTATGACGCCGAGATGTGTTGTACTACTATGGTAACATACCGTCAAACAGAGCCCCAGCGCTATAAGTACGTAGCGCTCTGTCGCGGCGTTAGGACGCTTTGACGTCAGGCGTTGTAATTTTTTACAAATTTTATTTGAGCGTCCGAGTGAATGTGTATTAAAATACTAGATAATGCCCGAAAAAATGATATAAATAGTTAGTAGATACCCATGCTTATACGATGCCACATCTGAATCACTCGATTTCTTAATACTTTTAAATTTTCACACTGCTATCGGGGGCACGATGATTTAGCGAATGCGTTGCGTCAAGGAGCGTTAGACTCATCTAGTCAATTTGTGTGACATGAAAAGAGCGCGACGTTAAGTACGCTTTCTGTTTGACGAAGCCTTAAGTTAGCACGTGTACTTATATATATTATTAAATCGTCAGGTGAACTTCGGATGGGCACCGATGAATCGACGTTCAACATGATCCTGTGCTCTCGCTCGTACCCTCAGCTGGCGGCCATCTTCCAGGAGTACGAATACTTGACCGGACACGAGATCGAGCACGCCATCAAGTCTGAGTTCTCGGGGGACATCGAGAAGGCCCTCTTGACTATCGGTGAGATAATTTACATAAGGTAATTTTAATGATATATGACTATTCTCAGAGTGACTCGGTGGCGCATTAATGCCCCTGATTGCTGGGTTCTATTCCCATATCGGGCAAACATAAATCAGTACGTGGTTCCCACAGTTTGGTGTTCAATAGTTTGGAACTAGATGACGGTGTGTAACTCGTCTCCGATTAGTTATTATTTTTATTATTCTTATATTGAGTACTGGTACTGAGTCGTTGGTGCAGAAATAGACGGAATTATCGTAGCAACCCCTATGAGCTCACAATGGGCTCACTGTGTGTGTGCGTGTTTGTATCCGCGCACATCCGTTTCACAACCCGATCTTGCTCCATCTACACTACATGCCCGAGCTATTTTTTTAAAGGTTTTTTGACCTGGTAACTAAGACCTTTAAGTCAAGTCTTATTTTAATTATAATGAAAACTATTTTATATAAAAAATGAATGAATGAGATGAGATGATATGGCATGAAATATAATCTGAGTAAAATGCTGGTCATTTATTGAGACATTTTCAGTGCTATTTTTTGGATGCTCCCGAGAAGTTACGTTCAGCGGCTTTGTTTATTTTTCCGACATTTTTGCACTTTCACATACACTAAACAGTTATTAAACCACCGTTATTACACATTTCAACCTGAAGAAACACTAAATAGACAAAATAAAACAAATCACACAACTTCACTAATCGCGTTCCCGCCAAAAAGTCGCCCGAACTATCAGAACCCCCGCGCTCCATGGGGAGGCCTAAGTACCGCTATGGAAGGGGATTTACGTAAGCTCCAACACTGAGTTTCTCAATGGGTCGCGTTTCCGATCCGGTGGTAGATTCTGCGAAGCACGGCTCTTCCTAGGGTTCGTGTTAGCAACATCGTTAGGTTTGCGCTCCGTGACCTCACCTACTAGTTAAGGTTACGCTGATATGGTCTCTCTAGAGCTTAGACCATCAGCTTAGGTAAAAAAAAGTGAGTTCCGAGTGCCGAACTGGCAAGATGTTGCGCAGCGCTGGAATAAATGGCGGCGTTTATTGTATTATTGCCAAGACCCATCTCGGGGTCATAGCGCTAGCGAAGTAATAATAGTGTGTGTGTGTGTGCGTGCGTGCGTGCGTGTGTGCGTGTGTGTGTGTTTGTTGCCCTTGTAGGCATGCGAGCATACGGCCCACCTAATGGTGAGTGGTTACCGTCGCCCATGGACTTCAGCAATGCCAGGGGCAGAGCCAAGCCGCTTCCTACAGTTCCGCGATCACCAGTACTCAATTAATCATTCTCAATTATCTGTTTTACAGTGAAAGTGGTCCGCAACAAGCCGCTGTACTTCGCGGAGCGTCTCCACAAATCGATGAAGGGCCTCGGAACGAACGACAAACAGCTCATTCGCATAATGGTGACCCGCTGCGAGGTCGACCTGGGCGACATCGTCGAAGCCTTCCAGACGAAATACGGTGAAACATTGCAGAGCTGGATCGAGGTAGGCGGGCGTATCTTTATAACTCGATTGTTAATAGAACGAGCTAGCGGCCTGTTGTTACCAGAGATAGATAGGAGAGAGAGATAGAGAGAATACACTTTATTGCACACCAAAACACAATTTACATTCAAAAAACAATTTAAAAAAAAGATACATATCGACGCTTGAAAGGCAAACGTGACTAAGCGACAATGCGTGAACTTTACAGTAGACTAATTTAAAGTTGTAATACCTGAAAAAAATTCTATTTTAACGAATCTAGCTGTAGGATTGAAATGATTTTAATAGACCTAGAAATATATTCTTTTTGTGCATCGAATATGGTTATTGCCTATCATTTATGCACAAAGCAGTTATTGTCGCTTAGTCACGTTTGGTTTTCAAGCGTCGATATACTTTGAATATTTTTAACCTAATTGTCTTTAAATTTCAGGGAGACTGCTCCGGTCACTACAAGAAATGCCTGTTAGGTCTTCTGGGTGCATATTGAATGTAAATGCTTCATCACAAAACAAATTTTTAATTTATAACCCTATATTAAAACGCGTAATATTCTGTGCTAAAAACTAAATGCAATTATAAATTAATATTTTAAAACGATTAAATCGTTTATGATCTTATTTAGATCTGATTTTTTGTAATTTTGTGATTTTCTTCAATAAAACTGTTGTAACAGCTCAAAATATAAAATATATCTGTAACTGTACAACGAATCTCGATCGTATGCCACATACAGAAGCTCATACATGTTGAGCTCACTTTTTGTAGTGTAACATTGATCTGTACAACAAGAAAAATGCTTTGAAGTCGATAAGAGTTAAGAAGATCGATTGATTTATAATAATCTAAAATTTGTTTATAGTTGTTGCAAAATACTGCGCGCCGCCCTTATTTGTGTGAGTGACCAATCTGTATACGTGTCAATGTGGGCTACATATATGTAGCTAAAGCTGTCCACTGACAGCTTAGTCGGGTACACACACTAACGAAAATTTGTATTTACGATTACAACTACAAATAAAGGCCACGCGCGCTCATACTTTGCAACAACTATACAATAGTATTACAGAATTGGCCTATTTAATGTGCTCAAAACGACTCCCGAATTGATTGATCTTAATCCCACTTCACCGTCAAAATATAAACGGCGGGAGAAAGCGGAAATGTCGTAACTTGCATTTTGGGCTAAACGACTTTGTATCTTATTGTATTACACATATGGCTCTAGTACAAAATTGGGATTTTCAAGTTACGACAATTCCGCTTTCTATTATGATTGAATATGATGATTTCAAAAAGCACTGAATGAAAAAAGGAATTATTAATTACCTTTATATGAGTATGCCATTAAATACAGGCATTTTCTAAGTAATAATAACCTATCTATCAAGAAATTTACGTTTACCGAATTATTAGAACAACGCGAGTGTCACAAGAGACTATTTGATTTAACCCGCTCCTTTATTTTAATATTTTTCTAGTAAGAAAAAAACCTATTATATTTTCGATGCATATATAATAATATATTTTGATTTAAAATGTTTGTTCATAAAAAAAGTTATGATCTGCTGATAATTAAATCTCATTGTAAAAACATTGACTAGCACCCATATTGTTTTTTTTTTATATAATATACACTTTTGTAATGTCAAAATGAATATGGTGCCTTGCTATAAATTTAATTGTGCCTGAAATGATCTATATATTTTTGAATTATATAAGGAATGATGCCCCAACTATGTCCATGAATCTATTTTAGTTATAAGTGCCTAAATATTTGTATTGCCTTAAGGTATTTCTAGAGGGGAGGTTCGACCTAATTCAAGCAAATATCGCTTTCATACGAGTTCGTATATATTTTTTTACTTTTACGCTGGTGGTCGGACTACTTTTCAGCATACTTTTACTTAGCTTCTGTTTAAATTTTTATGCTGAATTTATTGTCTAGTTATATAATATTTATAATAAGAATTTCTATGAAACAATCACAATTTGAAAATGCGATTTCATTAATCGACCTTATGCATCTTATTTTAAGAAATGTTTGATAAAAATATTCATAGTAATGTTTGGTGAATTATATAGAAAAACGATTTCCTCTTGGTCTTATGATTACGCCAAAAAACATGAAGAAATTCATAACATGATTTGATTTGATTGACGATTTTGAAGTTATTTACTTTGTATTAACAAAAGTTTAGTAATAGTTTTATTCGCATTTACAACTTCATTTTAAGTACACACCTATAATAAGAAATTAAACTTTAGCTTAAAATCACAAATTTGAATAATGTCGTACTAAAAATAAATTATTATTCCATTTCGATTAAATAAAAAATAATATTAAATACACGATTCAGTGATTATCATTTAATTTTAATTAGAATTAATAAAACCCACCATTTGCTTTGTTTGCGAATTCTATGTAAACATTTTTAAAAGCACTTGTGTAAATAGTACAAGTGTCGATCAACAGATGTCGCTTTTATAAAAGTTTACATTTTCTGTAAGTCTGATTTAAAAAAAAAAGTTATATTCGAATTAAAACTGAATTTGTCAAAAGCTAAGCGGTTGTAAAGATCCGAATAATTTCGCCAATTTAAATTTTATAATGTCTTTTAAATGTATTTTATCGTAATAAAAAAAACTAGATGTATTTGGATTGTTTCTTTTGATACCTTTTTATTCATAATATATTATTAACATGGTGATTTGGTAATAAATCGATGAAGATTCTTTTCTTTTTAATAAGGTACTGAAGCCTGTTTATTATATTCCAGGCACGTATGGACACGATAAGCCCTTATTCACAAGCCCTTATTCATAAGCCCTTATTCACATAGCGGCATTCATTTGGAATCTGTTTAACATCAATGATTTGGAAAACTGCATTGGTTCATAATTATTTTATATTATGGCAATTAGATTCTTGTAATGCCAATGTTGCCAGTGTCGAATCTATAAGTTCTTCAGTTATTAAATTTAATTTTATAAAAAATGGCATGGAGCGAAAGAAGTTAGAACTGGTCTACTGGAACTAGAATCACCTCGCATTGAAGCTAAACCGGCAAAAATAAAAGTGTTCTCCTGTGGCGTTACTAGTGTGACAAAGTCACTTACTTATCTTTTCCACTTTTGTGGTCCTATTAGGTATTTCTGTGATCATTTTCTATATTTTATTCTTCGTCGCTACACTCTTGGCAGAGGGCTGGTGGCTGTTATGCTTCCAATAACGAGTTTCTTAAAGAAATATATTTTTTTATAGAAAGTTCGACGGCAATTACTTAGTATAATAGTTGACGAATTACAGTTTTAGTCGTCCGTGAGTGATCACGAAAACTATGTATAAAGTATGTATTTGCAACCTCTGAAATAATAAAATGAACATAATAAACTCGAGATTAAACCGCTAAAGTACCTATTTTCAATCATATTACGTAACTTTGAACAACGAGAACCCTTGCTTTGACATAATCACATTATCCCCACCATGAAATTACAAAGCAATCCTTCAGTCGTGGTCACGACAAGTCCAATTAGGAATCGATCACGGCAAATATTTATTGAAGGCACCGGAATTAGTTCATAAGTTAATTAGCAGCGTCACCTCATTCCATACGGCTCGTTGATGTTTTCATTAATCTTCCGGGCGCGGATTGAGAGTTTACTTAAATAAATAGGTGAACGTAACGCCAAAATTGCTTTTATGCGGGTTTTAGGGTACGTTAGGGTTTGATTCAGAGATGAGATAGAACTGTACCCGCTACCCTACACTTACGGCACCGCGTGCGTCGGCTGTCTCTTCGGCTATCACATTTGCTTCTTGTGTTTTTTTTATACGTTGACAAAACTATAACCGCACGTAAAGCCGATTGCTTGTGTGCAAACAACTGTTTCTTAATATTATCAATGTAAAAAAAAACCTTCATAGTCTAAGCCTCTTTAGTTTTATAAAAATGATTTTTCTTATATGTCGTGCAGTGAAGTTTGACATTCAGTAAAAAGAAAGTTCAGTTTGTTAAATATAATAATTTTATTAAATTAAGGGCTTTAAATGTTGTTAAAGGGACCAGTTAACGTAGCTTGATTGTTAAAAAAAAAACGCAAACTTGCCACGCGCGAGATGTGTGATCGCAATTGTTGAAGATCCGGTCTTATAGTGTGGGCTGTGGTGGCATAATGAGGCAGTGACATTGTTCGGTAGATCGACGGTCCGAATGTTATTGTTACACAGCTCTCATATGTGTAAACTTATCTTCAAAATGTCTAGCGAGATTTAGGCATTTGTCAAATATCTTGTGTTCTGTTATGGCTACCGACTACAAATCGAATGCCATATCCGTTAAGTTAACAATTTATAACTCAAATACAATCAGGTCTATTTTGATTATTTACAATCATAAAAACGATATCTGACCAATTCATACGATTGTCATAATAATTCAGTATTTGAATTAACCCGCATATTCACATTCCTGGCCTCGCGTCGGGACTAATGGCATTCGTTTTGATTTGTGGAAACAGATAACAAACATCCGCCTAATTAATTTCAAATATTGCGGTTTGGAAAATGCATCAGTGCCCATTATTGGCATCGAGTGAAATATTTTCCGTAGAATAAATGTGTTCCTCGCGGTTTTAAAGCTAGAACAGCCAAAATATAATACATTTGAAACTTCTTAGCTGAATATGGTGATGAACATTGGTGACAATCACGACGTGATGCCTTCGCTATCATTTAAGAGAGAGTCGCTAGTTTATCCACTTGGAGCAATAAAGATCTCTAACAGTAAAGATCCCGCTAAAACACAGGAACCACTTCGCTGAATGTTCGAAGTTATTAAACGTAATAAACCTGTTTATATTTCAATAAAAAATAATATGAAGATGTTAAAACCATGTAAGAAACTTTTTACCGCTATTAAAAGGAACGTCATAGTAATGTTGTCGAAAATTTATTTACAATTTAATATTTGAAAAAACAAAACATTTTGATGTAGCGACCTTTCCAGTAACCAGAAAGTGTGTGTATTATTTACATAGTATTATTGAATAAAAATATTTGTTTTGGCGATTTTTGTTATTACAGATTACAAACATAATACATTTAGATGAAACTATTCTACGATACATAGGCATACGATCCAGTAACCGAACCAACTCGTTGGGTCATGAGTTTCTCTTGCGACTTCTTAAGCAATACCACCAAAAACTCTCATTTCAATACGTATTATTATAAGTTTCATATCTAGATAATCCAATTCAGGATAATCATAAAATTACTACCATTAAATTCAATCATTTCCTACGTGTTTCTACAATTTTTAGGTTAATCGGACGTTTTGAAGTTGGCGAAAATTACGTTGAACGATTTCACTACCTACATCAATAGATATCAAATTGATCCAATAAATCGTATTAAATTCAAAAACATATATCTTATCTTATCTTATACCTTTAAACGAGCAATTCTTGTATATTAATTTATATATGTATATGTATAATCTGAATCTCGGAAACGGCTCCAACGATTTTCTTAAAATTTAGTATACCGGGGATTTCGGGGGCGATAAATCGATCTAGCTACGATGAATTCTCAGAAAATGTTGTTTTATTCGTGTTTTCAATAATCAACTCTTCCCGACATCTATTGGCGAATAATAATACAATTTTTCTTAATTGAGGGCAACTAGCCGCTTTAAAGACAAACAAGATGGCGTTATCAAAAAAAAAACGAGCAAAGCTCGGTCGTCATCTAGGAAAATATAATATAAGTATTTGGTAATGCAATACATTTACTTTTTGTTAAAAATTAGCAGCTCGTTCCATACTCGACCTAGTTACTGGCCATCATTGGAATATGGCTGTATATATATAACCTATCCTGTTTGGGAGAAAGTGATAGAAAAGCGATTGCGAGATGAAAGCGAGATCACCCAAAACCAGTTCGGGTTCATGCCTGGTCGCGGGACAACGGACGCCATATTTGCACTCCGCCAAGTGTGCGAAAAACATCGCGACGTGCACAGGAATCTGCATATGGTGTTCGTTGATCTAGAGAAAGCGTACGACCGAGTACCTAGAGCAGTTTTGTGGTGGGCATTGAATGAGAAAGGTATACCTGGTAAGTATGTGAGGTTAATCTGTGCCATGTACAGTCGAGCCAGGACGTATGTACGAACCGCCGCGGGGAATTCCGACGAGTTCAATGTGGCAGTGGGCTTACACCAAGGGTCTGCACTAAGTCCCTATCTCTTCCTGCTTGTGATGGATGCCTTGACATCGGAGATACAGGAAGAGCCCCCTTGGTGTATGCTGTTTGCCGATGACATAGTGCTCGTCGGAGAAAACGGGCTCGAGGTCCAAAACATACTGGAGAAATGGCGATGCAAGTTGGAGAGTGTTGGCCTAAAAATCAGCAGATCGAAAACCGAACATCTGTTCTGTGATTTTGGCGGTCTCTCCAATTTTGCACCCATTTCCCTCGACGGAACACCTTTGCCAGTATGTCAAGACTTCCGCTACCTAGGGTCTGTTATCCAAAGCGACGGTGAACTGGATCGTACTGTCAGGCACAGAATTGACGCAGGATGGATGAAATGGCGGCAGGTCACGGGCACCATATGTGACTCGCACATCCCTCTTCCCCTAAAAGGGAAGATATATAAGACCTTAATAAGGCCTGCCGTCTTGTATGGATCAGCGTGTTGGACAACGAAAGTGGCGGATGAAAGGCGATTGCATGCAGCAGAGATGCGAATGTTGCGATGGATGTGTGGAGTAACGAGAATGGATAGAATACGGAATGAATATGTTAGAGGAAGTCTGAAAGTGGCACCTGTGACAGAGAAGCTGAGGAGTGCACGTTTGGGATGGTATAGACATGTGATGAGACGGAATGAAAATGAGGTTGTTAAGAGAGTGTTAACTATGAATGTGGAAGGATTTAGAGGAAGAGGTAGACCTAAGAAGAAATGGATGGATTGTGTGAAAGACGATATGGGTAGGAGGGGAGTGAGCGAAGAAATGGTATATGATAGAAGAGTATGGAAGGAGAAAACATGTTGCGCCGACCCCAGGTGACTGGGAGAAGGGCAGGATAATGATGATATATAACCTATCCTCCAAACTAATTAACCACTGCTTATAATTTCCTCGAGGATGGCAATACCGTAGTACAAAACCAGCCGACCTCATTAAATAACTACCACCAGTAATTGATGTAAGTCGAAGCAGTTTTTTTTATGGCTTAGATGGGTGGACGAGCTCACGGCCCACCTGATGTTAAGTTGTTACCGGAGCCCATAGACATCTACAACATAAATGCCGCCGCCCATCTTGAGATATGAGTTCTAAGGTCTCAGTATTCTTACAACGATTGCCCCACCCTTCAAACCGAAACGCTTTACTGCTTCACGGCAGAAATAGGCAGGGTGGTGGTACCTACCCGTGCGGACTCACAAGAGGTCCTACCATCCGTAAGAAAGGGCTGGACTTGCTTCGTTGGCTACAGAGAATCACTTGTCGAAGAAAGAAACGAATATTAATTTTATGCCCAAGACTTGCGGAAATTCAAGTAAATACTAAAATTCTAGTACTTTGGCAAAGCCCCAAAATTTTAAGTCATAGTAATATTAATGTTAATCTGTGCACTGTTCTAATTACACTAAGAAATGTCAACGTTTTATAATGTCAAGCTGTTACTCGCATTAATTATTTCAAACGTGTACCTACAGCTAACGCATAGGTATAAGTGCGCAATTTATTTCATCTCGAACAATTTGCTAACGTTCGCTAACGTGGTAGGGTTGTCAATTTTATTGCTTGCTAGTCTTCATGATGAATGGTCATCATAGCTCATGCTCGTCATTAATGCCAGAGCTATAATCAAGCCGCTAAGGACTCGCCTTCCCCCTTTGAAGAAGTGTATGTAGGATGTCACGTTGCTAAAAGTCTCTGGAAATGCCCTGTAAATGGACGCGGTGATATATATGAGTTAGTGATAATTAATTTGGGCGGTGCGACAGTATAAAGGAGATAGCGGGATCATCTCGTACGACTCCGATCACTGTAGGACTAGAAATTCGAACCGGTGAGCAACCCTTATAGAAATCGTACAGGTCACTGATCAGCTAGCACTTTTCAAGATAGCCAAGGATCAGAGTATGTATAACTCTATTTATCACCTTAGAAAGCAAGGAATTTTTTTTTTTTTTTTATTGCTTAGATGGGTGGACGAGCTCACAGCCCACCTGGTGTTAAGCGGTTACTGGAGCCCATAGACATCCACAACGTAAATGCGCCACCCACCTTGAGATACAAGTTCTAAGGTCTCAAGTATAGTTTCTATAAACCATTTTCGCAAATAGCGCGGACATGGACAGTCTTCCACTAATCTTTGTTGATGCTGTACGCAAGGCGATGCAGATGCGTTAGCATGGATACTAATTCAGAAACGCATATCTTCAAAATTACTCGGAATGCAATCCAACTTACTCGACTTCTGGCCCCCTAGGAGTCGGAGCTCCTGCTTAACCAAACTCTGTGGATACTCCGTCGTCCAAAATCTAATTAGGTAACTAGAATTTGACAATATCAGCCATCCAATATCATCTATCCATCGTTCTATGGGTCAGACTACCATCGGTCTTGTGGAATCAAAAGCGACCGACCGAAAAGTGTTTACTGCCAAAGGAACAACTATGAGTACTAAACGACTCAACTAATACTATTCAACTAACTAAACTAAACGCATTATGTTTTAGTTTTGATTTTGGCCTTTACATGTTAATACATTTTGAGCTAGAAGTTATCCAAAAATGAATAGGATCGCAAACACACAAACCGCTTCTGATATTTCGTCATAATAATAAAAATAAAAATGACAAATTTACGTATCAGCGACAACCTTAGATCACTACAGCACAATTAATGTAATACTCTCGAAGGGCCTACTCGGGCTGAACGATGAATCATCAAATGTAAATAACGCACATTGACAGACTTTGTGTCGGATACATTTGGTATGTAGCTAAAAATATTCCTATCTGTAACATATGCTTGACCAGATAACGGCTTTAACGGCCGTCTGGTGTAGTGGTAAGTGACATGGTCACTACACAAGGGGGTAGCGGGTTCGAATCCCGCCAAGGGAAGATATTTGTATGATAAATATAAATGTATTTTCCAGGGTTATGGATGTATATTAAATATATGTATGTGTATATGTGTGTATAAAAATTTTACATTTATTTCCGTTATCTGGTACCTGTAACACAAGTTCTTTACGAACTTATCACGGGACCAGTTAACGTGGCGTGATTATTAGTAAATATTTATTTATATTTATTTATTAGATATGGCTTAACTGTTTTTTCCTTGAGCTTTTGTTTTCTCATTGTCGGTATTCTCAAACATCCCAAAGTGATCGGCTTGGGCCACCGCGAGAATTGAGGTTTTGACATCTCCAGCGGACTAAGGGTTATCATAATCCTAATAGAAACACTTGACAACCTTACGACAGAAATAAGGAATATCAGAGTATCTTACTGCCTTAGTTTTGTTGTTTCTTCATCTTAGAAATCCTTCATGAATACCAATGTGCCCAAAGATTAAAGCCCGCCTAGCAATCGGACTGTGGCACAGTTGCTTGGCTACGAATACATCGGTTTCTTTACTTATTCATCATATATGAGTCGACTATTATCAAAGCCGGCAATGTGACTTTTGGACAATTATTGGTAAATCAGAAAAACGAATTATTGACTTTGTATTCCATTGGCAGTCACAAAACTCTTCGGAACGACATCTTAGATAAATAACAGGTTAACTATTAACCTTTATTTAATGCAGGTTTTGAACCGTATTCTTTGAAGGAGACGATTATATTCAAATCAATCTGTATTGATATATCAATAACATTTTTTTGTCCAAATGTACAGATTGCCACCTTTGATAATAGACGACTCATATTCTCCATATTTTTTTGTTGCAGATATTCTAAAATAAACAGATAAGCAATTTACAAACAGACCACAAATATCGATGATAGTAATCATAACTTGCCAGATTATAATGTAATTATACTGGTAGTAGGATCTCTTGTGAGTCCGCACGGGTAGATACCCTGCTTATTTCTACCGTGAAGCAGTAATGCGTTTTGGTTTGAAGGGTGGGACAGCCGTTGTAACTATACTTGAGATCTTAGAACTTATATCTCAAGGTGGGTGGCGCATTTACCTTGTAGATGTCTATGGGCTCCAGTAACCACTTAACACTGGGTGGCCTGTGAATTCGTCCACCCATCTAAGCCAGAAAAATAATAATAAGAATTAGCACTGTTATATGGCAAATCTCTAGATTTTTTCCTTATAACTAAACCCCTAGCCAACTTCTTTTGTTTGCGGGCAAATTGCTTTGAAATCCTCAAGTTTCCCCATTAATGAGAGTGATTGTCTGCATTTTGTTTGCATATCTGATACCCGATTCATCATGGCCTTTTCGGAAGGCTCCTTCAGCGTTTGTGCTTTGATTAAATTTTTATTATGCCTTCAAGACGATCCATCACCATTGTTAAAGGGAATCGATCATTTCCTTATCATATTTTTTGGGCAGGTCAATTTTGTACGGAATGGTGTCGAGAAATTTTCTATTTTCTCCGAAGAAGGCTTGCGCTTTGATAATAATATAATTTGATTTGTTAGAATTCTTTCCGTTCTTTTGTTGTTTAATTCAATTTTAGAAACTATTGATATAAGATAAATTGTAGCACGAATGCATTTTAGATAAAAAAAATTACATTTAAACAGCTACTTACAGGAATAATTAATTCAGTCAAATGCGATTCGGTATCAAAATCAACTTACTTGAAATTTATTTATCAACTCAATTTGAACTTATTTCTCTTTCTAGTTTTGTTCTTAATCAAAGGCCGTATCTGATATGGAATTCCATTGTAGATACTTTATTGGTGGTAGGACTTCTTGTGAGTCCGCGCGGGTAGGTACCATCCTGCCTATTTCTGCCGTGAAGCAGTAATGCGTTTCTGTTTTAAGGGTGGGACAACCGTTGTAACTATGCTTGAGACCTTAGAGCTTATATCTCAATGTCGGTGGCCTATTTGCTTTTTAGATGTCTATGAGCTCTAGAAACCACTTAATACCAGGTGGGCTGTGAGCTCGTCACCCATCTAAGCAATAAAAAAATAAAATACTGCGCCTATATTTCTCCGTTAATCGTTAATGATATGAAAGAGTCTGAAAAAAAAAAGTTATTTGCTTTACTTTTTTCTGCGCCTACGAGTTATACCAAAATCCAAGTTGCCGACCACAGCACAGAGAATATAAATAAATCTGTCGGTGAGAACATACTTTTAGGTAAGTAACAGGCCAATTGCGAGAGCTGGAGAGTGTGCAAAACAAATGGTGTGCGTCTAATGAGAACCGCCCAATTTTCCGCTACATGTAAAAACTTGGGATAATTCACCACGCACCCTTTCAGATTCTGCCTTTTTTGTATAACTGCTTGATAAAATGCTTCTGCTAACCTTTTGGAGGAAGATGAAACGGTTTTTTGTTTCTCTTTATTGCATTTGTTTTTAATTTTTCCAATTTTATTTTTATATATTTACTATCTAAGGAAGGCAATGATTTCCAAAGCGAAAACTATTTTTGAGGGTCGACACAATCTAAAAATCGACTGTTACATTTAACATAAGTTCTTGTTTGAAACTTTCAAGTTATTGTTTAAGTTGTGCTACGTGCGTCAACTTGTTTTAAGTATGACTAATAGTTTAGTAGGAAGTACCATTGTTGTATTTTTAAAAACTCAACAATTCAATAAGCGTAGACAAGTTGATACGAGAATGAGAGATGATCTCTTAAATTTACAAATTCCTCAATGGATAATAAAGCTGTACAATATCACAGCAATGGAAGAAGCCAACGTGATAATTCAAAAAAAGCTAATTACTATCACTAAAGATGAGGAAATTATGCGGCATTTTAAGCAAGGCTTTCAAAAGTTTTAGACGCAACTAAACATTGCAACACTGTATCCCGAATTGTGGAATTTTACTCTTGACACATACTGAATTTTTATGTCCATTTATTTTGATACCAAAATGATATTAAGTTTCACTCACTCACTAGCACATTTTTAAAATTGATATTTAATATCAATAGAAAAAAAACTAGAGATATAATTTTAAAGTAATTTAAAAGTCTAAAGGCTCATTTTTAAAAGGCGTCTCTTGGTCAAAATAATTTGGAGATCCCCAGTGTAAAGTATTTCTCATAGCTCCAAGTGGCTATAATACAAATCATATCACATTACTTTTTAATACAATAGCAGTTACCTACTCTCTCTATTTATTACTGGCTCGATAATTTCTATTCCTGTGTCTCTAGTGTAAAAAAAATAATGTTCTGTGCATATATGTACTCACTACATACTTGTCCAATTGGATTATGTGCTTTATGTAAGGGACTCTTCTATAAGACTTCGAAAAGACATGGTGTTTGTTAAAAATTCAGTCTATTTGTTTTCTGAATGTTTTTAAATCAAGTTTTTCTTGAATAAAGCGGTTCGCAGCAGGACACCATTGTTTGCGAAATTCTCGGGTCTAGTTTGATTTACCCATTTATGTCAAACGGACTTTATGTTTAACTTGTTATAGAACAGCTTCAGGATAATGCTAGTTGAATATGTAATTGAACCTCCTTATTCATTATTCATTTGGTTTAAAGTAATTCTGTGTGTACAGCCGTCCAACTTCGTACGGAGCGTTCTTATGCAATCATTATGGTTGTTTATGAACAGTAGCTCGTGTTCGGGAAATTTAACAGTTTCCGTTTAAAATATTAATTGCGCAGGAGACTTTGCTTATATGGGAATACGGTGTACCAGTACAGGCTCAATTTGAGATTTTGAAAAATATTCAGCATCGACAAACACCGCGAGAGTTTCCTTATAAATTGAATTAATCAGCAACTCTTTTCCCTTCCCTTTTTATTTATTAGATATATTCCATTAAGAAAACATTGTTTTTGAAAAATATTTTGCTACTGGATCGTATTTATTGCCACAAGTATGCATCGTAAATTTTGAACATTTTTAGGAACCAAATGAATTATTTTCGTTATCATTATTAAATTTAACAGCATCTGTTTTATAAACTTGATTAATTCAGACGCGTTTTCCAAATTTTTTTTTTGTTTCTGCTCACACTCCCGATTCTCCTCTTCTTTGATTAACTTTAATATTCTGTGGTAGCTTCGTAGCTATATATAAAAGTTCGTGAATGAGTATCAAGCTTCTTTAAACCGTAGGCTGATTCAGGAGCAGCAGAAATTTGTAATAAATAAATAATAGTTTGAAAAAACTAACAAAACACGCGTTTACTAAAAAATAGAAAATAAATTTTAATTAATTTGAATTAAAAATAGTTTTAGAAAAAAATTATTTTATTGTAAAAAAGCGTGGGGTGCTTTTCAGGATAGTATCAGAATAACTCTTCTACTCATATCTGTTCATAAAATATTTATAGCTACTGATACCATGCACCCCACGCTTTTTTACAATAAAATCATTTATTCTTACACTATTTTTAATTGAATTTTTTTTAAATATTTTTTTTAATTTTTTAGTTGATTTTCTAAAACGCATATTTTGTTAGTTTTTTCAAACTATTATTTATTTTTAATTTTTAGTTAAATTTCAATTTTTTGAATATTTTTTAATATTTAATTGTCATCGGTCCTTAATAAGTATACCAAATTTCGAGTTAATCCGACGTTTTAAAGGGGGTCAAAATCATGTTCTAAGATTCCGTTACATACAAACATACATTTGTCTGAAGCTAATAAAAGGGTATTAAAATGCTTTTTGAATGAAAATTGCATTAATTTTCCGAAAGAACAATACCTACTTTTGTTTTCAGTTTAAATGTGTTCGGATTGAGGAAACGATAAGTTTAATGACTCGCACCGTAGTTGATGCACTTTTAAATTTTCTCCCTGGCGAGAGTTTAATGAGCTAATTGATCAACAAATCATAATTTTATCGATTTTGCATCGGCACCGTGTTTGAGTTTTTACTTCGCTTCGTTTTCACATGTGCAGTTTTCGTTGTAGTGTCAACAGATGGCGTGGATAGCGGATTGAGAGAGGAATAAGGAAAAAGAGGTATCAGGAAAGTCCCAACAACTTTATACTTTTATTTATTTAACCTGATAAAGTACGATGGTAAAATGAAAATGCAATACAGTTGGATATAATATGGTTTGATATAGTGCATTATTTTTGAGAAATTGTATTCGCCTTAACAACGGTATTTTCAAGAAAAATTATCACACGATATCATGACAATAATATCAACCTCAATCGAATCGTATTTAACGGACTATTTCAAGGCCTCTCACAAAAATCACTCAATGTGCCATAATTTAGACACAGGATCTTCTTAGACATACTGTGGGTTACGACGAGTTGGGTGAATCTATACAAATATATAAATCTGCAGTGGTTTTTACGGATGTTCCGTTATAACTACTGAACCATGCATCTGATTGAATTGAAACTTGGTATCTATGTAGAAAATACATGTACTTAATGGATAGGCTAATATTTATATAAGTGTTGGACTCCCTAATAATAATGACAATAAATAATAATGTTAATTTTAAATGCCCAGCGAGGCGGGCAAGTACGGCTAGTCATTTATAAAGTAAGTTTAATAAGCATACAATCCGCACAATTTATTTTCAAATAAAATATCGTTTATTCTTTTAAGATAAGTTTGTAATGTACTACATACTGTTGTCATATTAAAAAAAAAAAACTCCCAAAATCGTATCAAGAGAACTCCGAAACCAGCCGCTAATATATAAAAATATTTTCAACGGAAAAAATTAAATTTCAAAGGGAACATTCATTACTCCAGACAAATCCGATATTACGGTGTATAAATCAAATCATTCGTCGTATTTGACTTGTTAATTAACCGTATAATGACAATTTGGCTTCGTTGGTTTGTTGTTCCGAATACAATAAACATGGTTTTTGGTTAAATTTGAACATTCATTTACTTTTTTTATGATATCCGCTTTATATTACTGGTGGTTGGACCTCTTGTGAGTCCGCACGGGTAGGTACCACCGCCCCGCCTATTTCTGCCGTGAAGCAGTAATGCGTTTCGGTTTGAAGGGTGGGGCAGCCGTTGTAACTATACTGAGATCTTAGAACTTATATCTCAAGGTGCGTGGCGCATTTACATTGTAGATGTCTATGGGTTCCAGTAACCACTTAACACCAGGTGGGCTGTGAGCTCATCCACACATCTAGGCAATAAAAAAATAAAAAATAAACATATGTATGTTTCTATAGAGAGTTACCAAAGGGACACCAATTATGATAATATCGCTGCAATGGAAGAAGCCAATGTGATAATGCAAGAAAAGTTGATTACTATCACCAAAAATGAGGAGCTTATGCGGAATTTAAGCAAGGCTATCAAAAGTTTTAGACGCAACTGAACATTGTAACACTGTATACCGAATTGTGGAATTTTATACTTGACTCATACTGAATTTAAATGTCCATATATTTTGTTAAATTTTGATGCCAAAATTATAATAATACTAGCTGACCCGGCAGACTTCGTAGTGCCTCAATCGATAAATAAAAGTCCTAAACTTTTGTATAAAATAAACTTAAAACAAACAAAAGGAATCGGTCCGACGGGGGACACATCAAAGGAAAAACAAAATTGTTATATTTATTTAATTCGGAGCGTTTTCATATTTATCTACCTTTTAAACCTTCTCTGGACTTCCACAAATAAGCCAAGACCAAAGTTAGGTAAATTGCATTGCTGAAATCCATGGGCGACGGTAACCACTCACCATCAGGTGGGCCGTATGCCCGACTGCCTACAAAGGCAATAAAAAAAAAAAAAAAAAGTTAGCCAAATCGGTTCAGCCGTTCTCGACTTTTAGCGAGACTAACGAACAGCAACTCATTTTTATATATAGAGATTATAATTGGTGTCGGTGGTGATACCCAGTGAAAGCGACGAGAATCCCTGGATCCGTGCATCAGACTGATCGTCGTACAGAATCCCAGTAAGGATATGATTGAAGATGTGCAGGACTTTCTGCGGCTGATCAGGCCAACGACCGTCAAAAACAAATTAACAAAAAAAACAGACACAATGTTATATTTACATTTTCATGAATAATATTTAAAGGAACAAACAGCTCTAATTACGTCCGCTCAAAATGCTTTTCTCTTCGGGAGTGTCGGTAAATAAGGACAGATGGGCAGCAGCCGCCTTTACCGACTTTACAAAAATAGCACGTAACTTGCACCTTTAAGCCACGAAGGATTTTGGAAACGAACGAAAGCATTTAATAAATATAGATTCTTGAAATGATCAAAATATGAATAGGTCTGGAATGTTTTAGTTTACTCGATTGCTTGCTACTACTTGATAGTGATTGGTAGAACTGGTGGTAGGACCTCTTGTGAGTCCGCGCGGGTAGGTACCACCGCCCTGCCTATTTCTGCCGTGAAGCAGTAATGCGTTTCGGTTTGAAGGGTGGGGCAGCCGTTGTAACTATTCTGAGACTTTAGAGCTTATATCTCAGGGTGGGTGGCGCATTTACGTTGTATATGTCTATGGGCTCCAGTAACCACTTAACACCAGGTGGGCTGTGAGCTCGTCCAACCTACTAAGAAAAAATCAAAACATGCCCACAGACATCCACTGCTGGATACGGGCCTAGCCCTGGGTTCGCCTCAACGACCACTCCTATGCTGCCTGCATCCAGTGGTTTCCTATGACCTTCAACTGGTTGTTGCTTTATCTTCGGAGAGACCTATCCACGTCTTCGAGTCTTTAACTTAGCTCAAACAAATTTTCTCTTCTTCAACGTCGAACTGTCTCAACATGCTATACACAGTAGATAACATTATTTTTTCTATTCGCAGTAAAATTGTGTCGTTTGAAGAATTTGATAGTATTTCATTACTTAGTTTTAAAAAGGCTCTACGCTTGTGGTCACATTGTTTAGTATTAATGATATTAATATCAATACACAATGTATGTGCATAAATTTTTTATTACCTTTTGCCGTAGATAGCGCGGGCCTTTGATAGCCGTTCACTTGATTGAATAAGACTCTTGGCGCTTGACAATACGAGGGCACATCCAAACCTTCGGTAACGAAACTGGCCAGTATACCTACTATTTATTACTACCATGACATTATTACCGTTGTTTGGAAGAGATCGCCAACTGTACTTTAGTATTAAAAAAGATCGGTAATTTCATTTATTTTGGTGTACAATAACGCATAATCAACATCAATCTACCGTGACCGGAAAATAAGGAATTAGCTGTATTGATCACGTCTGCAAATTAATAACCAATCAAACTTACATCAATAAGGTTCCGTGTGCTTAATACATCAGAATCAGGAATAAGTCCAACAATAGCAGATCCGATAATTTAGAATTCTCTGCCGAGCTCTTTTCGTTTCAACCTCGTTTAACAAATAAATAATGTTCGGGCCGCAACCCGAAACAATACACATAGATAATTTGTTTACTAGTCCTAAGTATCCAGTAAGTAACTTTGTGTAATACTCGTAGATAGGTGGTAGCACTATAGTGAAATTTGTACATTAAAAACAGACAAATAAGGTTCATTGTCCTTGTTAATACGGTTATCGAAATGTGTGATTACTTTTAGGGCTGAAGGATAGAATCAACCTGTATACACCCTAGTCCTGCAGATAGGACTTAGTTAATTCGAAAAATAAAGTGAAGAGCATAAAGAGGATAAAAAGTGAATTAAAAGTTTCCGCTACAATTGGATTGTGGTCGAATCATGTGGGCTTCATTCAGAAAACATACCAAAAGGTTTTCATTTAGAGTAATGATAAGCCTAAAAGACGTGTACATTTATTTCGCTTTCAAATATTCCACTTTCTCAAAGCAGTCCCAAGAAACATCCCGCCATTTAGTCACGCCGAAAACATCTCATATTCATTCGGCGGAGGACACAATCCGAAATTCATATTACAATTCAGAGGTTAACCTTTTGTACTTTCTAAAAATAGATAAACCTGGCAGTTGACCGTTTGTTATTTCTCGAACCGTGGCTTCGAGAGCACGACAAACACTCAAACAATGTCCCCCCAAACATCTCGGGATTTTTGCGAACTGGATCAAAACGATACTGGTTACAGAACTACGTTACTTTTACGTGCAACTGTAACTAGCGCAGGAGTTAGGTTTTTAAGGTATTTTCAATTTATTGGTGTACATGGTGTAATTAAACCATGAGCCTTTTTGGCTTATTTTATTGAAAGCGTTCAACATTGGTCGAATTTCACCATAATCTTTTAGTAACATCTCACTGTGATTCAATCTATATGAGGGTTTCGCTTTTGTTTTTCCTTCATCTTTTTTTAGGTAAAGTTCGGAAAAATAATTACTAAACTCGCGAATAAAGAAAGACAAACTAAATCTGAGCGAAAAAGGTAATGAATTGATTTGTCTTTGTCTTTGATTTATATATTATGTATGTAACCCAAAAGTTTTAAGATTCATTTTTATGTATGTTTTATTTTTTCCTTTTACTTTATCAATAACAATTTGAAAAACAAAAAACGCAAATTCCAAAATCGTAATCATTCATTTTTTGTTTTGTTTTTATTCTATCAGGAGATTAGAACAAGTTCATTTTGTTATGTAGCGAGTAGCTATTACAAAAGAAAGCATATTTGACGGATGCCCCAATCTAACGACAATTGCAAGTTGTATGTACACTAGACGATGACCATTTTTTTTGATAACGCCATCTTGTTGTGTCTTTAAAGCGGTTAGTTGCCCTCAATTAAGAAAAATAGTATTATTATTCGCCAATAGATGTCGGGAAGAGTTGATTGTTGAAAACACGACTAAAACAACATTTTCTGAAAATAAATCGTAGCTAGATCGATTTATCGCCCCCGAAATCCCCTGTATACTAAATTTTATGAAAATCGTTGGAGCCGTTTCCGAGATTCAGATTGTATACATATATATTAATATACAAGAATTGCTCGTTTAAAGGTATAAGATAGATACAAGTTCCGAACAATTATCGAGCATTTCACCAGCTCGGCGGAAGATCTTTCCTTCGTCGTATTCCTCCAAAATTACATAGTAACAAAATTTGTAGCATCACAAGACTCGTAGTTCTTGAAACCTGATTATGAAATGAAATTCAATTTTACTTTAATATAAAGCCTCGGTAAATATCCGATCCTTTGAAGGGGCTTGTCAATATTTAAATATTAGATTTTACCATCTTAAGAGTCATGTAAGAGTGAAGGAAGACGAGACCTCAACAAATAACAAAAGGGAGAATAATTTCTATGGCTTGTTTACGACATTCCTCGTCTGCCTCTTACACGGGGCTTGTTGATTTTAAAGAATGAATAGGTTTTGTAAATTTTGAACTAAAATGTAGAAAAAAAAAACAATAAAAGCAGGAGTTTTTGACAGTATCTAGTATAGGTATACATATCTATATATTAATACGTGAAGCAAAAACTTTGTATCCCTTTTTACGAAAGTTGCGCGGACGGAGGAGTATGAAATTTTCCACACTTGTGTAGAATATAGAGAAAAAGTGCACAATGCTAATTTTTTTTTTAAATAATGCATAAAAGATACATTAAATCAATAAAGAAAACATTACACACACTACATACCCTGTATTTGACGCACACACGCATGTTAAGTGTATAATCTATGCACGCATGCATACTATTTATTGTCAAACTTTTGTTCTTGACGTCTGTGGTCAAATTGAGAATAGATTAAATATTGTTTGTCTTTATTAATATTTTTTATAGTGTAGCCTTGGCGAAATTTGTGATTGTAGAAGTATAAAATACAATCATAATAGTGTACAAACTTACAATTCCAATTAATTATAGTCGAATTTCGACTACTGCGGGACCTCTATTATAAAGAAATACTTCAAAATTATATATTTTTGAAGTCGTCATGGCCTAAAGGATAAGACGCCCGGTTCGTTCGTAACTAGCGATGCGACTGTGCCGGCGTTCGAATCCCGGAGGCAGGCACCAATTTTTCTGATGAAATACGTACTTATCAAACTTTCACGATTGACTTCAACCTTGAAGGAACAAAATCCGTTAATAAAAATCAAACCCGCAGTAATTATAGTAGCAGTTATGGCAGTTACATTGTTGATGTCCATGGTCTCTGGTAACCCCTTAACATCAGGGGCGGTAAGCTCGTCCACCCATCTAAGCAAAAAAAGTTTGTATAATAGCGATGTAAGGTTGACTGATATATAAAAAGTAAAAAAAAAAAAACAGTTATCGACAACAAAAATGCTTGTAAAAAGCAAAGCAAATGCATGTATGAATTAAATACTCATACTAAAACAGATAAGCAAGGAAATTTCAAAACTATTCGTTAACTAACGCGACACACGAATCGGAATCACATTAAAATTTCTAAGACAAGAATTCGGCTGGAGACATCTTGAGCGAGTGATGGAAATTCATGAACGCTTTCCCGTTTAGTTCACGGATTCCGCACAAATTGGGCGAATTGACGTTTGAGATACGCATCCGTTGTGTTGTGGTGTCACAGATATGCCATCACGTTTTTTTTTATTATGTCGATTCGAGGTTCTGAAGCTAAAATGAAACGGCCCGAAATAAAACTTCGACTGTTTATCTGTCACAGCGATCTTGCTCGAAGAATATGAGATATTAAAAAAACTAGTGGTCCCGCAGTAGTCGGAATTCGACTATAATTAATTGAAATATAAGTTTGGACATTATTATGTTTATATTGTCAAAGATTTCTATAATCACAGATTTCGCCAAGACTATACTATAGACAAATAATATTAAAGATAAACAATATTAACCTATTCTTAATTTGACCATAAACTTGAAGCAATAACAAAAGTTAGATAACAAACAAATAGTTTAAATATGCGTATGTGTGTGTGTGTGTCAAAAACATGGTAGTGTGTGTAATGTTTTTTTTATTGATTTAATGTATTATTAATGCATAATTTAAAAAAATACTAGTATTCTGCACTCTTTCTCTATATTCTTTATAAGTGCGGGAAACATGCTCTTCCGTCCGCGCAATTTTCGTAAAAAGGGTTACAAAGTTTTTGCTTCACGTATTAATATATAGATAACGTTTCAATGATGCTAACAGATATTATGCTATTGAATTTTTGAATGAGTTTACGATACACATCTGGTATTAAAGGAATTCAATGCGTAAACATAACTAGGTTAGGCGCAATGGTCAGGTCAGAGACGTCTTAGAAAGAAGTTAATAGATCGAAAAATTTGAAAGTTAGTTAAACTTTAATAATTCAGAAATTTAATTCAATTGGTTTCAACGATAGAATATTTTCGGTTACGCGCTGCTTTACATACTTGTCGCGTTTTTCATTGAAATGTTTGAGCGCTTTTGAAAAGGATTTTTGGAATACTTTGGAAATACCATTGGCATAGTTTTGCTGTTTCTCTTACAAAGCATCACCCAAACGTAAAATTTAACAAAATAGATGAGCTTGAATGAGTTCGAAGTTTGAACGAGAATTGTAGTCAAAGCTCATTTATATTTTTTATCCTACTTAGTAGTATTCTGTTGGGGCTGAGAGGATGAATTGAAGACTTTCTAACAAAGGAATTTCTCGCATAGAAACTGTCTGGTTCTGCCCAGTTCCTCAACGATCGAAGTTAGAGAATCCGGTCAAGTTTCAATGCTATCCGAGTTTATTGAAATAGTTTTATAATGAGTGCCGTAAAAATACTTTTTTCTTTAAAACAGACTTCATTAATTTATTATCTTATTATCTTAACAAGACACTTGCTTTACTAGCGACTAGGTGATTAGCGAAAATATGTATGTTATGAGATACAGCAAATAAAATTAATTTTCCAAAAACCAGCAGCACTCTAAGCAAACAAAAGAACAAGTTCAACTCAATCAACACATGCAATACGAACCTACAAATAGATCGAATATGTGTAAATATATTTTTTTCCGTGTGTTTTTGTTTTGCTTAGATCGGTGGATGAGCTCACGGAACTCCGGAGACCATACAACGAAGGTGCAGCCATCCGCCTTGAGACATGAGTTCTAAGGTCTTTACAGGACAAAGCCTGCCCCACCCTTCAAGCCGAAACACATTACCGCTTCACGGCAAAAATAGACAGGTATCCACCAGTTCAGAAGACGCCATGCCACCAGTAATTATGCCAACTGAAAGTGAATATTTGAAGATTTCAAATAGCTGTGCCGTTAGAAGTTAGCTCGATCTATATACATATTTGTGCTCTTAGCGGAGAATAGGAGTTTACAAGTCTCCCCAGAAAAAAGGTTGCCGTGACCTCACAGACAGAGGTTTTAAAAGCGTTGAACCATGAGATCAAAAATTTAATTGTATTCAAATATTGATTTTTCTACCTTTGCAAATCGGAGTCGATGGTTACTTAATAGCAGATATCATACACAAAGAAAGCTATAGTATTGTGTGCACTATAAGTATAGTACAATATTTTCTAATATCAACATTAAATACTTAATATTGGTCAAAACATAAAAAATACATAAAACTATGACCGTCGTATTTCTAAAACATAGGCCAAAGCCTTATACATCTCGTATCGGATCCGACGAGAAGGGATAAAAGTATTTAGGGTGCTTTAAGCTTTATGTTTGCGAAGGTAAGCTGTGCGCCGGATATTAGGCTTAGTTCAGTGACAGAACTAGCCCTTTTTTTTATATAAATGTTAAATAAAATTTTGTTATTTTTATAAAAGTAAAGATTCAGATATGGTTTCCCGGTTCTTTTTTAGGCTACAGACGAATGTTATATTTCTGCTTTGTGTATTGAATGCAGTTGTTTCAAATTCCACAGACAAACTTCTTAATGTGCATTAAAAATATAATAAAACAATTCGAAATATAGGTTTAAAACGAATTATATATGCACGTCTTAAAACTCTTAAAAGTAATATATGTTAGTAAGCGTTCTCAATAATTTTATAACTTAAATTTTTATTCTATCGCTTTGTAAATTAGAATAAATAAATATTTTTATTTTCTAAATCGTCTCAAACTAGAATCCGAATCGACACACAGGTCTATGTAATAAAGAAGAAAATATTTTAAACGCGAATTCGCTTAAATGCGAGTTTTCATTATATGTATGTACTATATAGTTCTTGTAGTCAAGACCACTTTTTTTTTTTTTTTATTGCTTAGATGGGTGGACGAGCCCACCTGGTGTTAAGTGGTTACTGGAGCCAATAGACATCCACAACGTAAATGCGCCACCCACCTTGAGATATAAGTTCTAAGGTCTCAGTATAGTTACAACGGCTGCCCCACCCTTCAAACCGAAACGCATCACTGCTTCACGGCAGAAATAGGCAGGGCGGTGGCACCCACCCGCGCGGACTCACAAGAGGTCCTACCACCAGTAATTACGCAAATTATAATTTTGCGGGTTTCATTTTTATTACACGATGTTATTCCTTCACCGTGGAAGTCAATCGTGAACATTTGTTGAGTACGTATTTCATTAGAAAAATTGGTACCCGCCTGAGATTCGAACATCGGTGCATCGCTCAACACGAATGCATCGGACGTCTTATCCGTTAGGGCACGACGACTTATAACCACTATCAAGATCATACGAATACGTAAAATGTAAGGTCTTCCAGAAAAAAGCAAGCGCACCTTGAAAATATCATTAGCGCGATTTAGGTTTTTTATGTTACGTCTCCTATTCGACTATTGCTAACGCCACCGATAAAGCCAATAAATAATTTGTCATACAAACTATTTAACGAAAAAATTCGCTGCGTTCCGTTCACGGACGACTACAATAGATGCCCACAACTACCTATGTGAATTCACAACATTTTATAAGTGAAAAGGGCGAACAAAACTGTGTTCTATTATTTTATGTAATGTTCAAATCAAACAAAACAGGGGGATCTAACGAAGCATAAACTAAGCTTTAGTGTCTCGTAACCTTTGTTAAATTTTATCGTAACAAAACGGAGTGAACGAGGAAGTTATTTTGGCAAAATATTGATATTTAACCTAAACTTTAAGATCAGTGTTTTACTTTTAAAATACAATGATTTAATTTAATTTACTATTAGAATTATTTGAAAATAGTTATAATTAGTAATCAAAAATAATAATATAATCATTAAATATTTAATAAAGTGACTTAAATTAAAATTACAAGAGATTGTCCAATGAAATGAGAAACTGTAGGTAAGGTAGAAACTGAGAGGACTGTATAGAAACGATATAAAAAACGTTCGAAAAAAAATATTCAGTGTCATCTTACCTACATGATTTTATTATTATTTTAATCGTTACCTTGAATTAGTAGGTACCCCCACCCCGCCTATTTCTGCCGTGAAGCAGTAATGCGTTTTGCGTTTCGGTTTGAAGGGTGAGGTAGCCGTTGTAACTATACTGAGACCTTAGAACTTATATCTCAATGTGGATGGCGCATTTACATTCTAGATGTCTATGGGCTCCAATAACCACTTAACACCAGGTGGGCTGTGAGCTCGTCCACCCAACTAAGCAATAAAAAAAAATACAATTTGTGTTTGGATATGTCGACGACTTGCTCTGAAAGTGGCACCTGTGACAGAGAAGCTGAGGAGTGCACGTTTGGGATGCTATGGACATGTGATGAGACGGAATGAAAATGAGGTTGTTAAGAGAGTGTTAACTATGAATGTGGAAGGATTTAGAGGAAGAGGTAGACCTAAGAAAGTATGGAAGGAGAAAATATGTTGCGCTGACCCCAGGTGACTGGGAGAAGGGCAGGATAATGATGATGAATGATGATATGTCGACGACTTGCGAAAATCAGAAAGTACTAGAGTTTACTTTTAAATGTTTAAGCCTGTTTTTAGCAAATATTTTCTATAAAACTAAATGTGAACTAAGACAAAAAAATGTATTGTAAATTTTCCTTGACTCAAACGAGCTTACTTCACGAACGTCGCTCGAGTATAAGACCTCGGACCACTCAAATTAATCACGGAGCACCATTTCCTCTTATTTAAAACAACGAGCGCGGCGACTTTGTTTCATAATTTAAATAAATTTGCGAATGCTTTAAAGCGCAATTTATTGTAACGCCCGCGTTGTTGAAATTGAGACGATGTTTTGTTAGTGAAATAATTATTAGTCTGCAAAGTTTTGAGAATTATTTGGTATGAGAATGTAAAATCTGATCAGTTCACAAGACGCCCTAATACAAATAGGGGTAGCACGCACGGTTAGGTACCACCACCCTGCCGTGAAGCAGTAATGCGTTTCGGTTTGAAGGGTGAGGCAGCCGTTATACTGTAAAACAGACTTAGAACTCATGTAGTGTGTGTAATGTTTTCTTCATTGATTTAATGTATCTTTTATGCATTATTTTAAAAAAATATTAGCATTGTGCACTTCTTCTCCATATTCTCTATAAGTGTGGAAAATTTCATACTCCTCCGTCCGCGCAATTTTCGTAAAAAGGTATACAAAGTTTTTGCCTCACGTATTAATATATAGATAAGTAAAGAATATGATGCGCGGAATCTTAAGGCCGCGAGGTTGTCATTGTCAGTTATTCGCGTCACATCGAATGACTCATTGAAATATGAAAGCGATGAAAAGTTTGCAAATGTGTAACGGGATTGTAGCGATAGCTTTCTTAAAACACAAGATCTTTGACAGATGCCTGAATCTTGCTTACGACATTTTCAAGATAAGCTTGCATACATATTATTATATACAAGTTCCAAACATTTACTGGTGGTAGGACCTCTTGTGAGTCCGCACGAGAAGGTACCACCACCCTGCCTATTTCTGCCGTGAAGCAGTAATGCGTTTCGGTTTGAAGGGTGGGGCAGCCGTTGTAACTATACTTGAGACCTTCGAACTTATATCTCAAAGTGGATGGCGCATTTACGTTGTAGATGTCTATGGGCTCCAGTAACCACCTAACACCATGTGGGCTGTGAGCTCGTCAATCCAATTAAGCTATAAAAAAAAATTTGGACCGGTGGTCTACCGAGCAATATCACCCGCTCACTGGAAGATCTTCCCTCCATCGTTTATCTCCACAGAACAAAAAGTATGTTATATGTAATTTACTTTTAAATATATTTTTTATATTTTGAACTCCTTGTCGCTGCAGGTTGTTAGGCTATCTATCCAAATTATAAATAATCATCTAGTTATCCAAAATATTCATGTAAGGATCCAGAATATACAATTGCTTTTTTTGGGATACCGTGAAAACCACACGAAATAATTTGCAAACATTGCCTGTACAAAGGGGGAGATATGATTTACGCAGGTACTGCCCCAGCGGAGGGTCAGCATAGATGAGTTTTATTAATGTACAGTCAGCATCTGTCTGCGAGATGGATGTCTAGATTAGAGCCTCGAATTTATCGGTGCTACTAAAGCGGAATATCTTATATATTCGGTAATTTGCTGGTAAAGACAGAACAAATAAAATAATTTATTTTAATATTAATATTAAGAATATTAATAAATAGCTTTTGTCCGCGACTCCGTCCGCGGATAGTTACTTGGCTAAATTTTACGCCCCGCTTCGTTTATATAGAAAGTGAAAATATTTTTGAATTATAGAATGTTAAGGAGCTATTTAAGCCTCTATTTTGAAACTTTCTTTATTGTTGTTCCACTTGTATTGGTGATGTTATATAGAGCCTATAGCCTTCCTCAATAAGTGGTCTATCTAACACTGATTTTTTTAAATCGGGCCAATAGTTCCTGAGATTAGCGCGTTCAAACAAACAAACTCTACAGCTTTATAATATAAGTAGGGATTACTCAACTCATAACTAAAACTAAACCTAATAAATGAGCCGTGGTATGGTTTTTTTTTGCGCGATTCCCTTCGAAATTCCCTTAATAAAAATGCATCTTAATTTACTCTCATCTTTCAGTAACACGAAGGCGAAAAGGTCTTGATTGAAATTGTTTGCCAAGTTGCCGAACTTAACTAATTACATCTTATAGCTGCCTGTTTAATATTTTTAGACATTAAAACTTTAAAGTTAATTTATGGCTTCGTTTACGATGCTTTTGGCAATTGAGAACGATTATCTGAATCTCTCTTGAAAAAGGAATTACGATTTATCGTAAAATAAATTTAGGGTGAATAATTTCGGAAACGTGAAATAAGATTAAATGCATACAAGCCAGAACTATTGATGACTTTGGCAGAAATATACAAGATTGAGGTTTTTCTGAAAGGACGGATTACTGGTCTTAAAGCCCTAAGGACCGCCCAGGACAGGTGATCGAGCATGGGCCCGGCAGGAGGGGGACGCTTGCCGCTTGAACGCCTCCGAAAGAGACTTAACAGCTCAAGACCAGCTATTTCGTGACTGCATCTACTACCGGATCGGAATCACGACCTGCTGAGAAGACGCGGCGAGAAACTCTACGGGCTAATTTTGTGGATTAAGATTGAGGTACGCGCGAGCTTACATTGCGTCCCACCACTATAGTAAAAATAGACTTGTTATTATCACATTACGATATGTCATCGTAAACGATGTAAAAAAATTAAATGTGACTAAATGTATTGCTGTTTCTCTAAATTGTTGTTTATTTTTTGACCGCACTATTGCTCATGAATTTCGGGCAGACGATAATAATTTTATATGGAGGGATAGAAGTACAGCCGGAGATCCAGAGTCTGTCTCTGGTATCCCAGGAGCTATCAGACCCTTAAAGAACAGTCCCGCACAAACAAATACCGTGCAGTACATACATTATTATTTTTGAAGCAACAATCTAAAGCAAAGGAAACGCAGAGGATAGACATTGTATATTTGTCGGTTAGTGACTAAGTAACCGATTTAATAAGCGACAAATAAGCCGCTTGAGTCTTCGAACCAATGCCTAGTGTGGGTGGCGAAATTTATGTTGATACTTTTTATGTTTTGTTTAGAATACATACATTTATGCATTCTTATTTCTTATACGTGGATAAGATAGATATTAACTTAAACTAGAGGTCCCGCAGTAGTCGAAATTCGACTATAATTAATTGGAATTGTAAGTTTATGATTGTATTTTATACTTCTATAATCACAAATTTCGCCAAGACTACACTATAAAAAATATTAACAAAGACAAACAATATTTAATCTATTCTCAATTTGACAACAGACGTCAAGAACAAAAGTTTGACAATAAATAGTATGCATGTGTGTGTGCGTCAAATACATGGTATGTAGTGTGTGTAATGTTTTATTTATTGATTCAATGTGTCTTTTATGCATTATTTAAAAAAAAATTAGCATCGTGCACTTCTTCTCTATATTCTCTATAAGTGTGGAAAATTTCATACTCCTCCGTCCGCGCAATCTTCGTAAAAAGGGATACAAAGTTTTTGCTTCACGTATTAATATATAGATGTGAGCAGTCTTGCATATGAAAGGCAAAGTTTTTTTCCGAATCCAGTGTCTCTTGAAGCGACCGGTGGTAGTATACAGTCTAGGGCACAGTCAGTATCAGTCTGCATCACTGGAGACTCAACAGCTTTTTGATTATCGTATTCTAATATAATAATAGTTGGATCTCTAGATCCAAGCCTTAACATCGTCGGCCCTTATTTCACATTGCCTCACGGTAAATAGGCTGTTAACTGAGTACTTTATTACGAGACATAGCTTAATATTATTATATTATTTGAACTGTTTGTATGTGGTCCTGCGTGTCCTTACGGATAGGCTACAGTGCCTATTTATGCTACGAATCATGCGTTCGTGTTTAAGTAACAGCTATACGATACAATTCATTGTTATCATAATAGCTTAAAGCGGATAGTGATAGTCAATATAAATTGGCTCTGTCAAATACTTAATACCGTGTGTATCTTTTTAACTCGATTGTTAATAGAACGAGCTAGCGGCCTGTTGTTACCAGAGATAGATAGTGGATTATAATCATAAACCTAAATGCTGAAGTTACTGGTGGTAGGACCTCTTGGGAGTCCGCACGGGTAGGTACCACCGCCCCGCCTATTTCCGCCGTGAAGCAGTAATGCGTTTCGGTTCGAAGGGTGGTGTAGCCGTTGTAACTATACTGAGACCTTAGAACTTATATCTCATGGTGGGTGGCGCACTTACGTTGTAGATGTCTATGGGCTCCAGTAACAACTTAACACCAGGTGGGCTGTGAGCTCGTCCACCCATCTAAGCAATAAAAAAAAGAAGAAAAAAAAGCATGAAATTCCATTTTATTTTCCCATTTTATCAACTCATTAACAGTCGTAAAATGTAGGCTGATCAACAATATATTATTAAGTACGCTTTTTAAATAATGATTCAGTGTTAACTCATTTCAATATTAGCACCGACAAACGGTGACTCATAAATTATAGGATTCGTAAGCCGTAAATTAAATAGCTCGCAGTAAAATATATTTGCTTGATTCAAAGTTTTAATTACGTCCGAACCTTGTCGCACCTGTACGCTTCACGATAAACTTGATTATACAATCTTATCTTCTGCTTCGGACAGACAGATATGGAGTGTGCTTATTATAATATAGCTGTAGCATAAATAATATATTATGTTAGAAGAAGTCTGAAACTGGCACCTGTGACAGAGAAGTTGAGAAGTGCGCGTTTGGGATGGTATGGACATGTGATGAGACGAAATGAGAATGAAGTTGTTACGAGAGTTTTAACTATGAATGTGGAAGGCTTTAGAAGAAGAGGTAGACCTAAGAAGAAATTGATGGATTGCATGAAAGACGATATGTGTAAGAGGGCAGTGAGCGAAGAAATGGTATATCATAGAGGAGCATGGAGGGAGAAAACATGTTGGGGTCGGCCCCCAGGTGACTGGGAGAAGGGCAGGAGAATGATGATGAGCAGTAGCATAAAAGTGTTTTGTATTTTCTGAAGCCGTGTTAAGAACATCTAACGAACTACCTAATTTTAAACTTAAAGTTTTCAAGGCATTTTCATTAATTTGCTGTCCTCAAAACCTTAAATATTTATTGGAAATTTGATTTAATGTTTCATATTATGACGAAATAATATTAAAATACGAGTACTTAATTATGACAAATTGGTGAAATGTAAAACTAAATTTATAGCTACAGTGATGTTTGTCGTGAAAAATCGCATTTTACGATTTTATAAAAATGTATTTATCTTTTTTTTATTGTTTAGATGGGTGAACGAGCTCACAGGCCACTTGGTGTTAAGTGGTTACTGAATCCCATAGACATCTACAACCTAAATGCGCCACTCACCTTGAAATATCAGTTCTAAGGTCTCAAGTATAGTTACAACGGCTGCCCCGCCCTTCGGACCGAAACGCGTTACTGCTTCACAGCAGAAATAGGCAGGGCGATGGTACCTACCCGTGCGGACTCACAAGAGGTCCTACCACCAGTAATTACGCAAATTATAATTTTAATCTTCAATTATAATCAATAAATAGGAAATTATCGAAGGGTTTAAAGTTTAACGATAAAGAAGTCGTTTTAGAGAAATTTGGGCCTCCCATTTATCTGTATAACAATAATAGTATCGCACTTTAATATTTTCAAAGGCAACAACGGGCTTTGGGGGTCCTATAAAATTCCCTCTGGTTAAGTCCCTGTATTCGGTTATGTTTCCAACCGGAGCCGTCAAAGCAAACCGACCAGCATCTTCGGATTAATTAGCTACTCTCCGACTGCCCATGGCTGCCGGAAATTATTATTTAAATATATAAAGTAAAATATGTAATCTATATTAAATAATTAAGAAAATATCAAGTATATACTTTTGTAATACGTAGTTAATATAGTAGCTATTGTCTAATTAATTATTTATACTTCAAGTGTTCAAGATTTATTACTATAGATTTCTGACATTAGGTGTAGCGCAATAATTAATACTAGAGGTCCCGCAGTAGTCGAAATTCGACTATAATTAATTGGAATTGTAAGTTTGTACACTATTATGATTGTATTTTATACTTCTATATTCACAAATTTCGCCAAGACTACACTATAAAAATATTAACAAAGACAAACAATATTAAATCTCAATTTGACAACAGACGTCACAAAAGTTTGACAATAAATAGTAGGTATGCATGCGTGTGTGCGTCAAATACATGGTATGTAGTATGTGTAACATTTTCTTTATTGATTTAATGTATCTTTTGTGCATTATTTCAAAAAAATATTTGCATTGTGCACTTCTTTTCTATATTCTCTATAAGTGTGAAAAATTTCATACTCCTCCGTCCGCACAATTTTTGTAAAAAGGGATACAAAGTTCTTGCTTCACGTATTAATATATAGATAACGTTGTGGACAAAAAAAGGTGAGAATCCGTCTACAATAGCTATCTACCAGTATCTACTAGGGTAACATTAATAACCTCAGTATGCAAATAAAAAGAGCGAGCGTAAATATGAACAAATAATTAATTATTATGGGTTAAAATGTAATAATACAAAAAAAACGCTCGGAATTGAAAGTTTTGTCTTGAAGTTTAGAAAAACATTGAACGATTTCATAGCAAAAAGATCTCTCCGGCGGGGAATCGAGCCCCGGTCTCCCGCGTGACAGGCGGGGATACTACCGAAGACTGCGTCATTATTGTTTAAATTTGCAAATACAATTATAATTATATTTAATTATATATTTTTTACCTTTTTTTTTATTGCTCAGATGGATGGACGAGCTCACAGCCCACCTGATATTAAGTGGTTACTGGAGCCCATAGACATCTACAACGTGAATGCGCCACCCACCTTGAGATATAAGTTCTAAGTTTCTAAGGTCTCAGTATAGTTACAACGGCTGCCCCACCCTTCAAACCGAAACGCTTACTGCTTCACGGCAGAAATAGGCGGGGCGGTGGTACCTACCCGTGCGGACTCACAAGAGGTCCAACCACTAGTAACCTATAACCTATAACTACCTATTTTGATAAAATAAAATTATCATAGATAAGTCAATACGCAAATTCCAATTTTTATTTATAAATTCGTTGTTCTTTTAAAATACATTTAATTTGGGCTATTGATTGGTTGGAAAAGAGCGAAAAACGGGGCTCTAGATTATTTTAAATATTTTTTAATAATCTTATTATCATTATTACTTAATCCGTACATAATAATACATACATAGGTACATATATAAAGAGAAAAAAACAGGAACCGTTTACATGAATCGTGGATGGAAAGAAAAAGAAATATTATTAGCGAGAGATATGTATATATTTTAGTAGGTATTATCCTAAATGTAACTGTGACGTTACAATATTATTATCTTTGAAAGTGTGTTGCATTTTATGCAAAGCCTGGAACGAGCGCTGAAGCAAAACATCTTAGATACGGTTTGCATTTCAATGTAAAGTATGGAAATCTCGGTCGCAAGCTTTTACCTGTAATACTGTGTACATTTTTATGGTAGATAAAACGGGATTTGTGAAATTCTTTTTTTTTATGAATGAGGGATTATTGGTGGCTACGAGACCTTTCCAGTTTCACCAAGACAGGTGGGCGAGTAAAGGCTCAGCCAGGAGCGGTGGAATTTGCTAACAGCTGCCCGAGCGCTTCCGAAGGAGACCTAACAACTCAAGAGCCGCTGCTTCGCGAATGAATCTACTACCGGATCGGAATCGCGACCCGCTGAGAAGATCCGGCGAGAAACTCAACGAGCTGATGCATAGGTTAGTTTGCACGTGGGGTTAGGGTTAGCATTAGGGTTAGCGCTTAAAATACTAACATTAACTGTCTCTGAAGACATGGGGAACTTATAACCGCGTATCGAACACGGAGATATCAACGTAAATTTTTAACAACTTAGTTGTCATCTTAAGCTTTCTGTTCTATAAAATGTCTTTAAATTTTTTAAATGGAATAATTGATATGAGATAACGGTAAGCAGCGGCTTGGCTCTGCACCTGGAGGCCATGGGCGACGGTAACCACTCACCATCGGGTGGGCCGTATGCTCATCTGCCTACAAGGGCAATAAAAAAAGTTAACACCGTCAAAACTCGAGAACGGCTGAACCGATTTTGCTAATTTTTGGTCTTGAATTATTCGTGGAAGTCCAGAGAAGGTTTAAAAGGTGAATAAATATGAAAATGCTCGGAATTATATAAAAACAAACAATTTTGTTTTTCCTTTGATGTGTCCCCCGTCGGGCAGTACAAAAGTTTAGGTCTTTTATTTATCGATTGAGGCATTACGAAGTCTGCCGGATCAGCTAGTACCTAATAAAGCTAAGTCGTACACTGTGTGCATTACTAATTTGTTCGTTATTACAAATTTAAGTCGCACACTGTGTGCATTACTAATAAAAATCTTACGTCACGGACGTTTTTTTCCGGTTAGGGTTCCATAAGGAACTTCGTTCCAAAAACACACTAGAGCCCGCGATAAATAATTTTAAGACGGTCGTTTCAATGTTAAATGAAATTTTTTTATTTTTTTTATTTTTTAAAAAACAATCACTCCACGTTAACTGGTCCCGTGATAAGTTCGTAAAGAACTTGTGTTACAGGTACTAGATAACGGATATAAATGTAAGATTTTTATTATACACATACATCTAATTAATATACATCCATAACCCTGGAAAAGACATTTATACTTATCATACAAATATCTTCCCTTGGCGGGATTCGAACCCGCGACCCCCTTGTGTAGTGACCATGTCACTTACCACTACACCAGACGGCCGTTTATAGCCGTTTATATAATTATAGCACTTTTATTAGGTTCGCATTAAATATAACGAGCATTTACATACAAAATTCGCATCTGTTAACTGACGAATGCGAGGAACCGCTGAAAACTTACAAACTAGTAAACTTGAAGCCGGTTGCAGTTTTGTTGTGAGACGCCTGACGCGTTCCGAAGCAACTTTGCTTATTTTCTTGTGTAATGCAAGGCTGGACTCCGGGAAATGCAAATGGCGGAAGCAAACCTCAACAGCGTTTCGTTGGAGTTTGAAGTTATGTAGAAACTAGCGACCCGCCCTCGCTTCGCTTCGGAAACATTAAAGCACACATGAAACAAAAAATAAAACAAAAAAAAATAAAAAAAGTAGCATAAGTTCATCAGGGACATTGTCGGCTTCTAATGGAAAAAGAATTTTTCAAATCGGTCCAGTAATTTCGGAGCCTATTCGAAACAAACAAACAAACAAATCTTTCCTCTTTATAATATTAGTATAGATTTTAATTCAGAAAACATATTATTACTAGAGGTCCTGCAGTAGTCGAAATTCGACTATAATTAATTGGAATTATAAGTTTGTGTACTATTATGATTGTATTTCATACTTCTAAAATCACAAATTTCGCCAAGACTACACTATAAAAAATATTAACAAAGACAAACAATATTTAATCTATTCTCAATTTGACAACAGACGTCAAGAACAAAAGTTTGACAATAAATAGTATGCATGCGTGTGGGCGTCAAATACATGGTATGTAGTGTGTGTAATGTTTTCTTTATTGATTTAATGTATCTTTATGTATTATTTAAAAAAAATATTAGCATTGTGCACTTTCTCTCTATATTCTCTATAAGTGTGGAAAAATTCATACTCCTCCATCCGCGCAATTTTCGTAAAAGGGATACAAAGTTTTTGCTTCACGTATTATAATATTATATAGATTTTACTGAATTAAAAATACGACACTTTTGTAGATTGCCAATAGTTCCCAAAGACAAAAAAAAGAATATAGAATTTTAATTAACTGATAGTGGTGATAAGTGTGTAGAACTTGTTTATTGTTTTGTAAGCATTATCTTTTTATTTTCTATCTTCAATAATATATTATAATAAAATATACAGTTATTTTATCACGGGATAAAATGCTTGATAAGAAAGACTTTTTGGTACAAATAAATATAAGATTAGAAAAACAAATGCAAAAAGATCTCTCCGGCGGGGAATCGAACCCCGGTCTCCCGCGTGACAGGCGGGGATACTGACCACTATACTACCGAAGACGTTAGCAACTAGGCGAAATAGTGTGTCTATTACATTTCAAAAATTTCTCACTAATATTGTCTATTTGAAAGTAAAATAAATAAAAAAAAAGAACAAAAACATCCAAAGATCTCTTCTACTGACAGTTAAAGAAGCGAAAGCGCACTCTTGGAGGCCAATACTTATTTTACACGAATGTTTTAAAGGCTATCTTACTGCGTGTAGTATCATCTCCTGTGAGCGTTGGGAAGATACATCAGAGAAAAAATAGCGGGTCTCTTTTCACGAGGCTTTCTCAAACATTAAAGAAAAACGCACACATGCGCGAAATTCCATAATAATATAAAGAAGGTTTGTCCAAAGCCTTGCAACATTTACTTGTGCAATGCTTAAGATTGCTGAAGAAAAAACTTGCCTTTTTTATTGCCCTTGTAGACAGAGAAGCATACCGCCCACCTGATGGTGAGTAGTTACCGCCGCCCATGTTCTTCAGCAATCCCAGGGGCAGAGCCAAGCCGCTGCCTACCATTGAATACTCACCACAAGCCTCCTCGTTTGAAGAAGGACATGTCATAGCGCGCGGGAAACAGCGTGAAGGGGAACTCATTCCAAAGCCGGATGGTACGTGGCAAAAAAGCTCTCTGGAAACGCACTGTGGATGAACGTAGTGGCTCCAGGTAGTATGAATGAATGGTAGCGAGCGGGCTGCCTTCGTTAGCCGTATTATAGCACATAATCGACGATAGCCAGGTTCGCCGTTGACGGATCGCGTCATTACGGATCCTCCCGATCCATTAACGGTACTTTTAGGTGCGTCAAGCACCCGTCACCGTCCTCCCTGAACCCGTCGCCTGTGACTAAGAGCTCGACGAGTAAATTAACACAGCCCACTGAGTTTCTAGCCGGATCTTCTCAGTGGGTCGTGTTTCCGATCCGGTGGTAGATTCTGCGAAGCACTGCTTTTCTGCTAGGTCACTGCTGCTAGGGCCTGTGTTAGCAACACACCCGGTTTAAGCCCCGTAAGCTCACATACTCGCCCGGTTACGCTGACGTAGATAGCCTCTCAAGACTATCATCAACTTGGGTATGAAAAAAAAAAGTTTACGGACACATCAAGGAGGACGACTGATGGCTTTCATAAAATAAGAAAAATATTAGGCGGCACAATAAAAAAAATAATATTATCACTATATTATATTACTTATTTGTATATAATTTAAACGTCCCCAATACCTTAAATAAAAAATTATGTTAAAAAACAAACAAAGAAATGTTTAATAACGGCTACTTGCGGCCTTTTAAGCTGGATAAAAAAAGTTAAGTAATATTTTTAATTCTATACATCTACTTTCGCTTGGGCATTTCGAAAATCACTCTTACTTTCTTTGGTAATACCTATATTACTTTCGAATTTCTATTGTTATTTTTCGTATTATCTAAGTGTATATGATAATTTAGCATCAGCAACCACAGTCTTCGGTAGTATAGTGGTCAGTATCCCCGCCTGTCACGCGGGAGACCGGGGTTCGATTCCCCGCCGGAGAGATCTTTTTGCGTTTTTTTTTTCATTTGATATTTTGGCATTATCGTATCTATCGGCTTAAATTTATTATCGTTTTGATAGTATTATAATGTTAGTATAATAACCGGCAAACTTCTTGAGCATTTGTTGACGTAGTGGGGGTAAGTTTGCGCATGGTACACTCACGTGCAAAAACATTACTTACTCTGCGTCATAATGCTATTAAATTATTAAAATCAACATATGTATTTATTTATATATTTATTAGAACATCAACAAAACATATAGGTTAATAATTGTAATAATTTAATCTTGGGGTAAAATAGATATTCCTTATATTAAGTCAAAACTAGAGCTGTTGCCAGGTCTTGGTTCAGTTAAAGCGAAGCTGGTATTTGTAATTTTTTTTTCGTTATCATAATCTTGACCATCATCATCATCACTGTTTTCATCACCCGAGTCGCTATCATCGTGATGAGTCGACATAGGGCTCATCGGCGTAGTTTACAACTCGGTCGATTCGGTCTTCTTTTTTGTCTATAATTAATTATTTTTTGAAGATATTCGATTCGTAGTAATCGAATGTTACTTTTTTCATTTACCAGCTTCCGATTATTTTCTGTTCTTTTTTTCCATCTGAAGCCTAGCTCTTTCATAATTCGTCGTAAGCTTCGTTCCGAGCCATTAAAATTTATATCTTCTTTAAATTCTTCGAAGCCTTTCTACGGTACGGAGTTTCGCTGCTTGTTATGTAGTTATTATGATTACATCTTTTTATTACAGATTGAACGAAACTATCCATTCCGGTAACTTTCTTCTTCCCTGATCTTTTCTTACCCGGAGTCCGAAACACGGCGAGCAAGCCAGAGCCTTTAGCTTCGTTAACAATGCACCTAACAGTACTCACTGATGTTTTTGTTGCTTCCGAAGTCTGTTTTAATTTTTCCATATCATTCTTCCCCGGTTTTATAATGAAGCAATATACGTCGTACACAAATTTTCTACCCTTTCTTTTAAGTACTACACCAGTTTGTCACGGCATAGTGTATGTTTTATAAAAAATCAACAAACACTCAACAAATAGCAATGGCAACAAAGTCCACAAGCAATTATAACTAATAACTTAACGATTAATAACGATAGACTTTCCACTGCACGCAAGCGTACTTTTGGGAGCAAGCGGAATGAGGGCGCGGTGCGGGACGCAAGGTTCGACTGATCTACCAATATCGCGCTCGATACGATTTCCCCTGCCGTCGCGCCTCACCCTCACCACCAAAGTGACCTAAAATTCGGTTCTGCGCAGTCAAGGTCATTTGCTCAAGAAGTTTGCCGATTACTATAATAGCATCACAAGTGTTTTTGTGATTAAATCTCGTACTTGATCAAATTCATAGTTACAATACCATTTTTAAATTAATTTAGCGAGTTATATTTACTTTTTTTAGAGCATGATTAATGCGGCTACTTGTAAGTACGTCATGAACATGTTTTTTGTGAATGAAAAAACCATGAGTAATCAAAACATAACTGACAACACCAAATTAATTTAAGACTAATTTACCCGCACCCAGCTTCCAAATTCCCTTCGAGTGACTTCATCAAATTGAAGATCAAGAAATAAATCGAATTACACGCGTACACAACCGCGTAATATCGTGAATTTATTTTAAATAACATGCTTATTTTGCTCGGGTTAGCGGACCACTTAAATGCTACTCGATAAAATTACCTTCGTATCATTACGTCGCGTCGGAAATTTGAGGGGGCGTTCCAGACTGGAAATTGTACTGTGATTATTTTGGGGTTTTTTAAGGCTGTTCTTGCTACGTCCGGAAGGTTAGGTGACGGGCTCAACCTGAGAGAATTTGCTAACAAGCCCCAGCAAGAGTAGTGCTTCGCAAAATCTACCACCCCACTGAGAACATCCGGCGAGAAACTCCCACTGAGTTGTATCTGAGCTGTATTTTTTTTTTGTAATAAAATGTTTGTGCGCGGAGGAGTTTCGAGTTCTTTGGACAAATTGCCAGAGAGGTGACAATTTAGATAAGCTGCTGGTAACAGGCAAGGTATGCGGAAGAAGGCCCAGAAGCAGAAGTCCAATGCATTCGGTCGAACCAGATATGCTGCACTCTTAACATTTCAGTTCACGTTGCTACCCACACAGCTGAGGATGGGCAGGAGTGACGGATAACCTAAGAGAAAGTTATTAGAGAAGGCCACGACCCTCAGCATTGTGGATTATGGACGTAAGGAGGATGCCTTAAAAAAAGCAATCTTTGGTGCCGGCTACGTATTCTGCGTTTATTGTATGCTGCTCTAAAACAGCCCGTTTGTGAAAAACCCGTCTGCTTTTTCCACAAATTTGTCGTAAATCATTGATGAACTGACTCGTTATTTTATACTCTTACGGATCTAGCTTGGCGCAAATAACTCACTAATATGATCAAATAATGTTTACTAAATTCAAGATCGATGTGATTTTTTACAAAACAATAATGAATTTTATTTCAGACTCTTAGGATATAGATAAAAGGTTTCTTTTGCTCACGGACATCGAGAATCCCAGACTTTCCACAAAGGCACTAGTATTATTCTGAGTCATTTGGATTAAAAAAAAACACTAAGTACCATTTATATCTCAGTAAACATTTGAATACATAACAAAATATGATATACGAAAAAAGAAAGGTACAGCAAATTGTATTATGATGTAAAATCAGCGGTTTTATCTAAAAGCGATCGTCAAAGATACTTACTTAAAGACAAAGAATTATAGCTCTAATCGGCAAAAGATCTTGCTTATGGTCAAAAGAGATTAAATGATAATCCAGTCCATTATTGGATTTTCCACTACGGCCGTCTGGATAATGTACGTCAATAAATAAAAATATATCATAGCGATGATAAAATACATCTTTATATTTTATGAAATTTAATCAACTCCTTTTTTAGTCTAAATGTATCTCGTATAAGATGCTTATAAGCAATTTAAAATACAACTGGAATGCGTCCCACCTCAAACTTCATCACATTTGATTGAGAATCACGTGGTACAAATTTCTTGAATATCGCTCATGCAATACTTAAATGTTAGTAAATATTCTACTACTGCTCTAAATCCCTAAATGCTAAAACGTGTAGCGTGTGCGCCAGTAATGGGAGCGATGCGTGAGGGATTTGCTAAGTGACTAGACGCACACCAAAATTTACGGGTTAATCAGACCGCGTATAATAGTTTTCCCATACACAAGCTAAGTCTTACTAGATTATAAACCCGTAAAATTAAGAAAAACACATTTTATAGCATATTATAGCGTTAATGACATTATTTTTCTTCATTGTCAAGATTTATTCTTTTAATAACTGAAGCGTTATTTGAACTTAATGATTAAATTATAGTAAGCTCCCTAGAAGCATTAGAGTCCAATAACATTGCTATTACAAACGCAGTGGATTTACAAAAGGCTTTTAAACTAGTCCGTGCATTGGGGTCATGCGACACGGGAGTTCCGTATACAGGGCCAGTATTATGTGTTAAAGGATTTATTCACTGTAAAAGGCTCCTGAAAACGCCGTATTAACTTAACATCTTTATTTTATGAATTCATTGTTTTTCTTTAAAATTACAATTAGGCTCGTTTTGTTCTTTACGCAATTAATTTATTTGATATTTAGAAACTGTAATTTGGTGCTTGGTAATCAACCTAAGTATATATTGGTGATTCTGGGCATATGAAACATCGGTTAATCAATAAAGGTATTTTTTTTGGGCCAAACTTCTTACGAGAACCCGAGCCTAGAGGGTGGGCAGGGTATGTGGGACTGGTCCGCAGATTTTGAGAGCTGGCCGCACGCTTAAGGGATGGAAATTAGGGCCTTACCCACTAAACGACTCCCTTGAACTCTCGTCCAAGCGTCCGATCCCTCCGACGTCCAAAGTACTTAAAAACTGCACGTTATTTATCGTTATTTATAGTTAAAATCAAATTTGGCCTGATGTGAACCTGTCTATATTATATTCAATGGATTCTTACAAGGTTTTTATTATTTATCTTCTCAGGTTTCCGATTTTTCACCGCTGTTGCAAAATTCATCACCAAGGGCTTTTTTATTGCTTTGATGAGTGGACGATCTCACAGCTTACCTGGTGTTAAGTTGTTACTGGAGCCCATAGACATCTACAATGTAAATTCCGCCACCCACTTTGAGATATGAGTTCTATAGTCTCTGCATAGTTACAACGGCTGCTCCAGTCTTCAAACCGAAACGCATTTTACTGTTTCACGGTAGAAATCGGCGGGGTGGTGGTACCTACCCGTGCGGACTCACAAGAGGACCTACCACCAGTAATTACGCAAATTATAATTTTGCTGGTTTGGTTTTTATTACACGATGTTCACCGTGGAAGTCAATCGTGAACATTTGTTAAAATACGTATTTCGTTAGAAAAATTTGTACCCGCCTGCGGGGTTTGAACTACTTTGAACACGGGTGCATCGCTAGATACGAATGCACCGGACGTCTTATCCTTTAGGCCACGACGACTTAAGCTGACAGACAGGTAGACAAACAGCTGCGAGTAGGATGTCAGAAGCAGACACATTTTTTAACCACTTTATGGTAGGTTTTTGCGTGTTACCGCTGGGACACAACGATTCGCTCCGGTAGCGTATGCTCACGGTATCGAAAGTTTTTTCAGGACACGTTAAAAATGAATTGTTTTTTTACTATCCCCAACACTGAATTCCGTTTCCTTTATAATCCGAAGCAGTTGCTCAAGTTGTAAAAAAATTCTACTTAAAACTTGAAACTACACAATATCCAGTCAGTCTCTAGCTCATGATATAAATAACATTTACATGACAAAGAAATGTTATGAAATCACAAAGGCGCCCATCCATATTGCAGTATCGGCAAATAGACGAAGGGTACTTTAAGAGCCATTGAAATGTATCAAACGCTTTCCTGGTCATAAAATATTGATTGGGCTCTGCTCTCTTGCTGTTTAATAAATATGATATCGTCAGTATTCTACGGAGTTGTTTGGGGGTATTTTCCGTTTACTCTTGACCTGACTTCTTAAGTTTATCAAATCGATATAGAATCACGGTTAGGACATACGTGGACATACATATATGTTAATTTAAATGCTTAACGGTCAACCGGTCAGGGAAAAAGTATATCCATAATTAGATAATAATGGTGTTTTCTATTGTTTAAGAAGTATATTACGGTAGGCAGCAGACATACTATACCTATAGAATTTTTGGTATCCGCTTTGGTAACTATTCTAATAACAATAGATAACGCCATCTTGTTGTGTCTTTAAAGCGGTTAGTTGCCCTCAATTAAGAAAAATAGTATTATTATTCGCCACTAGATGTCGGGAAGAGTTGATTATTGAAAACACAAATAAAACAACATTTTCTGAAAATCAATCGTAGCTAGATCGATTTATCGCCCCCGAAATCCTCTGTGTACTAAATTTTATGAAAATCGTTGGAGCCGTTTCCGAGATTTAGATTATATACATATTATTATATATTAATATACAAGAATTGCTCGTTTAAAGGTATAAGATATGTGAGTTATACATGCTAAAATTTTACTATCTCCATACTTTTAAAATGTTCTAAAGTTCTATTTTTTCTCTCCTTTACGAGCTCAAAGTCAAGCTAGTAGCTACGTTCAGAAGAAGGTTATTGAGGACAATAATTCTACTACGATTGTGTTAAAGAAATCTAGTAGCAATAAATAAAGGTCGTTGAGGTCATGTAACCATGGCCACCGAATAATCAGACTGAATGTTTTCATTGCACGATACGATCTTTTCACTTCGAAAAGGGAAATAGATTTCAGAATTTAGTGTGTTCGGATTAGACTTTGTTTTTCAATTCTTTATTCTCTAAATTTAATTTTTAACAGCGGTTTACGGCTCCGTATACCTCGAGAGGTGAGGCTCACTGACACCAGAAATGTCATACGTTTAGTACACTTTACAATTACATTATCTGACCTGAAATCAAATGACCAAGCAAACGATAACTTTTTGTCATTTTGCTGTCAACGTCATTGTCACTCCCAAATTCAATGTACCCTTTTGTAGAATTTCGATAATTTTTTATATAAATTTAAGTTTTAAAGCATGGCGATGGCTGAAAAAAAGAACGAATACCCCCCGGGAGTGGAAGCGGATCGTAGGCTATTGCCATTCGTGACTTGGGAGGAGTATTTAGATTCTTTGATAGATATCGCTGACCTGAGGAACCTGAGAAGCACAGCTGCTGCGAGGACGGTAGCTGCGCTTGGTTACAGGTATTTCGCATCTGGTTCGAGAGCAGAATATAAAAATATGAGCTCAGTTTAATAAACAGTTAAAACTCAAAAAAGGCACTTGTCATTAATATCTATACTAATATATAAATCTACAGTGGTTTTTATGGATGTTCCGTTATAACTACTGAACCATGCGTCCGATTGACTTGAAGCTTGGTATCCATGTAGAAAATACATGTACTTATTGGATAGGCTAATATTTATATGAGTGTTGGACTCCCTATACCAGTTGCGGGGGCGTTAATGATGAGAATCTCTGTGGGGGTGAGAAATAATAATGTTAACTTTAAATGCCCAGAGAAGCGGACGGGTACAGCTAGTCATTTAAAAAGCCTATTGAAAACGAAGAATCAGGTTTTTTAATTATTCACTTTTGTATTTCGAGTCTCATTCAGGATTTGATTTTAGAGCGAACGGCGATACTCTGTCGGAAAAGGAGTTCTACACCCGCCGTGCTGTCATAAATGAGATCGTGTATCCAACTGTTAAAGCCTACGTGCTGGTTAGCGAAGGTGTAGTTATCGATGATCCTTTCAGTAGGGAACTAGCTATTAGAGAACGAGCCAACAGGGTCGGGATTTTACAGGTATGTACAACTGCCCAGTCTCAGGTCCAGGTGCTCGGACATTTGATCAATCCACGATTTTACTGGTGGTAGGACCTCTAGTGAGTCCGGACGGGTAAGTACCACCACCTCGCCTATTTCTGCCGTGAAGCAGTAATGCGTTTCGGTTTGAAGGGCGGGGCAGCCGTTGTAACCATACTGAGATCTTAGAACTTATATCTCAAGGTGGGTGGCGCATTTTCGTTTTAGATGTCTATGGGCTTCGGTAACCACTTAACACCAAGTGGCCCGTGAGGTGGTCCACCCATATAAGCAAAAAAAAGACAAAATATTGCAAATTTTCCTACAAAATACTAAAATAACGACTTGTCTGCTATTAATAACATTAAGTATCATATACATACATAACATTCAGTCCGATTTCAGTCCATTATATTCATTCGACACTTCACAAAAGGGGGCTTCGAAATATCCGGTTACATAGATTACGCACATCGCTTGGTCTCGGAGAACTGGGCTCAGTTCTTCAGATCGAAGAAGATGCTTTGGCCCAGAGATAAAGACCTGGGATATTATCATTGGCGTCACGGAACCGTTAGGAGCAACATCAGCAGAAATTATAAGGTCAGTTTTTAGTTATTACATATGTAAAGTAAATCGACAATATAATGGCATTTAACTGTTTTATTTTACGTTACTTCCAGTCAATAAAAAAATGTAGATCAGAGTTGATATTTTTTTCTTTTTTCTCAAGATATGGATATTTTTTCCGGCTTATAAGATATGTCTGTTCGTTGTACTAGCAAAGTATTTTAGACGAATAACTACAAAAGAAAGTAAGCAACAGAATAATAGTTAATTCGTTGTGCCAAATAATCAATAAAGTATTCTTGGACATTGATTTATGCCAGTACCGTCTCACTAACCGTGTCTTCCACTTAACATGATCATATTTTTACAACACAAAAAGGTTCGAATATTTTGGTACGCTATTCATAATTCTATCAACGAAAAGACATCAACACCCTCGTTTTTACGACACAATTTTTCTATACTCTTGTGCGAAAACATTTGCCTTGGAAATTTGGTAAACTTCTACTCAAATTATAGAATTCCTGAAGAATTTCTTTGTTCCTATGTCTTTGTCTTGAGAAATTATCATTTGGATGTGAAAATTTCCCGTTTCTATTTCGTATTTTGAAGAAAATTCTGGTATATGTATGTGCTGACCTAATTGGTCGTGCAGTAACTACATGTAATCGTCATTAAATCTTGCAAGCCAAAACCAACTTGGTTCCCCATTAAGATTCGTCTTAAGTATAATAAGTATTTGAAAAATAACGAATAATAATTAAAAAAAAACATTAAAATACACGCTTTTGTGGCTAGCCGAAAATTAACTGTTAACTTTGAGCAATTAAATCCTCTGTCTGATGATAGGTTCTGTGACTATCGCGGTTTTAATGAGGATTTAGGATTCGATTTCAAGAATGAGTATGAGAAATAGCTATCATGTCCAAGGAAGGCAGCAGACGCCTACACGTCTTAGTACGTGGCACAAGACGTCAACGTGTTTTAACCGTCCGTACCGTCGTAAATCTTGAATCCCCCAATCAAGATGATTGGATAATTTTATTAATTTTTTTGTATCCTCGACGATATCTCACGAGTGTGCGAAGATTCAATTCAATTCAATACTTTAAAGTACGTAGAAATCACTTTCGAATATGTTACACAGATATTCGAATACATACATAGATATATACCAAGCTAATGTTAAGAATGGCAATGTAGTGTGACGTGTTTGAAGCTTCAAGATTATCCAGAAACAATTTCGATATCGAGTGAAGGTTTTAGCTCGGTTGAATTCTGGCATAGTTCAGTAATAGCTTTCCTTGTAGCGATAGACTGTGTCTCGTGAAAGTTATTTGCGTTATGTCGAAAACAAGTTATAATGACATTATTTTGGTCATGTTTAAATGTAGTTGGGAAAATTTCAGGCCTAGGTACTTATTTGGGGTTTGATTTGTTTGCATGTTTAATTGCATGTTTCAATAAATTTGAACTATCTATTTTTGTACCAAAATCTTTATTGAAAATTATCAGGAATATTATTTGAAAAAAATTCCTAAATGATGTACCCAACTTCAAAATTTTAGCGCTATGACTATCAACTTTGTATTTCTTCCGTATTCTGACCCATATTACCAAAAATTAAATTATTTCTAGCCACTTATGGATCCGGATAGAGGGTTATTATTTCAAAACAGACACGATCACAAAATCATATGTCCAGATCCCCAACAAGACCCAGGGCAGAATACAACGAAGACCAGGATATACTCACCTAGATATACCCAAGTAGAAATATACGATCATGTCGTAAGACGAAAAACATAAACGAAGTCGCAAGAAAATCAATAAAACAGTTTTAATGTTTATGTGTCTTTTATTTTAGTGTACTTATGATCTAATGACCATTTACAATATGTCAAACACTGAAAATGCTTCATTTAACTTAAAATATAAAAATTAATAATACTGGATAATATAATCATAGGATTGTACAAATATAAATAATTAATAATCGTAGTGATTGTAAAATACTCGTAGAAGAGTGCCATATTATTATTTTTAGGAACCAATAAAAGCTAACCAATTTAAAGGAGTAAAATAAATTTTTATGGTTAATTTTAAAATAAATAATAACTTATTATTTCTGCAACGGATTCTTTAGATTTGATTCGAGATCTGCTCAGATATTATTTTACTTATTTCAAGAAACATAAGTTATGAGAAACTTGCGCTCGCAGATTTTCAGATTTTTTTTTAAATATAACCTCTTTATGTTATTTTCGGCTGTTACTTCTGACAAGTTGTCGCGCCAATTTCGATATCGCCTCCGCTGTGAATAGGATGACAGCGAAACGTGAATCTTAGACGACGTGTCACATGGAGTTGTCGCTTAGCGTGAACATGGTGTAAGAGTGATGTGACGGTGAACTATAACCATTAGGGTACCTTAACAATGCGGCCCGTTATAAACTTTATAGAAGTAATAATTGCTGGATCGTCTTCATTTGAGGCGATGATATTTCAATTATAGATCAGTATTGTAAGCTACATATGCTACCACAAAATCATTATCAAGTTTATTATGCTTAAGAAACAAATATAAACTTTTTACTGCTCAATTTGAGCTAACGTTTGCAATTAGATTTAAAATCAATTTAATCTAAAATGTATTGTAGAAAAACTTTAAGTTTGTGACTTCTGTGATTCCTGCCTTGTCCTTTTAGCGAATTCTCTTGATGCACTTTGAACTTCTGCTGTTCTCAGAGTGATCCCGAAGATATCTTCGTGGTATCTGTTTTCATCCTAAAATAAAAAGGATAAACACTACAAATCAGACTGATTAGGTTTTCACGTTACCCTCATGTTTAAATTTGATTCTAAACTAGTATTATAAGCTTTCTGATTTAAATAAATAAATAAAATAACTTATGTTAGGGATGTCGAAATAGGTTCGTCCGGTAACCTTAATAAAATTGCTTCAAATTTTTTATTTGATTGACATGCTTCCTTTCCGTATCCACCTATAATTATACTAAAAATACTCAACTGCATCAAAATACTACTCACCATCAAGTTCAAGATGAACTCTTCATATTCTTGCTCAGTCATTTTGGCATGTTTCTTCATGATTTCTTTTAATTTCTGTTGAACTTCTTCAGCCATTTTACAATCACCACAAACGTAGAAATGTCCGTTTTCGTCTAGAAGCATCCGTGAGATTTCGGCACCCTCGTCCTCCAGTAGCGTTTGGATGTGTTTCTGTAAAATTAAATAAATTAATTGATCATATTTCATAACGTTACCTAAGACCAACGAGTATATTGCTCGGTCATCGTTCTCGTCGAACCCGTCGTTTGCAACAAAGGGTTCTGGTGGTAGGACCTATTGTGAGTCCGCACGGGTAGGTACCACCGCCCCGCCTATTTCTGCCGTGAAGCAGTAATGCGTTTCGGTTTGAAGGGTGGGGCAACCGTTGTGACTATACTGAGACCTTAGAACTATATCTCAAGGTGTGTGGCGCATTTACGTTGTAGATGTCTATGGGCTCCAGTAACCACTTAACACCAGGTGGGCTGTGAGCTCGTCCACACATCTAAGCAATAAAAAAAAAGGGCTCGGCGAGTAAATTAACCCACAGACACAGCCTACTAAGTTACTCGCCGGAACTTCTCAGTGGGTCGCGTTTCCGATCCCGTAGCAGATTTTGCCAAGGACGGTTTTTTCGAGAATTAGTTTTAGCAACGTCTCCAGGTTTGAGCCCCGTGAGCTCACCTACATGTTAGGGTTACGCTAAAATGGCCTCTCAAGGCCATCAGTTTAGGTAGGCTAAGAAAAAGAAGAAGAGTATATTGCATGATCTCTGATAGATCAGTGCTTATTATTAGTCGCTTTGCTAGCGCTCAAAATTTGCTGCACAATATATTATACCAAGAAGGCCTGTATTATTATTAATTGAAATTCAATTAATAATATATGATATTTAATTTGCAATTCAAGCAATAACATAATATAATATACTTTATTTAATATGCCTTATTTTAGACGCAAATCTATGTACATGTATCGCACCGAAGGCTGTAAATTTACTTTTCGCATTCATGTGCGAAATTCATTTCCCAATACCCATTTCGCACTGTTATAATATACATATATAGTTATAATAATATTATTCCGCTATGTACATTCTTTGTTTACTTTATTTTGAATTAAAATATACTTCAACAGTGTTTGCATCTCGTTGACGTTTGACATGTCTTTCAAATATAATATAATTTTAATTTAAATAGTTTTGAATTCAATGAACGTTTTTTTTTTTTAAATCTTATAACATATATACATATAACATAATAATATTCTGTGATGATATAGTGAAAAATAATGAGATAAAACCTACTCTATTGGGTAATTCTCCAAAATACCTTACTCAGTACTATACCTTTTCAACAGAGTCTTCCCTAGAAAGTGCCAAGAAAACTTTGCTCAATACTCCATCGGCTAACGCTTTTTCTTTTTCTTCTTTATACAAATCCATTCCTCTGTTTCGGCAACCGAAGAACAACCAGACAGGACCTGGTTTTTGTTTGTTCGGTATCAAATTCTTGATCTGATGCTTTCTGTGATGCCAAAATCCTCTGAACGGCGCTATACCAGAGCCGGGGCCGACAAGAATAAGCGGTGCTGATAAATCTTTAGGCATATGGAAGCTTGGTGCACTGTAAATTTTGCAACACAAGTTAGTCTTTGTAAATTAATTGTGAACATCGATAAACTGATATAATCGCCAAGAAACTCACCGTCTTATGAAAACTAGGGCTTCGTCCTCCGGTTTTAGATTTTGTAGGTATGTAGAGCATACTCCATAATGCATCGGGCCTTGTCCGTCTGTTAAAATTTCATTTTGGCATCAGTATTTTTTTTTAGGTATTAGTTAAATTAAAAAATCCCGAATAAAAACAAATCAAAGATATGGGTATCTAGTTTCATTCCTATTAATTTAAATTAAATTCAATTCAATTAGATAACTTACTCTGTGTCCTGTAAACAACAACAGCGCATGTGATGTGAATTCTATGAGGATGCGCTAGTGGTGATGAAGATATGGAGTAGAACCTCGGCTGTAACGATGGTAGTAGGGCCGCTAGCAAAGATGCTTGAGGTCGACATGAAGGGAACTGCGCTAGTACTTCGGCCAAGTGTGGATAGTGGAGATGCCTCCAGTCGTCGTATTTGTTGGAATCCTAGAAGAGTTAAATGTTCATTAATAGCAAAAATATCGTGCCATCTGACCTCCTTGATCTGGGAGGAACCAACGGATTACACAGAAGTCGTCCCGATCTAAAAGATAAAACGCCTGGCTACTCAGGTCTAGAGATGTAACTGTATTGGTGTTCGAACCCCGCAGACAGGTAGCAATTTTTCAGATGAAACACGTATTTCACAAACATTCATGACTTCCACGGTGAAGGAACATCGTTTAATAAAAATCAATCCCGCGCTATTATAATTTGCGTAATAGGACGTCTTGAGTCCGCACGGGTAGGTACCCCCACTGCCTATTTCTGCCGTGAAGCAGTAATGCGTTTCAGTTTGAAGTGTGGGTCGACTGTGGAAGGGTCGTAACCACACCCTCAGCATACAAGTATACAGTAACATTACATTATTGTATACTTTTATAGATTTTCATTATTGACTGAATTAAGTCAAACAATAAGTGATAGTGTTATAAGAGACAACCACAATAAACATTAACAGAACTTTTTCCATGGTTTATGAAAAAAGGAAGTTCTTACTATGGCTAATTCTTTAAGTTGGGCAGCATCATTCTGGTCAGTGCAAGCTTTAGATAAGTATTTCAGTACAGTCGTTGACGGTGGTGTCGTGATGTCAAGAAATCTCGTAAATATCTGTCGTATCGTTACCGCTGGTAATCTTTCATGTTGCTCCCATGTCTTTATAGCACCTAGAAGAGAAATATACGAGCAGCTTGTTATAACGAATCATTATAATTTTTACACGACATTTCATATCATTAATTTCTTTAAAGAGATTTATTATATGTATTTAGGTGTAATTCAAGTATGACGTAAACCATTATCTATGATATTAAAGGCTTAAAGGTCACCCGACTGTGCATCGCAATAAAAACTTAAAAGATGAAAATTGAACTACAAAGAACTATAAGGAGAATCAAAAGTGTTTTTTTTATTTTATTTACATAAGTTCTACAATATTTGGACATCGTAAATATGTTCATACGCTTTTTATGATCTCTATTGTATTATTTAATTTATTCATATTACCTGTAGGTGTCAACGTCTCCTTCATCACTTGTAATTGAACAGTTTTATCATAGTCGTCAACATCTTTCATCCTCTCTAGTACTGCATCTACTATTTCTTTTCTATTACAAGCCAAAACTCCGACGTGATCTCCTGGATCGTATTTGAATTCAGTCTAAAATAAATTGGTTATTTAGTTATAGCAAAGAAAGAACAAACAGAAATTTTAATGCGCTTTACTACTTTGATTTATTCAATATTTGAAAATGAAGGTTCCACGTATATCATAAATATCAAGGTGATTTTTGCAATGTTATAATATCATCTCTTTGCATACAGTTTAAAAAAAAAAACTATTCGCTAAATACAAATACCTAATTCGTAATTTTGGATTAGTTAATTTATGTCAGCAATTCCAGCTATCTGTTAGTATAAATTTCAAAAACTACAACATTAAGATCATACTTACTTCTGGTTGCATATCAACAAATACTGTGGCCCGATCCGCTGAGAAGTCCCCTAGGTTTTTATTCTCTTTAACTTTACAAGTAATGAGCTGTTTTCTGAAGCTGGCCTCCAGAGCTGCCTTTAGCTTTGTATCTCCCTGATATTTTCCGAAACGTACTGTCTCTTCTGTCAGCGGTACGTCACCCAAAGCTTTCTTTGCATCTTTTACCATGTCGTTTTCATCTAAGCAAAACGTTTCACAGGCAACCTTAAAATTAGTAGTGAATTTATTAACTACATACATAGCTAATTAAAATTTACTTTCTTCGTCTCTATATACTGTACTAAAAAACGTGAATTATTTTTATTTGTTTTATTTATGTAAAAATATCTACCAAGAGACAACGACGTCCATTACTGAATACCCTAGTACTAATTGGAATAGCCACTTGCGTCCACTGTATTGATTTATATAAAGATCTCCACATTAATGGCGGATGTCTCACGGTCTTATATTTAAAACGATAAATTATTTTTCTATTTACACTAACCTGAAATATTTTCGAAGACCAAGCGCGAAACTGTTGTTCTTGTCCGTACAATTCATCACCACATGCCAGTTCTAATATTCTTTCGCCGCCTAAATCACCAAGGATTTTGTCAACTGTTTTACCGAAATGACAGAATTTTGGGTACGCACTCGACCCCAGACCAAATACAGCGAAACAAACGTTGCTAAGAGGTCCTATTTGTTCTATAGATGATGCACCGGCCACGCTACCTGAAAATGAAATGGTTTTTGGTAAGGTTGTTTGGGATCGATAGCGCTGCATTATTTCACAAACTTTATTAGTGGACAAAGTAAATAAAAGGTAATAAATTTATCTAGATTCAAGATAATATTAACCACAGGCTATTTTTAAATGTTTCTTTATTTAAAAAAAGTAAAAGTTCGTTGCGATATTTTCAATTCAAAACAACCGGAAATTTTAAATTGGTAAATAAAAAATAATTAAAAATACATACTTTTGTTAGACTCTAATCTCGTTAATTGCCGCTTATATTCAAAGCTCGGTGTCATCATACTGTTTGATCTCATCAGTGATTTTGGTGTTGGTGTCTTGAACGTACTAAAAATGTGAATTATATTAATAAAAATGTAATATTTATCACCATAATAATAACCGGCAGATTCGGAAAGTTGTACTTATTTTCCTTGTAAAAATTGTCATAGTACGTAACTGGTATGTTCCTGAAACCTGCCCGTTTTTGCCTCAAAGCAATTCTGTGAATGCTCACAATACGCCTTTTTACCATTTTGTTACAATATATAACTATAATTATATAAAAATGAATATTTACCCAGAGCCTAAGTCATTTGTACCATCTCCTCGATTATTGTTTGTCTCATTATAAAGCATTTGAAATAGATGCTCTGCAAAATCCTGAAATAGGATAACAAGATACGAATAGTCAAACGAATATAAATAACAAAACAGTCTAATAAGTATTTGTAAGACGTGAAGGTAGACACATAATTAGAATGGAAGTTATGGGGCCATAGGTCATATAACTATAAGCTTTTATAAATTATGCTTAGGCCGTTTTTTACTTTGTCTCCGAATGACTTAACACGTAATTAAGTATTTGTAATTTTTGTAAATTTTTCAAAATCTAATGATTTTGAAAAATTTACGCGCTGTATTAACAAATAGGAGCTCTCCGTTTCTCAGTTCATAAAATCCAATGCAATTCTTTGTAACACAGAAACTTAAAGAGTTTTATGAAATTGGAAATTACGTTGATTGAATACTTACGACTCCGTTAGCTGGAGGTTCTCCATTGCCGAACGTGGAAGCCACTATGAGAACTAAAGTCTCATGTTCTATAGAAAACATATCATATTCCGACATGCAATGTACCTGTCAATTTAAATTTTGTGAACAATGAATTTATAATATCTGATTATTTTTGTAAGTCCGTTAAGCAAGATATAGTTTTTCATTTTCTAAGATATCTAAAATCCCTAAAATATCTAAGGCCACTGAGTAGTAATACTGAGTGGCATTCTGAAATTGCAGCCTTTTATGCGTAGTATGTGTAGTGAAGTATATTTGACATTTACAAAAAATATACTATAGAAAGACATCAAATAATTTCACAAATTACCTACGAAATAACAAAAGTTTTTTTTATGATATACAAGGCAAATTTAAAATGACCCATTGTGAAATTTACGTAGGCAAGTTTTAAATATTAAGCACTTACAGCACGTTTTCGAAATACATTTTAATACAATGTGGTTTGAAAACGACAAAACCTTCCGACGAAAATAAAATAGATTTTACGAGTTCTGGTTTAACAGTGTTTTAATTGACCGCCGTACTATTTATAAAGCGGGCATTATCAAACTCACGTCGACTGTAAACTCACCTGCGCGTTGAAAGCGTGTCCGAAAATAGTTCCTAATTCTTTGGCGTAGTGTTCAGATTTGCCCGTCTCTGTTGCGTAGAGAATAGTCGCTTTGATGCGCTTGGAGAGCGCCCGTCCGAACAGTTTGGAAGTGAACTTAACTGCTCTGGCGATCTGTTTGAAGTGGAACTTCCTGTGGACGGTCTTAGTGCCGTCAGACTTTGTCCATTGGTGAGTCTTCCATGGTGGTTCCTGTGTCATATATAAATATATTAAGTCTAAATTAGATGTTTGATGCTCACTTCGATTTGATTGGATTGGACACGCTTTCTACGAATAGACATAGTGAAGATGTGGTTGATAGTTTTGAAAATAGAGACACTATTTAATTTTGGTAATCGTCAACAAATATTGTGTCAATCTTGAACAGTCTGAAGAAAATTACAAAATTTAATATTCAAAAACATATTTATATTCAATAACTCTCTGGATATTTTAGTCCCGGGCGTTATCGGCGAGATTTCGACGCAAATTCGGGAACGTTGCTCATCCACTCCGGGCTCCCCAATTATTCGGGACCGGGCAAGGGTCGTGCCCACGGGTCATTCTAACGAAACCTGACACTAACCCTAAACCCCTAAATATCTCAATAAACTGCGAGTAAACGATCAAATTTTCCACTTCGCCAATAAAGGTGAAATAAAGGACAGCTGTACCGAAAGTTATAGCGCACAAATTTTAACGAAATTCATCTAAATAATTTACATTGTTGCATAATAACTGGCTAGAGTGAATAAAATCAATAAATAAAATCCTTACACTAGTCAGTCTTGGATCTAAAGCGATAGGAGGTAGTCACGTATAGGAATCACTATTCTGTCTGTTTCAAATCTTTTATAAATTATAGGAGATTAAACAAATAATACTAAAGTCAATGACAGCTTTTCTCGGATAAAATTAAATTAGGCTAAAGCGAACAGTAAAAAAAAACATAACATTGAAATTGAAAACCCCATCCAGTTGTCCGTTGAAGAATGCGAAAGTTTCGACACTTTTAACAAAATGTAAAACAACAATAAATCTCTCTATATCAATAAGATATTAAAACACACCTGATAATCATATGACGGTCTGATGTAATACAAGGCCATTTCTTGGTGGAACACTGTGGTTAACGATGAAGACATCGGTGGAACGATCCATATCCAATCAGCTGGACATCCGCCCCTGAGAATAATGTTCTGTGATGAGCTCAGGTAAAATCGTATCATGCTTGTGACGTCACAATGGTAATAGCCCAGAAAAGTACTACTCCATTTCTTCTTGTAGTCATTGTACAAGGGGATGGAGGTTTTCACAAAAAAATAGACAGTAGCGTTCCTTGAATAATATAACAACGTACTACGATCGCATTTATTAGCAGTAGAGCGTGTTGTGTGCTCACACGAATAAGCACCTATTTCTTTCACGAAGTAATCAAATATTTGACAGCCGTTATATTATACACTAGCTTTTGCCCACGACTCCGTCCGCGTGAAATAGTTACTTTGGCATAATGCTAAATTTTACCCCCCCCCCACTTCATTTACGTAGAAAGTGAAAATATTTTTGAATTATAGAATGTTAAGGAGCTATTTAAGCCCCTATTTTGAAACATTCTTTATTGGTGCTCCACTTGTATTGGTCTTACCGTGATGTTATATAGCATTACTTAATAAATGGGTTATTTAACACTGACACAATTTTTCAAACCGGACCAGCAGTAGTTCCTGAGATTAGCGCGTTCAAACAAACAAACTCTTCAACTTTATAATATTAGTATAGATATCATTCTCCTGCCCTTCTTCCAGTCACCTGGGGTCGGCGCAACATGTTTTCTCCTTCCATACTCCTCTATCTTATACCATTTCTTCGCTCACTCCTCTTTTACATAAATTGTCTTTCACGCAATTCATCCATTTCTTCTTAGTTTTACTTCTTCCTCTATATCCTTCAACATTCATAGTTAACACTCTCTTATCAACCTCATTTTCATTTCGTCTCATCACATGTCCATACCATCCCATGCGCGCACTTCTCAACTTCTCCGTCACAGGTGCCACTTTCAGACTTCCTCTAACATATTCATTCCATATTCTATCCATTCTCGTTACTCCACACATCCATCGCAAAATTCGCATCTCTGCTGCATGTAATCATATTCTCTTTCATATTATGTCCTATCATATATTTCATATTAAGCCGTTATGCAATTGATTCAAATTTCCACTGCGATGTCTAAATAATCTACTAATAATCAAAACACTAAGTGGTCCAATAGATATGTTCATCGATCTAGTGAATAAAGACTTTATAAAAAGCTCCTTTATTTACTCATTGAGTTTCAGTACACGCAATTATTATGCTTTGGCACTAAAAAGTATTGTTGTCTGAAACCTAGTAAATTCCTAGTCACTGAACTATACAAGAATGTTGTGTTGAGAAGAACGCCACAAATTGTGATACTTTGATACCGGGTTACAAACTATGCAATCTGTTAGTTGAGAGCTATTTTACAAAGTTGAGATTCTCGTGTAGGAAATATAAATTGTGTCAGCTGCATGCTTTTTTATATCAAATACATTTTATACTTACGCAGTTTGTCCATATTATACATATGTCTATAGTAAGCTTAGATTACTATTAACAACAGAAATATTAAACTATACGACTTGTTTAAATTCATCCCTTTTGTTTTTCTTGAAGCCTGAATAAATTTATACTAATATTATAAAGCTGAAAAATTTGTTTATTTGTTTGATAGCCCATTTATCGAGAAAAGCTATAGGCTATATAACATCACGCTATAACACACTATAACGTTTTTTATGCTAACCAAATTTGTTCTAAAATAAAGTATTATTTGTGAAGGTGTTTTTATAGTGATGATATTAATCCCTATCCAAATAAATACGCTATTCATTACAACATTGAAACACCCAAATCACTTCAAGATAGACTTAACAATTATAGATTTTTCTGGATTTCTCCAGGATCCCATCATGAGATATTGATGATTCAGGACCATTCGGGAGGTCTACCCTTTCGAACAAATAAAGTAAAAAGAATTATCAGAATCGGTTGAAGCATTCTCGAGAAATCGGTGAACATACACAGATAAAAAATTATGATTGAATTGATAACTTCCTCTTTTAAAGTCGGTTAAAAAGCATGATTTTGTACCTTAAATAGCTCCTTAACATTCTATTATTCAAAAATATTTTCACTTTCTACGTAAATGAAGAGGCGGATAAAATTAGCGTTAGGCCAAAGTAACTATTCCACGCGGACGAAGTCGCGGGCAAAAGCTAGTATTTAGATTAAAGTAATAATTAAAGCAATCTTCTTACCAATTTCTCGAACTACAAACTTCACTCGATATTATCGTCCTGGTTGCAAATATAAAATTAGAAATTTACATGTTTGCTAACCTGCTTTTATTTTCATTTTCTAAATGCTTCTGGAACTGTTCGGACGCGGAGTGATGATCAACAATGGACACGTTATCTCTATGGAAACTGTGCAGTACCGCTATATTAACTTCAACTAATGCCTTATCTTTCCACAGAGAAACAAACGAGTTTGTGTCTAGACCCATTTTCTTGGCTACAGCCTGAAAGTTTCAATAATAAAAGTTCGTTAGTGATACGTAATCATATCCTTACCGTAAGATTTTTATTAGTAATGCAGACAGACAGTGTACGATTTAACTTTGTAATAACGTTCAAATAATAACATATTTTTTTATCATTCATTGACCACGATCTCAGAGCGTTCGTTTGCGCAATACACTAACTCTTATGCAAACAACCGTGAATGAAGTGTACCACAATAAGTTCGCACGTTACCCAATGACCGTGGGTTGTTGCGAATCCTCCAGTTTTATTTTCTTTATACCTCGAATAGAACTTAAAGTTAATATTTTTATAATAAGGAACTTCTTTCCTATCCGGTGTCCCAAGACACCACACATTTTTATTGCTTAGATGGGTGGACGAGCTCACAGCCCACCTGCGCCAAATGCGCCACCCACCTTGAGATAAAAGTTCTAAGGTTTCAGTATAGTTACAACGGCTACCCTACCCTTCAAACCGAAACGCATTACTGCTTCACGGTAGAAATAGGCGGGGTGGTGGTAACTACCCGTGCGTACCCACAAGAGGTCCTACCACCAGTAAAAGAGTTCTTATCTTGTACACGTAATCCCTGCTTAATATACTTTTTATTATAGAATTGTCTTCCGTTTCCGTAAGTCGTATAAATAATTATAACTACTTTTACGCTTTAACTTCAAATTTCTTATACCGTCATATATTATTTTCGTTGTTTCTAATAATTTATATATTTCTTGATAACGAAGTGGTCAGTTATGTGAGAATAAAAATAATTTCAATAATTTTAGTAATTATTTTTACTACACCATATGAATACCCACGGCCTGCCCGTTTATTATTTCTTACCAGAACTCTTAGATGCCACATCGCGAACGTTGATAACCAAATAGAGATATGAGATCGAAATCTCAATAATATTGAAGAACGTCTCTACCATCCCTGAATACGGAACATAGAGTGCTTCACTAACTAATCTTTTGTCGCCCCGTCAGTCGTTTGCTGCTAGACAACTCATAGATGAACTAAGAGCGTCATTCTGAATGCTATTAGTATATTAACATTATCGTTTTAGTATTTTTAATGAATACTAGCTGACCCAGTAGCAGTGGCGTACCTAGAACTTTTGCCGCCCGGGGCGATCTCCAGTCTGCCGCCCTTTCTATTATAAGTCAATCAAATAGTGGTTTTTATAAATTAATACACATAAATAAATTATTAAGTTATTTAATCAATATTAATTAATACACAGAGTAAATTTTTTAGACTTATTTGTATGCACTCGTAAACATATTTATATAATATCTACTCTTCTAGCTTTCATAAGTAAATGCTAAAATGCCGCCCCAGGGTAAGTGCCGCCTGGTGCGGATCGCACCCACCGCCCCCCCCTAGGTACGCCACTGCCCAGTAGCCTTCGTAGTGCCTCAATCGATAAATAAAAGACCAAAACTTTTGTATAAAATAAACTTAAAACAAACAAAAGGCATCCGTCTGACGGGGAACACATCAAAGGAAAATTGTTATTTTTATTTAATTCCGAGCATTTTCATATTTATCTACCTTTTAAACCTTCTCTGGACTTCCACAAATCATTCAAGACCAAAATTAGCCAAATCGGTCAAGCCGTTCTCGAGTTATAGTGAGACTAACGAACAGCAATTCATTTTTATAGATTTAGTACCTAAAATTTTATTGAAACACTAATGTAGTTGATATGGCAATAAAATTGGTCATTTTAATTTATGTGTTGTTTTATAAGTGATTATTAGAGTCCCAAATACATATTATAGTATAATGGCTTTTACGGCTTAATTTCGTGTTTAAAATATTGATCAGAATCGAATAAATTACAAAGTAGTTCATAGTACGTAATAGTTCTGGGAAAAATGATTATACGGTGAACATAATAACGTCCGATAGCTTCAATTATATTTGCGCAAAAAAAAGCATTACGAATCATTGAAATAAAAATTCTCTAGGTAACGATTGAACATTTAGATATCTTAATAGATATCTCAATCTAATATCTAAAAACTTTAATAAGTTCATATAATTTTCTCATGGGTCATGCTCCCGTTTTTTTTTACTTCTCCGACAATTTATATCATTTGCTCGAAGGTGTTTTTTTTGTGGAGAGCAATAAATTATGCGGTCACTGAAACGGATGTACTTACAAAACCTACTTATTATTATATTATTAGTGAGATTTATTAGCACAATTACAGAAGGCAGAAGTTGTATGCCTGTAACCTTGAAAAGTGATTTAATAATTTATGAAGATCTTAAAAGGTGTTTCTTGTTGTGTTTTTGAAAATACAATTTCAAATACTTTTTTTTTATTCTTTATTAGAGCCATACATACACCTATTAAGTTAAGTCGAATAATCAAATACGAATAATTATGCTCAAACGCGTACCGCCAAAAAATGTGTTTTAACAAACACTAGACGCTGACCGTTTTTTTTTATAACGCCATCTTGTTGTGTCTTTAAAGCGGTTAGTTGCCCTCAATTAAGAAAAATAGTATTATTATTCGCCAATAAATGTCGGGAAGAGTTGATTACTGAAAACACGAATAAAACAACATTTTCTGAAAATAAATCGTAGCTAGATCGATTTATCGCCCCCGAAATCCCCTGTATACTAAATTTTATGAAAATCGTTGGAGCCGTTTCCGAGATTCAGATTATATACATAACTATATATATTAATATACAACAATTTCTCATTTAAAGGTATGCTTGAATGATGTTTCATAAAATGTACATATGTGAATTTAAGCTTATAAGCTCGTCTGGTGTCAAGATGTTTTATTAGTTAAAACTCTATGAAGGAATTTGCAAAAGCATTTATGGCCTTCGATATACCGTAAAAACTTTTCGAAGCAAACCGACATTTACGTACTGACCTCAACAATATTCAGTCGACTCTCATCGCAGAGGTTCCTGCATCCGATCTCAGTGCCCATGTACCAGCCGTTGAAGGAATTAGCTGTGAACTCTAGGCCCCCGCAGTCAAGCCTCATGTTGGAAACAGCCGGCAAAGCATACCATTTCCAACCCATGTCTTTGAACCAGTCATATCTGTTAATCATAGAATAATTATAATAACCAGACCACTTTCAATCTTCTAATTATTTGTAAGTATCTTCTGAATTGTTTGGCTGTATGTTGATTGGCTTAAAATATTTTTGCAGATCAGGTAAGTAATTTGCCACAGAACTATTAAAGTCGGAGAAGTGACGTGCAAATGTTTGTTATAATATGCTTAAGTAATAATTTGGAAGTAGGCAGAAGACATGGGTTTTTTTTTCGATACGTTTTTTTTGTGTCCACTTACTCAGGATGTTCGAATTGCACTTCCATAACTATTTCTTTGGGTAGTTCAAAGAATTCAGGATCTTTTCCGTCAGCAGAGAGTACGAGCGGCAAAATGTCCCATGGGGTGCGCGGCGCTTTCCATCCAAGTTTCATACAAATCTGAACGAAAGCAATCATCAAAAAAACCTGCCATTTACAGCGTTACAAAACATCAAATGGGCCAATGAATATCTGACTGTCTAGCTGATAATTTTTTTTATTAAAAGCACCTTCATTTACTGAGTTTTAGTATACGCCATAATTCTGCTTTGGCACAAAAAAATATTATTGTCTAAAACCCAGTAACTTCCTCGTAGTATACATTAAAATTTGTGTATATACGAATATATAAATATTATATGTGTGTGTTTTTTTTTTATTTTGGCAAAGGAGCATTCAGTGTAAAACCTTGACGTTTAATGGTAACATTTATTGTATTGTTCAGATGGTATTTTGTGATTGATTTTAAACAAAGCTCTAGATCGGCTAACGACTAAACATTTGAAACATATATCAGAATCGTTATAAGATCTTTTGCACTTTTCGGTTAATTTTAATAAATTACAATTAACTAATAATAATAACACTAGATGATGACCGAGCTTTGCTCGTTTTTTTTTATAACGCCATCTTATTGTGTCTTTAGGGCGGGAAAAATAGTATTATTATTCGCCAATAGATGTCGGGATGAGTCATAAAGTTGATTATCGATAAAGTTGATTATTGAAAACACGAATAAAACAACATTTTCTGAAAATAAATCGTAGCTAGATCGATTTATCGCCCCCGAAATCCCCCGTATACTGAAATGTATGAAAATCGTTGGAGCCGTTTCCGAGATTCAGATTATATATATAATATTAACAAAAGAATTGCTCGTTTAAAGGTATAAGATTTACCTCTGTAAATTCAACTCGTGCTGGATCTCCTATAATGCTTCCATCTGGCTCCTGGTATCCTGCATAATTGATAAGCTGCGGATTCCATATTCTGTAGTCATGTTTACCGTCGGTGCGTTGTGGGAAGATCGTTATTGCTGAACTGAAATATGTTACTTGTATTTTGATTGTGCATTACTATTTCAAATGTTTCCACGTGTTTGATTACCTAAATAGCACACGTCCGTGTGCTCAGTTAACTCAACCGTGGTTTGATTTATTTCACGCCTATGTAACGACAATAGAATATCATCTCTGCATAGTATACAATTAAGTTCCAAATTGCATTTTGTTTATGTATCATTTGTGACTTCTAAGCTTCTGAATCGGATTTATTGCGGTGTTAGATGTGCGGTCGGTGCGGTTAGATTTTTAGGAGGAACGTGTGTGAATTATTGAATGAAAAATTTGTGTATTTTTATTGCTCCAATTGAAAAAAGACCGAATGTCAAATAAAAACTTTGTTGTTCATTCAATAGGCCCTCAAAATACAAAGTTTGGGTACTTCGCGATATACACAAGCCTGACAGTTTAATTGTACACTTACTATTGACTTATGTTTTAATTTTTTTTATTTATAAGTCGGTATATTTCTGTTATCGTTGAAATTGAACTCGTGAAGGCGTCTCTAGCCTTAGAAGTAGAATGAAGCAAGTGCATACCAATAAAAATAATGCTTATCTTTAGGATTTCATTCTTCAAATTGGTTTTTTAGATTTTAATACCGTATTATTGATATACGTAGGTATATTCGTAGGTATATCTTATTACGGTACGCTTCTGCATTTAGAAAGTCGGCTTTGTCATACCAATATATTTACAATACTTAGATATCATAAATATCAAATATTCGATTAGTTTGGAAGCGAACATTTTCAGAATATTACGAGTATATTATAATATAATATAAAATGTTCTAAATATTCTGAATAGATATAAAAATAATAATATTAATGCTCAAAATTATTGTTATCGACGAACTCACACCACGAAAATTTTAACACTATAATAGATGTGTGCCTAGAGTAATAACTTCCAAAGTCAAAAAATTATGCAGATCCATTAAGAGTAAAATCGTTAGCATAAAAACAGCATCAGCATAAATACAAAAAAAATCATCTCACCGAATATTTCCTTTATTCGTAGCGTATTTGATGTGATTGCACAATGCTTCGAACATACCGCTTGCTGTGGTCACTTCTCTGCAATCGAATATCTACGAAAGAAATAACAATTATATTTTAAACATTTTATTTATTTATTTATAACTTCTTATACTATAAAGTATAAAGGCAGACTTAATGCCATAGGCATTCTCTAACAGTCTACCTTAGGGGAGTGCAGAGATGAAGCTTGGTAGGTGTAGTGTGAAGGTGATATTACTGAAACATAATAATATGTGTATATATAACATACATAATATTTAATATGTTTTCTATTTAAAATAATTTATTTATCTCCCCTAATTCTCTCAGCAATGCAAATGCAAGTTATTGTTCATACACGGCATTACTTCACCGAAAAATTTCCAATATAAGGTAATGGTTTAAATTTTAAAACGTATTTTTTTTTTTCAATAATCACTTTATCTTCCGTTATTTTCTCAATCAGCTCTTCATTAGAACTAAGGATATTTAATCTAAGGCTTTAAATTTAATTTTAAGTATAATTTCTGAGTGATGCAGCGCTAGAGGTGATCCTTAATTTACCTAATGAATAAAAAAGTGTTCAAAATTATGAAATTAACTTAACTCTGTGTAGCTATCAATTTAGATACAATGTTAAGACGATTAATTCATGTTTGTTTAAGTTAGAAATTTCACTGTCTCACACACAGCGAGCCCTAATTAAAAGTTAGAGCGTGTGGTTTTTGTCGAAGGGTCACGTTATAATGAAAGCTCTTTAAAACGAATAGGCGTGTTTTATTAATTATAATATATAATATAAGATAGCCTTTGTCAACAATCTAATTTAAATTACATTTTTATTTATTTTAATAACTAAGTCACTAGCGCGGTATACATGTAGACATTTAAAATTTTAAATATGTAAGTATACCCTTATTATCTAGTTTTATTATTCGACACCAATAATATAGCGTGATAAAAAATAGTCAAAAATAAATTGCAATACTCGTTTTCTGGTCATAGTGAGTATCTATACTATCTATACTAATATTATAAAGAGGAAAGATTTGTTTGTTTGTTTGTTTCGAATAGGCTCCGAAACTACTGGACCGATGTGAAAAATTGTTTTTCCATTAGAAGCCTACATTGTCCCTGATGAACATAGGCTACTTTTTTTTTTTTTTATTTTTTTTTTTTTTTTGTTTCATGTGTGTTTTAATGTTTCCGAAGCGAAGCGAAGGCGGGTCGCTAGTTTAATTATAATTATTAAAAAATAAAAATAAAACAATGCATTTTTTTTTAAATCACTTATAGAACACAGATATTTTTTTTCGTCCAAATTAAGGATAAGTTATTATATCAATTTGTTAAATTTTACACGATACAAGATTTCACGACCCGCCTAGTTTGAAGTGGTTACTGTACGCAATGTAAATACTAGCGATTACTTTGAGACATGAGGTCATAGTCTCAGTTGTGAAATTACTTCAAATTGGAACGAATGGATACTTCACGGACGCAATGAGCAGGATAACGGTACCTGCTAGCATAGCGGCTAACAGCACACTCTGCAATCACTACCACTCAATATAAATTTTATCAAAATATCTATATATATACATAAAAATGAATTGTTGTTCGTTAGTCTCGCTAAAACTCGAGAACGACTGGACCGATTTGGCTAATTTTGGTCTTGAATTATTTGTGAAAGTCCAGAGAAGGTTTAAAAGGTAGATAAATGTGAAAATGCTCGGAAATACATAAAAATAACAATTTTGTTTTTCCTTTGATGTGTCCCCCGTCGCCGCGTCGGACGGATTCCTTTTATTTATTTTAGTTTATTTTATACAACGGTTTAGGTTTAGGCACTACTACGAAGTCTGACGGGTCAGCTAGTTCGAATTAAAAATATCATACGTATTAAGTATATTATGAACTAGCTTTTGCCCGCGACTTCGTCCGCGTGGAATAGTTAGTTTGGCATAACGCTAAATTTTACCGGCCTCTTCATTTACGTAGAATATCATCTTTATAATAGATCTTCACAAATAATGCTTTATTTTAGAACAAATTTGGTTAACATAAAAAACGTTATAGAGAGCCAACTTTAACATATAGACGTATACTGTCGCGGACTTTTTTTTAGATCTTTTAAGGGGGAACAATTCTCTTATACATTATTTTCGCGAAACTTTAACTGTTTCCGCAGCGCACGCAGTGGAAGCTCTCAAAAGGGAAAAACACCCCGATTTTGGTGCTCCGCTTGCATTAGTCTTAGCGTGATGTTATATCTTATGGCCTATAAGCCTTCCTCGATAAATGGGCTATCTAAAACTGAAAGAATTTTTCAAATCGGACCATCCTGAGATTAGCGCGTTCAAACAAACAAACTCTTCAACTTTATAATATTAGTATAGAAGTACGAGTATTATGAATTAATATTAAAATTTATTGTCAACACGTACACACAGAACCATTATATTGAGCGGATAGTTTTATATAAAATATTCCATAATTACACTTGCGACGGGAATTAATTGTGGAAAAGTTCAGGCTTTTTAAGTTTATTGCTATAAGATTTATTCTTTCTGCAGGACACTGTGTTAAAATATCTTCTATACTATTCCTGATCTATTATTCGGTGTCGCGTAGAAGAGGAGAGCAGTAAATAAGAATTCTCGTTTCGGATGTTAAACGATTTCGAGAAATAAATAAAACGGGAAAGAAGATTTTTCAACCCCAATTCGGTTTTCGGATTAATGAGTGCTCGGGGCTTAACTCCGGTACATTCCTAATGTCTCGTCTCGGGGTGAATTTGGCAAAACGACCGAAACACGCAATGCTAATGGTGATATGTAATACTTTCATTCTGTACATTAGTGCCAATGAATTTATTGTACGTATACGATATACATAAATTATACATAACTAGCGACCCGCCCTCGCTTCGCTCCGGAAACTGTAATTTATTATTGGTTTCTCCACTATTTAATGGATTTTATTATTCATATAAACCTTCCTCTTCAATCACTCTATCTATTAAAAAAAACCGCATCAAAATTCGTTGCGTAGTTTTAAAGATTTAAGCATATATAGGGATATAGGGACAGAGAAAGCGACTTTGTTTGATACTATGTAGTGATAATATGTATTAGTACCGAAAAACTATCCCGTTTGGCGTTTTGACACATTTGTTATTAGTTTTCCGATGTTGATGAATTAACATTAAATCGGGATAGTGCAATAAATTGTGTAGCAACTTTTTTTTTTCGAATAAATTCACTTATTATTGATATATGATTATTATGATTGTGATATTTGACATGAGAAAACAAAAGTCTTATTTGCTTCCACAGTATAACCTTATATTTTACAATTTTAATGTAGCAAACATGTTGCTTTGTTTAATCTCAATTAACTAACTAGAATCACTTTTTAACCATTGTTTAATCCACCATAAATCGCACAGTTCCCTTGAGTAGAATATACCTTTTAATTTTAATATTGGATATATCGTCTTTTCGCATTAAAAGTGTACAATTTCCAAAAATATTCTAAATTGAGTTAATGCGGTTATGCGGAATCATTTGGTATCACCAGTATTTTTCTAATAATACTGTCAAAAGAGCGTAGTTTAGTTTTAGTTTTTTTTAATTATTAATTTACCTATTTTTTGACTACTATTAAAAAATTTAATAAATAATTATATCTTACTTTAAAAGACAGATAATGTAACTGTTGAAAAGTAAGAAATAAATGTTGCAAAGATGATTAATATTAAAAATATCATATGTTAAACCTTTAAAACAGTCTCCTGTAAAATTTAGTAAGTTTTGAGATTATACAGTTTTAATGCGAGAAGACGATATATCAGCGCAACCACGACCACTATGACAAGAGACTGAGAAGAATATATGTATATATTTGATAATTCATACTTAAAATAGAAAAAAAAAAGATTTTTAAATCAATTCTTGGATAAACGAAAAATTTGGTTTTTCCAATTTCCCACAAGATTAGCCTCTGTCAAATACCTACGTCAGGGCTGTCGTTATCAATGTACGATTGGCCACCGGATTGCTGCGAGCTTCTATGCCTTAACAAACAAACAAAAACGGAATTCTGTTTACGCGATATTACATTTTAACATGACCATATAAAAAATGACTAAGTTTTAAAATAAATATGAGGAATTCTTGTAACTTGCACGTGAAACTTGACGACAGTACACGAAGTAATTTGTGATCATAAACACACTGACCTTGTTTTGTTTAAATTTTAATTTTCGTATAATACAAACCACTAATTATCGTAGTTAGCGTGTGATTATGATTTTCAATTTTGCTTCCTACGCTTTGCTGAACTTCGGTAAATAATTGTTGTATCAAAATAGAATTTACTGATAAAAATAACTAGGAGGATACGAATAGCTTTTTTTTATTTATTGCTTAGATGGATGGACGAGATCACAGCCCACCTGGTGTTAAGTGGTTACTGGAGCCCATAGACATCTACAAAGTAAATGCGCCACCCACCTTGAGATATAAGTTCTAAGATCTCAGTATAGTTACTCAGTATAGCTGATCGGATGTACCGGGTTTCTACCATCATCCTGCTTGTTTTTGCCGCGTCATTTATGCGTGTCGGTTTGAAGGATTCAACATTCGTAACAGCAGCATTGATATCACAAATGATATCATCTAACGATCTCTCAAGACTAGCCCGCGACATCTGTTCACGACATAACCTAACCAAATCTATCCTATGAAGGATGAAGCCTGCAGATCAGTAATGCACGTCTTTGAACATGATTCAGCTCTTTCAAAGGCTAACAAAATAAATTATAAGGTTAATCTCTATTTGTACTATACCTTTAAGAGAGAATTAGAATAAATATTATGATTATATTATTCACGTTGTGACGTCTATAGGCCAGTATAGGCCCATTCGCTCAATTACGTATCAAAGTTTTGATCCCGGAATTTTGGACATTAAATAGGTATTCAAATAATACCCAAATAATTATGTTAATTAGAAATTTGAACTAAAATATACTCTCTGCGTAACTTTACAAGTATAAGGTGGTAATATCAGTTATAGTTTTCTTCAGTATCCATTTTTCCTGTTCTATAGTTTTTACATGTATAGTTTCTTCTTCTTCCTATTCGTACGCTCTTGACAGAGTGGTCGTGGTCATGCATCAGTCGGATCCTGCGATACCGGTGCTCTCGCGATGCGACGCCATGTGGCACGATGTTTCGCAGAGTGAGAGCAATCATTTATGTTGGAGTATATATATTATATACTCCATATATATGATATACTCCAACATATAGAATTTACACTTAAATGTTTCTTATACGTATAAGTATTAGATAACGATTTAATATATATGTAGGTATAAACTACAGAAAGAGGCTCGATTTTATCATTGCAAAATAATATGACTCGCATTTTTTTATTTATCAATGAGATCGGAAGATTATTACGCAATCAGAATATATGCGTTCACGTATAAAAATACATGTTTATCTTGTTACAATGAACTACCTATTTTTTTTAATCGTGGATATGACGTGTTAAAGGTTCGCTGTGTGGTCTAATTTCGACTATATTAATGAAGTCTAGATTTTCTCTTTTTTATTATTGACATTTTTCTAATAAAGGTGGGGGATAATAACGGCTTAATTTTTATTTATTTATTGATTATACTAAAGCCTGTGAACAGGCTACTAAAATAATTAATTTAAAATGTTTTTTGTAGATAGATGTTGGGCCTACAATTTTGGCAGTACAGTTTGAGACTTCTGCCGTCCAGTCGAGTTAATAAAAAATGCATTGCCTGAAGGATTTGCAACAATAAATCAATGTTAAAATACAACTTTGGACCTATTTAATGTGAACTCTCGCTGTATTGATTAGAAAAACGTATTTGGTTAGTAGTTTGTGATGTTCCTTGAATATTTAAAATTCGCGGTGGAAATCGAAAGGGGTTGCGATCAGATTTTTAGATTTTTAACTGATCAGGACAACTACTACCGGCCCTCTAACTAATATAAATGAATTATATAAATATGAACTATATAAATGACTAGCTTTTGCCCGCAACTTCGTCCGCGTGGAATAGTTACTTTGACATAACGCTAAACTTTACCTGCGACTTAATTTACGTAGAAAGAAAAAAAAAAACCGATTTTGAAACATTATTTATTGGTGCTCCATTTTCATTGATCTTAGCGTGATGTTACATAGTCTATAGCCTTCCTGAATAAATGGATCAAATCAAATCGGACCAGTAGTTCCTGAGATTAGCGCGTTCAAACAAACAAACTCTTCAGCTATATAATATTACTAGCGACCTGCTCTCGCTTGGCTTCGGAAACTGTAATTTATTGTTGATTTCTCCACTATTTAATGGATGTTATTATACATATATAAACCTTCCTCTTCAACCACTCTATCCATTAAAAAAAACCGCATCAAAATCCGTTGCGTAGTTTTAAAGATTTAAGCATACATAGGGATATAGGGATAGAGAAAGCGACTTTGTTTTATACTGTGTAGTGATATAGATATTATCCGTCGTCCATATTGTCAATGAGCGATGGTAGCCAAGCTCTGTCGCCGTCGGCCGTGTGCTCGTCAACGTTCAACAAAGAAGACTTTAGTACAAAAAAATAAAGTTTTTTTTTTTAAATCATAATTGTTCTATCATGATGACATACCTGTAACTTTTTCCACTGTATTCTTCCGATGCACCTGGTCGCATTACGCCAAGCCAACTTGGCCCCGAACACCAATTCCGAAGTTTTAAGTTGATACGTTCCTTTTTCTTTCAATTCCCTCTTCACTTCGTCTAACCTCGCTTTGTGGGCTTCTGAGTTCTCTCTGTTAAACACAAACTAGTTGAGTCAATCGTCTTGTTTCCGTTTGCGGGAAAATCCATCTTGTTTAAGTTGGTTGAATGCGGTCAATCGAATTTAGACTTCGTTTTATTTTACTTTGTTTAAAAACTGTTTGATGCTTTTTGAGTAGGTATAATTGAATGAAACTTGCGAAGCTGTTGTCTTTTAAAATTGTTACTTAATAAGCAAACGGGTAAAATAAACGTTAAGGATTAAAAAGTTATCTAAAGTTAACTTCTAAGGATTACTTTGAATTATTAAATAAGGAACTTCGTTCCTGATAGGGATTCCCAATAGCACATTTTATTATATACAGCTAGCATATTTATAGCTAGCTGACCCGGCAGATTTCGTAGTGCCTCAATCTATAGGTAAATCAAAAAGTATCCGTCCGACGGGGGTCACATCAAAGTAAAAACAAAATTGTTATTTTTATTTAATTCCGAGCATTTTCATATTTATCTACCCTTTAAACCTTCTCTGGACTTCCACAAATAATTCAAGACCAAAATTTTCTAAATCGGTGCAGCCGTTCTAGAGTTTTAATGAGACTAACGAACAGCAATTCATTTTTATTTATAGGTATAGATAGAAAGATATAGATTAAATTGCATTTTTTTTATTTTTAGTACTGAAATTAAAAGACTTACCGCTTGATTGAAGCGTAGTATTGTGTGAGGAATGCCTGAGCATCCTTGAACACTTCTTCCGCCGTCCGCGGGGTATCACCTCGACCAGGTATATCCATAATGCTTGTCTGACAAACTTTTTCTGAGCATTTTGTGTTCTGTAAATTGTATAAATATCTTGTTCAATATCTTTTTCTATCTTATCTGTGCAAAATTTATCTTAAGTTTGCTGCAGATTCGCGATAGGGAATCTGTATTTGGATTATGCCGTTTTATTTATTGATTATTTTTTTAGAACGTTGACTGTTTTTTAATATAGTTACATCTAAAGTTGTCGTAACCTAAAGTATAAGTTGCCCGGTGCAATCGTATCAATAGATGCGACTATACCAGTGTTGCAATCCCGCAGGCAGATACCTGTTTTTCTAATGAAAAACGTAACAAATTTTCAGGAATTTTCAGGAAGGAATAACATCGTGTACTAAAAATAAAACCCGCAAAATTATAAATTACGTAATTACTGGTGATAGGACGTCTTATGAGTCTACACGGGCAGGTACCAACACCCTGCCTATTTCTGCCGTGAAGCAGTAATGCGCTTCGGTGTGAAGGGTGGAGCAGCCGTTTTACTGTAAAAGCTGAGACTTAGAATCTATGTCTCAAAATAGGCGGCGGCATTGATGTGGTTAATGTCTATGGGCTTCGGCAACCACTTAACACCAGGTGGGCCGTGAGCTTGTCTGCGATCGAGAAGTTAAAGAACTCGCACTAAGCACACAGGATGTTAATTAAATAGAGCGCAGATAAAGCTGCCTGGAGGAGAGTATTGTGTTATCTACAACTCGCTTCTCATTTCAATAGTTTGAAGGCTAATTTAAGAGACTCAAATTAATTATTCCTCAATTATTTCATTAGTGATCTCATTATATCCTTTTTTTTATTTTCATTATTTAACAAAACCATAAATAAGTGTTATGCGTACGAACAATTTAGATCCTGATTGCGAAGGTCAACCGCAAATGTTAATTTAGATAAAGTACCGTTCAGTAGGAAGTGCGTCCAAACGTATCAAACGATGAACACACCGACTTACATACATAATAAATGAGACGCTTCCAAAATAAATAATCTCGGACTTTGTCGTAGCTGTTTCAACGTGTGCCGTAATCTTGATTTTTTTTATCCAATAATATCCAAATAAAGGAACCACACCAGTTTTTAATGACAGATAATAATAAAGCGTAATCTAATAAAGGCGTAAAAATCATACGAAAAAAAATAGACTTGATCTATCTCGAAATTAATAATAGTTTATTTTAACAAGAGAAAGTAGTAGTATTTTAATAAGAAATTATTAATTAAGAAAATTAATAACAATAAAATCAATTTGAAACTAAGACTTGACAGATTCTGTGAGGAATGTAACGTTTTTGATGAAATTATTTTTCCTTAGCGTCTAATTTTATATTTTGCTAAAATGATTTGTTATGATCTTAATTTTATGATACTGTTTTTGATGACAATTTAATCTCGGAATATATTATTATAGAACCGGTAGATTTATTACCGTTGATGTTTATAAGTGTTTGAGAATTTTATGAGGAATTTTATGTCAAGGAACGTTTGTGCAACAAGGCATATTATAAAGTTAAGGATTATTTATTAGATGGCACTACCTGGGAATGAGGCGTTCGCTCCTGGGCTTTTCATTTTCCATTATTATTATTATTTTTTAATTGTATTTTTTGACTTGTTTTTTCCTTTATTGTAAATAGGTTTACGTATTTAAAAATAAAAATGTTGAGAAAAAACAAGCCCGTTGAGTTTGTTTCGCCGTTTCTTCGCTTGTGTAAAATAGTCCCTCTAAGGGCTGAGATGTGAGCCCTAAGATATCAGATTGTTAATGCCGCTACCTACTCTGAAACATAACCTGTGAAAGTGCGAAATTTATTAAAAAAAATATTGTTTTACTCTTTAAGCCTCTACATTCTGCTGGATTATGTTTTAATACGCTATATTATTTCTCTAACCTTTTACAAGTCTTTTTACTAGTTATGAGGCTTAGTAAGCGGTAAGCCCAAGTGGGTAAACATACATTATAACCGCGCTAATACCTTCCGGATTGAATGGTACGATGGCCGCTTATTATACCCGAGAGAATTCTAATGCTCAAATGTTATTTCTGAAACTGATTTCATATTGTTTTTGTAGCAAACGCCTTCACAAAATTTCGTTAATATGACATTCTATCATGATTAATCACACTGCTAAAATAATGTGTCTGACTGATTGGATATTTACGGACGAATCCCACTATAATTTTGATTGCATTACAATTAATGCCAAGAATAAGTTTATTGAGATCTCTGAGAGAAAGTAGTAGTCACATAAGTATTATGTCACTTCTAGATTTACAAGAGGGCTATGGGCAAAGCAAAATCGTAATATTTACGAGATGAATTTTTGGATTACACAACAAGACTGTTAATGCGCATTTTTTTATCTACCCTGCGTCCCACCACTGCGCAAGTTGCAGGCTTTTCACAACGTCTACCATACTGTACTGCTACAGATCTAAGGTACAATATCTAAAGTATAATAACTCATAATTGAAAACATACAATCATCGAAGATCTCTGTGTATGATATGTTCTTTTTCGTTTTCAAAGCATTATTTTTTTGGGCAGCTGACTGATAATATCCCTAAGATTATCGATATGTCTGAACTACGATGATTACGACCTAAGATTTGTTGTTAAATTCATATTAAGTATTTGATGGCACTAAAAACCTAGCATTTTCTAAAAATAGTACTTATTTGTCTTTTGTGTTGAATTCTTACAGTATTTTAATCACCTCTACCATTACTTATCTACGTCATAAAATTCAGATTTACGTCAAACGTTCAATTATTTAGTTGAAATAAGTGAGTAGAGGAAAGCACCTCGATTGATGACTAAGTTTATTTTAAGCTCGCAGTACGAAAACATAACTTATGTTTGCAGGCGGGCCGTCACCCGTGAAATAACTTAATTACTCATAAACATTTACATGGACGCGCTGCACAAGATGAGAACGTCGTAGTATTTTGATTTAACGATATGAGTTTCTCTTCGGTTCAAGTTATAGTGCATTATTATTTTAGCACGCTAGTTCTTGGTACGGACTTGTTAATAATAGAATGTACCGTTATGTTTTTGGATGAGCTTGGAGTCTTTCGCTACATTAAAATGATGATAATAGGAGCTCTCATAATCTACTCATGCATTATCAGTAGTTGCAGTCTTGCTTAGGTAGATGGACGAGCTCACAGGCCACCTGGTGTTAAGTAGTTCTAAGGTCTCAGTATATAGTTACAACGGCTGCCCTACCCTTCAAACCGAAGCGCATTACTGCCTCACGGCAGAAATAGGCGGGGAGGTGGTACCTTTCCGTGCGGTCTCACAAGAGGTCCTACCACCAGTAAAGTCTTAGTCTATACAATCAATTATATAAACGTAGTTTATTTCTTATGATCAACTTAGGCCACGTACAAGCGCATTACGATGACAAGCAACTCTTTTTATCATATAAATGATAATATGTAGTTGTGTATTTTGGCACACACTATGATTGTACCAATTTCCATTCCGATGGTTTAATTAGCGTGTGCCGACTAATTTTTGGTATACACCATGACTGGCTCTAAACTAGGTTACAAATTTTAGTATCGACTTAAATGGTAACTAATATGATTCAAAATATTTTAGGACCGAACAGCGATTTTTTTTCCGACTTCAAAAAGATTTATCCAATAGGGGCATTTTTATGTACCTACGTGAAATTTATAGAATTTCAAGAGGACATTTGGATTATATTGACAGTAAGTACCCTAAATATAGCGCTTTAAAAGGTATTTCTTTAAACAGACAAAAAATCAATATTCAGAAAATAAAAGACTTGATATTTTCTGAAAAGTAATACTACTGAAATTCCGCCAATGAAACGCGTTTTTCACGTTACAAATACACATCGCCATGAATCATTGACGCCGTGCTGATTACACATCAACTTATCTACGACTGGTTACAGCGTTTTATCAACAAAACACGGTGTCTTTATAAAAAGCTTTTTGTAGTACATTCAGCGTAATAAAGTGAACATGAAACGTGTTTACCCAATGAAAATATACGATTACGTTAACAGCGTAATGCAATCAAGAGTTATATCGGTACGATGCTCAATTCAAATGCCTATCCTTCACTTAATTGTGTCCCATCTAATAAACTTACATTATTTCGTAAGTTAGTAATGAAGACTGGAGAAAATTACAATTATGTTAATGGATTTGTTTTACTGGTACTTACGAGGGGCTGTTCACGCCTTACTGTGACTGGTTGAGCTGATCGGGTTCCGCCAGATGGAAATTGCTAACGTCTGCCTCAATGGAAATTGCTAACATCTGCCTAAGTTGCAATGCGATCTCTTCGTCGCATTCGACGAGGAAGATGATCAGTCCTGACCGGCATGACCTAACTTTATCACATCACCCATTAACTATAGGAGCTATAGCTGTGTGTATATTTTTCTGCGAACTATTTTATATTGATAACTAAGAAAACATATAATATAATTTCTGATAATGAAGAATTTCTGAAATTCTGATAATGAAGAACGGACTTTTACGTGATGCAACCTTACGCATGTACCTGCCTCTCTTTTCCACTCGACGGCTTCAAGCTAGTATGTCTTTCTGTACTGGTACCAGAAAAACGTACAATCTAAATATATCTAACGAGAATCACAGAACAACTCCGACTGGGAACGGTGGTCGTCAGCTATACGAATATCGGAGCTCTTCCCCGAATTTCGGAAAAAAAATTTAGAGCGCAATGACGTAGACGTAACTTGCGCATTGAAAATGCTTCAAAAACACTTTCATGATATCCATCAGATCCAATAACTCTTGCATTAGACGCCTTCAGCTCTAACACTAGGAGCAGGCTTAGGGACCCCGGTAACTGTACTCGTTGAACTATACAAAGAGTTTAACGTGCAACCTAGCCCATGCATCAGCCCGCTGAGTTTCTCGTCGGATCTTCTCAGCGGGTCGCGATTCCGATCCGGTAGTAGATTCATTCGCGAAGCAATTGCTCTTGAGTTATGAGGTCTCCTTCAGAGGCGCTCGGGCGGTTGTTAGCAAAACCCACCCTTCCTGGCTGAGCCTTTGCTCGCCCACCTGTCCTGTTGAAACTGGAAAGGCCACCGGGCCACCAATAATCCTTCAATCATAAAAAAAACTTTCATGACGGAATTTCCGCATTTATTCAACACCTAGAGGTCATTATACGCTTATCTAATTTAAGATCTACAATCACTTTTTCAATTGAAATAGCTTAAAAAATATTAACTCTCACTGTTTAGTCTTAGTGTGTTTCATTTCATGTGATGTTAATGTTAAATTGACTATATGTGCAGTTGTTTTAGTAAGCAATAACTACAAGAGGCACATATATACAGTATCATGTGAATGCTATTTACACTATTTTGGTTTCGAACTCATATTTCAAGTTGGACACTGACAGAGTTGGTAGTAACTATATATAGTCCAGCTACCGCTTTTTATTATGAAGACCGTTGACTAATTTACGGTAGTAAATAAAAACGAAAAATACAAAGTCCCGGAGTTATCCTGAAAGGAATTATACTATGATAGCACATCATCAAGACACAAGCTATTTTTAAAAATCAAAAATTTCTCAGAAACTGTGTAGAATTTTATACGGATGAATAATGGTAATAATTTTTCTTCGAAATACAATATTCCAGCCATAAAATGTATCTACATTACAGCGCGCATGCCATTAATAGGTTTTAAGTGATTAAACAAGCTAAGATTTATTTTGTTGAGCTGTCGAGATTTTTTTGTTAATTTCGACAAGACAACTCCCGGTCCATTATTGGGCTACGAGCAATTATATATTTAAGTTCAACTAAAGGCGAACTCTGGATGTGACACCTGGAGAGTGACCAAGACACTCACGAATCAACTGCAGGTTTTTTTTTTTTATTGGATGGGTGGACGAGCTCACAGCCCACCTGGTGGTAAGTGGTTACTGGAGTCCATAGACATCTACAACGTAAATGCGCCACCCACCTTGAGATATAAGTTCTAAGGTCTCAGTATAGTTACAACGGCTACCCCACCCTTCAAACCGAAACGCATTACTGCTTCACGGCAGAAAAAGGTGGAGTGGTAGTACCTATCCGTGCGGACTCACAAGATGTCCTACCACCAGTAATTACGCAAAGTATAATTTTGCGGGTTTGATTTTTTATTACGCGATGTTATTCCTTCGGCGTGGAAGTCAATCGTGAACATTTATTAGGTACGTATTCCATTAGAAAAATTGGTACCCGCCACCAGGATTCGAACACCATTGCATCATTAGATATGAATGCACCGTCTTATCCTTTAGGCCCTAGGACTACAACAACAACAACAACAACAAACGCGAACTCATATGAGCTGATAGACTTCGAGAAAAGAATCGTGCGTCCTTCGTCTACATACAGTTTTTATTATACATTGATAAACAAAAAGTTTTAAGTATCATTGATCATCATAATACAATGGCCGTATCATGCAAAGTCAATCTCAACAAAAGTTCCCAACGGACGCAAGTTGATTGCAGTTGTGTTATATTACAACACGTGTAGATCGTTCGATCGATAACCAACGTCGCTACCTAGCACCAGGTATTTCCAGCATCCGGTTTCGTCTGTGGATTGGTCACGCGTCTTCCGTGACTCTGTGTCTATTGTCGCTTATATTTTTTATTCTTGTTTTATTTTGTCTGTGCTTGGTACGGGAAAAGTCCAATGACATTTTTTTTTTGGATATCATCATTTGGGTTTCACATTTAATGAATTCGTTTTGTTGTTGAAAACGTTCAGTGGAATGTTTTATTGCATTCATGGAACTGAGGACCATATTCTGCACTTTTAATGAAATTCGAACAACTTAGAAGACAATGGAGACGGTAGAATTCATGGGCGAGATACAATACACTATTTCCTTTAGTTGTCAATAATACTCGAGCTTAAGAATGGCCAAGCCGATAACTTCAAAAATCATTTACAGTGATCTGTGCTTTATCAAAGTAGCAATTCAATCCACTTATATACAAAACGAGGAAGAGAGCTTTTGTAGCAATTAGGGTCAAGATTTTTTAGTAATAAGAGACAATACTTATGAATTTTAACTACTGTTAGATTTAGAGAAAACTCGCGACGGACTACGTTTTAGGGCTTGTCGAAGTATCACAACGTGAATCCCAAAATTTACAATTGTGTCAATTTATAATAAAAACTGTACTAGGCTCAATGACCGCTTGCGGTATGAGCACCTCAATCCCCGGTCATCGTTCTCGTCGAACCCGTCGTTTGTGATATAGGACTCGACGAGTAAATTAACCCACAGACATTGCCCACTGAGTTTATCGCCGGATCTTCTCAGTGGGTCGCGTTTCCGACCTAGTGGTAGATTCTGCGAAGCACGGCTCTTGCTAGGGTTCGTGTTAGCAACGCCGTTTGGCTTGAGCCCCGTGAGCTCACCTACTAGTTCAGGTTACGCTGAAATAGCCTCTCAAGGCTATCAGATTAGGTAGAAAAAAAAGGTATGAACAAATGCCATAAGCTAATGTTGATCAGACCATAATCGGGTTTTCTTTTTAGCAAATGCAGTGTAAATGTGTGTATGTGTGTGTGTATGTGTTTGTGCATATGTACGGCAAATGGTATGTGGTGTAAAAAAATTGTAACTAAAAAGTATAATAGCAGTAAAATTTAACACTTCATTGATGATATTATAGTCATTGTATGTTACTTGTTCCATGAGTACATTTTGTTAACAACGGTCTGTTATACAAGAATTATTTATAATCACCCTAAATATTACATTGTTTTTCCACATGTACTTCAGTTACAAGATTGCAATTATTTTTTTGCTACACTAAACAAACAGATGTTTAAATCATTTTGTCCATATGTGACGGACTGACGCTGATACATTCGTGGTTCGTACGCATGCGATCGTTTACTTTAGCTAGTCTTATATTATTATAACCCATATAAAACTTGCTATATATAAATGAAAAAAAGCGATTTAATTATTTTCTAGATGGGTAGAAAATCTGACAGCCTTCGAATCCAAAACATCACGACGTAAATTGCGTCCGTTCATCTTGTCACATGAGTTCAATGTTTCAATTTTTTCCTACAACGACTGGCCCATCCTTCAAATAGACTTCTTCTACAGCTATCACTAGATATTCGCATCATTACGTAGGGACGGGGGTATGGAAGGGAACTAAATATTCGCATTATTAGGATGATAGAAGAAAGAAAGAGAGAAATATCTTTACTGGTTCATAATAGGCCTACCACCAGTATAATCCATAAAGACTGCACGGTACCAATGTTGTTGACACGTCACTGTTAGTTAATGATAATTTAATTTCTAGTGAATTCATTAATTTTACTTACACATGGCATTGCGCGTAAACACAGTTATAATAAGCTCGTTCTGTATGATGAGAAACGTAAATCATGGCCCCGAAACCGCGATACTTTAAGACAAATATTTTTTTGTATGAAAACTATCGACATCTTGTAGCGGATGCCCCTAAACTTATTTGTTGTTAAAGTTAAGACATTTAATTATTGTGTAACTAAACACGGAAAATAAAAAATTAATAAATCATACAAATCTTTATTTGTTAAAGACAAATTGATTAAATTTTATCAATTACTGGTTTCTGAAAATTCTTCATTAAAAATAAAATATAGGATATATAATATGTTACTGCCATCTACAGGAGCTATGAGAAACCAATCGAAACGAAGCCATCTAGTGACCGACGCCTGTAAACATTTTTGTTGAGTGCTTGAGTTGCTTATCTATAACTAGTTTATGTGTATTATCTATGACGTAAAGGTCAAAAGTTTTTTAAATAGAAAAGTTAATTCAATATTTAAATGTTGAATAACGACCGTGATCATGAAAATTGTACTGAATTCAAAACGCCAGAATTGCCAGAAATCATAAAATGCAAAATAAACGCGCGATTAAATCATAAAATTTGTTTTAGAAACAAAATACTATTTATACATAATAAATAAAAAAACGGCTGTGATACCTTAAAAATAACTCCCTCCTTAAGCCAACGTTAACTTTTAAACACAACGACGTAAACAATAAGCTCAACTTTGAACGTTGCGTAATAATTTAACTTCTTCAATGAAAATACTTTTCGTTCGTCGCAATTGTGTTAACTTTTCATCAGTTCCTGAAACGCTTTTCGTAATCTCATTCATAATTCTCGTTAAAGAGAGGTATTGCGAGCTCCCTCGGTGAGGCGGGAAAATGATCGTTTCCCCATAAATATAATTTTGCTCATTGGTAATGCCTCATGAATTGAATGCGTATTTACAGAATCAAAAACAAAGATTTGCGAGTTCCATATGAAATGGGCAAATGTGCCGACATCATCATCATCATTTTAAGCCTTACAGCCCAGTGTGTGGGCCTTAGCCTAGTCCAGTATGTCTCTCCAGATTGCTCTGTTCAGGGCTTTCTCCTTCCAGTTCCTGACACCGATGACTTTGAGGTCGTGCTCTACGCCATCTAACCATCGGAGTTTGGGTCTGCCACGACTTCTGCAGCCCTCTGGTTTGCTTTAGAGCATTTGTTTTGGCATTCTGGTCTCCTCCATTCGAACTACATGCCCTGTCCATCGTAGGCGTCTAATTTTTATATTTTATATGACATCAGGATCCTTTTAAATATCATATAACCTGCCGACGGCCCACTATAAATCAGTGATTAGCGGAGCGTATCGATTGGACTAGTTTTTTTTCCCTTTTTTTTTTTTTTTTTTTTCCTACCTAAGCTGAGAGCCTTGAGAGGCTATGTCAGCGTAACCCTAACTTTAGTAGGTGAGCTCACGGGGCTCAAACCTGATGACGTTGCTAACACGAACCCTAGCAAGAGCCGTGCTTCGCAGAATCTACCAAAGGACCAAACATATTTGTGATACATATATAGAGTAAACAATTATAAGCGATTCCTATAACTATTGATTTAATAATTTTTCACAAAACAAACAAAAAAAAACTTGATTTAGAATAAAAGTTAATCTGTTTTATATAATTTAACATCTTAATAAAGGGACACAAGACACCGGCCCGGAGGGATCGTTTACATAATTGATTCTGTTACCTAACAAAGTTTACGTATTTGCATACTCAACTGTAATATAACTTGTCGTATCGGTGGCGTAAGGTTCACGATTCATAAACCAAGAAATCGGTGTCGTTTTAATTGCGAAAAGCAAAATGTGACGTAGCTATAGTTTTGGTTTCATCTTGGACATTCCACGCACAATATATTCAAACCAAGTAACGCCCAGTCCCGAACTCAGTAAGTTTTTTTTTTATTTATTGCTTATATGGATGGACGAGCTCACAGCCCACCTGGTGTTAAGTGGTTACTGGAGCGCATAGACATCTACAACGTAAATGCGCCACCCACCTTGAGATATCTAAGATCTCAGTATGGTTACAACGGCTGCCCTACCCTTCAGACCGAAACGCATTACTGCTTCACGGCAGAAATAGGCAGGGCGGTGGTACCTACCCGTGCGGACTCCCAAGAGGTTTTACCACCAAGTTCTAAGCCACAAATGCCGAAAGTATCACATAAGGAATTTTATAATTTTTCAACGTGTCCTCGGTGTGATATCCATCCGATTAGAATTAAATTTCAAAATGAATTCAGCATTTTTCTTGATGAAAATATTATATGCCCTATTCTGATTCTACACAATCCTTTTGAGTCGTCGTGGCTTAAAGGATAAGACGTACGGTGCATTCGTATCTAGCGATGCAACGGTGTTCGAATCCCGCAGGCGGCTACCAATGTTCCTAATGAAATACGTACTTAACAAATGTTCACGATTGACTTCCAGGGTGAAGGAATAGCATCGTGCAATAAAAAACAAACCCGCAAAATTATAATTTGCGTAATAACTGGTGGTAGGAACTCTTAGGGTCCGCACTGGTAGGTACCACCACCACGTTTCGGTTTGAAGGGTGGTGTAGCTGTTGTTACTATACTGAGACCTTAGAACTTATATCTCAATGTCTATGGGCTCCAGTGACCACTAAACACCAGGTAGGCTGAGAGATCACCCACCCATCTAAGCAAAAAAAAACACAGGTACCTTCATCGTGCATTTCTATAACACCAGCGGTAAGGTGTATATTAAACCCGCACGGTACTGTAAACCACCAAACTAGCGTTAAGCGTTCCTTAAAGATTAATTAGGTTTTAAGGCGAGTGACGACATTCACAAGACAGGCCGGCAGTCATTCAGCTCTTCTAGTCCATAAAAGTAACTAAACAATTACTTTTAAAAACTGTTTGTCACCCTAATCTCAAAGGTCGAATAACTATTTCATTTAATGGCTGCTGCAGGTGTACACGCACTAGCTGAAATTTCCTAATTCATTAACATAGTAACAGTAAGTCTGGTAAGGGACACCAAGAAAACTAGATACTAGAAACGACGAAGATAGAGAACTAGAAACGACGAAGGCCTTTCTGAAAAGGTTTGAAAATGAACTTACACAATTGTGAACCCACATACACAAACTATCCTTAGACGGAGGAAGAAACTCTTGCTCAAAAAATTTATAGTGGATCTTTTTCTGACGACATATGGGGTGTTCCAAAAAAAAATTGAGTTGCGATGCCGGATGACCTGAGTCTCATCGGTTGCTGGTATTAATTATTATTAATACCGCTGGTATGACGCTGTAGAAGAAAATTTATGTGAGCTCCAAGTGTAGGACTGGCAAGGTATTGCCGGGATAAATGGCAACGTTTATTGTCAGAGGCCAAGACCCATTTCGGGGTCATAGCGTCAGCGCAGTAGAGAATTAAAATTAAATTAAAATTAAAGCGAATTAACCCATAGACACAGCCCACTGAGTTTCTCGTCAGATCTTCTCAGTGGGTCGCGTTTCCGATCCGGTAGTAGATTCTGCGAAGCACTGCTCTTGCTAGGGTCAGTGTTAGCATCACTCCGGTTTGAGCCCCGTGAGCTCTCCGCTAGTTAAGGTTACGCTAAAATAGCCTCTCAAGGCTATCAGCTTAGGTAGGAAAAAAAAAGTTGTAGTAGTATAATAGTCATAAAAACAACGGAAAATACAACACTAGCTATATTAAGTAAAAATAGTGCATAAATATATTTAAAAGCGAAAGTAGCAGATTTATTGGAAAATTCACTTACTGAGGGTAGTCTAATTTTAGTGAAATTTAAATTACAAAAGCTGTTACTTCACTTTCAACCAAAACAATTATTGATCTCACCCACATTCGAACCAACATACTACTTCAAGTACAACGTTACAAATCAGTTCAAGGGTTTCTTGGGTAACCATGAAGTATCAGAGTTCTTTCATTGTTCGCTACGACTTGCTTAACATAATTCAATTCTCTCTATTATAATCACGATCTAATTAAGTAAGTATCAAATACTAGATTCTGATCTTGATTTCAAAGGCCAGCTCTACGGTACTCTTGGTATAATGAATGTAGACTATTCGGTTTATCAAATATGTGATGAGTTCATGTCAACGACTACACAGAAAAAAAAGCCAACAAAAACTATACAGCTCTAGCTTTTCGCTTTGATATTTTTGTTCATTGCATGCAAACAGGATGTTTTCGGGCAGAAATTAAGTTAATATTTGTCGATGTTCTTGAATCTTATCTTATACCTTTAAACGATAAATTCTTGTATATTAATATATATATAATCTGAATCTCGGAAACGGCTCCAACGATTTTCATAAAATTTAGTATACAAGGAATTTCGGGGGCGATAAATCGATCTAGCTACAATTTATTTTCAGAAAATGCTGTTTTATTCGTGTTTTCAATAATCAACTCTTCCCGACATCTATTGGCGAATAATAATACTATTTTTCTTAATTGAGGGCAACTAACCGCTTCAAAGACACAACAAGATGGCGTTATAAAAAAAAAACGGTCATCATCTAGTCATATTATATTATAGTACTCATGAAACAATGAAATACATTATACATATTATGTACGTAATTCGACCTACCTCAATCATTAATCAATTCCTTAGCGATAAATACGTCAATATTTTGTAATCATACACAATTATAACGCAGCGATCTATTTCTAAGAACATCTCGCTCTGCGCGTGTAAATTCTTAGTAATAAATTAATATTGCTTCACTAATAAGTTGTTCGGGAAACTTGTTCGTAATAGTTATGAATTTAAAATGAGTATTTCGGTCGACAAGCGTCTATTGTATTGGAATTAGCACTTGTGATTTTCAGTTTCTCACGTTATTCTCGAGTTTTTATTAAGAGACTTTAATCATTTCATACAAATATATTTTTGAAAAGAATGATACTAGTATAATAAGATTAATAAAAAAGTAATTAAGTAAAAAGTTTATAATATAAAGTGGTGATTCTGTTTTGCGATTTTGAACTTAAAAACGTAGTCTCAATTAAATTTACGATTAAGCGGTATATGTCAATATACATTTACGAAGGAAAGACGTGTTTGTCTAAGTTATCCGCCGGCACAAGCCAAACTGAACCTTACGACCTCACCATAAAGATTACATAAACAAGAGAGCAACCGTATTATTGAATTTAATTATAATTGTATTTGATATACAGCTTAAAATGATTTAATTTCAAACATACAACATTCACTCTTATCTCGATAAGTCACGAACTTGTTACGTTGAAATTTATCTGCTGTATATAAATTGGCTTATTGTTAACGAGATCTTGACATTAATATGACAGATTAATTTGACTTTTTTTTTGTTTTGTGAGCATGAAACTGTTTTACTATAGACTACTTTAATTATAGTAGTTAGGTAAACAATCTAATCTAAAATTATTGAATAATTCGGGTAAATATGATTTATTTCCGTGTTTGATAATTCTAAAACAATTTTAATTATCTTATAGAACAAAATTATAAATTTAAATTAATGTTGACATGAAAGCTGCTGTAGTTTCAAACTTGTTATGCAAATACTGGTCGTCAATATATTTAGCTGACAGTACTGCATTGATAACGAGATAAGATCTCTTTAATACGCTTTTATTAGCTTCAGACGTATGTCATGTATGTTTGTAACGGAATCTTTGAACATGATTTTGACCCCCTTGAAAACGTCGGATTAACTTGAAATTTTGGTATACTTATTAAGGACCGATGACAATTCAATATTAAAAAAAAATTGCAAAAAAGAAAAATTGAAAAAAATTTAATTCAACTAAAAAATGAAATATAAATAATAGTTTAAAAAAACTAACAAAATACGCTTTTATAGAAAATCCAACTAAAAAATAGAAAATAAATTTTAATAAATTTAAATTAAAAATAGTGTACGAAAAAATGATTTTATTGTAATAAAGCGTTATTAATATTATTAAAATTTATTGTTTATAATATGACAGACGAAAACTGTTACATGTATAGATATTTTTTTTTAGAATTAGTTTCAATTATAATATTATCGACAATAACTACCATGATATAATAAAATACTATTTTCAAAAAATTGTAAATTGTTAGCTATTTAAACATTAATATAATCTGTTTAGTGTTTTACTAATTACGCCAATGTACGTTTTTCGCAAAATAGCATCTTCTTCCTTGTCAATGATCTGACTTTGCGTTATCTCTTGCTGCTATCTGACTCCGAATTTCTTTGAGAGTGCTCGAACTTGAAATGCCTATTGGATATAATCGAGGAATTAATTTGGAAACTCAAAAAGCAATAGTACGTTTTTATTATTATTATTTTGTGAATTGAACTCTGTATGACAAATTGAATCCATACTCGATAAGAATCGCATTACCAACATCAGCATAATTGTTCTATACTATTTAATATTGTTAGACGCACTTACGTAACTTTCCAATTGCATGATACAAAAATTTGATTTTTATTTTTATTACTGGTGGTAGGAATTCTTATGAGTCCGCACGGGTAGGTACCACCACCCTGCCTATTTCTGCCGTGAAGCAGTAATGCGTTTCGGTTTGAAGGGCGGGGCAGCCATTGTTACTACACACAGACATTAGAACTGATATCTCAAGGTGGGTAGCGCATTTACGTCGTAAATGTCTATGGGCTCCAGTAACCACTTAACACCAGGTGGGCTGTGAGCTCGTCCACTAAGCTCGTAATCTAAGCAATAAATCAAAAAAAATTGTAGTGTGTTTTTTTTTAGATTACATTCCAGTCGTATGTACATTTGCATTATTTGATTTACATAATTATACACACGGCTACACGCAAGCATGTTTAGAGAAAGCTTGTAATTAATTCTAGTCATTGTTTTTACTACACGCTACTCAGCTAATCAATGCAATACATCGGCCCGGATGAAATATCTTGTTTCTTGACGTCATGTCACTGACTACTCCAGGCATTTGACGTACGCCAGCGAGAAGTGAGAATGGCTACCGTTTTCTGTGAACGCGTTTTAATTTTGAATCAAATAGATTAACGTTTATATAATAGTCGTTTATTAGAATCGATTTGACGTCATATGAAAGCGATTGTATTTATAATAATTGTTGGACTACATGTCGAACTCTTTAGGTTGTGTCACCTTCATATAATAATGAATGAGGGTAACTAAATCTACTGAAATCAAATTCTTTGAAAATGCTCATACTTTTTTTTCCCTTCCTAATCGTTGGTAGCCTAAGGGTGTATTCAAACTTCGGGCGGACCGGTAGGTCAGCTCACGGCCCGGTCGTGGACGGGCTTGCGGTGCGCACTCTGCGTGCTGTGGGTCTCGTCTGCGGGGGAGTTGCTGGACTTCGACCGGGCGCGTCCGTAGGTGGCGGATCACGGGCCTCTGGGCAATAGTCACAGGGGCATCGCTCCTTCTCTCCCGTTGTGTTACGGCGGGAGAGATTGAGCGACGCGGACCAAAACCAGCACCGGGGGCTACACGCTCTCCTCCCCCTTCACCTGCTGAAGGGTGGTTCTTCTGGAGATGCGTGGGCCTCCACTTTTTTCCCTTTTCTTTGTTACTTTATTGTTTTGTTTTTACTGTCCCTTGGTTATTTTTATTGATCTTAAGTTTTACCCTGTCTCTTTCTCTTCTTTTGTTTCCGTTCATTGTTTTATTTTACACGCTTTTCTATTCTTCTTCGCCTGTGGTTTTATTTTGTTTTATTTGGTTTTATTTTCATCTTCTTTCCCTCTCATACCCAATTCTAAGCTCTGACACCCGGCGAGAGAATGAATGGCTGGTGGGGGACCAGTCGTTAGGGTGTCCCAGGGAACCGTACCCCGGGTTAAAAAAATAAATAAAAATTTATGTAATGGCCAGTTTAAAAAAGTTATTACCCCAGGAGGGTACCTCCCGCTCAGCGGGAGGAGAATCCCTCCGTGTGGCCGACTCGTCGGACGCACGCTGCCCCACGTATTCTGGGGGGGGCAAAAACTGCCTAGACGTCAGGTCCGGGAAGGACGGAGTTCAAAAGAAGAAAATTATGTCCGAGAAGGACCCTGAAGTAAGCTCCTTAAGAGCCGATGTCGTGTCGGACAACGATATGGCCACAGTTGGTTCGGCCCAGTCGTCGACCCATTCGTCGCCCACACGACGACGGCGGAAAAGGGTGCTCAATATAAGCTCGGACGGGCTGAGTAGCAGCTCCGGCTCGGAGGCTCAGGATCCGACAGGTGTGAAGCCCAGAGCAGTCACGCCGTCAAAGCGTGGACGGGGACGCCCTGCGACCACAGGGCAGTACGTTGGCATGGCCGCTGCCAGGCAAGCGTACCTCAAGGCACAAAAAGAGGAGAAGGAGCTCACTGAGAGCGCGCGCACCACACGCCACAAGAGGAGAGTGGCTGAAGGGTCTGTCCCTAAGCCCGATGCCGAGCGTAGGCTCCATCAAAGTGCAGAGGTGGCCCTGATGGTCGCCGCCAAATCCAGCAGCCCGAAGGGCACGTACGTGCGTGCACTGAAGGAGTTGGCAGTCACTGTCAAGGAGGCCACGGAGGACCTTGTGGGCTACACCGCAGCCGAAGAGGCTAAGAGACTGCGAGCGGTCAACGTCAAGCAGGAGCAGGAGATCCTGCAACTGCGTAAGGAGCTCGATGAAGTTAGAAGGGAGTTGGCGAGGGTTTCGCAGGTGCTAGCGTTGCCCACATCGACTGCGACCCCGGCCCCGAACACCAAGGAGGAAGAGGAGGAGTTGCGCCTACAGCGCATTATGCGAGCTGTCGGCACTATGCTCGACGCTCGCTTTGAAGGGCTGGAGGCACGGCTTCTACCGGAGCCCCGAATGCGACCACCGCTAGCGGCGGACAAGCAGAGGAGCCGGGAAGAATCGTCTAATCCCCCTGTCGTCGTTGACGCTGCACCGGATGCGGCACCGTCATCAGTGCCACCGATGACATTGGCGAAAAAGAGGATGCGTGGCCCCAAGAGAAGTGTCACCGCGCAAGCGGCTTCATCCGAAACGCACACCTTCCTCCCGGCTCCAGCTTCTATGATCGAGAGCTGGTCAACGGTCACCCGTAGGGGTGCTCGACCGAGGGAGGAAGCAGTGAGGACAGTTCCAGCGGCAGCTATCGCTGAAGCGGAAAGGAAAGATCGGTCTTCTGTAAAGAGGAAAGAGAAGAAGCTGCGCCCTCCACGCACTCAGGCCGTTGTCCTCAAGCTGCAACCAGAGGCCGTGGAAAGAGGACTCACGTACCGCACTGTACTCGCCGAAGCGAGGGCCAAGGTAGATCCTGGGGCACTTGGAATACCCATCCAGCGCATCCGGTCTGCAGTGACTGGGTCTAAGGTGCTGGTAGTGGAAGGTGCAGACCAGAGCGCCAAGGCCGATCTCCTGGCCCAAAAGCTTCGTGAGGTTCTGCCCGCAGAAGGGGTCATAGTGACCAGGCCAGTAACGACTGCAGCCATCCGCATCAGCGGACTGGACGACTCCCTGATGCCGGAGGAACTTACCGCGGAGCTTGCCCGGATTGGCGAATGCGCTCCTGATGCGGTGAAGATCGGAGACATCAAGTATGGCCCAGGCGGGATGGGTCAAGTATTGGTCCGGTTGCCCGTCGTTGCCACGATGAAGGTTCTCGCCGTTCCAAAACTGAGGGTTGGTTGGAGCGTGCTCCGCGCTTGTTTGTTAGAGGCTAAGAAGCTACAGTGCTTCCGATGCCATGAGCTAGGGCACGTGAGCGCCCGATGTCCTTCGTCGGTCGACCGCAGCCGGGATTGTTATCGGTGCGGCCAGACCGGCCACGTAGCGGCCGACTGCTCTCTTGCACCACACTGCGCTGTATGTACCGCTGCCGGCAGACCGGCGGACCATGTCTCCGGGAGCAAGGCTTGTGCCAAGTCCCCGAGACCGAGACTTAGAAGAGGAACTTCCGCTGCACTTGAAAATGCACGGAGGCAGCCCGGTACGGCTATGGAGACATCGAATGGCGTCCTGCTATGACAGGTGTCCTTCGATTCCTGCAGGGGAATCTCAACCATTGCGCCAGAGCTCAGGACCTTTTGTTCCAGAGCATGGCGGAGGGGTTGACCCATCTTGCGGTGGTCGCCGAGCCGTATCGGGTCCCTTCGAGCCCCGATTGGGCGGCCGATTTGGAGGGCCGAGTGGCAATCATCCGGCGTTGTTGTGTGGGTGCTCCGCCTACGTTTGCCGTTGTTGAAAGAGGTCGCGGCTTCGTTGCCGTTCTCTGGGCCGAGATATTCGTGTTGGGAGTGTACTTTTCCCCAAACAGGACGCTCGCCGAGTTTGAGGTTTTCCTCAGCGAGCTCAGCCGCGTCGTTGGAAGGTCGCACTTCCGACGGATTCTCGTTCTAGGTGACCTAAATGCCAAGTCATTGTCTTGGGGTTCCTCTAGGACGTGCCCCAGAGGTAGAGCGGTGGAGGAGTGGCTGGTCGGAAGCGGTCTCCTCATCCTCAATCGCGGTACGGAACTCACATGCGTGCGACGTTTGGGCGGATCCGTGGTGGACGTTACATTCGCCACGCCTGACGTCGCATATCGCGTACGCGGTTGGGCGGTGATGGTTGGCGAGGAGACCCTCTCCGACCACCGTTACATCCGATTCAGTGTCGCCGCGACCCCGGTGGGTTCTGTTCGGGGCTTTTCCTTGCCCATCAGTGGCAGCGCTAGGGGTCCTCGTTGGGCCCAGAAGCGCCTCAACATCGAGCGGTTGCGTGAGGCGGCCATAGTGCAGGCGTGGCGTCTTGACTCGCTTGGCGAGCCAGCAGACGTGTGCGAGGGGGTGGAGCGTCTGCGCGAGGCAATGTCACGGGTGTGTGACGCTGCTATGCCTCGCGTGAGAGCTCTCGCTCCTAAGCGCCAAGTTCATTGGTGGACCGAGGAGATCGCCAGCCAGCGCCGGCTATGCGATATTAGTCGTCGCACATACCAGCGATATCGACGACGAAGAACGCGCCGGGACCCCAACGAGGAGGACCGCCTGTACGAAGTGTACAGGACGGCGATAAGAACCCTGCGCTTGGCTATCGGGGAGGCGAAGGAGGCCGCCTGGAACGACCTACTGGCCTCGCTGGACCGTGACCCGTGGGGGCGGCCCTACAGGCTGGCGCGTAATGCGCTTCGCCGTTGGGCTCCTCCCGCAACCAGCACCCTGCCGCCGGAAACATTGCAGCGGGTAGTCGGGGGTCTGTTTCCCGATTTATCCGGGACGGCCTTCGTCCCCCCTGTGATGACAATGGCGCGGATTGCTGATAGCGAAGAGCTTGAGGACGTCTCCCAGGTGGAGTTCGATTTGGCTGTGCAGAGGATGGATCTCGTCCCAAGCGTGGGCGCTCGCCTTGACAGGTGACGGCTTGGGGCCTGCCCTCCAAGGGCTATTCAGCAGGTGCCTCCGTGAGGGCAGGTTCCCAGAGCCATGGAAGACTGGTCGGCTTGTCCTTATTCCTAAGGAAGGCCGGCCACGTGACGAGCCAAGCGGGTACCGCCCAATCGTCGTGCTGGACGAGGCTGGTAAGCTCCTCGAGCGCATCGTCGCCAGTCGCCTCGTCCAGCACCTCGAAAGCGTTGGGCCTGACCTGGCTCCTAACCAATATGGTTTCCGGAGAGGTCGCTCCACCATGGACGCGGTCTTGCGCGTCCGCCACCTCTCCCATCGTGCGTGCTCCGAGGGGGGCGTGTTGTTGGCTGTGTCGATTGATATCGCCAACGCCTTCAACACGATCCCTTGGAGCACGATCGTGGAATCGCTCCGGTTTCACCACGTCCCCCCTAGTCTCCGGACCCTGATAGAGGATTACCTCTCAGGGCGAAATGTAGTCTTCCCCGAGAGGAGGGGGTGGGGACGGAAAGCGGTGTCGTGCGGGGTCCCGCAGGGGTCGGTACTGGGACCACTCCTGTGGGACATCGGTTTCGACTGGGTCCTGCGCGGTGCTAGCCTGCGTGGCGTCGACGTAGTGTGCTATGCCGACGACACGCTGGTGACGGCCCGCGGAGCCGACTACAGAGCCGCAGCGATCCTTGCGACGGCGGCGGTCTCCACCGTCGTTAGTCGCATTCGGAGATTAGGTCTTGAGGTGGCCCTCCGCAAGTCCGAAGCGGTGTGCTTTCACCCAGTCCGGAGGGGACCTCCTCCGGGAGCGAATCTCATAGTCGGCGGAGTATCGATCGCTGTCCAGCCGAAGCTCAAATATTTGGGCCTTGTGCTGGACAGTCGATGGCGCTTCGACCACCACTTTGGTGAGTTAGTCCCGAAGCTGCTGGGGATGGCGGGCGCACTAGCCCGTCTTCTCCCCAACGTCGGTGGTTGCAGCGCCGGCGTCCGGCGTCTGTACCTGGGGGTCGTGCGCAGTATGGCTTTGTACGGCGCTCCCGTGTGGTCGCCCGCACTCTCTGCGCGCAATGCAGCTTTGCTGCTACGAGCGCAACGGGTGCTCGCGGTGAGAGTCATCAGGGGGTACCGTACGATCTCCCGGGAGGTCGCCTGCGCCCTCGCCGGTTCCCTTCCTTGGGATCTCGAGGCTGAGGTAGCAGCTGCGGTATACCGGCGCAGAACACAGTCCCTGAGTCGGGGACGGACGCCCGGCCCGTCGGCTGTCGGTCGGTGGAGGCGTGCTGCGCGTCATCTGGCGTACGCCAAGTGGAGGGAGCGGTTGCTGGAGGAGCTTGGCCAAACTTCAGTCACTCGCCGACGCACCCTCGAGGCCCTGGTGCCCGTGCTGGAGGCATGGTCAGATAGACGACACGGCGTGCTCTCCTTCCACTTAACGCAGGTCCTCTCGGGGCATGGTTGCTTCGGGAGGTACCTGTGGAAGGTCTGCAGGAGAGAGCCACATCCGGGTTGCCACCAGTGCGGGCATCCGGACGATGACGCTCAGCATGCACTCGAAGCGTGCCCGCGTTGGGAGCGCTCGCGGCGAGACCTCATCGCGGTGCTGGGGAGAGACCTCTCCTTGCGGGCTGTCATCGCCCGCATGCTAGAGGACCAGAATTCTTGGGAGGCCATGACCAGGTTTTGCGACCTGGTCATGGCGTTCCGTGAGGCTGAGGAGCGCGAAAGGGAGTGGGATCCCTCTTCGGCTTCACAGCGAAGAAGGCGGAGTGGGCGGCACGGGCGCGAAGCTCCCGTTCATCTCCCGTAGGGGCTGTCGGGTGCCGGGTGCGGGGGTGCCCGGTACTCGGCTGTTGGTCCGGTGGTGAGGCGGCGCAAGGTGGCTCCTGTGCACCGCTCACGGTGTGTCTCCGAGACGACGTCCTGCGGGATTTTCCCGGGGATGGAGTGCCGTCCTATTAACAGGATGGGTACCGGCGACGGCGAGCCTTCGGCGCGCACTGTGCGGTACCGTGGGTTTCGTGGAGTCGGAGTGGTGGGGCTCGATGGGGTTTAGTCGGTAGTCGTTCTGCGGGGCAAGTGCTTCGCGCGCCTTTTTCAAGGCGTAGTCTCCTGTGAGAAATTGGGGGAGGTGAAGGACCTCGGCTCTTCTCTTCTCCCCTTCTTTCTCTCAGGAGGCGCCGGAGTCCGACATAACCCGGTCCGTTACCCCCCTCGACCGGGTATCCGTAAATGGATTCCCCAGCGTTAAAAAAAAAAAAAAAAAAAAAAAAAGGTCAGCTCACGGGCTCAACCTGAAAGAATTGCTAACACTAGCCCTAACAAGAGCAATGCTTCGATTAATCTACTACCGAAACGGAGCCGCGACCAACTGAGAAGATTCGACTCAGTGGGTTCTGTCTTTTTCGACGTGACAACGTCTTATAATTCGATGGAGCCGGCTGCACGCACGAAAAAACATAACTCATACGGCATTACCTCGCTCTGAGGCGTTCCATTTAAGGCTTGAAGTGCAAGCGAGAGCGCGCAACGAGCGACAAAGAGGCACAATCGGCCTCCGCGTTCGGCAGCGTTCGACATCTGTCTCTCTCCTACTTGAGTGAGCGATGCATCCGCGTGGACAGCTGCTATACAATAATACATTAACATGTTTTCGTCAATTTAAAATTATCGTTGTAAAAAAAAATACATAATTGTATTTATGCGTACAAATAATGCGACTTTTATTTATATGATATTTTTTTATTTTTTTAGAAATTTAGAACGGTACATTTATTAATGGCTATTTTTGAAACCAGGGGCTCAGCTGAGCCACTGGTCATCACTGACTGTATTGATATTTTGTTTGAAGAAGGGCTCAGAAAACAAACAAAAAGGGGATTGTTCCAAAACACTCAGTAAAAAGTGATACTTTACGAAGACCTTATTACTAAGAACACTTTAAGCTTATTGGAAACTGAAACTGAAATATTAATTTAATTATGGTTTCATTTTTTATGATTTTTATTAAGTAATTAATTATCTTATCATCAGAATAGGACTAACTGTGCTTCTATTGATGAATTTAGAAATATTAAAGTGAAGATATTACCGCGTGAAATACAGAAAACATTCTAAACCAGTTTAGGTCATCAACCTCGTAGATGAATCGTGAAATGATTTGTCTGGGAATAATCAGATCCCTAAGAATAAGTTTAAAATGATTCTCACGAAAATTGCCATACAAAAAAAAACTATCGTCTGATGAAATTAGGGTTGTAAAATAATATAATAATTTTACAAATAATAATTTTACAAAATAATATAATTATTTTACAACCCTAATTTTTATTTAAACACGGTACGGTAATAGTGCTGAGGGCGTAACATAGGTTAGTAACACTGTAGTACTAGATATTGGAATAGCCAGGGCGTTTATAATAATTATCTGATATCGGTGGGACCTTGCGGAGACTTATGTAAGGGCGCGGTAATGTGTAATGTAAATTAAGTGTGACAAAATAAATACATTATTAAACACAAAACATGTCATATAACGTAAACAAATGATAAATAAAAAATAAAATTATAATTGTATTAATAAAATATTTCAGTAGTTTGTGAAAAAATTAATTTTTTTGTTTATAATTTCGGTTAAGGTAATTTTTTATCTGATCATTAAAAAAGACAGTACAATCTAAAATATATTTTGTTGTATTATAAATAACAATGAAAATTCAATGAACAGCTCCGTGGCTGATTTGCATAGGTTCTCGTTAAGTCCTTGTTTTCAACTGACCTCAACATTAACACTTTAACTACATACGCGTGTAATAACCAGATGAATAAACAGCTAACAATGTGCTATTTGACGTTTGCGTAATATAAGACGGTCTCTATATTATCATACGAGTATTTAGTACATGACTTGACATTTAGTGTCTACTGGGCCAATTTGTTAATGTGGCGCTCACTTTGGGCAAAAGCGGTTTTACTATACGCTCCACTACACTTATGTACGTAAAACCCAAAATTCACTAAATAATGTAATACTATATACACGATAAAGGCAAGATCATTGACAAAACGGGTGATATTGCTCGGTAGACCGACGCGGCGACGGTAAGAATGCTGTTCGGAACTTGTAAATGTCGTAAGCGAGATTCAGATATCTATCAAATATCTTGTGGTCTGTGATGGCTACCCGACACAAATACAATTTTTTTTATTCCTTCAATATTGAATTCTTATGTGAAAACGTGTTAAATTAACGTATTTATTTAGAAAATTTACCTGGATTTACCTCAAGGTACCGGCTTTAGAATTTGAACGTATCGCAAACGTAGCGTTGACATGAATACGCCAGGTCTCTTGCCTTTATAAGGCCGACACTTGATAAACTCTATCAATATTAAGCCAACGATCCTACCGATCAATTGCTTGTATCCGTGTTGTAATGCTTTGAACAAATGCCGGCTTGAGATGGCGTATACCGGTCATCGTTCTCGTCGAACCCGTCGCTTGCGACGAAGGGCTCGGCGAGTAAATTAACCCATAGACACAGTCCACTGAGCTTTTCGCCGGACCTCCTCAGTGGGTCGCGTTTCCGATCCGGCGGTAGATTCTGCGAAGCACGGCTCTTGCTAGGGTTCGTGTTAGCAACCACCTCAAATTTTAGCCCCGTGAGCTCACCTACTAGCTCGGCGAATCTAGAATAACCCCGCGAGGTTACTAGAATAGGTAGGAAAAAAAAGATGGCGTATAACTTACATGCTTGATTAATCAAAAAGATCGTCATCAAAATTAGCTGATATAGCTCGATTTTGCCACTAACCGGACACTTAAATCGACGCTGAAGTTCAGTCCTATCGACAGTATTACGTCCATTGACATCGATGATAATTATCTCACAATACAGCAACGCAAATATCGACAAACCATATTTGTAAACCGAGGCATAATAAATAGCCACGTCAAGTTAGAGCAGGAAATTTTTTACAAAAATATTGTGAGCATGTTTTTTGGGAAAAACATGCATAAAATTACAATTTTAAGATATCTAATTCGAATTTTATAGTAAACTAGCTGACCCGGCAGACTTCGTAGTGCCTCGATCGATAAATAAAAGACATAAATTTAATTTTATTCCGACATTTTTCATATTTATCTACCTTTTAAACCTTCTCTGGACTTCCACAAATAATTCAAGACCAAAATTAGCCAAATCGGTCCAGCCGTTCTCGAGTTTTAGCGAGACTAACGAACAGCAATTCATTTATATATATATATATAGATTTTAAATGTTTAATTCCGGTAAGACACTATTTCGATCAAACAATTCAATTACTAATTAAATTAGATGTAGTTTTACGCGCGCTTGAAAATAATCTTTTAATTGATTCGGTGGTGTAATAGTTAGCACCTCCGACTGTTGTGCCAAGGGTCGTGGATTCGATTCCCACATCGGGCAAACATTCGTGTGACGAACAGATTGCTCTTTGTCTGGGTGTTTATTATCTATTTATGTATATATTTACATGTATGTAAGAATGTATGTATGTCAGTCTCTGGCATCCATAGCATTTCTCTTCTCAGTCGTACACTCCTAGTTATGTATGTCTTATTGCTTAGTTGGTACTACCGTGTATAAGTAGGCAGCTTCCTTATTTCGATGGTAATAAATTATATTCACTACAATAGTATTATATGAATCCTAAGTTCGTTTGAAGTCGTCGTGGCCTAAAGGTTAAGACGTCCGGTGCATTCGGATCTAGCGATGCACCGATGTTCGAATCCCGCAGGCGGGTACCAATTTTTCTAATGAAATACGTACTTAACAATTGTTCACGATTGACTTACACGGTGAAGGAATAACATCGTGTAAATCAAACCCGCAAAAATTATAATTTGCGTAATTACTGGTGGAAGGACCTCTTGTGAGTCCGCACGGGTAGGTACCACCGCCCCGCCTATTTCGGCCGTGAAGCAGTAATGCGTTTCGGTTTGAAGGGTGGGGCAGCCGTTGTAACTATACTGAGACCTTAGAACTTATATCTCAAAGTGGGTGGCGCATTTACGTTGTAGATGTCTATGGGCTCCAGTAACCACTTAATATCAGGTGGGCTGTGAGCTCGTCCACACATCTTAGCTATAAAAAATAAATAAAAAAAAACATATTATTTACAAAATCTATTTTTAATAAACTACTTCAAAATCACTACGGCGCTTTCAAATAGAACGTATTTGTTTTTTTTTTCTTGATTCTATTTTTACAACACGCTGTATAGTCTGTAGTTAGACACTATTTATGTTGCACATATATTTAGTGTGTCTGTTTATCTTCAAGAATTATGATGACACATTGAAATATTAGGAGTATTGGACGGAAGCTGCGGTCATTTAACGGTTACGATATTAGTCGAAACTATAAAAAAATTTGGTGAACGAACAGTCCAATGACCAAGGGACTAGCTAACGTATTATATTCGAAAATTTAAATCATTATGTGGGTGATTATTACTATGTGGGTGACTTTCGAGGAAAATATGAAAGAATCTTTGTTGATTTGCACGCGTTACTGCGTTTAAAATTTAGTTGTTTATTATTATAATACACTCGGTAAACAAAGTCCGCCTAATTTTATTTGTTGCAGACGTAATGTTTGATAACCGAATATCGAACTCAGTGGGGTTTAACGGGAGATGTCTTTATACAGCAAAGACCGGTTATGGGCCGAGTTAAAACTACTATTACTTATGGGTTTAATTATGTCTGCGACTCGCGAAAACCGAAGATAATGCTTTTTGAAGTATGAAGATGCTTTTTTCCACGTTTTCGCTTAAAATTGACGATTACTAGAATCCACGGAACGTTAGCACTGTGTCTTAAGATTGAAGTATTTATTAGATTTGCAGAATGACTAGCATAGTGAAATGATTAGTATAATTACTTTAAACTTTATAAACTTTATATAGGATTGTGGTACATAATTATTCTGGCTGGTTCTACCAAAGAAAAGAGAGTCGATGAATATCATTCGAGTTGAATCTTTTAACAAGCGTGTTATGTTGATGTTTAGATTGTAATAAATTTTATGTGTTTCAAATCGTTTCGATATATGTAGTTGTGAGGGGTCATAGGCAGTATAAGTGGATCGAGATGTCCGGTGTCCAAATTCTTTCGTATTGCTTACACATGCATATAAAACGCTTTCTATTAAACTCCAAACTTACAGACCCAAATATTAATGTAAGTGTAAAATGAATTTTTACAATGAACGAAGTGTGTAATGAATTCGGGATTCTTTTGAACAGTCACGGTAGACAACGGTCTGGCGGTGTCGCTGGTATTTACACAGGTGGATGTTTTACTCGTCTGCCTACTACTAAAAATATTCTGTCCAAAATTTCACTAATTTTACGAAATCAAGATGTTCATAATATTTTCATTTTTTCTTCATATCACTAAAATAGTTCCATAAGTAATTGAAACTTAATTACTTGAGATAATTTAATTACTTACCTATAGGAAATTTACCGATATTAATATTACGTTAGTGTTGTTTAATTTACTTGTCCCAAGAAATATCGAAGTATGCAAATTACTAATAATTTCTTATTAAGAACTTAATATACTACCAGGAAATTCATCAATAGCGTTCTCAATTAGCGTATGAAGATATATTTTGGTGAAATATTTAAATAGTGAGTGGACACATTTTTATAAACAAAAGATTTGAAAACAAACAAAAACCGGAGCCTCGTTAGAGCTAATACAAAACGAGATGTTTGTCATTCCTCATTTATATTCTCGCGGTTCATAAAAAGTCTCGTGTGTTGTGCTTAACATTTTTAGAAACGAAATAAAAACAAAAGGTACTCACAAAATGAGTGACTTCATTGATCCGGGAGTGAAGCGTGTCGAAGTTCTCGTCGTGAGCTACATGGTTCTTTAGTCTTATCGGTTGAGGAACTTTTATACGAAGATTTGGCTTCACTTGTTTCTGATTACTGTCAACTTTCAACTCAACACTTTCACCACTAAAAGGGCACGTAGCCGAAACGAAATGCCCGTTAACTTGATCCATCTTCCTGAGGTTCTCTTTCGCGAATCCACCGGGATCCTTCACGCAGCAAATCTTAAAGAAATTTGACATTTGAATTTCGTATCCACTGAATAGACTCCCGCGTGCGTGAAGGCTTGACTGACGAGGGCGAGGTCTGGGGCATAATATATATGCATACCGATAGAGTTCCGGAGCAGGACTGACTGAGTGTCGACTAACGGGCGGTGAGCATTCTAAGCAACGTGAGCAAAAAATATCAATAATGCGTCAGCGCAGCTCGCGGCCTGCGGCATCGCCGACGAATTTCTACCGAGTGGATGACGAATATAATCACCTCAGATCAAGGTAACGCGTTCGTGTCGTAAGTGGCATTATCAGTGTTCGTACCAAATGACAATGAACGAGTAACGCAGATTATATTTTGTTTACGAAAATAGATAATTTTGAAAACGCACAACTTACAAGTTGCACTCAGTACAATGTGGTCGCAGAAAACCTGATTCTGATTTAGCAATAGGGCTCAATAATTAAAAAAAAACACATAATTACCACAAAGCAGTATACTTTTTGTGACAAAAAGATAAATTTACAAAGACATTTTGTGGTGATGAAGGATATAATATTTATTTATTTGTTTTTTTATGTCACGCCACATTAACTGGTCCCGTGATAAGTTCGTAAAGAACTTGTGTTACAGGTACCAGATAACGGAAATAAATATAAGATTTTTATTATACACATACACATATTTAATATACATCCATAACCCTGGAGAAGACATTTATATTTATCATACAAATATCTTCCCTTGGCGGGATTCGAACCCGCGACCCCCTTGTGTAGTGACCATGTCACTTACCACTACACCAGACGGCCGTTAATATTATATTATCTCAGTGTTACTTCTAGATGGGCAAAAAGATGAATAGGACAGCTATGTGATCAAATCTATGCTGCTATGCGGACTTATTTTTTGTTATATTACGAACTAGGTATTCTAAGTAGTATAAGTGGTAAGTATTCAAAGTATTTTGTTTTCCATTTAGATAACAAACGCAAAAATTTGTTATGTATTATTTAAGAGGCTATTTATTTTTCTAATCTGTTTCATGAAATAGATTTGATCGGATATGTATAGTACCAATATTTTTTTACGTAATTAATATTGTTTGATAATTATACCGTTCTCAATATTGTTTTATTAAGCTTGTTTAACTTTGGTAGAGTTGACTTTTTATAAGTTGTTACATTATCTATAAATAAAAAATTAATGCATTTCTTTTGTTATTTATTATGATCATTTTATTAAAATTTAGGTATAGCATTATATTATATATGAGTATGTATGTATAAAACTAACTTCAAAAGTAATATGATTCTCATATTATTGAGGCAAAAACATGAATAAAGTACATTATTTTATTTACCAAAAAATATACGGTTTTGGGGAAATAAATGAGAATCTTCTCATTTAATGAAGTCGGTTTCTTTTCAAATACGTTGTGGATAAAATAGATTTAAATAAAGATTAGTTTAAAAAAAAAAAAAAACACGCTTTATATAAAATTCAACTAAGAAATAGAAAATACATTTAATAAATTTAAATTGGAAATAGTGTAAAATATATTTTATTGTAAAAAAAAGCGTGGCGTGCTTTTTAAGATATTATTGAAATCGGTCCCCGATAAAATTTCCAAAGTTTGAATGAAACCTGGCCGTTTAAAGTGGGTCAAAATCGCGTCTAAAGGTGTCAGTTACAAACATACATACAAGTGAAGCTAATATAAAGCGTGCAAAAATAAAGTACAATTAAATAATTGGTAATAGGATCGGTTTTATGATCCCGCATGGAAACTCTACATCCATGCTATTTCTGCTGTGAAGCAATCGTGCGTTCTAATTTGAAGGGCGGCACAGTTTTTGTACCATAAAGTTGAGACTGCCAATGCTTCGACCTTATTATTTGACCAATCATATCTTAAGATCGGAGGCCGCATTTACATTGTCTATGAACCACTTAAGATCGGAAGAACCGTAAGCTTGTCTACCTATCTTGTGCAATAAATAATTGTTCATAACAAATGCACCAGTTATAAATTAATTTGTTATATTTCATCTTGTTTGTCAGTCATCTTGTTTGTCATCTTGTTTTGAAATACTAAAATATTAAATGAAAGCGCGTCATTGAATCGTACAGTCAAAGGGATTTCACCTATTATAACATTTAATTCTAAGGTAGTATGATTCAGAAGTGTCTTAAGTGAGTTTCACTTATAACTAATTAATATTCTTTAGCAAATACATATGTATGCTTTAATGTTTTTTCTGTAAACTACAATATCAAAGAGTTAATTACTTAATAACCAACGTTCATTTGTTTTTTGAAATATTATTTCAGATAATATTATTTATTCTAGAGAGTTCATCGTGTAGTTGAAATTAAACTATAATAACTGAATTTTAAGATTTAGATTCACTAAAATCACTGTTTTATTATTGAAATTTTTTCTGATTAAAGCGGGAAAAGTCTGCTCGCAATTTTTTATAAACGATAACACTAAAGGTCATCAATAGCTATGAAACAAACAAAAAGAATGCTGAGCTGATTTATTTCCTATTTTTATATATATTTTTTTAATTTTTTATTGCCTTTCGCACCAACGTGTCTATTCTGAGAGAGCTTCATGTCAAAACCAGACTTTCCACTATATGCCTTCGTAGGGTGCCGGAATTCTCGTAAAGAGGGTCACAATCTTGAACGGCTGATGGTGCCAGGAAAGGTAGATGGCAAACGTACCAGAGGACGCAGTCCTACGAGATGGTCGGACCAAATCTTATCCTTTAGGCCACGACGACTTAAGTTACAGTTCACTGCCAGCTATGCCACGCTACCGGTTCTGACTTCACCATGACTGGTGGTTGAGCTCATGGGGCTTCGATTAGAAACAAATCAAATCATATTTTTTTAAGTTTATAATCAAAAAATTTGCAATAGTTAAACAAGAACTACACATACTTTATTACTCTATATTGAAAAGAGATGTTAGTTATTTGTGTAAATATAATTTACGCAAAAACCAACAAAAAGTTGCAATACAAAACCCATATTAATTTGACTGAATCGAATAACACTAAATTATTAAAAAGTATATTCCATTGCCTACATACATACATAATATAATATATACATAATACATACATAAAAAAAAACATGCACCGTTCTTTCTAAATATAAATGTATGCATTTAAATTTATCCTTCTGCATTCTAAATTTTCATGGCAGATGTACCGAAATATCTATTTAAATAAAAGAGAATCTATATAAGCATATATGTTGAGCTAAAATGATTTCATGTATAGATAGTTTTCTGAATCCTCTTATGGCTTCTGTATTATATTATAAAATTGCATTTTATTGCGGGCGATGCCACAGGCGCAGCTCGTTATGTGATAAACGTCAATCCATTCCATTCGACGACTTCACTGCAAGTTTCGGTAAATAACTGATCTTCTCCCCAATAATATGAAGATATAAACAATAAACGGTTTTTCCCGCGATAATAACAAGTGACACTGGTATTCCCGATAATAAATACGATAGGCAGGTATAGGATTAAAAAAAAATTACACACTTTCCTATATACCTAAAGTTTGTAATCGTTTTAGCCTAAAGGATATGAAACCTGTTGCATTTGCAACGAGCTATGCGACCATGCTGTTTTTCAAATCCTGCACGCGGGTATAATTTTTTTCTAAAATAATAGGTACTTAGCATATGCACACGGATTAATTCCACAGTTAACGTATAGCATCGTGTTTTCAATATCGAACCCGCAAAAAATACGATTTACGTAATCATTCTTGGTAGGGTGTAGGTATTATTGTTAGACCACAATGGGTAAGTAGCAAATACCTAACTACCCATTTCTATCGCGAAGCAGCCACGCGATCTGTCTCGAGATGGTGGGACACTAAGCTATGTATAATCCAAATTTGGGCGTCATAAGTCAAAGATAACGCAATTTTCTTTTTAATAACGTTTTTAATAACGTGTAGCATTTGTTAGATATACATTTTATATGTAACGGTGATAATACATATATTATTAGACCAAATATATAAAACAGTGTGTTGTACTGTGTTCGAGGATGTAATAAAGTAATCGTAAACAATAGAAATTCATTCCGCGATCGAATCAAAAGTAAATCGCCGAGATATTAAATTTAAAAATTCAATAATCTTATGGGAATTGTTTAAGACGTGACTTACGCTTATCGACAATAAACTTAGTTTTCATTCTAACGATAAAGAATATCAGAAAATGAAATGAGTTTCATTTAATTTAGAAAATCTATACAAAATTGATTACAAGTAAATATATTCAAACCTTTTCATTTCATTTGTAACTATTTATCGTTTTTGTATATTTTCATATTTTGGGGCGCATGTTGAGATATCTATGATATACTAGAGGTCCCGCAGTAGTCGAAAGTCGACTATAATTAATTGGAGTTGTAAGTTTGTACACTATTATGATTGTATTTTATATTTCTATAATCACAAATTTTGTCAAGACTACACTTTAAAAAATATTAGGTAACAAAGACAAACAATATTTAATCTATTCTCAATTTGACAACAGACGTGAAGAACAAAAGTTTGACAATAAATAGTATCATGCGTGTGTGCGTCAAATACATGGTATGTAGTGTGTGTAATGTTTTCTTTATTGATTTAATGTATCTTTTATGCACTATTTTAAAAAATATTAGCATTGTGCACTTCTTCTCTATATTCTCTATAAGTGTGGAAAATTTCATACTCCTCCGTCCGCGCAATTTTTGTAAAAAGGGATACAAAGTTTTTGCTTCACTTATTTATATCTATGATATATAATATCGCCGAGACAATTGTTTAACCTTATCATTTTTTTCAGGGGCTTCGAGTCTTGTTCTGTAATTTAACTTTCTGAAAAATTTAATCCGGAACCAAAACAATTGAGTGAATACATTTGCAGAGCACCTGTGCGAATCTAATCCAATTTTCCTCTCCTGACCAAAAAAATAATAATAACAGAACTATAAAGTAAATCTTCGATATTATATTTTATATCAGAGTTCGTCAATCTGATTGCAGTATTATTTTCCTCAACACAAAGTAACAAAAGATCAATGAACAATAATAGATACCGGTACAAGTACATTCATTTTAAATTGAATTCGTTCACCACGGCTTGCGCTCTGAGATGTCTCAAACTAGAAACTTCACACCGGAGCCGAGCTCAAAACTCATATTAGTATCTTTATTCGGCAGGAATCATCTACTAGAAACAACTTCACCGCTTGAAATCTGACTCCAAAATGGGCCGATTTGAAACATTTACATTCCCGAAAGTTCCATGAATTTCGTCCCACAGTTAATGTGTTAATTTATTCATGTAGTATGTTAATATTTAGACCATATTTGTGATTCTTCGAAACCGAAGGTTAATTGGAAGGAAATATATTAAACCTTGTACGCATAAACATTTAACGAATATAGATACCTTGTAGAATTATCACTATTTTTCATTTTGATAGTTGAAAATCAAATTTATGAGGACTATTATTAGCACATTAAGGGCGTTTGATAGGAGAAGTCTACCAACCCGAAAAAAAACCCAGCTTTTCTTGATTACTCCATGGAATTATGACGTTGTCACAAGTAGGTAATTTTTCGCGATGAAGAAGCAAACTTGCAACGTCAAAGAGTATCGCATTAGTCATTATTAGTCACGCTATCGGAGGAAAATTTCGACGCTAAGACAGGAAACTAGTGTTCCCCTGGCAGAGTCATTCTAGGCTCCAGTTGCGTAATATATTTGATAGCCAACCCAAGCATCATAATGCAAACGATGTTAGTGGCTGATAAGTCAATGAATAGTGGCGACCTTGGATAGTAAGGACGTTACTATAACCTAATATGTTGTTGTATGAGTAAATATAGGAGTGTATGTGTCTGGCAATTGGTTTTGTTTTATCTAAGAAATAGAGTTGATGTCCTAAAAAAACTCAGAATCTGGTCTAATGCATCAAGATTAGCAACGATAATCACATTATGGTGAGCATAAGCTTATGGAAGCGCATAATACCAAATCGAACGTGAATCAATTTCTTGGAGCGGCATTAAAAACATATATATAAAAAAGACTGGTGGTAGGACCTCTTGTGAGTCCGCGCGGGTGGGTACCACCACCCTGCCTATTTCTGCCCTGAAGCAGTAATGCGTTTCGGTTTGAAGGGTGGGGCAGCCGTTGTAACTATACTTGAGACCTTAGAACTTGTATCTCAAGGTGGGTGGCGCTTTTACGTTGTGGATGTCTATGGGCTCCAGTAACCACTTAACACCAGGTGGGCTGTGAGCTCGTCCACCCATATAAGCAATAAAAAAAAAAAAATAGGAAAAGGACTTGCATTAAAAATAAACTGAAATAAATAATATTACATTGGACACGTTTCATTAAGTGAGCGACACAGCCGGCTCCGTGTTAGACCTTAAGATAAATATCGAATGACTGCACGTTTCCTGATTTAATTCTTTGAAAGTTAACTTGAAATGTGAAGTACAGACGTCGTCATGATCCAATACAATCTACTTTCTATAATATTGTTAGATGTTCTCGGAAATCTGGTATTACCGTGATGTCATGTCGTGTCATGAACAAATTCGTTTAGTAATTTCTTGGGTTTTCTCGAGTTGCAGACCTCAAATGAACTAATTTATGATTTCATCTCAATGACATCGTTCATGACCATGAATACTGTAAAACTACACGTGAAATTATGAAAAAAATATTTTCGCGTAAATAGACCGATGACCACACAATAGTCTTGATGATTTTCTTTGAAATTCGGTAATTTATCGGTTCTGACTTTTGTTAGACGTTACTTTGGAATTCAAGAGGATATTAACATCAATATCAATTACCTGTCATACTTCCGATTTGTGGACAATATAGTCTTAATGACAGAGATACTTAAACATCTCGGCTACATTATGTCTGGGCTTAACAATGTGTTAAACGAATTGGTATATGAATGAATCTAAATAAATCCAAAATCTATACTAATAATATGAAGCTGAAGAGTTTGTTTGTTTGTTTGATTGAACGCGCTAATCTCAGGAACTAGGTACTGGTCGGATTTATTTCAGTCTCAGATAGCCCATTTACCTCGGCTAGAGGCCTAGAAGGCTATAGGCTATATAAGATCACGCTAAGATCAATACAAGCGGAGCACCAATAAAGAATTTTTCAAAATCTGTTTTTTTTAGAACTTCTGCTAAAATAGCGTATTATTTGTGAAGGTGTTTTTATAAAGATGATATTAATCTTTATCCAAATAAATACGTTATTCATTAAAAGTATTTAATTTTAAAGAAATTTTCCCTCACTTGATTTTAATCTATCTCGCTATATGTATTTTAATGAGTGTGAGAATATATCGCAGTTTTAAAATAACATCGCAGCAAAATAATGATCAAGCGCGTAATACTGATATACAAGGCGCCGGCCGGCCGGTGCGCGGCGGCACAGATTAAGAAGAACAAGAAACACCCAAATCACATCAAGGTAGGCTTTGAAAATTGTAGATTTTTCCGGATTTCTCCAGGATCCCACAGATCTTAATGATTACAGGACCATTCGGGAAGTCTATCTACCCTTTCGAACAAAAAAAATAAAAAAGAATTATCAGAATCGGCTCAAGCATTCTCGAGAAATCGGTGAACATATATAGACAAAGAAATTGCGCTCGAATTGATAACCTCCTCTTCTGAAGTCGATTAAAAAGCGTGGTTTTGGTTCCTTAAATAGCTCCTTAACATTCTATTACTCAAAAATATTTTCACTTTCTACGTAAATGAAGTCGCGGGTAAAATTTTGCGTTATGGTAAAGTAACTTCCACGCGGATAAGTCGCGGGAAAAAGCTAGTAATATATATAGTATAAAAGCGTGTCATTTCCATACTGAGCAATGGCAGAGAAACAGCAATAGCAATTGTGCCTAAATTATTTTCAACAAACTATAACCTTATGTAAAGCCAACATAAAGTATTTAAGGTATGTACTGTGTCAATTATTTTAGGGTCATTTCCACAAGACCTAAACCAAAGTTATAATGCTTGCGTATTGCAATTCCTAACATAGTAACATTCACACTCACCATAGGTTTAGTCCAAAAGCTTAAAATCAGAGAAGTATAATTTCCGTTGTGTCAAAAAAATAAACTCGATCGAGTGGATTACTTTTTGTATTGTTGTAGATTTTTGCAGTATTTTCACTTAGTTTTCGATATTAGGAAAGTATTATTTTAAATTGTTTTCTTTTGAACAAATTAGAGAAATATCATCTCTATATATAAAAATGAATTGCTGTTCGTTAGTCTCGCTAAAACTCGAGAACGGCTGGACCGATTTGGCTAATTTTGGTCTTGAATGATTTGTGGAAGTCCAGAGAAGGTTTAAACGGTAAATAAATATGAAAATTCTCAGAATTACATAAAACTAACAATTTTGTTTTTCCTTCGGTGTGTCCGGCGTCGGACGGATTCCTTTTGTTTGTTTTAAGTTTATTTTATACAAAAGTTCAGGGCTTTTATTTATCGATTGGGCACTACGAAGTCTGCCAGGTCATCTAGTATAGTTATCTATATATTAATACGTGAAGCAAAAACTTTGTACCCCTTTTTACGAAAATAGCGCGGACGGAAGAGTATGAAATTTTCCACACTTATAGAGAATATAGAAAAGAAGTGCACAATGCTAATATCTTTTTAAAATAATGCATAAAAGATACATTAAATCAATAAAGAAAACATTACACACACTACATACCATGTATTTGACGCATGCATACTATTTATTGTCAAACTTTTGTTCTTGACGTCTGCTGTCAAATTGAGAATAGATTAAATATTGTTTGACTTTGTTAATATTGTTTATAGTGTAGTCTTGGCGAAATTTGTGATTATAGATGTATAAAATACAATCATAATAGTGTACATACTTACAATTCCAATTAATTATATTCGAATTTCGACTACTGCGGGACCTCTAGTAAATATTATTACGCTTATCAACGGTTTAAGTTATATTCTTACCTAAGCCACACGAGTATATTAGACGTAGGCTGTGTGGTGATTTCTGTAGGTACGCACACATTGCTCGTAGTTAGAATATGAATTGATTCAAGTCGTTGAATATAAACAAAAAGGAGAAAAAGGAGTTCATGAATAAAATACCTATCGAATACGAAGGAACTTTATTTGACCAATAACAGACAAATATACTTTTTCATCATTACATTATTTAATATTGAAACAGTTATTACAAGAGTAAACAGTGCAATACAATCAATGTTTTATGATATGATTTCCGATAAAACTTTTTTCTATTATAATTTAATTTTAATACACTTTTAAACGTGCCTTTCATTGTTATAAGGATAATTGAATTAATACTTTTTGTAAATATTATTCTTAATCGTAATACAATACGTCATTAATTTATTTATATTAAGAATTTTTTATACCATTTATAGCAAGAAATTGTAGACAAATTGATCTTACATGATACTATGAATAATATAAAATATGAATAATTTCATAAGACTAGGCAAACAATCACAAAGTTGATTAAAAAAAAAAATACGTTTTAGAGCTGATTAAAAAATCGCAAAAACAGCTTAATTTCAAAATTTATTTAAAAAAATACATTAAAATTTCATAATATACAAAGTAAATAGAAAATTATTTTTAATATTATATAGTAAATATTATTAAATCACAAGTTTAAATAACAATAAAGCTCACTTAATATAAAATATTTACACATTTTGAAAGATAAAACAGACCAATACGTATTATAAATGAATAAAAAAAAATATATATACGAAATATGAGTAATGTAAGTTATGATAATCTTACATCAAATTGGTTCCGCAAACATTTTAAAATACAAAATTAAATAGCATTCAGCTGATTTTTTTTTTCCCTTAAACTAGACGAATAAATTTTTATAATTCGTTAGATAACAATTAAGCGAGATAATAATTAAAATTTTATTTGAAAAACTTTGAATTATTATCTAGTAAAAATTTTCAAACTATCTACTAGCGATTTATAATGGACACGATATACAATATAATAAATGAGTTTTATTAAAAGTATTATTTATATAGTAGATAAAGATTACATCTAGATACTACGTAATTGGTAAATTCTTAGGTTTCGAAAGGATACGAGATATCCAATTTTTTTTTTAATAATACTTGAATCGCGAAGCTGATATGCGGAAATATACAATAAGGGTCAATGGATTTGTGCGTTGTTACGACACCCTGCGCTTTTAAAAAAAATGATAATACAATAAATTTGAAGGGAAATAACTGTAGCATAACTATAATATTACACCTAATGTAATAAGTTGAATTATTCAAGTGTTTCAAATACAGTCATTGGAACGATTCTCAACCAATTAAATTCAAGGATCAATTAAAATGGACTGCTTGGTAAAACAAATAGACATTTCGTGAACTTCCCTAATTGACTTCACAATTACAATTATTGACTAAAGCCTTTGAGCTATATAGTGTACTATAAATAATTTTGTAGGTATTGTCAAAAAATAAACATCTATATAATAAAATAAGTTTAATTGCAAGGCATGAAGGGGAGATAATTATCAAAGAATGTTTTCTTAATTTGCGATTTCGAAACAAATTTATTTCTGATAAACAAAATACGTATTTGATTTAGATATTTTATCCCTATACATTTAATTGCAAACGTTTCAGAGGAAAAATAATATTATTCGAGAATTTCACAATTAATTAATTTTATACCCAAAATTCATGAGTGAACGCTTAACAATTTCAAGGGTTTCAAGGTTCACAATTATCTTAAAGCCAGTATTAACTTTTTTTGGCATATACACTATAAAATTTAGAGAATCATGAATTTCGTAAAAGACATTTGAATTGAAAATATTGTGGAAAGCCTACAGAAACCAGCAACTTTTAATGTACGTATGTGAACAATATAATAATAGTACGTATGGAGTTGATGTTCTTGTAGCTATTAAGAATACTAACTAAGATCTAAATGTGCAAAAGCGATCCAATTTTTCTGTTTCAAAAGTAAAATTATATCAAAACATAAAATATAGATGAAGACAATGTTGTTCTGTGTAAAACTTAAAAAACTTTATACTTATTATATGGCATTGTAGCTTAGGTACAATGGATATATTAAACTCAGCCATGACATGATTTTAGGGTCGGTACACGCCTAAAGCTTTGCGATGTAATTAAAAAATTTTGAAGACTTTAAATTTAGAATGAAGATAATTTAAATATTTTAGTCGAATATGAATGTAGTCGCTCACAGGATAACCTTGATGCAGTATTCGGTTGGTTAGATGAGCGTGTTGGGACGGAAGCGAGAGGACCGCCGTCATGGTTGGGAAGCGACGCGGTTCCTACGAGCCGACTCGCGAGAAGCGCTGTGGACCTCAGCTGTGCGCAGTGTGATGCCGAATATGTCTTCGTGGTAACGATTCTCTTCCTAACGATAAATATACATAAAATAAAAATGAGGGTAGTTGTAAAATCAACGTGGATCTTTCGATTTAATTTTTAATACGCTTTTATTAGCTTCAGACGTATGTATGTAACGGAATCTTTGAACATGATTTTGACCCCCTTCAAAACGTCGAATTAACTCGAAATTTCGTATACTTATTAAGGACCGATGACGATACAATATTAAAAAAAAAACTTAAAAAAGTTAAAGAAATTGAAATTCAACTAAAAAATGAAAAATAAATAATAGTTTAAAAAACTAACAAAATACGCTTTTATAGAAAATCCAACTAAAAAATAGAAAATAAATTTTAATAAATTTGAATTAAAAATAGTGTAATAAAACAGGATTTTATTGTAAAAAAAGCGTGGGGTGCATGGTATCAGTAGAACAGATATGACTAGAAGGATTATTTTGATAATATCCTGAAAAGCACCCCACGTTATGTTATGTTATTGCTGAAAACCGACTATCAATATAGTTTTATGTGCTCACCTTTAGCATGAACATAAAGTTCTGTACTTGTTCGTCTGTCATGTTTCCGTGTTTCTTCACGATACCTTTGAGCTTCTGGTGCACATCCTCCGCCATTTTACAATCACCGCAAACGTAAAAGTGTGCACCTTTATTAATTAGTAAATCGTGTATTTCTGCACCAACGTTTTCAGCAACTTCTTGGACGTACGTCTGTAATTTTCGTATGTTTTATTTTTGTTAATACTTTTTTGAAGTATTAAAAGAAAATACATTTGCATGCCTAAAGAGGAAACACAGTTAGTGGTATCTAAATTCCTAAAATCATATCAAATTCAGATAGGTTCATAAGCATATCATAAGCTCTAGTTTACAAGAATTGTGAATTTTGAGATCATTTCTTACTCATTAGTCACAATCATCAAACTTACTTTTGGAACTTCCTTTTCTCTAGATAGAGCGAGAAATACTTTAGAAAGTACGCCTTCTTTCAAAGCTTGCTCTTTCTCTTCTCGGTATAAGTCCATAGTCTTCGTTCGACAGCCGAAGAACAGCCACACCGGTCCAGTGGTTGTACGCGAGCAAGAATTTTGTAGAGCTCGCCGATGATGCCAAAAGCCACGGAATGGAGCTATACCAGTACCGGGACCAATTAGTATAAGAGGAACTGACAAATCTTGAGGTAAATGGAAATTAGGAGCACTGAAATAAAAATTGGAAATTATAGATTTTCAATTTCATACCTCACTGTCAATTAAATTGAAAAATCAACCTTAAGTACCTTCTGATAAAGAGGTAAACCTCATCGCCAGGCTTACGTTCCATTAAGTAGTTGGAACACACACCATAATGGACCGGTCCCTCACCATCTGATCAAAAATGATTATTTAAAATTATATCTATAATCAATCGCACATATTAATCATAAATAATATCTAAGCTAATTTTAGTCACCACGAACGAAATTAGACGCACACAAAAATAGCTTATACTGTAAACGGATTCAGTTGAATCCAACGCAATTTATGTAGGAATGTACATTATTAAACTATAAAACATTAATGGATTATAATGTTCACGTGTAAAGCTAAAAATACTTTGACTGACCTTGAGTTCGATATGTGACTACGGCAACCGTAAGATGCAATCTCTTTGCGTGGGCTAATGGTGACGAAGAAATTGAGTAAAATCTTGGCTGCAGTGGGGATAAAAGGGCGGCAAGTAAAGATGCATTGGGTCTTGCTGATGGAAACTGATCTAGGACTTCGGGCAAGGTGGGGAAGTGGAAATGACGCCAATCTTCGTAAGCTCCGGGATCCTGTTCCAAATAACACAATGTTTACAACATTACACTACTGACGACAAAGTTAATACTACTTTTAGAATTTCATCTCCCGTATTTTATTATTTTAGACGTAGTTTCGTAGTCACGGATGACTGAAAATATTTAAATAACAAAGTTTAAAAAAAGAAAATTGAAATAATTTTAAAGCCCTTTGAATTGAGCTAAAAGTGTCTTTAGTTATAAAAAAAACATAAGGTAAATAAATAATCCTACCGTAGCCAAAACATTCAATTGTTTTTTTTCTTCTTCATCTTCGCACGTTGTGGCCAAGTACTGAAGAAGTATCGTGGTCGGTGGAGTTGTTATATCAAGGAATCGTGTGAACAATTCACGCACGCTCATTATCGGAAGTTTCTCGTGGGGCTCCCAAGATTTGACTAAACCTATGTCAAGGTATAAAGCATAATCATTATTTAACGATTTTTTGTATATTAATTAAATGTCATAGTCTTATAGGCTCATCCTTTATGTCCGGTGCATTCCTATAAAGCGATATCACTATACCGGTGTTCGTATTCCGCAGTAGGTACCAATTTTCCTAATGAAATACGTACTTAACTCACGTTCACGAGTGACTATGATGTAGGAGTGACGTAGCGTTATAAAACCAAATCCACAATAATTATAATTTGTTATACTCATGTCAGGGCATCTTGTGAACCCCCACGGGTAGTTAGCACTTATTTCTGCCACGTAGCAGCTCTGCAGTAATGTGTTCCACTTTGAGGGGTGTTGCAATGGTTGAACTATGGAACTTGGGCTTAGAACTCATATCTCAAAATGGGTGGCGGCATTTATGTTGTTGGTACCTACAGGTGAAACACCACTTAACCACTAACAACAGACGGATCATAAACTCGTTTAGTTGTCTACGTAGTCAATAAAATAATCAAAGTTGTCGAATGTTCATTTTTGAAATGCAAATTTTATTTAGTACGTCATATACATAAAACATTCGTATTTTTTCTCTTACCGCTTGACGTATGAGTTTCTTTCAGAAGCTGCAACTGCAACGGCTCGTCGTAATCATCAACGTCTTTAATGCGGGAGAGCAGACTCTCAACGAGCTCTTTACGGTTACAAGCTATTATTCCGACATGATCTCCTGGATTATACTTTATTTCCTCCTACGAACATAAATCACTAATGATTTTCTCTGTCTGTTTAATGAATTCACATTTTTATTTGTATCAAACCGACCTTAGGTTCCAGATCAATAAAGATGGTGGATCTTTCAGCGGAAGCATCGCCTAAATCTTTATTAGCTTTGACGGTGCAAGAAACGAATTGTTTATTCAAAGACTTTTGTAGCGCTGCGTGTAACGTAGCGGGACGACAGCCAGCCCTGGCGAATTGAACTGTCTCCTCGCTTAATGCAACAGTACCGAGAGCTCTCTTTGCCTCTTGTAGAGTCTCATCATCATCCAAGCAGAATGTCTCACAAGCAACCTAAAATAACAGATTTATAATTTATGTAAGCCCACCGCCAAAATCTTCTTAAGATCTAAATCAAGGCTGTCCAAATTACATACCTTTTGCCCAGAAAATATGTTTTAAAAAAATACATTTTTTCTGGTAATTTTCCAAATAATAGTAAAAGATAGCTTAACTTTTAAATGATATCATGGGAATGGAATGCTACAAGAATAAAGATAAATTATACCAAATATTGATTATATGTTTTGACAATTAATTCTATTATCCAAACTATTTATATCCAAAACTATTATCTCATGAAGGCATACATCGTGGGCCGCATGATAAAAAGCCGCAGCCCACCGGCCGTTGTCCAGACAGGCTTCATCTAAATGACCAACAATAGATAGAAAAAAGACCACCTAAAAACAATGGCTTTGTATTTTTTTTTTCTTAGTTTTGCTTGACAACTTCAAATTATATTTGCATCAATAAAGCGCGAGTTAACAAACAATAGCAACGAGTGATGCGGTCCGTCATCAATTAGTTACATTATTTTAAGTTAGAGACTTACGTTGAAGACGCTAGAGGCCCACTTCCGGAAGGCCTGATCTTGGCCGCACATTTCGTCACCGGTTGCGAGGTCGTGGATTCGTTCCCCGCCGAGGTCAACCAACAATTTGTCTACATACTTTCCGAAGTTACAGAAATTCGGGTAAGCGCTCGAACCCAGAGCGAACACGGCAAATCTAACATTACTCAATGGACCAAAGCTGTCAATGGATGTGGCGTCTGTTGTACTACCTGTAATATCATAATTTAGGTTTCTCAGTTAAATTCTATTATTATCTAGAAATAAAGTTTAAAAGTAAAGAGATATTCTTACCCTTCAATGATTCGAGTCTGTTGAGTTTTTTCGGATTTCCTGCTGTATACCTTTGAATGTCACTATTGGCTTTTATGAACGATTTTGGTGTCAACATTTGATTTCTAAAAATAATTTACGATTATTATATTTATTTAACGATTAATTCAATGAATTCTTTAATAGGATTCATAACTACTTACCCAGTAGAATCTTCACCGACTTGATCAGCGTATAATATTTCGCATAGATGCTCTCCAAATGCCTATAAATATAATTAGTTATGTAGCAGCATGCTTATCATTTTTAGTAAATATTTAAATGTTAACAAATCTCATCTAAATGTTTCTCAGGCTAGTTTCAATTGGGAGTACTTACGACACCATTCTCGGGTGGGTCACCATTTCCAAACGTCGATGTCACAACCAGAAGGAGAGCTTCGTGTTCAATTGAAGTTATATCGTAATCCGCCATACAATGAACCTACGGTTAAGCGCATTTATTGAGTGTGTTATATTAACCGCTTTACAAAAATTTTGTTTTATCACAAACAGTACCTACAATTTCAGATCTTGACAAATAACATAAAAAACAAAATAATTTACTGGTGGTAGGACCTCTTGATAGTCCGCGCGGGTAGGTACGCGGGTACCACCACCCCGCCTATTTCTGCCGTGAAGCAGTAATGCGTTTCGGTTTGAAGGGTGGGGCAGCCGTTGTAACTAATATATACTGAGACTTTAGAACTTATATCTCAAGGTGGGTGGCGCATTTACGTTGTAGATGTCTATGGGCTCCAGTAACCACTTAGCATCAGGTAGGCTGTGAGCTCGTCCACTCATCTTAGCAATAAAAAAAAATGCCAAAATGATTAACGGAAAAGTGAAAGAATACGACCATGGAACATTTACATAGCAATGGATAATCCTTTGAGTAGCTATAATGCAGCCTTTAAAACTAACCTGCGCATTAAAGGCGTGTCCAAATATAACACCAAGCTCTTTGGCGTATTGTTCCGATTTCCCAGTCTCCGTAGCGTACAGCACAGTCGCTTTAATCCTCTTCGAAAGGGCACGACCGAACAATTTCGAAGTGAATTTGACAGCTCGGGCAATTTGCTTGAAATGGAACTTTCTGTTTATGGGTCTTTTGCCTGTGATCGGCTTAGATTTCTGCCACTGATGCGTCTTCCATGCAGGCTCCTGATGAAACGAAATACCGTAAACTCTTTATGACTATTGTATTGATCATAAGCATCAGCACGATTCTAATCCAAAATTTCATTTTCTTCGATTTGTTCTGCGACAGTGAGGACTTTTTTATTGCCCTCGTAGGCAGACGAAGCACACGGCCCACCTGATGGTGAGTGGTTACCGTCGCCCATGGACTTCAGCAATGCCAGGGGCAGAGCCAAGCCACTGCCTACCTCTAGCTTTTCGAAGGCTTTCGAAGACTTTTCGAAGACTATTTTACCTGATATTCGTATGAAGGTTTCAAGTAGTAGAGCGCCATTTCTTGGTGAAACACCGGGGTTATGGACGATGACATGGGAGGTACGATCCATATCCAATCGGCTGGACATCCAGACCTGTTCAGAGTTTTAGAAATTATAATTTAATTTAAAGTAATGTCTACAATAATGTCCACGGTAGCGCGGTCTCTGTCAATGTTCCTTCGGAGTTGTCCGATTGCGCTGAACTTATTTTAAGTGAAATAGATGTTTTTTCTAATTGTCCCACTACTTACAGGAAAAATCTGTCGCGGATCATCTCCCAACTAAATTTTATCTTATTATCTTATTTAATCTTAAGCAAGCAATGAATGAAATGTAATCAAATCTTAGCTGTATATTTTTTTTTTTTTTGTTGTTAATGCACTGTCTATTGCATCTATAATTGAGGTGACATCTGCCATGAACTTTTGTCAATTTGTCAATGTTTTGTATTGATGATCACTTTGTTGGTGCAACTTAATAAATAAATAAATAAGACCTTAGTCGATAAAGTCCACAATAAATACAACTATAATAGAAACTTGTATTGTTCAAGATGTTTGCCGGTGGTTTATAAATATAATTAAAACATTGACGACCTAATCTCTAGCGTTTATTTAAAATTCAGTTTTACATTTTCTGATTTCTCGCATAACAGTTTTGAATGCTGGTCGCTATCAACCGAAATGTAGGGCATGGTGTTAATGTATTTTACTTAATTGGACGATTGCATTTTAAATTTTCAATCTCAAAAAAAAAATTAAGTGCTTTGAGCATGGTAGCGGAATATTTTAATTTTCATACCATCTGCATATGAATACATTTTACATATGAATATAAAATGTTCCATGTTAATTATGATATTAATAACATAACGTTTTGTAATTTTTATTGATGCATTACAGCAACAGTAAGGGAAAAACCCTAGAGTTGACTTTATCTTCGTATGTTTTAATTGTATGTTAATTTATTTAATCCGCTTCGTTATTTGTAATACTTTAATTTATTATAATTACCTGTGAATATAACAAAACATATTATGTATTATGTGCCCTTTGAGTAGTAAATGCGTACTATTTACCGAGTTTACGGAAGTCGTTAGACGCACGTAAGACGCTCTTTTTAAGCAGTGGGTATAACTCTATAGCGGTGTTTGTAAAACACAAATAAAATTGAAAACAATACGTAATCAGTTAACATAGATGTGAGTTCTATAAGCGGCTGTTTAGAGGAAAAAATACTAGCAGAGCAAAAACACCTTATTTTACGTATCGTTGAGTTGTACATTTGTAAAATTGCACATCTGTATTTATTCATCATCAGCCCAGACAGAAGTCCATGGCTAGACTAGTAGGGATCCATCAATGCCAACCAAAATTAAAGATGCTTTTACGCTGCTCGCGTCGAGTTGATTCCTGTAAATTTCATTAGGTCTTCGGCTCAACTTGTAGGTAGCCAATTCACGCTGTACCATCCGGTATACGTCCACTGCTTAAGAACTTTCTGGTTATATCGGACATCTGCTTTACGAGCAATACGCCCGTTTCGTATCCACTCTAATCCCGAAATCCTCTAGACTAGTTCACTACTGTATCGACCAATTCATTCCAAATCCATATTAAGGAAAAGAGCATAGCACTGTTCATTTATTTGACACTTTTTATTTGACGTTGAGTCTTCTGAAAAGGCACCTTACGAGCGACCACGTCTCATTACCATATGTCATCGCTAACAAGAAACTGGCTACACAAAAAATATAGTAAAACTTGACAATGCTACGGCGTAATGTTTTTTGCATTGGTCAAGCCAACTGCAGACATGATCGAACGGGGCATTATTAAAAAGAGGCTTTAAGAAAATCATTCCACAATGAATGTATAGTAAAAGGCGAAGTAAATAAAAAAAACCTTCGTATCGTTTTGTTACTGCATATTTTATTCGCAGTTGAAATCGGAGGTATTCTATAAACAAGACCGTCTTACGCGACCATTGACCCCAGCGCGCAATGTACACGATTCAATTTCCCAATTTCAACATAAACTTCTCTGGAGTCATCAACAATACGATCTGTTTTCGTATTCAGAATTTATTCCTTTATCTAGTTTATATCCCTGGTTCTTTTATTATTTTACCAAATCTACAACTTTAGCGTTTTAAATTTGAACGATATTGCCTCATCGTCGAAGCATTTATCGAATACGTGCTTGTAATTTATAACTATTCAGATAAATGTAAACGGTACAAGAATTAACAACAGCATAATCGAAGGATGTCTGGAGTCTTAGCTATGTACCCTTTAAGATTACAAGACGCATTGGATTGCAAAAGTAATCATTCATTGAATAGGATACGTATATCACATATCACAGCCTAATTAATTAAGTCTCACTTTTTTTATTGTCCTTACAGGCAGACGAGCATACGGCCCACCTGACGGTGAGTGGTTACCGTCGCCCATGGACTTCAGCAATGCCAGGGGCAGAGCCAAGCCGCTGCCTACCGCTTAATACTCTCCACAAGCCTCGTTTGAAGAAGGACACGTCATAGCGCTCGGGAAGCTTCTCTCACTTCAATAGGAAACGATTTATCCGCAGTCAGATTTTTAAAGGAAAAAAAGCATTACAAATAAAATATTAAGACATTAAAGTTACTCGGAAGCCTAATAAACCTCCAGATGTTGATGAACAGCATAGATTTACTCATTCCAATATGTTGTAATTACTAACTGCTAAATGTTCGTCTCTTAGTTAACGTCGAACATGTGTAAAGTAATTACTGTGGAACTATACCGACTTAGAGCTATTAACATCCCATTACGCAATATTTGAAACATGTCTGAGCGGATAGTGCAAGCGGATATTATCAGTTTATTTAATGCATTACTTCACAATTTAGAAAAACATGTAGTAATTCATTTAATTTTTTTATATTTAACCGGCAGACTTCGTAGTGCCTCAATAGATAAATAAAAGACCTGAACTTTTGTATAAAATAAACTTAAAACAAACAAAACATCCGACGAGGGATACATCAAAGGAAAAACAAAATTGTTATTTTTATTTAATTCCGAGCATTTTCATATTTATTTACCTTTTATACTTTCTCTGGACTTCCACAAATAATTCAAGACCAAAATTAACCAAATCAGTCCAGCCGTTCTCGAGTTTTAGCGAGACTAACGAACAGCTATTCATTTTTATATATATAGATTTCCAATTGTGAACGATTTTTCTATTCGTCTTATTTAAACCTTTTAAATTAATTAAACAGTATAATAGCCTACGTAATCGAATATTTTTTAAAAACTAGAAAAAGCCCGAAGGAGCGTCCGCCAGCTTTCTACGTATATTACTTTTCCTACTAAAAGGACAATATTATGTCTGGCTAGTTTTTATTTTTATCTAACTTTTCAGTTTTACTTATTGATTCAATGTTATGTCACAAAATGTGGTGAACTGCCAGACCGATGTCTGTGTAAGATTATTCTGATTCACAATCAAGTCACAATATATTATTATGTAAAAATCGTTTTTTGAGATGCCACGGTGACCTTGATATCTTTGAACCTAGACTCAGGGGATTGGCAAATGTGTGAAGGATATCCTATGTAACAATAGCTAGTTACCAATATAATGTTTGTGTTGGTTGTATTGTTTTTTTATTTTTATTTGTAATTTTGAATTTTTATTTGTAATTTGTAATTTTATTTTCAATAGCCAAAGCTACTGGTTTACTGTGTGCATATACCATTCAGATTGCAATCCAGAACGATTTAGCTAATATGTACTGTAATAATTGTAATTTGTTTTGTGCATCAATAAATAAATAAATAAAATATGCCATAAAAGATGCCACATATGAATTATTATGCCCATTTGTTTCTACTCTGATAAAACGACAGACCACAACAGAAATATTCCCTACGTAAATCTATGTAATGACGTAACGCGCTTGTACGTTCAGACTGCGAGTGAAGCCGCAAATCCAAACAATCACACGATGTTAGGTCATTCTGTTTACATATCCTTCTCGGCACATGTACGTCCGCGATAACGTTTTCGGCAAGCGTGTAAGTCGCTAAAATGTGTTCTTAAAAATTTTCAAATCAGTTCTGGATCTTTAAAATTTTCATATCTTTGTCGGTATGATTCTGAACATCATACCGAGTAAGATCCAAGGACTGATTATAATTAAGCTAATTAATAATAAATAGCCTTTGCAACAGGTACTTGGTATAAAACAAAATAACTTGATAAATAATCAGAATTTTAAGAAGAATAGGTTTTTATGTTACTAACACACATTATAAGTAATACTTACTAACAAAATGTATGGTTTCTTTAGTGAAATAAAGCTAATTAAATAAAAAAAACGGACGTAACATAAAATCAGATATTCAATTAAAATAAACAAATTATAATGCAACTAGTATTCTTAACTTATTGAGGTGTGAAATATAGGTAATATTAGATATTCAGAACAAGGGCTAATAACTTTATGACCGACATTTGAGAAAGAATGTTCTCGAAATATATACTACTTCTTTGGTTATATACTTTTGGCATTACCGGTCCATGATATGTTATGCTGCGTTTTGTACAAGGCCCAAGGATCGATTGACGACAGTTTTACGATTAGACGCCAGTATGTTTGTAATTAATATATTTCTCATACATTTTGCGTGTGACGTTAGCAATTACGTACTTCATTCAAGAAATGTACTACGCTCTAAGTTTATTCGAAAAGATAGTTAGTTACTTAGTGAAAAAATTAGGGAATTTCTCGTTATTAACGAATTTTTCGAGTAAAATTTCCAAGTAAATAGACCTCATTTAAGTGTTTAACTTCAAAAACAAATAAATAATACACAACTTAACGCGAACTGAATCCTTTCTAAAAATCAATAACAATTTCGAATAACAGAAATCTCTTAAAATATTTACAACTAGCGGCCCGCCCCGGCTTCGCTTGGGAAGCAGCGCAAGCGATATAAATAATTTTAGGTAATTTTTTTACATATTGGGTTACATTATTGGAGTTTCAAATTATTAAAATTCAAAAGTTAAATATAGCTTATGATGCCCGGGGACAGCTTAGTTTTCCAACCGTGAAAGATTTTTTTAAATCGGTTCAGTAGTTTCGGGGCCTATTCAATACAAACAAACAAATATTTCTTCTTTATAATATTAGTATAGAAAACCCAAAAAAAAATTTCCTCACAGTTTTGTGCTTGTAAATACATTTAAAACGAAGTTAATATTTATGAACGATCTATCAGTAAGGAGACAGGCAGGCCAATACACCTGCGTGTTTGTATACATGAGTCTAATCTTCATTCATTGTTTGTAAACGCTCCTATTTTTGCCTACAACATTTTTCTGATACAATTTTTGTTTATGTTTACTTGTATAATATTACTTAAAGTGAACACATTGTGACTGGCATAACAGATTGCGGGCGTAAAGGATATTTTCAAAATAAACGTAAAGAAAATCATTGAAATTAGATTTAGTATCTTTTTTTTTAAGCGCACCAAAATTTTTTAAGATAACTTAACTTAAAAAGATAAGTAGAACATGACACTAAAAGCCAAATGTCACTAATTCACTGTTATGTCACTAATTCAATGAAATATTGTCAATGACTAACTTTCAACTCCGAATAACCTCTCGTATGATGTAGCAGCTAAGTTTTTATCAGCATCTATGAGCTCACAGTCGTTGGTTACATTAGTAATATGAAACTACTAAATAGCATCCATCATGGATTCCGTGTAATTTTTACGACGGATATTGGTGTAAAGATTTTGCCGGTACATACGATACATACTTACAATAAGTTTTAGAAACAGAGTATAGCGATAGAAATTAGATGCAAAGATAAGAATTGGTATACATGTGAGAATGGAGAAGTGGAATCAGATGTACTTTGGACAACAATTTTTTTTGTCATAAAACGAGTTAAAACATACCGAGACAAGAGTTTAATAAACGTTTTTATAGTTCAAGAGATTTGTGTGTCATTAATCGCCATGGCAATCTGGTTTTCCAATGATATTATAAAGTCATTTGGGTCTCCTCAAAGAATTATTCCACAAAAACTACGAAACGGTTCTATCTCAGTTATCTTCCGTTCGATTATGGTTAAATTATTCCTTAAACAAATTCCTAGCGTCAAATGAAAATTATTTTTGCAATTTATTGCGTGTATAAAACACCAATTCAACCAAAACACATACATACACATGTAGCAATAATGATCATTATGAATAAAAGCACTGTTTCCAAATAGTAGATATAATGTAATTATCATCATCCACTTAGGCCTTATAGCCTGGGCGGGTGGGCCTTAGCTAGATGCAGTATGTATCTCCAGATTGCTTTATTAATGGATTTCTCGTTCCAGATTTAACAGTGTTTAACGTAATAGTAAAATTATCACAATTACTCCAAGTTCTCTTTAATAGAACGTTTACACAGAAGAAAAAGCATTTGAATCCGTTACGTACATAAGTAAAAACTGTCAAGTCATTAGTTGTTTATAAAACAACTATGTACTCCATGGCAACTTTAAATTGAAATACAATGTAATATTACAATGTTTCCCAAATAACAGTGTTTACTCTTTACAGTGTACTCAGTCTCGAACATTTTTGTATATAATTCTTGATTAGAGATATCACAAACGTGGACTTATTTACTCCCATTAAATTTCTAGGTAATTAGCCATCGGAGTCCATAGATATCATAACGCGAAAGTTAAGACGCAGAGGCAATAAAATATATAAAATTAATAAACTTACCGAAGCCGGTTCTCGTTATCCAAATGCTTTATGAAGCTTTCAGAAGCTGTATGATGATCCACGATAGTCGCGTTGTGCTGTTGAAAGCTGTGCAGTACAGCCACGTTCACTTCCACGAGGGCCTTATCCTTCCAAAGATTGACCGGAGTTCTGGTATCTAGGCCCATGTTTTGAGCTATTTTCTGTATGAGAAAGCACGGGTGGTAAGGAATATAGATTAAGTTGGAAATCCGTACGGATGGACACCAATTTCCTGCCTATTCCTGCCGAAAAACCTTTGTTTCGTTTTGAAAGGTAGCACGGACGGTTATATTTATAGTCCTGAGACTTCAATCTTGTTTTGGTTCCAGAAACTATCACTACTATATTACGAAGTACCATTATCTCCTCCAATTGTCAACTGATATTCTTTTTATTTCGCTTAGTAGCTATTTACAAGCTTTGTTCCCATAAGTTTGTTCTTAAATGTCAACAACAAGACAAAAATGAATATGTATGTACATAAAATAAATCTAAATCTTGACGTGTTAGTGATTTTGGATGAATTTCGATCATTTCGAACACGAATATTGAATGCTAGCAAACACTAAACAGGCAATAAGTCAAATCAAATCAAATCAAATCAAATTGAAGAAGTTGAAGAAAATAAGTTATAACATAAACGGGTTAACTTAATACTATTATTGATAATTGTTCTATTATTTTACAACATGTTTCTTGATATGCAATAAGTGTAATATAATACACTTGATGAGATTGATACAATGAGATTTTAATTATGATATTATAATTATTAATATTATAAAGAGGAAATATTTGTTTGTTTGTTTGTATTGAATAGGCTCCGAAACTACTGAACCGATTTGAAAAAATCTTTCACTGTTGGAAAGCTACGCTATCCCCGGGTGACATAGGCTATATTTATTATATTTAAAAAAAAAAATACGGATCCTTACTGAAACTCCAATAATGTAACCGAATGTGTAAAAAAATTACCTAAAATTCTTTACATCGCGTGCGCTACTACCCAAGCGAAGCCGGGGCGAGCCGCGAGTATATAATAAAAATGAAAATCAAAGAATACAAATTGATTAATTATGTTTGGGAGCAAAAAATAATTTTAAGAGCAGTAAAGTAAGTAACGAAAATACCACCAAATTCAAATAAGGAATCGAAAATTTTATTAATGTTCAATAACGTTCATTAAAGTTAATAGTTGTAATACACACCTCCAAAACATTAAGCCGGTTGGTGTCACAGAAGTTCCTGCAGCCGATTTCAGTGCTCATGTACCAACCGTTGAAAGCGTTGGCCGTGAATTCGATGCCACCGCAATCAAAACGCATACTGGAGACGGCGGGCAAAGCGTACCAACGTAATTCTAGTTCTTTGAACCATTCGAACCTGGTAGGCAAAATATTACAATAAACATAAAGACGCATCTAGAAAACAGATCCAAACATTTTGTAGAACAATAACATACAAATACAAAATGTTTGCTTAATTGAATCTGGATACTTCAAGCACCGGTCACCGTTCTCGTCGAACCCGTCGCTTGCGACGAAGGGCTCGACGAGTAAATTAACTCTCAGACACAGCCCACTGGGTTTCTCGCCGGATCTTCTCAGTGGGTCGCGTTTCCGATCCGGTGGTAAATTCTGCGAAGCACGGCTCTTGCTGGGGTTCGTGTTAGCAACGTCACCAGGTTTGAGCCCCGTGAGCTCACCTACTAAAGTTAGGGTTACGCTGACATAGCCGCTAGGGCTATCACCTTAGGTAGGAAAAAAAAAAAAAAAAAAATTGATCTGGCCTAACAAAATTATAATTTCCAACGTTAAAGTAAAATCCGTAAATCCCTTTCATAAGTATGATGAAATTTTACAACAAATACATTTTTAATGATCAACTATGTTTTATTAAAGTAGCAACGGTCTACAAAAATACCGTTCCGATCCTGGAAGCCTTATAACTTAATAAGGAAACTTTTATGGCGAGAGTGGGCAACTTTATCGAATCTATCAGTTAATTATGTGCTTCATACGATCCAACGAACATACTTCAATATTAACACTGGTAAAACTTTATATATCCATCTTTGCAGTCCTAATTTAGTATTCTCGTCTATCTAAAAAATAAATTACAATTTGTCTTATTTTGCTATCGTTTCGTTTGATGATGATGATGTAGCAAATCAAACACAATAGTCTGTAATTAATACTTTTAATGAATAGCATATTGATATTGTACGGTCTAAAAAATAACTAGTAAAAGTAAAAAAAGAAAAGTGTACTAGAAACTCTATCGGATATTTCCTAGCAAACTAGTATCGGTTATGCGTAACGCACTGGGGAATTAGATTTTAGTTTCTATTATAGGTAACATGCCAATTTACGAGCAAAGCAAGATTATTTTTCAACTGCCATTTTAATAGTATACAGTCAGTTTTTCTTATCGGGCATTAACGGTAGTTAACTTTATCAATATAAACACATCATTGAAGGCATAAGATTTAGCACCTATAAACACAGATTGGAGATCACTGGACCAAACTTTACGAGCAGCAATCCACTTTGGATGGCGTATTCACGTATTTGCAGGCTTTTACCTCAACACACTTGCATTCCTCCGCTTTTTATGCTAACATAAATCCGTGATGGAAAACGACATTCCCGTTGTTCCTTCCTAACTTAGTCGTGTAATATACACTGTTCTGTCGTAAATCTTTGACCTTATCTGCGCCTTTTTGTTACTAAAGAACAATCTCCAGATTTATCGGAGATAGAGAAAAAAATCTTTTGTACCTAAATTATTAGGTTGTCTAGACATCTTTCGAGGTTCGACGGATTAAACATTTTTGGGAAGAGAACATAACGCGAAAAGAGCTCATTGAAATTTGAAACAATTTTGTTTGAACTTTAACAAAAATCGACAGACTAAATTAAGCTCTGAATTCCAAACAAACGCTTTGTTCTCTGGTGGTTTCTATATATGGATATTATACTTTTTTATTTGTTTAAATCAATCCCATTGTGAAAATGTGAAAAATATGTACATATAGTGTGCTAAATGATTTTATGCGAGCTGTATTTGGATTTTAAATGTAATAATGCGTCTTAGTAGTATTTTAAAATGTTTATTTAATTTATAATATGGCATCATTGTAACTTCAAAAAGCTTCTTACTACAATAATTACCGACATTTTATAGTACCATTAAGACTTAGTAATTCTGAAATTTCACATTTTGCTTTGTGAGAGAACACAGGATCCTTCACGAGCGATTAATCTCGTATTTAACAAACTTCCTTACAAACGATATATTTAATATATAAACGATACAACAAAACTAAATTGCAATAAATCTCCCGGGACAATTGTTCCAATGTTTCTTCCGAAACAAATTTAAGTTCAACAAAGTAGTCCTCCGATCGGGGATAATCTCGTTTACTCTAATGCGATAAATATTTATTGCCTGCCTGTACATTTTACGTAAATCTACTCGAGTAAGTACTTTAATGATGCGGAAACACGGTGTTGTTTGCTGGGGAGGTTGTGTTGGTTGTTAGGCCAGAAGATCATAGTCTTTTGAAGTCGTCGTGGCCTAAAGGATAAGACGTCCGGTGCATTCGTGTTGAGCGATGCACCGGTGTGCAGGCGGGTAGCATTTTTTCTAATTAAATACGTACTCAACAAATGTTCACGATCGACTTCCGCGGTAAAGGAATAACATCGTGTAATAAAAATCAAACCCGCAAAATAATAATTTGCGTAATTACTGGTGGTAGGACCTCTTGTGAGTCCGCGCGGGTAGGTACCACCACCCTGCCTATTTCTGCTGTGAAGCAGTAGGTAATGCATTTCGGTTTGAAGGGTGGGGCAGTCGTTGTAACTATACTTGAGACCTTAGAACTTATATCTCATGGTGGGTGGCGCATTTACGTTGTAGATGTCTACGGGCGCCAGTAACCACTTAACACCAGGTGGGCTGTGAGCTGGTCCACCCATCTAAGCAATAAAAAAAATTATAATTCTAATGCTCTGTTCAGCTATCAATTAAGAGATGGGTATGGATACTGGGTATTCGACATAAGTAATACATTAACTTTATTAATATATTTTTATTACTTTGATCTGTCTTTAGGTATTTATGTAAATGTAATGAAATCTTTTAACGCAATTTTCACCTACTTCCTGAAATTTGGATATCTTGAAGATTTTAACACGTACCAATAATCGGCGTTATTAAAATAATTTATGAATTTAGTATCTACAGAGATAGATATAGTTTTTGTATGACTTGAAATCCTGACCAGAATCATCATTATTTATAGTTTTTGTTTTTTTGTTTTTAACCTATATTTATTAAGAAATAGACGATCCTGATTAAGAAATAGAAGAAAATCCGGTATCAGCAGACCATGGAAAAATTTGGTAAAATCATAAAATTAACTGAGTCATTTTACTCTTTGGGAATTTTAAATACACAAAGACAATTTTCCTTGTGCAGCACTACAGTAAGTACACTGCTTACTAATGCTCGACAAAGATGGTTAAATCAACAATAAAGTACTCACGTGGGGTGCGTCATGTGGATTTCCATAACAAGCTCCCTGGGGATTTCGAAGTAGTCAGGGTCTTTCCCGTTAGCTGACAGAACTAGGGGAAGAATATCCCAGGCCGTGCGTGGCGGCTTCCAGCCAAGTTTCAAGCAGAGCTGTTGAATTGTTAATTACTAAAGTATTATAATATATTTTTTTCTTTTTTTTATTTAGTAACAATCACGCCACGTTAATTGGTCCCGTGCTAAGTTCGTAAAGAACTTCTGTTACAGGTACCAGATAACGGAATAAATGTAAGATTTTTATTATACACATACATATATTTAATATACATCCATAACCCTGAAAAATACATTTTTTTATATTTATCATAAAAATATCTTTCCTTGGCGGGATTTGAACCCGCGACCCCCTTGTGTAGTGATCATGTTACTTACCACTACACAAGACGGCCGTTATAATTAAAACTATTTGAAGACCAACATACTATTAATGAAGTGAATTGGGGAATTAATATAAATTTTATCTCTATTCTTTCCATTGACTATACCGCAAGTCGGTAAGCATATTCATGTCAGTATTTTTCATTTGTTTTATTCGAATTTTCATATTTGGCGACCAAGGATGTGTAATTTTTAACTTGAAAAGTATCTGAAAAGTGTTTCGCTACATATTTTTCCGCATAATAAATTTAGTTGGTGTAAAAATCATACGAGAAAAAACAGGTGCGGGCGTAATCAAATACGTCACATACAGAATGATTTACGTGATACAGTACACGCGTCCGTTGTACATATTATATTAACAAAGTTTTTTACAACACTACTTCTGTTTAGGTAGCTCGATAGTTAGCCTAATTACACGCTATAAAATAGCTTCACTTGTATGTATGTTTGTAACTGAATCCTTTAGACGCGATTTCGACCTTTAAACGGCCAGATTTTATTGAAACTTTGTAGATTTATCGAGGACCTATGACAATACACTAATTTGATAAGATTATTCCATTATTCAATTTGCAAAATAGTCGAAAAGGCAGGAATTGATGTTAAAGTACTTAATAGTCTTAAAAATACGCTTTTATAAAAAAAATAACTAAAAAAAGAAAAATAAATAATAGTTTAAAAAAACTAACAAATACGCTTTATATAAAATTCAACAAAAAAATTGAAAATAAATTTTAATAAATTTACATAGAATGTAGTGTAAAAAAATATATTTTATTTAAAAAAAAGCGTGGGTGCTTTTTAAGATATTATTGAAATAATAATTCTTCTACTCATATCTGTCAGAAAAATATTTATAACTAGCAAAACCATGCACCCCACGCTTTTATTAAAATAAAATATGTTTTTTTTACACTATTTTCAATTTAAATTTATTTTCTATTTTTTAGTTGAATTTTATATAAAGCTTGTTTTTAGTTTTTTTTAAACTATTTTTTTTTGGAAATTTAGATTCCTACAATGATAATAGGCTGTTCAGTTCAATTTAGACAAGACTATAAAATTCTAGTACTTTATAGTCTAGTGACATGAGCGTTCTGTTACTTTAGTAATTTTTTATACAAGAGGACTGCTTTCGTATGCTTTCTTACGGTATGACGGCAATTTTACGACAGAGCGAATTCAGTTCCGGTGTGAGTTTTTTCCCTTGAAACTCCAAAGTGCGCATCAGATTGTTACACAAGGCGACGCGGCGCTGTGTTATGGTGATGTGGACGGCATTAATATTTTAATGTTAAGCTATTAGTTCGTATTTCTTTTGTATTTGCATTAAAAAAAATTTGTTTCGAAGTGTTTGATACTCGCCAAATTGATTTTCCCAAATGTCGAAAAGTATTAGTTGACTTGATCTCGAAAAAGATGAGTTAAGTCGTAATGTTCTTTTAGTATTCTTTTCATTATTTTTTACGGTAGGGGTATAATAATTTCACTAATTATTTTCATAATTTCGAACACTTGCCAATGTTCGTTATCATGAATCTTGTGCTAACTACCTTTAGATTTTATCGTTGCATTTCTCGATCGTTAATAGTATCTTGTAGTAGTAGTTGATTTTTCGGTTTGGTAATAAATAGTCACCACCGTCATATCAGCAATGCTAGTTGCTTACCTATCTGCTTCTACGGACTTTTCTCGAGTCTCGTCTGAACAGAGAGATATTTCCAGAGACAGAATATTAACTACTAAGAGATATCGATAGTAAAGCATATACATTTAAATTTGATATTTTATGACAGGACTTCGAATAGAATCCTAACGCTTAATGTTTCATAAAAAAAATCTGAAATGATCATATTGTCGGTGTCATTGTCATATGTCAGCGATGTTGACAATGTTATTAAATGGATTGTACGCAAAACATAGAACATACTCGCTGAGCAATGAACGCTATAGTGAAATTTGCAATCACTAGAACTCCATCAATCATCCGATATTAAATCGTGTTAATAAAACTTTCAAAAAAATCTGATACGTGTGATTTACATTAAAGGATAACTGGATTGTTTGTTTCGCATTGTTTGTGGTGAATTTATTACGGGTAATAATTAATGCGGCTTGTAGCTTTTGAAAAATTATCATTGATTTAATGTAAATAAAACATTAACACGGTCTATGAATTAATTGACTGTGTGTTGGTTTTTAAAACGAAATACGTAACTGAATTAGCTTGCATCATATTATAAATAAATAAATAAATATTTACTAACAATCACGCCACGTTAACTGGTCCCATGGTAAGTTCGTAAAGAACTTGTGTTACAGGTACCAGATAACGGAAATAAATGTAATATTTTTATTATACACATACATATTATATTTAATATACATCCATAACCCTGGAAAAGACATTTTTATATTTATCATACAAATATCTTCCCGTGGCGGGATTCGAACCCGCGACCCCCTTGTGTAGTGACCATGTCACTTACCACTACACCAGACGGCCATATTAATATGTCTTGTATTGCGAGTTGATAAACTTTGATTATTTACTGGTGGTAGGATCTCTTGTGAGTCCGCGCGGGTAGGTACCACCACCCTGCCTATTTCGACCGTGAAGCAGTAATGCGTTTCGGTTTGAAGGGTGGGGCAGCCGTTGTAACTATACTGAGACCTTAGAACTTATATCTCAAGGTGGGTGGCGCATTTTCGTTGTAGATGTCCATGGGCTCCAGTAACCACTTAACACCAGGTGGGCTGTGAACTCGTCCACCCAGCTAGGCCATAAAAAACATATTGTAATTGTTAAGGACGAGTTTACTGCCAACTTCAATATCATAATATGAGTGACTTCTTAAAATCAGTCATTTAATCCTTTAATTAAATAATAAATTTAATTTAATAATTATTTTTATGTTTCGGTTCGACTATCTTGGCAACAAGATTACTGACGCCCTTTCATTGTGAAATTTTACTGTATATTTCAATTGCTTTTACGGGCGAAACATGTCTAGTTTGATTTCATAATTTTAACAGAAGGGCAACTTCGCAGCAGGCTTTGACAGCCGATATGGAAAAAGTTAAATCCTAGTTTGATTTGTATTTAATCCGTTTTGGTGACTTACATCAGTGAATTCGCAGTGCATGGGGTCACCAAGCACCGTACCGTCTGGCTGACGGTAGCCAGCGTAGCTGATCAGCTGGCTGTTCCATATTCTGTAGTCGTGCTTGCCGTCCGTACGTTGTGGGAACAATGTTATAGCTGATCTGTGAATTAAATGACAGTTTTTGATTACGATGAAAGTTGATTGAATTACGGTGAATTACGGTGATTACGGTTTGAAGGGTGGGGCAGCCGTTGTAATTATACTTGAGACCTTAGAACTTATATCTCAAGGTGGGTGGCACATTTACGTTTTAGATGTCTGTGGGCTCCAGTAACCACTTAACACCAAGTGGGCTGTGAGCTCGTCCACTCATCTTAGCAATAAACAAAAAAACAAAAAAACTTTTCATGAGCGTATAAGACACGAAAGTATATTTAGACATTTAAGAAAAAGCATTATCTACCTTATATTTCCTTTATTTGTGCTGTACTTGATGTGGTTACAGAGTGCTTCGAACATTCCACTAGTTGTTGTGACTTGGCGACAATCGAATACCTTAAAAAAAAAATTAAAATAGAGTTCGTTCTCCTCTAGGTGAACAGATGATTACAAGAACCATGTAATATAAAATACTCAAGCCAGTCAAAATGAATGCCTGCATCAACCTTGGAAGAGGAGACGGAAATTTCAATTGTATTACTACACTGAAAACACACTGAAAATCAAACCCGCAAAATTATAATTTGCGTATTTACTGGTGAGTCCCGCTGAGGACCTCTTGTGAGTCCGTGCGGGTAGGTACCACCACCCTGCCTATTTCTGCCGTGAAGCAGTAATGCGTTTCGGTTTGAAGGGCGGGGCAGCCGTTGTAAAATTATACTTGAGGCCTTAGAAATTATATCGCAAGATGGGTGGCGCATTTACATTGTAGATGTCTATGGGCTCCAGTCACCACTTAACACCAGGTGAACTCGTCCACCCATCTAAGCAATAAAAAAATTTAAAAAACTTGCCTCGGTTGGTTTCATGAAAAGGTAATTAGAAATAAAAAGTTCGCGTTTTTAAATTACTTTTACATCTAATTTTAACCTTCTTTTACATTCACTCAGTTGATTTTGAGTAAACTTGAAATTATTCCAGCCAGAGCTGAGAGACGAGAACTAATGAACAATGATTTTAACAATACAAGCTGCCGATTCTGGACCAAAGCACGCTTCTAAAATCTTATCTACTTTGCGTACACTTTATCTCGAATTGAATCCCTTCATCTTCAGAAGAAAACGAACGCGTATCGATACTATTTGAAATGCATAGATTAAAAATATTCACGTACGTATTTATATAATTGTACTAGCGACCCACCCTCGCTTCACTTCGGAAACTGTAATTTATTATTGATTTCTCCACTATTTAATGGATGTTATTAGTACATATAAACCTTCCTCTTCAATCACTCTATCCATTAAAAAAAACCGCATCAAAATCCGTTGCGTAGTTTTAAAGATTTAAGCATACATAGGGATATAGGGACAGAGAAAGCGACTTTGTTTAATACTATGTAGTGATTTTTTATTTTAATGCGGCAAAAAAGTACTTTAGATCAATTATGAAGATTAAATTGGCACTCGACGTTTGATGAAATGACACTTCACTCTCATCGAAGCCAAATAAATGTTTTGCTTAAGTGATGTCTCGATAGGCTTTTTGAGAACCTCTGACGACCACTTTACAATATAACAAGCTGTTATTGATCTCGGATTTTAATCAAACCAATAATTGATTGTCCTGATTGTTACTGCAATATTTTAGAAAGTTTAATCCCTACTAATATAAAAATGTGAATGTAAGTTTGTTTGTTACGCTTTCACGCGAAAACTACTCGACCGATCATCATGAAACTTTGTACACATATTCTTGAAGGTATTAGAAGTAACATAGGATACTTTGAAAAAAATATATTTTTTACGAAAAATTAAAAAACTGTTTATCAAAAAATCTCAAAATCTAGCTTCTTCAACGCCATCTACCGGTTCAGTAACGAAGTTCCAATCCTGAGTACTGTAAATGAAGTCGCGGGTAAATTTTTGCGTCATGCCAAAGTAACTATTCCACGCGGACGAAGTCGCGGGCAAAAGCTAGTATATATCTATAGATAATTACGAAGAGATGGATGTACTAGAGATCCAATGAGTGCAATTCGTTTTGATTAGGTACAATCCTAAAAAGTCATCATAAGTTCATGAAATAATGAAAAAATTGTAGATTAATTATGTACTTTTTATTGCTAAGATAGGTGGACGGGCTAATGGCCCATCTGGTGTTAAATGGTCACCGGAGCCCGTAGACATCAACAACGTAAACGTCGCCATCCACTTTGAGACCTAAGATCTACGTTAAGTTTTTACCAAAACAAATTTTATAGTATCTATTTTGATATACATATATTCTGTCAATAAAACATAAAAATCGAATGAGTACATTAGCTCGATACGTGCAAAGTTACTATCATTCAATCAATTATTCGTGTAATATAACTTAACTGCCAATTGAATTTCATTACTTATCTTCGGATTAAATTGATCAACAAACACATCCATTCGGAGCTTAATCCAACAGTCTTTAACCGTAACACGGATAAGCCGCGAATTTAGCGTAGCCTGAAACTCTGAAGCGACAAGAAACCAATTACAAAACGATACAATCGACTCGATCATTTCGATAAACCGCAACCAATCTATTTATTTAAGTCGCGTAATTGCAAAATGTATTTGTGAACATCGGTAAGATTAAACTTTGTCGCACACTAAGCGGATTAGGGCTGCCCGGTTACATGATCAACTTAGGTTGTGTTATGATTAAAAATGTGAGCTTCGTGCCAAAAGTAATAGGAGGGATCGTGAAGAATAATTATTCATGGTAAATATTGACGCGAACCACATTAAACTTGCTTAATATATATTTCACGATTATTCATTTTGGAAAACGTTTGTGCTATACCACTCAAAAATAAAGGCAACGAATTGATTTCAAGGCAATAGTAACGCTTAAGTCTGTTTCTACATTAAATAACGACGCCATTGTTCACGGGCGTCATATAAATTCAACGCTAACTTACTTTATATAAAACTAGAGGATGACTAGAGGATTTTTTTTTGATAGCTCCATCTTGTTGTGTCTTTAAAGCGGTTAGTTGCCCTCAATTAAGAAAAATAGTATTATTATTCGCCAATAGATGTCGGGAAGAGTTGATTATTGAAAACACGATTAAAACAACATTTTCTGAAAATAAATCGTAGCTAGATCGATTTATCGCCAACGAAATCCCCTGTTTACTAAATTTTATGAAAATCGTTGGAGCCGTTTCCGAGATTCAGATTATATATCGACGCTTGAAAGGCAAACATGACTAAGCGACAATGCGTGAACTTTACAGTAGAGCAATTTAAAGTTGAAATATCTGAAAAAAAAATTATTTTAACGAATCTAACTGTAGGATTGAAATTATTTTAATAGACCTAGTTATAGTTTTTTTTTGCCCATCGAATATACTTAAAGGCTATTGCCTATCATTTGTGTATATAGCAGTTATTGTCGCTTATATATATTGTCCATAATTTGATAAACAGGTAAAATTATCTGAATTTTATATAAAAGGTTTCTCGTCACAAGTAAAATTATCTAAGCCAGCATTGAAAGATTTGGAGTAACATGTAAAACAATATGAGCTATCGTTGAAAGATTTTCAGTAACATGTAAAGTTAGACAAATTCGCACAGCTTACAGTTTCGTTTTGGGTATATTGGACTAAAGTGATCCCATAGTTCACAACAAATCGAGTAAATGTATCTAAATACTATTCCATTTTTTTATGCATGTAGAAAGTGTAAAGAATTGAACTAAAATGTAATAAATTACTATGGTAAATCATGCAAAAGAGCGAAACCAAAAGAGCGAGACGTTTATGAATAAACATTTATTGTAAAAAACAATAGGGATATATTTTTTTTGTAACAAAATCACGCTATTGCTATTATATTTTATACAATATCTTGCCAATATTAAATAAATAAACCATAACACATTGTAGTGTATTCCAATATAATACCAAAATCTAGTTATTGCCTCATCAGTCTTAAAAACAATAGAGAATTATTAAAACTCATAAAAGCTCTAGTTTTCAGAGTAAATCAAAAACAATAATAAATTGTATTCTGCTATTGAACATAACCAAACTTAACAACACTATTGTACCTAATATAATCAGTCTCCAAAGGCATACGATAGATATGCGACATGAGATCTTTTTATTTTTTGTTAATCAATCACAATCGTACAATGTCGTGCACGTGAAATGCTCAGAAACTCTTGTTTAAGACAATTAGGAATGACTTTGTCAGTGAAAAGTTTGAGCAAATCATCATATTTGGCTTTTGATATGGGTAACTGAGATCTATAACAAGATGTCAGTGATAACTTGATTTTAAGCTGAACTTCGACATCAAAAGATAATGCAGAAGCATTCATAGATGTTTTGTATTTAACGCTTTGCTTGTATTTTTTGAAAGAAAGCTTATTTTTCCGGTTTGGTTGCCTTTGAAGTACTTATCACTAATACTATCCCATTTATAAAAATCTTCATAGCTCAGTCTTTCCACCTGAAAAGGCGATGCATCTTGCCTAGCTGTTGAAAATATTGTAAACCATTGTGATGATGCGTAAACAGTGGTATTTTTTGATCGATTCTCTACAATGGCATGGTATCGACATGTAAGTGTGTCCCGTCAAAAGAAAGTTTATTTGAATAATGCAACATTGCTAATACCGTATGGTTTTGGCCTGGACAACAGTCGCAATAGAGAAGTAATCGCGTAACGTTTCTTCTAGCATGAATGGACTGAATATATTTATGTAAAATAGTTGCAATCTCATTGGCACCACGCTTGCCAATACTTTCATCCCAGTAGTAACCAAAAACATTACGAGTTCCGTTTCATAAACACAAAAATTATATACGCCTAGTTTCCTACTACGAGCATAATACAAAAGCATAGATTGTGCAAAAGGCGTGTTGAGTACTTTTTCCGAATGCATATCAGATGACGGATCATCTCGGTGTATATTTTTGTGGGCTCTAAAACGGGTATAGCTTTCTTCTTTTTCTGTTTCATGTTATTGCTTTTCTCTTTGTTTTTCGAGATTTTTCATTTTTTTCGTAGTGAAGAAAGACGCTTTAGACACTTGACTTTTATAGGTACATGAAATCCGATGTTGAAATTATCTAAGAATATTTACGACATTTACGATATTTATACGACAAATTCTCTCGCTTACAATATTGTGTTGTGCTTTTTGTATAGTTTGTATAAGTTGGAGATATTTCTAATTTCTTCAGAAAGGTAAACTTTGCTCGAATTTTGACGATAGTAATGCGAAGGTACCGCTGGTATTTTTTTTATTTTTAGTGCTCAGTTAGGTGGACGAGCTCACAACCTAGCTGGTGTTAAGTAGTTACTGGAGCCCATAGACATCTACAACGTAAATGCCACCACCCACCTTGAGATATGAGTTTTAAGTTTTCAGTAAAGTTACAACGGCTGCCCCACCCTTCAAACCGAAACCCATTACTGCTTCTCGGCAGAAATAGGTAGGGTGATGGTACCTACCCGTGCAGACTCACAAGATGTATCTGCGTAACTTTAACTAGTAGGTGAGCTCACGGGACTCAAATCTGACGATGTTGCTAACACTGGCCCTAGCAAGAGCAGTGCTTCACAGAATCTACCACCGGATCGGAAACGCGACCCACTGAGAAGATCCGGCGAGAAACTCAGTGGGCTGTGTCTGTGGATTAATTTACTCGCCGAACCCTTCGACGAGAACGATGATCGGGGAAGTCAATCGTGAACATTTGTTAAGTACGTATTTCATTCCAAAAATTGGTACCCGTCTGCGGGATTCGAACACCGTTGCATCGCTACATACGAAAGCACCGGACGCCTTATCCTTTAGGCCGCGACGACTCTGTAAACTGTTGATAAATCTTTTTACGGAATCTATAGTCGTTTCTTTGGTCTTATTTGGTGGTTCACATCTCCCTCGTGGGAACAAAATGCAAAATAATGCGACAAACGACTTTACTAAGCGACGCCCAGCCTACGAATGTCACATTTTACCAGCCCGCCAAAACGTGGTACGCGACTAGTTGCGCATACCCACGCGACGTATTTAAACTCGTGCAGTTCCTTAGCGACAAAAAAATATATTTTGTTTACGGGTAAACATAACTAAGCGCCAAAAGTAACCATTGCAATTAATCAAGTAAAATTATCTAGGCGACGTAGTTATTAGAAATGTTGTCATGTAAAAACATTTACGGATGGAAAGGGATATTAAGTTAAACAAGTAAAACTATCTAAGATTCAATATTATTCCATTTTGTTTCAGGTTAAATTGTATAGCTGTACCAATTACGACTACTTTGTATAGGTACAATCTACTAAGTGGTTTTAAAGAATAATTTCATAACAAGAAAAATAAATAAATACAAACAAATGAAAATTTAAAAACATGAATAACTGACTAAGTGAATAATACCTTATTATTAAAATGTCCTAACTGCAGGATGTCTCTAAAATAACTTTTTTTTTGTCGTTTGGTAGGAAAAAACTCTGCATTTTTATGAAAATCACACCATATCTAAGCGACATAAAACACGTCACAGAGTGATGAAACCTATACTAAAAGACGCAGAAAAATCAGACGATTCCAATGGTGTATTTAACTCATTTTACCTACTTTTGTCGCTTAGTCAGGATTGCCTTTCAAGCGTCGATATATATATATATATACAAGAATTGCTCGTTTAAAGGTATAAGATAAGATAACTACGTCCTATCACAATGTTCATTAATAATTTTAAAATATATTGCATTACATGTTAAAACTTCATGAGCCAATTAAATTAATTCTCCAAAACAAGTTCACCAGTACGACAGACATTGAAAGTTAGACTGTACCAATTGCCCATGTTGCCAATTTGTCTTTGTTGTTCTTAACGATCATATGAAAACCTTACTACTAAAAATGAGATACTAAATTGGATTTATCTCTACAAAAATATTGCTCTTTTACAAATAATTAAACATCTGATTGAAAAAGGTATATTATGGCACTTTAAAATTACTACAATTTCCTACGAAATAGCGCTTAAGCACCACAAGTAAAAGAACAATCTTAAAATCCATTAAATATAAATTTATCGCATCTCTTTGGTCGACGTTTAAACTATCTTAGTCCGGTAATGCTTATTTAAGACACCCTCGCATTCTCGAGACAGCTAAAGAAAGAGACTAAGTGGGAATGAACGATTGAAATGATTGAAAGAATTTATGTCGTTTCTCTGTCGATTAATAAATCTCAGTATTTAAATTTCACTGATGAAACCTTCCTTTTAAATTTAAAAAAGATGTGTGGTGTCGTGGGACACCGGATAGGAACGAAGTACCTTATTATAAAAATATTAATTTTAAGTTCTATTCGAGGCATAAAGAAAATAAAACTGGAGGTTTCGCAACAACCCACGGTCATTCGGTAATGTGCGAACTTATGTGGTATACTTATGTGGTACACTTCATTCACGGTTGTTCTCTGAGGTCGTGGTCACTGAATGATAAAAAAAATATGTTATTTTTTGTACGTTATTACAAAGTTAAGTCTTACACTGTGTGCTAACTAAAATCTTACGTTACGGACGTTTTTTCCCGGTTAGGGTACCCCTCCGCATCGTCCCATAAGGAAGTTCTTTCCAAAAAATGAGACCTCGAATATTACCAAAACTTTTTATACTAGTGATACTATTATATCTAGTTACGTAGAAAAAAATCTATAGTAGATACTATTACATATCAAATCTATACTAATATTATAAAGAGGAAAGATTTGTTTGTTTGTTTGTTTCGAATAGGCTCCGAAACTACTGGACCGATTTGAAAAATTCTTTTTCCATTAGAAGCCGTTGTCCCTGATGAACATAGGCTACTTTTTTATTATTATTTTTATTTTATTTTTTTGGTTTCATGTGTGTTTTAATGTTTCCGAAGCGAAGCGAGGGCGGGTCGCTAGTGTATAATAATTTTACTAATTCCAGACAACAACATTAAATTCGTAAATACGATTTTCAAATTAAGGGAAGAAAACGATGCAAGTAGAGTAATTCTGTGCTAACTAAAACATTTAAAGAGCCTTAAAAGAAAAATAATTATTTTAGTACGAGAAAACTAAACGCAAACTAGAACGGAACGACAGCTTAATTGCCTATGCTTTTTTTCTCGTCTCAAAATGAGAGTTTTCTCATTAGAGAGAGAGCAAATTCATTTAGTGCCTCTACCCGCTGGTAACGCCTTAACTTAGTCTGCAGTGTTCCAAAAAAAATTACTTAATTAATCATTTTTTAAATGAATAAGTTGTCATTTGAATAAACGTCCTTAATTGATGCTTCAGCGCCATCTGTTTTTGGTGACAAAAACAGATTGAAAAATCATTTCATTCATATTGGTTGCTATGTTGGGGCCTACATAGCAACCTTGACGCCGTACACCACCACCTTGAGACGGCGCAGCCTGCCCTGCTTTTTTTAACGGAGACGCAGATATCTGCTCCGGATGATACCTCATACCTTGAATACCCCGGCTACGTATTGGAGCACAACTTCCTGCGTAAAGCCGGGGTGTGCGTATTCGTCCGGGCTGATGTCTGTTGTCGCCGTCTTCGGGGCCTCGAACAACGGGACCTGTCCCTCTTGTGGCTGCGCGTAGATCACGGGGGCCGTAGCCGAATCTACGCGTGCCTGTACAGGTCCCACAGCAGTGATGCAGGTTCAGCTCTGTTTGAGCATGTGCAAGAGGGGACTAACCGCGTGCTTGAGCAGTACCCATCTGCGGAGGTGGTGGTTCTTGGAGACTTTAACGCTCACCACCAAGAGTGGTTGGGGTCCAGAACCACTGACCTCCCGGGTCGGACTGCCTACGATTTCGCCTTGGCCTACGGCTTCTCCCAGCTGGTGACACAGCCCACCCGTGTCCCAAATATCGAGGGGCACGAGCCTTCTTTGTTGGACCTTCTGCTGACCACAGATCCGGCCGGATACAGTGTGGTGGTCGACGCTCCGCTTGGATCGTCTGATCACTGCCTTATTCGTGCTGCCGTACCACTCTCTCGTCCTGATCGTCGAACGACGACCGGGTATCGAAGAGTTTGGCGGTATATGTCAGCAGATTGGGATGGATTGCGTGAATTTTACGCATTCTACCCATGGGGGCGGTTCTGCTTTTCCTCTGCTGATCCTGACGTCTGTGCGGACCGTCTTAAAGACGTGGTGCTCCAGGGGATGGAATTGTTTATTCCCTCCTCTGAAGTGCCCGTTGGGGGTCGCAGCAGACCCTGGTATAATAATGCCAGCAGGGATGCTGCACACCTCAAGCGGTCCGCATACGTGGCATGGGATAATGCCAGGAGACGTCGGGATCCTAACATCTCAGGGGAAAGGCGGAAATATAACGCCGCTTCCAGGTCCTACAAGAAGGTTATTGCCAGGGCGAAATCGGAGCACGTTGCTAGAATTGGCGAGCGACTGAAGAGCTATCCCTCTGGGAGCCGTGCTTTTTGGTCGCTCGCCAAAGCTGCAGAAGGTAACTTTTGCAGGTCTAGTCTCCCACCACTACGCAAGTCCGATGACAGTCTGGCCCATAGTGCGAAAGAGAAGGCTGACCTTCTGGTCAAACTCTTCGCCTCGAACTCGACTGTGGACGACGGGGGTGCCACACCACCGAACATCCTCCGGTGTGATAGTTCCCTGCCGGAGATCTGCTTTACACAGTGTGCAGTCAGGCGGGAACTCCGACTCCTGGACGTCCATAAGTCGAGTGGGCCAGACGGCATCCCTGCAGTGGTTCTGAAAACGTGCGCCCCTGAGCTGACGCCTGCGCTAACGCGTTTGTATCGCCTCTCTTATTGCACTAACAGGGTTCCGTCTTCATGGAAGACTGCCCACGTCCACCCTATCCCCAAGAAGGGTGACCGGTCGGACCCATCGAGCTATAGGCCTATCGCGATAACTTCCTTGCTTTCCAAGGTGATGGAGCGAATAATTAATATACAACTCCTGAAGTATCTGGAGGATAGCCAGCTGATCAGTGACCGACAGTACGGTTTCCGTCACGGTCGCTCAGCTGGCGATCTTCTTGTATACCTTACTCACAGGTGGGCTGAAGCCTTGGAGAGCAAGGGCGAGGCTCTTGCTGTGAGCCTTGATGTCGCGAAGGCCTTCGACAGGGTCTGGCATAGGGCACTTCTATCGAAGCTACCATCTTACGGAATCCCCGAGGGTCTCTGCAAGTGGATCGCTAGCTTTTTGGATGGGCGGAGCATCACGGTCGTTGTAGACGGTGACTGTTCTGATACCATGACCATTAACGCTGGCGTTCCACAAGGTTCGGTGCTCTCCCCCACCTTTTCATCCTGTATATCAATGACATGCTGTCTATTGATGGCATGCATTGCTATGCGGATGACAGCACGGGGGATGCGCGATACATCGGCCATCAGAGTCTCTCTCGGAGCGTGGTGCAAGAGAGACGATCAAAACTTGTGTCTGAACTGGAGAACTATCTGGGGCGAGTCTCCGAATGGGGTGAATTGAACTTGGTTCAATTCAACCCGATAAAGACACAAGTTTGCGCGTTCACTGCGAAGAAGGACCCCTTTGTCATGGCGCCGCAATTCCAAGGAGTATCCCTGCAACCTTCCGAGAGTATCGGGATACTTGGGGTCGACATTTCGAGCGATGTCCAGTTTCGGAGTCATTTGGAAGGCAAAGCCAAGTTGGCGTCCAAAATGCTGGGAGTCCTCAACAGAGCGAAGCGGTACTTCACGCCTGGACAAAGACTTTTGCTTTATAAAGCACAAGTCCGGCCTCGCATGGAGTACTGCTCCCATCTCTGGGCTGGGGCTCCCAAATACCAGCTTCTTCCATTTGACTCCATACAGAGGAGGGCCGTTCGGATTGTCGATAATCCCATTCTCTCGGATCGTTTGGAGCCTCTGGGTCTGCGGAGGGACTTCGGTTCCCTCTGTATTTTGTACCGTATGTTCCATGGGGAGTGCTCTGAGGAATTGTTCGAGATGATACCAGCATCTCGTTTTTACCATCGCACCGCCCGCCACCGGAGTAGAGTTCATCCATACTACCTGGAGCCACTGCGATCATCCACAGTGCGTTTCCAGAGATCTTTTTTGCCACGTACCATCCGGCTATGGAATGAGCTCCCCTCCACGGTGTTTCCCGAGCGCTATGACATGTCCTTCTTCAAACGAGGCTTGTGGAGAGTATTAAGCGGTAGGCAGCGGCTTGGCTCTGCCCCTGGCATTGCTGAAGTCCATGGGCGACGGTAACCACTCACCATCAGGTGGGCCGTATGCCCGTCTGCCTACAAAGGCAATAAAAAAAAAAAAAAAAAAAAAAAAAAAAAAATTGGTGATGATTCAATCTAATGGGTTTATAATGTATTATTCAACATACCTGCAATTTTGACCACTGGATTCTGCCAATGCAACGGCTAGCGTTTCTCCATGCAAGCTTGGCTCCAAATACCAGTTCTGTTGTGGTTAGTTGGTATGTGCCAGTCGTAGCTACTTCCTCTTGTACGATTTTCCAGCGAGCTTCATGAGCTGGAGTATTGGCCCTGAGAACATTTGTTTTGGTAAGTACATGGATAAATCGTATATTGTATTACTGTTCATTTTGTTACTTTTATTTCTACGCGGCCATATTTAAATAAATTGAGTTGTGACTATGAAAATTTGATTGTTACGGATTTTTTTGTTTTAATACTATCAATGTACAATAGATAGCGGCCAGTAATTTCAGCATATTATCGGCTATTTATATATTTAGCGAAAATCCCAAAAGAGGAAGTGGTCAGGAAAAAAACCTTAAACATATCGTCTTTAATTGTGATTGTAATTTAAGCGGTACGGAATAAACAATTTATTTATAATGTAAAATAATCGAAAATGTTATAGTAAACAGTAAAATGCATTATGTTTAATTGTCATAATACTCTTAAAGTATTAGAATTGTAGGCAAAGACTTTTTTTCTAAATCCTTCACAGTCGTTTCGCTGCCAGTGAATGAAAATATAAGTGATTGCCTCGGTGAATGAAAATACTCCACCGAAAAAATTACGATAAGAAATATAAATGTTAGTAGGCTTTACAAAACGGCAGGGACGCGTATGCATAAACTTGGCACTCGGAAAAAGTGGCACCGATTTACATAATATTCGTATGAAACAAAAAGTTGTATTTTACGATTATTCGTAACCTACACTCGCTTCGGGCTTTCGAGAGATATACGCTCCTACGATAGGTTTATTTAAATTTGTCTTAAGAATTTTGAAACATAATTTTGACTACAAAAATTATCTTTATAAGTTACATTCGTTTGGAGATTTCGGCTCTACGTAGAGGCGTTTAAGTTCCCTCGTTTTTTACCACAAATAGGAAATGGGAATACAGAGCATAGATAATACACATAAATACAGAGAGCGCTTTGAATAATTATTACTGATGACAGCATCGTATATTTTGAGAGTTCATTATTAATTACATAGAGCAAATGCTTTCATTTACAGCGGGTTTATTAAAAACTATTTTTCGATGACTCGTCCATTACTAAAACCCAAAACCCTCTATTAGTGCTTCCATAACGATATAATATATATTTTTTTGTTTTTTAAAGTTAATTGATTTGTGGTACACCCACGCCCCTTGCATCTCAGATACGTCACAAGAATCAGTAGTCACTTAGTCTGAAAGATGTAAAAGCATCCACTTTTGACAGCCACAAAGTTGTGTTAACTTATACTTTGATACGATAATGAGCAATTACGAAATGTCACTGTCAAACTAATCTTTACTAAACATTTTTTTTTAATTGGGCTAACACAGACTACTTTCCAGTTACCAGTTGTATATTAAAACTCACCTCCGTATAGAAGCGAAGTACTGGCCTAGAAAGTCCTTTGCGTCATTAAGCACCTCCTCCGGGTCTCGGGGCACGTCGCCTCGTCCCGGGATGGCCATCAAACTCCCAAGACACGAGCGCTCGTTGCATAGCGTCGGCTGTCAACAAATCACCACTTAATTTGCATTGTCGAGAGGAAATAAGGCAAATAATTATAGACTTGATTCAAAAGAGAATCTTTAATTTTTTCACGATTTTTTTTATTGCCTTTGTAGGCAGACGAGCATACGGCCCACCTGATGGTGAGTGGTTACCGTCGCCCATGGACTTCAGCAATGCCAAGGGCAGAGCCAAGCCGCTGCCTGCCGCATGGTAGTGATTTTTTACTTCGAATACTTGTCACACACACACACACACACAAACACACACACACACACACACACACACAAACACACACACGCGCACACACACACACACACAAACACACACACACACACACACACACACAATCCCGATTCAACTGCAAGTCAAATTCAGTGTCTTAAATATAATCAATGTTATTATTTAACGGAGTTCATGTCATGATTTTTAGAAATTATGTATTTAGATATCGGAAACTCATTAAAAGTAAAAATTGTACCTACTAAGAACTCGTTGAGTATTATTTTGTTTGTTTTTGTTAACTTATTTAACGATAGAGTTCCGGGAATTCGTCCTGTCTTGAATTCTGGTTCTTTTTGTGTACTTTCCAAACACTTTTTAAATTTCGTTGAATTAGACAGCTTAACGAGCTTATGGACCGTCTGGTGTTAATTGAATATTGGAGCTCATACAAAAAACAACGTGAATTTATCAGAGGATAAAAATTTTAGATACAATTTTTTTAATTAATATCTCTGAGCAAGAGAGCGATTTCCTTAAATTTAATGTGGATATGGAACGTTTTTATTTAATTATAAGATCTATAACGTAGGCAGCTGAATCTATTATTGTATGAATGTGTAGATGTTGTAGAAATAGTTCTCCCAGATAGGCGACGGTAATACCGGTGAGCAGCTAAGTTGCTGCGTTCCTCTCTCAAGCACTTTTTTATACGAAATATGAGGATAAGCAGATCTTGTATTCGCGTCGAGGAAAACCGAGAAGGGAAATTCATTGCGCAATATTGTGAAGCACACATAAACTATTTAAATACATCTTTTTAGAAGTAGATCATAAACATAAGTAAGTGAGTATAATAATAATAATAATATTTAGACCTGGCCCACGAGACTACCGCCATGTGGCATGTTAATTCAACCATCATTGTTCCAATAGTTGTATCGGTACACGGTTTGATAGCGAAAAGTTTCGATCAACATCTTAAGAAACTTTCGTTATCCAGCTGGGTTGCAAGCCTAATATAGAAAGCAGTTATCCTCGATACTGCACGCATTGTGAGGAGGTTTCTCACTCTGGAGTCCTAACCACTGGTGGCTTGTGTCGTAGACACCGCCATCAGCGGCAATCTATTTGTATATTGTGTTTTTTTTTAAATTGTATTTTAATATCTCTTTTAAAAAATATTATGTAATTAATAAGATTTTAAATAAATATACATAAATAATTATAATAATATAATCTTTGTTTCCCATAAGTATAAGTACATATTACATTCTTAGATATAATAAGTTTTTTACATTTTGATCTATTTACAATTTTACAGTTTTTTATATTAGATTTTTTTTTTATTGTTGTTTGTTTGATTTGCCTACATCAAACTTTTGGTGACAAAGTGAGTATAACTACTGTTAAATCTGATGGTCTAACTAGAGATGAGTCAGATTTATTAGAACAGACCCGAGTATTAGGTATTTCACGAGATTAGGCTGCACCTAATCCCGTTTTGTCAATATATATAATCCACTTGTTCCACCTTATCTTCGTATTCTTAAAACATAAAATCGAATGCTCAGCATACGCTCCCACCTGTTCCTACGCTATCTCACTCACTTACAAGCTGCAACGTATCTCACAATCCCTAAATGCCTAATCCTAATCATTCAAATAATGATCCAACGATCACATTAATCAAATTCCAATAACGAACTCAGAACTTGAGATTAGGAATAGGCAGATTGAGATTGCTTGGTAAGTAAAGTATTGGTTGTGAATGAGATTAGGAAGATTATGTGGATTAGGTATATCTTAAGATTAGGAACAGGAGGATCTGATTTACCTAGTATCTGATTTACCTAGTACGACCCATCTCTGGGTCTAACCCAATTTTAATTTTCTAGTTTGAAGTCCTTTTCACAGTTACAACAAAGAGAAACTGACATTTGTCATAATCTTTTGAAATTAAACTCAAAAGTACCACACTTCGTAATCTTGAAAACGAGATGTAGCGCTTTACAACAGTTACTGTTCTAATCAACTTTTATGTGCGTTCTAGTTGAACAAAATACATTAAATTAAGAACTAGATCTTAAGATGTACGCTGAATATTTTGTTTAATAAAGATATTAAACAACCATCAAATAATATTCGTTGGACCCTAGTCCATTCCTAGTACTTGGAATTTCGTTGTCTCACAGCCCAAAAAATCATTTTTGCCTTATACGAATCTGGAACGAGTTTCTTCCCAGTATATCGCGAGGGTTTTTCTTCAAACGACGTCTAATTTTAGTCATTTTCGATCCGGCTTATCTGTGCATTGGCATTACCAAGCTATGGTAGTCACAACCACAAGATAATAAAAAAATCCTCGAAATCTTGTACTTACAAACTATCAAACTTCTTTATGAGATCAATGGTGTTTATTTTTCAGAAATTACCACTAAATAGCTTAGCTTTAAGATGCACGCATAATCAGCTGCCATAAATAAAAAAATGAAACACTTTTATTTTTAGACAAACGAAATGACATATGGATATACTTAAATAAGTACGTATAGATATTTAAACGGTCTTAGAAATAAAAGAGCCCGTTGTGCTCTCTTTGTGTAATGTTTTGCCTTGACTTTTTCACTATATTAGTGAACAATAAATCATATTCGCTATAATATATCGATTTCTGGAATTGAACTGCTATATTATCGGACACAATTCAATTTTTTTCTTGATTCAATTTTTATTTGACAATTGTCTTGGACCTTAAGATATTCCATTTTCGGCCATAAACTTGGACCCTGGAATAGTCGAAACGCGTTAATCATATTTTTTTAATTTGTCAATTCAAATATGACCTCAACAAATAAAATATTAAAACAACTAGACACAGAACTATTTTTACGTTTTAATCTCAGTCATCCGCCATCACGAAAACTGCGTAGCGTTTGAAAAGTCGGTTTTTATAATAACAGTAACAAATACGAGATTTAAAAAAATCAAGTAGAAGTTAATTTGTTACTTCTCTTTTATGAACAAAGCCTGAGAGCTTCATTCAATTCATATGTAGAGCTGTGAATATGAAGCTACGGTGTTCCAATGTCACGTCGTCGCTCTGTTTGTGAATGTGACAGGTAATCGCATTGTGAATTTCTAATGTAACATTTGTTTGTACATGCGTGGCTGTGCGCGTCGAGTGTGGCAGCCGGTGGCAGCCGACGCGATTGTGATTACTCCCTAAAGCTCAATTCTTGACATTCGCATGTTTAAATACATACATACATTTGCCATAATTACTCAAAATACATAGTAAGTACTCGTTAAGTATACTCGTACTACATAACATCTAAGTTTGGCTTGATTAAAAACTACTTTTCCGATTTATTCTGACGTTTATCGATTTCAGTTTTAGACAGAAAAATAATTTGATTATAAATCTCTTATGAAAACTGATTAAAACACTATTCATTTTCGTATCTTTTATTCTTTAGCTATAACATAGTGATTGAATAGGATCACTTAAAAATATGGTGTTGGAGAAATACGGTTTATTCCTGAAGTCGAAACGCCAGTAGTTAAAGCAGGCGGAATATTACACAGAATATGGACTTACTACTAAAGAGAGCACCAATATATTGACAATGTTAGTATTTAAGTATAAGAACATATAAGAATTACAACCAGTGTGAAATTTAAAAATATTAAGTAAACAATAATGAGCATGCTAATTATGTATTTTTTTTTCCTAAATAAAAAAAGGTAATAATAACAAATCAATGGAAAAAATGAATCAAAGTCTGGGGATGTGAATGATTTTGGTTGAATTCTGATTACAAGAGAAAAAATATTCGCTACGAGCGTTTTATTTACATCACATAAAAACTTTTCATTTTATTTCTAAATAAACTATACAATAAGGTTCATATCAGTTCGAAGTTCCCCATATGACAGCAAACAAACTCTCAAGAACTTGTACGAAACAACGAAGTAATATATTTTAGTTGCCCCAAAACAATCCTTTACATCGTGATACAAGTTTAAAACATTGTCTAAGTTTAAAGTTCTACAAAACTTTCTTTACATGCAAGTTTAAGGAACAAGACATTTGCAAGGATTTGCTGAGGTCAAAACATTTTATTTTTCTTCGTACAAATGAAAAAAATGGACTTTAAATGTTTTGAAATTGCTCCAGTTAGAGCTTTATAAATTATGATTACGATGGATTTATTTTGGAAAATTGCAACAAATAAATTCAAGAATTTTAAAAAGAAAAGCATTTTTAGATTAAAGGATAGTGGTAGTTTAAATTAAAAGTACAACGGAAGTCTGGGAGTTATTTAAATGTTTGCATTTCGATGACGTCACATTTTAAATTGCGTAATTGTGCTCCGGCGACCACTTAACCCTAGATGGGCCATAAACTCATTCACCCGCCTAAACAATATTAAAGCATTTCGATAAGTAAACAATAATAAAAATATAAATTCTCTGCCAATTATTATGCCCAAAAAATACTTCTCCGTGAAATCTATTTTTTTGTAATAACAAGCCAACTAACTACATTCATCAATTAGGCCCCCAAACTCCGCACATGCCACATATTTGAGCAAACGACATTGCCAATTACGCAAAGAGCAGGATCGCAAATCGTTCGGCGTGTAAGTAAATATTTTCCTGCGTGCTAAGAATATTGAATGGCTGCCATCGACGTAATACATTTAATCAGATTGCTCGAACGACGTTCAAATAAACGTCGACTTGCCGAGCTGTCAATATTTTACATTTACAAACTCAAGCACTTATATAAAATATATCAATGCTTATATAAAGAAACCGACTTCTGCAATACGAGAGGAATACGATGGCCATGTTATGTTCTGTGAGGCTGTCAATGTTTTACATTTAAAAACTCAAGCACGATCACAATTCAACGCATCTAAGCAGAAACTGTTTAACTTATAAGTTAATTGAGTTCTTGCCCTGAATGGCCATTCGAGAGCCGAAGAGATCAAAGAGAAGAAAGGCCAATCTTAATAGAACGTATTACTGAACAAGAAGTATTTTGAAGTCGTCGTGGCCTAAAAGATAAGACGCCATTGCATTCGTATCGAGCGATACGACCGTGCCGGTGTTCGAATCCCGCATTCAAATACCAATTTCTCAAATCAAATACGTATTTAATAAATGTAACCACTTCCACGGTTAAGGAATAACGTCGTGCATTAAACCAAACGCCCAATAATTATAATTTGTGAAGTTATTGGTAATTGTCCGTCTTGTGGACGTACATGGCATAAAAACTCAGAACGCTTATCTCAAGAGGGGTGGCGGCGTTGAAGCTAAGCAATTGTAAAAATGTGCAACTTCTAAGCTTAGTATTTCAACGGATGAACGTATCTACACATATCGAATGCTACTTCGCCTCAGCAGCAAACACGACAATTCACTTATCGTGTCACAGTGCCGATTAAACCCTTGACCAGGCTCAGGCACCAGCCAGCCATTGTAGTCCCTTTTAAACACGTCTTTACGAATCATCATGATCCACTTTCGATGCTTTTGGACGCTGCAAGCTAGTAGCAGCCAAACCACGTAAAGCTGGACCAATAATATCAACCAATAAATATATAACATTACCCTAAACATCACAACAAACTGATGAGGCGAATAAAATTCATTTCCAAAGCAATATCTTCGTCCAAATTTTCAAATAATGTCCATTACGCATCTTACAATTAATGCCTAAATATAAAATAGAAGAATTGAGTATTTTAAGAGCTGCTGGAGGTTTACTGTTACAAAAAATTATCAAAAAGGGTTCAAACGCTTTGTATCTTACAATTAGCGTTAACCTTCAAAAGTGGTATAATCATGTCAATCATATTTAATATTTAATTCTTAGATAATTTGATACCACTAATACAATTTATATGAATTACATGATCGGAAAGATCGTCTTCATTGACTTTGTTATCACTTATTTAAAAAGTTCCATAGTCAATTTTTGTATTTTCAAAAAAATTTAATCTTATAATACAGAATCTTGAATTAAGATACATTTATCAATTGTACCTACAAATATATTTAAACATTACTATTTTAATTATCTCAGAAAGACATGAATGATATCAAACAGCAAATTATAACGGGAACACAAAGGATGGGAGCGCATATCAGGGTCGAATGATATATGTGGCAAGAATGATTTGATGGCATCGTGAATCAAAGCAACTGTATCAAATATATCCGGTGGTGGATACTGCGAATACTAGATACTGCTCTTGCTAGGGCTAGTGTTACAAATGCTCTCAGATTAAGCTCGTGAGCTCGCCTACCTGCGCGGAGCTGGAATAGCCTTTTAAGCTAGGTAACTAGTGATAGGACCTCTTTTGAGTCCGCAAGAGTAGGTACCACCACCCTGCCTATTTCTGCCGTGAAGCAGTAATGCGTTTTTGTTTGGAGGGCGGGGCAACCGTTGTAACTGTACTAAGTAAGACCTTAGAACTTATGTCTCAAGGCGGGTGGCGCATTCACGTTGTAGATGTCTATGGGCTCCAGTAACCACTTAACACCAGGTGGGCTGTGAGCTCGTCCACCCACCTAAGCAACAAAATAAAATGTAGTGGGAAGGAATAAAAAAAAGTATCAAATAATATTATGAATTCTGGTCTTCTAGCGCTAAAGCGTAAAATTGCAAATTGCAGTTTTTTTGGGGCATTTCAAATTCTAATCTATTTTTTTTTTACTAGGGAAGATAAATCTGCTCATCTTGCTCAGTTTAAAGCGTTTTCATCGAGTACATAATGAGTATAAGTTAGTAATCCGATTGCGTCTCCGAGTAGGTAATTCCGAGATGCTGAATCCCTAATTCGCAATTTACTTGCGTTAAGATGTTGTAATACCTTCACTAATGTAAATTGTACGAGCTTAGATAAATCTTGGTGAGTTATATAATGCAACTAGTTGGATGTACTTCAGGATAAAATCGTTTTCGTATATTTGAAGTAGCGTATCGTATCAATTGAGACGGTTTGAATGTGTGGCTCTGGGAATCGTGCCATTCACAGAAATAACGAGAGAAAAAAATTGGCAGTGTTTATCACACGATAAATCAAATCAAATCATTTTTTTTTTTATTCAACTTAAATAAAAGTACATACTTGTTGAACGTCAAAAAGAACTACCGCCATTTCACAAAAACTAGCCTCCGTCCTGAGAATAACTGGCAAGAAACTCAGCGGGCATGTCTGTTTTTTTTTTTTTAATATTAGTTTTTTTTTAAATATTCATTTTTACAATGAGTATTATAATACTGTAAGTAGTAAGTAATATAGTGAGTAATATAATCCGAGCATTTCGTTACGTTATAACGTAACAATTATTGCAATATTGCAAACTAAAAAAAAACTAAAAAAAATAATTGTTACGTTATAACGTAACAATTATTGCAATATTGAAATGCTCGGATTATATTGCAATAATTGTTTGCAATATTGAAATGCTCGGATTATATTGCAATAATTGTTTGCAATATTGCAATAATTGTTACGTGCAATTATTGCAATATTGAAATGCTCGGAGCGACCAACTCATTCCCACTTTGTGCAATCTTCTAGTTAATCATTGACTTCATAGTAAGCTTTATTGCACAGATGTTCTTTAATAGTTTTCTTAAACCTATGTATATGTAGGTTCTGAACATCAATAACTAACATTGAAATTAAAATAATTGCCCTATTTGTTAAAAAAAACCCGTACTCTTGAATAAATATGATAATGCTAGTTTGAGATTCATAAGCATACTGTAGGATGCTGTGTGAGTTTGTTATTTAAAGTTTATGTTGCTTAAAAACGTTTATTGTTAAAATATTAAGTAAATCAATGAAATGTTAAAATTATGAATGCACCAGGGTGACACGGTTGTTGATCATGTACTAACGATTTGTGGAAATAAAGTTAACGCATCACGCGAATTATGCTGACAAGGTGTTGGGTAATATATCACCGAACCTTTTATGTAATTAATTAAAGTATTACTTAAAAGTGAGTTTTGAGTAAAAACGTAACAGAACAAAAGCGTGTTACTTCAATCATCATAATATGCGAATCCTCCTACTTAATTTAGTGGGACCAAACGAATTATCGAAATAAATAACAAAATTCCAAACGAAGGCCTCGTTAGTGTTGAATATTCACCTAGTTCGTTGAGAAAAACCTATTTACGTGACGCGGCATAATGAAGCCGAACTATGTTTGAATTTTTTTCAACATTTTACTTCACCTTTCCTGTAAATGCTTACTGAAATAGTATGATAGAAAAATATTACCTATGACTATGACACAATATTCGATTGTTTAACAAGCATTCCAATTGTTTTTAAAAAAAAAAATTCTAGTAGATAACTTTTTTGTTTTGGCCCCCTTTGGCCCCTGGTCTTGAGTGGCTATCGGACTTTACAATGAATAATTACGTAATTTATATTTTTTTGGATTGAATAGTATATGAATGTAACACAATAATTTTATTGCCTTATCGTGAAGGTCGTTGATGTAAAATTTGTAGGTAAGTATTCACTTAGAAAGAATGTTACGTGGCAGAGCATTTGAATCCAGACTGCAATCGCTTCGATTGGTATATTTACACCGGTTACCTTACTCTTTAGACAAACGAACAGTTCAATTTTGTTAACTAATCCTTCAAAATACAATCTTCATTAATTTAAATGTCCCTAATAATTGGAATTGTATACACGAAACCTATCCGCATTACGGCAATTATACGGTTTTATTATTAATAAACACATAAGAAAACGTTATTTCGCGATTCATATTTAAGCAGTTCTATAATTAAAGTAAACAGCCGCCAGAGAAACGTACGGTTTCATGCGAATAACACGATTTCTGTCCGCAGGACGCGCCTTTGAGTTTTCTTTACAAATACAAATTTGCTATTCATTTTTCTAAGTAAATACGATTACTGTTTGAAATCGGAATGTTGTGTCGTCCCCATTGTGCTCAACACACTTATATTTGGTATTGTCGTTATTAATTGACTACAATACCGTGGGCTTAAGTTGTATTCCCGAACGCGGTCGAGGAGTGAAACGCTATCTGGTTCAAGCGACATTTTTGCAACTATATATAGGATAACCATTTAAAGTATATATGTATTTTGGAGAAAATATCATAAGAAAAAAAACTTCTTCAACTACTTGAATGGAGTAAACTTAATTGAAAATTCAATTAAAAACATCGAACTGTTGATGCTCGTAATCTATCTTCTATCTCTATATATAAAAATGAATTGCTGTTCGTTAGTCTCGCTAAAACTCGAGAACGGCTGAACCGATTTGGCTAATTTTGGTTATGAATTATTTGTGGAAGTTCAGAGAAGGCTTAAAAGGTATATTAATGAAAATTTTCGGAATTAAATAAAAATAACACTTTGTGTTTCCTTTGATGTGTCCTCCGTCGGACGGATTCCTTTTGTTAGTTTTAAGTTTATTTTACACAAAAGCTTAGGTCTTTTATCTATAGATTGAGGCAGTACGAAGTCTGCCGGGTCAGCTATACCAAATAAAACTCACCTTTAATTACAAAAATAAATGTCGTGTATTAAGCATGATGTCGCTTATACCAATAGACTTTCACACCTCGTGATAATTTTTATTTAAGAGCAGAAATTTCCCGTAGTTTCACCCGCATTTGTAATTCGGAAAGAATAAACGCTTCGAGCTTTTCCCGAAGTAGAATTGCTTGTGTCACTATCGGGTTCATAACCTGCAGGTCGGTTGGTACGTAAAATCACCAACAAGTGAACACATTGTCGTATTTACTGTAGCAGATATACGCGGCATTGCCTGGGTCATGCCATTAAGCATGATAAAAAGTATTCTACATGTTAATAATATAGCTTTGTTCGAAATTTCATCCAAATCCATTCATTATTAATTTATTGGGTAACATACGCACAAACTTTAACATTCCGAATATATATAATACCTATATATATAATAATATAATAAGTATAGATGCTTGGTAATAAATATGTAGTAATTCTGATTTTGAGGAGCTTTTGAATTGTTTGGGCTTTTGAATTTAGAACGTTTGAAATATTATTTTACTGGTAATATATATACTAGTAATATAAATATTATGTTACTGGCGGTAGGACCTCTTGTGAGTTCGCGCGGGTAGGTACCACCACCCCGCCTATTTCTGCCGTGAAGCAGTAATGCGTTTCGGTTTGAAGGGTGGGGCAACCGTTGTAACTATACTGAGATCTTAGAACTTATATCTAAAGGTGGATGGTGCATTTACGTTGTAGATGTCTCCATTTCCCAGTGACCACTTAGCACCAGGTGGGCTTTGAGCTCGTCCACCTATCTAAGCAAAAAAAAACTTACTTGATATCTATTCTCCAGTACAATAATAAAAAATATTACTGTTTCTTATATCGAATCTCGATATAGAACCATACTGCATCAGTTCGGGAATGGGTACTTGTGTATTAAACTTAGAGATGCGCTTGTAACATATTAATCATATAAATAAAAGAAATGAGTAATCTTAGGTATCGTTCTAAATTATAAATTGCTTACGTATACAATGATTTGTTCAATTTAGAAACTAGGTTTCCTGTCGAACGCCTGTATGATGATATAAAAATGTCAATTACATTGTGAAAATTATTTCTCAAAGAAATTTTTATAGACGTATTAAGAGAAAAATACAAATAATACCTATTCTATATCATATATCAAATCCTAAGAACAAAACACATACGTCTTACGATAAATTGACCGTGAATTTTTATAGGTACTCCGACGCCTCATATGCCCCATCACACTATCGGTTGTAGCAAAAAGATATTTATTTAACGGAAAACAAACATAAACAAACCAATCATCACTAAGATAAGCCGATTGTTTTTATTTTGACTCAAATTCTTCAAATGCGATAACTTTTGCATTTTATTTGTGAAAACCAATTTTAAAGATTTTTATTACACTGAAAAACTGTACATGTTGTTTTGAAATGAATTCCTACCCTAAACCGAATGTATCTGGCTACTTCCCGGACCCTACTCGCCACTTTCTCTCAACTCATCCATAGTACAGTGCCGCATAACAGCAGTGTCTTTTCCGGAAATAACTGATTATGTGATATGAGTTCTAAGGTCTCAGTATAGTTACAACGGCTCCCCACCCTTCAAACCGAAACGCATTACTGCTTCACGGCAGAAATAGGCAGGGCAGTGGTACCTACCCGCGCGGACTCACAAGAGGTCCTACCACCAGCAATTACGCAAATTATAATTTTGCGGGTTCGATTTTTATTACACGATTTTTACAATTAATATACAATTTTTTCGATTATAACAAATAATTTTTTTGTCCCAAATTTATATCTGTCTCACCTCTAATTCTTCATTATTTTATTGGTAGAAGAGCGTATTTTAAACCAACCGTCCTACCTATAACTGCTGCAACGCATTCATGGGCTCTATTCTGAAGTGAAGATAATCCACTATACAATCTTGAGCCTCCCAGCTTGTGTGTTACGATAAGTTTGTGATGGATGGATCTGTTATACGCTAATCACTTAGTCAGATGCATCGTGGCATGGTCTCTTCTAAGAAAATTGTTAAAAGAGAGTAAAAGGTAAAGAGAACGAGTAGGAAAGAAAGAAGAAAGCAAGAAAGAAAGAGAGTAAAGAGAAAAGTAAACAACTAACCATAATTGGTAAGCCTATATCGGTCGCTCGCTATAAAAATGGGCACAGGATGAATCGAACTGAATTTATCACTCAATAATTAAAACCAGTTTTATGGTTTGATCTCGAGTTTACATTATCATTATTTTCCGATATTTCGAATAATTTACAGTTTTCGTGGTCACGGTACACGTTATTCGTAATAATTGAATATTTTTTTTGCTAACTGTATATTTTCTGTAACTGTATGTTAAAAACTATTATGTTAAACATATTTTATACGGAAATACAAGCGTATATGTTTCGAAAAAAATGGTTCTATTATTTTCTAATTTTTCACTGCAGCAACAAGTGCACATATGTATGTATGTAATTATATATATATATATTCGTACAGGCATAAAAATATGTATGTTCTTAAGATAAAAAGTAAGTTGAATGACTCATATTAGTTAATATTTGAAACGTCGTATCAAGAACGGTACCAGGTACGGTTTTTTGAATTACCTGGTACAAAACATCCAAAGTATCGACAAGAAATGTATAGCAAAACCTCAATGTATGGAATAATATTTTAAATGTCGTCTTCTACAAAACACGCTTTAATGTTTACAGTAAAGCAATTAAAATACAATGTAACTTCGAATGATTGCTAAGACTAGACTAAACAGAAAATAAAATGTATCAAGAAACGCTGAATATTTAAGATAAATCATATTTTGTTTTTGCAATTTCCAATTGTAAGTGACATAATTCGTAACGTTGGTTTTCGTATTGTATTTTTCCAAATATTTTATTATTCGAAATACAATGTGACTTATATGACCCATATAAATCGAAACTGGAATTTATTCATCATAAAATCAGTCAAAGTTCCATTACCTTAAATATATTTATTTATAACATTTGTAGGTGAACCCCATATGGAATTTCAAAAAGAAAATGATTTTCTTTCTCAATCCATCAAGGACTATTCTAATAATACTAATAATATTCACTGGTCACTTGAAGATCAGGATTCAGCTCTGCGGTCAGTGTCTATGTCAGAAACGTTTTGTATTTAGGGTCTGGGTGTATCAGTTTAAGGTAAATGAATAGGTTTCTCTCTTCTTCTTTGCACGACTTGCCAATGAAGATGACAAAATTATTTCCACAGATAAAGACCTCTGAATATGGCACTGAGATCACTTCATTAATTATGTTAACGCTTTTGGTACAAGTGGATCGTAGACCTCAAATAGTAACAAGCAGATATTAACTAAACGGGGAAAACATACGTCAAACTTGAGCCTTCCTTGATTTTTAGCAGGATGATGAAATAAAAAAAAGCTGTAATACCTAGTCACTAAATTACACCAAATATACAAACAGCTTGACGAAAGCCCGTAAAACTATTTCAAATAAATAAATTAAAACTATTAAAGAAACGGTAATGCTGCGATATTCCTTTAAATTCATCTTTTTTATTCAAAATCGTTCATATCAAGTAAATTACACAAAGATTTATTTACATAAGTGGGCGCGTGCTCGGGACTTGTACAAATATCTAGAGGTTCATATAATCTTTACATTGGTTTAGATGAGTAAACATGTGATGCGTAATGTTAAATGTATTATTTATTGCAGAGTACAATGCACCGGTTCAAAGGTAGTGTTTTACTGACGAAAATATTTCTCGTTTCTTTAAATAAGACATTACAATAATTGGCTTTCCCAAAAGTTTAACAGCCCCGTCAGTTTGAAGGTATAAAATGAAATGAATAAATTCAACCTGTTATGCTGACTGTATCTACAGGGACTATGATTAAGAGAAAATTATATTCCATGGAACTACCCTAAAGATTGTAGTAGTACTAAATTAATCTAAGAAAATATTTATTTTCACGTGAAACTTCAAACTTCACTCACCACTCTGGGACAAGTTGTGTCGTACAGTCTGTCGTACAATAATTCTCTGGACTCGTGGTTCTTCAGCACTTTGGGTCTTGTAACTTTACGAGCCGGCTTCTTGACTTCAACTTTATCCGCTTCAGCAGCCTTAACAGCTTGATGTTGCCCATGGGCTCCATTAATGAACTGTAGATCCACTGGGCACGTTTTGTTTACATTAGATTCAACCATCAGTTCGTTAATAAGACCCCCATTATGCGTCGCGGTAATAACTTCGAGGGAGTCGGTCAATATTGTTTCAGAGTTTTGAATGACACCGGGAGCCATTGTTACGCTAATGCGGGTGTAGTGAGACTTCTGGTACTTCGGTACAACGAGTAAGAGATATAAAACAGCAGGCGTACGCCTGCTCGCGAGCGCACTAATCAAGCATAGGTGTCGTTCGTGTATTTATAACAGTTTTATCTTAAGAGACGAACTCGGCTCGTGTCACCGTTTTATTATTTGTAAACATTTAGTTCTCGCTGCGGTTGACGAGTTAAGCTTTAGCTAACAGATATTAGAAGTGTACATGTGACCACCATATACCATATACATTTGAACTTTTATATGTTTTGCCTTGCTGTTTCAAAAGATGGATTGTTGATATTACGATTTTTACCTAAACTAAGCTACCCTACGACTAAAACTGATTCTTTGAAATATGACACAGGTGTTACAACTATATTCAATAATACTGTAGTTGAAAAGAATCCTGAAGAATGTTTCATCACTATTTCAGCTTAATATTTAATGAGATCCTCCAAGTCCATATTAAACGATAACCCATTCACTTTAAGTTAGCCTTTTTCCGCTTCTCGCAATAGCTCTAAAACCAAACGGCTACACTAAATAATGGGGCTGGGGCTACCCGAAGGATAACTGGGTTGTCTGGAACCTAGCAAACTTAATCAGAAGATATTAGGAGACGTAGGAAAAGCGGAAGTCAATGAAAGCTCGCGTCAGTGATAAGCAGTCAAGTAAAGTTCAATCAACATTTTGAACACCTATGTTTATGATGTCAATACTAATTCTGACAAAAATGTTCGAAGCGCGAGTTGTCACAGAATCTGTATAATAAAGCACGAAAAATAGTATGCTTAAAACAATACATCCAATGGTTCATCCTGGCAGAGATTGGATCGGCATAGGTTATGATATTTACTCGCAAATATGTTTAGCCGGATAATAGTTTGCCCGCCTTAGAAACAATATTCTTTTAGTATTTTACAATTGTAAGGTTTGTTGTAAAATAATTAATTTTGTTAATGTTAAGGCAATTTTCGGATCGCCAAATAGCAACACTGTTGGTGGGAGCAATTACAGTAGTGGGGACGTGACATAATAAAAAAGGCGGTAGTTTGAAAAAACGGGACAGAAATCAGTGTATTCGGTAGTGAGCAGATGTCTAAAGATTGTAAAAGTAGAGTTACAAATAAAGCAATACGGAATTAAGTAAACTATTGCAATCTGTGTATTATTTCCTGACCGTTGGAAGTGGAGTCTTACACAATGCATTAAAGTATATTAGAAAGGACTTAAAGGCGATGATATTAATAATAAAAACCGTTGACAAATCAAATACGATGATCTCGCCCCAAGCTAGGATTCCCTGTTCTATGGGTACCACAGATGTACATGCTTATGTGGGCGTTAAATATATACAAGTATGTATAGATATTGAACATTCAGGTAAATAGCAAAGTAACCTGTTCATCACGCGAATGTTTGCCCGATGTAGGATTCGAAACTTAGCCTAGCCTTGGTCCAGCAAATAAAAAAACCGGTGTAGGGCGTCTTGTGCCACACGGGTACTAGATATGACTACCCTGCTTATTTCTGCGGTGAAGCAAAAACGCGTTTCGGTGTGAAGAGACGGGAATTTGTTGTACTGTAAAATTAAGACTAAGAAATCATATCTCAAGATAGATGGCGGCATTTACGTTGTTGATGTCTATGGACTCCGGCAGCCGTTTAACACTAGGTGAGCCGTGAACTCGTCTACTCATCAAAGCAAAAAAAGCAGTTAATGATTCTAAGTACTCCTCATGGAGTCAGTAAAATAAATGAAGATTAGCTTAAAAATTTTAATAATTTTACTTTTTTTAATTTATTGTTTAAATTCCCTAAGTCTGGATGCAGTGCGTCGTGTAATTGACATCATAGGCAAATAACAACTAACATCATTTAGTCAATGATTATTCAGACGTTATCTACTCTCCAAACATGGCAGTTGGATTTAGTCATGTGCCACAACTAACAATATTTGAATAGAGTCATGCATTTTCTTTGCCCCCGAACGTGAAATTGGTTTATTTAATTACGTTCTATTTATGATGTGCCGTTGATGAGAACGTTACAGTTCAAGAGCAGTGCGGCGGTGTCCATCGCTTTCCGTCATTTGTAAATCTAAATCTTGTAACTAAGGCAATAAAGACGAATTCTCAATGTAAATTTTATGCATATTTTTGAACAACTATGTCTTGTATGTAGAAGTTAATGAACTGCAAGTCAATATTAAGAACAAAGTATTTTTCTAAAATAAACCACTATACAAATACAAATAATATACCTTTTTTTTCTTTGTGAAAATACACATATGGCGATGCCTATCACACCACCGAAGGCTCCCCGAATCCTGATCACGCAGGACCCAGTCACCGTCGACGCCCTAGACACGTCCTTACGGATCCATCAGATCCAAAAACCTTTGCATTAGACGTATTCAGCTCTAACACTAGGAGCAGGCTTAGGGACCCCGGTAGCCGTACGGTTGCACGTCGAACTCGACAAAGAGTTCGACGTGCAACCTAACCCATGAATCAGCTCGCTGAGTTTCTCGCCAGACCTTCTCAGCGGGTCGCAATTCCGATCCGATGGTACGTAGATTTATGCGCGAAGCAGCTGCTCTTGAGTTGTTAGGTCTCCTTCGGAGGCGCTCGGGCAGCTGTTAGCAAATCCCACTCCTCCTGTCTGAACCTTTGCTCGCCCGCCTATTCTGGTGAAACTGGAAACGCCTCCGAGCCACCAGTAATCCTTCAATACTAAAAAAAAATCACCGAAGGTGAAATTTGACAGATGTCTAAATCTCGCTTACAACATTTTCAAGATAAGTTTTTTCATGATGTAAGCACATTACATAAACAAGTTCCGAACAATAACTTTAGGACCGTAACAAGTGTCCCTGAATTACTTGTACTGGTAGATGAGCTCATGGGTTCAGCCTGTGAGAATTGCTAACTCTAGCCCTAGCAAGAGCAGTGCTTCGCTGAATCTACTACCGGATCGGAATCGCGACCCACTGAGAAGATCTAGCGAGAAGCTCAGTGGGCTTTATGCGTTCCAATTTGAAGAGTGGAATAGCTGCTACAATACACAACCGAGACCTTGAACCTTATGTTTGTATGTATTGAACCTTATGTCTCGAATTGGGCGAAAGCATTCACGTTGTCATTGTCTATTAGTTCCGATAACTACTTAATACCAGTCGAGCCGTAAGCCGTAAGAATACGTATTACTGGCGCTCATATTAAATCGAAAATTACCGTTGATTATGCATTAAAATAGAGATACCTAAAAGCTATTGAAATAATAATTATTTCAAAATACGAACAAATAAGTATCACATAAAAAAAAAACAATTCATTACCAATTAATTTTAAGATTACCATTTATTCGTTTGTTTATAGCAATTTAAATAATAGAAGCACAAAATTGTTTCAGAAACTAAAGATTTAATCTAGAAACATACATAAAACACAGTTTTCTATATTACATATAGATTACACAAGTTTTATCAACAAAACAAAGCTTATATTACAAAGTTACATACACGCTAACAACAGTAATACAAATTGTGAGGCCCACAAAAAGTAGCAATTATACAGGACTAGACCCACCGTGGCTTTGTTCTGTTTTTCCATTTCATTAAGTTTTATACAGTGTAGAAGTTTGAAAATTTTAATTAGAAAACATTCACTAAAAAAAAATTTACTTAATATCTTGAAAAAAAAATACCACCAAAATAATCCATCCGTGTTAGAATTCAGTATAGATATTCTGTGTAATTTAATAAAACCATTTTTTTGGGGTACGGGCATAACATCACAAAGGTGTCCATGCCTATGAGATACGCGGTGTGCAGATGTTGGGAGCAGACCGCAAGCCCAAGGATAATTGAATGAAACCATGCCTTAATTGAGAATTCCGTCAGTCAGGAGAGGCTTGACAGACTGTCACGTCAATATTACAGAGCCAATAACTCGTAACTTTTTAAAAACAATGTTCAATTTCAATGTGGCAATGGGCTAGCCATATTAGCCGGATAATCGATAGCCGTTGGGGTGGGTTGGGGTTAAACCTTCAATCATAAAAAGAGCCGTTGAGGTAAACGTGTTCTTGAGTATACTGACTACTTGACTGTATGATAACTTTCACTTTCAATTGAGAAATTAAAAACAGACGTCCCTTCGTATTTATCTGAGGATGTGACGGACTGTTCCGAGTACTGATAAAACGTGATGTTAGATCGAATGAAGATGAAGATTAAATCTGGACTAATTCCGTCGTGAGGTCTTCGTACATTTCGATTCAAAGGTTAAAAGTAACCTATGGACTTAAATATAACATCTATGAGCGATGAAAAGCGAATGTAACAAATGCCATAATTGTATAATCATCGGTTAATCTATGTTAATAAAACGAATAAATGACAATTCACAAAATTTAACAGTAAACCAAAAATCCGAGGATTTTTCTACTAACCATAAGCCACTTCTAAAAATAATTCTGGATCTTCACTTTGATCTCTAATCATATAACCAAGAGTCGTTACCGCAAAGTTTAGTCACAAAATGTAATAAAGTACAGATTACGCTCCGAAATATCTGATGTTCACCAAAGAAATTGTCCTAAAAGGCGTTATAACAAACTTTACCTAATTCATATTCTATACCATCATCCGAAACTCCTCAATCTTTCGATATACTTAATTTTACAGGATTAATTCCTTTCCTAAAAGCATCGACAATGTTTTGTGAATCTTTGAAATTTCTCTCTTCCGTGATGAAAGCCATACTCCTAAAATAATGATAATTTAGTCTATGATCCTTAATAAGTGATGAGTACAAAGTTTCTGTCACTGAATGTTAACGAAACAAGTCTGTTGGGATGTCGGTGTAATATTATTAACTTATTTCATCAGCTACGAGTTATGACTTAATTGCAAAATTAATTGAAAGTATTAGATACAGAGATCAAAGATAAACATGATGTAACTGAATAAGTAAACTGTATTTGCAAATAATGTCATGAAATTTTCGGAGAATAATTCCCATTTAGGCTTTAAACTTTTAAGTGTGCTTAAGGAGTAATAATTAAGGAGACAGTTATATTATATACAAATTAAATAAAAGACTACCTCATTTACTCAAGACATGAAAGTGAAAATCTCTAACACTATTTTTCCGAAAAAAAAAAACTATCACCTTATTTCTTCTTTATTGCTAATGTATCAAAAAAGGTACAATTAAAATGGGCTATACGAGAACCTAACTGAAACTTAAGTTACCCTACAGCAGGCCAAAGTTAGAAGAACGTAAGTTTTTTTGAATAGCATGTGGCATAAATAAGCAGAGTGGTGGTACTTCAGAGTGTGAGGTCACATGATGCTCTATTTTTTTCTATTCTATTCTATCAGCCCAAAGACGTCTAGTGCTGATGCCTACCACCAGTATTTATGTAAATAATATTTTAGCGAATTTGATTTTTTGGTACACTTACCAGGTGTTAAGTGGTTACCGGAGTTCATAGACATCAATTCACTGCATCACGATAGAAATCGGCAGAAGAATGGTATTTAACCGTTCAAGCTAACAAGACAGTTACCGGTGGCAGTGGCCACCACCGATCACACAAATTATAATTTTCCTTGATTATTTCGTTTGATTTTTATTACACAATACTAATTCTTCATAGTGGAAGTCATTCGTGAAAAAGTGTTAAGTATGAATATCACTCAAAAAAATTGGTACCTGTCATTGGTAATTGTAATTGTAAAAATTGGGATTCGAACACTGGCACAGTCGCATTTCGCGATACGAATGCACCGGCCGTCTCATCCTTCAGGCTACCACAACTTCAAATCGCATAGAGTATTTATGGAAACTAGTGGTCCCTCTGTAGTCTAAATTCGACTATAATTAATTGAAATTATACATAACTTTGAACATTATTAAGGTTCTATTGTCAAAGACTATCATACATCTATAATCATAGATTTCGCCTAGACTACAATATAGTAAAAATAATTATTGAATTAATGTATTATTAATACATATTTTTTTTAAATATTAGCAATCTGAACTCCTTCTGTATATTCTCTATAAGTCTGAGAAATTTCATAAAATTCGTAAAAAAGGGTACAAAGTTTTTGCTTCACGTATTAACATATAGATTCTAAGATGATGATAAACCATCAAGAGGTTTAATTAATTATTCGTTCCATAATTAATTTAAAATTAAAATGTTATAAATCTTAAGTCAACTTGCCACAGATTACGTCGAAACAAATGCGTAATTACAAAAATAACAAGTTCATAAAGTGGATGATCCGTGCTCACACGGGCTGAGTGATATCACGTCAAAGCCTTCGTCCGTCCATTGGGTATTAATAAAAAAGTTAATCGTGCGTGCAAAGCCGCTGCGAACCGGACAGCGCCCAATGTACGAGAAATCGTGAACAGCTTTATTAAAAAAAAAATTGAAAACAGTTTAATATCAAAGAAAAATAATAACAACGTTATTTATTTATCTTCAAATTTTGTAGGGTTTTCGTGGCTCATAAACATGAGTTAATAATGGTTTAATTTCTCTGCTACTTAGAGATATTTTTAGAGGAAATATCATCCAACACATGGGTTGCTCTCACTGGTATCGCATTGGGACAAAACAAAATAAAACCAGACCTAATCTATATCCCTTATCCATCCCAGTATGCAGATCCAGTTTTTTTTTATTTGCAAAGAAACGTTGACCTCAAAAATATCAAACTATAAAGGACTCCGTTAAAAAAAGTAACTGTCATGAAACAACAGAAACTATAAGTATAATAAACAGGAGCTGCACATTATGTTACATTGCTTTAAATACTTTTCTTTTCTATTTAAGTAAAAAAAATTTTTTGTTTGTTTTATAATATTAAGATACTGTTCAACAAAAAATAAATCAAATAAAAAGGAAATTTTCAATTTAATACACACATCAATTACTAGTTTCAGTAGCTTAACTAATGAGCGCCTATAGTGTAAAATGCGCTTGTATTATTGAAATATCCGAAATGTAATCAGTGAATGTGAAACTTATAAATTGAAACCGTTTAGGTAAATTATAATTCATAATCATCGTTAATATGTCACCATATTTTTTTTTATTGCTTACATGTGTGGTCGAGCTCACAGCCCACCTGGTGTTAAGTGGTTACTGGAGCCCATAGACATCCACAACGTAAATGCGCCACCCACCTTGAGATATAAGTTCTAAGGTCTCAAGTAAGTTACAACAATTATACGTATATTATAATTACGTAGCTGTAACAAAATATACGTTGAGTTTCATCCAACAATTCTTACTCAATTACACATAACATGACGTCCGAATAATTTTTATTTTTTTTATGGCATAGATTGACAAGCTCACAGCCCGCCTGGTGTTAAGTAATTACCGGAGCCCATAGACATCTACAATGTAACTGCCGCCACCCACCTTGAGATATGAGTTCTAAGATCATACTGTAGTTACAATTCACAATAGTAATAGGCGGGGTGGTGGTACCTACCCGTGCGGACTCACAAGAGGTCCTACCACCAGTAAAAATTAGTCTTACCACCATACGTCCTACAGGTCCTACCACCAGCATAGTGATAACTCAAATTCAGACACAAACTGCGCTTGCCTAATGTCTACATGAATGTTTCTCGAATTCAGTCACTAACAATCGGACCGTAGGAGTTAGACTAAAGGCTATAAGTCGTGGACTATGATACACGCTTGTGAAAGAGGACAATCCCACACTGGTATTCCTATGATGAAAGTTAGTAGTTAGACAGGCTACGGCCCCCAACGCCTATGAAATAGTCCAGCGATTCAGTAGTCCAGCATCTTTCTAACTCAAAAAAAAGCTCAGTAAAATACACCGATAAACTACAAAATTTTCAAAAAGCTTTTTCTCAAACACCCTGCTTTAACGATTCATTACATTAGTGACTTTATTTCACAAAGCCCCTTTTGAGTAATTTTATTTTGTCGAATAAAATTTAAAGTCAATAACATTTCCCATTCACGAAATTATGAATGGGAAGACAAACACCGCAAATATAATATTATGAACGTTTACAAAACGAAATGAAAAATGACAAAAACGTCCCTTCTCAAGTTTGATTTGGCGACATCAAAGATGTTTTCATTAGGCTTTTTTTTTTCGACATTCCGCGAAAGAGATTTTTTTTTTATTAAGTTTTGCTTCGTTGACTAATCTTAGATTAATTTATTTGGTGATCCAACAAGTCATCGTAGATCCTGTTGTATGATTACATTAGTTTATTGCTTGGTCACATGGTTTTTCCAAAATTGATTATTTCCCTGCAATCACATAGTAAATAGCGGCAACCACCATGAACCAGAGGTCTATGTGGTGCTGACGGGCCTCAGGAATAGCGTCACATAACAATGCCACTAGTAAAAAAGATAGAGATAGAAAAGCAAATACTTGGCAAGAGATAACAGGTATTTCTCGGAATTGTTTAAATTGTGAAAAATTAAATACAAAACAATTGAGGGTAGTACTTAATAGAGTCAAATCGCTAAAAAATCTCGTATTTAACGAAATCAAGACACTGTTACACCGGCAAGAGCAACGCCATCTACCGTCGAATAGCACATACTAGAAAACAGAAAGAACTAGTAAAATCGAGAACGCTCGAGAAGTACAACGCCATCTATTATCAAATAGCGGAAATACATATCGAAACTACTCGACTTGTCAGGAATGTTCTCGATAATTCTAGGGATGTCGTGTCGACTATAAAAGCGTTGCAAAGATGACACAGAGGCAGTTAGTAATCGGAACTACTCGAAGCGAAACAGCGAACGGATTACCTGAAGCGAAGCGGAAGAAGTGAATAGAGAATTTTAAAATGTTCGTCAAGTGTTATAAGTAAAATAGAGTTTTAATTTGTACTTTGGTGGAACTTTTATTTATTCCGAACCCCAGCGCGTAACAATCCTTTTGATTTAATGAAACCCACCAGCTTATTACATTTTACAACAAAGTTAAAGTTTGTCGCCAGGTTTATCTGTGTTAATAAAATAGAATGCAATAACTTGCTCTTGACACGAATAATTCTAAGAAAATTGTGTATACACGTACATACTCGTATGTAATATATGTATGTAGATAGCGACAACTTTTTGAATAACATCGTGCCTTAATTTGTTGGCTTTTATTTAATTGAATGATTTTTTTTCTTTCTGTAGTACTTCAATAAAAGCTGCCTTAAAAAATATTTTACGGTGAATTTTTTATAGCGAATGCGTGCCGAAAGCTTGTACTCAGACTTCCGGTACGGAAAAGTCGTATATTGAAAATCAAAAGCTCGAAATGAACAAACTTAACCCATAGCTAATTGGTGGTATTGTTAACCGGCTCTGGTACAGCCGTTCTGTATACCGCAGCAGCAGAAACGTGTTGCAGTTTAAAGGTTGGACTTTGCAGTTTGGACTACGCCTAGTATTTCCCCAGGTCGGCGGCAGCGTTCACGATGCTATGTATATATACGCCGCGGTAATGACTGAAGTTTGTCTGAGCCCCGATGGACATCTAGTGTAATGAAAGGTTCGAAGGGTGGGATAGCAGTTGTAACTATACTGAGACCTTAGAACTTATATCTCGAGGTGGGTGGCGCGTTTACGTTGCAGATGTCTATGGGCTCCAGTAATCACTTAACACCAGCTGGGCTGTGAGCTCGTCCATCCATCTAAGCAATAAAAAATAAATAAATAAATAATGAAATAAAGAAAAAAACATTGTTCGTAAAACAGAAGATAGTCGCTGGGGCCAATAGATTCATGAGTGACGTACCTGCGTCACTATTGTACGTACCGTACGTGACGTACCTACGTCACTCATGAAGCCTACTGAAAGACGCAGTTTGAACAAGCCTCTTACAAGATATACCTTGAGCTGATAAGAATAACTAGAATCCATCAAATGAAGGAGGAGTGCGAAATTAACGTCATGATATCAATGGGTAATAGAATAGAAACGCACTTAGCTGTTCGGCTATCTGCTTCTCTACCTATGAAACAAAGACGAATCTATTGATAATTCAACAATTAATTGAAACAATTTAAATGGGTACAACATAAACCAAACATTAACCAACGATAAATAATGTTATTCAAATCAAACTCGAATCTCAAAACCGCACTAAAGGTACAAATTAACAACGTATCGCCATTTCTACGCGTTAATAAGCCACTGGTTTGCCACATCGTAATTAATATCCGACCCGAACAAGGGTCACGATATAAATATTCACCCCTCGATGGATTCGGGATCATATCGAGAATGTTCGATACTAATTGCAAACATAGCTCCGAGAGTTTTGAGACAATTTGTTTTACAACTGTAATATTTTGTTGTAGTGTTTTATATTACAGTATCTGTGTAGATGTATTCTCGAGCCATCTGGTATTAAAGAGGTATCCAGTAATTATCACTATTCGATTTATGTTCTAATGTGAAGCGAAAAAGGCTTTTGCTTGTTGGACAACAAAAGTGGCGGATGAAAGGCGATGGCATGCAGCAGAGATGCGAATGTTGCGATGGATGTGTGGAGTAACGAGAATGGATAGAATACGGAATGAATATGTTAGAGGAAGTCTGAAAGTGGCACCTGTGACAGAAAAGCTGAGGAGTGCGCGTTTGGGATGGTATGGACATGTGTTGAGACGAAATGAAAATGGGGTTGGTAAGAGAGTGTTAACTATAAATGTGGAAGGATATAGAGGAAGAGATAGACCTAAGCAGAAATGGATAGATTGTGTGAAAGACGATATGGGTAAGAGGGGAGTGAGCAAAGAAATGGTATATGATAGAAGGGTATGGAAGGAGAAAACATGTTGCGCCGACCCCAGGTGACTGGGAGAAGGGCAGGATAATGATGAATGATGATGTGAAGCGAAAAAGGCGTTTTCGATTTCTCCATGTCTCATAATGGCTCAAGATGGCATTCACTGTCTGTCTGGTTTAGGTTACAAGATAATTCATTTTTTTTATATTATTCAAGAAAAATGTGTTTTCTCGTTTTCCATTAATTTCTCACAAATTGTTATCTTGTCACATGATAATTACAGTGATTAATGTAAATATGGTTGACTCTAAAATCAACAGAAATATAGATAATGTCCTTATTTGGAGTTTCACAATTGTTTTGTCAATGCGATAAACTATATTATTGTGATTTGCCGCGACACCAGTTGATAATATTTTTATTACTGTTTAAAATTTTAAAAATGTTTTCTATTTATTTACTATTTCGAAGAAAAAAAATACAAGCCGTCAAGACTGCTCAATGTTTATTTAACAATTTGACTTATAAGAAAATAAGCGATATGACAATTCAGAGAAAGCATCGAACACCAAATATCTGTAGGAAGAAATCCAATAATATAGTTTGCGTAATTACTGGTGGTAGGACCTCTTATGAGTCCGCACGCACCACCCTGCCTATTTCTGCCGTGAAGCAGTTATGCATTTCGGTTTGAAGGGTGGGGCAGCTGTTGTAACTATACTGAGACCTTAGAGCCTACATCTCAAGGTGGGTGGCGCTTTTACGTTGTAGATGTCTATGGGTTCCGGTAACCACTTAACACCAAGTGGGCTGTGAGCTCGTCCAACCATCTAAGCAATAAAAAAATATAAAAAACCAGTAATCAATACCAAAATTGATAATAATGATATTTTAATATCTCAGGGTCAATAAACTGTATATTATGTTATCTAATCTAATATTGGATCGATTATACATAATCAACATTTCATTTTCGAACACAATATTCAATTATTTCATGCCGAACGCAACCTGAAACTTATTGACTTTGCATCTAAAAAAGCAAGAACGTTGACGCGATATAGGCTGTCAATCGCTGTCGTATTTACGTATGAATATTTCATGAGTAAAATTTTTAACGTCCCTCGTGAAACTGTATTCGTGTATCCTTAACAGAGATTTCAGACCTCTTCCACTATCCTGATTTATTTTGTTTAAAATTTAATTCTTGATATAGTCTTTTTAATCACGGACATTTCACCTTAGTACAGTGCCGGATTAACCATGTAGCAAGAGTAGCAATTGCTACGGGCCCTGCGCGAACGGGGGCCCCGCATATTTAAACCCACTCATCTCAGCCCGAACTTAATTTTTTGAGTTTTGCGCCTATAGTAATTTACTAAATACCCACAAAATTGTAACCTATAGATGGCAAATAAACGTATCTATAGACTATTGATTTGTTTTTTTACCACCTTATACTTAAGAACCCATAATAGATCAAGGGCTCTTTGAAATGATTTGCTACGGGCCCCGCGCTTGCTTAATCCGGCACTGCCTTAGTAACTGAAGGAATATTAATTATAGGTGAATGAAAATATTCTCGTCAGGATTTAAAAAAAAAATTCAATTACACAAACGTAAATTTTAAAATACGAACAACGACAAAGCTCTTATTTTTTAACAAAAAAAACGACTAACAGACTTGACTAATGACTAAATAACGTTTAGAAATAAAACTTAATTAATAACGAACATACGGTTTGACAATAATTATCCATGCTGTAGACGTAATTTTCATTATAGCGCCATAAAAAAATTTGGGGTATTTCTATTAAAAAATTGTCGTATCTCTTAAATAAAAAGGCAGAGAGGAATTCACATTTTTGTAAACCTAATGTAAGTAATCCAAAAGTTATTAAAAATTATATTGGACTGCAAATTCTTGCTCATTTTAATTTCTTTATGTATGTCAATCCATATCCAAATTATTTGTATTTTATCATGCATGACCAAACAGTTATACTTTGTGTTTGAAATTTCGGATTAAGGACTAAATAAAATTAGCACAAGTTTGATCCGATAATCTCCTTTTAATAGTTTATGTCTAAGACTCGTTTTAACTGCAAAGGAATATTATGTTCAAAGATTCTTCACGCAGTCACACGGTTCACAATCTTATTTTTTTTTATGTAATAATGAGTTATACGTAGGTATTATCTTCTCATTTTTTAAAACGGTAATCTGTTGGACGTACCTCATCTAGTAGGATGTTCGAATCAGCCAAAATGATCAACTAAACTAGGGATATTTTAAGATTGAATGAAAGACAAAATAACACTTGCTATTCGTTCTATTTAAGCTGTTTTAATTCTACCATGCGCTAAATTGCAAATTTATAGTGTATTTAAGAAGCTATCATAATCATATCATCAATCATAGTACATATTTTGCGTATCTAGAACAGTACTTTGTTTACGAAAAAAATACAAAGTAAAAATTTGTCTTCTAAAGTTATATTACTATCGTTTTCAAAGTTTACAATACGCATTATGTAGCTTAGAGCGGAAGGGATCAGAAAATCGACCCCATTTACATTCTAATTTCGGCCCACTTCTTATACAACTAAGACCCTAACGTCATGACTGTAAATATTCGAAAAGGTCTTCATCTAATTTTTTACTAAGCTTGTTTCACAAGTAGCTGAGGGAGTGTCTTAGCGGGTCATCTTCTTAATCCACGTTATCTTGTCAACCATAATCTTACTGTTTCCCGTTATAATATTACTTTGTTTTTCCAAAAGCTGCACCCCACGGAAAAGAACAAAGTCCGGAAAACACGTCGTCGAGCCTTTTATGAATATTTTCAAAGTTTTCACGATTTGTAGATTTGATAAACTTAAACATCTAACGACTATGATGCCATTGTTTGTAATTAGTACTCAATACTCAAGACAGCGTATGTTGTAATAAGATTAAATGCACTATCAAACTTATAAAATGTTCCAAATCACTATAACTGTAAATTACGAAGTCGTCATGGCCTAAAGGATAAGACGCCTTGTGCATTCGTATCGAGCGAAGGAAGGAATAACATCTTCTTTCTTCTTCACCGGCGGGATTAGCACAGCGAATTTTTCTATTCCATTCTTCTCTATCAGCTGTCATCTCAACACTTACTCCTCTTTCTCTCATATCGTCATTCACACACTCCATCCACGTTTTCTTCGGTCGACCTCTTCTCTGAAGAAAGGAAGAAATAATATCGTGTAATATAAACCAATTACTGGTGGTAGCGTAAATTATGAGCTCGCATAGATAGATACCACTTTTAGTCTCTTTTAACTTTGTGTCAATAGTCTTACAATGTTCTTCAATCAAACAACACCTCAACACCTCAACACGTTGTTTTGATCCGAGACAATTTCCAAGAACATTTTTGTAACCGCAAAACAATTCTAGATTGTTCAAACTGTGCTTAATATCTAGTTTAACACGCAATTGTTTGATGTTTTACTAACTTTTTTTTTTTCTACTAACACGAAATTAATTCTAAAGTACAAAAAAAACATCCATGAGATGCGTTAGTATGATTTGTAACGTTTATTTACCGATGATTCATTTTAATAATTCTTACCGCATAATAACACTTGGCCACCGAACCATTATCAGTTGATGACTTTTGTCTGTATAAACTAACGAAAATCTAAATTTAAATGAGACAGAACTTACTGAATTCTGTGATTACATGAATTTTTAAAATTTTAATTTTAATTGAATTATTTCCCCCCTACCTAGTCATTGGTAGCCTAAGGGTCTTTTCCAAGTCTTCTTTCGCGCGGACCGATAGGTGAGCTCACGGGTTCAACCTGAGAGAATTACTAACATTAGTCCTGGCAAGAGCAGTGCTTCGCTGAATCTACTACCGGATCGGAATCACGACCCACTGAGATCCAGCGAGAAACTCAGTGGGTTTTTATTGAAATTTCTCCCACCTTTTCTATCAATGAGTACTAAACTTATTTCAATAAGCCCTTAACTTCTCTTGTTTTTCTGTTGAAAGTAATATATGGATATAAGGTGGCATTACTGTAGCTTGTTTTTTTTTTTTTAGATATACACCTGTTCACTTTTAAAATCAGAATTTCATTATTTCTGACCTACTAACATCTAGAACTAACTAACATCTAGGTCTAGAATGCGTTGTCTATTACTTACACACGTACGCCAAAAATTAATATAAAACTAGCGACCCGCCCTCGCTTCGCTTCGGAAACATAAAATTTTATTATTGATAGCTGAGTCCCGCGATATTACCCGCGGTTATTGTCGTACCGTGGGTGACGCCGCGGTCCGAAGCTAGTCTAAAAAAAGTAGCCTAAATTAGTCCTTATATCATCAGCTACCTATCAGTGAAAGTCTCGTCAAAATCAGTCCAGCCGTTCCAGAGTTTAGCCGGAACAAACAGACAGACAGACAGACAGACAAAAATTGATGTCTGTTGTTGTCTTTACTGGTGGTAGGACATCTTGTGAGTCCGCACAGGTAGATACCACCACCCCGCCTATTTTTGCCGTGAAGCAGTAATGCGTTTCGTCTTGAAGGGTAGGGCGGCCGTTGTAACTATACTGAGAACTTAGAACTTACATCTCAAGATGGGTGGCACATTTACGTTGTAAATGTCCATTTGCTCCAGTAACCACTTAACACCGGGTGAGCTGTGAGCTCGTCTACCCATCTAAGCAATATTCTAAGATTTCAGTATAGTTACAACGGCTGCCCTACCCTTCAGACCGAAACGCATTACTGCTTCACGGCAGAAATAGGCTGGGCGGTGGTACCTACCCGCGCGGACTCACAAGAGGTCCTACCACCAGTAAAGTACCCAGAATGCACAAATAGATGAAATGAAAACTCTCTAACATAATTCAGTGTCATGGAACGTATTAAAAAAAAAAACAGTCATACATCATACAGTGCACAACGGATGTTTTTACAGGAAGGAAATTAAAAAAAAAAACTCAAAACGCGTGTCCCCGTTCACACACCTGCGTTTCCCGTGACTCGAATCACAACGAGCCTCGCTACGTTAAACGATAAACTTAGCGACAATCGCTTCGATTCACGTTTTCATAAAGCCGTATGGGGCCTTTAATAAATTAACTGACTAACCATAACATAATTACTTATTAAAAAAAAAACACGTGTGACACTCGGAAACTGCCGCCGTAAAGCTATTGCATAGCATTTTTTATCAACTTGTGCAATTATATAAAGACAATAATAATTTAATATTAAAACAGTAATAAAATAAGACCACGTTATATTTATAAACATTAACAAAAGCAAAACATTAACTGTCCCCTTCACACTCATAAGCTAGACCGCGCGAGAGAGAGATGGGCAGACTTTTCATGATGCGCATGCAGTGCGACGTCACGCCGCGCGCTTATTCACAAACACTACACAAGCGCAACGTGTGAATGTGTTGAAAGCGAGCTACATGGTAGGCGGAGTGGGGATGTTAGGTTTTATGTTCGTTACAGAATTTCTTGATTCGGTCGCCGCGCTCAAAGTCCACGATAAAAGCTATGCAATGACTTAAAAATATATTTTCATCAATAAAACCAAAGAAATGGAATTATCAATGTTCTTGAAAATTGGTCTCGGTTTATTTGATTTTAGTGAAACCTTATCATGGTTTGCTAAGAATATGGCTGAATTTATAAAGTAATTTTGTTAATGTTTTCATCTTTCGTTGCAAGTATTATGATCGAAACCTTTTCTAATGAAGCAAAAACAACTAGTTATAGAGATACAAGATCGTATAGGACACGAACAAATAAACAAAGCCACGAGTGTTGTTATTGTTTATTAAAAGATCTATGAACCTAACAGCCATGTGGCATTGTCAGAAACCTACGTCCTCATTGTGCATAGCAAATATGTATTCGAGCTGAATTCTATAGTTTACTCGGCGTGATTGTCTCGTCTATTTTTGGACATGAAATATTGCAATAATTCGTATTATGTGACGTCTGTTATCGTTCACGTTTGTAGACGGTATGTTAGTTTATATTTATTTCATAGACGTGAACGAGCTAATGTTAAATGGCTGGTGCAGCCCATAGACACGTGAATGCCGCCACCCACCTTGAGATGTAAGGTCTAAGTCAATACTTCTAGCCGTAATGCGTTACTGTTTTTTTTATTTATTGCTTAGATGGTTGGACGAGCTCACAGCCCACCTGGTGTTAAGTGGTTACTGGAGCCCATAGACATCTACGACGTAAATGCGCCATCCACCTTGAGATATCAGTTCTAAGGTCTCAGTGTAGTTATAACGGCTGCCCCACTCTTCAAACCGAAACTCATTACTGCTTCACGGCTGAAATAGGCGGGGTGGTGGTACCTACCCGCGCGGACTCACAAGAGGTCCTACCACCAGTAAACTTGCTTAAAGTAAAGTTGCTTCACGAAACAAATATATAATAGATGATTAAAAAGTATTTAATACATTTGAATATCTAAGGTCATGTTTCAAGGTAGGTAACGATGTTTGCACTGTGATGCAGTCTCCGATAGCCATTTAGTGCTAAATAGAACATGATCTCGGCTTTCATGGGAAGCAATAAAACAAAAACGTGTTCAGTATTCCCAGGCTTTGAATAAAAATAATGTTCATAATGTCCTTCTGCGACCTAATGTAACGGCGAACTGATTACCGAGGCCGCTTTGATTGCCCAACGTACCGTATTAGACATTATTTACTGTGAAAATTTCGTTAAAAATCAAATTCAATTCTATTAAACAAAAATGTCAATTTCGTCAACAATGCTTTGTTTGCTTCTTTTGTTTTGACGCTTCGATGGCCCACTGCTCTAATTTGAAATTCGGAAGAATGCATGGAATTTACTACATTGCTTTCAATCTCGCTGCTAGATTACATTCGTAAAGAGGTCATATTTTTATTATTTTTTTATACAAACAATTGAACTAACAATGTATGCCCCGCCCCACAAATTTTTAGATCCCATAACTATTTTCATTGATTTTCATTGATAAACGGAATCCTTTTAGGTAAAACAATCTACATTTTCTAAGCCGAATACCAATACCATTCAGTTTAGAAACAATATAATCTAAAATGAAGGTAGCAGCCACATATAGCACCTTGAGTATGAAAATAATCAGCCATTAATTTGCCATTAAATTATAAAGTTTATTATTACTATCTTAATTGTCAATCGTCCTAACAAATGTCGTGTCTTAATAAAATTTAGTTTCAGTAAATAACTCTTTTATATGAAGTGAAAAAGTTTTAATAGTACACAGTCCTTTTTTATGAATTGAAAAGTTTTTAAAATTATCCCTTTCACATGGCAAGATGAAAACAGAATAAAATTTCCTTCTATAAAATAAGACAAAAGATATAAATAATCTAGATAGATCTGTCGTATTAACAAGTGATTTGGGGCGACACCGATCTAGATAAATCACGGATGCGCGCTATACGCAGACTTGCAAAAAACTCGTTACGCCTACTAACTACATCAACGATTTGATACTTGAAGAATGATTACATTACTCACAATGGTAAAGCCACTAACATTCTCCAGTATTTGATCTGATCCAGTATCTGGTGTGATTTCCATTAACAATAGGAAAATGTTCTCCATTAGACTACAAATAAAAACGTATTACGTAACAGCAGAAATAAATAAGTAATAAATAGCTACTATTACATTACAACAAAAACCAAAAATTGGGTCTCATATGCTGCAATGAAGTCTTTAACATAATTTTACTTAAACAACAAAAATGTGTTATTAAAAAAAATACACATAAAGAGCTGCTTTCTGAATAAGTACTGATAATAGCATAGGGTATGTTGTTCGACCCTTTGAGAACTGAAACATCTGTGACACTCCATAAAACAAGAAGACGCCTTGTCGTCAACCAAATAAGAAAGTTAATAAGGGTTGGGTCCACTTCTACGACAATTACCCAACTATCGCGAGAACATACTCGTAGTTTTTACTCAGTATACATTACCAGAGAGAACGAGAACTATTTCGACAACACTTTGTGACATAAACATTGCAGTCCAACTTATTTAATTTTTATTTATTATAATTGGCCCAAATCTATTGGTTTTGACTGGTTTTCCGCATGCCATTGGACTGACAGAACCCTCAAAAAGCATATTTACTATATGGTAAATTTTATAGATAGAAATTTCAAATTTAGACAAAACGATGTATGCATTTCTAGCTGAATAAAGAGTGGCAGTATTTAAAAACAAATCCGTACGTTTTTCTTCTTATTTAATACTACATGATTGACAGTTACCAGATGCTAATTTTGTTGGCGTAGAGAAAATCTGGACTTTTTATAATACGAGTCAAAATGGTGATTTTTCATTCTTCATATATTGCATCCTCCTGTTTCCTACGTATTTTTTGGCTCTATGTTGCTTACATTGGTGATAGGCTAGTCCTAATTTTGTGTATTATACGAACAGTTAGGTTATTTTGTAGTCCTCGTTGCCTAAAGGATAACACACCTGGTGCGTTCATATCAAGCGAAGCGTGTGCGCTGCTGTTCGAATGAATATTCACCATGAAATTCACTGGGGGTAGGGCGTCTTGTGAGTCCGAAGGGGAGGTACCACGAACCTACTTATTTCTGGCGAAAAGCAATAATGCGTTTCAGTTGGAAGAGAAGTTGCAGAAACTTAGAAATCAGATCTCAGAGTGTATGGGGATATTTACGTTGTTGATGTCTTCGGTAACCACTTAAGACCAGGTCCGCAGTTCGTCCACACAACTAAGGAATAAACTAAAATTAAAGAAGACTATTGTAACATACAGTATTGTAGTCTTAGGAAAAACCATGTGGCGTTAGATACTGAATAAAAAATATACAATCACTGAAAGTGCCTCTTCCTGAATGAGATGACTGTCGAACAAAATTAATATGCATTAGAAAAGTAAACTTGGCAGTTGGAGTTAATCAGGTAATGTAAATTGCTCAATTGGTTCCCTTCTATTTGAGAATCTAACAAAATTAGACCCTCGAGAATCCTTGACTTCAAATGCTCACAGATTCGAAATGAAAAGACATTTCATAAAACAGATCTAAATAGCTATATCCAAGTCATTAAGTATTGTAAATAAATTGGAAACTCATCTTTGGGACTGGTTTGAATTACTTGATTTTTGTATCTATTTTGGAGATCAGTTGTATCCAGGGTGTAAGATTGGATTGGATTGATAAGTTACTTGTCAAATATATTTTCTTCGGAATAGCACTTTTTTTTATGTAATAATATTCATCCTGGCGAAGCTGGAAAGACCTTCAGTCCTTCTTTCTATCACTCCCATGAGCTCATTCTATCTCAAAAGCAAAATTTTAAATACGTAGAAGAGTATGTATATATATGTACATATGGTACTTACTTAGTGATTTGCGGAAGCAGATTTTTGATTATCCAACTAAATCCAGGTAGGATTTAGTTCAAGTAAGCTGGATTTTATAATTTCTAGATTACTACTATTATGCCAATTTGTGCCGAAAACCACTAACGTTTTCCTGTTTTGAGACAGCCGTTTAGGGTTAAGATCTTCTACTGAGCGGATGAAATTTCTCGGTAGGCCGACAGCCGGTATGCTATTATTCGGAAAATATTTCTACGAACTTATTTTCAAAATGTCGGCAGTGAGTATCAGGTAACAATACATAAACGTAACATCCAATTAAGAGTTCGATCTTAGATCTCAAGTTAGGCGTCATTCACGCATATGGACTCCAATAGCCGCTTTAAATGTTAAGACCATTGAAAGAACAAAAATTGCTTACAGAGGCAGGGCTTGTATACCATATTTTTCTGAATGACTCGACCGGACCAACCGCTGTCTCAAATAATCATCTGTGTTTTGAAATCTATAACAATATTTTAAAGCTACTATGTTCACCACGGACGCATACAAGTCATTAAAATGTTAAAGGTGAAGCAGCAAACCTGCTTTCGATAGACTTACCCACAACATTAACTACTGTGTTCTCACTTTCATTGGGGTAATTAATGGAAACAACCGAAGCTAATAAGCAAATTTCGATTCAAAACCACGTGCGCGTACCATGCCTAGCAAGCGTCATCACAATAAGCACAGGTCTACGTCAGCAGCGAATGTAACGAGCGGTTAATAATGAATTAGAAGAATAAAATTGACAGCCTTGTTTTGGTTTACACAACTTCATACTCGTCTACTAAATTGAAAAGCGTATGTTTTTATGATGTAGGTCGTATCTTTTTTTTCGTTTATGTTCTTATGCTGACAGACGAAATAAGGACGGTAAGTATGTACCAGTGGGACATTAAAATAAAAATAGATTTTTTACTGGTGGTAGGATCTCTTGTGAGTCCGGACGGGTAGGTACCACCGCCTTGCCTATTTCTGCCGTGAAGCAGTAATGCGTTTCGGTTTGAAGGGTGGGGCAGCCATTGTAACTATACTGAGACCTTAAAACTTATATCTCAAGGTGGGTGGTGCATTTACGTTGTAGATGTCTATGGGCTCCAGTAACCACTTAATATCAGGTGAGCTGTAAGCTCGTCCACTCATCTAAGCAATAAAAAAAAAAGATTTTTATTAGCAACTCCTTTAATTGATGACACTTCTACGAATAGAAAGAATCATTTCATTAAAACCAAACTCGATAAAGGATTTCAAATAGACGCTTTGGAACGAAAACCAAAAGATTTTTTACCAATATATTTATTTATAATACGTGACCTGCTTGTTGTTAAAATTAGTCGTTACACAAAACCTTACATACTAGGACGAGCTGATCCCAAGGTATATCTATCCCACAGTGAATACAAAAGAAAATTCTAAATTACATAGCCCTTATTTCGAATGACTCAAAACTGATTAACTTTACCTTGCTACCAAAATTCTAGTTTAACGCTAAAGTCGCCGTAAATTCTTATACATATACAAACTCCGAGCTCGATGGAAGACATCTCTTTTCTCTTTATAATACAATGTATTACATGTGTAATTCTAGGCTTAATACTTTAAGAACAAAATTAATTGAAATCTCAAATCTAAATTTATTGAACGGCAAACTAGACTCAATTATTTTCCTAAGTCAACGCCGACCAAACTCAATTACGTTGACAAGTCTTCAATAGTTGAACGTTTACTTAGGAGACGTTCTCGGCGTTAGACAAATTATTAAAATGAATCGTAAAAGAAATTACTTTGTTATGAAGGTAGCGACGTCGGATCGTACTTTGTAAACATCTCTTGAAAACCTGCAAACAAGACATTGTTTTCTCTGAACAAATCTGTTTGTTATTCACGGCGCTATCTTAAAAAGAAATAAGAGTAAATGTCGTACAGACATGAACAGAAATGCTAATATCGGGGATTTTTATTTCGTTTGTCGTTTTCAAAAGAAATGCCTTTGTTGAATGGTTTGATTTGTAATAGACGAATTGGTTTTTCTTGTTTTGTATAGATAAGTTAAAATGCCATTTGATTATAGCTTTTGTTTTAAAGCATAGCGTATTGGATTAATAACAAAATCTTCTAAAAAATTCATCTAAAATCTTCACTAGAAAAATCTACTAGAAAAGTCACTAGAAAAGTCCCGTTCCGACACGATCCTTAAAAAAAAAAGCATTTATCCCCTGAGACAATCGTCGTTTAACGACGACTTATAACTATTATCAACTTCTAAGTCTTTTTTTTAACTTTATCGAATAAAAATCATTACTCAATGTTATACCTTACTTCAGTAGAATATATATATCTACCTCTAATTACCAAAAACAAATTAAAAATCACTAGTCACCTTTAGACATAATTTGAAACAATAACCTTTTTTTTTTTTTTTTTTTTTCGGGTAGAGGGCCGAACCTCCTACGAGGTCCCCGCGCAATAGGGGCGCGCGGGGTATGTGAGACTCAACGATCTGCATGGTGTTGTGAGCAGACCGCGGGCCCAAGGATTTTAGAGCCCACCCACTAAACGACTCCTCTGCACTCTTACACCCGACGTCCGATTCCCTCCGAGGTCAGAACCCGGATGAGGTAGGGGGGCTACCGCGGTCAACACTACAACCAGACGGCGCGGCTCACCCCAAGGACGCCCAGCCGACGGAGCCTTCGAGGCGAATCGAAGGCTCTGAAACGTCGGCCGTCTCGGTACGGCAGCCCGTCGGGCCGCCCAGACGGTGCCGCTGGTGTCCCAGAATACCCCGCTGGACCAGAACCAGCCTGCCGGGTCGGGACGCGATACACCGTCGACCGGTCGCTCTAATCACTCCACGGCGGCGCGCTAGAGTGCTGGTAGCGCGCCGCGCGGCCTCACCCCCTCAGGTCGCCCCTTGACCTTCACCGGGGGGAGGCCGCCACCTACAGGGGCCGGGACGTACGGGCGTATTCCCGCCTCCGGCCCCCGGCTCGACGGCGACGGATCGGTGCGGAAAGGGAAGAGCTCTCCCTCTCTCGCTCCGCCGCCTCCTTCTGCGATATGGTGGACTCGCAGAAGTCGAGCATCGCCTTCCAGGACGCCTCGCTGCCGAGCATCGTAGCCACGACGCGCGGCAGCGAGAGGTCCTCTCCAATGACCGCGACGAGGGCGGCGCGTTGCTCGTCAAATCCAGAGCAACGCGCCAATGTGTGTTCCGCTGTGTCTTCCTCGTCGCGGTCAGCGCAGTGGTGGCACTGCGCCGTCGGTTCCCTTCCGGCTATTTTGAAAAGGTACCGGCCAAAACAACCATGGCCGGTCAACATTTGCGTCAGCCGGAAGGTGAGGCATCCGCGGTCGCGGCCCACCCAGTCCGCGAGAACCGGGCGGACCGCCTCGACGGTACGGAGGCCGGCCGACGGGTCCGCCAAGCGGCGAGACCACGCCTCCAGCACGGACCGCCGAGATTGGAGCCTCCGCGCTCGAACTACTCCTTCGCCGGGGCGCCCTTCCGCCCTAGAACGAAGGTCGCTTCGCCACCGGTAATCGGCAGCGAGCGCCTCCGCCTCCAGGTCCCAGGGTGGCGCCCCGGCGAGCAAGCACGCCGCCTCGAAGGAGACGGTGCGGTATCCTCGGATCGCCCTGACCGCGATCGCGCGCTGCGGACGTCGCAGCGCCGCGACGTTCTTGCGGGTCAGGGCGTGGCACCATACGGGAGCCCCGTATAGTGCCATCGACCGCACCACCCCCATGTAGAGGCGGCGCGCCACCTGATCGGGACCCCCGACGTTTGGAAGCAGCCGGCTCAAAGAGCCGGCCGTCGCCATCAGTCGAGGGCCCAACTTCGCAAAGTGAGCGCGGAAGTTCCACCGACCATCCAGTTCGAGGCCGAGGTACCGAAGACCGGTCACCCCGACCCCGACGCGGACGCCTCCGATCACGAGGTGGGCACCCAGAGGCGGCGCTCGTCCCGGCCCGTGAAACAACAGGGCCTGGGTTTTGTCGAGCGCCACCTCGAGTCCCAGCCGTCGGATCCTTGTGACGACGTGTGCCACGCCTGCGCACGCCAGACGGGCAGACTCCCGGTAGTCCCTCCCCGGAGCCACGACCAACGTGTCGTCGGCGTAACATATTACGCTCAGCCCGGGGAGGGGACCCCGTACGACGCCCCGCAAGACCCAGTCGTAGCCGATGTTCCACAGCAGGGGGCCCAGGACAGACCCCTGCGGAACACCGCGCTCGACCGGAAAGCGGTACATCGCCCCACCGTGTCCGATGCACTGGATCGACCTGCCCTCGAGGTAGGAGCCGATCAGTCGGCGGAGGTATGCGGGGACGCCGTGATACTCCAGCGCCCCCGCGATCACCGACCAGGGCAGGGTGTTGAAGGCGTTCCTTACATCTAAGGATAACGCCATCGCCACCCCGCCCCGGGATACGGCTTCGTCGGAGAGGGCCCGCACGCGCAGAATTGCGTCGATAGTCGAGCGGCCCTCTCTGAAGCCGTATTGCTCCGCCGAAAGATCGGGACCCGTCTCGGTCAGGTGCCGGACGATGCGGGCCGCGACGATTCTCTCGAGCATCTTGCCCGCTTCGTCCAGCAACACGATGGGGCGATAGCCCGCGGGTGAGTCCGCGGGGCGCCCGTCCTTCCGCAGAAGGACCAGTCTGCCCGTCTTCCATTTCGACGGGAACCGTCCCGACTCGAGGCACGCTTCGAAAAGCCCCCCGAGCCGGTCCCCTAGGGCCTCGAAGGCCAAGCTCCAGACCCGGCCGTGAACGCCGTCAGGGCCGGGGGCCGTGTCCTTCGCTCTCATTTTGGACACGGCCGCATGGATCTCCGCCCCCGTGATAGGGGGAGGGGGCTCCTCGGCAGCGGGAACGCTGGGGCGACGTGGAGGTGTGCCCCACGTGGCGTCCATCTGGGGGGGCTCAAAGTCCCCCCCCGCTGCCGGCGGGAAAAGCGCGGAAACTATCTCCCGCAGCTGCCGAGGCTGGAGCCGCTCGGTCACCGGGAGCGCCCACGGCTGCAGTTTCCTGCGAACCATCTTGTATGGGCGCCCCCAGGGATCTTCGTCGAGCGACTCCAGGAGAGTCTTCATGCTCTGCTTCTTGGCCTCGCCGATGGCCAGCTGCAGCGCCGTCTGCTTTTGACGACAGTCAGCGTGCAGCTGGGCCGCCGTCTCCGCGAACGCAGCGTCGCGACGACGGCGGCGGCGGTGGCGTGCGCTCCGGCGGCGCGCCCTCACGCACTCCTCGCGGAGTCTTGCGATCTCGGGCGACCACCAGAACGCACCCCCACGTGGTGCTCGGGGGCCGACCCGGGGCATGGCGGCATCACAAATGTTTGCCATGGTGCCCCGGAACCAGTCGACCTCCGCATCCACGTCCGCGAGCCGCGCGGGTTTTGGCGCCCACGCAGCAACAGCGGCCGCCTCCATCAGCAACTCCTTGTTCATCCGTTTCAAGGCCCACCTGGGGAACGAACGAGGCGCACCTTGCGGGAGCTCCTCCTCGCCGCGGGCGCCCACTGCTGACGACGACGACAAGGAGGAGGCGGAGAGCTCGAATCGGACGTATCTGTGGTCCGAGAGCGTCTCCGCCCCCTCGAGTACGCGCCAGCCGCGGGTGCGGCGCACGGCGGACGGGGACGCGAACGTCACGTCCACGTGAGATTGCCCGTTCCACCGCACGCAAGTCGCGACCGTGCCTCTGTTTAGGAGACAGAGGCCAGTCGCGATCGCCCACTCCGAAAGGGCCCCGCCTCGCGAATCCGTGCGGGGGGAACCCCAAGCCGTACACTTGGCGTTGAGGTCACCCGCGACGATGACAGGGCGGGACCCGAGGCGGTGTAAAAGCGCCTCGAGCCCGCCCAGAAACCGCTCGAATTCGGCGAGGCTCCTGTTCGGAGAAAAGTACGCCCCGATCACGACGGTCCCGTCGATCCTAGCCGCGACGTACCCGGGTCCCCTGGCCACCATATCCAAGGGGGGTAACGCCGCGGACTGTCTTAGTACGATGGCCACGGAGCCGTCGACGTCCCCCATCCAGCAGTCCTGGTCGGTGGGGACGAAGTACGGCTCCGCGGCGACTGCAACATCAATTGACCACTCCGCCATGGTGTGGACGAGGAGATCCTGTGCCCTGGCGGAGTGGTTCAAATTGCACTGGAGGAAGCGGTGGACGCAACCCATTACGGGGCTACGTCCATCGCTCCCTCGTCTGTCCCGCCCTGCGGCTCTTCTTGTGCCGCGGCGGGAGCTGACTCACCGGCTGCCCTTTTTGCAGCCGGCTTCTTTTTCTTTCCGCCCCTCCTCGTTTTTGTAGAGGAGGGGGCGGATTTACACGCCGGGCCCCCGGCCCGGTGGTCGGCCTTCCTTTTAGCCGCGTCGCACAAGACACAGTGCGGCGCGGCTGCGGTGCAGGATGCTGCCTTGTGCCCCGGTTGGCCGCAGCGGAAGCACAGGTTGCTGCGGTCCACTGTCGAGGGGCACTTGGCGAGGCCGTGGCCGGTGCCGAAGCACCGAAGACAGCGCCACGGCCTGCTCTCCTGCAGTTGCACGTGGGCCACCACCCAGCCCACGCGCAGTTGTCCCGGGCTGTCCGAAGGCCGACCCTGTGGAGGGGTAGCCAGGACTGTCGCCGTTGCTACCGGGCAACGCGCCCACGCCGTCCGGGTTCCGATATATGTAGGCCGAAGCTCCCCAACTTTTACGTCGGCGAGGGCACAGTTGCCCTGCGACGCAATGGCCGCGGCGACTTCCTCTTTGGTGGCGCATTCGTCGAGGCCCGTAATTTTCACTTCCGCCATTTTGACGGGCCGCGCGATGCGCACCACCTCGGGGTCCGGCAAGATTTCCCGCAGACGGACCGCCAGTTTTTCTGCCGCGGCGCTGGAATTCGCGCCGGGGCATTCTACCAGGCGTGCCCCGTTGGCCGTCTGCCGGACCCTCAGGCCACCCTCCACGCCGAGGGCGTCCACATTTACGCCACCGCGCGCCTGGGTCATCACCTCGTGGTAGGTGATGCCCTTTTCTTTGCCGGCCGGCAGCAGCTCCACAACCACTGCAGCCGACCGCGGGGCGCGCGGCCTCCTTCGTCCAGTTCGGCCCCTCGGCTCCGCTCGACCCCCTTGGCGGGGAGCGGCAGCCGCAGGGGCGGGCTTGGGGCGCGGCGCAGGAGGCGCCGCCACCTTTTTGGGCCCGCGCCGCACCACCGTCGTCCAGGCCTCGTTCATGTTTACCGGGGCCGGGGGCAGTGGGCGGGGCTGGGGGGTCGGTGCCGGTTTGGCGGCGTTGACGCCCCCCTTCTTCTTGGTCCGGCTCCTGCCGGGCCCCGCCTTCGCAGGCTGGGACGGGGCAGGAGCAGTCTTCTGCGTCATACGCTGGCCGGTGCTTTGTGCTCCTGAGGGAGCGGGTTTTGGTGCCCCCGTATCTTTTTGGGTCCCCGATGGTCCTGGTTTGGCCGGAACAGAAGCCGAAGCAGCCGGACGTGCCGCGGGTGTCGCGCCCTTTTTAGGGCCGCTATACATTTTAGCGGCCACAGTCCTGCGGGGTGCCGGTGTAGGAGCTCCGTTTTTCACCTCATGAGCGAGGGGCGGTCTTGCGCGCTCAACGTTCGAACTCCTTGCCTCCTGTATAAGGAGCTGCCGCCTCAACTCCTCGACCTCAGTGAGGCCTTCTGCTTCGGGCGGAGGAGGGACAGGGGCCGAGCTGCGTTGCCGCTCGATGAGATCGGCAACCATTGTTCGCAGCTCGGCCATGTCGACGCGGAGCTGTCCGTTCTCCGCCCGAAGTTGGCCATTCTCATCCGCCAGTTGTTCGAGGCGGGCGTGCTGCAGGGCCACTTCTTGTCGCAATCCCGCCGTCTCCACGGTTGTGGTGCGGTCCACAACGTCCTGCAGCCTTTCTTCGAGCGTGGCGGCCGCCGATTTCATGGCCGACAATTCCGAGCCCTTGAGGCCTGCAGTGGATTTAGCCGCAATGGTCGCGACTATTCTCCCGACTATTCCACAAGCTCGGAGGGGGTCAGATGGTCCCACCTCCGTCAGGGATCGCTGTAGGCGCTCGATTTCCTCCAGCTTCCTATTCTTTTTTATCGCCTCACGGCAGGCGGCCCTGGACTGCGCCGAGGAGGCAGCGTCCAGTCCGCAAGTCGACGGCTTGTCCAAATCAGTGGCGGGCGGCGCCGCAGCAGCCGCCGGCCCTTCCGCCAACGCCATATACTTGGCGCTGGCAGGCTCTCCTTCCGATGAATCGGACGGAGCGGAGGACGCCGGCCGACGAGCCGACTTCCGCTTCCGCCGAGTCCGCTGCCGATCACAATCGGCAAACAGCGCCGGTGTCTCCCTCCCACTGGACGCGTCGCCCCTCGCGGAGCTTCGCGCCGAGTGCAGCGAGATGAGGCTGTCGCACCTCTCCAGCAGCACGGTGGGGACTTTGTCCCTTACGCGACCCGTGTTGTCGCCCCCTTCGTCGTGGCAGTGTTTGCCCCCCCCAGAAACGGTGGGGCAGCGTGCGGCCGATCGCTCGACCGCACGGAGGGATTCTCCCCCCGCGGAGCGGGAGGTACCCTCCTGGGGTAGTAGTTTTGGAACAGATGCCATTTCATGTTTTGTTTCCTTTTTGTTTAACCAGGGGTCGGTCCCCTGGGGTCTGGTTGGTACCCTTGGGACTGGACTCCCTCCAGCCATTCATCCCATCGCCGGGCACCAGAGCTTAGGATTGGGGCATTTTTTAAAGAGGTTTACGTCCTCGCGACCCCGTGCCTCGCGGCAGCGGCCCCCGTCCCCCACACGGTGAGGATTACGGGTTGGCCGGCGGCCCGCCGAGTGCAACGAGCAACACGACAGACCACCGCCCGACGCTCAAAAGAGCAACAACGACGAAGCCACGCCGGTATACCGGTACCCCCCTCTGGAGGGCGTGCCCCTGTAGCCGAAGCCGGGGACATGGCGACTAGCGGCCGGAAGATGCGTAAGCAACGCCGGCTCACTTCTCCATCGAAGGGCAGGCCAAAAGTGGCCCACCACCACCCGTGGGTTACGTCCGAAACGGGTCGGACGCGACCCGAAGAAAAAACTAAAAAGGGGGAAGAAAGGGGAAAAGAGAGGGAGCCCGAGCGTCTCCAGGAGGAACACCCTTCAGCGAGTGAAGGGCGTGGAGAGCCCGCAACTCCCCCTGCTGGTTTTGGTCCGCGTCATCCGATCTCTTTCGTTGCAAAGCCTAACTAGGCTATCCTACACCTACACCTAACCTACCTCCCTAACACCTAAGAATCCTTGCAACGAAAAAGATCGGACGATACCCCTGGGAGTGGGACTGTTCCCAGAGGATCCTGTTATCCGCCACCTACGGACGCGCCGGTGGAAGTCCAGCAAAACTCCCCCACAGACGGAGCCCCCGGCCACGCAGAGTGCGCGCCGGGGGCCCCGCCCAGGTCCCTCGGGTGAAACAATAACCTTTTTTTTTTTTTTTTTTTTTTTTTTTCGGGTAGAGGGCCGAACCTCCTACGAGGTCCCCGCGCAAAAGGGGCGCGCGGGGTATGTGAGACTCAACGATCTGCATGGTGTTGTGAGCAGACCGCGGGCCCAAGGATTTTAGGACCCACCCACTAAACGACTCCCCTGCACTCTTACACCCGACGCCCGATCCCCTCCGAGGTCAGAACCCGGATGAGGTAGGGGGGCTACCGCGGTCAACACTACAACCAGACGGCGCGGCTCACCCCAAGGACGCCCAGCCGACGGAGCCTTCGAGGCGAATCGAAGGCTCTGAAACGTCGGCCGTCTCGGTACGGCAGCCCGTCGGGCCGCCCAGACGGTGCCGCTGGTGTCCCGGAATACCCCGCTGGATCAGAACCAGCCTGCCGGGTCGGGACGCGATACACCGTCGACCGGTCGCTCTAATCACTCCACGGCAGCGCGCTAGAGTGCTGGTAGCGCGCCGCGCGGCCTCACCCCCTCAGGTCGCCCCTTGACCTTCACCGGGGGGAGGCCGCCACCTACAGGGGCCGGGACGTACGGGCGTATTCCCGCCTCCGGCCCCCGGCTCGACGGCGACGGATCGGTGCGGAAAGGGAAGAGCTCTCCCTCTCTCGCTCCGCCGCCTCCTTCTGCGAGATGGTGGACTCGCAGAAGTCGAGCATCGCCTTCCAGGACGCGTCGCTGCCGAGCATCGTAGCCACGACGCGCGGCAGCGAGAGGTCCTCTCCTATGACCGCGACGAGGGCGGCGCGTTGCTCGTCGAATCCAGAGCAACGCGCCAATGTATGTTCCGCTGTGTCTTCCTCGTCGCGGTCCGCGCAGTGGTGGCACTGCGCCGTCGGTTCCCTTCCGGCTATCTTAAATAGGTACCGGCCAAAACACCCATGGCCGGTCAACATCTGCGTCAGCCGGAAGGTGAGGCATCCGCGGTCGCGGCCCACCCAGTCCGCGAGAACCGGGCGGACCGCCTCGACGGTTCGGAGGCCGGCCGACGGGTCCGCCAAGCGGCGAGACCACGCCTCCAGCACGGACCGCCGAGAGTGGAGCCTCCGCGCTCGAACTACACCTTCGCTGGGGCGCCCTTCCCCCCTAGAGCGGAGGTCGCTACGCCACCGGTAATCGGCAGCGAGCGCCTCCGCCTCCAGGTCCCAGGGTGGCGCCCCGGCGAGCAAGCACGCCGCCTCGAAGGAGACGGTGCGGTATCCTCGGATCGCCCTGACCGCGATCGCGCGCTGCGGACGTCGCAGCGCGGCGACGTTCTGGCGGGTCAGGGCGTGGCACCATACGGGCGCGCCGTATAGTGCCATCGACCGCACCACCCCCATGTAGAGGCGGCGCGCCACCTGATCGGGACCCCCGACGTTTGGAAGCAGCCGGCTCAAAGAGCCGGCCGTCGCCATCAATCGAGGGCCCAACTTCGCAAAGTGAGCGCGGAAGTTCCACCGACCGTCCAGTTCGAGGCCGAGGTACCGAAGACCAGTCACCCCGACCCCGACGCGGACGCCTCCGATCACGAGGTGGGCACCCAGAGGCGGCGCTCGTCCCGGCCCGTGAAATAACAGGGCCTGGGTTTTGTCGAGCGCCACCTCGAGCCCCAACCGTCGGATCCTAGTGACGACGTGTGCCACGCCTGCGCACGCCAGACGGGCAGACTCCCGGTAGTCCCTCCCCGGAGCCACGACCAGAGTGTCGTCAGCGTAGCAAATGACGCTCAGTCCGGGGAGGGGACCCCGTATGACGCCCCGCAGGACCCAGTCGTAGCCGATGTTCCACAGCAGGGGGCCCAGGACGGACCCCTGCGGAACACCGCGCTCGACGGGGAAGCGGTACATCGCCCCACCGTGTCCGATGCACTGGATCGACCTGCCCTCGAGGTAGGAGCCGATCAGTCGGCGGAGGTATGCGGGGACGCCGTGATACTCCAGCGCCCCCGCGATCACCGACCAGGGCAGGGTGTTGAAGGCGTTCCTTACATCTAAGGATAACGCCATCGCCACCCCGCCCCGGGATACGGCTTCGTCGGAGAGGGCCCTCACGCGCAGAATCGCGTCGATCGTAGAGCGGCCCTCCCTGAAGCCGTATTGCTCCGCCGAAAGATCGGGACCCGTCTCGGTCAGGTGCCGGACGATGCGGGCCGCGACGATTCTCTCGAGCATCTTGCCCGCTTCGTCCAGCAACACGATGGGGCGATAGCCCGCGGGTGAGTCCGCGGGGCGCCCGTCCTTCCGCAGAAGGACCAGTCTGCCCGTCTTCCATTTCGACGGGAACCGTCCCGACTCGAGGCACGCTTCGAAAAGCCCCCCGAGCCGGTCCCCTAGGGCCTCGAAGGCCAAGCTCCAGACCCGGCCGTGAACGCCGTCAGGGCCGGGGGCCGCGTCCTTCGCTCTCATTCTGGACACGGCCGCATGGATCTCCGCCCCCGTGATAGGGGGAGGGGGCTCCTCGGCAGCGGGAACGCTGGGGCGACGCGGAGGCGTGCCCCACGTGGCGTCCATCTGGGGGGGCTCAAAGTCCCCCCCCGCTGCCGGCGGGAAAAGCGCAGAAACTATTTCCCGCAGCTGCCGAGGCTGGAGCCGCTCGGTCACCGGGAGCGCCCACGGCTGCAGTTTCCTGCGAACCATCTTGTATGGGCGCCCCCAGGGATCTTCGTCGAGCGACTCCAGGAGAGTCTTCATGCTCTGCTTCTTGGCCTCGCCGATGGCCAGCTGCAGCGCCGTCTGCTTTTGACGACAGTCAGCGTGCAGCTGGGCCGCCGTCTCCGCGAACGCAGCGTCGCGACGACGGCGGCGGCGGTGGCGTGCGCTCCGGCGGCGCGCCCTCACGCACTCCTCGCGGAGTCTTGCGATCTCGGGCGACCACCAGAACGCACCCCCACGTGGTGCTCGGGGGCCGACCCGGGGCATGGCGGCATCACAGATGTTTGCCATGGTGCCCCGGAACCAGTCGACCTCCGCATCCACGTCCGCGAGCCGCGCGGGTTTTGGCGCCCACGCAGCAACAGCGGCCGCCTCCATCAGCAACTCCTTGTTCATTCGTTTCAAGGCCCACCTGGGGAACGAACGGGACGCACCTTGCGGGAGCTCCTCCTCACCGCGGGCGCCCGCGGCTGACGACGACGACAAGGAGGAGGCGGAGAGCTCGAATCGGACGTATCTGTGGTCCGAGAGCGTCTCCGCCCCCTCAAGTACGCGCCAGCCGCGGGTGCGGCGCACGGCGGACGGGGACGCGAACGTCACGTCCACGTGAGATTCCCCGTTCCACCGCACGCAAGTCGCAACCGTGCCTCTGTTTAGGAGACAGAGGCCGGTCGCGATCGCCCACTCCGAAAGGGCCTCGCCTCGCGCATCCGTGCGGGGGGAACCCCAAGCCGTGCACTTGGCATTGAAGTCCCCCGCGACGATGACAGGGCGGGACCCGAGGCGGTGTAAAAGCGCCTCGAGCCCGCCCAGAAACCGCTCGAACTCGGCGAGGCTCCTGTTCGGAGAAAAGTACGCCCCGATCACGACGGTCCCGTCGATCCTAGCCGCGACGTACCCGGGTCCCCTGGCCACCATATCCAAGGGGGGTAACGCCGCGGACTGTCTTAGTACTATGGCCACGGAGCCGTTGACGTCCCCCATCCAGCAGTCCTGGTCGGTGGGGACGAAGTACGGCTCCGCGGCGACAGCGACGTCGATTGACCACTCCGCCATGGTGTGGACGAGGAGATCCTGTGCCCTGGCGGAGTGGTTCAAATTGCACTGGAGGAAGCGGTGGACGCAACCCATTACGGGGCTACGTCCATCGCTCCCTCGTCTGTCCCGCCCTGCGGCTCGTCTGGTGCCGCGGCGGGAACTGACTCGCCGGCTGCCCTTATTGCAGCCGGCCTCTCCTTCTTTTTATTTTTCTTGCCGCCCCTCCTCGTTTTGGTAGAGGAGGGGGCGGACTTACACGCCGGGCCCCCGGCCCGGTGGTCGGCCTTCCTTTTAGCCGCGTCGCACAAGACGCAGTGCGGCGCGGCTGTGGTGCAGGAGGCTGCCTTGTGCCCCGGTTGGCCGCAGCGGAAACACAGATCGCTGCGGTCCACGGTCGAGGGGCACTTGGCGAGGCCGTGGCCAGTGCCGAAGCACCGAAGACAACGCCACGGCCTGCTCTCCTGCAGTTGCACGTGGGCCACTACCCAGCCCACGCGCAGCCATCCAGGGCTGTCCGAAGGCCGACCCTGCGGAGGGGTGGCCAGGAGGTTCGCCGTTACTACCGGGCAACGCGCCCACGCCGTCCGGGTTCCGGAGTACGTCGCCCGGAGCTCCCCGACTTTGACGTCGGCGAGGGCGCAGTTGCCCTGCGACGCGATGGCCGCGGCGACCTCCTCTTTCGTGGCGCACTCGTCGAGGCCCGTGATTTTTACTTCCCCCATCTTCACGGGCCGCGCGATGCGCACCACCTCGGGGTCCGGCAGGATCTCCCTCAGCCGGGCCGCCAATTTTTCGGCCGCGGCGTTTGTGTTGGGGCCGGGGCACTCTATAAGACGAGCCCCGTTGGCCGTCTGCCGGACCTTGATGCCCCCCTCCACGCCGAGGGCGTCCACATTCACGCCGCCACGCGCCTGGGTCATCACCTCGTGGTAGGTGATGCCCTTTTCTTTGCCGGCCGGCAGCAGCTCCACTACCACTGCAGCCGACCGCGGGGCGCGCGGCCTCCTTCTACCAGTTCGGCCCCTCGGCTCCGCTCGACCCTCTTGGCGGGGAGCGGCGGCCGCAGGGGTGGGCTTGGGGCGTGGCGCAGGAGGCGCCGCCACCTTTTTGGGCCCACGCCGCACTACCGTCGTCCAGGCCTCATCCATGTTGGCCGGGGCGGGGGGCAGTGGGCGGGGCTGGGGGGTCAGTGCCGGTTTGGCGGCGTTGACGCCTCCCTTCTTCTTTGTCCGGCTCCTGCCGGGCCCTGCTTTCGCAGGCTGGGGCGGGGCAGGAGCGGACGCCGATTTTCTTGTAGGGGCCGTGGGTGCCGGCACCCCCGCAGCCGCAGGTGTAGGTCTAGCCGCAGCGGAAGTTCGCGCGGGTGTTGTTTTTATCTTCTGGCTGGGCTGCACCTTCCTGCGGGGCGCCGGCACAGGCGCACTGCTTTTCGCTTCATGGGCGAGGGGCGGTCTCGCGCGCTCCACGTTGGAGCTACGTGCCTCCTGTATTAGGAGCTGCCGCCTCAGCTCCTCGGCCTCATTGGCCTCTTCGGTCTCGAGCGGAGTAGGTACAGGGGCCGAGTTGCACTGCTTCTCGATTAGGTCGTTGACCAGTGTGCGCAACTCGGCCAAGTCCACCTTCATCTGCCCGTTCTCAGCGCGAAGATGACCGTTCTCCGCGCTGATTTGGGCCAGTCGGGCGTGCAGCAGGTCCACCGATTTGCGCAGACCTTCCGTCTCCCCATCCTTGGTGCGCTCCAACACCTCCACCATTACCTCCTCCATGGAGGAGGCGGCCGATTTTAGGGCCCGCACATAGTCGCCCTTTAGGCCTGCACTCGACTTCGTCGCCACCGTAGAAACAATTTTTTGGCTGATGCCATATCTACGGAGGGGGTCATAGGGACCCACCTCTGTCAGGGAGCGCTCCAGTCGCTCGACCTCTCCAACCGTTGCCAACCGTTTATGTGCCTCACGGCAGGCGGCCCTGGACTGCGCCGAGGAGGCAGCATCCAGTCCGCAAGATGCTCTTTTGTCAAAGCCGGTGGCGGGCGACGCCGCAGCAGTCGCCGGCCCTTCCGCCAACGCCAAGTACTTGGCGCTGGTAGGCTCTCCTTCCGAGGAGTCGGACGGAGGGACAGATGCCGGCTGACGAGCCGACTTCCTCTTCCGTCTAGTGCGCTGTCGAGCACTGTCCACGAACAGCGCTGGCGTCTCCCGCCCACTGGACGCGTCGCCCCTTGCGGAGCTCCGCGCCGAGTAGAGCGAGATCAGGCTCTCGCAGCGTTCGAGGCGCACGGTGGGGACTCTGTCCCTTACGCGACCCGTGCTGTCGCCCCCTTCGTCGTGGCAATGTTTGCCCCCCCCAGAAACGGTGGGGCAGCGTGCGGCCGATCGCTCGACCGCACGGAGGGATTCTCCCCCCGCGGAGCGGGAGGTACCCTCCTGGGGTAATAAATTTTGAACAGGTGCCATTTTTTCATGTTTCCTTTTTGATTAACCAGGGGTCGGTCCCCTGGGGTCTGGTTGGTACCCTCGGGACTGGACTCCCTCCAGCCATTCATCCCATCGCCGGGCACCAGAGCTTAGGATTGGGGCATTTTTTAAAGAGGTTTACGTCCTCGCGGCCCCGTGCCTCGCGGCAGCGGCCCCCGTCCCCCACGCGGTGAGGATTACGGGTTGGCCGGCGGCCCGCCAAGTGCAACGAGCAACACGACAGACCACCGCCCGACGCTCAAAAGAGCAACAACCACGACGCCACGCCGGTATACCGGTACCCCCCTCTGGAGGGCGTGCCCCTGTAGCCGAAGCCGGGGACATGGCGACCAGTGGCCGGAAGATGCATAAGCAACGCCGGCTCACTACTCCATCAAAAGGCAGACCAAAAGTGGCCCACCGTCACCCATGGGCTACGTCCGAAACGGGTCGGACGTGACCCGAAAAACAAAAAGGGGGAAGAAAGGGGGCAAGAGAGGGAGCCCGAGCGTCTCCAGGAGGAACACCCTTCAGCGAGTGAAGGGCGTGGAGAGCCCGCAACTCCCCCTGCTGGTTTTGGTCCGCGTCATCCGATCTCTTTCGTTGCAAAGCCTAACTAACCTAACTTTGTTATTTTTTTATTTTACAAGCGTTACTGTGCAATGATCGTGCGGTTTGTTAAACAAGCTCTTAACCCACAGACACAGCCCACTGAGTTTCTCGCCGAATCTTCTCAGTGCTCTTGCTGGGGCCAATGTTAGCACCACTCCGGTTTGAGCCCCGTGAGCTCATCTACACGTTAGGGAGAAGCTGATGTGAGGTTTTATGGTGTTGAGGGCTTATTATGCGTTCTCCTCTGGAAACCTCATCAGAGTGGTCAATAAAACACTGAGTATAAATTATATGTTTATTCGCGCAGCGACCGCGGTGGATCGCTGCACTTTAACCACTGCATGATTTTTTTTTTTTTTTTTTATGATTGAAGGATTACTGGTGGCCCGGAGGCCTTTCCAGTTTCACCAGGACAGGTGGGCGAGCAAAGGCTCAGCCAGGAGGGGTGGGATTTGCTAACAGCTACCCGAGCGCCTCCGAAGGAGACCTAACAGCTCAAGAGCAGCTGCTTCGCGAATGAATCTACTACCGGATCGGAATCGCGACCCGCTGAGAAGATCCGGCGAGAAACTCAGCGAGCTGATTCATGGGTTAGGTTGCACGGCGAACTCTTTGTCGAGTTCGACGAGTACGGTTACCGAGGTCCCTAAGCCTGCTCCTAGAGCTGAAGGCGTCTAGTGCGAAGGTTATTGGATCTGATGGATCCGTAAGGACGTGTCTAGGGCGTCGACGGTGACTGGCTCCTGCATGATCAGGATTCGGGGAGTAGTCAGCGGCGGCTACGATAAGGCGATTATCATGACGCATAGCCTTATCGAAGTACCGTTCCGACGCTGACTTCATGTATTTCTGTATAGATTCGAGGCCCAGGTCGTCGTGTAGGTCAACGTTCCTCACGAACCACGGAGCTCCGACGGCTAACCTGCAAAAGCGGGATTGTAGAGATTGAAGGGTGTCTATGTGCGTGCGGGCCGCGTGAGCGAACACCACACTCGCGTAAGTCATGACGGGCCTTATGCAAGTTTTGTAAAGTGTCACCTTGTTCCGAAGGGACATTTTACTCCGCTTACAAATCATGGGGTAGAGTCTACCGAGAATAAACGCGGCACGGTCACGGACTGATTTTATATGCGGGCGGAATGTCATCGATGCATCCAGGGTAACGCCCAGGTACTTGACCTTCCTGGCCCAGGGTATGGATTGACTAAAGAGAGTAATCGGGGGTGTGAGATTCCTCCTCCTAATACGGGAGGAAATCCGTGTGGAGCTTCCCCTCTGAAAGAGCACCGCAGTACTTTTCGCTGGGTTGATGTCTATGCGCCATTTTCGGAACCACTGTCCTAGGGCTAGGGCTGCGCTCTGAAGCTTCTTCGCGATTAGGGACTTGTTTCTACTGGAATAGTAAACAGTCGTGTCGTCGGCGAATAAAGCTAAATGGGTCGGCGGCGACCGGGGAATATCGTTAACGAATAAGCTAAATAGGAGGGGTGAGAGGACAGAGCCTTGCGGGACTCCAGCTGTGAGAGGTCGTGGGGAGGAGCGGGTTCCCTCGACTCGATATCGAAAAGAGCGGTTCGACAAGAAGTCCCGTATGATGAGCACGAGACTATCCGGCACACCCATGTTGAATAGTTTGAAAATCAAACCGTTGTGCCAGACTTTGTCGAACGCTTTTGCGACGTCGAAGAAGAGAGCTCCCGTGTATAACGGTTTTGGTCGATTAAGCCCCACAAGAATGTGCTCCGTGAGGCGGTGCACCTGTTGAACGCATGAGTGATTTGTACGGAATCCGAATTGTTCATCGATGAGAATGCCCTTGGATGAGACGAAGTCTCTGAGGCGTTTGTAGAGCAGACGCTCATACAGTTTGCCTAGAGACATGAGGAGGCTAATCGGGCGGTCCACTGCATGACTCGTATGCTGCTCATTACTGTATGCACAATAACTGCATAGTAAGCGAAGCGGGGCGGGGTATCATTCCCCTACACTGATATAGGCTCTCAAGGCTATCGGCATAGGTAGGAAAAAAAAAAAAAAAAAAAAAAAAAAAAAAAAAAAAAAAAAAAAAAAAAAAAAAAAAAAAAAAAAAAAAAAAAAAAAAAAAAAAAAAAAGTTAAACAAGCTCACTTTACCTAATAACTGTTACAAGCGAAGCGGCGTCAAAAAACTAGTGGCCGAATATATCCGTCATAGATCAACACAGAAGGAGATCTGTTTCATGTTGTTTTGAGTTTAGAAGCAAATATTTATGGTTGCAACATAAATAACATCTTAATCAATCGATGTGGATATTATACGGTTCGAATGTTACATTGTTTAAAATTACGATGCTATGTAATATTTTTGATGCATTTTAAATCGTAGTATGAACAAAGAGGCCAAAGAACAAAGAATGGGTGCAACATAAACTTTCTGGGTTAATTCTGTTTTATTTGTTTATTTGAATTGGGATTGTTGGTGACCCGGGGGACTTTGCAGCTAAACCAGGACGCATGGACGAGCATGGGCTGAGCCAGGAGGAGTGGTTATTACTACAAGCTTTCCGAGCGCCTCCGAACGGGATTTACTAGGGTAAAATCACTTACTTTGCGAATACAATGGGATCTATCACGGGATCAGAATCCGGACATCCCGAGAATGTTTATCGTAAAATTCAGCTGGCTCACATTATGTATATATGTAAATATATTATAAATTAGCGCCAATACTTTCAGCCTTATTTATTGCGAGAAAAAATGCATTGATACATGCATTGCATTGATATGCATGATTACATTCATCTAACCGCTATTTTAAAATACGGTCTCTACCGAGACTAGATTTTCGCAGTCGAAATTTGCCAATAGAAAAATGTCGGGATATAAAAGATAACTGGCCCACTGTACTCATATCAAGCGATATATGTACCATTTACTGTAAGAAAATTACACGCTTGGCCGTATTCACGAACAACTTCCACAATTTCGGAATAAAAGCATGTTCTTAAAAAGCAAAACCGTAAATTTATTTTGCCTAATTTCCCTTAGAAAGTGTAATAGTCGGTTTTATTATCCATCGGTATGTATAGCGTGTATTCTTTCTTTTTTTGTCGCAAAATCCAGCATTCCTGTTCGAAGCTTGGGACAATCTTAATACAATTGAGACTCCCTTATCATGTCGCAAAGTGAGTGGTGGTATTCAAATTGACCTTTAGATACCGGTACCAATTTTAGTCTAAAAAACAAGCAAATTTTTCTTTGATTTTTGATGGCAATGGTGTTAATACAAGATTAAGTTTGTTAGTAATATTGAAACGATTTTGATTCTACCTGTACTTTATTAGTCGCATTAGCATAGCGCTCGGGATCGTTCGACGTGGCTCGACGTGATTTTAATCTCCGCCCATCAAGCCTTTCTTGTGGCTTATAGTGAGTAGTACTATCGAGTACAACACGATAATACAGTACATATAAACAGATAAAATTTGCAACTCCATCATTCTTTAGTTAATACATGCACAACACAAACGATGTCAATTGGTGACATTTTTTTTTTCCTACCTGTACTGATAGCCTTGAGAGGCTATTTCAGCTTCATTCTACCGTGTGTAGGTGAGCTCACGGGACTCAAACCGGAGTGTTGCTAACACTGACTCTAGCAAGAGCAGTGCTTCGCAGAATCTAGCACCGGATCGGGAACGCGACCCACCGAGAAGATCCGGCGAGAAACTCAGTGGGCTGTGTCTATGGGTTAATTCGCTCGTTGAGCCCTTCGTCGCAAGCAACGGGTTCGATTGAACGAGCTCACAGACCGGTTGGTATGTGGTTACTGGAGCCAATTAACGTTACAAATATGCGCCCACTTTGAGACAGTGAAATATAAGTCTCAATTGCATTGAATGGTGGCTCTTCAAATAGGAACCGAGAACTACTTTGCAAACAGATGTAGGCAGGTTAGCTACCCTTACGAAGTTGGCTTACCGCCAATAATTTGGCGTCATCCTCCATAAAACTACGTATTTAGTGTAGCGTTTTGTTTGCTTAGATGTGTGGACGAGTTCATAGCCCGCTTGGTGTTCAATGGTTACTGGAGCCCACAGACATCTACAACGTAAATGTGCCACCCACCTTGAGATATAAGTTCTAAGGTATATACTAAACTTTATTATAAATTTCTTCTTGTTCTTGCCACACATAATGTGAGGTCATCAGCACAGCATATCCCTTTATGATGCTGCATAGCGATTTGACATTCATTTTATGACGGGCCTATCTGGGACAAATCTCCAGTACTATATCCATTGCAACACGCCAAGCAGGGTCTTTCTTTTCTGTTTCATGTTTTTGTGTTTTCTCTACTTCATCCGTTTTTTATTTTACGATTTGCATTTTTACTATTATTAAAATTTATACTAAAATTTTATTTTTAAATATATACAATTAAATAGATAATTCGTCGTGACCTATAGGATAAGTCGTCGGGTGCATTCGTATCTAGCGATGCACCGGTGTTCAAATCCCGCCGGCGTGTACCAATTTTTCAAATGAAATAGTTACTTAACAACAACAAATGTTCGCGATTGACTTCCACGGTGAAGGAATAACTGCCTATATCAGCCGTGAAGCAGTAATGCGTTTCGGTTTGAAGGGTGGGGCAGTTGTTGTAACTATACTGAGACTTTAGAACTCATATCTTAAGGTGGATGGCGACATTTACGTTGTAGATGTCTATGGGCTACGGTAACCACTTAACATCAGGTGGGCTATGAGAGTCCACCCATCAATGCAATAAAAAAAAAATAAAAAACCAAGCATTTTACTTGACTGACCCACGACTCCACGACGGGTTCGATTTCCGTTCGCAACCTTCATCTTTACATACATACCTAATTGATAATCGAGGTCTATGTGTTGCAAGCGACACTCATAAAACAGAAAAATCTTAGCTTGGGACCGCCATATGTGGAATACGTTCACCGGCTTAATATAAATTGCTAACATCACGAACAATTTCATTTACATTTGAATAAGAAAGCCTTGCAGACAATGACTAAGAATGTAAAACTGCTGACAATGAAAATGATCTCAATTATAATCGCAAACTAACAATGATGAGCAAAATAAGCGATTTACAGCAAGCGTTAACCTTTATTAAAAGCCGTAGTAATTAGTTTAATACTCATCAAAACTATATCCAAGTCGAACTAAGCCCGTTGCATTTGTAGAGCATTCAGATAATTAATCAGCTTTAAAATTTAAGAGATGAATAGCAATGGTTATTGTTGCCTGTTTCCGCTACCTATCATACGTTCTGGCGTAATATTTTACTCAAATGCTCAAACTGATTAATCAAATTAGGCATCCACTAAATGTCTTACAAAAAGTATTGTATATGAAACACTTGAGTTGATAAAACATTTAGTCATACAGTAGTATTAGTTAGGTAAGGGTATTATAATTCGGATGAGTTTTAGCTCGGAGTTGCTTAATGAGCTTAACCTTCTTCCTCACATCGCCAAAGACTTCCAATATTGATGAAAAGCTTCAGGTTGGGACCAAAAGATAAATAGTTTAGGTTGTAACAGAACTGTGAGTGGAGCAATTTATGCTCTCGTCACAAGCCTTAATCAATTTACAGGAAACACATTGTTAAATACATAAGTATCACCAATAAACATAATTGAATTATCATAGCCCTGTACACTACTGCAAGTAAAGTATCTTCCAAAAAACTACATCACCTTTTATTATTAACCTTTTACGATCACACGCCTTAAACTATGAGTACATTCAAACTGTTGTGGAAATTCGAACATAACACTCGAAATTGCACGAGTAAAATTAGTTTTTGACGAATTTACATTTTACAGAGACTACAGAGTGCATGTGTGCTAGACGGTTCCATTTGCGACCCATTAACACGGAGACGCAATCCCGCCACAATCAGATAAACTCACCGCATGCCGGGCGGTCGGAAGAAGACCGCTATAATTGCAACGTAGACCGGGTTTTAGCGGGAATTTCGCGCACGAAAACTGGATTTCGACGAGAATTTTGAACAGATATATATCCTTAAAGTATTTAGGTGACATTACAACACAGCTCACCTGGTGTTAAGTAAGTGACATCTACAACATAAATGCGCCACATACCTTAAGATATAAGTTATAAGGCCTCAAGTATAGTTACAACGGCTGCCCCACCCTTCAAACCGAAACGCATTACTGCTTCACGGCAGAAATAGGCAGGGTGGTGGTACCTACCCGTGCGGGCTCACAAGAAGTCCTACCACCAGTAATTACGCAAATTATAATTTTGCGGGTTTTATTTTTGTTACACGATTTTATTTATTCCTTCACCGTAGAAGTCAATCGTGAGCATTTTTTGAGTACGTATTTCATTATAAAAATTGGTACCCGCCAGCGAGATTCGAACACCAGTGCATCGCTCGATACGAATGCACCGGACGTCTTATCCTTTAGGCCACGACGACTTCTGTTAACGACGACTGTTAACTTGATTTCCTCTCTCTAGTTTATTTTGACAAAATAGTGGATTGATTTTAATACCTGCTTTAAGGGTCATACAAACCTGCATTGGTTCAAATGGCTCTACTCAGTAAGAGATTTGATTAAAATACATAGATATCAACACACTTCCTATGGCTATCATATCCTTCGGACCGAAATTCAAGACTGGCTTGCAAAACAAATACGCAGAATGGTGTACGAAGCATGAAGATATAATACGCGCTACCATCAGTTCATTCCGGTTGGTGATTGCACTACGATAGTATAATGCCAAAAACCGCTTTTGCCATGGTCAATGGTCATGGTCAAACATGACAAAAAACGTATGCTGAGGAATAATAATTTCCATTTTCTATTCACAACCTCAGATACTTCGAACTTCAGCACCGGAATAATATTTTTATTTTAGTAAAAACTTTACTGTCATCAAACGCAACAACTTGTTTTTTTTTCGCTCAAAATGTATAAATATGTATATAATTATGTAATAATACCACGAACAAGCCATGCACGGTCATCTGGTTCCAAATTAGGATACCCTGTGTTATTGGAACCAAATAATGATTTAAACTATCTATACATTTAAATATATACATATTATTATGTATACAGATTAAAAAAAATCAGATTAAATTATCATCCCACAAAATGTACGGTTACTGTGTAATACGTACTATTTAAAAACAAATAAAAATGAAACATCAGTAATTGTTAATCGATTGTTTTTCCTAAAACATGGATCACATACGATACCATTTTTGAAAGTGAATTTCATTATTGCACATCTCTTTTTGGATACACAAGCAGCGTTCGCAAAACAATCACGTATTGTATTGAATTGTAAATAGATGCAACACTGAAGTTTTCTTCTAAAATCCACATTTTCTGTAAACATAACGCTCATGCGAATTTTATCTCTACCTCAATGTGTTGCAGCTGTTATACTGACGATATTTTAAAAAACATAATCATAAGTTATTATCTACGTAATGACGTCAGAATGATACGACTTTGGACCTAATATTTGAATATTAGACAAAGTCTATCTATATATATATAAAAATGAATTGCTGTTCGTTAGTCTGGCTAAAACTCGAGAGCAGCTGGACCGATTTGGTTAATTTTGGTCTTGAATTATTTGCGGAAGTCCATAGAAGGTTTAAAAGGTAGATAAATATGAAAATGCCCAGAATTAAATAAAAATAACGATTTTGTTTATCCTTTGATGTGTCCCCCGTCGGACGGATTCCTTTTGTTTGTTTTAAGTTTATTTTATATAAAGGTTAAGGTCTTTTGTTTATCGATTGAGGCACTACGAAGTCTGCCGGGTCAGCTAGTATACAATAAATAAACGTGTATAGAATAAATAAACGACCTACGTCGTGTTTTGACTACTATGATCAAAGATTTTTCTTTAGATTACGCAAGTCGCAAGCATAATTAATACTAAATTTTAATCTTTAAAGTATTAAAACGTCGGAAATATTATACTTTAATGACAACAAAACCCGAAATTAATTCGTGAAATTGGTTTTAACTATTTTTTTTTTATTGCCTTATAGGCAGACGAGCATACGGCCCACCTGATGGTGAGTGGTTACCGTCGCTCATGGACGTCAGCAATGCCAGGGGCAGAGCCAAGCCGCTGCCTACCGTTTAATACTCTCCACAAGCCTCGTTTGAAGAAGGACATGTCATAGCGCTCGGGAAATACCGTGGAGGGGAGCTCATTCCATAGCCGGATGGTACGTGGCAAAAAAGATCTCTGGAAACGCACTGTGGATGAACGTAGTGGCTCCAGGTAGTATGGATGAACTCTACTCCGGTGGCGGGCGGTGCGATGGTAAAAGCGAGATGTCGGTATCATCTCGAACAATTCCTCAGAGCACTCCCCATGGAACATACGGTACAGAATACAGAGGGGAACCGAAGTCCCTCCGCAGGCCCAGAGGTTCCAAACGATCCGTAAGAATGGGATTATCGACGATCCGAACGGCTCTTTTCTGTATGGAGTCAAATGGAAGTAGCTGGTATTTGGGAGCCCCAGCCCAGAGGTGGGAGCAGTACTCCACGCGAGGCCGGACCTGTGCTTTGTAAAGCAAAAGTCTTTGTTCAGGTGTGAAATACCGCTTCGCTCTATTGAGAACTCCCAGCATTTTTGACGCCAACTTGGCTTTGCCCTCCAAATGACTCCGAAATTGGACATCTCTCGAAATGTCGACCCCAAGTATCCAAATACTCTTGGAAGGTTGTAGGGATACTCCTATATTACTATATAATTAGGTATTAATAATGTTTAATAAATCATAGCGTACATAAGTGTAACATTCACGATTGCGTATTACATAACGTAAAAAAATCGAAGAACGCAAGGATTGCAAAAAATCTAATTCATAGATTTATAAATTGTTTTATTTTACTAAGTACATACTTTAATACAACTATGAAGACACCACAACAATAAAGACACGTATTTAGGTCTTTGATTTGCTCACAAAATAAGATACAAGCTCTAAATCATAAATAAAAAATATATAAAAGATTGATAAAAAAAAAGAAAACTCCGCGCTTATTGAAAAAGAAAACATTTTTGTCTGGCAGCACCTTGCAGGCTGCATACTAAAGAGGAATTTTACATTTTCATCAGAACCCTCAAGACCGAACTAGATGTTCCCAAAATCGGCTTTAACAATGAAATTGAGGTCCTTTTTTTGATCCATTTTCGTACTTTTGGAAAATCCGTAATTGGAAATAACAGGAATTGATTACGTTCGAAATCAACCCCGCGGCCTACCCGACGGTGAATGGTTACATTCAAACAAATTTTAGCTTAACGAAATCTTCAATTATGATTATAATACAAACATACATACATACATATGTATATACATGCATTCTCATTTAAAACGGTAATGGAGCGGAATGAGTCGACATTGATTTATCTAAAATTGGGATTAAATTGTAAGAAGTTAATTGGAATACACGAATGAAAAGAAGAAATTTGACTGATAAACTACTAAGCTCTTTGGAAGAACTGAAGAAGCCACGTCCGCCGGCTTTGTTTCACGATCCCACACTTGTACACATCCTCAGGTGCTAAACTGTTAAAAAGCCACCATTATTGCACATTTAAACCTCAAGGAATACTAAATAATCAAAATAAAATAATTAGTATAACCTATCACCTTGCGCTAATAATTTTTTCGGTATATCAATCTATGTTCGACCTCACTTTAGCGGTTATATTACTAATGGTGACTAATAGTTCATGGCGTTATCGGAAATGAAATAATTATAATAATTAAATAATACAAGTGGTTAATCCTAGCGTTTATTCGCGACTGTAACTTACAAAGTAAAAAGCAACGGAGCTTGCGAGCACAGCCGTATGTTATTACTACTCACAATTTTCTTTAAGTAGCAAACTGTGTCCCTACAGATCAATAAAAGATACGAGATAGTAATTATATAACCTAAACATGCAGTTCCATAAGAATGACCCAAAACGTTTATTTTTTTTATTTTTTTTTGAGTCTCCGATACAATGAATTAACTATAGTTCCAACGTCTCACACCATGCCCTAAAACGTATTATTTGTTAAAACTCAATAAGCATATCTCTTCCAATAGGTGTTGTTAAAGGCGACTAAGGAATTCAATGGAGTATGGGCATTCTCTGTGTTTTATACCAGAGTACTGCGAGATTCAACCATCATATATTGGCGGTAGGATAGTAGGGTAAGCTAGCACGATTGGTACTAGTATACTGCCTATTTCTGCCCCGAAGAAGTCATATGTTCTGGTTTGAAGGGTAAGTAAGCCCTTATAATTGACACTTCAATCTCGTGGCACATGGAAAAAGTATTCGTGTACTTAACAAATTTGTTTTCTCTTTGTCTGAAGCGTTTAATATATTATATAAACGTTTATATATTTCTTGAAACTTGTTTTAGTATGCATATCAGCCTTGTGGTTCCCTTAGGAATTTTATTTTGAGGCAAAATGATCGTAAGTTATTTGTTCCCGATTATTATGTCTCAAGGAGATTATGTCTCGCGTTGTTGATGTCTATGGGCTCCAGTAATTATCTAACAGCAGATGGAAGGTGAGATCTTTCAAGTATCTACGTAATAAATAAATAAATAAGGTGTTTCATATTGTAAATTTCGTATGATCGAATAAAATGTGACCGTTGTTCTTTTAGTGTTCATTAGGTTTGTTCTAATTCAAACACATAGAAGGGTGAAAGGCGTCTGTATTTATTATCGTTTGCCAACACGAAGTTCGTTGTTAACTCCAATGAACATTCAAATGGAGCGTCCACCAAATTGTAATAAATCATAAACACATCATTTATTATATGTTGTAAAATGATCAACAAAATTTTAATTGACACTATTAAAAAAAAAACTGCCTTTGCTTAAATTGTTTACTTGATCGATTGCTCACTCGAAGTACAAGACTTCTTATTAAATGAATTTCTCTTTTTTTTTATACTGCTTAGATAGGTGGACGAGCTCACAGCCTACCTGGTGTTAAGTGGTTACTGGTGCCCATAGACATCTACGACGTAAATGCGCCACCCAACTTGAGATGTCAGTTCTAAGGTCTCAGTATAGTTACAACGGCTGCTCCACCCTTCAAACCGAAACGCATTACTGCTTCACGGCAGATATTCGCGGGGTGGTGGTATCTACCCGCCAGTAATGAGTTCAGGTATGTCTCCTTAAAAGTTATTTGCTTATACGTTACATATAGAGAACTAGACTTCATTCAACGCTCAACAATCTCAACGAAGTCCCGGAACGTCAAGTGAACGAGCAAGCTTAGTACAAATTTAATTCAAAATAAACTGGACCCATTGTCACGTTCATAATTAAACCCCCGCTTCGATTGCCTATTGTTTAAATGTTTGAATAGTAAAATCGAATTACGTAAATAGACTCAATGTATCGTTTCTATATTTGACTTTGCGAAATTTTCATGGCCGGTTGGATAAATTGCCCAGTAAAATAAATAAATAAAGTAACATCTTGTAGTAGAAAGGAAAGCCACAAGATTTCTATTCCGAAAATTTGCGTTAAAACTGGCAGGATTTAACGCACAAGTGGGTAAAAACAATGTCCTCAAATCTCCCCTAAAGCAGTCACTTATTCCGGTTTGAAGGATGGAAAAACCGTTATATAATTCGATTTTGTTTGTATTTTGGGTGGACGAGCTCGTGGCCCACCTGATGTTAAGTGGTTACCGGAGCCCATAGACATCTACAATGTAAATGTCGACACCCACCTTGGGACAGTTGTAAAGGTCTCACTTTTACAGTACAAGTCCTTCACCATAGAAGTCAATCGTGAACATTTGTTAAGTACGTATTTTATTGGAAAAGTTGGAACATGCCGGCGAGATTCGAACACCGATGCATCGCTACATATGAATGCACCGGACGTCTTATCCTTTGGGCCACGACGACTTCAACTTGAGAGACTTCAAATTTCCAGGTGGATAGCAACATTCACGTTGCGATCTTCACACGCCCCAAGTCGTTCACCGTAAGAAAGACCCTATTAGAGACCTCAAATACTTTAAACAAATTAGTGCTTTTCTTATGTTAAAGAAAATAGTTACAATAAAGAGTCTAAATCTTATGAAAATCAACTTTTCAAACACTCTTAACAAGTGTATTCTAACCATTTCTTTTTTTTTCTCTAAATTAAATAAAATTTCCTCAACACCGTTGCCGTATCTGTTTCTTTAATTTATTCATTCTCGGCCGAAAAATGTAACTTTTCGTATTATAACAACCAGTGGGGGTGAACTTAAAGTCTTCGGTCTTACGGTAGATCTTTATGCTTATGAATAATAAAGTATTCAGAGGTCCGAGATTTGCAATTGATAAATTTTTTAGATGAATTCCAAGAATAAGAAACAAAAAACGGTAATAAATTCATTTAACTTCTTTTCTTCCTAGGCTATTTAAAAAAAAATGGTTTTAAAAATGATTCTATAACAAAAATACAACGCGTGCTCAGCTCAATAAAAATAGGTTAACAATTTGATATATTTTACTGAATAAATATTTTGTTTGAGGATGTGTGAAGCACCGTTCATTTATTTCCTACCTAATCGTTGGTAGCCTAAGGGGCTATTCTGACTTCGCGCAGACCGGTAGGTGAGCTCATGGGCTCAACCTGAGAGAATTGCTAACATTGCCCCTAACAAGGGCAGTGCATCGATGAATCTATAACCGGATCGGAATCGCGACCCACTGAGAGGATTCGGCGAGAAACTCAGTGGGTTGTGTCTATGGACTAGTTCGTACATCGAACTCTTCGTCGTAGTTAATAAGTTCGACGAGGACGGTGACCGGTGCTTGACGTGTCTAAAATCAGTGAAAGGGGATCCGGAGAATCCGACAAGACATGTTTTGGGCGACGGCGGCTATGCCTGTCGCCTAGGTCGGATATTTAATTAGCAGTGGCCACGATAAGAGGGTTATCGCGGCGCACCGCTTTTTCAAAGTGGCGTTCTGACGCTTCCGTAAGATACTTACGGCTCCGACGGCTATCCAGCAAAAACGAGATTGGATGACCTAAAGAGGGTTATTGTGTGTACGAGACGCGCCAGCGAACACTACACTTGTATAGGTTGTACAACATTTCTTAACACAATTTAGCTCCAGGAAAAGTGACGAATATACCTACTGACATCACAAATTATGTCAAATCCAAATGCGAATATTAAGGAGATCGTGATCGCATACTCGATCTGCTGACCTCAATTCTGTATAGAGTACGTATGCAATGTAAATTTAACAAAAGCTAAGCAAAAGACTCTTTTATAAGGCATATACATATTATGCGTAATCGTCATGACGTTCATAAAACATCAAATCAAATACTGGTCTCTTCATCACGTGAAAAAATGCGACAACATATTCCGTGATATTTGACATGATTAAGATCATTAAATAAAGTGACACAACACTGTTTGATGAATAAACAATGTAAAAGATAAAAACAAACAAGCTTGAATCCGGCTATTATCAGTAGTCCCTCGTGACCAGTATCGTAATATGTGGAGTTTTAATTGAATCAACAATATTAACAATAGCTCCAGTTTGTTATTTATGTAACATAAATAACATGTTCATATTATTATCATCAACATTCTCACTGGTGGTAGGACCTCCTGGGAGTCCACACGGGTAGGTACCACCACCCCGCCTATTTCCGCCGTGAAGCAATAATTTGTTTCGGTTCGAAGAGTGGGGTAGCCGTTCTAACTATACTGAGACCTTAGAACTTATATCTCGAGGTGGGTGGCGCATTTACGTTGTAGATGTCTATGGGCTCCAGTAACCACTTAACACCAGGTGGGTTGTGAGCTCGTCCACCCATCTAAGCAATAAGAAAAAGAAAAAAAAACAGTGCTATAGATACAAAGGACTTTCACGATTTCGCCATTTTGATTAAACATACAAACGCTTCATGAAATTATTAATTGTCCTGAAACCCTCAGTCTTAAAGGACAAATTGAATTGCTTATATTAAACAGATTAACATATTATTAAATCCCAAACAATAACGGAAACATGCTCAATTAACCGCCATCCTCAATCTGTTACTACACACAATCTACTTATTAAACCGTTAAAAAAGTTCGTTCACATGCAAAGATCTAAAGACGGAGACGTTGATTAAAATCGTAGGACTGTAATGACAAAATGTAAGAAAATTTTCGAATTTCTCTCGGCAATATAATTTAAACGAAATACGCTAAAAGTATCAAAGTTTTTTTATTTTATTTTTTTATTTTATTGCTTTGACGGGTGGACGAGCTCACAGCCCACCGGGTGTTACTGGAGCCCATAGACATCTACGACGTAAATGCCCCACCCACCTTGAGACATAAGTTCTAAGGTCTCAAGTATAGTTGCAACGGCTGCCCCGCCCTTCAAACCGAAACGCATTACTGCTTCACGGCAGAAATAGGCGGGGCGGTGGTACCTACCCGTGCGGACTCACAAGAGGTCCTATCACTGAGGTAACCAAATGGTCTCATGTCTGAGGATTGACGCCAGATTCACGCTGTACTATGAGCTTCGATAACCGTCGCTATCATAAACGTGATGTGTCGCGTATTATAAAAACCATTTATTTCTTCTTAATAAAGATAGTAAGACTGACTTGTTACAACGATTGTAAACAATTATTTAAGACGGTCTTCAGGAGAATTCATGAACAAACTGCCCTCCCCCCCCACTGTTATACTGTAAATAATAAATACGGACGGCTATTGTCTCACAACACCATACCCGATCCTGCGAACGGACGGTAAACAGTCTCCGTCGCGTCGTCCTAAACACGTCCTTCCGATCCACTATTGGTGCTTTTAGGTACCTCAAGCACCGGTCACCGTTCTTGTCGAGCCTGTCGCTTGTGGCGAAGGGCTCGGCGAGCAAATTAACCCTCTGTTTTACAGAGTTTCTTACTGAGTTTATCTCCGGATTTTCTCAGTGGATCGCGTTTCCGATCCGGTGGTAGATTCTGCGAAGCACTGCTCTTCCTAGGGCTAGCGTTAGCAACGTCCACAGGTTAGAGCCCTGTGAACTCACCTACTCACCCGGTGAATCTATTATCGACGTCACTAGAATAGTTTTAAGACTACGCACAAAGCGATCCGGCCCGAGCACCCGAACGAAGCGGATCTCTTTTCTGTTGGCGCCGGTCACGTCGTCAAATACGATATAGGTATATCACTGTAAATATATTGTATCATGAAAATTTACATCTTTATTTAATTAAATGCGTATTTTTTGCACTTTTTGTTAATCTGTTAATCGAGTACCCTATACTTATCGAAATTCGCATACATATACATGTACATTTTTTTTTCTTTATTTGCAGTATTGTATTCCGTATCTTTTCTGCACTTATCTAACGTACGTTTTGTCAAAGACAAAAGATGCTTTTATCAATAATAAATCCCCAAATCGGATGAATAGGTTGGTGAGAACAATATCGTTCCTCAGGCCATTCAATTAGTTCTGCTCGTGTGATATTTCCGATCGCATCGATCTAAACGTTCCTGTTTCTCACATCACTTTACTTACACCTTACTTACCTGAGCATCAAATTGTTTGCGAATTGTATGTTCTCAGATAAATCTTAATCTATTCCGAAGATGTACACAAACTACATTAATAGATACGTACGTATCCATAACAGGTAATTCGTTCCTACATATCTAAACCTACTCTTAGGGATTGGTCTTGCGTTTTTTTGTGTAATTATATTATTTCCGATGTTTCGAAAAAATACCTACTTTATAATTTTCATGGTCACCACGGACGATATAATAAATAAATAAATAAATAAAAATGCTACATTAAACCACAGAAGTAATTTAATTATCACCCAATTCCTAGAGCAATAGATTTTTTTTTCTTAAGCTTGTAGTTTCATATTACATTCTATTTAGTCAATAAAATTTCTATCAGTGAATTATCTGTGAACATTAATACTCACCAGTTAATACTACAGCCAATGCAGTTTCTAAAACGATCTTTAAATCTTTCCTTTATTAAATATTAGTTTTGGCTGTAAGGAATGACAGTATTCAACATTCATATCGAATGACTGATTGGCAAAAATCGATAGGGTAAAATCTTTATAGATTTGCTGTAGATAATATGTTTTTGATAAATAAATAAATAAAAACGTGTGGCACTCGAGGACTGCCGCGGTAAAGCTATTGCATAGTATTTTTTATCAACTTATGCAATTATAATTAGACAATGATAATTTAATATTAAAACAATAATAAAATAAGACCACGCTATATTTATAAACATTAATAAAAGCAAAACATTAGCTGTCCCCTTCACACTCATAAGCTAGACTGCGCGAGAGAGAGATGGGCAGACTTTTCATGATACGCATGCAGTGCGACGTCACGCCGCGCGCTTATTCACAAACACTACACAAGCGCAACGTGTGAATGTGTTGGAGGTGTTAGGTTTTATTTTCGTTAAGGAATTTTTTGATTCGTTCGCTGCGCTCAAAGTCCGGGATAAAAGCTACGGAATAGCTTAAAACCCTATCTATTTGCTGGTAGCTTAAGGGGCTATTATGCGCGGACGAGATTTTTTATAAATAATTTATTATTTGTAAATGTTATCTCTAATTGGATATCTGTATTATCCGGTCGGTCTGAGTTTTCTAGTGACGAAGGGAGTCATTGGCTCGATCTCATGTAATACAATTTATTTAGCAGTGGATAATGACTTTGCTACACGTCTGACATTACTACCACCAGGTGGATCTATCTCAGGCTCGCTTATAGCAGCAATAAAACAATAGTAAATCTAATTAACTGTTCTCCGGGAATGAGTGCCACCATGATCAAAAGAATATACTGTTCTTAAACATTTTAATGAAATTATCGGCCTTCTTAATTAAGACCTTAAGAGATTAGCTTGCCTGCAGAACTATTTAGCTTTTCGTCAGCGGCTTGAAAGATTAGAATTATCCCGCTTTTAAGAGCAGGCTTTAAAAGACCTCCGGTAAAACTAAAGAAAATGAAATTTTTCGAAGTAGCTATTTTTATTTTTTACTCTTCCTCAAACTAGCTAAACGCTGCAAATCTAAGCACGCAAAGAACTCAAAAGAGTCAATTTGAAACCTTTAGAAATCCAAGAAGATATTTAGTGGTCGGATAATGTAATTGTAAAAATTTTAATATGTCAACATATCAAACACGATGAAGCCGTGTTCATTTTCTAGTCGAATCTCCGAAGTAAAAAGGTAAAAAAAACCTACCTTTCCACTTTTAATTTATTCGTCATCGCACACATTCATCGCGGTGTCCCAAGGATTTACAAACCGAGGTACGGAATCCACGAAAGTAATCCTGGACCATGAATAATTAAAAACACACAAACTTGGAAGATCAACGGAAGCGGCTCACCAAGATCTAATTGTAATTAGGTATATTTTTATCCTTCAATTTCTAGAACTAATATACGCAGTAATACAACCTATTAGTAAACATTCTGTTCAATGTAGTAAAACCACAAACCCTGAAATAAATAATAAATCAATGAAAACATAAAATATAAATAAAGGTCGCAACTAGAACTTAGATAATCTAGAAACCTATAGTATAAAATTTATATTATAAATAATTAGGAACAAATCAAGCACGTTCATTCGGCCCCGAATTAAAATTCCTTCTGTTATGGGTACAAGAGACTGTGACATACATATTTACATACGTTTAAATATATATAGATAAACATATATAGATATTATATGTACTGATTTAATTGTAGCGTCTTTGGCCTAATGTACATGAAAAAGACTACTCATATCGATTGACATGACTCTACAGGATTTTTTGTCTTCTGACATTTTTTTTTTTGTTTTTCTAAGAAAATACGTACCTCACGTCTATGATGTCAACTTCTATGATGAATAATATCAAGAACCAAATGAAAACATATAGAGCCTTTTTTGAACCCACCTATATACATAGATAAGCAAAGCGTGATAACAAAGCAAATGAGACTTTAAGTGTTACGTCTGAAAGTGAGCAGTGAAATTGAAATTGAGCGCCGATGGTAGGTACCAGGTAGAAAGTAGAACTTACTTTTTTTGCTTCCAAACAGCAAATAAAAACCGTTTGAGATAATATATCGGTAGCAACAACGTAACAACAACAAACAATAAACGTTATGAATTCGTATTTTTATTATTAATTTTTTTGGAACGAAGTTCTTTATGAGACGATGCGGAGGAGTACCCTAACCGGGAAAAAACGTCCGTAACGTAAGATTGTTATTAGTAATGCACAGAGTGTGCGACTTAAATTTGTAATAACGTACAAGAAATAAAATATTTTTTTATCAATACAAAAATTATAATAAAAAATGTATACCCGAATAATTATTTTCTTTATACCTCGAATAGAACTTAAAATTAATATTTTTATAATAAGGAACTTCGTTCCTATGCGGTGTCCCACGACACCACACATTTTCTTTTATTGCTTAGATAGGTGGACGTGCTCACAGCCCACCTGGTCTTAAGTGGTTACTTGAGCCCATAGACATCAATAACGTAAATGCGCCACACACCTTGAGATATAAGTTCTAAGGTCTCAGTATAGCTAGAACGGCTGCCCTTTTTTTTTTTTTTTTTTTTTTTTTTTTTTTTTTTTTTTTTTTTTTTTTTTTTTTTTTTTTTTTTTTTTGTCAGGAGGAAATCGCCGGACTTCCGCCCTTCACTGGGGATGAAGGGCGGGGCATGTCGGAGTCGAACCGACTAAAACCTCCTGTCTCTCAACAACCAACGTCCAAACCTCGCATGAGACAAAACTCATGAAAAGGCAAAAGGGGGGAAAGTGAAGCGTTTAGTGCGGAGCACATCTCTCCCATCACCCTCCCCCTCGGGACGCCGGACTGGCGGTCGTCGGCGCCACGACCACCAGCCCTCTCGGTCGGCAGGCTATCCGAAGCCCGCCTAGATGGCGCCGGTTAGAATGGTCTATCCTACGGAATACCCCGCTGGGTCAGAACCAGCGTGGGTTGAGGATAGCCGGCCTTCCATCACCCGGATGCTCATGCATAAAACGCGTGCAGAGCAGCTTGCACGTCGTCTTCTTAGGCCCCCTTCGCCGGTCCCCAGGCCGACATGTGAGGGGACCCGAAACACTTAGAGGGCCAGGGCTTGGGCGATATCCGCCTCCCTGGCCCCCGCTCGACGGCGGCGGGCCTGTGCGTCTCTCACGCGCCCCGCCGCCTCCTTCTGCGAGATGGTGCACTCGCAGAAGTCGAGCATCGCCTTCCACGACTCGTCGTCACCGAGCATCGATGCCACAACACTCGGCAACGACAAGTCGTTTCCTATTTTTGCGACGAGGGCACGGCGCCACCCCTCCCATGCGGGGCAGGCGACGAGCGTGTGCTCCGCCGTGTCCAAGTCGCAACCACAATGGTGGCACTCTGCCGTCGGCTCGGCTCGGATCCGGTGCAGGAACTCACCAAAGCAACCATGCCCAGTGAGCACCTGCGTGAGCCGGAAAGTGAGGCGTCCTCTGTCACGATTCACCCAGTTCACAAGAACCGGGCGAATCGCCTCGACGGTCCTACGACCAGCCGAAGGATCGGCCAGCCGTCTAGACCATGACTCCAGTACAGACCGCCGAGATTGGGCCCTCCGCGCTCTGACCACACTGGGGCTGGGACGCGCCACGCCCCGTACACGAAGGTCAGCCCGCCACTGATAGTCAGCAGCGAGCGCCTCCGCCTCCAGGACCCAAGGCGGCGTCCCAGCCAGTACACACGCCGCCTCGAAAGAGATGGTGCGATAACCACGGATGACCCTGACCGCGATGGTGCGTTGCGGCCGTTGCAGCAGCTTCGCTACCCCCACGGCCAGGGACTGGCCCCACACGGGCGCCCCGTATAGGGCCATTGATCGCACCACCCCTGTATAGAGACGGCGCGTCACCTGGTCAGGCCCCCCAACATTGGGAAGGAGCCGGCTTAACGCGCCGGCCACCCCCAACAAACGAGGGACCAGATTCTGAAAGTGAGCACGGAAGGTCCAACGACTGTCTAGAATGAGGCCGAGGTACTTCACGGCTGCCCTACCCTTCAAACCGAAACGCATTACTGCTTCACGGCAGAAATAGGTAGGGTGATGGTACCTACCCGTGCGGACTCACAAGGTCCTACCACCATATCATATCATAACATGAAACAAAAATTGTGAATGCTTCATTACTTGATTCAACCTATTCAGTGTAGTTCAATATAGTTGATATTTCTGGTTCTTGGTCGAGCACAGCTCATTTTACCTGTTTTTCGTTTTAATCAATGTCTGTGGAAAGTGGGTCGTACTACAGATGGACTTCAACACAGGTGAAAATGAAACAAATTACCTGGTAGAAGTACCTATAAAGCAATGATGGTCTACCTAACATTTTAATAAAAAAGCAATATTAAAATTATATAAGCTATGTTTACATTTTATTTCGTATATTTTCGATTTACCTTAACAATTTTATTATTGCTAAAAGGGGTACTAAAAGTTTATACTAAAACATATAGTGTTTAAAATGCAAAGTTTTGAATAAGCTTTAAGTGCATTTTAATGTATTATTTTCAATGTTGACTTTTAAATCCTAAACATAGAATAAAAATAAAAGAAGTTAAGAAGTTCAAAACAAAAATTAAGCTAACTTGAACTAACTTAGCAAATAATAAACTGATTCAACAAATTTATAATCAAATAACCCTTGAACAACTATAAACAAGTAATATTAAAATAATTCACCTAAATAATTTCGAAGCTCGTAGGATCTTGACAAAATTTAATTAATTAGTAACGACATAATCTCAATTGGGAGAGTAGAATGTAATTTATTGAAACTAATCCAAATATGATTAAATTTGGAGCCCTGTATTACTTCACATCAACTATGTTTGTTCACCGCTTTAGAATTAATAGCTCATATTAATTCTATTCTGTATACTGTGATGTTCTGGTATAAAAAAATGTTAATAACAAATAATGGACTGTTGAAGCGACTTTAAGATGGTGCCGCTTCGTGAACCGTATCTGGAGACTAGTATTTTTTTTTATAGCTTAGATGGGTGGACGATCTTACAGCCCACCTGGTGTTAAGTGGTTACTGGAGCCTATAGACATCTACAACGTAAATGCCGCCACCCACCTTGAGATATAAGTTCTAAGGTCTCAGTATAGTTACAACGGCTGCCCTACCCTTAAACCGAAACGCATTACTGCTTCGCGGCAGAAATAGGCAGGGTGATGGTACCTACCCGCGCGTACTCACAAGAGGTCCTACCACCAGTAAAGTTAGTGGCAACTATGATAAAAATGCCATCGTGTCACATTGCTGTAGAGAAGTCTTGTTCTGACGTTGTCTTTAAATATTTACGGATGTATTTGAGTGCTAAATTTATATTCTTTAGAAACCACCGCACTCCAATGGCTAACCTAATGAGGCGGAGATATGGAGGAACGCGATTACGAAGGTGCGAACCGCGTGATTAAACACATCTAGATGATGACCGAACTTTGCTCGCTTTTTTTTTATAACGCCATCTTGTTGTATCTTTAAAACGGTTAGTTGCCCTCAATTAAGAAAAATAGTATTATTATTCGCCAATAGATGTCGGGAAGAGTTGATTATTGAAAACACGAATAAAACAACATTTTCCGAAAATAAATCGTAGCTAGATCGATTTATCGCCCCCGAAATCCCCTGAATACTAAATTTTATGAAAATCGTTGGAGCCGTTTCCGAGATTCAGATTATATAAGTATATATTAATATACAAGAATTGCTCGTTTGAAGGTATAAGATTATGCAAGTTTTGTAAAGCGTCACCTTATGACGAATGAACGTCTTTTTCGGAGCGCAAATAATGGGTAAGAGCCTACAGAGGGTGAATGCGGCGCCGTCACGGATTGACTTTATATGAGATTGGAAGATTATGGAGTTACTCGACATAACTTTTAGATGTTTGACTTGCCTGGCCCAAAGTATTGACTGGCCGAAAAAGGTGATCTGGGAATGACGTTCCTGCATCTTACCACTGTTACTCCGTTGTACTGTTACCGATCCCTTCAGTGATCTGGAAGAATACAAATCTAGTAGGGGGACAGCCAACCCACTGCCCTTGAAGAGATTCTTCAAACCTCGTGCTTTGGAAAATATTTATTCAGAAACCAGTGCATTGTGGACAGTGCAACGGCCTTACAAAGCAAGGATCAACTCTGTTCTAATTAATGATGCATGATGTTAAAAAGGAGATGTCAAGATCACCTCAAACAACTTTTCATAGCTATTCCCGTAGAATATTCTGTATAAAAGTCTGCTTACGCTGCACAACAAAAAGGCGACTTTTTTACGTCTTCAACCTCAATAATCAAGAGCCAGTTATAAATCTGATTATATCTGCGGTTATTTCTTCAAAGTAAACACAAATTACTTTTACTTTTCAAGTCACATTCTATTCGCAATTAGGAAAATTTCAAACAAAAAAAAATAAAAAAAACGATAAAATTACATTGAATGAGCCCGTACTTTTGTCTTGCTCCGCGATTAACCCAAAACTGAATTCGGCAACGGAGAAATTTTATTACAATAATTCTAAATAAAGTCTCGGGGTCCATCATAACAAGGTCCCGCCCTCTCCTTCGAAACGCTTTGCCTTACGAAATATTTTAATACGGCCTATTCGAACAATGAAATAGGAGGTTTACGTTTGAAAATTCTAAATGACAACTGGTGAAATAACAGGGACAAACTTTAAATATAATATTATCAGAAGCAAATTACGCTTTGAACAGATTACATTTTGTAATAATACATAGTATGACTGGCTATTAACCGAGCCTCTTGAAGCTACTACTGCGATTGCCCTTAAATCTGGTCGCCTAGTTGCTATCTTAATCATCAGTATACTGAGAAATATATATCTAGTATCTAGTTAAGTGGTTACCGGAGTCCATAGATATCTATCTACAGCGTAAATGCCGCCACCCACCTTGAAATACAAGTTCTAAGGTCTCAGTATACTTACAACGCCTGCCCCACCCTTCAAACCGAAACGCATTACTGCTTCACGGCACAAATAGGGCTGTGGTACCTACCCGTGCCGACTTACAAAAGGTCCTACCACCAGTATATACTTCGAAATATTCTGTTTGATACTTTAGAATGATTTAAGCCTTTTTGACCAGCGGAACTTTAACCTCGTTTAAGGTACATGAATATATATCTAGACAACTCTTTATTACACATAAAACAAACACAAGGACAAAATGAACGCTATAAAGCATTATAGAATTATAATTAACCTCGTTACAAAATAGACTGCATCCTATGCGAAACAACTAATGACTATGACATACCAAAAAAAATACAATGTACAAAAATTAACAACGTGACATATTATGCAGTGTTTTATGTTTGTACATAGTTTTATCAATCATAAACAAATGAAATACATATACGTATATGACATATAATGCATACTTTTAAACAAATAAATAAACGTCTTAACGCTCAAAGGTCTTGATTGTTTTATTAAGAAGAAAAGTGCTTAATTACTTTTGCTTGGAAAAACTAAGCGATGATTGACGACGACTGATTCTATAACTGAATATCGCGGATCTGTTCTTCTCTTACAAAAATTCTATTATACACATTCAAACTTATTTTAATTTATATATATTTAGTTCTGGACTTACATATTTATTCTTTACTTTTAGCTTTAAGCTAAATTTAACGGCTGAATTAGATACCATAAATGGCTTGCACATATTAATTTAACAGATACTAGATGATGATGGTTTTTTTTTATAACGCCATCATGTTGTGTCTTTAAAGCGGTTAGTTGCCCTCAATTAAGAAAAATAGTATTATTATTCGCCAATAGATGTCGGGAAGAGTTGATTATTGAAAACACGAATAAGACAACATTTTCTGAAAATAAATCGTAGCTAGATCGATTTATCGCCCCCGAAATCCTCAGTATACTAAATTTTATGAAAATCGTTAGAGCCGTTTCCGAGATTCAGATTATATATACAAGAATTGCTCGTTTAAAGTTATATAAGTCATTGCAACTAATAATGAATGGAAATTTTCAAATTATAAAAGCTACAATCGTGTACACACGACTTTATACAGCTATGTCGAGAAATGTAAACAGCATAGCAATATTTAATCATCGGCCGCGACTCCACCTCCAAAAGGCCAGAGCGAATTCGTATTTATAAACTTCCCGGGGTTTCAGAGCGGACATCCTAAATAAACTGCGAGTGCAAATAGCAAATAAAGAACCAAGACAAACGGTGTTGTGTTAGTTTGTGCACCTGTACAGAAACCCCGTTTTTTTATTACAGTTATCATAAATTTGTCGTGAATAAACAAATAAGTCTGAATTTTTCGCAATTCTTTTTAGTACTATTATATTTTCCGATTTATAAATTCATATCGAGATTTTGACTAAGGACAGAAGACGTAGGTAGCAAAGCTATATTCAAAATTGCAAATTGATTATTATTTATCGTCTCATCATTATCCTGCCCTTCTCCCAGTCACCTGGGGTCGGCGCAACATGTTTTCTCCTTCCATACTCTTCTATCATATACCATTTCTTCGCTCAGTCCCCTCTTACCCATATCGTCTTTCACGCAATCCATCCATTTCTTCTTAGGTCTACCTCTTCCTCTATATCCTTCCACGCTCATAGTTAACATTTTCTTACCAACCTCATTTTCATCTCGTCTCATCACATGTCTATATCATCCCAAACGCGCACTTCTCAGCTTCTCTGTCACAGGTGCCACTTTCAGACTTCCTCTAACATATTCATTCCGTATTCTATCCATTCTCGTTACTCCACGCATCCATCGCAACATTCGCATCTGAAAGGCGATTGCATGCAGCAGAGATGCGCCTTTATTATTTATCGCCTATCAGGTTAAATTCTGACGTTCTTTACTAAAGGAGTCAGTCAGTTTGTATTGTTTGTCTAAGGTACAAACAGACGAGAAATCTTAACGTGGGTATGTTGAATGTGAAAATTATTATTATCCCGTGATGATTTACATAATATGTATGGTTGTCCTACCTACCTCATCTCGTCTGAAAATGGTTCTATTGACTATACCCATATAAAGTGTAGTATAGAGCTTGTGTCCAAAGACGGGGCTTCCTATGTGCACCTTCAAAGGAGCATCAGAAGAATTCATCAGCAACAGACCGCTCTTGAACTTGCCGACGTCTATGATCGATGATAGCTCCCTATCAGAGAGACCGTGCAATCATCTGCCCTCAAAGGCAATAAAACTCACAATACCCCATGACAAAATAAGCCCTTCTCATTCGAGACAATGAAGCGACAAAATTAACACCATAAATACTTAAAGGCGCCGCTCTTAGTAAATAAAATTGAATTTAACGTTCGCATTTTGATCGTCCGAGTTTACTATTTGTTTTATAGGTACATAGGATTTTGGGGAGCAGGGGCGCTGTGTCGCTACATTTCGCTCAAATTTGACGTATTGTTTTCTCTTAGACTTTTTTTTTATTGTTTGGGTGGGTGGACGATCTCATGGAACACCTAGTATTGAGTAGTTTTCAAAGCCCATAGACATCAACAACGTAACGCATCGCTGTTTCAGGGTCAAATATACAGGGTGCTGGTACCTACTCGTGCGAGCTCTCTTAAGGTGCGGATTACGCAAATTAGTATTTTCATAGATCGTAATTTTTAATGTTATTATATTATTCATTGATCGTGAAAATCACTCGTGAACATGTGTTACATACGTATTACATTAGAAAGATTGATAAGCGCTTACGAGATTCAAACATCGGCACAGTCGCATCCTTGGATGCGAATGTACCGGACGTGTTATCGTTTAGGCCACGGTGATCTCGAATATTACGGGTTTGTTAGTTCATGATCTATCTGCTTATTAAATTGCTGTGAATGAGTTATCTATAATTTTCTTCACTCAATCTGAAAAACGCGATAAACCCCTTATCCATTGCAAACGAAAACATCAGACAGATTTATCAATATGAAGTTAACTGGATGATATGATGGTTTTCGACAGCAGCTTAACAGGCAAGAGCATTGTGAGCTCATGTGGCCACAAAATTATCTCTATCATCAATGTATTACACAAAAAACTCTACCGCTATCTCAGTTTTAGAACAAAATATCCAATCACTCAACATCATGAAGGGATTTAATTAAAATATATATTTATGATTCAGTCTCTCGTTCTTTGACATTATAGTAATTTCAGCGCTTGAACTATTTTAATTTTTCGCGGACAAAAAAGGCGCGAGATCAAAACTGTAAAAGTATTTTTAATTGTGTCTACTACTCACGAATACCAAAATTATGCTATACAGCAAGTCGTTAAATTATTTATGAACGATTCCAGTCTGCATACGTGACGTTGTTTGACATGGGGTTAAAACATTCCAACTTTTCAGAGAGTTTGTAGAACATTATGTCGAACATGGGATAGCTGGTAAAGCCAATGTTGCTATAAAACGCATTATGTCCGTCGTTGCATGTTTTTGCATGTTCAATGTTCAGCAGGGTCGCATTTAGTTGAATTTTTAGTAGCTTCAGCGGCTTCGGCTATGGAACTTCACATGCAACACAATGTCTAACTGGATATAAGAGCAGTCGAAATATTACTTCCCTTTCATTACGACCACTTTGTGGGCATAATTAATTAAAACCGTGCGTGCTCACCAAATACATACCATTAGTACTAAAGATTAAGGTTTGAGGAACAGTCAAGTAGGACAATATAACAAAATACTACCGGTAACAAAGGTTTAAAAAAGCCAGTTTTTGGACACTCGATAATTGTGATTTTTAGTCCAACAACTCTATATATGATCATCTAAGAACTTTGGTCTCGATATATTTTTTGCAAATTTGCTTCATTGAAACCATATTACTAATTAGCTAAGAAATGTGCACCGGATAAATCAGTGAGCGCTAATGCTAGGTACAGAACCGATACAGCGAATGCTACAGCTCGCGTATGAAGGTATCGTTGTTTCTTAAGCTGCAGGAGCAGAAGAAGACACACACGGCTTCTAAAATAGCCAAACCACGGGACTACCTTCGCAATAATTCGGATCCGTGTCGTCCTAGCAGTTGATTCGCGTAGTTAGTCAGAATTTTCTAACTAAAGTAAAATCTGTCTTGCCTTATGAGGGAGCCAGCCAGCGTAGAGAGCCCACAGACATCCTGAGGCAAGATCTGGAGTGAACCCCCAGAGCAAGCGATAAGTGGGCCATCCCCAAGAAACCCAGAAGCGTACAGGAGCAGGGAGATGAAGATATTCGGGTTAACCTGTTCCGCAATAAGGTGTGTAGCCCAAGGTCGATTGTGATGGTGAAATACTGTTGAAACACTCTGCCCTACCTGGGGTCTTAAGAACTTCAACAATAAAAAACAACAACATCTTAATCTCGATTGAATTTAGTTTTGTAGATCGCAAAAGATCGCAGTCGTTTTATGAACACTAAAATTTTCAATAAAATACTAATCATAATATTTTTATCGTAATACAAAACAAAATATGTATGACAGAAAACAATTCAGTTTTTTTTTTTTTTTTTTTTTTTTTTCCTACCTAAGCTGAGAGCCTTGAGAGGCTATGTCAGCGTAACCCTAACTTTTGTAGGTGAGCTCACGGGGCTCAAACCTGATGACGTTGCTAACACGAACCCTAGCAAGAGTCGTGCTTCGCAGAATCTACCACCGGATCGGAAACGCGACCCACTGAGAAGATCCGGCGAGAAACTCAGTGGGCTGTGTCTGAGAGTTAATTTACTCGTCGAGCCCTTCGTCGCAAGCGACGGGTTCGACGAGAACGGTGACCGGTGCTTGAAGTACCTAAAAGCACCGTTAGTGGATCGGGAGGATCCGAGATGACGTGTTTTGGGCGACGTCGACTGCTTTCCATTCTGTCCGCAGGATCGGGAATGTAGTTACCGGCGGCCACGATGAGAGGGTTCTCGTGTCGTGCCGCTTTATCGAAGTGGCACATGGACGCCGACTGCAGATACTTACTGATGGACCCTAAGTCCAGGTCGTCATGGAGGTCGACGTTCCTGACGAACCACGGGGCTCCGACGGCTATCCTGCAAAAACGGGATTGAATGATTTGAAAGGATTTTAAGTGTATGCGGGCCGCGTGAGCGAACACTACACTTGCATAGGTCATGACGGGGCGTATGCAAGTTTTGTAGAGTGTCACCTTATTTCTAAGGGACATTTTACTTCGCCTACATATCATCGGGTAGAGACGTCCTAGGATGAAGGCGGCACGGTCGCGTACCGTCTTGATGTGGGGGCGGAATGTCATCCTACTGTCGAGGGTGACGCCTAAATATTTGACCTTCGGGGCCCACGGTATGGGCTGGTCGAACATCGTAACAATTCAGACAACGAAACAAAAAGAGATACTTAGAGATATACTATAACTCCGTCCTTTGTGCGACAGAAACTTTTCATTTCAGATTGTAGCACAGAATCGTAGCGCTGAAATCTGACGTTGCAATTTGGCTTTTGCCTATTCCACCTAAACCAGACTCGAAAAAGTTTCGCACCAAAAATACACTATTGCTATTTCAAATGGCTGAATTTTCAAACGCGATATTAGTTATTTAAAATATTTCTACGCATATATCAGACGATATATGTACGTATCGATATACTGATATATCGATATGCGTGTCAGATTTATATTTTATAGTCTACATACCCAAAATCTGACTCTGGGTACAGCCCTGTAAGCGTAGGAAAGCCGAGACGTGCACGGAGGGCCCGTGCAAGCGCTTTATAACAGTTCAGAACAGTTTAGATGCTATTGGATTTCAAATGACATCACATGTAATACATGAGTAAGTTTCGTGGACGTGTCCTAGTTTTGTACACAGAATATTCTAACAATATTACGGTCCAATAAAAAAATCCTTCGACAGCATATTGGGGGATTGGGTGTGTTTTTTTTTTCTTGTCACAAAACCGTAACATTAATTAGGCGTTCAGCAAATTCGTCTGCCTATAAAGACAAAAATGGGGGAGTGCTCTGAGGAATTGTTTGAGATGATCCCGTCTCTCATCTCATCTCGTTTTTATCATCGCACCGCCCGCCACCGGAGTAGAGTTTATCCATGCTACCTAGAACCACTGCGTTCATCCAAAGTGCGCTTCCAGATATCTTTTTGCCACGTACCATCCTGTTTTGGAACGAGCTCCCCTCTACGGTGTTTCCCGAGCGATGTCTTTCTTCAAACGAGGCTTGTGTAGAGTACTACCATAGGGAGCTCTGACCCTAGCATTGCTGACGTCCATGGGCGACGGTAACCACTCATCATCAGACGGGTCGTATGCTCTTCTGCTTAAAAGAACAATAAAAAAGGTACATTTCGAATTTAACTGGTAATATCATTATATCTGTTTCTGTCCCGAATACTTTATTCCAACTATAAAGTTAGGCTGCAGTACCAAAAGATAGTCTTTAACAAGATTCGGCAACCCTTTAATATCAAGTGAGTCGTAAGCTTATCTTCGCATTTTAGTAAAAAAAAAACAAATGTTTATTATTCAAATTTAATTACAAGGTGTGTTAACATTACCGTAATCGATTCAAAATCTTTTTATAATTAAAAACAAGCACCTCAATATTGAAAACGTGATCAGAGTAAAATTAATTTTGTGAAGCATTCTCGTAATAAACTGTTTTTTGTTGTTAAGAAATTGATCTGAAATGTGACCGAACATAATGAATTTTTCGCCAACGCTTAATTGCGTCTAACTTTTTTTTTGTTGAAAATTAAATAGAGAGGAAATTAAACATGTAGACGTAGTTGAGGTAAATGAATTTATGAAACAAGCATATGAATACTCCTAGAAGAACAAAAGCTTAGTTAGCTTCCGTATTTTTAATCTTGCTATTAATCAATAAATTAACACTTATTATTATTTATCCTATATTAAATACGCAACCCATCATTCACTGTCTCGCTTATTTTACTACGACCTCACGACCACCTATTTCGACATTCTGTCCCAAAAGATAGGCTGTGTTTTTTTTTACCATACCATAGTAAAACTATTCATTTTATTAGTTAAAAACTTTACTCATTAATATCTGAGTATTCATTGCAATATATTTTTGAGTCTTTCCCAAGTATCTGCTGTGTTCCCTCGATCTTGCTCGATATTACTATCATTTATGTCCTGTTGTGGATTTTGGAAGCTAACACCAGACAATGATGTTTTCTTCCCATCTAAACTAACTAAAGGAAGAGAGAGATTCAACTAGTCACGCTTGCCAAAAAGCAGTCAATTTTCATAAAAACGCATTTCTTTACTAATACACAAGACCAAGTCATAAAACGGTAAATCAGTAGAAATTACACGTCCTTGCAATATTTCATACGGTTCCAATAAAATCTACGTTGCCAATAAGAAAGAAATAAAACACACGCAGGGCCTTAAATAAGACGTAAAATCGTTCGGAACGTAGTAATGTGATTTTATTTTAAGACTGTCATGGAACGATTTTTTTTCTTTGGTACGTTTTCTTTTTTGGTAACTAAAGCAAACTAGCCCAGTCTAAAGCTTATAGTGCGCTGAATAAATTGACGATTTATTTAAAGGCTAATAGTGGATGTGTTTACGAAATAGATGATCTTTGGCTATGAGGTCACGCTCAAGCAGCTGATAGCATATGCCACCACAGCCAGCAGTCCTGCTGCGACTGAGAAGGCATTGAAGGCAGAGAAGGAAGTACACAAACAATCCTTTTTCCCTAAAATATAAAAGTAAATTTAAAAAAAAAACTGGTGTCTATTGGGGCTAAAAGCTCGTTGGCCCATCTACTATTTACGATTAAACTATTTAAACTTTCAGATAGGAGAAACAAAGAAATTAAGATTCCGACTTGAAATTTACATTTTGAAAATCGAAATTAAAACATTACAATTCCAATCTAGAAACTCATTTATAATTTTCTTTGATGGTACATAGCGGTCGCGAACAGGGTCCTCGCTAAGAGTGCCTTTGCTGTCGGCAATGTTACCGCGCGGAACCTTCAAAGAGATACCTCATAATTCTATTGTCACACGCACAGTAGACAGTAATTAACGGGTCATCATCAACTTGTATTCTGTGTAACTGACGTTTGACAAGTTATACCCAAGAAATTGGTACAATTTTCTAACTGTGGTATTTCAATTGTGATTTTCATTATTTTGCGAAGGATTGTTTGAAGAGTTATCAAATTAGATTTGCTTTGCGATCGTCATTCTAATTTTTTCCAAAGCTCTGGTTTTCCAAAGTCTGGGTCTGAAACAGACTTCTGCCATGGTGTACGCGATAGGTAGATGTCCTTCCTCAAATGAAGCTTCATTTAAGTGAATATAATAGTTAGTGACTGCAAGTTGGAGAAGCTAATGGTCACTGGCAAAGTGGACAGAAAAAGATCATGAGATAGAAGCCCGACACGGTGGACTGACCAGATCCTCACTACTCTCAACACCATAGTCCACGATGCTCTACACTCGTCGACAGATAAAAATAAATCGCGTAGGGTGATCCACAATAAACTCTTGTTGCGAGACGGTAGTCACGGCCCTCAGCAGTGAGTAAGCCGAAGAGAGAAGGAAAAGTAGTTTAAAAACAAACAAAAAAGCTCAAATGAGTAAATAAAATAAACAACATTAAATAGAAACCACAACAAATAAAAATTAAAAATCTAGATTTTTTTTTATTAAAAAATAGACGATAGTTAAAGTGCGATATTCACGGTAATAATAATGATGAAAATTATTCTAGACAGGTACAGGTCAAACTAATAAAAGCAAGTTAAAAAGAACCCTAAGCCTAGCAAAGCATTACTGATTTTTAAAGTTCTAAAAAAGAGCAAGGCGTGTTACCTTTTACTTGGACAAAAATATTCCTCTGTTTTCTCTGAATACAAGGACAAATCTTTTTATACCTTGGTCATTGTATCTGTAGATTTAGATACTGTGTTCCTATATTTTTTTAAGAATCATTTATGAAAAAACTTACAAAAATTGCCCACTTTTCGAGTTTTCACATCCAACCAACCGAATTGTATAAGACAGAAAAAAGCAAGCAAGCTGGATAAATCTAGATAAATCTACTTCATAACTATTTTCTTATAAGAACACACATGAAGCAAACGCTATTTCCGTTTTTTGTTTCTGATTTCTATGAGGAAAAAAAAGCGTGCGAATGTAGATAAAGCTATTGTCCATGAAAGCAACAGTTTTCACGTGTTCTTGTGTTTCAAGAACACTTGTATTTTTGGAAAATCCTAATCTTCTAATCTTCATCACCCGGGTACGTCTCAAATTCTGAGAAAGCAAAAGTTTTCATTTCTTTGACGCTACATCTCATTGTGACCAACGTTAAATCATATAAAGACATATTTGTTGAAAGTACTCAGGTGCCCGAAAATCATTGACAGTGCCAAAAACTTTCCGCAAATAATTTAAAACTGTACACAATTTTAACCTCATAACGAAGTGTCACCACTCGCCAGTGTAAATAATCTAAATGTGTTCATAAAATATTTCTAGCATTCATGCTACAAAATACGCGGCCACTCTGTTAAATTCAAGTAAAAAAGAATTTATCATTTTTAAAACCCAAGTTTAAATTTAAAAGCTAATATTAAAACTCTTTCGTAATTTTAAAAACGAAATTAAAACAACACTCGTACGTTTAACTTGGCAAAGCGAAAGCGAACATTGTTTTCAGAATTATTCTCAGAATCTGGCAAGGCTTAAAACTTTTTAATGCATTTTTAAACCGTGGTATTTATAATGAGTTGCGTAATATCAAAACTATTTTTTTTGTAAATCTAGACACCAAAGAACGTAGGGAGATCTCGCATGTAATTAATTGTAATAAAAACGAATTCTATGTAACTATGTGGACTTAGATAATATAAATCAATATTCGTGTACAATTTTTTTCGAATTTTCTTGTATACGACCTTACTTTTTTTTTTATTGCTTAGATGGGTGAACGAGCTCACAGCCCACCTGGTGTTAAGTGGTTACTGAAGCCCATAGACATCTACAGCGTAAATGCGCCACCCACCTCGAGATATAAGTTCTAAGGTCTCAGTATAGTTACAACGGCTGCCCCACCCTTCGAACCGAAACGCATTACTGCTTCACGGCGGAAATAGGCGGGGTGGTGGTACCTACCCGTGCGGACTCCCAAGAGGTCCTACCACCAGTGATATTTATACTTCAGTTACTATAATTTCAGATCAATCACTCAAAGTATTTTCTTAAAAGCGGTCGCATAGAAATCTTACAGGTAATGTTATAAGAATCAATGTATTGATAACATGATTATTATAATAATGCGATGCGACTATTGTGGAAATAAAGGCAATGTATTCTTTTTAAAGAAATTTAAGCATCTAACACATTTTCACGAACGAGTTTATTTTTTTATTTTTGTTTAAGTGCGATGCCTTTACGTTACTTACACTATATATTTTTGCTGCTATTATAATTAACGACCATGTAATGATAAATATCGATATCAAGATAACGGTAAAATTACATCAAAATAATGCGCATACAATTATTTTTCTCTTAAACAAAACCAAATTGAAGCAATTAACTGAAACTAGTTAAACTTCGATCTCCAACTCCACACGTCACCTGAAACTCCGAAACTACTCAGTAAGTCAATGAGATATCTAAACAGGTCAACCACAATGCTATTCGAAGACCAGCGGTGCTCCTATCATCTGTTGGCTTACACAACCAACTTAGCCAACCGGCTTGCGCTAATCCAAACTGGCTGATGATATCGATAACTAAAATTAATATTTTCCACCGTGAAGTTAAGATAAATTACTAATAAACTTGGTAAACCATTTAATTTCGATGCTGAAATATCATTTTAATTACGGAAATTTTGTGTCGTTTTGAACTTCGTGAGCACGGGCTCCGCCGGCTTGGACATTATGCGCTCGTATTAATCTTTAAGCCGGCTCTGGGTTTTTAAGTAAATTTACAAATAGTAAAATACAAAAAATAGTGTTTACCAGTATTAAGTACTTCAAAAAAATTCGAAATTCCATTGGTTTTTTAAAATAAAAAAAACAGATGGATATACAGCCAATAAAGAATATTTAATGCATAGTAAGAAATTATTATTTAATTAGGTATGTAGGTAGGGTAGGAGTTGGGTAAAAATGAAAATTCTTATCTTATTACGGAATTGGATTGCAAATCCTCCGTTATTGTAATAACAAATAATATAGCAAATGTAGCAAAGTCCAGCACTCGAATATTTTATGAGGATCTAAGCCAGTCTGGAACTTCTTAAAATTAATGGGTTTTGCCTATAGTCATGTCACTCAGAAATTATAAAAGCACAGGGACAGTGTTAATGATTCACATTTGTATACTGTAAATAATATTAACATTTTTAATAAAATCAAAACAATATTCCGCTTCTTTGCCGAAAATTCTCAAAATTTGAACAACAAGGGCACCAGATGTTCGATGCTGTCCCACCTTTATCGCGAATTTCGTTTTCAATATAAAGGGAAAATCTGTGATATATGTATGTCCTTTCGTTAAATTGAAAACCAGAAAAATATTCTTAAAATAATGTCGAATGGAATATCTCAATGTATGTTGTTTGTTAACAGTGGATGTTTACAGCTGTAGTGAAAGCAATAATGTAAATTACATGCGATTTGATGTATAGAATAGCGTCGACATTTTGGCAGTCATTAGAGAAATAAATAGCGTAGCTGAATTTGAAATTTGAAATTTGATATGCATTTCGTGTTTTTTTCCCCTACTTATGCACTGGTAACCTAAGGGGCTATTTCAGCTACGCACGGACAAGTAGGTAAGCTCACGAGCTCAACCTGAAAAAATTTGCTAAGACTACCCCTAGTAAGAGCAGTGCTCCAAAGAATTTATCACCGGATCGGAATCGCGACCCACTGAGAAGATCCCGTGGGAAACTCAATGGGTTACATTTCGTGTAATACAAAATCCATTGCTACTAAATTGATTTCTATGTTAATTTATATAGTCTCTTATACTAAAAGCAAGTATTGTCAAACGGCATTAATAGGTAAATAAAGACCTATTATATAAATAATTATGCATCACAATTTTCACCGAGTAATAATCAGGTTTGTTATTTTTCTATCCCAAACTATTAAACACGAAATTAGCATACTAAGCCTTATTTACCATTTTAATACTCAGGCAGACATATTTATCAAGTCTTTTTAGAACAAAGTGCAAAACACATCGTCATAATAACAAAGTTTTGCACCAGTTTCGTTCAAAGCAACGTCTCATATCTGTACCAAATACCGAACGTATTCTCGTGTTCGATCCCAGATATGGAACAGGAAATTCGTTACTGCACTCTGAACTTTACTCCTGCGTTTTAAGTAGTCCCGCCTCAGGGAACCCGTCCGATAACCCACTGAGAAGAATCAATGAACATGTACATATTCTCGTGAACGGAATCCGTATGTTTTTGTGTTAGCTTTTTTAACTTTTCTCGAAGATTGAAACGTTGAAGTTTTCAATTTGTGTTGTTAGTCCAATTAACTTTTCACGATACAATTTTTTTTTTCAAAGGTAAAAGCAAACGTATTCGTGATTAAGATATCGTAAATGAAACAGTTGAAACCGGTCGTGTTCGAAAATTAAGGAGAAGATAATGTCCAATTATCTAAAAGACCAAAATAGTATGTTATGTATGTCGGCGCAGCGGCAGGGATGGCTAAGCGGTAGTTCCCGTCATCACTCGTATTCGATTGAACTCAGTTTAGTCAATAAAACTTTTGAATAATTATTATTGAAACTCAACACACAACTTTCACAATGACAGGGTAAACCGACAGTTTCGTTCCACATACCGACAGACCGACTGATTGACTGCCAGAGACTCACTGACTGAGACGGACGGACCGTCTACATGTAGAAAAAAAAAACTAGAAATAACGAAACGAACTAAAACCAAAATAAACCATTTTTATAAAAAAGAAAAACTTTATTTTTCATTTAAATTACATTTCTCTTCACTAGTCGTTCGCTGGAACAAAATTCATTAACGGCTTAAACTCGCCATTTAAATATTTCATTTAAATATTTAATTCTTTTAAATTTTGTATAGGTAGGTGCATGTAGTATTTTTTCTCCTTTTCCGCGAGCGGTAAATGTAACTAAAACTACTTTTACGGCTTAATCTCATGTAATATTGTTTTCAATAGTATTATCTCCGAATTTTCGAACACTAAAAAGTTTTCGTGTTCGCGGGCGACTAATACGTTATTATCGACATTTGAATATTGTGCTAAGTACTTATAGATATATAAGATTAAGTCCTAAAAGTGATTTCGATTACATGCTAAAACTCGCGAAAATCTAAGAAAATTATTTTCTGTAATATTAATTAAAAACTCCACCATACTTCACATATCGAACGCATGACCTCTTCAGCAAAAACAGCTATATTCGAGTGAGCTCACAATAAATTCTAACACTACTATTTGCGTAAATATATAATTTACGCGTTTTGTTTCAAAATAATCTTATATTACCCGATAAAAATAATAGTTAAAAAAAACTAAAAAACAGGCTTTATAAAAAAAAAAAAATATATTGTAAAAAAGGCCTCGGGTGCTTTTTAAGATATTATTGAAATAATAATTCTTCTACTCATATCTGTCAGAAAAATATTTATAACTAATAACACCATGCACCCCACGCTTTTTTTTACAATAAAATATAATATTTTTTACACTATTTTTAATTTAAATTAATTAAAATTTATTTTCAATTTATTAGTTGAATTTTATATAAAGCGTGTTTTTTAGTTTTTTTTCAAACTATTATTTATTTTTCATTTTTTAGTTGAATTTCAATATTTTTTTTAATATTGAATTATCATCGGTCCTCGATAAATCTGCAAAGTTTGAATGAAATCTGGTCGTTTAAAGTGGGTCAAAATCGCGTCTGAAGGAGTCTGTTACAAACATACATACAAGTGAAGCTAATATAAAGCGTGTAAAAACAGCAAACTCCTTACTGATAGTACCAAAGGATAGATTTTAAATACAAAAATACAAACGTCAATCCATGCTAATTCCCAATGTGCCAGTATTTAACCCGCAAACAGAACAAACCGAACAGACGAACAATGTCTTGTACGAACAATAACCAGAGAGTTCTTTGTTCCGTAGTGGACACAGCGAATTCGCATTCAATCTCATAGTCTATACGCTCGGTGCTTTAGTATTAGCTCGTAGTTCTAGTTGATGGAAATAATTATTGTTCGAATGAACTTAAAGCGACTATAAAAGCCATTTTTAAACAAGATATTTTCTAACACCAGATGTGCTTTTAAATCAAAATCGATTTATTTTATTTTTTCATTGCTGAGATGGGTGGACGAGCTCACAGCCCACCTGGTGTTAAGGGGTTACTGGAGCCCATAGACATCTACAACGTAAATGCGCCACCCACCTTGAGATATCAGTTCTAAGGTTTCAAGTATAGTTACAACCGCTGCCCCACCCTTCAAACCGAAACGCATTACTGCTTCACGGCAGAAATAGGCAGGGTGGTGGTACCTACCCGCGCAGACTGACAAGAGGTCCTAGCACCAGTAAAATAAGCAATTCATATCGAGTTATGCGATCATGTAGGGGTTTTGTAAGAACATATTTTGTAATAATGTACCTGACCCGTATCGACGAATTCACACGAATGACTCCCTCGCTGAATGAAAGCGGGTAATAAAGGAACCCGTAAATTTAATAAATTTGCGTAATTATTTGCGAACAGTCGTAACGTGAGTCGGAATAGTGGGTACCAGCTTCATGGCTATTTTGGCTGTAAGGCTGCAGTTTGCTTAGGTATGCTGTTTTTTTGGTATTAGCTAAAATTACGCTGTGTATAAAAGAAGAAAAGAGAAAATATGAACTGTGGAAATGAACGAAGAGTGTGAATGGAGATATGACGTATAATGGACCTGAAGGGAAATAGAGGACATGATGCGCCAACTCCACATTGTGGGATAGGGTCAAGAAGAAGAAGAAGAAGCTATTTTTTATTATTTAGATGTATGAACGAACTCATGGCCACTTAGCTTTGATTATGATCCACTTGGCGTTAAATAGCTACCGAAGCATCATAAAATATCACAACGCGACCGATGCCATCTACCTAGAATCATAAAAGCACATTCTCAATTTTATTGCAAAACAGTTATACCAACGTTTGACTCGGAACGCATTACTTCTTCTAAGCAGAAACATGTGGAATAACATTCCCGTGCGGTCTTACAATGCACCCTATCAGCTGTAGACCAGTAATCAAAAACTCATAATAATATATTTTACCAACATTGAAGTGATAACAAAACACATTTGTTGGCTAAACTCCTATTTGAAGTACGGAACAACTAGTGACTTAGAGAAGCCATCCTTGTCCTTGTAACAGCAGCAAATCCATCGTAATCAGCACTATTAATCAATTTTAAAATTTATATTTAAAAACCATCTCCCTACTTATGAAATTAACCACACTAGGGGTCGCCCAATAATCGAAAGTCGACTATAATTAATTTAAATTATAAGTTTGAGCATTATTAAGGGTCTATGGTCAAGGATTATCATAGCCCTCTATAACAACAAATTTCACCAAAGCTACACTATAGATATATAATATTGAAGATAAACAACATTAATCTATGCTCAGTTTGACCACAGACTTTAACAAGAAACAAAAGAATATATATGCGTGTGTGTGTGTCAAATACATGGTAGTATGTGTAATGTTTTTTTCAATTATCTAAAAATTTAAAGTACTTTTGGTACAATTAAAAAAAATTACATTCTGCACCCCTTCTCTATATAAACTACCGATATATGTGTGAAAAATTTCATACACGTCCGCGCAATTTTCATAAAAAGGGGTACAGAGTTTTTGCTTCACGTATTAATATATAGATAAAAAATCTGATTTCTAACCGAAAATCTTACCTGAAATGAATATAGTGGTTCGATTAAAAACTTTTCCGTCAGTTTGAGTACAATATAAAACCGAATACAATTGCGTATCAATCCGTGCATAAAATTGCAGCCAAAACAGTTCTGCCAGCATTTGACATCGTTGTCTTAGAAAATTTCCACTTTATTCTCGATCAAAACTCATTGGAATGTAGCAAGAAAATTGATTTATTTTTCAAGAAAGTTCTCTTGCCCAATGAATAGATTTTCCATTTAAACGAACTTAAGATTAAATTTTAGCAACATGCATTTTAACAAAAGCATCTTACGAGCTTAATCGTAATATGATGATTAAAACATTTATCAGTATATCGAGGGGTGAAAGCAAAAATAGGTTTAAGTTACTAAGGGATTTTTGCAACTATACAGGAGAGCCATTTAAAGTCTAAAATTTGGAAAAAATATACATAATACCTATATAAAAAAAAACTTCTTCAGCTATTTGAATGGAGTAAACTTAATTGAAGTTCAATTAAAAACATGGAAATGTTGATGCTAATATCAAATAAAAGGCACCTTTAATTACAAAGATAAATGTCGCGTATAAAGCGAAATGTAGCTTAAACCAAATAAACCTTTCTCCCCTCAATGTATTTATTTCATTGCAAAATCAAAACATTGTATAAAGCTACACCCACCCCGTCACCAATAATTATGCAAATTTGTTAATTTTATGCGTTTCTTAGGAGTTCTGTGGTTTAAAGTGTAAAATCACACCCGTAATTTGTGTTTTGCATTGACAGTAAACCTCTCAAACTTGATTCAGAGACAAAATGCGGTGAAGGTTTAAATTTGTTAGATCCCCTTGACAATACGTGACAGTTAATTCAAAATAGAGTCTGGATCGCCTTAGTCGACTTATTCTCAGCAACTTTTGATGGTAATAACATCAACAGGTATTAAAATAACTCATGGCAGTGTGTGTAACAGTGATGTCAATTGAGTCTTTCACAAATATCTATTCATACTCTGAAAACTGTAAAGTTTTTGAAATGTTGGATATAGTATAATTACAATAATATACGGGAGACAAAACCGTTAGAGTAATTAAGATTACGTCCTCGTAGTTTATGAAAAAACTTATTTAACTTTTACTTATTAAAAAAATACTATTTATAACGACTCCAAATAGGCTACAATTGCCTTAGTTTTTTTTATTGCTTATATGAGTGGACGAGCTCACAGCCCACCTGGTGTTAAGTGGTTACTGAAACCCATAGACATCTAAAACGTAAATGCGCCCCCCTTGACCTTGAGATATTAGTTCTAAGGTCTCAGTATAGTTACAACGGCTACGCCACCCTTTAAACCGCAACGCATGACTGCTTCACGGCAGAAATAGGCGGGGTGGTGGTACCTACCCGTGCGGACTCACAAGAGGTCCTACCACCGGTAAAAAAAACCCAGATAGGTTATAATTCTAATTTAAATTTAATATACATAAAATGAAGCTTAATCTATTTAAGATTCATTGTAAGCGGAAGCTAGTAGTAAGATTTTGTTTGTTTAGACAGACATTGCTATAAGACTTGACATTCTTGTCGAACTAGACTGCTATCGCAAGACCGTTGATGAATCATTTTGGTATCTACACCAAATAATTAAAACCAAATAAAATTTGTAATTATTTATTTCATCTTCAGCTACAAATATGTACATACTGTAGATGTAATTTTATTTCACACTTCGCTCTTCCTAAAATACTTTTTAGTTTAAAAATGAAACTTAATTATGATGAAATTTCTCCAAAACACCTTTGAGGCCATACAAACAAGCTTAAAATAACTCTTCGAACCGTGTAGTTTCAGCGCATCCGAGTAGCAATGTGAGCAAACATCATTCCTCACCGGCGGAGACCCGACAGAGATGACAAACAGCGTCGTCAACTAGCTGGTACAAATAAAGCTGTGTTTGAACACTCCACGGTCCTCAACGAATTTGCTTTGAAATATTTTCAAATATGAGCGGATTTATTTATTTATTTTTAGACGAATGAACAGACTCTCGGCGCACCTGCTGTTAAATGGTACATGAACAACGTGATGGCGTCACCCACCTTCAAATATCAGCTCTAAGTCTCAATTCTATGGTGCAGTAGCTACCCTGCCCTTCAAATCAGACCGCATTACTGCTTTACGGCAGAAATAAGCGCGGTAGTGGTACTTAACCGTGTGGACTTCCAACACCTTAAAAAAAAACACCTTACTACCACCATTAAATAAAAATAATTCACTGAATTTCCAACAAAAAATAAGCTGAACGTGATAAAAGGCGCAACTCATCTTCCATTAGCTGAGCAAAAACTAATAATTAACAAACACTTTGATGTACCTTACTTATTCTAGTTCATTACTCTCTGGGTCCCGACCCAATTTCCTTCGCAACTTTGTCTTTTTAGACATATACTAATTTTTACCTGCTGTTTTGCCTGTAGATTAGGCAATTTATTCAATATATAAACTTATTTAAACAATTAACTATATTAAATATACACCCACTGCATATTTTAAAAAGAAATGCATTAATCTCACTTTTTATTGCTGTTGATGGGTAGACCAGGTCACAACCCATTTTATATGACTACCCGATCCCATCTACAATATAAATATCAATCATCTTCATCCTTCTTCACATTTTATTTGTTATTTTTTTGTTGCCTAGAGTAAAATTATCCCCTAGGTCCATATACAGCAACATCGTAACAACCGCCACCCCTCTTGAGACATGAGTTCTGAGTCTCAGTTTTATAGTAAAACGGCTGCACCACGCTTCAAAGCGAAAGGCATTACTGCGACCCGGCAGAAATAGGCAGGGTAGTGGTATCTACCCGTGCGGGCTCATTAAACCTTACCACCAGTGCACTATCATCCGATTCTGAGCTGTATTCAAATTGTCTAGTTAAATTCTTCAGAAAATGGGCTTAGTATCGACTACGCAATTCCACACAGCAAACATAATTATTATATTAATTAATCATCATGAATAGAACGAACTAACTAGCTAGCTTCTGACGAATACGTGCTTTCAAATACTATCGTCTTTATATTAGATGAAAATATAGCCGAAATGTAACTCCTAGTTGGTTGATAAGACTGCCAGTTTCCTGCTACCCAAAAATGCAAGGGACTCGAAACGTCTGGACCAAATTTTACTAACAGGTGTTTGGTCGCATGCATTTTAGACACGTTCTACGCCGACATACAGAAAAGTAGATAAGGCAACGATTCACGCTTCAAATATCCGTCACCGAGTAAAATCTAGAGATTCACAGATAACTTCAACTTTTTTATTGCTAGTAGGGAAATAAGGTTAGTACGTTTTGAAAATGTCTCTAACATCGTTACGTTTGCCGATCATTCGCCAGGATTCCGTCAATTCATCGTCTTCTCATCAATAATCGTTATAATCTTCTTACTTTGCAAACGAGTCTGTCTAATGCAATTAGAAGATCCAATTTTAGATCACAGATGATTTTTGCTTTTTTCGTAGTTATAAATTTTAGCATATATATAAATTTTAGCAATATAATCCAAATTAAGTTGATGAAGTATTATTATATTTGATTATTATTATCTATATATTAATACGTGAAGCAAAAACTTTGTATCCCTTTTTACGAAAATTGCGCGGACGGAGGAGTATGAAATTTTCCACACTTATAGAGAATATAGAGAAGAAGTGCACTATACTAATAATTTTTTTAAATAATGCATAAAAGATACATTAAATCAATAAAGAAAACATTACACACACTACATATCATGTATTTGACGTACACACGCATGCATACTATTTATTGTCAAACTTTTGTTCTTGACATCTGTTGTCAAATTGAGAATGATTAAATATTTTTTATCTTTGTTATTATTTTTTATAGTGTAGTCTTGGCAAAATTTGATTGATCAAATTTGATTTCAAATCAAATCAAAAAAATTTTTATTCAACATAAATGAAAGTACATACTTGTTGAACGTCAAAAGAACTACCGCCAATTCACAAGAACTAGCCTCCGTCCTGAGAAGAATTGGCAAGAAACTCAGCGGGCATGTTTTTTTTTTTTTTTTAATAAATTATTATTTATGAATTTTTTTATATGACATTATTTTTTTTAAATATGAGTTTTTTACAATGAGTATTATAACGTAACAATTACTACAATATTGAAATGCCCGGAGCGAGCAACTCATTCCCACTTTGTGCAATCTTCTAGATAATCATTGACTTTATAGTAAGCTTTATTGCACAGATGTTCTTTAACAGTTTTCTTAAACCTATGTATATGTAGGTTCTGAACATCTTGTGGGATTTTGTTGTACAGGCGCACAGACAAACACCCGAATGAATTTCGTATCTTATGTAACCTACTCATCGGCACAACAAGCTTGTGTTTGTTCCTAGTATTTCTATTATGTATGTCCGACTTTTTAGGAAACTCCTCAATATGTTTACGAACATACATCAAATTTTCAAAAATGTACTGGGATGGCATAGTGAGAACTTTAATTTCTTTAAATTTCTCCCTCAGGGATTCCCTTGAGTGCATGTTATAAATAGCGCGTATAGCTCTTTTCTGCAGAAATATCGTTTCTACATCGGCCGCATTGCCCCATAGCAAAATGCCATAGGACATGACACTGTGGAAGTAACTAAAGTAAACTAAACGAGCCGTGTCCGCGTTTGTTAACATTCTAATTTTTTTTACTGCGTATGCTGCAGAGCTGAGCTTACTCGCCAATTTATGAATATGAGGTCCCCATTGCAGTTTGGAGTCCACTGTTATACCAAGAAATACGGTTGACTCAACAAGCTCCAATGATTCCTCAGAAACAATTACATCACTATCCACTTGTCTCACATTTAAAGATGGCTTAATACATTTTAAAGTAAATTTAATACATTTAGTTTTCTTACTATTCAATAATAGGTTATTGATACGGAACCAATGAACCACACACGAAATCGCATCATTCACTTCGTCATAGACTTGTAATTGTCGTTTAATTTTAAATAATAAAGATGTATCATCTGCGAATAATACGACCTCGTGTCGGGACTCAATAAAACTAGGTAAATCGTTTATATATATTAGAAATAAAAAAGGACCCAAAATGGAACCCTGAGGTACACCCATTTTCAACAAGGTACCTGAAGATCTATTACCTTTCACATCTACTGTTTGTATCCGTCCTGATAAATAGGAAGTAATAAGTTCCAATGCACCATCCCTAATACCATAGTGATGTAGTTTCCTCACCAATGTTTCATGTTCAACACAGTCAAATGCTTTGGATAAGTCACAGAAAATTCCAAGACAATCATGTGATTCCTCCCAAGATTTAAAAATATTTTTGACTAGATAAGCACCTGTATCAGTTGTAGAGCGACCCCTGGTAAACCCGAATTGTTTATTATGAAGCAGGTTATTTGAATTAAAATGTTCTAAAAGTTGTGTCAAAATTATTTTTTCAAAGATTTTACTCAACGTAGGGAGTACTGAAATAGGTCTATAGTTACAGGGGTCATCAGTACTACCAGATTTAAAAAGAGGAATCACTTTACTATGTTTCATTAAGTCAGGAAATACACCACACCTAATACAATCATTAAAAATACTAGCAAGATGAGGAGCAATAATGTCTATTACAGACTTCAAAACCTTTACTGATATTCCCCACAAGTCAGCTGTATTTTTTACATTAAGGCTATTAAAACTTTTTATTATATTGCTTGAATTAATTTCTTTAAATTTAAAAATTTCATTACATTTGTTGACATGTTTATGCAATAATATTTCAGCTGCTGTGGGGGATGAATTTAGAGAAGTGGTAGTTGAAACTGGAATGTCAGAGAAAAACTTTTCAAAAGCATTAGCCACATCTTTATGACTAGTTACCAATTTATCATCTATTTTTAATGAGAATTCTTGGTGGCTATTTCTGACTTTTCCACTTTCTCTACCAATGATGTTCCAAGTCATCTTTATCTTGTCAGGGGCATTTTTTATTAAATCACTTAAATGTAAAGATTTTGCCGCTAAACAAACTTTTCTAAATACTTTTGAATAGTTCCTGACATATTGATGAAATGTTTCATCATTATTATAGGCTTTTTCAGAGTACAGATCATATAACTTTTTTCTACTTTTGTACACTCCGGTGGTGGCCCACTCGCTGAACACTGTTTTGTTTTTTAATGTTACAGTTTTAGGAATAAATACATCAGCAAAGACCGAATTAATTCTCTCAAACAGATTCTGGTATGACAAATTTGGGTTATGGTTATAAATAATTTCTGGATGTTCTTGCTTAATATTATTTCTAAACTTCTCAATTCGTTTTTTATTAATAGGAACAATCACAAGAGTATTTTTATCTATAGAATTGATATTAGATTCAAAAGACACAAATTGTCCACTATGATCTGATGTTAACTGATTAATAATTTTTTTGTTAATCGGTGTTACATTTGTAAATATGTTATCTAAACATGTTGCCGATGTGGTCGTTGTCCTAGTAGGCTCTAAAAATAAGTTTGGGAGGTTATATGACTTTAACAGTGTTCTGAATCTAATAGTGGTATTTGTGTTTTCTAAAAGATTAATATTAAAATCACCACATACAAAAATTTGTTTATTAGAAACAGAAAGCTTCAGCAATACATTTTCCAAAATATTTTCAAAAGAATCATATAACGCATCAGGAGGTCTGTAGACGCAGACAACAATGAGGTGCTCAAGCTCAACACAGGAAATTTCAATAATTCTCTCAACAGAGAGGGCCACTACATCCTTTCGTTCCTTACATTTCAAACATTTACTAACGAGAATCAGTGAGCCACCGCGAATAGCGTTCTCTCTGCAGAAGGAACTTGACAACTGGTGATCATTAAAATTAAACAATAATTCATAATTTCTAAACCAGTGCTCAGTAACACAGAATATATTAATATTATGCATATTTAAAAACATTTCAATTTCTAGCTCTTTACCCATCATCCCTTGTAAATTTTGATGCACCAAATTGAATATGTTAATAATTGAAACGTTAACGTCTTTTGATGGGTATAATCTAGTTGTATTAATTGATTTGTAATTGCAAGAGTGTGACTCTTTTGTCTTATTAATTAATTTAAATTGGAAGCAGATTCCAAAGTCTTAAAACATGTCATATTTTTTTCCTGCTCAATAGAAGCAGGTATTTTTTTAGCTAAATTTATAGCTAGGAAATTGTGTATAAAATACTGTAGCGATGTTGCTACTTGTCTAAAATTTTTATTACTTAATTTAAATAAGTCATTTTTTGATGTCCTTAAATTTCTTAAATTTATTATATTATTTATGTCTATTAATTTAAATGCATATTTTTTGGATGTCAAGGTGCAGTTATTATTATCAAAAGCATTATAAATTGCATTATTAATTTTTATTTATTTGATTATAGTTGTATAAAATACAATCATAATAATGTACAAACTTACAATCCCAATTAATTATCGTCGAATTTCGACTACTGCGGGACTTCTAGTTTTTATTATTATTATTATCTTCTGTTTTCGCGGGTATGACACAAAATTAAAGCTATTGTTCTTTTATTTATTTTTAATTTCATTTGAAATCTGTCAGTTTGACTCAAGATATTTCTGACTATTTCAGTGCGCAAAGAAAACTTTCAGGATACATATTTTATTTTTTGATATATATCAATAAATTAATAAAACGGAATGTTCTAGATTTTATGTAATTAAAACTTGAACTTGAATGAACTTGAAACTTGAACTTGAACTTGAATTGAAAACAATAGCAATAATCTCGAAATATCAGTTTTAAAAGCTTCGTTTAATGTAGACTGTGTTATAGTCTACATTTTAATAAAGAATCGTATTAGTTCTATTCATTGTAAATTATATTAACGTTTGCGAATTTCTCGAATCTGTATCAAAACGGATTCGAAAACCCAAACAGATCAATGTAACCATAAAAATCTAGACATAATATTACAAAAAAAAAACAGAAAATAAAAAATAAAAATCCCTCTCCACGTTATACGACAGAGCGCATGTACTCGTAAAAATTAAGTTGAACGTAAGCATTTTCTTTCGCGACACCGACACGATCTCCGTTAGATAACAACACTGAATCGAAGATAAATCTTTTTGTTTCGACGACGTAAAGGAGCGGTGGAGGACATTCGAGAACTGTGTCACAAACAATGTTGCTCAGCTTTAATGTCTTTTCGAAACACGGGATTTACTAAAAATATTGCGTTTGGTTGTACCGTAAAACTATATTTTTATTGACAACTAGGGGCCCGCTCCGGTTCCGCTCGGGTCTTTAACAAAAATTTCATCGATATTTGACGTTGTTTTATTTTTTTAAATAAAAGAACACTTATTGCGGCATAACTATACCTATAATAGTTAGACATATGCTGTCGCGACGCTTTTTGTAAATAATATGGTGTTCTACAAAGTCGTAGTAGGTACATTATTTTATTCTTTTTACACCTTGGGTTACATTATTTCAGTTTTAGTAAGGATTCCTAATTTTTTTCAAAAAAGATTATAGCCTATGTCACTCGGGAATAGTGTAGCTTCCAAACAGTGAAAGAATTTTTCAAATCGGTTCTGTAGTTCCGAACCTATTCAATAAATACAAACAAACAAACAAAACTTTCCTCTTTATAATATTAGTATAGATGATACTACAGGACTTGTGATTGTGTCAGAACTATTCACTCCGAGTAATATTTTTTTTCCTACCTATACTGATAGCTTTGAGAGGCTATTTCAGCTTCAGCCTAACATGTAGGTGAGCTCACGGGGGGACTCAAACTGGAAGTGGGTAATTGGTAAGTATATTCTAAGCTATATAGAAGATCAGAATTTATTACCAATTACGTGGGGATTGATTCAAAGTTCTCTCTTAATTCGCTTGTTTTTTATTTTTATTTGTGCTACCTCAGAACTTTGTTTCACTTCATAACTAGCGCTTCTCTGTAGTCCTATTTAAATATCTATCAAATTCTGACCAGTTATATTTTTATATTCTTTTATAGTTATATTTAATTGATTTCAACTAGATTGATTATATTATTATTTTCTTTCGTTGAAGCTGTTTTTCTTTTGTTGTCAAAGCTTTGTATTATCCATTTTAAAAATAAAACCTATCGAATCGAGCACAAGAGTAATAATTATAAGTTCTTAATTCGACATTTAGAGCACATAGTGTCCAAGCTTTATGTTACCCGCAGACTAATCCGATACAAAGACAACAGTATCGGAAGGAAATGCAGAGCACAAAAGGATTTAACGGTGTTTCCCGTAATTGCCAACCACAAATGTAATTGGAAAGCGCTAGTGATTCGGACATTGTTGCGGACTGCGGTCTTGATGTTGTTTTAATTATGTTAATGGCGGATTTATGTTTAACTTTTTTACGGATATCAAGAGGAGCTTTTCAATTCGGAACGTATGTTTTTTTTTAATATATCAAATAAACTTGACTAAAACTGGAACAGAGTGCTTTTGCAACGTTGAATTTGAGAATTATTAACGTGTACTTGTAAGATAAGGTTCTCACGACAAATCGAGCCACCCGTTTTACGTTATCATTGCTTAAGTTAAATTTGCTGCGAAATTTTCATGTGTTTCGGTTGATTCATTCCAAACCTCGAACTTCGGAAGAGATAAGACGTTCCAAATCAGCAACATGTCTTCACAAATAAAACAAATGATATCCTCCGTTTCTTCTTCGTAGTCTTTCGTAGTTCTTCGTAGTCGTCAATTGATTGTTAATGTTGGAAATTTAACCTTAAAACTGGCAACACTGATATTTGTACTTATTTTTAATCCGTAAATATTACTTTTGAATTAGTAAGTATTAGTATAAGTATTAGTTTAGGTATTATCGATTATCTCCCATTCCCAGCGTTATCTTAAGCTTCATCCTGTACCCAATCTGATCGAATCATAGGCATTATTTTTAAAATAATAAAAATTAATTGCTGTTCGTTAGTCTCGCTAAAACTCGAGAACGGCTGGGCCGATTTGACTAATTTTGGTCTTGAATTATTTGTGGAAGTCCAGGGAAGGTTTAAAAGGTAGATAAATATGAAAATGCTCTGAATGATATAAAAACAACAATTTTGTTTTTTCTTTGATGTGTCAGATGTGTGATGGATTCCTTTTGTTTTTTTTTAAGTTTATTTTATACAAAAGCTTACGTCTTTTATTTATCAATTGAGGCATTACGAAGTCTGCCGGGTCAGCTAGTTTTTAAAATAAAAATTTAGTAGCAATTAAACGCCAGAAATGTATTATAAAAACTTGGGTATATATAACAAGCCATTCTACTCGCACACAACATGATTAGGTACTTTCAGCTTCTTCGGGCTTCATCTTCTCACGAACCGCAAATATGTGTGTAGAATATGAACAAACAATAAAAATCGGTAAAAAAACTTTTAAGTTAAACGGTTTTATGTGCACTGAAAACTACAAAATAAATAAATAGTTACTTACCTATCAACCTACGTAAGTGATCTCGGTCATTAATATCTCTGATGGTAGGGGTGGTCATAACATGAACCATGTCAGCGGCCGAAAGGCAGTTCATGAAAGAACACTAACACCAGGGTTTGCTTGGTAGGTAAACTAAGCAGCCCACACTATAACAAGTAGGTATTTTGACCTTCTAGTTCAGAAATATTTTAGTACTAGGCAGAATAGCTTTTAGGCATATTAGACTAAAATAAAAACGTGGGGCCCATTATTATTTCTGTATTACTTTCTACTATACTAAGTGTGGATTGTATCGACTTATTATAATCGTCATCATCATCATCCTAGCGGTTTATCCCGGTCGCATCCGAAACCTCATAGCTCCGGAGTCCAGGGTCCGCTGAATCGACTTACTATAATCGTAACTGGAGGTTTTGACCATCAATAACCAGCCGTGGCGGATTCACCAGCGAGCGCCGAGCTCATGATCTACCAAAGTATAAGATATGCTCTGCCATAGGTATGATTTCAGAGGGGCCCCACGTTTTTATTTTAGTCTAATATGCCTAAAAGCTATTCTGCCTAGTACTAAAATATTTCTGAACTAGAAGGTCAAAATACCTACTTGTTATAGTGTGGGCTGCTTAGTTTACCTACCAAGCAAACCCTGGTGTTAGTGTTCTTTCATGAACTGCCTTTCGGCCGCTGACATGGTTCATGTTATGACAACCACTACCATCAGAGATATTAATGACCGAGATCACTTACGTAGGTTGATAGGTAAGTAACTATTTATTTATTTTGTAGTTTTCAGTGCACATAAAACCGTTTAACTTAAAAGTTTTTTTACCGATTTTTATTTTCTTGTTTTTAGTATTTAGTGAAATTGTCTACCAAATATTCCTCATTCTATTTAATTCATTCAGTGCATCATTATTACATGGTTTCTTACATGATAATTTAGTACAATCTAATTCCTCAATACATAGCCCTTCCAGAGACTTGACTCGACTTAGAGCCACGTATGCTTGCCCTTCCTCAAACAATTTTGAGCCCAAATATACTACTGCATGGTCGACGGTGCTGCCCTGCATTTTATGGACGGTGAATGCCCATGACAAAACTAAGGGCAACGTCCTTCTTTCAGCCGTACCATAATTGAATTTTGCTGGAAACTGTATGGCTTTAGGGTAAATAACGTGCATGCCGTTACATTGCACGCCGGAAAATCCCGAAGTGAAAACGCTGTGGTCACCTTGATGCCATGAAGCCCGAATAATTCTAGCAACGTCATTAATACTAATGAATACTTTTGGAATTTCAATTCTTTCAGGTTCACCGTTTTCAGGTATATCTGGCACACTAAGTAGTATTAATTCTTGTTCACTAATCTGGACATTTTCGTCAATGCGTACATCTCTATAAAGCGGGTTATTTCTAGTTAACCATCTTAAAGCGCTGTAGACTTTTTCGCGAGATATTGTGAATTCTCTTGTGATGTTCAAATTCTCCAAACGTTCTGTAACTACAACGATACCCACATGGCTGGAAGATCTTGGAAGCATATTAGGTAATCTTTCACTGACCTCAAAGATATCTTGGGCAACAACACTGCTTGTCCGCGGAAACCGTACTGCCCGTATAGCCCAGTAAATTTTACGATTTTAACAAACGGGATGATTCTACACAGCAAGCGCTGCTCTGCTTGCGTCAGCGTTTGAATTTCATCTGGTATTGAACCTGGATCCAGATTATTCCAATACGCCTTTGATGGTGTTATTATTTTATTACTGGTCACATGTGTTTGGCAGCGCGAACATAAAAGTAATGTTGTTTTTGAAGACAGTTCTGCAGGTAGATATCCTAATGCAGCTGTGTTGTAACGTACACTATGAATTTGGTTAGGATAACAATGCTTCGTGCAAATGTCACAAACGTGTATAGACGATGTGTTAATAGCATTTTCAAACGCTTGTACATGATTTTCAGCTCTGCGTTGCTGTGCACGCTCACGTTGGTTATTTCACCTGTCGTGGCGTTGCTCAGGTGTTTCTGAAGCTTCTAACTCCTTTCGTCTCTCACGCCGTCCTGTTAGCCTGGCCTCGTGTTGCTCAGATGTTTCTGACGCTAATAGCTCTCTTTGTCTGTTACGTTGTAATCTTAGCCTGGACTCATGACGCTCAAGTGTTTCTGACGCTATTAGCTCTCTTCGTCTGTCACGTTGTGATGCTAGCCTAGACTCATGACGCTCAGATGTTTCTGATGCTAACAACTCTCTTTGTCTGCCACGTTGTGATGCTAGCCTGGACTCATGACGCTCGGGTGTTTCTGACGCTATTAGCTCTCTTCGTCTGTCACGTTGTGATGCTAGCCTGCACTCATGACGCTTAGGTGTTTCTGACTCTACCAGCTGCCTTTGTCTCTCACGTTGTGCTATTAACCTGGTATCATGTTGCTCAGGTGTTTCTGTTGCTAACCGTTCTCTTCGTTTCTTGTTCTCTTCGTTCTTTTTCGTTGTGTAGCAGTTTCGTTTTTATTTTTGTTTGCTTTTTTATTTATTGTTACCATGTTGTTCCCACGATTAAGGGGCATTTTGACGGTCGACCCCCCCAGAGGTCCAGTAAAGGGGCAAGGCTTAATATACAACAAGATGCGCCCAATATTGAGGGGGAAACGGTTACGACATTACATTTTTATCCACCCTAATGCCATACAGTCCTCGGCACGTTTTAACCTATTATTTTCATCGCCGGATCATCATGCCATCGTCTTTAGTGACTGTGGTCGTAATCATCATGGGTTGGATCGGAAGACCCCCAAGATTCCCACCCTCCCGATCGTGGCCGTACGCCGGCGAAATTGGATCAGTAGATGTTTAATGTCTGTTTCTGATGTTAAATATAAGGGAAGCCCAGGGAGCGGGCTCCGGGGGAGAAACAGACGGGCCTGATCTACACCCTCTCCGCTGGACTACTGTGCGAAGCTCAACCAACGCCGCCCCCCATGACGGACGTCATCTGATTGAACCTGGTCCAGTTCATATGCGATCCTCTCAACACTAATATTGTAACAGTCTGCAGTGTCGGTTCCCGAAGCCCGATTATGGTTCTCAACTCGTTAAAAGAAGCCAGGCTCCATACTCCCCTCCAAGATATCGTGCACGAAGTGGCTCGCACGCACTCAGCTTTCGGAAGTCCTAGTCTACCTGCGACCAACTCAACCAGCTCCCCCTGATTCCCGTATTTATTACGTTTCTCACGGTGGAGCTCATCAAGCGATCGCTGGCCCGAGACGACCTGCACGTCCACGATCATTCCGACACCATCCCTGGAGGCGATAATATCCAGCTTACGAAGACCCACCGATGCTCGTAGCCTAGGCTCCAGCTCAACCGTCCACTTGTTCTCTTCCATAGCTTTCGCCACGAAAGAGACAATCTTGTTATGTCGTAGAATCCGGCCGCCGTGTGTTCTGTGACACTGCTGTAGGATGTGAGCCGTCGTCTCCCTGACCCTGCAACCAGCACGGCAGGTCAACGCCGACTCACTCCCACCTCTACGCCCTCTCGATCCGCGAATGCGGGATGGGAGGGCGTTGATGTGCGTGTGCACGAACTGCACGAAGTCCCGTCCGGTTATCTGCGCGCATCGCTCCCTCATCCATTTAACTTGGGTGGTATAGCTACCGCTTACTAACGAGGTATCTAATTACCTAATTTTTTTTATCTGCCCCTCTAACGTCACACAATCTTGGACGCAATCTGTTCAATCTGTTCTCGACACGACTAATCATGCCCCCACCTAATACGCCATTTTGTAACAGCGTCCATCTTGAGTTTGAAATTTTGACATAATGACAGTATTCTGCTAGTGTAGTCCTATTATTTGATACCCATATTGTGGTGGTTGTGGAAAAATATGTACCTAGTCCGCCATATTGGAACGGCGTCCATCTTGAATTTTAAATTTTGACATAATCATCGTGTTTTACTAGTGTAGCCCTTTCATTTGATACCCATATTAAGGGGGTTAAAGTAAAATATGTAATCCGCCATTTTGTATCGGCGGCCATCTTAGATTTATAATGTTATTGATTTTATTATATTATATTGTCATCTAAATTACATGTGTGTACCAAATTTTAGATCAATCTGACAACGGGAAGGTGCTTAAATTTCAATTTCTAATTTTGACCCAAATAAATAAAAAACAAATTCCGTACGGGTCGAGCTAAATAAAACCGTTTAAAAAACAACAGAGCTACAAGGTATACTTCTTGTTTTATAGTTCTTGAACATAGTTGCGAGAGCTTGAACAGTTCCATTCACCTTGATATGGCGATAAAATTTCTCCTCGGAGGAATCGAGACCTCGCAAAGAGAGATCCGTCTCGAGATCAATCCGTAGATTTATGTGCCTATACGTGAGTTCGGGGGTTTACGGCGCCAGTCCGTGTCCGAAACGAAATAGTCCCATTTCGTCCTGTCCCACACGTCCATAGACTACGTGAGATATTTTTATTGCAACCTGTTTTATTTTGTCGGATATTCGTAAATATCTTGAAATTCGTTCGTATTATGTCGACTCGAGGAGGTGTTAAAATTATAGTGTGTTGACGTCAAGTTCAGTCGATGTGAGCGCTTTATTTTTATGGCGCGTCTTTAAGTCTGGGTAGGTGGCATTTGGTCGGAATTTATTGTTGATAGTAATCCGAGTTTTAAAGCAGAAGTACCGTAGCACGTGTTCACTTTGGCGTTTAACGGAGGTTAAACATCATATCGGTATGTGTAACTACCTGAAAATAGTCATACACGATAAGGGCTTGGAGAGTTCAATTATATTTCTGAGCTATTCGGATGTCATAAGCCATGAACTCTTGGTTTTTGGAACGAAGTTCCTTATGGGACGATGCGGAGGGGTAACCTTACCGGGAAAAAACGTCCGTAACGTAAGATTTTTATTAGTAATGCACACAGTGTACGACTTAACTTTGTAATAACGTACAAATTAGTAATGCACACTGTGTACGACTTAACTTTGTAATAACGTCCAAAAAATAACATACTTTTTTATCATTCATTGACCACGATCTCAGAGCGTTCGTTTGTGCAATACACTAACTCTTATGCAAACAATCGTGAATGAAGCGTACCAGAATAAGTTCGCACGTTACCGAATGACCGTGGGTTGTTGCGAAACCTCCAGTTTTATCTTCTTTATACCTCGAATAGAACTTTAAAATAATATTTATATAATAAGGAACTTCGTTCCTATCCGGTGTCCCACGACACCACACATCTTTTTTTTAATACTCATTATTTGCGTTGTATCCTTTAATATTTACAGGCCACCAATAAGTGGTATGTACATATATAAAGAAAAATATTTATTATTAATTAAAACTCTTTAGTCGTTAAAAAATATTTTTCTTCAGTGTGGTTCAGTGTCATAAAGTGTCAAGTCTGTCATTCAATAAAAAGAATGTTCAATTTTGTATAGTTTATTAAGACTGTTCACTATTAAATTTTTAATATTAGTTTTAAAAGAGATTAACGGCTTTAACTGTTGTTTTCCTATTATATCACAGAAAACACAATTAAGTATTTTATTGTTTATTCATTCTGAACTACTCCATTTTATTATACATATATGTGTACAAAATGTATGTTTTTAAGAAACATTGAGAATAGTAAACTCTAAGAAATAAAATTTCAAATTAGTGTCATCTCTTGTTTGGATGTGATAGTAGATTTCTCGCTGGTCATATTAGATAATCATGACAAACTTTCTCGCCGGATCTTCTCAGTGGGTCGCGTTTCCGATCCGGTGGTAGATTCTGCGAAGCACTGCTCTTGCTAGGGTCAGTGTTAGCAACTCTCCGGTTTGAGCCCCGTGAGCTCATCTACACACGCTAGAGTAAAAAAAAAAAATGACAAATATTTGTGTTATACTATAGACCATTAAACAACTCAATAACAAAAATACTTTTTCGAAAATGTTTTTTTTTTCATATTATCGTTCATAATTAAGGTTTTATAGCATGACAAGCAAATTACTTGACCTATTATTCTTTATATTGTTAAAAAAGTGCTTTGTATCGTCCGTGACCATGAAAACCGTAAAGTGTTCAAAATTTCGATAATATTAGTATAATGACACTAAAAACACACACTGCCTATTTCTGCCGTGAAGCAGTAATGCGTTTCGGTTTAAAGGGTGGGGCAGCCGTTGTAACTTGAGACCTTAGAACTTATATCTCAAGGTGGGTGGCGTATTTACGTCGTAGATGTCTATGGGTTCCAGTAACCACTTAACACCAGGTGGGCTATGAGGTCGTCCGCCCATCAAAGCTATAAAAAAAAAGCTTAATGTGGCGATGGACGTTTTAATTGCTAACCCTCAAAGCCACACATTAGTATTTAATTTTTTGGCAGAACATTTCTCGCGACGCTTACACCAAGTGGTTACGTCTTAAGCTTACGCAGCAGGAATAGCCCCTTAGCCACCAGGAAAAAAACAAAAAAAAAAACTAGACCAACTTGCAACTGTTGTGGTCACAAGCGTTAACTACATTTAAAATAGCTTACAGGATATTCGATCGCGTCTTTACTCTCTGTACATGTAGTATTGAATTGAACGTGGTATTATAAGATCTTATTATAGCCGACGCAGAGTCCCTAAGAGGGAAATCGGAAACTAATTTCCCACGCTTCCCTTTTTTTTTCTATTTCTATGATTAAATTCTTTTCGGATTCCGAGACAGTAAAGGCGACGGGATCTATTTGAAGTCAGATATTCTTGTGAAGACTATGGGCATGAACAAAGGAAAAACAAATTAGCGTGCCTCACACGAAGCGAAATATTTTTTCTGGTCTTTGTTAGGATGTGATCCTTTGATACGTGTAAAATTTGAAAATGCACTCTGTTTTACAGTGATACATTTGAATTGTCATTGGCGTATTATCAGAATGGAGTTTTTTTTTTTAATTCTACACAAGATAAAAGAGAGGCTTAATGTTTAATAATAATAATATAACACTTTATTTATTTAACACCATATGTACAGAGTAATCTGATAAAACAAATAATAGTCGGTGATATAAATTGGCGGCCTTTGCAGGGAGAAGAATAAGCGAACTGGACGGTGCTATATCTTAATAAACTTACATAAAAATATATACTTATATACACATGTGAAAAATAAATACAATATAAGATAGACTTACATACGATTAAATGCAAATAAATACTAAAAATATACAAGTAAATACAAAATAAGTAGCAACTTATACAGTTATATCGTAGGAGCCATATTATTGTGCAAGGTAATGCGATTTTAATCTGAACTTGAAAATTTCCGGCGTCGAAATATTTCTTGTCACTCAATCATAAGAATTCAAATAGAAGGAAGGACCACTTGTTCATTGACAACGAAATGCAGTTAGTTAAACACACTTAAAAAAATGACGTTCCAATTTGAACTGGGCCGGCGGCGTAAAAGCATTTCCGAGTCACATATGCGCACGTCGATAGCGCTGATAAAACGGTAAGTGTTATAAATCAGAAACGTTGTAAACACTACGATACGTTAATTGCGTTACGTACTTCAGGGAAAACGAGCAATTAGCGCAACACAGAAAAGTGCACGTCAAATTTAACTTGTTTAAATTGAGATATATATATATGTATCTAGCCTATCGTCATGTATGGTTGCGAAACGTGGACCCTGAAAGAGGACACTACAAGACGCCTACAGGCATTCGAGATGTGGTGCTACCGTCGCATGTTACGCAGTTTAGTTGGACGCAGAGGGTCAGGAACGAAACCGTGCTTCAGCGCGTTCATATGTCCCGGAAAATGTTGCCTGCTATCAAAAAGCGCAAGATAGAGTATCTCGGCCACGTGCTCAGGAACGATCGATACATGCTGCTGCAGCTGATAATTATGGGCAAAGTGGACGGAAAGAGACGTGCTGGGCGAAGAAAAAAGTCATGGCTCCGGAATATCCGGGAGTGGACCAGTATTGCCTCCGTCGAACAGCTGTTCCGGCTGGCTGCTGACAGAAAGGAATACAGAAAACTAACGGCCAACCTTCAGGATTGAAGAGGATTGAGAGAAAATTGAGATAACGCATCGCAAATTGGCTAATTAGAAATTTGTCGGGCGGTTATACGTTGCGTTTGATTACATTAATTATCGTAACGAATATGGATATTAAAACTTTGAGGTTATCTTCTGGTCAGTATTTAGTAGACAGTGCTTATTACCCGATATTCAAATGGTAAAACCATCTTAAATTATATTTTTGTTTACGAAAACTAGCTTCAGTAGTAAATTAAAAGAACCGCGATCTTCAGTAGAACACACCAATTCTCTCGTTTAAAAACTTAAAAACACCCCTAACGCTTCTGAGTAATGAAACCGTTAGAATTCAGACATACTTAATCTATGTATATATATAAAAACGAATTGCTGTTCGTTAGTCTCGCTAAAACTCGAAAACGGCTGGACCGATTTGGCTAATTTTGGTCTTGAATTATTTGTGGAAGTCCAGAGAAGGTTTAAAAGGTAGATAAATATGAAAATGCTCAGAATTAAATGAAAATAACAATTTTGTTTTTTCTTTGATGTGTCCCCCGTCGGACGGATTCCTTTTGTTTGTTTTAAGTTTATTTTATACAAAACTAGGTCTTTTATGTATCGACTGAGGCACTACGAAGTCTGCCGGGTCAGCCATATAAAAATTATCAACCATTACACAAATGTAGATAACTAGATGAAAACAGGGAGCTAAGAGAGTTATTGCACCATGTAAACACAAGATGCAGCTTCATCATGAGCAATTTGAGCGAAATCTCCGGTTCTTTTAAAGCGCGGCTGTCCTATCCTTCAAACCAGAAACCATTATCGCCTCGAAATATAAACAGACAAGTACCTATAATTGTGCAGAACCACAACCATAAAAAACATATACTACATTTGGAAATCCTGATTGTCGGTGAGCCTTATTGTGAGCGGGTATCAATCGTGCGTTTTAGTCCGGAGGGAAAGACTGCTGTATAACAAGACCGCTGAGATTTTGATCTTATGTCACAAATACGTTTACGGTAGGCAGCGGCTTGGCTCTGCTGAAGTCCATGGGCGACGGTAATCACTCACCATCAGGTTGGTCGTATGCTCGTCTGCTTACAAGGGCAATAAAAAACAAAACAACGAACGATAGCGTAGGCCATGAGCTCGTCTGCTCATTAGTAGTGAACTTTGGCATTTCGACAAAACAGTCTTGATCGTATTCAAGCGATATTTCACGTTTAAAATACCTGCGACAAGGACCAAATGTCACGGGTGACTATTAGTCTGTTCTCCCAATTACATTGACACACTCCCTCACTCTCTCGTCCATGGTTATTCATGAGGTATACATAATTGATACTCCCTAAGTAAGTATTGAAATGGAAATACTGTACTTATCGCTTTTATTTTAGACTACAATAAATTTAGCTCCCATCATAAAATGTTAAGATTTATGTTTAGACAGTAACCGTCATGTAAATGCTAGTTGACATATTTGCGTTGTTAATTGAAGCAAAATAATAAAACTTTTCAACTTAAAACCGTCTAAAGAAATGACTAGTAAAATAATATTTTAAGAAATCTAGTCATTGTCAGTTTATGTTTGTTATAAAGTTTCCGCATATGCTACATAATCACATTATATTGTTATGAAGCAATTATTTTTCAATAAATTTTCAATTCCGATTAGTGAATCTTCCGTGCCACTTCCGCATGGAGTTGACGATAAAACTTTACGAGTCACTTATGACGTATTTAGCTTCTGAATATCATTGGAATTTTTAAGATTGGCCATCATTAAATCGAATACATCATTTTATTCGTTTTTTCAATTGAAATCGATATTGAGGAATTTCGATTTTCATTTTATTTTGTTGGAGTTATATAAATTTATTAAATTCCTTAGTACAAATAAAATAGACATGGAAACCGATTGACAGTTACGAAGTCATTACATACAGGACGTTCGGAAAGTTTTGTGAATCTAAGTTTATTAAAACAATAGGCAAATCTCTGTACATAAATAGGCAAATACAAAATAGCTTAGTTCCTTTTCCTTCCTCTGTTTATGACACGTTTTTTTTGTTTAGTATCCGTCACGATGCGTCACCAATAAAAATATATTTGGCAACAGTCGGAAACACTGTCACAAGAAAATATGAAATACATTAAAATAATCCAAGTCTTGAGGTGTCAGTCATTATGGTCGCACATTGGTCTTAATTAATGAAAAAAAAGATGTTTGGTGTCATGGGACACCGGATAGGAACGAAGTTCCTTATTATAAAAATATTAACTTTAAGTTCTATTCGAGGCATAAAGAAAATAAAACTGGAAGTTTCGCAACAACGCACGGTCATTCGGTAGCGTGCGAACTTATTGTGGTACACTTTATTCACCGTTGTTTGCATAAGAGTTGCGTAAAGGAACGCTCTGAGATTGTGGTCAATGAATGATAAATAATATGTTATTTTTTGTACGTTATTACAAAGATAAGTCGTACACTGTGTGCATTACTAATAAAAATCTTACGTTACGGACGTTTTTTCCCGGTTAGGGTACACCTCCACACCGTCCCATAAGGAACTTCTCTCAAAAAATTTACTACATTTCTGCTTCGGAAAACATATGATGTTGAAGAGCGCTGTATATATATTATATATAATTAATAAAGTGAACATTGTTCAAGATATCCTTTTTTTCTAAAATTAACGTATAGACTTACCAGTGAGCTGTTCGCATACAGAGTGTCGTAAGACTCTGCTTTCGATGCGACGTTCCTTAGCTTGCAGGGCTTCTTCAGCGGTAGCGAAGGCTGTGCCAGCACGTGCTTGTGCGAAGGAGACGGGTTTTGGTTCCCGCCACCGCCTGGACCGGCGCCCACGTGGTTAGCACTCGACTTATTCTCTCTCTCTTTAACCAGCTTGCTGTTGTGCGTCAAGTTGTTCTTCGTAAAGTTCCCGAGCTGTTCGAACATGCTCGTCAGATGTTGGGACATCATTTTGACGGCAGTCTATCTCACAAGGTCTCACTCAACACTTAGCCAAAACCGAATATTTTCAAGTACATTTTTTAACCGAATCAAAATGGATTAACTTTTTAATATTTACAAAGTTTATTGTTGAATTGTAAATTCGTCATTGCCTATCACGATTAGAACCAATTATATTTAATTAAAAAGTAGAAACAATCTAATATTATTTATCATCTCTAGAAAAATAATCATGTATCAAAAAGATTTTTTCCCAAAAAATATTTGATGTTTTGGTTAATAGTAAAGATACATACTATTAATTTCACATACAAAATGTCATGGGATTTCGTTTAGAATTGCTTACTTAAAGCTTATGGTGCCACAGTGCAAGCTTGTTTTAAAATAAACACACACATTTAAATATACAATAGATACATGTACAATTAATTCACTGCACACCTGCTTAAAAGCGCTAACAGTGCCTCCGTTGTTACGATAACAACCCAAACCATTAGGCTCAGTTCACGCATTCGAGTGACTTCGGTACACATTTATGTTTGTCGGGAACTTTCCTAAACAATCTGGATCGCGACGCCTCGAACAGTCGAACAGGGTCGACAAGTAAAACAATGACGCCATAGAACGTCGATAATGTCACCGGAATCCGACATGAGCACGTCCCTGGGAACTTGTCTCCGCGCCCGCGGTCTACTCCCGTTGTTACACAATGTAAATCACATTAATAATACATTCCGGTGATGGAATAACGTTGTCTTAATTTGTTTAGATCATGAATAGATTTGCTGTTGTCGCGGATCCATTAGTGAAATTCGAATGGCTGACGAAGTTTCTAGAAATGTACGAGCTAGCAAATGTACATTACGTTAGCAAACAATTTTAATGGAATGCGCGAGATTTGTGTTTAATTTTAGGTTCTGTTTCAAAAACGACAAACGTTTTATATATAACGCATTTTGTATCAAACAAAACACAATATAGACTAAATTCACTAAACTAGAGGTCACGCAGTAGTCGAAATTCGACTATAATTAATGGGAATTGTAAGTTTGTACACTATTATGATTGTATTTTATACAACTATAATCACAAATTTCACCAAGACTACACTATAAAAAATATTAACAATGACAAACCATATTCTATTCTTAATTTGACAACAGACGTCAAGAACAAAAGTTTGACAATAAATAGTATGCATGCGTGTGTGCGTCAAATACATGGTATGTAGTGTGTGTAATGTTTTCTTTATTGATTTAATGTATCTTTTATGCATTATTTAAAAAAAATATTAGCATTGTGCACTTCTTCTCTATATCCTCTATAAGTGTGGAAAATTTCATACTCCTCCGTCCGCGCAATTTTCGTAAAAAGGGATACAAAGTTTTTGCTTCACGTATTAATATATAGATGTATCTACAGTATAAAACTATGACAAACCTAACAAAAATACGATATTTATTTATGGCACTAAAATGTGCCATCGGCTTAAATTATTGTAGTCTCCGTAACGTAAGCTCTCGTAACAGAGTATTACGTTATTATAACGTTGACTTTGTTAGTTAGTTGTTGGGCGGCTGCACTGGGTATCTGAACTTGTGAATCAACAAGTCCGACGCCATAAGTTGCACGAACGACTTTACCTTAAGTTTCATCTGGGTGCATTTCATGGGTTACCATAAATTCCAAGTCTTGTGCTAAACTGTACGAGTTGTTGAATTTAATATTCCGCTGTCAAGTTATAAATAGGGTTTGTTAATAATCGGGGCTTAGCATAAATAAGTCCTCTATATTTTTATTTAATGTTTTTTTTTGTATTTCATTGCAATTATTTTTTTGTTATGGTATTTATTCCCAACCCTTTTGCAGCGTGGGCCTCCCATGAAGTGCACCGACTTCCCGCTGAAAGTTACCACAATACATTGGATGCGGACAGATCTAATTATGGTGAACCTTGGGAGAGGCCTATAGTTAGCAATGGACATCCGTGAATTAATGATCTTGATCTAATTAAAAGTTTCCAAGTTTCTCATATATAAGCTCGGGCACTGACTTTCTTCTAACTCGTTAATTCAATTTGACGGGTAAATTTAAAAAAAAAAAAAATGTTAATGATTTGCATTGAATCTTGTGTTCCTTTAATATACTTCTAATTGACATGTATATCAGAGATTGGTTTGATTAGAGTAGATCTATTCAGTGATGTTTTATTTTAAATAAATTCCGTGGTAGCAACTTTACGAATTGATTATTTAAATAATGAATTCAACATATTTATTTTATATTGGACATTTATGATATTATTTACAGCAAGCCATTGTTAAAAAAAAACGAATAAAGAAGCCGATAGACGTGATATCACTGACTTGAAAAGTAGTTTCAAGCACGATCAATAAATATAAGCTATATGTATCATAAATATAAATATAAGCTGTATGCTAGAATTGGTTAATATATGCTCGTTATTACGAACACAGGAGAAATTTGTTTAGCCAAGTCATTACCTTTCGCATAGCTATGACTGCAGAATTTACTACAAAAAACAAAGAATTCGCATTACTCTCAAACTTTGAAGCTAAATTTTCTGAAAGTGGCCTTGATATTTCATACGAAACTCTTGCTAGTAAAACGATATTGAATCACTTTAAAAAGAAGATTGAAAACAAAAATATCAATACCCCGCTAGTTGTAATGAACGAATTTCCCCGACTACACTGGGAGAGATTACAAAAGGAAATTGTGAAAAAATATACGAAGCGATATTTCGCGAACCAGTGTTTCGGACGAAACAAAGGCCGAATAATAGAAGGCCCCAGAAACTTGGTCAAAGGGAACAGCGCTAACTTGGTATCGGCACCAAGTTCCGCGGAATGACACTTATCTACTTTTACTTTATGAATTGATTGGAATGACATTGTGTGTCTAGTCAAAATTCCGACTGGAGAAATGTTCCGTTTTCTTTAAGGCCGTTTTTATTCAATGCGATTTGGATGAAGGAGCATAGCTTAGCTTAGCCCATCTGGCATTGAATGCAAAGTCTGTAAACACCATGACTATCATCATTTAGGCATTATAAAAACCATTACCCTACCTAATACGTACGCTACGCGTCATAGCCTAAATAACTTGAACCCATGCTTTTTTTTCTACATATTGCTAATAGCCTCGATAGGCGATGCTATCTTCACCGGACGTGAACAAAACACGCTTTAAATTCTCAAGACATGAATTAAGTGAAGTTGAATGAGCTTCTACGGATGAAAGATATGGAAGCGTCTCATTGAGATGGTGATCGTGAAGCCGTATCTTTTTATTAGTAACTCAACAGACTTACTTACGGATTATCGACATGTGATGTCAGTATACGCCGATATTTAACATCAGACACGCCATTTTTGTTTCTATATTTATGTGCATTCGGCTATATATAGCCATAATCAGATGTGTTCCAAGGGGTTCGAGTTGTAGACGACATTACATTATATGTCATCAATTCATCAGTTCAGCTTTTATAACGATTATTTAAATTAAAATGTCCTCAAGCGCACAAACGATTGCACCATTCGCTCACGTTGTACATTTAACATTCATCATTTCAAATCCTTTCTCCTCAAAAATAATGGCTTCTTCATAACCTTTTTAAACTGGCTTCAATGCGATACTTTCGTTAAACTCTTCCATATTCAAAACGTGAATACTAAGGACTCGTAAACGCGTAGATAAGCCTTTATTGTTCCGTGATTCCGTGGCCGGATTAACTATTATCGTTTGTGAAATAACATTTGTGGGCGAACCCTAGTACCGAGACGTCTGATAGAAACGAATACAGAGTAATATATAGGTCTTAGTTGGGTTTTTGGCCGGAACGGAAACAATTGCGATAAAATATCATAAGATGATTCGATGTAGCGGGGCTTTAGTTGGCGATCCCATTTGTCCTTTCATTCGATTTGCAGACTTAGTCAAGATTTGTTCGATTTTTTTTGCTGTCGATCTTATTAGTGAAAGGTTTGTGTGGAAGGAATGGTAGCTCCTAGGTTTTAATAAGCACATGAACACATGACGTACTCAATGCATCTAGCACTTTCCATTAGACGCGAAGTGGAAGTCTGAATTTTGTTATACTAACGCCTAAAAGGTAATAAGTGCCTTGACTCCTGAAGACATGAATTCGTCGAGGTAAATTGATAAATTCTGCTGTTTTATCGCGAAAATAAATCGAATGCTGTATGAGAAACTTAAGTAAATATTAATTTTAATTACAAAACTAAATCTGTACTTTATAAAAGAATTTTTTTTTTATATATATAAATAAAAGCATACGCCGTTAATGTTAAATATGTGGCTGTGCTATGTTCAAATAAGAGCAATATTAACGATATTAAAGGAAAATAAACGGTTTTAAATATTTAAACAGACTATTACTGGGATGAAAAATGTATTGCACTATACATATTATAGGGAAGAAACTGTTGCTTTTTAAATTCGGTACAAAAAGAATAAAAGATGTAAAAACAGTTTGAATTAATTAATGTTTGATTCACGAACTAGCCAATACGTTGATTGTACTTCGATCATTAGCACTATGCAAAGAACATAAATTTGTATACGATTGAAATGCACATGCCCTTTTGACTTGTACTATCATCAGCAATTTTTCAACTACATATATTCATTACATGCTATATAAGTGTGGTCACCTTATGAGTTGCTTTGGATAAATATCGATGACAAGTAAGCGGTAAAGTCTAATGTCATAAAAACATTCGCATGCAAACTAGAACATTCAAGATATAATTTTATCGCGAGAAAATACTGCGTATTAATTAACAAAGTAACCAGTAAACTCCAATTAATGAAGACTCCCCATAAAATCTCACAAAAGGTGTCAACCGGGGAAATGAAAAGTAACAAAAAAAACCCTGTTAAAGCTTTTAATTAAGATGTTAATAGCTTCGTTGCGAAATTTGATTAAGTTCGTGACATTGATAACGGAATTATTTAGTAATCAAATTTGCAATTTCAAGATATACAATTTACAACAATGAAGTTAAAGGATGGTTCATCTAGGGTTAGGCGGCTACCGTAAACTCTAGAAGGATAACGTAAAGTTCGCTGCTGATCTTGAGGCATGAGATCAAAGGTAATCATTATATTGGATATCGCTTTTCTTTTCGAACCGGGTGCCGATCCAGTTGATAGGTTTCCGTGCCCGAGGGGACGCGCAGAGTATGTGAGACCACCCACTAAATAATTTCCCTTGCAGTATCGCCCAAAAACTGATCCCCGCCCGAGACATATCCCAGGCAAAGTAGAGAGGCTACCGCAGTCAACACTACGACCAGAGTAGTAGCTCACCCAATGGACGTCCGGTTAGCGGAGTCAGCGAGGCATTGGATAAAGCCTACCAACCTGACGTGACCTACAAACCGGGCGATGGTGAGAAGTATTTAGATTAGACGCATCGATTTTTATGTAACATACGTAAAGCACTAAGATACAATAAAAAAAGAAACACATACCGGATACTTATTGCTGTAGATGTAATCTATATATAAGTACGTGAAGCAAAAACTTTGTACCCCTTTTTATGAAAATTGCGCGGACGGAGGAGTATGAAATTTCCCACACTTATAGAGAATATAGAGAAGGAGTGCAGAAAGCTATTTTTTTTAAAATATATGCATAAAAATATAATACATTAAATCAATAAGAAAAACAATACACACACTACGATGTATTTGACACGCACACGCGTGCATACTATTTCTTTACTGTCAAATTTTCTTATTGCATAAAGTCTGTGGTCAAATTGAGAACAGATTAATATTGTTTATCTTTATTATTATTTGTCTAAAGCGTAATCTTAGCGAAATCTGTGATTATAGAAGTATAATAACAGTCTTTGACAATAGAATCTTAATAGTGTACAAACTTATAATTTCAATTAATTATAGTCGAATTTCGACCACTAGTATTATCTTAAAATGTCCACTGACGCATACTTTCTACTATTGACATATGTGATACTTTGTCAGACTTGTACCAAACACAAATGAAGATACTACGTAAACAAATATACCTAAACCTGAAACAAAAACTCCACCTATGATCTTCAAAGGAATATAATACATAAATTTACAAAAGAACACAGCACAAAAGAATACATGATAAAACAAAAAAAAAAAAAAAAATTTAAATATCAAATGAGGTTCTATTACAGATAACGTTGACACAAGTTTTATATTTTAATGTAACCGCAAATCACAACAATCCATTACGGGCACTACGTTCAAAACAACAAAACGTACAGTCAGGAACAACATAAATATTTTGTACTTGATAATCTCCAATTGTATCACCATAAACACACAAAATGATGAACACAGAACAGAATTAACCTATGTTAAATGCAATGATACGAATAAAACATTTTGAGGACACAAAAATCTAAATTTAACTGTCCTTAAAGACAAACAGTGGTAATGCAATCTCAGGATACAGACAGCCAAGAAGTTGCCGCGATGCCTACCATTGGATATTCTATGCACACGTCATTCCGGACCTTAATACATTAATACACCGATTTCATATGATAAATTCAAATCGATTGCGATGTGGGAGTCTCAAGAAAGCAGTAACTTTCTGGTGCCAATTTTTTATTCTACCTATGCTGATAGCCTTGAGAGGCTATTTCAGCTTCTCCTCGACGTGTAGGTGAGCTCACGGGGCTCAAACCGGAGTGTTGCTTACACTGGCCCTAGCAAGAACAGTGCTTCGCAAAATCTACCACCGGATCGGAAACACGACCTACTGAAAAGATCCGGCGAGAAACTCGGTGGGTTGTGTCTATGGGTTCATTTACTCGTCGAGCCCTTCATCGCAAGAGACGGGCTCGGCGAGGACGGTGACCGGTGCTTGAGGTTGCTGCTAATGAAAGGTACTCGCGCTAGTCCGCCAAACTATACCTACTACTAATAACAAAACACAACATCAAAGTGAACGCACATATGTATGTTTAATGTGGATTCGTGTTTTAAAATGCAAGACCCATTCGTGGATTATTACGAATGATACGTGTTTCGACTTAAGAAGCATGTAAACAAGACCTCATCTAACATTTACTGTACTGCTTCCAAGATATCAGGATTGCGTCGGTGTTTTATAATTCATTCCCAGATGCGGGTTAGAGGACGTCCGCTGCACGTATACGACATGCCTGTATCTATCACAATAATTTTAGGTAACATACGTTTAAGACTCGTCGTGGCCTAAGCGATAAGATGCACGGTGTATGTACTTGTTTCAAGCGATGCGATTTTGACGTTATTCAAATTCAATTCCCGTCCTGCCTATTTCAGCCGTGAAGCAGTAATGCGTTTCGGTTTGAAGGGTGGGGCAGCCGTTGTAACTATACTGAGACCTTAGAACTTATATCTCAAGGTGTGTGGCGCATTTACGTTGTAGATGTCTATGGGCTCCAGTAACCACTTAACACCAGGTGGGCTGTAAACTCGCCCACTCATCTAAGAAAAAAAAAAAAAAAACATTAGATATACGTAACACCTATTCACGAACGATCACGTTCAAGTTTTTTACCGTAATTACCGGGAAAACGGTTTTGGAAGTTCGCGTAGGTATATGGCAATGTGCTGGCTGTTTGTTCAACGAGGTTTTAAGGCATTTCGGTTTGAAGAGTAGGGCGAATATTAACAATGAGACCTCAAAGTTTCAAAGCGAGAGATGTTGTGATGTCTTAATTTATGTAACACTTAAAACTAGGTGGGCCGGAAACTCGTTCACTCATGTTACGCACAAAAATTAATCAAGTCGCTTATACCATTAGTAAAAGAACCGATCCTAAAAACAAAAACAGAATGTTCTGATTATTTGAGATTTAAAAATAAGAAATATGTTACCAAACTTAAGCATAATTTTATGAGTGAAACTATAAAAGGATTCATCTTATTTGAGCCCTAATTTTTAGTAGCCCTTAGTAATGCTTTCCAAGAAACAGGTCATTGACCACGTAGAAACCTACAGTGTGTGTAAAATCACAAAACTAAAATACCCCTATGTGTCAAAATAATTGAGTTTTTCTCAATGCTCTATGTGCACTTTATAACCTAAAGTGTCAATTTTCATTTTAATATGGACAAATAAAAAAATCACGTTATTATTTACAATTATTATTTTCACACCAAAACACAAAAACTCACAACAGCATAAGTAACAGGCCGTCTGATTACAAGACGTTGCCTTTGACTTTGACATGTTCATAGTTTGTATTTGTGAGAGGGACAGATTCTTACATGAATAAATCACAAGCCTTCAATGTTTTATAAGGGCTTTGTCATAAATTAGGAACAAAAGCACTGAGGAAACAAATAACAGAGACCGTGTCTGGTAACTTAAATTAAAGTAACTCTTGTTCTTCAAAATGAACTAATCAATATAAATATTTTTGTCATACATGTAAATAGACAGACGGTTGAGTGACAGTGCTTCATACCAAGCCCACCCCGAATCTTAACATTTAAGAACCGTGCCTATTCTAAGACGAACCGATAAACGTCTTCGATTCCACCTAACAAAATTCAAGGAAATCGGTATCATAAAAAATATTCAATTAAATTATTACTTTTATTAGCTAATTTCGATGTTGTTTCCAAATTTTGAAACCCTGAACTATTATGTAGGTACAATATTTATTTTTTTATTTTGAAAATCGTCTAATAGATGGGAACAAAATTTAAATTTTTATTTATTTACGGCAGGCACTACGTTTTTACAATAAACAAAACCCAAAGCCTTGGACACGCCGGTAGGCGCTAAGACCGTTTTGTAGCAAATAACAAACGACTCCCGGATCACAGGGATTGGAACGTGGCTGCATTGTTTACGGGCCCTGGGAGAAAAATAAATGTTCCTGGGATAAAAGGTGACATATAAGCTTTACGAAGCGTTTGCAAGAACACAAGTCGATTTACGTTCTATTCTGTCTCTCGCTATGTTATGCAGAATGTATTTTGACGCTTCGTAAGCCAAGGTATTATGTTTTGAGATATTAGTTTCTGTCACCAATCAATCTTAAGGTTTTACTGAAGCTTGATTACGCGAAAACGTGATGGAAATTTTGGATTAAAATTTTACAAGTTAAATATCTTAGACATACTATAATTAATTGATAATAAAAGCGTATTTTTTAAGTATGCGACGATCTTTTTCATATGAACTGATAGAGCATAATAGAGCATTGCATAATAGCGTTTTCGTTGCTTAAGTAGAGGCTCAGCAATGCCTCTGTCATTGACAATGTTATTAGCAACGGTAAACATTAAAATTCAAGGAAATCCAAAGTTCGCCATCTTTTGTTGGCATTTGAGAAAAAAAAACCTTAATGCACAAATAACTGAAAGTTTTCAGACGGAAATGAGAAATTTCTCGTAAAAGCTGTCAACTGAAGGAGCCTGGTTGCTTTAAGAAATACATCCACCGAAATAAATATAAGAGCCATCTTTCAGTTAACCTAATACGATTTTGTTTTACTTTATAAATTCTGATACATTTCTGCTGTGAAATAAAATTCTGTCATATAAATTTTATTGAAATTACAGGCTGACAGGCGATTTCGTGGATGTTAGTAAACTTTTTAGGTATATAAAAAATAACATAGGATCTGTCTCGAATACAATGGTTAAGTTGACAAAATTAACCAAAACTATCAAACGGAAAAATTACGTTTTATTTTTTAACTCCGCTCTTGCATCTTCAAAATAGGCTATTACATAGTAATAGTATGTTGAAAATCAATCAAACTTTATTTCTAAATAAAACTAATCTTATTTTCCCTACCTATTCGCTGGTATTCTAAGGGCTGGAATAGCACCCATGCACGGATGGGTAGGTGAGCTTATATGAGCTATAGTGAGGGTTCAGCCTGAGAGAATTTGGTAACACTAGGCCTAGGAAGAATAGTGCTTGGCAGAGTCTACTATCGGATCGGAATCACGAAACGCTGAGAAGATCTGACGAAAACTCACTGGGTTCTGTCTGTGGTTTAGTTCGCATTATTTGGGTTAGTGTCGAACTCTTCGTCAAAAAACGTTTAAGAAAAAACACTGTCTGTTAGCGTGGTAATAGCTGTATCAACATACTGAATCATCTTGCATCACATTGAAGAATCGTGAAACACTTTAAAGAAGCTATTCATTTGAAAAGGATATTTAAGAATATTTTAAGACAATAAACATGATTAATGTTTTAACCAAATGTACCTTAACATCCTTGTTTTTTGTAAAACTTCACCTAAAGAACGTACGAAATATTTAAAAGTATTGTTATGGCTTAAAGTTAAAGTAAAATTAATTTAAATTATTACGAGTATATATCTACAACTCGCAAAGAAAATACTCTAACTTCTTAAGTTTGTTTGCTATAAGATTCTTTGAAAACTATTTTGAATCTTCCTTTAATTATTATTTTTATATATTGACAAACGGCCCGCTACGGTTCCGCTCGGGTTTTTAACGAAAATTTCAACGATATTTGGCGTTGTTTTATTTTTTTAAATAAAATAACACTTATTGCGACATAACTATAATAGTTAGACATATACTGTCGGGACATTTTTTGTAAATAATAATGTGTTCTAGAAAGTCGTAGTACATTATTTTATTCTATTATCAATAGTTTTCGCAGGGCGCGCGATGTAAAGAATATTTTACGGAATTTTTTACCCCTTGGGTTACATTATTGGAGTTTTAGTAAGGATCCCTAATTTTTTTCAAAAAGATTATAGCCAATGTCACTCGAGAATAGTGTAGCTTCCAAACAGTGAAAGAATTTTTCAAATCGATTCAGAAGTTTCAGAGCCTATTCAATACAAACAAACAAACAAATCTTTCCTCTTTAATATTAGTATATAGGTAGATATCTTGATATCAACACTTTTAGAGTTTATCCTATGTACCCGATGTGAACATAATACAAAACACGGTTGAAACCCAGGTGGCTCCTTAGAATTTCTGAGCCACATCATAAGGTTTCGCTCAAGACGCCTTGAGGCCATCTTGCGAGCTAATCAGCCGTGCATACTGCTAACGAAGTTCGAACTCCACGCCAATATGTAACATTATACATAATATATGGCGTACATGAAACAATATTTTGATAGAAAATTCCATATGAAGAAATTGCTATATCTTCTTAGATAAAAAAAAAAAATATTTAATACTAGCTGACCCGGCAGACTTCGTAGTGCCTCAATCGACAAATAAAAGACCTAAACTTTTGTACAAAATAAACTTAAAACAACAAAAGGAATCCGTCCGACGGGGAACACATCAAAGGGAAAACAAAATTGTTATTTTTATTTAATTCCGAGCATTTTCATTTATCTACCTTTTAAACCTTCTCTGGACTTCCACAAATAATTCAAGACCAAAATTAGCCAAAACGGTCCAGCCGTTCTCTAGTTTTCGCGAGACTAACGAACAGTAATTCACTTTTATATGTATAGATTTCAAATTGGATTTTAACCTTACAATACAGCTCAGTATAAAATTTAATTTAAGACAAAAATACATTTTAAGCGATCTATACATCCACACATAGCATAAAATATTTCGACTCAATTCACAAAGTGTACACAGTATTAATATTTTGATTTATTTAGGCTTCAGTAGTCACTAGATGGGTTCACCCGTTTATATGTATATTTCAAAAAATCATCAACCTCAGTTTAGTATGTTCTTCGTACGTAATGGCCACCATCACATAAGTCACGACAAAGAAAAGAATATAACTACATCCATCCATATGCCATTCAATTTTTATACAGATTCGCTTTGGTCTGGATCACCAAACTATTATAATAATTAAAATATCAAACTATTCAAAATAAAAATTATAAAAATCGTTCTTTCTGTCCAAGTCTTTAAGATGATGATGCTTTAACTACCGCGTTTCTTAACGTCTGCGGAATTTCAATCAAGTAACAAATCGTGTATATGTTATTTGTGATATTATAATAGATTTACTGCATTAGCAATTTAATGATTTTGGACTTGCATCGGAGAAGCTACTGAATATGTATGTATAATAAGGTATATTTATGATTGTATTTGGAATCACTCTCACAAAATCATTTGTGATGTTGACTTTAAGGCGAAATTCACTATTGGGAGTCAAGTGTGTGATTTCTTTTTTTTCCCTACCTATGCTGATAACCTCGAGAGGCTATTTCAGCTTCGCCCTAACATGTAGGTGAACTCACGGGGCTCAAACTGGAGTGTTGCTAACACTAGCCCTAGCAAGAGCAGTGCTTCGCAAAATTTACCACCGGATCGGAAACGCGACCCACTGAGAAGATCCGGCGGGAAACTCAATGGGCTGTGTCTATGGGTTAATTCGCTCGTCGAGCCCCTCGTCGCAAGCGACGGGTTCGACGAGGACGGTGACCGGGGTGTGAAATAAACCAGGTTCGATCATAAGATCCGAAGATATAAGAATAAAAGTACATTATCTCATGACCCTGAAAAACAAAATAAGATGAATTCCTATTTCTTGTAAAAAAAACAAATTATAGTTGTATACAACAAATATAAATGTTTGCTTTAAATATGAACGCCTGGAATTTCGAAGCACACTTAGCACCGTCTAAATTACATGAAAGCAGTTATTGGTTCATGTGTTTTCTTAAAGGCACCCATTAGAATGCATTCTGGATTAAACAGACCGCCGACTGACTACAAGTTAAAGTAATCTGAAATTAAAATAAAAAACTGCCACTTTGACTCTGATCTTCAAAGAATAAATTGCAAACTAAAGGAGACGGAAAATCGTGGGCCAAAAATGTAATAACTTGGAATGTAGTCTAAAAAATTTGTCATATTTTTTTATATAAGAATATAAAAAATCACCTCAATCCTCTTTCTGGGACCGGAGAAAAATGAGAAAGTTAGTTTTTGTCGGTATAACGGTGTAATCGATTTAATTAATCGATTACAGGATTATAAAAAGAAAAACATTGCACTAGGTAATTAATGCAAAGTAATTAAATGAGCGATTTATACTTGTTGTATACAAGTACGGTATACGCCGGTTTTAATTGCGATTATATACATAAATGAAGAAAAAGTATATTATTACTTAACAAAGTAATATGATTATCAAATCGATTAAAATCGATTGTATTTTTGATGACAGCTTTGACAGTAAGCTGACATGACATTTGTTCATAGATTATACAATTATTTTTGGCGCTTGTTGGTTTTTTCTGCTCTACTCGTTTTGTATCTTCGACGCATTTTGAGTGTGTATCTATCGGGCTGTTTTTATATTTTCAACGATCACTGCTTTATTATTACGGATTCCAACTCTGCCAGCCTTGTACGACAATTGCTTCTACACTGGACACCGAAGATCGCCCACACGTTTGACTTGAAATTGTTGCATTGGATACTGTTGAAATTATGGATCGCTGTGTGAATTGTGGGATAGCAATTCCATATTCCATATTCCATATATCATTGATATTCATTCATAATATGACATTTAAAAGATTATCCAATGGATATAATAAACATTTACTTATGCTTAAATAAGTTATTATTCAGCTCTTTTAAAGAGATTGTAAGATAACCTAGCTTTTACTAAATCTTTATTAACTCGGCTCTCAGATTGAGAAAACTTTTATAATTTTCAGCAAGGTACTAATAAATCTGAATCTATTAATTCATATTAGTTTCATCACGTTACATTCGGGCCCAAAAATGTATGTAATCGTTTCAGTCTCCTTTGAACTGTGAATAGAGTAGATTTTCAATTGCAAATTGTCATTCCGCAAATTTGCTAATTACATGTACCTACGCTTAGAAAAAAATCAACTTGAGAATAACTAATTGTTTTTTTCACATACAAAAATCCATTGGGAGCTATTTATTTCTCCGACCGATATTCTATTCGTCAAAGTTGACGTTATGTAATTACAAGTCATTAGGTACGTATCCGCAAATGCGACGGCATTAGGCTGTTGTACCTTCGGTGTATTCGAAAATATAATCATGTGAAACTTACTAAGCTGTTTTTCGGGTTAATGGGTTTCAATGGCTATTATTGAGGGTGTAAAGAAATTTAGGCTATAACGTTATCTTTTGTCGTTTACGGGGTAACGTTTGTTTAGGCTTGAGGGAATCAACTGGTATTTTTTTGGAATGGAAGTCATTTGTTCATTTAATGTGTTGTTTGTTTGTTATGAAAATGTTTGCTCTAAATTTTGTATTTGCATGTTGACGACGCTTCCAATGAATTAACAGATTAGTAGCACACGCCTTTAAGCTAAGAGCAGCTTATGATTTCATGGTGAAAAATGATATAAGAATCCCGGTTACCGTAATTGTTGAAAATATTCACATGCGATCTAGCCCCTAGCATCAGCCCGTCGATTTTCTGGTCGGATCATCTTAAAGTGTCTTGATTCTCTCTCGGTAGTATATGCATTAGAGAAAGAGCTGTTAGGCCTCCTTCGGGCGCTGTGCAGATTTTTGCAAATCCCATCCCTCCTGAGCCCGTGCTCGCCCACCTTTTTTTTTATTGGCCATGTAGGCAACCGACCACACCTGATGGTGAGTGGTTACCGTCGCCCATGGACTTCAGCAACGCCAGGGGCAGAGCTTAGCCGCTGTCTACAACCTATCCTACTGCCCACCTATCCTATTGAAGCTAAAAAGGTCATCCAGCCACAACCAATCCTTCCATACCAAATCAAATAGAAATGATCTGTTTTACATTCATTTATCGTCGGCTGAAAGACAGCCTTGCGTAAGGCCTACCCACACTTTCTTTTAATGAGCGGTTGTTCAAAACTTTTTGACCCCAATAGTATAATTTCTAAGCAATGTGTTCCCGTTCGCTTCAAACTTGAAATTCTTCAAACAATATAGATTACCTTGGATCTCCTACGAATCTTCCTATATAATGTTTCAATCACGCAGGGAATTTCGAGACCTCTTTATTGGTCTTCGCTTCGATTTATTTGATTTACCACTATTTCATTTTGTTATTACTTCTAATAATTACTATTGCTTATTTAGTTTTCGTCTCTATACTTAAAAATTGTGACAAATCAACACACAGATTACTTTAAAAATCATTCATTCGAATCAGATAGAGACATATTATGTCGATGTACCTATATATTTTTAAATTAAGTCGACAACAAGAGAAAATTTTAAATTACTAAGTCTTTCAATTATTGTTGTTGTTTTCGTATGCAAATTTCTATGTACTTTATTTTATACCGATAATTCGTCGTTTAAGGTCAGTTGTTGTTAATGACAAAATTATATGAATCAAAAGATACCGTGTGCAATCAGGGCGTTCAAAATCCATCGCTACCACTTATCACTCATCCGTCCGTAGCTCTAAATATCGTCGCCTGTTTCTCTCCCTAATACTAAATCTCCTAATTTTTATATTGTGTACTAGTTGTTGCAAGGCCTCACATTTGGGTACCAGAATTCTACTTATATCTAGCACGAACCAATACTGCATTCGGATTTCGAGGACATAAAATCCGTGAGCACATTTATGAGTTAGATCGTATGCCTGGATCACGGTATACGATCTTACCTCCGATTTTGGTTACCGTTTAAAATCATGTGGATCGAGTACGGCCAAGTTATGAAAATTTCGTTACCGCAAAAAAAAGAAAATGTCGGTTTTGAGAAATAGAGTGGCCGATGCTATTTTTATTAGAATTCGAAACTTCGAACTTAATTCTCACGAATTCAGATTTCATCTTGTAGCATCTATGAGATCTGATGAACGCTTGACACTAGATGTACTTACGGTGAGTTCGTTCGTCTGTCTATCTTAATTTAAAAAAAAAACTAAATTTCTTAATATTTCATTAAAGCCTTTCATTAGATTTTGCTACATCTATGGAAATACGTTTAACGTTTTCAATATAACTTTAAAATTTTGTAACCGAATCAACTTCTTGTTTCTTTCGCGTAAGTCATTTCGGCTTCCCGTACGGATGAAACATACGTTCTACAATTACTAATATATAATTTTTTTAAGCCGATACGCTTGTTTTTTAATCCAGTTATTTTGGCCAAAAATGTAGCTGCCTGCTATTTTCGAAATTGACTTTTTTGAGTATTAAGATTATTTGACAAAAAAAAATTAGTTGAAATTTATATTATCTAACATAATATCCTGAATAGGAACAATTGGATAAATAATCAATTCCTTTAATTTTAAATCAGGCTTGTTACTTAAACTCTTTCATTAGTTTTTAAACTGTTCTTATTTATTTTTCAAATATATTAAAATAAAATTGGATAAATATAAAATGTGCAGCAGGTACTTATTGCATACGTATAATTGTTTAAAATGTACCTACCTGTAGAAAATTGTAGTATAACTTTCTATGCTACAATTTAAAGAAAAAAAAATTATATAAGTTTTGCAATATTTAATGTAGTAAAATAATATTATCAGCTATGTACTTTAAATGATTAATTTGGCTATGTAAATTGGTTATCGATTTTCTTTCTAAAAAAACAAGACGAATTCCAATTCAACAACAAAAACAATTCTAACTGTATAGAACTTTTTTCTAACCCCGAAAACTTATGAAACTTTTAGACGGCCCGTGAGCGTTGCTCCAGAAAAAGTTTCAAGTTTTCCTTTCTCACGTCTCAGTGAATGCAGAGTTGCATCTCGGGTGCGTCCGCGTGTACCGAACTTATCGCGACAACTGCTTGCCTGAAGCCCCATCATTGTCGACGACAGCCAAGCATCTCTTCGGCGTGACAACAGCGCAAGCGCGCCCAAACTCCACCCACAAAAAGTTTTCGTACCGAAACCGTGTGGAACTGAAACTTTGTTGTTCTTTATTGTGTAGCCTGTTGTTTTTTTTTTTTATCGAGGTCTTTGCGAAAACAGAATGATTTCGAAAAGTTATAATTAATCGGTACTAAGAGGGGATGTTTAACGGGTGCCGGAACAACAATGATTACACACTTTATGACCTTCAATTGTGAATACGTTATTTTTATTAACAGGCTTTAATTAGCTTGGTGTGTAAAAGTATGTATGTATAATATATTTTTGTACGTAACGGAATTTCTGAAGGACATTTCCACTGACTTCAAGACGTCCTTTTAACTTGATATTTTACAAACGGTGAGTTTTACTGGTGGTAGGACCACTTGTGAGTCCGCGCGGATAGGTACCACCGCCCCGCCTATTTCTGCCGTGAAGCAGTAATGCGTTTCGATTTGAAGGGTGGGGTAGCCGTTGTAACTATACTCAGACTTTAGAACTTGTATCTCATGGCGGGTGGCGCGTCTACGATGTAGATGTCTATGGGCTCCAGTAACCACTTAACATCAGGTGGACTGTGAGCTCGTCCAACCATCTAAGCAATAAAAAATAAAAACGAATCAAAGGTCGATGACAATGCAATTATTTTTTAATTATAACTTCGTTTAAAAAAAAAATATCTGTACTTCAGTTTGCTATTTAAGCGTGTGTTTTTGGTTTTTAAATAACATACATAATTACTATTCGGAATGTTTTGATTTTTCTATTATATAATTTTTAATTTTGATGTGTGTGGTGAGTTTTGTAATTTTCACAGTCTTAACAAAATAGGTCAACATTTATTCTCATTAAAGTAGCAAACAAAAAATTTTAAAGTAAAAAAAGATATTCTAAAAATCATATCAACTAATAAAACAATATAGTTTTAAAACTTAAAACGTGCCTTAAGCTCAATTTTTCAAGCTCCAATCGGATAAAGCAATAGTTACCACTAAGTTTTATAAAGCACTGATGTGAATTGTATGGAACTCGTTTCGAATGTTACCGAAATTAATGAATTCAACTTTAGTAATTTATCAGTTTAATGCGATCCACCGAAGCTTAGCGAGCTTATTCGTTGGATTCAAGACACATTTGTGTGGTTTTTTGCACTAAACGACTAGATAAGCTTACTTGCTACCTGGTATTAAAACATTAAAGATTTTATGACTGTGCCACCCTTCAAACTGGATGGTACTACCTTTTTTTCATTGGATTCATTGAACAAAATGCCGAACCAACAAATCCGTCTTTACCGATCTCAAGATTCCGATGTGGCTGAGCACTATGCGTCCGGAGGAGTTTTGAGTTCTTTGGACACAGTGCCAGAAAGAAAGGTGACAATTCAGAAAATCTGTCATTAAAGGCAAGATATACGAAAGAAGGCCCAGAGGTAGAAATCCAATGCAGAAATCGGACTAAATATGCTCTACTCTTAACACATCAGTCAACGTTACCATCCCCACAGCCGAAGACAGGCAGGCTAAATAATAAAGAATTCGTTAGAACGCTAATACGGGGAGTTCTACTAATGAAGATGAGATTGCTCACATCTCATGACATTCAACAATAACAAAATCTTTTTTTTGTACTAACTATACTAACTACTAGTAGGATAACTATTAGTAGGATCGAGGGGCTATTATAGCTTCACCCAACTAGTAGGTGAGCTCACAAGAACACAGCATTTACTAACATCTTCGTTAGTAAAAACAGTGCTTCGCTGAATCTACAACCGGATTGGAACAGCGATCCACTGAGAAGATTCAGTTGGAAATTCAGTGGGCTAGGTTGGTCGCGACATCTTCAGCTGTAACACTAGGAGCAGGCTTAGGGACCCCGGTAACCATACTCGTATTTTTTTTTATCCTACCTAAGCTGAGAGCTTTGAAAGGCTATATCAGCGTAACCTTAACTAGTAAATGAGCTCACGGGGCTGAAACCTGACGACGTTGCTAACACAAACCCTAGCAAAAGCCGTGCTTCGCAGAATCTACCACCGGATCAGAAACGCGACCCATTGAGAAGATCCAGCGAGAAACTCAGTGGGCTGTGTCTGAGGGACGTACTCGTAGAACTCGACAAAGAGTTCGACGTGTTACCTAACCTAAGCATCAGCCCGTTGAGTTTCTCGCCAGATCTTCTCAGCGGGTCGCGATTCCGATCCGGTAGTAGATTCATTCGCGTAGCAGCTGTTCTTGAGTTTTTAGGTTTTCTTCGGAGGCGCTCGGGCAGCTGTTAGCAAATCCCACCCCTCCTGGCTGAGCCTTTACTCGCCCACCTATCCTGGCAAAACTGGAAAGGCCTCCGGGCCACCAGTAATACTTCAATCATTAAAAAAAGGTTGTTCGCATTTAAACAGCTCAGTGTCCAGTGAGCAGTGCTTGGACTTCTTAAAAGTGCCGAGAGTGAATCGAGAGCATCCGAAAGGACATGCCTAGAGCGATGGCGTTTGTTCGTTGCAAAAATCACTATCAAGACGTCAGTTCAGCTAGTCAATTTGTCGCGAAAACTGACGAATATTGTCAAATAAAGACATCTGAGACGAGCTACTTATACCGGGCACGTACTGCTTAATTTTTTGAACAAGGTAGACGCTCCGAAAGACGCGAAAAGTCGTGATTAAGATCACAGAGGGGATAGGGAGAGCGTAAAACAGCTGTTTCGCTTGAAAATAGGTAAGATCAAGCTTGCTTTATTAGCAGTGATACGATAGTACGGAAACTCCAACTTGAGAATCGCTTAACAAAGTGAATGAAATCTCTCTGTATATACATAGCATTTTTAACATCGCAACTCATTGCATCTCCTGAACGACGTAATACAGAATTATAAAAAACAAAAACAAACAAATATCTTAACTACGTTTCTAAGTAAAACCTTTCGGGTTCTTAAAGCGCCCGTCAATGTATCCCGAGGAAAATAACTCCGCAGATAGAAGCCCACCGGAGGCTTCTGTATTCCAGATGTAAAACGTGAATATAAAACAACAATCGCTCGTGAAGTTTACAGATAGGTATAAAAGCGGCAACGAGCCTCCTTCAGCTTTTGCTGAAAATATTTACAATTTTATTGTTGCTCAGGTGACAATGAGCTTGTTAATTTTTCTTAGACATCATAATGCGACAGGCTACTTTAGGTTAACAAAAGAAGTTTTGTTTGTGTTAATAAAAATCAATGTTTGTTTGTTTCTCCTCTGTCCGTTGTGTGTCAGCATTTCAAAAAAGGTTTCTGTTTTTCATGAAATTAGCGATAAATACAGCGGTTAACCGAATTAATATTAGGAAAATACGAATCCAAAACAACACACTAGATATGAAATAACTAATAAAACTTCTTGTTGCCTCACTCTGGACAGCGTATTCGAAAAATAGTTCAGTCATCAAAGACTATACTCAACATATCTCATTCAAATTAATTATCGCAAGTTATTTAATATACGCACAAACAAATGCACATATACAAACAGAAGTTCGTATATAGGGTGTTCCAAATTGACTTTTCATTTTGAATAGCCCGCTATTTTATTAATCAAGCTGTGACCAATTGACAAAAACCACTAATGGGAAGACCGTGTATTAGACACACACGACTTTATAAAATAATACATTAGGTTGATACCTTTAAAAAGAATTTTGTTTCCTTTGGCAACGTTGAGTGTTATTTTGCGATTTGGTGGTAATTGTTTTTTTAATTGCACATTTGCTTCTTAGCAAAATTGATTTTATAAAGAATGGTTGAGAATCAGCTGAGTTTTTTAACTTAATAGAAAAGAATACCTCCAGTATAAATTATTATGTCTTAGACCAAAATAAAAATTTGTAGTTTAATTTGTAGTTTAAAAACAACGAAAAACACATATTTTTTTATTGCTTAGGTGTGTGGACGAGCTCACAGCCCACCTAGTGTTAAGTGGTTACTGGAGCCCATAGACATTTACAACGTAAGTGCGCCACACACCTTGAGATATAAGTTCTAAGGTCTCAGTATAGTTCCACGGCTGCCCCGCCCTTCAAACCGAAACGCATTACTGCTTCACGGCAGAAATAGGTGGGTAATTTGTAGTTCAAAAGCACCAAAAATACACATAAACAGCAAACCGAAATAATTTTTTTAAATCTTTTACTCTATAAACAATTAATTAAACATTGAATTAGCTCTCCAATATATTCGGCCTCCAATATATCTTGCCTCATCCTCATAGTAGGATTCCTGGTACATTGGAAACCATTAAATAATATTATATAATTACGTTACGTAGCACTATTACGATTATATACGTTTCAATAAATACATAGTTATAGATAAAACACCCAGCAATAAAGAGCAAACAAACTTGTTCTACACAATAATGTTTGCCCAATGTGGAAATCTTACTCAAGGTCCTCGGTGATTCCGGCTAGATTAAGGAGATGAAATATTTAATTGTCGCATCCGGACACGACAAACGAAACGAAAGCGCGCCATCTAGTGGGCATGAGCCGTAACTACTCGTCAAACGTCGGCTCAGTTCGCGTGGCGTGCTTCAGCAGAGTCGAGATGTCGAGTGTTAAGTGGTTACACGAGCCTATAGACATCTACAACGTAGATTCGCCACCCACCTTGAAATATAAGTTCTAAGGTCTCAAGTATGCTGCATACAACGGCTGCCCCATCCTTCAAACCGAAACGCATTACTGCTTCACGGCAGAAACAGGCAGAGTGGTGGTACCTACCCGCGCGGACTCACAAGAGGTCCTACCACCAGTAAAGACCTGCCTGACTTACAATCTATGCTGACTTAGGATGAGTGAAGACGTGTCGGAACTGTCATCGTTTTGTGCTGCGCAACCTCTTTGCACGATTACTATACGCTCACTGTGTCAGGAAATAGTGAAGATATCGGCCCCTTCTGCGACATTTTCAACTTTCAAACCTTACGATACAGGTTAAGACTAATACGTAATACATTCTACATTCATACTACATAATACATTCACACATAATAAATTTTCATTTTAGAAGTAAATACAACCTAATACGAAATTGAGGTTAATGATGCATATATATGTATGTATGCTTTTATTAGTACTACGAGACTTGTCCTTGAAAAATAATAAAACATGCGGCCCCTACATATTCGACGTGAATGGAAGCGCTTTCTCTGTGCAGGAGGTAATGGTCTTTATAATGAACCCATGCAAGAATTTATTACGTTCATTCCACGGCTGTACAAATGTTGAGATTAATTCCAGACAAACTATATGCGTATAGAATGTTTTGAATGAGCTGTTAGCTAGCTTGCTCTTTCCCTTGTTGGACAGAGTGGCTGCAGTTCTGTAGATACCCAAAAAATATGTTCTCACCCTTCAAATGGAAACGTATTACTGCTCTAAGGCAAAAATAGGCGTAGTTGTACCCGTTCGGCCTCATCAGAATATCAATCAACGTACCAAACACTCACAAGTCGTATCGTTGGATGAGATTACACCGTACGTCTTTTTTATGACATGACGAAATTATTATAAACTATTATAACTATACTGAGATCTTAGAACTTATATCTCAAGGTGGGTGGCGCATTTGCGTTGTAAATGTCTATGGGCTCCGGTAACCACTTAACACCAGGTGGGCTGTGAGCTCGTCCACCTATCTAAGCAATAAAAAAAAAACACGTTTTAACGTGGGTGGTAGCATTCAGGTTAATGGGCTCGATAATCATCCATGCAATAAAAATAATTAAGAAGCGAATAGCACTACGACTACTACAAGTCCTCCTCCTCCTACAAGTAACGAGCCCAAAATAAAAGCAAAATTCTAATAATCAAATACAGTACCTGACGATAAATGCTACACATCGACCTTTAGAACGACACAACCGGCTAATTTCGACTTCATAGAGCATACGACGTTATAGACAGAGATAACGATGTGCAATATTTAACGCCGGGTACTGTATTATATCTAAAAATACTTATGACAATATAATTTTCATACAAAATTGGTTTTACGACGTTGTTGTATGTAAATAAGCTGTAATATGTCCGCGGTCGCTTCTGATATGGGGTTAAACTCCGAACGTTCCGGCCGGTGTGCCGACCATTATGTTTAATATTACAATATTGAAATTCAAGTACTTAGGATAGCACAAAACCCCCTCGGCAATACGGTCAAAATTCATAATCTACACGTATTTTCACTTGGTTGGGTAGTACGGTCTCTGACTATTGTCTTTGATCGGCAACCACATCATACATCACAATAGAACACAAACAGGATTCATTAGCTATGTTTCGCTGCATTCAAAACATCAGAAAAACAAACAGACAAAACTCAATTTTAAATGACCCTATAAAAATAGCAAACTGGGTAAATTAAAAGCTGGTGATTTAATAAGTTTACACATAATGTAATTAGTTATTTTAAGTTGTATCCTATGAATAAGTTATATTTTATATTTAAAAATGCCCATTAATTTGAACAAAGTGAATATATAATATAACTAAGTGACTATATAAATGATTATTGTTTATTTATTTATTTATAAAAGCGCCTTCGATTATTGTCAGTAATATGTGAGCGGCGTTTTTTTTTTCAAGCAGATGGACTCTAAAGTATCGAATGCCCGTAAGGATCAATTTTCTTTAACGCAAAGTTGTAATTCAATTTATTATTTCAAGCGGTTTCCTTGCGCGATAACCCTTGAAAAGTTTGATACATCGTTCATCCAATAAACGAATAAGAGGTTGTTAGGGAAGTGTTCTCTCATATTTTTTATTTACTTAGGTCCCCTTTGACTTGCATTACATTATCTCAATTGTACTCGGATTTAAGAACCTTTTTTATTAATTTATTGATCGGTAAACGAGCTCACAGCCCACCTGGTGTTAAGTGGTTAACTAAATACCGTCAGACATGAGGTCAAAATCTCAATTATAAATTATGATGAAATGACCCCACTCTTCAAACCCGGACGCACGACTGTTTCGCGGAAAAAAGGTCAAGGTACCTACATAAACATATGCAGAGTGACTAAGAAGCAGTGTAACGCTACCTACCCCTGCGGTAAGCCCTTCTACCAGTAATAACCAATAATCATTGCTGGTACACTACACAGACATTTCTAGTGCATTCTATAAAGAATCCCTTATCTCTTGAGTTGGTGCTATTCTTAACCATCACATTTTTTTTATTTTTTTTTTATTGCTTAGATGGATGGACGAGCTCACAGCCCACCTGGTGTTAAGTGGTTACTGGAGCCCATAGACATCTACAACGTAAATGCGCCACCCACCTCGAGATATAAGTTCTAAGATCTCAGTATAGTTACAACGGCTACCCCACCCTTCGAACCGAAACGCATTACTGCTTCACGGCAGAAATAGGCGGGGTGGTGGTACCTACCCGTGCGGACTCCCAAGAGGTCCTACCACCAGTGATTACGCAAATTATAATTTTGCGGGTTTGATTTTTATTACACGATGTTATTCCTTCACCGTGGAAGTCAATCGTGAACATTTGTTGAGTACGTATTTCAGTAGAAAAATTGGTACCCGCCTGCGGGATTTGAACACGGTGCATCGCTACATACGAATGCACTGGACGTCTTATCCTTTAGGCCACAACGACTTCATAGACAGAAGTGTCTCTTTATTTCTTAAATTTACGCAAATCACACACACGGGTAATTTAATAAACAAGGTCTGTGGATGAAATCTCAATTAGATTATTAACCTTGTCTTAATTACACATGTAACTTCCTTTAGAACAGGATGTCTTTATGTCGAATGTATTCCCAAAAGCATTAATGAAATGAATAGAAAATACAGTCAAAATCTGTTATAACGACATCGAAGGGACTGCACATATTCAGTCGTAAAAACCGATAGTCGTAACAACCGGTGATGTTTAATGTGTATCGTGCAAGTACAAACAAATCGATAGGGAATTATTGGAAAAATATATTTACATAATACGCGATTTTTCTTCAATATTAATTTGTTTTCTTTTTCTTTGCGACATTTTGAAAGTTTCACGAATAACTCCACAAAGTTTTGGTGCGTCTTGCGTATAGATAAGTAACAAACTAACTGAAGAGATATGAAGAAGCGGGCTTTGACTACCGCATGCACGTGTTTTGTTTCTAAGAATTAGAAAAGACCCTACACTAAACTAAATCCTATTGTTTTCTTTCCTGATTTTAAAAGCCATTGAAGACGAATGTGGATACCTATTCAAATTGTTTACAATACAGCTTAGCCGGTCGTTCTAACAGATCTAATTCTCCGAAATATTAGTTAAATGTGGTCGTTTTATGAGGTATGTCGTTATTACCAATGTCGTAGAAAGCAATATTTTTAATAAGGCGGTCATATGGCATTCAGCCGGGACCTTTGTTCTTGGTTATTATAACCGGCATGTTGTATTAAACGATGTCGCAGTAAACGGTTTTGACTGTATATGCAAAAATTAATTAAACGTTCACACGATTGGTGGCTTGAAGAATTTCTATTTAGTCACATAAAATTAATTTATTATTTAAAACTAGTAACGTAACTACGTAATCGTAATAAACGTAATGTAGTCTACTCCGTTTGCCTTTGCTTAGAATAAATTACAAACTACATACCCTCATTCGACCACATTAAGAGCATCCTAATAGTATGCTAGTTCATTAAAATGAAACTTTGGATTTGTATTCGTAGGAATTCATTCTCAAAATTTGTTACTGGTGGTAGGACCTCTTGTGAGTCAGCGAGGGTGCCTGCCTATTTCTGCCGTGAAGCAGTAATGCGTTTCGGTTTGAAGTGTGGGGCAGCCGTCGTAACTATACTTGAGACCTTAGAACTTGTATCTCAAGGTGGGTGGCGCATTTACGTTGTGGATGTATATGGGCTCCAGTAACCCAGTTTAAATATAATTCACTTGAATTTAAAATTTATTGACAGCCATACTCAATTTACGTTTCAAATCGATAGTATCGAAGTCGTCGTGGCCTAAAGGATAAGACGTCCGGTGCATTCGTATCTAGCGATGCATCAGTGTTCGAATCTCGCAGGCGGGTACCAATTTTTCTAATGAAATACGTACTTAACAAATGTTCATGATTGACTTCCACGGTGAAGGAATAACATCGTGGAATAAAAATCAAACCCGCAAAATTATAATTTGCGTAATTACTGGTGGTAGGACGTCTTGTGAGTCCGCACGGGTAGGTACCCTCACGACCTGTTTCAACCGTGAAGCAGTAATGCATGTTTCGGTTTGAAAGGCGGGGCAGCCGTTGTACTGTTAAAAGTGAGACCTTACAACTCATGTCTCAAGGCGGGTGGCGCCATTTACGCTGCAGATGTCTATGGGGTCCGGTAACCACTTAATACCAGGTGGGCCGTGAGCTTGACCACCCATCTAAGCAATAAGAAATAAAAACGGCCAGCTTTGGTTATCGCTCGACAACGCTACTCCTACACGACAAAACTCAACCTCATATTGCATAGTATACGGTATCTAAGCTGCAAAGGCTAGAGTTTTATCATCCACCGTAATCACCCTACCTTACATCGATAACTTTTCACTCTTTCTAAAGTTTGGGCAACTTCTTGGCAAGAAAGAAAAACAATACCGGAGAAGCAGTACAAAATTCCTCTGAAGAGTTTGTTGGTTGTAGTTTGGTTTATTTACCAACAGTTCGACGTGCAACCTAGTCCATGAATCAGCCCGCTGTATTTCTCGCCGGATTTTCTCAGCAGGTCGCGATTCCGATCCGGTAGTAGATTCATTCGCAAAGCGGCTGCTCTTGAGTTGCTAGGTCTCTTTCGAAGGCGCTCGGTAAGCTGTTAACAAATCCCACCACTCCTGGCTGGGCCTTTGCTCGCCCATCTGTCCTGGTGAAACTGAAAAGGCCTCCGGGTCACCAGTAAGCCTTCAATCATAAAAAAAGTTGGTTTATCTAATGAACATTGTCATCAGCATATATTTACGTCAACCAAGTATTAAGGCATTAAGGGAATGGCCTTGAAAGAAAAACAATAATTATATTGTACATTACGGCCTGTATTCAAATATAAACTCGCAATGCGAAGAAAAAAAAAATGAATTCCACGTACAACAATAGAACACGTAAATAACATATTAACGTGTTGATTCAACTTATAGTTTCGACTGAGTTCTTTCGTGTCGGCTTTATAATAACATCCAGTCACGTAAATCATTGTGGCGAGAATTAAACGATCCAACCTAAATTAGTCGGTTTATTGATTTCTAAACAATCAGTTGTATAGAACTCGATCTTTTTTTCGAAATGATTTTTTATGTAAGTAATTTTAGATTATTTTTAATTGTGTAGTATTATGTATTCAAGTCATCGTGGCCTAAGCGATAAGACGTCCGGTGCATTCGTATCTAGCGATGCACCGGTGTTCGAATCTCAGGCGGGTACCAATTTTTCTAATGAAATACGTACTCAAGAAATGTTCACGATTGACTTCCACGGTGAAGGAATAACATCGTGTATTAAAAATCAAACCCGCAAAATTATAATTTGCGTAATTACTGGTGGTAGGACCTCTTGTGAGTCCGCACGGGTAGGTACCACCACCCTGCCTATTTCTGCCGTGAAGCAGTAATGCGTTTCGGTTTGAAGGGTGGGGCAGCAGTTGTAACTATACTGAGACCCTTAGAACTTATATCTCAAGGTGGGTGGCGCATTTACGTTGTAGATGTCTATGGGCTCCAGTAACCACTTAACACCAGGTGGGCTGTGAGCTCGTCCACCCATCTAAGCAATAAAAAAAAATAAAAAAAAATGTGGGCGAAGAGTATTGTAAGCCCACATTGGTAAGTATTTGTGTGTTCGGTTTTAAACGGTAGCATCACCTATGTAAGCTACAAATGAGACTGAAAAACTGTACTATTTTCTCCGGTGTTTACGTGTCGTGGACATAATTAAAGGGTACTATTACGGACCCGTACGAAATAATATATCCGTAATACTCGTAATAAATAATACAATGACACAAAAAAAACGCGAATTTAATTGGTAAGGTATTAAGTAGTTTACGATTTAAACTTAGGATTTAAGTAAGAGAACCATTGCGCACCTGGTTTAGCTGTTGCTCGTCGTCGTGGTCTAAAAGATATGACTCCCAGTACATTTGATTCAGCGATGAGACTGTGCCGGTGTTCGAATCACGCAAGCGGGTACCAATTTTTCTAATTAAATACGCACGGTACATAAAAAAGGTTCACGACTGATTGTTCACGGTGAAGGAATAACATCGTGTAATATAAATCAAACCCGCAAAATCATAATTTCTGTATATGCCACAACCTTGCCCATTTCTGCCGTGAAGCAGTAATGCGTTTCGGTTTGAAGGGTGGGGCAGCCGTTGTACTGTAAAAACTGAGACCTTAGAACTCATATCTCAAGGTAGATGGTGGCATTTACATCGTAGATGCCTATGGGCTCCTGGAACCACTTAATACCAGATGGGCTGAGAACTCGTCCAGCATCTAAGCAATAAAAAACAGCAACAACGTGAACGTCGCCGGAAATAAAACCGAGATTTAGTAGATAATAAAACTGAGATTTATTCATGTCTCAAAGCGGTTACCCTGAGATATGATTTCTAAGTCTCAATTTTATAGTATGAAGGCTGCCTAGTCCTTCAAATTGAAATGCATTACTTTTTTTTTTTTATTGCCTTTGTGGGCAGACGAGCATACGGCCCACCTGATGGTGAGTGGTTACCGTCACCCATGGACTCCAACAATGCCAGGGGCAGAGCCAAGCCGCTGCCTACCGCTTAATACTCTCCACAAGCCTCGTTTGAAGAAGGACATGTCATAGCGCTCGGGTAACACCGTGGAGGGGAGCTCATTCCATAGCCGGATGGTACGTGGCAAAAAAGATCTCTGGAAACGCACTGTGGATGACCGCAGTGGCTCCAGGTAGTATGGATGAACTCTACTCCGGTGGCAGGCGGTGCGATGGTAAAAACGAGACGTTGGTATCTCTCAATTCGTCAGAGCACTCCCCATGGAACATGCGGTACAAAATACAGAGGGAATCGAAGTCCCTCCGCAGACCCAGAGGCTCCAAACGATCCGTGAGAATGGGATTATCGACAATCCGAACGGCTCTTCACTTCTTACTTACTACTTCTACTTCACGGCCGAAATAGGGGATAGTGGTACCTACCCGTGCGGACTTACAAAATGCAATACCGCCATTATACATTACATCTCATTTTAATAAAAATCGTTTATTGTAACAATAACAAGAGATCCAAAAAAAATTTTTTTGTCCGTAAACTCAATTTACGGACGAAAGTTTTTTGTGATAAAGTCATAACGAAATATTGATGAAAAATTGTATACTTTTATGAATCGAATTGAATTATTATCACTGAATTATCATTATTCTGAATAATATAAAGAAGGAGTTAATTGAAAATTACATTTTTTTCGATAAATTAACGCTTATGCCGATCGTGCCTCTCTATCGTTTGTTCCCTGCTCTCGCTTGCACGCTCAGGCAGAACGTGACACTTTTTCGTAAGCGCAGCCGATGTTCATCGATTTATAAGACGTAATCACGTCAAAAAATTTACACTGTGTTTTCTCCAACAGAAACTGGCATCCTTGCTCATCCTGCTCTCTGCCCTCGTCGCAGGACACAAGTATGATAAGGATCATGATATTGTGGAACGCACAACCAGACCGTCCTCAGATGTTATTCCAGTCCTCAATCAGGATCAAATGATAATATTGGCATTGTTGAACACGGTAAACGAACTTCCTGGAGGAAACACTGGAATACTTAACTCAGTGCGAGCTTAAAGCACTAAGTAACACTAAATATACTGTCTATTTTTTTATAAATAAATTCGAATGAAATATTGTATCCTATATTAATTTATCTATTAGATAATGTGTATTCGTTGCTTGTGATGATGCGTAATTTCATATAATAATTACTATTGTACCAATTATTCATACCATGCTCTGAGGAATTATTCGAGATGATACCGGCATCTCGTTTTTACCATCACACCGCCCGCCACCGGAGTAGAGTTCATCCATACTACCTGGAGCCACTGCGGTCATCCACAGTGCGTTTCCAGAGATCTTTTTTGCCACGTACCATCCGGCTATGGAATGAGCTCCCCTCCACGGTGTTTCCCGAGCGCTATGACATGTTTTTCTTCAAACGAGGCTTGTGGAGAGTATTAAGTGGTAGGCAGCGGCTTGGCTCTGCCCCTGGAATTGCTGAAGTCCATGGGCGACGGTAACCACTCACCATCAGGTGGGCCGTATGCTCGTCTGCCTACAAGGGCAATAAAAAAAAAAAGAAAAAGCAACCACTATCTTATCGTTGTCCTCATCAGCCTACAGTGGTTCATTGCTGGTCGTAGAAATTGATGTTTTTTTTATTGCTTAGATGGGTGGACGAGCTTACAGCCCACCTGGTGTTGAGTGGTTACTGGAGCCCATAGACATCTACAACGTAAAGGCGCCACCCACCTTGAGATATAATTTCTAAGGTTTCATTTTACGGAACAACGGCTGCCCCACCCCTCAAACCGAAACGCATTCAAATATAATGGCCAAGTATTAATTTTACTCAAATCCAAAAAGTTACCAGCGAATTGTAAATAAATCCGTCAAAAATACTACTGAATTAGTCTAAAGTTATACAGGCCTATCTTTCTTGTTAGTGAACTATTTTAGTTAAAATAATAGTATGCCATTTCTCAAAACTAATCGACTCGATCCGAGAAACAAGTGGCTTTACAAATTAAAGGTATAAATTCGCTCTCGGTCTACGTGCTCTTTCAGTTATCTTTAAGTGCTTCGGTCGATCAACTACATCAATACTAACATTTTTAGTGGTAACTGGTAATGTATGTACTAAATAGCTAACAAATTAACAATTTAACGGCCGTCTGATGTAGTGGTAAGTGACATGGTCACTACACAAGAAGGTCGCGGGTTCGAATCCCGCCAAGGGAAGATATTTGTATGATAAATATAAATGTATTTTCCAGGGCTATGGATGTATATTAAATATATGTATGTGTATAATAAAAATCTTACATTTATTTCCGTTATCTGGTACCTGTAACACAAGTTCTTTACGAACTTAGCACGAGACCAGTTATCGTGGCGTGATTGTTAGTAAAAATTTATATTTATATTTAATTAACTATACTAGCGGTCGCCCGGTAGTCGAAACTCGACTATAATTATTAATTTAAATTATAAGTTTGAACATTATTACGGTACTATTGTCAAAGACTTTACTTCTATAATCACAGATTTCGCTAAGGCTACACTATAGACAAATAATATTAAGAAAAAACAATATTAATCTATTCTCAACTTGACCACAGACTTTAACAATAAACAATATGTAAGTTGGTATGCGTGTGTGTGTCAATACATGTTAGTGTGTATAATGTTTTCTTTATTAGTTTCATGTATTTTTAATGCATTATTTTAAAAAAACATTAGCACAATGCACAATGCATTCCTTCTCTATATTCTCTATAAATGTGGGACATTTTATACTCCTCTGTCTGCGCAATTTTTTTAACAAGGGGTATAGTAACCGGCAAACATCTTGAGCAAATGACCTTGACTGCGCAGAACCGAATTTTAGATCACTTTGGTGGTGAGGGTGAGGCGCGACGGCAGGGGAAATCGTATCGAGCGCGTTATTGGTAGATCAGTCGAACCTTGCGTCCCGCACCGCACCCTCTTTCCGCTTGCTCCCAAAAGTACGCTTGCGTACAGTGAAAAGTCTATCGTTATTAATCGTTAAGTTATTTGTTATAATTGCTTGTTGACTTTGTTGCCATTGCTATTTGTTGAGTGTTTGTTGATTTTTTATAAAAAATACACTATGCCGCGACAAACTGGTGTAATATTCAAAAGAAAGGGTAGAAAAATTGTGTACGACGTATATTGCTTCATTACAAAACAGGGGAAGAATGATATGGAAAAAGTAAAACAGACTTCGGAAGCAACAAAAACATCAGTGAGTACTGTTAGGTGCATTATTAACGAAGCTAAAGGCTCTGGCTTGCTCGCCGTGTTTGGGACTCCGGGTAAGAAAAGATCAGGGAAGAAGAAAGTTACCGGAATGGATAGTTTCGTTCAATCTGTAATAACAAGATGTAATCATAATAACTACATAACAAGCAGCGAAACTCCGTACCGTAGAAAGGCTTCGAAAAATTTAAAGAAGATATACATTTTAATGGCTCGGAATGAAGTTTACTACGAATTATGAAAGAGCTAGGCTTCAGATGGAAAAAAAAAACAGAATATAATCGGAAGCTGGTAATTGAAAAAAGTAACATTCGATTACTACGAATCGAATATCTTCAAAAAATAATTAATTATAGACAAAAAAGAAGATCGAACCGACCGAGTTGTAAACTACACCGATGAGCCCTATGTCGACTCATCACGATGATGGCGACTCGGGTGATGAAAACAGTGATGGTGATGATGGTCAAGATTATGATAACGAAAAAAAATTACAAATACCAGCTTCGCTTCTGAACGAAGACCTGGCAACAGCTCTAGTTTTGACTTAATAGAAGGAATATCTATTTTACCCCAAGATTAAATTATTACAATTATTAACCTATATTTTTTGTTGATGTTCTAATAAATATATAAATAAATACATATGTTGATTTTAATAATTTAATTGCATTATGACGCAGAGTAAATAATGTTTTTGCACGTGAGTGTACCATGCGCAAACTTACCCCCACTACGTCAACAAATGCTCAAGAAGTTTGCCGGCTATTATACAAAGTTTTTGCTTCACGTATTAATATAAAGATGTATAGAAAACCGATTATGTTTTTTTTTTTGTACATAATACTGATGAAATTAATTAAATTAATAAATTGTTCACGAATAGTCCCAAATCAGATAACGTTCTTCTAACAACTTTTCAGTTATATACCTACAGTTAAAAAACTGCTTCGTGTTCATCTTTGAAACATTTATTTCTTTATAAGGCACACAATACACACTACAAGCTAAAAAGATACACAAAAATTAACAAGTAAAAAACAAAAAACTGCCTTGCAACATAAGCCATGTGCGCACGACTAAGCAAGACAAATGTGCTGAGTTTGTACACAATGGTCCTTACAACTATACGACAAAACAACAAGATAACGAAAACCAATCTAACTTATAGTGTAGGAAAATAATTTTACTCACAATATTCATTAAACAATTGCAATACTTAACCTACTATTAACACGGAGGATGCCCTTGAACATTTTTATAAACGTTAATAACCTACCAGTAAAACTAACCAACCCAGTTGAGTAATTTGCCAGTTTGTTATAGGTGCACCACATTCAGATAATTGGATTATAATATTACATATTGTTTTTGTAAATTAATAATGCAACTTTTTTACTGGTGGCAGGACGTATTGTGAGTCCACGCGGATATGTACCACCACCCTGCCTATTTCTGTCGTGGAGCAGTAATGCATTTCGGTTTGAAGGGTAGAGCAGCCGTTGTAACTATACTTGAGATCTTAGAACTTATATCTCAAGGTGGTTGGCGCATTTACGTCGTAGATGTCTATGGGCTCCAGTAACCACTTAACACCAGGTGGGCTGTGAGCTCGTCCACCCATCTAAGCAATAAAAAATAAATAAATAAATAAACATTATTTTGGTTGACCCTACGAGGATTAAATTTAGTGTTTAATGAAATGTGTGTGAATTCAATCACTTATGAATCACATATGTTTTCCAACTAGAGACACGGTGTCGAATAACTATCTAAACGATATATTGAAAACGTATGTCGTGTTAGCGAGGTCGCACGGTGCATGACGTGCCCCACTGAGTCCTATTTTCCACTACATGGTTCATACGACGCCCCACTACCCAGCTAACAAGCCCGATATAGTTCCATTTGAAATATAAACTCGGTAAACGTTGGCATGTAGCTTGTAAAAGAAATTCTGTTGGCGCAATCTTCTGAAGATAGTCGGAATTCATTCTCAAAGGAAAACCTTATATTCAATCCCAACAAAACTAGAGCCTTATGTTTTCCCTGAATGATCGTAAAGCAAATATTTTACAACATCATCTATGTACCTCTAGCGTCGCTATTGTTTTTGTTTTTCTTAATTAAATTATTATTAGAATTATGATCCAAGTTTTTCAAATTACTACGAACAGAAATATTCTGTTTTTTTTTTTTCAATTAATTTTATATAATTTCTAGGCGTCTCTACGAAGAGCTGTAGGCTTAAAACAAAAATAGCTCGGAGCAAAAATTTAGTGTTTTGTTCATCAAAAAAATGCTACACGACAACCCAAAATTTAAATTAATTAACTTAGCGAAATGTGACTGCGAATCTTTCAAAAATTTTCAGGTGAATTTTACTAATTCAAATGCGTTATTTAAGTTTTTATTTTTAGAACTTTTTAGCACACTCATTAAAGGCGTAGGCTTTATGACCACTGTTAAAATGGAGAAATATTCAAAATGAAGTCTTAACACTCTTTACTACCGAAAAAGTTTTATCGATCTCTCTATCAACTGTCTCATTCCTTTAATTTGAGCTATTAATTTTATGCTTGATTCTGAGCTATTCATTCTAACAATGAATTGGTTAACCACTAATGATGCTAATCAGCCGTGGATCAAGGAACACAGGTACACAACCTCTATCACCTCAAGCTATTACTCAATTACCTTCGACTTACTAATTTCCATTACTCAATTACCTTCGACTTACCAATTTCTTCCTGCTTCCCGACCCCGATTATCCTTCGCTTGTACCGATCATACTAGGAAGCAAACGTCATACGTTTGAAAGGACGGTCTTCTCTCTCTCTCTTCGATCGGTTCCTCACTGCTGAGGATCGTGACTCCGTCCGATTTCGTCAACCAACTGTCTCCATCGATCCCGCCCTGCAGCCCGGTGGAGTGCGTCGCTGGTAGGTATCCCCAGTTCCTCCGCTATTTGGTCCGACCATCGTTTGGGACCTCTACCCCTAGGCCTTTTTCCCTCTATTTTACCGGTAACCACAAGGCGTTCCAAATTGCTGGTATCCCTACGTGCAACATGACCAAAATACCGCAATATTCTTTGTAGGCAGATTGTGGATAGACGTTGAATCTTTTCTATTTTTAACTGGACGGTCTTACCACTGTAATTGAGAATTAAATCGTGCCTTAAAGTAAGCAGCTGTATTCGTGTTGGGGTGTCTAAAGACTCTGGTAACTAAATAACATAAAGAGAGTTGTGAATTAATTGGCCAAACTAAAAAAATGTATCACTCAATGCTGAAATCGCGACATAATATGTAGCTTAGTTCACGCCTCTTGTATTGCGAACGACACTTTTATTGATAATAAAATAATACTAATTCAAAACGAGCAAAACTGTAAACAAAAAAACTAAAGCGGTAAAACCTACGCCGAAAGAGATACATATTATTATGTAAGTGCTCGGATACTCAGTACGCGAGTAAAAGCAATAAGCGCATACCATTACCATGAAAAAATATTATTTTATGCCATAATATTTCAACACGGCTAATAAAAATCTACGAGAGCAGATTGCCGAAAGCGAAAGGTCACGAACTCTAGTTTTCAGTAAATCTAGAACAAATTCGACCCTTTCCAGCTATTACACAAGTTTTGCGGGAGACGTTAAGCCTTAACGAGTGTACGATAATCTGACACCGTCAATATATTTTATCTTCGTTCATGTAAGTTCACTTTGCCGACGAAGACAAAATTCTTAATCCGATACAGAGGAAAATGGAGAGACTACTCTAAGGTAGACGACAAGTATTTTTGTAATGAATATAATTTATGTATACATACATACAATATACAAATTTCAACAAACAATTGCCCTATAAAATGTGATGCAATAGGCATCTGTTACAGATACAATCGTTACCTTCAAAAAAGAGTAAACAAAAAGCAGCTAATATTAGTAATTTTCTTTTAGCAATTCAATTCTTCTCTGTGTCTAATTTTTTTATCAGATACATTCTCTATTATCACTCGAGCGCAAATTGTCCTATGTCAGCTGTACAATGTTTCAACTCAACGAGAATTTAATGATCATAGAATCAATCAATCAATCAATCGATCAAATCAATAGTATACGAACTAATAAAACAAGAACATTCATTATATTTAAAATACAAAATTAAAACTTAGCGGGAAATTCAAAATTTTGATAATTAGATCCTAGTCATTATGAAACCTTTAAAGTATTCACAACTTCTGAAATCGTAAAATATCTAAGACAAGATCAAACAGTAACAAAATGCGGACTCGCCGAAACAAAGCTAATTTTACAAAAATCTGAATACACGCCGCAATTCTTTCTACATCCTATTATAGCTAGTTGATGGAAAGTAAGCACGTTCAATGGAACCAAGTTGGCGATACGGCCAGTAAATAGGTTTTTCCATCAGCCATAATTTGATTCCTATTCTGCAGCGCGCTTCATTGAAAGCAATTCTAACTGCAGACTTTTCCAATAGAATAACATGATTTATTCTTTTATTATATTTTATTCTTACGATGAAAATTTGTTTTTACTACATTAGGTGATTAGGCAAAGTCACGGCGAATGGTTATCGAACCTCAAAAATAAAATACCACCACCGAGCTTTAGACACGAAGCCGAAGCCTCAAATGTATTAGAAAATGATTGTTCCATCCTTCGTATCTACCCGTGCAGTATAACAATATGCCTTACCACTAGTCATTACGCAAATTTATAAATTTCTAGAGAAAGAGAATTTTTTATTTTTATTACACGATGTTTTTTCTCCAACGTCGGAGTCGTACGTGATGAATATGTATTGGGTACATAATTCCTTGGGAAAAATTCTACTTTGTCTGCTGTAATCAAAACATGTTATGCCTCAAAACGTCTATATGCGTTCTTGAATTTATTAAAATTTGAATACATAATTGATAAAATTCAATATGTTAATTTAATTACAAGCTTCATTCTCGACTTTGAAACTATAGCCTAGTTGGTTTTCTTGGTTCAGTAAACAAAATCAGTAACAGGTCAAACTAATTTTGGGTTATTTAAAAATAGAGCAAATAAAGAGTATTTACTGTAGCATAAATTGAAACTACGCACAAACTGTTTCTGCATTGTACAGTGTTTTAATATGGAACACTTATGTGGCATTTATATCGGCCGTTTATAATTACGTGCGTGCATTGCATCCAATTAGAGCTATATGAAAATTGATGACTGGCCCCTATTAATTTTCACAACGGTAATAACGGTACTAGACAATTTTCATAGATTGTCTGACGCGCGATATCACAAACAGTACTTTGTGAAATCAAAAACTAAGGTAATTAACTGACGAAATCAATTTATTTCATTCGCTTACAGAATTATCATTGCTTATTGATGTTTAGAAATTTCAGCGAAAGAATATGCTCACATCAGATTTCAACTCTGCGTACATATTATGTTAAGTTAGAAAAAATATTTAAAACGATGACACAAACATAAATAAAGAATAGTTTCAAAAAAACTAAAACAATACGCTTTTATAGAAAATCCAACTAAAAAATAGAAACATAAATTTTAATAAGTTTGAATTAAAAATAGTATAAGAAAAAATTATTTTTATGTGCATGGTATCAGTAGTTATAAATATTTTATGAACAGATATGAGTAGAAGGGTTATTTTGATAATATCCTGAAAAGTACCCCACGCTTTTTTACAATCAAATCCTTTCTTCTTACACTATTTTTAATTCAAATTAATTAAAATTTATTTTCTATTTTTAGTTGCATTTTCTATAAAAGCGTATTTATTTATTTATTTTTTAACTATTATTTATTTTTCATTTTTTAGTTCAATTTAAGTTTTTTCAATATATTTTTTAAATATTGAATTGTCATCGGTCCTAAGTATGCCAAATTTCGAGTTAATCCGACGTTTTGAAGGGGGTCAAAATCATGTTCAAAGATTCCGTTACATACTAACATACATACGTCTGAAGCTAATAAAAGCGTATTAAAAAATGTTCCTATTGTTTCCCAGCGTATAGGGAAGATCGAATCAGCGCAGCGAGCGTCTTGGCTCGGTAAATCATTATGCCAAGGACCCGAGTTTTGTTGTTCAGAGCTTGTATATATTGTTAACTGAAGATTCCTATCATTAAACAAATATTTTTACATACCTTTTACTAATACTTTTTACATGGCACGCAATCAACAAGCAAGTGACGCACGGAAGTTTGATTGCAGGCTCACGTATTATGAAGTTAGGTGCCCACTGAGTCTCGCCGGATCTTCTCAGTGGGTCGCGTTTCCGATCCGGTGGTAGATTCTGCGAAGCACTGCTCTTGCTAGAGTCAGTGTTAGCAACAATCCGATTTGAGCCCCGTGAGCTCACCTACACGTTAGGGTGAAGCTGAAATAGCCTCTCAAGACTATCAGCATAGGTAGGGGGGAAAAAATGAAGTTACTAAAATCACACGAATTTAAATGAAGGGATGTTTGCCGTTTAAGTAGCGGTTTATTTGGGAACGATCGATACACGCAGTTTTTGTTGCCGTTATTTATATTTTTTATAAGATTTTATTATATTCTTCAATAATGATAGCTACAAAAGTTTCAATCTGATGTGTCATGATTTGTATAGTAATTGCACGAAAGATTCTTTTATGCCTCTCGGTAACTGTACTAAAACTATTAAATTGATGTAACCCGAGAGAGATGTCCATTAGCGATGTTCAAATAACGTTTTTTTTTTTTCAATTTGCCTGTACGGCCCGGCCACATCGGGTGCAAATAGTAAAATCGGTACGAACTGGATACACGATAAGGCTCGTAATCCACCAATAAAAGTTTTTTTTCCACCTATTTAGTATAATAGGCACTCGATTTGGCTGCACAACAGTGAGCTTGATGTGAGTTTTTGTAACTTCTCGATCGCGTAAAAGTTAACTCAAATTTGTATGGAGTTGGAACAGCGCCCCTAGCGGTAAACGCAGGGAAGCTGTTCCTACTCCATACAAATGGTACTGTAGACCATAGTAATCTCCCACCTGTCCTGGTGAAGGCTGGAAAGGCCTCCGGCCTCAAAGCCATAGTAATCACTAGCGATGCTCACCTTAATATATGAGGTACAGTATTCTAATACCTACAGGGCTATATTCTATGGGACTATTTTACCAATATGACTGGAATGCATTATAAGTCATAGTACCCACTTGACGGACTTATAATACCCCAGGAATATCAACTTAATGTTATAGCGATACGATTAACGCCTTCTGTCGTCGAACAGCAAAAACGCATATCGAAGCAACTAAAACATATTTTAAAAGGAATCTAAATGGAATGAATATTTTTCTGGAAAAATGTAAACATAGTCGAAACGACTGTGAAGGCATGGCGTGGAAGAGATGAAGAGAACTCTTTTAGAAGCGAAGCAACGAATGGATCGTTTCAAGAAAGCGAAGAAATGAATTGTGACAATGAACTACCTTAAACTACCTTAAGCCTACCTTAATAATGACTAATGGTAGGACTTCTTGTGAGTCCGCGTGGGTAGGTACCACCACCTCGCCTATTTCTGCCGTGAAGCAGTAATGCGTTTCGGTTTGAAGGGTGGGGCAGACGTTGTAACTATACTAAGACTTTAGAACTTGTATCTCTAGGTGCGTGGCGCATTTACGTTATAGATATCTATGGGCCCCAGTAGCCACTTGACACCAGGTGGGCTGTGAGCTCGTCCACCCATTTAAGCAATAAATAAAAAAAGTCGTAATAATTAAATTGAGTTTTAATTAGTGTTTCGGTTAAGAGCCCAAGCTCGTAAAATCGTGTATGTAAACAAAAAAAATTGAAATCGCGAAAGCTAAGTTGAATAAAGGCTTACTTAACCCTTAAGCATGTGGTAAGAAGCGTGTGTGGGCAGAAGCATGGGATATAAACTAAAACACTGTTTCCAGCTTTTCATTACTATCCTATCATTATCATCAAAAGTAAGGAATTTCAATTTAATAAAACCGAAACACTACAACTTTGAAAGTTAATGTAAGATTTATATAAATAATTCATTCATTGAAATCGCACGCGTCAATACTCACTGCACTCCATCCTTTACATTCACAGCCGGAAAATTGAACTGGGCTTCCCATTTACGCTTCACTCGTATATATGTTAAACATCTGGCAATTGACAACAGAAAACTATACTTTTAGGTTCGTTTGATGCTTCGGTTGGCTCAAAAAAAAATTAATAAAATTTTTTTATTAAAAAGTAATAATGTTGACTGGTAGAGAATGCCTTAGGCATTAAATCCGTAGAGTCCGGGAATGTCCGAGAATACAAAACTCGTGACTCACCTGATGTTCTCCAAGTCCTCGTCCTATCCAGCGTTAGGGTTCGTAATTGGTTTCTCATTGGCGAAAGGGAGATGAGCACTTCACAATATTAAAAAAAATCTGATATGATGCTATAACCGTCGTAAAAAAGGGACTTAATTAGGATATTATTATTTTGCGTGCTACGCTTAGAAAGGCGGGATTCGAATGGGTCGTTTCAAATTCAAAATTAAGTTCTTTGGTGATCCATTTTTTAAGTTCCTCTCTCTGCCTTCAAGGAGGATTTATTGGATCCCGAAGAGGCGACATCACAAGCGTGTAAATTCTAAATTAAGTAAAAATTTGAAAATAAGGAGGCGCTCATAAAACCTATGACATTTGATTTTTATTTTTACCTTATGAACAAAGTCGACTTAATACATGTGTATTAAACACTCACGGGAAATATAGGCATATCAGTTTATCCCTGTCAAAGTATTATAGTCGTAAGGATCTACAAATTAACATTAATATTGTTAAATTAAAATAAATTGTCATTAGTAATGAATAGATTTTCTTTCCCTACCTATGCTGATAGCCTTAAGAGGCTATTTCAGCTTCGCCTTAACGTGTGTAGGTGAGCTCACGGGGCTCAAACTGACTCACTGACAAGATCCGAGAAACTCAGTGGGCTGTGTCTATGGGTTAATTCGCTCGTCGAGCCCTTCGTCGCAAGCGACGAGTTCGACGAAGACGGTGACCGCTGCTTGTGGTGCCTAAAGGCACCGTTAATGGATCAGGAGGATCCGTAATGACGTGCTTTGGGCGACGTCGACGGTTTACCATTCGGTCTACAGGATCGGGTATGTAGTTTCCAGCGGCCACGACAAGAGGGTTCTCATGTCGTACCGCCTTCTCAAAGTGGCGTAGCGATGCCGACTGTAGATACTTACTGACAGAGTCGAGCTCCAGGTCATCGTGGAGATCTACGTTCCTCAGGAACCATGGTGCTCCGACGGCTATCCTGCAGAATCGGGATTGAATAACCTGAAGGGGCTTCAAGTTGGTGCGGGCCGCGTGAGCGAACACTACGCTTGCATACGTCATGACGGGGCGTATGCAAGTTTTGTAGAGAGTTAACTTATTACAGAGGGACAGTTTGCTTAGTTTTCAAATCATAGGGGAAGAGTCGTCCTAGTATAAAGGCGGCACGGTCGCGTACCGTTTTAATGTGGGGACGGAATGTCATCCCTCTTTCGAAGGTGATGCCTAGGTATTTGACCTTTGAGGCCCACGGTATGGGCTGGCCAAAGAGAGTGATGGGGCTAACGGCGGAGGTGCTTGCGCGCCTATTATGGAGTGGGAGGCTCGAAGTGGTATTCGGAAGGCGACCCCTTTTGAAGAGCACCGCTTTGCTTTTCGTGAGGTTGATGTCAATGCGCTCTTCCGGAACAACTGTCCCATGGTGGTTACTGCGATCTGGAGTCGCAGTAAACACGACTTCTTCCTACACGAGTAGTAGATAGCCGTGTCATCGGCGAAGAGCGCTAGATGGGTCTCCGGAGACCGGGGTATATCATTGATATACAAACTAAATAATAACGGGGAGAGCGCGGAGCCTTGCGGGACTCCGGCGGTCAGTTGACGGGGACGAGAGCGAGTTCCCTCTACTCGATATCGAAACGAACGGTTCGACAAGAAGTCTCGTATGATGAAATAGTCAATATAATATTGTCATAGACACATTTGTTAAATCCAAACATAACGTATCTATTCGAATCTCGAACGCAAACAGCCAATAATGTGAGCGCAGAGCACCGCGGGAGTGATTGCTTTTCAACCGGAAACAGTCAATCCGTATTCTGTTTGTCGACAAACAGCGTTCATGATTGTACGATGAGTCGTTTTAAAATTCGATTCGCGGCTCGTTAATTAGTACAACGTTGTATCAGTTGAGCCGTTTGAGCGGTTTTACGGAATGTGTTTGGTGACCGCGTGAAAACTAATTGGCGGCTAATCAAATGAATGAATGCTCTCAGTATGCAAGTTAACTAGACGCCGGACCTCATACAGTGTTTCGTAGCCTGCTATGTGCAGAATCAGATCAGGATAGCACCCTCCTGTTTCTGCCGCATAACAATTAAACAGGCTTGAAGAGTGGGGCAGCAGATATGCTATGCAATGAGATCGCTCGTCTCCCAGTCGATGACCACATTCAAACTACAACATGCATTAGCTTCTGTAACCATTCAATCCTAGTTAAGCCGTGAGTTCTAATATAAATTACAACGACAGCATAATTATTCATAAACGCTTTACCTTCGCAACACATCTACTAGTAGCGTGACAAATAACTCGGCAGACAGTTTCAATATGTATGTACCGGCATATCCGTTTATCCCGCAGCGACGACGTTGACAGTTCCACTCGGGGTCTATCCCGGCAGGACCAGCCCGGATTACAAACGTGCGGCTCCGGCACATTCACGAGAAACACTAGAGATGCGCCATACTGATTCATTATAATCCGACTCTAAGCTCAGCTTAAGTTATTTATTAAAAAAAATTTTTTTTTATTGCCCTTGTAGGCAGACGAGAGTACGGCCCACCTGATGGTGAGTGGTTACCGTCGCCCATGGACTTCAGCAATGCCAGGGGCAGAACCAAGCCGCTGCCTACCTATATATTGCAACTTTTAGTCGATTTTATTTTATTGGTAGTAGGACGTCTTCTGAGTCCGTACGGTTAGGTACCACCACGATACCTATTTCTGCTGTGAAGTTGTAATGCGTTTCGATTTGAAGGGTGGGGCAGCCGTTGTAACTATACTGAGATCATAGAACTTATATCTCAAGGTGGGTGGCGCATTTACGTTTCAAATGACTATGGGCTCCGGTAACCACTAACACCAGCCAACTAAGCAATAAAAAAATAAAAATAAGTTGATTTTAGTACAATTGTTTTATAAGCCGGTCGTTGGTACTTTAATATTTTGTACCGCTAATTACTTGGGAGTCTCAACCATTCAGTAGAGACTATATTCAATAAAGCATGTAAAATAGTAGTATGTAATACTGATAGTAATGAAATTGCAGATGTCATTGCAGAAATAAAAAAAAAAGAATTGTATATTGTTTGTTTGTTAAAAAAAAAGAATTGTATATTGTTTGTTATTAACAAACAAACAATATACAATTCTTTTTTTTTTTTATAGCTTGGATGGTTGAGACTCCCAAGTAATTAGCGGTACAAAATATGACCTCACAGCCCACCTGGTTTTAAGTGGTGAATGGAGCCCATAGACATCTACAGCGTAAATGCGCCACCCACCTTGAGATATAAGTTCTAAGGTCTCAAGTATAGTTACAACGGCTGCCCTTACACCCTTCAAACCGAAACGCATTACTGCTTCACGGCAGAAATAGGCAGGGTGGTGGTACCCACCCACCGCGGACTCACAAGAGGTCCTACCACCAGAAAATTGATAATATTTTCTCCTGTGTTGTAGATACTGAAAACACACATACGAGACAACGAGTATAATATAATATAATAGATAAACTCCAACTACCAAACACCAGACTTGCTGACTTATTAATATCGTAAAAATAAAATATGTAGTAGTTTTTCATAACAACTCTTAAAAACATGAAACGATAAGAATAAGCGAAATAAAATTTCTTTTAAATGGTTACAACTATTTTCACACTAGTAGCCATAATATGAAAACGAGCGTATTATTATGCTACTAAATTAAATTCAGTCAGTGTATTGATATAAACATCGAATGAATGACATAAAACATACGAATCAAATCTTCATTAGCCTTAAAATGCCGTAGTGAATCATTCACTCACTCGAGTTCCGAGTTGGGCCGTACTAGATTTATAACCTGTTTAAGTTTATGACCGAGTGCAAACACGCACCCCACCGTCGGACCTTACAAGTTATTGTTTCACGTATGGACGTAATATACTAATGATGATTTACTTGTAATGCTTACTTTAGAATATAATAGATATTCTATTTAAATCAAAAAATATGATCTCTATATATAAAAACTAGCAACCCGCCCTCGCTTCGCTTCGGAAACATTAAAACACACATGAAACCAAAAAAATAAAATATTTTTTTTTTTTTAAAAAGTAGCCTATGTTCATCAGGGACAATGTCGGCTTCTAATGGAAAAAGAATTTTTCAAATCGGTCTAGTAGTTTCGGAGCCTATTCGAAACAAACAAACAAACAAATCTTTCCTCTTTATAATATTAGGATAGATGAATTGCTGTTCGTTAGTCTCGCTAAAATTCGAGAACGGCTAGACCGATTTGGCTAATTTTGGTCTTAAATTATTCGTGGAAGTCCAGAGAAGGTAGATAAATATGAAAATGCTCGGAATTAAATAAAAATAAAAATTTTGTTTTTCCTTTTTTTTGTTAAGTTTATTTTATACAAAAGTTTAGGTCTTTTATTTATCGATTGAGGCACCACGAAGTCTGCCGGGTCAGCTAGTAATAGACACAGATGATGTATCTACCGTATCCATCCTGCTAAATTAAGGCGAGACACAACAATGACGTATTTAACATAATTGTGAATACTCACAATACCGTCGACCAAGTAAGACATTTTAAGTCATGCTGATTTAAAAAATGTTATCTGACAGCGTTAGTTTTAGACGTACTATACAGCTTCGCCATAAATAAAAGCATCGAGAAATGAAATTGAGCATAAAATAAATGAAAAACAATCTTAGTTTTTAAAAACGTACACCTATTTATTTAGCTTTCACTCTACTAAAAGTAATTATCTACATTATACAACCTACTAGTTCCACATTTAAAATAAAGTTTAATCAACCAACATACGTCCACGGCGGAACTATTGGTTCTCATTGTACACTAACTAGAACAACAGTGGTTCTCTTTTTTTTTTCTCAAAGAAATCGGAACTAGTAAAGTCCTATTCATTATATTACGTCAGTGATTTCACCTAAAAGAAAACGTCCAATTTGTGTATCCGGTCGCTGTCACCCTTTTTATCTCGACGGATGATGTACTGTGCAAAAATATTTCCACGTTTTGTGACTTTTTTATTTTGACTGCGATCTTTTAATGTAGCTTTTGTGAGAGTAACGCACGTGTAAAATTTTACTCCATTAAATATTGAAGCGGAAGGCACATTTTTAAATCTGAGATAAACACGTGTAGCTGCTGTACCTGCAATTTCATTTTTCTACAACGCTGTTATTACTTCGAAATTTAAATTGTGTCATAAACAAAATGAACGCTCTTTTTTTTCAAGTAAAACCTTCATTAATTATTGAAAATTAATAGATTCCCAGAATTATTTTATAGCAATTCAGAAACTAAAATTGTATTGATTTTTGAAAAATAAACAAGGCTAACTTGAACGTGGAAAGCGTGTCCCTTTATATATAGACCTACAACGAGTTGAACTCCCCATCTGGTGTGACTTAGTTAAAGAGCCCTCATACCTCGAAACGTTTATGCCGCAATCACGATTTTAAGTCTTATCTTGTTGGGAAACGTCAATACCACCATCTACTTGTTTTCGTTTTTAGGAACACCCTGTATGTGGTTATTTTAATCAATCTTACACTCAATAAAATTTACATTCATAGCTGAGATAAGGAAGAGCTTAAAAGATTCGTTATCAGAAAAATTGACGACTGTTGACTGTCAAAATTTTAATAACTATAAAAATAGGGACACAGATCTTGGCCCCCATAGTTGCATCACCAGATACAAGCACAGCGAACTTTCACCTTACGTTTGACCTAGAAACCACAAAACGCATCTAAACTGACTGTGGCTGTTTCATTCAGAATATCGTCTCTTAAAAACGTGCCTAATTTCTACAATAGCTATTTCCAACGAACCTTAATATACAAAATACAAAGTAACACATTCTTCCGTGACGAGCGTATTTTTGTTTTCCCAAACTGACAGATGTAAGAAGCCAGAGGCCTTCTTCCTACGAGGATAGCAATTTTAAAGATTCCACGTTTCTTCCAGTCACCGGTCGCGATAAAAGCAGACCCTTGTCCCTTTAACTCAAATGTTAACGAAACATTTTTGTTATTTCATGGAGGCAAGGCAACTTTACGACTTCGGACTACAGAATACATTAAATGGAGTGTTTAAAATGTGGTTACTTAATTTACTGATTTGTGATGTGGCGATACAATATTATAATTGAAAATTAATTGTAAAGCTGCTTCGTTAATATTAATCGTATTTTGAATGTGATTGATGTGTATTTGATCTAATTAGTTTATTTGTGTCAATATTTAAAATATCATTTTACTTTTATTGACGTGACAACGTCTTATAATTCGATGGAGTCGGCTGCACGCACGAAAAACATGACTCATGCGTTACCTCGCTCTGAAGCGTTTCATTTAAGGTTTGAAGTGCAAGCGAGAGCGCGCAACGAGCGACAAAGAGGCACAATCGGCCTCCGCGTCCGGCAGCGTTCGACGTCTGTCTCTCTCCTACTTGAGTGAGCGATGCATCCGCGTGGACAGCTACTACGCAATAATACATTTACATGTTTTCGTCAATTTAAAATTTAAAATTTTCGTTGTAAAAAAATAATAATTGACATAATAATATGTAATTGTATTTATGCGTACAAATAAATGTAACTTGATCAATTCAATAGTGATTTCCATTTACCTCCTTCTCTATATCCATACAAAATATCTATCAAACAAATAAAAATAAAATTTTCTTTTGAAAAATGAAACCATTCCATCAGTATTTTCTTATGACGTTGTCACGGTCAACTATTGTCAGTAAACCGACTTTACAGACAACCGATTTTTGGAGTTTACTCCTTAAGAATCGATTTACATATATAGGCCCGGGGTATGAAAATTATGGGGACCAAAATCGTACTAGAGAGTATAGCATGTCACACGAAATGCGTTATGCGCCTGATTGGCTCCTGATTGGCCAATCAGGAGCCAACGCGCGGCCGCGTTATCGCAGGTGACGCCGGGCTGCTGCGCCGGGCGCCGGCAGTCCGCCACAAAGCCTCGTACTGATCGCGCGTTTCTCTCATTATTGTATTTTCATATATTTGTTAGTCGTTTGTTTTGTGTCTCGTTAATTTGTTAATAATCTGTAGTGTATCGTGTTGTCGTAATATAGAACTATTTCTCGTATTGTTTCGTTTAATTTACCGACATCGTTTTGCTTGTGGCCGGACGCCGTTCGGGTTCGATTCCTGAACGTATCAACTGTTAGTGGGTTGATACCCGAATATAACCCGCTACAAATCATTTATTAATAAAGCTTATTAAATATAAACAATTCCTTCTATCAGTGAATGGACAACTTATATATTAATTGTAAAAGTGAATTATATAGACTTACTTAATTACCGCATCCACGTGTTCCGCAACTCCCGGATCATTCTCACTAGAATACGTAACTTCCATATTTTACTGTATTCAACTGACACAATTTTATATTTATATCCAGTAAACTCCAGTCGTGCGTCGGAGCGGACACACACACTTTTTTTTATTTATACTTTTTATTCAATGACAGTTACGCTTCACTATTGTATGATAAAAATAATTTTGTATTAAACCATAAATCAAAAATTCATTAACAATTAATAATTATATAGGTAATATTTCACTTAATGCCGAAAAATCGCCCTGAAGTTATTGTTATTAAAATAAGTTTTATTTATTTTCTCTCGTAGTCCGTGATTGTTACGAATTGGGACATTTTCAAATTCATTACTACCTTGCACCTGCTGTGAGTGAATTTTAATTAAAGAGTTACTGGAAAATATTATTCAGCGGAGTGGATATATCTCGTTTGTTATGTATCTTAAGGATCTTCCTGCAATATAAAGGTTTGACGATGAATCCACTGGCACTGGTGGTAATAACTCTTGTGAGTCCGCATGGGTAGGTACCACCACCCCGCATATTTCTGCCGTGAAGCAGTAATGCGTTTCAGTTTGAAGGGTGGCGCAGCCGTTGTAACTATACTTGAGACCTTACAACTTATACCTCAAGGTGGATGGTGCATTTACGTTGAAGATGTCTATGGGCTTAACACTTAATTAACCACTTAACACCAGGTGGACTGTGAGCTCGTCCACCCATTCAAGCAATAAAAAAAAACTGTGTCCATTGACCTAAAATAGCATAAACACATATTTTCGTGGGTGTCATAAAAATTAACTTACGGATTCACCGGAAAATTTTCTGAATATTATACCAGCGCACTGCGACCGGTCACCGTACTCACCGTCCTTATCGAACTTGTCAATTACGACAAAGAGTTCGACAAGCTAAACAATTCACTGAGTCACTCGCTGAACCTTCTCTGTGCCTCTGGGTCGCGATTCCGACCCGGTGGTAGATTCTGCGAAGTACTGCTCTTGCTAGGACTAGTGATAGCAAATTCTCACTGGTTGAACCCGTGAGCTCACTTACCCGTCCGCGCAAAGCTCGAATAGCCCCTTAGGCTACCAGTGAGTAGGTCATTATCATTTAAAACTGCGACCGACAACCAGCAATTACTGGTGGCGAAGCAGTCCTCAGTATGCTTAGTGCGAGTTTTTTAACGTTCACGATAGCGTAAAAGTTAACCCAATTTTGTATGCAGTTAGAACAGCGCCCCTAGCGGCAAACGTACGCAAACGATCCCATCCCATACAAATATGAGCTAACTTTTACGCTATCGAGAACGTTAAAAAACTCGCACTAAGCACACTGGTCACGGAAACAGGTAAATTCTAGCCTTAAACAAATATAATGAGGCAAAGTTTGTAACTTATCAAACGTAATTTTATCAGTGACCAATGCATTAAAGTGCGACCACATCAAATTACAATGATGTTTGAATTCAAATACATTATTTATGTGTAACGTTGTTCTCGATTTCTTTATTCTACACAATCTACATCATTACTTAATTTTTTCACTCTAGAAAAACAGAGGGATGCCTTATAGACATTTCGTTTTTTTTTTTTTTTTTTCGTTATGCTTCCTATGATAACAAAAGTAATAATTTACCAAATAAATGTACGTAGAATGCACAATATCCTTTGTTTTGATTGCAATATTATTTAGATCTCAAATATCAAAGATATGATAATCCAGTTTAGCCGTGCGTGCGCCTTATCTGTTTCAATTCCAATTTTTACGTTCAGATATTTTCCATAGAAATGATTGCAGGCGTTTTTTTTTTAAAGTTTCATATTCAATAAGGAATCAATGTAAAATATGAAGTTATTACTCAACGTTAGTAACATTTTATTTAAGCAGTAGCGAGAGTGTTTATAATTTACTTAGTAACTTTAATGAACCATTAAAGAGATTTAATTCAAGCTTATTTTGCGGTTTAGTCACGCGTCTATTATTTCTATTGTTTCCAATGTTTCATCCGTGACCACGAGAATCTAAAGTAAACCGTAAAAATAGTTTTTCTTATGTCTCAGGAAAACTGAAGAAAATAGCTGGGTACTAATGACGCCTGTCTCCAAATTAAGATTTCTCTGTGTTATGGGTACCAGAAACACACACACCCACACACACACACACACACACCCTTATATACGTTTAAATATATACATATATAAATAATAAACACCCAGACAATGTACAAAAATACCTGTTCATCACACGAATGTTTGTTCGATGTGGGAATCGAACCCACAACCCTCGGCGCAACAGTCAAGGGCGCCCAAAACTAGTACCTAGCTACTGCACCACTGAGTCAGTCTTAGATATTTTATGTTATGAAACGGGCATTCATATTATGTCTGCATTGTGAGTGCTTTCGAAAACTTTAAGAAATACATAATTAAACACACAATGACGTAACGCCGGCTGAAAGCTTGCCACTGTCAAATGCAGAAATCTAATGCTATGCAATAACACATATTACTAATCGAAATATTACGCACATTGTTTGTTGGCGTTGGCTTTCTTCAATGCGACTATATAATTTACAAAAGATTTAAATTATACTTTAGGGCACATTGAAGTCCTATAATGTGTTGGAAATTCTGAAATTCCAACTATTTAGGGAAATGAGAGTATAAAATAATAGCCTTCATAATTATTTAAATAAATGTTTCCTATTTCAGAACTTGAAACGCGGGTTTTGAAAACGACGTATCTAATAATTTCTTCGGTTTTCGTTAACTTTATTGAAACTGTTTTAATGTTGTAAATTCCGTATTAAATATTTTCATTTTAAAATATCAAAAAGAAATTTTTCAATGGAACCTAAAAATTAGTTGAAGCTTCAAGATTAACTTACTACAAAATGATTAATGGATGGGGCAAACCTTATCGAATTCAAATTGATACGTTAATCTGAAGTAACAGATCTATACAGAGATGGGACTTATATAAAAAATAAATGTTAAGGTGAAATTCGTCACGCTGGTGCCGGATTGTTTCGAGTCAGTCCAGGCGATACCTTTTTTTTTTTTTTTTTTTTTTTTATGATTGAAAGTTTACTGGTGGCCCGAAGGCCTTTCCAGTTTCACCAGGACAGGTGGGCGAGCAAAGGCTCAGCCAAGAGGGGTGGGATTTGCTAACAACTGCCCGAGCGCCTCCGAAGGAGGCCTAACAACTCAAGAGCAATTGTTTCGCGAATGAATCTACTACCGGATCGGAATCGCGACCCGCTGAGAAGATCCGGCGAGAAACTCAGCGGGCTGATGCATGGGTTAGGTTGCACGTCGACCTCTTTGTCGAGTTCGACGAGTACGGTTACCGGGGTCCCTAAGCCTGCCCCTAGTATTAGAGCTGAAGGCATCTAATGCAAAGGTTATTGGATCTGATGGATCCGTAAGGACGTGTCTAGGGCGTCGACGGTGACTGGCTCCTGCATGATCAGGATTCGGGGAGTAGTCAGCGGCGGCAACGATAAGGCGATTATCATGACGCATAGCCTTATCGAAGTATCGTTCCGACGCTGACTTCATGTATTTCCGAATTGATTCGAGGCCCAGGTCGTCGTGTAGGTCAACGTTCCTCACGAACCACGGAGCCCCGACAGCTAACCTGCAAAAGCGGGATTGTAGGGATTGGAGGGTGTCTATGTGTGTGCGGGCCGCGTGAGCGAACACCACACTCGCGTAAGTCATGACGGGCCTTATGCAAGTTTTGTAAAGTGTCACCTTGTTCCGAAGGGACATTTTACTCCGCTTACAGATCATGGGGTAGAGTCTACCGAGAATAAACGCGGCACGGTCACGGACTGATTTTATATGCGGGCGGAATGTCATCGATCCAGGCGATACCGAATACATACCTGAAGTATTGATAGGTCAAAACTAGCGCGGGTCGGGCAACACGAAAATACCTTCTCCTATTTCACATATGCTCTTCTCCAGAGTATTATTCGATAACATATCGGAATAATGAGTCACATTTTCATGATAAAATTGTCACACCACTGTAACATCTCTATATAAATACCAGCAACGAACTGCTTGAGGTGGGAAACAATTGGAAACAAGTAAGAACTGTCCTCGAGAGTTCTCCAACTGTAGAACTTTGATGTGGAACTGTTCATTCTTATCTCACGTGCCACTCGCCCTCAACTAGTTTTGATTGACAGATTCGTAATGATTGATATTGGTTTTCGCCCAATGTTCGAAATTCGACCATCAACACCATAGACCTATATAGATCAACATTGACGACTTATGACACAGATCCATTTACTATAGGCATATATCTGATTTTCTCTTTACTCTGTTAATGAAAAAATCGATATATCGATAGCACTAAAACTAGCCAATGGCAAAAATAAAAGAAAATCTGTTAGCCTACAAAGGAAAAATACTTATTTACATATTATTATAACTGCTGCCTTTTTGTAATCGAATATAGGGAATGACCACGCGCTATGCATATGTGCACATTTTGTCTTTGGGTTATTATGAACGAAATCTGTCGCGGTCGGTCTAGTAATTAGCGGCGGCTACGATAAGGTTTTCGTGTCGCACCGCTTTGTCGAAGTAGAGCTCTGACGCTTCCTTAAGATACTTAGGTATCGGTACTAGAACGAACATTTGGTATACTTAAGTTCACCAAATCAATGCTTGTAAGTTTATATGCCTACAATCGACCGCTTTATAGATCATAGAGAAATATTGTCCCCAAAATAGTTTTACACATATGAAGTGTTAAAAAAAATTATTTTAATTTGGAAATTCAAATGCTATCTTCGTGTCTTGTTTTAGTTCCTAACTATTATATTTATTATTCGAAATATAAATTTAATAATTTATTATTATTATCCGATTACTAAACACTTTTTCACTGGTGGTAGGACCTCTTGGGAATCCGCACGGTTAGGTACCACCACCCCGCCTATTTCCGCCGTGAAGCAGCAATGCGTTTCGGTTCGAAGGGTGGGGTAGCTAACTGTTGTAACTATACTGAGACCTTAGAACTTATATCTCGAGGCGGGTGGCGCATTTACGTTGTAGATGTCTATGGGCTCCAGTAACCACTTAACACCAGGTGGGCTGTGAGCTCGTCCATACATCTAAGAAATAACAAAAAAAAAAAAACAGGTGAGCTGTAATTCTCAGTTCTTAACAACGGCTTGTCAACAAAAAATCGGGGGAAGCCCGGATTTGCGGTTTATTAGAAGGTCGCCCACACCAGCGACTTAAACTTCAAACTTAAATGCGCACAGTGCGGCCTTACGGAATCTAAAACTTGAAATATAGAGTATTCATGTTAATGTAAATGACTTTGTTTTTTGCTTAAATTAGCGAAAAAAATTATTGTCATTACGGTTTCCCACAAAATATAAATAGTAAATTTAGGTTTAAATAAAATAAAAATCTAGAATTTTTTTTCTTTATGAACATGTGATACCATGGCTCATTTTGGATTATGTCATGGCGGCGTTGAATGGCTTTGATAACACATGCCGAGGTGGATTTAGATCGAGTCGAACTGTCAACATGTTGCCCCAATGTCCCCAAAAGATGAGTCATGCGGTCCGACGTTTTCCTTCCACCAAACTATATTTTTCTTAATTTTCGAACAGAATTTAATCTTCCTATTATTATTTCTGGTATTATTTTTAATTTTCACGCTTCATAGAGATGATTAAAAATACTTTTACGGCTTAACCTAGCGTTTTTTTATTGGCATTTTATTATTGCCGACGTTTCCAATGCACTTCATTGTGAACAATAAAAACGCGAGAGTAATCCATAAAAATAGTTTTAATTATTCTTTTGCAGTAACATTAAGTGTACACTACGTCAACATTACGACTCTCACGACTCAAGCATTACCGTTGCAATCGAAACACAAACTGAATTTTTAGTGAAAGGTCAACGATTTATGTGGAAGTGATCAAATTTTAAACACTAAACATTCGTATCAAAATTCGTATTGTTCACGACAAATATTTAATAACACCTAAATGCTCTTAACAAACAGATCACGAAATTTAAAATCCCATTTGGTTATTTAGTATTCATTACATTAGCAGATAAAAATCTATTGTATAAGATTATGTCAACATTATCGAGCTTCAAGGTGCTCTGAGTTAATTTAATTTTTATGCTATGATGCTTTTAGATTTCATCTTCCGATTAAATATCGCAAGAGGCAGAAGCGAAAATCTGAGTTTCAAAGTTTTTAAAATAACCCTCGGATAATTTGAGACCGTGCAGGCTTCACCAGTGTCCTTGCCTACCGCGAAACCTCACGGAATAAATAGGGCAGCAACTACAAAGGATTTCTATGTTATTATCACATATAGATCATCCGGTATCCGGTCGATTGCATTTAGTATTATTATGAAGATCTTCGAAAATAGGTCTTAATATAGATTTTCTTATTAATTAAAAGTAATTCACACACATGTCGGATTGTCCGTTGAGAGGATTTTTTTTAATCTTAATTACGTGACAGATGTTAGTTTCCGGATAACATGTCGCAATTTGAGGTATTGATATTGATGTACAAAACTCGCGATCTACAATTCATCTGAATAGACCAAGATAAGCAAGTTGCATAATTTATGTTATCAGTAGTGGTGATAAGACGTCTTGTGAGCTCGCGCGGGTATGATAACCACCCTGCCTATTTCTGCCGTGAAGCTGTAATGCGTTTCGGTTTTAAGGGTGGGGTAGCCGTTGTACTGCATAAACTGAGATTTAGAACTCATGTCTAAGGTTTGTGGAGGCATGACGTGGTTGACATCTGTGAGCTCCGGTGACTACTGAATATTAGGTGGACCGTGAGCTCGTCCATGTATCTTAGCAATAAAAAATAACACATAGATTAAACTAAATTGCGTAATCATTTTGCACATAGATAAAAAAGTGCTAATAAGCGTATGATTAGTAACCGGTCAGATTTTTATTCTCAACTGTAACGACATACGCGGTGCGCTTACGAATTCTCATTTATAGGAATCCCCGGTATAATTTATAACTTTATGGGCATAGTTTCGCAATATGATCAAGTCATGTACCATTACAAGTTATAATGTGAGAATGACAAGCTGAATCCAGTCCTTGAAATTGTGCCCTATTACAAGTAGTTAGTTAAGCTTCAGTTATCTGTATTTTTTTTGGATTGAAGGATTACTGTTGGCCTGGATGCCTTTCCAGTTTCACAAGGACAGGTGGGCGAGCAAAGACTCAGCCAAGAAGGATGGGATTTGCTAACAGCTGGTCGAGTGCCTGAAAAGGAGACCTAACAACTCAAGAGCAGCTGCTTCGCGAATAAATCTACTAGCGGATCGGAATCGCGACCCGCTGAGAAGATCCAGTGAGAAACTCAGTGCATCGGTTAGGTTGCACGTCGAACTCTTTGTCGAGTTACCGGGGCCCCTAACCTGCTCCTATTGTTAGAGCTGAAAGCATCTAAGGACGTGTCTAGGGCGTCGACGGTGACTGGCTCCTTAGTGATCAGGATTCGAGGAGTAGTCAGCGGCGGCAACGATAAGCAATTAATTATCTATATAATATGGTGTGAAGTAGTCACGGTTTAGGAACAAGTCGCCCGATAAACCTACCTTCATATACATACATATACACTCATATCGAGCGATGCCTACAGAAATACGTACTTAAGATCTATTTTCTTCTGTTTTCGCGAGCCGTTGACGCAATTACAAGTACTCTTACTGTTTTTTTTATAAAGGAAGGATCGCTGGAGGTCCGAATGCCTTTCCAGTTTCACCAGGACAGGTATGCGAGCAAAGGCTCAGCCAGTAGGGATGCGATATGCCAATAACTATAATAATAGCGCCAACTGTTTAATCTTACCTTTTTTTCATCATCATCATCATCATTTCAGCCTATCGCTGTCCACTGCTGAACATAGGCCTCTCCAATAGATTTCCAGTGCGACCGGTCCATTGCCACCTGCATCCAACGAGACCCAGCGCTTTTTACTAGGTCGTCGGTCCATCTAGTAGGTGGCCGTCCCACACTGCGCTTGCCAGTACGTGGTCGCCACTCCAGGATCTTTCTGCCCCATCGACCGTCCTCTCTTCGTGCTACCTTTTTTTACTGTCATTGTTTTATTTTCGACCTTTCAAATACTTTATTTACAACTAAGTTATTGTTATTCGCTAACGTTTAAATGCGAAAAACAATTAATGTTACTGCTGAAAAACAAAAACTACATATCGGAAATATTAAAACTTAACACTACTTACTACTTAACACGTGTTCACGAACAATTTTCATAGTGAACGAAATAACATCGTGTAATAAAAATTGAAACCACTCAAATAATAAATTAGCGTAGCTACTCGTGGTAGAGCTAATTCTAAGCTTACACGGATGAGTACCAGCACTCTGCCCGTTTCCACTGTGAAAAAATATTCGCTTGAGACAACTGTTACACGATTCAATTTACCTCACGTGTTAAGTGCAAACCTCACGTCGTGACGCCCATACGCTCCGGTAACCACTTAACATCAGGTAAACTGTAAGCTTGGTCACATAGTATTTATGCAAAAAAAAAAGTTACAGCAAACTGCACCAAAGAAACGGAAAAGGCATTTATCAATAACAATTGAGATGCGAACCCGTCTGTCTAATTATCGACACCTTAGAAAATGCAACAAACATATTTATTACTACTCACTTGGGTAACAATAAACAGAATCTGGGCCGCCGTTATCTCTGGCAAACAAACACGCACCATTTTGCCTTGAAACAAATACGCTTCATAACAATTCCGAAAATCTCTCGCAATCTATCAAAACGTAATTAAGGAAAATCATCAATTTATACGTTCACATAATACAATAATGAGAAATTTACGTAGCTTAAGAGGATGATTTAGAATGATGTCTTCGGAGCTACTCATATCTATGTATATATTAATACGTGAAGCAAAAACGTTGTACCTATCCCTTTTTACGAAAATTGCGCAGACGGAGGAGTATGAAATTTTCCACACTTAAAGAGAATATAGAGAAGAAGTGCACAATGCTAATATTTTTAAAAAATAATGCATACAAGATACATTAAATCAATAAAGAAAACATAACACACACTAACGTGTATTTGTGACACACACATATACTCTTTGTTTATTGTCAAACTTTTATTTTTGCTTAAAGTCTGTAGTCAAATTGAGAATAGGTTAGTATTGTTTACCTTTAATATTACGAGTATTTGTCTATAGTGTAGTCTTGGCGAAATATGTAACAATATTGAAACTTATAATTCCAATTAATTATAGTCGAATGTCGACTACTGCGGGACCACTAGTATAAATAATCTTCTCTAAAACATATTTATATAAAGGTTCGGTCGAAATAGCGCTAGCAACAGATATCACAAAATTGTATGTAAACAGACCCTTATAAAAAACTTGAAGCAACCATATTCAAGCTACGTTTCCAGCAAAGGGTTAGAAGTACAAAATATTGAAAGTATTAAAATATTACTTAAACTTGAGCACGCTTCGCTGTGACTGTCGTAAGATATTCAATACATTTATTGAAACAATTCGTACGCTACTTATGCTAAAAACCTTTTCTCAAGTACCAACAACAACTATGCAAACTTTCAATTCAATTGTATGAACTATATTCCAACGAATAGATTATCAACAAATATTCATTTCTGTAACTATAATGTTTTGTTACTACTAATCATTCTTGTTGTATGATTATTATTTTTTAAGAATCAGAAAACAATCACCGAACGTGAGTTACTAACAGAAGTACCGACTCATAAACGTAGCGCGGTCTACAAAATATTTTTCTATTGAACTAGATGATCGAAAGATCTGATATCTATGGACTTCTGATATCTATGATATGTATGGTAGGCAGCGGCTTGGCTCTGCCCCTGGCATTGCTGACGTCCATGAGCGACGGTGACCACTCATCATCAGGTGGGCTGTATGCTCGTCTGCCTACAAAGGTAATAAAAAAAATAAAAAAACTTCAATATTCAATAATAAGGGGCGAACTTTCGTCCATCCTGTATTTAGCCAGCGACTTGGTGAAGCTGCTATTGCTGAAGTCCATGAGTGACGGCAAACACCATCAGATGGGTCGTACGCTGGCCTATAAGCGCAATAAAATAAATAACAGTTTAAAAAAAACTAACAAAATACGCTTTTATAGAAAATCCAACTGAAAAATAGAAAATAAATTTTAATAAATTTGAATTAAAAATAGTGTAAGAAAAAAAATATTTTATTGTAAAAAAAAGCGTGGAGTGCTTTTCAGGATATTATCAAAATAACTACTGATACCATGCACCCCACGCTTTTTATTTTAAATTTTTTAGTTGGATTTTCTATATAAGCGTTTTTTCTTAGTTTTTTTAAACTATTATTTATTTTTCATTTTTTAGTTGAATTTCATTTTTTTCAATTTTTTTTTTCAATTTTTGTTTTAATCTTAAATTGTCATCGCTCCTTAATAAGTATACCAAATTTCCAGTTAATCCGACGTTTTGAAGGGGTCTAAATCGTGTTCAAAGATTCCGTTACAAACATACATACGTCTGAAGCTAATAAAAGCGTATTAAAATTTTTTTTTTCATAAATAACTATGGGTATAGGAAATATATATTGCTCAGTCAAATGACGTCCTAAGGATCAATGACAAACAAAATTAGGTTCTTTTAAGAGTTACTGCGCACTGTTCTAACTGAACATATTATCATAATTTTATCGATAAAAATTCAACAGGAGTTCTTATATTCCGGTTAAATGTTTATACGTATAATATATCAAGACACACACACACATTCAATATAGTTTCAAGGATACGTACCTAGAGGCAGTCCGGAAAATCCAAGAGGGATTTTATTAAAATTGGACGAATGTAAATTTTATTACATTTTTACTCGGCCGGGGTCTAGGACGAAGTCTAAGCAAGGATATCAATACTAAGATAGTATGAAAGTAACAGTATATTTTATTTACAAAACAGTGCATGCGTGTGTGAGAACATACCCTCCATGTTCAATATGCTCCCTCATAAATTTTACTTATCGGATTAGACAAATAAGAACTTGAAAACGAAGTTGATGGTTTTTCGACAAACAGACATTTTCATGACACAAATGTTTACCCGATGTGGAAATCGCAACCACGACCTTCGGCCTGTAGTCCGGGGGTTACTACTGCGTCACCGAATTGGTACATGCGACCAGCATGCACATGTGAGTATGCAGTAGAGTTCATCCATACTACCTGGAGCCACTGCGTTCAACCACAATGGGTTTCGAGAGATCTTTTTTGCCACGTACCATCCAGCTTTGGAAAGAGCTCCCCTCCACGGTGTTTCCCGAGCGTTATGACATTCCCCTCTGAGACCTGTGGTGAGTACTTAACGGTAGGCAGTGGCTTGGCTCTGCCCCTGGCATTGCTGAAGTCCATGGGCGACGGTAACCACTCACCATCAGGTGGGCCGTATGCTCGTTCGCATACAAGGGCAATAATAAATAAATAAATAAACTCTCTCCAGGTCCTCTAACCCTTCCAAGTTTCTGCACGATAGTCGTCGGAGCACCGTGGTACGTGAAGATGTTGACCTTCACGACGACCAATACATCAGTATCTTAAAATAGCATCAGGACGCTACTTCGGCAAAGCGGTGCGATACGAATTCCCTCTTATCGTGGCCGTCGCTAATTACTTATTCGACCCAGGCGACGGAGCAATGCGAAAATACCGTCGCCCGAAACATGTCTTGTTGCATCTCCCGGATCCACTCTCGGTGCTTTTGCACCTCAGTGGGTCGCGATCCCAATCCGGCAGAAGTATCTGCGAAGCACTGCTCTTGCTAGGGCCAGTGTTAGCAAATTCTATCAGGTTGAGTCCGTGAGCTCATCAACCCGTCCGGACGTAACTGGAATAACCACTTAGACTACCAACGAATAGCTGGAGGAAAAGAACAAAATCGGTCTACTTACTTGATTTTTTATTTATTTCATTTAGTTATTAATAACGAGTTTTCGTTTAAGACGATACCGGCATTCCCGCCCTAGGTATATAAAATTTCTGGAAAACACAACAATGTATCATTAGTATTTCATTGGTATATATGGAGTGGTATCATTAAACGTTAAAAACATTCTGAATAACCTACGAAAGCGGCGCTTTTTCTTAACCATACTAAGGTTAGGTTAGGTTAAGAAAAAGCGCCGATTTATATTTTAAGCAACAATAACGTAATACATCAGATATGATGTATCACTCACTCGAAACACTTCGCTGAATTATTATAATAAAATTTTTAAACCGGAACGGATGTGAAATGAGTGTCAAACTTCACCAAATGATAAATTACTTATTTGACGATGAACAATAAATTCACTAAATCTTTCTTAAGTCCAAATTAAGACTTTAGATGACGATTCAAACCAGCCAAGATGCGTACTGGATGGGAAACCTTCCCATAGTTACTCAAAAAATTGGTAATCTTCAAATAGTCAATATATTTTATGCTTGCAGTATGCACTAACTCCCTCGTGCTGTATTTGGTAACTATTAAATTCCACGTCGCCGCGTCGTTTCGGATCCTCCCGATCCACCAACGGAGCTTTTAGGTACCCCAAGCACCGGTCATTGTTCTCCTCGAACTCGTCGCCTGCGGCGAAGGGCTCGGCGAGTAAATTAACCCACAGACATAGCCCACTGAGTTTCTCGCCTCATCTTCTCAGTGAGTCGCGTTTCCGATCCGGTGGTAGATACTGCTTTTTTTTTCTCCTACGTATGCTGATAGCCTTGAGAGTCTATTTCAGCTTCACCCTAACGTGTAGGTTAGCTCACGGGGCTCAAACCGGAGTGTTGCTAACACTAGCCCTAGCAAGAGCAGTGCTTCGCAGAATCTACAATCGAATCGGAAACGTGACCCACTGAGAGATCCGGCGAGAAACTCAGCGGCATGTGTCTATGGGTTTAGATTCTGCGAAACATGGCTCTTGCTAGGGTATTCGTGTTAGCAACAACGTCAGGTTTGAGCCCCGCGAGCTCACCTACTAGTTCGCTAAATCTAAAATAACCCCTCGAGGTTACTAGAACAGGTAGGGTTTTTTTTTTAATTTTAATGCTTTTACTCACACGACTGAATAGAATACAAAAATGTAAAGAAAAAATTCATTTCAGGTCGAAAATTTGGTAAAGATCTCGAATGTTCCTAATATTTCGATATCCAAACCTCTTACATTCAGTACGCTTTATGGTTTCGCAAGGAGTTAACTCGAATGCGATAATTTATAAATCATGTTTGTTGTTTATTAGGGCAGTCGGCTCGTGAATGTTCAATCTATTTATAGCTCGCATTATTATTTCAATGTTGAACACATGGTCAATACTGTGCTTGTTAAAGCCAGTTGTCACAAGATAATAGTTTTAAATTTGTAGTCCGGTAAAAACTAGTTATATTCGGTATTTAATGAATTCGTTTTATATACATATTTGTAAGTACTAGAGGTCCCGCAGTAGTCAAAATTCGACTATAATTAATTGGAGTTTCAAATTTGTACACTACTATGATTGTATTTTATACTTCTATAATCACAAATTTCGCCAAGACTACATTATAAAAAATATTAACAAAGACAAACCATATTCTATTCTTAATTTGACAACAGACGTCAAGAACAAAAGTTTGACAATAAATAGTATGCATGCGTGTGTGCGTCAAATACAAATATGTAGTGTGTGTAATGTTTTCTTTATTGATTTAATGTATCTTTTATGCATTATTTAAAAAAAAAATTAGCATTGTGCACTTCTTCTCTATATTCTCTATAAGTGTGGAAAATTTCATACTCCTCCGTCCGCGCAATTTTCGTAAAAAGGGATACAAAGTTTTTGCTTCAAGTGACTTGTTTTTGGACACCTGAAAACGTAAAATGTCAAACATAAATTAAATGTCATACAATACCGTAAAGTTTTGTAATTGCTCATGGTAGGTTTTTTAGATAAAATGACTAATTCAGACTTCAATTCGCTTCGACTTCCTACAGATTGCGAACTCGTTACTGAGAAGACGACACCTAAAACACATACGTGTAGAAATAATGACGGCAATGAGAAATATGTTTAAGGAATTAATCTTCACAACGCGTTGACATCAGACAGCCCGCCACTGATTCCCAATAGTCCAGCGTAACCAGAACCATCGCGGCGACCACACGACACGACTCTGAGCAAAGATAAAACAAAGATAACTGGATGGAAAGCCAATTTGTTTTCGATCCCGCAAACGAACTTAATCGGAGAAGAATAGGACGGGTAGCAATTTAGATGCCATCTTCCAACCCCGCAAAGAGGGAGAGAATGGCAGCTGAAAAGGCACTTAACCAGAAACCAGTGTTACAGTCAAGAAAAGCTTATTTACTATCCACCGCGGGGACCTTTGCTTTGTTTTTTTATTTAATAATTGCGCTTTAATAATAATAATTTCGATATATTTGTTTTAATCCCCTGAAGTCTCAAATATATTAAGTGTATGTATCTATGCCCTGAAGTTCCGATGATCAGTAAAATGAATGACACCATATTTGACACTCAAAGAATTTAGCATATTAGTGCGTTCATCCTGTCAATTGACAATATGTTGACATACATGAAGGTACTCACTAGTTTTGTTTACAGATGAGATCACATGAACTCAATTGCATCTGTACCCTTAAACTGGAACAAATGATTGGATTGCGGCATAAATTAAAAAAAAACGTAGCTTGTGTATATCCGCAGGCTCAAAAAAATCAATTTAACTGTTAACGAAAATAATTTTTGATTTATTGTTTCTTATTTTTTAAGACACTTCTATAACTATGAATCGTATTTATTCTAAGCGGAAATAAGTCACACATGTTCATTACCCCATTATATATTTACGATATTCGCAACATTTCAAAATTAGTACTTTAAAAATATACATTAATATATAAGACTACAATAACTTCCACGTAAAATAATAGCTTACTCAGATAATGTATTATAAAGAAGTATTAAAAAACACAGAAGAACATTGAAACATTACAATTATGAATTCAATTTGATTTTAGAAAATTTGTGATTTGTAATTATAATTTAGCATTTAAATCATTTTAATATATAGTATTTGAAAATGATGTCGACAACACATGTAATATAAAACTGATTAAACCAGAAAACTTAAAATCGGATGGCCAATTAATTGATCTAAGTACTAAAAGCCAATTACGTTAATTCCATGAATATTTACAATGTTTATTTTTAAAATTAATATCGCGTGTTCTACGCATTGTCTTTCCGGCCATTGCACTAAAAACTAGAATAACATAATTATCAATATTTGTAAACAAACACAATATCTCGAGGTTATCACTTGCAAAGTCACTCAATGACAAAAGTAACAAAAGAACAAGACAGTCAGAGTGATCTTAATTCACGCAGTTAGATAACTTGGAACACTTTCGAAAAACGTGGCACGATTTTGTTACAAGAACACTTAAATAACACATAATAAACCTTAACTTGAGCACTAAATTATGAATAATATTGTCTAACAGAAAATTACTATGCAAGATTTTTTTCTTCTTAACTAACAAAGTGTAACATTAGTTTATCAAAATAAAATGTACTTTTTTTATATGAAATCACTTATGAAACTAATTCTATAACTAAAAGATCACAGAAAATCGAACCCACACTGGTTACGTTTACCATAATTCCGACCGAAACCTACAACAAGATCAACCCATCCTCATGATGTTGCGGCGTCTGAGCAGCCGCTCCATTGCGTAGAACACGCGATCTGACCCTCAGTAGGGGCATATGATGCCACCAGTCCCGGGAACGGCCGCTGCCTCCGGATAGTGCACTCTGCAAATTTCTTTAAACGTCTTTCCTTGTCTATGCGGTCTCTCTACATTCCTCGGCGCCGGGTACGCGTTATAGCCATTGTATCCGTTGTAGCCGCCGTACCCATTATAACCATAACCGGAATTCCCGTACCCGTTGTATCCGTACGATCTCCGAGCGTTCCCGTTCAGCGCATCGTAAATAGCGTCGAAGAAAGGAGCGCCTTCCACGGAGACGAGCGTGACAAGTAGAAGCGCGATTGCGAACGTTCGGATCGCAGACATTGCGGAAGGGTGCGTCTGGGCAATTGTGTCAATTCAGTTCGCGGTCAGGGTGGCCTCGGCCTGCGGAAGCTCACACCGGTGCTGTTTAATCGCGAATGATGCCGGGGCTCATAACGCCGCCTTATATATCGGCCTCGGATCATCCGACGGCTGACGAACACAAGCGCGGGCGGGTTCAGGGTCCTACCCTGGACTCGCATTGAGAGACTAACTGCGGAATATTCGAAGGGTAAATTTTGTCACTTATTCCGTAAACAGGAAACGTTCGACCACGATTGCAAAAAGATAACGAAAATAGGTCTATTTATTCTCGACTAGAGCGAATGCAGGCTGCAAATTATTTATCAATGGCATGGCTTGCAAAAGGTGAACAACAGTTCCGCAATAATATTAAGAAATGTCTAGACAAAAAGCAGCGCTAGGACCGTTTCCATAATGGAGTGTAAATAAATATATTATAACACGAATTACGTGTATAAGAAAGAGGTCAGCGTGTAATAAAACACCACTACAAGAGACCTTCGCACAATGATAATATAAAACGAACAACTTAGTTTCATTTGTCTGTTTCGATGCTTTCGTCGGGATTTACATGAAATACTATTGCAATTAACTTATATATATCGAAATGTTACGTAACGTACGACAGGTCGACAGTCAGTGGCAATGTTAAGGTAAATCGGAGTCAAGTTCAGCAAGGCTACGATCGTTCACCTGTTACTCATTGCCTACCATTCAAGACGACCGCTTGACCATTTATTAATGCAACCGGAGCCTATGTACTGCGAATTATTCACTCAAATAGTATCATCGGTTGCCAAACGTAAATATTCCTATTTACTATTTACTCTACAGTACCTTTGGTTGACTGGTAGAGAATGTCTTAGGCATTAAGTCCGCCAATGTAAATTTTACATGAAGTGTAATAAATAAATAAATAAATGTTCCTGAATATTAAAACATAACTACATATAATGACCTTTATAAGTATTTTGAGCGTGTGTAATGTTTTAAAGCGTATAAAATATCTGAAGAATATTTTTTAAAACATGTCCGCTTATATTATTCAACACTATTTATAATTATTCTTCGTTCATCAAAGTTTGTAATGCTATAACTACATAGTATAAAACAAAGTCGCTTTCTCTGTCCCTATATCTGTCTGTCCCTATGTATGTTTAAATCTTTAAAACAACGTAACAGATTTTGATGCGGTTTTTTAATGGATAGAGTGATTGAAGAGGAAGGTTTATATATATAACAACATCCATTAAGTAGTGGAGAAATCAATAATAAATTACAGTTTCCGAAGCGTAGCGAGGGCGGGTCGCTAGTTAGGTACTTATAATTCTACATTTTCGTCTTAACCTGTCGTAGTACACAAAATTAAGTTCACTACACTGTATTCCAATTAAAAAGTCCCATGAGACGTTATTATTACCTTATTATGTGTGTGAATTAATTTTATAATGATTAAGATTGATTGTGTATTTTTTAAATGATGTTTACGACCATGATCAAAAAATGATCATTATTTCAAATTATGCGGAACGTGAAGAGTTACGTTCTAAGAAATGTCAAAAGGGACTTCGTAATTGGAATAGAGTATAGTTATTACGACTTCGTTTGCAAAGCTTCGTTAGTAAAGTAAAACTGTGTTTAATGTTACAAAAATATATAACCACTACATAGTATGAAACAAAGTCGCTTTCTCTGTCCCTATATCCCTATGTATGCTTAAATCTTTAAAACTACGCAACGGATTTTGATGCGGTTTTTTTTAATAGGTAGAGTGATTGAATAGGAAGGTTTATATGTATAATAACATCCATTAAATAGTGGAGAAATCAATAATAAAATACAGTTTCTGTAGCGAAGCAAGGGCGGGTCGCTAGGAATAAACATATAAACAATATAACATATAACACACATAAATTATGTCAAAGTTGTGTTGATGAATGACAGGAACGCGCTTATTATTGTACTCGGACAAGTGAGTTCATAGCTCACCTGGTAACAAGGTGTTACCGGAGTCCGTGGACCTCTTTTTTACTAGGACCTCTTGCGAGTCCCCACCGGTAGGTACCACCAACCTGCCTATTTCAGCCGTGAAGCAGTAACGCGTTGCGGTTTGAAGAGTAGAGCAGCCGTTGTAACTATACTGAGACCTTATAACTCATATCTCATGGCGGCATTTACTTTGTAGATATCTATGTGCTCCGCTAACCACTTAACACCAGGTGGGCTGTGAGCTCGACAACCCATCTATGCAATAAAAAAAAACCTCACAGATTTGACCTCAACACGAGGTGAGCTCGACAACCCATCTATGCAATATTTTTTTTTTTAAAAACTCGCAGATTTGACGCATGAAGTCGAAGTATAATAATACGGCTAGCTTATGCTAGAGAACGGACGAATTATTCGCCACAGAAATAAAATGGATTGCGGTAGCAATCATACAATACATATATGATCCCTGCCCCATATATGAGCTTGTAACTTTAATACTTTCAATTTAGTGGTCACAAATTACTCCTCTAAAGGCTATATATTAACTTTTCGAATATTTCACCACTTTTAATTGCTCTAACATATTTGAAAAAACTAATTTACAACAGAACGAAGCAATGATGAAACGTACTATTAACGAATAAGACTTAAATGTCGACTAAGCAGAGCTTGCTTCACGACACGTCGGTCACGTACTATGAAAGATTACCGACAATCCAACTTTAAAGCTCTCGGAACAAGCTTTGCGGTTTGTGACGACTTAAAACTTTAAGCAGAGCTGTTATTGTTGTGACAAAGCATTTATTAGCTTTAAACGAACGAAGGAATCTAAGCAATAAGTGTCGACATCGTAGTCGAAAAATTCGAAACTAATTTCAAGCAATATGTAGTTTTTTTTTTAAATTGCTTAAATGGGTGTAAGGGCTTACGGCCCCCCTGGTGTTAAGTGGTTACCGGAGCTCATAGACAACTACAACGTAAATGCCGCCATAAGATATGAGAGTCTAAGGTCTTCTAAGTATAGTTACAACGGCTGCCTCACTCTTCAAACTAAAACGGATTACTGCTTCACAGCTGAAATAGGCAGGGTGGCGGTACCTACCCGCGGGGACTCGCAAGATGTCCTAGCACCAGTAAAAAAGAGGTCCACGGACTCCGGTAACACCTCGTTACCAGGAACTCACTTGTCCGAGTACAATGATAAATATGTTCCTTATATATTACCGAGCTCACGGACCATCTGATCTTAAGTTAGCGGAGCCCATAGAAATCAACAACATAAATGCCGCCGCCTTAGAACGAGATTTTAAGTAATTAAGTTTTAAGTAATAAGTAATTATGCAAATTATAATTTTGGCTGATTTCTTCTACCATCAGTAAAGAGGCTCTAAATAGAGGGTGCAGTGAAAGGTCTCAACGCTCTAATACCTACATGTCGCAACAATGGGCCTCATCGGAATGCAGACCGGTGATGTACCAAAGCAAGCTTGAATTCGACGATGTTCACATTGAACGTTTGACTGATTCTGCGGAACATGGAATGATAATTAATTAGGTTCCGTAGCTAAATGCGTGCAGCTAAATGATTTTCATAAAAATAACGTTCAAGTCATTAGAGTTTGCATTAACACAAAATAGGTACGTATTTAACTATTTACTGAGGTAATTCGGTAAATATCCGAATCTCCTTAGTAAATTCCTCAGTAATTACGCAAATTATAATTTTGCGGGTTTGATTTTTATAACACGATGTTATTCCTTCACCGTGGAAGTCAATCATGAACATTTGGTAAGTACGTATTTCATTAGAAAAATTGATACCCGCTTGCGGGGTTCGAACACCGTTGCATCGCTAGATACGAATGCACCGGACGTCTTATCCTTTAGGCCACGACGACTGGGTTTTAGTCGGCAGTCGGTGTTGCGGGGCGGGTTCGTGCGCCTTTCTCAAGGCATAGTCTCCCGGTAGGAATTGGAAGAAGAGGAGGATTTTGGTCTTCGTCTACTCCCTCTTCTTCTCTGGAGGCGCCGGAGTCTGACATAACCCGGTCTGTTACCCCTCTCGACCGGGTAACCGTAAACGGATTCTCTAGCGTTAAAAATAATAATAATAAGGTCGCGACGACTGTAAAAGGGTGCCATCTAGTGAATGTGAGCCGCAACTACTAGTGAAATATCGGCTCACTTCGGGTGGTATGCTTAGGCAGAGTCCAGGTGTCATCGATCGAATGGAATCGAAACACATTCATTGCCTGACTTAGGAAGAATGGGGACGTCTCGGAATTGTGATCGTTTCGTGCTGAGCAATCTCTTTGCACGGCTACCCACCATGCGTCTACTGTGTCAATAAATAATTAAGATATCGGCCCGATAATTAACATAGATATATAAATAAAGGCAGTTCAATACCCTTTTTATCAGCTATTCGTTTTTGTTTGTTTAGTTTCTATTGAAGAGCTTTAATGTTAATTTTGGGAAATAATCATCGTAATTCGGCGTTAATTAAATTACTGTCAACGTAAATATTATAGGAGTTTGTGGCAAATTAGTTATAATAAAAGTAATGGGTTTAAATTATATATGTGCCTTAAAAAATGTAAATAACAATAACATAAGCTGGGTCTGGTAATATAAATGTGCCTGTCCCGACAAATTCCTCAAAGGAGCTATTGCGGAGGCCGAGAGCTGACTGACTAGTTAAATAGTGTTTAGTAGACAAAGACGTACTCTATTGGGAATTTATGCTTCCACAGTCATTTTGTATGGGAATAAAAGGATATTGTCTATGCCAACAATGAATTTCAAAGAAAATAATTACATAGATTACTTACATGCCGGCAAGTTTGCTTTCAACCTCCATGCTTCAAACATACTTTTTGATTGTATTCGAATTATGTAATTAATTTGTCGTTAGCTTGTACGCGCATAGATTTTAATTCGAATTGCAAATGTAATCTAGAATTTTCTGGTTTTTGCATCACAATGGTTTATGTTCATGGATTTGAAAATCTTTTTTATCCCCATTAGCAGATGAACAAAAGAGTCATTATTAGGTATTCAGTATTAAGTATTCATAGATAAAATATAAATGAATATTCTACAATACAATACGGCCTGTCAAATGTTTATCTTAAACCAATTCTTATGCAGAACGTTTCATAGATAACATATACAAGACAGACTTAGTTAAGTTTCTAGAGATCTATCATACCCGATCCTGTGAACCGAATGACTCTATGACCGAATGGTAAACAGTCGATGTCGCCCCAAACACGCCATTAGCAATCCTCCCGATCCATTAACGGTGCTTTTAGGTACCTTAAGCACCGGTCACCGTCCTCGGCGAGCCCGTCGCTTGCGATGAAGGGCTCGACGAGTAAATTAACCCATAGACACAGCCCACTGAGTTTCTCGCCGAATCTCCTCAGTGGATCGCGTTACCGACCCAGTGGTAAATTCTGCGAAGCACTGCTATTACTAAGGCCAGTGTTAGCAACACACCCGGTTTGAGCCCCGTAAGCTCACCTACACGTCAAGGAGAAGCTGAAATAGCCTCTGAAGGCTATCAGGATCTATTTCAGGTATATCTTCGATTTGTGCGCTTGTTGTTTAGAATACAAATGTCCCAAAATTTTATTTCCCAGTACAGTACAAAGTGCAACGACCCTGGTAGTTTCGTAGTCAGAGTTCGCGTTTTGAATTCTGGCTGCGTGCTGATATCCAACTGTAGATTCGTATATTCACTGTAAATCTTCTTCTGGTGTTTATTGTACTTAGTAAAATCTACAGAGAGTTTAGTGTAGTTTTAACACGTATATGTATTCTTATCGATATAATATATGGCAACAAAACTTATACACAAGCCATGTGCCTATATTTATCACAAGGTGAATGCCGTACCCACTTTGATACTTTAAAGGTCGAAGCCCCAATGTTTTGCTTTGCGATAATTATGTTTTTCTTTTTATTTTTTGCTCGAAACTTTTATTACTTTCATGAAACCCCTGACATTACGTTATGTGTGTATAATAATAACTTAGAGAAATAGGTACCAGCCAGCCAAACTTGAAGCACGGCCGAATCACTCACCTCGACACGACTATACATCTGACCCATTAAGCCACTAAGATTCTGAGCTTTTTAGCACCTTTTATTTCATTATAAGTATCGCCGGTACTAAACAGGATCGTAAAATATGTCACGTTTAGTTTACATCATCACTATAAAACCGAAACATCGTAAGTCCAAGTTAACAAAGAAAAGGATATAAAATTTAACGTTTCAATAATAAAGACTAATACTCTGCACCGGTAAATTGAAAAATCCTACCTTTAGTGTCGTCGTAGTGTGAAATCGAGATTTCAATATTAACGCTATAAGTATTTATGACACAATATCAATCGATAAAACATAATATAATAAGTTAAGCTGTTATCCTTGCATCTTAAAATAGATTTTATTATTTAATTAATGAAGAATTACAGTGAAGTGAATATCATTTCGAGTCTGGTCGACTAGAAGGCGTGAGTATCTATGAGCTCTCGTAATCCCTCAGAGATGGGCGGTAAACTTATATATCTACATAACAATAGAAATCCGTGGCTAGAAGCACAGCATCGGCTCTTCCAAAGTAAGCCCCGCTAATCTAGGTCGGTAATAACATAGTTTTTAATTCTTCACATAGTTGCTACCATAATTAAGGTACACCATACAATGATTAGCGTTTTAACGTTCTGATACAAACACTATAAATTTCGCAATATTATTCGAAATTACAATGAAAAATTTGAACAAAGAAAAGTATGTAAGCTGGTTTCAAATAATAAAGAATCATCAATAAAGTTCCCAGGCTTAAACACATAGTACAAACCACACATGAAATGTATGTTATTTTTATTTAAAGGGTATTAAATAACTGTATGAAATAATTGAAAAAAAATTTTTTTTTTTACCCTATTTAATTGATGTGACCACTAAGGGATCGAGATGTGGCCGAGAGAACCACATAACTATCATAGTACACCACATACACCTGCTTAAGTGGATATGAGCTTTTAGTTTGACGATCTTTTAGTTTCAGCTATAAAAGTTTTCATTTGATGACCAAAGGAGACGAGATAAAACATAAAACTACATGAGGTGCTCTGAAAAATTTATTGATACCTTAAAAAAAGTTTTTTTAAGGTATTTTATGACCTGGTAACTAAGACCTTTAGGTCAAGTCTTATTTTAATTTATATTCATAATTTTATGAAAAAAGATAATATGGAGTGAAATGACATTTCATTAAATGAAATGTAGATGATTAATTTGAGACAGTAATCAACTGGGATGAAATTAAATGAAATGAGATGAGATGATATGGCATGAAATATAATCTCAGTAAAATGGTCCTGAAAAATGTACGAAGACGACCACAGAAAATATTAGATTTTTACACTGAAAAATAAAATAAAATTCTGTTTTCAAAAATAGAATGAAAACCACAGATAAATTAAAAGCTTGACGTTCACGAACGTCGATCTATATTGATGAGGACATACAAAGGCTTACCATAACAATACGAGGGTCGTACCAATAAATTACCTCCATCATGCAGCTACGAATTAAACTTAGAGTGAAAGCACATTTACATTACAATAATCTAAAGCAAACTCAATTATGTATATGGAAACGAGCAGACGTAAAACAGCCTCCATGCGTACAACCCTTACGTAAATATAAGACCGTTGAAAAATTGTATTGTCTGAAGGTCCGTTAATTAGCCCTTGTATGTGTAGGCATTATGTTCGAAAACCCTTTTTGATCCTGACAAAGGAACTTTTGTTATTCTGTTAATGGTTGCAAGAATTTAGTTTTAATTAAAAACGAAATATGTATACAAAAATTCGTTACGATGTATCTTTTTAAAATACTAGAAATCAAACGTTACTAGTCGAATGTAAATCTAAACATCATATCGAACGGTGAAAAACTATTTGGTTTAAGCAAGATTTTTGTAACTTTACAGGAGGGCCATTTAAAATTTGGAAAAAATATCATATCAAAAAAACTTCTTCGGCTATTTGAATGGAGATAACTTAAATGAAGTTCAATTACAAAAAAATATCGAACTGTTGATGCTTATACCAAATAAAACGCACCTTTAGTTACAAAGGTAAATGTCATGTATTAAGCGAAATGTCGTTTAAACCAAATATCCTTATACCCTCGATATACAAAAGTCGATGTCTGTATGTTCTCTGTAAACTCCGAAACTCCTCTTTCCTTAATCAGAGACTTTGGTCAGAGCGTGTGTGGTTGCGCTGACGTTGTACAGGTAAAAACAATAATTAAGTCCCCTATGCTTTCGAGGGTTGCCTCCTTGGCGATGCGCTTCCAGATCTGGCGGTTCGAAGAGTTTCTAGTACGAGCGATTATGATGAAATTTTCAGAAAATCTATGTATAGGTTGACCTAGCGAGTGACGCCGTTAAGTTTGGTAGCGTTCGGAACAAAATCATATCAAAGATCGGGTTTGAATAGTATTATAGATATGACCTATATATACTAATAATAATATTAAAATAATAATTTATATATTTCTCTCTTAAAGGTATAGTACAAACACAAATAGAAATTAACCTTATAATTCATTTTGTAAGCCTTTGAAAGAGCTGAAGTCTGTACTAGGTTCAAAGACCTGTATTACTGATCTCCAGGCTCCCTCTTTTATTAACATAGATTAGATTAGACTAAGTCTACTACATTATATATTATATGTATTACGTCTACAACACAATCTCGATTACGTCAAATACGAAAGCCGATATTTAACCAGAAGGGTGGCCCTTGCTTACATCTAAATCGTACTGTGGCGCAATTCAGAACCCAGTTTACAACAGCTGCATAAACATTATATTTAAACTTGATTTATTGCCTTGAACGGATGGAGAAATAACACGGAATAGACTGATATTATTATTATTAACTTGATTTGCTTATAAAACGTAGTTACCTGTTCAGGGATCGTTTTATTAACTTAGAATAGGTAGGACAGGCGTACAACTAATACTGCGAATTGCGATGATGATTGCAACAAAAAGAGAAGAAGAAGAAGGGTCGTCGTACCCCCTTTCGGGGGCACGGAACGGGCCTCGGGGCAAACCCCACTGCCCGGGACGAAGCTCCCTGCCACATAGGGCAGGGGTGGTATGGATGCAGGAAGAACTAGGGAGAGGTACGCTGTTCGCAGCGCGCACGGCTGCACTACATCGACAAAATAATAAATACTTATATATAATACGATGGGCTTGTTTTCATGGGTGGAGTGATGCCCGTGGAGGAGGCACCCCGGCGCCGTCTGCTGTCTTCTGCTTCCTATTTTTTTTTTTTTTTTTTTTTTCTCTAGCTACTAGAACTATAAACTAACTAACTATAAACTAACTAAAACTAATCTAACTAACTATACTAACTATTTACAACTACAAAAAACAACAGTCAGCACCGTGGGGCCCGCCACCGGCCCCATGCCGCGGCCCCCCTCTACAATACCAGAGGGGGAGCCGCGGCACTAGTTTGGCGCTCACCCGCTAAGGGCTCCCCAGAAGGGGAAGACCGTCGCGGGGAGGGACCGAAAAACACTCCCCTTAAGGGGGAGTGGTCCACCCGCAGGGTGGTTGAAATGGGTCCCCATAGGGGGGCACCCCAACAGTGTGGGGGGAAGAAAATGTAGAGTGTGGACAGCTCAGCCCCATGGGGGCACTCATTATGAGCACTCCCATATCACTCCGGTTAAGCCGACTATCTTACCATAGCCGAGGGTTCCAGTAGCTCCCTTGGTAGCGCCCTACCATCAGGTGGTCTGGCGTGCAAGGGAGCTATATTGTGGAGATGCTCGCGGGGTCCACCGTCAACCCGCTCGTACATATTACGAGCTAGCCTCCGAATGAACTCCTCGAGCGACTCCACATCTAGATCCCGGGCGATTACGTCATTTCTGACGTAACGCCCTGCTCCGACTATCGTGCGAAGAGCCAGATTCTGCTGGGCCTGTAACTTCACCCGCATGACCTGCGGGATGAGGTGATACCAGGCCGCAGCTGCGTACGTGATACGGGAACGAACATACGTCTTGTAAATGCCGAGTCTAGTCCTGGTCGGCAACCTGGAGGCCAACACCGGCCGGAGGAGAAACCTCGCGTAGCGGGCGGCCGCCAACGCCGACTTGGCGTGGGCGGTCATCCTCAAACTCCGGTCGATACTGACTCCCAGGTATCGGACACTGGGCCTAAACTCGACATTGACTCCACGAAGACTGAGCTGTCCTGGGACGACTCTTGTGCGGACCGGACCGAAGAGAATAGCCGCGGTCTTCCCCACGTTGACCGCGACCCTCCATCGGTCCAGCCACTGGGGCAGTAGGTCCAACAGCCTCTGCATCCTCGAAATGGCCGCAGAGGGGAAATTTGAGGACGCGAAGTAGGCGCTGTCGTCGGCAAACAGCGCCAACTTCACGTCGGCTTCCCACGCTTGGAGGTTGCCCTCGAGCGTGGGAATGTCGTTGGTGTAGAGAGCGTAGAGGACTGGTGCCAGGACGCTTCCCTGGGGAACTCCGGCCGTGACTGGGCGCACCGACGACTGCAACAAAAATGGGCAGGAGTTGGGTAATAATCCGTGGGCTTACAATTCGCTTCACTAGTAAGTTGAAGTCGTCGTGGCCTAACGGATAAGACGTCCGGGCATTCGTGTTGAGCGATGCATCGGTGTTCGAATCTCAGGCGAGTACCAATTTTTCTAATGAAATACGTACTCCACAAATGTTGACGATTGACTTCCACGGTGAAGGAATAACATCGTGTAATAAAAATCAAACCTGCAAAATTATAATTAGCGTATTTATTTGTTGTAGGACCTCTTGTGAGTCTCCCCGTGTAGGTACTACCACCACCCTGCCTATTTCTGCCGTGAAGCAGTAATGCGTTTCGGTTTGAAGGGTGGGGCAGCCGTTGCCGCGTTGTAACTATACTTGAGACCTTAGAACTTATATCTCAAGGTGGGTGGCGGCATTTACGTTGTAGATATATATGGGTTCATCATCAATCATCATCATCATCAACATCAGGTGGGCCGTGAACTCCTCCTCCCATCAATGCAATAAAAATAAATAAATAAAACGAATGTTCTAAGTAAGGTTGCGTTTTGTTACCAGTCACCAGTCTTTGTTTTGACTAACCTATATTAATACAACACAGCATTTAAAGTACAAATTTATTTGTTGTCACGTTCCGAACGCTTTGCAGCTGTTTCACGCTCTACATAAAACAAATCCTAATAAAAACCGACAGTACATATTTTAGATCCACAAATCTCTCAAAGTTTGCTCTCTTGGCTTTTTTTTATCCGTATGTCCTTAGGAAATAAGTAAGTACTGAAAAGAATTGTTTGAAATAATGCTATATCTACTTCATCATCGCGAATCTCATCCTTACTTTGGTGGCCATAGTACCAGTTTTTGGGAGCACTGGAAAACAATAAGGCTTTATTACTCAGCCACGTCTATATTAAAAATCACTTCTGAATTTCCAATAAATGACGTCAGCCTTTAGTAGTAAGCCCAAATTCGCAATTTAATCTTATTACTGCCACAGCATATTATTATGTAGTTTAAATGTTAATATTGTAACAAAATGTAAATGATTACTAGCGCCATCTGTCATCATCTGTCTGTATATAACTTTAACAATAAATAGTCAGTCTATCCTCAACCGCCATTTTATTAGGTTACGGGCCCAGAAAATCGCAGAAAATCAAAAAAATCCCAGTATTGAGTCGTTTTAACAAGATTTTGCAGTAAAGCAAGTGTTAAAAGACAGTATTCAGTGAGATTTAGTTGTGAACTGGACTGATCGTATTGATTATCGCAGTGTATTTGTGTAAAAACTATTCGTCAAAATGGCTACCAACTACCTTATCAATGTGCCGAAACTAAAAGGACGCGATAATTATTCAGAGTGGTGTTTCGCTGCAGAAAATTTTTTAGTACTCGAAGGCATGAAGCATTGCATCAAGCCAGAACCGGGGAAAGAAATAGCAAGCGCGGATGACGAAAAAACTAAAGCCAAATTGATCATGACCATCGACCCGTCGTTGTATGTACATGTCAAAACCGTTAAATCGTCGAAGGAATTGTGGGATAAACTAAGGCAATTATTCGATGATAGTGGCTTTTCACGAAGAATTAGTCTATTGAGAAATTTAATTTCAATCCGGCGAGATAATTGCAGTTCGATGACGTCATACGTGACGCAGATAATCGATACAGCGCAGAAATTAAGTGGAACGGGATTTGAAATAAACGAGGAATGGGTGGGATCATTGCTGTTGGCGGGGCTGCCAGAAAAGTTTGCCCCAATGATCATGGCAATTGAACATTCCGGGATTGCCATAAACTCTGATGTAATTAAAACAAAATTACTTGATATGAGTTCCGAGATCGGTGACCATGATCCGGAAGTTGCACTATGGTCGAAACCAAAAACGAGGGTAGATCAAAATTTCAATACAAAAGGCGAGAAACGAACATCAAATTATACGTCAAATGTAAAAAAAAAGGTTATAAAATGCTATAAATGTAAGCAAAGTGGTCATTATAAAAATCAGTGTCCGAGTTTAGAAGCCGAAAAAAGAAAACAATCCAACGCCTTTAGTGCTATTTTCTTAAGTGGAAATTTCAACTGCGATAGTTGGTACATAGATAGCGGGGCCAGCAAACACATGAGAGCAAAGAAAGAATACGTTGAGAGTCCATCATTTGAACATGAAATTAAAGAAATAATTGTGGCGAACAAAACATCCGTCCCGGTAGTGTGTTCTGGTGATGTAAACATAATCACAGTTGTGAATGGTGTAGAATATGACATCACAGTTTCAAATGTATTGTGCATACCGAGTTTAACAACAAACTTGCTTTCAGTGAGTCAGTTAATTGAGAATGGCAATAAGGTAATCTTTAAAGAGAAATTTTGCTATATTTACAATCAACAGAGAACTCTAGTTGGAAAGGCAGAATTAGTAGATGGTGTGTACAGATTATATACTAAGAAATCAGAACAGTTATTCGCAGCCACAGCTAAGGTGTCGAGTGAAACTTGGCACCGACGATTAGGGCATATCAACAGTACCAGCTTGAACAAAATGAAGAATGGAGCTACGACAGGTATTTCATACACAAATAAAGCTGATGTTGACAAATCTAAGTGTACTGTTTGCTGTAAGGGGAAGCAGGCTAGACTACCTTTTCAGCCTAGTTCAACTAACACCCAAGTTATTTTAGAATTAATACACTCAGATGTGTGTGGTCCGATGGAAAATGTGTCTATTGGAGGATCCAGATACTATGTCTTATTTGTGGATGACTACAGCAGAATGGTTTTTGTATACTTCATGAAAACAAAGTCAGAGGTATTTAAGTTTTTCAAAGAATTCCAGTCACTTGTAGAAAAACAGACAGATCGGAAAATTAAAATTCTAAGAACAGACAATGGCGGTGAGTACTGCAGTCAAGACTTTGAAAGATATCTAAAACAACACGGAATAATTCACCAGAAAAGTAATGCTTACACACCACAGCAAAATGGTGTGTGTGAAAGGATGAATAGGTCACTAGTTGAAAAGGCTAGATGTCTAATTTTTGATGCTGGTTTACATAAAAAGTTTTGGGCAGAAGCCATAAATACATCTGTATACTTAAGGAATCGATCAGTTGTTACTGGATTAAACAACATGACTCCATATGAAGCCTGGACAAAGAAAAAACCTGACTTAAGTCATGTACGTATTTTTGGAAGTAAGGTTATGATGCACATACCAAAAGAAAAACGCTTAAAATGGGATATGAAGGCTAAAGAACTTATTTTGGTAGGCTATTCAGACAATGTAAAAGGCTATAGGGTTTATAACCCAGAAAATAACTCTGTCACAACTAGCAGAGACATTATAATAATGGAGAAAACCGAAAATACAATAGAAATTCCTATTGAGTGCAAGGCTCCAGCGGAGGAACAGAGAGAAGGAGACGAAAGTAGAACTACAGAAAGTACAGACACTGAATGTGACGATAATGATATCACATATATTCCAGAAGCTTCTTCAGTAAGTGACTCATATGACAGTTTTTCTGAAACAGCATCAGAACCAGAACCTTCATTATTAGAATTGAATCAGGATATTCCAAACAAGCGAGTGAGAAAAATACCTGATAGATTTAGCTATAGCCACTTATGTATTGCAGAATCAGATGATCAAAATATAATGGATATTTCACTCAAGGAAGCTTTAAATGGACCTGAAAGTAAATTTTGGAGATCAAGCATGGAGGAGGAATTAGAATCATTTAAGAAAAATGATGCATGGGAACTTGTGGATAAGCCCCGTGACTCTACAGTAGTGCAGTGCAAATGGGTATTTAAAAAGAAGTATGATAGTGTTGGTAATGTGCGTTATCGTGCTAGATTAGTGGCAAAAGGCTTTTCACAGAAAGCTGGCATAGATTATCATGAAACTTTTTCACCTGTGCTACGTTATACTACTTTAAGATTGTTATTTTCTATAGCAGTAAAACTAGGTTTAGATATACGTCATCTTGATGTCACTACAGCCTTTCTAAATGGTTTTTTGAATGAATCTGTGTATATGCAAAAACCTGTCCTTTATAGAGATTGTAATGATAATGATAACAAAGTATTAAAGCTTAAACGTGCCATATATGGACTTAAGCAATCATCTCGTGCTTGGTATCAGAGAGTTAATGATTACTTAGAGTCTTTAGGATATTTAAAATCTAAGTATGAACCGTGTTTGTTTACGAAGTCTGAAGGAAATGCTAAAGTTATAATAGCATTGTTTGTTGATGATTTTTTTGTTTTTTCTAACTGTAAAATGGCAACTAATCAGTTAATACAAGATTTGAGTAGTAAATTTAAAATTAAAGATTTGGGTCAAATAAAGCAATGTTTAGGCTTAAGAGTGAATATGTATAAAAATGTTATAACTGTTGATCAAGAACAGTATATAGAAAGCTTGTTAAAAAAGTTTAACATGTCACATTGTAAAACTATAGAAACTCCTATGGAGATTAATTTAAGATTGGAAAAATCTGAGAATAGTTTATGTAATAAAAATATTCCATATAGACAATTGATAGGTAACTTAATGTATTTAGCTGTGTTAACCAGACCAGACATAGCTTACAGTGTATGTTATTTGAGCCAGTTTAATAATTCATATGATGAAACTCATTGGAAACATTTAAAAAGAATTTTAAAGTATTTAAAAGGTACTAAAAATTATGGTCTTGTTTTTTCTAAGGATAATTCTTATATAGAAGGATATGTTGATGCAGATTGGGGTTCAGATTCAAATGATAGAAAATCTTTTTCTGGTTTTTGTTTTAAATTGTCTGGTACAGTTATTTCTTTTGAATGTAGGAAACAGAAAAATGTAGCTCTGTCCTCAACAGAAGCAGAGTATATTTCCATGTCAGAAGCCAGTAAAGAGGCTATCTATTTAAAAAGATTATTGTTTGAAATTTTAGGCAATTCAGAAACAATTACATTATATAATGATTGTCAAAGCGCACAAAAACTTATTTTGAACCCAGTATACCATAGAAGGTCTAAACATATAGACATAAGATACCATTTTCTGAGAGAAGCAGTTGCAAACAAGTTTGTTAAAGTTGATTATTTAGAAACTGCTGAAATGCCAGCAGATATTTTTACAAAAAGTTTAGGGTCTGTAAAGCATAAATATTTCACAAAAAAGCTTGGTATATTACCTGTTACGAAGTATTTATGATTTTGTTAAGCGGAGGTGTTAATATTGTAACAAAATGTAAATGATTACTAGCGCCATCTGTCATCATCTGTCTGTATATAACTTTAACAATAAATAGTCAGTCTATCCTCAACCGCCATTTTATTATTAAAAACTAAAAAACACACTTAAATAACACATTGAACTAATCATTAATTTCATGTTTTTTATCCTACCAGACCAGACTCAGGTCAGAATATACATATCTTTTAAAGCGAAATTATACAACTATTGTATTGTCATCAACTCTTGATGTGTGTGCAAATTTTCAAGTTAATCGGACATCTTGAAGTCGTGAAAATCACTTTTAATATCTTCTATCAATCTATACCTATACATATAAAAATGAATTGCTGTTCGTTAGTCTCGCTAAAACTCGAGAACGGCTGGAGCGATTTGGCTAATATTGGTATTGAATTATTTGTGAAAGTCCAGCGAAGGTTTAAAAGGTAGATAAATATAAAAATAATCGAAATTAAATAAAAATAACAATTTTGTTTTTCCTTTGATGTGTCCACCGTCGGACGGATTCCTTTTGTTTGTTTTTGAATTTATTTTATACAAAAGTTTAGGTCTTTTATTTATCAATTGAGGCACTACGAAGTCTGCCGGGTCAGCTAGTTACCAATTTAATATTTGCTGCTATTATGATTCTACTACAATACTACTACAATAGAATTGTTTTAATTAAAAACTGACCATTCGAAATAGCAAACATTCAACGAACATGTTCTAATCCCAGCTCAAATCAAAGAGCTTCATTGCGGTAGCATTGAATGCAACACGGAACCGTTTAGCTTAATGCATCAATAAATTGTGTATATATTTTAATATAGAACTGACCTCGTTCAAGTTCATTATCAGTGTGTGCAGTGTCGCGGACCGTATTCGTATTCGCTAACAGATAATATGAGTCGTCTATTATCAAAGATGGCAATCTGTGCATTTGGACAAAAAAAATTATTGATATGTCAATACAGATTGATTTGAATATAATCGTCTCCTTCAAAGAATACGGTTCAAAACCTGCATTAAATAAAGGTTAATAGTTAACCTGTTATTTATCTAAGATGTCGTTCCGAAGAGTTTTGTGACTGCCAATGGAATACAAAGTCAATAATTCGTTTTTCTGATTTACCAATTACTGTCCAAAAGTCAGATTGCCGGCTTTGATAATAGTCGACTCATATATACGCAATCGCCAATTCCAGCCTTTGAGGTTTTAAATTGTTTTCGTTCCACAAGCCTAAGCTGGAATTTAAGTTTTCCATTGCAAAATTAGCAACATTTCCGCAAAGAGCTTCACAAAAATGACATTTATATTTTTTTTTTTTTTTTTTTTTATTGCTTAGATGGATGGACGAGCTCACAGCCCACCTGGTGTTAAGTGGTTACTGGAGCCCATAGACATCTACAACGTAAATGCGCCACCCACCTCGAGATATAAGTTCTAAGGTCTCAGTATAGTTACAACGGCTACCCCACCCTTCGAACCGAAACGCATTACTGCTTCACGGCAGAAATAGGCAGGGCGGTGGTACCTACCCGTGCGGACTCACAAGAGGTCCTACCACCAGTAAATATACCACCAGTTATATAAACGAAAATTATAATTTGTAGTATACTAATTATTAACAGCGTAACAAAAGCGAATCCATTCGATTGTTGGTATGATTAAAATTATATTACGCTACATCGGACTAATCGATAACACTTTAAATAGTGTAAGCGCTGGAGAGTTACTTTTGAGACTATTTAAAGAAAAATACGTATTCAATATATAAATAAATAAATAAATATTTACTAACAATCACGCCACGTTAGCTGGTCCCGTGATAAGTTCGTAGAGAACTTGTGTTACAGGTACCAGATAACGGATATAAATGTAAGATTTTTATTATACACATACATATATTTAATATTTAATATACATCCATAACCCTGGAAAAGACATTTATATTTATCATACAAATATCTTCCCTTGGCGGGATTCGAACCCGCGACCCCCTTGTGTAGTGACCATGTCACTTACCACTACACCAGACGACCGTTTATAATATATGTATTAGAATTAAATGGTGGCGCAACAATTATGCCTCAATATAGTGTGTTCCGGTTTCAAGCGTTTAGCATATCCGTTTGCAATGCAACTGTGACAATGACCTTACTACTCCTTTAAATGGCTGCTGATTCAAGTAATCATCAGACCGGTCATGAGCTAATCTGTCCATGAACACTAAAATGAAGTCGCTCCTGCAATACGTAACATTAGCGACCCTGATTTGGTCTTCGATGCCACGTCCAATGCCCGGATGCCGGTCGTAAATTTCCATCAATCAAATCCAGCGCGGCCTTAAAACTATTATGCGCCGAAATCAGTCCTAATCTCTGTCGGCTGTTAGTGTACGACGGCATATTATCGTAAATGCAACTCAATGTCGTCTAGTGACCGAGGCCGGCTGGTCATCAAAAAAATACACGCGGAGAGAGCGCAGTCCCCCAATTTCGGCCGAAAATTACAGTGACAACGGGAATTCAATTGAATTCTAGTAAATCGAAGAAAGGATGATTATTCTATTAAATTATCCTTCTCGTCCCTGGTAGTTGGTGACAGAGGACACTGCGAACATACTGGCTCATATATCCACGTCCTGATTTAGCGAAGAAAAATCATGTATTCCGATTTGAAAATAAAAGCTTTTCGGGCCTCGATATCACGGCATTCGCCTCTACAAGCTCCGGTAGTGGCTTTACCCATCATCTAGAAAAATACATCAGTGGCCAATGACGACTTCTATGAGAAATACTTCGAAAACTAGGAATATTCATCCGTATTTCGAACTGATTTATTGAACCGTATATTAACACAAATTTAGAAGATACATATAGAAGATATAAGATACATATATAATAGATATGGAACAAAGGATATTAGAATATAAATTCGTTCAGAAATAGCTCAGTAGTGAAAGCTTTCTAGTAATGGGGATTATTATTGTTCTCCTCCTTGCGTCGTATTCGTCACTGCTGAGGGTCGTGACCACCCGTAGCTACCACCATCTATCTATTTTTCTAATAGTTCAAAGGATGGATGTAACAGTCGTGATACACAATATGAGACTACGGCCTTTTGTCTGGAAGTTTTTAAAGTATTCATGTTGCGGTGTCCATATTCCCCAATTTAAAACAATAAAAAACATTGAAACCTTGAAATCAAAGTAGACTCTGTCTTGCTCGCCCGGCTCGCGTCATTCCAATCAGTTCTTCAAACGTTCAGTCCAGATTATCGCTGTTGATTTTATGGAATAAGCACATTGAAAGCGTATAACGTAAATACACAAGGAAAACACGAGGTCTCATACGCAGAAGTACACTTTGCGGCTTACATAGAATATTGACTTATATAGAATTTATAGTTAATTGAACTATTTACTGAGTCATGAGTGATTATAATAGGAAATATCGGAAGTTGTTTCAGGGATTTATCAAATTAACAATACCATAATATTGCTATTACAGAGTAAAGTGGTGTTATTTTTTAAAATGTCATTTAATTTAGTTTTACGGTAAATGTCGAAAATTTCTGTATTGAAAGTCACTTTCCTTTTTACGTGTAATAGTTCCTCCCCCTACAGAATTGACTGGAAGAGATCGATTTTAGCAATAACGCCATCAAATGTTACTCTTTTAGTAATATTTAAGTTCTTTACTAATCTCTTAAAACTTGTCGTGATGCAACGGGTCGTAATAACAAACAAACTCTAATAATCGGATCAATCAATCAAAGCCGTCGTTGTAAATACTTTTGCCGGTATTCTGGAACTGTATTTTAGTTTAACAAATGACATATAAGAGCACTCTCATAATATGTTCCTAGCCTACTAAAGCAATGAGACGGTACAGTTTGGAAAGTAGGAACTTATTACAAATGTTCATGATGAAGGATTAATATTGCATAATAAAAGTGAATGCATTTTTTTTCCACCTAATTACTCGAGGGGTAGTGTACTGTGAGCCCACATAGGTATATTGTTTCGCTCCGAACGGTGTGATCGCCGAGGCATAATAAGGATTGAGATTTTGACTTCATCTCTCAAGGTGAGCGGCGCCCTTGACGTTTGTGATCTCTTTAGGCTCGTGGAACTACCAAACTACCACACCTATCTAGAAACAATAATAATAATAGCTGCAACGCAGAAATATCAACACCGTTCTAATAACAACATTGAAACTCCAATAAGTACTATTATAACTTATGATTGCAAAACGAACCCATGACTGAGTAGGTGCAATGACGCTGCCCATCTTGAATCATAAGATTAAAGTCATCATCATCAGCCTGTATCTCTTCACTGCTGGATGTAGGCCTCTCCCATAGTCCGCCACAATGAACGATCCTCCGCCTTCCGCATCCAATCTTTCCCAGCATATCGCCGCAAGTCATCGCTCCAACGGGCAAAAGGACGCCCAACGCTGCGCTTAACGGTACGTGATCTCCAGTTCAGAACACGTCTGCTCCATCGGCCATCGGTTCTGCGACACGTATGTCTGGCCCATTGCCTTTTCAGTTTACTAATATTTAGGGCTATGTCGGTTACTTTGGTTCTTTGACGGATTTTATCATTTCTGACTCGATTAATCAAAGAAACTCCGAGCATACACCTTTCCATAGCACGCTGAGCGAATTTGAGCTTACGGACCAGACCTACAGTCAATGTCCACGTTTCAGCGCCATATGTCATGACCGGCAGCACGCAAGCGTTGAAGACTTTTGTCCTTAGGCATTGCAGCAATCCCGCAATGCCCAAAGATTTAAGTATCTATGCATTATTACAATGGCTATCTTCTAAGAGGAACGCATGACTATTTAGCGCCACAAAAACGATAAGCACGTTCGGCTTGCGACCCGAACTATTTTTTTTTTTTTATGATTGAAAGTTTACTGGTGGCCCGAAGGCCTTTCCAGTTTCACCAGGACAGGTGGGCGAGCAAAGGCTCAGCCAAGAGGGGCGGGATTTGCTAACAACTGCCCGAGCGCCTCCGAAGGAGACCTAACAACTCAAGAGCAATTGTTTCGCGAATGAATCTACTACCGGATCGGAATCGCGACCCGCTGAGAAGATCCGGCGAGAAACTCAGCGGGCTGATGCATGGGTTAGGTTGCACGTCGACCTCTTTGTCGAGTTCGACGAGTACGGTTACCGGGGTCCCTAAGCCTGCCCCTAGTATTAGAGCTGAAGGCATCTAATGCAACGGTTATTGGATCTGATGGATCCGTAAGGACGTGTCTAGGGCGTCGACGGTGACTGGCTCCTGCATGATCAGGATTCGGGGAGTAGTCAGCGGCGGCAACGATAAGGCGATTATCATGACGCATATCCTTATCGAAGTATCGTTCCGACGCTGACTTCATGTATTTCCGAATTGATTCGAGGCCCAGGTCTTCGCGTAGGTCAACGTTCCTCACGAACCACGGAGCCCCGACAGCTAACCTACAAAAGCGGGATTGTAGGGATTGGAGGGTGGCGAACCCGAACTACACACACATGGTTGTTATGTGGAAAAACTGGAGCGTGCTGCCAATAAGGACGCGTGATTGGAAACAGCATCCTGAGGAAGTTTCGCTCGAATACCCGTATCTTGTAATAAACAACCGGGTTAACTATTAAATCATCGTTATGATGCTCTGAACTGCCATCTTAAGGTCGGCTTTGCGAAAAAAATCTGACCATAAAACTAATGAAAACACGAGATAAATTATTGTTCAAGATTGCTAAGCGTAGGCGAACGCATATTATTCCAGGTTAAGGTTACCAATTAAACGGTGGACACTACTGTCTGTCATTTTAAACTTGACTAACGGCTTGTGAAGCAAATCGAGTAAAGGTTGTTTTTTCATTGAAAACGTTCATAAATAGGTCGTATCTAAGGTTTTTATAGAATTCGTTCAAAAATCCAGTCGATCAATAGGAAGCAGGAAAACCTGCTTAACACACATTTATAAACACAACATCATCATCATAATTAACAGCCTATAAAAGTCTACTGTTGGACATAGGCCTCTCCCTGGGCACACGATCTGGCCGTGCAGTCTTGGCTAAGAATAGGACTACCCCATTTCTTCCCGTGGGTACCATGAGGCAGTAGGCAGATAAGTTCTCGCAGTATTCGCCCAATGAATATCAACACATGTGAGAACCAACTAATGACAGGATAACCATCCAAAAGACGTAAGTAAATGGTAGTCTAAAGGTGCAAAGAGCTACACCCTGCGGACGTCGACCTGCATTCCAGCATGGCGACTAAAGGCATACCTATGGCAAGTCAAATAAATTTATAAACGACTTCATGATGTTTATAAAAACAATGGTTAATTTCCATAAGGAGATGGGATGGCAAGAATATTCCCACCTCACCCAAAAGTTACCTATATCGTTAATCCAGAGCGGAGACTCCGCTTTAATTTAGCAATTTCAGCTTTATTTTTATTGCCCTTGCAGGTAGAGGAATATAAGACCCACCTGGTGGTGAGTGGTTATCGTCACTCGTAGACTTCAATGCTAAGGACAAAGGCAAGCCGCTGTCTACCGTTAAGTAGGTACTCTCGACAAGCCTCGTTCGAAGGACGTGTCATGACGCTCGGGAAACACCGTAGAGGGGAGCTCATTCCAAAGTGGGAAGGTACGTAGCAAAAAAGATCTCTGGAAACGCTCTGTGGATGAACGCAGTGGCTCTAGGCAGTATGGATAAACTCTATTCCAATGGCGGACGGTGCGACAGTAAAAACGAGATTATGCGGCTATCCCGGCTATCTCAAATAATTCCTCAAAGCACTCCCGATGGAACATACGGTGCAAAATACAGAAAGACAGAAATACAGAAAGGTTCCAAGCAATCCGTCAGATTCCCTCTCTTGAGGACTCCCAGCATTTTGGACGCCAATTTGGCTTTGCCCTCCAAATAACTCCTACATTGGACATTAATTACTTAAAACGTCGATCCCGAGTATCGTATATGTACAAGTATCGAATATGTACAAGTATCGTATAAGTACAAGAAGGTTACAGGAATACTCCTTGGTGATATATAGAGTTGCTTCTCAATCTACAGCAACAATGGTTATTTCTAATCTCATAAATTTTAAAAAATTCGACAGAGGACTCACTAGAGGCCTCTGTGATAACGAAACAGCACTATGCCATTAGTTACAAATGACTTTTCTAGATGGCGCTATACGAAAAGATAATGAGGTTGAAACGACCTTTTGGCCGAATCAACGACTTCATATTTCAAATGTTTTTCGTTACTTGCTTGAATAAGAATAAGAAGATATACTTCAAAAAGGATACAACAAACATATTACAACCCTATGGAATCTGGGTTCACGGAAATACTGGTTTGACATTTCATGTCCATGAAGTCGTTTTTTTAAATCTCCTGGAATCACTGCATTTCAGATTATTTTTTCTACGTTCCATAGGACCCTAGAAATAACTGCCCTCCACAGTTCCCCACAGCGTAAAAAACATGTGCTTCTTCAAACGTGGCTTCAAAGAAGAAATAATAAAGAGGAGATAAGTTGTGCTTTTGACATTATTGCCTTACTAGTTTAATTTTGCTGTAGTAGATTAGATTGTCTTAATGAGATCTCTTCGCATCGGATCATTTTCGGATTGTTGAAATGAATCACGCAGGATTACAGAATAAGTTAGACAACACATTTATTTCACAAATTCATCATAAATTGCATACACGTGTATTTCAAAACTATAGTCACAAACGATTAAAAAAGCCTCTTCTGTACAATGTACAGGCACACCGCCAAAAAGAATAAAAATGCAAAAAACATGATCACTTTGTCCGTAAATTCTCTACGTCCGTATTTCTTCAGTAGTTTGCTCGATTGCGTAATCGTTCCTGCTGTATTCTCTAATTCCGATTGTGTTCCCTAAAATATTAAAATGTTAACTACTAAGTGTACTACTCAACATTTTTGAAATTGGATTGCAACAGCAATGATGAACTATCAATCAACTGTGGACTAAAGTCTTCCAGTAAGCATCATAGTTTAAAAACAAATGCCTTTGAGATATATTTGTTTTAAAAAAAAAACTTGTGATCAAAATTGGAGCAATACTCGCAAACTAAATGGGCTTATGGCACTTACATGCACTGTTGAACTAGATGAAACCAAATTATCCAAAGTATTTTGACTCTTTTGTGTGGTGTCCGCTAGCTGCCTGCTTACGGAAAGTAATTGCTCTGTCACACCTAAACAAAAACAAACGATTGGTGTCTAAGAACCTTTCTTTTTGTATTATTATCCTATATATATTTTTTAAACTTAATAGTGTAATGTATATTCTATTCTTCTTCTTCTGCCTCTCAGTCTACACTCCTAGCGGGGTGGTTGTGGTTATGTATTGTGTTATTGCTTGGTTAAGGCTGATAGACAGAGATGGAGAAGCCTCGCAAAAGCCTCAACCGAGCAATAAAACATACACATATAAGCTATCTGAATTCCAGTTCGCTTTAGAACTGAGTTTTATGGCACAAGTTGACTAGTAGCAAAATAGCAATTACATAGCTAAAGTATTCTTATTACATTAAGTGGCTATATTATCTATGCCCTTTGTCTATTGAGGCAATGAAGAATAAACTTCAATGTGGAAATTTCATAGTATACACAGATCACTCAATCACCTGATGACATTTTGACCAATCCATCCTTATCCATCTTTTTCTTTCTTTGTCGGACTGATGACTTCTCATTATCACTACATTTTAATAAATCTTCTCTTTGTGCCTTTTCAATAGCAAACATACTATTTATATTGGCATCTTTAAATTCCTTAAGGAGACTGAAATTGTTAAAATTATATTCTTAATTTTAAAAAATACAACAGTCTCTACTATGAATATGATTCATTGTTAAAACTTAAGATGACATAGTCAAAATAACTTTGTAACAAATAATAACTTTGTATTAGAAAAACAAGTTTCGCCTTTCAAATATATATTTTTAATAAAAATTGTGGTTTTTTGCTACATTATTATGATACTACTGCTTCTTTAAGCACACTCTACTGGATTATAGACCTACTTTAGGTAGATCATAGATTAGTAAATCACAATTCCGCAATTTAAATTGACAAACTTATTGTCAAAATGATTCTTCCAAGCTTTAGTGCATGGTCCCAAGTTTTGTTGCATAAAAAGAAGGGTCGTTTTATCAAGATTTTTTCGAAAGATGAGTTAGTTATAGGATATATAGGAGGATATATATATTTTTATAGGATTTACAAAATATGTTTTAGTAACTGACCAAGCTAAAAGGTGCCTCTGTGATTCTAATTCAGTATCATATTTTGTATCCCCTGTTTCTTTACCATACAGGTATAAATTTTCTAATTCCTCTCGTACTTCCGTTATTTTTGCCCTTCCTTTTTCATTTAACTCATTTAATTTCTCCATCGACTCCCTGCATTCCAGGATATCCTAAAAAAACAAAAAATATTTATAATTCTAAGGTTTATTCCGCAAGTATCAAGCTGTAATCAAATTGCTCAGTTATTAAAAACTGTTATTGTTGTCAGGCACTTTGGTTTATTGACTCAGATCAACAACTCAAGAAACCAAGAAACCACATATACATTTTTACAATACATTTCCAATACATTTTTGAAAATTTATTGTACGTGCGTAAAAACATTGTAGAATTCCCCAGAGTCTGCGATTTGCATAATGTGAACACTAAGAACAAACATAGGCTTGCATTGCCGGCGGCTCGAATTAAGAAAATAAGTAACTCTTTTAGGGGGCTGGGTGTACAACTTTTCAACAAGATCCCACAAAACGTTCAACTACTACCTGTTCATAGATTTAAGAAAACTGTCAAGGAACGTTTGTGCAACAAGGCATATTATAAAGTTAAGGATTTTTTACTAGATGGCACTACGTGGGAATGAGGCGTTCGCTCCTGGCCTTTTCATTTTTCATTATTATTATTATTTAATTGAATTGTATTTTTTTGACTTGTTTTTTTGTATACTGTAAATATGTTTTCTTGTTTAAAAAAAAAGAAAATAGTTGAGAAAATACAAAAAAAAAAAAGCCCACTGAGTTTGTTTCGCCGGTTCTTCTCAGGACTGTGGCTTTTTTTGGAACCGGTGGTAGAGTTAATATTTTCTTTTACATTTTGACATTCAACAAGTGTGTTTTTGATGACATCCAAGTTGAAATAAATGATTTTAAATTTGAATTTGACATTGTGTAGTAGTTAACAGTGTTCATCATTTTATTTATTTATTAATTATATGAGTGAATAAGCTCACAGTTCAGTAGTGTGAATGAATTTCTTGTGCTAATAGAAATAAAGTGAATGTGAATGCAAACAATGAGCTTGTACTTAACTTTCAATACTTTTTCTTTTATTGTTCATCTAAGCTATTAAAAAGATGTCTATGAACTACGAAATTCTTAATAAGAAATACAAACTGAGTTTTTAGATTCTAGTCCTCTTCTACTTACTTTACTATTCTAATTCTACCGAATATCTTCTATGTAAAAAAGACATCTAGACAAAAAAATCTAATTTATCTAATTAATTTAATATACAAACAACATACCTGGATAATTGCTTTGACTTGAAAATGATACTTAGCCAATCTCTTCACGAAATTCTGATAGACCACATCAGGATTTTCTAATTTTGCAAACAACGATTGATGATATGGGTCCGTTGGACTCAAATCCATTTTGAGGGCCATTGTGGTGTATTTTCTATATTATCATTAAAATTTATATTAATTTACAAGTTAAATATTACTTAATCTTATTTGTTTTTAGAGAGTTTACGGATTCATAAACTTCACTATTGTCATTACAATGTCATGTGTCAGAAATGTCATTCATCATAAATCATGTCACTAGTAGGAAGGTAGAAGTAAGAAGTCCACCGTGTTTTTTATAGACAAGTTTGCTAAGTGTCCACCTGTACACAGCAGCTTCTACCTTCTATACATACACTAATCAACTAGATCCAAACAATAGCATAGATAATATGTACCTACACTTCATATTTGAGAATATTTGGTGCAAAGCAGAACATGTTTCAAAACCATCGCAACAAATTCGCAAAATATTAACTTTCTTATTTCCTACAAGAATCAAATTTTTTTTTAAAAGGATTTATTCATCAATTTTTAAAGTACCTACATTTCTTATAATACAAAATAATGTACATAGCCTATTGAAAGCAATAACGATATTATCTCAGGTTAAAACTTCATGTGATTAAGTATACCTAAAAGGATTCTATATTAATATTACTGATAGTAAGCTATGAACCCGCGCGGATAAATACCACCACCCTGCAAGTTTCTACCGCGAAAAAATAATGCGTTTCAATTTGAAACGCGGGACAGCCGTTGAACTATAGGACTAAGACTTAAAATGAAGTCTCATGTTGGCGGCATTCATCATTTGTATGGGCCGAAAGCTTATGCTCCCGTCAAAGCAAAAAAGTAGCTACTGTCGTCTTTAATAAAGCATGCTAAATAATTTAGCACTCGCAATAAACGATAGTACTACAAACACTAGCTTCAAAAAGGTACCTAATGGCAATGACGTACACATTATTAAATCTATCAAATTTAAAACGTTCTTACAGAAACTAGAAGTATCCAGGTATATAGCGTGATAGCCACGAGATGATTTTATTTTAGATCTACATTTCGGACAGTCCGATTGCCTTTCCAACGTTGTCTTTAAGCAGGTGGCGCAGAACACGTGGCCACATTTCGTCGCCAGCACGGATTTATTACAAAGATCTTGTAGACAAATTGGACAAATTACACTGAGTTTTTCATGCTGACTTTTAATATTTGTCTGAAAATAAATCCATCATAACACATAATTCGATCCAGAAAACAAAAATGCCCGCTGGGGACATTACCACTACATTAACTCCATTTTTTTCTACCTATGCTGATAGTCTTGAGAGGCTATATCAGCTTCGCCCTAACGTGTAGGTGCGCTCACGGGGCTCAAACCGGAGTGGTGCTAACACTGGCCCTATCAAGAGCAGTGCTTCGCAGAATCTACCACCGGATCGGAAACGCGACCCACTGAGAAGATCCGGCGAGAAACTCAGTGGACTGTGTCTGTGGATTAATTCGCTCGTCGAGCCCTTCGTCGCAACCGACGGGTTCGACGAGGACGGTGACCGGTACTCGTGGTACCTAAAAGCACCGTTAATAGATCAGGAGGATCCATTATGACGTGTTTTGGGCGCCGTCGACTGTTTACCATTCGGTCTATAGGATCAGGTATGTATAACTCCTAATTAATATAGGTTTATTAGACACAAAGATTAGATTGTCATGAACGCTTCACTCTCTTTCATATAGATAGGAATTAAATGTTTTAGTAGAGGCTTGGTAATGTCTTATAGCAAACCTCTTTGGTAGACTGAGACTACTTTCCCGCGAACTGACCGTCTTTTCATTGCCTTTTCTAAGGCAAAAAACCTGCTAAACTAAGCCTATAGGATATAATTTTGCTGCCACAACATACATAATTAACTACGTGTTAGAGCCTCAACCCTTCTGAAGAAACGTCTGAAGAATATCTTTTAAATCCCCCTTAACAGTATTGAAGTTGGGCTTTGTCAGTTTAAGGCTACAACAAAAACTTAGGAGGAAAAAACTTACAAGATCTTTTTTATTCTTTGATTTCTTTTTTATCTTTTTAACACGCTTCCCAATTTTCTTTGTGCTGTCTGTAGTAAATGCAGGTTTCATAATGCTAAGCAGAGGAGACCGTAGGAAGAAACATTGGTGTGGCACAGAAATTTAGCTAAAATACACTCATGAACTCTTATGCGTAAAAAAACTTAGCGTCTTAGGTGACATTTAGTTTTTGCTGTCTTTTAAATCTTGATGTTTAATTTTGAAGGTTTTACTTCTAAAATTTATTCAAGGATTAAACATAGGGTCTAAAACTCTGTTCATTCAGTACAGATTTGCTGAGCATGTTCTTACTTAATAATACTTAAATTTATTATTATCAATCTTGATAGTTGTAATACTTATATGTTCAACTTAAGTACCTATCTCTAATTATTTATTTGGGATGAAAGGATTTTTGTTGGCCTCAGATCGTGTCGGCCGGGCAAACTCTAATGCGGAGTTTACATTACGAAATTAGTGTCATGCATGTTGAGCTCAGTTTCACGAAAGTAGTTTCAATATATGCGAAAGTAATTTCGTAAAAAAATTAGTGTCGCGAAATCCACAGTATCGCAGTAACCATGGCGCCGTCAGCATCAAAGCTATATTTTGCTATATTCAATGTAGCTAAAAAAATGCTTATATACCTATGAACTTAAAAAAAGGCTATCAATAAAAAAAAAGTTGGTAGATTCGAGGATGGTCAACAAGAAGGCATTTAGGTGCAATGAAGTTAGTCTCTGAATTAGCAGATGAAGATCCTGAGAGTAATAAAAACTATTTTCGAATGAGTGAAGATAATTTTGATTTTTTACGGTAGGTGTTTCGGGTCCCATAGACACCCTTCTCGCTGATATTCATTAATAAGATCTATTTTATTTTTCTGTACTCCATCGTTGGTTTGCCATTTTCAACGCTTGAAGCGCGTCCGAACTAACAATACACACGTCCGCACAACGCAGGCCCTTTCGCGACATTAGTTTCACGTCGCGTTTACACTATGAAATTAGTTGCATGACACTAATATCACCAAAAAATCGCGCAGGGCACGAAACTAATATGCATGCATGAAATTAATGCATGCATTACGAAAGTATTAAATTACACGTGAAACTGTTGGTAAAACTAATGTCACGAAATTAGTTTCATGCCACTAATTTCGTAATGTAAATTCGCCTTAAGGCTTAGCTATGAGGGCAGGATGTTCTAAAAACTGCCCGAGGCCCGCAGTCTCCAATTACAAAGCGTGTATCACAGTTTTTATCTATACTTTATAGAATATTTTCTATAGTCAACAACGTATTTTTTTTTCCTAATGGATAACGGATCGTGAAATTCTAAAAGATAAGGGATTTAAAAACATCTTAATATTACAATAATAATATTCCAATGTAATGTGATATATCAATAGTTCTGCAACTGTGACCCTTTAAGCTTGACACCCAGGAAAGAGATGAGCTATGATTGTACACCACATAACCAATTTTGCTTTTGAATTGACCCTCCGGTCGGTGATGGATCCACGATCTAATGTTATAGCGGGTCGTAAATGACCCACCCAATACATAAGTTCAATTCATATTAAAAATAATTAGGAAATAAAACATGTTTCGTTGTTATTCAAAATGCATTTAATTGTTGATATTAAAACACAATGCCTCATGAAAAGCTTTCATGAACGAAAGTAAACTTGGTCTTCGTAGTGCTAGACGTGTATCCACATTTGTGTCTTAATGCTTTCACTAATTTCTTCGGTCCGCAGCAATATAAGTTCAAATGGCGTCTGAAAGTGGAAGTAAAATTTTAATACTGATCAGCACAGTTCATACATCTAAGTAATTAACATGATCAAAAATAACCCTATGACACTGTTTTATTTCCATCTCAAGTAGTGTTTTGGAATTATGTAAAACTTAACTTGATTAACATGTAAAACTTTCACAAGTCGCACGCAAATCATGTGTGCATAATGCGATTTTTTTATGTTCTCGATAGCTTAAAAACTACAAGGGCGGGATGATAAGTAACTAGCCTAACAATAAAACGCTTAACTTTTCGTGATAAAATTAATTTTATTTTTCGACATAGTCTCCGTGAACCTCTACAGACTTATTCCATCTTCGTTCTAAAGCAGTAATGCCTTCCATAAAATGATTTCTTTCGAAGTCTGCAAAATACTCCTGTACAGCGGCTATGACTTCATCATTTGTGGTAAATTTCTGTCCGCCCAAAAAAGTATTGAGCTTAGGGAATAAGTGGAAGTCTGATGGCGCTATATCAGGCGAATAAGGTGGGTGATGAAAATTATCTAGAAGATTAGCGTAGTATTCTCCATTAATCGTTTGACCTTTAGGAAGGTAATCTATCATCAAGATCCCATCTGCATCCCAAAAGACGGAAGCCATCACTTTTCCAGCCGACTTTACAGCCATGGCTTTTTTGGAGCCGGGCATCGCGATTGCGTCCACTGTTTTGATTGAATTTTTGATTCTGGCATGTAATAACGAACCCATGTTTCATCTGTTGTTACAAATCGACGTAAAAAATCGGCATTATTACTCTGAAACGGTCCAGACATTATTTTGACTTTTGCACCCGAATCTTCTTTTGATCGTGCATGAGCAATCGTGGCACCCAACGGGCCGATCGATGACTTTTTCATATTTAATTCCTCACTTAGGATATGATGTACCTGGTCTTTAGAGATACCTGTAGTATCAGCTGTATCAGATAACTTCAATCGTCGATCTGTTAAAACCATATCATGTACTTTCACGACCATTTCCGGAGTCGTGACGCTTTTTGGACGTCCGGGGCGGGCTTCATCTTGGACACATGTACGACCACGTTTAAGCTCAGCCACCCAGTTTTTTACTATGGCATAAGAAGGAGCACATTCACCCTAAGCATTATTTAACTCGTCATAGATATCTTTCCCCTTCATGCCCTTCATATGAAGAAACTTTATCACCGCTCTTTGTTCAATTTTATCCATTTTGAAAACACTTGACGAAATATATTTTCAAATGACAAAAAATCTATAAAATTTTCACGCCATCAAATTCAAATTTAGAACACAGGTAGCCAGAGATACGAATTTAAAAAAGACATATATATTTTTTAAAGTTTAACTTTTTAAATAGTAGAGGGTAGTTACTTATCATCCCGCCCTCGTAGCTCAAATTTGTATGGAGTTGGAACAACATCCCTAGCGGCAAACGTAGGCAAACGTTCCAACCGCATACAAATTAGAGTTAACTTTACGCTATCGAGAAGTTAAAAAACTCGTACTCACAGAACAAGTGCACCTAGAATCCGAGTATTTATTGGCTTTAATAATGACAAAGGAAAAAAAAACGGGAATCAAACACGGGCCCCGTGGAACAAATTCATTTGATGCATTACGTAACTTGAAACGAAATGAAATGTTCATGTAAAAGAATATAAAACTCACTCTGGATAGAAATGAACCCAAAAACCGAATACGCGGTCCCAGTATGGCCTGCCTCTCAGTACTCTGCACCCAAGCACGGGATACTCTTTGATCACATCACAACTATTTCTGGATTCTGCTTTAGTATACGGACTTCTCTTATTCGGAGTCAGTAGGGTTGTTTTTTCGTCATCGGTAACATTATCTCGCACTACATGAGTAAGACTTCCTTTCTCGTCGATAGAAACGGTGTGAGCTTTCGTCTGTACATTGTCTTTGGTTACGTAAAGCTCCAGATGTAGTCGATCTGGTCGATTCGCGGTTCGAAGCTGTAATATAGTTTTGTTTGCTAAATCTGCGAGCCACGCGAGTTCGTTTTCGCTTCTCACTATCCATATTAAATGGACTCTGCCGGGAAATCGACTCCGTGGGTTTCTGGAAATAGACAAAAATATCCAACTAATCTTTAATCTACATTATAGGTACACAAAACAATTTCGAAACGGGATTATGTAATAATAGATGAACTCAATTTGTAAATTGGCGTAATTTTATAATACATGCATATTTGGTAACACCACCCTACAGCAGTCATGCGTTCTAGATTTCAAGTTATGATGATACAGAAGAGATGCCAAGTATCAAAGTGTCGGGAAACTAGACATTTATTTCTATAAAATGTCGACTTTAACTTTATCTCTCAAGCGACCGTTTTCCGTGGTGAATCGAATCTCTAACACCAAATGAAGTGAAAACACACCAAAGAAAAGTTACGTATAAGATTGAAAATTTCTTTTGGGACTATAGTTGTTTGAATGATGAGGACTGTGTGCTTAGTGCGAGTTTTTTAACGTTCTCGATAGCGTAAAAGTTAGCTCATATTTGTATGGAATGGGATGGTTTGCGTACGTTTGCCGCTAGGGGCGCTGTTCCAACTGCATACGAAATTGGGTTAACTTTTACGCTGTCGAGAACGTTAGAAAACTCGCACTAAGCACACTGTTGTTTCAAAATGGCGACAAAATGGTCGAATACATACTGTAGCATATGATGTAAAACCGGTACAAAAGGCGTGATTCCAACTCCGGCAGCCACACATATGGCGACTTCACACCAACTGACGCCTTCCATGGGACTTGAAAATGGACCGTCGACCAATATACTGGAACACAGTTATATTGACTAGTGCTATCGTCGAAATCAAAAGAGAATCACTCTCAACAATTAGTTTCACTTTAACTAATAACGGATATTAATATATAATGATAATATTAAAGCTTATTAACAGCTAAAAATCTATTCAACGGTGAAGAAACTGATAAAGTTAGACTGTTTTGTCTATACCTAATTAAATAAGTATATAATAGATTTTCTTTATACATTGTCCCAGACTTCACAACCTAATACATTACTAAAATTTTCCTCTTGTCTTGTTTTTAGACCAGCGAAAAAATTGTTAATCTCGAATTACTAATCGATGTGTCCTCATCTTGAACACTATTTTGGGAAACGCGAAAGGAAATATTTTAGAGTTAAGAAGCAAGAATAGGAAAGTTTTCTAATTGATTAAGATTGGAAACATTCTTCAACAAACAAAAACTCACTTCAAAGTATTCGGTCTTGTATAAAGCAACAGTTTCTCTAAGGCGTCAGTCCAATCGCCTTTAACTCTTATCCAGACTATAAAGTATCTTTGGTTTTCTGTAGGAACCTGGGAAATTATAGAGATATTTTAAATCACAACAAGAAGATGGTAGTTTACGAAAAATAATCGACACCTCATAGGCCTTAATTTCGACCAGATAAACTAATCGGCAATCTTATGAGTCCGCGCGGGTAGGTACCACCGTCTTGCCTATTTCTGCCGTAGAACAGTAATGCGTTTCGGTTTGAAGGGTAGGGCAGCCGTTGCAGCTATACTGAGATCTTAGAACTTATATCTCAAGGTGGGTGGCGCATTTACGTTTTAAAAGTCCATGGGCTCCAGTAACTACTTAACTCCAGGCGGGCTTTGAACTCGTCCACCCATCTAAGCAATAAAAAGAAAAAGAAAAAAAAAATAGTTCATCACTAGACACAGTATAAAATTAACACAAAATTAACAGTATAAATTAATTCAAAGAGGGTACAAAAGAAACAAAATGGGTCTTTTTATTTATTGCCTAGACGGGTAAACGAGCTCACGGGTGAATCGGTTATCGGAGCTGATAGACATCAACAATGTTAATACCGCTACCTTACCTTACCTTGAGCCATCAAGTTCTACAGTAATCTCAGTTCTATAGCAGAACGGCCAGCAACAAGCAAGATTGTTATAGCTAACCGTGTGGAAGAACATTGTTGAAAATTAGGAAATTAAAATAAGACATGATTTTTTTTAAGAATTCGGCTCCAACGCCTTTGGCATTGATTTTGCCAATTTTACAAAATTGACAGGTGCTTAGAAAGGAAAAAAAATACTAAATCTAAATACAAATAAATTTGGTCAGTTCTCCATACGCGAATCTGAAGACATGACTTAAAGGTTTTAGTTACCAGGTCATAAAATCCCTGTTTTTTTTTTTATATATAACCACTTTGTGACCTCGCCAAGTTTTGAATAAGTAGGTAAAGCAACGCTTGAGGAACTTCGTTTATTCCTGTCAAGATACGTTGATCTATCAACAAATCACCGAAAATCGCTTCGAACCGAAAAGCGTTTACGCGTTAGCGCGACATTAATAACTACCAACTGAAATTACCTTGACAACAGTGAAAGGATGCCATTCTATGAGCGAAGAATCCAAACACTGCAACAGCACGTATTGACCCGCGCGACATTTGAACTCCAAGTCGGGGCAGCTTAATTTCAAGCTTATCACGCGACCAGCCATGTGAGCCACCTCGGAAATTTAATTTTGATTGTTATTATAATAATTAAAAAATATTAAATTATTTGGATTTGTTATTTATTAATAAAGATTAACATTAATTGGAAATATATGTTTATTATAACTAGTCAGGTCATAAATTCTGTCACATGTTTAATGTAAAATAATTGAAACAAGTTTATTCATTATGTAACCATTCATATACCAAAATGAACTTAAAAAAACATAGATTCTCATGACACTAAAGTTTATTCAAATTGACCTCCGTGATTTTGAATACAGGCCTTCAATCTGCGCGGCCAGTCGTCTATCGCAGCACGAACGAGGTCCATGTCAATATCGGCGGCTGCCTTAATCAAGGATGTCTTGAGTGACTCCGAATTGGTATGACGCTTTGAGCACGCCTTTTCCTCCAAGTGTTGCCATATCTTGTAATCTAACGGATTCAAATCTGGACTGGATGAGGGCCAGTCTTCGTGCCGGATGAAGTCGATTTCACACGCCGCCAGCCAGTCTTGTGTGCTCTTCGCTCTATGAGCTGGCGCCGAATCTTGTTGGAATACCCAGTGCCTATTATTGAACATGGTATGAGAAACAGGTTCCACAAGGTTCGTCAGGACTGTATTTTGATACACAACTGCATTCGTTTTTACACCTTTCTCCCAAAAATGTACCTCTGTTAAGCCCCAATAAGAAACTCCCAACCATACCATGAGCGAGGATGGAAAATGACCTCGTTGGACACGCGGAATACGGTTGCTCGCTTCTTCACTACTGTGCGCGTACACCTTATCATTTTTTTTGTTGTAGCTCTCCTCTACGGTAAAAATTTTTTCATCCGAAAAAAGAATTTCCGGATATGTTTTTCCCGCGTACCGCTTCAACAAAGCGCGGCATCTCTTCAGTCTCAGGTCCATTAGACGAGCATTCAAACGATGTCCTGTTTTTCTTCGATATGCCCGAAGGCCTAAGTCTTCATTTAACACCCTTTTCACCGTGGTTTTGCTTAACCCCATCTGAAGGGCCAACAGTTTCTGCTTACGTTTGGGATTTCTTTGAATTCGCGCCTTCACAGCTTTTATCACTGCTAGAGTCCTAACAGACCGAGGGCGACCACTTCTTGACCTGTCATCTACACTAGAGTCTTCATTGTATCGTTTGATGGTACGATAAGCGAATCTTTTGGTTATATTCAAATTTTTCAGTATGTTAAAAAATTGAATTGGCGCGTAACCGCAACGATGCAACGCAATAACTGCAACACGGTCTTCTTTAAGCGTCCACTCCATATTTAAAAATGAGTAAAATTCTAAAAGTATACATTTTTATTTTCATGAACAATTCGAAATTCGAATTCAATAAACTTTTTTGTGGCCAGCATTGTAAAAGAAAAGTTTTTACTGTGTGACAATACTTATGACCTGACTAGGTATATATTATATATATTTATTATATATATTTTTACAATGGCACGCGTATTTTTTTTTTTTTTTTTTTTTTTTTTTTTATTGCCCTTGTAGGCAGACGAGCATACGGCCCACCTGATGGTGAGTGGTTACCGTCGCCCATGGACTTCAGCAATGCCAGGGGCAGAGCCAAGCCGCTGCCTACCGCTTAATACTCTCCACAAGCCTCGTTTGAAGAAGGACATGTCATAGCGCTCGGGAAACACCGTGGAGGGGAGCTCATTCCATAGCCGGATGGTACGTGGCAAAAAAGACCTCTGGAAACGCACTGTGGATGACAGCAGTGGCTCCAGGTAGTATGGATGAACTCTACTCCGGTGGCGGGCGGTGCGATGGTAAAAACGAGATGCCGGTATCATCTCGAACAATTCCTCAGAGCACTCCCCATGGAACATACGGTACAAAATACAGAGGGAACCGAAGTCCCTCCGCAGACCCAGAGGTTCCAAACGATCCGTGAGACCGGGATTATCGACAATCCGAACGGCCCTCCTCTGTATGGAGTCAAATGGAAGAAGCTGGTATTTGGGAGCCCCGGCCCAGAGATGGGAGCAGTACTCCACGCGAGGCCGGACTTGTGCTTTATAAAGCAAAAGCCTTTGTCCAGGCGTGAAGTACCGCTTCGCTCTGTTGAGGACTCCCAGCATTTTGGACGCCAACTTGGCTTTGCCTTCCAAATGACTCCGAAACTGGACATCGCTCGAAATGTCGACCCCAAGTATCCCAATACTCTCGGAAGGTTGCAGGGATACTCCTTGGAATTGCGGTGCCATGACAAAGGGGTCCTTCTTCGCAGTGAACGCGCAAACTTGTGTCTTTAACGGGTTGAATTGAACCAAGTTCAATTCACCCCATTTGGAGACTCGCCCCAGAGAGTTCTCCACTTCAGACACAAGTTTTGATCGTCTCTCTTGCACCACGCTCCGAGAGAGACTCTGATGGCCGATATATCGCGCATCCCCCGTGCTGTCATCCGCATAGCAATGCATGCCATCAATAGACAGCATGTCATTGATATACAGGATGAAAAGCGTGGGGGAGAGCACCGAACCTTGTGGAACGCCAGCGTTAATGGTCATGGTATCAGAACAGTCACCGTCTACAACGACCGTGATGCTCCGCCCATCCAAAAAGCTAGCGATCCACTTGCAGAGACCCTCGGGGATTCCGTAAGATGGTAGCTTCGACAGAAGTGCCCTATGCCAGACCCTGTCGAAGGCCTTCGCAATATCAAGGCTCACAGCAAGAGCCTCGCCCTTGCTCTCCAAGGCTTCAGCCCACCTGTGAGTAAGGTATACAAGAAGATCGCCAGCTGAGCGACCGTGACGGAAACCGTACTGTCGGTCACTGATCAGCTGGCGATCCTCCAGATACTTCAGGAGTTGTATATTAATTATTCGCTCCATCACCTTGGAAAGCAAGGAAGTTATCGCGATAGGCCTGTAGCTCGATGGGTCCGACCGGTCACCCTTCTTGGGGATAGGGTGGACGTGGGCAGTCTTCCATGAAGACGGAACCCTGTTAGCGCAATAAGAGAGGCGATACAAACGCGTTAGCGCAGGCGTCAGCTCAGGGGCGCACGTTTTCAGAACCACTGCAGGGATGCCGTCTGGCCCGCTCGACTTATGGACGTCCAGGAGTCGGAGTTCCCGCCTGACTGCACACTGTGTAAAGCAGATCTCCGGCAGGGAACTATCACACCGGAGGATGTTCGGTGGTGTGGCACCCCCGTCGTCCACAGTCGAGTTCGAGGCGAAGAGTTTGACCAGAAGGTCAGCCTTCTCTTTCGCACTATGGGCCAGACTGTCATCGGACTTGCGTAGTGGTGGGAGACTAGACCTGCAAAAGTTACCTTCTGCAGCTTTGGCGAGCGACCAAAAAGCACGGCTCCCAGAGGGATAGCTCTTCAGTCGCTCGCCAATTCTAGCAACGTGCTCCGATTTCGCCCTGGCAATAACCTTCTTGTAGGACCTGGAAGCGGCGTTATATTTCCGCCTTTCCTCTGAGATGTTAGGATCCCGACGTCTCCTAGCATCATCCCATGCAACGTATGCGGACCGCTTGAGGTGTGCAGCATCCCTGCTGGCATTGTTATACCAGGGTCTGCTGCGACCCCCAACGGGCACTTCAGAGGAGGGAATAAACAATTCCATCCCCTGGAGCACCACGTCTTTAAGACGGTCCGCACAGACGTCAGGATCAGCAGAAGAAAAGCAGAACCGCCCCCATGGGTAGGATGCGTAAAACTCACGCAATCCATCCCAATCTGCTGACAAATACTGCCAAACTCTTCGATACCTGGTCGTCGTTCGACGACTAGGACGAGAGAGTGGTGTGGCAGCACGGATAAGGCAGTGATCAGACGATCCAAGTGGAGCGTCGACCACCACACTGTATCCGGCTGGATCGGTGGTCAGCAGAAGGTCCAACAGAGAAGGCTCGTGCCCCTCAATATCTGGGACACGGGTGGGCTGTGTCACCAGCTGGGAGAGGCCGTAGGCCAAGGCGAAATCGTAGGCAGTCCGACCCGGGAGGTCAGTGGTTCTGGACCCCAACCACTCTTGGTGATGAGCGTTAAAGTCTCCAAGAACCACCACCTCCGCAGATGGGTACTGCTCAAGCACGCGGTTAGTCCCCTCTTGCACATGCTCTATCAGAGCTGAACCTGCATCACTGCTGTGGGACCTGTACAGGCACGCGTAGACTCGGGTACAGCCCCCGTGATCTACGCGCAGCCACAAGAGGGACAGGTCCCGTTGTTCGAGGCTTCGTAGACGGCGACAACAGACATCAGCCCGGACGAATACACACACCCCGGCTTTACGCAGGAAGTTGTGCTCCAATACGTAGCCGGGGTATTCAAGGTACGAAGTATCATCCGGAGCAGATATCTGCGTCTCCGTCAGAAAAAGAAGGGCAGGCTGCGCCGTCTCAAGATGGTGGTGTACGGCGTCGAGGTTGCTATGTAGACCCCTTACATTGCTGAAATCCACATTAAATGTGGAATGGGGAGTCGCCGACAAAACCCTTTTCCTTTTTCGAACTTTCATTTTTTTTTTTTTTTATTTTTTTTTATTTGGAGAGTGGGATTGGGCGGGGTAGGATGTTCGAGGCGAAATCGTGACAATACCTGAATAAAGCGCGGAGCACAGTACGCGCTCGACCACGGGTTGCGTGAGCGACTGACGCAGGGCATGGAAGGGCCCCCAGTCCACCCTGCGTGCGATCGCCGGGATCCACTCCGGTCTCCGACTCCGGCACGACGACCGCACGACAGGATTTTACACCGGTTGGCGGGACAGCTTCCCGGGGCGGAGTTTAGTAGTGACACCCGGGTTCAGGTCCCCAACTGACCGGCGGGCGGCGGCGAACACCGTTTCACTGGGTCTCCCTATACCCCCGTCAAACAATCACGTCCCGCGAGCTCACACGCACGTCTGCTCCGCATGTTCCAGGTATCGCCAAGATTCACCCCCAACAAGGAAGAGGAAAGGGTAGGAATAACACTGGCTCTCCAACCCACACGCCGGAACACAGCTAGGCTATTTGGCGGCGGACTCTAGTTGGAGGGTGGTCGCCAGCCAGTCGGACAAGTCCTACCACCGATTATGTATTCGGCTCCCGTTTTGCACCACCCAGGGGTTACTTGTAGGGAATCGCGGGTTAAACCTACGGAAGCGGGAAGCAATCAACCCCCTAACCGCGTATGCGAACTCACCACCTAACATAGTATAAATACCACCATCTTGAGACATCAAGATAGACTCAAATGCATTGTAATATCGGCTCTATCCTACACTTAAACTCCAAAAAACGTATTATCGTAGAATTGGGATCGTCCCGCATAAAATAAAACTATTCCACTGTTAACTCCAATTTTATACTTATTTTCTAAAATATTTATTTTTATAATTAAAAATCAACTGACACCTTCTACGCCTTGCTCATTCAACCGTCTTCTGCCACCAGTACCATATTGAAAAGGACTATTACCGCGAATGAGCGCCAGAGAACGAATTGTAAGCAAATGGTATATAGAGATAGCCAAGGCTGTCAACTTCTAATTGATGCAGTCAGTTTAAGTCATGATTCTCTGATCATATACTTCATATAGGTATATTATTATAGTATTTAATTGTTGTTTAAGCATACTAGAAGTTTCGCAACTATATTTATTCCAAACTACGTAACGCGATTAATACGTAATATATTGTATTAATTAATTAGGTACGTGTTCCAATTGTGCGGCCGCATAAAGAGGATTATGCTAATTTAATTCGCTCTCGAAAGAGTATATCTGGATTTCGGGGCGCAATACGTACATAACTATATTATAGAAAAGTTGGTATTTAAGTAAATAGGTAAATTAATAAATATAAATATAAATAAATATAAATATTTACTAACAATCACGCCACGTTAACTAGTCCCGTGCTAAGTTCGTAAAGAACTTGTGTTACAAGTACCAAATAACGGAAATAAATATAATATTTTTATTATACACATACATATATTTAATATACACCCATAACCCTGGAAAGACATTTATATTTATCATACAAATATCTTCCCTTGGCGGGATTCGAACCCGCGACCCCCTTGTGTAGTGACCATGTCACTTACCACTACACCAGACCGCCGTTTATTTATAATATTTTATAATATTTTATTAACGCATTGGAAAGCTGTGAAGGTTTCGATTTGCTTCATTAGTGTGTAACTTTCGTACTTATAGGTACTTTTATGTTAGGTATTCCGGGGTCACCATCGAAGCCCCCCATAAACGTGGTACTCCCGGGCAGTGCCACAGGTGCCAGCTCTATGGCCACTCAGCGCGTAATTGCCACGCGCGCCCCCGCTGCGTGAAATGCCTCGGCGATCACGCAACCACAGAATGTTCGCGTGTTAGGGAAACCGCGACGGAACCCCCAAGCTGTGTCCTATGCCTTAAGCAAGGGCACCTGGCAAACTACCGCGGATGTCCTAGGGCTCCGCGTAAACGCCTGAACCACCCAGCCCCCCGAACCGTCGACCCAAAGACTTCGGCGCCTTCAGTGCCGAAACCAGCCTTCGTACCGGCTGCGGTTCCCACCGTCTCGGCGTGGAAAAAACCGCTGCCGTATACGAAGGAGGGAACACAAAACGTACCCCAGCTCCCGCCTGCGACACGTCACGCGCCTCAGCCCCTGCTCGCACCTCGCCCCGCGCCCGCGTACCGCCCCCCGCAACCCTCAGTCGTCAACGACTTCGCGCTCGTGCGCGACTTCGTCACCGCGGTAAACTTTGACCGTCTGCGATCGTTCGCAGATGCTATCCGTAGGTCGGTAACCCCCGAACAGCGGCTCGCGGCCGCTTTCGATCACATGGACGTCTACGAGTCCGTGTCTCGCACGTTATAAAAATTCTTTACCGGTAATCAATGGCGCAAAAAGGTAGAGAAAAACCGTATTCCCTTACGTTAGCATTCTACAATCCTACGGGCGACGGACCGTCGAGGCGATCCGCCCGGTCCTCTCGGACTGGGTGAATCGCGACCGAGGACGTCTCACCTTCCGAGCGACACAGGTGCTCACGGGACACGGCTGTTTCGGTCGCTACCTGCACCTTGTCGCCCGGAGGGAGCCGACGCCGAAGTGCCACCACTGCAGTGGCTGCAACGAGGACACGGCGGAGCACACGCTCGCGTACTGCCCCGCTTTCGCGGAGCAGCGCCGCGTCCTCGTTGCAAAAATAGGACCGGACTTGTCGCTTCCGACCGTCGTGGCTACGATGCTCGGCAGCGACGAGTCCTGGCAGGCGATGCTCGACTTCTGCGAGTCCACCATCTCGCAGAAGGAGGCGGCGGAACGGGAGAGGGAGAGCTCTTCTTCCCTCTCGGCGCCGTGCCGCCGCCGTCGGGCCGGGGGTCGGAGGAGGGCGTTTGTCCAGCTCCAGCCCCTATGAGGAGGCAGTCTCCTCCCGGTGATGGTCACGGGGCGACCTAAGGGGGTTGAGGCTGCGCCGCACGCTACCGTCACTCTAGCGCGCTGGCACCAGGAGGACGGGACGGCGCGTCGGCGGCTGCGGACTGCGATGCGGTCCGCATTTTCGTCGTCGCTGTCGTCGCCGAACATACTGTTGAAGAGCAACCCGGTCGGCGGTGTATCGCGTTCCGACCCGGCAGGCTGGTTCTGGCCCAGCGGGGTATCCCGGAACACCAGCGGCACCGCCCGGGCGGCCTGGTAGGGCCGCCGTACCGCGGAGACCGACGTCGTTGGTCGTCGACTATCGCCTCGACGACCCGTCGGTCGGGCGTCCTCGGGGTGGCGCCGCGTGTCTGGTTGTAGTGTTGACCGCGGGAACCCCCCTACTCTGAACGGGTTCTGACCCCGGACGGAGATCGGACGTCGGGTGTAAGAGTGCAGGGGAGTCGTTTAGTGGGTGGGCCCTAAAATCCTTGGGCCCGCGATTTGCTCTCAACACCTGCAGATCGTTGAGTCTCACATACCCCGCGCGCCCCCTAGGCGCGGGGACCTCGTAGGAGGTACGGCCCCCGGCCCGAAAAAAAAAAAAAAAAAAAAAAAAAAAAAAAAAAAAAAAAAAAAAAAAAAAAAAAAAAAAAAAAATCGAATTCCTCCGCGATAATCTTGTAGATATTTTGTTAGTGCAGGAGACCTGTCTGAAGCCCTCGCGTCGTGACCCGAAAGTCGCGAATTACGTCATGGTTAGGAATGACAGACTCACCGCCTCCAAAGGCGGGACTGCCATTTACTATAGGCGGGCTCTGCACGTTGTTCCTCTCGATACTCCCTCGCTCTTACATATCGAGGCGTCAGTGTGCCGTATCTCGCTGACGGGACACCAGCCGATCGTCATCGGATCCGTTTATCTCCCCCGGACAAGCCCCTCCTGAGCAGTGACATCGAGTCACTGTTTGGCATGGGAGACTCCGTCATCCTGGCAGGCGATTTAAATTGCCACCACACTAGGTGGAACTGCCATCGTACGAACGTTAACGGTAGGCGTCTCGACGCGTTTATAGACGACCTCACTTTTGAAGTAGTCGGTCCCCCAACTCCAACATGTTATCCGTATAACATCGCGCTCCGTCCGAGCACTATAGACCTGGCATTGCTTAGGAACGTAACTCTGCGCTTACGTTCCATCGAAGCACTGTCAGAGCTCGACTCAGACCACCGACCTGTCCTTATGCAGCTCGGTCGCCCTCACAACCCAGCCACTGTTACGAGGACCATGGTGGATTGGAATAAGCTGGGCACGTGCCTAGCCGAAGCCGCTCCGCCAATCCTCCCTTACGGCCCGGATTCGAATCTATCCCCCGAGGACACCGTCGAATCCATAAACATCATTACCGATCACATCTCTTCCGCGATCATTAGATCTTCAAAAGAAGTCGATGTGGAGGACAGCTTCCACCGCATCAGACTGTCCTCCGAACTTAGGAATCTCTTAAGAGTTAGGAACGCGGCAATCCGGGCCTACGATCGTCTTCCCACGCATTCAAACTGGATTCGGATGCGTCGTCTACAACGCGAAGTCCACTCCCGCCTAAGTGACGCGCGTAACGATAATTGGCATAGTTATTTAGAACAACTCGCGCCCTCCCACCAAGCATACTGGCGACTAGCTAGGACTCTCAAATCCGAAACTACCGCTACTATGCCTCCCCTCGTACGCCCTTCAGGCCAACCACCGGCATTCGATGACGATGACAAGGCTGAGCTGCTGGCCGATGCACTGCAAGAGCAGTGCACCACCAGCACTCAACACGCGGACCCCGAACACACCGAGTTAGTCGACAGGGAGGTCGAGCGCAGAGCTTCCCTGCCGCCCTCGGACGCGTTACCCCCCATTACCACTGACGAAGTTAGAGACGCGATCCACAACCTCCAACCTAGGAAGGCACCCGGCTCCGACGGCATCCGCAACCGCGCGCTAAAACTCTTGCCAGTCCAACTGATAGCAATGTTGGCTACAATTTTAAATGCCGCTATGACGCACTGCATCTTTCCCGCGGTGTGGAAAGAAGCGGACGTTATCGGTATACATAAGCCGGGCAAACCGACAAACGAAACTTCTAGTTACCGTCCGATTAGTCTCCTCCCGACGATAGGAAAAATTTACGAACGGCTCCTTAGGAAACGCCTCTGGGATTTTGTTACCGCGAACAAAATTCTCATAGACGAACAGTTCGGATTCCGCTCTAAACACTCGTGCGTACAACAAGTGCACCGCCTCACGGAGCACATCCTGATAGGACTAAATAGGCGTAAACAAATCCCGACCGGCGCCCTCTTCTTCGACATCGCGAAGGCGTTCGACAAAGTCTGGCACAACGGTTTAATTTACAAACTGTACAACATGGGAGTGCCAGACAGACTCGTGCTCATCATACGAGACTTCTTGTCGAACCGTTCGTTTCGATATCGAGTAGGGGGAACTCGTTCTCGTCCCCGTCAACTGACTGCCGGAGTCCCGCAAGGCTCCGCGCTCTCCCCGTTATTATTTAGTTTGTATATCAATGATATACCCCGGTCTCCGGAGACCCATCTAGCGCTCTTCGCCGATGACACGGCTATCTACTACTCGTGTAGGAAGATGTCGCTGCTTCATCGGCGACTCCAGATCGCAGTAGCCACCATGGGACAGTGGTTCCGGAAGTGGCGCATCGACATCAACCCCACGAAAAGCACAGCGGTGCTCTTCAAAAGGGGTCGCCCTCCGAATACCACTTCGAGCATCCCACTCCCTAATAGGCGCGCAAACACCTCCGCCGTTAGCCCCGTCACTCTCTTTGGCCAGCCCATACCGTGGGCCTCGCAGGTCAAATACCTAGGCGTCACCCTCGACAGAGGGATGACATTCCGTCCCCATATTAAAACGATACGCGACCGTGCCGCCTTCATATTAGGACGTCTCTACCCTATGCTTTGCAAGCGAAGCAAACTGTCCCTCCGTAATAAGGTAACTCTCTACAAAACTTGCATACGCCCCGTTATGACGTATGCAAGCGTAGTGTTCGCTCACGCAGCCCGCACCAACTTGAAGCCCCTTCAGGTTATTCAATCCCGATTCTGCAGGATAGCCGTCGGAGCACCATGGTTCCTGAGGAACGTGGATCTCCACGATGACCTGGAGCTTGACTCTGTCAGTAAGTATCTACAGTCGGCATCGCTGCGCCATTTTGAGAAGGCGGCACGACATGAGAACCCTCTCATCGTAGCCGCTGGAAATTACATACCCGACCCAGTAGACCGAATGGTAAACCGTCGACATCGCCCAAAGCACGTCATTACGGATCCTCCTGATCCATTAACGGTGCTCTTAGGCACCACAAGCACCGGTCACCGTCCTCGTCGAACCCGTCGCTTGCGACGAAGGGCTCGACGAGCGAACTAACCCATAGACACAGCCCACTGAGTTTCTCGCCGGATCTTCTCAGTGGGTCGCGTTTCCGATCCGGTGGTAGATTCTGCGAAGCACTGCTCTTGCTAGGGTCAGTGTTAGCAACTCTCCGGTTGAGCCCCGCGAGCTCACCTACAAACGTTAGGGTGAAGCTGAAATAGCCTCTCAAGGCTATCAGCATAGGTAGAAAAAAAAAAAAAAAAAAAAAAAAAAAAAGTTAGGTATGTAGATACGTGAATTTTTTTTGCAAAAGTTATGGCCTTCGTCAAGGGCATGAGGGTCGTTTTCATTCGTACTGAGAGAGCATATCACAATATCAATCAAAAAAGCACGCTTAAATAAAAAATCTAAATATTATATTAAATATTAAATATTATATATTGCGCGGGTAATCACAGAAAACACACGAGTTTTTCGTTCACATTTGTTAAAATTGATTTAAAATATTAACAAAAGTCTTTTTTGAGAAATTGACCATTTATTGTGATAAGTACTAGTGTCTGCCTGCTGGGAAGTGTTATTCTCCTGTTTTAAATATTTACTGATTTCAAGATGAATGTACTGCAAAGTAGTTTGTCAGACTTGTCGGAGCACTTTTACAAGAAGATGGCTGATTTTGAGGCAAAGCTTCATCCACAGTCAGTATCATCTCCCTCAACATCTTCTCCGGACCTGGCTGCTGAGTTTGCAGTGTTTCGAGCATTTATCACTGAGGCTGTGTCGGGTCTACAAAAACAGATTGAGGTTCTGTCTCACAAACTTGATCACATGGAGATGCATGGCCGCAGGAAGATGTTGCTTTTCCACGGGGTGGTTGAACAGAAACAAGAAAATACATTCGAAATTGTGGCCGACATATTGAAAAAACATTTTTCATTAAATACTGTTTCAGTTCACGATATTAAATGGTGTAACAGAATGAGACAGCCTTCTGCCAGGGAAAGGGCACGACCGATCTTGGTGAAGTTCCATGATTTTAGTTTCCGCAATAAGATCTGGTTTAGTAAGTCTCAATTAAAAAGGACTGGGATAACGGTTTCCGAATTTCTTACGAAACAACGGCACGATGTTTTCATGGCAGCACGGGACAAGTTTGGAGTAACGAACTCGTGGACTAAAGAAGGCACAGTTTATGTTCTCGGCTCAGATGGCAAAAGACATCGGGTGTACTGCCGTAGACAACTGATTGAAATTGATAGGCACACCGTGGAGACTGTTCCTGTACAAACTGCCGCAAAACCAAACACGGCGTCTGTTGCACCAAAGCTTAAGCGTGCGGCCGCCCGTAAATGAAGATTCAATTTTATTCTGCATTTTTCATTTTATTTCTGCTACTATTACTTTCATCTTCAGGTCGAATTCATATTCAGGTCGAATTCATATTTGTTTTTCGGGTAGTATAAGGTTTGTACATGAGTATTTCTGCTGAATAAGGCGGATTAAGCGAATAGTTCCAATCTGCTTAGTTGTTGTGTTCATACTCAGTTCATACATATATTTTGTACTCTGCATAATTTAACATATTACTTGTGTAAATGTAACAAATTTAACGCTCAACGACATCACAACAACAAACACTTTTACCACAGATAATACTTTGACAAGCACAGATTATATTCTAATATAGCTAACTTCGCGTGTTGTGTCATAGAGTAAGTATTTCGATATAATTTTTTTTTTTTTTTTTTTTACGTATAATGTTGACTCCAACAATAATCTTGTGTTGACGAAATCTTTCTTCTTAATCTTTTTCCCAAGTTTTTTATTACGGCCTGAACTATGAATAATTTGTCTTTAGTAGTTTTGTTTTGTTTTTATTTGAATTATTATTTTTCTTTTCTTTTCTTTAACTTCACGAATAATGTAAATATTTTTATTTTCAGTTTTATTTTTATTTATTGTTGTAACACTCAACCAGCGGGTGGACTGAATGTTTGTAGTTGAATTGTAACTACATAACCTGTAAGTACATTGGTTTATTAATATTTATTGTTTTGCTTCTTTACGCAACGACGCATATTAATAATTTTGTTTAGAATATTACCTGATCTCATTTTATATTTATTATAATTTAATCTTTAATGTCGGAAACGGAAAGCGATATAGCTGAAATATTTTTCTCAGCAAGTAGTAATGATGCAAGTTTTACCAGTGTTCCTTCTTTGGCTGAGACACTAATGTCGCAGTTTTCTGATGGTTCCCGGAACTTTAATGTTGTTCACATTAATGCCCAGAGCGTACCAGCACATTTTCCTGATATGCTGGCAAGTTTTAGCTGTGAGAACATCCACGCCATTCTTATTTCCGAATCATGGCTTAAGCCTTGTCTCCCTTCATGTTCGTATGCTTTACCTGGCTTCCGTCTTATTCGCAACGATCGCATAAGTGGTGGTGGCGGTGGTGTAGCCATATATCTCCGTACACACATTGAGTATACAATAATTAGTCTGTCTGCACAGCCTCCTCCACCTAATGCCGGTGAGCATCTTTTTCTGGAAGTGGAGCTAAACCACCGTAAAGTTCTCTTGGGTGTCTACTACTCACCCTCGTCACATTTAGATTTTTTCTCATCCTTTGAAGGCATCCTCGAAACTTTAGTTCCTTCTTACAACCATTGCATAATAATGGGTGATTTTAACACATGTCTTCTTAAAAGTAATAGTCGTTCTTCTTCTTTTCTATCTGTTACCGAATCTTGTAATTTATCTATTCTCCCCTTAAATGCTACACACACTTTCCCCAACTGTACCCCGTCACTTCTTGACCTAATTTTGATTAGCTCTCGAGATCACGTCGCTAAACACGGACAGTGCTCAGCCGATGCGTTTTCTTACCACGATTTACTTTTCCTTTCTTATAAGATTCGCCCCCCCAAGGCCAAATCTAGAATCCTCTTGCAACGCAATTTTGGTGGTATAGACCTGGATAACCTTCGTGAAGATGCTAGTGGTATTGACTGGGACCCCTTATTTGCATGTGACGACTGTGACGAAAAGGTTAAGCTCCTTACAACACTTTTAACAGAACTATACGATAAACATGCACCGATCCGTCCGGTAAGGCTTAAGCATTTACCCTCGCCTTGGCTTACGGAGGAACTCAAAATATTATTATCTAAAAAAGCAGCATCCAAGGCAAGGTTCAAGAGAATACCTACAGTTGAGAATCGTAATAATTACATGCGGATTCGAAATCGCTGCAACAGGAAGTGTAGGGATGCTCAACGCCAACATATTCATACTTCTGTAGAAAATGGAGATCCGGTGAAGGTCTGGAAATTTCTTAGAACTTTGGGGATTGGAAAGGCACGTCATGTGATACCCCCTTCTGACGTGAATTTAAATGCATTAAATTTACATTTTTCAACTTCGTCCAATTTTGATGTGACAGTTAAATCGAATACAATGAACTCTCTTTCAAATCTCCCGACCCCGGATTTTTCACCGTTTATTTTCAATCACTTAACGGCTTGTGGTGTTAAGAAGAGCATCTTATCTATTACTTCTAATGCAGTCGGTGCTGACAATTTGAGCCGAAATATGATCCTACCAATCCTTGATGAAATCCTTCCTGTAATTACGCATATCATGAATTACTCTTTGAGTAATGGTACCTTTCCCTTTGCCTGGAAGGACGCGCAAATTACACCTCTGCCTAAAAAGCCTAATCCCAAATCATTTTCCGAGTATCGTCCTATATCCATCTTATCTTTCCTATCCAAGGTTTTAGAACGGCTTATTCATGCACAGCTGAGTGAATTCCTTTATGAAAATAATCTCTTAAATCCCTTCCAATCTGGTTTCCGTCCTGGTCACAGTACTACGACTGCATTGGTAAATATCACGGATGATATTAGGCTCGGCATGGAGAGGGGAATGTTGACGGTGCTTGCATTGCTTGACTTTAGTAATGCTTTCAACACCGTTGATATTGACATTCTCCTTGCTACACTTGGCTCTCTTAACACATCTCCATCCGTAGTTGATTGGTTTCGTAGTTACCTGTCTGGTCGCCGGCAGCGTGTTCGCATCGAAGATAATTTTTCTTCGTGGTGTGACACATTCGTGGGTGTTCCGCAGGGTGGCGTTTTATCTCCATTGCTCTTCGCGATATATATTAATTCTGTCTCCAACCATCTCATTTCCTCCTACCACTTGTATGCAGACGATCTCCAGCTTTATACGCAAGCCCCGGTGGAAGAATTGCCTCTTGCTTGCACCAAAGTAAATAATGACTTACTTAGTATAACAAATTGGAGTAAATCTTATGGGCTGCAAATAAATCCGACAAAAACTCAGGTCATTATTGTCGGTGCACCTAGAAGGCTTGCGACAGTTGATTGGACGCGAATTCCCCCAATTTCAATTGATGGAGTTCAAATACCAGTTAGTGATAAGGTGAGAAACTTGGGTATCTTTGTAGATAGGCATATGTCATGGGATGCACAAATTAAAGAAACTTGTCGAAAGATTTATGCGGCTGCAGGATCCTTAAGACGTCTGCGAAATTTTCTCCCTACTGCCACCAAGACTGCGCTTGCACAATCTCTTCTTCTCCCCATCCTTGATTATGCTGATGTTAGCTATCTCGATCTCACTGAAGCACAATTAAATAAACTAGAGCGTCTTCAAAATTTCTGTTTAAGATTTATATTTGGCTTACGAAAATATGATCACGTCTCAGAATTTCGCGCTAAGCTCAAGTGGCTGCCAATTCGCCTTCGTCGGAATGCTCATATTCTTTCTTTGCTCTATACTGTTCTATTTAATCCTTCTTCTCCTTCTTATCTCAAAAGACGCTTTGAGTTTATCCGTGATACACATACCATATCCCTGAGATCAACGGACAACATGCAATTAATGATGCCAGTGCATTCGACAAGGTTCTACGATCATTCCTTTACTGTTCAAGCTATTCGTTTGTGGAATGCTCTCCCGGTACGTATACGACATGCTGAAACATTAAAGTCGTTCAAACGCCTCATTAAGGAACATTTTTTAAATACTAGTCAACCGATTTAATATGTGATAGGGTAAATTTCTGAAATTGGTATCTACTTAAATTGTATATGTTTCAAAGGTATTTTAAGTATCTTTTATATGTAAATTGCTTATTCTTATTTATATGTAAAGAAGCAAAATTTAAACTTAATTTATTTATTTTTTTATTTCTAATAATTATTATTATATTATAATACTTTGTATTAATTTTATGTATATTTACAGAGATATGTATGTGTATATGTATGTGTACATATATGTATATGTATTTCACTGGAATGGTACACCGCGCGTAGTTCGTTTCCAAATGATTCTTGTCCACCTGATGGTTGTCTGGAAGAGATCGCTTTTAGCGATAAGACCGCCAATTGTACTTTTTGTTTTTAATGTATCGCACTGTTCATTTGTTTTTTTGGTGTACAATAAAGAATACTCTCTCTCTCTCTCTCTCTCTCTAAATAAGAATTACATTCAATTTTTGGTAGATGTAAAGGACAATGAGTTTTACCAACTGGGTACCAAAACTGGAGTACTAAAGCAGTTTTACACATAGAATCAATTGTCGTCATGCTCTGAAGAGTTTGTTAAGATAAATGAAGTTGTTAAAGATAAAGAAGTAAAGGCGAATTTACATTACGAAATTAGTGGCATGAAATTAATTTCGTGACATTAGTTTTACCAACAGTTTCACGTGTAATTTAATACTTTCGTAATGCATGCATTAATTTCATGCATGTAAATAAGTTTCGTGCCCTGCGCGATTTTTTGGTGAAATTAGTGTCATGCAACTAATTTCATAGTGTAGACGCGACGTGAAACTAATGTCGCGAAAGGACCTGCGCTGTGCGGACGTGTTTATTGTTAGTTCGGACGCGCTTCAAGCGTTGAAAATGGCAAACCAACGATGGAGTACAGAAAAAAATATAGATCTTATTAATGAATATCTGCGACAAGGGTGTCTGGGACCCGAAACACCTACAGTAAAAAACAAAATTATCTTCACTCATTCGAAAATAGTTTTTATAACTCTCAGGAGCTTCATCTGTTAATTCAGAGACTTACTTCATTGCTCCTAAATGCCTTCTTGTTGACCATCCTCGAATCTACCAACGCCTTTTTTTTCTTGATAGTCTTTTTTTAAGTTTATAGGTATATAAGCATTTCTTTAGCTACATTGAACATAGCAAATTATAGCTTTGATGCTGAAGGCGCCATGGTTACTGCGATACTGTGGATTTCGCGACACTAATTTTTTAACGAAATTACTTTCGCATATATCGAAACTACTTTCGCGAAACTGAGCTCAACATGCATGACACTAATTTCGTAATGTAAACTCCGCATTAGTCTCCGAGAAGTTGTCGGAAAATTGTCATTGACTGGAGGACAAGGCTTCGAGAAATGTAACTGCCTTAAAAAATGCGAGACATCAAGATTACTTTGTAATTCCAAATGCCAAAACCGGGCTCCGTGTTGTAACAAGTAAATTTTTTTACTAACTTAACGTTAGTTAATTTTGTTTGTTTAACGTTTGATTAATTATAATAAATTGACGTTTCGCTTATCTTCAACTTCAAATAAATGATTGAGAAGTATGCATTATTTTATTTCCAAAACCAACATTTACTAACCGTCACTGGTAAATCCTAGCATGTACTAAATTCTAATGGTAAAAGCCCGAAAAAATTATTTCTTTTTTACCGACATTTACCGACTCGTGTTGGTAAATCCTAAGATTTACTGGTAAACCTAAGATTTACCAATATTCGGGCTTTTACAGTGACATACACATGCATTCGTACATATGTACGCTTTAATTACGCGCTTTTATTATCTTGGTATCTATATATTATATAATATATAAGCAAGGAGATCCTTACGCGGAAGTGGCATTGGATTGGTCACATTTTGAAAAAGCCCGATACCCACCAACCTACCTATCAAAGAGAGCACTGACCTGGAAAGTGTCTGGCAAGAGGAAGAGAGGCCGCCCCAGAACAACTTGGCGTCGCTCGGTGGAGCAGGAGCTAGGGGTCTTGGGCATGACGTGGGAGGAGCTACACCAGACTGCCCAAGACCGATGTAAATGGAAAATTTTGATTCGAGCCCTAAACCCCAGCAGAAGGTAATAGGATGGAACGATGATGATGATAAGCATGTTAAAAGTTAAGTTGATGAATGTTTCATAAAAATATATACCAAATAATATATACCGAAAACCCGATACACTTGGATGTCGTCGTTTCTAACGTTTCGACTACAAGCTACATACATTTAAAGATAAAAAATGTATTTGTAATAACATAATGGTGACTTACCTCTAAAATTTCGATCTTCGCCCTGTTCCTTGTCAATATCCTCCACAGGATGTCGACTAAGTAACACGTCAATGGTACAGCTATCCAGCACCAAGTCTATAATTATGATTAAATAATTAATTGTACCCGAGAGAAAAAAAATGGTTTTGATGGAAATAGGTATATGAATGTGTAATATGTATTCATTGTGAATTAAAGTTATTTAGTAGTTAATATTTCCTTCGGTTTTCGCGTGTTGTGAGAATTGTTTGTTAGTAAATCTAGTTAAGTAAGTTCTTTCTTCTTTATTCTTCTTTCTTCTAAAAGTTTAGTAGGTGAGTCGTAACAATTTAATTTCACGTTTCATATTTTCCTTTTTTAATTGCGTACATGGGTTAGCATTTATCGGAGCTTATAAACAACGCAAAGTAAATTCCTCCATCCACCTGAGACGTGAGTTCAAAGCATGAATTGTTTTATGCAACAGTATAACATGCCGCCATTCATAGCTGTACGCATGACCATTTCGCGGCAGATAAAGGTGGGATACCATCAGTAAATTTCAGTTGGCAATCGCAACACGCCCGTGTACTGTTTAAAAGTAGTATTATTTAAAAAAAACTTAAGTTAACACGTTTTTTCAAAGCATTGAGATACAGTCTGAAAAAAATTTTTTCACCGTCTATATTCTATTTGCAATCCAATGCAACATGAATCGTACAATACATTATTTGCTCTCATAGTTTCGTCACGCTAAATGAATCCTCGTGAATGGATCCGTAATAAGAACGAATAATGAAAACTAAATTCGTTTACCAGTTTATTTACAGGCGTGCCGTGGCATTCGTAAACCCATGTCGTAACATAAGTCTTTAAGACTATTATTTTATTTTATTTTTATCTTCAATAGTTTCCGCTTCTGTACGCGTCACAAATGCGCATATTTCAATTGCTATTGAATTATAACCGAGCTTTCAATTAGCTTTCTGAAGTGCTCGCCACCTGCTGGCCGCCGAAAATAATCAAAGAACCCCACTCTTGAAGGGAACAAAGTCTTGGAGAACATCAGGTAAGTCGCCAATTTCTTATTCTATGATTCAGATTACCGCGCCGCAAATGATATTATACTTACCGCCTGAGTATCGCTTCTTATCCTTTTGAACCATTTTCCATCCTCAAACTTGATGTAGCTTTTGCAGTTTTAAATTATTATGAAAATACCGAATTTTAATTTTCGTTATGACCGTACAATAGAGATCACAAGCCTCGAGCTGGATAGCGGAATTCAAGTTGTGATGTTTGTGGTCTTCCGTGACCGGCACCAAGCAAACCATGAGGAAGTTAACCAGTCCAAGCAAAAAAAAATTTTTATCAGAAGTTTTGCATTTTCATCGTATTTTCTTTTTTATAAAGTAATTTCATTGGAAAAGCAACTTACGATTCGTTGATACGAACTTCTTATTCAATTTTTAATAATAAAGTATTTCTTACCTTCGATTGTATGGGCGCAAATTTCGGAATTGCCTCCGAGGTAACGTTATTTGACCACGGGTCAATATGACTAGAATATAGACTAGCTTCACTATTAACTACTTCTTCTTTGAGAACACCACTGAAACAATTCATTATTCATTCTTAATAGACACGAAATTTAAAATTCCTAAAGGTTTTATATACAGTGTAGAATTGTGAAAGAGAAGAGTGTCTGCACTCCTGTTCTAAAATACGTATTGTTTTTATTGCTTAGATGGGTGAACGATATCATGGTCCATCTGATGCTAAGTGGTTTCCGAAGCCCATAAACATCAACAATGCAAATGCCGCTACCCATCTAGAGACATGAGTCCTAAATCTCCGATCTTACAGTACAACGGCTGTCCCACACTTTAAGCTGAAACGCATTACTGCTTCACGGCATAAATGGCCAGGGCAGTATTATCTACCCGTGCGGGCTCACTATACCCCTTACCACCAGTAATTACGCAAATTATAATGTTTACTGGTTTAAATTTTTATTACGCGATATCATTCCTTCACCGTGGAAGGCAATTTTGAACATTCGTTAAGAACGTATTTCATTAGAAAATCCGAATTACTGATTAACGCAGTCTTATACAAATTGAAGTCGTTCGCTTGTGTATCATCAAGCTATTTAAAGGTGTTTCAAAATGGTGACTAAATTAACAAAATGAATCAAAATATAATGCATATTGCATTATCTTTAACAGTGAACAGCACTCAGTTAAAACAAATTAACAAACCCGAAAAACGAAAAACGCAGCTGTGTTTTATTTCTGAAGAATCTTCATCCAAACATAATCTCTTTCATAAAATAAACATTCTGTTCTTTTTCTATATTCTCTAAAAAACCGTAATTTATCTACATTAAACAACTTAGTTAAAAATTGGCAAAGTTCCAATCAATTTTAAAAACGCATAATGAAATCAAATAAAAAAATGATTACTTAAATTTCTATTTCTAACGATTTCGTTCTAAGGTAAACGTACTAACGAACAGAACACGAACGTCCTTCTTCGAACCAAGTCTAAAATGAGTACGTTGCTGTAGATAGAGGATAACCGCTTTGCTAAGCCACTCGTATCCATCGTACCACGTATTATGATGGGACCCTAACATCTTCTGGTACAGAATGCAATAAAAAAATAAACTAACGGTACCGTAAACAGACAGAGATAGCGCTCTACCGAGCCGAAGTTAGCCGATCGTCTCTTTCCATAGGTCGACGTGTAATATTTATGACCAGGTACTGTACCTATGCTATTGATTTGCTAAATAAATTTCCTTCACATTCAATTATAACAATATTTACGTATATTTTGACTATCCATGATAGTACCTCGAGAGGTTATACTAGCTTTACCGAGCCTGTAGGCACACTCACGGGGCTCAGCCTGGCGAATTGAGCCTTAGCAAATGCAGTGCTTCGCCGAATCTACTACCGATTCCGAATCGCTACCCACTGAGAAGATTCGGCGAAAAACTCAATGAGCTCATAGCAATAAGAATACGAAATGCAATATTCTTTTTGATTATACATGATTCACTCATTACTCTGAGTCACGGCGCATGGTCATTCTGTTAGAATATTCAAGTCTACATCAACATTCAGAGAGTCTTGCTTTTAACTGTTTCCTAATTTATTTATTCAACATTAATAACTATAATTTTTAGAATCATTTAACGAAAATTTATGTCGAATAACAATTTAAGACATCAGTCGTTCTTCTGTTTCTTCTTCTATGAGTTAATATTTTCGATTTTCTATGAGTTAAAATGAAATATGAGTCCAAAACTATCTACTTAATAAACGTTTTATTTTTGAGTGAATTCCGATAAAGTAAGTTTATTACTGGTGGTAGGGCCTCTTGTGAGTCCGCGCGGGTGGGTACCACCGCCCTGCCTATTTCTGCCGTGAAGCAGTAATGCGTTTCGGTTTGAAGGGTGGTGCAGCCGCTGTAACTATACTGAGACCTTAGAACTTATATATCAAGGTGAGTGGCGCATTTAGGTTATGGATGTCTATGGGCTCCGGTAACCACTTAACACCAGGTGGGCTGTGAGCTCGTCCACCCATCTAAGCATTTAAAAAAAAAATACCAATTTTGGTATACGAAACCCCAAAAAAAGGCTTCATAGGGGATAAGGACATTTAAATATTATATTTTATTTATTTTTATATTTATATTATACGATTGTTTTTTAAATATGACAAATACGGTTTATTTAGAATCGATCCAATTTTTTTTATAAGATTTTACAAAAACTATACCTTTTATAGTGTATCAACGTAACGCATAATTTACAACATAATTCTTACATATGATTCGTGCGATAAACTAAAAATTATCTCTGTGGACTCACCTTAATGGGTGCACAATAAGTAACACCATAAACATCAGATACAATTGATGCGTATACCAAAAAACATTGTACATATTTCGTCGAACAACCCTAGTAGAGGTTGCGCTCATACCCAAGACTATGAGCAGCATTGACACGCCGGTTATGCCCGCCACGCTCAACAATAGCCAGAGAGGATTCTAAAATAAATGTTTGTCAATATCAGGAAGTAACTTTTAAAATTGTACTGGTGGTAGGACCTCTTGTGGGTCCGCACGGGTAGGTACCCCGCCTATTTCAGCCGTGAAGCAGTAACGCGTTTCGATTTGAAGGGTGGGGCAGCCGTTGTAACTATACTTGAGACCTTAGAACTTATATATCGAGGTGGGTGGCACATTTACGCTGTAGATGTCAATGGGCTCCAGTAACCACTTAACATCAGGTGGACTGTGAGCTCGTCCACCCAACTAAGCAAAAAAAAAACTTTATTAGCACTCATTTAAAAGGACTAATTCTTCACAACGCCCTACTTGAATGTCTGGTCAGAGGTAATGCGTAAACTCAGCTCTGTCAGATTAAACTTGAAGTGTTCGCTTCCAGTAATACCTATGCAGTAGTGTTTTCAAGTAAGCCATTATTGATAAAATTTAACTTAAATATGATATTCCTAATGTCTGCTGCGGATAAAATGGTCTGCTCACGGCATCAATGTTTCCATCCTGAAAGAGTTCCAAAGCAAACAAAAGCTTTCGTCGTTTGTGCAATTGCGAATCCTTAATATGTTTCGGCATATTATCCATAACGAAAGCTCATTGGAACGATTAATAGTTCAAAGAAGAGTAGATGGATAGACTTTATTAAGTCATTTACGATGTGTTCCCTTAATGAATATACACTGGTGGTAGGACGTCTTATGAGTCCGCACGGGTAGGTATCAACCACCACCCCGCCTATTTCTGCCGTGAAGCAATAACGCGTTTCGGCTTGAAGAGTGGGGCAGCCGTTGTAACTATACTGAGGCCTTAGAACTTATATCTCAAGGTGGGTGGCGCATTTACGTTATAGGTGTCTATGGGCTCCAGTAACCATTTAGCACCAGGTGGGCTGTGAGCACTTCCACCGATCTAAGCAATAAAAAATCACGCACCGCCACAAATAGAGAGAGAGAGAGAGAGAGAGAGAGAGAGAGAGAGAGAGAATAAAGACAATACATAACCACGACCACTCCGCTCGGAGTGTACGACTGAGAAGAAAGTGTTAGCCCGACGATTTAAAAGCACAATGTAAAATTCTAAATTCAATCCAATAAAAAATATTTTACCTATACCATTAAAATATTATCCATATCTAACCAATACTTTGTAAGTTATACTTAATAATTCATATTTAACTGACTTCGACGACACCGATGTCATAATATTCTCATTTTATTTCGTATGAAGTCAGTTTTCTTTTTTTTATTTTTTTTTTTTGTATTTTATAAAAAACCACGTGTAATTTATTTAATTTAAAAAACTAACCTCATCCTTGTAGCTTGCAAAGTTAATCTCGGTCCATTCTTCGTCGTATCCTCTTGAGAAATTCCAAAAGTTTACAAAGTGAGAAGCAGAATGCACAACTGCAAAGTAATAACGTTTAAGGCACATAAACTGATAAAACAGACAGCTTAGAATTTCTAAAACTTATACAAAAACATTATTCAGCTTATGAAGTTGTAAATATGTGGCTTGAATATTACACAGCTATTATTGTAATAACTTATATATTACACTGAAATGTTAGTTTAACAGTAATTATCGACGCGTGTTCATGTTGCTATCGGTAAATTTTACTATATAGTATTATAGTTATTCTTCTCAAATTCCAAATCAGGCAAAAACCATTGCCAACCTGAACGTATATGAATATAAATTTTATATTATTGTATTAGAATTCACAATTGCGTAAAAAAAACAATTTAAATATTGAACTCTTACAAAACCCTCGCGCAAAAATAAAAACTAGGAAACCTAAACGCCGACGCCCATTAGGCGCGTCTCAACAACTTAATGGTACACCTCTTACAGGGCTTTTATGAAGCCTACAGCATTCTCAATTCGCTTTGTGAGAGTTTCCTGAATAATATATGGCCTTGGCTAACACATTCCCACCTATGCCTTTTAATGAACTAGAGAAACCGTCCGCGCTCCGCTGTTATCAAAAATATGAATGAAATTCGATCTTTCCGATTTTTGCCTCCGTACTACCTATTTTCGACACGTAAGTATCCAACTAAATATTCCAAGTCAATTTAATATTTCGACGTAAATTCTCAACGAAACATTGACGTAGTCGACTATGGGCTTTGGTAGCCAAAAAGCAAGGGCGAGTTGTATATAACATCTTTACATATTCTGATTCAGATAATTGTATACGATACATGCTTAGCCGCGAAAATTCTTTTGCTCGCATAGGTTTTACAATCTTAGGCTCGTTTATTATATTTAATAGTAATAATACTAATATTTAATAGTAATAATCGTTTATTATATTTAATAGTAATAAGTATAATCAAATAGTACATGTGGTGGGCGGACCACTATATCGTAAACGCTTACTTCAAAACCAAAAAATCTAAGTTAAACTACATCAAAATAAACGACCCTACAAACTGGAACGTATACAAGAGAAATATATATAAGGAGAGCTGTGCGATTTCATAATACGTTATAATACTATCAAACTTAGATATAGCATTCTGAAACCAAGCCCCTGTATTCCTTTATCCACCCCCAAAGTTGAGTAATATAAGGGACGTCTTATATCCAACCAGGTCACATTCCCTGAATCGATTAGCATCGACTTAATCTCAAAAAAAATCCGATAAAAGTATGATCACTTTCTAACAAATCCTTTTGCATATTCAAAAGTGCTATCATAATATCGTAATTGAAGGGACAGATTAAATTTAATCCATAGATTACCGACTAAAACTCACCTGCAAATATGGACAATGTGATCGCCACAGTCATATGAAAGCTTTTCGCTTTCTCCAGCCAATAGAAGAATAATGTTGGCCATAATTTCGATATTATCCTGTACAGGAATTGATTTAGTTTCTTGCAAAACGGCACCAGTAGCAATGCGCTGCATAAATTCAGTACCGACGCAGTGGCTCGAGATACACATAATCCTAGCTGCAAATCGAATTAACTAACGTGAATTATGTAACCGTGCGCCATTGTGCACCTGTGTTCAATGCGATAATATTAACGTATAGAGAAACAAAGGACCTAAAAAGTTGTTTATATGTATATAAAGAAAATATCTTCATTGTATTTGGTTTGAAACCTCTTCCATAATAAAAATTCACTGGTGGTAGGACGTCTTGTGAGACCGCACGGGTAGGTACCACCACCCCGCCTGTTTCTGCCGTGAAGCAGTAATGCGTTTCGGTTTGAAGGGCGAGGCAGCCATTGTAACTATACTGAGAGCTTAGAACTCATATCTCAAGGTGAGTGGCCCATTTACGTTGTAGATGTCTATGGGCTTCGGTAACCACTTAACACCAGGTGGGCTGTGAGCTAGACACAAGGGCGGATCCAGGGGGGGGGTCATGGGGGTCATGACCCCCCCCTGAGCTGGTTCCAGGACCTAGGTGGACCACATATTGAACATAATGATTTAAGGACACAATACTTAGTCTGGCCATAAATACTGTTACAATTAAAAATAAACAAAATATTACATTTCAATTTGGAATCTGTCATTTTTATATGATTGCTCATTGAGTTTTCTCATTTTGGCGCCAATACATTGTACAATATTTTGCGATATTAAAATGGAGTGTGGTGATAAAGAAAACCGAATCGCTGTGATTGCATTACACAAAGTAGGTATGGAGCCAAATGCAATTTTTAAAACTCTCCATACGCTTGGTATTAGTAAAATGTTTGTGTACCGGGCTATTAATAGGTGCAATGAGACCTCCTCTGTTTGTGACAGAAAAATATCTAGCCGTCCACGTAGTGTTCGTACGAAAAAGGTGGTCAAAGCAGTAAGGGAAAGAATTCGAAGAAATCCTGTCCGAAAGCAAACGATTTTATCTCGGGAGATGAAGATAGCACCTAGAACCATGTCGCGTATTTTAAAAGATGACTTAAGACTTGCAGCCTATAAGAGACCTAGTGGTCATTTCTTAACTAATAATTTAAAAGAGAATGGGGGGTAAAATCGAAACAACTACTGAAACGGTACGCAAAGGGAGGTCATAGAAAAAAATTTGTTTACGGATGAGAACTTTTTTACAATTGAGCAACATTTTAACAAACAAAATGACCGTATTTATGCTCAAAGCTTTAAGGAAGCTTCCCAATTAGTCGACAGAGTGCAACGTGGGCACTATCCGACTTCAGTGATGGTTTGGTGGGGTATTAGCTATGAAGGAGTGACTGAGCCATACTTTTGTGAAAAAGGTATCAAAACATCGGCACAAGTGTATCAAGATACCATTCTTGAGAAGGTAGTGAAGCCCCTTAACAACACCATGTTCAATAATCAAGAATAGTCCTTCTAGCAAGACTCGGCGCCAGGTCATAAAGCTCGGTTTACGCAGTCTTGGTTGGAAACGAACGTTTCGGACTTCATCAGAGCTGAAGACTGACCGTCGTCTAGTCCCGATCTTAATTCGCTGGATTATGATTTATGGTCAGTTTTAGAGAGTACGGCTTGTTCTAAGCGCCATGATAATTTGGAGTCCCTAAAACATCCGGCTATGGAATGAGCTCCCCTCCACGGTGTTTCCCGAGCGCTATGACATGTCCTTCTTCAAACGAGGCTTGTGGAGAGTATTAAACGGTAGGCAGCGGCTTGGCTCTGCCCCTGGCATTGCTGACGTCCATGAGCGACGGTAACCACTCTCCATCAGGTGGGCCGTATGCTCGTCTGCCTATACGGCAATAAAAAAATAAAATAAAACAATCCGTAGGATTGGCAGTGAAAAATTTTCCCATGGAGAGAGTGCGTGCTTCTATTGATAACTGGTCTTAACGTTTAAAGGACTGTATTGCAGCCAATGGAGACCACTTCGATTAAGCTTTTTATACTTTAAATTGTTTTATATTTATGTATTAAACTAACGCACTGTAAAAGTAATAAATGTTATTTGCCATAGAATTTTTTTTGTTTTCCTTTGTAACAGTATTTATGGCAAGACTAGGTATATTGTTGCTCCTTATATTGCTCCTTAATTAATTTAATATAAAATAATAACTTTGTATGATGGCAAATGTTTGGGAACGAACGCATCGAAAATTTGAATTTTACCGCGCCACACTCGCGCGCGCTTGTCGACTACGTAACGTCTTAGGCCTAACCTCAAATTGAATCCTAACCTCAATCGGAATCGGAACGACTAAACTTCAACATATCATAACATAGTTCTAAGTTAAAAAACTAAAATTTCTTTATACCTTTAATGTGCTTATACCTTTAATGTGCTTATAATAAAATACCTACTTTTTACTTGTATCTATTGTTATCAAGATTAACTTATAAGTTCTTGACTTGACCATGACTATGTGACCCCCTCCTGGCACCAAAGCTGGATCCGCCCTTGGCTAGACAAACGAAGATAGACAAACGATCTCTATCAACTTGGTATTAGCGGTATTCCAAAATCCATTGACGTCACAGCATTAATGTTACCACCCAAGAGACTTGGCAAATTACCAGCACAGAATTGTATTTTGGTACCATCGTTTTGCATATTAGCGTATTTACAACCCCAATACAATCATTGGTTCCAATTTGAACAAAAGCAAAATGGCCGTTGTACCAATGGAATTGAAATCGTTTATCAAGTGAAACAATAAACAAATGACAAAGCAAACACTCACCCCTAAAATTCTTCTAACGTAAAAAAATTGCTGCTCGTCCTTATAATAAATAAAGGTGTTACATAAAAGAAATAACACTAATGAGATCCATGATATCTGTAACAAAAAAAAAAGTATATTATAACTAACTCAAATAAAAATCATTACGAACTATCGTTACAGTGGAAATACTGAACGAATCACCGGTGGCATTATGATAGCACAACATGCAATAATAGTTCAATAAATACAGATTCGCACGTTTATGCTTACAATTTCTTTTTTGTTTGTGTTCAGTTGGTCTAGAAAATGATTCAGAGAATCACAATTCGGACCAGTAATAACTTTTTTATAAACATTTTCGTCAAAACGATCCAGATTATTACAGCTCATCCAAAAAGTTTGAAATATTCGTACAACATCCATTGAGTCAGCTTTTTTTTATTGCTCTTGTAGGCAGACGAGCATACGGCCCACCTGATGGTAAGTGGTTACCGTCGCCCATGGACTTCAGCATTGCCATGAGCAGAACCAATCCGCTGCCTACCGTATTTTTTTTATTAATATTAATATAAAACATAAATAGATATTTAATAATTTGACAACATCATGTGAGCCTTGCTCGAGCTGAGCAGGTCTGTTACCACAGCTAATAAAAATTAAAAAAGATAGGCAGGGGCTTGGCTCTGCCCCTGACATTGATAATGTCCATGAGCGACGGTAATTACCACGGAATAGATAAATAAGGTTGGAATGGTAATGTAGGCGGGGCAAGCGTGCCACAGTTATGATTGTACAAACATAACTCGACCGATTCTTTCATTTACCGTGTTTAGTGCGCTTCGGACTACTTGGGCGAACCGATCTCCGCTTTATAGTGCCGTGTTGTGCAATTATAACTTGTAAAACAAAAAATCAGACCTCAAGTATAGAGCGAGGGGGTATATCTTTCGATCGGTAAGTCGAAATTACCATTTAATTACAATATTATTTGTCTAAAACATAAAAATATACCGAGCATTATGAAATTCCAAACATTAACAATATTATTGCAGCAAGTTATAAATAGCATACATTGCGCGATGTGTACTCGCCCAATGAACGCAATGACCAAGTCAGCTTCCAATGTACTACATGCATTGCGTTCTCTACACTTCAATCTTTGAAATTTCGGCCTTTGCCCTGATTGGCCGTGGTGCACGGCGCTAGTTTGTCGATAGTGAGGTGAGCATGTGGTGAAATAAAATCATCGACAGAATTCTCGACTATATTTACATTTGACATGGATAATTTTTGCATTATTTTATATTTAATTAATGATACCTAGTATATTCTTAGTGAGACGTATTTTGAGTAAAATAAATATTTATTATTATTATTGAATTATTATCATTGAATTAAAGTGAAAGTATAACATAAAGGGACATGTAGACCTCTCATTTACGGGTATTTACTATATTGTCTAAGACGTATTAAAATCTAAGTAAAATGCTATTTGACTTATGCAGTAAATTAAAAATTTTAGGTTTCCTGAAGAACCTAACGCCAGGGAACAATGGATTGACGTGACAGGTAGAGGAAACTGGAGACAAAGACGAGTACTATTTGCTCTAAACATTTTACTGAAAATGATTTTACCATAAAAAAATCAGAATACACTTAGTTTTGAAAAATTCATTCGCAATTAATAGCAAGCGCCAACTGCTTAACAAATACGTTTTATTCCAAGGACAGTGACTATTTGTAATTAATAAAAGTAAAATAGTTTTCTTTTTTCAATATTTATTTCATGTTTCATTTTCTCCATTCATTCATCAGATAATTTATCGATAAAGAATATCGATTTTATCAAGCACTAGCGTGTATGAACATTTTTATTGCCTTTTTGCGTGTGTGAGTGTGTATGCTTACGGGTGTTTTGTGCTAGTTTGCGAACGAATATCTGTCCTGAGATTTATGTGTGGGTGTTTTTGTTGTGTGCGAAATACTTGTAATCACAGTGTGTGTATGTGTAGAAATTAAAATAGTGGGGATGAAGCGGCGACACTGGTTCTAATACAAAATTAGAGCAAAGGCCTTTCCAACCTTATTTATCTATTCCGTGGTAATTACTTACCATCAGGTGGGCCGTACGCTCGCCTGTCTATAAAAGCAACGCAAAGGAATAACGTCGTGTAATAAAAATCAAACCCGCAAAATTATAATTTGCGTAATTACTGGTGGTAGGACCATTTGTGAGTCCGTGCGGGTAGGTACCATCACCCCGCCTCTTTCTACCGTGAAGCAGTAATGCATTTCGGTTTGAAGGATGGGACAGCCGTTGTAATTATACTCAAGACCTTAGAACTTATATCTCAAGGTGGGTGGCGAATTTACGTTGTAGATGTCTATGGGCTCCAGTAACCACTTAACACCAGGTGGGCTGTGAGCTCGTCCACCCATCTAAGAATAAAAAAAAAAAAAAAAATTAAAAAAAAACCCGTCGAACACGTTTTTAAATTTAAAAGTTTTCAGAACATAAAATGTTCGTTGCGTCGGAAGCGGAAGCACGTATACACACCCACTTCAGACTCTATTCATCGCAGACGCGTACTGAACGTCGTATGTGTTAACGCCTTTGACAGCCCCGTTGTGCCTCGCCTATTGAACGAGTGAATAGGCCCGATGACAGCACGCTGCGAGTGTGGTCCCGCATTAATTACTGGATATCGAACGAGATGGTACCTATCGTGCTTGCATGAGATGACAGGATTTGTGAGAACGCCTGCTCATATGAATCGACTTAACATTTATCGTTCTTCCTGGTTAACTTACTTAAATGGTGAACTAGCACTGAACCACTGACTTTTGTAACACAGGTTTTCCTAGCATAAAAGTCAGGGAATATTGTTATTGTATACCTCATAAAAAAAAACATGTAGGTATATTATTATACTAGTGTTAAGAATTCTTGTACGTGTTTGTGTTTTAAGAGGCTTGAATAAAATATTATAAAAAAATTATAAAAATATTTTAGCTACTATAAAAGGCCTACGGTCCACAGAATGAGTAGGCATTAGCAATATCAACGACGGCCTCTCCCAAACAGGGAGAAGAGAATCGACTTTGAAGCTTGCTGGTACGTAGTAAGAATCATATTTGAAAATGCACTATGGGTAGACGCAGTGATTTCAGATAATAGAGGTGTAACCATTTTAAGCCATGAAAAAATGTGTAATTATAAATGAAATCGGTAATCGTAAATGACGGGATGCTATCTAACAATTCATCTGACCTCAATTACCTGTTTAGACGCAAAATTAATATAATTATTCCTATATTTAATTTTGTAATCTAACTCTCGGTGATGTTCGTGTGTGTCGAAGATCAAAAAAATTCCAGGTCTTCTTTCACAAAATACATGAATATGATTCTAGCGGCTCTCTCGTAGACCTCTTGCTCGCGATAACTGTAGTGATGGGCTCAACACATCAGTACACTTTTCTTTTCTAAATCTGACCGCTTGATTTTAAATGTAGTGAAAAATGTTATTCTGTGATAAGCCGAGGAGTCTTGGAGTAGCACCTTCGCATATCATTGAACAACATTCATGGCTTCAGTTAAATTTAAGCGATTAGGTTTAAAAAAGTCGTCCGTAACCACGAAAACTTGAACGTTACAGGACGAAAATTATAACCGCTAAATTTAGACGCTAAAAACGCGTCTTATATTGCCTACAACTTACTCGTATTAACTCTTAGATCTACTTTTTTATTTATTTATTTATTTATGTACACACAGAAAAGAAGACATAGTACAGAGTAATAGGAAAATTATGTGCAAAGGCGCTGCTTATTTCTTTCAGAAATCTCTTCCAGCAGACCTGCGAGAGGATTATGAGAATAATAATTAAAAGTGATGAGTGTGTGTAGAACAAATAACACATAACTAAAATAACAAATACAACATGAGAATTATAGTAATGCACATACACATAGCAAATATTGTTAAACTTGAATACAAAATATTATAAGTAATACAGTATATACGAAGAATATAGAACAATGATCATTCGGTTGATGAGAGATAGAATTGTTTGACCTTGTATTTAAAAACAGAAACAGACTTGCAAACTCGGATGTTAGCCGGCAACGAATTCCACAGTCTGACCGCGTGCACAGTGAAGGAGTGAGAATAGAAATTGGTTTTGTGGGAAGGGAATAACAAGACCGAACGTTGGTTGGATCTGCAGGGAGCATCAGGAGAACGAATGAAAGAGAATCGCTCACGTAAATATAAGGGAGAAGTGGGCTTATGCAGGATATATAATAGGAGACATAATATTCGAGTATTCCTACGAAGGCGTATAGGGAGCCATTTGAGTTCTTTGCGAAAATGAGAAACATGATCGAATTTTCTGAGATTGTATATAAAACGGATACATAGATTTTGCATCCTCTCAAGCTTATTTGAGAGCTCCTCAGTGGCATCCAAGTAGCAGGCATCGGCGTAATCAATTATGAGTAGAATGAGAGCTTGGACGAGAGATATTTTTGTATGCTGAGGTAAGAAGCCCTGCAGACATCTCAACGAGTGCAAGGCGAAGTGCACCTTCCTACTAATCTCAGCAACGTGAGAACTCCACGAAAGATGTCGATCTATAATAACACCCAGGTTTTTAACTGAATCGGTTAGAGTTATTTGAGTCCCATCCAAATAAATTGGGGGGAGTATAGGATCGCTGAGTCTACTGCGCAATTGTTTACCCCCTATAATGATAGCCTGTGATTTTCTCGGATTAATGTGCAGACCGTAGGCTTATGCCCATTCACTGATAGACTTCAGATCACTGTTCATCGCAGCAATAGCCGATTCAACGTCAGGCTCCGAGAAGTGGCGATATAGCTGGAGATCGTCTGCGTAGAGGTAGAATTTAGAAGATATAAGCCTAGTGATAGATTTTATAAACACAGAAAACAGAAGAGGAGAAAGAACACCACCTTGGGGAACGCCCGCACTGACGTTCTGCCAATCCGAGAAAGTCTCGTCAAGACGGACACATTGCGAGCGCCCCCGAAGGTAACTATCAAATCAGTTAATAGCAGACGAGGAGATATTGTTTGATTTGAGTATTTCGAGCAGAACATCGAAGTCAACAGAGTTAAAAGCGCTGCTGAAATCTAACAACACGGATAAAGTTAGTTGTTCTACTTGAACTTATACGTAAATGAAAAGATTTGCTCGATTATTAATATCCGCTACTTATGCCACATCAGGATTATGTACATACACAGGGCCGAATTTAGAAGAGGGCGAAAACCTTGGGGCCTTCGCAAACGGAGGTTCCCCACAATAGACTTTGGAAAAAACTTTCAAATTCCGACAAGTAAACAATAGTAAACATCTTTATTCTTCTTCTACTTTCTTCTTTCTGTCTTTATTTTTATTCTTCATCATATTCTTTTTTCGCTGTTTTACTTAACGTTAACGTAAACACTAAAATTTAATTTCAGATAATTCTTGTCTCCGATTATATTTATCTATGTTTGTTAAATAATAAGAGAACCTACGTGGTTTCACAATAAATTAATTATTAGAAAACTCGACTGAAAATAATTGTTCATTTTATTTGGAAAATAATTTGGGTCCATGTTATCTCCGCTCCTCTATTGCCCCGAGGCCTCCAGACCTCTAAATCTGGCCCTGTACATAAATACATATATGATATACACATGAAGTTAAACGCAAGTGAAGTGTGATAGTCCTATCTATAAACACGATCATGGTGAACCGAATAGGGTCCCCATGAATACATTTCACGTATGAAGGATTTTCCATTCGAGTGCATACATCTTAGGGGAACGATGGAAAATGATGACCATCAATCACGGTTAACCTGAATCCATAAGCCGCGAAGTATCTGTTAAATTTTAATTTTCATTAGTTTAATATTGTTTTGTTTTTGTTAATCTCCACACGGCTGTTTTTCCATGAGAATTTGTTTAAACATAATGTCACTTATTCTTTTGTGATCTTTTGAATCCTAAACAGTGATGAGCTTTTATGCTCCGTCATAATTGATGCGACCAAGTATTCTTGTCAACTCGGTAGTGAATTATCGTAAATTTCAATTTCTATTCAGCTGCGATAGAATATAATTGTTTGAATGAAACTATAAAAGTCAAATGACATTATCAATGTCAATCTATTACTATGAATCATCGCATAGTGGACAGAGACAAACACTATTTCACGTGCACTGCTTTCGAAGCCATCATGTGAAATTGGAATATTAAATAGATGGTCGTATATTTTTGTTGTCTTTATTATTGTCTGTATAGGCAGACGAGCATACGGCCCACCTGATGGTAAGTGGTTACCGTCCTCATGGACGTCAGCAATGCCAGGGGCACAGCTAAGTCGCTGCCTGCCATAAATAAATTGCAATGCATTGCATATGAAAATTTAATATTTCTACACTTCATTTTTATGGTGAATTTATCTTTAATACGACTAAAGCATGTGCATTCTAGACATGAAACATTGTATGGTAGTGAGTAAAGGAATGGGCAAAACCTGTTTCCAAAGAGCCAATAGCACTTCGCATCGATATCCTTTCTGGTCCTTGGCCGTTGCATTCGCAAATTATGATGCATGATTTCTACCTCTGTCATATTGAATCTGCAGATAGTATTTACTATCAAATTATTTTTATACAATTACGCTTTCAAAGTGTCATAACTTTATCAGCGATTAGAAATGCAGTCTCAGTATTGAGAAGAATCGGCAAGAAAGTTAGGACTTACTGTTTTCCAATGTGATATATGCTACACAAAAAATTTCAACATTTATCAAATTATATAAGTTAAGCATATGTAGAACTAGAACAGATCTACATTATTGAACACTGACCTAAGGTCTATTGAGCACTATTGCTGCGTGAAGCACAGTTTCAAACATACCGTGCAGAGATGCTCTTTTACACCGGAATATCCACGCACCTCTACGCAGATAACTAAGCCGATTTTTACAAAACCTATTTTCTTTGTCGGTGTATGCGTTTGTGTCGGTATGCGTTACAGATAATGCAACTATATTAAGATGAAACCACTATGTCTACTTATGTTTGTCAGGGTCCATAGAACCTACAAAGCTAATGTCACCACATGCCTTAGTAAATAAGATCGAATTTTCAATTGTATTAATTTTTTCAAGCTATCAAGTTTCATACAAAAATAAGGACACACTTTCTACTGCTTGCAGCTTGCTCAACTCCACACATGCCAATGCTGAGGTTCATGTGAATCGAGTCGTACCCGGCAGCTATCATCGCCAGAACTCTCATAGATAATACACATAAATTAGTTATCGATAAGCAACTCGAGCACTCAATAAAAATGTTTACGGGCGTCGGCCGCTAGATGGCCTCGCTTCGATTAGTTTCTCATTGCTCCTATAGATGGCAATAATATGTTACTTATCCTATATTGTGTTTGTAAATTTTCAGAAACCACAAATTGATAAAATTTAATCAATTTGTCTATAACTAATAAAGACCTGTATGATTCGTTTGTTTTCTGTGTTTAGTTGTACAATAATTAAATGCCTTAACTTTAACAACATATAAGTTTAGAGGGCATCCGCTACAAGATGTCGCTTGCTACCATACAAAAAAATATTTATCTTAAAGTACCGCAGTTTCAGGGCCCTGAGAACGCTACTGACGCTGGTTAATATAATAGGTACCAATTAAATGTTCAAAGATTGAGACCACAAGCGAAAAACATATACGCAAAATCGACAAGATCTATAATTGCTATTTTACTCTTTACGTAGATACGGTAGGTAGATACGCTATAAATCGATTTTTTCTTTGCATTGTAGTTCAAAAACCCATAATATAAATAGCCCAGTCGATGAACTAGACCAACGCTCAAATTCTAGCCGCAACGTGTTTACCTAATTTTATCTTTACACTCACTTTGAAGTAATTAATTAATCACTGACCTTAAATTTATCTTTTTATGTTTCGACACAACAAACAGAGCCGGAAAATATAAAGTAGATCAAAAAATATTTAATAAAAAAAAAACTTCCATGTATCGTAATTTTTAACCACCGTTTCATTGTCTAATGTACATATTCTTGTTTTCACTGAAGGTTTTCAAAATTGTAGAAGCTTATTGAACGCTTAAAATTTTTTTCTATTGCTTATGACCCTATGGATCGCCTAATACTAAATTTTACCGGAAACTACGTAGGTACCTCCCTCTGTGAATGCCTTCATCCACTTTCAAGACTTGAGGTCATGCTTACAGTTATAAGAAACGCATGACTGTCACACGACGAAAATAAACAAGACGGTTAAAATACTTTTCCTGTTATCGCGTTTATTATTTGAGACATTTCGAATTTTTTGACTATTCTCGGAATTATTATACAAACACAATTTCATTAATTGATTATAAAAAGGGTAGGCGGTTATAAGTTTCAAACACATCGTATTAAATAAATATTATATTAAATATTGTAACTAAACAGATTATTCTAGCTTATAGTTTCGTTTCGCAATAGAATATTCTAACTAGACAAATATTCTAACTTATATTTTCTTTTCACAAACGAAGTACTGTTTCGTTCTTTCACACAATAACTTCACATTTTCCTTAAGAGCTACTCGCAGAAAATTATAAAATAACAAAATATTCCAAGAGATAAATAATTTCAAATCTTGAAGAATAGAAAATTATAAGTGTATGAAACATATTTAAAATAACAGTCATAAACTGAACAGTTGGCTGGTTAAAAGATGAGTAGCGTTCTGGATCGCTTTAACAGAGATTATTTATTTTATCCATATCGTTTACAACCGTGATTCAAATTGAAGCGAACTAAATTATAAATTAAAAACGTAACATATCACTGATTTTGATCTTAAAATTTGGGTTACCATGCAAATTGAACAATGTATTTGAAAATGTGACAGAGTAAAAAACAGTGAGCTCATCATATTCTTAGAATTTTGCCAAACTAACATCCCGAAGATATTCACTAGTTGGACAGCTTTGCTACGTTAAGTTTGTTATATAAATGTATACTTTATATATATTAAATTATTAGAATTATAATATTAATATATATTTTTATTCATTTATAAATATTAAAAATTTACTCACAAAAAAGAATTTCCTCTTCAAGAATTCGTAGCCGCCGCAAAGATACGTCTTTATTTTCATTTTTTTTAAACTTCTTCGGAAAACTTTTCAATAACGATTTCGCATTGTATATTATCTGCTAAAATACGTGCCAGCGTTACCATTCTTCGTTTTGTCTTTCATTGTAAAAAAATATAAAGGTTTAAGTGACGTAAACAGTAATAGTATGTAATATGTAACCAGCATGCGGTCGGTAGTCGAGTGCTGGCTGACGCCGTCTAGTGCTTACTGACTTTACTGAGCGTCCGCCGATGGAACCGTAGGCAACGTAGCTTTGTACTAATACGCTATAATAATATACTTAAAGCTTACGCCGTCACGCAGCTGCACTCTACTAGATTTATGTTTCTATGAATAATGATGTGTTATAATATAAGGAAAATAGGAGAAACCAATTTAGTGAGATTATTTATAAATTTTATTGTACCTACTGGCATACTGGAATTAGTATCTAAAACGGCCGTCGTGAATTCAGACGGCACGAAGGATAATACAAACGAGAACAGATAAATCCCTGAATCGCGCTATTAACAATTCCTGTATAACCTCTGTGATGGATCTTTTTGTTTTATTTGGAAATCTGTATTAATCTATTGTAGGTCATTCGCAAAGCCATGACATCCAATAAAAGGCAAACCTCGAATAAGTAATATATTTGTGCAACTTAAATAACTAGAACTAAGTACCAATAAATATTTTTAGGGACTCGGTACCATTTTCCAACCAGTTTTTGTCGAAAACAACAGTCTGTTTCAATTAAAACAGCCCTTCTTCAGTACAATAAGAGTATATCTTCCATAAATATGGCGCGAATACAAAAACCGTGAATATGGCTTAGTAATTTCCATTTTACTGGTGGTAGGACCTCTTGTGGGTCCGCACGGGTGGGTACCGCCACCCTGCCTATTTCTGCCGTGAAGCAGTAATGCGTTTCGGTTTGAAGGGTGGGGCAGGCGTTGTAACTATACTTGAGACCTTAGAACTTATATCTCAAGGTGGGTGGCGCATTTACGTTGTAGATGTGTATGGGCTCCATTAGCCACTTGACATCAGGTGGGCTGTAAGGGCGTCCACCCATCTAAGCAAAAAAAAAAGGGATTATAGAGGATACTCATTGAGTTATAAGGTCTTCTTTCTGTTTTTTAAATACTGAAGGACGACGACGGTGGCGAAGGCGGCTGGTATCTAAGGTCGATGCAATACTGCAGCGATGTCATTTAACAACATACTTTAAGCAAAATTACATTAAGATGTATTTTACTTTATTATTAATCCATTTGACGACCCGCTAACAAAATATATTCTATAATACTTATTGGAATCTTTTTATCAATGTACCGATTAGATCTGCGAATAAAAAATCTTTGGCCATGAATATAGGAATGGGATCGCATTTTTTTAATTCACAATAGTGAAAACGTGAATGAAGGAAGCGCAAATAAGGAGCTTTCACATATTTATTCAAAAACAAGAATAAAATAAAGGACAAGCGGCGGCATTGACGTGGTTAATGCCTATGGGCCCAGATGACTATTTAACACCAGATGGGCCATGAGCTCATCCACCTATCGTTGTAATAAAAAAAAGGTCAAGTTGTGTGATTTTTTATAGTTAATTTAGTATTTCTTCATCTTGAAACGTGTAATAATACGGAATTAGTGACCACTTGGGATCTCTGAGATAGATTGAGCGAAGCACCGATCTTGTTAGGGCTAGTGTCAGCAAAGACTTTCAGGCTGACCCCATGAACTCGGCCACCATCTTTGGTAAAGTCAGAGTGGCCCCTCGAGGCTACTGGCAGTTAAGTAGATAACAGAATCATCCAAGAAAAATCACTAAGATGGCATGATTTACTTTTCATACCTACTACACGCTTTCGCTCTTTGTTCCAAAAGATTTGACTGTACGCCAATTTTTTTTCTTTGCCTCACCAAGAGACCGATCGAAAAAACCAAAATGTCAACAATTTTGACTGTCAACATTGTTGTAAACAATAAACAAAGATCACTCGTCGAAATGCACGAATTTTACCAAAAAATGATTTAACACATATAAGTATTCAAAACACAATTTAACATAATTACATATTAAAATATTCAATGGAACCGCCGCCGTCACCATGGAAGAGACCAAACGAAGTTATGCAGCTACACAGACTGAAAAAACGGAAGAAAGCGTTACAGGTATCTAATATAATACTCAAGTTTTTTTAACTTAGCTGAAATATTAAGAACTCGTATTGAATTAAAGTCCCATTTATTACATATATCTAATATTTCAATACAATAACTCAACCCCAAAAACATACAAATAACAATTTTGGTTTATTTACTACAATTACAGAAGCGCATGAGACAGCCGCTAGCGTCGACTAGTGCAGAGCCAAGCGGTAAAAAATGTTTAGACTTAAACTTCTCCAGGATATTAGATGGAGAAAAGAGAAAAAATCCATTCTCAAAGTAAGAACTAACCTTCCATATACACTATAGGTATAATAGTTTTAGGGCATTTTCTTAGGCTCATGTTTCTACATATATATTTAAACATGATTTAATGCAATAAATTATTCATGCTCACATTACAATGATATCATACTATACTCTAAGTAAGTCTGAAATTACAAAGAATCATCATGATTTAACATCAATAACTATTAATTTTAATATCATATTTATAACATTCTGACGAGTTTGTAAAATTAAAAAACCATCACAAATGTTAACATGATGATTAAGTTAATTGAATTACAGAAACAACACTCAAGAATTTAAGAAGCCAAAACTAGAAGACACGCAATTAGATGAGTCAAATGATAAAACTTTATTTGCCTTATTAAATTTACCAGCAAAAGTAACAGAAAAACCTACTCAAGAGCTCAACACGGAGAAGCTGTCTACATTCTCAAATTTATTACAAAAATTCACAGCTGAACATTCAATTGAAACAGTAAGCCTTACATTCTAGGTTAAGTAGATCAAAAATTAATTACATAATTTCATATTACTTTTGTCATTTGGTTATTTGTCTCTGATCTCTGACTCATTTCCAGGTATCATTTTTTAGCAAGAGATTCTACAATCACACCAGTGTGTTCCAAGCACTGTGAAATGTCATTCTTTTAGTGATAATAGTCTAGTTAGATAATAGTGGCAATAGTCCTATCAGTAGGCAGTGACTTAGCAGTACCTCTGCTATTCATCCATGAGATGATCTCCATCAATGATTAGGTCTAATACATATTTTCAAATGTAATTCATTAAATTTAAGCATAATATCTTCTCTGGTTTTTAATCTCAAAAGAACATTTATTTTCATTCTCTAATTCAATTAAAATTCACTTTGATTATCTTCTGAATAATTAAGACCAAGAGCATCATCAACTGTAACTGCACAGTTTACTGCATACATTAGTTCTTTGTGTTGTTATAAGTATATAGTATCAACTATCATCAATCATTATATATAGTCATCAACCCCTAGATTCAATATAAAATACAGACTCAAAAACGTAAAACTATGCATCTTATATTTGATGTAATATGGTAATGTAACTCTGAAGTTTTTCTGCTTTAAATTTAATATTTCTTACAGAATCAAATTGAAAAGAACTCCAAATATTTACCTATAGACTGGGCTCTCACAACAAAACTTCGATTAATGTCTCCCAAGCCTTTTGCTTGGACATCAAAGTTAAAAGCCAGTGAAGAAGCTTCTGGAATCACTGGGTAAACCCTGTTTTATATATAAATGAATAGCATTTATATATCCATTATTGTTACCTAAGTTTTCCTGAAAATGTTCCAGATTTGTCCGCTGTCTGGACACAACCACATCGACGACATTAGACACGTCCTCTCGCGCTCGTTTCCACCAGACCTGCCTGTATTGGCAACACCCACACTTACCCTGGTTAGAAATGTTCCCGCGCTCTTCAGGCAAGGTAACAGCCACCAGTTTTTTGGCCACAAACGAGGAAGTCAAGAAAGCTTTATACGATGAATGGACTGAGAGTTTTCGATCATTGTTTCAGGTATGTGTTATCCACTCGTTTATTAAAATGCTATACAGTAAAAATTTTTAAGCCACATAAAATCCTTCTGCCGTAAAATTTAGTATTAAGTATAATTTTTGTTGAACACAGAAGTTTGGAGTTCACATGTATGAAAATAGAATACTTATTCCAGTTAGTTCGTGCACTGCACTGCCCCTACTTCTACGTGTGCGCGAACACATTCACATGCCTCTTTCGTGCGGCCGGCCTCTGCGGCGTCTCTGAGCCCTGCGCCCTAATAGCTCCCACTACTAGAGGATTCCGACAAACTCTTCGCCAAGAAGGTATTGACAGACTACAGACATATTTTTTTTTATTGCTTAGATGAGTGGACGAGCTCACAGCCCACCTGGTACTAAGTCGTTACTGGAGCCCATAGACATCCACAACGTAAATGCGCCACCCACCTTGAGATATAAGTTCTAAGGTCTCAAGTATAGTCATAACGGCTGCCCCACCCTTCAAACCGAAAAGCATTACTGCTTCACGGCAGAAATAGGCAGGGTAGTGGTACCCACCCGCGCGGACTCACAAGAGGTCCTACCACCAGTTCAAACTATACTAAAGACACCAAATAATGTTGCTTCGTCCTATCTTTTTCTTAAAGTTATCGCAATAACTATACTCTGTTTTGGCTTGGTGTTAGGGTTGGACCTTTGGGAATAGAAGACCTTGAATTCAAAAATTAAGAAATTATTTGATGTGTTAACATAGATAGTATGATAAACATATAAGTGCTTATCGGTGATGACTTGATAGCAGTGGTAACTCCAGGATCTCATTAGCCCAAAACACGTCATTTCGGATCCTACCGATCCACTAACGGTGCTTTTAGGTACCTCCGGTCATCGTTCTGGTCGAGCCCGTCGCTTGCGATGAAGGGCTCGGCGAGTAAATTAACCCACAGACCCACTGAGTTTCTCGCCGGATCTTCTCAGTGGGTCGCGTTTCCGATCTGCTAGTAGATTCTGCGAAGCACGGCACTTGCTAGGGTTCGTTTTAGCAACGTCGTCAGGTTTAAGCCCCGTGAGCTCACCTACTAGTTAAGATTACGCTGAAATAGCCTCTCAAGGCTATCAGATAAGGTAGGAAAAAACAAGATCTCGTTGATATAATCAATAAATAAAAAATTCTCAGATGTCGAATTCACAATGCCGCTTCGACCAGAGAGCAAAAAGAAACTAAATACATCAGATGAAGACAAACCTAAGAATTCATCGTTCGACAGCTGCTACGAGACGATGGACGATATGGGGGTACGGGACCCACTCGAGGAAAAAGAGGAAGATGAAGAGGACGACCAGTTCCTCACGCAGCTCGGTTTTGAGAATGATATTATTAAAAACATTAATATTATGCAGGTAAGGTATGTTCAAGTATTAAATTAATATATTTTTTTTAATTATTAGAATAAGATATTTAAAAAATAGAAACTACTTAGTGTGGTCGAAATAGGAAGACCACGTCGTATATTTGTTTTATATGACATTGTTTCCAACGCCTCATGACCATCACATTCCAGAGTATGACCCGCCCATTAAAACTAGAGTTCATAGATACTCCCTTGAATCACTGCGTTCATCCAGTAGGTTTCCAGAGATATTTTTGGCAATGTCTAGAATGAATTTCCCTCCACGATGCTTCCTAAAACTCCAATATTCTTAACTTTCTAGTAAGACAACTATTAATTTACGCTTGTGCTTCTACAGGCTCGTTTGACGAACTCTGTAGAGAGCAGCGTGGACAGCGCAGCCGAATCATTGGTTTTGGTTCGGGGCGCAGACGCACAAGCTTTGTTCAATTTTCTACTTAACTGCAAATCGCTCGTGAGCCCTACTGGGCCATTTGCGGGCGTACCACCAACGTTACTGTCTCCCACCGCCTTCCATGGAGGAACGTTGCAGTCTTTGAAGGTAAATAAAATTGTATTGTACCATGCATATCAGTGGTATCTTAAGTCTGGAATGTCAATGGTATATATTAAGATTTTATCACAGCAGAGGCATTATCTTAATAATATTTCCTCTAATAATCAACTATTTTAACAGAAACTTATCGGTAACCAAAGGTTCCATCATTTCCAACAATTGATAACTTAGATTTTAGCTTCTTCGCCGTAAAATGGTCGGCAACATTCATATTATGATGTATTCCAGCTACAGCTACTCGACCTAACCGTCTACTCTTATAGAAGGATAGGAGTTTTTTTTCTCCTACCCATTCTAGTAACCTCGAGGGGTTATTCTAGATTCACTGAACTAGTAGGTGAGCTCGCGGGGCTCAAACCTGACGACGTTGCTAACACTAACTCTAGCAAGAGCAGTGCTTCGCAGAATCTACCACCGGATCGGAAACGCGAGCCACTGAGAAGATCCGACGAGAAACTCAGTGGGCTGTGTCTGTGGGAGTTTCCACTATTTTCTCATTACATTTACAATATGTGTAAAGATTACAACGAATCCTTCATTTCAGGTCCGAGAAAACACAATACATTCCGATAGCAAAAAGTACTACTCGATAGAGCTGCGCGGCCCAATACTTCCCACTGCCGTACATTCGTTATTCAAAGTTCTTAAAACGAACTCGTCAGCTCAATTTAGCGCCACTTTTGCTCACCAGCAGTCGACGCTTGCGTTCTCGTGGGCGTCATCACTAATGACTGAAGGTATATACTATGTGCTGTAATTTAAAGAACACAACCTCAACCATACCAATGAATAATAATAATATACAACTCGACCAAGCTAAGTTTGCACCTCGCTGGAATGCGGCGCTCCGTCTGCTTCCCCGCTCACCTACCCGCGATGGCCCTATCGCGTCAGTACGGTTAGCACATTTTTCGCCGACACGCGTCATACGAGTTTTCGTTTCCCTATCCCTTGAATTTTAAATTTTTTAACTGTTCTTGTTAGATTTTTTGTTGAACTGTTGTTACTGAACGGTTAACTTTCATTTTTTTGTAAAATGCCTAATGAATATAAAAAAAGAAGCCAAGCAATTATCGCAGCCAGCTGCTTTACCAGCTTCGTGTTCTTCGCCACATCCAAGTACTAGTGCCCAATTAAGTCCACCCAAAATTACTGACACTAGGTAAAAAACGCAATGTCCTAGAAAAATTATACTTGACAGTTTTGAAAATTTATTTTAAAATCTAACAAACATTTGTTTACATTTTTAAAGTCATAGCGAATCCTTTATTCAGACCATACCTAAGCGGCAGTGTGACGTAATCGATGCGAGGTGCAAACGTAGCTTGGTCGAGTTGTAACTCTTTATTTAACACCACATGTACAGAGCATATAAAACAAATAATAGACGGTGACATAAATTGGCGGCCTTATCGCTAAAGGCGATCTCTTCCAGGCAACCTTGCAGGGAGAGGAATAAGCAAACTGGACGGTGCTATATCATAATAAACTTACATAAAAATATTATACACATGTGAAAAATAAATACAAAATAAGTAGCAACTTGTACAGTTATGAATTCTTCTTGAATGAACTTGTGAATTCTAACTTATTTAACTTAAAAACTAAAATTGATATTTTTCTCTGAGTATCTGATCTAAACTCTGAATTTTCACAGGTGAACCGTCAAAAGAAAACGAAGCGAACCACTTTACTAAAGCCTTTAACAAAGAGAACCTCTCAGACTGCGGACTATCCGAAGACATGTTGCAACACTTCTGCTCGCCCGACCCCGCAGTTGTTAAAACTTTGGACAGCGTCAAATATAACACAGAAGACGATACTTACTCGTACTGAAGAGTTTTTATTGCGATTATTGTTTTGATTTCTTTTTTGTTTGTTTTGTGAATTGAATTCATATTGTGATCATGAATTAAATATTTTTGAAAAGAAACGTGCACAATTCATTTGCCTAAAATTTGGATGATAACCAACTTCGATGTTCAACGGAAGTTGAAGCTATAATCTAGTAAAATAAACATATGTCGTTTCCGTAAATAATCATTAACCATGAAGTTAATGCGAAGGCAGCCGCCTTCTTTAGCAGTTGCCTCCCCGAAGTTCCTCCGTAACCGTACGTTAGAACGCTTGCCGCTAGGGGCGCTCTGTTTCAACTGCATACGAATTTGGGTTAACTTTTACGCTATCGAGAACGTTAAAAAACTCGCACTAAACACACAGGAAGCCATAGACGTCAACAATGTACTGCAAAAAATACTGCCACCCATCTCGAGACACGAGTTCTAAGTTTCAACTTCCTATAGTACAACGGTTGCCCACACTTCAAACCGGAATGCGTTATTTTCTTCACGTCAGGAATAGGCAAGGCAGTGGCTGCTAGTGTTGCTACCCATGCCTTACCAGTAAAGATAAACGCGATAATGAAGGATGATCACTAAGGGCGCCTACTCACTTTGCGGTTAGCCGGAATACAGCCAGCCGAGCGGCAGACCGCAGGACGCGGTTGTGCTTGTGGTTAGCCGAGTGGCGGATAGCCTGAATTTCGCTAACGATATTTTCAAGATAAGCATAATATCTTCCCTTCGTCGTTACCACCAAATAAACATTATACATTATTTTCTTAAAATTCACTTTCTTGTGAAAGCGACAATAAATAAAACACAATTCCTTAACTGTAAGTTTTATTCAGTTTTCAATTTTTGGTAAATTAAAAATAAAGATTTCATAAGTCCACAATTCACTTACACGATAGAAAAGATTCATACAGATCAGGATGAAATAAATAATATTATGAGTTATTTTCGCTATGACGTCATGTAATCTATCTGAACTAATCACAAATATAATTATGACTTCGGAGCCGATGTGGAAACAGGAATCTTCAAAAAAGCTTACATCTAATTCACCTACGCGGCGACATATCCGCTCGCTAAAACAAAATGATACAATAATCACGTTATTGTTTGAGCTCTCGATAATTTATTTCAACGTGCATATCGACCAGCGAGAAAATCTAAACGGGCCGTCAAGCATGTCACTTCTAGCCTAAGAATTAAATTATTATTCTATGTTTTACCTGCGGGTTACGTCAAATCGAATATAGTTGTTTAAATTACGGAGTTTATGATTTCTGAAACAAAACAGACCATTTATGAATGTTATAAATTAACAACAATAATTTATTACATCATCGCATAATTATACACTTTGCAGGTATAAAATCCGATTTATTTGATTGATTGATTTTTTCTAAACAAACATTGCAAACGGTTATTGTTCTAATGAATTATAGCTTTATATGTGACATCTTTTCAGAGAACTTTTCTTTAATATTATCTAAAATTCTAACATACGGAAATGGAAAAGTGATCGAATCGTCTAGAAGTGATTTTTACACTACGTGAATCCGAAATTACAATTACACATCTCATTCGAGTTAATGTATCATGATCATAATGATAGTTAAGTCATTTGCAGTATAATTATTTGATATTATTGTAATATACTCATCAAACTATTTAAACTGTCACGATTAATTTGATTGAGAAATACTGATATCAACTTCAACATTTTATTACCATAAGGGTCCGTTCACAAAGATATGAAGCAGATTTTTATCACGTTGGAAACAGAGTTTTGAGTAATCGTAATAAAGTTTATTTTTGCATGTGCACTTTTTTTGTCATTAGCAATGCTTGAACGCGCTGCGTGTGAAATAATAAGAGGAGCCGACCGGCTCTTTCTCGCTCGCGTAACCCATCCGCTTCGATTGCTTGCGCATCCGCTTAACAATCTCTTCCAGCCGGTCTATATGAAATAGTTGGCGGCTCTGCTCCGGCCTATCCCAAACCGTATACGATCCGGTCTGTGTGAAAAGAAAAAAGCGGGCCGATGCTCTCCGAGCCGTGTGAACGGACCCTAATTGTTTTGCTAAATTTGTTGTGAGATTGAACTTCAATATATAGATACTGACTAAAATAATAAACTGATCACAGTTGAGTCAGTCATGGACTCACATTCGAGTTAGAGGATGATGTAGGCTGTCCGGGCACGGAGTACTGCGGTCGGAAGTTGGAGAAATTAGCCGCCGTCGCGGCCGACGCCGCGAACCCGGGGAGCGTGCCGCCGGGCTGGAAGCCGGTCGGGAACTGCGGCATTTGGGCTGCAATACGATTGGAAATTTTATTTCATTCTATTTTTCGTTGTTTAAAACGAACATAAACAGGCAACTTTAACTGAATATCGCAGACAGACTACCTGTTACGAACATATCTGAGAACAAATTTGATGGAATGTGAAACCTCTCATTACAGAAAGAATATATATAAAAAAACCTTAAAGCTAACTCGATCCAATCTCTATTACTAATACTATCGCGTTGTAAGTTAAAAAGGACTGTGTTACTTATATAATGTCAATTGTACGGTCAACATTTTGAAGCATTTTAATCTCATAATTTGCGATTCATTCATGTATGGAAATGGTAGTGCAAGGTAGAAGGGGAAAAGGTCGACCGAAGAAAACATGGTTGGAGTGTGTGAATGACGATATGAGAGAGAGAGAGGAGTGAGTGTTGAGATGACGCCTGATAGAAGAGAATGGAGTAAAAAAATTCGCTGTGCCGACCCCACCTAGTGGGATAAGGTGGAGATAAGGTACTTATTGGTGGACCTCTTGAGAGTCCGCGCGGGTAGGTACCACCACCCTGCCTATTTCTGTCGTGAAGCAGTAATGCGTTTCGGTTTAAAGGGCGGGGCAGCCGTTGTAACTATACTTGAGACCTTAGAACTTATATCACAAGGTGGGTGGCGCATTTACGTTGTAGATTTCTATGGGCTCCAGTAACTACTTAACACCAGGTGGGCTGTGAGCTCGTCCACCCATCTAAGCAATAAAAATTAAAAGGGTTAGCGATTCATTGGCAAGTTAAATTTGACGGTGTGACGTCACAGAAGTTTCTATAAATGTATCAAAATAAGAGCGTGTGTAAGGTACCAGCGGGCACGGGGTTGCCTGCGGTGGCTGCGAGGCGCGACAGGATGGACCGCTCCGACATCTGCAGGCGCTGCGCGACGGGCGGGATGCGCGCCAGCGTGGCCGGCAGCCGCGACACGTCCGACTTCATGTCCGACAGCAGCTCTTCCAGCTGGTTCAGCACCTGCACAACGATATGAACGCTCGCCATCAATAAATTTGCTAACTTTTGGATTCTCAAGTTAATCAATCTAAATAAAATATTTTTATGGTTTTCCGTTTTCCTAAATTAGATTCAAGCTAATGATGAACTTACCATTAAACTCACTAGCGAATGAAGGATCATTATAAAAAGACCAAAACAGCAAATAGCAAGTTATCTTACTATGTAACCTGCTTTTTTGTAAGTAAAATGAGTATGAAACGTGATAGTTAAATTACCAACAAATAAATAATAGTTTAAAAAAACTAACAAGTAACGCTTTTATAGAAAATCCAACTAAAAAATAGAAAATAAATTTTAATAAATTTGAATTAAAAATAGAGTGGGTGCATAGGGTGCTTTTCAGGATATTATCAAATTGACCCTTCTACTCATATCATTTCATAAAATATTTATAACTACTGATACATACTAACAATACATACGTTTCAAACTAATAAAAGCATATTAAATAGAAAGAAGAGGTCTCTGGAAATATCGAAACTAACCTTGTGCAACACCGCGTTGGCTGGTTTGTTCCCAGCGAGGGACTCCTTGCTGAGATGCTGGTGGGACTCAGCAAGACACTCGACTTCAGCGAACCGCGCGTTCAAGGACATTGCGGGATGGTTCGGATCTTGTGTGAGGTTCAAGTATGCCGCTCTACGGAGCTGCTCCTCGATCACTAACGCTTGTTCTAAAAGCTGTGAAATACATTTTCAGATTGAATTTTGAAATTTCAGATTAATTCAATGATTGGGTTTCTATTTAATAACTAGGACTTTTTCTATTTTTGACTGGATAATGTCTTAAGGACTTTAAGAATAATTGGTAGCTACATGAAATAAATTTACTACATTTTATTGTAATTTATGATTTTTACATTTTTCTCTTTGATACTATGTATCATAACATTACAACAATTTTTAAAACGCTCACCTTAAAACGCCGAGCCAAAAACTTATTCTTAATCTCGAGGAAGTTTCCTTTGCCGACGTCCATCTTGAATGGCTCGTTAATGATCGCGAATCGCAGGTCGTTCTGTATGTCCTGCCAGCGACCGTATCCGTGCGTGACGATTCCGGCCAGCAGCCAGTAGTCGTGTCTTCGGTGCCAGATTTCGTATTCCCTGCCGGGCGCGGCGGCTCGCTCTTCATTCAACCACAGAGTATGGAGTTCGGTAAAGCCTCCGTCGGCGATATTGAACATGAACTTGCGACGTTCTACTTTGAGATCTTCCTCTTCTTTAACCAGAACAACGTCATCGTCGTCGTCCTCCTGAAAATAATAATAACAAAAATTAATGTTAAATTTCAATTAGATTCAATTTCAATAGGGAAATAGGCTGAGGAAGAGGTAGACCTAGGAAGAAATGGATGGATTGCGTGAAAGACGATATGGGTAAGAAGGGAGTGAGCGAAGAAATGGTATTTGATAGAAGAGTATGGAAAGAGAAAACATGTTGTGCCAACCCCAGGTGAAGGGCAGGAGAATGATGTTAAATTTCAAATATATTGAGACTTTATATCTTAGCGTGTGTAGTGTAGTGAAAGTCTGAAGTCGTCGAGGCCTAAAAGATAGACGTCCGATGCATTCGTATGTAACAATGCATCGGAGTTCTGATCGCGCCGGCAGGTACCAACCTTTCTAATGAAAGGGAAGAAATGAAATGGGTTGAGTTGAGGGCGGGTCAGCCGTTGTACTGTTAAAAGTGAGACCTTAGAAGTCATGTCTCAAGGTGGGTAGCGGTAATTACGTTGTAGATGTCTGTGGGCTCCGGTAACCATTTAAAACCAGGTGGGCCGTGAGCTCGTCCACCTCTATAATAAAAATAAAAAACACTTCTTAAGCAATGATTCGATAAGTGGACGACAATTTTGTGTAAAATTTTCAGGACGTATTAGATTTATTAGGCAGAGGAGAGAATATAAGACGAGAGAGCATCCACAAAATAGAACAAAGTGAACCCAATCGATTTCGGGAACCGTCTGTTAACGTCCTGACCTCACCGTAATTAATTACGCAAATTGAAGTATACCTAGTAGAAAAGGATACCTTACCTTCTTCTCCTCTTTTGGTTTCTCAGAGACGTCAGATGCCGCCTTTTCACTTCTTACATCCTCTTTCTTGTCGGTCTCTTCCTTCAATTCGTCTTTAACTTTAGGTGACTCTTTGCCTTCTTTCTTTTCATCAGTTTTATCTTCATCTTTTGGAGGTTCCTCGTCAACGGACATACGTCTTTCGGCCTCTTTCTCGTCTTCTTTTTGTGATTCTTTTTCTTCCGCACTATCCTCCTTGACATCGGCCGTATCCATCGGTTCTGCTTTGAGTTTATCTTTAACTTCCAATTTGTCATCTTTAGTTTCCTCTTTATCGTCCTTGTCAGAGCCAGAGGGCGTGGCGGGCGTGGCTGCCTGTCCGTGAGGCAGCAAGGTGGGTGCGGGCGAGGGTGCTGCGGAGGTGATGGGTGTGGCGGTGGAGGGCGCGGGACTGGGGGCGGCACTCTCACTCGCCCCAGACACTTTCACCGGCTCAACTGGTTTTCTCACCAGTTCCGGCATGCTGTAGTACCCGTTGATGTGTTCGAATTCCTGAACCTTTTTCCTGATCAAACTCATTACCCCGATTCGTGTCAAAACGTGCTGACGGGATAATCCTTCCCTCGGAACGCCGTCCGCGAATGTTTCCGCGTTGTCGGCGCCCGGTTCGCAGAGATGGCGCATGAACAACGACACGTAGGCCTTGAAGTTGCGCTCAGACTTCCCGCGCAGATCTCTCACTAACCACTGCGAGTTGAAAGCGTCCTGCGGTGGCATCCCGTACCGCATGATAGCATTGAGGAATGACTTCCTCTGCCTGGCGTTGAAGCCGAGAACTTCCATGTTGCCGCCGACTCTGGCCAGTAATGGAGGCAGCGGTCGGTCGCGTTCCTCTCGCTTTTCGAGGCGACGCTTACTCCGGCGACTGAGCAGATCTCCATTATCATTCTTTTCATCAAAATCGTCGTCTTCTTTGTCATCCTCGCTACCTTGAGAGAAATCGGAATTATAGTCCGAGCCATTCTCTTGCCAAGTAGAATCCTCTCTGTTTTCTGTCTGCGCAACACTTCCATCGTTGTAGTTAACTTGTTTACGTACACGTTTGCCTTTCCCAAGCGTCCGCGCTTGATCTTCTTGATGTTGTTCGTAGTGATGCCTGAGAAGTTTGATCCAGTACGCAGGATCAGTATTCTCTGCTTCCTGTTTTATAATTTCTGTATCGACTTCCTCTTCACCATCGCCTTCCTTAGTGGAATAACTAGCAACTTTGAAAGAGCTAAGATATTCATTAGCCCAAGATTCTTTCTGTTCTATTCCTTCCTTAGACCGATCGAGTAATTCACCCACAGCTCTATCGTCATAATGAATAGCCTCCTCTTTGCCTTCCTCTTCTTTGAACAGCTCTTCAGTACCGAATCGAAGAATATCATCCAACTCTTGCTTAGTGAAGTTAGCTCCCTTTCCGCCCATGCCCGGTCGCACCACCAAATGCGTTAACATCATTTTTCGTTTAGCGACTTGGGTGACTCTTTCTTCGACGCTGTTACGTGTTACAAAACGATAAATCATAACTTTGTTGGCTTGGCCAATACGATGCGCTCGAGAGAAAGCTTGAATGTCATTGTGAGGATTCCAATCGGAATCATAAATGATAACAGTGTCGGCGGTCGCCAAATTGATGCCCAGACCTCCCGCTCTTGTCGACAAGAGGAACACAAACTGTTGGGCTCCCGGGGCATTAAACCTATCTATGGCTTCTTGACGGATCGTTCCCGTGATACCACCGTCAATTCTTTCATACTTGTATCCCTCACCCTCCAAGAAGTCTTCAAGTATATCCAACATTTTCGTCATCTGTGAGAAAATCAGTACCCTATGACCCTGCTCTTTCAATTGTTTCAACATTTTAGATAGGAGCACGAGTTTTCCAGAAGCTTTGATCAAAGCTTGCGTGTCATAATTTCCGTGCGGACCTAACGGAGCTTCCTCCGCTGCGACTGGGAATAGATAAGGATGATTACAACATTTCTTCAGGTCCATCATGACGTTAAGTAGTGAAACAGTTTGACCTCCACTCTTGGGGTTCAAAGCTTCATAATTCCTAGTTAGAATGTATTTATAATATTTCTTTTGCATGGGCGATAATTCTACACGGACAATGAACTCTGACTTAGTAGGCATGTTTTTCAGTACGTCAGCTTTCAAACGTCGCAACATGTGAGGCCCTAGCATTTCGTGGAGCCTCTTCACCTGTTCTTCTTTCGAAACGTCAGCGAACTCATTCTGGAATGCTGCGAGATCATTGAACTTGTCTTTATTTAAGAAATTGAGAAGATGGAACAACTCTTCCAAGTTATTCTGTAGTGGTGTACCCGTAAGAAGCAATTTATAATTGATGTGATAACCGGCCAAAAGCCTGAAAAATTTCGACTGATTACTCTTCAGTCTGTGGGCTTCGTCTACAACGAGAACTGCCCAATCTATAGATCCTAAGCACGTAGAGTCAATTGAGATCAATTCATAGGAAGTGAGTAAAACATTAAATTTCACTTGCGACTTGATTTTAGAAGGTCTGCCACCTCTGTTAGCACCGTCATCAAATGTTAGTTCATTCTCTCGGATCACAGCCCTCGAATCTTTGTCACCTACATATGTTATACAGTACAAGTCCGGTGCCCATAGCTCGAATTCCCTCTCCCAATTAATGATTGTGGATAGCGGCACGGACACCAAGAAAGGTCCTTTAGAATGGCCTTCCTTGAATAGAGAGTATAGGAATGTAACGGTTTGGATGGTTTTACCGAGACCCATCTCGTCAGCCAGTATGGTGTCGATGCCTTGTCCCCAGGAATACCGAAGCCAGTTGAGACCCTCTAGCTGGTAAGGATGCAGCTGCATGCCGGTTTCGTACACAAACTGTGGTTGGTCTTCGTATTTCTTATTGAGATTACTGGTAGGACGATCAGGCGGCGGATTGTATTTCTTGGGGCGCATTTGTAGGCCGGCGCTGCTGTCGTCTTCGTCCGTGAGGTCTTTGTTCTTACTTTTGCGACCTGGTTTCTTACCTTTGAAGCCTTTAGTCTTACCCTCTGACGTTATGAACGCTCGCATGTCCTGTACAAAATATTCAATCATTTAATATTCACTAATCTCATTATATTAGGATGTTGCAAGTCGTTAAGAGTTTTTACTAACTTGATAATAGTCCATGGCTTGCTTGAGTCCGGCAATGTCTTCATGCTCAGATTCCCACGTGGCCTGATCGTATGAGAGATCTCTCCATTTGACTAAAAAGTATGTAGTGCCGTCTCTTGAAGTGCGATGGTTGATCACACGGTGTACTACAAGCCACTCAGGTTTGACGCCATATCTGATGAAGAAATACAAGATTCCATTACAATGTATTTTTGATATGTGGTCGTATTGGTGGCTACTGTGCATTAAGTATTTTATTTCATATACACTTAAAAACGGGTTACTTTTCTATTTAATGGTTTATTTAGAATGATTGAATGCATTTATAAATAAATAAAAATATTACAAAAAACATTATTCTAAGACGAATCCGCAAAGTTTAACAACAACTTCATACATACCTATAATACTTCTCTTCGAGTAATTTTTCGTTGTTAGATTCCGTATCCTGTTGTTTATCTTTGAGTCGTTTGTACCTACTATCTCGTTCATCGAGGGGCTCTTCAAGTTTAGGCGGTTCTTCGGGATCCGACTTACGCATGTAGTAACGATACATTAGTGGATGGAACACGTCGAGCTGCCAGACAAATGAATATAAGATAATAAGGGTTTCAACATCCATTACACAACATTTTGATGTATTTATACAACTTTAAGCACAAGAGTGCAGTGGCGTGACAACTATTACATAAATATACAAACAACACACAACGCCGTAGATTATACCTTATTATTTTGTTTTGCAGTTTAGTGTAATCTAATTTTAGAATATTGAAAATCTAAATAAGAAGAATATTTGTAACATTAATGTAATCAATGAAAAATTTATAAAAGAAAAAGATTAATGTTCTCTTAACACCGTGATTGAAGCAGGAATAGGGTTAGTCAGGTAATTTCCCAAACCTGTAGTTCAGATATCCAGCTGCAGTGCCAATAAGATCGTTCATGCCACTTCACAAAAAATTCTCTTGAACGCGGAGCCTTGGACTTGCTTGACTGTTCCTTCCAACGCCAAGTTAAAATTTTGGCCACTTTTCCATCCAATGGTGGACACTAAAAAATGTATAGAATATTCACGTGTTTAAATATTGTCTATATATAAAAATATTTATATGTCTATATATAATAAATATATATAAAAATTGTCTATAGCAATACTATTTAGAAGTTTCTTCAAATACAAAGGCAGTATATGTGGCGGGTAGCCATCATACAACGCAAGATAATTGACAGATGCCTGAATCTCGCTTACGACATTTTCAAGATAAAGCGCATATATGAGTCGACTATTATCAAAGGCGGCAATCTGACTTTTGGACAATGATTGGTAAATCAGAAAAACGAATTATTGACTTTGTATTCCATTGGCAGTCACAAAACTCTTCGGAACGACATCTTAGATAAATAACAGGTTAACTATTAACCTTTATTTAATGCAGGTTTTGAACCGTATTCTTTGAAGGAGACGATTATATTCAAATAAATCTGTATTGACATATCAATAAAAAAAATTTGTCCAAATGTACAGATTGCCGCCTTTGATAATAGACGACTCATATATAAGTTCCGAACAACAACATTCGGACCGTCGGTCTACCGAGCAATATCACCCGCTCGGTGGAAGATCTTCCCTTTGTCGTTAAGACTCCCAAATACTCACACTGCATCTGGGACATTTCCACTCGCCATCGGGAATTTCTTCAAGCGGCGGATTCAAGCAGAACCGATGATACGCTGAAGGACAAGAATCGCAGCATAACAACTCGCCGCCGTCCTTACAAATTCTAGAAAAGTTTTTTTTAAGATTACTCTACGGTTATCAGCACTCTTTTTTTTACTTCGGGGATGAAAACAGGTATTTAATAGTTATAAAGGACTGAATTTGTTATTTTATACCAATGCACTGTGAACGCTAATTACTGTCTCAGAGGCATTTCTACCTCGGTAGGTTATATAGCAACCTTGCACTAATAGGTACCATTTGGAAATTTAGCTACGTAGGGTGTTGCTTTTTATTGGGACTTTAACGGGAAGTCGTGATTTTTGACGTCACGCTCCTGGGGAGTTATCGTCACTCAAAAACCTCGCATCTGCGTCTGTACAGTTATTTTAAACAATGTATGGTTAAACGATATATTTCCGGCTGTAACTCGCACAAAGTGTTTGCAAGAAAACAAGGATGGCATAGTCTTATCAAGTCTAAAAGGCACCTACGGCATTTACATTTCAAAAAATGTCTTTCAGTTTTGTTTTCTCTCTTGAACCGGTCATCTTTAAGTGTTGTGTTATGCTTAAAACTAACGGCGATCAACAACTAAATGGGATAAAGCTCTAATGCAGCATATTACAAATATTATATGAAGGTTTATTGCCAGTTATGTTTGAGACATTATGAATGGCTTCAGAACCTGCAAAACTCCTGATGTTCATCGTCGTCGTCATTGTCGGGTGCGGGCTCGGCCTCGCAGTGCGGACACGACCAGCGGCCCTCCGGCGTCTCCTCGAGCTCGGGGTCGAGGCACACGAGGTGGTAGGCCCGTGGACATGTGTCACACAGAATTATCTCGCCGCCTTGCTGACACACCTGTGCGAGATGGAATCCTCGAGTTAAGTCGTTTAAAAACTCAACATTTGCACTTTGTCATATTAGTAGATATATTTTATAAAAAAAAAAGATACGCATGTCAAACAATTCTTTAACATTTTTTTACTATATATTCAAGGAAATGATGGCTTCCTGACCACAGCTCTATTTCAAATTAAATTTAATTTTATCAATATTAATATATAAACACAAACTAAACAGTGAATAATTCCGTTATTATTTCAGAATTATCTTGAAAGATATTTATTTTGCCCTTTACCTCACAATAGTCCTGATGTTCGTGCTCTCCCTCAGCACCATCAGGAAACTTGCTGGTCGTCTTCAACTTCCTTTTCTTTTTAGATTTGTTTCCGATCTTTGTCTTTGCCTTCTTTTTAGGTAGCTGTAATTATTTATATTATTGTAACTGACATAAATAAGAAAAAATTAAGTTCACTTTACTGAGGTTTAATTTAATTTTTAGTGTTGTATATTTTGCAGTACAATTCAAGGAAATGTTTATCCATCTGACTTCTTTTTTAACGTATTATCCGATAGCTAATAATTTCATTCGAGATTTAAAACTTGGTTTAGTGATGCATTCATACCGCCGCTGTAGGATCTTCTTCTTTAGGTGGCGCGGCTTCGTCAGCTGCAGCTGCAACAGGAGGCTTTGTTTCCTCGGCTTCAGCTAACATCTGCTCGAACTCGGCGTCTGAATCTGAATTTACAGCGCTGCCTTCTTGTTCCTCCTCCTGTTATTACAATGAAAAAGCGGTTTTGTGAGAAAATTTTAAGGTACAGAGGTTTTCTTGACCTTCTATTACTATTTTTAATTATCGAAAATCGAACCTTAATAGCTCAGAATAAGTTTATTAAATTAAAAGTGAGATATAAGTTCTAAGGTCTCAAGTATAGTTACAACGACTGCCCCACCCTTCAAACCAAAACGCATTACTGCTTTACGGCAGAAATAGGCAGGGTGGTGGTACCTACCCGCACGTACTCTCAAGAGGTCCTACCACCAGTAAAAAACTATTCTAGGCAGACAAACAAACGATCTTATGCAATTAACTCTAAGCAATACAAAGAGGCAATTAGTTTCCGTCGCTTAGTTAATATTGAATGGCACATACGCTGCTGGTTCGTTTTCTCTTGCTGAACTTGATCTTCAGTGTAGGTACTTTAGGCTTCCTGCCGGGCTTGCCTCGTGGCGTGACGGCGCCGGTCGCATTCTTGGGCTTGCGTCCACGTTTCCGCGGCACAGTAGCGCCTTCGTCACTTGCTTCTTCCTCCTCTTCTTCTTCGGGCTCCTCTATTGTCTCATCAGTCTGTAGTAGAACAAAATTGTCTATGTAAAAGAGATCAAGCATATGCTGTGTTTAGATTAAATATTATTATTGAACAAACTATCTTGCATGATAATAGTCTTTCTAACTAACATTAAAAGTCTGGCCTTTTATCTAATTTTATTCTTGCTGTGAATACTGGTGGTAGGACATGATGAAAACTCCGCTTTTTGGTACCACGGTCCTGACTATCTCTGTGACTTCAATCTAGTAGGTAAATGGAGCTACGACATTGGTAGTTTGTCTTAAATGCCATGATAACCACTTAACACCAGATCATTTCCTAAACTAAGGTGTTTATTAGTTTACAATTAATTTTATATCTACCTTTGCTTCTTTGGGTGTGCGTCCGGGTCTCTTAGAGACATAGTCAGAAGTAGCAGAAGTATTTGTATTCTCTTCAGAGCCCATACTTTGTGGTACACTAGTGCTTAAGTGTGGATTCGTTTCACAGAACATCCGCCATTTTGCAGCTACTAGCATCATTAACTTTGATACTGGCACCTAAAAATTATATTTAAAATAAAAACACACACACAAAAACTTAAGTTTGGCTTTTTGAATTATTATTTAAATGGTACATATTAATATTTTGTCCAAGCAGGAGAAGAGGAGCTAAGAATACTTAAAAGACATAATAATAATATTCATTTTACTCTTAGTGATCAAATTATAAGAGTATTAATTTCAAAAGGTTTTTTTTAACATACCTTTGGATTCTCTTTAACGAGCATTGGACGAACATGTTGTTGAAACAGTTTGTATGTAGTCAAGTTTTCGTAGTCCGCATCCGCATATTGTATGTCAACATCGGTAAGGCCGAACGAGGAGCACACCTCCTCGACTGTTGGCATACCTGAAAAGAATAAGACACAGTTTAAGGTCAGAGAGCCTTACTTTTTAACATTATTTTAATAGATTGACTATAAATTTCACCAATTATAATTAACTAGCGACCCGCCCTCGGTTCGCTTCGGAAACTAATTTATTATTGACTAGCTTACCCGGCAGACTTCGTAGTGCCTCAATCGAGAAATAAAAGGCCTAAACTTTTGTATAAAATAAACTAAAAACAAACAAAAGGAATCCGTCCGACGGGGGACACATCAAAGGAAAAACAAAATTGTTATTTTTATTTAATTCCGAGCATTTTCATATTTATCTATCTACCTTTTAAACCTTTTCTGGACTTCCACAAATAATTCAAGACCAAAATTAGTCAAATCGGTGCAGCCGTTCTCGAGTTTTAGCGAGACTAACGAACAGCAATTCATTTATATATATATAGATTTTCTCCACTATTTAATGGATGTTGTTGATGTACATATAAACCTTCCTCTTCAATCACTATCTATTAAAAAAAAACGCATCAAAATCTGTTGCGTAGTTTTAAAGATTTAAGCATACATAGGGATAGACCAGATAAAGCGACTTTGTTTTATACTATGTAGTGATATCACCACATCTGATTACATTGAAATTTTACACATGTATCACAGAAGCAATAAAAATGGATTAATTTTATTGCCTTAGAAAATTTCTCATCTTAAGACTGCCAAAATTACTGTTGTTTTTCAATAAAAACGTTTATTAGTTGTTCAGCTATATTTAATTATTAATTGCTGTAGATGAGCAGACGAGTTCAAATCTAGTGTTATGTGATTACATAACGCGAATGGCGCATTGTGACAATATGCTTGGACTCCCATCATGTAATAACGGCTACGGCTTGTCCTTGAGATCGCAAAGGGTGATTGCTTCGTGGAAGAATCATACGAGGCAATGTTATAAAACCGAGCGTCTTCTTCTTTCTTTCCTATTACCCTCTGCTGTGGTGTAGGGCTCGAATCAAATCCTTCCATTTTCATCGGAACACTGAGCCTACCATCTCGAGAACACCACAAACTGAACGAGCTCAAAATAATCGATAAGGAAATTCTATATCGATTAACGAAATTCATTATGAACCCTTTGAGCACGAACCGTTGATAGACCGACTATTAATGCGTATAAAGTGCAGAGCGTCGGAATACCGACTATTTGTGCGGTTTGATTATAGGTATTAGGTATCGATCTGTGTAGTCTTAGCGCACGCATGTATAACGTATAACCATTTAAAATTATTTTGCTGTAAATTTGGCATTGATTTTTGTTTATTTTTTTTGGTTCAAAATTATTATAAGGTACTATTTTCAAAAATCCTTTAGCAATTTACGCAAAATATGTGAAAGTAAGCTAAATGAAAAGGACTGCTTTTACGGATCACGTTTATTGTTTTTTTTTCAATGTTTCAACCTTACAGTATTCGTGACCAGCGTGGTCTCTAAGATTAAACCGTAAAAGTAGCTAATGATGTCCTAATTGTATGTACCTGATTATATATACCAAATTATGTCTACGATTCGCTAAAACCTACCAAAATACTAATAAATTTCGTGATTTCTGTAAGTTACTAAACATTGAAATGTTACAAAAAATAAAAATGTACTAAGTAATTCGTTTAAAACCATTCCGTCGGTAACATAGAACAAAAAAAAACATCCACGCGCATGTCCCACCAACCTAGAATAACGACTCTTATCCCCTCTTGGGATAGAGTGGATAGACAAAGGCGCTTGTGGCAAACTATTTAAAAAAAACACTTTTTGTTCCCAAATCTACTGTATTTATGCAGATACATAATAGGTTGTGGAATAATAGATTTCCGTTACGTTTCTTCTCGTATTTAAGAAGAAGAAAAAAAACTTGAATTTCGTTGAATTCTAATCAATGTTTTAACTATGGCATGGCAACAGGGACGTAAAGCCGTTACAAATGAGATCGAATAGATGGCAGTTTTCTTTTTATGAGTTTTGATATGCAAATCGAAAATGTTACATTGGAAAGCAACTAATTCGTCGATAAAAAAATACAGTGTACGTCATTTACGTATGGTTAAACATAAATCTGAGTACCTTCTAAAATCTAATATATATGTAAATATTTAACATAAAATACTATAGAAATATTATCCTTCTTTGTCGTGTGAAAAAGTTTTAAGCGTTGAGTATGCTTAAGACGCTGGTAAGACGTCCCACTTAACAGATTGACGCGATATTTTTTTCAACAGCATTTTGAGGTGAAAGTTTTTCTTTAATGTTCGCGTTCATATTATTAGTTTTCACGTTATTGATCTCCGTTACAAAAATGGTAAACAAAATGAAAATTTTAAGTACAATACAATGAGTGGCTATATAGGATGCAAATTTGACATTTGATCCAGACTGCAAGACTACATGATCAAAGTATGATAATGTTGAAGATCTATAGACTACGTAACTCGATCGACAGAAGAAGTCACAATTTATATTTCTAATTTTGAATATTTAATATCGAATAAAACAGTCAGTTGAAAATGGGATTTAATGATCATTATAATTATAATTCTAACTATAATATTTTTTAATTTTCTTTATAATTCTACAATAATAAAGTTGTATAATGGACTGTTTGTTCTCTAGCATGAACTTATTTTTAATATGTTTCAATTAAATGACTTTGAATTTGAGACATGTGCTGAAACTTTCCCTAAGTTTTTAATAGCACCATTTTAAATCGAGTTCTGAAATCGCGGTAATTTCAATATAAGCCTGTTGTTACACACTGTCCCTATTGAGACATAAAAATTGGTAAAATCCGAGTTTAATTTTACAGTTACGAAATAAAAAATAATAATTCAACTACGATAATTAATTTCCTAGAATGATTCAAACCTAAATTAAATAAATCCTTATTTTTTATCAACCGTGTAAAAATTCTAAAAACAGTTATTTAAAAAAGCACTATTTATAATGATATAACGAACATTATCTGTTCGATCAAATCAACTCGATACAAACAAAAGCTAATAAATGCGCGACTCGCGTAGTTTAGTCACATGCTAACTGTCAGGTCAACGACCGCACAAGTAAGGTCACTATCAAAGGCACTATGAGATTCGGCAAGGTAATTACGCGCTGATCTATCTAAATTTGTTTGATCGTAAAAATTTACTACTTCAGTTAGAATATCCTTAGGATTATCATTCTTATCCTCATCACCTCTGGATATAACATATACTTACTATAAGATACCACAGTAGTCAATCTTGTGCCTTTGGATCAAATGTGTCAACAAATCCTCTCAGATCATTATTCCAATGAATGGGTAAAAGGGCTAGAGAACGACAGAGCTAGGATACTGACTTAACCTCAAATTTTACAATAATTCCGAAAAACCTTAAAAGCGCGCCAATAACCGGAAATTACCGGAATTCTTGCATATATGTTTACAAGTTTCAAACAACAACATTCGAACTGTCGCTCTACAGATACCAATTCGATGGAAGATCTACCCTTTACAATACAAAATCGAGAGAAACCACGTTTCTTGGGTGTATTACATGTTAGGCTCCTGACGCTTCAAAATTACAATAATGTAACAATCGTAATATTTATGAGAACAAAAGGTTATTGATAGGTTACAATTACTGTATGTTATATTTACTGATGTACATGGAAGGCTTTGATTCAAGCCCTACACCCCAGCAGAGGATAATAGGAAAGAATGATGATGATGATGATGATGATGATGATATTCACTGAAATCTACCTCATTTTTATTATTTTGAGTTTAGCTAAAGTCCATTATCTATTTCTATGTGCATGTAAGGGATTTAACACTCATGCAAGTTAGTAGGTACTTGGAATTCCATATTCAAGAGATAAAAAAAATGTTTAATAAAAAACATACACATACCAGAGCCAGAGTCTGATGCTGTAGTTGTGGATGGTGTGTTGTGTTTGCTACTTCGACCTTTACGGGATTTCTTGCTTGAAGAGACAGCGCTCAGTGCATAATCACTGTCACCTTCTGCTTCCATCTCGAGGCCAAAATCATCATCCTGTTCCATCGAAAATTTTAAAAAAATTGTCTTTTTTTACTGCCGTATAGGCAGACGAGCATATAAGGCCCACCTGATGGTGAGTGGTTACCGTCGTTCATGGACGTCAGCAATGGCAGTGGCAGAGCCAAGCCGCTGCCTACCGTTAGACAATAAGACTGATAGACAATAAGATTATCATAAATAATAAATCTTCAAATATTCAAATATTAACATAACTATTTTATATACTTGATACTTGGCGGTCTCATTTGATGGTAATTACTAATTAAGTTAATGTAAAGCATACATGCCTTTTTTTTACTCTACTATTCAAATATTAAAAAAAAATTAAGATAAGCTCTAGAAATCTAGAAATGAGTAGCAACATACAATTTTTCAACAATACAGTTAATAAAAAATTTACTTCTGCGTTTAGAATGTAGGTACATGATTCTATGATAAAATACATTGTGAACTTACATCTTCACTTTCATTCTTTCGCTTCTTCTTTTTCTTTCTTCCCTTTTTTTCTTCTCCTCTGGCTTTCCTTTTCTTTCCCTTTTTCTTTTTTCTACCATCTTCAGGGGAATAATCTTCATCTTCCTATAGTTTGAATTTTTGTGTGTTATATTAAGAAATGCTCATATTTATTGAATAATTATTGGTCATTTATTCCCTTTCTACTTTGGGTAACTGGATTGATTTTGATAGTTTGCTAATTTTCATTTAAATGATTTATGAAGTTTATAAATATATTTTATAAATTATTTAATTATATGATAATTATTCTCGAAAATACATTACACACTAGGGTATCTGAAAATAAGCCATAAGTATTTTCAGCTCAAAATCTGGGATCTGATACTTAAAAATAATTATCAGCCAGATTGACATAACTAATTACATGATATTTTTTTTACTATTATTTTTAAACTTGAAATACAGGAATATGTAGGGAAATGCTCTAAAAGCTCATACAGTAATAGACTAATGCCTTGATGTTGAAAAAACATTACATTCATTAGCCAATCTAAGTCATTGATACCTGTTATTTTGAGTAGTGTGGGATTGATTGAATGATGTGATACATACATACATAAATAGTATTAGTAAATGGTATGAGCAGTCTATTTTTACAGTACAATAAAGCAATCCACTATTCACCACAGTTAACTGTTAAATTTTTTAACCAACTCACAACCTGCAAAAAATTGATACTGGCAGTCATATGTTATTGATATTTTTCTGAAAGTGTTTTATTTTTTATTTTTTGTTTGGTTGAATAATAAAATGTGTTTACATTAAATTAAATTCTATTAAAAGACATGTTATACATGTCGTGAAAATTGGCCTTTTTAAGGTTGAAATTTTAGAACAAAAATGTTCTGAGTCCTCATAGTTTAGAGTTTACCAGTCCTTACTAACACCAAACCTTAACATGTTAAGTATCCATTACAAATTAACGGCTTGTCTAGCCTGCAAGCCTGAACATATAGTTAGAACATATAAAGTATAAACAGCATGATGACACTAACTCATTTCAAATATGGTAACTCATTTCAAATATGGTAACCCATTTCAAGTTGGAATTATGGGTAGAGCTCTTGGTTTATTATGATGAAAATGATGATCATAAATAAGATGAGGGCAAAGTATACAAGTATGAAATAAAACTTTTCTATTTCACTAAAATTTTGTTAGGAAAGTGTTACCTTTGGTGGAGCCTCGTCACTATCTCCGGAATTGTCATTTTGACCCTCACCTTCCTCTACTTCCTCATCACCTGCAAGACAACAACAGTGGTCAAACCAGTCTTAACATCAAACACACCTGCCAATGTCTGGGTGAACACTGTTTATCTTGTATCTAACCACATTTTCACACACCTCGCGCTAAGGTCACTAATCCCTTTGTTTGGCGGCGTCCATTTTGTTAAGTAGTAATGAGGGGATATCGCATGTTCTTTTCTGTCACAAACTGCCACTCAAAAATATTTACAATCGCATCACAACAATTAGGTCATTCCGATGACAACCAATGGTTTCTTCGTTCCAATATTAACCGGAAAGAAGACCATTCTTAGGGAATCGTCAAGTTCAAAATAAAAAAATTAAATTTTTAATTGCACCGCAAGTAAACACATGATACCGCTATTCGCGGCTTACCTATGACATGCTAGCTAAACTAAACCATTACCTGCAAAAGAGCCGTCCACTTCCTCATCTGATGCCATTTAGATTACTATCAAACACAACTTGGAATAAGATGATAGATTTTTGGCTAGAAAAGATAAAGGACGCGCAGTTTTTGCGACAAATGGTAATTAATTCAGAAATTGATGCCGCCGTCACTTCTCGACGAGCCAGCAACACTCACTATCTCTTTTACACTTGAAGTTTGAAAGAAGAAAAATAAAAAACTGCAATGTTACCATACATTTGCAACGGAGACTAAAAATTTTAAATTAGGGCACAAATTGTAATTTCTCTCCCTAAATTATGTAATTTGCTCTTTTGATTTATTTACAGCCACCGGAAAATGTAATGTTCAAATAAAATTTAAAAAGCATATTTTCTTTCGCAATCGAAGTCTCTCAAGCTTGTGTTGCACATTTATAGGACGACTAGTAGCAATCATTTAAGTTGTTTAAGCAAAGGGACTATAGCCACGGACATCGAGCGGGGATGTGATACGCTAAAAAAATTAAACAACATTTCGAAAGAAATCATAGGAAACCGAGACTGAAAAGAGAAAAGTCAAATGCTTAAAATTAATAGCGTACTCGTGGTATCAGTAAGGTACAAGATAATCATAAACCACAAAATTTTGTAGTTTTTATATTTAACACACTGCTTCCATTCACATTACATTACGTAACGCATTTACTGATTGATAAGTAAATAAACAACAGATAAAACACCAAGAAAACAATAATCAGACCTATGAAATTTTTGCAGCGGTCTGTATAGAGCCGGCAGTCCCGTTCTCATTTCCCTAATCTTGGTAATACAGTACACTAATGTCAAAAGTTTCGTGTCAAAAAATTTGGAGCACCTTGTAGGTACTTATTAACTCCATGGGAGCACCATAGAGTTGGCAGCATAGAAAGAGAACTGTCTTATGCGGCTCTGTAAATTTGGCCCCCCTTTTTTGATTTTAGGATTTTTTTTATTATAATTTGTTTTAATTTTTTGGTTTGATTTTGTGTGCTGAAAATAGTCTGTATTTTTATTTTAATTTTTTTTATTTTATTATGTATACACTGTGTATTGGCTGGCGGGTGGTGCAGAGAAATCATCTTTTTGTTTTTTTGTTTTTGAACTCATTGCATTTACTTTAAGTTATCAATAACTTTTATAAAATTTGTTTTCTATACTTATACTTTTACTTTAATATTATAAAGAGGAAAGATTTGTTTGTTTGTTTGTTTCGAATAGGCTCCGAAACTACTGGACCGATTTGAAAAATTCTTTTTCCATTAGAAGCCGACATTGTCCCTGATGATCATAGGCTACTTTTTTTTATTTATTTTTTATTTATTTTTTTTGGTTTCATGGGTGTTTTAATGTTTCCGAAGCGAAGCGAGGGCGGGTCGCTAGTCTATCTATAAGATAATAGTATATATTTAAATTGTGCATTGTATTTGTATTGCATTGATTAATTATTTATGAGTAGTTCATGTGACGACCTTTATCTTTCTGCCAATGAATCTCTTTCTTCTGTTTCTTCGTTAAATGAGGATAGTTTTTGTTCAGTATCTGGTACTCTTGGTGACTGTGTACGACGATGTTTTAGCGAAAATTCGGGCCTACTAAATTTATGTCACATTAATGCGCAAAGTGTGCCCAGTCATTAAAGTGAAATTCTGGAAAGTTTTGATAATGTTGACGTTCATGCTGATATCCGAGAGCTGGCTAAAGCCTCATCTTCTTTCCACTAGTTATCCTCTTCCTGGTTTCGATTTGATTCGGAATGATCGTGTTGATAGGAGAGGCGGCGGCGTTGCTATCTACCTTCGCAGTGTTTTTTCTTATAAAATCCTCGACTGTTCTCCACCAAACTGTTCAACCTCTGCTGAGTTTCTTTTTTTGGTAGTTTCCGTTAAGGGAGTTAAATTAGTGCTGGGTGTTGTTTATTGTCCTCCCACTGTAGATTACTTCTCCAGTCTCGAACCAATTCTGGAATCCTTAGGCTCAAAATATTCACATCACGTAATTATGGGAGATTTCAACACCGACCTTGCAGTTCACTCATCTCGATCCTGTAGACTCTTGGCTATCGTCGAATCCGCTAATCTTCAAGTCCTGCCTCTACAAGCCACTCATTGGAACAGTGATGGGAAAGACACCTGGCTTGATCTAATTCTTACTTCCTCTCCCACCCTTGTATCATCTCATGGTCAATATCCTGCACCTGGCTTCATGACTTCATTTTCCTCTCTTACTCCTTAAGTCCTTCGAAGTCCCAGCCTAGGCTTATGAGCATACGTAGTTTCAAACGCTTAAATTTAGATCAGTTGCAAAAGGATGCGTCAGAGATAAAATGGGATGATTTCATGGCTACACCTTCTGTAGATGATAAAGTGCGTATTTTTAATGAAATTATCCTTAACTTGTATGACATCCATGCGCCTGTTAGGAAGGTGAAGATGAAACGTCCTCCAGCTCCATGGATAACGAGAGGTGTGCGTATGTGTATGCGGCGTAGAGATAGAGCTTTTCGTAAATTCCAGAGGGACCGATGCGATGACAATTGGGCTTCTTATAAAATTGCGAGAAACAGGTGTAACCAGGTGATACGAAATGCTAAACGCTGCTACTTTCTACATAATATATCGTCTTCTTCAGTTGCTAATATTCCTCGGAACTCTAGGTACAACGTCAATACAGCTTTCAGTCGGCAATTGAACTGGATGATATCAATGCGCACTTTACTACAAGTATCCCGTTGGATCACCAGTCTACGCGCCGTACTGTGGAGTTTCTGGAAGGACTATTCCATCCAAATATCGACCCGTTTAAATTTTCCACAGTATCTATGGGTGAGATCAAAAAGATAATCCTCTCTATAAGATCCAATGCTGTGGGCCATGACGGAGTGAGCCGCCAGATGATAGTTTTGATTCTCGATTGTCTTCTTCCATCGTTACAACATTTAATCAATTCATCTTTGTCCTCTGGTACTTTTCCTGTACAGTGGCGCAAAGCATTTGTGATTCCCTTACCCAAAATCTCTAATCCGACTCTTCCTACTCATTTCCGTCCCATATCGATTCTCCCTTTTCTGTCCAAGATGTTGGAGGCCTGTGTACATAAACAACTGTCCCAGTTTGTTCATAAGAATGGTTTAATAAACTCCCTACAATCTGGCTTCAGACCGGGCCGGCAGCACCATCTCCGCTCTGCTCAAAGTGACAGGCGATGTTAGGGCTGGAATGGAGGATACTAAAGTCACATTGTTGCCTTTGGTGGACTTCTCTAATGCCTTTAATACCGTCAGTCACGAAATCCTTTTATCTATCCTGTCCTATCTTATGATTTCGCCTGAGGTGCTGAAATGGTTTACATCATATCTTCGAGGGCGCCAGCAATCGGTCCGCATTGATGAGTCTTCGTCTTCATGGCGTGATCTAGATACTGGTGTCCCTCAAGGCGGAATTCTCTCCCCTTTGCTTTTCTCTCTCTTTATCAATTTCATAACTCAGTCCCTTCAGTGTTCGTATCACCTGTACGCTGACGACCTACAGCTGTACTCGCAGGCTACTGTGGGCTGTGTGTCTGAAGCGGTTCGCAGAGTGAATGGGGATCTAGAGGCTATATGCGCTTGGTCTGGTAGGTTTCGTTTGACAGTCAATCCAACCAAATGTCAGGCGATTATTATTGGCAGTCCCCGTTTGTTGAGACGATTAGATTTTAGCTCACTCCCACCCGTAACTTATAATGGAGCAATTATACCTCTGAGCCCATCAGTCAAAAACCTTGGACTGTATATGGATTCTAGACTTGATTGGGCGGTACAGGCGTTGAATGTTAGTCGGAAGGTTACCGGATCTCTGCGTGCCCTTTATCGCTTCAAGAACTTTCTCCCTTTCAAGATAAAGTTGATGCTTGTTCAAGCTTTAATCCTGCCCATAATTGACTATCTTGACCTGAATGCAGACCTTTTGAACAAACTCGACCGCCTTCTCAACAACTGCATTCGCGAGCGCCGTAATCTACATGCTCTTACTACGCTTCATTCTATACTAACATGCCCAACTCCTCCCTCCTATCTGACTCAGTACTTTAAATATTTACATTCTTTGCACGATAAGGACTTGCGTTCCTTTAATTTACTCCTGCACTGTTCCACGCACAACTCTAGTTTGGTCCGTTCGTCTTTCGTAGTTCAATCTGTTCAACTTTGGAATTCACTTCCTCTTAATGTTAGGATGATCACTGATCGCCTAACTTTCAAAATAAAGGTTCGCCAACTTTTTCTGGAGAAACTTAAAAACTTAACAATTTGACCTGCAATGTAGTGTGTTCTGTGCAATATACAATTTTCTTGTACTATTATATTTTTAAGTTGTGTTTAAGTGTGTATATGAATATGTATGTGAATATGTATATGTATGTGAATATGTGAGTATATGATAGAGATTATATATAGATATATGTGTAAATTTTATATTATTATCATGATATAGAATTGTGTACGTTGTTTATGTGATTATATATATGTATATACCGTGTATGTGTTTGTTATTGTATAATGTAGTTTGGTTGTTTCACATTAAGTTATGCACCTGCCACAGGATTCTCTACACCACCCTTGGTTGACTGATAGAGAATGCCTGAGGCATTAAGTCCGCCATTGTACTTATGTGCATTAAGTTGAATAAATAAATAATTTCGTAAAAAATTAGTGTCGCGAAATCCACAGTATCGCAGGAACCATGGCGCCATCAGCATCAGAGCTATATTTTGCTATATTCAGTGTAGCAAAGTAGTAAAGAAATGCTTATGTACCTACAAACTTAAAAAAGGCTATCAAGAAAAAAATACTTTGGTAGATTCGAGGGTGGTTAACAAGAAGGCATTTAGGTGCAATAAAGTTAGTCCCTGAATTAGCAGATGAAGATTCTGAGAGTTATAAAAACTATTTTCGAATGAGTGAAGATAATTTTGATTTTTTACTATAGATGTTTCGGGTCCCAGAGACACCCTTATCGCTGATATTCATTAATAAGATCTATATTTTTTTCTGTACTCCATCGTTGGTTTGCCATTTTCAACGCTTGAAGCGCGCCCGAACTAACAATACACACGTCCGCACAGCGCAGGCCCTTTCACGACATTAGTTTCACGTCGCGTCTACACTATGAAATTAGTTGCATGACACTAATTTGCATGCATGAAATTAACGCATGCATTACGAAAGTATTAAATTACACGTGAAACTGTAGATAAAACTAATGTCACGAAATTAATTTCATGCCACTAATTTCGTAATGTAAATTCGCCTTTACTGTTTCATATCTGTGAAAGTGCACAAATGTGAGAAAATGAAACAAAGCTTCTCGGGATCCTCCAAAAAGTCCATTGAAAAAATCTCAGTAAATGACCACCATTTTACTGAGATTATATTTCATCCCATATTATCATCTCATCTCATTTCACTTCATTTCATCCCAGTTGATTAATGTCTCAAAGTAATCATCTTCATTTCATTTCACTCCATATTATCGTTTTTCATAAAAATAAGAATATAACATCTTAAAGGTCTCAGTTACCAGGTCATAAAATCCCTTTAAAAAAACCAAACCGTCTAATGTCTACTGAACAGATTACAACAAACAATAAACAAGTTTTATTATTAATTAATAAGTTCATTTGTACCAGAAAATGAACGCTCTTTTGGATTATGGAACATCTTCCAGTAGTAGCAGTGATGAATGTGACGAGACAGAAGAGTAAGCTAATTACAAATGTCAATGTTTTCACCTCGAATGTAAAAGTCCCCCTAATAGGAAGTAATAACTTTTTCAGATCTACTACAGAGACTCCGAAGCAGAAATTACCAAAACCAAGCTTGGGAGAAAGCACTATTCAAACATCAGTCTTTTCCAATCCTTTTGTGGCAGCTGAGCAAGCGAAAGCAGCGATCCTAGAAAAACATGTGAAAATGGTATATGTTGACTTTCTAACAACACAAGTTATGAAATTGGCTGAAATTGTTCAAACATGAGCTCATCACAATTTACCTAATTTAAGCTACTCCTTTGAAATTAAAACGATTAAACCCTAATATTAAAGTTTTCAACACTAATACCGGTGCAAACTTTTAAGTAGGAAAGTCCGTAATCAAACCAGGCATACAATCGTCAAGTACATAGGCTTTGACTGTAAGGTTCCAGGTAAAGATGGAATGCAGACTATAAATGGAAGGAAGATATGTTGGAATCACAGAAAAGGAAGATGTCGGTTTGGACATAACTGTAAATATGCACATGACACTGATATACAGAAGACACCAGAAGAATTAGAGGCTGAGAAACAGGTAACAAAAATATTCTTTTTGTTTTGTGATACAGGAGTCCATTTAACATGACAATATGAATGTTACACACTATTACTTCACACTTGAGTGAAGCCTTGAAGCTAAGTCTCAATTGTAGTATAACAACTGTTCCAAGCCTTCATACTGGAATGCAAAAATGCTTCGCAGCATAAGTAGCTAGGGTAATGGTTTTTATTAATGCAGAATTACTATACTACATAATAATATGTATAACCATGTTATTCATAAATAAGCAAATTACATTTTTGCTAGTTTGATTTTTACTATTTGCTATTGTTTCATTGTGGAAGTCATTCATGAACAATAATATGGTAAGAGCATATTTTACTTGTGAAATTGGTACATGGCTGTCAGATTTAAACCTATGGAATAATTGGATATGAGTATATATTTTATCCTTTAAGTCAGCTCAAACTCAGTCTGACCTCATTTTGATATGAGGTTGAAATCTAGTGTATTGTACAGGCTGACCTACCCTACAATACAAGATGCAGGACTGTCTCAAAAAAAAGTATGTAGAATGATGGTACTTATCTGTTTAGGCTAAGAAAATACCTTACAGCCATTCAATGGAAAGTTAAAAATTTTGAGGGGTTAATTTTTAAATCACAAAGTTTATTGAAAAGTGACTAATTTAGTGGTTAGTAAATTAGAATATTCATGAACAAATCATAAAAATTATGCACATAATACTGTGTGTAATATAATTTGATGTACTATTATTAAAAAAAGATTAAGATGATGATACTTACTATAAATAAATAAAAAATAGAAGTTATCCAGGCAGACTAAGAGTTTAATTTTCTTTTTCACAGCAATACAAGTCAGTTATTTTTGAAGGGGCAGGCACAATGACAGCAGCACCGCCTCCTGAAGCAACACTGGATCCAGTATCTAATACAGATGATGTAATATGGGAAGGTGGAGTCAATAAAAAGAAACTCAAGCGTCCTGGATTAAGTAAAAACTTAATACCCAATAAAAAAGTTATCAAAATGTACAAAGAACAGAAAGCTAGGGATGGAAAAAAAATATAATTTATTAGTTTTATAAATTTCACTTTCTATTTTATTAGCAGCTCATTTATCCTACAAGTGTAAACCCCCAATGAACTCTTGGAAAAAAGACATAATTTATAGTTGTCAACAAATTAACGGCCAGAAAATCTTGCATAATATGTTTTTTTTTTTTTTATTGCTTAGATGGGTGGACGAGCTCACAGCCCACCTGGTGTTAAGTGGTTACTGGAGCCCATAGACATCCACAACGTAAATGCGCCACCCACCTTGAGATATAAGTTCTAAGGTCTCAAGTATAGTTACAACGGCTGCCCCACCCTTCAAACCGAAACGCGTTTCTGCTTCACGGCAGAAATAGGCGGGGTGGTGGCACCCACCCACGCGGGCTCACAAAAAGTCCTACCACCAGTAATTACGCAAATTATAATTTTGCGGGTTTGATTTTTTATTACACGATGTTATTCCTTCACCGTGGAAATCAATCGTGAACGTTTGTTGAGTACGTATTTCATTAGAAAAATTGACATTCGCCTGAGATTCAAACTCCCGGTGCATCGGTCAACACGAATGCACCGGACGTCTTATCCGTTAGGCCACGACGACTTCAACATAATAAAATAAGTTTCTTAATATAATAATATAATAGTCTAAAGCTATTAATTTGAAGGTCTGACTGTTCTTGAGCAAGGAGTAACTATGGTAATGGATGTAACTTTTAGGTGAATATGGGAGGAGTAAAGTTATGTGAATGAATGAATGTGGGAGGATGTGAATATGGGAGGAGTAAAGTTATGTCTATGAAGGAGCACAAATGTGGACATGTCAAGTCTCGGTAAACGCACTGTGAATGAACGCAATGGGTCCAGGTAGTATCGATAATCTTTACTTCAGTGGCGGGCGGTGCGATGATAAAAACGAGATGACTGTATCATTCCAAACGATTCCTCAAAGTTACTCCCCGTGGAACATACCATTTCTGAATGTGGCTCATCAGATTTTATCAAAAATCCCATGAAACTTACCTTTTTACTGAATACAAAGCCAAATTCTCAGAGCAAGCCAACTCAAGAGCCCTTCTCAGTGTCTTCACAAGCATATAAATCTTACCATGTATGTTGCGGTAGTCAAGTGCTTTTAATTTGAATAATAATAATAGTATAAATACTTCCTCTATTTTTTTCGGGCCGGAGGTCAAACCTCCTACGAGGTCCCCGCATCTAGGGGGCGCGCGGTGTATGTGGGACTGGTCCGCGATTGTAAGACCGCGGGCCCAAGGAATTTTAGGGCCCTACCTCACTAAACGACTCCCCTGCACTCTTACCCCCGACGTCCGATCTCCTTCCGAGGTCAGAACCCGGTCAGAGTATGGGGGGTTCCCGCAGTCAACACTACAACGACACGCGGCGCCACCCCGAGGACGCCTGACCGACGGGTCGTCGAGGCGATAGTCGACGACCAACGACGCCGGTCTCTGCGCTACGGAGGCACTACGGGGCCGCCCGGGCGATGTTGCTGGTGTTCCGGGATACCTCGCTGTGCCAGAACCAGCCTGCCGGGTCGGAACGCGACACACCGCCGACCGGGATAAATACTTCTCCTATATTAACCCCTTTGCCGTATCTTTATTTTGTGTTCCTACCGGACAATATTTCTTATGGCTTCTCCTTATAGTTTTCTATCCTTCTTTTTTTTATCCTACCTATGCTGATAACCTTGAGAGGCTATTTCGGCGTGAGCTCACGGGGCTCAAGCCGGAGTGATGCTAACACTGACCCTAGCAAGAGCAGTGGCTTCGCAGAATCTGCCACCGGATCGGGAACGCGACCCACTGAGAAGATCAGAAACCCAGTGGGCTGTGTCTATGGGTTAATTCGCTCATCAAGCCCTTCGTTGCAAATTACGGGTTCGACGAGGACGGTGACCGGTTCTTGTGGTACCTAAAACTTCTATCCATTTCTGCCACCACGTATTCAATAAGAAAAAGCTTTATATTTTAATAAAACAGCATAGAACCGACACAACGAATGCAACAGTTCGCATATCTAGGTAATATTTTGTCGTAAATTAGAGGAGCAGAAAACACAGCTTTTAGAATAGCCAACCGCGGGCTGCCTTCTCACAACTTCGACTCATTACTATAGCGAGATGAGAAGATTTGTCGAAGAAGTTGACTCGCAGAGTTAAACTGAAAATCTCCAAATGTCTCAAATGTGAAATTTGTCTTGTTGTATGGGTGCGAAACATGAAGGTAGGTAATCAAAAAAATCACGCAGCAAATTCAGTTTTTCATCAACCGCTGCTTGCGGAAAATACTTTGCATTTTTTTGCCTTAAAAGGACTATAACGAACGCTTATGTGAGGCGTGTCGGGAAAATGCCAATTAAAAAACAGATCATGCATCGCAAATGGACATGGATAAGCTTAGGAGAGCCCACACACATCCCAACGGAAGCCTTGTCGCAGTGGAGATGAAGACGATCAGGTTAACCTGGCCCGAAGTATAGCGCGTAGCCCAAGATCAATCGCGTTGCCAAAATACTGTCGAATTCCTTTGCCCCGGCTAGGGGCCTTAGGGCCTTAAACACATGTAATACAACAGTGCTCTGGGACTTCGTATCATGCGCGATAGTGGGTGACGATATTCACTTACAGATAGCTTACTTCATACTTAGTTCACATATAGTACGTTATAAATAGTAAGGCGTAATCTTAAAAATATTAACAGTTTATCGACCGTCATCTGGCGCTTTTGATGTTTTTCCGGGCAGGCGGCCGAAACTCATACGAGGTCTGCCCTATAGGGCATGCGCAGTTTGTGGGACTTGACGGTCTGCAGATGTTAGGAGCCGTCTACGGGCCCATGGATATTATTATAATAATTCAATAATAAATTATTTACAATTAACATAAGTATACCCACCAAACGACTCCCGCCCTGCACTCTCACTCGACGTCCGATCTTTGACGGAGGGAGTTCCCGCGGTTAACACTACATCTAGACTCGTGGCGAGGGGCTATATGCATGTGCGAATCGACGTCAACCTGACCCCTGCTCTTTTAGTATTTTATCTCCGATAGGACGCTTAATTAAAAAAGCGAATTTGTTTTTTATTATATAGATGGGTGGTCAAGTAGTAACTGGATTATTCCATTCAAATGAACATGGTGGTATAACCTACGATGAGTTTACAATACGCCCCATCACCAATATTTTGCCAGTTTGAGTTTTTTTACACAATGCTATTTCTTCATCTTAATCTTCATCTTGTTCATAAGTACATACGTGTTTAGTACGTATTACATTAGAGAGAAATGTTACCTGCCTGCGGGATTTCAACACAGACATTGTTGTCGCTTGATAAGACTTAAACGTTCTTACACATAAACATGAGGCTACGTCAGTAATTTTGAAATCATTGTGACAAATAAGATTAATGATATTGCATTAAACCAATACTTTTAAATCTGTTATATTTATTGCCCTTGTAAGCAGACGAACATACGGCCCACCTGATGGTGAGTGGTTATCGTCGCCCATGGACTCCAGCAAGGCCAGGGGCAGAGCCAAGCCGCTGCCTACCGCTTAATACTCTCCACAAGCCTCTTTTGAAGAAGAACATGTCACAGCGCTAGGGAAAAACCGTACAGAGGAGCTCATTCCATAGCCGGATGGCAAACAAGACCTCTGGAAACGCACTGTCGATGAACCCAGCGGTTCCAGATAATATGGATGAACTCGGCTCCGATGGCGGGAGGTGCGATGATAAAAAGGAGATGAAGGGATCATCTCAAAGGGCGTACGTAAGACGAGTACCAGTAAGATATGTGGAAACGGTTTCAAGGAAATAAAAAATATATCCGACGATGCATTTTCCTTTATTGAGAAACAATGCAAAATTCGAAAGACTTTTAATCACAATGCACCAGCCGTCGCTATACGTGCATCTTTCAGTGTGCTTAGTGCGAGTTTCTTAACGTTCTCGATAGCGTAAAAGTTAACCCAATTTTGTATGCAGTTGGAACAGCGCCCCTAGCGGCAAAAGTACGCAAACAATCCCATTCCATACAAATATGAGCTAACTTTTACGCTATCGAGTTAAAAAACTCGCACTAAGCACACTGGACTGTTTATGTCCCATCACGTTAAAGCCAATTAAATCTTTGGGTGACCAACGTTTCAGTAGCGACGCTGTTTGTTGGCGCAATGACATCGAAAATTCAACTTTTCGTCTACATGTATAGCAAATAGTTTTTAAGCACAGCGAAAGATCTCCACTCGTCTATACCACAGCCATTGACGTCATAGCGTGGAAAAGCCTTAAAAGACCAGCCATATAACATCCTAACAGATGCATGTGGATATATCAATCGAACTTTTTAAATACATTCTAAAAACAAAGTACATCACTAATTTCGACACCGAGAAAAAGGTAACAGCCATCTTCTTTTTTTTCTTCTAATTCAATCAAATGTTTTTCTTAACTACATGAAATTAATTGAAAAGCCACTAACGTTAAATTAAGTGACCATTCACATAAAAAGTAAACTAAGTTTTTTTTTTCTACTTCCATAGCATTGAATAATTTTATTGCAATCTATACAAGTGAAATTCATTGGTATTTGCATTAAGATCTTAATAAATAGTGCAATACATTCCGAACAGGAAATTAAAACTAATAAAATGCTATAGTATATTTAAAAACTATAAGACACTACGATGTTCTGAACATACTCCAACAATACTTTTAGGAATTTCATTAATATTATTATATTCTTGCAATTCATTTAAGTACTTAAGATTTTTCAATGAGTAAGTTTTCAAATATACAAGTATACAAAGGCACAAACAATATACAAATAATTTCATTAAACATAATATATAAATTCAAGATTAACTACAAAAATAGTTTTTTTTTTCTATGCATAATAGTTTTCAATTTCACACGTTTTTTATTCGATTCATTATTGATATATACTTTTAAAATTTGTTATCTCAGGTTGAAAATTAAATAAATTTTTTTATCATTTATTCAATATATTACATGGTTTACAGTTTGACTCTGACATTGAAAATATTTAATACGAAATCATTGTTTACATAATATGATTTGTGTTTCAAGTTTTGTATTCAATTAATTTTTTTGTTTAAAATTTAATTTTCTGTCCCATTTTAAATGAACATTGTATGTTCCATGTATTCAAATATATTACGTCGCTTTCGCATTGAAAATAATTGATATTATGAAATCATTGTTTATCATCGTGATAAGCGCATTACGCGGTATTCGACACGCTTCGAAAATAAATATATTTCAGTAGCGTTCTTAGTTACAAAATAATAATTTAATTTCGTGAGTTCAAAGTTATATGGTGGAATTTCATAAGATAATAGGTAAAACTAAAAGAATAAATTACGCGCACATTAAATCTTTACGGCGACCTTTTGAATCTTTGGCGACCCGAGATCAATTCTTTGTTTGATGTCTTGCAGTTCATTGGTGTGGGCGTTACCGTTTCTCGTGATACCGTTTCGATCGGTTTTCACGCCGTGACCGTTGACGTGATGGTGACCGTTGGTTTTCCTGACTTCAGATTTCTCGCAACCGTTGATTTTGTCACAGGCGAGCCCGATTTTCTCCTCACTATGACCGTTCATCTTTGAATGGCAAATTTTGACGTTGCCATGACCGTTGGTCAACTTAGTGTGACCTGACGAACGAAAAACACTATGAGACCGCGTCCACGAGACCCCCGACATTGGCGCAACCGTGTTAATTACGTTTAAAACCTACGCTTTAATGTTCGTTACGATCCTATCTCTCTGCGATTACGTTTTAGTCCATATTAGAAGAACCGTCAGTGGGAAACAATTCAGAGCACTTATGTCCCAGTAGGACTGGTTTCGAAATCTGCAAAATTACGTCGTTCCTTTATTATACCCAAGTACATATGTGCGGGATATATTATATTTTTTAAATTAAAATAGCTAAAGTACACTAATACTGTGCAAAACACCGAAAACTGACAAATAGGGATACAAACGAATACACTAGACATCGAATATACGAATGACTAAATGATAATATTATGTAATAATAAACTAAAAAAAAAGGTGTCTAAACTATAATCAAACACAATTACGCCAAATGTTCACATAACATCCATGCAAAATTTTCAATAAAACCACATTGGATTTTATAAAAAGATCAGAAATTAATTGAAATCTATAAGAGCACAAAACCAGAGAAGCAATGATTTGATACAAGTGCAATAATAGACCAAGTAGTGGAGACAAAACTAACTGTAAATGTAGTTTTGGTACAGTGATGTCTCTTGAAAGGCAATGAAACGGGAAAGACTATCTCGCAGCGATTACCGAAACAATATTTTCTGCGCGTCACCCAATTTTTTTTTAAATATAATTTGCGGGCAATGTAAAAACATATATTTTAGCTAATAATTTCAGAGATAGCCAACCAATAGGTACTATTCGCTAACTTTGCGATACGCCACTTTTAAGATTTATCGTGACGCTTCCTTCTATCAAATCATTGCTACTAATGACAGCAACAGTATTATTTATGGCTATATCTTACCATTGCACTCAGTGCCAGCGTAGTACCTTTTCGAGGTCTTCCAATCTTCTTTCAATGACAGATTGTACATTGAATATGCTGGATCTCCGGTGACTTCTTTCTCAATGGTCAGAAACTTGGGTAATGAAGCCAGCAAAATGGTCTGATCGTAAGCAGCGCTGTAGGTTTCTAGGAGAACCAAACCGCGACATCTAGAAGGATATAATGATACTTACGTGAATTTAAGAACAGATAATTGAAGACATGAGTGGATGGAGGGGTTGTGATACAATTTGTTAATTTTGAGAAAGCGGGCTACAAAGTTTTGTTACTTGGTACTTTTTCTTTGTCCATAACTCCATCACATGCAATTTCTAAAAATAGCCTTTAATTCTAGAGTTCTAAGATCTAATATGGTTTATAGTAGGAGTGGGTGATATAAATCGTATATAGATTCAATATCTATATATCGCAGCAATATCGTTGATTCCGATATCGCCCCGCACGAAATCTATATATCGATATCAGCCGATACACGATATTGCTCGATGTGATGCGCATCGCCACATCGGACCGATTCGTGAATCGAAATCTATATTTCGATATCAGCCGATACACGATATTGCTCGATGTGATGCGCATCGGCATATCGTACCGATTCGTTAATATCAGCAATATTCGTTTGGTTCGTATCGAATCGGCCAGAGTGAGAGCGCACGATAGGGATATCATGTGATGAATGAAACAGAAACAGGCATTATCCATACAATTGTAAACCTTATATTTAAGTCCATATGTCTGTAGATTATTCTTAGCGTATCAGCAGGATACAATTAAGGAAAGAAGTTTCAACTTTCGACCCTAACTTGAATGCAGTATAGCCTATTTGCATCGTTGAATTTAATTTCACGCGCTTTGACCTTGAACTAGAATTTTTGGACAAGTGTTTATAAATACTTAAAAGTTTTTTGTGTTTGATTTTTAAAGTACACATTTTTCTATTTTTAGTTGAATCCAAATAATTGTGTTTATTTCTCGTGTTTGTATTAAACTTTTGAAATCTACACTCTTTTGGTATATTTAGTAATTTTAAATTAAGACAAAATACTAAAAACTGAAAATAATGTAGCCAGTCCTAAGCCTGGTAAAAGCATGAAGGAAAGTTTTTTTGATATTTTTATTTTCATGTTCTTTTTATTACTTTAAGATCATATTATAAATTGATATCAGAAAACCAACCGTATAACGTTGACTTAAATCTATATCTACTACGATATTATATCAGCGTATCGTTTCAAATCTCAAATATCATGAATCGAGAAAATCTACTAGCATCCATCAATATATAGATTCAGAAAATATATAGATTCAATATCCGATATTGATCCTCGATATATAGATACGATTCGATACGCGGCAAAACCGATATTACCCACTCCTAGTTTATAGGCACATAACACCTTCATTCAATGTAAAAACTCAAAAATCTTAAAAAGTTGTACTTGACCCCTACATCCACACATCGTCTTTTCGCATTAAAAGTGTACAATTTCCAAAAATATTTGAAATTTAGTCAATATGCGAAATCATTTGGTATCACCAGTATTTTTCTCATAAATACTCTCAAAAGAGCGTAATTTAGTTTTATTTTTTTATTTACCTATATTTTCACTACTATTAACAAAATTAATACATAATTTTATATTACTTTAAAAGACAGATAATGTAACTGGTAAAAAATAAAAAATAAATGCTGTAAAGATGATTAATATTAAAAATATCACATGTTAAACCTTTAAAACACTCTACTGTAAAATTAGTAAGTTTTGAGATTATAATACAGTTATAATGCGAGAAGACGACATGCCTTTCAATTTTTAAGTTTTTGAAGTCTGTTATATGTAAAAGTGTGTTTGTTACCTGGGATGCGTCGGTTGCCTGTAAATGTCCAACTGATAGTACTGGTTGTTGTAGATGAAACAACGACGCTTCTTGAAGATGGTCAGATGAGCGTCATCGCGCTGCGGCAACAGATTCAAATAATCTCGGTGCGTCAGTTGCGTGCGGACCTCGACGGACTGTCCGTTGGTGGGGTGGAACTTCCTTAACGTGTGTATGTACGACCAGTGTCCCTTCTGTCCGCGTTTACGTAGCCGGACTTGTGCTTTCCGCAAATCGCTCTGCAGGTAGTTGTGAACGACGTCGAAGTCTTGGAAGGGCGGGAACTCCGAGTCGGGAGCGAGAGGCGCCTTGATGAGGAACTTGCGCTTCTTCGAGTTGACGTTGAGCCGGTCGCCGGTATCGATGCCGATCTTCTGGCAGACGCACGCGATCAAACGATTCATCTTTTTATCGAAATCTGTCGAATTGTCGATCACGTCGAAGTACGGGTGACCGATCCAAGCGGCGGCCGCCTTGTAGTCCAGCTCTCTGGCGAGTTCCACTCCTTCAGATCGGCAAGCATGATCCTGACCACAATACAACAATAATAATTCGTTAATAGAAATTTTTTTTATTGCTTAGATGGGTGGACGAGCTCACAGCCCACCTGATGTTAACTGGTTACTGGAGCCCATAGACATCTTCAACGTAAATGCGCCACCCACGTTGAGATATAAGTTCTAAAATCTCAGTATAGTTACTACGGGTGCCCTACCCTTCAGACCGAAACGCATTACTGCTTCACGGCAGAAATAGGCAGGGCGGTGGTACCTCTACCCGCGCAGACTCACAAGAGGTCCTACCACCAGCAAAATAATTTCTAAATTGAAAAATATCATATTATCGTACGAGGTTATTAAAAATTGATTAGATGTAATAATGTCAGACAAATATTATTAAAAAGAGTTCCATGAATAGTTTGTGAATTGATACGCATTCGAATAGTTTTTTTACACAATTCTATAGATAGGTCAAAAAGTCAATTCTTATCGGCTGAAAAAAATATCTCACATGACAAATTCGTGAACATACATACATCTTGCTTAAATGATAATGTCTACAGATCGTCCTTCAATTCTACAAAGAACAAGAGGAAATAATTTTAATAATAGAATTATCGATCACATAAATCTTCAACACATATCATTAACATGATGTATTATTTTTATCTCGCATTCGTCTACGTTTTGACACATTACTTTTGCAATGATCGTGTGCCATGTTCTACAAACTTTGATAAGTTTTGTTTTATCTGTCTAGTGTCTACCTATATTATTTTCAGTTCTGTATTTTTGCTGCATAACAGTATAGAACCAAGTTCTCACTTGCTCACACTGAATTGCAAAGATATGGCGAATTGAATTAGCAAACGTGTAAACAATAGTGATAAGAAATAATACTACTATTATCGCAGTGAACAAAGGAGAAATCTACCGAGAGATGACACTGTAAAAATCGTTAACGCGATTGATTCATTACCATTCACATTCATATCTTTTGATATCACGTGCAGCCCTGGTGAATATTTCGCCTTTTCGCATTAAAAGTGTACAATTTCCAAAAATATTCGAAATTGAATATGCGCAAACATTTGGTATCACCTTTTTTTTTTTGTTGCTTAGATGAGTGGACGAGCTCACAGCCCACCTGGTGTTAAGTGGTTACTGGAGCCCATAGACATCTACGACGTAAATGCGCCACCCACCTTGAGATATAAGTTCTAAGGTCTCAGTTTAGTTACAACGGCTACCCCACCCTTCAAACCGAAACGCATTACTGCTTCACGGCAGAAATAGGCGAGGTGGTGGTACCTACCCGTGCGGACTCACAAGAGGTCCTACCACCAGTAACCTGTATTTTTCTCATAAATACTATCAAAAGAGCGTAGTTTAGTTTTAGTTTTTTTTTTAGTTGACCTATATTTTGATTACTATTAACAAAACTAGTACATAATTTTATCTACCTACTTTAAAAAACAGATAATGTAACTGGTAAAAAATTAAAAATAAATGTTACAAAGATGATTAATAATAAAATTATTACATGTTAAACCTTTAAAACACTCTCCTGTAAAATTAGTAAGTTTTGAGATTATACAGTTTTAATGCGAGAAGACGATTTGTCGCATAAATCAAATTTCAGCAGTAATTTGATCGAGTTTCAATAAAACAGGAAATACGATGGAGTCACGAAATCTATAGTCGTAAACGTTTTATAGGGGGTTATCGAATGAAAGATAAATACGAACAAAGATATGTTCGGCACGAATTATGTATAATATTTTTTTTTTTTATTTAACTTGACACGAGACCAAAGCAAACAATGAATGTATAATGATACCGATATTGCTTTTGTGTTAACATCATTAATGTTAATTACCTACATTACTAGTTAAATTGTCAACGACATAAGTTAGTGTTATTTATTACATAGATGGTTGAACAAATTTACGACCCACCTTTTTGTTACATTTCTACCAGAGCCGATAGACACTGCATGATTATTTATTTCTATAATACGGCGAAACATATTTTTTACTTTTTTTGTGTTGTTCCGTCAAGTGAAACACGTACTTAAAACATGTTTGAATAATCTTATTCAAAACAGTTGAGTCTAACAAATTTGAGTATGAACAATTTATAAGTGAAATTAACGCTAATCTTCAATTGATCCCTTGTTTGTACCAAGTTTCAAAATGAATCGAAGTCTTGGTTAGTCAGTGCTTTTCACTGATTGAGATCAATTGTCACACGTGAAAAAAAGTAGGTAAGCAATATAAAAAGGCATTCATTACATTTCAGACCATCGCAATTACTTTTGTGCACTTTTTAGCTTCCATTGAAAACACTTTACAGTCAATGAGGAAATTGAAGTGTTATTTTATATCCGTGTTGATGAACATTAAAAGTAGAACATTATTCAAATGTTAAATGAACGAATCATGGATAATAAGACCCTATTTTGTGTTCGGTTTCAAATGAAACAAAAACATATTACTGCTTCACCGAAAATAGGCAGTCACCATCAGACGCCGTATGATCGACCCTCTACAAGAGTATAGAAAAATTGAAACAAGTACATCTATAGGTACTATACTAATGAATATATTAATCTACAGTAGTTTTTACGGATGTTCCGTTATAACTACTGGAATTATGCATCCGATTGACTTATAACTTGGTATCCATGTAGAAAATGCATGTACTTAATGGAAAGGCTAATATTTATATGAGTGTTGGACTCCCTGCACCAGTTGCGGGGGCGTTAATCATGAGAATATTTGTGGGGGTAAGAAATAATAATGTTAATTTTAATTGCCCAGCGAAGCGGACGGGTTTAGAGTTTACTATAAACATCGTTATAATATGATTTATTAAATTGTTAACATCTAAATTAAATCCAACATTACGTATGAAAGTAATAAAAAAATTCATGCATTAAGATTTTTTTTTACTACAGACGAACCACTAGGTTTATCTTTATTTTTGCTTGAAAGAATTCTAATCATACAATGATGGCTGCAATCTAATATACTTCAGAAAACGTAACAACTATAATCTCTGCAAACGTGACCTCGTCATCACGAGGCAGCCGTCACCTGTAGGCCATAATATTACTGTGGATGTTGGCTTAAATAAATGTTGACAGGTGTAGAGCTCACAATGATACCTTACAATGTTTAAGATTACCAGCTCGCAATTAGATATCAGACTGAATGCACGCTTCTCGACATACCAAAAACTCTTCTTACGACAAACAGACATTAGAGACTTGTCGCTAAAACCTCGATGTCAGGTGATAAAAACGATTCTATTATTATATCCAATACAGTGATTATAACATATTAATATAGATTTTAATGTGTATGCACTTGGGACGTCACCAGATGCTTCAAGATTGCCAATGTCATTTTATTTAAGTCCTATAAAAAGAGTAGTCTTTATAAGTTTAAAATATTATCTAAGCCACGCAGTATTATTTTGTATGCTTATGTTATGACGTGTTAAGGTGACTTAGATAAAGGTCAGTTCTAAAATGAAACTATGTCACGTGTTCATAAGTATAATAAAGTTTTATGAAATGTTTGGAAACAAAAACCCAATTTCAGAAGTAGAAAAAGGTCCTTAACTTAATAAGAATTTGTTACATTGAATAAAATATCCTTACGAGCAAATATAACACAAATACTACAACACATAGTTTTATTTCATGGTGAAGATGGTGTATCAAGATTTAAAATTAAATAGGTACGCACTTATTATGTAAGCACTTTTTATTTTTATATCATTTTTAAATCTCTTTGATGACAGGTGGTAATACATGGGCAAATGTATATAGTGTAATGTTAATTTGACGTCATCAAGTCACGTCTTTTCAATTTGCGCTGTTTCTCGCTGCCATTATTATTATTATTATTAGGTTACTTGTACAAATTGTACCTTTAAACGAGCAATTCTTGTATATATAATCTGAATCTCGGAAACGGCTCCAACGATTTTCATAAAATTTAGTATACAGAGGATTTCGGGGGCGATAAATCGATCTAGCTACGATTTATTTTCAGAAAATGTTGTTTTATTCGTGTTTTCAATAATCAACTCTTCCCGACATCTATTGGCGAATAATAATACTATTTTTCTTAATTGAGGGCAACTAACCGCTTTAAAAACAAAACAAGATGGCGTTATCAAAAAAAAAAACCGTCATCATCTAGTACTTTAAATATGTTAAAATATTAGTCGTATGATCACTTAAATCGCGCTAATTTACCTGTTTTTCATACTCATGTATCGCATGCCAAAGATTATTACAAATTGTTATATAGAACTTGACACGTCTGCACAATAATTTGTACAATGGTGTATTTGCAATTTATATGCTTGGTGGAAATTTTCATTGGTACACACGTTTTACGAACAGGTCTGTTTATTTCCACTTATCTGTGTTTCCACGGTTCCAACAAAGATAATATGCAAATTGTTAATGAAATGTCTTTTAACTTTTGAAACGATGTAATGAAACCACATACAAAATTCCAATTTTCAAATGTATAAGTTACAAAACGCGTGCAAACGTGGTTATGATAGCGTATGGCATCGTCGGGCGACCTATCCATCATTAAAGTTAGGTAGGAAGATAAGGAGAGTGTTCCACTACGATATATGTACTGACCATGATGGATCAGTACATGGAGTAAGTAGTAGGTAAATAAACCAGGAGGTTTTGTTGTGTTGTCTATGCGGTCTTATAACAGATCGCCAAATACCAAGCGAGTTCATTCATCATCTTGAATATGTCGTAAATGTTTTATTTTTTATTACGCCTTGGTTATATCCCAATATCGATCTACAGCGTAGCGTAACTAGGAATATATCGCGCGTTAAAATTCCTTTTTTTTTCTTTTCTGTGGAATGCATTGGGGAAGGCCTATGTCCAGCAGTGGGCAGATAAACGCTGATGATTATGATGATGATGATAGGCTTGAGATGCTACTTCAGCTTCACCCTAACGTGTGTAGGTGAGCTCACGGGGCTCAAACCGAAGTGTTGCTAACACTGACCCTAGCAAGAGCAGAGCTTCGCAGAATCTACCACCGGATCGGAAACGCGACCCACTGAGAAGATCCGGCGTGAAACTCAGTGGGCTGTGTGTCTATGGGTTAAATTACTATTAGGACAAGAACACAGTCTCTCTCTATTGGCTCTGTAATAATCTTACCTCCGTGGAATAGAAGTCTTCAGCTCCGTTAGCAGCGGATACCATATGCATGATGTGGTTGTATCTGTTGTCGCGTAGTTCGACATTATTCCAGTTGTTAGATGCGAGTATCGCCTCCCATTTCTCCTTCGATATAACTGTAACAAAACATTGTAATCGCAATTATCTCTTTCAAAGCTTGATAAGGTAAACCTTTGATTCGGTTATTTCAACAATAAATAATTGGAGATATCAGAAAATGAATATAACCTAATTTAATATCAATCGTTTTTGTTATATACTTTGTGTATTCGTAAATCGAGAGACGAGATTAATTATTATAGGTACAGTTATTTTAATATTTTCGGATGCATCTAAATCGGGAATTCACAAATCTATTAAACAAAATTGTTGTGACCATCGAAAACTTACAATGTTATATTATAGTGGAGCTAGGCGTTGTTTATTTTCATACGAAATTAACGTTGGCCGTGAGCGTGTAAATTGCAAACATTTAGGTAGCGCAAGTACAAATTTATTTGCAAAACATGTTCTTTCTTATATTTACATATTTTTTTTAATATCGGCTCATTAGATAGTAGCTATGATAGTCAAGCTCGACCTCATGATGTCTCAATGTACGTAGCGGCATTCATTTTTTTTCCCTACCTATGCTGATAGCCTATTTCAGCTTCTCCTTGACGTGTAGGTAAGCTCACAGGGCTCAAACCGGGAGCGTTGCTAACACTGACCCTAGCAAGAGCAGTGCTTCACAGAATCTTACCACCGGATCGAAAACGCGACCCACTGAGAAGATCCGGCGAGAAACTCAGTGGGCTAAGGCATTCACGCTTCGAGCTCGGCGTTACAGAATTATATTACGCAACATATATTAATTTGATATTAATTGTCATGAACGAGTTTTAATCTTTATCTATACTATAATATAATATTATAAAGAGGAAAGATTTGTTTGTTTGTTTGTTTCGAATAGGCTCCGAAACTACTGGACCGATTTGAAAAATTATTTTTCCATTAGAAGCCGACATTGTCCCTGATGAACATAGGCTACTTTTTTTTATATTTTTTAATTTTTTTTTTTTGTTTCATGTTTGTTTTAATGTTTCCGAAGCGAAGCGAGGGCGGGTCGCTAGTATTTAATAATTACAAAGTCAAACAATGTATTCAGAGCGATCGATATCGAATAGTAAAACTTAGTTATTGTTTTGAAGTTTTACTTATGTCACAACAGTCAATTAAACGGTCAATAACCTTTAAAATTTGACCGAAGGAAGACCTGAACCGCCCTTTAGTGACGCTCTATTTCAAAAGAATTAAATGCTTTTAAAATAGCCTAAACTAAAATTGTAACGACATTATATTAACTTAACCATGTGTAGAAACTAGCCTTTTGCGAAATCTGCACGTTTAAATAAGGATCTTCTCTGTACAATCTACTAATCTATACTAATATAATCTACAGTGGTTTTACGGTTATTCCGTTATAACTACTGAACCATGCATCCGATTGATTTGAAACTTGGTATCCATGTAGAAAACACATGTACTTAATGGATAGGCTAATATTTTTATGAGTGTTGGACTCCCTAATAATAATAACAATAAATAATAATGTTACTTTTACATGCCCAGCGAAGCGGGCGAGTACAGCTAGTTGATTTATAAAATCAACGATACTGAGATTGATAAAAAATTCAAAATAATTTTTTTAAATTTGAACACACAGAGAACGCAATTTTCAAGTTTCATTACGTTTTTGTGCGCAATGTACTCAAAAATCGTACAAAGATTCATTTATTCATTGTCATACACCTGGTGCATTAATAGGGATGGATATATTATACTGAGACCTTAGAACTTTTGTCTCAAGGTGTGTGGCGCTTTTTTTATTTTTTTTATTGCTTAGATGTGTGGACGAGCTCACAGCCCACCTGGTGTTAAGTGGTTACTGGAGCCCATAGACATCTACAACGTAAATGCGCCACACACCTTGAAATATAGTTCTAAGGTCTCAGTATAGTCACAACGGCTGCCCCACCCTTCAAGCCGAAACGCATTACTGCTTCACGGCAGAAATAGGCGGGGCGGTGGTACCTACCCGTGCGGACTCACAAGAGGTCCTACCACCAGTAAGAAAGTTTACGTTGTTGATGTCTATGGGCTCCAGTAACCACTTAATACCAGGTGGGCTGTGAGCTCGTCCACACATCTAATTAATAAAATAAAAAAAAATACATAGATAAATAAACTTACATGCACTAGCGTCCATGGCTCCTCGATCGCAGATTATCAGACAATTCCTCTGACTAGTTCTGCCGAGTTCGAAGAACGTGTTCTCAATCTGTATCATCGTTTTCAATAGGTTCTCTTGGAATTTCGAGGCTGCAACAATACAAACGATCGTCATTTCCGGTCAATTTATACATTCATGGAAAACGTAAGAACAACACATCGAGTGTTCAATCAAGTTTTAATTATTTTCTATCCTAATGTATTTAAGGGTGGGTTTAGGGAATTAATTATATTTTAGTTTAATTTAGACTAGTTTTTTCCGCTTAGACTTGGGAAACGGCTAAAATTTCTCCTCTATACACGTTTAGAAAGAGCGGTGTATGCTTTGAGGTTTTATCCACGGCATAATGACATTCGTTATCGATGTATACGTTGAGCGGTTTATCTATTACCGACGCTTTATTATATTGTAATAAAATCGAACAAAGACACATTGTTTTGATTGAATCTATGATTCGATGCGCCCGTGTTTCGCACGTAATAAAAGCAACAATGATAATTAAGATCATTTACGGCTAATCAACATACTAAAACACATTTTGTCGATGTTTTTTTTATCTTGCTTAGATGGTTGGACGAGCTCACAGCCCACCTGGTGTTAAGTGGTTACTGGAGCCCATAGACATCTACGACGTAAATGCACCACCCACCTTGAGATATAAGTTCTAAGGTCTCAGTATAGTTACAACGGCTGACCACCCTTCAAACCGAAACGCATTACTACTTCACGGCAGAAATAGGTTGGGTGGTGGTACCTACCCGCACGGACGGATGTAGTTTGTAACTTAGCAAATTTAATATGCTTAATAAGCTATCACTTTGCCTATACGTAAAAATGCAATAACAGACGTTCGTACAACTATTGAAATGGATTTAAACATTTGACTTTGGTTTAACATGGTTTTTCAACATTCGGTTTTATAGTCTTACTTGATTTTTGTAAAACGAATCTAAAATCCTACAGTATTTTATAAAAAGGGATAAGGGTATAATAAATACGATTCGTTATTTCTTATCTCTTTCGCCAAAAATGAACCAAAAGTTTTATTCGTTTCAGAAAATAATATAGGCACTAAACATGATCAAAAGCGACACGATATTAGCAGATACATTTCACAACTCATCCTAATGAATCACTATTATAGAGATTTAATAAAATTATCATTATTACAGTGATTCAAATAAAATGAGTTTTCAAATACCGTATTAAATGTCAAATGATTCCAGTGTATTCCAACAAGCTACTTTTCAACAATGACAATAAAATGGTCGAGTCAGAAAATCGTGACGAAGCTAGCATGATCTACTGTTAACCAGTAGGAAGCGATACGAACTTTTAATCGTTACACAATTATCCTTATTTTTTTCCCCGAATATAATCTAATAAAAATTAAATAAAGAAATAAATTTGGCAGCGCAATTAATTTAAAAGCATTTCTGGACATTAAACGTTTAATATGTGATTGTGATGTGCCAAGAATCGGAAAAGAGCTCATTACGCACATATTATTGTCATTAAACATAGTTGAAAATGAAAATTTGTCACGGCAGTCATGTGTGAAACGTACAGACTGGTCGTGTGAAGTATTAGCCGGTTACTTTAATAGGTACTGGTAATTGTACTAGTTTCAGTCAGTTTTGGAATTAATAATTAAATAAACAAGGACGTGTTTGACGACGCACTGTGGAACACGATTAAAATTCAAAATTTATAAATGAGTTTATAATATTATTATTATTATTATTTTTTATTGCCGTGTAGGCAGACGAGCATACGGCCCACCTGATGGTGAGTGGTTACCGTCGCTCATGGACGTCATGAATGCCAGGGGCAGAGCCAAGCCGCTGCCTACCGTGGTGCGTGTCCGAAAATACCTTACCTTCAAAAGTACAAACTTAGCTTAATAAACGTGCCCTGTAAAACGAATCTTTTGGGATAATTTTAAGTTCAGCAATATGAAAACTGTCCATAATTTCCCATTTTATAGTTGAAAACATTTAACACACCAGCCTGAGTTTGAAACCAATTGATACAACAATCGGACCGTGTGCATCAATTTCTCTTTGATAACTCATTCGATTTATTCAACACGCCATTGTATACCTATCTTGAAACTCGTACATATGGTGCCAATAATTTCAGACTATAAAATATGTATAGCATACGGACTTAAAATAATATTTTCGCAATTTGGCTACGGTACCCTAAAGAAAAGCCCGTGTGGCTTGTAATTATTTATACGTGTCAGAAGTGAGAGTGATAGGCAGCTATCTATACGACTGAAAGGTTTCGTCTAAGCTTTACGCTAAAATTCAACCTTAAAAATTTACTTTGAAATCACGAGACGTTCCATTCCAAAAAGATCGTAATTATAAGGTACTCAGATATTTGAAAATATGTTTACATTTTTATTTATTAGATAGATGGCTCAGGGGCTCTGGGCCCATCCGCATACATTACTTTACATCTGATTCCCATAGGCATCACAACGTGAATACCACCACCAGCCCACTTTACATATTTAAAGAGACTAGTGTTCGCCCAATGATCAAAATTCAACCATAACCCTTATAACTCAAGATTTAGATTCATTCTATGTGTTTCATTTTCTATTTTATTTTGTTATTCATATCGCAAAAAAAACTGTCCATTTCCAAATAATGTTTTTGTTAACAATGAACTTCATAATAATAATAAAAAGAAAATCTGTTAACCAGTAGAGGATAAAATAGTAAATAAATTGACAATTTTTAGTTTATACTAGCTGACCCGGCAGAGTTCGTAGTGCCTCAATCGATAAATAAAAGACCTAAACTTTTGTATTAAATAAACTTAAAACAAACAAGAGGAATTCGTCCAACGGGGGACACATCAAAGGAAAAACAAAATTATTTGTTTTTATATAATTCATATTTATGCACCTTTTAAACCTTCTCTGGACTTTCACAAATAATTCAAGACCAAAATTAGCCAAATCGGTCCAGCCGTTCTCGAGTTCTAGCGAGATTAACGAACAGCAATTCATTTTTATATATATATAGATAGATAGATGTTTCAGTATTCATTGATATGAAAATTACGCGCCCTTTCAAAAATTTCACATTTCAAATTATCACTTTAAAGCCCCATGCTACGAAAGCGACGTTAAATGAATTTTAATTTCGGCAAATCTTATAAATAAAAGACAATCTAACAAAGCGTGCGATGAATTCACAACGAGAGCCAAAACCGTGACGACGTTTGTCGTCAATTACAAGGAAAACTGGCGTCGTCGTTCTGAGGTTGTTGGACATACTTGAAGCTAATGTTATTGACGAGTCAACGATCTCGAGACGGTCCAGGCTTCCGGGGGATTCCGGTTACCGGACCACCGCTTAGACAGTAATTATGAAATGTGAATAACACAATCAAACGAGTGTCGTTTTACAACACTTGAGTCCCATTTATACCAGTATAGCAACAGCGTATTGTTTGCTTATTTCAATGTAACACAATACCTATAGACTAAACATTCAACGCGAGCGAGTTTACGCGAAGAAGACCAAGTCCGATTGATATTTTTGATCTTGAAGGTCGCCCCTCTGGTGGTATCACGTCAAATACAAAACAGCCGCGTTTTATTTTCCAACTAGCGACCCGCCCTCACTTCGCTTCGGAAACATTAAAACACACATGAAACCAAAAAAATAAAATTAAAAAAAATATATAAAAAAGTAGCCTATGTTCATCAGGGACAATGTCGGCTTCTAATGGAAAAAGATTTTTTCAAATCGGTCCAGTAGTTTCGGAGCCTATTCGAAACAAACAAACAAACAAATATTTCCTCTTTATAATATTAGTATAGATAATATATATAATATATTATAGTATAGAATAGGTTCTAAGCTAACATAATCAGAATATGCATAATAAGATCTTTACAAATACTTATCCAGATATTATATTCCATCAAAATTTTGCAATGATAGACTAGCCGCCTGTTAGCGAAAAGATACGGGTTTGCGACCCGGGCTTGACTAGACTATTATTTGCAAGGAAAATAAGAGACATGTCCCTAATTCCCACCATTACTAATCTTCGTTAAGGCATGTTTCGAGCCCACGTTGATCGGTACCTATGTGTTACCTATTGCAGTCACCAAGCATTCATGAGTTCCATTGATTTGAAGGGTGGATTAAACGTTATTCCAATGCTGTTGTTACAGAGATAATATCGGTCTTTTAACTCAGGGTTTACGGCGGCACTCTAGCTCTGGCTATGAGCTACGAAAGCCGATTGATCGATAGCAACATTAGGCTGCGAATTCGTCTGTACACCTTCAATAATAAAAATAGTTTTAGAAACAATACATTGTTATTTGTGTCTACAAACAGCAGCTGTGTAGACGGTAGACAATTTACGTGGCATTGAGAAATAAACGAACGAACAAGAACTTTATTTTAAAATTATTTTATGATAACAATTACGTGTATTGAATTTGTGAAAGAGTTTGTAAGAGCTTGCATCATTAATAAAAATCTTCACAATAATATTGACAAATATACGGAAGGATGTTAAATTGTGACTTGATTTAAAGTGTACTTGACGAATGTCGCAAGTGCGGAAGTACGACAACTTTGCCAGTTCAATGGATAGAACATTCCCGACGAAGAAATCTAATTAACGGCTTCTTCAATGAAAAACACCGAACAATTCGCAAACGAAAGAAAAAAGATATTGAAATCGTTGAGGTTTAAGACACAAAGATAATAAGTAAACAGGGAATTATTGACAAGGTGAAGTTAATTAAATTCTTACTGAATAAAATTTGGTTTTAACCAGTTGAAATTGGTTTATATTTATTGTATAGAAGAACGAATATTTATCAATAGTACTAAAAATTCAGTTTCGGTAATTCAGACGGTATCAATGACATTGTGTAACATTAAATGCGGTCGGGATATCGATAAATACTAATAATGAATAATATTAACGTACCTATCAAATTTATGAATAATAAAAAATCGAACGTAATTTCTCCGGTGCTTGGTAGTAACTGATCGCGTGATAATAACATAAAACGACAGAATTTAAAGAAGGTACAGTTAATGGTAATGATAACGATACAATTTGCATTCTAGCCGACATGAAACTTGAATTTTTTATCAATAAATAGCTTTTTACAGTACAGAGTTGTCAGCGTATATCTTTGGCGATATAGTATCGTGTTATAATAATATTGAAGTACATATATATTTATTGCAATTAAGAACGTTTTCCGTATCGAACGACCGACCTTTGGTTTTTTTTGTTGTTGACAAAAATCGTAGTCTTTAATACCGTCGCCGAAGCGACCCGTCGGCAAGTCTATCGGCGCCGATTTATCTGTGTAGTCTCTCGTAAATAAAAAAAGCGATCTTTGACATTTATTTTATTAATTTGACCCAAATAAATGGATAACGAATTTCAGCAATATTTTTTCTATTCTTGATAATTTGTGTCAGTTCAGTTTTTTTTTTTATAGCCCTTGTAGGCAGACGAGCATACGGCCCACCTGATGGTGAGTGGTTACCGTCGCCCATGGACTTCAGCAATGCCCGGGGCAGAGCCAAGCCGCTGCCTACCGATTCGCAAATAATTCAAACTATAAAAACGGACGCGCTCACGTGAGCTTTTACGATGCTTATAGTTGGCAACGTTAAAATGCGGACATTCCCCAACACGCCTTCAGTGACGTAAACGTTAGAGAGATTCCATTTCAACGACCGTCTCGACGACTGCTTTCACGTGAATTTCAAAAATACAAACCGTCTATGTTGAATTTTTTTTTATTGCTTATATGGGTGGACGAGCTCACAGCCCACCTGGTGTTAAGGTGGTCACTGGAGCCCATAGACATCTACAACGTAAATGCGCCACACACCTTGAGAAAAAGTTCTAATGTCTCAAGTATAATTACAACGGCTGCCCCACCCTTCAAACCGAAACGCATTACTGCTTCACGGCAGAAATAGGCAGGGTGGTGGTACCTACCCGCGCGGACTCACAAGAGGTCCTACCACCAGTAAAAAAAGCAACGTGTGTTATTTTTTTTTAAGAAACTGAGAATATATCGGTTCGTTATTCTTAAAATAATCTGGACTCTTGTGTAGTCAAACACGGTTACTGGCAATTTACCAAACTGTACGTCTAACAACTGCGCAACATATAATAGTAGACTATTAGGTAGATCAATAATAGAAACGCACTAAAAATAACCGAATAACTAATTAAAATCAAATCATTTTCTTGAATTAAAGAAATACCTCCGTGCCTTGACTGGAAATTCAACAGAGTCATTTCAGGCAGTCATGTGATGTTAATAAGCTCCGGTAACAGCCGGAGATCGGCTGTTCGTGTACACTCGCCAATAAACAAATGCTTTATTGATCGGACTAGCAAAATATTGCTATTATCATATCAAACATTAACGATTAACTTGATGCGTAGATTAAAGATACCAAATCAATTTAGCTCGTGGTGACGGAACAAATTTGAATATACGGATAGCCACAACATGATAGATGATGGCGATAATGTAACTCACCAGAGATATTACCGTAAGCTTGTACAACGGCCGCGGTTTTGCAACTATTGCAACCAACCCCGTTTCTGCAGAATAGCCGTCGGGGCACCGTGGTATGTGAGGAATGTAGATCTTCACGACGACCTCCAATTAGAATCGATACGTAAGTATTTGAGGACAGCGTCAGAACGCTTCTTCGAAAGAGTGGCGCGGCACGATAACTCTTATCGTGACCGCCTCTAATTACATAGGTCGTCCTAAGCACACCTTATCGGATCCTCCGGATCCCCCATCGGTGTTTTTAAGCTCTCCAAGCACCGGTTACCGTGCTCGTCGAATATGAAGCAGACTTCGATATGCAATCTAACGAATAGATACAACCCACCGACTTTCTCGCCAGACTTCTTAGTGGGTCGCGATTCTGATCCGATGATAAATTCAGCAAAGCACTGCTCTTGCTAGCATGAGCTCACTTACCCGTCCGCATGTGGTTGGAATAGCCCCTTAGGCTACCAACGATTAGGAAGGGGGAAAAACGACTTCATTCCATTGGACAAGTTTCGTCAAACTTATCGGACATTCGGCTAACTCAAAGAAAGACATTTCCATAAATTTAATTAAAACAAGACTACAATAACTCGATCAGAACTTTACTTTCAACATATAATTATGCTGTGTAATCTCAACATTAGAAGAGAAATCTATTTATTTGTTTGTTTACAAAATTAGAATTGTTCGGAATTGTTCTCTTGCCCAAGAAATGGGAACGGCCAATAAAAAAAAAACAGATTTTAAAACATCACGTAGGAAACTGGTTCGAGGTCAACAGTGAAATTCAATGTTATGTTAAGATATCAACTTGTCATTGAGTTTGGTATCAATTAACGAAATCGATCGATGAACATTTTCTATTATTACAATGGCTTGACCTTGTCTGGTGGTTTCATTTCAACATAAACTATGTCACTAACCTCTGTATTTTTGAATAAGATTTCGATGATAGTTTTTTGTACGTGCGAGATATTGGATATAGTTGTAAAAATTAGTAAAAGGTCTAGTTTGTTTTTTCACGATACAACTTCCTAGCCGTTTTTAAATATTGGCTGAAGTTCCTTTGTGCTTAGCGTAACTATACTTGAGACCTTAGAACTTATATCTCAAGGTGGGTGGCGCATTTACGTTGTGGATGTCTATGGGCTCCAGTAACCACTTAACACCAGGTGGGCTGTGAGCTCGTCCACTCAACTAAGCAAAAAAAAAAAAAAATGGATTTAAATGATATTACTATACGCGAATACGAATTTATGCAAAACTTATGCTACTTTAATAGTTAGCATAAACACTAAAAAGTATTTTATGCTTCTTAGGAAATTAGAATTACGAAGCTAGTAAATAAAACGTGGACGTTTACAAAGACAATATGAAATACGCCATCAATACGTCTAGGTAACATTTCCACATTACTTCTGAAGTATGCTAACAGATATAGTCTCAGATAAGTAGCTTGTGTGATGATAAATTTATATACCTATTATAATTTTGTTTTATTCGTCAGCGTTTCACATTATATGCGCAATTTCTTCTAATTTATTTATTTTACTAGCACAAAACGAAAGGCAATTTCTTATTAAGTTGTTAAGTATCCTACAAGTAATCAAATACTCGTAGGTCGTATCGAATAAAGGATATGCATTTATATTTTACATTTTAAGCTTATTGTCTACGTTATAACCTTGATTTTTTTTTATATTGAATCAACTTTTATCCTGTTTATACGCCTCGATTTTTCACGCGCCTAACATCTGAAGACCGACAACTCATAGTTTATTTTTGTTGAATAATTTGTATTATATATTTGTTTTTATTTGAAATAAACCACACTGATCATGAAATAGGTTAAAAATCATTTAATAGACATTATCTAGTGTTAAAGTGTTAAAATACTGAACCTTTCATGCGATAAAGTATTATTTCCTGTTCGGAGAGAAATTTGACACAAAAGATGAACATCGAACATCACGTCGACATATTGTTAAGTGAAAATAACTTTAGTAGGTATCCGTATTTTGTTTTCTATTATTGAACAAGCAGGTAGCCTGTTTTAGCTGTTAACAGTTTTTTTTAAATATAAAATTACGTTTTTGTCTTAAAAATTTGCCACCAGCAAGAAGGAGTCCAGTAGAGTTACAGAAATGGTCACTATAAAGAAACGAACACTAGGTAAGTGCTAAATTGGTGGTGACAAAGGGCTCGGCGAGTTTCTCGCCGGATCTTCTCAGTGGGTCGCGTTTCTTGCTAGGGAGAGTGTTGGCAACAACGCCAAGTTTGAGCCCCGGGAGCTCACCTACTAGCCCGGAGACGCTGATATGGTCTCTAGACCACCAGCTTAGGTAGGAAAAAAAACAGAAGCCACCCGTATGCTAGTCGTCTACATCAACGAAGCCACATGCCGGGCTTCACAAACCGGGTCACCGAGTTCAAACTAGAAGCGACTGGCGGACTTCCAGGAAGAGCTGGGACAATACTCCCAGTAATCAAATTTAAAATTGGAATGATTCTAAAGTGTCGATTTCCGGATAATGGTTCACAATTACGGAGTTTCAATTGCGCCTACCTATAGGTACACTTATCGTTTTCCAAGACAGTTTATCGGATATACCGATAAAATAACCGTAAAAGTAGTTTATAATCGAGTCACTTGATTTTGCAGTTGATCTAGGGCGAGGTAACGACCTGAAAAACCTATCTACTCGGTTGAATGTCCTTAATAATACGATATCCTTTAATGTGGTTTCTATTCATTTTACCGTTATTTATAATCGATTAGACAAAGTTATAAGTAGCTTAGATTTTAATAGTACGTAGCTAAGTCGCGGTCTCATGTTGACTAAAATCAGTAAAAAAATTCATTTAGTGACATAAAATACGAATTTTGGGAAGTTTCAAGATTATTATTGATATTACGTTCAGTTCTACAGATAAAACTTCAATTGTATGTAGATTCATATCAGTGTATTATGTATCTGAAATACGTACACTCGCATACACATACGTATTATTTAACGAATAAAGAGGCCCTCTAGATTTACGTCACTTAAAACGTTGATAAGTTATATTTTGAAATGAATTTGTAAGGATTTCGTAAAACGATATAGTACGTCAAAAGGTTAAATATCTGTTGAGCCGTGAACGTGACCGTGAACAATATTCTGAGCCAATAATATACACAACGAGCCACGTGTTAGGAAAAATGAAGCCCCATATTATCTCGCACATGTACCTCATGTATCTTGTTAAGAGCTATTTTTATGTATTATGTTTGAGTTAGATAATGAACACAAATGCCGTATTATAAAAGACTATATAGCTGTACCGGCCCGCTTCGCTGGGCGTTTAAAATTAGCATTATTATTTCTCACCCCCACAAAGATTCTCATCATTAACGCCCTCCCAACTGGTGTAGAGAGTCCAACACTCGTATAAATATTAGCCTATCCATTAAGTACATGTATTTTCTACATGGATACCAAGTTTCAAGTCAATCGGATGCATGGTTCAGCAGTTATAACGGAACATCCATTAAAACCACTGTAGATTTATATATTAGTATAGACTAGCCGTAAACAAAAAACAATTCGAAAATTTCAAATATAGCAAAACAACAAAATACTGCCGATAGAAAATAAACAATAACAATACTTTACTTCAAATGAGTCGACTATTATCAAAGGCGGCAATCTAACTTTTGGACAATGATTGGTAAATCAGAAAAACAAATTATTGACTTTGTATTCCATTGGCAGTCACAAAACTCTTCGGAACGACATCTTAGATAAATAACAGGATAACTATTAACCTTTATTTAATGCAGGTTTTGAACCGTATTCTTTGAAGGAGACGATTATATTCAAATAAATCTGTATTGACATATCAATAATTTTTTTTTGTCCAAATGCACAGATTGCCGCCTTTGATAATAGACGACTCAAATAAAATAAATACGTGACCGCAATCAAATACGTAGCAGCGTTACATAATCAATACTATTAAATCGGTTTTAAATTTTTAATGAGCATACAAATACGTCAGACCGTTTTATAATGGACTTAATAACACTGCTCTGAGCGTTTTGGCAGCCTCATCGATGACGCGTCTACACAACACGATAAAGTACACACAAGAAAAACATAAACCTTATTTTAAAAATGGAATGGCAGACGTAAAATAATTTCTTTCCTCGAATTGTACTTCTACCCACTGAAATTTAATCAATCTGGGATCTTTTTTATTCAAGAGGTTATCTATGTTTATAAATTCGGCAATTCCGAGCACGTGTTTTGTTTATATTAACGCGATTATTTTTGAGATAATGTAATCAGCTGTCAATTGGACAATACGGAGTTAGCAAACAGTGAGACGGCGCGTTTTGATAAGAAAATACTTTGACATTATCAAGTAATCCCCGATGTTTTTTTTATTTTAGTAAAACCATAATTTTATTAAGTATATTATGCTCAAATTAGCTCATTTTTACTATGACATAATATGAACAATGGATTTTTTTCTTTGCCCAAAATAAAATTGCAATTAAGGTGTTGGCAATATGCACACTCGACCTACCTCACGTGCGAAACGTCAGATGCATTTACGTCTTCGGATAATAATAATAACTAATTCTAAGATGACTAAGATGCTTAAACGAACAAGATTCCCTTTTCAAATTGCACATTGTATTGTCAACTGTAGAGGTTAATTTACGTTTGCAAGAGTTTTACCGCGAAAAAAATAAACACGCTAACAACAACTACTCTACATCCCAAATATGATGCATTTTAATTGGTTTCATTCATCCAATTGAAAACGCAGTTTTAGCGCGACAATGTGAAAAACCCGGAAGACCCCTTTGTCATCACGGATATTGAGTGTTTTTTTTAAATCTCGTTTTTATGCAAAATCTCTAACCCGTCTTTGTTTCGTACAGGTTTAAAAAAATTATTATTGTATTTCATAAGGTTAAGTAAGCTTTCCGACGGGCGTTGATTGACGCATTTCTGACCTAGCGAGTTGCCTTGCTGGTAAGACTTCGCGGTTCTAAAAAAGCAGATTTCTACCGTAGTGTCCTTGTACTCTTAGTAACAACGACAATCATTCGGCGTCCCATGGTGGAAGGGACAGATATTCTCGATGCGAATTACATTACTTTGACACCATGTTTTGAAACAACAAGCACTCAATTTAAGCCGCATTTCAAGAGCCAGCCAGAAATCCTCTCCTTAAAAATTATTCAAATTCAGTATGGAAATCATTTTTGAAAAGAACAACAGTTTTACAACAATAAAAAAAACACACAATATTTACTTCTCTGATCAACAAAATAATTAATATGTGAACAATTAACTCACAAAATTAACTCACTTATTTGTATAATATAAAACTTTTAAATCGAAATATTCAAATCATATTATTTTCAAATTATGCTAATAGTATAAGTCTAGTAAATATTTATTTATTGGTTAAAGTTCAGTACAGTTTAGTATAATATACATTATTATAAAATGTATGTACTTTGAAGGACTGAGGGCATGATCATCGACAAAATAGTCTCGATAGTTTGTCTAGAAGTAACCTCTTTGACCTAGGTTATTAGTAAACTACTGGTGCAGACTGAACAGTTTTTTTTTTAATCAGGCTTATTTTATATTAATGCTGGGTAACCAACTACAAAGTCTCTTTTGTTTGAGTTGAAAGCAGACTTTTGCATTGCATACATTTTAACTACATTTGTATCTTATTATTTCTGCAAACAGCTGATATTACATAATAGTGTATATTATTACTTTCATTATTTATCATATGGCCTTTGAAACATGTAAGATGTAAAAATCACAATTGGCAAGAGTTAGCCAATATGAAAATAATAAATAAATATTAGCATGTGAAAACACAGTTTGTATCTTGCCAACTTAAACTAATGTGCTGACAGCTTGGTGAAAACTACTATTCTTGTCATAGCAGGTTTTATAATTCACAAAATATATGCTGGGATTAGTTAAACATTTAACATATATTTATTAACTGCACCAAAAGTATATATTTTAATTTATATTAACTTGAGCCAATATTAAATTATAATTTTTCAAGTATACTATGGATTTCAGTAAACACTTAACATTTGGTTGTCTCAGAACTTAGCCTAAAAAACTACTGTAAAATATAATTAAATAATTTTGTTCCCACTCACCTTCTTCAGGACTGAGGTCTGCAAACTTTATGCCTCCGCTGTAAAGAAAACGAAAGGTTACCACTTCTGTATCATTTTACTGTTAATTGCCAATTAATAAATTTATCTAAAGCTTCGTATTTCAAATTTTATTGCACTTATTAAATTAATATCAACATATCAATTTATTTATATATTTGAGTCAACAAAATTATTCTAAAAGAGTAAATCAAGTTTTAAACGAATTTAATGGAACCATTGTTAATAACATTTACTAAAACAATTTGCAATTGATTATAAGAATATACTGTGATTATTTTAATAAAATGCTAATTTCTATAAACTTAGTAACTTTTTTTATTTATATTTTATTGTGACAAAATTTTAAAAAATAAAATAAAATCGGCAAAAAATCCTTATAAAGTGACATATACTATGTCGTTTTGTAGGTAACACTTCGTACCTGAGAAGGACGGTAGCCGTTTCCGGCACCCGGAACACCTGGAAATAAACACAATGTGGAACCATGTCTTACTGGATCTCCAAGAGGAGAAACCAAACAGCAATTTTATATAAATTACAAATCATTGTGAGGACAAGAGATTTTCTTAGGTTTTGGCTTTATCAATTCTTTCATGTACATTTTACGATCAAAATAACGTGATAATAGATTTTCAAAGCACAAAATTAAAACTCAATTTATATAAATGTAGGATGCTCACCTTCCATCCTAGGTTCTCGAAGAAGGTACTTAAACGTGACTGTCCCGTTGTTTTGCCGCCGCAGGGTCCTATGAACACAGCGTACTCAAATAACCAAATTAACTCCACGTGTTTTAAGTAATATTAACTGAATGAAATTTAATTACCAGTTACATTCACACCACAAGTAATCAAATAATGTTAAATTAAACGCTATTTTACTGCAAAACAGTGACGTAAATGCCTAGGTAGCTGTAATAATTCACTCACCTCCAGTAAGAACCAGCTTGTAAACGATTTTCTGAGATTGATTGGCCATTTTAAGTAAACGCATAAATACAAATTAAAATTATTTTACACCAGAAAGGACACTGAACACGTTGTTATCATAAAAATGAAGAATTTACAAAATTGTGAAAAAGAGCCATCACAGCAACATGCGCTTCGCCTGACAGGCGCGCTTCCAATCACGACATAGATAAATAATACACTTTATTTAAAAGAATCCAGCACCGACTAGAAAGCAAAGAGTTTAATTCATACATTGGATAATCAAAGGGAATCAACTCATACACCCATTTTTATGTAAAAAAAGCTAAAGCTTTAAAGTAGGAAAAGTGAAACGGAACGAATAAGGAAAATAATTAAATCAAATTATATGGAATTTCAAAGGAGGCAAAACACCGTAGGTATTAACATAAAAGATTAATAAAATGATGGGAATTTGTTGAAAGGTCGAAAGTCGAAATTTGTTTGTTGAAAGAACGGAAAAAGATATGTCAAAATCCGTGCCATTTTCCACACTTGTGCACTTTCACAGAGGTTAACTGTAAAATTTTCAGTTAATAACTACCATCTTACTGAGACTTCATTTTCATCTCGTTTTGTTTAATATCATCCCTGATGACCAATGTTTAACATTAATGAATTTCATTTTAATTCGCTCCATGTTAGTATTCATAATATAATATAATCTATGAAGATTTGAGACTTGGTTGACTCTAGTTTATCCAGGCTATTAAATCTAAAAAAAAACTAAATAAATTACGAATGAAGCTCATGTAATATTTAAGATAAGGCTAATATTACATGTATAATCAGACTTTTTGGCGGGAGCGCGATGAGTAATGTTGTGTGATTTGTTTTATTTGTCTATTTGGTGTTTCTTCAGGTTTAAATGTGTAATAACGGTGGCTTACTAACTGTTTAGTATCTGTGAAAATGCACAAATATGGGAAAATAAAACAAAGCCACTGGAAGTCGTCGTGGCCTAAAGGATAAGACGTCCGGTGCATTCGTATATAGCGATGCACCGGTGTTCGAATCCCGCTGGCGGGTACCAATTTTTCTAATGAAATACGTACTTAACAAATGTTTACGATTGACTTTCACGGTGAAGGAATAACATCGTGTAATAAAAATGAAACCCGCGCATTTACGTAGTAGATGTCTATGGGCTCCAGTAACCACTTAACACCAGGTGGGCTGTGAGCTCGTCCACACGTCTAAGCAATAAAAAAAAAAATAAAAAAAATTCAAAATCCTCCAAAAGTCCACTGAAAAAGTCTCCGTAAATGACCACCATTTTACTGAGATCTCATATCATCTCATCTCATTTCATTTCATACCATGCCATGCTTCATATTAATCAACCTCATTTCATTTCACTTCATAAATTATCATTTTTCATATATAAAAAAGTGATAGTGTAGTTTTCATAAAAAAATAATAAGACTTGACCTGAAAGTTTTAGTTACCAAGTCATAAAATCCCTTAAAAAAAGTTTATAATCTATGATCACGCTTTTTGGCGGGAATGCGGTGTCAAAACTGTCAAACAATGTGCTTATTTTTAAATTATAGAACTGTATAAGTTTAAAATATTTTATTAAATATCTTATATTAAATACCTTTATATTTTATTAAATAGAACTTTACATTTAATGGTAACCGTCTCCGATGCAATAGGACTTTCATGAGATGCGTGTTAATTAAAATGCAAAAATTAACACATGTAGAAGGCACTGCTTTAACTGACCATGTAATAAAAATGCTATTTCAAAGCCGTATTATCACAATATTAGATTTTCTTCAAGAAGATGTTGAAAAATTGTCAAACATATGCAAACTAAGCATACCACAAATTTTGGAAGCAAGGAATCGAATATTAACGAAGTTTTCTGCGCCGGTGATTAACGGTAGTTGTTTTATCGATAAAATCCGAAAAGGCACAATTAGTATTAAGTCCGGAGTAAAGAAGTAAGTTTGTGTCAAACCCATGACCATATTACGTTCTTTCGTTTACAATATATTTTTATATACATAAATTAATTTTTTTTTTTTTAGAAATCACTGATTTATATTAAATTCAAATTTTTTTACAGACACTTTATAACTTTGGTACACTTTGTTATAATTAAGCTCTAGCTAGGAACAGTACTTACCTCTCGTTGGCTTTTGTACTAGTCCAAATATTGTAATACGAGTAGAGGAAAAATTAATAAACTTGCTTCTACTTGTGGTAAGGCATATTGTCAACCTGTATGGGCAATTATCATAATCCTGCCCATTTCTGTAACTTTGCAATGTAACTATAAGTTATGGTTTGATGGAATACAGAATGCCATGACTATGGAATGAGCAGCAATGGCAATCATATAACAATAAAAAACCTCACAAGTCAGTAGGAATGGAGTATAGTGTCTCGAGGTGGGTAGTGGTATACATGTTGTGTTGTCTACAAACTCCATTAAATGGACCTAATTAAATGACGCAAGAGTGTATTTCATCTACCTAATGCAATCATTAATTTTCGAGACTCAATTTATGTTAGAAGCAAGTATGACGGAAAGTTTTAATAAGTACAATTTTTTTTAGTTTTCATGGCAGTCTTGTCATTTTTATAAATAAACGTTAAATATATCTCAAATTTTTGTTTCAGTTTAGATAATATGCTCAATAGAGGAATCCCAGCTAAGACGATTACAGAATTATGTGGAATAGCAGGCTCAGGTAAAACACAGTTAGCCCTACAAATAGCTATTAATTGTGCAAAAGAGACTCACAAAACAGTGTTGTATATTGACACCAAAGGGGATTTCTCAGCTCTTAGAATTCAAAAGATATTAGAAAAATGTCAATACTCTTTTAAGGTTTGTAAATTATTTATTTAATTATCTTGGACAATGAGACAATGAGGTGGATAACGAGATTGTCAGCTAACTGTAAATTGTTCAATAAATTACAATAATAGATATCATGATATCTAAAACACCAAAGATACATTTAAAATGTACCAAGTAAGATAATATTACATGAATATTTTATTAATTAGACATGTACTAGCTGTAGTCATACAGATCTTTTTTTCATATGCATTTTACATATTTTGCAGGAAGTTGCAGCCATAATGAGTAGAATTCACATAAGCTATATTTGGACAATGGAAGAACTGGTGAACTTGTTTAAAAACCTGAAGAATGGAGAATTAGTAATAGATAATTTGGTGTTGCTGGTCATAGACTCTTTACCTTCCCTGATGTTTCAATATCTTGGTGAAGATAATAAACTAGGTATTTCAATGTAAATTTTACTAATACATATAATCATTCAACGATTTCATTATTTCCTTCAATCAATTAGAGGATACATGTATGTGCACTATTATTATTTTATTGCTTGGGTGGGTGGACAAGCTCGTGACCCACCTGGTGTTGGGTGGTTAGTACCGGAAGCAATAGACACCGCATTACTGCTTCACTGCAGATATAGGCAGGGTGGTGGTAGCTTCCGGTAACTCACAACACGTCCTACCACTGGTACTATACTTACTAGTATATATAGTATTATACAGGAATGTCTTAAAAAATATAGCTTTGCTTTTTTTTATCCTACCTATTCTAGTAACCTTGAGGGGTTATTCTAAGATTCACGGAACTAGTAGGTGAGCTCACGGGGCTCAAACCGGGAGTGTTGCTAACACTGGACCGAGCAAGAGCAGTGCTTCGCAGAATCTATAACCCGTACTCTAACGTATTCGTTCTACATAATTTTAACAAAACAAAATATTGGTAACTTCTCTATATTACATAAATCTGCATAATTAATCTCAGATATTACAGAAGTTAAGCCTACATCCTACGCATTTGGTAATTATTTTCATCTTCATTGCAACAGTATAAAGTTCACGATAACGAAATGAGAGAAATTGGGCGCTGTAGGTACGTTAGCGCTATAGATCGTTATTAGATAGCAGTGTTCCTGAGTTTGTCGCTCGGGGCGCTGTTCCAACTCCATACAAATTTGAGTTAACTTTTACGCTATCGAGGAGATAAAAAACTCGCATTAAGCACACAGTAGCGCCTATGTCATTACTATAACGATTCTCTAACTCATTACAAAACAAAACATTAAAAAAACAAAACTTCGTAATCACGGATGTCAGGTTTCCGTAACCAAATTTAAAAAGTGATAGCAATTCAAATTACGTTTTCTTTTTTGTAGGTTTATCATTATTAAATTCGTTTGTGAATTATAGTCGGTTTATCTGCAAACAGCTGAATATAGGAATAATCTGTATAAACATGCAAACAAGATGGGTGGACCAGGATTTAACAGATGTGGAAGGTTAGTGTGGGCGTTTTTTTAAACTTTATTGTATTGCAGATACAACAAGCAGAATTGATCGCGAGTATGATGCGGTGCAGGTCTATAAACTTATGGCTTGCCACCGTCACAAACTGAATAGGTTCAGAAGGTCGGCTAGGAAGTACTGTAGTGCGAGATATTTAAATTTAAAATAAGTTTTCATTCATTTGAAAGCAAAGTGTACAACAACCATAAAAAATGTATTATTTATACATTTTTGACTATGTTAGAACGCAGTCCCATAATGGCATTTATTTTTAGATGAAGAAAATTCCACTGCGTACAAGGACTCTTTTACAGAAAAACGGTACCGTTGCTTAGGAAGGTACTGGCAACACATACCTACATTAGTGCTTGAACTGGAAAAAATAAAAGAAAATGATAATGAAAACAACTCGGGTATAAAAATAACAGTATTACACTCTATCGATAGTGACTATGAAAACCGTCATTGTATTTTATGTGTAGGCGAGTCTGGAGTCACGTAAAAAACATAAAATAAACAACTTACAAAAAACATACATGCATTTTTTTTGTATTCGTAAAATCTGCCAGTTTTAATTTTCAGCTAGGGTGAATAGAATCAAGGCTGGATCGCTCGCTTAACACGTTGACTGCCGTATAGGTCACCGGTGCCCTACGTGGCGCACTGAAGTAATTATGTCGATTTCTCTCTTCGAACTTCTTTACTAAATCTTTATTTTTCGCAATAATGAAATAACACTTTTTTTAAACATATTATTATCCGCAACACGCTTCGTCAACTAATTTGTCGGAATGTCTAGTAGGCTCTGGGAAAGACGAATCCGAAGATACTGACAGTGAATCTATTTCTAAGAAACTGTAAATACTAAAATAAACATTAACAAATAAAGAATAGTAGTAAAGTACAGTAGTAGTAACAGAAATCGATATAATTATTTCAGTGCGCCACGTAGGGTACCGGTGACCTACTGATGGCAGTCAACGTGTTAAGAAAGATAGTGTGTAGAAAGTAGTAGTGGAATCGCATCGTAAATTAAACACTTACGATTAAAAATTTATCATGCGCGTCGAAGTCGTCGTGGCCTAAGGGATAAGACGTCCGGTGCATTCGTGTTGAGCGATGCACCGGTATTCGAATCTCAGGCAGACACCAATTTTTGTAATGCACTACGTACTCGACAAATGTTCACGATTGACTTCCATGGTGAAGGAAAACATCGTGTAATAAAAATCAAACCCGCAAAATTATAATTTGCGTAATTACCGGTGGCAGGACATCTTGTGAGTCCGCACGGGTAGGTACCACCACCCTGCCTATTTTTGCCGTGAAGCAGTAATGCGTTTCGGCTTGAAGTGTGGGGCAGCCGTTGAAACTATACTTGAGACTTTAGAACTTATATCTCAAAGTGGGTGGTGCATTTACGTTGTGGATGTCTATGGGCTCCAGTAACCACTTAACACCAGGGATAAGATTGTGATAAATTAAGTTTCAAAATTTGTAAGTGCACGTTACTCATCATATTATATGATTTATATGATCTAATAAAAATAATTCTAAAAATGGTTTAGAGATTCCTGGTTAAAGTTTCTTCTTTATTTACTGCCTTTCTAGTATATCATTACTTCGAAGTCGTCGTGCCCTAAAGGAAAAGACGCGCGGTGCACTCAAATCGAGAGATGCGACTGTGCGGGGGTGTTCAAACCCCGCAGGCAGGGAACATTTTTTCAAATGAAATGCACATTCACGAATGACATCCACTATGAAAGTCGCGTAATAAAAATAAAAGTCACCAAAATAATAGGTATACACATAATATGAAGTAGGCGTCTAGGATACAAAAATTTAATTTTTTTTAAATATTTTATTTTTAACAATCAAAATATGCATGGTATCGAGGCATCTCTGCTAGCTCAGTGGTAATTTTTAAATGCCCTTGAATAAGTTAAGTGTACAGGAGCCTAGAAACTTCAAAGGCATTTTGTACCGACTCTAGGGTATTCGTTTTTTCCACACCAAACTTTGGAAAAATAAAAGTCTGTCGGAGCAAGGTCTAGTGAGTACGTGGGATGACACAAAACTTCCAACCTTTCCTTCCGTTCTCGTGTAGCGGGGGAGAGCGAATGAGTTGATTTCGAGAAAATCGTCCGTATTATTTGAATTTAGGATTTATTGCCAGCTATACGTAAACAATTGTAACACGGCAACTTCATAGGTTTAACGTAATTAAATTTGGCAGGACGTCTATAACACCCGTACTGGTAAATACCACTTTGCTATTTCCGCCATGAAACAGTTATACCTACGTTTTGCTTTTTGAATAGGAAAAAACTAAAGATGGCATTTTAAAAGTAATTTGGCCCAAAAAATGAACTGTTAACTCAGAAGGAACCCAGTTCATTTTGGAAAAGGGGTCTCTTGTCCAAAATTTTATAGAATTTTCTAGTCTAGTATATCCTACGTTCTTTAATTATGCAGGGTAGAGACAAGGAACACCTTGTATAGGGGACAAGTTGAAAAGTGTCCACCTGTAAACGACATGCTATTGTTCGGAGACCCACCGAAATAGCGCTAGTGTATGAAGTGGCAAAAGTATGAATATCGCAGTTTTACGTAGAGTCAAGTGTACTGGATTACAGTGAAGCCTATGTTCCGATTTAAACTGGGAGCAGGAGAGGAATTCGTTCCGTTGGACTGACTGTATATAGTCGCATTATTCTAGTGAAATGTATGACGTCGAATGAATCGTCGCCATTTTTCTACTGTAAACACGGGTGTTTTCGGAGTAAGAAGCTCTCAGTTCTTTAATCACTTTTACCATGCATAACTTCATTTCATTAATTATGTATACACAGGGACGTCTTAAATTAGGCTGGGGCCCTTGGGCACACAAGAATTTGGGGCCCTTTTGGAAAGTAAAAAAGCGAATTATAATAACTTTTTTTTTACTGGGTATGACCATTTATTATAGGTAATCAAATACAGTATGATATAATATGTCATTAATGATATTAGAATGCTGATGGTTTTTTGGTTACGATTACGATAACGGAAACCGTTATCGTGATCGCTATATGGTGTATTTAGTAAATTAGGTAGGATGCGTTCGGAAATAAGTGACACAACATTACTATTTAAAAATGTATTTATTGCTTTTCGAAGTATTCTCCGCGAAATTTGACACATTTTTCCATACGATGGAACCAATCATTGAAGCAACCATTCCATTCGGAAGTTGGGGTCTCCAAAATGGCCGTTTTGTAGGCGTCCACAGCTTCTTCAGGTGATGAAAATCTCTGTCCACGCAATTTATTCTTTATTTTAAGGAAAGTATAGAAATCATTAGAGCTTAGGTCAGGGCTGTACGGCGGATGGTCTAATAATTCTATCTTTTCTTGCTCTAAAAACTCTTTTGTTCTGTGCGCGGTGTGAGAACTCGCATTGTCGTGATGGAGGATGATGCGGCGGTTGCAGTTCTCTTTACGGAGTTCAAAAACGACCTGTGGCAAAAAAATGCTAGCATACCATTCTGCATTAACCGTTCTTTGTCCCTCAAGAGGAATAGTCGTAACATGGCCGGTTTTGGAGACAAACGTGGCCACCATTTTTTTTGCAACACTCCGTGAACGAACAATTTTTGTTGGCTTTAACTCATTTTCGAACACCCAAACTCGTGACTGGTTTTTTGTTTCGGGTTCGTACGCGTATATCCAGGATTCGTCACCTGATACAATGTTGTATACAGCATTTGAGGATCCTGCGTGGAATCTTTCGACAGTTCTGACGCACCAAGTAACGCGAGCCGCTTTTTGCTCTTCACAGAGCGAATGCGGTATCCATCGGGAAAACAACTTTTTTACACCTAATTGTTCATGCAAGATTATTTGTATTTGACTCATGCCAATGTCTAAAGTTGCCTGAATTTCGCGGTATGTCACATGTCGATCTTCTTCAATCAGCTTACGCAATCAACGTTTTCTTGGGTGACTGCAGTTTTTGGACGACCTTGACGGGGATTATCACTGAGCTTGATACGTCCACGTTGAAACTCAGCAAACCAGCGATAAATTGTGGTTTTGGATGGGGCTTCATCACCAAATGCAGAAATCATCCGGTCAACACACTGTTTTTGTGTTAAACCACTTCGAAAGTCATAATAAATCATCGCTCTTGAATTTTCTCGAGTCAATTCCATTTTCTCAACGACTAAACAAGTTTGACAAAACCTCGTGACAAGACCGAGAATCTTTTTTTAAATAAATAAATAGTATTCGATTTTTAAAACCAAGGAGTTTTCAATTAAAAAGATTTTAATATGACAGGAACAGTGGAAATATTCCATTCCCGATACTTTTAGTGCAGCCTAGTAGTATATGCCTTGTGATAAGACCTTCTGATAAGATTAGTGATTTGTGAAAAAAGTGTAATATGCCCGACAAAAATATTTTGAGAATAAATGTGTGAGAGAAATTGTCGGTCCTTCCGGGCTCCCTGAGAATGGGGGCCCTGGGCACGGGCCCTGTGTGCCCTTATAGTAAAGACGGTATTGTGTATACAGTTAAATAGTATACATTAAATTACTTGAAAAACAATGCTTAAATTTACTAAAAAGTATGCTTAAATTTACTAAAAAGTATGCTTGCTTTTATAATGCGATTTATTCAACTGACAATGGTAGTTTTCCAATTACAGAGCATAATGCGACTCAGTGACGCCAAAGCCGAATTATGCTGAAGCATAATTGGAACGTGAATTAGTTTTCAAATGCATCAGCAGAGTGCGCTAAGTTAGCACAGTTTTAATTAACATTGATTATTTCTAAGAAACTACGACGAAACGAAAGCCTTACAATTTTTTTCAACATTAAATAATATTACTAACGATAATATAAACAAAATTTCGATCAATGCCAACTTAAAGAAAAAATACTTGTCAATTTTCTGTCACTGAGTCGGTATCGATTGCGAGTATCACGCGAGACCAGTACTTTTGAGAGTGCTCGATTGTGCGAGGTCGAATATATTAAGTGTATAATCTATGGTGCGAAGCGTTGTTGTAGTTGGAACATTCAACGTTGAGCATTATGCCGCATAACGCGCTCTTGTGCTGTAATTGCAAAACTACCATAATTGTAACTATACTGAGACCTTAGAACTTATATCTCAAGGTGCGTGGCGCATTTACGTTGTAAATGTCTATGGGCTTCAGTTACCACTTAACACCAGGTGGGCTGTGAGCTCGTCCACTCATCTAAGCAATAAATAAAAAAATATATAAAAAAAACTTGAAAATTATGACAACTAATGACAACCACCTACTTCCGTTTTTCAAATCATCGTTTTAAAACCACCCAATTCGAAGGAAACAGAAAATAAAATTAAAATAATGAAAATAAAACTCACCGATTTTATTCCAATAAATGTAAAAATGCACTACTTTCTCTTGAGTAGAATCCTTAGTTGAATCAAGAAATGAAGGTTCATTAACATTAAAAAGTAATGCATTTGAAAATTCCCACTAGCATATTTGATATGTAAAAAGTGCAATACAAAATAGTCCTTAAACTTACAATGATATGTACTTATTTTCATTGCTCAGTATATAAACATGTAAGTTATCTCACTTACTCTTAGCACATGCAGTATTGATATGAATGTGATAGACAGATATCCGCGGGACACGTACCTACGGCGTATGCCAGTATATTTTCGAGTTATAGATACAATATTATGAATAAAGTGAATACGGAATATTAGCATATCAGAATCCGCCGGATTACCGATATACGAATACAAGCTGTATTACGAATATCTTAGTGAATACTAATATATCGGTATCACCCAGCCACCCCACATCCGCTAACCCTTGTTGCTCCTTGAGCTCTTAAGTCTCCGCCGTAGCGCTCAGGCCGCTGCTAACAAATATTTTCCTCCTAGCTGAGCCCTTGAATTTTTCTACCTGTCCAAGTGAAGCTACATAGGCTTCTGAGCCACCAGAAATCCTTTAAAGAAAAGAAAATGTCACACTTATAAACAGAGATTAGAGTATCTCTAGCTGCTCTGGAACAAGCTTATTATACTTTATCTATGTAGCAGAAACCCAACACTAGCTAATGCTAGCCCGCCATTTGTGTTTTCTGTCAAAAGAGTGTTATGTCGTGGAGTCGTGATTATTTGTACTTTGCGGCTTAAAAACGTTGCTTATTAGTTGCAGTTTATGTTTAAATATTTTTCACAATGTCTAATATATCATTGGACAAAGAGACGTTTTATCGTCGCATGAAAAAGCTGTATGCGACCTGGAAGGTTGGTCAATGACTGTTTTCCGTTTACCAATAGGTACTTTTATTGTCTTGTGCCCATGTGCCTCATTAATGCGTTTTACAGGCTGTAGCTTCAGATCCTAAGAGTGATGATGCCCTGTCAAAGGTGGATTGCTTAGTGTCGTGTGTAGGAGTAGATGAAGAGACACTCTACAGCAAATCAACATCACTTCAGGTACGCGCATTTTTCCGTTAAAACCACTACATTATATCTAGGGTCAGCAGACTAAAGCACATAAGTCAAAAAACTCTACTTTACAGGAATTAAAAAAAACTATTTAGAATCTTATACATTAACAAACTTAATCATGTTTATTTGAATTATATAAGTCTATAACACTAACATAATATTAAAATTAAATATTTTAAAGTAAATGTGATTATTTAATAATTAGATGACTTAAGTTATAAGGAACACAATAATAGTATGAGTTAAGTGAAAAAGATCAACAATTAAGATATATATTATAATAATATAAGTCATAAATATAAATAACAACTCAATGTTTAAATAAAATTCTTCTTCTTCATCGAGTTCTAAAATATCTGGATCAGTATTTCGTAAAGTTTTCAACGTGGGAAGACTTATGTAAAATTCATGGAAAATATCTGGTATTAAAGGGAGCAGCGAAATTAAATCAAATTTTTTCTCGATGGATATGGGTAATGGCTGTATAGATATTATATCATCAGTTTGAGAACCCCCTATGGATGATCTCCTTTTCATAGCAACTGTCTTTATAAAATTGTCACTTTCATCTAACGGTTTCATTAAACATCCTCTGCAGACAGGTTCACGTTTACCATGCACAGTAAAAAAGTATTTTTATGTCTTCATTCTAAGCTTTTGCTTTTCAGGTTCAATAGCTCGTATTCTTTGCTTAGATTTATCTTGAATTTCCATTAAAGACGCCAAGTATGCAGATCTTTTTGCATATGACCCCATTTGCCAATATTCTGTAAATATGGCATGCCTATCAGTTAATGGTATACGTTCTTTACATTTCATTCTGCAAACAGGTAACTCTTTCAAATTCAAAAGTATAACACACTAGTTGAATGTCAAAATATAAATAACAATGTTATCTCTACCACCGTTTCCAAAAAAAGCCACAGTCCTGAGAAGAACCGGCGACACAACGGCGCCTTTTTTTTTGTTTTTTCTCAAAAAAAAATTTTTTTTCAATGTGCGATCTGATATACATTTTCCTTTTAAAGTTCTGTATGCCTGTCCTAAGTTAAGTTTTTTTTTTTCTCTTTTTATAGTACGTATACTCTTTTTTGGAGACACATTAGGATTCATTGAAATATCATCACAAGTACTTTGAACTTGATGTGGTTGGAAGTCTCGGTAATTCATAACATGGATCTCGTACAGAATCATCACTAGAGAATTCAAGTACAGAATAGTATGTTAAACTACTGACTTGACCTGATGATGTTGACAGGATCGTCTACTACTAGGTTCTCTGTGTTCAAAATCGACTGTTGATTTACATTTTCTAAAAAAGGACAAGACAATTATCTATTTATAATGGATATAATATTGATATAATTACGTAATTTGCAAATCATAATTTTGAAGATATGTGAAAATATACCTTCATTGCTTTCCAGATGAGTGGATAACGCCATTTCAACTAATTTCTTGCCTCTTTGAATATTCATCTTAAATAATTAAAATACTTAAGCACTCACACACAACTAACTAACACAACTAACTAACCAACAAACTGTGCACAATCGACAACATTAGTAAATTAAAACCACTTACCGAAGTGTTGTTTACGTTATAAATATTTTTAAGTAACTACTTTCTCTAAAGAAATGTTACATTTTGATGTTCTTTATAACATAAGTCAGACTTCTTACGTTAATAACTTTGTACTTATGGTGTTCCTTAGAACATAAGTCCAGTTATGTTTTTTAGTTCGTTTGATTATATTAGGATTTGATAAGGTTGATACAGAACGCCGCTTGAATACACCATGAAATACTTGAGTTTGATTTATGTGCTTTAGTCAGATTGTGTGTTGAGCAAAATGTAAACCGATGATGTAATAAAAAATAAATTGAAAATTTTGACTTATGTGCTTTAGTCTGCCGACCCTAGATATTTTAGTATTGAAAAATAATTTTATTTATCGTAGTAATTATTGTCTTTATGTATTTATACTTGAACTTTTGCACTATACTTTATGGATGGAAGAAGTCATGGTGACTATGCTGGGAAATTTCCTTCAGACTTTAATTAATCATTTCTTTAATAAAATCAAGTTATTGTACAACAGTATTATGGTAATTCCAATTAACAAATATAAAAAAATAAGTCATCAAGTCAAAAAAAAAAAAATTAGGTATGATAATAAGTATAATAATAGTAAAAAAGTAATAATATAAAATTTATTATTATTGAAAATAATTGCCTAGTATTTACAAAAGGTATCAAAATTTTGTCTATTTGATTGCATAGGCCAGGCCTACTCTAACTTCCTTACCTGCATTCCGTCAACAACTAGTGTGGTTCAAGAAGGTTCTAGTGTCAAATTTAAATAATTGTCCCACTACCTAATAATTTTTGCTGTTGGTTCTAATTGAACCCAAAGGTTTACTACACATGTTAATGACAATTGGCCTTTTACAACATAATATTTTATATTCAACCGTCATTATCTAAAAGTTTATCCCGTTTTTAATTTCATTTTAATACTTATAAATTATACTCTTGTAGAAAATTTATTTGTTTTCGTATTAGGTCTGGAAAGAGTCCTTGGGTATTATCAGTGGCTTGGTTGTATATATTAGAATGAGTGAAATGAGTGACAGACATTTCAGTAATCACTTTATTCAGCTTAGAATTTATTTCCTGTCAAATGACACATTATGGTTGGTTGGTTGGTATGGTTGGTTTAAGTTTCATGTATATGAAGCAAATGGTTCAATTAGGAAAAATCTTGGATTACTACTATTATGTGTAGATGAGGATGCTTGAGGTAATAGTATTAGCCTGAGGTGGTGTCTTTTGATTAATTAGTCAGATATAATTAGTCAAGTGTCTCTCTCTTTCTCTCTCTTAATCTCAAGATTAATATCAAAAAATATTTATAGGATATTGTGAGCCTCTGTCGGTAAGTACCACTATTCTGCCTATTTGAGGCAATCATTCATTCTGATGTAAATAGTGGGACATCTATTATACAATAGAATTGATTTTCCAATTACATCAAGAAGGATGATGGCATCCATATTGTTAAGTGCATAAACTCCTGTATCAGAATGAACTTCTTTCTTTACAGAGTATAATTTTTTCTTGAATCTTAGTGAAAAAAAAAAATCCTATGATTTCTGTATGCATATAAACTTTTAATACTACTTAACCTATAATATCAAAATCAATTCAAAAACAAAAACTTTTAAGATTTCTGACACTCAGATAAGTAGTATAACAATGACACACTGATTGTTGATTATATTTTGTCAGTTCTCTTTAGAACTATGCTTACTTCAGAACTAATTTGGTCTCTGTTGTAATAAGCTAAGGAGCATTTTGCTTTAAAAATGAACCTTTTTCAGGATTTAATGCAACCTTTTTTTTTCACTTGAGTCAATAAGCAGTACCTGCAATATGTCAATGAGCTAGAATACAGTGCTGTCTTAAAACATTTCGATGCCTCCAATGAACACTACGCTAACTCCAAATTCGTAGATTTACAGGAGAAGCGTTTAAACGAAAAAAGTTGATAAAATCTTTATTATTGCTTTATGGTTTTTTTGTGTAGCTAGCTGATTTACTCTTGCTTCGAACCCCATCAATAATGATTAATTGTAATACCTTTTAAATAGTGAAGCATATGCGTGAAAAACGAAAATTTCAAAATTTTGAATTAGAGTAGTGTTCATTGGAGGCATCAATTTAATTTATTTTATTATTTATTAATTTATAACAAAACTCTTTGTGTTTATGATATTTATTAAAGTTATTGTTTTGTTTTTTCTAGACATGGCTGTTTGGATATGAGTTACCTGACACAATCACTGTCTTAACAGAGCATAGCATGTGTTTTTTAGCCAGTAAGAAGAAGATTGAATTCCTGAGACAAATAGAAAATGGTAAAGATGAAACTGAATTGCCCCCAGCAAAACTTCTTATTAGAGACAGAGTAAGTCCATTTGTGCACTTTCTAAAACAAACAAAGTTTCTATGACCTAAAGTTAGCCAGCTATATATTTTGTATCACAATTCAGCGTTAAACTCTCATTAAGCGGCTGCCAGGTTTCAAATTTTGTGGCAAATACCAATTTTTACCAACTGATTGTGTATCATGAGCTTGTACAATGATGATTCATGCGATTGTAATTTTTTTTCCATAGAATGACAAAGACAAGGAAAACTTCAACAAACTTCTCCAAGAAATAAAGAAATCAAAATCAGGCAAGACACTGGGTATTTTCGTGAAAGACAATTATCCAGGTGAATTTTGTGAAAGTTGGAAAGCAGTTCTGAAGGGAGAGAAGTTTGAAAATGTCGATGTCAGTTCAGCGATTGCATTATTAATGGCGCCAAAAGAAGACTCTGAAATTATTACAATAAAAAAAGCATGTCTGGTCACAGTGGATGTCTTCACAAAATACTTAAAAGATCAGATAATGGAAATTATTGATTCAGATAAGGTATGTATTAGACATTCAAATAAGTGATCAATTCTAATCAAATTATTTTAAATTAATATACTTTTAATAACAAAAATTCACTTTTCAGAAAGTCAAACATTCAAAACTTGCTGAAGGTGTGGAAACAGCAGTTTCAGATAAGAAATATGTAACAGGAGTCGATACAAGTCAAGTTGACATGTGTTATCCTCCTATTATACAGTCAGGCGGACACTATAGTTTGAAATTCAGTGCAGTATCTGATAAAAACCACTTACACTTTGGCGCCATAGTATGTTCACTAGGTGCTAGATACAAATCATATTGTTCGAACATAGTCCGTACATTACTGGTCAACCCAACTGATGAAGTACAAAGTAATTACAATTTCTTGTTAAATATTGAAGAAGAGGTGATGAAGAGTCTTGTAGCTGGAGCGAAATTATCTACAGTTTATGAAGCTGGTCTAGCGTTAGCCAAGAAAGAGAAACCTAACTTAGTTGAAAATCTCACTAAGAGTTTTGGGTAATAGTTTTATTATATAAATCAATATGTTTTAATCTTGAATTCCAAAAACAATGGATGTTCTTGGTGTTTATGTATATTATTCTGATATTCTTTATGCTTTGCAGATTCGCTATGGGTATAGAATTTCGTGAAAGTTCCATTATTATTGGACCTAAAACAAATGTTACCGCGAAAAAAGGAATGGTCTTCAACATAAACATTGGCTTGGCGAACTTAACAAACAGTAATGCCTCAGATAAGGAGGGGAAGGTAGTGTATCAAAATATTTTGTTGTGGTACCAGTGTGTTGACAAATTAACATTTTTAAATCTTATACTTAATACAAGTAGTTGTTTCTTTATTATTTGTAAGTTTAAACAAATTTTAGTCCTTTCTTCAGTGTCAAGAAGCATTGGTGTCACGAAATCTTGAATTAAATTTATTTATTACAGCTATGTTCCACTACAAGGCAAAAGCCACCCTACCCTCTGCTAAACACTGGGTCTATTAAAAGAGGATAGTTTCCTCAAAGTCTCAGCCATACTACTATTTTGAAAGTCGTCGTGGCCTAAAGGATAAGACGTCCGGTGCATTCGTGTGTAGCGATGCACCGGTGTTCGAATCCCGCAGGGTACCAATTTTTCTAATGAAATACGTACTCAACAAATGTTCACGATTGACTTCCACGGTGAAGGAATAACATCGTGTAATAAAAATCAAACCCGCAAAATTATAATTTGCGTAATCACTGGTGGTAGGACCTCTTGGGAGTCTGCACGGGTAGGTACCACCACCCCGCCTATTTCCGCCGTGAAGCAGTAATGCGTTTCGGTTCGAAGGGTGGGGTAGCCGTTGTCACTATACTGAGACCTTAGAACTTATATCTCAAGGTGGGTGGCGCATTTACGTTGTGGATGTCTATGGGCTCCAGTAACCACTTAACACCAGGTGGGCTGTGAGCTCGTCCACCCATCTAAGCAATAAAAAAAAAAAAAACCTTCCTAGTCCAGTCCCACTTTGGTATAGCACCTTTCGGAATCACATCCACTATGACTTTGAATCAAGTGAAATATCACAATTTACTTACAGACATACGCGCTCTTCATTGGTGACACAGTATTAGTTAACGAAGAGCAGCCAGCGTCTCTACTAACACAGTCTAAGAAAAAAGTAAAAAATATAGGAATATTCTTGAAAGATGACGATGAAGAAGAAGAAGAGGAGAAAGAAAACAAGACTGAAATACTCGGTGAGTATTTGCTAACCTGCAAATTTTGTGCTATGTGATTAAAATAAGAAAAGATAAGATTGTCTCAAATTGACTTTAAGTTGTTAAATATTGTAAGTAATGATCTACAGAAAGACAAAATATACAGTACCTGGTGAATATGTAAATAAAGATTTAAAAGCTTTTACAAGTGTCAATCTTGTTCTTATATCGGTTGCATAGTGTTTTAGTTTGCATTGATCATCTCTATCTCAATTTTCATTAAATAGTATAACTTTTTGACTAATAAGGCCTATTCTTTTTGTTATTGCCTACGAAGGCAGACGACCAGGTGACCAAAAAGGTAGATAAAACTACAATAGGACTTGGTTGATATCAATGTGTGTTTTGCGGGATGCTGACAGGCTATACCATGCTATTTTCCCGTATACCATGTTATGTGTTATTCTTATAACACTAACAATGCCATAGAACTGGGAGTCTTCGTTTTTTTTTTATCTTACGGACTATGAAAATCCTGTAAGGTAGTTCAATAGTAAAACAGACATAGCTCTATCATATAAAATTAATCTGGAGTTTATGACTTATGACAAGCACTAGGCTACATTGTTGCTGAATAAACTTCTGTATTATTTTTACAAGATATTATTCATACACAAGATGTGGATATAATAATTAATTGGTTAAAAATATCCTATGGCAATGAGTCTATAAGCTTGCATTCATGTCCTATGTTGACACTTGTACAATACAAGCAATATGATAGCAATTTAATCTAGACATTGTTTAAATGAAAGTCTTATTGCAAGTTCTGATTCTCAATTACAAATAATTTTATGATTAGATATCTTGTTAATAATTTTCGTTTTACAATATTCAACCGGACGCATCTTCAATTACTAATATAAAGTTTCCAATGTCGCACAATGATTTGAGTGAAAGTCACATTCCGGTGAGATGCATAGTTTATTTCAATCAGGTTGTATTGTTAGATAAGTTAGAAAATGATTTTTTTTATTTTAACAAAGTGAGATCAGACATCCAGTTTATTGTACAAATTGTTATTTTAACAAAAAATTACTTTGACACACTTAAAAAATTCCTATTTACTCAAAATCAATTGAAAATTCAATTTCAAAACTCAATAAACATTTACTAGATTTAATTTTCCAATAAATCTAATACAAATATATGTGAAGTTTGAAATTAAGTTTTGAATTGTGTAGATATTAAGGATTTATAATGTGTTTTTTTCTGTGTTGTTGGGGCTGTTGTACTTATATAATTTCGTTTACTTACATGATAACGTGGACGAATAATAGAAAATGGAGGTGAGTTTATTGTGTAATATGAGTAATGATAAGTGCTTGCGTTTGGACTGTTGCTTATTTAAACTAACACAAACCTTGGTGCTTTGTATGGTATGGTGTTTTAGACATTTTATTATAAGAATAACAAATGTAATCCACAGTTCTTAGTAAAAACACACACATCGTTTTCTTTAGTTATATCATATGACCAGTATACTACATACTGTGTTGCAGGGAATAACCAGCATAATTTAAAACTTTATAATGGAGTAGTTGAGCTTTCTGGTAAAGTGGGGTTTTACTATTGCTTAAATCAGGTATCCCAAGACTTCCTATAAATAATAATTCATTTTATACTATCAATGCACGTTTGTAAATCACAAATGGGAATGCTTAAAAGCCTGCAATAAACACCAATTTTAAATAATTGCATGAGTAAACTTTGATATCAAAGTGAAGTTCTAAGCACTAAACAATGCTAAATTTTCAGGTAGAGGCAAAAGGACTGCAGTGATTGAATCGAAATTGAGAACAGAGCATTCATCTGAGGAAAAACGTAAGGAGCATCAGCGTGAACTTGCTATATCTTTGAATGAAAAGGCCAAAGAAAGATTAGCCAAACAGTCGACCGGTAAAGATACAGAAAAACTAAGGAAAAGCACAGTTTCATACAAGAGTATTAGTCAGATGCCACGTGAGAATGAAGTTAAAGAATTAAAATTATATGTCGGTAAGTATTGTCAATTTTTATGTATTTCTTTGATACTATAACCATAGGTAATTTTTTCGATTCTTTGAATTATGATTTATTAAGAATGTCATTGACTGTATATGATGTGTGAATAACCTAGGGGGTCGATTGCTTCCCGCTTCCGTAGGTTTTACCCGCGATTCCCTACAAGTGACCCCTGGGTGGTGCAAAACGGGAGCCGAATACATAATCGGTGGTAGGACTTGTCCGACTGGCTGGCGACCACCCTCCAACTAGAGTCCGCCGCCAAATAGCCTAGCTGTGTTCCGGCGTGTGGGTTGGAGAGCCAGTGTTATTCCTTCCCTTTCCTCTTCCTTGTTGGGGGTGAATCTTGGCGATATCTGGAACATGCGGAGCAGACGTGCGTGTGAGCTCGCGGGACGTGATTGTTTGACGGGGGTATAGGGAGACCCAGTGAAACGGTGTTCGCCGCCGCCCGCCGGTCAGTTGGGGACCTGAACCCGGGTGTCACTACTAAACTCCGCCCCGGGAAGCTGTCCCGCCAACCGGTGTAAAATCCTGTCGTGCGGTCGTCGTGCCGGAGTCGGAGACCGGAGTGGATCCCGGCGATCGCACGCAGGGTGGACTGGGGGCCCTTCCATGCCCTGCGTCAGTCGCTCACGCAACCCGTGGTCGAGCGCGTACTGTGCTCCGCGCTTTATTCAGGTATTGTCACGATTTCGCCTCGAACATCCTACCCCACCCAATCCCACTCTCCAAATAAAATTAAAAAAATAATATATGAAAGTTCGAAAAAGGAAAAGGGTTTTGTCGGCGACTCCCCATTCCACATTTAATGTGGATTTCAGCAATGTAAGGGGTCTACATAGCAACCTCGACGCCGTACACCACCATCTTGAGACGGCGCAGCCTGCCCTCCTTTTTCTGACGGAGACGCAGATATCTGCTCCGGATGATACTTCGTACCTTGAATACCCCGGCTACGTATTGGAGCACAACTTCCTGCGTAAAGCCGGGGTGTGTGTATTCGTCCGGGCTGATGTCTGTTGTCGCCGTCTACGAAGCCTCGAACAACGGGACCTGTCCCTTTTGTGGCTGCGCGTAGATCACGGGGGTTGTACCCGAGTCTACGCGTGCTTGTACAGGTCCCACAGCAGTGATGCAGGTTCAGCTCTGATAGAGCATGTGCAAGAGGGGACTAACCGCGTGCTTGAGCAGTACCCATCTGCGGAGGTGGTGGTTCTTGGAGACTTTAACGCTCACCACCAAGAGTGGTTGGGGTCCAGAACCACTGACCTCCCGGGTCGGGCTGCCTACGATTTCGCCTTGGCCTACGGCCTCTCCCAGCTGGTGACACAGCCCACCCGTGTCCCAGATATTGAGGGGCACGAGCCTTCTCTGTTGGACCTTCTGCTGACCACCGATCCAGCCGGATACAGTGTGGTGGTCGACGCTCCACTTGGATCGTCTGATCACTGCCTTATCCGTGCTGCCACACCACTCTCTCGTCCTAGTCGTCGAACGACGACCAGGTATCGAAGAGTTTGGCAGTATTTGTCAGCAGATTGGGATGGATTGCGTGAGTTTTACGCATCCTACCCATGGGGGCGGTTCTGCTTTTCCTCTGCTGATCCTGACGTCTGTGCGGACCGTCTTAAAGACGTGGTGCTCCAGGGGATGGAATTGTTTATCCCCTCCTCTGAAGTGCCCGTTGGGGGTCGCAGCAGACCCTGGTATAACAATGCCAGCAGGGATGCTGCACACCTCAAGCGGTCCGCGTACGTTGCATGGGATGATGCTAGGAGACGTCGGGATCCTAACATCTCAGAGGAAAGGCGGAAATATAACGCCGCTTCCAGGTCCTACAAGAAGGTTATTGCCAGGGCGAAATTGGAGCACGTTGCTAGAATTGGCGAGCGACTGAAGAGCTATCCCTCTGGGAGCCGTGCTTTTTGGTCGCTCGCCAAAGCTGCAGAAGGTAACTTTTGCAGGTCTAGTCTCCCACCACTACGCAAGTCCGATGACAGTCTGGCCCATAGTGCGAAAGAGAAGGCTGACCTTCTGGTCAAACTCTTCGCCTCGAACTCGACTGTGGACGACGGGGGTGCTACACCACCGAACATCCTCCGGTGTGATAGTTCCCTGCCGGAGATCTGCTTTACACAGTGTGCAGTCAGGCGGGAACTCCGACTCCTGGACGTCCATAAGTCGAGTGGGCCAGACGGCATCACTGCAGTGGTTCTAAAAACGTGTGCCCCTGAGCTGACGCCTGCGCTAACGCGTTTGTATCGCCTCTCTCATTGCGCTAACAGGGTTCCGTCTTCATGGAAGACCGCCCACGTCCACCCTATCCCCAAGAAGGGTGACCGGTCGGACCCATCGAGCTATAGGCCTATCGCGATAACTTCCTTGCTTTCCAAGGTGATGGAGCGAATAATTAATATACAACTCCTGAAGTATCTGGAGGATCGCCAGCTGATCAGTGACCGACAGTACGGTTTCCGTCACGGTCGCTCAGCTGGCGATCTTCTTGTATACCTTACTCACAGGTGGGCTGAAGCCTTGGAGAGCAAGGGCGAGGCTCTTGCTGTGAGCCTTGATATCGCGAAGGCCTTCGACAGGGTCTGGCACAGGGCACTTCTGTCGAAGTTACCATTTTACGGAATCCCCGAGGGTCTCTGCAAGTGGATCGCTAGCTTTCTGGATGGGCGGAACATCACGGTCGTTGTAGACGGTGATTGTTCTGATACCATGACCATTAACGCTGGCGTTCCACAAGGTTCGGTGCTCTCCCCCACGCTTTTCATCCTGTATATCAATGACATGCTGTCTATTGATGGCATGCATTGCTATGCGGATGACAGCACGGGGGATGCGCGATATATCGGCCATCAGAGTCTCTCTCGAAGCGTGGTGCAAGAGAGACGATCAAAACTTGTGTCTGAAGTGGAGAACTCTCTGGGGCGAGTCTCCAAATGGGGTGAATTGAACTTGGTTCAATTCAACCCGTTAAAGACACAAGTTTGCGCGTTCACTGCGAAGAAGGACCCCTTTGTCATGGCGCCGCAATTCCAAGGAGTATCCCTGCAACCTTCCGAGAGTATTGGGATACTTGGGGTCGACATTTCGAGCGATGTCCAGTTTCGGAGTCATTTGGAAGGCAAAGCCAAGTTGGCGTCCAAAATGCTGGGAGTCCTCAACAGAGCGAAGCGGTACTTCACGCCTGGACAAAGGCTTTTGCTTTATAAAGCACAAGTCCGGCCTCGCGTGGAGTACTGCTCCCATCTCTGGGCCGGGGCTCCCAATACCAGCTTCTTCCATTTGACTCCATACAGAGGAGGGCCGTTCGGATTGTCGATAATCCCATTCTCACGGATCGTTTGGAGCCTCTGGGTTTGCGGAGGGACTTCGGTTCCCTCTGTATTTTGTACCGTATGTTCCATGGGGAGTGCTCTGAGGAATTGTTCGAGATGATACCGGCATCTCGTTTTTACCATCGCACCGCCCGCCACCGGAGTAGAGTTCATCCATACTACCTGGAGCCACTGCGGTCATCCACAGTGCGTTTCCAGAGGTCTTTTTTGCCACGTACCATCCGGCTATGGAATGAGCTCCCCTCCACGGTGTTTCCCGAGCGCTATGACATGTCCTTCTTCAAACGAGGCTTGTGGAGAGTATTAAACGGTAGGCAGCGGCTTGGCTCTGCCCCTGGCATTGCTGAAGTCCATGGGCGACGGTAACCACTCACCATCAGGTGGGCCGTATGCTCGTCTGCCTACAAGGGCAATAAAAAAAAAAAAAAAAAAAAAAAAAAAAAAACCTAAAAATAAGAAATGATTGCATTACTTGAAAAAAGTTGTGGATACATTTAATTTCAATTATGTTCAAAAAGATCCCTTTACATCTTTTACAGGCTTAACATTCGTATAAAATATGACATTTCCTACAAATCTGAATTTGAATCATAGGCATAGCTAATTATGGAATTTGGTGTCAAAATTTATTAACCTTTTTGTCAATTTCAGATCGTAAATACGAAACAGTAATCCTGCCAATATTCGGTGTCCCAGTACCATTCCATATATCTACAATTAAGAACATCTCGCAGTCAGTGGAAGGCGATTACACGTACCTTAGAATTAACTTTTTCCATCCCGGCGCCACTATGGGCAGGAATGAAGGCGGGAATTACTCTCAACCGGACGCCACCTTCGTTAAGGAAGTGTGAGTATGACTCTTGAGCCTATAGACCATAAACAACAAGAACCTTTTTTGGCAGCTTACGGCCCACGTTAAGTGGTTGCTGAAGCCCACAGACATGAATACCATGAGACTCAACGTAAAAGTCTCTATTAAAGTGTAACAGCTTGAGACATCTTTGAAACCGGAATGCATGAATGCTGTAGGAACTCACTTGCTTAAAAGCTTGATCTCGATACGTCTCAAAATATAAATACTGTGTGTTTCTAAGTGATGAATGTTGAAACATCAAACAAAATAGTTTGGAAAGTATATCAAAAATGGATAAACCGAATATTTTTAAGAACACCGCATTTTGTAACATTACATAAAAGACAGTAAGCATTTATAAAAACATTACAGTACATACCGAAGTACAAACACAAAAGAACCGGGTGAGATATCGCCGCCTTCGTCAAACTTGAACACTGGATTTAGACTTATTAAAGAAGTACAGAAAAAATTCAAAACCAGAGAAGCAGAAGAACGTGAAAAGGAAGATTTGGTCAAACAGGACACGTTAATATTATCACAGAACAAAGGAAATCCTAAGTTAAAAGATTTGTACATACGTCCCAATATTGTTACGAAGAGAATGAGTGGTTCATTAGAAGCTCACACAAACGGCTTTAGATTCACATCGGTACGAGGCGATAAAGTGGACATTTTGTACAATAATATAAAGAATGCATTCTTTCAACCTTGTGATGGAGAAATGATTATACTTTTACATTTCCATTTGAAACATGCCATTATGTTTGGTAAGTTCATTGTGTATATTAGAAATTAGTGACTATTAGTTATGTCATATATAACCACCCACCTTGAGATATAAGTTGCAAGTTCTCATTATAGTTACAACGGCTGCCCCACCCTTCAAACCGAAACGCATTACTGCTTCACGGCAGAAATAGGCAAGGCGATAGTACCTACCCGTGCGGACTCACAAGAGGTCCTACCACCAGTAATTACGCAAATTATAATTTTGGGGGTTTGATTTTTATTACACGATGTTATTCCTTCATGTACATATTTCAGTAGAAAAATTGGTACCCACCTGCGGGATTCGAACACCGTTGCATCGCTAGATACGAATGCACTGGACGTCTTATCCTTAGGCCACGGCGACTACAAATATGCCCTCTGTGATTTCGGAAACATTTTTGACTTTTTAAAATAGTTTGACCAACCTGTATATGGGGGGGCTTGTAGAGGTCCTCGAGGCATAAATAATATGGTGCCTGTAAACTCTTGTCAATCAATATGACGGCTAATCATCAAATTCAATGGTGCAGTTACAATTTGTTTTAAGGAAATACGTACTTAACACAAGTACGTATTTCCTATTTATGAAATTAATTACAAAATAAATAAAAACTTATATAGTGTATAAGCTTGCTTAATTACTTGTAGCAGAGAATATTGTACAGCAATACGGGTAGGTACCAACATCGTGGAATATCCGGGAGTGGACCGGTATTGCCTCCGTCGAACAGCTGTTCCGGCTGGCTGCAGATAAAAACGAATATAGAAAGCTAACGGCCAACCTTCAGGATTGAAGAGGCACTGGAAGAAGAAGAACCAACATCGTGACTATTTCTACTGCGAAGCAGTTATGTGTTCTTGTTTGAAGGGTGGGACCAATGTCATAATTTGAATGAGATATTGACTTCATGTCTCAAAGTAGGTGTAGCGGTATTGACGTTGTAATGTTTATAGGCTCCACTTAACATCATGTGAATCAAGAAATAAAAAAGCCTGACTTATTAATTGTTATGCAAAAAAACCTTAGACGTAAAGCCAAGTGTGTACAATGCTAAAATACAGTGCAGTCATTGTAATTATATTGTAATTACTTATCCAGGTAAAAAAAAGCATGTGGACGTGCAATTTTACACCGAAGTCGGTGAGATAACCACAGACTTAGGAAAGCATCAACACATGCACGACCGCGACGACCTCGCCGCCGAGCAGAGCGAACGGGAGCTGAGACACAAACTGAAGGTGGCCTTCAAGAGCTTCTGTGAACGAGTCGAGAACATGACCAAGCAAGAAGTCGAGTTCGATACACCTTTCAGGTCATTATTACTATACAATTTCTACTAATATATACCATGTGAGGCCATCAGCGCAAAAGTGGCCTAACTCACAATTTTTCTTATTCATGATTATATATTACAAATTATTGTGCGCGTTTGGGATGGTATGGACATGTGATGAGACGAAATGAAAATGAGGTTGGTAAGAAAATGCTAACTATGAATGTGGAAGGAAATGGTGGAAGAGGTAGACCTAAGAAGAAACGGATGGATTGCGTGAAGACGATATGGGTAAGAGGGGAGTGAGCAAAGAAGTGGTATATGATAGAAGAGTATGGAAGGAGAAAACATGTTGCGCCGACCCCAGGTAACTGGGAGAAGGGCAGGATAATGATGATAATATTGCAAATTGCTTAAAACATAACAAATTTTAATGGAAAACCGGCCTACCCATAATTTCACCCATAGATAGCAGATAGCTTTGTAAACATTATTTTTGCGCGTGTTATTATTGCTTACGAAGCAGTGTAAAAGTAAATTCAAACCTCATTATAATACTCCATACTAATTATGATAAGCTTAGGCCACTTTTGCGCGGACGGCCTCATATATGATTAAAACAAAATACCAAAACTCCAAAACTGCTTAAACAGGGTATTCGTTGCTTATACTATGTTGTATACAAAATATTCCTAACCTATACATCAGCAGGCTAAATTCTTCGCCGGATCCTCTCGGCGGGTCGGAATTCCGAATCGACGGTAGATTTTGTGAAGCACTGCTTTGGCTAGGCCTAGTGTTAGCAAATTCTCTCTGTTGAGTCCGTGAGCTAACCTATCCGTGTGCGTGTAGTTCGAATAGCCCCTTAGGCTATGAGCGAATAAAAAGGAAAAGAGCTTGGAGTTTTGCAATATTTTATAAATTATTTGATAACCTTTCAGTTTAATGTAATAAAAGTAATGTAATGTAATCTAATAAAAATACATCATTTTTCTTTCACAGAGAGCTTGGTTTCCCTGGAGCTCCATATCGGAGTACAGTTTTACTGCAGCCTACCTCCGGAGCCCTTGTCAATCTTACTGAATGGCCACCATTCGTGATTGCATTAGAAGATGTAGAGCTCGTCCACTTTGAGAGAGTACAATTTCACCTCAAAAATTTCGATATGGTCTTCGTATTTAAGGACTACGCCAAGAAAGTGGCCATGGTTAATGCCGTGCCTATGGACATGCTGGATCATGTCAAAGAATGGTTGAAGTGAGTATAATGTGCACACACAGTAGTCATACAAAAATATTATTAGTACTTAGATAGATAACTGAGTTATGTGACAGAAATAGGTAAGACAATACTACTATCGCGCCATCTGGACTCTTGAGATTAATAATATTATAAATATGAAAGTGGAAATGGTTTAAATCTCTTTTTTAACACTGGGGAATCTGTTTACGGATAACTAAACTAACCTATACTAACTAAATGTAACTAACTAAACCTATCATTGGGCTACCTTTAATTCCACTGCTGCTGAGCACGGGTTTCGACGCGATATGAAGTGTAATTAACCATTTACGTAAATTAATTGTGTTATTATAGTATAAGCTAGTTGAATGGTTTATACGCTATGTTTGTATAAAGCGAGTTACCTGCAGTCAAACTGCGTAAGCAGTTTTGCGGGGCATGTTTTGAATGGGTAACTTTTTATGAATAAATATATTACATACATACATAATATGTTACATATAGTTTAGAATGAAATAGATTTGTGATAGAAGAAAAATCTGTGAAGAATAGATAACTAATCCACAATATAGCTTACAGATGATGTGTTTGGTTAAGTAAACAACTATTTCTAATTCATTGTCAAGTTTTAAACAGGTATACACAGATATTATAAATGGGAAAGGTTGTGAGGATGGATATGTATTACTCATTCATGCTAAACCTACTGGAAGGATTTTGATAAACTTCAAAATGCAATCGATAGCTTATCAAATATATTATCATGGTAGTAAATAGCCTATTATATAGTATGATCAACGCAGTGGCCACTTCGATTCAAGAAATTGATGTTACAATTAGCAATATTCACAGGAGAGCATGGTCGTGTTGCAGTCTGTCATGAATATTTTTAAGGAGAATGTATAGAAAAAGAAATGTTTTTTCTATATTTCAGTTCTTGTGATATCCGGTACTCGGAGGGTATACAATCGTTGAACTGGACCAAAGTTATGAAAACTATAACAGATGACATTGAGGGCTTCTTCGAAAATGGTGGCTGGTCATTTTTGGATCCAGAATCTGATGGTGAAAATGAACAAGAGGTTTGTATATCAGAAAAGTAGAAAACGTTATAAACGATTTTCTGTTCATTTATTTAAAATAGTATTTAAAAAATTTAAGAAAATTTAAATTATTTTACGTAACAATATACACACTTTTTGTGAATATCTAAGAAACTTTTTTTTAATCATAGTATATATAACTTCTGATATTGGACAACAAAACATAATTTAACATATAACCCAAAGGACTTTAAAGAAAAGTTATTTGAAGCTTAAAAGTAGATATAGGTAATATAATTTTAGAAATTAATTTTCTATGAGATTATTTCGCGTAGATAATGACAGAATTGTTTCGATCCATTCAAAACAACAAATCTGATAAAACTAATTGTATTTTAGGAGGAAGATAGTGAAGATGAAGATGAAGCGTACGAGCCTACGGACGCTGAGTCTGATGAATCTGAAGGGTCTGACTATGATTCTGAGGCGTCTGATGAATCTGACGCTTCGGGTGATAGTGAAGGTGAGAATAACTAATTGTCAATAAATTAAAAAAAATCGGCTAGATGCCAGTTATTCATACATTACCAATATCTTTGACTAAATTGAGATTACCATGATCTTATTTTCGAAGTCAATAAAAAGGCTGTTTAATTTGTTATATTTATGGTTTCTATTAATAATCTCTGGCAAATCATAAGTGTGCTATTAATAATTATTCGTTTATTTGTTCGAATAGTTTATTCGTTTACATTTACTGGTTTACTGGTTGGTTTACTGGCTTTAGACATTACCACAAGTACGAATGTTACATATTAATTACTTGATTCGCAGAGGAAGACGAAGAATCCGGTAAAGACTGGTCAGATTTAGAGCGGGAAGCTGCCGAAGAGGATAAAAAAGACCGCAACTTCGATCGAGATGACTTCGACCGGAAACGTAAAGGACGAAACCAACAACGCTCGTACGACTCTGATGAGGGAGCCGCCAAGAAAAGCAAACATGACAAGTCTAATCATAAAAGTTCTAGTTCAAACCACAAAAGCTCTAGTTCCAATCATAAAAGTTCGAGCTCAAACCATAAGAGCTCCAGTCATAAAAGCCCTTCAAAGAACAGTAGCAGGTATGTCTGAATTGTTTAAATTAGAAAAAATAATTATGAGAAAGGAAAACTACGTATGAAAGCATCACTGAAAAATATTCAGATCTGTAAATCCCAGAAACTCAGCCTGGGTTGCAATAAGTTGAGAAAATTTTAGTGTACAGTATTGACTGACAGGATAGCCCTAAAATGATAGTAACATAATGTAACTAAGATTAAGTGAAAAGTATAATATTTTTCAATGATTATTATAATAATTATTCGGCCATTAAGCAGGCCGAATGCAGGTAGCATTGGAGGAAGCTGGTGCAAAAACTGGACCAAGGTGGTCACGACCCTCAGCAATGAGGAAACGACAGAGAAGAGAAGAGATTATAATATTTATAATTGCCCTAATTTCAGCCCTTCCAAGAACCGGGATAAGCACCACAAATCATCCCACCATGATCGACACCACAAGAGTGACCATAAGTCCTCTAGTAAAGACAAAGACAAGAAACATTCTAGTGACCATAAATCACACAAACGGTCACGCGATGACAGCAGAGAACACGGCAACAGCGCAAAGAAAGCGAAGTGAGTATTCTAAAAACAGATATATTTTATATAAATTTGGTTGCGTGCATAAATTGAAAGTAATAAACAACAGACTTATTTGATAAAAAGTCAAAAGCTGAAATATTTATCTAATAATTTTCTATAAAACAGAAATGCATGTCCCTACCACGTTATTTAATATGTCATTAATAATTAAAAAAAATATTCTTGTTTCAGAAAATAAAAAAGCAAACGTTTTGATACAAAGGATTCAAACGGGTTTCATTCGCCACAGCGGCTTGTTAATAATAATTACGTATGTGATTGTGTCGTCTCATAATTTGTCCGTCTAATGTTAAAAAACAGGTCTGAGTGTTTTGTATGTATGTTGTTAATAAATTTTCAGTTGAGAATGTGACACGATAATAGTTAAGTAAATTTAAATAAATAAAGAACCTGTGCCCCACTTACACAGCACACGATATTGTTTTTCCCGAAAAAAGCAAAGTGAATAAGAAAAATAAGAATTCATAATCTGTGTGTATTTTATTTATTTTTAAATCATAAATAACACGATTAAAAATAAAATAACAAAAAAGTATTATAACCCCAAAATTAAGATTAGGAAATATTCAGTTAGTAGTTACTAGTAAATATATGTACAGCAGTAACACATACAGGAATTTTGTGTTATTTAAATGAAATTCCGAAACCTTGTTTTGAGGTTACAATTCAAATCTCGTAATAGATAACTTACAATCTTCTACATTGATCACATTTGTACATTATGTACAGCAAATAAAATCTACCTACATATAACGTAAAATAATTAGCACTGTTTGTCGTTTCCTTGGGCCACAACGACCGGTCCTCGAGGTAGTACTGTAATTCTCTTGTCTAATATGCCTACGTCCTGGATTTTGGTGTCGGTCTGCTCTTGAGTGTCACTCGAACTCCAGTACTTCTTATTTACTAGCATTAGCAACATTAATGCTGGTAGGTGAAGTAGAGAAAATCTGAATAGCTTCCGCGAACTTGCGCTGTCTGATTTTTGGTAGAATTGCCATGCTGTAACAGATTTTAGATATTGATTTGGTTAATAAACAATGATAACAAAGATATTATTGACATCATTCCAACACGGTAATACAATGAAGGCATCGCTACCATTTAAAACAGGGGTTTCCAAACTTATTTTGTCTACTGCCCACTTTGAGAATAAATTATTTTTAGCGCCCCAATTTTCTCATCTACCGAAAAACCACTCTAGCGATAGCTCAGTCGGTGTCTGTGAGTCAGAGGACTTAAATTTAGGAGTAAATGAAATTACAAATCGCCTTCCAAGCCTCTACACAACGCACCCTTTGTTTTCTGGGTCTCTTACCGGTCCCCTTTAAGCCTACAGCGCCCAAAAGGGGGCGTTATCGCCCACTTTGAAAAGACTGATTTAAAACATGTAGTATTTCAAACAATCACAATAATTATATTAATTATACTAACCTAAATACATAAAATAAATATTCAATGGTAATGATTCAAGTGCGAACCACGTGTTTGTAACGCCTATATAAGGTGATACCAGGCATGTTGCTGTGATTATTCCTGTGTGTCTAAGCGCAACCCTTCGGCATAGTGCTGTGAACAAACATACAACGTTAATTATACCATGAAATACGTAATTTACGAACTTGCGGTATTGATAAATTATACATCTGTTTGTTAATTTTAAAAAAATGTATTCATTATCTATACATATTATTATATAGGCTAGACTCATTCATCAACACAGCCTAAGCCAATGTAGGGTATGAACAAAAAAATCGAATTTATTTTGCAAGGATTTTTCTAAATTTTACACAGGCGTAAAATTTGAAATAAACAGTCGGATGTATGCATGCGTGTATTTCAAGAAATCTAAAGACATTTTTACACAATTAGCAACTACCACCCTGTCATTACCCCCACGAAGCAGTAATACGGTATGGTTTAGAGAGTGGCACAGCCATTATTCTATGTACAATACGACCGACGTAACTTGGCGAGTCTGAATATAGCCACAGGTGAACTTTCGCGCATGTACACTCGTAAAAAAAAGTGTTATTAGCATTCATCTTTTTAAATTAAAATACGAATTAAAATTTCCATATACAGGGACCAAGTACAAATAAAATGAATATCAAAACACTATGAGACAGAAAGCTATGAAAATAACGTAATAAATTAAAGAGAGATAATAAAAGAATAATAAATTAAGACAGAAAGCTGTAAAAATAACGTAATTAAATTAATTCTAAAGTAAGCCAAAACACTGCCTTCAGTTGCGATCCGCTGTACTGTGCGTTGCGATACACCAGTTGCGTTAGCAACTCTAAATAAAACTGTCAACATCGATTACGCTTTCTTCTTTTTCTTTTAAATTTTTTTTATCAAAAATTATGTTTGTCGACCGACGATTTAAAACACTATTATGCTTTGGTGGCTTCTTTGTTAACGAATAGTATACATGCCAAGGGACACTTAATACTAAAACAAATTTAAACACAAACAATCTTAAAACTAAACAAAAAACTGAGCTAATGCTAGTGTGTGAGTGAGACACATTACCGCGTACCGAGCATTACCGAATTTATACGATGTCAAGAAAAGGGATGTCCAATATGCGTGTTTGAGGATGTTGTTTAATCGATTTTTTTCAAATTGATTAAAATTTAAATAAAAATATATATTTATATTCCATTTTATAGAAGGTTTAAAATATTAACAAACAGTCCCTATTGTAGTAGTTGTTTATAAATAACTGATATTCAACTAAATCATGTCTTTCAACCAAGAAAATAAAGTGTTATTAGTTTTTTTTTTTATTAAAGATGAAGTCTCGTTTACTAACCACAACATTCAATAAGTTTGTAAATCTATTTCGTTCAGTATCTCATAAAAACAAAAATCAGTAAATTCTAAATCGATAAAAATCGATTGCGATATTTGATTGAATAAAGGGACGATGTGTTTACACAGAGTCAATCCCTAGCCTAGACCTCCGCCCCGCGCACGTCGGTCATGCCACCGTTTGGTTCCTAAAAACGTTTGTGCTCTGCGCGAAGTTCGGACTCGCCAAGATACATCGGTCGTATTGTAAGTGGTCGGCAACCCGCGGCTTGCGAGCCCTATCGGCTCTTTCGACTCCTCAACTACGGCTCTTCTTCTGCAAAATGTTTAGTTCGGGCACGAAATATTACGTAATATCTTGCCTTGTAAGACGAGTAAACATTTTTGAAACACAAAACTACAGAAACATCTGTTAAAAAAATGGCCCATTGATTATATTTTGGTTGAAAAGGTTGCCGACCACTGTACTTTTTTTATTCCTTAGATGATGGGTGGACGAGCTTACTGCTCACCTGGTAGGAGGTTACCAGAGAGACATGAACGTAAGGCGGCATTTTACGTCCTACCTACCTCAAAACATGAGTTTCAAGGTCTCAGTTTTAACAGAACAACTGCTGTCCCACCCTTCAAACAGAAATGTATAACTCTTTCACGGCTAAAATAGGCAGGGCGGTGGTACCTACCCGTGCGGACTCACAAGACACAGTACCACCAGTAAACAATTAAGACTTTGATTTCATGTCTCAAGTTTGATAGCGTCGTTCACGTCTACTACCATTTCACACCTGATAGCTTGAGTATAATTACCGGGATTAGTGACGGCCATCATTCGATACCCGGCCCGCGAGTAGTCTGGTCGCAAATTCCAAGAGAGCGCGTTGAAGTGTGGAAACTGCCACGAGTAGAGCAAGGCGCCCAGCACCAGCGCGCCAGCGTCCAGTCCCCCGGTACAGCCCGCCCATCCCATCAAGGGGGGTATGGCTCCAACTGGGGAACACAGTTTTAGAGCTTTTAGTTACTTAGCACGATACACTAATATTTTATAGACAACCACATCATTACATTATCTAGGTGTATATATCGACAATATACCCCTTATTATTTACTGTCTTTACTATCATAAAACTTACAATTTCTATAATATATTATAAAAATTTTTTTTTAAGCATTATCAACATATTTTACTAAAATCACTGATTATCTGTCTGCTTGCCTACTTATTTAATCAACTATCACACGAAAACAAATGAGTCAGTTTTTTTCAAGCTTCGTGTTTTCAGTGCAATTTTCAAGCAGATGAACTAAACTTGGGTTGCTGTTCAAAAACCCCCTTGCCTTGCCAGTTGAAGTCAGTCTCAATATCTGCACTACCCATTAAACACATCGAAAATTTTCACTGTACAGAAATAGGCACAATGATTTCTATAGTAAATAAAATTAAGTTTTTTAAGCATATAATATAATATAATAGTTTTAAGGTTTTACCTTAAAACTATTATATTTCACTACAATGACGGGAACCAGAGATATAACAATAAAATCGGTGCTGATTCATATTACCAAATTTAATGCAAGTCAAATCGCATAAGGCGTGCATTAGGTACATAATTAAACACGAAAATATTACTGAATAAATTTACAGTGGTATTACCTACAGAGCCAAGCCAGGTGTTAAGTATGGACATTCTTTTCATTGGAGTGTACACTGAGGTGTAGAGGATGAGGTTTCCTGCTCCTAGTGCAGCTGTCAAGGGGTTGACCCCAAAATACAAAACGCCAAGGCCTACGCTGCTTGTCAATGCTGCAAAACCTATTGCATGGACGGGCCTGAAAACAAAAACACCATTAGAGTATACAAGTTAAGTTAACCATTATATTTGGGTGCTGACATAACAGAACTAAACAAAATAAACTAAAATACATTATATTAATGTTGCAGTACTATGTAGCAATTTATATTGAATTTATGTGTCTTCTATATTTCGTGTAAGTACGATCTTAAGATTACAGTTTCATTTAGAGAATGAACTCAAGATAACATTTTAGCTACTGATAAGTGTTATTTTGTAATTTCTGATGGATGAACTGAATGGCTTCTCCAGGAGAGGGTTTGCTAACAGCTGCCTGAACACTCATAAACAAGACATAACAGTTCAAGTATATACTGCTGGATTGGTGACCTGACCCCCTAAGTAGATCCAGTGATACATTTTGTGAGCTAATAAATTCAGTTAAGTGTTAAGTTAAATTCTTCAATGGGTATACTGACCAGTGCTTTAGCAGCTGCTACCAATAGAATTAGTAATGTCTGACACCACTTTAAAGTAGATCAGTTGGATTCATCAGGAAACAAACAGGAGCTATGCATAAATTCAAATTGATAATTATGTTGCATGTCAGCAGAGATCAGCATATTGTTTTTTTGTTTGGATTATAAACAGATGAACAATCTAAATTTTTTATAATGAAATACAATATTTTTGGAGTTCGCATGGATAGGTACCACCACCCTGGCTATTTCTGCCGTGAAGCAGTATTGTGATTCAGTTTGAAGGGTGGGGCAGCCGGTATATTGTAAAAACTGAGACCTTAGAACTCATGTCTAAAGGTAGGTGGCGGCATTTACGTTGTAGATGTTTATGGGCTCCAGTAACCACATAACATAAAGCGGGCCGGGAGCACCCAAAAACACAATTAAAAAAAATCACCACTGGTAGTTTGGTCACATAGACACAACCCACTGAGTTCCTGGCTGGATCTTCTCAGTGACTAAAAGGTAGGGAAAAAAGTAGTTTAGTCTCTTAGTTGCTAAAGTTTAATATTCATATGTTTTTAAATTTTAATTTAATATTACTTTTTTATTGTTTAGATTGTACTAAAAATACTAAATTTATTTTAGGACTTTTATTTACAATGACTAGCATTTCCTAATCATTCGGAATATAAGTATTTTTGGCTATGTTTCATGTTTGTTGATGCCAAGATTCTTATGTTTTATTTTGCTCCAATTATTGCTTATAGAGATAATAAAGAAGCCAAGTTACTGTTGAAAAATATGTATGTGTCCTTATAAAAAAATTGTATGCAAGTGATACATAATACTGAGTCAATAATATTATTTTATTACTATTTTTTTTTCTCTTTCACACAGAAGATTGTAATTTACAGTCTATAATTATGAACAGTAGCAAAAGGACAAAGTATCCACACAGAGTTATTGGTTCTCTTTGATTATTTCTTTAATGTACTTATTATATTTAATTACATTTCCTCAATAAGTTCAATGCATAATATGTAGTATGTATGAACTACAGAATATGTAGTATTAACAACATTGGAGAGCAAAATTTCCTGCATTCTTGAATTAAATGTTTTAAAATAGCAATGTCTTTTATTTACTATTCTATTCGTAACATATTACTTTTTGCATACTTACTCTAATAAACCTTTGACAAGCACCCTGTTCTTTGTCCTCGACATTTGGGCATCAAATGGTACTTCATGATACTGATTTATAGAGTTTGCTGCAGCTGATACTAGACCAGTACCCACAGCGCAGAATGCAAAGGTAGTAAGTTGAAACGGGGCAGGTGCTAGTGCGTATCCTGCCATAGACGTCAACACAACTAATGCTGAAAATTTTAGTTTTGTTAGATTGTACTAATTATTTCACATGATTAGTCCGCAATCAAATGTTTAAATTAAACATTCGGAAATCAACTTTTGGAATTAAATAATTCTATTTCTGTTGTACTTTAAATATAATATGTACCAATTTACCAATTTACCAAGAGAGAGTGAGTTTATTTTTTATATGGTATACAACAAAATGTATTAATAGCAACATTAGTATTTCAACAAATTGATGAGGTGTAATTTTTATAGTGAATGATCTCTTACGATTATACAAATAAAGTCTGGATTCTCGATTTTCATACTCACATGTTAACCGTGATTTAGATAGCATCAAACAATACTGTCCCGTATTGCTCTTCCTGTCATATGATGGTGTTTCCTTCCATACTCTGGTGTCTTGGGTGACTTTATTCTTTACCGTTGCAGTTGTCTGAGTTTTAAGTGGAACTTTACTTCTCCAGTTTTGTGCTGTTGATATTCTGGCAAGATGCTGGAAGAGTGTGTTATTCTGAAATATATTTTTTTAATTTCTCTATCAATTGTATGGTACTTTGATGATAAATAATAATGGATGATATTAATCAAGTGGAGTTAATTTGTAATCACCAAAAAAAATTAATGTGGTTTTCTTTGTTTCAAAGACAGACAGCCCATCTGATAACTAGTGGACCTGTTGCAGAACAATAAGAGTGATGCCAGGGGCTAGCTGAGGTTATTGATTCAGGTCTTAATAGTTACTGCTTCGATGCTCAGGAAAAACTATGGAGGGAACTTCATTCCAGAGCAGGATGGTGTGCTGCAGAAAAGGAACTGTGGATTCATGTAGCGGTTCTGTATGGTAGTTGTTAAAATAGAGATTGGAGGTGATCGTTTTAAAACAATTTATTATAGCACCTCTCATGGTAAACACTGTACAAAATATAGAAACAGTAATACTGAGACCTTAGAACTCATATTCAAGAGGGGTGGTAGCATTTACGTTATAGATGTCTATGGGGTCCCGTCACCACTCAGCACCAGGTGGGCTGTGAGCGTCCATCTGTGCAATAAAAATAAAATAAAATATATATTTTTTTCCAAACTCAAGACAGTTATAAATAAATTTTGCTAATCTTTTATACCATAATATTTAAAGTTTATTTTCAATAAACCTGTAATCTAAACGCAACTGCAAGATACCAGACCGTACAATCAGTGTCTTGTTTTTGAGATAAGATTTATAAGTGAACACGATTTAACACACACTTGTAACTTCTTTAATAGCCTTTTTAGGCAGACCCACAGCTCACTTGATGGTGAGCGGATACCGTAGCCGATGGACGTCAGCAATGCCAGGGGCAGAGCTAAGCTGCTGCCTACCATTAAGTCTCTCCACAAGCTTCATTTGACGAGGGATAAAGGACTCAAATAAATATTGAATATAGTAGTATTCTATTATAATAGAACAGATTATTTTATTATATTAGATTATTAGAGGTTTAATGTTATCAATGTCCTTAATAAGCATGTAATAACTTACAGTAATTTTAAATAAAACTGGTTTCGAGTAAACTCCCACGTATCCATGTTTCAGGCACAAGGTACAGTGTATCACCTTTAAATATGACATAATCAAATTTATCCGCCTAGCTCAACATTCTGAAAGGAATAAATTTCAGTTGAATGGAAATACTTGAACTGTTTTGTGAATTATTCACCTCTTTTGAGTTATTTTGTCATCTTTCTGTAATATATTAAAACTGTAACGACAGTTTTATAGGGATTTTTTAGGAAATAATTTATTTTAAACACTAAAGTCGTGCAGGTTTATAAATATTATTATGCAAAATGAACCTTAAATGTTCGTGTAATTTAAACGGAACTTACTTGACAGTTATTAAATACTATTATTTATTCCAAAAGAATCAGGTCTAGTGTAATGCACAACAACACGATTATGTTCTTTGAATATAAAATGAATACATTTTAGGTTACTTTCGTAACGAAGGCAAAGGACTAAAGGACGTTCAAATCGGTGTTGCCAAAATCTCAAATATTTTTGAACTCTCAGTCTTCAGTGTAGGTATTTCACGAATGCGAAGCAAGTGGTTTTTCTAAGGGATTTTATGACCTGGTAACTAAGACCTTTGAGTCATATAATCTTATTTTTATGAAAAATGATATCGAGCAGGGAGAGATGGCGCGACATCGTGAGACGCATCAAGTTTGCTCCTTCCAACACTACATGACGATCACGACCGCTCTGTCAAGAGTGACAAGATTGAGAAGAAAGAGTGAAATGAAATGAAATGATATGATATGGGATGAAATATAATCTCAGTAAAATGGTGGTCATTTACTGAGATTTTTTCAGTGGACTTTTTGGAGGATCTTGAGAAGTTACTTCCAGCGGTTTTGTTTCATTTTCCCACGTTTGAGCACTTTCACAGATATTAAACAGTTAATAAACCACTATTATTACACATTTAAACCTGAAGAAACACTAAATAGACATAATAAAACAAATCACACAATTTCACTTCTCGCGTTCCCGCCAAAAAGTCAGAATTTGTGAAATGTGTCACGAAAGTCGCAGCTTAAACAGGAAGGTGGGTACTTAGGTCTATTTTCTTTACTCTATGTATTTTTCCGTAAAGTAGAAAAGCTTTAGCCAAAGAAAATAAATAAAACGGGTATTAAGCTCTATAGTTTCTTAAAATAAGTGACTCTATAGTGACGAAAATACTTTAGTATTTGCATTTGTTTGCTTAGTTTCTGAAATAAAATTACAACATTAAACTTCCCATTTCAACTACCCATTCAAAATCATTTACGTAAGCTTTAGCTGAATTTCTTGAAAGATGAAACGTGCTACTACCAAACATTGTTTTGAAAACCTGCCTGTTGTTTGAGGCAGTGCCTCGTTCGTTTTTTTTCATTTAACATACATATTTATAAAATCAAAATATCTCCCATATTATTAAATTTATACATTGCTGGCATCTAATAGTAAGGTCATTAGCCCACTGAGTTTCTCGCCGGATCTTCTCAGTGGGTCGTGCTTCCGATCCGGTGGAAGATTCTACGAAGCACTGCTCTTGTTAGGGCCAGTGTTAGCAACACACCCCGTTTGAGCCCCGTGAGTTCACCTACACGTCAAGGAGAAGCTTATATAGCCTCTCAAGGCTATCAGCATAGGTAGGGAAAAAAATAATAATAGGAAGGTCATTTATGCCTTTGCGATAGAACTCTGGTGATCTAGATTCTACAAACTGTGCGAAAGCATTTTGCACTGCCTCCTGGAAAGAAAACATTTTATCACGTAGAAAATTGTCCAAATCACGAAAAAAATGGTAGTTCGTTGGAGCAAGGTCTGGCGAATACGGAGGGTGACGAATGGTTTCTAATTGCAGTTCCTGTAGAGTTAAAGGGGTTTCTCGTGCTGTATGAGGTCTCGCGTTATCATGGAACAATAACAGTGAAGATCGATTCATGAGTCGGGACTGTTTCACTGCAAGTTTTGCTATCATTGTTCGGAGTTCGGCACAGTAGACATCTGCCGTTATGACTTGACCAGATCGGAGAAAGCTATAGGTAGTGAATAACACCATGCTGAGACCATCAAACAGCTACCTAGCTTATTGGTAAGCTTTGCTTAAGGACACTGTTGCGGCGTTTGACCTGGGGTCAGCCATTGCATTTTTTGCTGATGCTTATAGTAAATAATTCACTCTTCATCACATGTCACAACTCGATCCAATATTCCTTCATATCTGTATCGATTCAATAAGGTAACACAAGTTTCAACACGCGTTTCTTTCTGCAGATCAGTCAAATCATGAGGCACCGATTTTTCATATTTATTTATTTTATTGATTTGACGCAAATGAGTATTAGTAAGTATTGGTAAGCTAACGTTAAACCATGCCGCTAATTCCTGGGTAGTTTGGCTCGGATCGGCGTCCACCATCTCTTTAAATTCATTGCTATTCACATGTGTGGGCAGTCTTCCACGTGGTTCGTTCTTCAAAATTTCCATCGCGAAAGCGTTTAAACCAAAATCACACGGCTCCTTCATTAGTCCCCTCTCCAAACGCAACATTGCGAGCTGTTTCTGCAGCGTTAGTTCCGCGTCAGTTCACTCGTATTCAAAAATCACTCGAAGTATCTGGTACTAGTCCGCGATAGCGAACTGGGGGCCCAAGAATGAAATTTAGGACCCTACCCACTAAGCGACTTCCCTGCACTTTTTCCGACTTCCCTGCACTTTTTCCGACTTCCCTGCACTTTTTCCTCAGCGTCCGATCCCCTCGAGGTCAGAAGCCGGGTCAGTTAAGGGGTTACCGTGGTCAACACTACAACCAGACAGCGCAGCTCACCCCAAAGACGTCTGGACCAGAACTACCCTGCCGGGTCGGGGACGCGCTTTACTGACATAGGTTGCTTTGTTTGTGTTTTTTCTCGACCCCGTACTAGTGCTGGCGCAGCCTCAACTCCCTTAGGTCGCCCCGTCACCTTCAACGGGGGAAGCCACTTCATAAAGGGCTGGGACGTATGTCGTATACGATGGCGACGCCGACGTATCGGTACGGAAAGGGAAGAGCTCTCCCTCTGTCATCCCTCATAGGTGAGCTCACGGGGCTCAAACCTGACGACGTTTCTAACACGAACCCTAACAAGAGCCATGCTTCGCAGAACTACCACCGGATCTGAAACGCGACCACCTGCGAAGATCCGGTGAGAAACTCAGTGGGCTGTGTCTGAAGGTTAATTTACTCGTCGAGCCCTTCGTCGCAAGAGACTAGTTCGACGAGAACGATGACCGATGCTTGAGGTACCTAAAAGCACTGTTAGTGGATCGGGAGGATCCTAAATGACGTGTTTTGGGCGACGTCGACTGCTTTCCATTCTGTCCGCAGGAACGGGAATGTAGTTACCGGCAGCCACGATGAAAGGGTTCTCGTGTCGTGCCGCTTTGTCGAAGTAGCGCGTCGATGCCGACTGTAGATACTTACTGATGGACTCTAAGTCCAGGTTGTCATGGAGGTTGACAGTCCTGACGAACCACGGGGCTCCGACGGCTATCCTGCAAAAACGGGATTGAATAATTTGGAGTGATTTTAAGTTGGCGCAGGCCGCGTGAGCGAACACTACACTTGCATAGATCATGACGGGAAATTAGAACCAAAACATGGCAAGCTTTAATGTTGTTATTATTTTTGACTTTACCAATTTCATTTTTATTTAATTCTACCTACTTTTGAATTCCGAACGCGGAAGTGAGTCTCGTTTTGCGTGTATTCGATTTGATTCTCTTGTCTTGCGATATGAGAGACTTGCATTTTAATTTAGGAATGCAAACAATCTAAATTATGGTAGATTAATCGCCAATATTGTATCAAGTGAAGTGTAGTTCAAATATGGCCTCGCGGGGAGACAAAGGGAATGGAAATGGCGAGGAGCAAATTGTGGAGGTAAATCGATGTGGCCTACATTTTGTATAACAAGTAAATGGATAGTTAGAGAGTAATCATATGCTACAATTATTCCAGACGTTAGCTGAAGTGTTCCGCTGCTTCATCTGTATGGAGAAGCTGGTGGATGCACATCTGTGTCCACACTGCTCAAAGTTGTGTTGTTATGCTTGTGTGCGGCGTTGGTTGACGGAGCAACGCTCCCAATGTCCTCACTGTCGAGCTGCACTACACCTACATGAGTTGGTGAATTGTCGCTGGGTTGAAGAGGTCACTCAGCAAATAGAGACCATGCAACAAACTAACACCGCCAGCCACCGTGAGAATTATCGTGATAGGTAAATTGGTCAAAAAAAAAAACAATAAATTGGCTATTTACTATGTCATATTGTCTAAAAAACAATTTTTAAAACTGAGTAAACAACTTACAGATGCCCTAATCATCAAGAAAAACTTACTGTCTATTGCTGGACGTGTCGTCGCTGTATATGTCATCAGTGCGCTCTCTGGGGTGGCACCCATTCGGGGCACACCTTCAAACCGCTGGAAGAGGTATATGAGCAACATGTTACTCAGATACGTGATGAAGTCACTCAACTGCGGAGAAGGCTTATGGAGCTAATTAGCCTTGTCCAGGATGTTGTAAGTACATTTAATGATATCAAATGTTAATGCCCAAAGATACACCATTATTAATTAGCTGCATATTTAGTATAGGGCAATATATTGTTAAATTCATTGTATTATTATATGTATACTGAATATAAATATTAATATTGCCACGATGGAAACAGTAGTCTTTTTATATAATTTTGCAACCTTGATTCATTAAAGTTTTTATGAAATGAAAATCTGGTGGTAGGACCTCTTTTGAGTCCGCACGGGTGGGTACCACCACCCTGCCTATTTCTGCCGTGAAGCAGTAATGCGTTTCGGTTTGAAGGCTGGGGCAGCCGTTGTAACTATACTTGAGACCTTAGAACTTATATCTGGAGGTGGGTGGCGCATTTACGTCGTAAATATCTATGGGCTCCAGTAACCACTTAACACCAGGTAGGCTGCGAGTTCGTCCAACCATAAAGCAATAAAAAAAAAAAAGCTTTGTGTGTGTCCTCATGATTAATGTGCCCATGGATACATAAGGATAAACATAAAATTTTCACATGATTGCAACCTTATCTCTTTTCTCATATGATACATGCATACAGGAAACAAGTACACAAAAACAACAATAAATAGATCTTGTAGAATAAACATATTTCAATACAAAACCTTGTTTAGGAACGCAATGTAGAATCAGTGAGAGCAGCAAAAGATGAACGAGTGCGTGAGATTCGCAATGCCGTTGAGCTGATGATCTCCAGATTGGATTCTGCATTGAAGGCTAAACTGCTTACTTTAATGGGACAGAAGAATAGCCTCACTCAGGAGACGGAGCAGCTTGAACATTTGCTACAGGAGATTGAACATCAACTACATACTAGTACAAGGTATCATAACCAATTTTTAAGCTGTTGATTCAAAATACACTATTTTCTAAAGGAAGAAAGCTATACAAAATTAAAAAAAAAAAAAAAAAAATCTCTATTATTTTCAAACCTATGGTAACCTTATTATTCAAAAACCTACTTGATAATCATTTGTTTGTATGATCATGAGAGTTTAAAAATCAAATTGAAAGTGGTCTAATGATGTGCTGGGAGTTGTAAGGAAAATGTTATTACTCTGGGTTTTCTTCTCCATGACTATGTTCACTATGTCCTTTTTAATGGAACTTTGTAGGATTTTTACCATTAGGCTTTGGCTTAACTTATGTTACCACTAGTCCCAATGTCCATGAGTGACATTAACCCCTTGTGACATGGTAAGCCATAAATTTGTCTTTGGTCAATTATAATAAAAAGGTTTATTTTTTATTTTTTTAATGCTTAGGAAAATAAAAAAGCTAAGCAATAAAAAAAAAGATGGGTGAACGAGCTCACAGCCCACCTGGTGTTAAGTGGTTACTGGAGCCCATAGACATCTACAAAGTAAGTGCGCCACCCACCTTGAAATAGAAGTTCTAAGGTCTCAAGTATAGTTACAACGGCTGCCCCACCCTTCAAGCCGAAACGCATTACTTGCTTCACGGCAGAAATAGGCAGGGCGGTGGTATCTACTATTCGGATGTAACGGTGTTCGAATCCCGCAGGCGGGTACCAATTTTACTAATGAAATACGTACTTAACAAATGTTCACGATTGACTTCCACGGTGAAGGAATAACATCGTGTATAAAAATGAAACCCGCAAAATTATAATTTGCGTAATTACTGATGGTAGGACCTCTTGTGAGTCCGCGCGGGTGGGTATCACCACCCTGCCTATTTCTGCCGTGAAGCAGTAATGCGTTTCGGTTTAAGGGTGGGGCAGCCGTTGTAAAACTATACTTGAGACCTTAGAACTTATATCTCAAGGTGGGTGGCGCATTTACGTTGTGGATGTCTATGGGCTCCAGTAACAACTTAACACCAGGTAGGCTGTGAGTTCGTCCACCCATCTAAGCAATAAAAAAATAAAAACACGATGTTATTCCTTCACCGTGGAAGTTAAACATGAACATTTGATGAGTACGTATTTCATTAGAAAAATTGGTACCCGCCTGGGATTCTAACACTGGTGCATAAGTCAACGTGAATGCACCGGACGTCTTATCCCTTAGCCCACGACGACTACAAAAAGGTCACAACAGTTGAATTAGTTATTAGAGTAGATTAAAGAATATGCTTTATTGTAAACCGATTTAAAATCAATATGAATACAAAATATAATTTGTGGCCTTATCATTAAAAGAGGTTCTTTTCAGACAACCATCAGGTGTAGAAGAATCATCCAAGGAAAGAAATTTAATTGTGGAGTTTTTTATTTATATACATAGATAAATACTATATATAGTTTATTTATATACATATATAAAAATAAATTATATACATATATGAATAAACATTGATTGTTAATTTTTATTTTTTTAGATCAGAGTTGATAGCACGGAGTGGTGATCTATCAAAGATGATACATCAAGTGCGAAAGAAGCCAATGGCTAGTTTTGTCACTGCCCCCGTACCGGCTGATTTTCACAGGCAAGATCCAAATTATTCTCAAATAGTATGAGTAAAAATAAATTTCTCATGTATTGAACACTAAATAATTTTAATGAAACTTAGCCAAGTAATGTAATATATAATTAAAGTTTTTAAATCAGGCAAGGGTTTAGGCCACAGACTAAATATTGAACACTCTAGGTATTGCAGACGATCCTCATTTTCAGAGGATGTTTATCAATAACAGAAAATATCTGTTGAATTTTAGGAGGATCTAAGATGCCTCCCACACAACCAAAATAGGCACAACTTAATGTAATTGATTAATTATTTAGTTAAAAACTTCCAGAAAATATCAGCATGAGTAGATTTCCGTTGAAAGTTTTAGTAAAGAAAAGTAAATTGAGATATTTTCTTGATAGTGAAATCGTTCCGAGTTACGACAGCAGCACTTTCCCGCTAGCAAACTTCACTCAGCTCCAACACGCGGCCGCGCCCGTCTACTCGGCCCCATTACACGTCAACGGTCTATGTTGGAGGCTGAAGGTGTACCCAGATGGCAATGGTGTAGTTCGAGGGAACTATCTCTCCGTATTCTTGGAGCTCAGTGCCGGATTGCCAGAGACTTCAAAGTAAGTTTAAAATTATGATAGTAATTTCCTAACAGTTCAAGATACTTATGACAGTAAGATCTTATATGTAAACTCTTGTGCTGCTGTCGATATGCCGTTGAGCTGACCTGAAATTAAGTGTTTACTAAAGGCTATCCTATAGACATCCAGTTTCACATCAGGTTGAAGTTTTAATTGTTTTGTCCTCTTTAAACTGGAATGGCGCAGATGACTGAATAGCACCGCACCGGCACAAAATATAGTTGTTCCAAAAACTGTGGGAGCTCACAATACGCTTAGTACAACCAGATAATGTCTGTGTCGCAATTAATTAGAAGGCACCGACATACAAACAGGCCTCGTGCTTGTGTGAATTTGTTCCATGAAGGTGGGAGTAGTCAGGATTTTATTTTCCTACTTAACTCTCCCACTTATTCCTATTTCGAGTACTAATGGTTCTAAGAATGTTTGAATCATTTCATCTGTGCTGGTTTTAGTAGTTTTACCAAAAAAAAATCGTTTTTTTCAACTTTAGTCGAAGAAAGCTCTTCAGTAATTCCAGTAAATGTGATAATATATATATATATGCTGTGGGTGATATAGATATTAATATTAAGGCCATGATTATAGTACCAGTGGTTTTATCTGAATATTTCACACGTAGTGTTTTTGATGCCACACAATCGCAGCACGAATGTGATGCACCAAACAAAATATTATAGATTATAACAAAATAATTTAATAATGTTAACCCTGTATTTTGATTATTCCAAGCACTGCTAAGTTAAGAGTAGGCAAGAGGTAAGTTAAAGCTAAACACTGATCAATCCAAAGTTGATTTTTGCATAAGCGCTATTGTACATGTTGGCAAGTCAATGGCGGCTTTACCTCTAAACTTTTTTTCATCTTATTGCTCATCTTACTATTTTATTATTATCTTATTGTTTTTTTTTTATCTAATCATCCCTCATGTTGCTTTATTTTTTAATAAGGAAATCATTAATCGTTTTTTGTTCTCCCTAAAATGCAAATAGATTGTGACTGTCTTGAAATTTCTGAATGTTGTACAGATATATGTACTGCTTTTTCTTTGTTTTTTTAAATTGTTTATAAGTAAAAAAAATAATAGTAAATTTATTTTAAGCATAAGTAATGAAACGCTTAAAAAGTATCGCCGGAAACAACTAGAAAACTTATTGGAATTATTGTAATATAATAAATGAGAATTTGTTCTAATACGTTTTTAGAATACAATAATTGAAGACATGAGTGGATGAAGGGGATAATAAGATACAATTTGTTAATTTTACAATTAAACGGGCAACAAAGTTACTTGTACCTTTTCTTCATACATAACTCCTTAATCACATGCAATTTCTAAAAATCGCTTTTAAACCCGGAGTTTTAAGGTCTAATATGGTTTATAGGCACATAACACCTGCATTCAATGTAAACAACTAAAAAAAAACTTAAAATTGGTACTTAACTCCTTCATCCACTCTTCGTCTCCAATTTTAATAATTTTGGGTTTATTGTTGTAAACTGTGGAAATTTCTCGAATAGGTATGAGTATCGAGTGGAAATGTTGCACCAAGTGTCGCGCGACCCCTCCAAGAACATTGTAAGGGAATTCGCGTCCGACTTTGAAGTCGGCGAATGTTGGGGCTACAATCGTTTCTTCAGACTTGATCTGTTGGCCAGCGAGGGGTACTTGAACCCAGAAACCGATACCTTAATATTGAGGTAAGTTTATTATAAAAAATATATATTTCGGAGCGGACTATTACTACACTATTGGTCACTCATTGTGGGCTCAATGCGATAATGTTCCTCATGTTTAGAGTTTAAAATTGATCACATAACACAGTTCTCAGATTAACTCAATAATAACGGGGTAATGCAGTCTATTTGCCATTTTTATTTTGGTCTAACCAAGACAATGTCTGTGTATCGTAAAAAGACAACTCAAGATCCGAACACAACGTATATAATCACAGTCCGGGTTCAGTTCTCACGGGCGACCTTTAACATTTCTATTACCCTTGTAGGCAGACGTGCATACGACCCACCTGATGGTGAGTGGTTACCGTCGCTCAAGGACTTCAGCAATGCCAGGGGCAGAGCCAAGCCGCTGCCTACAATTGTATGCAGATTTCAGATAATTTTATAGACGGAATAACTCGTTGCTCGCTACGACTATACGTAGTTCAAGTGATGATTGTAACAGGTTCCAAGTACGTCCGCCTACGTTCTATCAACGTTGCCGCGACCAGCAGTGGTACATAAACCAACTGATTACAATGCAGAATCAACACGTACTGCAGATCAATGATCTCAAAGAGGTTAGTTCCCCTTTCAAGAATACAAATGTATTATTAATTGTCTATTTCATGTCTTACATTGTACTACATATTATTTAAGTATAGTTACGATAACTCTGTGTATTTGAAATGAATCAATTATGTTGCCACGAGAGAAAAGCATTTTTCGTTTTATTCTTACGTATATCAAAGGTTATCAGAAAGACGAAAATTGGCTTAGTCGTGAGTGCATTGGTTTGAAAGTGTAGAGGATTAAACGCAAGTTTGCCGCGTGGCAAGAATAAGCAGGATGAAAGTACCCTAGTCCGGACCTAATAGCTCTGATGCCGGTGTAGTCATCAGTCTCTGTGGCACAGTCTTTAATTGTGGTACAGCTCTAGGGGAGGTGTTCATTTTTCGCCATTAAACTTTTCGAACAACTTCCACGCTATTTAGAAAGATTCAAAATTTCCGTAATATCTCACGTCAGACCGTAGTATGAGCGCGTACAGAATACCATCGCGATGCGTATCATTAAGCGCACATATGCAGATGCGCTTCAAGTGAAACTCCTCCCCACAGCGCCTCTCGTTGGAGATGTCGCGGAACTCACTGGCGGCCACTCGCGCTGTCACGACGGGCACGAGCAGTTCGCAGTCCAACGCCGGCCCGAACGAGGCCGACAACCCCGCGCAGAACAACCCCGTCGACGGTAACTCTGTCAATGATGTCTTAGTGTTGTGGAAGCAATGCGGCCAGCACGGCGCTCTCAACAGTACGAGAATGTCTAACGGTGAGCAACATGCTGATATTAGTATTCATGAAACCCACTTAAAACTTTAGTCGATATTTTAGAAAGGGTCTTTGTGATCACAATAAATGTCGGGCTATTAATTAAATTAAAGTAAAACTTTTATTACATCGTCTCAAACTTTTTGTCTGTGTGTTGCATGTCGCCTGACGGTCGGTTGTGGAGTAGGGATAAATTGAAAGGCGCTCGTCAGAGCAGCCAAGGCCAATATGGCGGCGCCTATAGTTCGCAGCAGCTGATCGTGTAGTAGACTATTACTCATTTGTTCCAGTGCTCCACGCTATTTTGTTTGTTTTTGTCAGTGTTTAATGTAAATGTTGTTTGTCAGAGTTAAACGTCTATAATGTGAAAAAAAGTTTCACTTTTACCGTGGTTTCATAAAACCACACAATCTTTTTCTTATTATAATATCAACGTTTCGCTCTGTTATAGATATCCTAAACACAGCCATGTTTGCTGAGGACAGCCGTAATAATGAAGTGTCTAGTCAATCGGCCAGTGCCTTCGGCTTCGGAGACTACGCTCAGTCTATGGACACGAGACGAATGGCGCAACCTCACACTTTGCTCGCCCCTTATAATCTACCTTCTACCTCACGGTACGTTTCAATATAAAATTTTAAAATAAATATTGTTATTAATGAAATCTTGAGAGTAAATTATGTAGACTACAGCCGTAGCGTTTAAAAAAAACCAAAATTCTATTAACTTATTTATTAAAGAATTATAATAATTACAATTAATTAAACTAATAGAGCAAGAGCCCGCGACAGCCAGACCTTCGTTATTTTATAAAAGCTGAAAGTTTCTCTGTGTATGTCTCCAATACAGGTAAGAACGACCCGCGATTATAGAGTTTCGATTGTGGTTACTTGGGCAGGTAACAGGCAGTAAAGGTATATAAAATAGTACCTTAAATTCGTTAAAGTATAAAGGGTTTTTTTTAATATTTACTCCAGAATATCTTTAGAAATCACGATATCCGTTGCCGGACACTTTTTCCAGTTGTTACCCCCTGCCAGACACCCCTAAACTTTAATAAATTTTAATTATACTTTCGTTATACTATAAAAGCTAAATTTTATATATGTTACTTAGGGACTTATAAAAATATGTTACCCCAATAGCCGGACAGTTTTAATGGTTCTTACATCTTGCTAGACACATTGAGAGCCCGCTGTAGGTGCGAGCGCGAGGTAGCAACTGTTCAAGCGGGTGTGAGCGAGATAGAGTGCTTAGTCTATTGTGATCTTTTACTGCACATCAGCTGTCGTTTATAGGATTTATCCGTTCTAAGCAGTGATATCGAGGCGCTACTCGGCATGGGAAGCTCTGTCATTCTGGCGGGCGACCTAAATTGTAAACACATCAGGTGGAACTCACACACCACAACCCCTAACGGCAGGCGGCTCGACGCGTTAGTCGATGATCTCGCCTTCGATATCATCGCTCCGCTAACCCCGACTCACTACCCGCTAAATATCGCGCATCGCCGATAAATATCGGGCCTCGAATCGATCCGCAAACACATGAAGTCAGTGTCGGAACGTTACTTCGATAAGGCTATGCGTCATGATAATCGCCTTATCGTAGCCGCCGCTGACTACTCCCCGAATCCTGATCATGCAGGAGTCAGTCACCGTCGACGCCCTAGACACGTCCTTACGGATCCATCAGATCCAATAACCTTTGCATTAGACGCCTTCAGCTCTAACACTAGGAGCAGGCTTAGGGACCCCGGTAACCGTACTCGTCGAACTCGACAAAGAGTTCGCCGTGCAACCTAACCCATGCATCAGCCCGCTGAGTTTCTCGCCGGATCTTCTCAGTGGGTCGCGATTCCGATCCGGTAGTAGATTCATTCGCGAAGCAATTGCTCTTGAGTTGTTAGGTCTCCTTCGGAGGCGCTCGGGCAGTTGTTAGCAAATCCCACCCCTCCTGGCTGAGCCTTTGCTCGCCCACCACCTGTCCTGGTGAAGCTAGAAAGGCCTCCGGGCCACCAGTAATCTTTCAATCTTAAAAAAAGGATTTATCCTGCGTTCTTCAGGAAAGGAAAATTAAAACCATACAAAACATTTAAAAAATATCCAGAGTACCAGGAAGCTTTCAAAAATTTCCGTAACAGCGAATCAATTGAAAATTTAGATCAACAACAAAACATCTATAATAGAGGTCTATATGCAATGCCTACAATGTCCGTAATGTAATTGATATTGATGCTGCTCGACTTCAATTATTCATCGACTCCTATACAGTCTCTAATGTAAACGAAGCTTTTGACCGAAAGAAATTGCGAAATTTTGACGTTAGCAATCTACCACCTTGTAAAAGCGAGCTATTGCAGCAATTTTTGCGATCAAATTCTGTATATACCATTTGGAATAATGCTCATCTAAAAAATCCAACCTCATATGGAACCGGATAATGATGGCAGGGTATTGAAAGATGACAAACACCAAGATCTACTATCGAGTTATGTTAGAGATTCGCTCAAAACTCAATCAGGTATGTAATTATTATGACAAATTATTGTACATATTTTTTTTATTATTCAAATTGTATAATTTTTCTTAATTTTTTACAGAAACTGATGAATAAGGCGATATTGATATCGCCTTATTCATCAGTTCAATATCGACGACAATGAGGAAAATTATAAGAACGATTAAATATTTTTCTTTGACATGTAATATTTTGTTTGTACTTTATAATATTAAAATAACATTTTTTATTTTCTATAATATTGCTATGAACGTAATAAAATATTTTTTTTATTGGATATCTTAAAAGATCACAATAGACTAAGCACTCTATCTCGCTCACACCCGCTTGAACAGTTGCTACCTCGCGCTCGCACCTACAGCGGGCTCTCAATGTGTCTAGCAAGATGTAAGAACCATTAAAACTGTCCGGCTATTGGGGTAACATATTTTTATAAGTCCCTAAGTAACATATATAAAATTTAGCTTTTATAGTATAACGAAAGTATAATTAAAATTTATTAAAGTTTAGGGGTGTCTGGCAGGGGGTAACAACTGGAAAAAGTGTCCGGCAACGGATATCATGATTTCTAAAGATATTCTGGAGTAAATATTAAAAAAAAAAACCTTTATACTTTAACGAATTTAAGGTACTATTTTATATACCTTTACTGCCTGTTACCTGCCCAAGTAACCACAATCGAAACTCTATAATCGCGGGTCGTTCTTACCTGTGTTGGAGACATACACAGAGAAACTTTCAGCTTTTATAAAATAACGAAGGTCTGGCTGTCGTGGGCTCTTGGGCTATAAGATGCTATTGAGTGGACTTGGACGATGTCAGTACCGAAGTGGCGCCAGCGGGCCCCGGCCCGGGCGGCATAGCGACGCTGCAGTGTCAGCACTTGACGCCAGTCGCGTAATTTTCCATGAACATGGAATGAGGTTGCTGCGTCGACAATTTGTAGTCACGTACGCCACTGGTTGCTAATTGCGAAATAGCGAATTAGCAAAATGCATGTAACTAGGGTACGTAACAAGTATGCTTCCAAACATAAAACGAAGAAACAAACAGATGTGAAAACAGAAAAAAAAATAGTATTGCTATCGCTCACTTCTTCTTTTTTTCCTATTACTCTCTGCTGAGGTGTACGGCTCGAATCAAATTCTTATTCAATTCACGTAATATTTTTATAAATTTGTAATTTTTTTCCTACCTATTCTAGTAACCTCGAGGGGTTATTCTAGACTCACCGAACTAGTAGTTGTGCTCACGAGGCTCAAACCGGGAGTGCTGTTAACACTAGCCCTAGCAAGAGCAGTGCTTCGCAGAATCTACCACCGTAACGGAGACGCGACCCACTGAGAAGATCCCGCGAGAAACTCAGTGGGCTGTGTTTGTGGGTTAATTTACTCGTCGAGCCCTTCGCAAGCGACGGGTTCGACTAGGACGGTGACCGGATTTTTAACAATAATGTTTTTCAGTTCAGCAAACTCCCTTCATGTATCCGGCGCGGACAACATGGCGCTGGTGAGCTTGCACACGCTGCTCAGCGCCGCCAACACGCCCAGCCGCGCGCCCAACAAGCTGCCCAACAAAATGCCACGCACCGACAAACAGGTTCCAGCTAAGGACTCCACATTGACTGGTACACATCCTCTTAGTACCTTAACCTCTTTGTAAAATACTTAAAGTGCTTAGATCCCTCTGATTTTTCTATTTAACCTGTCTCTGTTATATGTAATATTGGATTTTAGTTGTTGATAGGAAGTAGAAATTTATGCGGCCTCAAGAGGCTACTAGTAGTAGCAGGTAGGAAGAAAAAAAACCAGTTAGTATAGGTGAAAAAAGTTCTTGGTAGTAAAAATTTGTTAGCAATACCCGATAGAAATATACTGATAAAAACTGATATGAAAATAATTTGCAGCCGTGGCCAGCAGTCCAGCAACGGAAATAAGTCAATCGGCCTCGAACGTGTTGCTGTGCTCCTCGATGTCGTCGCCGGAGTTGAACGCGGCGGCTCCCAGCGCGGAGGCCGCGTGTGCCTCCCACAGCGGTCGAGCCAAGACTGAAGGCGAAACGGAGTGCGACAACCGCAACCCGGCCCGCGGTGCGCACGCCGCCTCCGAGTCCAGCAGCGACACCGGGGTAACTAATAACCGCACTCATACAGGTTGTCTATAGAACGAACTCTATACGCGTCTATAGAAGTCGTCGTGGCCTAAAGGATAAGACGTCCGGTGCATTCGTATGTAGCGATGTAACGGTGTTCGAATCCCGCAGGCTGGTACCAATTTTTCTAATGAAATACGTACTTAACAAATGTTCACGATTGACTTCCACGGTGAAGGAATAACATTGTGTAATAAAAATCAAACCCGCAAAATTATAATTTGCGTAATTACTGGTGGTAGGACCTCTTGTGAGTCCGCACGTGTAGGTACCACCGCCCTGCCTATTTCTGCCGTGAAGCGGTAATGCGTTTCGGTTTGAAGGGTGGGGCAGCCGTAGTAACTATACTTGAGACCTTAGAACTTATATCTCAAAGTGGGGGCGTATTTACGTTGTAGATGTCTATGGGCTCCAGTAACCACTTAACACCAGGTGGGCTGTGAGGCCGTCCAACAATCTAAATAAAAAACTATTTGCTCACAACAAAAACTTATTATTGCCTTAGGCAGCCGAACATACATTTCACCTGGTGGCGAGTGGTTACCGTCGCCCATGGATTTCAGCAATGCGGGTGCTACAGTTAAGTCGCTGCCCACTGAAAACCTAAGCGGTCATTTATTCTATAGCACAACCTGTATAACGGTATGCTTATTTAAAGCTTCCAACGTTTTCTTATAGTCTCAGTCAATGACTACCATTTTACTGAGATTATATTTCAACCCATATCATCTCATTTCATTTCATATCACTTCATAATAATATTTACAGAGTTAATTACTACATTAATCAAATTACTTTCTCAACCTAATTTATCAATACCGTCCCACGCTGCTCTTATTAATAATGGCCAACATGGACAGCTACGTTCGTTTTTATCATTCATAAACTGTAAATAATTATAGCAGTGAATTATAAAAATCTTATTACTTGACACTGGCTAATGCACAAACCGTGCCGCAGCCAAAATATAAAGAAAAACCGTTGTCCTTTAAACACAGTGAGTTAATTTTTTGTAGTTATCTACATTGCAGGAGTTGATGTTCAGCGAATTAGAGGTATTTGCCGACGAGACCCACACCGTTCATGTCGACGAAAACTCGAACGAAGAGAATGACGTTGACGACGAGACCATGTCGGGTGAGCTACATCACTTTCACAACTCGATATCGTATAACTTAGCATTCATATAAGTACAGTAGGCGCGCGAGTTCATGTCCATCCTGAGGAATGCTGTGACCTAATTAATTATGGTAATGTCGATAATAACTACCGATTTAGTCAACAGCTGTCAATTTGGTTTAATGTAACTAGGTTGTTTTGCAAATTATAAAATAAATGTGATAAGTAATTACTTGTTTATTTCTAATAGAGAAAAATATTTTTTAAATTCCATTTTAATTACTATCAGATGAAAAGACAACCGACAGATCAGAGTCCGACATGTAAGTTTTTTTCTACCTGAACTTGGTGGAAACGGAGTAGTCATGGTTTATTCACCATGAAATAACACAATAGCGTTAGCGTAAATTTTCGGTATCGATAAGCGCGCGTCACAACTGCCAAAGACAACACTAGACGTCAGAAAAACGCGGGTAGGCGAGCGGAGGCGGGGCGAGCTGCCCCCGCGCGTCGCCTCTGGCCCCAATGGACATAAACTCGCGCGCATAGTGTACTTACTGCGGGCGTCATCTAATGCGTTGTTCTCTGAAAAAATATTAAGGTCACCTTTTGGAAATTGGGTACTGGTAGGTTTACCTATTTCTGAGCGATAGCTGAAGGTGTTGTTGAGTGATGAGCTGCACGTCTAGACTACTTGCTCGTGGTTGCGTGACGTCACACGGCCTATGCTTTATCCACGAGTAGAGCAGAGTAAAAATGTCGCGCAAACTGCATAACTCGATTGAACGCAAGTGTACACGTACACGTGAATGACGTCATTTGAGGCTAAATTAAACGGCAAGCTAGTGCCATGCCATATGCAATAAACAAATATATAACTAATTGTGGTTGGTATTTACTTACATGAAAATATATTTATAGGTTTTATCTGTCGTTTTGAGAGTTATTTACACTTACCTTTTGCAACGGTGTGTGATCCAAGTTGTACTTAGTTGACTATTGTGAGAGAGGGATAGAAATAGCTACCGCGTCGTTAAACCTCATCGTGTCCAAAGAGGTTTGGACTTTGAAAAAGCTATCCCTTGATATCCCTTCCTATGATTGCATGGCACAGATGGGTCGTCCGGCAGCGGGTGCTCGTGGTGCGACGAACAGTGCGTACTGTACTGCGAGGCCGCCCACTACCGCCCCCGCCACCGCTCCCGCTCCCGCTCTCGCGTCCGCTCCCGCGCACATCCCTATCCTCATCCCGAACACAACTGTCCTCACGTCACACATGACAATCAATAAAATTTGTTTTTTAAACATAATTTTTACAGTAATTTTGATACAAACTGAAGCGCCCTCTACGTGCGTATAAAAAAATGTAAAAAATAATCTTCGCTTTTCACAAGACTTTTCTAATGAATTTTCGTAAATTTCATAGTTTTGTCTAATACAGATATGATATGATTCTAAAATAAGACTGATTTGTTATTAGAGTATTTTTGTTATTTTCGTAAAACATTTCTATTTTGTTTGTATTTAGTATTTCAATAAAGAATACACACACATATTTAACTTTTCAATAATTATTTTAAAATACTCGAGGAGTAAGTACTTTTTTAAATGTTTTATGTAGTGGATTGGATCTTGAATTTAATCATTTAGAAAAATATTGACGAAAAACGCATTAGATGATTGCTTAATAATATTTTAAAGTAAAAATGAAAGCAGACGGTAGTTATAAGTACATTAACACAAAAGTACAGCAAGGTATTAAAACTACATAGAAATGGAACGCTGCTATTACAAATTCGCAAATTTTATCTTTTTAATTATTCGTTTCAAAAATGTTTTTTTAGTTCACGAGACATGCATTTAAAAAAAAATTTATTATAATTATAGTGATTTAGCGATAGCTAATGTTTGTTTTGTTTGTAAGGTTATTAATATTTTAATTATTGATTTTTAGTTGTGTCTTATACGCGAAATATCTGTAAATTATAAAACTTTAGTGTATTTTCGTCGATAGAATTACAATTTTAGTTCGAAGTAAAACAGTTATGTGTTGGTTACAGTTGTTTAAGAGTCACCGATGTGAATCACATCGGTCATCGTTCTCGTCGAACCCGTCGCTTGCGACGAAGGGCTCGGCGAGTAAATTAACCCACAGACACAGCCCACTGAGTTTCTCGCCGGATCTTCTCAGTGGGTCGCGTTTCCGATCCAGTGGTAGATTCTGCGGAGCACTGCTCTTGCTAGGGTTAACAACGTCGTCAGGTTTGAGCCCCGCGAGCTCACCTGTTACAGTCTACATTAGCTCAGGTAGCAAAAAAAGATGTGTGGTGTTGTGGGACATCGGATAGGAACGAAGTTCCTTATTATAAAGATATTAATTTTAAGTTCTATTCTAGGTATAAAGAAAATAAAACTGGAGGTTTCGCAACAACCCACGGTCATTCGGTAACGTGCGAACTTCATTCACGGTTGTTTGCATAAGACTTAGTGTATTGCGCAAACGAATGCTCTGAGATTGTGGCCAACGAATGATAAAAAAAAATGTTATTTTTTGTACGTTATTACAAAGTTAAATCGTACACTGTGTGCATTACTAATAAAAATCTTACGTTACGGACGTTTTTTCCCGGTTAGGGTACCCCTCCACATCGTTCCAAAATTATTGAATCACGTTTTAGAGCACCCTGTATAAGTGAAGTAACGTACTGGCACAGGCGAGAACGACATAGAGGGCGCCTGCGGGTACAGCTCGCGGGACGGCTCGGACATCCTGTCGCGGCTGCTGTGCGCGGAGGCGGGACCGGACCGCGCCGCGCTGTCGGCCACCGCGCACCACGACGCCGACCCGCAGCTGTCCACGGCCGCGCACACCGACATGCTGCTGCTCAACCTCATGCGGATCAACGGACTCACGCCGAAACCCTCCGCCAAGAACGGTCAGCCTCGCTCCTTATTATCATCAATGGTTCTTTGTATGGCCTAGATGTTGTGCATAGATCGTCAGTCGTTATGTGATTTCATTGAAAGATGTATGACGTGATAATCTATACTCTATACTAATATATGCTTTCCTAAAGTCACCGAAATGTGATGAAACTGAAGTCTGAAGTCGTCGTGGCCTAAAGGATAAGACGTCCGATGCATTCGTACCTAGCGATGCACCGGTGTTCGAATCCCGCCGGTGGGTACCAATTTTTTTATAGAAATACGTCCTTAACAAATGTTCACGATTGACTTCCACGGTGAATGAATAACATCTATACTAATATATAAATCTACAGTGGTTTTTACGGATGTTCCGTTATAACTACTGACCCATGCATCCGATTGACTTGAAACTGGGTATCCATGTAGAAAATACATGTACATAATGGATAGGTTAATATTTATATGAGTGTTGAACTCCATACACCAGTTGCGGGGGCGTTAATGATGAGAATCTTTGTGGGGTAGAGAAATAATAATGTTAATTTTAAATGCCCAGCGAAGCGGACGGGTACAGCTGGTTTGTGAATAAAATTATCATTTCACTTTCTATGTTTACAAAAAGGCGCTGCAGTTTTCAATCTTGGCTAGACAAATTTCAGGGACAGTGTAATGACCGATCAAAGCCATTAACGGCAGATCTTCCATTTATGATAAGAACGAAGTCAAGGTCTAAAGGATAATGCCCCTGGTGTACATGTAACGAGTGATGCCACTATGCCGGTGCTTAAATCCCGCAGGAAGGTTCCAATTATTGCAAAAGAAATTCTTACTTAGACCGACAATAACTTGTAAACCAAATTGAAGCCTTCAAAATTCAATTACCGGTTATTATTTGCCTTTTGCGCTCATACTCTGCCTATTTGTACCACGAAGCAGTGATGCATTCCGTTTTGAAGAGTGGGAAAGTCGCCAGACATTATATTTGGGACTTGGATCTCGTGTCTCTGGTTGGTTGGCCTTACTATTTCCGAAAAATGGAGTGATTATGTGTCCTTAATAATATTATCTCTTGCTTCCGTGAACTGAACGAAAAAGGATAGGCCTTATATATTAATGTACAACATCCAAATTAAATAAAATATAATAATCAAATACATTTATAATTTTCTTAAATATTCCAGGTCCGAAACGCAATTGGAACGGTCAGAGCTCCGCGGGGATTCTCAGTCGCGGCGCTCACGCCCCCCGCCCCCCGCGGCGAGGCACCCCGCTGCACCCCGCCACCCCCCTCAACCATCCCGCCTCGCACCGACCGCGGCGCACACCCCTTTCCCCTGGACAACTGCGCCACAGACGTCCTGGTAATTTAACTTCTATTAATTACTATAATATCAACTCAGTCCGAGTGACCGTGAAACATTTTGTTACAACCTAAGCACTTGGCAACAACTCACGCGAAATATCACATGCTGAACAATTTTATGAAACTACTCGCGCGCCACCTGCCTTTCGTTAGTGGTACTATTACAAAAGAAATATCCAAAAAAACAATAAAAATACAAAATTTCTAATGAATTGAATAAGCCGCGCAAAAATGGCCGAGATGAAAAAATCATCGACAAAAGTTTATTTTTAAATTAAATTCGATTAGATAATGTATACGCAGATTAGATAAGAGTGAATGTATAGCTAAAATAAAAAAAGTTATTATAAGCTCAAAACTAAAAAGGAAAAGAGTAGCGAGCCGAACGATAATAAAAAGTAGTAATCAATTTTATAATTAGGGTGGGGCAGCCATTGTAACTATACTGAGATCTTAGAACTTATATCTCAAGGTGGGTGGCGCATTTACGTCGTAGATGTCTATGGGCTCCAGTAATCACTTAACACCAGGTGGGCTGTGAGCTCGTCCACCCATCTAAGCAATAAAAAAAGATATATACATACTGTATACGCGCGAGTTCATGTCCATCGGGGCCAGAAGCGACATGCGGGGCAGCTCACCCCGCATTTGTCTGACGTCGAGTGTTGTCCTTGACGGTTGCGACGCGCGCTTATCGATTACCATAATTTTACGCTAATGCTATTGTGTTATTTCATTGTGAATAAATCATGACTACTTCGCTTCCAACGAGTTCAGGTAGAAAAAAACCTACTGAAAAAAGATATTGATTCCGACTCATATCTGTCGTTTGTCTTTTTATCTGATAGTAATTGAATTAGAATTAAAAAAATATTTTTCTCTATTAGAAGTAAATAAGTAATTACTTATCACATTTATTTTATTTTGTAATTTGCAAAATTATCTTATGTTACAATAAACCAAATTGACAACTGTTGACTAAATCGGTAGTTATTATCGACATTACCATAATTAATTAGGTCACAGCACTACCGCATTTCTCAAGATGGACATGAATTTGGACTTTTTGGTTGTAACGCGAGGAGTGAAGTTGTGTGATTTGTTTTATTTTGTCTATTTAGTGTATTCAGGTTTAAATGTGTAATAACGGTGGTTTCTTAACTATTTAATATCTGTGGAAGTGCACAAATGTGGGAAAATGAAACAAAGTCGCTGGACGTAACTTCTCGGGATCCTCCAAAAAGTTCACTGAAAAAATTTCAGTAAATGACCACCATTTGGTGAGATTATATTTCATCCCATATATCATCTCATTTCATTTCATTTCAGTTGATTAATGTCTCAAATAAATAATCTTCATTTCATTTCACTCTATATTATCATTTTTCATAAAAATAAGACATGACTTAAAGGTCTTAGTTACCAGGTCATAAAATCTCTTAAAAAAAAGTCGAGTTCACGCGCCTACTGTAGTTAATGTGTGTTGTTTGTCGTGAAATACTCATTTGTGCTCAATACAACAGCCAACCTGAACTACGGGCCGACCCCTCCCGGCACGCCGGAGCGCGGCGCGGTGTCGCCCGTCCCCGACCTGGCACTGCACGACTACTGGCCCTCCGTGTCCTCCGTCAGCGACAATGACGAGGTCGAATTCATTTTGGATTGCAACGTAAATATAACACGACCGATACGGATATGCGGAACGCCCTCTTATAATTCTCCCGTATTTCTGTTGTTCCATTGATGGCTTGAGCGGTGGTCGGTAAGACTTAGACTCGCATGAGATTTTTATATGTTTTGAGTAATGTAAAGTTTTGTTGGTATAAAACGTGTACAGTAGATTGGGGGGAATAGGGACTAGAGGTAGAATATGGACAAATCTGGGATGTCACAATGGTTTTGTTGATATAATTTTGTTGAAATGAAAATAACTTTTATTTAGTGTCTAAGAATATTAAATAGTTTAATGTAGTCATCAAAGTTTTGTAATTTAAAATTAGGTAACAACTAAATAGTGCCAGCCCTATCGAAAAACTATTGTTCCCTTAAGCGACCCGATTCACCCCACGCCTGGGTGAATAGGGACAAGTGAGTTCTGGTAACTTTTTATAATTATTATTAAATAAACTATATCTTAATGTAGTAAATGAAAATTTAAATTACCGGAACCATTATGATCTCCGTTTTATTACTATAACTACGAAAAAAATAAAATACATAAAAATCAATTTCGAACGTAAAAAGTGTCCCGATTCCCCTCAATTCACAGTATTCTAAATTTATTTTTACTCGTACCTAGCTATTTCCGTATATCTCTTCCTTGTGGGTAGACTGGACACCTAGAATGTAATTTTTTTTATCATGTACCCACCTCCTAGCTTGAAACATAATATCGTCCATTATACTATCATTTTGGTAAATGATGTTGTTTATTTTCATTAAACATTACGGTTTGGTAGATCACGGAAATGAGTGGACAATGTAAACTTTTTTTTCTCAATCATCAGAGACAAGAAACCATTTTCATTCATCCGTTACTTGTCATTTTTGTAAATTGTGTAATGTTTTATTTGTATTATATAGATATGTGTTGTTCTTATTAATAAGATATGAGGTATCGTAAGCGTAATCTTTGTGTTCACAAAATCGCGTTTGAATTGGACAATTAATAAAATTGAATTGTGTTTACCAATATTATAAATTCAATGGTAGTGTAAGAAGGGACTCGTTCATTCTGAAAGTTATCTCAACGTAAATGGAAAACAGTATTAATTCACTAAGCTTAACGCCAGTTAATGCTCATCCCTTTATTCAAATTTGCATTTTGTGAAAGACAGCAGCCGATTCAATAATATATATTTTATATATAGTTGTGTGAGCGTATGAATGTGTGTACATGTTCCAGGACACGTTGTTCGACATGTTGCTGAACAGCCTGTCGCTCGAGGGGGCGGGGGAGCCGCGCGCCCCCACCCCGCCCGTGCAGCCGTGGTCCCCCGCGCACCCCGCCCCGCCGCCGCCCCCGCACCCCGCCCCCACCGCGCCCCCCGACCTGGACTGACGCACCTACCCGCCCCGGCGCGGGCTGCGGTACCGGAGGGAATACTACCACTAGTCAACTCGACAACCTCTCTTACAACACCACGTTTGACCTCGTCAGGTGACATTGACCTCTCGACTAGATCGTCCATTTTATAAAAGCTTCTATGAATCTCTGTAACTAGTACATACAAGCGTTTGTCTTTGTAAACTATAAGTTAACTATCAGCAAATTATTGTTTGGACACGGTTGACTTTTACTCGAAAAAGTTACAAGTACAAAATTAACTATATAATGATTTGTTTCAAGGATTATAATTATTTAGGTTGTTTATTATGGAGTAATCGCATTTACTGATTTGTGAATTTGCGCGTGTATAACAAAGATCTCCCAAACGTATTTCAAAATCACATAATGTATGCCAAAAACATATTAGTGCTCGGGCGCAATTGCAATGAATTTTTCCTAACAAATCTCTGACAAAATACCCCGTACCGTATGAAGATTGTGATCGTTAGTTATGGATGAGTACTCGCGATAAAAATGATTATTACTTGTATTCAATCTTAACATTGTTCGTAAATATTTCCGCATCCCCTTTTTATGTTAACTTTATTTCTACAACACGCCGAATTCTCTGAACATTTATAGAAAAATCTAATCAATAATAATGTTACAGTACAAGTAAATTGTTTTTTTTATTTATTATACCAATATGTCAGGAAGGAACAAAATATTACGAACATACACATTTTACTTAAGACGTATAATTATTTTTTTATTTAATTATGTTAGTTACTTGGAATGTAAAATAAAAACATTAATTGCACTTAGTAGCATAATAGGTCTCAAAATATTAATTGAATTACATTTATAATTATAATGAAGTTCCTGCAAACTTAAGTCTTAGTGAATTTAAAATGTACCCCTACATTAAGTTTTATCATCTGGTTTATTGAGAGAACAATTTTTTTTTTCTTAATTAATATTCATAATTCCAGTTCAATATAGAGACGGTAAACATAATTAAAACAAATTTAATGGTTTTGATCTTGCGTTTTCTGTTATCGTGTCGCGTCACCCACCTGCGGGGTTATTCGTTGACATTTAATAATTTTGCTAACTACCGTCTTTTTTTTTAGTACAGTTTTAATTGTATTTACGACTTGCAAAACCGAAGATGATACTAGAAGGTTGCTTTATAAAAAGCCTATGGATGTAAAAATATTAAAGTCTAAAATAATAATTGCTTTCTATATTAATCAATGCGTATATAAAGTTAAATGACTTATAGTAGATTCATCGAAAAAGTTTAATAAATACGAGCGGAAATACCCCACGTATGACGTCACAGAATTAAAGTACATATTTATGCATAATAACGGTTACGGTGCTCTGAAAGAGTTTTTTGTGGTTAACAAAACAGACTAGGGAATTTAAATACTTGTTTAATGAATAGTAAAGTGTAAACATCGCGAATTAGCTGCAGTTTTGCTTATTGATATTTAGGATAGTTGGTGAAATCCGATATCCACTATGGAGCGTCTTTATGAGAATAGTTACACGTACCTGAGTATTGTTACATTCCCGTTCTTAAACCTTCTCGGAGGTTTTTTTTTTGTCTTATGCGTTATATGTTCTTGTTGTCATTCGTCGAAGTATAGAAAATGATCAAGGTGATATTGGAACGAGAGGGTAGTTTTTTTTTTAAATGTTTATCAACACCAAAAAAAGAAGAAATTTGAAATTGGACTTTATTTATATGGCGAATTAGGAAATCGCTTCGGAAGACGGAACGGAAATGAACGAAAAAGTCTTGTTTATTTAACTATTTATCGTTTTAGCAATTTCACTTTACGAGCGAGCAATGTATGTCGTGCAAAACTTGAGAGCCTTTTATTTGACACAGTTTAATGGAGTTCAGTTTAATACTGAAATTCTGATTAATAAGTAAATTACAACTCTCTACATTCTTTGGTTTTGTTTTGGTAGTTTTGTATTGTAAGCAAACATAGCTCACTAAATCTCAAGTTGACTAAAAAAACTTAATTTAAAGCAGTTTTACAATTTAATCTCGCCTTTTTTTAAATTGTAATTATATTATTTCCGAAATTACGAATAAATTGTATGATTTTCGTGGTCATGACGATTAATTAATAAAAAAATGTGAGATAAAATCATAAAAATAATGTTAATTATTTAAGCGACTCCCGAAATCCGACTTTTTTTCGTTATCACCGTTTCGGCTATGGGAGCAATTTTCTTAACATGTTTTTTGATAAATCTATAATAGGGATGTTGATTACTCACGTTTACCTGAACGCTTCGAAAAGTAACTCAGATAAATGAAATTTTTATTGAATGTCTTGTTGTAGTTTATTTAAACAGGTTTATTCAGTAAAGTAAAATCATTAACGTTTTTTTTTCGTCGACCGACTTAACATTGGCAACCCTACAAGCTCCCAACGACAGCGTTTAAGGAGAGGTATTTCGCCATAAACGTGCAATGATCATCATAATATATCTAAAGTCGATATTCGAAATCTGAATATTAATGATTAATTTAAAAATTTAAAAAAATGTAATTTACAAATTTAAAAAAATGTACCAAATGTACGACATCCCTAGCAAAGAGACTATAGTGAGTATATCTTGCGCTTTCATTAGTAGGAACGAAAAGACAGTCTTATAGTTAGAACACAAGATTATAAAAGATCTCTTTAAATATTAGGAATCTATATAATTATTTTAATTCAATTATTTTTGTAATAGTAAAGCTTGGACATTATTCGAGGATTTATTAGTTTTGTTGTTAGATTAGTTTAATAGGTCTGATATTATCGTTTAGGAGGATTTCGAGTGACATTAACAGATTTTATAGGTATGCACTTCTCTGTTTGTAATTTAAATTCAATTATAATACATATTGCATTTATTAATTTCTATTGAACATATTTGTCGTGAAGATGCGAGTAAAGCGGCTCTAAAACCAAAGTGACCAATTGTTTTTTTTATTTCTTTGAAGACTTATAATCTGCTGTAATATTAAACTAACTATATATTGTTTATTTAATCTTCAGCCTGCTTACTTTCAAATATTCTTTTAATTGATTGAATCAAAAATGATTTTAATATTATTTTTTTGGAATGATAGTACAGAACTTATATTTGTTAGTGAATACGTCAAATGTAATACAATATACTTGAGGATTCAGGTTATTGTTATTTTTGCACTTTCCGATTATTTGAATGGTTAACCGCCTCTGTCGTCACATGCAAAGGCGTCAAATGTAACTGTAGAAAATATTTAATAGGAGTCGCTGAAACATAGAAAATAAACTTTTTAGAAGTGTTGCCAGAATAGAAAATGTTTGTATCGACCGATTTTGTGCAGGTATCGTTCGTGATTCGAATATTATAAGATAGTAAATGTTTGCCTGTATATTTTCAGAGGCTCAATTTAGTAGGCTTTAGTTGTTGAATGTTTTAATGTTTGTAGTGATCTGGACGCTGACCAGACTTAGTTACAAGGTGTTGTTTCTGCTGTTTTTACACAACAAAATAGTAATTTTAATACTCTTAATACTTAATACTTATTACTCTCTAATAATTATACTCATGAAATGTTATAATATCGATTGAAGTTTTCATAATAGGGGCTTAAAAATATTTTAATTTAGTGTGCGTTTTGATGTTGACGTTAGATGTTGTTGAATCTTGACTTGTCCTCTTTTTCAATGTTAATTTCGTGACTGCCCTAAACGGACATCTGTTATGTGACTATACTTCGGTTTTAGTGTTAAATATTATAGATTATTGTTTATGAAAAATTTATTAACAATAATCTATAATATAATATTACAATATATAATACTATAGAAGAAGTATAAACAAATACAATAGAATTTTAATAGGCTGTTTGAAGTCGCTCACTGAATTTTTATCGTGTTAACTACGACCAATACGATTCCCTTGTACTATGGGACTCATGGGCTAACCCGTTAACCCGTACTTATTGTGTAAGAACAGCAGACCGGCACAATGAAGAGTTCAAATTTGTGTGATTATTATTGTTATATACCGTACTGAGTAGACGTGAAGCTTAATTAGATGTTATAATGATGTTAATAGCACGTTTCAACAATATGAAATCGGAAAAAATGAACACTGGAAACATTTTAAACAATTTCTGAAGATGTTTTGTTTTAATTATCAATAACCATCATCGCATCAATTGTTTAAAATCTATATGCGACGTGTTTTTTTTTGTTCGATTTATAAGAACAACTTTCAATGTCGTAGCTTATTTAAGCTGCTATAATGAAATCACCCAAAATAAATGAAAAACCAACAAAACGAAAAATATATGAATGAATTGTTACGGTGTAGTCTAAATAATTTTCAGAGGTCTCCCTCCTTCCTGTTTATATGAAGACATGAGTGGATGAAGGGGTTAAGTACAATTTTTAAGTTTTTTTTTTGTTTTTACATTGGATAAAGGTGTTATGTGCCTATGATAAACCTTAAGACTCCGGGTTTGAAGGCTATTTTTAGAAATTGCATGTGATGGGAGGAGTTATGTACGAAGAAAAAGTACAAGTAACAAAAGTTTGTTGCCCGTTTTCTCGAAATTAACAAATTTTATCATATCCCCTTCATCCACTCATGTCTTCAATTATTTTATCATGTGGTTGGTGTAAACTGATTTTTATGCCTGTAAAATGTACTCGTTAATATTATAACTTTGCTCTTGAATAGACGAAATGATTGTTGGAAACTTTGTGTAGCTAGGTAGATAATTTATGGAGAAATGTATGGATGGCGATTTAATTATTATTTCTTGTTCACAATAAAGCTCTTGTCGTGGATGTGTGTTCAGTTATTTTTCGACTAAAAAAAAAAAAGAGTTGGTTCACAATTTCATTTTGGCAGGGTAGAAGAAAAAAAAAACTTGTGAATTGATTCAATATTTTTATTTTCATTGCTCCAAAATATACACAATGACAATTAATATTGTAAATCTGGATCGATTCACGTTAGCGTATTTTAAGGTGTGTTCTTAATATATTTCATAACAGTTAATACGAAGGCTATGAATTTATTTCATGATTGACACAAGTCCGGAGGCGGACGCTCGCGGTCTGCCTCTACTGAGGCTTGTCTTTTGTCAGGCGAACTAACTTACAAACTCTACGCGATCCAGTACTATTAGTAAATTCAGGGTTCCTACAATTTAAGTAAATGATATATTTACAAATAAAACTTTAAAAGGAACGCTTTGCAAACATTCAACAAAATTGAGATCGTCTTAACGTAAAGATGGTATAAAAATTTATAAATATATATTATATAAAAAAAAAGTTAGAACCAAATGTCGAAAACATTGTTTTTTTTTTTCTGCCGACAATACTTTCACTATTTACATTTAAAAATCATAAGAGAAAGGATCAAATAATTTTTCAGTTTTTTCGAAACAATAAATAACAATAGAATTTAGCCTAAAACACTCCTTCGAATAAACAAAACAGATAAAAATATTTGCATTCAACAAAGCCTAGTATAACAAATATAAATTAATAGTAAAAGAAATGTACAATTTATACAAAGGAGGATCACTTTAATTTAATTATCACTGCGATAGTGTTAACGTGCGAAAGAACGCACCGATTACATAATTATTGATGTCGCTATAATTAATTATATTGAACTTTCTAAAATAATAATCATCAATACAATTACATTTATTTACATTTTCACGAATCATTATTTTTGTTTATAATGAAAACAAATATTCTGTTATACAATTACATTATAAATAATTCTAGTTTTATTTATGACTTCTCTACACTATCGCCGTTAGCTTTCTGACTGTAACGGTAACTATAAGCATCGAAATATGTAAGTTACAATCATTTAATATTGTGCATAGAATACAAATCAGCTAATATAGTTGCGTAGGCAAGTAGGTGATGTACGAAATTAATTTCGCTTTATCCATTATTTTATAGCTCCAAGAGAACTTATTATAAATTTCTTAAAATTATATTTCTTACAACTAAGTGGTGTTATACAATACTAGCCCGGTCATTTTATACCGTATCAAGTATTTACCGGTTTCGGGCTCACATAAAGTTTTTTTTAATTATAATAATTACTAGTACCATTAAAGTGTTATGCTTTTTGCACCGATCACACGTTCCACTCGATTCACTGTTAGAATATTTCGTAACGAAATTATTTGTAAAAGAGTCAAGAGGAGCGCTTCCGAAGTCGAAACGCCAGTTAAATACCGTCTCGCAGTTACGGAAAACAATATTGATTTGCTGAACGTAATGTTGTTTACTCAGTTCGCATGTCGCACATACGGTGCAATAACGTCACTTATGCAAATTATGTAATTTTCAGGAGAAACGTTGGAAAATTCAACAGCTTATTATAGTTTTGCTATGCTATAGAAATGAAATGATAATATTTAAACTGCAACTCCATCAGTAAAATCAAAAATCGTCACACTAATAACTATTAAAAAAATATATTTTCTTAGTACAGTGTTCACAAAAATTGCATAGGTGCTATAGCATCGTATATGCGATGTGATGAACCAGTAATGTAAACGTTATGTCGTGAAATTTAATTTTTCGATTGCCGTATTTTATTTAATATTTTGTCTAGGCGCTGTCTCCTGTGTTCGATTTCGGGAACGTTCCCACAACGACCTGCCTCTGAGTGGAACTACGTTTGTGTCCATATTCGTCGTGTCGCCGTCTCGATGACCTCTACAATACGGCGATTGAATTTTCTTGATATGAGATGTCAAACGTTGTTATCATCCTAGTCCTCGCATTCCGATCACTGATTCGTTCCCTCCGCGCATGCAAAATCCTCAAAAATATCTCGGTTTTATTAATCATTCTTTGGCATTGTATAGTGAGCTACGTTCGTTCAGAAATTTCAACTAATTGTTGAATATCAAAATAATTTTAACTACGTGTCTTGTCTTTGTATTGCACCGATAAAGTACTCATTATATAAGATTTTCGTTTTGCACCGTCTATTACGATTTGATTAGACCTAGTTTTGAATATGTCGAATCGGAATATGAAACGTCGAAATTTCACGACTGAGTATTATGTTTATGCAGATATCGTAAAGATATTGTGACCTAATCTATTCAGTCAATTGAATCGAATCAAAATAATAGCCTCTCTCGAAATGAAGATTCCGCGACGTCGCATCGGTGGCGATGAACGGTTAGGTCGGGGCGGCGTGACGTCACACGTGCGACTCGAGCGGGTGCGGCGGCAGCAGCGTGAGGTCCGGCGACGAGGTGCGCGTGTGCCGCGCGCTCCAGCCGTCCTTGTCGAAGTCCTTGGTGCCGCCCACGGTGTGCCGCCGCTTGATGCCGCGCTCCGGCATGCCGTTCTTGCGTTTCAGCTTGGTCGAGCGCCAGGCGCCGCCCTCGCGCCTCTTCACCACGTTCCACTCGCCCTTCTCGAATTTGGTCAGCCGCTCGCCCTTGTTGAGCGACTCTGAGCGCTGAAGCCGTTCGCTGCGGCAGTTGAGGCTCTCGGAGCGCAGTACGCGGGCCTCGTTCTTTTCGGAGTCGCGATTCAGGGACCCGGAGCGTTTGAGTTTGACGCCGTCGGCGTCCTGGTTGTCGCGGCCGGGGTCGGGGCGGGCGTCCAGCGCGGCGCTGTTCCGCTTGGCGCAGTCGAGCGGCGGCCGCGGCGCGGAGTACGGCTTGTACGTTCGGTCCATGGACTTATCGTTGTCGGGCAGCGTGCCGCCGCTGGAGGCCTGCGACCGCGTGTCCACGTCCTTGTCGCGGTCGGCGGGCGCGGCGCAGTTCTCCTTCTCGGAGTCGTCGGGGTCGCGGTCGGCGGGGCGGGGCGCGGTGCGGCACGGCGCGGGCCACACGCGCGGCTCGGTGTCGTCGGACGAAGAGGAGGAGTGCCGGTGGTCGCGCGCGAGCCAGGCCGCCTTCAGTTCGTGCGCGGGAGTGCGAGACGCGGGGGAGGCGGGGGAGGGAGGCTGCGGTCCCTCCGACGAGGACTCGCCCTCGGGCTCGTCGTGTCCTTCGTCTGCGTACGGAATGCTGCCGTCATCCAGCGGCGATGAGTTGTTCAAAGTCCGCAGCTTCTGGTCGAACGTGCTGGTCAGAGATGTCACCAAGTCTCCGGTTCCTGTAACAGAGCGACGTTAAGTCGTTGGCCGGTGCACGACGCGGCTATACTACAGACATAAGCGTTCATGTTAGAGAGTTCGGCGCGATTACATTCAGATGAGGATGAGGGTGAGAGATGATCGTATGTACAGCGGGATGGTACGCACCGTGCTGTTGACGGTCGCTGGTTCAAAGCGTTAGTTTCGAATCGAATATTCGTTGTTCATATCTATTCGACATTTCGTGAATGTATATATTAAATGACCACACTCAGAAAATAAAATTGTTATGATGTAAAAAAATAAAACCACATGTAAACAAATAACAGAGTTGCGTGTTAGCCGATCGCGTACACGCACACATTTGCAACAACGCACGCACACATTCCTATACCTTTTAGTGTGGACAAAAGAAAGGGATTGCTGTGTCTACTCTCTGACGTCAGTACTGGACACCTATTGGAGCAAAGTAGACACTTTTATTCGACAAAATTATAACTATGACTAGTTTACCCGGCAGACTTCGTAGTGCCTCAATCGATAAATAAAAGACCTCAACTTTTGTATAAAATAAACTTAAAACAAACAAAAGGAATCCGTCCAACGGGGGACATATCAAAGGAAAAACAAAATTGTTATTTTTATTTCATTCCGAGCATTTTTATATTTATCTACCTTTTAAACTTCTGGACTTCCACAAATAATTCAAGACCAAAATTAGCCAAATCGGTCCAGCCGTTCTCGAGATTTAGCGAGACTAACGAACAGCAATTAATTTTTATATATAGAGATATAGATAATACGTTCGATAATTGGCAATAAGCACATCGTTTCGTACGTTTAATAGTAGTGAAAGAGAAAGCGATATGTGAAGTTAAATACGTACCGTCTATAGTTATGTTTGTGAGGGCGTGCGAATGTCGCGAGAGATCCTGGCGAGTGCGGCCCACCGTGCTCATCGCCTCCAACACAATTCTAAAAGACAAAACGAAGATGAAAATAAGCCAAAACTATGATATATCTAAAACTTTGTACCCCTTTTTACAGAAATTGCGCGGACAGAGGATAAAGAAATTGAGAAGGAGTTCAGGATGCTAAATTTTTTTTTAATTATGCATAAAAAATACATAAAATCAATACAAAAAAATACATTATTATAGAAGTAAAGTCTGACAATAGAACCATAATAATGCTCAAATAAGTTTCGCCTGATGTTTCCCAGTAGTCGAAATTCGATCATAATTAATTGAAATTACTTATAATTTCAATTAATTATGATCGAATTTCGACTACTGGGAAACATCAGGCGACCTCTTACTAAGGTTATACTACGTGTCATGGTCTGATGGTGCATCGTTACACACGAATGCACCGGAGGTTTTATCCTTTAGCCACGACGATTTTATGTGTATCCAATTTTACTAACTTGTTAACTCTATCTTGTTGTCCCGTGCAGTTGTGCGGCAAACCGTCGTAGTCGGCGAGCGAGGTGGTGAGGTGGGGCGGCGGGGAGGCGAGGGGCGAGGGCGGGGGGGAGCCGCCGGGGGACACCTCGCTCCTCTTGTCCGGCTCGGGCCACTTCTTCTCGGGCTTCGTGCGCGGCTTGCGCTGAATCTTGCGATTGGCGGCCGAAATTATCGACGACACTATGTCTCGTGTAGATACATCTTTACCTGCAAACAGCAGGTTGATTCATTTATTAAAACAAAACGCTATGTCTTCCAAATTTAAATGTAAACATTTTATGGATTCATTTAGAAATGATAAAGAGTTCAAAAGCTATTAATTATGGAGTGGACATACTAACAACTTAAAGGTGTACTTAAAGAAATTTTTTGGTTAATAACCAACGTTAAGGTGCGGGCGTGCGACAGAGATAGGGAGACGTATCAATATTTTTTATTTATCATCATAATATAATTTATCATCAGTCAGTCAGTCATCAGCAAAGCAATAACATCAGTGTAATCTTAAGAATAGGCCTGTGCTTTCAATAACGAGTTTAGCGAGTAGACTGGGCTCGATAGAGCTTGATTATAATCAAATATTTAATTTTAGCGTAGAGGAACAATAGTTATACTTCGCTCGTATATTTTGACACGGTTTTCGTGTTAAGCCATTGTCAGTAATAATGTGAATGGAATAAACACCTCAAGTTTAAAATATTTGGGAGTACAGTTTTCTAAGATTTGTTTCAAGAAATTAAATTATATAGTCTCGAATATTTGTGAAAGATATTGGAAATGTATATATGTACCTTCAATTTTCTTAACATTATGTATGAGTAAATCTCTGGAGGGTGCGGGCGCGGGGGACAGCTCGTCGGCGGAGGGGGGCGGCTCCATTGGGGGGTCGCCTTCCTCTTCTTCGAAATACCAGTCGTACTGAAAGTATAACATCTTTATTTAAAATCGGTTCCGGTCACCGTCCTTGTCGAACCCGTCGCTTGCGACGAAGGGCTCGACGAGCGAATTAACGCATAGACACAGCCCACTGAGTTTCTCGCTAGTTCTTCTCAGTAGGTCGCGTTACCGATCCGGTGGTCGATTCTGCGAAGCACTGCTCTTGCTAGGGCCAGTGTTAGCATCACTCTGGCTTGAACCCCGTGAGCTCACCTACTAGACTTAGAGTTACTACTTAGAGTTACCGAAACTGATATTGATCTGTTTATTTAATCACTTACATGTGTTAAGAAGGACTCTATGATGCGACATTGACTGGACATGTCGTTGACCATGGCGAGCATATCGTCACTGGCGGCGCGCACCAGCGTCGGGCCGAACATGATGGCCAAGTTTCGCGCGTCCATCAGGTTGACCTCCGAATGCGCTACCACTTTACGCAAATGCTGGATCAGGTACTTGAGCGTTTCGTAGTGAGCTTCGGGCAGCGCGTGCACGAGCCGCTTCAGTTCCCGGGCTCGGTCCGGCGACTGGTCGGCGGCTGAAACGCGCGGACCGGTTTAAAACAAATCGTACTAAATCTGTTTACGGAGACGTGTTTCATAGAAGCCATAAAGTTATTTGATAACCGATGTCGTTTCTATTTGGCAATGGCTACGACGAATAAACGAAACCCGATAGCCTTTTTTAATACACTTTTATTAGCTTCAGACGTATGTATGTGTGTAACGGAATCTTTGAACATGATTTTGACCCCCTTCAAAATGTCGGATTAACTCGGAATTTGGTATACTCATTAAGGATCGAAGAAAATTCAATATTAAAAAAATATATTAAAATAAATAATTGAAAAAATTGAAATTCAACAAAAAAATGAAAAATAAATAATAGTTAAAAAATCTAACAAAATACGCTTTTATACTCGTAGAAAATCCAAGTATTTTTTTTTTTTAGAAAATCCAACTAAAAAGTAGAAAATAAATTTTAATAATTTTCAATTAAAAATAGTGTAAGAAAAAGTGATTTTATTGTAAAAAAGCGTGGGGTGCTTTTCAGGATATTATCAAAATAACCCTACTACTCATATCTGTTCATGAAATATTTATAACTACTGATACCATGCATTAAAAAGAAAAAAGAAAAAAATATATTATAAAGGTCTATGTGGCGTGCAACCTCTTTGACAGGACATACGACTTACAATAACTAGACATATTATACTAAGACGGGGACTTGACAGTGTGAGTTTTCTAGACTGGACAACACGAAGACGATCGTTCGACTGAACAAGGACTTTTTAGCGAGGAGTGAAGTTGTGTGATTTGTTTTATTTTGTCTATTTCCTGTTTCTTTAGGTTTAAATGTGTAATAACGGTCGTTTATTAACTGTTTAGTATTTGTGAAAGTGCACAAATGTGGGAAAATAAAACAAATGGTATGGTATGACACCTTTGCCTTTCCAGTTGGAAAAATAAAACTACTACTACTTCATTAAACAAGACGACAGGAAAAAGAGGAAAAAGGAAAAAAGACAAAGTATTACGGCTTAATACTTAAATAGATGACAAACGAACGAATCGATCGTTCAAGTGGTCCTTTGACCGTTTGTTACAAGTAAGGGAGTTCATATAGAGTCCCTTCTTTATTTCGCCGTAAAGTCGTGTTTTATGTAATTAACACTACAGTTGGAACAATATAAATTTTAATGTTGTAGTGGCATAAACAATTCTAAGTAATTATATTATATTAGTTATTTAACACATTATAAATTATTTTTACGTTTTAAATATTTGGCGGTAAAAAGGTCCCGTGTCACAGACTATATTCTTTTTCCCACCTCTCGTGCGTTCCGGCTTACGCATCATATAAAGGTGCGTTTTTAAACGCCACACAAGGTTCCGCTGGTGTGCCAAATCATCGAGTAGTGACTCACCGATGAAGGCAGGGTATAGGTGTGCAGTGAGCAGCGGGTCGGGTAGTCGTCGCAGGTAAGCCTTGAGCAGACTGGAGGCGACGTGCACGTCCGCCCAGCGCGGGTCCCCGGCGGCGGGCGGCGCGCCACGCTCCAGAGCGCCCGCCAGCGCCGCCACGCCCGCAGCGTTGCCCGGCACGCGGTACACTCCCACCGTGCGCAGACCGTATGCCTGTACGGAAGCCCAGATAATCTTACATCACTGTGTAGAGCAGAAGCATATCGACGCTTGAAAGGCAAACGTGATTAAGCGACAATAACTGCTTTGTACATAAATAATAGGCAATAACCATAATCGATGCGCAAAAAAAATATATTTCTAGGTCTATTAAAATCATTTCAATCCTACAGGTAGATTCGTTAAAATAAAAAAAAAATCAGGTATTACAACTTGAGATATGAGTTCTAAGGTCTCAGTATAGTTACAACGGCTACCTCACCCTTTAAACCGAAACGCATTACTGCTTCAAGGTAGAAACAATCAGGGTGGTGGTTAGGGTCACCCGTACTTTATAAAATATTGTGCGATATTTCAGGTAATTGTACTCTTTTTGTGTACTTTATGTGAACAATAAAGTACACAAAAATACTTTATTTGGCATGATTTGGGATTGATGATGATTTGATTGTCTTTAGGATTTTGAAAAATTTAGTCATAATATGTATTTTTTCGTTAAGCGAAATACCTCGATTGCTCAATCGATGTTGCCACTCGTCAAAGCCTCATTCCCTAAGCATTTGTATTTTTAACAAATATTTTTACGCAACTTAACCTCAAATTTCAACAATGTCACTATCATTAATTGTCACAATTTCTTGTTTAATTTTACTAAAAGAATATGTGTTTATAAACATAACAATAAACATAAAAAAATAATTGTATTTCATTTTGATACTATGTACTTTTTTCCCTTTTAACCAATTATCTGCAAAAAAAGGTGGCAACCCCAGTGGTGGTACCTATAGATTTATTCTCGAAGCGTTTTAATTTGATCGCGTGACTGACCTCGACAGCTTGTGCCGGTAAGGTTATAGCGCGCGGCACCAGCGGGTGCTCCGGGTCCGAGGGGCAGCGCTCCAGCGGCGCCCCGAGCCAGCCCGTCACGTTCACGGGGGGGCTGCTCGTCGTGTTGCCGCCGTGCATGCGACGCAGCTGCTTCGCCACCCGACCCTTCCACGTTTTGTTCTTCGGCGAAGACGGCAAGGTAGGAGTTGGTGGGCCTGCGTTTCAGAAATCGGTCCTGATTATTTTCCGTTGCTGTATTGTCAAAAATCATCATGCCTTGAATTAGTCTGTCTTGAATCGAAAAACAATTTAGTATTGTATAGAATAGTAGCGACCCGCCCTCGCTTCGCTTCGGAAACTGTAATTTATTATTGATTTCTGCACTATTTAATGGATGTTATTATACATATAAACCTTCCTCTTCAATCACTATCTATTAAAAAAAACCGCATCAAAATCCGTTACGTAGTCTTAAAAATTTAAGCATACATAGGGACAGATATAGGGACAGATAAAGGGACTTTATTTTATATTATGTAGTGATTATGTATAGTATATGACGACGCTTGTAGCTGAAAGTATTGTACTTTTTGACGAAGCATTTTGCTGATAACTCTCTTTCTATAATCTGATGAAGCGTGTTGCGGATAATAATATGCACTTTTAGGTTATTAAACTACCTTGCATTTTGATTTAGTAAAAAATAAATAGTATTTTGTTTTAGTGTTAAGTCAAACAGAAGTTAAATACTTCACTGTTGAAGCAGTGAGCTCATCTACTTAATACAAAGAATACACGTTTGTTCCCTTGATAATTGGATTTAAATAATTGGACAGAATTGGACATATTCTATTCTATTCTGGATGTTCACTCTTGGAAATGCTGGACATAGGCATAATTCACATATTACATAAATATCCACATTCACATTCAACTTGAATATTAAAACGTGTACAATATTAAAATAAATAAATAAACATTGTAACGGACATACCAGTAGGTGACCTATTCCTGCCGATTTTCTTGCTTCTTTGCGGTGGTAATGGCGAGTGGGAGTCGGCAGGGGCTACCGTTGAAGCAGGTGCTGGAGTGGTGGTCTGGGCAGGCGTGGTCTCCGCTGGAGGGGGCTCCGCAGAGTGTCTGCGCAACGCGGCCAGCCATCGTTGAGCGTCAGCCGCACCTTCCGCCTTGACCATTGAATTCGAAATATATTACTCGAACGAAAATCTCAGGCAATTCAATATAATTTGTTATCTCGTCTTTCCACATTAAAAGTGTACAATTTTCAAAAATATTCGAAATTGAGTTTTTCTCATAAAGACGGTCAAAAGAACGTAGTTTAGTTTTAGTTTTTTTTTTAGTTTACCTATGTTTTGACTACTATTAACAAAATTAATACATAATTTTATCGTACCTTAAAAGACAGATAATGTAACTGGTAAAAAATAAAAAATAAATGTTGCAAACATGATTAATATTAAAAATATCATATGCCTTTAAAACACTCTGCTATAAAATTTAGTAAGTTTTGAGATTATACAGTTTTAATGCGAGAAGACGATCCGTTTTTGATCGCGTAATAGATCCATTTCTTTTACCCTCTTTTTTAATTGATTCTCATTTTGTGAAGACAATTACCAATGCGTGACATTTATCATGTTCTATCAAACTAAGTTCATAATTTTCATTGCACATCTATGTTTACAGACCGATGACCGAAATGGGCAGTTTAAGAGGTCTATTGTCCATGTTTCTTTTCCCTAAAAAAGACATTTACAGAAAGTCCATTGTTTATTACAATTTCGTTGATAAAGTTTTAAAACAAAAGCGATCCGGTCACCGTCCTCGTCGAACCCGTCGCATGCGACGAAGGGCTCGACGAGGACGGTGACCGGATCGCTTTTTAGTGAATTAACCCATAGACACAGCCCATTGAGGTTTCTCGCCGGATCTTCTCAGTGGGTCGCGTTTCCGATCCGGTGGTAGATTCTGCGAAGCACTGCTCTTGCTAGGGCCAGTGTTCGCAACACTCCCGGTTTGAGCTACGTGAGCTCACCTACACGACAAGGAGAAGTTGAAATAGCCTCTCATGGCTATCAGCATACGTAGGGAAAAAAATGAAAAAATAGCGATCTTTGTACCTGTAACAGTAGCTCGGCGCCCGCTGCCGTAGTGACTCTGACGACATGTTTACGCTTCGTGTAGTCGTCGGCGAGTGCTGCCAAAGAGTAGCGTACATCTAGAGCGTCGCGTGACTGCTGAGAGTCCGCGCTGGCAGCCGTCACAGCACCGGGACTCTGCGACAAATAAACGTATCTAATTAGGGATTACTTTAAATAGCCTAAAGTGACGGCTTGCAGTCAAAGATTCAAGCGCCACGGTTGGCCATACGATTTACGATCTGGCAAGTTGGCAACAATGATTTAAGACGTTTCGTGTTTAGAACACGAATCTAATGCGACTTTCAAACGCGACCCCGTGCACGAGAAGCATCCGGGGCGCACGCGTATTCTCAGTTAGCCGACCCGTTTACTTTCCTGAAGATTCAAATTTCAAATTTCACACAAAGGATGAGCAACACGCGGCCCAAGCTTTTCTAAGATTGAATTTATTTTATCGACTTTCTCCCATCGATTCGGTTTTCTGTTCTTTTCTTGTTTGTTTTTAATAAAGAAATAAAGCTTCGTAAATTATTAGTAAGATATAATCTATATGCGGCCCGCCAAAAAAAATTAAAATTTATTTTGACCCCTTTATTAAAAAGGTTGCTAAACCTGATCTACAACATCAAAAATGTTAGAATGGCTAATTATGAAATGATTAGAACACTCTTCGTGAAGCTAATAACAGAGTTATTTGGAACTATACTAAAGAAGTGCGGTGCCTAATGCGAGCAGTTGTAAAAATAATTCGACATACATAAATACGTAATACGTAGAGTGCAATTTAGCGATGTTTACGTTTGTCTATCATTGTAACCGGCAATTGGTTTGGGAGTCTCACCTAATTGAATGATAATAACAACATGTATTTCTAATTTTACGGATCACTGGGATTGATCGTTCCACGTGATTTGTGAGCAGTTGAGCGATAATGACTTCATCGCGTTGTCCGAAACATGTCCGAGATAAGGCCAGAGTCGGTCGTTAGCTACGTAGCATACCTAAACGACTCGCAGCTTTCGCCCCCCTAATTATAGGTATTACGAAAAGAATAACCATGATTCAGACAAGTGCACGAACTCGCTCGTGTTTAGCAACTACATAGCGTTCGAAAGCGGTATTAATCAAATGAATTACTGCTTATGGCTATTCGCTTTCCATTCTCGATGGTTTCAGAATATTCCTCACGCTCAATTGTGTTTTGAGAAGCAAGTGACAACACATCAATCGTGCACAAGAAAACACTCGTAAACGTCTATCGTCGCCGTCAAATTAAAAATAATATCCGTAACTATTTTAGTTTCACTTTCGGTAGGTACCTATCCGTGTTCATTGTATCAGTACGTGTCAAAGACTTAAATTTAGACGGCGCTTTACGAATCAATTGTTTTTTAAAAATAACGCTAACGTGCATTTAGGCAACGGGGTCATAGCCAGCAAAATGTTACAAACAGTGCACGTTACGTGTTGAAGATAGATAAAATATGAATATTCAAAGAAAAACGAATCAAGATGGATGATCCCTAATTTATTGCGTGTAACTGTAACAGATCGCTTGTTACGCGGGCATACGTCAGGCCCACATGTTCGGCCCACATTCCCTGAAGTGGAGCAACTTTAAATGTCAGTGGATTTAAAAACAACAAAAAAAAACGAATTCTAAAGAAATTTGATTTGTGTCACTCTGTACCACGTCAGCGCGGATATGGATCAGTCTACAATGGGCTTCATTAAGTAGTTCTTGCCTTGTTAACTTAAAGGCGATTCGTCATCCGACCCGATTTTGGCTTACATATTTTATGTATCCCCATACCACAAACAACAAAGACTAAAGTGAATTTGCGAACAAAACACGTTAAATTGTTAACAGACGAATTTATGTCACACCAATACAAATGTCCAATCTTTCAGCCGAAGCCGTATTCTGAATTTTGCGTAACCGAAATCTCTGCCAATTATTCTTTGACTAAAGCGTCTATGTCGAGCTTCGTTATCCAGAATATTCCTTAACGTATGTATTGATTCAACAAATAAATTGCGATCTATAAATATAAGCAAAGCCACCTGGTCTCGCGTTCTGTCACGTAGGAAAGCTCTCGTCGTATGGCATCTTCCGCTATCTAGACACATCCTCCCATTGCCAGGGGCATTTGTATTGAGAATTCTATAGGAAATTATCAGGCTACATCCGCTCAGATTCTAATTATCGAGAGAGTAACTTGTTTGCCGTTCAAGTATCGAGTATGAATGAAAGCGGCGAAGGCTAAGGATGGAGCAGAAATGATTTTGTTCAAAAATAGCGTGTTAAGTTTTTCTTCTCATCCTACATAAATGTAGACTGACCGAATCTTAGAAAGTACAATTAAATTGAAAATTGAATTATATACGCTGATTCCATACGAATTATCGACTGAAACCAGTTTCTTTTGAATTTCGTGTTAACGTGGCACTCTTAAATGCTGAAAATATTGGTCTCGTGTGAATTCTGCATCCGCGCTAATCTAGTGTGAAATAAGAATATTTAGAAGCTTCAAAAAGTACAACGACATCAAAACGGATCGACGACTCGACCTAGATGGGTACGCGTTTCCGCAAATGCAATTGACAATACGATGCCAATTTCGGAGAGCATTTCGTCTATTATAGCTTAAGTTTAACACGTCCAGCTAAAGAGGAGCTATGGTTTATTATAAAATTTTAAACAAGACAGGTCTACGATGCTGGATTTCTCTTGTCAAAAGTGGTACAGTGATGTAATATATACAGCGCGGGAAACATGTTAACTAACAATTAGCAGGGCTCTGTGATGAGGATGCTCCTGAGGTTAGCTGGAAATGCGTTAATTAACTAATTGAAGTCAAAGAAAGTCTGTCGGATGTCTGAGCGTCGGCATTTCGAAAAAAGTCTTAGAAAATAAAATTAAAGATATTTCTGTTCGTGTTATGTGGCAAGAGTTAAAGTGTAGGTTCTGATGTTGTAAATATTTGTAATAAAAAATATGATAGTGTTTACATGTTTTTTTTTTCGTTTAGAATTTTACTTTTATTATGTCGATGAATATTTTTATTTCCCTCACCAAAGCAAAATAAAGCGATCATGTCTTTTCATCGAAAGCCCATTAACTAGAAAAAAATAATCATGTCAACCTTAACGTGCTTCTATTAAATGATAATAATTCGAGATAAGGCGCCCGATTTCGTATTTTGAGTTCACTTAGAAAGCAAACGAGACAATTTCGAAACTACATAGTAATTGACCCACCAAATATGTGAACACATCGATAATGACGAGTCATTTGTAGGTCAATTGGCCGTACACGCCGATCACGGCGGAGATGAACCCTTACGCTTTTGACAATAAATTAGATTTCTCAGTTAAGACAGCTTACGAGTGTACGGTTTAAAGGGAATTGTGCCTTAAAATTCGTTAGTACACTATGCTAGTATAATATACTGCCAACACTGAATACTTTTGAAGATAGCGTGTTTCATAAAAGTTTCTTAAGTAAATCAGTACCTAGTGTAATTGGTGAAATATTTATCAAAGAATATAGATTGTTACACGCTAAAATTAAAATGCAACGTGTTAAAGTGAGATTAATAGATCTCTCACTTTTAAACTAATTAAATAATAATTTCGTAGTTTTGTCATTTTGATATAAGTACTTGTTTACTACAATTACCATTGCTCTTACTACTATTTTATTAATATATTATATTTAACGTAACCCTAAAATAAGTATAGTCAGCTAAAATAAAATGACTATTTGACATCGTAAATTTTTTACTTATAGAAAAGGCGCGTACATGACTTCCCATTTTTGGGCGTAACTTCTCTGTAAGCCTAGTTCTTTTTCAAATTGCATTTGAGTGAGCGATTTGAAGAAAATAAAATCGAAGTTTTAAATAAATTAAAACAATAGCTATCCTTTCCTTGATCCGATTGCTTGCTACAGAAATATTCTGTGTATTTAAAAAATAAAAATATTTCGAAAAGGCAACAATTCAAGAATACGAATTGTTCGCTTACCATTACATCGGTATACCAGAGAGTCATGACTTGGCCGGCTTCCATGCGCGTCACAGGTGAAGACACGTGTTGGTCATTGTCACTGGCATCGGCGTTGACTTCCAACAATGCACTTCATATAAGCCAACACTCATACGGATCCTTCAAAGGGGACGTTCGCCTATAGTCCATAAACTTCCGAAATATCGCGATGATGTACGACATGAAATCGTTACAGGCCGAAGTTAGATAAATCACTCAGTGCACGATCAATTTCAATAAAACGTATTTGTGTGATTGAAAATGGAATATATGGAAGCTTGGAAATGTGTAGACGGGCGGCGCTCACGCTGCTTCGAAGGACTGTGGCGCGCCAGAGTCGGCCTGAGACTGTAGAGAAAGTGCTCCCGCGCAGACTCCGCGTCGGCTGCCAAATCGTGCTTTTCACGGTACGGAAATTGATGGTTTTTTTCCGGACGAACTGACACAGTACCCGCAGACTTTCATTCATTTTTTTTTTCTGTCTCAGCGTTTCCATTAATCGTGACTGTGTTTATAACGACGCCGGATTTTATTTTATCTCCAACGAGACGAAACGAAGTGCTTCTTTTTTCATTTGTTAATGCATCGATATTGTGTATTCGACCAATGATTTTTCAAGTTCGCCGAGATATCCGTTTGAGGATTCGTAATCTACAAGTCAGTTGTTAGCCCTCTGTCTATGATCGTGTCACTCATTCTATTAAACCCTTCATTAAGCCGAGGCGAGAATTCATCGCGTGTTAATTTGAAGCGATTTGTCATACTTTTACTTATTTCTTTTTTAGATTTGGGTTGTCAGAAAAGGTTTATTTCAACGGAGACTTCAACGTTGCGACTCGAAGTCTCGAAGTGGACATTGAAAAAGTCTACACATCTCTCAATAGGAGACTCCACGTTGCGGCTTGAAATGGACATTGAAAAAGTCTTATACATCTTTCAATAAATAACGTAAATTACTGTCAAAAATATCATGTATAATTTGGTAGTTCTGAACGTTTCAGATAAAATGTGTTCCAATGTTTTCGTATCAGAGCGCGTCTCTGTCGTCGAGGCGATGTGTTGTATGATTACTTTAGTGTCGACAGCCCTTCCGTTTCCAGGTTCTGTCCATTAACCTCGCGGCTAATTCACGTTTTAATTGAATTTTCATTTAAGCACAAAATACTGTTTGATTAGACTTATTTAATCTTTTCGTTAAACTTTATTAAACTTATTTCATCGTTTGATTAAACTTTTTTTATATTTAAAACTAGCTGACCCGGCAGACTTCGTAGTGCCTCAATCGATAAATAAAAGACTTAAACTTTTGTATAAAATAAACTTAAAACAAACAAAAGGAATCGGTCCGACGGAGGACAGATCAAAGGAAAAACATGATGTTATTTTTATTTAATTCCGAGCATTTTCATATTTATTCACCTTTAGACCTTCCCTGGACTTCCACAAATCATTCAAGACCAAAATTAGCCAAATCGGTCCAGCCGTTCTCGAGTTTTAGCGAGACTAACGAACAGCAATTCATTTTTAAATAATATATAGATAGAAGATAGATTTAAATATCGTTTGATTAAACTTATTTAATCGAACGAAATTTCCCTAGATTTTCCCGATAGTCCCTTAGGACTCGGTACTAATCTATTTATCAACGAGATCTTGTACCGTATTCGACGTTAATTTGTAAAATATGGAACTGCTTTTTTCCAATCTATCCTTGAGAGGCTATGCTGGCGTAACCTAACAAGGGGAACTGCTGTGATTCGTGTTCTAATTATCGTGCGTTGACTAATACTAGGGTGGAAACGTATTCTCCAGTACGAATGACTGTACAAATTTTACAAACAAATTAACATAGAATGTAATCAAACAAATCTACGGGTACGTATATTATTGGATTAGCCCGGGCCACGGTATGCTGTGACTATCGCTAAAATTGTATGAAATATATCCCGTAGATTTAAAAAACAATTTTAATGTCAGACAATCACAACACACCGAAAAGAAATCAGTCAGATCGGTTTAGTATCATAATAATCAAGAATCGACCATGAAGAGACTCTTAAGTCGTGATTAAAAAAATTGGTTAGTCATTTTATCTTTTTAAAAACATTTAGAAATAACTGTCTATTTCCAAAAAAATACACGTCGTGCTTAGCTATAAAACAAAAACAAAATACCGTTTCCAATCAAAGGAGAAAATAATATTAAACTGTTGTAGTCTTTGCCTATTTATATCCAATATAGATTACAAGAGGTTTTTTTTATTGCTTAAATGGGTGAACGAACTCACAGCCCACCTGGTGTTAAGTGGTTACTGGAGCCCATAGACATCTACAACGTAAATGCGCCACCCACCTTGAGATATAAGTTCTGAGGTCTCAAGTATAGTTACAACGGCTGCCCCACCCTTCAAACCGAAACGCATTACTGCTCCACGGCAGAAATAGGCGAGTGGTGGTGGTACCTACTCGCGCGGACTCACAAGACGTCCTCCCACCAGTAAATCTGTGGTTTATTGACACATGTACGAGGAAATTTCTTGACAATGACAAGCGAATCCGTACTCTGTATACACGAATCGAAGCTCTGCTCTCTGTGCACACGTCCGGCACGGTTTCTGTAATGTTTACTTTTTTATTTTACGTAAGTCGTACGGCTGACCTGTCTAATATTTTCTAGCAACAATCCTTGTGAACGCAAACCGCTTATCATGACTAAGTGTCGGACAAACGGTGATTTGTAACGATTTCGATGATTCAACACGTTTTTATTGAAGGCTTTCGTGATTTTAAGTGGTCCATTATTAAGTGTAGGTAACTTGCTGAGTTACGTAACGCCGAATATGGTCGCTTATGATATTGTTGTCTATGTAAGATGTTTGGCAATTAATTTGCGATTATGTAAAATATTCAAATGTCAAACCTTCATTTATTTCAGTTTAGTTGTATCAATCAGTCACGATTCGAAATGAAAATAAAGGTTTTTGTCGTTACAAACGTTCGAACAAGTTCTTCCGGAATGTAAAAGATTATCTGTGGTTTAAATATAATTGCAAAATGGGCTTTTTGGCGGGAACGCGAGGAGTGAAGTTGTGTGATTTGGTTTATTTTGTCTAATTAGTGTTTCTTCAGGTTTAAATGTGTAATAACGGTAGTTTATTATCTGTTTAATATCTGTGAAAGTGCACAAATGTGGGAAAATGAAACAAAGCCGCTGGACGTAACTTCTCCGAAACGTCCAAAAAGTCCACTGAAAAAATTTCAGTAATTGACCACCATTTTACTGAGATTATTAATTCATCCCATATCATCTCATCTTATTTTATTTTATTTCATCTCAGTTGATTAGTGTCTCAAATTAGTCATCTTCATTTCATTTCATATCATTTCATTTCACTCCATATTATCATTTTTCATAAAAATAAGAATATAAATTAAAATAAGACACGACTGAAAGGACTTAGTTACCAGATCATAAAATCTCTTAAAAAAAGTAAAATGCATGTATTTTATGATTAATTATGCACGCAACTCTGCTCGTGTGGACTGCACTTTATTCCGCGCGAACATAGATCTACGCTCAGCGGTGGTATGACATTTAACCTATATCATTTTTAGGTTCAAACTATTTCTAAATCCTCTTTTTTTAAGCCGTTGAGTGGTTTCTGTGTATAACATAACAAAAAAAAAGCGTTACATTCTTTTTTATATTATTAGTATGGATTTTGAATTAGGAATTTACTTTCGATTTCTTTTTTTAAACAGCCTCAATCTCTTGAATTACAATTTGTTGTACAAACAAACATGTTGGACGTTTTTATAGTAAAACGAGCTTGATATTTAAAATTCTGTGACATTTTTTTAACTGAAACAGAATCAGGGACTGATGTCTTTATTTGAATGTTTGCATAATGCCAGTTACACAATGTTATCATTGTTTTTAACGTTCGTAACATGCAACAGAATTGGGAAGTAATAAAATTTTATTTATTGTGTGTGTGTGTGTGTATCGTAACTATTCCTAGACGCAGGCAGGCTGTTTTTACAGCGTGTTTTAACGATAAAACGCTGCTTTCGCAAACAATTTCGGGGACGTTGACATGTTACGTGTGCAATATTGAACGTGTATGAGTCGTGATCGAGAGCCAAAAGGTCGGTTTTCGGGAATTGCAAAAATAATTTATTATTACGACTGTATTCGTAAGATCGTATCGATTGACCTCAAGTTGAACACGTAATTATAAACATGAAAACCACAAGAAATGGATATTTTTTACGGTTTTCCCGTTTATTATTGTTACAGTAATCCAGAAAAAACTTTATTATTGCTTTATATTTTTGAAATTTAATTCAATTTTATATGACATAATAAATTTTAAAACGCGTTATGTCATATTTTGTATAGATCACATGTCAATTGGCAAAGACGTGCAACATCGCGACGCTTGCATTTCGCATATGTATACTTATGACTAAGAGAATGTGTGTTATCGATTCGTCGTCGTCGTGGCCTAACGGATAAGACGTCCGGTGCATTCGTGTTGAGCGATGCACCGGTGTTCGAATCCCGCAGGCGGGTACCAATTTTTCTAATGAAATACGTACTCAACAAATGTTCACGATTGACTTCCACGGTGAAGGAATAACATCGTGTAATAAAAATGAAACCCGCAAAATTATAATTTGCGTAATTACTGGTGGTAGGACCTCTTGTGAGTCCGCGCGGGTAGGTACCACCGCCCTGCCTATTTCTGCCGTGAAGCAGTAATGCGTTTCGGTTTGAAGGGTGGGGCAGCCGTCGTTACTATACTTGAGACCTTAAAACTTGTATCTCAAGGTGGGTGGCGCATTTACGTTGTGGATGTCTATGGGCTCCAGTAACCACTTAACATCAGGTGGGCTGTGAGCTCGTCCACCCATCTAAGCAATAAAAAAAAAAAAAAAAAAAAAAAAATAATATGAATCGTCAATTGAAAAAAAAAAAGTTTGAAGGACGCTTTCATCTATTTAAAGAACAAAAATAAATTGTTTGTACAACACAAATCGCGAACCTAATTTCAATTCAAAGTTTATTTTTCAAACTTAGTCCCTGCAGTTTTTCTCTAACACAATGACGTAGGATAACAACCTGAACGCTCCATTTTTAAAAATAGACCAAATAACGAGTTATAAAACATGAATGTATTAACAAACTGACCCAAATGTGCGTGTGACGCGTTCGTACCTGACGTAATTCAACGTAACGAATAGATGGATCGGAATCGAAACAGATCGCAATATCGATTTTATTGTTTTTTTTTTCGCCGTCAAAATCGATATTTTATAGTTTATGGGTTATTTTCTGTTCTTAAATCGATTGTTCAAGATATAGGTCAATGGTGTACTTAATGTGTATTTTCGCAAATCGAGCACGTTTATTTTAGTTCGCGTCTAATTTTGGTACAAGATACTTTTGGGTATTACAAATTTAGTGATGAAAAAAATACATTTAAATTCTGTTTTTTTTAAGTTAGCTAAATTCTTCTTCTTTTTCTCCACCTTATCCCACTGGGTGGGGTCGGCACAGCTAATTTTTCTCTTCCATTCTCTTCTATCAGTCATCGTCTCAACACTCACTCCTCTATCTCTCATATCGTCATTCACACACTCCATCCATATCTTCTTTTGGCTAGCTAAATTATGGTATTTAATTTTAAAGCGTGCTTACATTTTTAATATCGTATCATTGGTAAAAAGAAATTGTCTTCTATAGAAACATTTCTAACAGCTGTTTTATTTCTAAAACCGATCCGCATTACACGAACAAGATTCACGAAGGAACTGTTATTTATTATGCGGTACTTACATACCTACATTTTTCTATTAGGTTTCGCAATGCGGTCGAGAATCAATAACGAAAACCACAACAGCCTAGTTTTAATACAGAAATAAAACTATTAAACAACTTTAACACATATTTCTATTGTGTTAAAAATAGTTCGTAATTGAGTGGATTATTAAGTTTTGAGTGTGTATCGTCAATAATATGTATATTGGATGTATTAGAGAAACGATTGTGCGTAACAATGCCAGCGATGTGGTCACTACGAATCCATGCCTATTGTTATGTCGTTATAATTTAGAGTATGTTGTTTAGTCATATGGGAAAGAGACTGAGGAGTTCAGTGAGAGAGTTTGGGGTGGGCCACATCTGTGAACTCCTTCTTTAATGAGGCCAATAACTGCTATTAAAAGAATCGACGAGTGGAAACATAGTGATTAATGGGCGCAGTGTAAAAAAATTTGAAGGTCTGAAGTTAGCTCTTTTAGTGGCGTTTGTCGTTTTTTAAATGTTTCCCATTTGGCGGTGAAGAGTTCTTCGTTTGCACACAAATCAGAAGCAGCGCCAATAGTCGCGTGATATGACGCGTTAAATTTTTTTGCGTCTAATAACCTTTACAAGAAGAACGCGAGCCAAAAACAAAGACTTTTAAGTAATTGACTAATGGATTTTGACTTCCTAAAACGTAGCTATCAATATATCACTGGCTGAACGTAATAGTGAAATCGCCCCCAGTACAGACGGACGGGCTATTAATATAGAACAATGAAATCACTTTTATTTTCAATGATCATCGTGTTACCTAATCTATGATATCTGACACGTGAGTAGGGTTGCCAATTTGTTTTTTCGAAATGCAATTTTTGGCATCAAAATTTTTGGGATATTTAAAAATAAATTACATCAACTGTACTAAAAAAGGGGATGCATATTCACTACCGAAGATCGATAGTGGTACTTATGTTTTGTTTTGAATTTGTTAGTTCTGGTAAGTTTAATTCGTTGTTTAAGTACTTTCACAATGTATTTTTTTCATTACTGGTGGTAGGACGTCTTGTGTGTCCGCACGGTTAGGTACCACCACCCCGTCTATTTCTGCCGCGAAGGAGTAATGCGTTTCGGTTTGAAGGGTGGGGCAGCCGTTGTACTGTAAAAACTGAGACTTAGGACTCATGTCTCAAGGTGACGGCATTTACGTTGTAGATGTCTATGGGCTCCGGTAAGCACTTAACATCAGGAGGGCCTTGAGCTCGTCCACCCATTGAAGCAATAAATTAAAAAAAAGTCTAGTTAATTCAGATCTCCGATATACGGAACAGAATTTAAGCTACGACATCTAGATGTTAAATCATTGTTCGTTGCTGTCCGTAAAACGCGATTTTATCTATATTCATAGTTTACATTACGTAAGTATTGTGCATTTAGATCGGAAATGCATTGAATCCGGATAAGACTTTTCGAATATGAACGATTGAATTACGATTCAGATCAAATCAGAGAGGTAAATTGTTGTTGCAGTTATAATTAAAGACTACTTTAAAACCGGAGTTTTAATGTTACGTTTACTATATTCATTTATAACTATTACTTATATTACTGACATGTAACATGTAACTTCCGAATAGTCACCGTGCTTTTTTTAGCGCGACTTTCTGCCACAGATAAGTCATCCAATTGGTAGTATGGGAGGGCCGTTAAATAATACAATGGAAACTCCATTACTCATAGGTGACCACATAACACCTGTCGACTCATGATATCGTCCATCCGCCTAGGGAATACAAAACAGAGTACAGGACTTGATGTCTACAAGTTACGTTAGTATCTTTAAAATCTTCTTCTTTGACTCCACCTTATCCCACTAGATGGGGTCGGCACATTTTTCTATTCCATTCTTTTCTATCAGCCGTCATCTCAACACTCACTCCTCTCTCTCTCTCTCATATTCACACACTATATCCACGTCTTCGGTCCGGTCCGTATCCGGTCGATCTCTTCTCTCTCTCCCTTACACTACCATTTCCATACATCTCCTAGTCACAGGCATCTCCTCTCTACGCATCACATGTCCATACCACGCTACCGTCCACTCTTTAATTTGCCAATCACTTCAGTATCAGTATCTTCAAAATATCTTTAAAATAACACACAATTACATAGAAAGCGAACAGTTGGCTATCGCCCACATATTGAATGAGTCCATCGAACGTAGAAACATTGCATCTGGATGCGGCACGTGGGCGTAATTGTTTTAACGTTTAAGTAATGCGTGAAAGCGCATCGCGTAACGACGTGTGACTAAGTCGAACGAACCAGGAAGCGTAGTGGGGTAGGTGGGTCTAAGTTTGTGCAGATCTATATCATAGTTGCAAAATTGTTGGAGCATCATTGTATAATCCATAGAAGCCATGTCTAGGAATTTTACATTGGCAGCATTTAGATTGGCTATTAATAAAAACCACTTTGAAGTGTTTTTATAGTTACATAATCCTGCATATTAATATAGTTAGAAACTTTTTTTTCCTACGTATGCTGATTGCCTTGAGAGGCTATTACAGCTTCACCCTAACGTGTAAATTTTCAAAATGATTTGTTGAAATTAGATTTACGTGCTCATACATATAATATATTTTTTCGTTTCTCAGCTTACGAACTTATGAATCTTTTCATTATGAGACACACAGGAAACACGTTTCACAGTAAAAATCAATTTTCCTTATGTTTTCATTAGAGTGTAGTGTTTCCAGTAATTCTATATGTACGTGTGATGCGCTTCGGAACATCGACCCCGTCAGCGTACGTATGCACAGACAGATAGCCTATTGTGGGATAAGCTTAGTGTTGCCAGATACGCCGCATAAACGCGACTCGTCAGAATTATATTACTAACGTAGTATTATAATTTGTAGTTGCATAAACAGGGAATTGGTTGTTGGTTTGTCCTTTTTGTTTTTTTTTTTGTTTTTTTTTTATTATTGCAGACCGAAATTACGAGAGCATACGGCCCAATTTATGATAAGTGGCTACCGTCACTCTTGGACGTCAGCAATGCCAGGAGTAGAGCAAAGCTGCTGCCGACCGTTACGTAAACGGATATTTTTTGCAGATATAATATGTACATCGACCAGAGAATTATGTGAGCTATATATCGTCTCCTCGCATTAAGACTGTATAATATCAAAACTTTCTAATTGAAGTGAAACTTCCTTATCGGCGTTGGAAAAAAATTTACCGTCACATTTTTCGGTTACGCGTCACTTTTTTCCGTTACGCGCCATGTATTCATGTCTATGATAATAAAATCCTTTTGTTTAAACTTTATCTAATTTAACTTTTTTGTATTCATGTCTATGATAATAAAATCCTTTTGTTTAAACTTTATCTAATTTAACTTTATTTAACCAATTTCTAGAAAGTTGCATGTAGATCATTTTTCGAAAAATAAGGCCATAAACAAGTTTCACTTCTTACGTGTGTACACTAGTACACGCACACATTTTTTTTATAGGAGAGTGTTTCAAAGGTTTCACATGTGATATTTTTAATATTAATCATCTTTGCAACATTTACTTTTTATTTTTTACCAGTTACATTATCTGTCTTTTAAAATAAGATAAAATTATTTATTAATTTTGTTAATAGTAGTTAAAACATAGGTAAATAAAAAAAAACTAAACAACGCTCTTTTGACAGTATTTATGAGAAAAATACCAAATGATTCCGCATATTAACTTAATTATTTGTATATGAATATTTATGGAAATTGTACACTTTTAATGCGAAAAGACGATATGTGGTCTCTAGAAAATAAAAAAAATAAGTCGTTTCTCAATTTAGTATATAATTACAAATTTAACGCGGTCCACACCATATGTATTTAGCAATTTCGTTTAGTTTTTTATTTATTTCGATTTATCATCTCTACTAATCTAGTAACATTGCGTTAAGTCTAGGCCATTGGCTGCAGGATATGTTGAGATAATTCTCTTTGGTCTTCAATGTGTCTCGTGCGCTTTGTTTATTCGAATGAATGAAAGTACAGGATAGCACAGATTATGCATGATGAATAAACTGCTCGTATATTAATCAAGTCTTATTTTCTGTGAACGGTACTTTATTTTTACTACCGTTGAGGCGGACGAGCATGGGACCCACCTGATGGTAGGGGGGTCGCTCATGGACATCACCAATGACTAGGGCACAGACAAGACGTTGCCTATTGTTTGTTACGCAATTCCCCAGATATAGTGCAGGCTGCAAATTTAGATCATGAGTGTTCTATGAGGTTAATCGTTGTCCAGCACATACCCGATCCTGTGGAGCGAATGGTAAACAATCTACGTCGCCCTAAGCACGTCATTACGGATCCTTCCGATCCATTAGTGGTGCTTTTAGGTACCTCAAGCACCGGTCACCGTCCACGAGTAAATTAACCCATAGACACAGTCCACTGAGTTTTCGCCGGATCTTCTCAGTGGGTCGCGTTTCCGATCCGGTGGTAGATTCTGCGAAGCACTGCTCTAGCTAGGACCAGTGTTAGCAACACTTTGGGTTTGAGCCCCGTGAGCTCACCTACACGTCAGGCGAAGCTGAAATAGCCTCTCAAGGCTATCAGCATAGGTAAGAAAAAATGTTGTGCACAAAATAATCATTTTTAGTAATCAAGATCTAGAGGTATTAGTTCGTCAGACATGATTAAGCAGACATAACAAAGTAGCGCCCGTTTGTCTTTAATTAATGGAAGGATTTCGTAATTTTTTTTTGATTGACCGCTGTCTACCCCGGGGACCATTATTAAAAAAACCGTATATTTTAACGAATGAAAAAGAAAAAAAATCGATATAAACCTCACATGGCAATTAAACAGAAACTTGACCTACACACGATCCGTCTTATAAATCGTTCAGGAGCATCGTAAACGACCAAGAGATTTACACAGACGCTCGGAGGCCAACGACTCCCGTGACTAATGCCCAAATACAGTGCGAAGCGTTTTATATTTATAATTAATGTTATTTACGTACGTACGTAACAAACCAACTTCGGCTGCGCTCTCATACGACATTAGCGCTTGATACGCGAACTGCAACACAATATCATGGACGTTACATATGTATTAGGAGAATCGATAAAAAAAAACAATCATCGCCAATCTATACTAATATACAAATCTACAGTGGTTTTTACGGATGTTCCGTTATAACTACTGAACCATGCATCCGATTGACTTGAAACTTGGAATCCATGTAGAAAATACATGATCTTAATGGATAGGCTAATATTTATATGAGTGTTGGACTCCCTAATAAAAATGACAATAAATGATAAGGTTAATTTTAAATGTCAAACGAAGCAAGCGAGTACGGCTAGTATCTTCTATATTTAGCAATTCTCTTTCAATTTATGTTTGTATTAAGATTTTTTTATAACTTTGTTCGATACAGTTAACCCTTAAGAGTTGATTAAAACAATTGTTCGGAATCTTTCTTGTTCTCGTAACGAATTGATTGCATCTGTTTAATAGCGTAATATTGAGATGCTTCAATTGAAAACGGCGAACTTTTCCTTACCTCTGATTGGATACGCACACAGATGAAGGTAGTATGATACAACGCACACAGATGAAGGTAGTATGATATAATGCACACATATGAAGGTAGTATAACACAACACACACAGATGAAGGTAGTATGATACAATTACATTAATACATTGTGTAGGTATGCGTGTTTCTCGGCACGCAGACGGTCGGTCTGCGCGGACGCTCGCCATGTGGTCACAGAATGCCATAGGTTAAGTGTAAATTTATGAGTAAGTAAGCAATAGATTGATAATTTATTTGCACGTATGAAAACGTATAGAACTTTGTTGACGTTAAATTTGTTATTCTTATCAATATCAACGATATATGTATTATCATTAACAAACTTCTATAACTTGATACATGCAAAAAAATTATCGGTCGGAAATACTTTTTCGGTTCGGTAATTTATCTGGAAAAGAATTAACAGAAAAAAATACTTTTTTGTGTCCTTTTTTTTAATCATAATTATTAATATTTTTTAAATATTGTCAATTTTGATTTCAATAGTCAGAGAAACTTTTTATGCAATTGGCGGGTGGCTTTTCATTTTAAACACCTATTTATTGTTATACAAAGATATGCATTTTATGCTACCCTCATTTAAAAGTGATTATAAATAAGTTATTAATTAACACAGTTACAAAACGATTTATCGATATAAGTGCTTCTCATAGTGTACATATTCAAGCACGCACTATTCTTTTTTAAATAGAGGTTCCAGATGAAAATTAAATTTCTACTGAATGCTCCACAAGACCTATTTAATTCTATAAGAAACTTTACGACTCCCGGCATAAATTTGTTTGAAGTCTGTTAAGTGCCGAAATGTGTCACAATCGCGGCACTTGCGCACGATGATGTATTGCGGAGAGCTTTCGTCGTCTCGTAGGACACGCATTTACGGCCATCTGGCTTTATGCGTTTTATACTCAAAGGAAATTTATTGACTTTTTAATTGAATATTAAGTGGACTGCATCGGTTTGAGAGACTGTTTGTTGTGATTGATTACGGATAAACTGTGAGGGATGTTGGATGTTTTTTTTCAATTTTTTGAAGTGAAACTTCTTTATCGGCGTTGGAAAAAAAATTACCGTCACATTTTTCGGTTACGCGTCACATTTTTCCGTTACGCGCCATCTTTTTTGTATTCATGTCTATGATAATAAAATCCTTTTGTTTAAACTTTATCTAATTTAACTTTTTTGTATTCATGTCTATGATAATAAAATCCTTTTGTTTAAACTTTATCTAATTTAACTTTATTTAACCAATTTCTAGAAAGTTGCATGTAGATCATTTTTCGAAAAATAAGGCCATAAACAAGTTTCACTTCTTACGTGTGTACACTAGTACACGCACACATTTTTTTTATTGCTTTTGTAGGCAGATGAGCGTACGACCCATCTGATGGTGAGTGGCTACCGTAGCTCTTGGACGTCAGCAATGCACAGTGTCTGCCTAAAAGTCTCGTTTGAAGAAGGAAATGCGATAAATCTTGAACTCTTGAAGTTTATAAAAAATTATGTTTCCGATGTTTATATAGTACATGAATAACTTAAGACAATTTCAGAATAAACAACAACTCAAGTTTAGAATTAAAAATGAAAGTGATACAAAAACATTTATGAGCTAGGAAGACTCTTTAGGGTTTTCAATCGACGCAAGAGTGAGGCAAGTTAAAATAGCATAGCAAGACCAACGACACTGTAACAGGGTTAATTTACTTGCAGTAATATTTAATTCCCTTTTGGGAGGCTGAACGACAAAGGGAAGATCTTCCACCGAGCGGGTGATATTGCTCGGTAGACCGACGGTCCGAATGTAGTTGTTCGGAACTTGTATATGAGTCGTCTATTATCAAAGGTGGCAATCTGTGCATTTGGACAAAAAAAAATTATTGATATGTCAATACAGATTGATTTGAATATAATCCATCTCCTTCAAAGAATACGGTTCAAAACCTGCATTAAATAAAGGTTAATACTTAACCTGTTATTTATCTAAGATGTCGTTCAGAAGAGTTTTGTGACTGCCAATGGAATACAAAGTCAATAATTCGTTTTTCTGATTTACCAATAATTGTCCAAAAGTCACATTGCCGGCTTTGATAATAGTCGACTCATATATGCGAGCTTAATTTGAAAATGTCGTAAGCGAGATTCAGGCATCTGTCAAATATCTTGCGTTGTATGATGGCTACCCGCCATACCCTGATAAAATACGCGAAGATCGACGAGCGACTTTAAGGGAATAGTGGAATTATCTACGACGAAATCCATACACTATTCGGTTTTCTTCGGTGTCGAATTACTCACGCTACCAATTCATATACGTGTCAAAACTATCATTGTATTTTTGTTATTATAAATGAATAAAAAATAATTAGGAATACACAAAACAAAAATTCAATGACGAATATTGTTAGAAAAGTCATTAGTTAATTAAATTTTTCTGCGATGTTTCAACGGGCAGTACAAATGATAAAAAGTCTAAGTAAAAATACGTATTAACTGATAATTCACGGAGCGTTCTCTCGGGTAATTAGTTTCTGAACTATGAAAGCAATGTTAATAGACTACATAACCGCACTATAAAAGGATGTACAAATTATGTATTTAATGAGGTGTAATTGCGTGGCAGCCCTGCACGCAGCATTCTCGGAAGACTCGGCTGACAGACAGACAGACCGACGCTGGCTCCACAGTAAGTACACGTTTTACCTCAGGTTTTGTTTGTGTTAATTTAAAAATAAACCGATAATCAACGTTCAGAAATTAATTCTATTTTCGATTTCTATAATGATTGATATGTTGGTAATAATGATGGTCTTTTGTTATGAAAGGAAATTGTGTTGTAGCTGTTACCTCCCATGTTTACACACAAGGAGTCGAAGTGAGCTTTTCGTTGAGATAAAGCTACGTTATTAAAAAACGCGATATACTTCTTCTTCTATACGCGAAATCAAAATAATCATTTTAACAGTATTTAATAAATTGTTTTTTTTTACAGTTAGTTTTTTACAGTTACAGTTTTTTTACAGTTACAGTTTGTAATTTTACAGTTTTTAATAAATATTTCAATTTGCCTTTTGCACCCAACAAATAAGGTTAAATTATTTTTCTTCGGCTTTCAAGAGTAATAGAGAATATTAAAACTACGTTTACGGTTAAATCTCACTTTTTTATTGGTTATTATATTAAATGATAATTAATATTATAAATATCAGAATTGCCATAATGATAATAAATATTGCAATATTAAATCGTAAAAGAAGTTTTATTTATGGTTAAATAATTTTCATTAGCCATTTCCACATTAAAATATCATTTTGTTGTTTGTTTGTTTCGTTGTACTTTTTCTATGTTATGAGAGTTTGAAACGAGATAAAGATCTGATGGCAACAGACGGCTGACACGACCGCGATCATTCCAGCAGATAGAAAATAGAAATCAGAAGGAATCAACGGTGCAAGATTGTTAAGTTTCTAAAACGGTTAAGCTTGACGTTAAAGGGTATTTCTATGCGTTTAAAAAAATATATAATTTATATCGACGCTTGAAAGGCAAACATGACTAAGCGACAATGCATGAACTTTACAGTAGACTAATTTAAAGTTGAAATTAATTTGAAATATAGCTGAGAAATACCTGAAAAAAAATCTATTTTAACGAATCTAGCTGAAGGATTGAAAAGATTTTAATAGATATATAATTTTTTTGCAGTTACAAAGCAGTTATTGTCGCTTAGTCACGTTTGCCTTTCAAGCGTCGATATATATTATTTTGAGATTATATCTTAAAATGTTTATATGGGTGAAGGAACTCACATCCCATCTGGTGTTGAGTGGTTACCGGAGCCAATAGACATCAACAACCACTAATCTTGAGACTAGAGTTATAGCTCTCAGTTTTTCTTTGTAAAGCACAACGGCTGGCGCTTTCTTCAAATCGAAACGCGGTCAGTCAATCGTCAACATTTGTTGAGTACGTTGCTTTATTACAAAAATTTGGTACCCGCCTGCGGGATTTGAACACCAGCACAGGCGCATGCGAATGCACCGGGCGTCTTATCCTGCAGGCCACGACGACTTAAAAATTTCGTGATGATTATTAATTTGAAAAAGTTTTGTTTGTGCAAGTGAAATAGACGAAACGACGTAATTATTTATAACTACTATAAAAATTACTACTATAGTTTAAAAAAAAATCAGGGTAGGAACTATTAAAAAAAATGTCGCTATAATCCGATATAATAAAAATTTTATCGCTCGTCAAAGGGATTGGGTCAATGGCACACACATAGTAAAAAAATAAAACATAACTTTAATGTTTTTTTACGAAATATCCGAAGCTTGCCAGATAACTATAAAAACTCACTCAATATTCGTAACATACTGTTAAAATGTAAATCGATCGAGAATCAAATGTTTTTTTTTTTTCAAAAATCCTCACTTTGAAAATTCAAGTAGAGTTTGGCAATATTATTGGCGGCTACATAAAACTCAGGTATAAAAGTCCATCGTATTTGCGGTATTTCGATTCATGTTCATTTAAATGTATAAGCTTTGAATTGTATAAAGGCGATTATGATTTTATCTGTTACACTTACAGATCTGAGTTGCAAGTGCCCAGTTATTAATATGTAAAACTGTATATACACACAGTAACAATATACTAGAGGTCCCGCAGTAGTCGAAATTCGACTATAATTTATTGGAATTGTAAGTTTGTACACCATTATGACTGTATTTTATACTTCTATAATCACAAATTTCGCCAAGACTACACTATAAAAATATTAACAAAGACAAACAATATTTAATCTATTCTCAATTTGACAACAGACGTCAAGAACAAAAGTTTGACAATAAATAGTATGCATGCGTGTGTGCATACTATTTATTGCGTCAAATACATGGTATGTAGTGTGTGTACCTAATGTTTTCTTTATTGATTTAATGTATCTTTTATGCATTATTTAAAAAAAAATATTAGCGTTGTGCACTTCTTCCCTATATTCTCTATAAGTGTGGAAAATTTCATACTCCTCCGTCCGCGAAATTTTCGTAAAAAGGGATACAAAGTTTTTGCTTCACGTATTAATATATAGATATAACAACATTGTTAAAGGCAAAAATTGCATCCTTCAAATAGACTACAAGCCGATTTAAAAGTAAAATGAGACGTTGAAATTAAAACCGGTCTATTTAGAAAAGTTTTGTTAATTATTTGTATTTTATAAAAACAAAAATGTCCTTTGAAAAGTTTCTCAACTCAAAATTTGGAATAATTTTATTACTCAAATTGTATTGAAACTAAAGATTTATGTCCTTTTTTTTATATAACGCAGTCTTCGGAAACACCGCAGAATTTGACATTTAAATGTCATTTACTGTTTAAAGACGCATTAGGTAATATTACATGTCAAATTTAGAACGCGCTTTAACAGATATGCTGTAGCAATATAAAAATTTATTCAGTATTACCGATCAATCGATAATAGAACGAAAGCTGTGTAAATGTATATGTACACGTATTGAATATTATGTAGTCTTAATTGTTCAAATGACATGACACGTCAATGGTGTCAAACGGAGCGAAAGTGACGACATCTATGTTACAAAATTAACAATAAAACGTGCTCCTAAAATCTTGAGCAACTATTACTACCTAGTTATGGCTTTTTATGTTAAAGCTAAATTAACGTTTTGGTCTTGCATTTTTTATTGCCCTTTTTAAAATTTATATCGTTTTGAGAAACTTTAAAGTTATTATTAGCCACGGACGACAATTACCGTAAAAGTAAAAGCGTAAAAACCAAAGACAATAAAATTATAGCCATCGAAGTGTTTAGAGGTCTTAGAAAACTGTTTGGAATCGTTCGTGGAACAAAGCATGGAATAAACAGTCACTACTTTATTGGCACTACGTGAGAATACAGTGCAGTTATAATTTAGGAAATAACGTTTTTCTTAACCATGACCTTTGTTTTCATTAAAATTGTTCTTCGCTAAATTGGCTATTGTAAACTCTTTGAGTCTCTAAGTGAATGGTTACTGTATTTGAAATCGGAGCACTGGTAGTTTCAATTTTTTAAATCTCTAATATAAAGCCCAGAGAGCTCGCCTACACGCTAGAGTAACGCTGATATAGCCTTTCAAGGCTATTAGCATAGGTAGGAAAAATGAAACAGTATTAGCACTCTGGTAAGAAAATTATTGTTTGTGTATTTGTATTCAAACATGTTTTGGCACACGTGCAACAATACGAGTATCCAATTCCTAAGTCGAACGATTCAAGGATGGATGCCCATTGCGTGCACGCAGGATCGATTTGCAGGTGGGTCACGCACGGGCCGCCGGCGTGGCGTCATATCCTCAACTGAATTGGCCACGATAATTAATAAAAGAATGGCGCGCGCGCAACCAGGCTCCGTTTTCGGTGACATGCGGCATTTTTGACGCATTGTTATAGTTTTGAAGTTCGTGGGCGATTTGTCGTTTTATTTTATTGTTTGAATTGACGAAGGAATCATCGTTTGTAAATTAATAGTGATTCATTGCGGTGACATTCCCTAGAGTCTGTCATCAGGATAATATTAGGCAGTAGAATTTAACTATTCAGCCTAAACATATATCACACATAGTACGTTTTTCTCATACTATTGAGCAACGAAATACGACTCACCCAAAAGTATTTTCATAATAGCCTATCCCCACAACAGCCTTGAGATATCATGTTAACATGAACAAAATATACATTAATGTTTTATTTCTGTAATAAGACCAATGGTATTGTAACCTTGACTGTTTTGATAGGCAGTCTGTGCCTCAGCTGTCATCTCGCGCCCATTCCGCACTTATCATAGTCGTATGACCTCATCAAAAAGCTTACAAGGCCAGATGACTCTTCTTTTCTTTTATATCAGTGTGTCGATAAGTTCAAGGCAGTAAATGAGAAACACGCTATTGTTAATTTATTCAAATAAAAAACAAAAAGTTATATCTGTATTAAAATTGAAAAGTCGTTCGTGACTAAAGTTTATTTCGAAATTCAATAGACAATATTTATTGCATGAAACATTTGAGAATATTGAATAAAACGTAGGACGATAAAATATATCGGGGCTTTGAATTTAGAAATATCAACATCTACAGTATGTACTTACCGATAGGGTCGCCATTTTTAAAAGTTCGTTAACCTTTCACCTTCTGAATTTAAATCAACTAGAGAACGTGTTTTCTGTTTTTTTTTTACTAATATTTCGAAGCATTTTAAAACTGACACAATGTTGTGACAGTTGGTTATTTATTGTTCAGAATAGTTTTTTTTTTGTAGTGAATTCTGAGTTAAGCATTTTACTATCTGAAATTGTTTGAAATGCTCTGTTTACCAATTTGTATACGAAATATTATTACTGCTATTAATTGGCCTGTTCATCTATCTGTATATTTTGTCTGTATCATATATTTTAGTTGTTGGCTTACGAAAACTCTTTGTAACTTGTGAAGCAAAGAAAAAGTCTGATAGAAGCTCCATGACTTTTTCAATACGTTGTTATTTTAAATTTTCTTAATTCGACCTTTAACCAGGATTAACTTTGAAACATATTTAAACTAGGTTGTTGTTTAAATGATTTTCATGAGCACGCACTGACTGCTGATTTCACAAATCGGACCAAATTCCACGATAAAAAAAATAATGTTATAAAGTCTATAATCAATCGCGTACCGCATCCGTAATGGCGTAAATGTAATAAACAATTACTGTACGTAATCCATTGAAAAAGTATAATAAAAAGAACGTGTAATAAATACGTCTTCTTCACGAATAATAACGTTAAAAAAGTATATAATTTGATTAGACACATTAATAAGCAATTATAAGTTTCCATTTCACGGTACGGTGCACTGTATGGGTGTAATTATATACATGTGTTTGCATCACAATGCATCCATCGGTCGTCCTCGGTAAATATTAGGGTCGACCCGCGCTCCGAAGAGTTGTGAAAAGCGATAACTCATCCGAAACGACAAACAAAAACCAATACTGACTATTAAGGAACTCTGGTCATTTGGCACCGGCTGTCAATTTGATAATAATTTAGCCAATACGGACACAGGTATGCGTCCATAAGTTTATATTAATTTTTTGAGTGGATTAATAGTGTCAAGTGGTTACCTGAACTCACTGACGTCCCAATGTAATTGCCGCCATCCGCCGATCCAAATTTCAATTGGGCATAAAGGCCATTCCATCCTTTAAATCGGAATGCATTACTGCTTTGTGGCAGAACCTAGGCAGGATGGTGGTATCTACCCGTGTTAGCTTACGATACGCTAAGGTGATCACAGTACGTTGTTATAACTCTATATAGAGCAGTGTTTCACTTACATTCTCCGAGTGAGTGCCTTAGTCGCATTTTACGACATCCACGGTTAGAGGTAGACTAGTGATATTTTAGACACGACACAACTAATCTCATCATCCTCCTGTACTTAAGAGTCTCAACAATTATTTTGTTTAAATATTTCTTGCTTCAAGCCGTGCTCTGAAATATTGTCCAAAATATTATCTATATCTGTTGCAGAATATTCCCGAATTAACCGAAATTCCAATTGAGTTGAAATTTCCACCTCGTTTTTCGGAGTTGGTAGGGGCGTTAGCGTTGTGTTGCCCATAGACTCCAGTAACTACTCTCCTTAAAACAGAAAGATCCCTAATTCATAAAGATTTCTTTCTTTTAATAAATTAATAAATAGTCAACATAATTATTTTTGTAAATAAACCACCCTGTATATGTAGTTTAGGTTTCTTTTGTTCTGCAACGTTAAGGAGATAGCGATCCCTTTAACAGCGCACAACGCAATGCATGTAGATAAATACTGTTTGCATGCGATACAAAATATGCGGCACGTTATCGTAATAAAAAAATGATGTGTTATATTTGTTTAATGTGCCTTAAATTTTAAGCTATTATAAAAGATTGAACTGCCAGATCCCAAGATACTATTACTTTGTTCTGTGTGAAATGAAACGTAAATGTCAAGAAGAGTTTTTTTTTAAATTTATTATGGACGGTAGAGGTAAGGAGAACCGTCTCATATGGAAGAAGCTTGAAAAAGTGTCCCGCTTTCAGCACTAAATAACAGTTCAAAAATCCTCCAGAATGGTGCTAGCGTAGGCACAGGGTATGGATATGAATGGAGCGGTTGTTAACTGATTGAAGTATGCTGAGTTAGGAAATTTAATATATTTAATGACTAGAGTAGTTAGTGATAGTGTAATACACAAGACCTCCATGTTTACATAGTCCAAACTAATTTCGTCAATATAACCTAAAATTATTTCTGTGATAAAACGTGAAGACATCGATTGCATTTTCTTATCAGCTTTAAATAAAATACTTTTTGTGATTTTGTAGTGCTTACAGTTAGTTCGTCCTTTTTTATTTCTCTATCTTATTCTAATAACTATCAGCGCCTTTTTTTAAATTTACCCGGTTGCTACTGTAGCGGAACCCTTATTTAGCAGATTTTAACGGACACTTTTTACGCACAGGGACGGTTCTCCTTACCCTCCATAAATTTTATTTCCTATGCGACATTACTTGTTCGTGACAAAGAAAATTGTAAAGTATTAGAAATGTCGGAAATAATGCACGCAGCAAATACAACACAATAATTACAATAAAAAAAACGCGCGACATTAACCATTAAAGTACCTAGTTTTAATTATGAACGATTAAAATTAAATATGAATTTAATCGAAATGTTTACTTAAATTTGCATTTAGTTTTAGTTCCATATTTAAGACAGTAGTTGAGCAATCGGTAGTGACGTCAGAAGGAGACCTTGTCGAAGTAAATGGATTTAAGAACCAATTATAATTATGTTATCCAATTAGGTTTGATCAAAGCAGTGCTTTAAGGGATTTTTTTGTTCAAGCGATAGTTTTCATAAAAATTTTAATTAAATTGGATTTTTCAATGGTACACATGATATATGGCTGTATAAGGTCAAAACGAACCTGGCTGTTATCCGATCTGAAGACTCTTCTTCATGAAACTAGTGACCTCATGCTCTAAGAGTGCGAAAGCCTAAAAGTTTAAATAGTGGATATTCTGTTTAGATTTTGGCTATTTGGATTCGCTAAATCCCCAACACTGTCCCGAAATTCTCGCAAGCGATATTGAAGGATATAAGGAAGGATTAGGGATTAGGGACACGGTACAGTATATGTTTCCCTGCAGGCTTAGTCCTCGAGCTCTCTCACCCGTCTTGATGATGAGAAGGTCACCGGACTACCAGAATTTTTCCATAAAACCAGATAGCACTGAAGCATTGAGGAATTTTACACTCAGGCACTGACAATGAAGATAAGATTTTTAATAAGTAATAATAAAGTCTATTGTATCTTATGAAACAACTAGGCGCTTTTGTTTCAAATCAATTGGACCATGAGCTTCTATGTTCGTCCATGGCTGTAAAAAACAACGTAATCGAATTATTGAGGAATTTTCGGATAGCGATATTTTAGGGTCAAATTTGGTAACACCTGAACAAATTATGCAGATAACGATACGTAAGGAATGTGTATTGTGTAAACAGCTGTTGTGTAAGCATCTATAATCGATACTGAATTATTTTTTTTAGATAAAATAGAATACAGTTTGTAAACGAGTGACATTTTGGTTTGATTACTACGAACTGGGCACTTATAACACTTAATAGAGTCCTGTTGAGTATCAAGCGTTTAGTGAAGGGTAAATAGCGTCTATTATTGCTTGGCAGCTTTTCTCGATTGACAAAGTTTAAAAAGAAACGTAAAGGTATCATAGCGCACGGCTTTTCCTTAAAAACTGCTTGCCAAATTCACTGATTTGCAATTAATACCTATAATATAAATTTAAGCACTCCGAAAGACTGCCAATGAAGCAAAAGACATTATAAATCTTTTTTTTCCTACTTATTCCGCAAGCGACGACGGGTTCGGCGAGGACGGTGACCGGATAAATCGTAATAATTATATACACGTATTACGTGTAGAGATACTAACAGAAACCGCAACCACGACCTAGTCTTGTAACCCTAACGGACTTACGGGATATATAAGTCGCGGTCGATTCCTAAATCCGCGAATACAATTTAACGAGATTTTCGGTTTTTCTTAGATTTTCTAGCAATAAATGTTATGACTGGAACGAGGTCAAATTAATAGATATATATTTAGGTATAGGCTTTAGTTCTGTTTAACATGCGTGAATTCGTTGTCATATAGTTAGCTTTTTTTTTAATTCCTGGACGCAAAGGACATGATGGTAATACGCACTATTCCAAAAAGCTTTACAGAATACCAAGTATTTTTTTATTGCGTAGACGGGTGGATGAGCACACAGCCCACCTGGTGTTAGTGGTTACCGGAGCCGATAGGCATCATTAAGCGAATGCCGTCACTCACCTTGAGACAAGAGTTCCATGGCTCCAACGAACGCTTTGTGGCAGAAGTACGCAAGGCGGTAAAAAGAGCCTGGGTAGAAAAGTAGACGTTAATGGGAGCACCCTCCCTTGAGTGATTTGGATGGACTGTGTCAAAGAGGATATGCGAAATAAGGGTGTGAGTGTAGACGTATGATAGGCTTGAATGGAAAAAGGTGCCACTGGGCGCTGATCTCACATTGTGGGTTAAGGGCAAGAAGAAGAAAATTTGATAAATGTTAATTATGTAAGTTTCACAAAGAAAACCACTACCTCCTTGTTGGATTTCAGAAATGCCACTGTCGCATCATTCGGATACGACTGTACCAGGTCTCTTATTCTTTAGGCTTCTTCTCAGTCGGACACTCTTGTCAGAGTGGTCGTGGTTGCGTTGACGCTGTATGTGCAGTAGGACCAGTTAGGTCGCCCATGCTCCCGCCAACCGCCCTCCAGGCAATGCGCTTCCAGGTCTGGCGGTTCGAAGCGTTACGAGTACATTCGACCATAGTGCTTTCTTTAGGCTCCTCCTCCTCCTCCTTGCGTCGGTTTCCTCATTACTGAGGGTCGTGGTCATGGCCTTGAAACAGTTTAAATGTTTCTCTGTCCATGACTCTCTTGGGATGTAATTGTGGTGGGTTCCCACGTCCTTCCACATCAGTATTTCGAAGGGATTTAGTCCTTCACGGCAAACTGGTCCCGCTCCGGGTCTCTGGTTGGATTCTTTAGGCTACGACAACTTTAATGGGAGCACAACATTATACTACACAATTTAATTTAATCTTAACCGACGAACAAAAACAACGAAAACATTCAATACGGTACGTTTACCCGCACATGCTGTGACACAACACAATTGCGGTTATTTTTAACTAGTACCACTCGTAAATTTAGTTATAAATATAAAAACGAACGCCAACGCGGCGCTGCAAGACTAATATGTCAAGGTTCGTTCGGAAAGATGTTTATGTTACGCGACCATGTAATTAGCTAATCCTGAACGCATCCATGTTAACTGACGTTTGATTTATGACGTTTTATATAATCTGTGCACGATTTTTTTTTATTGGGCATCGGAATAGCGAACGTCCTCTATAACTCATTGTCGATATAGATAGAATTTTGCTGCGTTGTTTCACAAATGTTTAACATATGAAAAAAAAAAAATCTATTTGTGATGCTAAAATTATAGTTTTTATTAGATGCCTATGAAACTGTATAGATTAGTCCTTCTAACAAAGAAAACTTTTTTGTAATGTTTTTTGTTCTATTTTTGTAATCGCTGAAACAACAGAACAGATTTTGATGGGAATTTTATATAACTAATTGTGAAGAGCAAAAATTCAATAACCGATTTATTGTGTACAAAATTCGATTCCAATTCATATTAGACGAAGCCATAGGGATTTCTATTAGTTTTTTTTTATTACTTACTTTTATTATTACAACGTATTACCTACATGTATTCGATAGGAAGCTTTGTTCCTGGATTCAAATTTGCAGGCAGACGTGTTCACGAATACGATATTCGCGCTCAGCTTCGAACTTAGGTAAAAGTCGTCCGCCCGCCTGGTCTCTCGCGACCAGTTTGCTCGGACCAGTTCCAACGTTCGGAGCAAGGTCCTGCCATAGACCCGGGTACGGAGGTGGTCAGGAATGCACACTTATTTGCTAACTTTAAAAAAAAGTGGAACGTTTTGAATGTGACCTGAATGATTTTTTGAATTTATTAATTTATTTATTTATAGCTATATAGCGAATCGCCCTCGCTTCGCTTTGGAAACTGTAATTTATTATTAATTTCTCCACTATTTAATGGATGTTATTATACATATAAACTTTCCTCTTCAATCACTCTATCTATTAAAAAAACCGCATCAAAATCCGTTGCGTAGTTTTAAAGATTTAAGCATATATAGGGACAGGGAATGCTACTTTGTTTTATACTATGTCGTGATATACTTGACAGTATAAAGGCGGACTTAATGCCATAGGCATTCTCTGACAGTCTGCCTTAGGAGAGTGCAGAGATGAACCTTGGTAGGTGCAGTGTTATAGTGATAATTATTAGATACTTAAGCATGTGTATATATAATATACATAATATTTATAGATACAAATACTCGTACTTAAATAAATATATATATACATATGAAGATATATACAAATAAATTTTAAATTTTAGAACAAAAATTTGCGATGAAATTTAATTCGTTACTAAGTACACAGCTCTTTGTGCCAAATAAGAAAGACTAAGGTATCACGTTTAATAGCAGGCAATAGTTTAAATGCCTTTAGTTATCTGTAGTGACGGATTACAAAATAGGTCAATTATTCGTATTCACTACCCAAAAAAAACTTCGTTTATCAATTCATAATATTAATTTTTACAATGCTTACTCTGACAACACTTGATTTGATCTTTCATTGCGAAATGTGCTTTATGAGTTTCAAGTTTACACTTAATGCGATATGTTAATCATTAGATGCGCAGTAATCGTTCAAAAAAAATAATGTTATTATTATTTTATTGGTTTTATTAGATATGTCAAATGTCTTGAATGTGCAAATTGTTTTTTTTTTTTTTAAGTTATCTGTGTATATCTTGAAATAGCTTTAGTGCTAACATTAAAACTGTACAATGATTGATAGTGCGATTTTCCGTAGCATTCTTTTTTGCAATAACGAAAGAACGGTTTTAGTGGTGGATCGAAGATAAGTTCAATGTAGTTTGTTTTTTAATAATTATCATTATGATAGTTGCATTAGCGGTGGATGGCCTTAAGCGGTCTCTGTGTGAGTGGCCTTAATTGAAATGTTTAAAACTTCATTTATAGGTTAAATATTTATAACGAAAGAACAATCTCCAAGGAAACGAAAAAAAAAAACAAACGAAAATTCTCAACGATTCTTTAATTATTTCGAAATTTGCGTTTTCGTAAACACATTAACTTTTTTTTTTTCGGTTTCGCATAAAAGAAAACGGCTAATTGTATTGGTGTGGTCGTCATGGCTCAGACGGAACGATCACGTGACGAACACGCGCCCGTCACTTACCCAACCAACCCCCCTGCAATTTTGTACACAGCCTTACTAGGCTTTCCTATCACGCGTCCGAATCGTGATACATGCGTGACCAAATATTTAGTTTCAATCCAGTTCGAGGACATTTCAGTTCAAGGACTAATTTTAATAGGATCATAGTTTTATGGTTTTTTATTACTTTTTTTTCCTACCTAAGCTGATAGCCTTGAGAGGCTATTTCAGCATAACCTTAACTAGTAGGTGAGCTCACGGGGCTCAAACCTGACGACGTTGTTAACACGAAACCCTAGGAAGAGCCATGCTTCGCAGAATCTACCACCGGATCGGAAACGCGACCCACTGAGAAGATCCGGCGAGAAACTCAGTGGGCTGTGTCTGTGGGTTAATTTACTCGTCGAGCCCTTCGTCGCAAGCGACGGGTTCGACGAGAACGATGACCGGTGCTTGAGGTACCTAAAAGCACCGTCAGTGGATCAGGAGGATCCGAAATGACGTGTTTTTTTTATTACACTTACGAGACATTATGATGGTTTCCTTATGTTTTGAAAAATTCTAGTTTACTTTTGGCATGGATGGAACGAATCAGTGGTTGCAGGGAAATCGGAGTCCATTGTCACATATATGTCACACCAGATTAGCAGAGTTCTTCATATACATTTTTTTTACGAATTGGGTACATTCACCATCATGAATATTTTACTGCTGACATTGAGACGCGGAAGTCTCATTTAGATTCGAATATCTGCTATATCTACAATTTAAACTAAAATGAGACTATTTTATCGCAACTACAGAACGGTGGTAGCAATCAGTCTTAACTCAAAATACGTTCTAACCAGTAAACTTCCCCAAGCACATTCAACAATACAAATTAAGTTGTATAAAGTTGCTCACCCATGATCCTGTAGAGCCCCATCGCTTAAGCCTCTTCCCGAAAATATTCTGGCATTGTGACAGACAGGACACCGAAGTGGCCGGCTGGATTTTGCCGGCCAAGTTTTCAACCCTATCCAAAGTCATTTCGCACTTTACACCGGCCAACACTTGTCAAATTATTTAACGAAAACACGTACGCGACTTAAAGCCTCACCATTGTATTTTGGATTCGATTGGTTCGAAAGATTCTCGTTAAAGGGTTGTGGTGTGTGTACGCGTCTACTTGTGTTGGGTCTCGCGTGCGTTCGCTTTGGCGTCAGCGGCGCGAGTGTCGATTGCCTGCGTTTTCCCTCGGCCGGGAAATCAGCTCCGCCCGCCCTCCGAACGCTCGAACCAAATTGTTTTTTTTATGTCCCATGGTATTCGGTGCTTAAATGTACCTGAATCATTACCGTATTCCCGATTTGTCCGATACTCGGAATGTCTGCTTTTCATATTTTCGGTATGCCGTTGAATTACCGAAATTGCCGTATTTCGTTTGTATTGCAAATATTATTATAGTTTTAATGTAACAATCGTTTACACTCTGTTGTGTGGTTTCAATAAAACGCATCAACATTGGTTATTATAATAGCATTACTTAGTCGGGTTTTATTGCAGCTATAAATGTAAGCGTAACTTTTAATTGATAACGCTTTCGACGAATTTTTCACAAATTCAATATCGTTACTCTTGTGTATTTTTGAATATTTTACACGTGTAAATTACATTTGTTACGAGGTCAGATTGTGTTTTGGCGTGCCGATTTTGTCGTGCCGATATCGTCCGTTTTAGGAGGAAGAATTTGGACTTAGGATGGACTTAGAGATACCATTAATATTTCCTAGCTCAGGTCATTAACGACAATAGTCTCGGGTTGCCCCTAACCGGATGTTGCGTCATCAGTCACCATGGCATTTTCAAAGGTTGCCACGGCCCGACTGTCAAGTCAACTGACACTATTCCTCTTCTTTTGGTAATATATATTTATTAACATCGCGACATGGTTTTTAAGATTTTAGTTTATTAATATCATAACGAGCCCGTGGACATCGACAGTGTGAAAGTTGTCAATCACCTTAAGACATAAGTCCTGAGTCTCACTTTTTGCAGTATAACAACAGCCCTACCGTTCAAACCGTAAACCTTCGCGGCAGAAATAGGCAGAGTGGTGGTACCTATCGGTGCGGGCTTACAAAACGCCGTATCACTAGTAAAAGCTAATAAAGCAATCGCTAGTAAAAAGTAATAGAAAAATGTAAAACAAATTTCGTAAAAAATTTGGTTTTTTTTATGTGCGACTGCATTAAAGCTTTTGAACTCAAAATTACATAAATATACATGATCATCATACATGATCATATTTCGCACACAATTTTTAACTTTATCTGTTTCACTGAAATCCTAAATTTCTATAGCAAAAAATCACTACTCCGTTGGAACACCGTTCACATAAATTCTTGCGTATTTAAGAAGACCTACACATAATTTATCTCCGTTACGGGCTCGCGAATTTGACAGCCTTATGTTTTTTACACGAATAAAATGATTTACTGACGTACTTTTCGCTTTTAAAAGCGAAAGTACATATTTCGTTTGGGTTATGATCCGAATATGTTCTCGTGAACACAAAGGATTATAACGATTTTCACTTTCAATCGAATGATTGCTTTTTGGTGGTGATTAAATATCGATTCAAATTTGTAATACCGTTTTTTTTTCTGTAGGATTCAATAACGCGTTTGTTATTTTATTGTTACCGTATCGCATAAGACTTTCTATGCAAATCTTTTATAACCGTATGGGCTGTATGAAAAGCCTATCGTAATCATTCGTATGGTAACAGTACATTATTATGCAATAAAACTCGATCGCGCTCAGAATATCATTAATTGTGTGAAAAACATCAAATTTCTTGAAACTATACCTTTTTTTTATTACCTTCGTAGGATGACAAGCATATGGCCAACCTTCTATAGAATACCGACAATACCTGTACCGAGTTCTATTACAGTCGGATGAATGGTTTAAGAACGCGACCAGTACAAATATACAAACATTACTTTTTACTAGTGGTCCCGCGGTAGTCGAAATTCGACTATAATTAATTGGAATTGTAAGTTTGTAAACTATTATGATTGTATTTTATACTTCTATAATTACAAATTTCGCCAAGACTACACAATAAAAAATATTAACAAAGACAAACAATATTTAATCTCAATTTGACCACAGACGTCAAGAACAAAAGTTTGACAATAAATAGTATGCATGCGTGTGTGCGTCAAATACATGGTATGTAGTGTGTGTAATTTTTTCTTTATTGATTTAATGTATCTTACATGCCTTATTTAAAAAAAAAATTGCATTGTGCACTTCTTCTTTTTATTCTCTATAAGTGTGGAAAATTTCATACTCCTCCGCCCGCGCAATTTTCGTAAAAAGGGATACAAAGTTTTTGCTTCACGTATTAATTAATTTTTATTTACATAGATTGATTGAAAGCCGAAACTCTCACTACATTGACGCTAGGCGATGCCGAGGCTGGGTAGTGACGTTAATGTCAAACGATAGATGAAATCGTCTTTAATTTGAAATAGACAATATTTTAGTACAATTTTATTGCGTGAGTATATTAAAAGGATAAAAATATTTTGTTGATTATTGAGAATCTGTATCAGTATCAGATCAGTAATTTAATGTAGAATTTTTTTCTTTGTTTCAGCAGCAAAGTGCGTTCGTGGGTATGTTTTAATACATTGCTTTGAAATATCGATACATTTATATTATACTTACTGGTAGTCAGTTTCAAACATGTACGAGAAGTTAGTAAAATCCCGCTTATTTTGTCCCGGGAATAAATATGCACTCTGATTTTAAGCGGTTTTGCAATTGAAATTGTCATGTCTTATGATATAAAGTTTATTGCCGGTAATCACTTAAAATCACACAGGGAGTAAGCTCGTCTGGCTAGCTACAGTTACAAAAGGGAAATTCTGTATATCAATTGAGGCAGTCAGCGCATTAAATTTTATTATGTTTTAAATAAATTGCAATATATAAGCGCGAATATAAACAATTTTGGGTTCGGCCACTTTTGCGCTGAAGGTTTCAATTTTAGATTATATGTATTTTAGGGCTGCCCAATCGATTTGGGATATTTTGTGTCTAATTTTGATGTCGTATCGTTTTTAATAAAATATGGACAAACGACTTTTTTCTCTAAATGTAATGCGTATCGGCAACATGTACCTACTGTATTTACATTATACATGGTAGGCTTTGCTTAAGCTACAGCATAATTTAATAAAAAATTTAAACACGCTGTTCCTAATGTTGCAACAGGCATACAACTTTTAAATGTATACAGAATAGCCTCGATTAATTAAATTTAATCTTATTCGACGGAAGCTATGCAGTTTTGCGATAATATAGCACAACCTTCTTGTATATACAGCGGAAATTAAATTAGCTAAATTATTCTAATTGAATTAATATTAATATGTGTGTTGCTTAAGTAATTCAACATTGTAAAATAAATATTCAAGAATTATCGTAGAAAAAAACAACGGACGTTGAATTATTTGTTCACGATAAAGTTTTAAATTGCAAAAATTATTAGGTTTCCTTTATGTTTTTTTTTTAAATTGGAGCTAATTTCATTTCGAGCTCCTGGACTACATATTAGGTTCAGGTACAGTAACGCCATCATCGCCGAATAGTCGAATGAATACCGAAGGATCTAGTATAACGTTAGAGAAGTACAACGCCATCTATTGTCAGATAGCGGAAACACAATACTCGACTTGTGTGGAATATTCTCGATAATTCTAGGGATGTGGTATCGGCTACAAAAGCGTTGCAAAGATGGCACGTAGTTAGTTAGTAATCGGAATTGCTCGAAGCAAAACAGCGAACGGATCACCTGAAGCGAAGTGGAAGAAGCGAATTGAGAATTTTAAAGCGTTTGTGAAGTGTTTTAGGTGTTCTAAGTGCTAATACAGTATTAACTTGTAATTCGGTAGAATTTTTATTTATTCCGAACCCTAGCGCGTAGCAAATTGACACTTAACCTGAAGCCTTAAGATCGCCGGTAGTGCAAATTGGAAGACTGATGTACTGAATGAATACCGGTATCATTTTGCACGGGTTTTTTTCTATCCGTGTTTAAGTTGTCTTTTTCACCCTCGAGTACGGCGAGCATTGAAGGTAGAGGATAGAAAATATTTTTTAATGCCGTTTAAAATGATTGAATAAGATAAAGTCTAACAGAATTTCAGGCAACTTATTACTGGTGACGTGATATAGCATTTACTAAGGCTTGAGACGTCTCTCCTCAAGGTCAGAGACAAGCCCATACGACCTCAATTCACGGTTATTTAGTAATTAAACCAAAAAAACATAACAATAATTGATGGCCCACCGACCTTGCACCATTTCATTGCAAGGATAACACGCCAATAGATTTACAGCTTGTGCTATTTTAATTAGTTTATTTCGTTTTTATATTTTTTTGTTGTTCCCCCGCTTAAAACACAGATTTACAGCTGATCTGTATACGAGTTGCCTCGCTATAACTCAACTTTAAGGTCGGACGGACGTAGAATGCACGTTTCAATGATATAGAATGTGTTCAATTTCGTAAATGATCGAGTCCACTTAGTTTCTCGTCGGATCTTCTCAGTAGGTCGCGATTCCGGTCCGGTGGTAGATAAAACGAAGCACTGTCCTTTGCTAGGGCTCGAGCCAACTGAGTTTCTCGCCGGATCTTCTCAGTGGGTCGCGTTTCAGATCCGGTAGTAGATTCTGCGAAGCACTGCCCTTGGTAGGGCCAGTGTTAGCAACCCTCCGGTTTGAGACCCGTGAGCTCACCTATACGTTAGGGTTGAAATAGCCTCTCATAAGTAGGAAAAAAAATGCTAGGGCTAGTGTTGGTAAGCTCGCTCCACGCAGAACGAACTAACAGTATCTGCCAGACCTTAAGATAGCGAAGCAACCAAACGTAGTTTCAATGAGGTCATATCAGTGAATGTTACAACGGTAATAGCACTAGCTTCTACATGATGATCAGTGACCACGCAACACAAAGGTGGGACATTAATTGAGGATCCCAACCTCAAAGCACCTTTGGAGAACTGATGTTCGTTTCTAAGAATTTTTTACGATTAACAGTATAGAGATTAAAAAATATATCCATACAGTGGTTCTTTTTTCCCTTTTTGCGGCAGACGAGCTAACTGTATCACTTAGTGGACTTTGAGCCATGAATTGTTTAGAATAAAAAGGGTTACTCTACCCAACATACCGGAATGCTTTACAGAAATGTGTAAATTGCTCACACAACAAATAGCTATAATCAAATCAACGTAACGCAACGTATTCAGGCAGACTTTATAGAATAGAAACAAAAAACTCCAGTGATTTACCACAGCGTAAAGTTGATTACAATCGCGATGTCGTTTGCGAGTAGATTTATTAAATAAAACAGGGCTAAGACTATTTTAATATTGCGCTGCCCTTCAACTGCAATAAGCAGATGGTACGAGATAACATTCATACATATTTAAGAAAGGCTGACATCACACTATATCCCATTTACTATTATCGTTATTAAGAAAAGCGATATAATAAGAATCGCAACGAAAATTAGTGGAAAATCATTTACGGGTACTTTCTAGTACCTGTAAACTTAAGTTTAACGATAGCGGCTTGGCTCATCCCCTGGCATTGCCGAAGTCCATGGGCAACGGTGACCACTCACCATCAAGTGGGCCGTACGCTCGTCTGCCTACAAGGGAAATAAAAATAAAGAGAAAAAAATTACGGCTTTGACCGGGAGCCGGCATAATTATAGAAAAATTTAGTTTGTTTTCAGCCACGGTCGCCTTTAGATATTCATTATCTCTATATTATTTTACCTTGTATTTACATAGAGGTCTTTGCTCTATGAGCACGAAATGGCATAGATAAATTATCCATGATGACTGTTACCAGTAAAATATACTTTTACACCACAATTACTATACAACTCCATTGGAGGCCATTGGCCGGCCAATTTGATTTTAGTGTATTACGAAGTTTTGGCATAATGAAATTTTAGGTAGTAGCATAGTCGTCATAATGACGTCAATAGTCGACTTAGTAACATACAGAAACGCGGCAAAAGGCCAATTCGATTATTATTTTTACTGTTAACATTGACATTTCCATTAGAAACATATCGAGGGATAAAATACCATTTGGTTTAAGTAATTTTTTTTGGGAGAGCCATGTAAAGTTTAAAATTTCGAAATAATATCATAACAAAGAAAAACTGCTTCAGCTATTTCATTGGAGTAAACTTAATTGAAGTTCAATTGAAAACATCCAACTGCTGATGCAAATACCAAATAAAACGCAATTTTAATTACAAAAAACGTTGCGTATTAAGAGAAATGTCGCCTTTCAACCCTAGATATGGTTAATCGTAAAATCAACTAAGAACTTCGTCATCAAAGATTTCAATTCGTCGCATCGCAATCGCGGTGTGTAGCAGCCTGATTCTGTCACCGACGTAGGCTTGGATCCTGTCTAGGCCACGGGCCCACGACACCGCGTAGGCTTGACCCGAGATTTACTGCGACTCGAATAACACCATTAATCTTTCGTCAATCGTAATAAGGACATGATTTTGTTGAATATTTATTGAATTCTAATATGGATTCGATTCGTGAATCGATCTTCACCATTATTGGCTCCATGATAACGCGAGACTGTCTACGATTTGCTACCAGAAGGTTCATGGTTACTTTGGTCACATTGCTCGGCGGCCATCAGACAGCCTTGAAAAATTGACTGTGGTGGGCAAGGTATATGGGAAAAGACCCGCCGGCCGGCCACCAAACCGTTGGTCAGATCAGATAACTGCGCTCACTGGACTCTCTGTTGTGACCGCCCTGAGAGAAGCCGAAAACCGAAGCAAATGGAAGCTGATGGTACAAAGAGCCACGAAGGGCTTTCAGGGACACGACCTTCAACAATGAAGTATGCGACTAAGAAGAAAAACGCGAGACCTCATACAAAACGAGAAATCGTTTTAACTCTACAGGAACTGCAATTAGAAACCATTCGTCACCCTCCGTATTCGCCAGACCTTGCTCCAACGGACTACCATTTTTTTCGTAATTTGGACAATTTTCTACGTGATAAAAAATCTGGTGTTAAGTAACTACCAGAGCCCATAGACATCAACAACGTAAATTCCGTCGCCAACCTTGAGTTTTTAGTCTTTGTTTTACAGTACAACTATCGCTTAGTGAATTGTTAGATTTATGTGTGTATGCATAGGATAGCATAAATAAAATATAATGTGATAATAGAACTCTGATGTCATATCAGAGTTCTATTATCTAGACTAGTATTTCTTGCTAGTCCTCAGTTTTAAATCGTAACAGAGTAGATGAAAGAGCTCACGGCTCACCCAGTATTAAGTATTTACCTGAGCTCATATATATCTCAAAACGGATTTCTCATTATTTTTTTCCTACCTCTTAGCTGATAAGCCTTGAGAGGCGTAATTCAGCGTAACCTTAACTAGTAGGTGAGCTCACCGAGCTCAAACCTGACGACGTTTCTAATACGAACCCTAGCAAGAACCGGATCGGAAACGCGACCCACTGAGAAGATCCGGCGAGAAACTAAGTGGGCTGTGTCTGAGGGTTAATTTACTCGTCGAGCCCTTCGTCGCAAGCGACGGGTTCGACGAGAACGATGATCGGTGCTTGAGATACCTAAAAGCACCGTCAGTAGATCGGGAGCATCCGAAATGACGTGTTTTGGGCGACGTCGACTGCTTTCTATTCTGTCCGCAGGATCGGGATTGGGATTTTACCACTCACCTAGAGAGATCGACTTAAATGGTATTATTATTTTTATTCTAGATTATAATAAGCGGGGACAAGTCGCACACGACAAACTTGTTCCAAACTTGGATTCCCTATACAAGAATATATGCTTTTAAATATATAGGAATACCCAGACAAATGGTAAACGAATCCGTTCATAACAAGAACGTTTGTCCGATATGGAAATTGAACCCACGAGCCTCGTTCAGCATTCAGGCGTGTTATCTACTGCACCATGGAGTCAGTAAACGCATCAGAAACAATGTATCGTGTTTCAATGCTCAGCAATCAGGCTGGACAATGTAAAGTGGCCGTTTAAACTAAGTGCTTTTGTTGTCACTTTGTTGTGCCTGTGATTGCTATCAAAACCACTTTCTAATATAACGTACGATTGTATCAATGACGTCCTCGCATGCGAATGTAAGCAGCTACCCTTTTTTAACAGCTACGATTAGGTAAATACGTGAGTGTAAGTCAGTGTAACTAACCCGACCATCATCAGAAGCTAGTCGCCATTTTCGAAAATGGTCATTGTATAATTTTTTTATTGCTTAGACGTGTGGACGAGCTCACAGCCCACCTGCAGTTAAGTATGTACTGGAGCCTATAGACATCTACATCGTAAATGCCGCCACCCACCTTGAGATATAAGTTGTAAGGTCTCAGTATAGTTACAACGGCTGCCCCACGCTGTCAAACCGAAACGCATTACTGCTTCTCGGCAGAAATAGGCGGGATGGTGGTATCTACCCATGCGGACTCACAAGAGGTTCTACCACCAGTCATTATAATTATAAACTTTACAACACTGTCACAACACAATCTGTGACACTGTGAAACTAACAATCACAATTATTGTGATAAATATTGTCGCCCGAAAATTAATAGTTATCCTTTGTTGACTTGAAAAAAGGAGGAGGCTATAAATTCGACTGCTTTTTTTAATGTATTATTTTATCGATTTTTATGATTTGGTGCACATTTAAATTTTATTATTATCTGATAATAGTTTGTGCGTTATCCTTAATAATGTATATTTAATCGCCTTCGACAATTTCGATGACATTCTTATTATTTTTAGTTTAAGTCGTATTTTTGTTTTGTTAATTGAAATTGAAATCTTAATCAGACCATATAAGGTCTTTAATAGTTTGAAGCACATTGGTATTTGGAATTTAACTTCAATGACGTCACGACAAGGCGACTTGTTGCACGAGGTGAACCCCTGGGACGAAAAGTGCATTTGATGTAATAATAATAACTGGGAACAAATCACGCGCGGTCGTCTGGCTCCAAATTAGGATCCCCTGTTTTATGAGTAAGGGGAGATCGGAATGCTACCTTCACCGGCCCTATTGTCAACCCCACCTGCACGCGCCGGATGGCGGCGGCGACCAACAGGTTGCCGTGGTGCTCCCTGCTAGAGAACGAACGGGGCAATGGCGACCGAGCAATGGCGGTATAACCATCCCATACCACACCCGTCAGGACAACCTGTACGGAAGAGGCGTCAGAAACCTTGGGGATCAAATACCCCCTAAAATGCTGGTGCAGAAGGCAACGGGAAACCACTGCACTAATTTCCCACGAGAGTCATGAGCAGGTCGTATCCGACTGATGCACGACCACGACCACTCTGTCAAGAGTGTACGAATAGGAAGAAGTTTTATGAGTACCAGAGACTGACAGACATACTTATATACGTTTTAAATAGTTACATACATAGACAATAAGCAGATAAAGAGCAAACAAATCTGTTCATCACACGAATGTTTGCCCGATGTGGGAATCGAACCCACGACCCTGGACGCAAAATTCGGGCGCGCTAACTACTGAACCACCGAGTCAGTCATGCAGTGTTGTCTGTACGTTTAAAAAAAAACGTAACGATTATTATCGCTCGCATTCAAAGGAAACTGTGACCGTGGAAAAAATCAAATAGTTTTTTTTTTGACTTGCTCTAATTACCAATTGTAAGTGCAGTTGTGAGTTTTTTTTTAATTTTATCAAGTTTATATCTTTGTTTGGTAACACTGGAAATGATATACTGGATATACTCGTAATGGACTGATAATGATAGTAGCCGTACTCGCCCGCTTCGCTGGGCATTAAAAATTTACATTATTATTTATTGTCATTATTATTAGGGAGTCCAACGCTCATATAAATATTAGCCTATCCATTAAGTACATCTATTTTCTACATGGATACCAAGTTTCAAGTCAATCGGATGCATGGTTCAGTAATTATAACGGAACATCCGTAAAAACCACTGTAGATTTATATATTAGTTATTTATATAGATAGATATATGTATATTAGTTAATTAGTTATAATTTATTATTTCGATATATTTAAGTATAGATATGCTGAAGTTGTTCATTAAGTACCTGTCAAATTGAATATTTTAAGGTAATCGAATGGGTAATATTGTTTTTTGGGCATTTAAGGTCAACGTAAACCCGCGAGGTTTGGTATTACCACCCTACAACTTCTGCCGCGAAGTAGTGCGTACTGATTTGTAGAGTGGATCGATATAATGTTAATAAATGAGACTTAGAAGTGATGACGTCACACAACATGGACGATAGCGTTGACGTAGTGACGTCTATGAACTCTGGCAACCACTTAACGCCAGGTGGGTCGTGATTTCATCTTGTCTAAGCAATAAATAAATAAAAAATTCTCAAGACTGATCAGATCTGAAAAATAACGCGCCAAATAAACAATCACAGACTACGAAACAATTTATTTCGGGAGTATTCTAAAAACGTAATTCGCAATCTATTTTAAGGAAGTGATAAAAATAGTGAATATTATTCTGGGTTTAAAATTTTTTTACGTCAAAAAACCACTATTTTCTCGTGTTTCCGTGAAATGCTTCATGCGCATCGGATCTTGCACACGTTCCTTTATCAATAATATGAAAACATTAATCCAAACGTTTACAGTTTTACTAATAAGCCATCATCGACAAATGTTACGGCGAAAAAAACTTATTCAGCTATTCTAATATGATGCTGAGAAAATGGGGAGGCGTTTTTCACTTTAACAAATAAGGAATCGGACCGCTCTTATTTTTCGAATTTGGCGTGCAAAATACATACATTGAACACGGTGGCTTTATACCGTGTGACGTCATTTCAGGCCAAAACAAGCGAAGAATTGACACAGCGCGACATTAGATGTTTGATTGATTGATTGAATATTGGGTTTTATTTGGGGAATGAAATTGTTATTTATTGATATTTCATAAAAACAATGATCGGGTAATAGTTTTAATCTAATTAATATCCATTTTGACTAATTTTTCATGGCTTTTTTAATGGCGCCCACTTGCTTCTTTTAATAAATGATTCAATATTCATTTCAATTTAATGTTGTTCTTTCTTCTGTTTTAAAGTTATATAGATACTTACTCGTTTAATAATTTATTATCATATATCACTTGACACGTACCTGTAACAAAGAATAACACAATTAGTAAATTGTTGAATGTTAAATGTACTGTAAAGTTACTCATCTAATGTCTTGAGCTATTTTAAATATCATTGTGCATAAAGTCGGAGAGGCATGATTCCGACCTTTCAAATTATGTTCAGCGCCTAAAAATTCTATTGTACAATGAGAACTTTTAATGATATTAAAATATTTCACAAAATTACACTTTTTTAAAACATGATCTGAAAATTCTTGCCTAAAAATGCCAAAATTGCACACGAATTCGAAAAAGGATTTTTTTCCAAAATAAATCAGACTCTTTGCTATTTATTGATGGCGAAACATATTATGTTGTAGGTAAATATGATTAATTCGTATTGTTGTCGTTTCGGTTATCATCCGCATACATAAGCAAAAAAAGAGATGTTTTTTATTTATTTTTATTGCTTAGATGGGTGGACGAGCTCACAGTCCACCTGATATTAAGTGGTTACTGGAGCCCATAGACATCTACAACGTAAATGCGCCACTCACCTCGAGATATAAGTTCTAAGGTCTCAGTATAGTTACAACGGCTACCCTACCCTTCAAACCGAAACGCATTACTGCTTCACGGCAGAAATAGGCGGGGCGGTGGTACCTACCCGTGCGGACTCACAAGAGGTCCTACCACCAGTACCACCACTACACAAAAATATTTTGGGGTAATAATTAAAAAAGTTCCCCGACCTCTGCATTACAGAAACACAACTTCGAATAAGCCCCCCCTTTAGAGAACTGAAGCGTAAACATAATTTGCGAATCGTAAAAACCGCCCGCGACCCAGCTACCAAAGTGAAGTGCAGTTCGAACGACAATAAATAAGTCAGCCTGGATACGAATTTTAAACGCATGACGTTTCTGGTGCATCCGCGATCTTTGGAATTTTTTAATGAAATCCAAACCCGTTAAAACATTAACGTTTGTGTACGTTAATGTTTTTGTTGTTTCATTTATCTATATATTAATACGTGAAGCAAAAACTTTGTATCCCTCTTTACGAAAATTGCCGCCGACGGAGGAGTATGAAATTTTCCACACTTATAGAGAATATAGAGAAGAAGTGCACAATGCTAATATTTTTTTTAAATAATGCATAAAAGATACATTAAATCAATAAAGAAAACATTACACACACTACATACCATGTATTTGACGCACACACGCATGCATACTATTTATTGTCAAACTTTTGTTCTTGGCGTCTGTTGTCAAATTGAGAATAGATTAAATATTGTTTGTCTTTGTTAATATTTTTTATAGTGTAGTCTTGGCGAAATTTGTGATAATAGAAGTATAAAATACAATCATAATATTGTACAAACTTACAATTCCAATTAATTATAGTCGAAGTTCGACTACTGCGGGACCTCTAGTTCTGTTTAATTCAAAACAGTATAATGGTAAGTTATTTTAAATTTATGTAATTTTTTGTTTAGTTACGGTTGTTAATATTGAAAATCCTTCAGATTGTTTATCGCTTTGTATCTTCTTCTTCTTCCTATTCGTACACTCTTGACAGAGTGGTCGTGGTCATGCATCAGTCGGATCCTGCGATACCGATGCTCTCGCGATGCGACGCCATGTGGCACGATGTTTCGCAGAGTGAGAGCAATCATTTATGTTGGAGTGAGTCACAGATTTTATGAGGTCGGTCCATCGTGTTGGAGATCGTCTGCAAGATCTTTTGCCCTCGACTATCCCTTGCACCATCAACCGCTCAATGGAGTCCTCATTACGAGTGATGTGCCCGAAGAACTTGAGGATTCGTATTTGGACTGTTGACGATAGTTTCTCACAGCAAGGCTATTACATATTAGCTATTAAATAATGTATTTAATAATGTTTATTTACGGATGAAACCCGTGCGTGCATTCATGTTTCAAACTAGTGAATATGTATCGAATTCTTGGACGGTAAAGTTGAATTGAGGCTGTTTGATTTCCCTCGAGAATCAAAATTGTTATTTGCTACGGCTACCTTTCCCACTGAAACGTATCGCGTCCCGCTGACGCAATTTTATCACTACCTCACAACTGATTACGTACGTGTCATTTCCATTTCATATTTTCAAAGGCTTCATTCATTTCAAAGAGTATTATCAGTTTTTGTGTAAAAAAATATTTAAATCACTAGGTTTTGTCTGATGATTAATCTTCTACTATAATCACGGACAGCTTAAGACTTTGATTCTGTTATTAGTTTTTAATTGAAAATTTCTTGTTTTTATTTATTGGCAACGCTAAAGTTCGCATATCGCTATTAAGCCAATAGGTCTTTGCCCATATATAATAGTCTATCTGGCTATTAACTATATCCGATGATGTGGATGTGTGATGTTACTTCGGCTTCTTCGAACTACCACTTTTTCAATATCCGTCCCTAGCAGTAGTGTTTTTCGGTGTTTTCTTACCAAAACTAAAATAGCTATAATGGTGGTTAGATTTAAAACATGCTCTACACGTGTCATTTACGTATCACAAAACATAAAGCGAAATTGTATTAATTTGTGATTTTTGCGACGAAAAAAAAACCCAATACATTTAGATTTCTGGACGAAGCAACGGGTCTCCGAGAATTTTTTTATTTCAGGTAACATTGCTACATTTAGTTCTACGGAATTGTCAATGAACGGAATTCTAATAATACGTTGGGTGTCCACTAGAGCGCGTTATCGCGGCGCGGCAGTCTCGCCCCACTTCGCTCCCCCATTTCTCGGTATCACTAACAAGACGCCACACGCATCTGATCTAACAATTCGTAACACGTGTAACACAAGTCCGCTGGACCGAGAGATCGTCTCGATTACTTTTTTGTTACAATTATGTAGGTTAAAGCGTAAAACATCGTGTTGTTTCGATTATAGTGAATTGAATACGGTGACATTTGCGAAGTCAAGAGGTATTTATTGAATCGCGGCTACTAATTTTACGTTTTACATTTAAGGCTCGGAAAGCCTATAGTTGACAGACGGATAATTTCCAATTTCGGCATGCAGACTAATACTTGGATATGGCAAATCCACTTCCTCGATTTTAAGATTCATTAAAAGTGCATAAGCGGTGATTGATCCTTAAGTTCTGTTCTGTTACTAGGTTTTAAGATCGTCACTAGTTTCTTTTAATCATTACTAACTAGATGATGACCGAGCTTTACTTGGTTTTTTTTTTGATATCGCCATCTTGTTGTATCTTTAAAGCGGTTAGTTGCCCTCAATTAGGAAAAATAGTATTATTATTCGCCAATAGATGTCGGGAGAGTTGATTATTGAAAACACGAATAAAACAATATTTTCTGAAAATAAATCGTAGCTAGATCGATTGATCGCCCCCGAAATCCCCTGTATACTAAGTTTTATGAAAATCGTTGGAGCCGTTGCCGAGATTCAGATTATATATATATTAATATACAAGAATTGCTCGTTTAAAGGTATAAGATAAGATAAGATTTCATTCCTAGGGCGGTGACGCTTTCGTGATTGAATCGATTTATCTTACTATATAGATGGAAACCTCATCGCGGCTCATATGGAGTCATAAACTTAGATTGCGTCATAGCATTCTTACAATACGAAATCCACACGAGTGAATCAGTTGCAATAGAAAATTTATTTACAATAACAAAAAAAAAAGCACTGAAAATATAGTATTAAGACAACGTTTCTAAAAATAAACGGTCATCTGTAAAGGCACGATGTGTTCGCTCAAAGAATTGCTCAACTCACGATTTCTCGTTTAGAATCAGATACAGCTTATGAAGCTATTATGATTAAGTTGCGTAATGAAAACGACCGCGCGTATTTGTCGGCCGAATTAGAAATTCAGGAAGTGTTTCAGTACTGTGCAGAGCGAGTGGCGTGGTCTAGACGAACCATAAATCTGACTTAACGTTTACGAGCTAGATTTTAGGACAGGGACTTCGCGAAATTGGGCACGAGTAATGCAGTATATAAAATGGTAATGCAGACAGTCACGTTAGGTTGAACGTAATTTAAAAACGCTACTTCGACAAAGCGGCGCGACGCGATAACCCACCCTCTTATCGTGGCCAGCGGTAACTATACATATTCGACTCAGGCGACGAATTAATGCAAAGCCGCCGTGGCCCAAAACATATCTTATCAGATCCCCCGGATCTCCTCTCAGTGCTTTTAGGCACTGAAAAAAGCTTAGTAGAAAAAAGCTTATTTATTTTATAATCGCAGTGGCTTACGAAATTTTCCAAGCCCCATGTTCGACAGGGTCAAAGGCCTTCAATTTGCTATTCTTTCTTAATTCCGTGACAGTAGATAGAACAATAGACGACGGCGCGATCAAAGCGGATGGTTCAATATTTCTTTATTCATATACAACGTGTTTTACGGTTGATCGGATAAAACTCACGCAAGAGATAATACAGTAATAATTACGCTGTCAATAAAATAATGATGTTGTGATGTCTTATTTCAAAACAATTACTTATTGATATTTTTATGTAGAATATTGGAAATGTATGTGCTAGGTTCCCGGAGACTGCGAAAATCGTCCAGCAAGATTGACGAAAAAATCTTAAGGATGGGTACAGAGGCGAATGCTGGCGCTAATACATATTTGTCTGGTCTTGTGTTGTATATCTAGTAAATAAATAGTGTGTACGACATATGAAAAAGTTTCATCAAAATCGATTTAGTCGCTTCGGAGTGATCCTCAAAGAGACGTGACGTAAACCAACAAAAATATTTAATCACAAAATTTCAAACGATTTTGTGCCTTAATGTTTTTTATTACTTACTGTTTTTTTATTCATATTATGTAATTTAGGGTGAAAGCCCTATAAAGTGTTATCTTATCTACGTGTATCTAAATGTCTGAAGGGCTGGACAAATAATTGCCCGACATCTCGATCCATGGGACGTTTGGTGCCAAGACCCTCTTTATACTTTGAGGTAATCGATAATGATAGCTTGAGTTAAATACTAGCTGTTTGTTTACTATTGTAATAGTGCTGATTGTATGTTATAATAGGTAATTGTTTCGCGGCAGATACAGGCGGGGTGAAGGCATCTGCCCAAGCGGATTCACAATACGGTCATAACACTACCAGTGATGACAAACAGTTATAAATGTTTACGGGTTTGATCTTCATACCGGGACATTGTCATGGAAGCCGTCGTGATCACGTTTTAGTTATAGGCACGTTTTACTTAGAAAACTGCTATCGGCTGTAGGGTTTGAATACAATGTTAGAGTATTCGATGCGAACAACCTGGGAGCATAAGTTGGTTACGTCCAAGAAAATTCAAATGTTTAAGTGCCCCAAAAATGAGTAGCTTCCCTTACAGTAAACGAAGAATTTTGAATGTGTTCACTCAGAATTATCTCATAAAGGTTTTCATCACAAATATTGTCTAAATTCTAATTTTGAACAGAGAATTTCCTTTGTAAACAAAAACAGGCGACATTCGAGTTTCATTACGAGCAGTCAAACGTCTCCGAATTATGTGAATTACTCAATTTTTCATCACTTAACCTCATTATTCTGAAAACAGAACATTGAAATACATAAACTTAGTCACCTCAGATATGTGTGAAACAAAGACAGTTTTCTGGTCGGATATTTTGTCTCTTTCTTTTGTTGTTTGGTATCTCGTTCTGTTTTTGACTTTTTGCTTTTTGCAGAAGTCGAGTTGGTACAAAGGATACATCGCGAAGTCTTTGTTTGAATATGAATGATTCCTAGTAGTCTTTCGTATGAGAAATTTATTTATGACAATTTTCTTGTAATTTAAGCAGTTCTTCCTATAGAGCGTACATTTATGTTTACTACTGTTTCTTGGGTTGTATTTGAATATGAAAAGGAACGATGGTTCTTTAAAGAGCACATTTATTTAGATTTACAATTTAATAAAATTCACGAGGAATTGAATCTTTCGACTTTTAGACATACCATGAACAGACAAAGATAAAAAAGGTGAAGTAGCTTTCTCCTTTGTTTGTGAAACAAATTATCTTTTTTTTTTGTTTAGTAGAGTTGGTCAATCGATAATACCAGATTTTTTTTCTTCCTTGTTAAAGTTAAAAAATAAATGTAAACACTTTATCATCACCACTTTTTATGGTCAATTTTCGATTATTGGGTTAACACACTAGTTTGCATATTCCATGGATTTGTATGATACATTAGAAGGAACTATTATTTAAAAAGTTGACAAAACTCTCCAAATATCCAGAGATGCTAATCGAAAAAAGAGAATAAAGAACAAAATTTTGTATATAAATAAAAAAACGAAGCCGTGTGGTGATTGTTTCTCAATATCGCACAACACGAAAGCAGAATTTAGATCTGGTTTACGATCATCACATTTCAGGCTTGTTTCATGAATATGTAGATTTAACATTACTGTAAAGGTTTACACGATTTACAACATTTCACAATACTAAATCATCCGATCACATGTTCAGTTCGTTTTGGACCAAACTTGACCTCAACCTCTCTGTGTTTACGGGTCAGATTTGTATGCACGTTGATCTGTAGTTACGAATAAATAGATTTGAAGTTTTGATGTTTGTTTTATTGGACACTCTCTGGAGTGCAACCATATTGTTTTCGATTCTATCTGATTGAGGTGGTGACCTTATTTTTTGAGAGTTAACATTTACTGAAGCTACAGCTCTTAAAGAAAAATGTTTTGTTTTAATAGCTTTTGTATTCAGTTGGGACGCTTTTAAAAATTCATTTTTTCTGCAATTGAATCGAAACCAACCTGGTTTTAGGATTATTTCTAAGTTTGTTAATGACTTATGTATTTATAAACACTTAGCCTTTGATGCCTGTGCGAATTTTAATTGTTAATCCTATGTTTAAAGTTGGTGAAAATTACGTTCAAAGATTTCATTACATTCAAACACATACACACGTATCAAACTAGTAAAAGCGCATCGAAAATAAACAGCAGATTTAACTATCAATTGTCCCCCTTAAAAAAATCGTAAGGGATTATCTGTATACAGGCACTGCGATATTTCAAAGCGTAAAATCAATGGAAGCAAATCGATGACGTATTTACACATCTGTCATCAGTCTCTTCTCGACCAGGAAGCGTCCTTGTTACGAGCACATCTTCGTGGCATTTTGCGAAAGACGCACGTGTGACGAGTACAATAAGAGCGTAAATTCGAAAACATTATTACGGGAAAAAATTTGGTCGATTCTTTTACCACACTCCGATGAAGAATTATTTACTTTATGATATTTTTATTGCAATAGATTTGTGGATGAGTTGACGGCCGACATACTGAGTCCACTGTTACGACGTGAATTGAGACCTTGAGACAAGGGTCAATGGTCCACGAAGTCTCAATTGCATTGTTTAACGACTGTCACACCCCTGAAACCGAGAAACAGGAAGGCGAGCTTCTCCTACTACAAATATGTGCAGAAGTAATATTTTTTACTTTATTTAAGCTGACCCGGCAGACTTCGTAATGCCCCAATCGATAAATAAAATATCTAAACTTTTGTATAAAATAAACTTAAAACAAACAAAAGGAATCGGTCCGACGGGGGACACATCAAAGGAAAAACAAAATTATTATTTTTATTTAATTCCGACCATTTTCATATTTATCTACCTTTTAAACCTTCTCTGAACTTCCACAAATAATTCAACACCAAAATTAGCCAAATCGGTCCAGCCGTTCTCGAGTTTTAGTTCTCGAGACTAACGAAGAGCAATTCATTTTTATATATATTTAGATTGTTTAATGTGTATATTAAAATTGTTCTTAAATTACTGTCTGACCAAAAACACTGATTTATCTATATATTAATACGTGAAGCAAAAACTTTGTATCCCTTTTTACGAAAATTTCGCGGACGGAGGAGTATGAAATTTTCCACACTTATAGAGAACTAGCGACCCGCCCTCGCTTCGCTTCGGAAACATTAAAACACACATGAAACAAAAAATAAAAAAATTCATAAAAAAAGTAGCCTATGTTCATCAGGGACAATGTCGGCTTCTAATGGAAAAAGAATTTTTCAAATCGGTCCAGTAGTTTCGGAGCCTATTCGAAACAAACAAACAAACAAATCTTTCCTCTTTATAATATTAGTATAGATATAGATATAGAGAAGAAGTGCACAATGCTAATTTGTTTTTTAAATAATGCATAAAAAATACATTAGATCAATAAAGAAAACGTTACACACACTACATATCATGTATTTGACGCACACACGCATGCATACTATTTATTGTCAAACTTTTGTTATTGGCGTCTGTTGTCAAATTGAGAATAGATTAAATATTGTTTTTTATAGTGTAGTCTTGGCGAAATTTGTGATTATAGAAGTATAAAATACAATCATAATAGTGTACAAACTTACAATTCCAATTAATTATAGTCGAATTTCGACTACTGCGGGACCTCTAGTTTTTATTATTTATCTCAGTATACGTACCAAATGACAGAGTACGGTTCCGCTACCATTTGTTTCCACTATTTATGTCAATAGAACATTTCCTTCGTATATTCTTCGTATTTACATATTTTCTAAAGTTAATTTTCACGTGAAAAATGTCCGTGCGTCCTTGATACAGACAACGCGTCACCCGCAAACTAATGATATATTTAGGGCACCGGATTCCAGAGTTTCTCGGAACGTTGTTACGTGTTTCGCTAGTCCTAATTAGAGGGTAAACGCATCGCCTCCGTAATTATAACGTGTTAAAATAAAAACACTCAATTTCGGGATGGTTTCGTTTATAAATGGATCTTGCAGATAACGCGGCGGAATTATGTCAGCGCTTTTACAAGCGTTGCCGATCAAAAAATGTTTTTTTTTTTTTTTGAGACATTTGTTATTTATGCCGCGCTGATTGTTGCATTCCCTGGAAATTTGAGTATGAAACTCATACTTAAAATACGTATCTTAAGATAGGGAGAAGGGAAACCCTTTACTTATTCGTTGAATCGACACAACCTTCACCTATCATGCCAAATCATTCAATAGTACTGTGCCGGAAACCAATTGAAGAGTTTCTTTGTATACTTTTTATCATACAACCTGATGTTTTAATCTATAATAGCTATTTATTTAGCGGTAGGCAGCGGCTTGGCTCTGCCCCTGGCATTGCTGAAGTCCATGGGTCCATGAAGTCCATATGGGACGGTAACCACTCACCATCAGGTGGGCCGTACGCTCGTCTGCCTACAAGGGAAATATTTTTTTTTTTATCTCAATGGAGTACTAACTATCTTCTTGTACAGCGACATACAAATAACATTTCAAAAGCATATTCTAAAGCTCTTGGCTGGAGTGCCTCAGATAACATCTCGTAAAAGTTTTTGGTACAACATAAAGACCTAGATTTAGTTTACGTGCGGAGTTTGGTGTCACAGCACAGAATTGTGTTAATTGAGAAACATTTTAATGTTCATTATATGGCGGCAATATATTGCATAGTTTAATGTTAAAAACATGAAAATATATGGCAGCTTTATACATTTTTTTTATGATTATTTGGATTTAATCGAGATTTTTCAAGAGATTATCATTGTATTATAGGAAAATAAATATGTAGTCGGTTCTTATAAAATGAGAAATATAGATTGAAATATAGAGCACATTTAAAAAGCTTCTTTGGTTGAAATAATAACGTAAAGTTTAAAGAAAAAAATTAGGAGGATTTTACGTAGAAGATATTCATATTTTGTGACTGACAAATGACTAATTTTATTATTGTGCTTATGTAGCATGATGTATTATTATGTATGTAATAATAGCTTTAAAGGCTGCTTGTTATTTCAAATCATTACGTTTGTAGTCTTCAACTGAAATCTCAATACAAGTACGCCTTCGAATTAATATACTAAAAATTATAAGTTTACTAGCTGACCCGGCAGACTTCGTAGTGCCTCAATCGATAAACAAAAGACCTAAGCTTTTCATCACATGGAGACATCAAAGGAAAAACAAAATTGTTATTTTTATTTAATTCTGAGCATTTTCATATTTATTTACCTTTTAAACCTACCTTGGATTTCCACAAATAATTCAAGACCAAAATTAGCCAAATCGGTTCAGCCGTTCTGGAGTTTTAGCGAGACTAACGAACAGCAATTCATTTTTATATAATAATATATAGATAGATTTTTCTTTGAACAGGAATTAAATACGTTTGGAGCTCATTACGGGCGTTCCATTACTTCATCGCGTAGATAAAAGCATGAGAAAAAAATACAGGTCAGCGGGGTATGTTTCGACGATATGTTTTTTATAGTCGCCGTGTTTTCAGTTACGAGTGATTTTACTGACTTGTTCCGTAAACCGAATGAGTTGGCTTGTTCGTTTTGTGTAACGCTATCGTGTTATTGACGAATAGGGTTGACAGAAATAATAAGGAGATATTTATATTATCTTTAGGATAAATGAGTCGTCTATTATCAAAGGTGGCAATCTGTGCATTTGGACAACAAATTTTTATTGATATGTCAATACAGATTGATTTGAATATAATCGTCTCCTTCAAAGAATACGGTTCAAAACCTGCATAAAATAAAGGTTAATACTTAACCTGTTATTTATCTAAGATGTCGTTCAGAAGAGTTTTGTGACTGCCAATGGAATACAAAGTCAATAATTCGTTTTTCTGATTTACCAATAATTGTTCAAAAGTCACATTGCCGGCTTTGATAATAGTCGACTCAAATACCGTATTGTGTGTTAGTTAGCATGTTTTTCAATGGCTTTGAAGGGTCATGTCAGGTCTCAAGATAGTCTTTGGCAGCAGATAACTGTTGATGTTTATAAAATTTTTCTACTTTTGGACTTAGATATTGGACGTAGACAAAGGTTTATTTTTACATAAGTTGCTCATTCGCTTAAAACGTATTATTATTGCAAAAGCGTTAAGGATTTTCGACACCAAACACTGTTTTAATTTCATTACTTACGACCTTGTAACAACCCTAGCGCGTTTAGAAATGATGTCTGAGTATTAAGGTCGCGCCATTGTTTCACGATTTGACGTCTCAATATGAAGTTTATGTTTGGTCGTCACTCGCGCGACCGACGTACTGAATTCTAGACACTGATGGCCTCATTAATAAACGTGGTGTTATCCAGTATTTTACACCTTATTACATCACTGTATTGAATGTTAAATACACTGTCGATAGAAAGAGACAAAAAACAGAAATATAGATCGTCCTACGAATTTTTTTTAAAAGAAGGAAACGAAAATGTTGGACCTAGCAGTCTTAGGTATTATTAATTGATATGCTTGCAATTTCTTTTTTGTTATTGCTTAGATGCGTGGACGAGCTCATAGCCCACCTGGTCTTAAGTGGTTACTGGAGCCCATAGACATCTACAACGTAAATGCGCCACCCATCTTGAGATATAAGCTCTAAGGTCTCAAGTATAGTTACAACGGCTGCCCTACCCTTCAAACCGAAACGCATTACTGCTTCACGGCAGAAATAGGTACCTACCCGCACGGACTCACAAGAGGTCCTACCACCAGTGATTACGCAAATTATAATTTTGCGGGTTTCATTTTTATTACACGATGCTATTCCTCCACCGTGGAAGTTAATCGTGAACATTTGTTGAGTACGTATTTCATTAGAAAAATTGGCACCCGCCTGCGAGATTCGAACACCGGTGCGTCGCTCAACACGAATGCACCGGACGTCTTATCCTTTAGGCCACGACGACTTCGAATTCGACAATTTTCCACTTCAGCAATTTAGACATCTAATGTCGAACCACTGCAGTCATATCTTGCACTTACATTCCTTAAAACACATACATATCTATATGAATCTATTTGTAAAAAGAAAGTTAATGTCAAGATATGATTTATATAAGAAAATTGATGGTAGGTAGCACAATAGTCAAATAAATAAACAATAAATAATAACTGGGATCAAATCATGCATGGTCATCCGGTCCCAAATTAGGATTCCCTGTGTTATGGGTACAAGAGACTGATTTATCTGATCTATTGACATATAACAACTGTGTTGATGCTAATACCAAATAAAACGGACCTTTAAATACAAAGATAAATGTCGCGTATTAAGCGAAGTGTCTCTTAAACAGCCTTGCACCCCTCGATATATTATTTGTACGCACTATAACTTTTTTAGTTTTTTTTTTCAAAGCCTATAATATGCTTTTGTACTTGTTAGCACATAAATTTCCGAAAATTTAATTATCTTTATTTGTTGAGAATTATTTAATCAATGCAACTTAGAAAGATATTTTGGTAATCATAAAAAAATATTTTTGCCCATAGATTTGAACAAAAATGATTCATCCCTTTTAAAAATGTTTCATATTTGGATCATTGAGAGTCCGCACCAATACCGTTTGTTTTTTCTTAAGAAAATATTTTTTTAAAGTGTGCCAAGTGTGTTGATTGACGGCTCAGACTAATAGCGTTTCAGGAAGACAATGTATGTATTCGATTCTAAGATGGGTCAGTACGATAACAATCAGCTATTTTATTTGTTATTTGTATGAGCGTACAGTTTGCAAAACATGAAAATGACAAAGGATCCGTGTACCTAATTTCTTTTCACTAATTGGCTGTACCGATTTGAATGTTTTTTTTTTTTGTATGCGTTTGGTGGCAACCTGGATTGTTTAGATTCACATATCAGCCCGGCAGAGGGTGCTGCAGTCGGTATCTATGTTATTTATCTTTCCTAGAAATAATTTATATGGCAAAACAACGTTTGCCGGGTCAGCTAGTAAATAGATAAAACAATAATTATTTGCTGCTTTCCTGGAAGATTTTTGGCATAGTACCACCAAAGCACAACAAAAGGCGCCCAACAAAGTTTCGAAAGATGCCTATATTTTATCAATAACTTTTTTACGAGTATAGAACTAAAATACACAGACATATATATGTACATCAGAAGTTAAATAGCTATAATTATCAAGCTCGCACTTGCAATCACTTGTTAAGCAACCTTGGAGTTAAGCCGGCGTACAGTACTTAAAATGGATTCCTTCCGACCACGCGTCATGAAAACTAATTAATTTGATGTTAATTTTATTGTTGTGCACTACCTTTTCGGTTAATCGTCGAGATCGGAATTTTGATACTTCCATATCGGTAAGATGCCTGTTGAAGTTTTTTTATCTGTGGAACTAATGTTTGTTTTTTTCTTTGCAAACATATTGTGTCTGTGGCGGCAGATAGAACAAATATAGGCGAAAAAGGGCGGGAACGTCAAAATAAATAGGCGCTTTTTTCAAGTTAATTTTAATTTATTTGGTTTTAGCCCTTTTTTACGACATTGTATCCTAATTTTTCACTGTGTTTGAGTTTAAAATTATATTTCATAAGTGTGTTCCGTAATAATGGACGATGACGACGGGGGTGAGGGCTTCAGCTCCGCCCCTGTGTCCGCTCCCATAATAATGGGAAAAAGAAGAATGAAGTCATCTGAATACGACGAAAGCCGCAAAATAAAAATGACTTTTATTAAAAATAAGCGCGGTCTTTTTAAAGACCACCATGCTCTTTACGAAGACCTCACAAAAAAAGAATACCCAGTGCTTCTTCAATCAAGCATCTCACAACCAAATAACAGAGTCCCAATGGACCTGTTAAGAATAAACAAAGCATTAAAAAATATTCAAGGGGTCCAGTATGTCAAAGCTGCTGGGAACTTTTTTGCTAAAATTTACTTTGGTTGTGCTCGGGATGCCAACGCTTTTTTATTAAATGTAAGTTTTATGGAGTTAAACAATTGGACAGCAAAAATACCTTACGATAGCATTGAGAGTCAAGGAATTATTCGAGCTCCTGTGGAATTGAACGAAGAATCTCTTTTAGTAAATTTAAAAGCTTCATGCACAATACTCGGAGTAAAAAGATTTTTCAAAAAACAAGAGAATGGAAGTGACAAGCCACTGCAAACTGTGCTGGTTACATTTTTGGCGTCTAGCCATCCTGATCATGTCACATACGAGCATATTTGGATGCCTGTTTCAGATTATATTAGACCTGTGTTACAGTGCTTCAAATGCTACAAATTCGGACATGGAAGTGGTGCCTGTAAAGCCACTCAAGTTTGCTCTATTTGTTCAGGCAATCATTTTTACAGGGAGTGCAGCACTCCCAACATCTTCAAGTGCTCCAACTGCAGTGGGCCACATTCTGCAGTTTCTTACTCTTGCTCAGTAAAAGCAGCCAAGGTTGCTGAAGTTAAAAATAAGATCATCGGCAAGCAAACATCATATGCAGCCATACTAAAGAATCCTGTTATTAAGAACCCCGTGACCTCTTCTGACATACCTATATCTGCGAAGACCCCTCAAGGTAGGGCTTTAATTTCAGACATTATCAACTCAGAAATTGTCATCAGAACCATTACAAAAACTTTAATAGAATTGTTAAAGAAAAAGGATTCTAAATCCCCTTCTGGACCTATATCTACTCAATTAATTAAAGAAATGCTAGTAACAAATTTTACATCATAAATTATGGATAGTTCTACTCAATCTTATATGCATAATTCTGTTGGTCAGTTTAATATCATTCATTGGAACTCTAGAAGTTTATTTCCTAAATTAGATCAACTTAAAGATTTCCTCAGTAAACTTGACAAGTGTGTTGATATGATTTTATTCAATGAAACCTGGTTAACTTCACATAAAATCATCAAATTACCTGGATTTAATGTTATAAGAAGAGATTCCAACCACCCACATGGTGGGGTTGCAATTGCATTACGCTCTAAGTATAAATTTAAAATAATAGACACAATTTCTCAATATCATTTTCAAAATATTTTAATTACAGTTTACATTAATAATTTTTCTTTTGACATTCTATGTGTTTACATTCCTCCACCACCAAATGGTAAGTTCACTATTAATTTATTGAAAGATTCATGTTCTAAATTTGTTTCAAATAATTATTTAATAATTGGTGACTTCAATGCACATCATGCTTCCTGGAGTTCAAGAGTCAATGATAGAAGAGGTAAAGCCCTTCATGATTATGTGGAAAGTTCTCAGTTGGTTTGTTTAAATGATGACACAATCACGACCTTTGCTCCATTTGGTCAACAAGGTAATGTATTGGATCTAGTATTCGCATCCCCTGCTCTTAGCTCTAGTTGCACAGTTTCTGTCCTTGATGATTTGCTCAGTAGTAATCATTTCCCTCTATTTATTGAAGTCTTTAACGATGCTTTTATTTCTTCCTTTGGCCCGACCACCTTCTCAATAAATCAAGTTGATACACTAGATAATACCTCCTTAGCTAACATAAATTTTAATAAGATTGACTGGTCAAAATTTAATAAGTTATGTGAAAGTGAGTTTTCAAGTTTTAGCTTCGCTGATAACCCTCTTGAAAATTATAATATGTTTTTGAATATTTTACATGACATATTAATGACTTTTGACAAAAAGTGTTACTCGCACAAAAAACGGATTTATTCCAAAGCTGTTCCTTGGTGGAATGCTGATTGTGACCGCGTAGTTTTACAAGCCAAAGTTGCTTTATTATCGTACAAGCATTATCCAAATATGGAAAACTATATTATTTTTAAAAAGCTGGACGCTTTGAAGAAAAGAACTTTATATGAAATAAAACGTTCAAGCTGGATGAATCTTTGTTCATCATTCAATCGAATGACTTCGAGTAAAATTATTTGGGATCACATTCGTAGATTTAAGCACGCTAAACTCAATAATATTTCTACATCTTCAAGTTTTTTTCAAAATTCCGCTAATGCATCTTTGTTTTTGGATTCGATAGCTGGTTCTGAGAATGAAATTTCCGAATCTAAGTTACAAGATTTTTTTAACAGCCACGGAAAACCGGAGGCTCAATGGCTGGTAGACCCATTCTCTATGGGCGAATTTGCGACTGCGTTAGAAAATAAAAAGGAAACCTCCCCTGGTCCTGATTTCATTCCTTATAAAGTAATCAAAAATCTTCCCCAGTATGCCAAGGAAATTTTATGTCAAATATTTAATGATCTTTGGCAAAACAACTGTATTCCTCCGATTTGGAAAACTCAACATGTAGTACCGATTTTAAAGCTTTACAAGGATCCCAACTGTATCAATTCTCACAGACCCATTTCTTTAACTTCTTGTTTTTCGAAAATTTTCGAAACTATGTTAAAAAACAGGTTAGAGTGGTTTACTGAAAATAAAAACTTAATACCAAGTACTCAATACGGATTTCGTAAAGGTAAAAGTACAATAGATAACTTAAGCTGTTTGATTGGCGATATTAAAAATAACTTCCATAATAATCAATTTACATTAGCGGTATTTTTGGATATTAAAGGGGCTTTTGATAATATAGATCATTCCTACCTTATTGAAAGTCTACATTTTTTAGGTTTTCCAGGACATGTTCTGTTCTGGCTGTACAATTTCCTGAACAAGCGCTCTATGTTTTTGAAAATTAAATCTAGTTTATTTGGTCCTAAAATTTCTACAAAAGGTACTCCTCAAGGTTGCGTTTTATCACCTCTCATATTCATACTTAGTTTAGTATGTTTCATAAAGAAAATTCCAAATTCTGTTAAACATTTATTCTTTGCTGACGATCTTGTTCTCTATGTAAACTGTAATGATATTAAAAGTGGTGAATCGGTTATGAATAGTTGTTTGCGTAATATTTCCGATTTACTTACAAATTCCCTAAAACTTGAGGTCAATATTTCCAAAAGTTCTGCAATTTTATTTTCCCAAAATGGATTGCATTACCCTAAAGTTTTATACAATTATGATATTATTCCTGCTCAATCTTTCGTAAAATATGTTGGTCTTTCTCTAGATTTTGATCTTTCGTGGAAAACTCATATTGATGTTATTTGTAAAAGAGCTGAATTAGGTTTGAATATATTAAAATCGCTAACTGGAATAAAATGGGGAGCTGATCCCAAAGTTTTAAAAACGATTTACATTGCAACAATCCGAAGCCATTTCGATTATGGCTGTATGTTCTTTTCGGACGCAAATTTTTCTATTCTTAAGAAATTAGATATTGTGCAAAATAGAGCATTACGAATAATTACTGGTGCTATGATGTCGTCTCCAATTAATTCCTTGGAAGTTGAGGCTGGTATTGTTCCTCTATTCATACGAAGAAGTTTTATATTAGATAATTATTGCCTTAAGCTTATTAGCCGTGATAATCAAGTAACTTACAGGTATTTGAAGTATGCAAATATTCCAAATTATAATTTAATTCCGCTTCCTAATTCTTCATCCATATCCAGTGCCTTAACGTACTTGAATTTTGAATTTCAGGATGTGGTATTTTGGTCTACTCTATTGCCTTGTTTCGAATATAACTTTCATGACATGTTGAGAGATGTGGCTGTTGATCTAATCAAGTTTAAATCTAAAAATGATTTTCTGGAGTTCCTTGAAGATAGGACTGATTTTGTTAAAGTGTATACAGATGGCTCTAAAACTAAAGATAGAACTAGTTTTGCATTTTTTGATTCGTCCATGAACATAGGATCAGTTTATAAATGTAGTAATTTTTTCTCTGTTTTTTCGGCTGAAGTACTAGGTATTATATATGCTTTAGAGCACATTCGAGTAAATTACTCTGCAGGGGACAAAATTCTAATTCTATCTGATTCAATGAGTGCCTTGCAAGCTCTTAAAAATAAATGTATTAGTGCATCTGTAAATTATTTAATTTATAAGTTAAGAAGTTGTTTGAGTTCTTTGTATTTCAGAAATATATTTATTGAATTTTGCTGGGTGCCAGGTCACTCTGGTATTGTGGGTAATGAATTTGTTGATAAATTAGCCAAATCTACAAAAGATATAAATATTTCCGATTTTAAAGTTCCGTACTCAGATTTAGTTTATTCAATTAAACAAAATATGATGAAACGTTGGTCTAATTACTTGTCTAAGTCCAGAGAAACGAAAGGTAAATGGTTAGCTGAAATAGTCCCAGTACCTAGTACTAAATCTTGGTTTGATAATTTTAGATTCTTCCCGGGAAGAGCCTTTATATCGATTATTTGTAGATTACGTATAGGCCACGGCCATTTTCCTGCGCATCTTTTTAGATTAAAGTTAAGTGAATCAGCTGCATGTACTTATTGTAACTCTGGTATGTGTGATCTAGATCATATTTTTCTTAATTGTCCTGAATTCAATCAACAGAGATTATTGTTTAATGCATTATGTAAAGACACAGGCTTAAAATCTATTCCTAATTCCATTCAAGGTATTTTAAAGCTTCCACAACTATTCTCAATAGTGTATAATTTTGTACTTCACACTATAGAACGACTATGAATGTATAATTCATGAATGTATCATAGGTCTCCTGCTTATGTGCAAGTTTAATTATTTTTTATAACGACTCATGTTCTTTTTTTGTTGTTTGTTGAAAGAAAACTTGTAATTTTTTATTTTTTTTATAGTAAGTTCTTGCAATTCATTTTGTCATTAATTTGTTGTTTTCAATGATTTGTAATTGTTTCTTGGTTTGGTTTGTTTCTTTTATTTGTGTTTTTATTGTAAGTTCTAGTTCATGTACTATTTTTTTGTAAAATTAGTTTAAGCTGATGGCCGTGTTGCCAATGCTTTCAATAAATTAAAAAAAAAAAAAAAATAGAACAAATATATTAAGTGTATAATCTATGAATAGAACGTCATAATACTCATAATGTTGTTGTTAGGAACTTGTAAATTCAAATATATCTTGAAAATGTCGTAAGCAAAATTTAGGCACCTATTCTATATCTTATGTTCTATGATTTCTATCTCCACATGTCCAATTGTGTTACGTAGAAATTATTTAACACGTTAGTGAAACACTGTCCGGCTTCACTGTACTTATCTTGAAATACATATACATACGTTCGATACTTGTTGAAAACAACCGCCAAAATCAATTACAACAAGACGTTTCGATTGTTATTGAATCGGATAAGAAAAATAATTTCTCAATATTTTTTTACATAATTAATTTGAGAACCAACATTAATCTACATAAAAATTTGACGGGTCCTTGTAAATATTTAGTTAAAAACGTAAAATTTGTTTTATTATTAAATATTCCTTATTCTCAATAATATTATATTCGGTTTTACTCTAAAAATGTAAAAACGATGATTAATTTTCAAGTTCAATGACCGCAAAACAATTACGTTACTAAATCGCTTACATAAAGTTTCAACAACAAACAATGATTGTGCAAGAAAAAAGTTCGGCACAAACAGACAATGACCATAAAATCTTCGCTACGTGATTCCGTAAAAATATCCCATTCTCGATAGGAAGGGCAATGACCTGTGTTTAATATAATCGATAGGTAACGTAAGAGAAATATAAGATTTTCTCTTGTTTCATTTTGTTTATTAATCATTATATTTGGTAATAGTTCTATAATTTAAAACTAACCATGACTATGTTACTTTTTCTATATTTCTGTTATTATAAAAGAAAACGTTATTAACATTTTGTATTTCGGAATTACATATTATAGTATAAGAAGAATCTTTACCCGAACCGTTTAAAAACAAGACGGAATCATAAAAGATGTGTTCTTAATTTGAAAAGAGTGCCAAATAATTGCTACAGTGCACAGAAGTGTGATAAGTCGCTCATAAGCAGTTAAACCTACTGAATTAAGAGTTTCTATGCTAAATTGTTTTAACTGCACAACTCAGATTAGACACAGTTTTAAAGTTTTTGGAAATTTATCAAAATCAAAATACGTAGGTTTTATTCTTCGGCAGTGACTTGGTAAATATTGATATTTGGTTTTTCTAAAATGAAAAGTGTAATCGGACAACTCAGTCAATCAGGAGTATGCGCACAATTTTGTTTCAGATCAGCTTTTAACGAAGACATCAACTAATGATAGTCGAAAACTAATCGCCCGTATAAAAACGAAATTGAAGCCAAAATCATATCATAGATGACCTTATATTACAATTAGGTAGGACGCCAGATAACCTCAAGATTCGGATGTCTTAAGGGCAGACAGAACCCGAGATACGGGCGATGAAGCCTCGACGTTATCTAATAATATTTTTCCGTGTTTATAAAATAGTATTTATATTATCTTCACTAGGTGATGACCGAGCTTTCCTTGGTTATTTTTGATAACGCCATCTTGTTGTGTCTTTAAAGGGGTTAGTTGCCCTCAATTAAGAAAAATATTATTATTATTCGCCAATAGATGTCGGGAAGAGTTGATTATTGAAAACACGAATAAAACAACATTTTCTGAAAATAAATCGTAGCTAGATCGATTTATCGTCCCCGAAATCCCCTGTATACTAAATTTTATGAAAATCGTTGTAGCCGTTTCCGAGATTCAGATTATATATATACAACAATTGCTCGTTTAAAGGTCTAATATGAAACAGGATTTGGGGTCAGATTAGTCTAATACGAACCTCTATGTCCATTTATCTAAAAATTGGCACTTCTTTTTGTGCACTCTATAAAATTTTAGTAAGTTTATTAATAACAAAGAACATTCTATTTCAGTACGTGCTATATTGAGTGCGCAGCGAAACAATTCAGTCGCGTGCCTAAAATCTGTTTACTCTCTTGTATGATTGTTACTACATATTTAAACCGTATTTATTTTGCTAACACAATTTCGTTTCCGATTATCTACAGATATTATCGGATACAATAATCGATTCAACAAACATTACGGGAATGTTTATGTTTACGCCATTATTCTCAACGAAATGCGCGTTTTATTTCCGGAACACATTAAATCGACTGTAAAATATACAAATTCGGTATCGATCGTCATAATATTTTTGTTATGTCGTAATTAATTAAGAACCTTTTTGCTAGTTTAAAATTAGGGGGGTTCGTATTTAATACAAAAGTTACAAATTGATTCAAACATGTTTCTAAATTTATTTTAGACGTGATTAAAAACAAGCATTTATTTTTGCCGTTTTAAGACCCTATCATCTACCGGATACGTCATAAGGTTTGATGCGAGTAGGTATGAGCAATAAAAATATAGTGAATACATATCAAATTAAGGGGAAATTTTGCAGGGGACTGCGAGTGAGATGAAACTCTTGGTCCGCCTTTCAATGGCTTAACTTATTTGTGTTATGTTAACGAACATAAAATCGATCTTGTTTTGACCAAAGGTCACGAGGTTTTGCACAAACACGCTGTGTAGAGTGCCAGCGTTGTATACATACATATGTGCGTATGTTTTAGGCTATTATTATTGAGTTCATTAGTATGAAGAATGGAGACGCTGATTGTATTTTGTTAGCTCCTGATAACTATGAATAGAGCCGATTAATGAAAAAAAGATGTGTGGTGTAGTGGGACACCGGATAGGAACGAAGTTCCTTATTATAAAAATATTAAATTTAAGTTCTATTCGAGGTATAAATAAAATTATATAAATTATTCGGGTATACATTTTTTATTATTATGAATTTCTTATTGATAGAAATCAAAATAATTGCAAGGGTCAACCACTCCGCAGTGCAATGGAGCAGCCTGGCCCTGGGGAACAGCCGGCATGATCAAGGTATCCCCAGCGCCAGGTAAGTATGATTTAGCAAGAGAAATACGAGAAAGTCTATCAAATGTGTAACATCTCGTCATCGCGATTCAGGAATTGTTGAATTTACGTGCAGCGAAATCTGTTGATAACAAACTAAATAGAAAAAATCTTACGTTATGGACGTTTTTTTCCGGTTAGGGTAGGGGTACCCTAACCGCATCGTCCTATAAGGAACATCGTTCCAAAAAAAATTGAAATATGTTCACAAAAAAAAGGAAGTTGGAAGAGTTAGAAGAGTTTTATTTTCATGCTAGAGAGAGAATTTTATTTCAGAAACTTGGCACTATTCACTAAGCGTATTAATTTTAATATGTACGATTCTGTCAAATGCACCAAATAAACATTAACATGTTTTGATTTATTCAAGATTATATTAATTATTTTTAGTGTATTCTTTTAATATGTTTTGTATTTATTATAAAGGTAATTAATTCATCACACACAAGCTATTCCTAGCAAGTTCACTTCCTATATCGAAAATCTAAGTCATCTAGATCTAGAAATGCGTCATCGTAGTTGTAAATTACGTCACTGGCTCGCCCTTTTGACCTCTACATAAGATTCTGGACGTAATACAAAGCAACACACCATTACTTAAAATGTTCACTACTACTTTCTGAATTAATGTCCTAAAATGTAATATGTGAATTTTCTGATCATTGATCCCTAATTATTTAAAGCAAAAAAACACGCACTAAGTCTGTAACGAAACGTATTTCTAGGATGCGTTTGAAATCGTTTTGATTATATTTCTCTATTGTATTACGTCAATGGCATTTAACGACCATCTCTTGGCGTTTGGCTTTTCGAACTAACAAGGCCTACATTTGGCATTCTTGCGTAAATGTAAATGCTGTTTGGCGGAAACTCCCTTAATTGTCTGTTTGCCGTTCATTGCGTAAGCGCTTTATTTGCCCGATTGTTCAGGGGTTGTGTTGCCGACTGAAACTACAATATGCCGAAACATGACAGTTAACTTTTATACTGACATAGAGGTAGTTTTCCAATTACAGAGCATAATGCGACTCAGTGACGCACAATGCCGAATTATACTGAAGCTTAATTAGAACGTGAATTAGTTGTCAAATGCATCAGCAAAGTGCGCTAAGTTAGCACAGTTTTAATTAACATTGATTATTTCTAAGAAACTACGACGAAACGAAAGCCTTACAATTTTTTCAACATTAAATAATATTACTAACGATAATATAAACAAAATTTCGATCAATGCCAACTTAAAGAAAAAACACTCGTCAATTTTCTGTCACTGAGTCGGTATCGATTGCGTATTTTTGAGAGTGCTCGATTGTGCGAAGCGTTGCTGTAGTTGGAACATTCAACGTTGAGCATTATGCCGCATAATGCGCTCTTGTGCTGTAATTGGAAAACTACCACTTTAGACGAACTTAGATTCAATTGGAGATTCGTCATAAATATCCGTTAATACATCGGTTATACCAAAATTTGAATTTATCGAATTACGACTCATTACTTATTGAGTAATGAGTCGTAAATCGAATTAACGGAAGAAGTTTCGGTGAAAACTCTTTTTTTTTCGCGTGTACCGGTAAACCAAGCCAGAGTCTACCCGGTCTTAATAATAAACAGCATAATGTGAAAACTACCGCCCACTAGAAAAACGGTAATTGCCTGCGCAGGATTTGAACTCCGGCATAGTCGTATCACTCGTTGTGAATACACCACACCAAGAGTCTTAACTTTTCGGACACGACGAGTTTAAAATCTATTAAGAAGCGCACCAGATAAGTCGAAAGGTGCGACATATACACTCGAGAGCAATGAATCCGGGTCATTTAAAAAAGGCGAGATCAGCAGTTTTGTTTTTTTCTTTATGTAATTTTTAATAAATAAAACGTAGTGACTTATAAATTTTATTACTTTCATTTATGGGGTATTATATTGTGTATTGAACATCGTTTATTTTATTAAGCTGGCATTCTTAGTTTTCAAGATTTATAGATTTCTTTAGGTAGCCCGCATTAATTGCTCTCAAGTATTCATAACATTAAGTTAAATACAGCATTTTTAAATGGCATGACACTTCGTGTAGCCATATCGTATATGCTTCAAGCATGGAGTTTTAAACAATCGATTCACCGGAAGCTTTCAGATTAATAATAATTACGTTAATTGTCGACGATGGCGAGGTATGGAGTAGCTTTTCACTTACGCTTCCCGACGGGACTTTCCTATTTGTTTTAATAAAGGAAATAGGCACGGTCGCTTGTTTACGATCTTATAAGCAATATTGTATGTTCACAACTTGATACTAAACGAAAACAAGAATTTTACCTAAAAACCTTCCAACCAAACAACAATTTTGCCATGACGCCTTGTCTTAAAAATTTTGAGATAAGAATCTGCTTAGAGCGAGTTTTTTAACTTCTGGTCATGGTATTTTAATGTGTATTGTTGCTCTTTAATTTTAATTTTATTAGGGTAAACTAACTTTATTAAAACAGAACATCAGATTTGTACATTTACGTACGACAATATAACGTATAAAATTATGGTTTTGAAAAAAAAAAAAGATACTTAACGTAATATGACTTAACGTAATATTATGACTCGGGATCAAAACATCCTTAGCGTTTTTGTGTCAGTTACCGAGGATGTCAGCCAAAGCCATTTAATTTAATATTATTTTTAAATCTGATGCATTCTTGACAATTTTCCCCGAAATTGGGTCAGTCGGTTCAACGACATTGTAATCGATACGGTTTTGCTGAAAATAAATCACTCGCCGCGATCGCTTCCTACGCGAAAAAAATCATTTCTGAGATAACATTATTATCGATAAAGAATCGATTCATCGTTAATATAAATCGATGTTACAGCTGCGTGAAAAAAATGTAAACGTTTTACGATTTTATTTTGTGCTCGTGAATATGAATGCTAAACAACAAAATGTGGGTCGGGAGTGTTTTGTTTATATAACAATATAATGCATTCGAAATACAAACAAGGAATGAGTATGAATAATTTCTTATTTTAGACGCAAAAACTAAAGTGCAAAAGAAATTGAGTTACAAAATATTATTGACGGCCGCAGGAATCTAATTGCAGACGTTCATCGACATAGGTTTTACACTATTCCAGTTACAAAGGCCCACGGGACAGGTGTTATTATTATGTTATTGTGTGTGTGTGAATTAATTGTACAATGATTTAGATTGATTGTGTATTTTTTAAATGATTTTTACGACCATTCATTATCCTGCCCTGCACCCAGTCACCTGGGGTCGGCGCAACATGTTTGCTCCTTCCGTACTCTTCTATCATATACCATTTCTTCGCTCACTCCCCTCCTACCCATATCGTCTTTCACACAATCCATCCATTTCTTCTTAGGTCTACCTCTTCCTCTAAATTCTTCCACATTCATAGTTAAATGATGTTTACGACAATGAACAAAAAATGATTATTATTTCAAATTATGCAAAACGTTCTAAGAAGTGTCAAAAGGAACTTCGCAATTGGAATTGAGTATAGGGATAAAACAAAGACTCTTCCTAGCTAATAATGAGAAGAGTGCATGCCACAGACAGATTAACAATCGATATCAATTTGATTAGATTCCGTTTTAAGGGTGGCCTTTAGATCCCGTAGCTGTAGATCCAGGATTTAATGGGCTCATAGACAAATTTCCTTTCGATATCGAGTTCTCTTCTTCTCTGTCGTTTCCTCATTGCTGAGGGTCGTGACCACCTTGGTCCAGTTTTTGCACCAGCTTCCTCCAATGCTGCCTGCATTCGGCCTGCTTAATGGCGCCCGGGACGCTGGTGTTTGTGGCCTCCTTGATAATGTCCGTCCACCTGGTTGGCAATCTTCCTCGACCTCTCTTTCCTTCCACGTGACCTACAACTATTAATTTTTCCAAGCTCTCGGGATTTTGTCGGGCCACGTGTCCGAAGTACTTGAGGAGACGCTGCATGCAGATTGTAGATAGACGGGTCTTGACGTTTAGCTCCTCGAGAATTGACACATTTGTTCGGCGCTCCGTCCATGATACGCCCAACATTTTGCGCCAACACCACATTTCAAATGCGTCAATTCTCGATCGGGTACGGCCCTTGAGGGTCCACGTCTCAGAAGCGTACAAGAATATGGAGAAGATAAGGGTTCTCATGAGCTTTATCTTAGTTTTTTTGTTTATGCTGCGATTTCTCCAAATCTTCTCCAATCGCTTCACGGCTGATTTTGACATCTGGGCCCTCCTGACCACCTCCCTGTCACAATCACCGTCACTGGATATTAATGACCCCAAGTACACAAATTCCTGCACCACGTCCAGGTCACGCAGTTCGTGAGTGCGTGTCATTGTGCCAGCTCTATCGACAAACATCAATTTCGTTTTGGATCGGTTGATGCAAAGTCCGTAATCTTTGCTAACGACTTCCACTCTCCTCAGAAGCTCATGCAACTCTCGCTCCGAGGTACCGATTATAGTGGTATCATCAGCGAAACGAAGATTACTAATTCGGTGGCCTCCTACACGAATACCCCCCTCCCAGTTCTCCAGAACGAGCCTCATAATGTGTTCACCGATGAGGTTGAAGAGTTGTGGGGAAAGAATACATCCCTGTCTGACTCCACGTTCGGGCTTAAATGGATGGGAAAACTCATTGTCCATTCTGACTCTCGTAATTCCATCCATATGTAGAGTCTGAACAAGGGAGACGAGGTGGTCCGGTATTCCCATCTCTTGCATCACGTCGAACATTTTCTTCCAGTTGATGCAGTCAAAAGCCTTGGCGTAGTCAATGAAGCAGAGAGCCATCGGGACGTTGAACTCCCTTGCCTTTTCGATCAACTGCCTTATGTTTAAGATCTGCTCTCTGGTTCCTCGACCCTTAACAAAACCCGCTTGCTCTTTTGCGATTTGCCTACTGATAAAACTCTCCAGTCTTTTATTGATAATATGGAGGAGAATTTTACTGGCATGCGAGATTATGGAAATAGTCCTGTAGTTCTCACATTTGCGCGTGGAGCCTTTTTTATGGAGAGGAATTAATATTGATTCCGTCCAGTCTTCAGGCCACTGGCCAGTACGCCATACTTTCTGGCAAATGGAGTGTAGAATCTTGGCACCATCCGAGCCTAGGCTCTTTAACATTAGAGCGGTTACGCTGTCCCTTCCGCATGCTTTTTGCTTCAGCCTATTGATTGCTGCCTCAACTTCTTGAAGAAGGATATCTGGCTCATGTTGGTTATAGTCCACCCTTTCTTCAATATCATTGCAGCCCTTTTCGCAATATAGCTGTTCGCTGTATCTCCTCCATCTGTCTAGCGCAGCCTGCCTGTCAATGATGAGGTTACCACGGTCGTCCTCAATAGTCCAGGTTTTCAGCTTGTACTCTTTGGCCAACAGCTTCACTCTGCGGAACATGTCCTTAGAATGCATGCGTTCAGAATCCCTTTGAATGTCGTCGCAGACAGCACTTATATAGGCATCTCTGTCACGTCTGCAAAGTCTTTGGACTTCATGATGCAGCAGTCTGTACTCATGCTTATCTGCGTCAGTCGTAAGACCATCCTCCTTTCGGGCTTTTCTTCTGACGATAGCTGACCATGTTTCTTCGGACATCCAAGGTGATTTAGGTTGTTCTATTGCTTGTGTTCCGACGACTTCGCTCGCTGTCTTCATGGTTACCTGTTTCAGCTGTTCCCAGGTAACATTCGCAGAGTCGAAGGGATCTACGGCAAAATCACGCAACCGCTCCTTAATGGCATTGGCAAACAACTCCTGCGCTCGACCCGATATGTCCACCACCTTCCTAGGTTTCTGCTGTTTGATTGACTTAAGACGGATTTTAACTTTTGCAACAAGTAGTTGGTGGTCACTGCCACAATCTGCACCTGGTCTCGTCTTAACATTCAGGACAGATGATTTCCATCGTTTCCCTATCATGACATAGTCAATCTGGTTCCTATGTTGACCGTTAGGGGAGATCCATGTATACAACCTTCGAGGATGATGCTGGAAGTGGGTGTTCATGATTGAAACATTGTTTTCCGCACAGAAGTCGAGGAGTAACTGCCCTCGCTCGTTACGAGACCCTAGCCCGAATTTCCCGACTATGCCACGAACATGGTCATCCATTACCGTATTGCCTATCTTGGCATTGAGATCTCCCATGAGAATTGTGACTTCCTTCTTTGGGATATCTTGGTAGACTTTCCCCAAGCTGTTGTAGAAAGAGTCTATTTTATCCTGGTTTGAATTCGAGGTCGGTGCATATACTTGTACGATGTTGATGGGATAAGGGTGGGCAGATAGTTTTAGTGCAATGATTCTGTCATTGACTGCATTGTACCCGATAATCCTGCCACGCATTCTCTTTGATACTAGAAACCCAACGCCGCTGAAGCTGTTTTCTGGATTACCTGCACTGAGTCTCAGCTTACCCGATGCCATGACAAGATGACCGGACTCTCTGAGGTGAGTCTCACTTAAGCCCATCACATCCAGGTCACAACTTTCCATCTCTCTGCAAACTATTTCGATTTTCCCAGGTCTCAAGAGTCCGCGAATATTCCAGGTGCCAACATTAAGGATTTGCTTATGGCCTAATCGCCCTGTGGTACTAGTATTTGAGTCAACAGTAACCCAATTTCTATAAGCAGCCTGATGACGCACTGACTTATAGCCGGTAACCAACTTCACACCAGGAGACCCGGACTCGTCCTGGCGCCGAGAGTCAGTCGGAGCGCTCGACATACTAAACTTCCTTTTGACTTTTCTCATGGTGGTTTTCTTGGGAAAAATAGTAACGGTAGCTTCCCATTCCTTTCCGTCCCAGAACTTTTTAGAGGGGATTTAGCCCCCTAGGCCGCTGCAGCCTCATCCAGCTGATTGTCCAGCTGGGGGTATGGTTATCCCGCCACTGTTCGGTCGCCATTGCCTCGTCCGTTGTCTAGCAGGGAGCACCACGACTACTAGTCGTCGCAGTCGCGCGTGCAGGTGAGGTTGACATTTGGGGCCGTATCGATGGTAATTACGTTCACCCCCTTACTCCCCCGATATCGAGTTAGTATGTAGCTTATGTTCGGCTTTTTTAATCGGTGGAATCGGAGTTGAGCAAGTGATCATACGGCCAGATTCTAACTACTACCAGATTCAATAATCATCACAGCCTAAATTAAAGGCGATGAATTTACAAACAAAGAGTGCTGAAATTAATTTTATAAGCGTATAAGAACAGGTAAAACATGATGCTTAAGAGAAAGGTAAAGTAAAATATACCTGTTATTATTATTATTTATACGGTTGGACGAGCTCACGGCCTACCTGGTGTTAAGTGGTTACCGGCGCCCATAGACATATATAACGTAAATGCCGCCACCTGCCTTGAGACATGAGTGCTAAGGTCTTAGTTTTTACAGTACAATAGCTGCTCCACCGAAACGCATTACTGCTTCACGGCAGAAATAAGCAGGGTAGTAGTACTTATTCGTGCGGACCCACAAGACGTCCTGCCGTCAGTAGACCAGTGTTACTTTTAAGGTAAGAAAGACTAAGGTAAGACAAATACATTAATAAATAAAAAATTAAGTCTATCGATGCCTCTAACATTGAGGAAAGTTGTTTTTTTCTAAATGCCTAATTATAGTTGAGTCCACGTTACGTATTTAGAAAATTAGAGTATGCTATTTTATTTTAGAGTTTTAGTCGAACTTCGTAAATAATTATCAAAAGCCGAATTCGTGTAACACAAGCAGGGCACGTCACTGCAAACGAAACTACAATTAATATTATCACACATAATTGTACGTAATGCGGATATTATTAAATACCGGTACGGAATCTAGGTTTAAAACTAGTCGTATACATTTATTCCCTTCATCCGTTAGGTAACGATGTTAATCTTTCGAGAAATTAAATAATCCATCACGAAAGTTGTTTTTTTTTTCGGAAAAATGCCAAATGTGCGTTTGGCGACGGAAACGTGCCACGATCTCAATTAAGTAGAAAGAAAGGGGGAAGTCAATGAGTGTTTGGTGAAGTGCGCACGGAATTCGCCCTAATTGCAGTTCGACGATCGGCCGGAGCGATGAGAGCAGATAACAATACATTGAGTACATTCCACAACTATATATAAAGTGTGAGAGTATTGGTTGACAATTGTAAAAATAATTCGAAATTTTCGCGCCGCGTCTTTTTTCCTACCTAAGCTGATAGTCTCGAGAGGCTATTTCAGCGTAACGTAGGTGAGTTGGTGACGTTGCTAACACGAACCCTAGCAAGAGCCGTGCTTCGCAGAATCTACCACCGAATCGGAAACGCGACCCACTGAGGAGATCCGGCGAGAAACTCAGTGGGCTGTGTCTGTGGGTTAATTTACTCATCGAGCCCTTCGTCGCAAGCGACGGATTCGACGAGAACGATGATCGGCGCTTGAGGTATCTAAAGGCACCGTTAGTGGATCGGGAGGATTCGAAATGACGTGAGCGTCAGTAAGGAAAGATCTAGTTGCTAATTTATTTTATTTCGAGATTTTAATTTCTTTTTCTTTACATATTCCCTAGTTGTTTAAGAGGCTATTCCTGCTACGCTGGTAGGTGAACTCACGGGGCTCAACCTGAGAGAGTTTGCTAACATTGGCACTAGCAAGAGCAGTGATTCGCAGAATCTACTGGTGGATCGGAATCGCGACCCACTGAGAAACTCAGTAGGTTGTGTCGATGGATTCGACGAGTTCAGAGTTCGACGAGGACGGTGACCGGCAGCTGTATCACGTATTTCGCAGACAATTAGCAGAAGACAAATATTGTGCAAATATTGCTGTCAACTGTCCATTTCGTATTACGGACTTGCAACAAAAAAGCAGATCGCGGACCATGACTAGTGCTGCCTCTGCAGAGCGATTTGTGAAACTTTAGTGCATTCTTTTCCATACAACTAACAACAACTGGCCTAAAGTCGGTATTACGGATGCTTTTGTTTGCCACACAACAGCAGATATTTAGCAATTTCGTTTGTCAAATTTGCGACACCTTTTGTATCTGGTGCTGAATTGTTGCTAACTATCTGCAAGTGTAAAATTTGTGAAATTAAATTATTTTAACTTGATTTAGGTAAGTGTAATTGGTTTAGATCTTTATTTGTGTTTGTGTTTTCCATAGTATTAACATTAAATACCACGCTGGGCAATTTAAGTACATTAATAATGTTGAGGTTATAAAGTTTATTTTTTACAAATTAATATTTCTTCTAGGTATTAGGTATGTATGGACAGAGCTCAAATAATGGGGCTTTGGAGTCTAAGGAAATTAGGTCGGATACATACGAATCAGTGCGTTTGCGACGCTGTCTTCGTGATCAAGCCTGACCCCTTATTCTATCGGAAAGTTTGTTCAGAACACATTACAGAATTTCGAAACATCAATATTTACAATTGTGCTCTGAATTAAAGCCGTTAATAACCTAGATCATCAAGACGAACAAGAATAGAAAGTAAAATGCAAGGTACTTATATATATTCAATTAAACATTATAGGTAATATATTATGTGTAAATAATGAAGAAAATAAAAGATTCACAAAATCTTGTCTTCAAAAGTAGCATTGTTTTTTTGATTTTAGATTTATTCTTAACTAAATGTTTTAAATAACTTGTTTATACAGGTGTTAACAGCATTACAAAATTTCATACCAGAAACCTGTGAGAATGAGCTTTTTGCATTTTGAGTTAAACTGTAGTAAATCCAATGCCATTAGGGAAGTGGCTATGGCATTAAACAATCTTCCAGTTTTATTGAAACATTTAAAGTTTCTGCAAACAGTACAATGGGTCACAAGTTATTATAAAATCTTATAGTATAGAGCACAAGAGTTCCACTGATTTTACAATTTCCACGAGTCAATCATATAATAATATATCAGTTATATTCTTGAAGCTTTATAACTATAGCTATATTTAGCTATATATAGCTATATTTTAAACAGAGTTCTGAGAAATGTTAAGTCCTGGTGAAACTGGAAAGGCCTTCAGGCCACCATTAATCTTTACTACATTTTTTTTTTAATTCAAAGTTTGTCTTATTTTTATAGTGCATAGATATTTGAACAATAATAATTTTGTGATTGAAAACATAATATAATAGTAAATAAATTTCTTTTCATTATAGGTTTTACAATAAATTTGGTTTTCCTGGGGTTTCGGGGTGTATAGATGGCACTCATTTGCACTTATCAGATCTTCTGTATATGAAGAAAGGTTTTAGAACCGCAAGCATTATCATTTCAAGAATGTGCAAATAGTAAGTATTTTGCTGAAGCCTATCATTCACAATAACAAACATTTGATAGTACTTATCTAAAGAATTAAATTTTTCAGATATGTGATAGTGATCTTAACATTTTTAGTATTAATGCAACATTTCATGATACATTTGTCTGGCTTATCACAACTGAATATGCCTATGCAGGACCTGCACCATAATAGTGAAAAAGTTTGGTTTTTAGGCAAGTAAAACATCATGAGCTCTGTCTCAGTAACCTGACTACAAAATAATACTCTATCTAAAAGTATATTTAAAACTGGGAAGGCAGTTAATATATAGTACTATAGTAATGTTTATTGTCATACCAGGAACACAGTTGACCATTGTGAGTATTGAAAGCCAGTTGGAGATGCTTGTTGGTACATAGAGTACTGCATTATGATCATCATATTATGATGGCCAAGACCATAATTGTTAGCTTGTATTGCATAACATGGCAAACACACATGGGTTTCCAGTGCCCCAACTCTCTGACGAAGATGCTGAAATTGATGTTTCTTATCAAACTCATAACATTGTATTTTTTGGGAGAGAAGAGGAAACACAGCACTTAGCACCATGTCAACATTCAAGGGTGGTTCAATTGGATTGTGGAGAACAGACATTAAATTTAGTCTCAACCTCTGTATTCTAGTAATTTTATGTAGATATTTTGAAAACTGCTGTTCTTAATTATGTGAACTGAGAGGGCAAGAATAGCCTAATTATTTGTGTCTATAATTTTTTAATTGTGCTTAGTGGAAATATACATATTTCCTTAACATTTTTGTGTTTTTACCTTTACTATATAAAGGATGGATTCATAACTATTTGAAAGCAAAATTGTGAGGTTGTTTTATTAAGTCAATGTTTTAATCTGTCGTGCTCAATTTGTTCTGTATCATTTTATCTTTATGTTAACCCCGTTTGTATGTTGTGTTGTTATATATATTATTGTATATACTGCTGTTTTGAATAATGGAATAGAATGAATAACAAATCGACTAGTAATTCATAATTCTTCTAAATTTTGTTGGATACTTACATGAATATTACTTACAAAATGAAAAACATAATTCATAATTTAGACAAAATGTTGATCAACCACCACTGATTTTTGTTCATTGTGATAATAATAATAATATAAATATAAATACCAGATAACGGAAATAAATGTAGGATTTTTATTATACACATACATATATTTAATATACATCCCCTGGAATTCCAAACCCTGGAAAAGACATTTATATTTATCATACAAATATCTTCCCTTGGCGGGATTCGAACCCGCGACCCCCTTGTGTAGCGACCATGTCACTTACCACTACACCAGACGGTCGTTAGATAAGTTTGATAATAATTTTTTTTGTGTAATTTTGTTTTATTTGAATAATAATTCTTAAATTAGGAAATCGTAGTTTGTTTGTAATTCTTGCCGCATGAAATTGAAGCCACAATTGAAATATAATATCGACTGCCGATAACTTCAAAGAAACATAACTGAACTTGGGGCCGAGGTAAGTAGAATGATAGCAAGGTGATAGCTCTATAACCCTATAGACTAGAAGCAGAACATGCCGAATACTGTGAGTACAAAATATACAATGAAGCTAAATACTGGTATTCTACTGGTGGTAGGACCACTTGTGAGTCCGCACGAGTAGGTACAACCACTCCGCCTATTTCTACCGTGAAGCTTTAATGCGTTTCGTTTTGAAGGGTAGAGCAGCCGTTATAACTATACTGAGACCTTAGAACTTATATCTCAAGGTGGGTGCCGCATTTACGTTGTAGATGGCTATGGGCTCCAGTAACCACTTAACACCAGGTGGGCTGTAAGCTCGTCCACCCATCTTAGCAATAAAAAAATAAATAGTCATTTTGAAATGCTAAGTTGAGAGTAGTTTTATTAGCGTAAAATATACTCACTAGTGTCATAAAATTTACTGTAGTACCAGCCTAAAGTAAAACGTATATATTTGGATTTGCTTGACTATTGTAACAAGCGCTATTTCGTTTTTATGGTAATATAAACTATTAGGGACTCAGCTAAAATTAAAACAAAATTGAACTTATTATTTTAAACAAGGTTTTTGCCGATATTGGTCAATTCCTTGAATTTTTTTATATATCTCAGCTGAAAGATGCGCGGCCTCTGCCTGCGTACGAACAGCCTCTGCTGAAATGAAAGCTGCATGAGCCAGTGGTTCGCCTTAGTTTCCATTTTCTCCTCTTTCTACAACTACAGCTCACGATGTGTCCACTCTTGTTTGTTGTCCGCTATAGTCTAGATAATATAATGATTGATTAACATTCTTACTGCAGTGAGTGAGTGCAAAGAGTACCTGGTTAATGAATAAAAATAACTTACTAAATATCGGCCTGATATTTGCAATGAAGCTTCTCTTAAGATGGCTTCGTCGACGAAAAACTGGGCTAATTATAAAAATAAATATTTATTTATTGTCTTAAAATATTAGATTCATTTGTTTAAAAATAATATAGAACATTAAGTTAATGTCTGACATGCAGTTTCCTATTCACGTCATATTGCCCATGACCTTGGGTGAACATTATTATGAATAGTCTGCACAGCTTTTATTTCCCTTCAAGCTGTGAAAGACAGCACTATATTTCTGGTATTCAAATCAAAGCCTACTCTTGCCAAGTCAAACAAATCCACTATCTATTACTTGATAAAGAATAGCAGCATCTCACCTAGAATATCATCGACTGGTTGTTCTAGCGTTGTCGGCCTCATGTCGGCGTAAGATGGATCTGTTGTACACTTTATTATTGATAAAACCATAAAACTAACTCATTTATTCTAGAATTTACTATTTAATTTGAAATCTTACTGAACCAGTGCTAGAATCCCGCAGGCAGATATCAATAAATCCAATGAAACACATATTTGACATGTATACATGGAAGACTTCCATGATTAAGGATTCATTCATCTTTTATTTAAAATCAAATTAGCAAATATTCTGAAATCGTTGGTGGTAGGGCGTTTGATTAACCCGCAAGACCACCATTCCGCCCATTTCTACCGCGAAGCAGTAATGCGTTGCAATTTGAAGAATGGGGCAGCCGTTTTGGTATACAGTTGAAACTCAGACCTCGTTTCTAAAAATGGGGGTGGCATTCACGTTGTGAAGTCTATACCACTTAACACTAGATGGGTTGTGAGCTTATGTACTTACTTAATTGATAATGAAATTAATAAATTAGGCTATAATTTTGATCCATTCTTTTTTAAAATAGGTTCGTAACGTAAACAACTATCTGATTACAAATTATCAAACGATTACAAAAAAAAATGTTATCAGTGTTTGACATGACACAATTACATTTTTGTAGCTATTATTCAAAATAAAGCAAAAATTATTATTAGATCACTTATTTTTAGTAACGCTTCATCGAAAAGAACAGAATTAGCAGCTCTCACTTGGCGTTTCAAACGTGAATTCCACTTAAACATTTTAAAATGTTTATATGTAACGCGCTTTTATAAATTCATTTGCCGGTTTGTTCAGCAAAAAAAAAAAAAGTAATGTGGCTTTTTAGTGCCAATTATTGCTACCCGATTGCGACTGGCGCTAGTTGTATGACAGAAAACTGCAGTAAGCGGTAAGCGAACAATCGCGGTACGTGATACGAAATAATTTGACGTTTTGCGATCGGTCGCGACGCGTCTGCACAACATCTGCAAAATTGTGGCTGTCGCAAATTTTTACGTGATCAGGGGGCGGAAAGACAAATTGTGGAGAACCGATAGAACGATAACAGAAAATAATACATTACATTAATAATGTACACAGAGTGAGAGTTTATTGAAAACGTTTTCAGAAACGTAAACAATAGCCTAATAAAAAATCAATTCAAATATTTATATTTTATTAATGTTTCTAGCATTGCACGCGATGTAATGAAAACAATTATGAAATCTGGTGATGCGCGAGGTCACCGGCCTCTTGTGACGTGGGAGAGTGGGAACTCGATCTTTAGAATACAATTAAGCACAAATGTTAAAAATAATGATCACTTAAAAATCTACAATACAGTGAATATCTAGGTAGGTAGGGTAGTTAGTTTACATATTTCTTTTTTAGCTTCGGACATATTCCCATTGCAATTTATATAAAGTGTGAGATCGCGTAACGATTTTAATTGTTCGTAATAATTTATAATTAGCGTAGATGATTATTTATATTCAAATACGACCTTACGTGAGACAGTTGACCCTTTTTTGTATTTGATTGAATGTACAATGTTTTTTTTTTAAATCCAAAGTTACTTGAATATCTCTAGCTAGACAATAGTAGATGCTAATATAGCCAATATTACATTGTGGTAATAATTAGCTTAGAGCGAACTTCATAGTTGATCGGTAGAGGTATAAGTTGAGCTTTAAACGCATTTGAAGTCGAATTAAAAAAAAAGGATAAAATTATGAATTCGACTGATTTTGTTTTGTTTTATCTCAGATCTTTTTTCTAGGCGAATCGAGTCGCAAGCTCGTGCTTCTCATATGTTCCCATTTAAATTTTCTAATATCAGGTCAGCAGTTTTTGAGTTATAGTTAATATTGTATATTTAATTGACGAAGTCCTCGTGGCCTACAATATAAGACGTCCGGTGCATTCGTGTGTAGCGATGCAACGATGTTCGAATTCCGCAGGCGGGTTCCAATTTTTCTTATGAAATATGTACTTAACTCAATGTTGACGATTGACTTCCACGGTGAAGGAATAACATCGTGTAATACACAATCAAACCCACAAAATTATAGCTTGCATAACTGGTGGTAGGTACCACCACCCCGCCTATTTCCGCCGTGAAGCAGTAATGCGTTTCGGTTTGAAGGGTGGTGAGCTCGTCCACCTATATAAGAAATATAAAAAAAAAACTTTGTCGGTATTGGTGTTTTTCTGGTTTTATTTTATTCAGGTCGGTTTTCTTTTTGCTAAAATTTTGTATTACGTTATACATACACACATTTTAATGGAAACCTTAATGATAAAATATGTAAAACGCTAGTTTGATTTTGAAATGTATTTTTGTTTGTTTTAATGTTTTTTATTTAAATAATGTTGAAATCTGTTGTTTTTTGTTGCTAATTTTTTTTTATTACTGGATAACAGGGTCTATCGATTTGATTTAAAAAAAAATTTGAATTTGAAAAACATTTTGAATTTCGAGCTGCACTACCTGAATTGGTTTCATAGTGCGCATGGAACCACAAAGGGTTATATAATGAAGGTGTCATTCTTTTAATCCAAAAATACGTACGTATGCGTCACATAAAAGTGTTTCTGGCCCAGTTTTTTTTTTAAGAACATTTAAAATGAAGACGTCGTGATGCGAGAGATGTGAATGTTAATGTAATTGGAACACGTTCGGTTTATAAGGCGACATTATTATGATGCTCGATTTCGGACACGAGCGCCTTTCGGTCAAACGCGATCGCAACCGTGTCGGGTAAACAGTGCCGGCTCAAATGATGTGTGCGGCGAAATTTACGAGCGTAAACATTTTCGATCGCTAATTGTTCGTTATTCACTTTTGAAGCGTTTTATTAATCGCGGGGTCGGCGTTTGAAGATTCGGATCCATTTCTTTTGAATTGCTAAAAAAAGGGTATTATCTAATATATAAAATTCTCGTGTCACAATGTTCGTTCCCATACTCCTCCGAAACCGCTTGACCGATTCTCATGAAATTTTTTATGCTTATTCAGTAAGCCTGAGAATCAGCTACTATCTATTTTTCATACCCCTAAGTGATTAGGGTTGTCCACCCCTAACATCTTTTTTTTTATTTGGACATTTTTTTTGTTATAATGAGGTATTATGTGGTTGAATGAAGTTTTGTTATTTTTATTATATATTCCCTCATCGTTCACAGCACTACATACCTCTTTCACTCATTTACCACATCCTTACACACTTACAATAAGTTAGTTTTTTTTTCTACACTAGAAATTCCATAGAAATCTTATATATGGCAAAACAATGTTTGCCAGGTCAGCTAGTAGATTATAGATGCATAGACTTACGAATACACGGCGATCGACAATCAACTCACTTGACTCTCAATCATCATCATAAATATGATTCTTGAAGCAATATTTACGCGTACTATTGGCAATTATTCACTTTTTTTTAATTGCTGATATAAGTGGAAGAGCTCACAGCCCACCTGGTGTTAAGTAGTTACTGGAGCCCATAGACATATACAACTTTAATGCGTCACCCATCTGGAGATATAAGTTCTAAGTTCTCAGTATAGTTAAAACGGCTGCCCCACCCTTCAAACCGAAACGCATTACTGTCTCACGGCAGAAATAGACAGAGTGGTGGTACCTACCCGCGGGGACTCACAAGAGGTCCTATCACCAGTAAAAATGCGATCTATCTGTTCTACGAGGTAGGTATGTATATATGTTTAGGGAATTCAAGTTTCCGTCAAGCTGGAGTCAAAATTCGAAAATAAAATACACCCGCCATGAAACAACTCTTATAACTTTAGGATTTTAATTTTATTTTCGATCGGCTTTATTTTGATCATCTTTATTTATGGAGCAATAAATACACATCAGTTAACGAGCCGATTCCATTAACAATCTGAACACGTAGCTAGTTTCAGAGCTACTGAAAGCACACGTGCTCCGTCTATTTAAAATCTTGAAGCATGGAATAGATTTTTTTGTTATTTTTCCTGTTTTCTTTCCACCATAAACCGTAACAATATTTCCGTGAAAGCCGTTTTGCAGTCAAATAGAAATATTTGTTAGGATTATGTTTGCCAAATATTCGAAATATTTCTCATGTTGAACATAACAATTTAGAAATTATGTAATGTACTCGCTCACAAACGCTTCGTTGGTTTGTAATAGTTTGTATGAATACTTAAATGTTCTTTCAGTTTATGTCAGTAATAAAATACATAGTCTGTAACAGAGTTAATGAGAAGTTTCTTTAAGAATTACTTCTCAGAATTTTGGGAGTATATTCTTCAGTCCGATAGAATTTTATTTACGAATATTAATACGTGAAGCAAAAACTTTGTATCCCTTTTTACGAAAATTGCGCGGACGGACGAGTATGAAATTTTCCACACTTATAGAGAATATAGAGAAGAAGTGCACAATGCTAATATTTTTTTTAAAATAATGCATTAAAGATACATTAAATCAATAAAGAAAACATTACACACATTACATACCATGTATTTGACGCACACACGCATGCATACTATTTATTGTCAAACTTTTGTTCTTGACGTCTGTTGTCAAATTGAGAATAGATTAAATATTGTTTGTCTTTGTTAATATTTTTTATAGTATAGTCTTCGCGAAATTTGTGATTATAGAAGTATAAAATACAATCAAAATAGTGTACAAACTTACAATTCCAATTAATTATAGTCGAATTTCGACTACTGCGGGACCTCTAGTTTACGATAATCGGTAACCTTAAATAAATGTGTTTCGTGAAATATCTCGATATACTCGTATGACGTGCTTCGAAATAAAATGTTAGTCTGTCATGGACTACGACCAATCCCTCATCGCGCAAGGCATTGCCTAGGAGTCAACGCAGCATTAATCGCGTTTGAGTGGCAACCGCTTGGCAGAAGACCCTGGGACAACTACAACGCACACACCGTCATGATAATCGCCTTATCGTTGCCGCCGCTGACTACTCCCAGAATCCTGATCACGCAGGAGCAAGTCACCGTCGTCGCCCTAGACACGTCCTTACGGATCTATCAGATCCAATAACTCTTGCATTAGATACCTTCAGCTCTAACACAAGGAGCAGGCTGAGGAACCCCGGTAACCGTACTCGTCGAATTCGACAAAGAGTTCGACGTGCAACCTAGCCCATGCATCAGCCCGCTGAGTTTCTCGCCGGATCTTCTCAGTGGGTCGCGATTCCGATCCGATAGTAGATTCATTCGCGAAGCAGCTGCTCTTGAGTTGTTAGGTCTCCTTCGGAGGCGCTCGGGCAGTTGTTAGCAAATCCCACCCCTCCTGGCTGAGCCTTTGCTCGCCCACCTGTCCTGGTGAAGCTGGAGAGGCCTCCGGGCCACCAGTAATCTTTCAATAATAAAAAAAACACACACACACACACACACGCACGCACACGCACACACACACACATCACTGAGCATGACCGGAACGGCTCCCGAAGACAAAACAGCAACAAACTATTAGGCTAATTAATGTGAATAGTTATTGCTATTTTTATTATTAAGTTCTTATACGAGTTTATCATTGATCAATTTCGTAATTTGTAAAGCCGCAATGAATGCGTACAAAACTTACAAGTCATTCACTGCTCTCACGCAAACACATATTATGTTAGCTGGCGTAGTGTCTCATAGTGGGTGGCGATATTTTTTTTTATTTCTTAGATGGGTGGACGAGCTCACAGCCCATCTGGTGTTAAGTGGTTACTGGAGCCCATAGACATCTACAATGTAAATGCGCCACCCACCTTGTATAAGTTCTAAGGTCTCAAGTATACTTACAACGGCTGCCCCACCCTTCAAACCGAAACGCATTACTGCTTCACGGCAGAAATAGGCAGAGTGGTGGTACCCACCCGCGGGGACTCTCGAGAGGTCCTACCACCAGTAAACTTCACAGTAGTCTTCACCAACGGTAATCTCGTTCTTAATTCGCTAGCCAGTACAATAGGTATGACCAGTGATATTATTCAGAATAAATATAACCACAAATTATTCGCGTGTCCCAACTTGGGTAGGTGCGCGAAATAAAATTAGTTAATTTGGAGAGTATTAAGCAGTAGGCAGCGGCTTGGCTCTGCTCCTGGCACTGCTGAAGTCCATGGGCGACGGAAACCACTTACCATCAGGTGGGCCGTACGCTCGTCTGCCTACAAAGGCAATAAAAAAAAAACAATAATTTCAAACGACGAACATATGTGAATAAGCATTCTATTTCCGTCAATAATTTTAGTGCATACGGAGTGCGGATACATTCTTGGAAGTCTGTTTTCCTTTGCTTTCTTTTTGCACAAGGCACTTGTGTTTGTTTTTTTCTAATCTTTGATACGGTTCAATCTAGACTTTGCGGAGATTAGTCTGTCGATATTAAAAGATCACGTAACGCTGGAGCGATGAGCGTACACAGTTTTTTATTTTTATTTTGTATATTAGTTTATTTACGTAGTTGGGATACAGAATCTTTGAGATGCGGATGAGACGATTGCCACTCAACTTTTGCTCACAGAACTTGAATCATTCATCATTTTAACTAATCTTGATTGCTTAATTCAATTTGCGATAGGAATTTCCTATCGTACGTATCACAGGTGATTTGTTCTAAAACTACATTCGAATCAAATATCTGTACGCATCCAAGTTGTAACTTGGAGTAGCAAAAACATAAAGAATTCGTGTTCCAACCTTTCGGTGATTCGTTTACAAATCTTGAGCGCACACTTTTCTCAGCTTAATCAAAAATCCTTGGTGTTTTATTCCAGATGTAGATACCAATATTCCGACAAGTATGCACCCAGAATCTCTACGAACAAGATTAATAGTGATAGCAATAAAAATTGAAGTCAGCAATTTTATATTCAATAAACATAGTTACTGCCTCATTCCGCCAGTTATTCGAATAATAACACAAAAAAAAAAACCTAAGTGCAGTTTGTAAGTCTCATTCGACTAGAAATAACCACGGAGATTGACCGTAGATACCACGTCAGGCTGTCGGTAGACTCAATAAGTGGCTTGTTATCTTAAATTTCCTACTAACGGCTTATCCTAGATCGTGTAACGTCGATATCAACTTGACTTAAGGAATTAACCCATATTCAGACTTCAGATGTTCCTTGATGATGATACCGCGAATTGAACAGTTTAAATCGTTCTATAACATTAACTAAATTATACACTCAACGCCCCTAATAGGCGTATTTGTTTCGTTTGGAAAAGGCGCGAAATACAAACTACTAAAATAACTTTTTTTCTTTATTTTGCAATTTGGTTACGGAATCCTAAAACATACGGTTTAATGGCCAAAGCTTTTATCTCATACATTCGCCATTCTATATAACAAGATTTATTCGGCTCCAGGGAAAGGTATTTTTAGGAACTTTATGTTTGCGAAAAATTTTTGTTCTCAAGAGAGAAAATACTTTGTCGCTACAAGGATAAAAGGAACGAGTGACACGATTTGAAGTGCCGTGGTACTACAAGTATGTGAAAATCGTATTATATATCTGTATTTTATTTTAAAGCCTATGTACATAGGCAAATTCCATTTTGTGTTTAAGCTAATATCGGTGCGAGTTCCAATGAGTTTCTCTTCGCATCTTCTCAGTTGGTCGCGATTCCGATTAGATGGTAAGATTCAGCAAAGCACAACTGTTACTGGGGCAGTTATTAGTAATACTCTCAAGTTGAGCCCCGTGACTTTGCTCACCAAACAATTCAGAATAGCCCGTTGAGGCTGCACTCAATTAGATAGAAAAAAAGGATGCAAATAAATGTTAAAATCGCTTACTCATGTGAAGGCATTCATAAAACACCTTTCTTTATTAATATACTAGCGACCCGCCCTCGCTTCGCTTCGGAAACTGTAATTTATTATTGATTTCTCCACTATTTAATAGATGTTATTATACATATAAACCTTCCTCTTCAATCACTCTATCTATTAAAAAAAACCGCATCAAAATCCTTTGCGTAGTTTTAAAGATTTAAGCATACATAGGGACAGAGAAAGCGACTTTGTTTTATACTATGTAGTGAAGCATAGCTTACAAAAATATCTTAAAACTTTATTTCAACACAGAGAAATTTATAATTGAAATATCTAATTTACCTTCATTAGTCTGCCAAAGTCACACGAGTACCGATTCGCCCCGTTGTAGACGTAAACGTATTTACATATTAAATTAGAGTTGAAAGCTTCTAAATATAGAAAATAGAAGGCCGTGTCTGAACGACCTTTAACCTTAATTAAGGATCGGGTCTCTCGGTAATTATTTATTTCGGGATGTGCCTTTATGTGAAGAGTTCATAGAGAGATGTTCGTATTTGTTATAATTTTATAAAGTTCATCTTGTTTTCTGCAAATCTATATTCTAATATGTATATAAAAATGAATTGCTGTTCGTTAGTCTCGCTAAAACTCGAGAACGGCTGGCTAATTTTGGCCAATTTTGGTCTTGAATTATTTCTGGAAGTCCAGAGAAGGTTTAAAAGGTTAGATAAATATGAAAATGCTCGGAATTAAATAAAAATAACAATTTTGTTTTTCCTTTAATGTGTTCCCCCCGTCGGACGGATTCCTTTTGTTTGTTTTAAATTTATTTTATATAAAGGTTTAGATTTAGGTACTACGAAGTCTGCCGGGTCAGCTAGTTTAAGAATAAATAAAATGTTTACCATTCATGTTCTACCCGCATTTTATAGGGGTTTATTAGGGAGCATGACACCCCTCCCCCGCGTCACACCAAAACGTTGACCCCGTGCGTTGTCTGCGTTTAGTCGGAACGGTTTCAGGTGTGTGGAAATTTAAACGCAACGAAGTAAATGAAGAGTTTACTCATTTAACGTCGCTGTCAAACCAAAATCTGTTATGTGCAAAAACTCTATTTTGAATTAACGAGTAAAACATTTTCGTAAGTAAAATTTTATATGAAAGTGAATTTTTAAGAACTATATCAAACCTATAGATAAATATTAAAAGCTATTAGACACATAACAGTTTTTTTTTTATACGATAGATAGGGCTGTGAACTATACGAAAAGGTCAAAAAGTAAAAATCTTAAAAACTGCACATAGCAGATTTTGGTTTGACAACGACGATATATATGAAACAAAATGGATTCCCTAAGTTTTGAATGTTGTTTTATAATTGGAGTTTGACATTTTTTTTACGAATTTTTTTATTTAGTTTCTATCTCGGTTTCTAGTCTTTTAATCAAATCATCATTTTTTTATCACACACTTTCTATGTATGTTTGAATCGAAGCAAAATAAAATGTTATTTTTTGTCTGAAGTAGACTATCGAATTAAAAGAATTGAAATTATAAATGTCCTAGTAAAACCATTGAAATATAGTGAGACTAGTCGAATATTTTAAAGAATCCGAGAAGCCACTTCTAGTATTTTTATGTCATCTCACTCAGATGCACTTTTACCGTAATATGCCAAAATTGAAATAGTAAATTAAGAAAATAAAACAATTCACATTATTTTATTGATTGGTTATTTTCAGTACGGGCTGCTGGAGTTTGGTTTGTGCTTTGTTTCGGCTTGGAAACAGCGATAACAAGCATTTATAAGCTCAAACATTGTAAGCTCCTCGCACTTCCTTATAATTTACAACTTAATTTTTTACATTTATCTACGAAAGTTTTAAATCATACTTTTAAATAAACATGGCAACATAATTTATTTAAATTCTCCTTCCGGATATCTGTAAAATAAGGGCCGAATTTTTAAACGAACGGTCAATATAAATTGGCAGTCTTACTGACATTGACAGATCGAAGATGATTTTTCATTGTCCCTTCGAAGGGTATGCGTTGAATTAAATATACGAAGTGAATATTAATGTTGTGACAAAGACGTTTGTATGGTCGCGTTCAGAGCATATGAGCGAGACCTATTGTTGAACGATGAGTTTAAGATTAAAAAGATCGATATGTTTTCGATTATTATTAATTTTCTGTATTCGCGATTTATAAATAGTACGATTAAAATTAAATCTACGTTAAAATCGATCGCGCGTTTGTGATTAATTCATGTAATAAATTCAGAAGTTTCGAATAAATGAAAGGAGAATTGTAAATACATATGTATTTTTTTAAATATACAAAATTCAAACTTCAGCGCATCGAACTCTGAGTGATACTCTTTAGGGAATGGTTATCTTTAACCCTCTATGCACATACGCTACATAATTGTAACTGCTATAGCATGTACCCAAAATTTATTTATTATACAATCATTATATTACATAAAATATGCGCAAATTTTGCAATGCACAATGCTCGGTGCTAATTAAATATGACGATAACTGGTATGCTAAAACTCGTCCATCAATCACAATGAATTTAAACAACAGCGCCACGATACTGACATTAAAAAAAAAAAAAAACTATAGACCACAGTCGGGTTATGCAATCGTTTGTTACAACTCTCTATTAACCCGTTTAGATGAGTTTTTAAGAAATCACAACCACGAACACCGCAATGCAGCGCTTCGACGAACCCATAAATATCGATTTTCGATAATATCGATATCTGAATGACGTTCGATCGATTTTAGAGCGAGCGGCGTTCCGTGCTCTCCTAATATGGGGCCGCCTCGCCACACACGTCGATTACGCCAAAAAGCGAGAAACCGCCGCCCCCCAAATTAAACACGGACCTTAACGACATGCCTTAAAAACTGTAGGAAGTGATTATTGTTTATAGGTAACCGGCGCGTCAGGAAGTCGAGCCACGACAAGCTACATGCAACATATATCAGAAGGCGCCGACATCTCAGCAAATAAAATGTTTCGCAGTATCTTAATTGAATAGCGCCGATCGGGATTGATCTACCGCCGACCTGCCTTAACGCGTCTCGCAGAATCGATACGGGCATTGGCCCGTTGTATTATTATTCTCGTAACAATCGATACTGTTAAAAGAATAAACACGGGTTATAAAATGAAACGTATCGAATTTGCATTAGTTTAGAGTGCGCGCTTTCATGGTCCCGAAATTGGAGAAGCCGAAACGTCTTCCCTGACGCAAGCTCAGAACACCGGCAAATAATGGCGAGGATTGCTTCAAATGATCAGTCGTGATTATTTTTTAGCCTTCGTGTTCCAGCGCGCTCAACGTTTTGCTTAAAACCTTCTTACACATTCTCAAGACCCGCCGGTTAAAGTGTTTGAAACCAAACTGAAAATATAGGCTTGATATTTATTGTCTGAATGATTGTGTTATAGAATGAAATAGTAGTCGAAGCAATCAATTGGTTTACGATTGTACTTGTATCGTAATTCATTTAATACTAACTTCATTTCATAATATTACATGTGTTTTTTGTTATTACATATAAAACTGTTTACGATAGACACGTTCCACGAATTCGCGCACGATCGAAAACCGGCATTCTCTATTCACAGTCGTAAAAGTTTGAACGAGATTTTACAGCGAACTTTCCTCGCTCCGAGTGGAGTGGATGTTGATTTAATTGCCTTACTCGTTTCGTATGAGTTATTTCAGTACGAATTAAACAATGAAATACGATTATAACATAACAACAAAAGACGTTTATTTCGAGTGAGGTCGCGAACTTACGCCAACATTCCATGCGGCCGTACCGACAATGGCTCTGGCTTGTTTACGTGGGACGTTGAAGAGCAATGTTGGTGTTGAAAACTGTCCATCGCAGACCAACAGATGAGCGAGGCTGACTGACGCCTACCCCCGCAATGTACCCGTGCAATACCAAACCGTTATCGACCTTATGATCGAAATAGAGATTGTAATTGTTTGTATTCATTGATATTTAAATAAGTCACGTTTTACGGTTTATTATGTTGTTGAACGAAAATTTATTATTATTATAGTTAATATATACTAAATAAATACACATTTAGCAAGGCGAAATGATAATAGGTGGAGTAAGTCAGTGACGGAATGCTGGTTAAGATTAAGACGTAAAGATGCCGGATGATGGCGAATGAAAATGGCGATCCAGCATTATGGAATAAAGAAGGGGAGGCCTATGTCCAGCGGTGGGTATCAAAGGGCTGAAGATAATATATATTAAGGAATATTAAACTAAATATAGGTAATTGTTATTATAGTTGTACACTAACTAGCCAGTAGAAATTATTATCGGGAAAGTGTTTACACTTCATTCAACTGATCGATAGTTTTTTGTGATTACAGGACCTGATGGGATTTAGGGCAATTAAAAATTAAATATGAAATCTGTGACAACTACCCGCTACTTTTTTTTTCCCTACCTATGCTGATAGACTTGAGAGGCTATTTCAGCTTCGCCCTAACGTTTGTAGGTGAGCTCACGGGGCTCAAACCTGACGACGATGCTAACACGAACCCTAGCAAGAGTCGTGTTTCGCAGAATCTACCACCGGATCGGAAACGCGACCCACTGAGAAGATCCGGCGAGAAACTCAGTGGGCTGTGTCTGAGAGTTAATTTACTCGACGAGCCCTTCGTCGCAAGCGACGGGTTCGACGAGAACGGTGACCGGTGCTTGAAGTACCTAAAAGCACCGTTAGTGGATCGGGAGGATCCGAGATGACGTGTTTTGGGCGACGTCGACTGCTTTCCATTCTGTCCGCAGGATCGGGAATGTAGTTACCGGCGGCCACGATGAGAGGGTTCTCGTGTCGTGCCGCTTTATCGACCCGCTACAATACTAACACATTGACAATTTGAAATTTGTATGTATTGAAGTTTTTCAACAAAAAAAAAAACAAATATATTTTGAATTCATTTTATTAAAGAGTTTCTTGTTTATTTAAAATATTTTCTATCGCTTCACTATGTTGTTTTTTTCCTTCCCTTTGTAATAGATATATGCCATAGCTTTACATCATGTACGGTATCGACTCATGCAAAAGGCTATCGCGAAACAAGCCTTACAATAAACCAAGATATAGTTTTGTTTTATTCATACATTTAAATAACAAGCGCCGTCCGTACATGTCAATTGTAATTCATAGAACGTGGGCCATTCTAATTATATGATATGGACTGTATTTTTAGACCCCATTCAAAGATGAAACAATTCAGATGCCTCTTTTTATCGCGAAGCAGACATCACAAAAAAATGCCGCTTAAATTGCAAATTGCAACCACTACTTTGTTTTTTTAAATCTTGATACTGGTCAGCATATTGGTGCGGTAGTATAAAATAATATTGTATTGTCATCCGTCTAAGAATCCGTATTCAAAATTTCAAGTTAAAAATTCCTTTACATACAAACAAACACACAAGTAAAATAAAAGCGTTTCACTGAGTCGATTTTTTTTTTGGAACGAAGTTCCTTATCGCGCGTTGTGAAAGGGGGCTTTTTTTTTTTTTTTTTTTTTTTTTTTTTTTTTTTTTTTTTTTTTTTTTTTTTTGTCAGGAGGAAATCGCCGGACTTCCGCCCTCCACTGGGGACGGCGGGCGGAGCATGTCGGAGTCGAACCGACTAAAACCTCCTGTCGCTCAACAACCAACGTCCAAACCTCACATGAGACAGAACTCATGAAAAAGCAAAGGGGGGAAAGTGAAGTGTTTAGTGCGGAGCACATCTCTCCCATCACCCTCCCCCTCGGGACGCCGGACTGGCGGTCGTCGGCGCCACGACCACCAGCCCTCTCGGTCGGCAGGCTATCCGGAGCCCGCCTAGATGGCGCCGGTTAGAGTGAGCTATCCTACGGAATACCCCGCTGGGTCAGAACCAGCGTGGGTCGAGGATAGCCGGCCTTCCATCACCCGGATGCTCTTGCGTAAAACGCGTGCAGAGCAGCTTGCACGACGTCTTCTTAGGTCCCTCTCGCCGGTCCCCAGACCGACATGTGAGGGGGACCCGAAACACTTAGAGGGCCAGGGCTTGGGCGAGATCCGCCTCCCTGGCCCCCGCTCGACGGCGGCGGGCTAGCGCGTCTCTAACGCGCCCCGCCGCCTCCTTCTGCGAGATGGTGCACTCGCAGAAGTCGAGCATCGCCTTCCAGTGAAAGGGGGCTAGACGGAAAAAATTCTTACGAAAAGTTGTCGCGACACTTTTTAGATCCGTCATTCTGACCAATCAACGTGTAGGCGCTTATCGCGTGACATTGCTCGTATCCCATTGGTCCGCGTAATGAGTACAGTTTCTCGAGATAGCGTTTCAACAATAGTAATTTAGTTCATAGTATTGTTTTTTTCTTCTTCATAATGTCGTAATTTATTACTATAACTTAAAAAAAAAATTACAATTCCTTCACTAATTAATCGAAAGGAACTTCGTTCCATCCGGGTGTCCCTTGACACCTCTGAAGTTTTATGTATTTTATTGCTTAGTTGGGTGGACGAGCTCACAGCCCACCTGGTGTTAAGTGGTTACTGGAGCCCATAGACATCCACAACGTAAATGCGCCACCCACCTTGAGATGTAAGTTCTAAGGTCTCAGTATAGTTACAACGGCTGCCCCACCCTTTAAACCGAAACGCACTACTGCTTCACGGCAGAAATAGGCAGGGCGGTGGTACCCACCCGCGGGGACTCACAAGAGGTCCTTCCACCAGTAAAGGTGCAGTAGCGCCGCTGATTGTTGACTAATACAAGTTTTTGGGAACGGACTACACGTTGTTGAGTGTTCAAAGAAAACTATTTATAATAACACAACGCTGTGTTAAGGACCCAAGATCTCCCATCACTAACTCCATTAATAAGTAAATATGGCCCAATTACCTTTCGATACGACAATGAAAACCTCTTCCAAATTCGTACTAGGTATTAATGTCATGTTTTAATGTCAATCGTTTGTACAGAATGGAAAAAAAAGGCTTTATCTAATTTGTACACGTCAGTTTAAAGGTTTTATTTCTCTGATAGTTCATAATTAATTACCTATATAAAAAAAACGGGAAAAAATTCCAGTGTCTTGACAGTCAGTTGGCAGGGAGCGCGTCACTTTACCTTCGAGTACAATTAAAAGAACACAATATTTGAATTAGAGCTCTGAGGTTGAATTTTTTTTTAATTATTATTTACGGAACCGAACTTTTCGAAGACCGTAATTGTTGCCAGAATTAAATTTAAATAAACAAATAAAGATAATGTATTGTTTTTTTTTTTTTTTGTTATTTCCTGTACTGCGTTTTTGATGCTGTTTGAATGACACACGTTTTTAGAGTTTGAAAAATATCATCTGTGTTTACTGTGTTCTCGTTTTACGTTGGCTAATGTTTTTTAATTTTAACTCGCACTTTACGTGCTTAAGACCAAATGAGACATAAGAATGTGAGTAATAAGAGAAATCAACTTTCACAACAAGCACTTTACAAAAAAAACAAATTAATTAAACAACATAATTTGATATAATTTATTTAAAATGCTCAATTCTGTTGTAGTGGGTTTTCAATTTTAAGGAACTTACCATTCACCAAGATTGATGATATTTTCGTAACCTGTCATTCACAAACACGAACTAAAATTATAACATACATATATTATTACTTGCTTTTGCCCGCGGCTTCGTCCGCGTGGAATAATTCACAAATATTGCTTTATTTTAGAACAAATTTGGTTAGAATAAAAAACGTTATAGTGAGCCAACCTTAACATATAGACATATGCTGTCACGGACTTTTTTTAGATCTTTCAAAGAGGAACAATTCTGTCATACATTATTTTAGCGAAACTTTAAGCGTTTCTGCAGCGCACGCAGCGGAAGCTCTCAAAAGGGGAAAATAACCCCGATTTTGAAACATTATTTATCGGTGCTCCGCTTTTATTGGTCTTAGCGTGATGCTATATAGCCTATAGTCTTCATCGATAAATGGGCTAAATAACACTGAAATAATTTTTGAAATCGGACCAGTAGTTCCTGAGATTAGCGCGTTCAAACAAACAAACTCTTCAGCTTATAATATTAGTATAGATGTATAGTACTCCGGTGTTAGGCGCTAACGTTTTAACAGCTCTATATATATATTCAAATACGTATAACTATTTTTAACGTATAAAAATTCTAATCGTAGTTCTGTCAGCCGTCTACTAACAATCAGACGAGCATTATTGTAATGTAAAATACTTGAGCTTCTGCCAAAGGAACGCAATAAATACATTAGTAATGGCAGGAGCAATTTCCATATCTTAATATTGACAGGAACCCGCCTCCGGGAGTATAATGTCTGGAGTGTGAAATGAAGCCTTATTTTTTTCTTTGCGACGACGGTATTCTTTATTTTCTTATAGCTTGAAGCAGTCGGCCATTTTTGTAAGCGTCTAATACGGTAATGCCGGTTTCTCCTAGATATTTTTATTGCCTTTTTAGGCACCCTTTTTAGGTAGTAGGACCTCTTGTAAGTCCGTGCGGGTAGGTACCACCGCCTTGCCTATTTGTGCCGTGAAGCAGTAATGCGTTTCGGTTTGAAAGGTGGGGCGGGGCAGCCGTTGTAACTGTACTTGAGACCCTAGAACTTATATCTCAAGGTGGGTGGCGCATTTACGTTGCAGATGTCTATGGGCTCCAGTAATTACTTAACACCAGGTGGGCGGTGAGCTCAACCACCCATCTAGGCAATAAAAAAAAGACAGACGAGCATACAGCCACCAGATGGTAAGCGGTTACCATCAGCAACGCTAGGGGCACAGCCAAGTCGCTGCCTACCAAACCGTACCTAATATCGGTTTCACGAACAACTTCTACAGTAAGAAAAATAGATTTTGGTAAAAAAAAAACGCGTATCTATAATATTAATCTTCTTCTTCTTCGTCGCTTTCTTCATTGCTGAAGGTCGTGTCCCTGAAACTTGACCGTTGCCTGTCTCGTGAGCTGTTTCCATGTCGTCCGGTAATATTAATACATCCAGCAAAAACTTTGTATCCCTTTTTACGAAAATTACGTAGACGGAGGAGTATGAAATTTCCTACACTTATAGAGAATATAGAGAATGCTATTTTTTTTTTATTTGCATAAAAACTACATAAAATTTTAAAATAAAGACATGACATACACTACCGTCTATTACCGACACACACATACCATACATACACTCAATACACATCTCACATATACCCTTTTGTTTATTGTCAAACTTTTATTATTTATTGTTTAAAGACTGTGTTCAAATTGAGAATAGATTAATATTATTTGTCTATAGTGTAGCCTTGGCCTGCCTAGGCGAAATCTGTTATTGTAAAAGTATTGTCTCTGACAATAGATTCATAATAGTGTTCAAACTTATAATTACTATTAATTATAGTCGAATTTCGACTACTGAGGGACCACTAGTATTATTAAATTTGCGAAATTGTTGGTGATATTTTCATTACGCTGGGTAAGTAATTATTATCTGTCTTTCTTTTGCGCTACACTGGTGCGCAGTGTTAAATCGTGTCATACTGACAATACTTTAAAATAAAAAAGGGTTGATTAAGAAAATTAATTAATAAAAGCATTTAGCCATTTAATTTCCAATAAAAGTAATACCGGTATTGTCTGTGTTGAAAATTTCATGTTAAGAACTAAAAAAAAACGGATAACACGTACCGCATGAATTGAAATAAGATTCTGTAGACTTCACGAGAACGAAGTGCTAAAATTTATGTTTCAATAAAATTTATATCACATATCTTTTTTCTATTGGCAATTCTCCACGAAAATATAACAATATTTTCCGAGAATTATTTCGTTGCGATCGCGACGTAAAGTCTGCTATTTTATCAAAATGTTCTTATATACTGTTAATCATAGTATATTGTTTCAGATTAGTTTTTGCTTTTCATATAATAACTATTGGTAGGACGTCACTTTGGATCGACTTTCCGTTTACAACAATTAAAAAGAACATTTTAAGTTTTAAGTGTATTTCATCTTTTACAGGTTTCTTAATAAACAATTAAAACTATAGTATCTACATTTAAAAATGTACTAACACATTGATTTATACCAAAAAAGTAGGTTTTTTTTGAAAAAAAAAAAAAAAAATTAAGCTTAACAGCACTTAAACTGTTCTATTACCATATTTAAAAAAAAAATAAAAAAATATATGGTTTTCTATGAATGTATGTCGTTAAAACACTAAAGTTTATTCCACATTTTATTCCACCATCTGACAAGACTCTGTTGAAATGTGACAGACACAAAGCCCAGTCATTATTTATGGGGTATTAGGGTGACCTTATCTATTTCTGTTGTCCGCCTTAATCCCAGCCTTTGTGAGGTCTGGAAAGTCTCACCCGAAACTGGGTCACGGTTGCTTGTGACATAATCCAGTGACACAGACACGCGTTCAAGCCCTTGAAGGGTTCAAGTCCCTAGGGCTGAAAAACTCGTGGAGGAATGCGACATTTTACATTCAGAATAATACACTAATATATTATAAATTGTATTAGTACATAAATTTGGGCATTGATATAACTTAGGGCCACAATAAAAGATTTCTATTATTTTAGCATCATATATTTGGATTGCCATACGTGGATGGGAAACAAGTTGCATAATATAATTCTGACTTCGACTTCACATGTCAAAGGATTCTATGGTCTCCGGGAATCACTTTGTGTCAGATGAGCTTGTTCATTCATCTACACAATAAAATAAATAAACAGGTACACTATTAAACAATGATCAGTCACATACGACACCACGCGTTAGATTTAATTTAATTAAAGTCCTCCATCCCTACACTAATTGTTAGATTAGTTTATTAAGGTCGTACTATCGTCTAGTAGATATGTCGTATCTACCGTAACCGTCTCTTCAAATTCACTGTGACATTACAATGGACTATGGAGACTATCGTAAAAATATAACATAGATATAGACATAGATTTTTAATGGTGGTAAGGCAACTTGTGAGTCCGCACGGGTAGGCACCACCGCCCTGTCTATTTCTATCGTGAAGAAGTAATGCGTTTCGGTTTGAAGGGTGGGGCTCAAGGTGGGTGGCGCATTCACGTTGTGGATGTCTATGGACTCCAGTAACCACTTAACACCAGGTGGGCTGTGAGCTCGTCCACCCATCTAAGCAATAAAAAAAAAATCGAAATATATACTTAATAGCGAAATACTATTCAGCCTTTAGCTTTACTGTAATTAGGTAGAAAATACTCTATTGGTGCCAACCCTTGTCTTTGAAAACGGATGAAAAATAAAAACTTACGAAATAACTCGTGCAGGAAAACACCGTAAACCGCGCCCAATTTTAGAATAACAAATGGTACTTCGAAACGACGTTAATCTTGTTGATAGCTGTGACATACCATGTTCGCGGCGGCGAAAGGTCATTCGACCATAATATATCATTTTCGGATTTATTGCTTTACGATGAGCACGAGTGACGTAGGCAGCAGCCTTCGTTCAGAATTTTTCAATTGTAGTGACGTAAAGCATGTTTGTATAATGTGTGCGTGTGTATGTGTGCTCGTGTGAGTGGAGTATGAGTAAATTCGAATAAACGAATACCTAATATGGAAGAAGAACGTTTTTAGTGTGGATTGGCGTATAATCGAAGCGGTTTGCAAGCGCCATGATCACGAGTAGACTAAAGAGTTTGGGTAAGATGTTAGGAGCAGATAAAGCTGTCTGCCTTCTTTCTAGTCTATTTTTTTTCGTCACTTTTGGAACTCGTCCCGACAATATAGACTCATACAGTACATACAATTTACGAAGTGAAGCAAACAGCACCGATATATTGGGAAAGAATTAAATATGAAAATTGTGGTGTAAAACCCGTTAAATAATAGTGTATGTGTAATGTAAATAGCCGCGAAATAAGGAAAAAGTCCGAAGTCGGGGTCGTATCTTTACGATAAGAGGATCAAATAAATGTGTTTTATATTATGTTGAAAATCGGGAATTTCTCAAAATTATTTTTACTGTGTTGTTGATAGATCAGTTTATGTCTCGTTTGTATTGCTTGACAGCTGATGGAATATTTAAATCGGAATGTATAGTTCACGTCAGAAACCAATAGAATAGTGACTCACAGGACCAAAAGTGATTATTTATACTAATCTATACTAATACTAATACTAATAATATTATAAAGAGGAAAGATTTGTTTGTTTGTTTGTTTTTTTCGAATAGGCTCCGAAACTACTGGACCGATTTGAAAAATTCTTTTTCCATTAGAAGCCGACATTGTCCCTGATGAACATAGGCTACTTTTTTAATTATTTTTTTAAATTTTTTTTTGTTTCATGTGTGTTTTAATATTTCCGAAGCGAAGCGAGGGCGGGTCGCTAGTGTAAATATATAATTTCTGCAGGGTTTTTTTTAAGCTCTATTTAGACAACGATTTAGACATTAGATTTCAATATTTATTTGAAAGCTCGGTATCGACCTGCGGGATGGGGACCTTGACATAATTAATTGATAGGACACTGGGTGTTTAATCGTTTAGGGAAAGACTTATGACTCACAAAAGATTAATTAAATTCTCATGATCGAAACAAAGAGCTAACACTTATCTCGTAGGTAACGCTTTGTTTATTATACACGAAACTTTGACAAAGAACAGAAATACGTTGATTTTATTCTTTAGATGGGCGGACGATCTCACAGCTCAGCTGGTGCTAAGTAGTTACCGGAGCCCATAGGTATCAACAACGTAGCCACCCACGTTGAGAGTTGAGTTTAGTTTTTACAGTACAATGGCTGCCTCACTCTTCAAACCGAAACGCTATTTGTCATTATCCTAGAAAAAGCTGACCACTAAACATAACAGATAATTGAACAATGACGTCAATATTTATTGCGACATTTGTAACATTTTGGCTATAATTCAATATTAAGATTTGACATTCTGATTCTTGTCTAACGATCATCTATATATTAATACGTGAAGCAAAAACTTTGTATCCCTTTTTACGAAAATTGCGCGGACGGAGGAGTATGAAATTTTCCACACTTATAGAGAATATAGAGAAGAAGTGCACAATGCTAATATTTTTTTAAAATAATGCATAAAAGATACATTAAATCAATAAAGAAAACATTACACACACTACATACCATGTATTTGACGCACACACGCATGCATACTATTTATTGTCAAACTTTTGTTCTTGACGTCTGTTGTCAAATTGAGATTAAATATTGTTTGTCTTTGTTAATATTTTTTATAGTGTAGTCTTGGCGAAATTTGTGATTATAGAAGTATAAAATCTAGGGTCAGCAGACTAAAGCACATAAGTCAAAAAACTCTACTTTACAGGAATTAAAAAAAACTATTTAGAGTCTTATACATTAACAAACTTAATAATGTTTATTTGAATTATATAAGTCTATAACACTAACTTATTATTAAAATTAAATATTTTAAAGTAAATGTGATTATTTAATAATTAGATGACTTAAGTTATAAGGAACACAATAATAGTATGAGTTAAGTGAAAAAGATCAACAATTAAGATATATATTATAATAATATAAGTCATAAATATAAATAACAACTCAATGTTTAATTAAAATTCTTCTTCTTATTCTATTATTATTCTTCTTCTAAATATCTGGATCAGTATTTCGTAAAGTTTCCAACGTGGGAAGACTTATGTAAAATTCATGGAAAATATCTAGTATTAAAGGGAGCAGCGAAATTAAATCATTTTTTTTCTCGATGAATATGGGTAATGGCTGTATAGATATTATATCATCAGTTTGAGAACCCCCAATGGATGATCTCCTTTTGATAGCAACTGTCTTTATAAAATTGTCACTTTCATCTAACGGTTTCATTAAACATCCTCGGCAGACAGGTTCACCTTTACCATGCACAGTAAAAAAGTATTTTTATGTCTTCATTCTAAGCTTTTGCTTTTCAGGTTCAATAGCTCGTATTCTTTGTTTAGATTTATCTTGAATTTCCATTAAAGACGCCAAGTATGCAGATCTTTTTGCATATGACCCCATTTGCCAATATTCTGTAAATATGGCACGCCTATCAGTTAATGGTATACGTTCTTTACATTTCATTCTGCAAACAGGTAACTCTTTCAAATTCAAAATCATTTATTTCAACTCAGATGTCAGTATAACACACTTATTGAATGTCAAAATATAAATAACAATGTTATCTCTACCACCGGTTCCAAAAAAAGCCACAGTCCTGAGAAGAACCGGCGAAACAAACTCAGCGGCCTTTTTTTTTTGTTTTTTCTCAAATATTTTTTTTAATTCATAGTGCGATCTGATATACATTTTCCTTTTAAAGTTTTGTATGCCTGTCCTAAGTTACGTTTTATTCTTTTTTCTCTTTTTATAGTACGTATACTCTTTTTTGGAGACACATTAGGATTCATTGAAATTTCATCACAAGTACTTGAACTTGATGTGATTGGAAGTCTCGGTAATTCATAACATGGATATCGTACAGAATCATCACTAGAGAAGTCAAGTACAGAATAGTATTTTAAGCTACTGACTTGACCTGATGATGTCGACGGTATAGGATCGTCTACTACTAGGTTATACTAGAACTCTGTGTTCAAAATCGACTGTTGATTTACATTTTCTAAAAAAGGACAAGACAATTAATTATCTATTTATAATGATATAATATTGATATAGTTACGTAATTTGCAAATCATAATTTTGAAGATATGTGAAAATATACCTTCATTGCTTTCCAGATGAGTGGATGACGCCATTTCAACTAATTTCTTGCCTCTTTAAATATTCATCTTAAATAATTAAAATACTTAAGCACTCACACAAAACTAACCAACAAACTGTGCACAATCGACAAAATTTGTAAATTAAAACCACTTACCGAAGTATTGTTTACGTTATAAATATTTTTAAGTAACTACTTTCTCTAAAGAAATGTTACATTTTGATGTTCTTTATAACATAAGTCAGACTTCTTACGTTAATAACTTTGTACTTATGGTGTTCCTTAGAACATAAGTCCAGTTATGTTTTTTAGTTCGTTTGACTATATTAGGATTTGATAAGGTTGATACAGAACGCCGCTTGAATACGCCATGAAATACTTGAGTTTGATTTATGTGCTTTAGTCAGATTGTGTGTTGAGCAAAATGTAAACCGATGATGTAATAAAAAATAAATTGAAAATTTTGACTTATGTGCTTTAGTCTGCCGACCCTAGAAATACAATCACAATAGTGTACAAACTTACAATTCCAATTAATTATAGTCGAATTTCGACTACTGCGGGACCTCTAGTAGCCTTTATTACACGTTGTTTTATCATCATAAAGGAATTTCTTTATTCTTTATTCTCGTCATTCGAAATTTCCTTAGTAAATATTGAAAATTTACTATTACAATACACGAGATGGACTTTCCTTATCCGTCTACAAATAACAGTTACCAAAGTAAAAAATAAAAAAGCTACCTACCGCCACCAGAAGCATAAGGAAGAAGCCGGTTAATATAACTGTCTGCCTCATTATGAGACGGAGTTAACTAATTTTACAGCCTAAGTTTAAATCCAGAGACGTTAAACCGTGTTTCGGATGACTGCGACTGTCAGATTTGACGTTTACTGCAGTTTACAACCGAAGCTGTGACTTTAATAGCTGGCAACACTGGCTGGCTCAGTTTCGATTAAAGTTATCGAATTATCTTGAATAATTATTATCCTTGCGTATTCAAATATAAGATTATCGTTCGATTAATTGATAGAAACTGGGTATTTTAAATTAAATAAAACTTATAAACAATATTTTCTATCTATTATTGGTTTCTTCACAATAACTAAAAGGCACGTAGAAACCATGTAAATAAGAATTAAATATTAAATTCGGCAATTTTCCATTTTTTTATAAAATCCTTCAAAGAAAATGAGCCCATTTCACTAATATAATAATTCTAAGAGCTATCTATTTATAGATCCTTAGTTGTCGTGAACACACTTTATCACGTATATTGCTTTCTGGAATATTGAAAACATTTACGTGCTTAGGTATCTGAATTTAGGCATTTCGTCTAAAGACCATAATTAGCTCGTATTTATGCTCAGTTTTACAAATGAATGTTGGTATATGTTTATATTAACTTAGTAGTTAGTTTGTGATTCGCATTAGGGATCGGTCTACAAACACGTCTTGTATGAAATTAAACTTGCCCAAATTCATGATCGGATCAGGCTATGCGCGCAATTCGCACTAAGATCTGTTTCGGTTATACACTCGCAAAAAGGAACGCATCTTATTTCTGAGCCCACAGAGACAGCCCCCTCAGTTTCTAGCCGGATCTTATCAGTTGGTCGCGATTCCGATCTGGTGGTAGACTCTGCGAAGTAGTTACTGCTCTTGCTAGGGCTACTAGTGCTACCAGCGAATAGGAATGGAGAAAAAATCTGATTTCACATAATTATTCGCGAGCTTGACAAATATTAACGCAGCAATCGCTTACTTTGTGCATTAGCTACACGCATACGAGTTTGGAGCCTAGTAACGTTCCTGCCATATTCTCGCTTCGCAAACCGACAACAATTTAGACACAAGACGACAACGTGTTGTGAAGCCACGAATAAAAAGGTCTCGCACTTATCCGCGATTGACGTTTGAATGCGGAGCAGCCTTTATTTAACACATGCAGAAAATAATAATATAATATGTACTTGATCCTAAATTACACCGAGCTTAATTTTTTTTTTTGATACTTATAGTTTACTACTACTACAAAAAAACATTTCAATGCCATTACATTTCCTGGATAGTCTAGTTAGGTCAAAACTCTTTTCCGGGGGATCCTTTGGCGATACGAATCGTCTTTCGTAACGTTATTTAGTTTAACTACTAAAATAATGTACAGGTTCATTTGAATATTGTTAATTAAAAAAAAAAGCTAACGTATTCTCTTATCAACAGCTGTTCCAAAAGCTTCTTCGCGCGCCCCCGAATGGCGGTTATGTTTCACACTCTGTTGAGTACAAATGCCATGTGGGTCGTGAGTTTTTTTTGGCCTCAAAGGTCACAATAGTATTTTTTTTTTTTATTGCTTTGATGGGTGGACGAGCTCACAGCCCACCTGGTGTTAAGTGGTTACTGGAGCCCATAGACATCCACAACGTAAATGCGCCACCCACCTTGAGATATAAGTTCTACGATCTCACGTATAGTTACAACGGCTGCCCCACCCTTCAAACCGAAACGCATTATTGTTTCACGACAGAAATAGGCAGGGCGGTGGTACCTACTCGCGCGGGCTCACAAGAGGTCCCACCACCAGTAAGAAAATGTATATGTAGTTTAAAAACAATCAATCCCGTTGTTCAAGATATTAGAGCGAAGTTATAAAATTATTACATTGCCATAATAGATCCTTGATGCGTATGTGAATTTTCAAGTTAATCGGACGTCTTCAAGTCAATGAAAATGACGTTCAAGCGATATAAACCTGCATAAAATTTATGATTCAGATAATGTGAAACGCAATGGATTTTCACGGAATAAAAAGTCACTTCTGTTACACTGATTGTACATTCCCAATCGATTTGTTATAGCAGATAGGCCTGGCTCCACCCGGTCCATTTACCACGGTACAAAGTATCCTATCCGCTAATAAAAGTTACTATAAACTATAAATCTTAATACGAAAATTCATCAGAATTCATTCAGCCATTTTTTTGCGTTCGAGTATCCCAATGATCCCAAACATTTAAACTTTAGAATTTATAATCAACACATAAAAGGGAAATAAATTGTTCTCGCAATTTAATGTTCGCAATTCTTATTAAATTATTATAGTTGCCTTCAAGCATGCATTCTATACATCTAGATATTACCAACAATGTTAATTAGCTATTCGTTTTATTCGTCCAAGTGACCTTGACTTCTTTCGGTTTTTATATTTTTTAAATAATAATTCAAGTCTTCTTTGTGTTTCAAACACGTTGAATGTTGAACACTTCACACCAATTAAATATCAATAAATCAAACAAACAATTCCGGTTTAGAACCGATATCCTAGAAGCATCAGGACAATGAAAGAGCCTTAAGGAGTGAGCCCGTGTCAAGACCAGGTGTTCGTACACTTATGGTTGAACGGAAATGTAATCGAGATAGCGATGTAATATGAATTCTTAATGAGGTTATTGCGAGGGTTGTAATGTGATGTATTAATTAATATACATTTATGTCCACGACATCGTACTGTCTGTTACGTCTCGAAGTGACAGGCATTAGGTCTTATATGTATCGAAATATTTTATCTGGAATGTTTATGAGAAGTCGTCGTTGCAGTATATACTCATCATCATTCATTATCCTGCCCTTCTCCCAGTCACCTGGGGTCGGCGCAACATGTTTTCTCCTTCCATACTCTTCTATCATATACCATTTCTTCGCTCACTCCGCTCTTACCCATATCGTCTTCCACACACAGTATATACAGTTGCAGTATATACTCATAGTTGTTAATAAAATTGTCATATAATAGTTTTGTGTGTAGCACGGTGTGAATATATATTATAACTACATTAAAGTTTGACGAAGTTAGAACACGATTTTAATTTCCAAGCTTTCTTGTCGTCAGTTTTTTTAGTTCAATTTAGAATAAGTTTTTTTCTGAAAACACACAGATGTTTTTTTGATTACACGGCTGTATCCGATGGGATTTTGCTGCTCTCGGTATCTTTTTCTAATGCATAAACTACCATTGGCCGTACCAGAGATTGTAATTTTGATAATTATTACAAAAATATATGATATGGTTTTTTATTAGCATTTTTCAGATTAATTAATCTATAAGTTATAGGCCTAAAGAAAATGGATGTGATAAGTACACATGACGTGTCTGTGTTTGTTCTGGTGTCTACATGAGACCTCAAAAATAAAAAGGATGGTCGATGAATGAATCTGCTGAGTATTTCGTATAAGAGCAGGCTTTGAACTAGTGTTTAGTTAAAATCTTCACACAACTCGTCGATGAGTGTTTGTCAAATTTAAAGCAAACCCCGCCATAATTTGTGTGCCTTTGGCACAAGAATCCTTGGTCTTCGTAAATATTTTCCGTCGGTACTGTTTTTTATTTTTTTGCCGCTCCTCAAATTTACTTTTGTTAGCGAATATACGTGTTGTTATGTATTGAATGAATCAATACGATCTACATTTGTTTTTTTTTTGTTTTGACGTCCACAGATCGACAGAAGAACTCTTCGGTCATAAACTATTCGTAATACATACGATATGAAGCCGTAAATTTTTATTAGACAGTAGAAAGAAACAAACATACATCTATTGGGTTTACCCAGAGAGAATGAGATAGGATATTTCTGATCACTACTGTAGCGCATGAATTTCGAAAACGTTTTTTTGTTTATATCATAGGTACAGTCACACACAATTTATCTCATTGTAATGAAAATTCGGTTTGAAGTTGCGCACTCGAGTGTACCTACTTTTAAAATTGATCACATAAATAATTGAAGGTATGATTTCATGATAATCAGCTTGAATGCTGAGGTCGCATAATTACCACACGAGCATAGTCGCAACGACGGACGAACACATCAGTTTCAAAAATGTTTTATGTAATGCAATAAATATTATCTAAGTTCTACGACTCACCTGAGCTGGATGGTGACGATACAGGTACAGCTTAGTGCCCTGTAGCACTGCCCATACTTGCTTCCACGATCTATCGCTCGCTCTCTGCAAGAATTCATTCCACTTAACGATTTTCAACACAACACGCTTTTATTGGCTTGACCCGCCACTATTTGTGTATTTAATGGCGTGTTTTCATGAATTCTCACCAATTTAAATACGTTCGATTAATTAGAAAATTTTGCATACACATCAAAGACCTAATATCCTGTTAGCCTAATATCCTGACTAGGATTAATAATGCGGCTGATGAAATTTATTTTTTATTATAGCTGTTATTCAAACGTCTTTTTAATCAGAACGAGAATGAGGAATCGTATCAAAGTTTTGTAGTCCTAGGATCCCCCGCTGGTACACAAGGTCCTCACACGTTGTCTCCACTTCACCCTGTATTTATTTTATTTTTTATTCACTTAATAATTTTTATTCGTTTTATATTTAATATTCAATGATCGTGATTTCCAAATCACGTAACTGAACAGTCTCTTCAACCCCATACCTTGCCATTGCTGACCACCATCTTGACCTGCACGTTGCCTTCAACATCTCCCTCAATGGCTTCCTCTGAATTTTCCGCTGTTTCTTCATCACACTTCTTCTCGGGGCTGTTTAAAAATTTATTTTTATTATATATAAAGATTATAAATAACACCACATTCAAATTTATTATTTGCTCATTTTAGACCAGCTTTTTTTTTAACTGACAACACCAATGACCACAGTGCAACGACAACAGAACAACCATGCATTTTTTTTTCTTATTTGTATTTCGGTTAATTTCCTAACGTTGAACATGCATAAAAACCTATAGGTAACATAAAAAGTAGCATGCCAAAGATCTTCTGTTTTTTTGTCTCATTTTTTAAGAAGTACCGTAAGACCTGCTTAAGTTTTATTGTATTAGAATTATGTTTTTGATGATTTAATTTAAACTATGAATCCTATGATTCATGTTCAATATTCGACGGCATATCGAATATTTTTAGTAATCAAGTGACCGTGCAAGCTCTTTCAATTATTAAACATCTAAGAAAAAATTAGTTCGGCGCCATCTATTAATGCATTTGTGAACTAGTTGCAAAACATTTTGATAAGCGCCATCTATTAGCTGCTTTGTAAGTTCGTCGTCAAGTGACGTACCGCGAAGGAAGAACAGCGTGTGGGTCGAATATTCGCAGCAACGGCGTTATGTCGTCCGTGAATCGAGGAGGGCGCCACTTGCGATAAACACTGCATGTTCAATTCAATTTCTTTTAAGTACGTTAACAAAAGAAAACTACAAAGCCTCCTTTTGGTTAAAGTGAAAGATAGTTATTTACTAACTACACGAACGAAGGGACATCACAAAGGGATTAACTAGCTACTACATTCTATGTCATGATAAAAAATGTTTCTAATTTTAACAACTGTGACAGAATTTTCGTCTGGTCAACTATAAGTATAGAACGATGCTCCGTCAAACCTATAGTGTTACGCCAACAAAAAATAATTCGAGATATTGACACAAATATAAATCTATTCGAAGCATTACCTCCGTAGAGCGTGGTGGTCGCCATCTGGCTCCACGTCACTGTCCAAGTGCAACCGATCGCCCCACGTCGCTTTTAGATACGACACCCTCCGCATCGCACGTTCTTCTTCTAAATAAACAAAAAATCAGTTCATTTAATGAGCACATAACTATGAAATACCTATTGGCAAATTTCACAAGAACTAACCGCCAAGTTGAGCGTCCTTCTTCTGTCTTCTCGTGACCAAGTCATCGGCAAAACCTGAGGGACAGATAGAATTTATGTCACTATTTACACTTATTAGCGATGCGTATTCGTGCACATCGAAAACACAACAGTTAGTTCACGTTAGTAGCACACCAAAGTTCGTTATGGGTCAGATTTTTAAAGCTGTGTTCTGTAAGGACATGGAAGCTTGTAGATTTACATTCCTGAAGTGTTAGAGCTAAGAAATTGTTAAGGCATACCAATTTTACTTCGATTCTATTAGATGCACAATCGAATCGATATCATTAGTTTTGCATCATGTATTCATTGAGAAACAAATATGTTTTATTTATTTATATATTCGTTGATTTTTACAAATAATATGTTTCAGAGTTGCATGTACAGTCGTAGTCGCTCAGTTTTAGTAAAGAATATATAGTAAGTCAGTTAAAGAGTTTGGGGTGTGCAGCGTGCGTATAAAATTGTCGGCCATCACCATCGGCAAAAAGAGCTTGTGTTCAGAGTGTACCAACAGATATTTATCAGTGAATACATGGCTTAAAGAATTTGAGAGACAACATCGAAGCGGGCGGCGTTAGTTCATGCTGTTGGAGGGGTCGCGCTCGTTAGTACGTAAGCAAAGCGAGAGAGTGGCGCGCATGCTCGCTCGCTGGCCTGGCATGGCATGGCATGGCATGGCGTGCGTCGCGGGACCTGAGTCGGCGGGCGTGCTGGGCGTGGGGGAGGGCGAGGCGGAGGCGGGCGGCGGCGCGAGGCTGAGCTGCGTCGGCCTCTGCGGCCCCAGCAGCGACACTCGATTCATCGCCTCCATTTGTTCTCTGTTCAGGCCCATACGTCTCTTCGCGTGACTGCCATCTTGGAGCGTAACAGTGCGATTAGACGCCGCGCCGTCGAGCGTGCGTGTGCTGCGCCATGTTCCATTGTATACGCAAACCGCAACGCGCCGGTCCGATGTTAATGTGCCGCTCGTATTTATCATTAATGTTCAAGTTCCTCGCAGCAACCGATAAGCCAAGCTTCGAGTTTTATTGCTCAAACTGGATTAGTGCATCGTCAAGCGAGTGCGCGTTGCGTATCACAATGAAAACATAGTACTTTGGGATTACAAATATTCGAGTACTAAGTACATCATATGTTAGATAACATTGAAATTGGAATCTGAGAACGAATATTTTGGGAACATTTATCGTTTTATTTAAAATGTATCTAATAGATTTTTTAACGCGTTATACCTGTGGCATGATGTCTTCTAATAGGCAATCCTTCACTGCCGGTGCTATTAGACCTTGTTCGCATTTGAACCTTTTCTGTTTCTGGAAATTGAAACAAACAAATTAAAATAAAATCAGAAAACAATAAAATCTTCCATTCATTTTATTTCAATTAAAAAATCTTTAACTTGCATTCAAAACCACTATCACTCCCGTTTAAAATTTTGCATATTGATATACCTAGATGGCGCTGTTTTACATAAAACCTACCGGGCACGAATCCTTCCGGAGGGGGACAATGCAAATGTTTGCTGCCGGTGATCATCAGTTGGTTCCCTGACAAACTTCCGCCGATCGTCGCTTCCGTTTCTATATCTGTGAATCATAATAATTTAAATCATAAATTTTATTTTTATTATGTTCAAAAGAGTCTCCGGATTCCCATGAACTTTAAAAACAATTCGATTGCTCGTTTTATTATGCAACTTTAATGCCCTAAAGATGATAAGCAAACGAAATCACGGCCCAAAAACATCGCATCTAAATTTGGGGGTTATCTTAGGTTGGTTTTAGTTGCATTGAAATAACGACTCTTCTATTAATCAGAATCAAGAAATTTAGATAGAATATTACAATAAGGAGATAGCGGACATGAAATCAGGTAAAAATACTCTGATTTTTAATAATTATAATAATATGTATTACTGAGTGATTTGGACGTCTCACACTGCGTGATACTTGTAAACTTTGTATTTATGAATTGCGTGAACGATCTCGCGGCTTACGTGTTGAGTGATTGGTTAACCTAAGTGAATAAGTACTTAGCGGCAGTTATAGGAGGAATGGTAGTATTCACCCGGGCGGGTTTAGAATACGCCTTACCACCCAATTTTACTATTGTTTACTTTTTTATTGCCTTTGTAGTTTGTAGGCAGATGATTTTACGGCTAGGTTAATGATGAAGTTTTGCAATTTTGAGTATTGCCAAGGTCATAGCTACTGTGTACCACTGAAGAATCCCAATTAGCACGGCGGGTACCAATTTTTCTAATGAAATACGTACTCAACAAACGTTCACGTTCGACTTCCACGGTGAAGGAATAATATCGTGTAATAAAAATTAAACCCGCAAAATTATAATTTGCATAATTACTGGTGGTAGGACATCTTGTGAGTCCGCACGGGTAGGTACCACCACCCTGCCTATCTCTGCCGTGAAGCAGTAATGCGTTTCGGTTTGAAGTGTGGGGCAGCCGTTGTAACTATACTTGAGACCTTAGAACTTATATCTCAAGGTGGGTGGCGCATTTACGTCGTAGATATCTATGGGCTCCAGTAACGACTTAACACCAGGTGGGCTGTGAGCTCGTCCATCCATCTAAGCAATAAATAAAAACTCCTGTATGTATATGTACCTTGTTGCGGTTGCACATCGAGAGACCGAGCCTCCCTCCTGGCTGTTTTATTCTCAAACTCCTTACGCCTCAGAGCGACGCTCGGTTCCAGTCTGGTGGTGGAGAGTCTGGCCAATTCACTTCTAGCTACCTCCGTTCTCCTCTCGCCGCCGCCGCGGGCTTCTTCGAGCTGTCTCGTTCGCGCGGTCACAAGCTGCAACTCTGGCACGGGATATCTAAAATTTGAAACGATAATTAGTTGTTATATTCGGGAGAAATTTAGGCAATAGCACTATTCCGTAACATACGTTTTATAAATATACATGGTAGTTTGTTATTTAAGATATTTTAACGTTATTATCAATTCAATTTGGACTGTGTCGACGTTTATACCAATTCGTTTACGACTGCGACTTTGAACAACTAACTTTGACTTATCACTTATTTTGTATTGTATTAGGCGAACATAAAGTGATATCAGACGAATAACAAGTCATTTGCCTGAATAAGAAATTAAAATGCAAATTTTGGAATTCCTTACGACGATGTTTGTCCGCTTTTCAACGTTTCGCTGTAGTTAACTTTCAAAATGTAATCTTTATACCTATATAAAAAAATTAATTACTGTTTGTTAGTCTCGCTAAAACTCGAGAACGGCTGGACCGATTTGGCTAATTTTGGTCTTGAACTATTTGTGGAAGTCCAGAGAAGGTTTAAAAGGTAGATAAATATGAAAATGGACGGAATTAAATAAAAATAACAATTTTATTTTTCGTTTGATGTGTGTTGTGTTATTTTATACAAAAGTTTAGGTCTTTTATTTATCGATTGAGGCACTACGAAGTCTGCCGGGTCAGCTAGTTAGGAATACGAATGTTGTTATGAAAAACTTTTTTTTTATTGCTTAGGGTTGTTACTCTAAACAAATACTCACTTGTTATCTTGATTGTTTTCGAGTTCTTCCTTAATGTTAACTTTGCCGTTCGCAGAGCCATTGGTCAAGCCATTCTGACCGTTGGTCGGCAACAGCTCATGTATTTTCGATAGGGTTGTCACAAACTGACTTTTGTCCTGTTTTAGTCTGGTCTTGTCGGCGGCACCGTTAACTTCTCCATAGCCGCTGAAGGTTCCGCTGTCCACGCTCGCGCATTCATCTTTCTTTTGCTCCTGTGCGGGCTGCGGAGGCGGAGACGAGGCGAGGGGGGGCGAGGCTGCGGGGGGAGGCCACGCAGGCTTCTGCAACTTCTGCGGCCTCGCGTAGAACTCCTTCTGTTTGATAGACGGAGGAACGTCAGGCGTCACCCATCCGATTGGCTGGCTGGGTCGCCTCAAGAAAGCTTCCTTCTGCTCCAAGCTCTTTCGTATTCTCGAGAGGATGATCGAGTCGTCTATTTCTCGGCCCGTCAGAGTCGAATTCGAGTCGAACGAACCGAGACTGTCTTTGCTTTCTGTGGCCGATGATGGCAGCGAAGTATCCGATTCTCGTCTTCTGAATGTAAAAATTACCAATAATTAAAGATTGTGAATTTGTATTATGTATAAACAGGGCCGGCCGGATTTAAACTTAGTGCCGCTCCAGGGCACCGGAAAAAATGTCATATATACCAAAAACATAAATAAATATTTGTTTTTTTTTCTAACAATTATAAATTTTGACGAAGGTAACTCAATTACATTTTATCAAAAAAAAACTCAAATGATGGATGAATTGAATTTCTGAATTATCAATTAAAAAGAAAATTATTAATTATTAGAATGAATTAAACTTATTTATCAATCTTGATAAGAATTTAAAAAAAATTTACTTTCACAATTTTGCCGCCCTAAAAAATTTGCCGCTCTTGGCACTTGTCCCAACTGCTCCACTAGTGTAAGTCCACCACTGTGTATAAACTATTGCAATAATGTGTTTGACCGCTTACCCATCATGCATAAGGTAGTGCGGAGCGCTCAGCCGTCCCATATCGAACCGCGACGGTGCGATGGAAGCCACGCTCGCGTACTCAGGGTCGTCTCTGTGTCGAAGAGGCGCCTGTGGAGCCGGGAGCGCAGCCCTAGGTCTCCGGTGGGCGTCGAACAATCGCTCGTGTTCCGCCACAGGGGCAGGCATGTCTAGAGGTCGCTGATTCGTTTCACGATTGTACGCGGCTTCGCTGAAATACTACAATAAGGGAATGAAAATAAACATATCGTCTTTTCGAATTAAAAGTGTATAATTTCCAAAAATATTCGAAATTGTGTTAATATGCGTAATCATTTGGTATCACCAGTATATTTCTCATAAATACTGACAAAAGAGCGTAGTTTAGTTTTTGTTTTTGTTTTATAGTTTACCTATATTTTGACTACTATTAACAAAATTAATACAGAATTTTATCTTACTTTAAAAGACAGATAATGTAACTGGTAAAAAATAAAAAATAAAATGTTGCAAACGATTAATATGATTAATATTAAAAATATCACAAGTTAAGCTTTTAAAACGCTCTCCTGTGAAATTAGTAAGCTTTGAGATTATACAGTTTTAATGCCAGAAGACGATATGTGTTTTTAAAAGTCGTTTTCCATATACGTTTGCATCTACAGTTCTAAGTTTCTTACCCTTTGCAGCAGATCGTGGTCCCTTGGTACGACGGTGAGCCTTAGTATTCTTGGTTCTCTTTGGGCTAGTTGCACGACCCTCGCGTACGGTGCTCGTGATCGTCCACACGCGACCGGCTCGCCGTTGACGGCTAGCACCCGGTCGCCGGCTCGGAGCCCTGCCAGCGCTGCTGGTCCTCCCGGCCGGACCGATCTTACGAAGATTGTGTCCATTGGAGCGCCCACCGCGCCCACGGCCAAATGCCGCGCATCTTCGTAAAGGTCCTGATGAATAAAGACTCTTCATAATAATTGAAGTGAAACTTCTTTATCGGCGTTGGAAAAAAATTTACCGTCACATTTTTCGGTTACGCGTCACATTTTTCCGTTACGCGTCACATTTTTCCGTTACGCGCCATCTGTTTTGTATTCATGTCTATGATAATAAAATCCTTTTGTTTAAACTTTATCTAATTTAACTTTTTTGTATTCATGTCTATGATAATAAAATCCTTTTGTTTAAACTTTATCTAATTTAACTTTATTTAACCAATTTCTAGAAAGTTGCATGTAGATCATTTTTCGAAAAATAAGGCCATAAACAAGTTTCACTTCTTACGTGTGTACACTAGTACACGCACACATTTTTTTTATAATTCTGTTACTGCTATCCTTTAGCACCATTAAAACTTGGAAAAATGAATATGTATGTTAGTATGTAGCTTAGTTTCTAAATACGAGAATCTCGGTAGGTAATCATCGTTAATATTATGTTTTTCTAAAGGTGACAGCAAGTGAGGCCTATATTATCCCCCGGACAGAGATATGTACTTTTCAGGATATTATCAGAATAGCCCTTCTACCCATATCTGTTCATAAAATATTTATAACTACTGATACCATGCACCCCACGCTTTTTTACAATAAAATCATTTTTTCTTACACTATTTTTAATTCAAATTTATTAATATTTATTTTCAATTTTTTAGTTGGATTTTTAATAAAAGCGTGTTTTTTTTAAACTATTATTTATTTTTAAATTTTTAGTTGAATTTCAATTTTTTCAATATTTTTTTTAATATTGATTTGTCATCGGTCCTTAATAAGTATACCAAATTTCGAGTTAATCCGACGTTTTGAAGGGGGTCAAAATCATTTCAATGATTCCGTTACATACTAACATACATACGTCTGAACCTAATAAAAACGTATTAAAAAATATATATGTGCAATTCACACGTGGTAGAAATGAAACCTTCAAAAATTAAAATACATTTATCCTAAATGTCTAAAAGTATATTTAAAAATTTGCCATTAGTAAATAATTGTAAATCATCTTTTATAGTATGAGGTAGCGCCCTCTGTGAATTTATATTTTAACTTCACGTATATTGTGTTCTATCTCATTCTCTCACCGGCTGAATCCTATACATTTATGTGTTTGTGTCTCCATGGACTTATTTTTTCGTTTCATCGAGTTTGAAATCACAACGACCCAAAGAAGTTTCACTTCAAAAAAATGTGTCTTACTTGAATCGACTCCGGCGGATAAACGACTAAATGTCTTAATGTAAAACCGAAGCCGTGTCTTGCGTCTGGACGCTGTATGACGATGGTCCGAGGCGCGGCACACGTAGACGCAGACACCGCAGACGGCAGGGGCTGAGCGTGGACTGGTGGCTGAGGCTAGAACAAAAAAAAACAAAGCGTTCTCAAAGGGTTCGGAAGAAGGTGTGTGATTTTTATTACACGATGTTATCCCTTAATCGTGGAAGTCAATCGAGATCATTTGTTGGGTAGGTACGTATTTCATTAGAAAAATTGGTACCCGCCTGGGATTCGAAAACCGGTGCATCACTCAACACGAATACACCGGACGTGTTATCCTTTAGGCCATGACGTATCTAAAAAAAAAAGTTCCAAAAGTAACACAAAAAAGATTAGAAAGAGGGTGGACTGATTTACCTACTCCAAAACGACAGTCTCTATCTAGTCTATGCCGTCTTGATTATGGCGCTTGCAACAGCATTAAATTAACACATAAGATATGAAAGTCTTTGTAAGAATCCGGTAAAAATTGGTGTATGTAATGTAGACAATCGCGTAAATATAACGCAATTCGTAATTACTTTAATTACCTAAGCGATACGGAAGCTATGGAAATCGTACAAACAAAGTGAAGCGTCTATATAGCATAAATATACTTTGTTGAAATGAAGAACTCATACGTGTCAGACTTCGTGGATAGTGCTCAGCTTAGAATCACTTAATTTCATCTATAAATTCTTTCTTCTCAGTCGTGTACTCCTGACGGACTGGTCGTGGTTACGTATGTCTTAATGCCTTGGTTGCGGCTTTTGAGAAACTTCTCTCTCCATCTCTATAAATAATACTACATAATTCTCTATGAACTCAGAATTCTCTGGCATTTCAAATAAACATCTGACATGACGAACTTTAACCGGTATATTCTAGTTTAATCCGGTTCAGGAAGTTCGTTACATCGGCCTACGCTGTCATTATAAGTCTTCGCCGCGTCCCGTACGAGATAACGGGCACATCCTTGCAAAACTTAACAGGAGTCGATTTAATAAACTCGTATTAATATTTTTGTTTCGTTGTCATGATAGAGAAAGAGATTTAAAACGGTATCTCTTGTCTATTTCTTATGGATTGATGAGCATATTCCTTTTCCAGTATCAAGTGTACGAGAGTGGTTATAGACATCATAACGTGAATTCCTACTTCAAGTCGAAGCATATGACTGCTTCAACGCATGGTGATACGTACTAGAGAGTGCCCCCAATACTGGTAGTATTAGGTATGACTGCATTTGTAACGGTGACGTTATTTGATAAATGTCCTACAACATTTAGTTACAAAATAATTTGATTAAAATACTTGTACTCATGTCTAAAGGCTAGCCAGAAAATCATTTACAAAGAAGCACGTGTTATGAATCACAGAAGCCGTAAAGGTGCTTACATATAATGTTACAAAGATTAAGTCCTTCTCTGTGGCAACAGATTTTCTGTGTTCGCGTACACCCCTATTTCCGAACTTATAGGGTTACCTCTAGAGAAAAAAATTTGTCAGTATATAATTTACGTGATTATACATTTATTCAGTAGTGATCTTTATGTCGCATAAAACTTATAAGATTTAGATTAATTTGAAAATGTTTAATTATATTAAAGAAACAACATTAAAGCAGTGCTTCAGATGTACGACGACCTGCCGGTCCACGTGGCGTCCACCGCTTACCGAATTTCTATATGCTCCACAAAGGGAATGCCGCCGTTCCCCCTAAGCAGCTTGAGGTCGAGGTCTCAATTTGACGTCTCAAAGAATTTGAAAATGAATGAGAACAATACTCTAGACTTTAGGGTCGAGACACAGGGATGAATTTTCTTATTAACAAATTTTTACATTTCAAATTTTATTTGATTTTAGGATATTATGGTTGATTTAAATGCATAACTGAATAGTGCAGACATAAGCAAAAACAGAAATAAACAATATTCAAACTTAGGATCGACTTACATGGTATTTTTTTACGTAACATGTAAATGCAATTCCGGTTTGCGTCTTGATTAAAACGTATACGACCGTTATTCGATCGGATGTATTTTATCGATTTAATCGCTTTTCCGGGTACACAAAGGTCACTAGGACAAATGAGATCATAATTCGTTAAATTAAATATTTGTATCGAACAGGATAAATAAAATTATTGTTCTTTTTCTTTGGTCTTCGCTAGACGTAAACATAATTAAGATTGGTTTTATGGCTTATCTTACATGAGATTTGAATATTGGGCAATGGTTTGATTTTTATTACACGATGTGATTCATTCGTATCGTGATAATGAGTTAAATTGGTATCTGAATGCAAAATTTGAATACCGGCATAGCGGCATCTCTACGAGTACATCGGGTACGATTTTTTTTTCTTTTTTTTCCTACCTATGCTAGCCTATACCTAGCATATACCTAGCCTAGCCTTGAGAGGCTATTTCAGCTTCTCCTTGATGTGTAGGTGAGCTTACGGGGCTCGAGCCGGAGTGTTGCCAACACTGGCTCTAGCAAGAGCAATGCTTCGCAGAATCTACCAGCAGATCGGATACACGACCCACTGAGAAGATCCGGCGAGAAACTCAGTGGGCTGTGTCTTCGGGTTAATTTACTCGTCGAGCCCTTCGTCGCAAGCGACGGGCTCGGTGAGGACGGTGACCGTTGCTTGAGATACCTAAAAGCACCGTTAATGGATCGGGAGGATCCGTAATGACGTGTTAGGGCGACGTCGACTGTTTACCATTCGTTCCACAGGATCGGGTATGTGGGTACGATATCTAGGCCAAGATTACTTCAGAAGTGTTCCATAAATATCACGAATGTGATTTGCGTCTGTCGTGCTATTTAATGATTGTCTCACCTTTCAATTCAGGTCGGGTGAATGTTTCAAGCCAGTAACGGTCAGGACCATTCCATTAGAGGATCACACCACTACCGTCAGTGCAAAAGTTATAATTTTTATTATTTCAAAAATACTACAAAAAAAAAAGAATCTTAATCTTTGTTTTGTTCGTTAAAACCCTACTTTCTATTATTCAAATGCGGTAATTATGCAAATCGAATGTTAATTAGGATTAGGCAATCGAAATATGAACGTGTTAAGAATAAAAATTGTTGACCAAATATGTTATAAAACTTTTCATTAAACGATATATAATATTTGAAGATGTTTTCTCTTTTATCGCTAAAACGAAAATAGGGTTGTTCGTTGCGAAATAATTATTATATTTATAATTAAATGTAAAAATTATATGGGAAATAACTATAACTTTATGTGTTTTTAATGCACATTCGATTATTTATTGGAATATAGTGTGCTATTTTTGGTATTTTACTGTTTATTTTATCAAAAATGTCCGTTTCGAATTAAAGGACTGCTTTGCTATCTGTAAAACAAATCAGCATTTCAAGAACTAATAGTTAAAGAAGCCAAATTATATTATCATAGTTTTAATTCAAAATGAGACCACCATGCGTTTGATATCAGTAAAGTACATAGCAATTTTGTAATGGGGTTTTTGTCAGCCCTGTTTCTAGGCATTGCTCATAAAAATTTATAGCCGAGTATTCCGCCGCGTAAATATTTATAGGTACTATAAATGTCCGATAATAATAACTGCAGTACGACAAAGTTCTCGAGGAGTTCTACATTCTGTACGCGCAAGGGTTTAATTTTTTTATTTATTGCCTCTAACACGTTGACTGCAGGACCGTTTGCGTGTTCGATAAGGTTTTTCGTAAATTTTATGAGAACTGAAATATGTTAAATAAGTTAGGCGTATTAGATACGCCAAAGACGGAGCCTCTTTCAATAAATTAAATAATTTATACTAATATATAAATATACAGTGGTTTTTACGGATGTTCCGTTATACCTACTGATACATGCATCCGATTGACTTGAAACTTGGTATCCATGTAGAAAATACATGTACTTAATGGATAAGATAATATTTATATGAGTGTTGGACTCCCTACACCAGTTGCGGGGGCGTTAATGATGAGAATCTTGGGGGGGTGAGAAATAATAATGTTAATTTTAAATGCTCAGCGAAGCGGACGGGTACAGCTAGTAATAATATATTTACATTTAAATGTCAAGCACGTAACTAACACCCAAGTCAACGAATAAACTGTTATCATAAGATAATATGCTTTAGTTCCGTAATCTAGTCCTAAAAGACTATTAACAATTAAAATAATACATATAGCATAAAAAGTAAAAAAAAAAACACGCTTAAAAAGCAATTAACAACTTCTTTTTTTAATCTGTTGTAACTGGTCAGGATATCAGAGCGAAGTTACAAAATTATTCTACATATTATCATGGGTCCGTGATGTGTGCAGAAATTTTCGAGTTACTACTACTACTACTACTGCGCTAGCGCTATTACCTCGAAGTGGGTCTTGACCTCTGACAATAAACGTTGCCATTCATCCCGGCGCTGCGCAACACCTTGCCAGTCCAACAATTGGAGCTCACGTAAATTTCCCTAAACAACGTCAGACCAGCGGTGCTTGGGGCCTCCCTACGGGGCGGCGTCCCTCCGGTACACCTGTTTTACAGCCCGATCCTGCTCCAATTTTCTTGTTAATCGGGCGTTTTGAAATAAGTGTAAATGACGTGAAATGATACCGTTGCATACACACATACATACATGCATACCAAGCTAATGAAAGCGTGTTAAAAATAACTGGAATCCGCGACCAGTAGTTTAATGATACTCAATATTTCATCTTCAAAGGCTGTCCGCAGTCGACCACCTGCTGCGACCTCGGATATGACGGGTCGACCACACTAATCATTGACAGTCGTCAACCGCGTATTGTATTTTGACGGGTTATTAACATCTGCTGTTTAGGGTACGTGCTGTTAAAACAACTAGTGGTCCCGCAGTAGTCGAAATTCGATTATAATTAATTGAAATTATAAGTTCAAACATTATTATGGTTTCAATCGTCAAAAACGACTATACTTCTATAATATTATATAATCACAGATTTCGCCAAAACTACACCATAGATAAATAATATTAAAGACAAAGAATATTAATCTATTCTCAATTTGACCACAGACTTTAAACAATAACAAAAGTTGGACAAATGACAGTAAACAAAGAGTATATTTATATGAAAGTGTTGTGTCAAATACTTTTTTTTTTTTTTTTTTTATGATTGAAGGATTACTGGTGGCCCGGAGGCCTTTCCAGCTTCACCAGGACAGGTGGGCGAGCAAATGCTCAGCCAGGAGGGGTGGGATTTGCTAACAACTGCCCGAGCGCCTCCGAAGGAGACCTAACAACTCAAGAGCAGTTGCTTCGCGAATGAATCTACTACCGGATCGGAATCGCGACCCACTGAGAAGATCCGGCGAGAAACTCAGCGGGCTGATGCATGGGTTAGGCTGCACGTCGACCTCTTTGTCGAGTTCGACGCGTACGGTTACCGGGGTTCCTCAGCCTGCTCCTAGTGTTAGAGCTGAAGGTATCTAATGCAAGAGTTATTGGATCTGATGGATCCGTAAGGACGTGTCTAGGGCGACGACGGTGACTTGCTCCTGCGTGATCAGGATTCGGGGAGTAGTCAGCGGCAGCAACGATAAGGCGATTATCATGACGCATAGCCTTATCGAAGTAACGTTCCGACACTGACTTCATGTGTTTGCGGATCGATTCGAGGCCCAGGTCGTCGTGTAGGTCGACGTTCCTCACGAACCACGGAGCCCCGACGGCTAACCTGCAAAAGCGGGATTGTAGGGATTGGAGGGTGTCTATGTGTGTGCGGGCCGCGTGAGCGAACACCACATTCGCGTAAGTCATGACGGGCCTTATGCAAGTTTTGTAAAGTGTCACCTTGTTCCGAAGGGACATTTTACTCCGCTTACAGATCATGGGATAGAGTCTGCCGAGAATAAATGCGGCACGATCGCGGACTGTTTTTATATGCGGGCGGAATGTCATGGATGCATCCAGGGTGACTCCCAGGTACTTGACCTTCCTAGCCCAGGGTATAGGTTGGCCGAAGAGGGTGATCGGGGGTGTGATATTTCTCCTCCTAATGCGGGAGGAAATAAGCGGTGAGTTTCCCCTTTGAAATAACACTGCTGTGCTTTTCGCTGGGTTGATGTCTATGCGCCATTTTCGGAACCACTGTCCGAGGGTTAACGCTGCACTCTGGAGCTTACTCGCGATTAGGGACTTGTTTCTACTTGAGTAGTAAACGGTTGTGTCGTCAGCGAATAAGGCTAGCTGAGTCGGCGGCGACCGGGGAATATCGTTAATAAATAAACTAAATAGGAGCGGAGAGAGAACGGAGCCTTGCGGGACTCCAGCCGTGAGTGGTCGCGGGTGTGTCAAATACATGGTAGTATGTGTAATGTTTTTTTTATTGATTTAATGTATTTTTTACGCAAAATTAAAAAAAAAAAATACATACAAAAAAAATAACACCTTCATTCAATTTAGAAAGGCACATAACATATTCATTCAATGTAGAAAGTCAAAAAACTTAAAAATCTTACTTAACCACCCCTTCTTACAATATTTTATTTTTATAAAACTCTAAGATGTTGTTCTGACCGTGTCTAGATGAGAAGTCATTGTCTTTATTGAAGAGAAGACAATAATCTGTTTTAAACATTTAATAAGCATTCCAATATTCGAAACTGTAACCTTACATGTGTCAAGTGTTGCCCGCCATTACTTTCATATTCAAACTCCAACAAAAATCCACTCATGTCTTCATTTGACCACAGCTGTAAAGAAAACCGACTGAACAGATGTATTTTCGCGAGGTACACGAATCAAAATATCCTATAAGCTAAATTTTTTTTCTCTTTTTTTTCCCTACCTATGCTGATAGCCTTGAGAGGCTATTTCAGCTTCGCCCTAACGTTTATAGGTGAGCTCGCGGTGCTCAAACCGGAGAGTTGCTAACACTGACCCTAGCAAGAGTAGTGCTTCGCAGAATCTACCACCGGATCGGAAACGCGACCCACTGAGAAGATCCGGCGAGAAACTCAGTGGGCTGTGTCTGTGGGTTAATTCGCTCGTCGAGCCCTTCGTCGCAAGCGTCGGTTTCGACGGGAACGGTGACCGGTATGCTACATAATACTTGTATGTATAAATACAAAAACGCGTTTTCCTTAAAGCGTTTCCTGTCCATTGATGACTGTATTAATTAGCACGACTATTCATAAGCGGACATTAATGAAACGTTATCGAGTGAATGGAAGCGATATTTGACAGTCGCGATTCATAAAAACGTATGAGCCGTCCGTGATTATATATATCGCAATTATCTTATGTATTTTTAAAGTTTCGAATCGATTATACATTTAAACGAGCAATTCTTGTATATTAATATATATATATATATATATAATCTGAATCTCGGAAGCGGCTCCAAGGATTTTCATAAAATTTAGTATACAGGGGATTTCGGGGGCGATAAATCGATCTAGCTACAATTTATTTTCAGAAAATTTTGTTTTAATCTTGTTTTCAATAATCAACTCTTCCCGACATCTATTGGCGAATAATAATACTATTTTTCTTAATTGAGGGCAACTAGCCGCTTTAAAAACACAACAAGATGGCGTTATCAAAAAAAAAAAACGAGCAAAGCTCGGTCATCATCTGTTAAATGTTTATTGTTGGTTTTATCGATACACGTTTTTCGAGTTTTTAAATGAGTTTTTGCTAAACAGATTTTGTATAAATCCAAAATCATATTTTTTCCATTTTCATATAAACGAGGCACACTTTAGGACACGCTAAAAAGATAAGCAGGTACGCATACGCCCAATGAATATTATAAACAAAACATTTCTACGTTACCTACGTTTTCAAAAAGATTAGTGTACGCATGCGCCAAGGAGATTGAACCATACGTAGGTACTAATTTATTAAAACATTTAGCCGGGAGAGAAAGCGGTACTTTCTCCCCTTCAGGTAGGGAGCGAAACCAAACTTTCGCTCCTGAGGTTACAAAAAATATCACCTTAACCTCAATATTAACAAAAATATATTTGATGTGTGTACAAACAAGCCTTACCACAACCAATTAAGATAGGTGCTATAAGCATAGGTAATACTCAGACACAACCCACTGAGTTTCTCACCGGATCTTCTCAGTGGGTCGCGATTCCGATCCGGTAGTATATTCTGCGAAGCACTGCTCTTGCTAGGGCTAGTGTTAGCAAATTCCCTCAGGTTTAGCCCGTGAGCTCACCTACCCGCCCGGGGAATCTACTATGAGCCAGCATAGGCAAGAAAAAAAACTTAGAAAATAGGGATGCTACGCTAGGTGTTTAAGAATTAGAAGCACATAAACGCGACCGGGCTCATGACATACCAGCCTTCAACCTTTACATCGAAAAGCAAAATAAAGGTCATCCACAGTGCTTTTCCATAGGTCTTTTTTGCCACGTACCATCCGGCTATGGAATGAGCTCCCTCCCCTCCACGGTGTTTCCCGAGCGCTATGACATCTCCTTCTTGAAACGAGGCTTGTGGCATTGCTGAAGTCCATGGACGACGGTAACCACTTACCATCAGGAGGCCCGTATGTTCGTCTGCCTACAAGGGCAATAAAAAAACCCAGGAACTTTAGACAGAAACCTTGGGGACACATGTCGATGACAACACCGCTTACAAAATCGGAGCAGAATCGATTCTCGATATAATCGGTAGCCCGAACGTCCAATTATCGATTAATGTAAATCAGGACGGCGGCGCCGCTGAGGTCGCTCGACTGTTCGAAAGTATAGCTAATTAACTAAGGTCATGTTTAACAATGACGATAGCGATCTTATAACGAAGTAGGGTACGATATTATTCGATGGCTTTCTGTTTTCGCAAGACACATGCACCGTGGAAGCGATTTTGTGAATAAGCAAACGCGATCAGTTAAAAAAATATGCTTTGTGAAAAAATAATACTTTAACAATTAAATGAGCAAATGATTGACGAAATTTCGAATTACTTACTAATCAAAGACATGATTAAATCTACTTTTAAATAGTTTATTCTTGCGTTTTTATTCAAATATGTCACCAGTATGGTGGTCAGAAGTACGCAAAATGGTGAAGCATCTATAAGTGCTTGAGCATATATATTTTTTAATCCTACCTATTCTGATAGCCTTGAGAGGCTATGTCAGCTTCGCCCTAACGTGTAGGTAAGCTCACGGGGCTCAAACCGGAATGATGCTAACACTAGCCCAGCAAGAGCAGTGGTTCGCAGAATCTACCACCGGATCGGAAACGCGACCCACTGAGAAGATCCAGCGAGAAACTGAGTGGGCTGTGTCTGTGGGTTAATTCGCCCGTCGAGCCCTTCGTCGCAAGCGACGGATTCGACGAGAACGGTGACCGGTGCTTGTGGTACCTAAAAGTACCGTCAATGGATCGGAAGGATCCGTAATGACGTGTTTTGGGCGACGTCGACTGTTTACCTTTCGGTCTACAGGATCGGGTATGTAATTTCCGGCGGCCACGGCAAGAGGGTTCTCATGTCGTGCCGCCCTCTCAAAGTGGCGCAATGATGCCGACTGTAGATACTTACTGACTGAGTCAAGCTCCAGGTCATTATGGAGATCCACGTTCCTTAGGAAACATGGTGCTCCGATGGCTATCCTGCATAATCGGGATTGAATAACCTGAAGGGGTTTTAAGTTAGTGCGGGCTGCGTGAGCAAAAACTACGCTTGCATACGTCACGACGGGGCGTATGCAAGTTTTGTAGAGTGGCGTGAGCATTGAAAACGCAACATGATTTTTATGTTAATGGACAAAACAAGTAGCTGCCGGAGATGAATGTTCTGCTCCGGGAATTGATTCTAGATCCCTAGGTCAGTAGTCAGTGTAATTAATAACTTTATAGCCACTTGATCGCCGATAAATTTAGTTATTTTAGTTAACTGTTCACGGCGCTGCTACAGAAGGTCTGTATTTATTATTTGTTAATTAATCCCTGAATTTCGTGTCTTAGCCCCACGCTGGAAGGTTACAAATTATTTTAGCATTATTATTATGATTTTCCTTACGGCTACGTTTGCAATTTCTAAAAATTATTCTTATTAAAAATTAATTAACTTCAGAATGCTTGTGCGAAATAATAAACTCTCTATCCCGATAAATTAGAAACTTCTAGACTAAATTAGCTTAGGTACAAAGTATTCTATCAACCTTGTAAGCCGCCTGTGAGGAGTGGGCGTAGGCGACACGCGGACTGCCAAAGCCATTCCACCAGCGATCACGGTTCACAGCGTTTAGAGATGTATGACGTGATTACCTTGATACGGCGGAAACGACACGCGCGTTTAGTGGTAAATTATGTTCAGTTCCATCATGATTAAAGCAGAACATCATAGACTGTGAAGTTTTTATTTTATTAAACTACACCGACTAGCGTGGGTGTAGTTAAGGGCGACTGAGGGCATTCACCTGAGAATGGGTAGCAGCATTCTCGGAGTATTGTACCTTTATTTAACCTACCTAATCTCTGGTAGCCTCACGGGAAATATTTCAGCTACGCACGGTTTTGTCGGTGAAGATGCGGGGGATGTTTGAGAGAAATTGCCGATACTAGCCCTAACAAGAGCAGTGCTTCGCTGAATCTAACACGGCTGAGAAGATCCGGCGAGAAACCCAGTGGATTATGTCTATGGGTTAGATTGCACGTTTAACTCTTCGTCTTCGCTTGCGTCATGAGCTCGAACGCTTGTTTCAGTGGGTTTTTAATGGTGGTATTACAATACCACTTCGATAGGTAGCATCATCATGTCTATTATTGCTGCAAGGCAGTCGGTTGTATCGACGAACCATTGAGATCCACTGGATGCAAACAACGCAAGACCAATCGTTGCGGCGAGGCTTGGAGGAAGCCTATGTCCAGCAGTGAATGTCTGCGGGCTGAAAGTTAAATAGTCTGTTGTACGATACAATTAGACTTCGACCTCATGTCTTAAGGTTGAGGAATTCATGTTGTGATGCCACGTTTCTTTAAATGAGACATTTTTAAACTCTTACCAAGTATAATTTGTTTGCAGAAACAATTGAACATTTTCCTTAACAACAAATAAACTAGCATTTGTTTAGTTTAGTTTTTTAACCAATTCTACATTGAAATAAAATTATCATCTGTAGATCTACCAATAATTGAGAATCGTAGTGTTCAATCTTATATTTTAAGATTATTCAATTACGTAACACATATTCATAAAACTAGAATTTAATGCTATGGAAAAAGGTATGTATTTATTGGCAACATTACAGATTAGAAAATTGCAATTAAAATCATTCTATGGTATTTTCAATTTTTCGTGCAAATTATTTTTATTCACGTGACTGATTACATTAATTAGTTGTATTAACTCAACCGAGTCACAAAGAATAATCTTTTAAATATCACAGATCGCGAAAGAGAAGTCTAATAATTAGCTAGGGTCGATTTCACGAAATACGATGATCGGTTATAATTAATTGACATTTAACGAAGATTTAATCAGTAACCAGTCTACAATCAAACGAACGAATGTTTCCTAGGCGCGTTGACGTTGAAATGTTGTTTATTTCCCTGTATTAAATCAGTTAAGACTAATGCGTGAACGATTATGCCAATACCTATAATTGATTAGCGCCCTGGAGCCGATAGTCTTTAGGTAAGCTGCAGTGTTGTCAAGAATTGTGAATTGCGGAAATATTTTTTACTATAGGTAAAAAAGTAGTTCTGATTTAGTTGTTTAAAAAGAAATTGCACACTTGTGTGACGATATTGTATTTTTAATTTTAGTTATGATATGGGATATAATTTCGTACTTATTGTATATTTATAAAATTTTGATTTTTAAATTTTTTCTTTACAATTTATATTTTGAATTATTAATTTACTAGCGACCCGCCCTCGCTTCGCTTCGGAAACATTAAAACACACATGAAACCAAAAAAAAAAAAAAATTAAAAAAAGTAGCCTATGTTCATCAGGGACAATGTCGGCTTCTAATGGAAAAAGAATTTTTCAAATCGGTCCAGTAGTTTCGGAGCCTATTCGAAACAAACAAACAAACAAATCTTTCCTCTTTATAATATTAATATAGATTTGTATTAATTTTATCTATACTTCTATAATATATCATATATTATTATTATTATAAAGAGGAAAGATTTGTTTGTTTGTTTGTATTGAATAGGTTCCAAAACTACTGAACCGATTTGAAAAATTATTTCTCTGTTTGGAAGCTACACTATTCCCGAGTGACATGGGCTATAAATATTTTTTGAAAAAAATTGGGGATCCTTACTAAAGCTCCAATAATGTAACCCAAGGTGTGAAAAATTTCTTTACATCGCGTTGTTGTAAAACACGCGAACGCGCGCGTTTGAAAAACTATTGATGATAGAATAAAATAATGTACTACGACTTTGTAGAACACATTATTACTTACAAAAAGTGTCGCGACAGCGTATGTCTAACTATTATATTATTTATGCTGCAATAAGTGTTCTTTTATTTAAAAAAATAAAACAACGTCAAATATTGTTGAAATTTTTGTTAAAGACCCAAGCGGAGCCGGAGTGGGCCGCTAGTAATATATAGATTGGAATTTTTGTGACGATCGAATCGAAATCAAATCAAAAATCGGCCAGCAAAGCGGACTGAGTTTGGCTTGTTGTTAATACAATTTGATAATATGTATATCTTATACCTTTAAACGAGCAATTCTTGTATATTAATATATATATAATCTGAATCTCGGAAACGGCTCCAACGATTTTCATAAAATTTTGTATACAGGGGATTTCGGGGGCGATAAATCGATCTACCTACCATTTATTTTCAGAAAATGTTTTTTTATTCGTGTTTTCAAGAATCAACTCTTCCCGACATCTATTGGCGAATAATAATACTATTTGTCTTAATTGAGGGCAGCTAACCGCTTTAAAGACACAAAAAGATAGCGTTATAAAAAAAAAATCATCTAGTGTGGTTTATATGAACACTGATTGATTCCTAAAGATTATCTATGAAACAATTTTCGGTAACTTTACAAATTTATAATCTAGCAACACCGTTAACGTGCACCTTGTCGCCACAGTTTAATGCCAACTCAGAGCCAAGGGTGTAAATTAAACGTTCGGAAATACTCAGCTTTGGCGTGTAAATCTTAACTTAAACAAGTATTAGCTGATAGCTTATTGGTTGTAGACACGGCATGACTTTAAACAGATGGAACATTTTCGAAACTTCTAATTAAAATTAAATATTTTTTCATTTATTCATTATCATGTTAGTCCTGTGATAAGCAAATGAGTCCAGGGCCGTCTGTGATGGGGTTTAATGGTTGTGAAAGCTCATATGAAGTAGGAAGGATCTAAATACATTGTAATAAATACATGGATGCTTTGAGATATGCTTTAAAAAAACCCTTTTCATCTATTGATAATGAAAGGCATTTCAAGACTCCTTTGCTCTTGATATTGTACCTACAGACCACATTCACATTAGGATATGTGTTATGATATGGTAATTGTAATTATTAATTAATTATATAGCAAGTAATTGTTTATTACCGCTGCATTCATCCAAAATACGTTGCCAGATATATTTTCTACAATGTACCATTTGGCTTTGGTATGACGGTGAATATGTTGTATGTTAGGTAGTTTCTATAAACGAGGTTTGAGGAGAGTTTTCAGTAGTAGTTTTGGCTGTCTACTTACCATCAGATAGGCAGTTTGCTCGTCTGCCTACAACAGCGATAAAAAAAATTGATTTTACATGCAACTCATGAATATGAATAGAACTTTATAATTGATGTTATACGGGTGTTTTGTTGAATATCAGTTCTTTACAATTGTAATGAATTACTTGTCACGACAATACTTTACGACGCATGCGTTGCGACAAGATTTTCACTTGTTTTTTTTTTCAAACGAAATTTTGAATAATGATTTGCTGATTCTAAATCAATTTTCAGAACTAGCCTACGCTTGAGCACCCAATGGAAACCTCTATAGAGTAAATTATAATTATTAATTGATTTCATACTATTGATGGCAGATAACTAATGATAGATTCTAGGGTACAACGTTATTACTGAGCTCGATTGAACAACCAATAATCAGTGTAATGAATGCGTTTAATTTCAGTCCCTACGCAGCTCTCAAATAACTGGTCACCGATCAGATTATTGGCCTAAATCTATATTATACAGTGATTAAATAGATATTATGTACTAACTTCAATTAAGTTTACTCTACTCAAATACCCGAAGATTTTTTTTTAAAATTTAAATCTTTAAATGGCTTCTCTGTAAAGTTGCAAAAATTTCGGATGAAAAAAATTGCCCTTCGATATGAAAACCGCGATGTCGCTATTGGGATTTGTGCCTTTGATGGTCTAGCCGGTTTAAAACTGGTGACGTTTTGAGTTACTTAAGCAATATCGTGGAAAAGGTTGTTTGGGACAATTTTTTTAACAAATAAGAATAGTCCTCCACGGTCCTCGCCATTCCTGTTTCTACTAATTTCTTGTATTGAGTACTTTGTGCTTGAGATCGACCTCTCCATTGTATTAAATTAGATCATGTTTTAGTATTACAGGTTTGCGGGGTAGCTCTTGCGTGGCTGACGACGTGCAGTGCCTCGCGCGCCTTTCTCAAGGCGTAGTTTGCCGGCAGGAAATGGAAGAAGAGGAGGACCCCGATCTTCCTCTTCTCCCTCTTTTTCTCTGGAGGCGCCGGAGTTCGACATAACCCGGTCTATTACGCCCCTCGACCGGGTATCCGTAAATGGATTCCCCAGATAAAAAAGGTGCTTTGTGAGCTCGTTCACCCATTTAAGCAATAAATAAAAAAAACATAGTACCGTCACGTACGGACTCTTAGTTTCCTCATCTATGGTTGTACTGTAAATCATCATCGTCGGTAATTATGAGTGTAATCAGTGGCAATCACCCGGCACAGCGTTGCGGTTACAATTCGTGATGAAAGCATCTAACCACGATGCTCTACGTGAGAATTTTAATACAAACCTACTGGATTCAAATTATTCTTGAGACATTTATAAAGCAAGAAAAAACATGTATACTTGTATGTTACAGCCTGATGGGTGTGTGCAGTGTTTTGTTTTTTTTAATCATCTTACTATCTTGATACAGTTCGTTCGATTTTCCTGGAAATTTGTTTCAAAATATTTCTCAGCGTATTCATGATACATAAGCATTTTCAATTTTACTTCTCTATACAAGTTTACGCATAAAATATATATAAGATAGAATTTTTTTGAATAAGAGTTAAAAAAATTATAGATGAAGAGGCAAAAATATAACAGTTAAAGTACGATTTTTTTCTATTTGTCAACTCATTTCCTTTCTTTTGTTTAGAAGCCGGACAAGCTTGAGTGTTATTGAAATATTTTTTTTGGAAATTTGTTTGGATGTTTTTTTAAAACAAAACAATGGAATATGTATTATTTTGTATGTAATGAATTTAAATCTTGCGGGTTCAATGAATATGGTCAAATTTCAAGACGAACGCTAGTTACATTCTACGCAATAAGAATATATAAAAAACATCGTAAATTGCTTTTTTCTAAAAATATTAGTAATTATTAACTTTTACTCTCTCTCCCCCCCCCCCTCTCTCTGTTTTTCTAACACTTACAATCTCATTATTTCAAGACTGTTTGCAGTCTTCACGGCATATCATATGTGTGTAATGGGTGAGAATTAGTGTAGGATTTATGGTTAGGTTCGGGTATGCAGACCTTGCTAACCAACATAAGCATTTTTTAGCCTCAAATGACGTATAAACATCATTTATCGATACTTGAACATCCTCTATGCACTGTTATACTTCTGCGAGACTTTGGCAATAGCATACGAACATTATATATTTAGAGTATCTGAACATGCGACCCTGTATCTGCGAGGGTTGTTCGACAAGGTTGTTTCAGCACGCCATCAAAATAAATTAGCGTGTGTTATGTCCACGGACAAGGCTAACCGGCTGATTATTGTGGCTAATTATACAGTTACCAGCGTCATTAACTTGAATTATATGTTATTATATTTATTTTGGACATATTAAACATTATTAATATAGATATAATGATATGGAATACTTCAGAATGAATATAAAATATAAATCTTAATTGCGTTTTCTGTGATATAATAACAAAAATAATATTTAAAGCCTATAATCTGTTTTAAAATTAATATTTTTAACAGTATTATTATACTATGTTATGTTATGCCCCTCACACTAGTACCTAAGTCATATATCAATTCTCATAAACACATAATGTACTCTAACTCTTAGTTCTTAAGTTCTAAATCATTGTTACTATATAACATACTTATTTCCTCATGTTACTAAATCATATGTATATTGTTTACTTTACTTCAGATCTTCATTTGGAATTAGAACATTTGTTAATATTGTATTCCTTTCACATTGGTAAAATTCCGTCATTTACTAATTATGTCCTTACGGATTCTAAATATGTTTACCAATAAGGTTCATAGTCTAAATGACTCATTTACTAATTGTTTAGTAAATACTATTCTTGTATAAATTCTCTTTCTCCTTGAAACTTAGGAGTTCGTCATCAATCTTCAAACTTATAACATCATAACTCTGTCCGTGTAAGATCAGATTTTTGTAAAGGATAAATAAATTCAGTGTATATTAAAATAAAGTTTTTTTAAAACTACAAAACCGCTCACCGCGTAACAAATTTGGCGCAGTCGGTAGGATTCCGCATAGAAATATCGCCAAGACGAAGTTTTAACGTGCATCACCGCATCGCGACGGAACTCACATCGCCAAGCAACAGCAGCAGCAACTACGGGACACACATCGCCCAGCAGCAGCCAGCAACCGCAAGACGACGTGAATCAAGCACGGTAGCTGAAGGCTTTTGAAATAACTTCGCCGAACAGACGAGATCCCACATGCAGAATCTAATTTTTATTGTACTGTGGTAAGTGGTTTTTATATGCTCTGAATTCATCCTTAATCCTTAATCTGTTACACAATCCTAAATCTTTTTCCTAAATCATATATATTGAACAAAATTTTAAAGCAAATCTTAAATCTTAAATCATCATAAATCAAATCAAGTTCGCGACTTTTAGTAGAATTTTTTTCAATATTTCTTAAATCATATATTTTCTTAAATCAAGCCATTCAAAATGTTTAGCGCAGAAAACAAAAATATGGCTTTAGAAATTACGATTGCTACACTCTTACAATTAATTCCAGAATTTAATACATCATCTCCTAGCCAAGTGTATCGATTTATCAGATCATGCGACTCCGCGTTTAGTTTAGCTTCTGTTCAACAACATATGGTACTTTTAATATACGCGTTAAATAAAATCACAGGGCCAAGTTCATCAGACGTTCATGCCAAACAGTTCTCAACGTGGTCTGATTTAAAATGCTTCCTAATACAAAAGTTTTCTCAAACTAAAACGTTAGGACATCTTATGTTAGAACTACAATCCATGTTCCAACAATCAAAAGAAACTGTTACTGAATATTTTCTTCGCGTGAATCTTTGTCGAAGTAAAATAATAGAAAAACTGTGTATCGAATATAACGATGAGACCTTAGAAGGACGTAAAATTACTGCTGAGGAAACAGCTCTCAATGTTTTTATTAACGGCTTAAACTCTGACATAGGCGTAATGCTTAGAACCAGAGATTTCAACAATCTAACTGACGCCGGAAATTTTGCTATACAGGAAGAGAAAATTCGAAATATGAACAGTGCTAGACAAAAACTCTTTAATATGAACCCTAGAACAGTTCCATATCAAAATCATAATCAATCTAGATATATTCGAACTTCACAACCAAACTCTAGCAACCATAATGTTACAAATGCCTTAAAATCCTGTAATTATTGCAAGAAGCCAGGTCATTTAATTCAAGAATGTCGTAAGAGACAATACAACGAAAGAAATAAACAAAATCCCAATTCAATCAAAATTAGTAATTTAAACTCGCAGGCGGCCGAACTCACGGGCAATGCTTCGGAAACCGCGAATATTTAAAGCCCAATACGAATTCAAACGACGTCCTAAATCAATTTAACAAACACAATGAGCAAAAAGCTTTAAACTATAAAAATCAAACTCATGTCACAGAAAATAATGTTGTTAATTCAGTTCATCGGGAACAAACAGCTATTTTCACCCCTCAGTTCGAGAGCAGTAACTCACATAGTTCAGCAGTCTATCGGAGACAACTTAGTGACGTTGCGACTCAAACTGAAGACAGTGACTTCGAGACCTTTGTAAACCCTAAAGCTTTTTCAACTCAAAAATCATCAGAACCTCTTGACAAAATCACAAAATCAAATTCTAAATCGAGTTCTAAACGAAACTCAAAATCAAATTCTAATTCAAAATCAAAATCTAAATCTAACTCTAAATCAAAAACTAAATCTAATTCTAAATCAAATCCTAAATCTAACGAAATCGTTAATTTAAATTATCATTCAAAATCGACTCCTAGCTCAAAAAATCAAACTAGCATAGAAACTTACAAAATATCATCATTCAATGTACCACCAGAAAATCTACTTTATTGTAAGTTTCACATCGAAGGACAACCAGTTACCCTTCTTATCGACACAGGCGCTGCTATTTCTGTTATTAATAAAGACAAAATAGGTACAGCCCCTCTAGATGAATCGAACATCGTGTCTATTGTGGGAATATCTGGAACTAGCTCTACCATTCGTAGTTTTGGTACAGCACAACTGTCCCTCGATAATCTATCAAAATTCAAATTTCACGTTGCTAACTTAAATATCAGTGTAGATGGTATTTTAGGTAACGATTTTATGAACAAATTCAATGCTACAATTTATGTTCAATCTAAGACCATGCGTCTTAAAGACAAAAATTACAAGTTAACAACTCTCGGTGATAAAGATGAGTCACCGTCCGATCATAAACAAGTTCTAGGAAAGCGATCTGAAACTGTCATCGCTTGTTTTACAAAAGACATCTGTAATGGTAACGCGTTCGTCGAAAAACAATCCCTAGACAAAGAGTTGACCATACCGAATGCACTTATCTCAGTTTCCAATGGAAGATTCCTCATAACTTGTGTCAACTCAAGCGACCGTGATAAGACGCTCACATCATTACCATTAGTAGAAACTAAATCGTTATCATTAATTAATAACTCAAATAATGCTAATTCACAAATAAACTTTACAAACTCATTAAATAATGGCGTCCACGATAAACGAGATAAAGTTCGTCAACTCGTGAGAACTGACCATTTAAATAACGAAGAACTAAAATCTCTAGACAAAATTATTTCAAAATTTTCAGATATCTTTTATTTAGAAGACGAACCTTTGTCCTTTAGTAACAATACAAAACATTCAATTCCTACTACTTCTGACATTCCGATTAATACCAAAACGTATAGGTTTCCTTTTGTTCATCAAAAAGAGGTAAAATCTCAAGTTGAAAAAATGTTAGACCAAAAAATTATTCAACCTAGTTCATCTCCATGGAGCAGCCCCATTTGGGTGGTCCCTAAAAAGTCTGACGCTTCTGGAAAACAAAAATGGCGTGTAGTTATAGACTACAGGAAATTAAACGAAATCACTATTGGAGATAGTTACCCTTTGCCAAACATCACCGACATCCTAGACAAGTTAGGTCATTCTATTTATTTTACTACCCTAGATTTAGCATCAGGTTTTCACCAAATTGAACTTAATGAAAAGGATATTCCTAAGACAGCATTCAGTACTCCTTATGGTCACTATGAATTTTTAAGAATGCCCTTTGGACTCAAAAATGCTCCAGCTACTTTCCAACGCGCTATGGATAGCGTTCTGTACGGATTGCAGGGAGAGCGTTGTTTTGTGTACTTAGATGATATAGTCGTTTTTGCTTCTAGTCTTCAGGAACATGAACAAAAACTCACTGAAGTCTTAGAACGACTCCGTAAATATGGTCTCAAAATTCAACCCGACAAGTGTGAATTTATGCGCAAAGAAGTTGCCTATCTAGGTCATATCATCACAAATCAAGGCGTGAAACCAAATCCCGAAAAGGTTTCAGCAGTTAAAAATTTTCCTATTCCTAAATCGTGTAAAGATATAAAATCATTCTTAGGTCTTGCAGGATACTATCGTAGATTTATACCTAACTTTAGCAAAATCACTAAACCTTTAACGAGCTTACTCAAGAAAGATGTTCCATTTATATGGAGTAAAGATCAGCAGTCAGCATTCGATAAATGCAAAGAAATTTTAACAATGACTCCAATTCTTCAATATCCCGATTTCAACAAAGATTTCGTATTAACTACCGATGCATCGTTACATGCTATTGGTGCTATCCTCTCACAAGGAGATATTGGCAAAGATTTGCCAATCGCGTATGCCTCACGTACTTTAAATAAAGCCGAATCTAATTATTCAACTATCGAAAGAGAGTTGCTTGCCATAGTATGGGCAGTTAAGCATTTCAGACCTTATCTCTTCGGAAGAAGATTCAAAATCGTTACTGACCACAAACCTCTGACGTGGTTATTTTCAATCAAAGATCCAGGCAGTCGTCTCGTAAGATGGCGTCTCAAGCTCGAAGAATATGAGTACGAGATAGTTTATAAAGCAGGAAAAATGAATACTAATGCGGACGCTCTGTCTCGTCCAGCTATTATGAACTCTAACGTTATTATAGACTTAAGTCAAGATGATCAAGACGATTATCTACAAATAAATTTTGAACATTACAAATCCTTAGATCGTACCAATATAAATACTTCTTTTACTAAAATGTCTCCAGATCAGTTATTAGATACTAAGCACAAAAATATATTTATTCCTATGTCATGTGAACCTCCTTCACAAAATAATTTATTTCATGAAGCTATCAGTTTATGTTCACAAACTGAATCATTTTTAGAAAATCAAAAATCTCTATACGAAGTACATTTCTTAAATTCAAATCATAATCAAAATTTATTCTTTACATGCACTAGACCCAGATACTTCGATCCATGGGATTCTGAAAGTTATTTTAAATCTCTTCTCTCATGTCTTCAAAAACATGAAATTGATACATTGTACGTTCCAGATCTTAAAAATGATAATACATGTAAACTAGAAATCAACGAACAACTCTATATATCTTCATATATCGCTGAATCATACAATTGTAAAATTATAATTTGTGAAAATAAAATCTCTTATCCTAAGCCTGACGAAATTCCTAATATTCTAAAAACCTATCACGATGAGCCTCTATCAGGACATCGTGGAATCCTAGAAACAACCAGGAAAATTCGTGATGAATATTTCTGGAAAGGAATGACGAACGACATTAAAGAATACATAGAATCATGTGTCGTTTGCCAACGAAATAAAATTCAACGAAAATCCTTTAAAGCACCTATGGTCATAACCTCTCAATCTACTGAACCATTTGAACGTATTTCAATGGATTTAGTCTCATATTCAGAAATTAGTGATAATAATAACAAATATGTCATAACGTTGCAAGACGATCTCACAAGATTTGTTCAAGCATATCCTATTCCTGACAAAGAAGCAGTCACTATTGCTAAACAAATCTTACATTTTTGCCAACACTTCGGTGTTCCAAAGCGTTTTCATTCGGATCAAGGTACCGAATTTACCAACAACATTCTTAAGCAACTAACAAAATTTCTCGGATGTAATCATACATTCAATACAGCATATCATCCTCAAACAAATGGCGCTCTTGAACGATTCCATGCGACTCTTCGAGATCACATACGCATGTATTGCAATCGTCGTCATAAAAATTGGGATCAAATCATCCCTCTCGCTATTTTATGTCATAATACCTCAGTTAACTCTTCCACGGGTTACACTCCTCATGAACTTTTATTTGGTTTTAAGCCTCGTCCGTTCTACTCACTAAAACCAATCTCTGATTACACAGCATGCGACTATTTAAAAGACTTAAACGAACGTTTAAAGGTCTCTAGAGAAACAGCTTTACAAAATCTAGAAAAGATGAAAGAAAAAGCGAAAGAACGCTATGACAACCAAATTAAGAATTCTGTAGAATATAAAATAGGTCATAAAGTTATGCTAAAAGTTCCTAATCCTAACAATCTAGATCCTAAATGGGAAGGCCCATACGAAATAGTTCGTGTTGGCTTCAATGAAAATTTTCTAATTAAAAAGGGTGGAAAAACCCAATTAGTTCACTCAAATCGTCTTAGACCTTATCCTAATAACGATAATTCATCCTAAATTCTAATATTTCATAATTCATAATTTATGTTAAAATTATAGTCTACTATATTTCATATTCTATTTTTAAGTTAGAAATATTTCTTTACAGGATAGGCCAATCTACAGCCATCCAAGATACAAATACCTTTATACAAACCCTCTCAAATCCTTATATTAGTTTTATTATTTGTTCGATTTTTAAAATGTTTATATACCTCCTTATTTACAAAATTTACAAATTTATTCAACATTCTATACAAAATCGCTATAATCGAAAACGAACTTTCGGAATTAAACCTTTACTTAGGCAAAAATTCACGTAATAAACGAGAATTGTTTGATGGCCTTAGCTCTGTTCTTAAATGGTTAATCGGTACACCTGATGCACAGGATGCTGAACATTATAATGAATGCATCAATTCTCTAGAAAAACGAGAATTAGATGTAATGAATCTAATGCAAAAACAATTACAAATTACATCTTCTACAATTAAAAACTTTAATGAATCTATATTCAAAATCACATACGACGAACAAATTATCAATGAAAATATTAATCGTCTAAACGAATATATTAACACTACAAAGAATACTGTATTCGATATTAAAATAAGTGAAGAAATTTCCACAATTTCCCTGCAAATTCTAGAATTAGTAACTAGCTTAGAAAACGATATAAACGATTGTCTAACTAGTATTCTTTTTGCTAAATCAAATACTGTTCACCCATCGATAATTTCTCTCAAGCGTCTCTACGAAGAGCTTCTATTGTCAAATCATGTTAGAACAAATAAACGCTTAGTCACATCCGTAACATTAGATAATATTCATACCTTATTAGATTCTTCTACCTTATCAGCTTATGTTTACTCAAATCGCCTCGTATACATCTTAGAATTTCCCTTAGTTACAAACGATAATTTTAAATTATATCATATTTATTCAATCCCTGTACAACATCCTAATTCCTCATATCACTCCACCATCCTACCAGAGCATATATTCTTAGCCACTAATCAAAATCAAGAAAAGTATATTTCTACAAGTTCGTTGGAAAACTGCAACAATTTCGCATCGACACAACGGTTATGCAAAAATATGGTCGTCTATGAATCTACTTCAAGACCAATATGTGAACTTGAAGTCCTGCTAACAAAATCAAAATCAATTCCTAAATCATGCACTGTCACATCATTTCCTGCGGAAATAGCAACGTTTCAGCAGTTAGAAAGTGATAAATGGCTCTACGTATTAAGCACAGAAACTCAATGTGTACTTCAGTGTAATGGTGAAGTGTCAAACCACAAACTCTATGGATCAGGAATCATAACGCTGCCAGCATCTTGCAAACTCCATACTGGCTACAGCACGCTTACATCATTTAAATCATCAAATGAAAACATCACGTATCCAATCGTCACACCGGATATAACAACTGACGATTGTTTCCAAGAATTAAAAAATGTTGAAATACCACATCTAATTCCAATTCCAATCAATGAGATCCCGTTGGACTCATTACAACAAATCAAGCACCATATTCACAAATATTCAGAGGAAATTAAGAAAATCAAAATACAAAATTTCATGAAGAAACATGAATCAAGTTTTTTATGGATCTATTTCTCGATCGGAATCACAATGCTTACATACATCTTATACAAAATCTTCAAGAATTTTCCATGCTCATTTGCGACCCGAAGAAGGTCAAATAGTGGATGTATCCAGATTTTCAACAATTGCTTTGATAACTCTTCAAGAAGAAGAAATACACAAATTTCAATTCCAATGACCAACATCGGTCATCCTACATCGTGCATCTCCGAAGACGAACTTGACATCGAAAATCCAGAAAATTCTAATTCTCAAAGTTCGAGCACCAACGCTCAACCTTTGTTTTAAGGGGGGAGGTGTTATGTTATGCCCCTCACACTAGTACCTAAGTCATATATCAATTCTCATAAACACATAATGTACTCTAACTCTTAGTTCTTAAGTTCTAAATCATTGTTACTATATAACATACTTATTTCCTCATGTTACTAAATCATATGTATATTGTTTACTTTACTTCAGATCTTCATTTGGAATTAGAACATTTGTTAATATTGTATTCCTTTCACATTGGTAAAATTCCGTCATTTACTAATTATGTCCTTACGGATTCTAAATATGTTTACCAATAAGGTTCATAGTCTAAATGACTCATTTACTAATTGTTTAGTAAATACTATTCTTGTATAAATTCTCTTTCTCCTTGAAACTTAGGAGTTCGTCATCAATCTTCAAACTTATAACATCATAACTCTGTCCGTGTAAGATCAGATTTTTGTAAAGGATAAATAAATTCAGTGTATATTAAAATAAAGTTTTTTTAAAACTACAAAACCGCTCACCGCGTAACAACTATACAAAACTGGACTCTCTTTTTACTGAATGACAGACAGGTGAGTGATTACGTATAAGAAAAATCTTAAGAAACTTACATATGTACAAAAAGTGTGTGGAGTGCGTTTGAAACACGCACTGTTTGTAAATTACAATATGAAGGTTTTGATTGTGTAATACTCTAGCCGATATTAAATATTTTAAAAAACAATAATCTTATTACCATCTCCTTATTAAAATTTTGATGGCACCTACCATATTTTATATTTATAAATATAACGACGAGTGATATTTTTAGATAAATAAAAATCAGTTCACTTTGAGACTAATGTAGTTTGTTATTTTTTATAATCGTTTGTAAATCATTATGTTATATTCTGTTAACAATTCATAGTTTTTGTATTCGGCTAAATGGTAATTTTAATTAAGAGCGGGTAACACCGAATAGAGGTGAGATCTTCATGGCGAACGAATGTCAAGTCATTCATTCTATTCTCATGTTGACAAAGGTCGCACGTGGTCTCTATTCACAAACCTACTGGCTTTAAATCACTAATTATTTTTGTAATCCCCGATCGTTTTAGTAATTTAAGCGTTCGTATATTTAAAATACTAAGGAGTCAACATTACAGTGTATATATTTCGACGTCCCCAGAAGCTCAATGCGCATCACGGATTCAATTGATGACGTGTATAAGAATCAATATCAAACAAACATAATCTTTATATTTAAAAAAAAAATACATGTGTGCAATTCACACGTGGTAGAAGTGAAACCTTCCAAAATTAAAATACAATTATCCTAAACGTCTTAAGTATATGTAAAATTTTCTCATTAGTAAATAATTGTAAGGTAGCGCCCTCTGTGAATTGATATTTTAATTTCACGTATAATCCTAAATTAAAATTCACTACAAGAGCTTTCATACACACGCTAGTATTAAAAAATCTCACAGATGGCGCTGTATTAAATAGTATGTATATTTCTGTCTCATTCTTTGCTGGCTTCATCCTACACATTTTTGTATTTGTGTCTCTTACCTGTCGTTTTTTCCGTTGCATCCGGTTTGAAATCACAACGATTCTAAAGAAGTTTTCACTACAAAAAAATCTTAAGGTCTTTATGAATAAAGTTATGATGATCCTTTTTTTCAGTTCTTCTACTTTCTACTTTCTAATACTTAACACATAACCTCAGAAAAAACTTTAGCCCTAATGTCAGATTCTAGTAAAATTTCGATCATCATTATCGTTTATACACGGAATAACAACCGTATTTAACTTTCATTTTCGAGCATTTGCATTTGAAACCGGTAATGAGAGTTTTGTGTGACTAAGCTCGTTGACGTAGTGATGTCATCACGTTGATCCCAGATCTAGTTGGATGGCACGGAGCAGACGTAACGCGTCAGAATAACTTTACGTGACAATGATCCGAGTAACTACTATGTATGTATCATTTACTCCTCTATTTGGCAAGCGTTTTACTTAATTTTTTCTCCAAAATCTAAATTACGAACGAAGTGTTCGTAATTGATTAAATAAAGCAAAGGCTTGGGGTGTTAACACTAGTCAAAATCAAAAGTTACGCACTTTTGGTGTTAGGACCTCTTGTGAGTCCGCACGGGTAGGTACCACCGCCCCGCTTATTTCTGCCGTGAAGCAGTAATGCGTTTCGGTTTGAAGGGTGGGGCAGCCGTTGTGACTATACTGAGACCTTAGAACTATATCTCAAGGTGTGTGGCGCATTTACGTTGTAGATGTCTATGGGCTCCAGTAACCACTTAACACCAGGTGGGCTGTGAGCTCGTCTACACATCTAAGCAATAAAAATAATTTAAAAAAACTTCTCGAAATAGTAAAATATATGTACTTCTTAAAGATGCAAATTAAGTGCATTCAAAGATTAATTTTCTATATTGTATCAATTGCTATACTGCAATCCTTTTTATTTCCTTTTTTGTAGACAGCTGATGCTTAATAATCAGTGACTCCCGAAGATATTAGCAATACAAGGGACACAATAGCCACTACGTTAAGTAAGTTAAAGAAATAATAATGTGATATCATCAATATCCGAATACGTAATTATTTGATAGAAAGATTACTCTCTAGATTACTGGTGGTAGGACCTTTTGTGAGTCCGCACGGGTAGGTACATCACCCCACCTATTTCTGCCGTGAAGCAGTAATGCGTTTCCGCTTGAAGGGTGGGGCAGCCGTTGTAACTATACTTGAGACCTTAGAACTTATATCTCAAGGTGTGTGGCGCATTTACGTTGTGGATGTCTATGAGCTCCGGTAACCACTTAACGCCAGGTGGGCTATGAGCTCGTCCACCCATCTAAGCAATAAAAAATAAATAAACCTAATTGAGTTTTGGTACGAAGTAGTGAATATTGAGAAAACAACAATCTATTTCAACATTTTTATTATATGAATATAAAAATAATTTAGTTTTCTTCGTGGCCTCTAAGTGCCTAACGTTAAAACCATAATTTCACATAAAAAAAAGTTTAGAAATCTCGAAATTAGTGTTAGAAAATCGCTTTCGTTTTCCTTTGTCATCGCGTGGCCAGTGGTAAACGGTAATGACCATTTCGTGTGACTGTCGGTCATTATCGCGACAATTACAGTCCACCGTCACCCGTTTGTTTCGATGTTCACGTGGGCCGATCGTATTGAGTTTATAAAGTAAGAGACGCTGATCCCACGTACCATAACGTATTGTTAGAGTTTTTGTATTAAGAGTATCTTCCTAAGACAGTGCGCGCCTGACTGTTTGGTAAAACAATAAGGTGTTTAGCAACAGGCAATAGACGATACGTTTAGAAGATATCAACGGGCGAAAGGTTGTATATATTTGGTTTTGCGACAGTTTTACAACATTATAAGAGAGCTATCTAAGTTTAAAATTTGGGAATAGTATCATACCAATCTTCTTTAGCTATTTCAATGGAGTAAACTTAATTGAAGTTCGATTAAAAACATCGCATTGTCGATGCTAATACCAAATAAAACGCATCTTTAATTATTACAAAGATAAATTTCGCGTTTTAAGTGAAATGTCGCTTAAACAAAATAGCATTTCAACCCTCGATACCTATGTACTTGTACTTATAAAATCCATTTCGGTACCCTAAATTTGAAACATTTAATTTGAATATATAGAAAATTATATTTGAACCTACTGTATTTTTTGCAATCGCCTATCTTTCAAATTATATTTTATATTTCAAAGATTTGGAGTGACCGTAACAATCTTCAAATAATAGTATCTCAATGAAACATAATGTATTCATTAACATTATCCACTTAAGACTTAATTTAATTTTCTAATCTTTACTACCTATTACCTTTATTCTTACTGGTGGTAGAACCTCTTGTGAGTCCGCACGGGTAGGTACCGCCACCCTGCCTATTTCTGCCGTGAAGCACTAATGCGTTTCGGTTTGAAGGGTGGGGCAGCCGTTGTAACTATACCTGTGATCTTAGAACTTATATCTCAATATGGGTGGCGCATTTACGTCCAATAACCACTTAACATCAGGTGGGCTGTGAGCTCGTCCACCCAACAAAGAAAAAAAAAATAGACTTCAGTTTACAGCTAGACGATATCCGATTGGAAATGTGCGAATCCCAGCGTATTCTCGTTACGATAATTTACTCGAAGTCGACTATAGAAGGCTGGTGGCGATTACGGATATGATGTATTTGTAGATAAGTCAGGGTACGTTTGATAAACGACGACCATGCTTCATCGTGTCGCTTCATTAAGATTTAGAAATGCAACTATTTCCCGACCATGATTCACGGCGGTGGGCGCGACCCTCGCATACTAGGAAATGTATAGTAGCGCGTATAGTTTGCGATCGCGGCTCTCCCTCCGTACATAGAATGTAAATATAAAAATGTATTGCCGTTCGTTAGTCTCGCTAAAACACGAGAACGGCTGGACCGATTTGGCTAATTTTGGTCTTGAATTATTTGTGGAGGTCCAGAGAAGGTTTAAAAGGTAAATAAATACCTAACATGCTCGGAATTTTTTCGAAATTTTAAGTTTATGTTATATATACATCAAGTTTAGGTCTTTTATTTATCGATTGAGGCACTACGAAGTCTGCCGGGTCAGCTAGTAGAATGTAAATTTTATCGTTTGAAATAAATAACTCTTGCTCGGTATGCGTTAATGATGATGTTCGGTAGCGACAAGAAACCCGAATAAGAATTTGTTCTAAAATATTCTACACTCCCATCGGGAATGTTAAAAAATCTCTAAGTTTTTTCTATGTAGTACTCTTAATTGTGACGGTCTTTTAAGTTTATGTAGTTTTTTGGTTTAACGATTTTTATTTTGACGGTGAATTAAACAATTTCCATTTGAAAAATTTAAAAGGGCAGCGTTAAGCTATTGCTTTTACATTTCACTTTTTTTTTATTGCTTAGATGGGTGAACGAGCTCACAGCCCAGTTTTAAGTGGTTACTGGAGTCCATAGACATCTATAACGTAAAATTAAATGTGCCACTTACCTTGAGATATAAGTTCTGTTTCAAGTATAGTTACAACGGCTGCCCCACCCTTTAAGCCGAAACGCATTACTGCTTCACGGCAGAAATAGGCAGGGTGGTGGTACCTACCCGCGCGGACTCACAAAAGGTCCTTCCACCAGTAATAGTTTATTTGTTCTATTAGTCTACCTCAACAAGCAAAGGCTTCATAGTGCAGACAGCCAAGTATTTTAAAAGTGGCCTTAAATGTAATGAGCGTGAAAAACCTAGTTTTGTAGATAACATAGTAATAGTGAAGAAAATTAAATCAATGCGCCCATGATGCACCTTGTTTGTTGCGCTCAAAACGAAAATAGCGGAGTTGACAAATTAATATGACGGTAAAATAGTACTCAGTTGAATGTGAGTGATATTGACGTCATTCGTTTTTTTTTTTCTGATACTTAGCTCATGCTTTTTTCCTGGTTCTGAGTTTTCACGATTTCAAAAACAATTTTGTTGAGCTAGTGAATAAAATTAAATGAATAAATCTTGAAAAGCTTTTTTTTAAAGGTACTTAGCGGAGTACACTTATCTATAAATATAAAAATGAATTGCTGTTCGTTAGTCTCGCTAAAACTCGAGAACGGCTGGACCGATTTGGCTAATTTTGGTCTTGAATTATTTTTGGAAGTTCAGAGAAGGTTTAAAAGGTAGATAAATATGAGAATGCTCGGAATTGAATAAAAATAACAATTTTTGTTTTTCCTTTGATGTGTCCTTCGTCGGACGGATTCTTTTTGTTTGTTTTAAGTTTATTTTATAGAAAAGTTTAGGTCTTTTATTTATCGAATGAGGCACTACGAAGTCTGCCGGGTCAGCTAGTACCTTTATTATAATATCAATTAGCTATCAAGTTTTTATTTTTTAGTTCCTCCAATATTGACGGAATTATACAAAATTCATTCTGAATAAATTTTTATAAATAAAAAAAAAGAAAAAAAAAGCTGAACAATTCAAAATATAGTGGCGTATTAGTAATCGATTTTGACCATGTTTCTAAAGATCCTTGCCCCATTACATCATTGCAGTATTAATGTGCCAAATAAACCGTATTTTGTATGTGAAAATCTAAATTTATAAATGAGGTGGTGGCCTTTTATTTGACTTATATAAATGTTTTAGCTAGACGCCAATGACTCGTAGCGCTAAATATAATTTTATTAGCACATACCGACGCTCATCATTTCAATTCGAACGCCGATATGATATTATAGTGTCGCAGAAGTACTACGCAGGAGATTTCTCCAAACGACATCTCCCAGAAACGCTTTGTTAGTTACTTACTAAGTAGATTCTTGTTTTGAGAGTGTCGATTTCATAGATACCTGAAACAATCGACAGATAAATAAGTAACGTTCAAAATGTATCGTGTTATTTTAATAATAATAATAATAATAACTGGAGATAAATCAAGCACGGTCATCCGGCACCAAATTGCAATTCCCTGTGTTATGGATACCAGGGACTGATATTGAAACAGTTATATTTTGACATGACAACGTCTTATAGCTCGATGGAGCAGGCTGCACGCACGAAAAAACATGACTCATGCGGCGTTACCTCGCTCTGAGGCGTTCCATTTAAGGCTTGAAGTGCAAAAAAATATTGACATAATTGTATTTATGCGTACAAATAAATGTAACTTGATCAATTCAATAGTGATTTCCATTTACCTCCTTCATTATATCCATACAAAATATCTATCAAACAAATAAAATTAAAATTTTCTTTTGAAAAATGAAACCATTCGATCAGTATTTTCTTATGAAGTTGTCGCGTTCAACTATCGTCAGTAAACCAACTTTACAGACAACCGATTTTTTTTATGAATACATATGTAAAGAAAAACCTTTACAAGCACCCAGACAAAGAGCAAACAAACCTGTCCATCACACGAATGTTTATCCGATGTGGGAATCGAACCCACGACCCTCGGCGCAAATCAGCGCTATAACTACACCACTGTCAGAAAGTACTTTAACATTAAGTTCCATGTTTTGTTTGTGGATATCTGTTTTTTTTAAACAATCGATGGAAATTAAAAACTTGTATTTGTATTAACCTAACGACGCTTAATCTAACACCCACGAATACACACACAAACACAAAAAAAATCGTTTTCTCAATTTCACTTAACCATGAGTGTTGTATTCACATATTATTATGTTTAATTTAGAAGGAATATACTTAACTTAAATGCGCATCTGCCGCTTTTCAAGGATATTTTAATAGCTTCAGACCTTTAAACTCTGGCTTTAAGCACGTTTGTAAACGACAATGTTTCGCTTCGTTTTTCGATAAAATGTATCATAAAACTTTATTTGCGATAAAAAGGAGCAATGAGTTACTTTTAAGTCCACATGTTTCGATAAATGGCATGTTTTGTTTGTCTTTAATCTTCTTCTCTTGTTATTTTGAAGATGGGTTTTGCCGGGCTCCATTGTGGAGTTTTTATCGGTCTACCCGATATTAAGTGATCACCGTTGCTCTTGAACATCAGCAGTACCAGAGTCAAAGCCAAACCGTTGCCTACTCCTGAGGAATCTTCACAAATCTCGTGAAGAAGGGCACTTAATAGCGCTCGCGAAACACCGTGGAGGGGAAACTTATTCAAGAATTAGGTTTTATTTTTTTTATTGCTTAGATGAGTGGACGAGCTCACAGGCCATCTGGTGTTAAGTGGTTACTGGAGCCCATAGACATCTACAATGTAAATGCGCCACCCACCTTGAGATATAAGTTCTAAGGTCTCAGTAGGTGATACATATCAAAAAAATATCGTTGGAAAAGAGCGAATTAGTTCTAGATATGGTATGTATGAACTCTGCTCCGATGGAGCGTACGGTTTAAAACCAAAAAAGAGTCGTATCTCTCCGTTGATACAGAGGTTCCAAGCGATCCGATTAATAACAATCGCCAGCAATTAAAAACGTGAATTGATTATGCTGATATTAAACACGTGCTTAACAGCTGTTCACAAACTAGTTCCAAGATGAAGAAATAATACTGTGAGGCAAAACTCAAGCCTGCTAAATGAACAGATTTGCGTAATTACTACCTAATGGAGCATTGTGAATCTAAGTTAGAAAGTATTGTCATACTGCCTATTTCAGGTGGTTGGCGGCATCAGGTGGATTTCGATCCATTAATCTGAAGGCAATAGAATCCAATGATAGTCCAACCAGGAATTCTTTCTGCCATTTACATAACACAAGAACCAATTTACTGTAATACTAGATAAATTTATTATTGAAACAACTGATATTTTTTTTGCACCAGCTTCATAATTATTAGTAAGTAACGCCAACAACCAATGTCACGTCGTCAGGATTCGAATCCTGGATATGCAAGACATCATTTTACCCATAAATGCACTACGCTTAAAAATATCACTTCCAGTATTGCGAATATCAACTATTGAATTTGTAGTAGTTAAATATAAAGAAAAGCATGATTTTAATAGGAAACTGAACTAAAAATTGAAATGTATTTTTTTATATTCTGATTGTGCTGGTAATGGTAATACAAAATGTAATAAAATTACTGTATTGCTACAGGTCCTTCTTCAAATTAATCTAACGTTTGGAAGTCAATGAAAACCAACACACTGAGCTGGTCGTGACACCGGATCGGGGTGGAGGTTTCTGCGAAACACTGCTCTTGCTAGGGTCAGTGTTTGCAATTCTCTCAGGATGAGCCCGTGAGCTCACCTACCGTCCGTGAGTAGTTGAAATAACCCCATAGGCTACCAAATAATAGGTAAGGAAAGTTGGGAATATTACGTTACAAAGCCAAATAAATACAGGTCAAACTAATAAAAGCTTTTTAAAAATACATTCATTCGAAAATTCATAAAAATAAACCAGAGAATAAAGAGTGTCTATAATAATAAGAGACACGTCCAAGATTCTGATGGACTCTGAAACAGAAGACGGATGACACAAAACACGTCCGAACAGTGATCGTGACGACGTCCACTGACCTAAATACAGAAATATCAGCTAATTAACGTGTAAACTAGTATATCGGTGAGCATTCCTCTCGTGCAATGTCTTCAATTATTTCGAGACAGTCATTCGCCGAACCTGTGACGTATCTACATACTATATTTAAACTCATAGGTTTGAATTACACGTGTACAGTTATTTTAAGGGTTTTTACGGTTGCACTGTTGCTTTAGATTGTGAAATTTCATCACACGTATGTTTTTTTTTATGATTGAGTGTTTACTGGTAGCCCGGAGGCCTTTCCAGTTTCACAAGGACAGGTGGGCAAGCAAAGGCTCAGCCAGAAGGGGGCGGGATTTGCTAACAGCTACCCGTGTGCCTCCAAGGGAGACCTAACAACTCAAAAGTAGCTGCTTCGCGAATCAGATCGCGTATGTTACGGATGCCACAAATACACGCAAAACAACGAATAAAGGCTAAGCATACCCAAGATCATCAAAATATAAAAATCCTTAACAAAGATAGTGATTTAATGCAGTAGTGATTAAAGTCATTAGATACTAAGCATATAAAAGACTTTTAATCAACATTGAAAGACAAAAAACAGTTTATCAACAGAAACGGAATGTTTCTTTAAAACATTGCTTGATCAAAAAAACCCTTGAATTAAACTCAAACCATTCGACGGCAGTTCTCGGTCAGTGTCATCTAAATTATCCTCGAAAGTTCGCACCAGCGTTGGACTTATTAAATTAATGCTCGACATTAATGTCAAATGTACCATTCGTGGAATGCGGAATGTTGCTTCGTAATTGTCATTATAAGTTAAAGAGCTTCTGTTCAGCTTAAAGTGAGCTTAAGTCATAAGGTGCGGGTTGTCGCAATTAAACAACAGATAATCATCTGTGATCTACAAAGAATAAGTAATGTACTTACTGGTGGTAGGACGACTTGTAAGTCCGCATGGATAGGTACCACCACCTTGTCTATTTCTGCCGTGAAGCAATGCGTTTCGGTTTGAAGGGCGGGGCAGTCGTTGTACTGTTAAAAGTGAAACCTTCAACTCATGTCTCAAGGTAGATGGCGGCATTTACGTTGTAGATGTCTATGGGCTCCGGTAACCACTTAACATTAGATGGGCCGTGAGCTCGTCTACCCATCTAAGCAATAAAAAAAATGGCCTCCCACACTATGACCAATAAAAAAGTTTAAAAACGAAATAAATAAAAAATCATTTAAAAATCAAGTTTTTTTTTTATTTATTTTATTACTGGAAGCAAGTCAGTTGCTTTTTTAATTAATCTGACCGAATTGCTCATTTAGATCAATACTACGAAGTCACTTATTAAGACATAGCCAATTGCTCGACCAGGGTCGTTGTACAGTTTTATTCGTGATGTCAGGAGTTTGAAAGTACTCCAAGGATTATGATCTTAACCAAATAGGGAGACAAATTTTCAAGCATTTTCAATGATAATCAAAAACCGACTTTAAGATATGATACAAATATCCAATAGACGATGTAAAGTCTCTTGTGTATTGTACCAAACAAAGCCCTTAGTGTACGCAACATGTGTGTCGTAACGAGATTTAGGGTCGGTCACTGGTGTAACTATAATGGCGACGTATGAAAGTTGTATGACACATGCGGAAAACTCGTGTGACATATGAATGTGCTTTATGGTGTAGCGGGACGTATTTAAATATACTGGTTCATGTTTTGTAAAGGACTACTTTTGGTACTTTTGTTTCTCGACATTAGAGGCAAGGAAAAATGTAATTGGTTCTAATGCTTTTGCTGTATGGTGTCTAGAGGTGGTAGTCTAGATATGACCTAGAGTAACACAAGCAAATCTTTTTCAGTTCCGAATTGAAGAGTAGGACAGCCATTATACACAATACAATTGTGACATCAACGCCACGTCGACTATTTTTTTATGAATGAGTGATTACCGGTGTCCCGGAGACCTTTCCAGTTTCACCAGGACGGGTGGGCGAGCAAGGCTCAGCCAGGAGGGATGGGATTTAGCCCGAGCGCCTCCAAAGGAGACCTAACAACTCAAGAGCAGCTGCCTCGCGAATGAATCTTACCATGTCGACTACATTCATGTTGTGATGTCTATAGGCCGTGGGCTCTTCCATTGATCTAGCAAATAAAATGTATATTTTATAAATATATATGCAATCATCTTTATAAAGCCAATTGGAGACTGGAAATTATCTGGTTTTAGATTAGACAGTTATTACAAGCAACTTCCACCTCATGTTCAAGTTGGGAGGTGGCTTTAAATTTTTTGCGTCTCTTAGGTCCGGCAACCTCTTAAAACACACCGAATATTTATACTAATTCAAGGAAGCAACCCTCATTTATATCAATACGCAAAAAAAGTTTATTTTGTAGCAATAATAAACGATTCTATGAACGTTTCTGTATATAAAGTACCAATTTCATCAAATTTGCGAAAATAGCACGATTTGAAATTGCACATTGATGATGGCTCTAAACAAAATACATCAAACAACAAATTCGAAGAACCATATTGTATATTCATAAATTTCATACACATTATAGAATTTATTTTTCTTGGATACACTCGTTTGTTTGATTTGAAAGGTGACCTGGAGGCCTTCAGGAAGAGAGGAATTGTATGTTTAAAAAACTATAATTCGTTTAGGAGCATAAAAATTACAAAAAATAATATGTGGCTCTGAAGATCGGATCGCAGAATTTCATTGACGTCAAAATTCTGACAGTATAGAAATTACGATGACTAACATCGCCGGGAAACACTTGAAATCGTTTGTACCTCGTAAAATACGGTTATCTTATCGAAAGGATTTGCTATACACATTAGAGCTTTTGAATAGTTTAGAATGGTGCAGTTAAAACCCTCTGTGCCGATTCTATTGACGTAAAAAATTGGCGTAAAATCATCATCATCATAATCAGCCTATAGCAGTCCACTGCTGGACATAGGCCTCTCCAATTGTACGATCCTTGGTTTCTCTCATCGAGCTCTTGCCAGTCACCAAAATAAAATAAAAAATGTACAATAGGGATGTTGCGATTCAACGGTGTTTCCTGGAGGTTGGCAGCGCCGTTTAAGCTAACCGATTCAGCGTCCAGTGGCGGCACAATTGCGAGGAGATATGCGATCCACGCGAAACGCGTCACATTACCAGACAATGTTAAGATCATTACCGCTTTAGTGTAGCAGCTTTGCTCTAGATTTTCGACTGCCGATTCGTTCCCCGGATTTGTGGAGTGTTCAGCTGACCGCCATTAGCACGTACCGCCACAGATCCACGATTCGGAGTTCAGTCTAGTGTTTTTTTTGGACGGTAAACAGTAGTTTTTCGGATTGTCCACATTCCTCCGTACAATTTTCACGTATATAATTACATAATTCTATAAGGAATGAGTCAATTGACGTAACAAATCCGCCGGTCCGTGCATACGCTACTGTGTAGCACGTTTATTATGCTCGTATCTGATTACGTCGACGAGAATAACTTGACGGTCGTGTGGGCGTAACGCATCATTTTCATTCATGGTTTTTGTCGCTGTTTTTTTTTTTTTTTTCGTAGGCAAGTTGCGAATTGCAAATTGTATCGGTATTTATTTTATGCAATACACGCAAATATGCGATTACGTGTTCCTCATTTAATCTATACGATATTGTGAATGTGAAAGTTTGGATGTTTCCATTTAAATACAGCTTACTAGGTGAAATCTATATATTAATACGTGAAGCAAAAACTTTGTATCCCTTTTGACGAAAATTGCGCGGACGGAGGAGTATGAAATTTTCCACGCTTATAGAGAATATAGAGAAGAAATGCACAACGCTAAATTTTTTTTAAAATAATGCATAAAAGATACATTAAATCAATAAAGAAAACATTACACACACTAGATACCATGTATTTGACGCACACACGCATGCATACTATTTATTGTCAAACTTTTGTTCTTGGCGTCTATTGTCAAATTGAGAATAGATTAAATATTGTTTGCCTTTGTTAATATTTTTTATAGTGTAGTCTTGGCGACATTTGTGATTATAGAAGTATAAAATACAATCATAATAGTGTACAAACTTACAATTCCAATTAATTATAGTCGAATTTCGACTACTGCAGGACCTCTAGTTTCATTTAAATACAGCTTATACCTGGATGATTATAAAATAGCATACTTTTTATCATGGTAAATGTCCCGAGCATCACCGGGTATATCTGTTATGATACGTAGAACAGTGTTTTACGATGTTACGTATTTTTTCTTATCAATGCTTCTAAAAATTGACTGGTAACTTATAGACCAGAGAGTGATATTTGGAACGTGTAAAATAACGTAATGATAATAACAAAAAATAAAAATAAATTTTTTTGGAGTTTACTCCTTTAGAATCGATTTACATATATAGGCCCGGGGTATGAAAATTATGGGGACCAAAATCGTACTAGCATGTCACACGAAATGCGTTATGCGCCTGATTGCGCATGTCACACGAAATGCGTTATCGCAGGTGACGCCGGGCTGCTGCGCCGGCAGTCCGCCACAAAGCCTCGTACTGATCGCGCGTTTCTCTCATTATTGTATTTTCATATATTTGTTAGTCGTTTGTTTTGTGTCTCGTTAATTTGTTAATAATCTGTAGTGTATCGTGTTGTCGTAATATAGAACTATTTCTCGTATTGTTTCGTTTAATTTTTTATATCCAGTAAACTCCAGTCGTGCGTCGGAGCGGACACACACACTTTTTGGAGTTTATTGGAGTTTACTCCTTTAGAATCGATTTACATATATAGGCCCGGGGTATGAAAATTATGGGGACCAAAATCGTACTAGCATGTCACACGAAATGCGTTATGCGCCTGATTGCGCATGTCACACGAAATGCGTTATCGCAGGTGACGCCGGGCTGCTGCGCCGGCAGTCCGCCACAAAGCCTCGTACTGATCGCGCGTTTCTCTCATTATTGTATTTTCATATATTTGTTAGTCGTTTGTTTTGTGTCTCGTTAATTTGTTAATAATCTGTAGTGTATCGTGTTGTCGTAATATAGAACTATTTCTCGTATTGTTTCGTTTAATTTTTTATATCCAGTAAACTCCAGTCGTGCGTCGGAGCGGACACACACACTTTTTTTTATTGCTTAGAGGGGTGGACGATCTCACAGCCCACCTACCTGGTGTTAAGTAAGTTCTAAGGTCTCAGTATAGTTACAACGGCTGCCCCCCACCCTTCAAGCCGAAACGCATTACTGCTTCACGGCAGAAATAGGCGGGGTGGTGGTACCTACCCGTGAACATTTGCTAACATTTGTTAAGTATGTATTTCATTAGAAAAACTGGTACCCGCCTGCGGGATTCGAACACCGTTGCATCGATAGATACGAATGCACCGGACGCCTTATCCTTTAGGCCACGACGACTTCAAATGTTGTTATGTCATTATGTTAAATCATGAATTAGTTAATCGTTAGTAGTAGTAGACTTTTTGAAGTGAAACTTCTTTATCGGCGTTGGAAAAAAATTTACCGTCACATTTTTCGGTTACGCGTCACATTTTTCCGTTACGCGCCATCTTTTTTGTATTCATGTCTATGATAATAAAATCCTTTTGTTTAAACTTTATCTAATTTAACTTTTTTGTATTCATGTCTATGATAATAAAATCCTTTTGTTTAAACTTTATCTAATTTAACTTTATTTAACCAATTTCTAGAAAGTTGCATGTAGATCATTTTTCGAAAAATAAGGCCATAAAGAAGTTTCACTTCTTACGTGTGTACACTAGTACACGCACACATTTTTTTTTTTTAATAACTAACAAACGTTAGCAGTTCCGAAGGCACGAATTTTCCTAGCTGATTTGACAATTACAAATATTAAAACATATTTTTCTTTTCTTTTAAAACAACACACTTTAGGAATGCTCCAAAGAAACTCAAATCCGACATTGCCCACTCTAATCACAGCAATAAACTTTGAGATATTACCCGTGACGGTACATCTTCGATATTTTACGGTGTATTCATGTCCGTCATAAATAAATGAACGTTGGAGCCGTATTACGCAAACTGATGACGCAACAACAAATCGATGCGGTCAATGTCGTGGGTCCGTTTATATATGCATATAATACAAACCAGCCAGCTTTGCTCGGCTTTTTTTTTTATAACGCCATCTTGTTGTGTCTTTAAAGCAGTAAAAATAGTATTATTATTCGCCAATAGATGTCGAGTCATTAAGTTGATTACCGATAAAGTTGATTATTGAAAACACGAATAAAACAACGTTTTCTGAAAATAAATCGTAGCTAGATCGATTTATCGCCCCCCAAATTCCCTGTATACTAAATTTTATGAAAATCGTTGGAGCCGTTTCCGAGATTCAGATTATATATAATAATATATATATACAAGAATTGCTCGTTTAAAGGTATAATAAGATACACAATGATACATTCCGAGGTGGAAATCTCAATAGTATTATTGCCACTAGGAATACGACTCTACCGCACAATTCAGTGTGCTTAGTGCGAGTTTTGTATGGTGTTGGAAAAGCGCCCTTAGCGACAAACGTAGGGGCGCTGTTCCAATTCCATACAAATTTGAGTTAACTTTTACGCGATCGAGAAGTTAAGAAACTCGCACTAAGCACACTGACCGGAACGCAGGGTTGTCAAGCAGCAGAAAAATGTGATGTTCAAGCGTTAATTTAGGAATGTAGGGCAATAAGTGATCGTGGCCGAAAGCATAAGACGACCGGTGCATTTGTATTGAACGATGCGACTGTGCCGGTGTTCGAATTCAGAGGCTGAATTTCCTAATGAAATACGTACTTAAAAATGTTCACGAATGACTTCCACAATGGAATAATATCGTGTAATAAAAATCAATCGCGCAAAAGACATAATTTGCATAATTACTGTCGGTAAGGCATCTTGTGAGTCCGCGCGGGTAGTTACCACCACCCTTCTTATTGCTGCCGTGAAGCAGTAGTGCATTTCGGTTCGTAGGGGCGTCAGACGTTATCCTGTTAACACTGAGGCCTTGAAGGTCATGTCTCAAAAGGGGCAGCTTCATTTACGTGTTTGATGCTTATGAGTTCCGGTGACCACTTTACGCCAGATTGGCCGAGAGCTCGTCCATCCATCTAATAAAAGAAAAGTTCGATTTTAAAACGGTAGATGCGATTAATAAAATGGCTACCTATTACAACAAAATGACAATTTACAAAACAATACTGAAGCCTGTATGGACATATGGCATACAAGTATGGGGCACTGCCAGTCACAGTAATATAGAAATACTAGAGCGTTTTCAGAGCAAAACAATGAGAACCATGTTCAACATTCCACCATACATAAGCAACAAATATGTAAATCTTGATTTGAATCTGAGAACAGTGAAGGAAGAAATTGAAACATACAGCAAGAATTACCAAACACGACTTGACCAACACATTAATCAGCTGGCTGCAGAGCTGCAGGGGGAGGGCAGCCTAAGATACTCTCGCCTGAAAAGGAGTAGTATACCAGACCTAGCAAAAAGATTTGCAGATATAAGATGAGAATGGTACCACTGGGGACACAACTCAGCTGACTCAACTTTTCCTGATGAAAATCTGACAACAGATTAGATTATTGTTTTTCAAGAAACAGATTGCTAAGAAGCAGGATAGAAAAAAAAAAAAAAAAAAAACCTATTACAACTCCGACTACACTTTCACACTTTAACATTGTGCTTTATATTTGTATTTGTTTATGTTTTTGGAAGTACATGTATGTATGGGTTCATTTTGTATGCATTGTATATATAGTAAACGGAATGATGTTGTATCTATATACATTGCGATAATCTTACCAATGGTATATCAAACCACAATTTAAAAAAATTACGAAACTAGCTTCCTGGTATATATCAGGATAATCATGTATGACATGATTACTCACAAAGTAATAAAATCAATGAAATTTCTTTATGTTACTCATTCGTGGCGTTGATTTTTGATTCATCAAACGTGCGAGTGTGAGATATATGTTTCGTACCTACTCGAGCACGTTAATAAATCGGTGACGAATCTTTTTGTCAGCTATCTGCTTTGTTTCACAATCAATTCATCCGTACAACACACTCTTGAAAAGGACAATGACCTTTGTGGCACGTTTATTTATCGTGATTAGACACGAAATACGTTACTTAGTAAGGTGATTAAGTAAGCATTACTTTGGGTAATAAGATTATCAGTTTTGAACCTTGAATTTACATAAACGATTGTGGTAGGGGCAAAATTTAAATAAGGCTGACTTTTTTAATTTTTTTATTTATTGCTTAGATGGGTAGACGAGCTCACAGCCCACCTGGTGTTAAGTGGTTACTGGAGCCCATAGACATCTACAACGCATGCGCCACCCATCTTGAGATATATAAGTTCTAAGGTCTCAAGTATAGTTACAACGGCTGTCCCACCCTTCAAACCGAAACTCATTACTGCTTCACGGCAGAAATGGGGAGGGTGGTGGTAACTACCCGCGCGGACTCACAAGAGGTCCTACCACCAACGTTCGTAAAGAAGATTATTTTTTATACAATTTCGGAGTTTCGTTTATTGATATAATTTTAGAAACTAATTCACTCAAGTTGGTGTTCTTTGACGATCTTTCGGAACTCATTTGGATCGCAAGCGCGTCTGTGCCCGCTTGTAATCCCGATAATAATATAATGTCGTATAATAATATAATGACGAGAGAATAAATCGTAAAAGTAGTTTTATTTAATAACTTTACATTTCTATTTTAGAGAATGCAATCTAATTTTCATTAACTTAACGACTGTCAGGAATGCCATTGTGACGTTCAATTGTTTTTTGATAGCATAATTTTTTTGGTAGATTCATTTTTTCCTTAATCACTCAGAATCGACTCCTCACAAACATTAACGTCTAATTAGAAAACAGTATAATTTTGATAAACATATGAAAGCAAAACGCTCATCCAGTTTTTATCTACATATCATTATATCTAAGACATGAGCCGTAATAAACAATAGTTTAAAAAAACTAACAAAATACGCTTTTATAGAAAATCCAACTAAAAAATAGAAAATAAATTTTAATAAATTTGAATTAAAAATAGTGTAAGAAAAAATGATTTTATTGTAAAAAAAGCATGGGTTGCTTTTCAGGATATGAAAATAACCCTTCTACTCATAGCTGTTCATAAAATATGTATTTATAACTACTGATACCATGCACTCCACGATTTATTTTCTATTTTTTTGTTGGATTTTCTATAAAAGCGTATTTTGTTATTTTTTTTAAACTAGGATTTATTTTTCATTTTTTAGTTGGATTTCAATTTTTTCAATATTTTTTTAAATATTTAATTGACATCGGTCCTTAATAAGTAGGTATACCAAATTTCAAGTTTATCCGACGTTTTGAAGGGGGTCAAAATCATGTCCAAAGATTCCGTTACAAACATACATACGTCTGAAGCTAATAAATGCGTATTAAAAATGAGGAGTATCAAGGTTATGCGATTATCATTCTTCTTAGCTTGGCGAGTTTCCAAAGAAAACGTCTACCCTGCTTGATTCATAGCCGTTGTCGGGATGTAATTGTTACGTGGGCCAACATGTATTCCTGGGTCAATTTAGACGTAATTACGTATGAAACTGGCCGTAAAAGAATATATTGCGAAGATCTCGTTTTAATTATTTCATCATAAGCTAACGCGTTTTTTTTTTTAAGCAGTCGTCAAAACGATAATTCGGTGATATACATAATCCTGCATTAGAACTAGCGGGATATTTCTAAAACAACATAAAATACACAAATTTTTATTGTAGCTGTAGCCGTTATAATATTGAAATCCGGTAAAAAACTCGCATGGTGCTATCGACGTTTTCAAGATTTTGCATTTGTACAAGTTTAGAATTGGCGATCGGATCTTCTGCATATATCCGGCACACATACCCGGCGAGGAAGCTCGCCCTACGTGGACTTTTCACGGCACTAACCCAGCATTAACGTTGAGTCTGGACTCAGCGCAGACTTTGCCTACTACTGACAGCTGCACTTCCACGTGCTAATCCCAGCACGACCAACGTCAACTTAAGGTCATTTCTTGAGGGGAGGAACAGCAGCTATCATAGAAAAGAAGAAATCCGGCAAAAATCTAAAACGCCTTAACGACATAGTTTAAAAGAAGCGAATTATAAAAACCACATACATACAGCAACATTTGTTTATCATCCTTTGTATTCTTTTAACCATTTTGACAGAATTGTGATTCTGAGGCTTAATTTTCCAATGTTCAATTTTTTTTCTTTATAACCGGACCTGGAAGTGGTGGCCGACCTCACAGCCTACCTGCCCACACAGCCCTGACCTGCCTGGTTGGTATTAAGTGATTAACGGTTCCCATTGATATTGGTAACGTAAATGCCGCCACCCAACTCGAGATCTGAGTTCTAAGCTTTTAGTTTTTACAGTACAACGGCTGCTCCTCCCTGGAAACCGAAACCTTCTGTTTTCGTGTTGATTTTTTTTTCTTTTCTGAACTTTATAATATAGAATCAGTTACAATTATTTATAAACAGCATAATTGAAAGCGGGTTGTGCCCTGTCACCATCCTCGCCGAACCCGTCGTTTGGGACGAAGGGCTCGATGAGTAAATTAACCCATAGACACAGCCCACTAAGTTTCTCGCCGGATCTTCTCAGTGGGACGCGTTTCCGATCTGGTGGTAGATTCTGCGAAGCACTGCTCTTCCTAGGGCCAGGGTTAGCAATACTCCGCGAGCCAGTGAGACCTACACGTTAGGGCGAAGCTGAAATAGCTTCTCAAGGCTATCATCATCATAGGTAGGCGAAAAAAAAAGAAAAAATGCAGGTTGTGCGTGAACTCGCTGGACCTAGTTAGTAGGAAAGAACTCCGTCTTAGCGACAGGTGATGCGATACTAAAAAAAAACTTACGGAATCATCTCAATTTCTAAAGGCGCTTCATTTATACAATTGCTTCATTAAGGGCACAAGTCACGTTACTAACGAGAAAACAAACAGCTTTTCATTACATTAAGTCACAACTATGGTAAGAGCCGCGATGTTATCACGTGGTACGAATGATTTGTTATTTATTTTCAAAGATTTGTAGTGGCGTATACCGGGAACGTAACATCGAAATCACAGCCTTATATTGAATTAAGTAAGTATTAAATTTGCTTGGAGACTGTGCTGCAGTATCAGCCCGGCGTTTCCTATTAAAGGTAATCCAGTGGCTGGTAATAAGCAGTGGCAGTTTTACTTCTTGTAGTTTGATTGATGGATGGCCTGACTGTCTTAACCAGGTGCGACGGAGTTAGATTTTCTGTAGAAAATGTATGAGGTAATAATAAAACTGTTTTTGCAAGTTTCATTTCTAATATCGACGCATGCATGTTAGAAGACGACGACCATGATTTGCTACATTTTGTTCATTGGCAACATGTGAACTTGGAGACCTCATATACCCACAACTTAATGGAATATACTAATAATGTATACAGATATATATGCAAGTATACAAAATAAAACAAATATAATAAGTATACGCGTGGTAAGGGGCATTGCGAACTCACACGGGTAGGTACGTACCGCAACCCTGGCTATTTCTGCTAGGAACCCTGAATGCGTTTCGGTTCGAAGGGCGGGGAAGCCATTCTATTATAAAACTGAGACTTAGAACTCGTGTCTCAAGGAGGGTGGCGTCATTCACGTTGTTGATGCCTATGGGCTCTAGTAATCACGGTTGATCCGGAGCTAATCCACCCATCTAAGCACCTGTTTTTTTATCTAGCCATCGGAATATATAATTTTTCTTAAAAACCGGTACGGTGTTGGTACATACATTGACCGGTTCATAATATTATGTTCTAACAAAGAGGCAATGGATGCAGACAGCGTACGAGTGGTCACTATCGCGAGCCTTGGAGGAGTCTTATATACAGTAGTGTACGTCTATAGGCCGATGATGACATGAATTAGTAAATTCTAGAAATATTCATTACACATTCGTGTGTTGTAGACATGATTAACACTACTTTTACTGTTTAATCTGCCGTTTTTTAATCATCAGCCTTTATTACTTTACTGTTTAACCATATATTTTTAACGGAACACAAATTCAAATAGCAAATATTTTTCATTGTAAGATTGGCCCACTTTCCTGAAGGCAATATCGTTTTAAATTAGCTTCACGTCAGAACGGTATTTGCTATGTAATAAATTGCTGACTTGGAACGTTTCTGATAGAAAATTTATCTTAGCTATCAATCAGTCGTGCAAGGGACAAAAGGCTTGTTTAGGTTCGTTTATTCCGCAATTGCAGGGCTCTAGTTATATTTATTATCCTCCAATTACAGAAACATAAGGTTGGAGGGACTTTTACCTAAATAGCTTTATACGGGATGAGTTTTTTTTGTATTTTTTGAAAGTTCTATTCTCTTTATTTAAAAGGAAAATTTATCCTACAAACGGTCACATATCTAGGACATGTATGTGCCAATTGATTATTATTAACACCAATTACAATTTGATAGTGGAAACAAGTTTTTACGCGGTGGTTGGACATGCTTCGTTTTAAAATGAAATTATTTATAGAGTTGTTTTAACCATTTGGTGTCAAATATATCAAATAATAATACACAGTAGGTAATTACAAAAAGATTGCGTAGGTATTACAATAATTCCAGTGATCTACAAACACTCTGTGGCGGGTAGCCATCACAGAACACAAGATATTTGACAGATGCCTGAATCTCGCTTACGACATTTTGAAGATAAGCTCGCATATATACAAGTTCCGAACAGCAACATTCGGACCGTCGGTCTACCGAGCAATATCACCCGCTCGGTGGAAGATCTTCCCTTTCGTCGTTGAATCCTTTCCTACAACTCCTTTCATTTGTTTTAAAGCTCAATTAAGGCGTAGATACGAGAGTGCGATCTGAGGACTCGTCCTTACGTAGCTGGAATAGCTTCATGGGTTACCCGAGAATATGTAGAAGAAAAATTGACATGAGGAATTCATCTTCGATGACTTTTCTATCCTTAGCAGCGGCATTTTTATTAAGGCCATTATAGAAAGCCATAGGGGATTCCTTATCTTATTTTCTCGTATGACGTGATAGTTTTTTATTTATTTATTGTTTATTGCCTAGATGGGTGTACGAGCTTACAGCCCACCTGGTCTTAAATGGTTACTGAAGCCCATAGATATCTACAACGGAAATGCGCCACCCACCTTGAGATATAAGTATAGTGTAGACGCATATATTTTCGGAAGTCGCTCGGATATATTTATGACAAGTGCACTAATGTACTAATCTTTTATTAAGCCATTTTGAGTTCTTGGTATAAAGGTCGGTCATTTTTTCAAATAAAATTGAGACTTCAATTTTAGCCCTGTTGTGACTGTAGGAATGTAGGATGAATGTAGAATGTTGTGAATGTAGGACGCAGTCCTACGAGATGGTCGGATCAAATACGATCTTCTCTGGACATCAACTTCCACAATGCCCTTCATGAAGCTAAGGATCGCAGCAGATGGAGGGAAATCGTCCAGGAGAAACTGACGCAGCGGGGGAGTCACGACCCTCAGTAATGAGGAAAACGACGCGAGGAGGAGGCGGTGACTCTTACAGACTAATATTCATTAGAAAATTATTGGATCCGAACAGCTTAGCTTTCAGATTATTACTTGACATAGAATTAGGAAAGTAGGTCGTGAGTCTGCGTCACTATAGCGCCTTATATTCTACACCTCGACACAGTTTCCGGTCATCTATAAAGTATTTTACAATAAAAACTGTGACTATACATACTCGTATCCGTGTCATACGTGATAAACATGTCAATATAATTTACTAGGTGCGAATAGAGTGATTAAAATTATTAGCTATTTGGTGCCTTGCCCTTTATCTGACCAGGTCAGGGCGGCTCCTTATGTATCCAAGCTGTAAGTTGGTGTAGCTCAGGGTTAGAACGAGCGGTCTGTGGGATAAGTTCGGTGATTCATTGCCAAATAAGGTTAGGTACTATTGGGAGGTTTAAGTTAGAGAGAAGAGGATACTACAACTACGTGAGGGGTATAAGGTAGGTCGCGGTGACTCTCGCACCAGATTAATAATCTTACATTCTCTGTTACAGTACCAGGCAATAATTGTTGCACATCGATATTTAGAAAGAGACAGTCGTCTAATTTTGTTTTTGTTGTAAAGCGTTACCTGTGTGCGACGAAACACTAACGATCCGGTATCCATGGAGATTAATTGTCAATTAGGTAATGTGCGACAGGTATAACGATCTACGAAGCAAAAATTTACCGTCTCTTTCCCACGGCCGATGTGCAATATTTATCGCCGGGTACTGTATGTTGTTATAGATTCATCGCGTAGATCTTGCAATGCTCATCTTTGTTTAAGTTCGCTTGCTGAAAGAAACATCTAATGAAAGTCTATAATTTAAATAATTTCGAAAAAAAAATTAGTGAAATACGATATTATGGATTTATTTGGCATTTAATTACTATAGGATAAATACTCTATCAGTCAATTAGTCCGGTTTGATTCAGGTTTGGTTATAGCTTTAATAATATTGTGTGAAACTATCTGAAGATGCAATCTTATTTTAAAGTGAAATCATGAAATAACATGCGATTGACGAGCAATTGGCGAGCAAATAGAATAGAAAAAAACACTTAGTTGTAAAATAAAAATCATACAAATTAGTATTTTTACGACAGGAAATACTCTTTGCTTTTAACTAGTGATGAACGTAAACAATCATAAAAAAATCGATAAAGTCGCGGAGGCGTCACTAAAATTTAAAGGTTCATTACATTATTTTGGCACAAAACGTAAATTGGAACTCGTTCTAAAACGAAAATGTTTACGCGAAATGTCTTCACGCAATATTTAATGTTATCTCAAAGTTCAATGTATGTATTTGTGTTCGCCAAAGATCTGTAATAAATTAGGTGTGCTTACCAATATTGCGTTCACAGATCAATATCGCTTGTATCAGACTTCAATAATTCACTAGAAATTTATTGAATATAAATCTTGAGAAATTCTATTTGGTATCACGCTACTACCGTTATCCGATTAGTTTAGCTTATTTAGAAACATTTAATTGGCCGAAAATGTTTAACCTTTACAAGATATATGAAAATTCAATTTGTTCTATGCATAATAAAAGATTTTTCGTTGCGATAACAAAGCTCGCATATTGTTTGACTGCGAGGTAGGAAATTTCGTCATTGCCGACTCTATTCGAGCTGAAATAGAATACGGGGTTCAATTAGTTCTTATTAAACGACTGGCTGGTAAATTGTTCCACAAATTGAGGTGAGATAAACAACTTTATTCGGAGCAATCATTCGAGTTGGGTTAAGCGTAAACATAGCTAGGGACAAGTCGATTATGTTGCCAATAATTTGTTTCGGGATGGCTACAAACGACAACACTATAATTGAAATTTCCAAATTGTTTTCGTGTTTATCATGGTCGACCTACAGTGATTTATTACTCTAATTGGAAAATATTGTAGCGCGTTAATTAAAAAAATGTTAAATAAAAAATGTTGTGATAATTGTGTAAAAATGATGTTAATTGATGTATACGTGTAAAAATATGTTTTATAGCCTTTTTTTTATTGCTTTGATGGGTGGACGAGCTCACAGCCCACCTGATGTTAAGTGGTTACTGGAGCCCATAGACATCTATAACGTAAATGCGCCACCCACCTTGAGATATAAGTTGTAAGGTCTCAGTATAGTTACAACGGCTGCCCCACCTTTCAAACCGAAACGCATTACTGCTTCACGGCAGAAATAGGCAGGGCGGTGGTACCTACCCGCGCGGACTCACAACAGGTCCTACCACCAGTAAAAGCCTGAAAATATAACTGAAAATATAACTCCTTATCTGTGTTTTTAAGTAACTTTTACACGAATTCGTGTAAGGTCTGTTTGGATTTACTTAGGAGTCGACTATAAATTATATGAAATTTGTAATTCAAAAATTGTTTAACATAAAAAGGGCTGAATGAGTTTTTTTTTCCTACTTATTCTAGTAACTTCGAAGGGTTATTCTAGATTCACCGAGCTAGTAGGTGAGCTCACGGGGCTCAAACCGGGAGTGCTGCTAGCACTGGTTCTAGCAAGAGCAGTGTTTCGCAAAATCTACCAACGGATCGGAAACGCGACCCACTGAGAAGCTCCCGCGAGAAACTCAATGGACTGTAAAACTCAGTGGGCTTAAAATATCTCGTGGACCTGTATGGTAAGTAAAGTAAGCAGTAATGCGTTATGGCTTGAAGATTGGGCCTAGATTGGAGTCGTTTATATAAATAACAAATATGTATTAAAAAGTAAATGAATAATATGACCCAACAACATATGTAACGATTAAGTTATAAAAATCGTACCGACTAAGATCATACCTTCCATAATTAACTAAAGATTATTTGAATCATAGAAAACCGTTCGCCACAGACGTGCTTTTTTCGGAAAGCTTAAAACATTTCAAATTACATTACAATCGACATAAAAACCTACCAAACCTAACGGTGTACATGAAAATCCGTTTCAACCTGCTAATGTTTTTTAGCGACAGTTAGATCGAAGCGTTTATAAATAATCTATAAAAAGTGCCTACCTAACAAAAACCATTACAAATACAGTTAAAGATACAGTAGCAATTATCCGAAGCGTCTAACGGTTTATTTGCACTTATACTGAGATATTTTGATACGACGTTGACTTTGACGTTTTCAATAAAACACTGGTCACAGTACGAATCTTTTCTGCAGCACAATCTCAAATTCCAACAACACTCACTTTTGTATTGCCAAGTATCGTATTGTAGAAAGAAACTATAAATATACCAGCTGGTCCGGCAAACGTTGTTTTGCCATATAAATTTCTATTTTTTTTTTTTTTTTTTCCTACCTAAGCTGCTATAGCCCTAGCGGCTATGTCAGCGTAACCCTAACTTTAGTAGGTGAGCTCACGGGGCTCAAACCTGACGATGTTGCTAACACGAACCCTAGCAAGAGCCGTGCTTCGCAGAATCTACCACCGGATCGGAAACGCGACCCACTGAGAAGATCCGGCGAGAAACTCAGTGGGCTGTGTCTGAGAGTTAATTTGCTCGTCGAGCCCTTCGTCGCAAGCGACGGTGACCGGTGCCTGAAGTACCTAAAAGCACCGTTAGTGGATCGGGAGGATCCGAGATGACGTGTTTTGGGCGACGTCGACTGCTTTCCATTCTGTCCGCAGGATCGGGAATGTAGTTACCGGCGGCCACGATGAGAGGGTTCTCGTGTCGTGCCGCTTTATCGAAGTGGCGCATGGACGCCGACTGCAGATACTTACTGATGGACTCTAAGTCCAGGTCGTCATGGAGGTCGACATTCCTGACGAACCACGGGGCTCCGACGGCTATCCTGCAAAAACGGGATTGAATTATTTGGAAGGATTTTAAGTGTATGCGGGCCGCGTGAGCGAACACTACACTTGCATAGGTCATGACGGGGCGTATGCAAGTTTTGTAGAGTGTCACCTTATTTCTAAGGGACATATTTTTACTTCGCCTACATATCATCGGGTAGAGACGTCCTAGAATGAAGGCGGCACGGTCGCGTACCGTCTTGATGTGGGGGCGGAATGTCATCCTACTGTCGAGGGTGACGCCTAAATATTTGACCTTCGGGGCCCACGGTATGGGCTGGTCGAATATCGTGATTGGGCGAACGGCGGGGGCGGGGGTATTGACGCGCCTAGTCGGGAGGGGGATGCTCAGCGTGGTGTTCGGAGGGCGACCCCTTTTGAAGAGCACCGCTGTGCTTTTCGTGGGGTTGATGTCGATGCGCCACTTCCGGAACCACTGTCCCATGGTGGTAGCTGCGGTCTGAAGTCGTCGATGAAGCAACGCCTTCTTCCTACACGAGTAGTAGATGGCGGTGTCATCGGCGAAGAGCGCCAGATGGGTCTCCGGAGACCGGGGTATATCGTTGATATACAAACTAAATAGTAACGGGGAGAGGGCGGAGCCTTGCGGGACTCCGGCTGTGACGTGACGGGGCCGGGAACGCGTTCCCTCGACTCGATATCGGAACGAACGGTTCGACAAGTAGTCTCGTATGATGAGTAAATTTCTAGGAGAGATAAATAACCTATATACCGACTGCAACGCCATCTGCCGGGCTGATTTGTGAATCTAAACCATCCAAGGTGCCACCCAAATGCATACAAAAAAAAACATTCAAATCGGTCCAGCCGTTTAGAAGGAGTTCCGTGACAAACACACGCACAGAAGAAAATAAGATATCATTTTGGGCTACAAAGGCAAAAGAGTACCGAGAATAAAGGTGAACGTAATGCGCATTTAATGAGGTCCCTTAAACCTACATCAGGGTCGCAAGTCCACTGACATTTTTCAGTTCCTCTCTCGGCAAACTCGACAGACCCGGCAAACGCTCGGCGAATCCATGGCTCCCTAAAATATTCGTTGCATATTGCGAATTATGCGATATTATACGATACGTGGTCACAATTTCTCGAGCTATTTATACGGTTTCCTTTTCATCACTACATAGCATAAAACAAAGTCGCTTTCTCTGTACCTATATCTGTCTGTCCCTATGTATGCTTAAATATTTAAAACTACGCAACGGATTTTGTTGCGGTTTTTTTAAATAGATAGATTGATTGAAGAGGAAGGTTTATATGTATAAAACACTGATTAAATAGTCGAGAAATCAATAATAAATTACAGTTTCCGAAGCGAAGCGAGGGCGGGTCGCCAGTTCTTCATAAGCGCCTCGCTCAATACTATGCGTCGTGATGAACTGGCCCATGCGTTTTTGGACGTTCTTTCGAAATACCACCACCTTTGGAGTCAGTGTCAGTGGTCAGTGTCAGTTTGTAAGTGGAGCAGTGAAGCGCGATAGTGATTTTCGTGTCAATTTGATCAGAACTATCAACGATCCTCTTCGGGTTCCGACCCATAGATTTCTCTATGAGTTTTTCCTAATTTTGTTTTCTAAATCTTACAACGTAGGTACCTACAATATTAGAATACTATCTGGAGGCAAACATACAATTTATGCGTTTAATTGATACATTCTCAAACAAGTCATCCTTAGCACAGTTTTATGATATGAAATATTTATCTAGGCCGCACTCACGTTGAAAATCTACAATTACAATATTCGAGTCGTAAACATATAATCTACATAAAAATACACATTGATATTTCGAACGACGAACAAAAACTATCATCACACGGCATTAAAGGCACAACAAGTCTTCAATTTCGACACAATGGTAAAAGTTCATTGACACGCACCACCATGATTCATGATATCTATCACCATCGCCATTTATCTCGCTGGTAGGAAGAGATCGCCAATAAAAAACTTAATGAATTCTAATGATGTTTTTGGTTAAGTGCCCTTAAGTTTTTATCGATGTTTTTGTTATGCTATTTCAAGGTTCGTTTCGTGTATTGAACACAGTGTCCTTTGGTTAGGCGAGTATTTTTTTCCTTAACTAATATTAAAAAAAAAAACTTATACATTTAAAAACAAGTAAAATATATCATTCAAGCTCATAATACTAATGGATCTTTTAGTTAAGTCGTGCGTGACTTGTAGTAACATTAAACAATTGTCAAAAGTTTATCTACTCTAGATTTAACCTTAAAACTATTAATGTATGTTCTATATTTCTTTCAGAGCTGGTTAAATTTTACCCATTATAAAAACAATTTACGAATTCTGAATCAGATACCTCAGATACAATCTCTGGCAAACATAGTGTCCTATTTTATGATGTTACAACATACTATTTTAAAATATGTTACTGCGTTATTTGTATTTTAAACTAGCTGTCCTCGCGACTTCGTCCGCGTGGAATTTAACAAAAAATTACTTTATATATAACAACAATTTAAGATTTTTTGTAGAATAGAAGAAGCTTATATTACTCCTTATTATATCAGCTATCAGCCAGTGAAAGTCCCGTATAATTCGGTCCAACCGTTCCAGAGACTAGCCGGAACAAACAGACAGACAAAAATTGTAAAAAAATATATTTTGTCCCGTAAGTATATGCATGTAGTAAAAAGCGGTTATTTTAATATTAGAAAAAGACACTTCAATTTTATTTATACGTATAGATTTTGTTACAGCAAAAGTTGGCTTTACGTTCCATCCGTGTGTAACCGATTACAACAGACAAAAATACGGTCATGACGTGTGATATACATACAACAACTTGAATTTTTATGGCTTTCATAGTTCTGTCGGTACTAATTTGTATTTTAAAAACAACAACATATACGCTCATACAACACACACCTAATGCGGCTGGCGATCGTATTTTTCTGCTCAAAAACTCCGAGAATGTTCTTTCGTGCTTCGGCGATGCCCCTTTCCCGGCAACCACTGAAGCAGGTGGGGTGCTTAGACCACACACTCTTCTAAAGAGGTTCTAAAGTTCTAAAAAACCGCGCATTTTAAAATTCACGAACGAATAGACTCCTAATTGCAATAAGCGATAAATTAATTTATTTTTCGTGGCTTGACTTCACGTTCTAAACTGAAATTACATAAAAAAATGATATTACAAAAAAAAGACCTCATTAAAACCATTTAGGCTTTAAAATCGATTATTTTTCAGAATTTTCGGTCCTGTAGTTGGAGACACACTTTTTACTCTGGAAACGTATATCTCACTATTGACTTCAGTAGCAAATTCGCTTGACAGCTTTCATATCAACTTTAAAACTATCCAAGAATAACCTAATTATGCGAAGCTATTTTTATTTCTCTTTTTACATTTTTGGCATTCCCGATCCTGCGGACAGAATGGAAAGCAGTCGACGTCGCCCAAAACACGTCATCTCGGATCCTCCCGATCCACTAACGGTGCTTTTAGGTACTTCAAGCACCGGTCACCGTTCTCGTCGAACCCGTCGCTTGCGACGAAGGGCTCGATGAGTAAATTAACTCTCAGACACAGCCCACTGAGTTTCTCGCCGGATCTTCTCAGTGGGTCGCGTTTCCGATCCGGTGGTAGATTCTACGAAGCACGACTCTTGCTAGGGTTCGTATTAGCAACGTCATCAGGTTTGAGCCCCGTGAGCTCACCTACTAGCCACGATTACGCTGAAATAGCCCCTAGGGCTATCAGCTTAGGCAGGGAAGAAAAAAAAAACATTTTTGGAGTGTCACCTCTATTTTTATCTTGCTCTGTTTTCAATTCCACAGTGGTTTATAGAAAAGTTCGTGAACTTCAGTCGAAATACGGGGGGTGTTTCTTACACTAAGCAACACTAAGAAAGCTTATTCTAAAATTTGTCTCTTTTTTAAGAGCAATCGATCGTGACGAGAACCCACGAGAGGCAACTGTTTCTGTTTAGCTTGGCTTAGTAATTAATGATCGTTTCTGCATTGGGAATAGTTCCGCTACACCCTGTATTGTTGCAGAATGGTCTCTAATTAAGATGTAATTATGTAAAGCATATGTGAAATTGAAGATCAAGAAAGTGTACCTCTTATATACATATCGACGGGTAAGAGCCTATTTGGTTAAAACGACATTTCTGCATCTTTACTGCAGAACCACTTAAAGCTTCAGATTTGAAAAAAATATCATGACAAAAAAACTTGTTCAGCTATTTGAAGGGAGTAAACATAATTGATGTTCAATTAAAAATATCGAATTGTTGATGCTATAATCAAATAAAAAAAAGAAGAATTGCTGTTCGTTAGTCTCGCTAAAACCCGAGAACGGCTGGACCGATTTGGCTAATTTTGGTCTTGAATTATTCGTGGAAGTCCAGAGAAGGTTTAAAAGGTAGATAAATATGAAAAGGCTCGGAATTATATAAAAACAAACAATTTTGTTTTTCCTTTGATGCGTCCCCCGTCGGACGGATTCCTTTTGTTTGTTCTAAGTTTATTTTATACAAAAGTTTAGGTATTTTATTTATTGATTGAGGCACTACGAAGTTTGTTGGGTCAGCTAATATCAACGTACATTTAATTGCAAAGATAAATGTCGCGTATTGAGGGAAATGTCGCTTAAACCAAACAGCCTTTCAACCGTCGATATTTGTCACAAATATTCTTCCTAGGTATTAGAGACATACCGCACTCGCATGTTAAAAGGATTAGTCAAGTAACAACGTGACCAACAGATTAGTGACAGCCATATGGGTCTATAAGAATGTCCGCTAAGAATGTCCGCTGATGTTTGATTGACAGCTACCACGACAGGACCTAGGGAAATGTTTAATAATAACCCCACCTTTATTTTCTAAAGATGTATTCATTTTTAATTCTTATTTCTTGAATATAAAAAAAGTAAAACCTCTTCAGTTTGTTTTCAGTAAACAACAATTAAGTAATTATTTCGTTGAGTTATTTCTTAAAGAGTCTTATTGAGAGTAAGATTTCTTTATCCGTTCATCGGTGCGTTTCTTCACTTTGAAATCACAATGGCTACACTAATTTCGTTCTGATTTTTCTTGGCGTATTATGTGGGTAAGCTTCGAAACTCTTACAATGCGTGTAAAATTCGCGAGCACACATTCTTCTGTAATAAAATACGTATGAAAGTAAGAACAAAAATTTACTAATTCACGTTTTCCCACTGTATAACAATAGCTATACAATGATATAGATGCGTTCATCGACAGTGCGTTTCCAGAGGTCTTTTTTGCCACACACCATCCGACTATGGAATGAGCTCCCCTCCACGGTGTTTCCCGAGCGCTATGACATGTCCTTCTTTAGAAGAGGCTTGTGGAGAGTATTAATCGGTAGGCGGCGGCTTGGCTTTGCCCCTGGCATTGCTGAAGTCCATGGGCGCCGGTAACCACTCAGCATCAGGTGGGCCGTATGCTCGTCTGCCTACAAGGGCAATAAAAACAAAATATTTCATTCTATATTTCGAAATTGATCAACACACACGACTAGAGCCTGCAATTTAGGGAACAATTACATTAACAACACACTACGACACCTGCAAGCGTGTCCCTAACAGTTGTCATTAAAACAAATGACAACCACAGAGGTATTTCCGCGTAAATCCAATAACAACAGAGTTCATTTTTCAATGGCCCTACAACAGGTTATTTCGACGGTTACAAATAATACGAAAGTGCAATTGAATCTTCACTTTAAAGTCACTGCCTTAAAACGTATTTTCCGATGACAATATGAACGCTTGTAATTTTGTGCATTGTGAGGACAGGTGACAATAGAAGAATGATGATGTCTGACCGCCGCGCCGCCGGGGGATGTTGCAACCGCATGTGAAAACAGTTAAAAACTTTTTAATGGCCCTACTTACAATTGTCCGGTAAATTACAATCTGTCGTTACTGTTTTCGATAAATTAATGATTGTAATGTGAGATTCTGTGGAATTTAATTCCATGAGAAGTGTATATGTTCAAATGCGAGTATTTGTTAGCCGACTTGAAAAAAGGAGGAGGTTCTCAATTCTACTGTATGTATTTTTTTTTTACGTTTGTTACCTCATAACTTTTGACTGGGTGAATCGATTTTGATGATTCTTTTTTTATTAGAAAGCCAACGCTATCCGTGTGGTCACATTTTAATTTAGTTCAGTTCTAATAATGGTATCCATGAGAAAACCATTTAAGTCTTAAATTTGCATTAAGTACGTGCGCGAAAAATAGATGAATAACTCAATATCACGACAACCGATTTCGATGATAATTGTTTTTAGTGTGTATTAATTTGTTTTGGAATATCTTTTTTTTTCTATTTGAAGTCGGTTTTTGTTAAAGCATGTCGATTTACAATTTTTTTGTTAAGGTATGAAGATAGGATTAAAGATGGAAAGCGGCAGATGCGCATTTAAGTTAAGTATATTCCTTCTAAAATAAATATATGTGAATACAACACCCATGATTAAGTGAAGTTAAGAAAATGTTTTTTGTGTATTGTGTTTTTTTTTATTGCTTTGATGGGTGGACGATCTCACAACCCACCTGATGTTAAGTGGTTACTGGAATCCATAGACATCTACAACGTAAACGCGCCACTCATCTTGAGATACAAGTTCTAAGGTCTCAGTATAGTTGCAACGGCTGCCCCACCCTTCAAACCGAAACGCATTACTGCTTCACGGCAGAAATAGGCAGGGCGGTGGTACCCACCCGCGCGGACTCACAAGAGGTCCTACCACCAGTAATTACACGATGTTATTCCTTCACCGTGGAAGTCAATCGTGAACATTTGTTGAGTACGTATTTCATTAGAAAAATTGGTATCCGCCTGAGATTCGAACATCGGTGCATCGCTCAACACAAATGCACCGGACGTCTTATCCATTAGGCCACGACGACTTCACATAAACTTCACATGAAACCCGAAAACTAAATTGTTTCGAAAGAAATCGTTCAATTTAATTATTCTATTATGATCCTGAATTCTGAACTTTAACCAGTTTTAGTTCCGCTGATCTCAAAACGTCTATTACGATTAACAATTACGTCGATGTATCAAATAATAATTACATAACATTACTTCTCTATTAACACCGCGTGAAGCAAAACCAGTGCCAGAGGGCCTACTACTAATCGTCTTTTCAAAACAATATGGTCTAAATTTCAGTGAACCGAAACGAATTATTACAATCTCTATCCAGCACGGCTTAAAGTTGATTCTCGATCGTCAGAATTCGACATCCGACTTATTGGTTATGCGTCAAAGGAATAAGGTCGACGAGGATATCGCGTTTGACAAGTTGGAAATATCCATTAGGTAGAAAGTAGTGCGTGGACAGTGGCTCGACGGCTTCTTGACGGGCCTTTAAACTATACGATATTATTAGTTTTAGCATCATAGAAACATGGAAAATAGAAGTATGTTTGACCGGAGTTTATTTATAGTATCACATTTCTGGCTTGCCTACAAAATTAACTTTGAATAACGAATATTCTCGTAAAAGAACGACTACCGGAGATCAGTAGCTGATCAATTTAAATATTCGTAAGATACAGCCTGACATCTTTAATGCTTTTTAGCCCTAGTTTATAAGCGTGACGTCATATTTGGTTTTTTTATTGCTCAGGTGAGTGCACGAGCTCACGTCCCACATGATGTAAAGTGTTTACTGGAGCCCATAGACATCTACAACGTATATGCCGCCACCTACCTCTATCTCGGTTTAAAATTTCAAAACAATCTCAAAATTGATCGAACAAAAAAAGGAAGTAAGAAAACCACCAAGGATAAAATTTAAACATATAAAAAGCAATCATTTAGTCTTAGCACGAATTTTATTTTAATACTTTGATACGGCTAGGCGGCTTCACGCATTCAAAGAATTTATTATTTAAAAAAACTGAGTTCGTTGCCCTAGCCACGTGGTGTCCGTGTAAACAAACAGTAACATACATAAATTATTATGAGAATTTTGAAATTGAAGGGTTAAATATAGAGCAGACGGGACGACGCGATGTCTTCGGTAAATATCCCGATTTGTTGTGTGACAGAGAATTGATTGGTGCACTAATTTATCGTAGGTTTTATTGCGTTATGTTGTCATTCGCTGTTCGGACTGCTCAGTCATGCAACCGTTGACATATTGGTATTAAAAAATAGGCAATGACCTTTTTGGCGGGAACGCGAGGAGCGAAGTTGTGTGTGTATTGTTTGAATTTGTTAACTTAGTGTTTCTTAACGTATAAATGTGTAATAATATTGATTTATTAACTGTTTAGCATCTGTAAAGGTTCACAAATATGCGAAAATGTTTCATAGCAGCTGGACGTAGATTCTGGGGCTCTCGAAGAGTCCACTGAAAAAATCTCGGGGTCATTTTACTGAGCCTTTATCTCATTTCGTTTTATTTAATTTCATCCCAATTGCTTAAAGTCTCAAATTAATCAAACTCATGACATTTCGCTTCTTATCATTTTTTGGCATCTGGCAACAAACCAATTGCCATACTTAAAAAGCATATTCATATTTCTAAATTTGTAATATCGAACGCAAATTGTTTGTGTTTGAAAAGACTGGAATATTCTTTTATCGATACCAATATCCCAAAAACATTACGAATAGATGAGAATTATTAAATGTACCGAATGTTCTTAGAAGCGAATACAAATTTGAATCTAACGAAAACTTTTCGAAAACGATCGCTCGATCAAAACGATTTGTTATGAAACGGACAGATCACAGCCAATATTCGCAAAATAACAATGATTTCATTTGTTTTAGGTCGGTTCTGTGATCTCAGAACGTGGCGCCACAAAAAAAAACGGCTAATGTTTAAATAAAAACATTTGTTCTTTTTGTTTGTTTACACGCCAATTACCGAGGCTCCAGTACACTTTAGACGTCTGCTGATGATCGAATGAACGTTGCATTTAGCTTCTAATATTTTAAAATGGTATCCGATTTATATCATCACTCTTAGAACGTAAAGTATTTCTGCAGAATTAGTCATGAGTTTCAGCTTGAACATTGGGAGAGCTGATTTTCAAACTGATTGAGATTTAGACTTGTCATAAGTCAATGGGCTCCGGCAACTACTTAACCTTCACTAGGCCAGGATAACTATCCAACTTCAGTAATAAAAGTACACTGCTGTGGAAATGTTTATGGAAATAGGTATATTTTTTGCTACTCCTTTTAATAAGGACAGAACAGCCATTGAAATTGGAACGCAAGGCAGCTTAGCGGCATTATGATACAAGATGCCTGTGCCCACAATACGACTAACCAGTTAAAACAGAAATAAAAAAATCTGATTCTGATCTAATCGGCTTTTCACGTTATTTAAATGCTATTATCACCTTCATCTCACTTGATGCCGTTGCTGATGCATAGCAGTTTGATTTAAAAAAAAAACATAATTCTTGGTGTTTACCTGAAACAAAAGAAAATGCACAAATTAGAATTTTAATCTATGACACTATAATATTTTGCCAGAATCTGTATATATTTTAATCGATGTTTAAAAAAATTGTGAATTTTTGTTTTTATCCAGAAAACCGGTAGATATAAAAAACAAAAACTCATTTTATTATTGCCCTATCTGAGTTGATGAGCTTGTCTAGTACCATGTGGTTACGGAGCCCATGTATTAAGCGGCAGGAATCGAAAGGATGAATTATTACTTTTTTAGGCCCAAACAACCAGCGCTAGTATGGTTTGAAGTATGTCTTGATAATCTATTTGGAACTGTAAATCTGTCTTTGGCTAAGTGACATATTTTGTCCCATTTAAAAAAAATATAAATTAAACTCCAACCATCTATCGTCTTTGTTATGAGATTCAACACAAATCTGCTTTTTATTGGGTTTCATTGCCTCTCTTTTTTTTATCCTGGCTACATAAGATAATTTTGGCGGGTGAGAATGGCGGGAAAACTAACCTAAAAAATAACTCAACACATTAAAATTAGAATATTAGATAACAATAACATACTACTAAATAAAAACTATTCGTTTGCAAACAAGGCTCGAGAATAGATTTATTATTTTGAAATAGTTTTTATTTAAGCCGTAAGCAGTTATAAATTGGTCGGTTTCCTTTCGCATGTAATCGATTTCCGTTTTGGCTCAATGACATCCTTTATTTTGCAATTTAATTTCACTTTTCGATGTGTCATTCGTATATCGCCACAGTTCAATAAGATAGCAGTTTCAATTTTAAACTTTGTTTAAATGTGCTCTTGGTAATGTTTAATTAAAATATAAATTGTTAATGTTTCATATATGAGTCGACTATTATCAAAGCCGGCAATGTGACTTTTGGAAAATTATTGGTAAATCAGAAAAACGAATTATTGACTTTGTATTCCATTGGCAGTCACAAAACTCTTCGGAACGACATCTTAGATAAATAACAGGATAACTATTAACCTTTATTTAATGCAGGTTTTGAACCGTATTCTTTGAAGAAGACGATTATATTCAAATCAATCTGTATTGACATATCAATAACATTTTTTTGTCCAAATGCACAGATTGCCACCTTTGATAATAGACGACTCATATATAGCAATTTGAAATGAATAACAGATTTTGGATTAATTAATTTTTTATAAAATCCGAACCGAAGTGTGTGCTTTTGCTTTAGAAATTGGAGAAGTTCGTCGAGCATTTATTTACGATTTATTTTCGCATTTATTCACAGTACATTCATAAAGCATTGGAAACATTTTTTCTATAATGCATTTTGAAATACGAAACTAAATCATAAAAGCATTTTCATGGACTGTTAGACTATATGTACAATTAAGGTTTGGGTGTGTAATAAGGTTTTATTACAACCATATAACAAAATACAAAGAATGGAAGATACAAGGCACCGGTGGTGATACGGCGTTTCCACAGGACCAGCGTGGGAACCACCCAGTGTCCGCCTGAGGCTCATACGGCGCCGGAAGTCAGCTACGTGCAACAGGCCTGGCAGACTTGTCTATACCATTTGCAATTCAAATTTTTTTTACAGGTAAAACGAAAAAAGAAACATGATATTTGACAGCAATGGAGGTTTTTTTTTTTTTTTTTTATGTCCTGGTAACTAAGACATTTAATTCATGTCTTATTTTATTTGATATTCTTATTTTTATGAAAAATGATGAAATGAAGTGAAGATGATTAATTTGAGATATTAATCAACTGGGATGAAACCAAATGAAATGAGATGAGATAATATGGGATGAAATATAATCTCAGTAAAATGGTGGTGATTTACTGAGATTTTTTCAGTGGACTTTTTGGAGGATCCCAAGAAGTTACGTCCAGCGGCTTTTTTTCATTTTCTCACATTTGTGCACTTTCACAGATACTAAGCTGTTAATAAATCACCGTTATTACACATTTAAACCTGAAGTAACACTAAATAGACCAAATAAAACAAATCACACAACTTCACTCCTCGCGTTCCCGCCCAAAAGTCTATGTTTGACACCGATGGAGGAAGATTTTGATTGTCATCTTCACTATACCATAGTGTGATAATATAATACATGCAACAGATCTCACATCTCTACTATCAAGGTATTGTGAACGTGAATCTTATTAGGGCTGAGTTGGCTTCAACGATGTGAGTGAGCGTCAAAGTTAATATTCGCTCATCTTGTTTTGTGGTTGGTAACCAGGTGTAACCCTACCGAGATGCCGAAGTCGATTCCCGCTCATAGTAATATTGAAGTTATTCGTTAAGTTCACGGAGTTAAAAATTGAGAGTGGGACAATCTCAAACACAACCATTTTTTCGGATTAATTTCGTGTTATATTTTTTGTTATTCTATAAATTACAATACAAACAGACCTCAACATGCTATTTGTTCGTTTAATGTAAAATAAAGGGTGAAGGTCAAGGAATAATAGAAAAATAGACGGTATCTTAAACCACATTGTGAATAACACGTAAGTCGCCAGCAATTACGAAAATTCATTAATAAACAATAATGTACCAATGTAATGTACCAATAAAGATTCTTTATGTATTTCGTTTGCACCAACGGTCACGGAAGTGCATATCTGTTCATCTGGAAGCCGTATACGAAGTGAATTCATTAGTCGTTTGTAATGTGTAAGTGTGTGTGTGTGTGTGCATAAGTAGAACGGAAACGTGCAAGACGCCTTTGCAAAGATTTGCTACAATGTCTACTACATAAAGTCACTAATGTACGTCCGACGTGTATATCGATAATTCAGGTCTAATAGCGAAACTAATTGACTTTAAATACCTACTAAAAAAAATTTTTGGAGTTTACTCCTTTAGAATCGATTTACATATATAGGCCCGGGGTATGAAAATTATGGGGACCAAAATCGTACTAGCATGTCACACGAAATGCGTTATGCGCCTGATTGGCTCCTGATTGCGTGATGCGTGCGCGCGCCAATCAGGAGCCAACGCGCGGCCGCGTTATCGCAGGTGACGCCGGGCTGCTGCGCCGGCAGTCCGCCACAAAGCCTCGTACTGATCGCGCGTTTCTCTCATTATTGTATTTTCATATATTTGTTAGTCGTTTGTTTTGTGTCTCGTTAATTTGTTAATAATCTGTAGTGTATCGTGTTGTCGTAATATAGAACTATTTCTCGTATTGTTTCGTTTAATTTTTTATATCCAGTAAACTCCAGTCGTGCGTCGGAGCGGACACACACACTTTTTTTTTTTATTGCTTAGATGGGTAGACGAGCTCACAGCCCACCTGGTGTTAAGTGGTTACTGGAACCCATAGACATCTACAACGTAAATGTGCCACCCACCTTGAGATATAAGTTCTAAGGTCTCAGTATAGTTACAACGGCTGCCCCCAAACCGAAACGCATTACTGCTTCACGGTAGAAATAGGCGGAGTGGTGGTACCTACCCGTGCGGACTCACAAGAGGTCCTACCACTACTAAAAAACTAAGACGAATTGAGCCTGTATTCTGGTCTTCTGATTATTTACGAAGAAAAAAGTCATTCAACAAATAGTGGGGATCATAGAGAAGGAAGCCTCACAGAATATCCATACTAATTCGAAATCCGCACCACGTAGCATCGCTCGTTGATGAAAAATGCATATTCCATTTTTAGAACAGAATCGCACGCGCTTCCACCACTCGAGTCTTTGTGCACGGGAGTTTTATCTCGGGGAGTTGGCTCTTGAATGCGTCCGACTTTAGCGAGGGTGCATATCGCACACAAGGGTCCGGGTAAACGAACCTTGTGCGCAGTAAAATAATAAAAAGAAAAAAAAACAACAACGTTGAATTCAAAAAAGTTTTTCGAATTTTAGCCTCTTTTTTTTTTTTAAAGTACTTAAAAATTATGTTAAGTTATTCTTTATTGTGTTTATTCGTTTTATATTGTAATTTAATAACTAGAAAAAATAATTCAATAACTAGAAAAAATAATATAAGAATGAATAGCTATTCATTAATGATTATTAATAATAATGAAATTCAATTTAAAAAAAAAAAAAAATACATCTTGAGCTGCCACGTACAATATTTTATTGACATTTACACATTTTTTGTGTTCGCATTAGCTTTTAGTACGAGGGGGATTCAGTAGGAATACTCTCCAATTTTCATTTAGCGCATCGATAAAAGTTACGCAAGCAATGTGGATACATTAAATTACACGGAAACAAGTGAAAACACATTGCACAATACAATATGTTAATATGAAAACACTATAAATAAACCTTTTAGCGTTTGAGGACGTACATGTTTCGGTAATCTCGCAAACGAGATTAGAAGCACATTGACGTCATTGGTCAATTGTGGAAGCGAAGAGAGGACAAGGTGAATTCGTGTTTTCATTCGTAAACCTTATAGTGGTATTACCATACCTTGCCTTGAATTTTTTTTTTTTGGAACGAAGTTCCTTACGGCATGCTTGGAGGAGCTAGGGATTTTGCTGCGCGACCGAACTAAAAAAATGTGATAGTAAAAACCGTAAGAAAAAGTTCGTGGAATAAGGCCTTGTTTTCCGCACAGCGATATTTCACCGCGCGATTTTTTGTCTCGTATTTTTTTTTTTTAATATGGAACTTCTTTCCTATCCGGTGTCCCACGACACCACACATCTTTTTTTTAATTGCTTAGATGGGTGGATGGGCTCACACACAGCCCACCTGGTGTTAAGTGGCTACTGGAGCCCATAGACATCTACAACGTAAATGCGCCACCCACCTTGAGATATAAGTTCTAAGATCTCAGTACAGTTACAACGGCTGCCCCGCCCTTCAAACCGAAACGCATTAAAGATTCCAGATTATTGAATACAGAATGTAAAATCGAAGAGATAAAATGCGAATACTCAATATGTAAGGGAGGGTTGTTCATTCGCACGATAAGGTACAAACTGCCCTGCCTATTTCTGCTGCAAAGTAATAATGATGGGTTTAAAAGGTGATTTAGCCTTTACACTACACAATTGAGGCTCATATATCAAAGTGAGTAACTACTTAACCATGGGCCGTGGATTATTCACTCCTCTATACAATAAAAAAAAACAATTCTTTTCGATAGTGCCTAATTTACAATCAAAATACTTATTTCGCTAAAAGTATCTCAATATTTTACGAGCGAATACATTGCTGAGTCGGCAGGACAATAACATTGTCGGTTCGGTTTCGGCCATCAATAATTACATACCCTCTCATTTTATTTCATCAATTCCATATGAATCTTATATTAAAACTTTCATATGTAATGCTTTTAAAGTATTTTCATTTATCAGACTGTCAGTTCTTACGAGAATCAGTACAGATATCTTTTAGGCTACATTTTATAATGCTCACGGTTTGGAATGGAAATAATCTGGGAAAGTTGAGTTGTCATTTCAATACCCTCGAACGTCACTGAGAAAACGGTATTATTCTTACCAATGTTTCCCCTACATATTCACTGATAGCTTACAGGATTCTTCTATCCACGCCATGTCTGTTACGTGTCGAAATTCGACTATAATTAATTGAAATTATAAGTTTGTACCTACACTATTATGATTCGATTGTCAAAGACTATTTATTATACTTCTTTAATCACAGATTTCACCAAGACTACACTTTTGACAAATATTAATAAAGACAAACAATATTTAATCTATTCTCAATTTGACCACATACTATAAGCATTAAGAAAAGTTTGACAATAAACAAATAGTATGCATGCGTGTGAGTGTTTCAAATACATGGTAGTGTGTGTAATGTTTTTTTTATTGATTTACAGTATTTTTTATGCATAATTTAAAAAAATATTATCATTCTGCACTCCTTCTCTATATTCTCTATAAGTGTGGGAAATTTCATACTCCTCCATCCGCGCAATTTTCGTAAAAAGGGGTACAAAGTCTTTGCTCCACGTATTAAGATATAGATGTACCAGTGTGCATTTTTATGCGACAATCACATCAAATGTCCTTGAAGTTGTTCGCAGTACAAAAAAGAATCGTTGTATATCGGATAACGTAAAAAAGGGACTGCAATAAATACATACTTGAATGTTTAACGTGGTTCGCACCTCGGCAACTCGGCGGAATATATCATGGACGGTGTTCTCAGCGCGACTCATTGCACAGCAGGTGACCAGGAACAAAGAGGAGGGTGAAGCTAAGCTATAGCTGTCGGCGATAGGGTGGCCATGGGGAAATACATTATATATATATATTTTTTTTATAATAGTTCTTTAACCTTGTTCGTGTGATACGATTATACATATATTTATTATTATTATTATACGGTAGTTTGCGAAATTTTGCGGCAAACAAGACTAATTTATTAAAACGAACATAAGATATGCGAAATTAAACTTAAAATAATTTAAATAGGACCGCGACTCGAAAAAAACTCAAGAGAATAACATCGATTTAGAATAAAATACTCGCAATAACAAGAATTCTATTGCCAAGTGATAATCGGTTACAAAATAAGCACCGGTTTTGTGTGAAGGGCATATATTACGATTTACATAATGAATAGCCTAAATAATTAATTTTTCCTGTTTTTTTCCGAACGATTCCGAATCAGAAGTTCCATAATTTAGACTGTGCGGTGCTTGTATACTGGTTTTATTTTATTGCATTGATGGACGAACGAGCTCATGGCCCATCTGATGTTACGCGGTTACCTGAGTCCTCTGTAAATATCGCCCCCTACTTGAAACACGAGGTCGGAATCTCAAATGTACTGCATAACGGCTATAGCATCTTTCAATCCGGGAGGCAGAATGGGGCATGATAGGCCCAATGCTGTTTTTGCCCAAACCTACCCATGCAGTTTTTTCGATATGCTAATCATTAACTTTTGTATGCTCTCAAGCACCGGTCACCGTCGTCGTCGACAGAAGAGTTTGATTCGAACCCGGTGGTAGATTCTGCGAAGCACTGCTCTTGGTAGGGCCAGTGTTAGCAATCTCTCTCAAGTTGAGCCCGTAAGCTCACCTACCCCTCCAGGCGTAGTTGTAATAGCCTCTAAGGCTCCCGGCGAATTGTTAGAGGAAAAAATTTACGTATTTACGTTTTATTTGATTATATGACGTTCATTTATGTATGCACCTTGATCGTGTGTGTATTACTTATGTCCTTAGAAAAAAGAGGTAAATGATAATAAACAATTTCTACGAATAATAATAATGCTGGTGGATGCGAAAACATTGAAATAAAAAATGGAATTAACTAACATTAGTCAGATTGCAAACCACAGCACAGCAGGTGACTTGCATCAGAATGTAGTGTACGACACCCATGTTCTGCTGATCTTAACGTTAGCTAGGGTAGCCATGAAAGTCTAATTTGAGTAGAATTTCTAATTGTCACTATCATTGACTAGTGGATTACTTGACCTTCGATAGTGATTTGGAAGGTAAAATTATTTCTAAAAATGCCAAAAAGGATTTTTGATAATGTCCAAATTATGATTATAGATAGGTTCAATTATATTTAAGTTTTACCGTTATATCATTATTAATTAATGAGAAAGAAATTACTCCTTTACAGAGAAAGAGAACAATACAAAAGCGACGGATATATTAGTAATTATGTATTTTTTACAACTACGTTCAATTTTAATTGTCACTTATCCCGTCTGGTTTAGAGAGTTGACACTGTTGCAATACTAATAATAATTCATATAATACTAATATAATGCAATACTAATTAAAGTAATTCATTTTATTAGCTCTAATTAAGGGTATAAAAATTGGATCAAGCGTGCCTTTGCTGGTAATGGAAACGAGAATTTGTTTAGCTATGTTCAACGGAGGGTACATAACTAATTAAATTACGAGCCGTTAAGTGAAATTCTTCACAAAAGATTCTGCCTAGCGGCATTCTTCTTGAGAATCAAATTATTGTCATTGAGAGTTATTATTGATATTGCACGTCTGAGGCACAGCAGGTAACTAGAACCAAAAAGGGAATACAAGGGCCCATTGTAAGGGACTTTGTGTTAGGGTTGCCATGATAAAAAGCATAAAATAACAAAAAAATCAAAAGTATATTTAATATGGTAGATTTTTTTATTATTAAATTAAAAGCGTTCTGATCCCTAAGATTTTGTTTAAGAGATCGAGTTGCACCCATGTAAAGTCTATTACAGCATGTAAAAGGTATCCGAATTGAGGATATAATGTTAACCATTGTAATTATTTACTCGGTAGTTAAATAGCTTCCAAATTCTTGATATTGAATTCCTGTGATCATCCCGTCTTAAACATCATATCATGTAACATCTGCATATTATGTGGTTACATCATTAAGACTTAAAAAATAATAATTAAACCTATTGAAAAGTTTATTAATTCTTTTGTTGTTGTGGTAGCCCTATACACACTGCAGGGTGCCTACAATATACGGTGCACTTTCGAACATGTTGTGTGACAGACATGGCTTGTGTTAGAAATGGTATACTGTTTTACAATTTTATTTGGATATTATGCAAGAATCGAGTGTGACGTAAGAATGAGAACAAAGAGAGACATTTTTCTTTACATTGTTTCTATTACATTAGAATTTTTTGGAACGAAGTTCCTTACGTCAGGCTTGGAGGAGATAGGGATTTTGCTGCGCGACCGAACTGAAAAAAATGTGGTAGTAAAAACCGTAAGAAAAAGTCCGTGGAATAAGGCCTTGTTTTCTGCACAGCGATATTTCATCACGCGATTTTTTTCTCGTATTTCTTTTTTTTTTTTATATGGAACTTCGTTCCTCTCCGGTGTCCCACGACACCACACATCTTTTTTTCCTATCTAAGCTGATAGCCTTGAGAGGCTATTTCAGTGTAACCTTAACTAGTAGGTGAGCTCACGGGGCTCAAATCGGAGTGGTGCTAACATTGGCTCTAGCAAGAGCAGTGCTTCGCAGAATCTACCACCGGATCGGAAACGCGACCCACTGAGAAGATCCGGCGAGAAACTCTCTGTGGGTTAATTATAGTTGCTATTACATCTTAACATACGGACAGTGTCAAAAACACGACTAACAGTTAGTTGACTTTGAGCCACTTGCAAACGTATAAAGGAACAAAAAAACGATCCAATTTAAGTTCATTATTAACGAGCATTATATGGGAGAGTTTCAAAAGTTCACAGCACGAGCTTTTCGTATAAAGACTTTCTGAATAACTCTTTCATTTAAGGGGCTCTACATTTTGCAACAATGGTTTCTGGAGTGTACTCGATATAGAGTGGGGACGTAATATACTGAAGGGTGTAAAATATACATTTACTATTAGATAAAAAATCCTGTTGGAGCTAAGGCCCGTAATTTTTTATATTGCTTAGATGGGTGGACGAGCTCACAGCCCACGTTAAGTTAAGTGGAGCCCATAGACATCTACAACGTAAATGCACCACCCACCTTGAGATATAAGTTCTAAGGTCTCATGTATAGTTTACAACGGCTGCCCCACCCTTCAAACCGAAACGCATTACTGCTTCACGGCAGAAATAAGCAGACTGGAGACTCACAAGAAGTCCAACCACCACTATATTATTACTATTGTGTGTGATTCAAAAATAATTGGAAGTATTATCTGATTTAGTCTAAATTTCAGGTCGGGGTTTATGAGTTCAGCAGCACAGGACGGGCAGAACGATTTTACCAAGCTTAAAACAACATACAAAAAGAAATGTTTAAGAAAAAAAAAATGTTTATGATATAATTTAAGTTTGGTAATTCAATATTCTCTTATGTTTTCGTGATTCGTGAACATAATTATAAGTACCTTTACGATTTAATCTCTCATTTTTATGGTCAGTTTTGTTTCAGTTACTTCTATTTCAAGTATTTGAAGTACTCAATAATATAATGACAATAAGAAAGCCATAGTTAGCTGTAAAAGCGGTTTTAATTATTTCGTAATTCAGTTACGCATTTAGATACTATGGTGCAACCCTATAAATAGAAGCACAACGCGGTGTAATGCTTCTATACGAACCATCTGACATACACGAGTGAAAACGGGTCAGCGAATTCTTAGCTACAAGATCTGTAACGCCAGATATATTCATGATATTTCTCTATTTTATTTATTATCTAATATTTTAAGTGTCCTGAATAAGAAGTGGTAAAGAAAACTGAGGTATTGAGTGTATTTAAGACATGGCATCTTCCTATAGGTATTATGCTACTTGTAATACAATATTATTCATCTGATATTTCTTTCGATAACAATACGCTTAAAAAAATAAGCCACTGACGATTAGCTATAATGGTACCATAATGTTACCTACTTATATAGAATCTTCTATCTTCTGATTTAGAAGATGATGATAAAAATTCCAAATTCAGATAATCGTATTGAAGTTCTTGTACATTTATTTGACAATAAAGTACATTTTTAATTCGAACTAAGCCTTTGTTGTCTCCTGAATATCGATTTGTCCTTTACTCATTATATTAAAAGAAACCTACATATAAGGACACAAAGAAAAATATCCCTACGCAATTGTCATTATTTGCACACAAATGTTGTATTGCACCTTCTATTTTTAGTGACACATTAATACGCTTCTGTGACTCACTCGTAGTTAAGGGTCCCAACGAGATTCCGATTCGGACTGTGTTATTTCAAAATGTACTTTGTGGCATGTGAATAAGGTGGTCCGACACTGGCCGCCCTGAATTATTTCATAAGGTAATAAATAATAATGGATCGTCTTTTGGCCTTGGTGAAATTAGTCACCATCGTCTCGCCGCCGTACTAAATAAAGGCTATTCTACATCGGCGATGTGGCGCAGCAGTGAAAGTTTCGCTTTTGACCAAAACAGTAGCGTAGGGTAAATAAAGGAGGAAAGGCACACGTAGTGTATTTTGGATGGCTTAGACGGGTGAACGAGCTCATGATCCTCCTGGTGTTAAGTGCTTACGGTGCATTTTACGGTATAACGTTTGTCCCGGCCATCAGCCGCAATGCATTGCTGCTTCGTAGTATAAATAGCAGGGTGGTGGTACGAACCTGTGCAGGCTCATAAGACGTCCTACCATCAATAAATTATGTTACATTTCAAATATTACTTAAAACTAAAATAATTATAAGTGCTAGTGATCCTCGACACAATAATACTGAAAATTCAATAATGATTATCGTAGTACTATCTTATGCTCGTATTTATCTTACTGAACCTTTTTATTTTGCTGTAACAATTTAATTAGTTTTTGACGTCTTCTATTAGATTCGTCACTTCGATCAGGCGACGGATTAATTACGAAATTACACTTCGTAGTTGCTCGGACGCGTGTGGCCGCACCTTTATTATGATGTGTGACGAGAAATACGTTACATCTTCGTTTATAAAGCCGTTTGAAGTTTTACTACGGAACGAAATATAAAACACACGCAAGTCAGATTTTCGCTTGAATCTAATGTGTCATATTATATTCCCCGTCTGTGAAATTGATTTGTATTATTTACTTATATATAGTGCAGGGACAGTTATTACCATCCCGCCTTTGTCTAATGCGAAGGGTTCTTTTATTTCGTACTAGCAGATCCGGCAGACTTCGTAGTGCCTCAATCGACAATTAAAAGACCTAAACTTTTAAATAAAATAAACTTAAAACAAACAAAAGGAATTCGTCCGACGAGGGATACATCAAAAGAAAAACAAAATTGTTATTTTTATTTCATTCCGAGCATTTTCATATTTATCTACCTTTTAAACCTTCTCTGGACTTTCACAAATAATTCAAGACCAAAATTAGTCAAATCGGTCCAGCCGTTCTCGAGTTTTAGCGAGACTAACGAACGTCATTTCATTTTTATGTATATTGATTAATGATTGATTAGAATAATACTGATGTGTAAGTTAGAATTTTTACGAAATATCAAACTAATATTTCAAGTTCCTCTGCGATGGCAAACAGTTCGGGAATTCGCAAGAGAAAAAAAAAACGCGTCAATTACTTAATTACGAGATTCTTAAAATATTTATAGCTAAACGAGTGATTAAGGCGCGCTGTCAGATACCTCGGCCGGACTTGACAGGTGATTCTAATGGAAGTGATTTAGTGCAATTAATTTAATCACAATTTAAAACTTAATACGTGCAATTTGGGTCGTTAACACCAAAGCGATTGAGATGGTTTTCATGTGATTGTGAATTGTTAAAACTCAAGTAAATAATGTTTTAACGCGTTGTGAATTTTTGTATTTTATTTATTATTTATTTATTTAACTTAATGCACAGAAGTACAATGGCGGACTTAATGCCTGAGGCTGTATTTCCTATTAAAAAAAAAAAAAAAATGGAAGCGATACCTCAAAATTATAATAGCTTCGGAATTAATGTTATAGTTTCTGTGGGCTTCGGCTTGTGATTCCTACTGGTGGATACCATAATCCTACTTTTGAAATACGTCTTGTGAGTCTGCACGGGTAGGTACCACCACCACCCTGCCTATTACTGCCGTGAAGCAGTAATGCGTTTGAAGGGTGAAGCAGCCGTTGTACTGTAAAAACTAAGACCTTAGAGCTCTTATCTTAATGTGAGTGGCGCCATTTACGTTGTAGTTGTCTATGGGCTCTGGTTACCACTTGACACCAGGCGGCCCGTGAGCCCTTCCACCTATCTATCCTATAATAAAAAAGGAAGCCGTCATACACTTTGCGGTGCCCATGGACTCCATTAATCGCTCAACATCTCGGTGGATCGTGAATCGATCTGCCTATCCTGGTTCCATGTGAATCCCATATTAGTTCAACGAACCACTTTCAATCACAACTCCGATGAAATTACCCAAGCACAATACCAACTTTCACCGTAATTATGATATTAATTATACAAAAGCAGCCCGCTGTGAGACCTTATGTTATTAAGTTTCGATTAATGTATATCAAATGAACGTACCGTCCATAATCTATAATAACTTGAGGTTCCACATTGTTCTTTACGATAAATGCGACAGGAAAACACACATTGATTATAAATTAGATTCAGTTAAACGCGTTAAAGAATAGAAACACGCTTTTTGTGATGTTGCCTATTTTTGTAACTCGAAGGATGTACTTTATTTTTATTTTTTATTGCTTAGATGGATGAACGAGCTCACAGCCCACCCGGTGTTAAGTGGTTACTGGAGCCCATTGACATCTACAACGTAAATGCGCCACCCACTTTTCTAAGGTCTCAGTATAGTTACAACGGCTACCCCACCCTTCGAACCGAAACGCATTACTGCTTCACGGCGGAAATAGGCGGGGTGGTGGTAACTTCCCCCGTGTGAACTCCCAAGAGGTCCTACCACCAGTGATAGAAGATGCTAAGTTACACTTAAGGATGTTACAGTGTTATTTTCAGTACCGAACGAAGACAGGGGTTGGAGGAAAATTTATTTCTTTTTCTCTAAGCATGGCAATCATCCAACAAAAAGTATTTACTGTCAATGGACATCTGCCAGCCTTAAATGCTTTCCCTATATCATAAATCAGCATATTTTACCGATCTAAACTAGTGGGAGAAGATAAGTTGGTACATCCATGAAATGTCCTTCTTCAAACGAGGCTTGTGGAGAGTATTAAACGGTAGGCAACGGCTTGGCTCTGCCCCTGGCATTGCTGAAGTCCATGGGCGACGGTAACCACTCACCATCTCCGGCCTCCGGGCCGTATGCTCGTCTGCCTAGAAGGGCAATAAAAAAAAAATCCTTTTGGTTCACGGGCGTCGTCGGTAACGCGACTCACACCGGTTTGTGATGGGTAGCCATTTACGGACCGGCCATTATAATAGCACTGCGACAATCTAGAAAATTTGTTGTAATTTGTATCTAAAATGGTTTATTTAGAGTAGCTATGCAGACAAGGCGTCTTTTGAGTATTTTATATACGATAATTAATTCAAATTTGTTTTTACTACTTAGCTGAAGACACATATTCTGTTGAGCGTCAAAGAGTTTTATACGTAGCAATAAAGAATATCACATTTTGTTTTGTGAAGCGAACAATAACCATTAAAAGTTACCTCGACAATTAGGACGTGACTACGCACATGCTGTGTGAGTCTGCACGTCAATAACTTTCAACTGAACACATTGGCAGATATGAATTCGAGATATACTCGTAGTTACACGCAAAATTACCTAGATAGCCTGCGCAGAGTTTCGAAGGCAGTTCTTACAAAACGCAATTGTGATTTCTACGTAGTAAACTCTAGTGACATCTTAATGTTTATAGAGGTGAATTTATGCAGTTTCCTTGCGAGTTCGTATCGGGAGTGAGGAGATTCGCAGAAGGACCAAGGTAACTGACATAGCCCGAAGGATTGTCAGGTTGAATTGGCAGTGTACATTGCTTGAAGATCAGACGGACGCTGAGGCTGAAACCCACGTCAAGGCGAAGCTGAAATAGCCTCTCAAGGCAGCATAGGTAGGAAAATAAAAAAAAGAGGCTGAAAAATTCTCGAGCGGAGATTATGCACCGGAAAAGGTGGGAAGGTGGAGCCACCATCTGCTAAGGCCACGGGAACTCGCTGGACCGACCATCTTCGGTGAAACCCATGTCTAACAGTGGACGTTCGTGGGCTGATGAAGATTTAGCCCACTGAATTTCTCGCCGGATCTTCTCAGTGGGTCGCGTTTCCGATCCGGTGGTAGATTCTGCGAAGCACTGCTTGTGCTAGGGCCAGTGCTAGCAACACTCCCAGTTTGAGCCCCGCGAGCTTATCTACTAGTTCGGTGAATCTAGAATAACCCCTCGAGGTTACTAGAATAGGTCAGAAAAAAAAAGATGAAGATTGTTGATGCAGTAGAATTTACTGTCTAGCCTCTTCGTAATATACGAATTAGTTTGATCTTTACCAAGACAGATTAGGCATACGGTCATAGCAGTTGCCCTTGGACGTTAATAATGCCAGAACGTCAAGCTACAGCGATCAATTCTAATTGCTAAAGCTGGTACAAAACATGAGAATAATGTAGATTTCAATATTTGTGTATTTTATATATACTAGTGGTCCCGCAGTAGTCGAAACTCGACTATAATTAATTGAAACTATAATTATAAACATTATTATGGTCTTTGACAATAGACTATCTATACTTCTATAATAACAGATTTCGCCAAGACTACACGAGGCTTTTGGAGAGTATTTAACGGTAGGCAGCGGCTTGGCTCTGCCCTTGGTTACCACTCACCATCAGGTGGGCTGTGTGCTCGTCTGCCTACAAGGGCAATAAAAAATACTGGCATCCTCATTTGTAAATTGGCATCCTTGAATTTCAGTATTGCCGTCATCAATGAGCTCGGCTCAAGAAACAACGAATTATTTTTTGTCGACAGTTGGTGTGAAACAAAGAAAGAAACAGAAATAATCTTATGTAATACTAAAAAATCACTTTAAATTTAATTTAAATTTGCAATATTTAGATTCACTCACACTGTAAGTACGCACAAAAATAATGTAAATTAATTCATTTGTTGCAATAAAAAGTCAAGCGCAAATAAATAAAAACAAATATTGCGAAATCAAATAGATGAATACATATATCGCGATTCCCATGATGTAGTTTTCAAGCGATTCAAATCTTTTCATTTGAATGCAAGGAACTCATCAAATCTAAGTCCTGCAGCGGCAGGACGACCGGCCCGATAACTTTGAAATTAATGTCCTTCACGTATAAGGAAATTGAATGTTAAACCTGTAGCTTAGACCAGTTTCTCTTGGGACAATTCTTGTTGAGCAGTATAACTAAGTAGTTAGTAGATATAATCACGAACCGTGTTAAATGAAAAATAAAAGTTTATAATGAAATTATCTAAAAAGTTATCAATTAAAACTTAAGTGGTGAACGTTTGGAAAACTTTTTCCAGTATTAGGCTAATGATGAAATCAAACTTGAAGGACAAATCAAAAACATTAATTTAGAAAAAGATATCAAGATGCAAAATTTCTGTTCACAAAAATTTAACAGATTGGTCTTGGTTCTTCCAGGTACCAGTATAATTACTATGGGAACGTGCAAAATATATAAACTCCGTTTTTATCAGTAGGTAGCTCCAGAATAGGGTGTGATATTTAAAAAAAAAAACTCAATGTAAGTCGGCAGCTCCGATGTATTTTATTTAATCAATGTTATGGACCATCTTGATTATTTAAATTATTTAATGGATACTTCTCATAAACGTATATTGTATATTGATTAAGTGTAATTGATTTTCACAGGGCAGTAATTTTCCTACGCTGAAAACTTCAGTAGAAGGTTAGTGAATCAATAGAAGATATCAGTGGTGGGATCTGATGAAATCTGTACGTGTTAAATTTCGAGACCGTTCCACCAACCGAACTTTTCAGTAAACTTCAAGCTGCTTCGAATATTAATATATCTTTGAGGCGTCCTGTGTGTTGTTGCATAAATAGAAGGTTTGTACATCCACATAAAAACGGTACGACGGCAACAGCGTACATAAAACGATAGGAAGATCATTATGAACATTAAAATACAAACAGAAATGAGTATATGAGGTCTGAAAATAGCGCCGGTAATAAAGTAAATAAACATTGTATTATTATGTGAAGAGAAGATGATCATATAGCCAAAGGAATTCTGGTTAGGAATAGACGGTAATGTGAGAAGGGGGCGTCCAAAAAGACTAGGGTGGGCAAAGAGTGTGAAGAAAGAAGAAAGAAAGAGAAAATGCGAGAGAAGGGAGTGAGAGCAGATATGAAGTATGATAGATCTGAATGGAAATAGACGAAATGCTGCGCCGAGCCCATGTAACAAGTATAATAATAAGCAAGAAGAAAAAGATTAAAACACAAACATAATATCGTCAAGTATGTATGTTTCAGCGAGCAAAAATAACTTGTACAGACCAGCAAAGCGTATCTTGCATCTTGCAAAACCCTATATGCTTATTTCTTTGTCTTTTTTATTACAATTATAAACAGGGGTCGAGTTATTTAAAGGCAATGGTACTTTTTATAAGGCTATTATACCATTCAAATGTCTAAGTTGTCGCGAGATGTTAATTGAATCGGTTTATTTTTAACATGATGCATTCTCGGTCTATATTAAGAAATGCTCGAAATAGAATCTTAAGAGATCGTTAAGTGTGATTGATATGAAAAAGAAAGCATTGCTGTGGCATAAAAAATAACGGGCATTTATTACTTAGACTTATTTTTGAGTAGGTATATTATACGTTTAGTTGAAGATTGAACTATTACGCACATGAGAGTAAATGTTTGCTCAAACATCTTAAGAATTTAGAATGCCACAGTCTATTTCCGAAATAGAATTTTCTAAATGTTTATATGACAACTTTGGTCAGTGGTTTTAGATATTTAGTTTTAGCCGATTAATAGCTGAATTAGTTCAGATTGGGGAGCGATAAGTACATTTTGAAAACTTGATAGGAGTAACATAAAGGAGAGTATGATTCGCAAGGACCCAGAATGTGGGTTACACCTTTCGTTACTGGTATTTCGCGTGATTCCGATCCAGTGGTAGATTTAGCGAAGCATTGCTTTTGGTACTGCTGGTGTGAGCAAGTCCTCCCAGGTTAAGCCATTCGTAATTCGAGTTCACCTAAAAGCCACGCGTAGCAGAAAATTCTCCTTTAGGTTAGCAGAGATTCAGTAGGAAAAAAGTTATTGAGTATCAAGATAGGCACACTGCGTGTCGACCTGAGGGGGTGAGGCCGCGCGGCGCGCTACCAGCACTCTAGCGCGCTGCCGTGGAGTAAATAGAGCGACCGGTCGACGGTGTATCGCGTCCCGACCCGGCAGGCTGGTTCTGGTCCAGCGGGGTATTCCGGGACACCAGCGGCACCGTCTGGGCGCACCGACGGGCTGCCGTACCGAGACGGCCGACGTTTCAGAGCCTTCGATTCGCCTCGAAGGCTCCATCGGCTGGGCGTCCTTGGGGTGAGCCGCGCCGTCTGGTTGTAGTGTTGACCGCGGTAGCACCCCTTTTGCGCGGGGACCTCGTAGGAGGTTCGGCCCTCTAACCGAAAAAAAAAAAAGGCACACTGCGTGCGACCTCAAATGTGGTGAAGTGTTGCAAATAATCCGAATAGTAATTCGTATCTCTCTCTTCGATCGGTTCCTCACTGCTGAGGATCGTGACTCCGTCCGATTTCGTCAACCAACTGTCTCCATCGATCCCGCCCTGCAGCCCGGTGGAGTGCGTCGCTGATAGTGTATTCGTAATTCGTATAACAAAATTAAATACAATTAAATAATAAATTTCAGAAACATTTTGAAATCCTTGAATTTTACTACAGCGATTACAATCAATGTCATTGTTATACATTGTATTTTTTTTAATTGCCTATTGTTGCGTAACATCGCTAGGATTATGTTCGTCGTAATTTTTCTCAGAGAGATGATCATAAAATCGCAGATACAATGGCTGAATTGTTGCGAAAACAAAAACTTGGTCGAAAGAGTCTCATAAAACATTAGATGAAAAGTATTTAACTTAAGCAAAACTGAAAGTGTTTCCATCAGTACATACCAACATAGTCATTTGACTCACAAATGCAGCGTTGAAAGTGTTCATCAGTTCTCGTATCATCGGCCTTTTAATTAATGTATTAATTGAGAAATGCACTCGTGTGAGCTCGTGTATATGAATAATTGCGCGCAAGACTCTCAATTGTCATTTCTGATAATTTAGAGTGACGTTTTTTAATCGAAGTTTACTTTCGTCACCTATTAATACGCTTTTATTAGCTTGAGAAGTAGGTATGTATGTTTGTAACGGATTCTTTGAATATGATTTTGACCCCTTCAAAATGTCGGATTAACTAGAAATTTGGTATACTTATTAAGGACCGATGACAATTCAATACTAAAAAAATTTGAAAAAATTGAAATTCAACTAAGAAATGAAAAATAAATAATAGTTTAAAATTTTTTTGTTATTTTGTTAGTTTTTTGGAACTATTATTTACTTTTTTTATTCATTTTATTGATTATATTTACATCATTTTAAGAATTAAGAAACCTCGACCACGCTTTGCTCTGGCTTTTTTTAAATACTCAAAGGCCTTTCCAGCTTCGCTAGGTGAGGTTGGCGATTGCGGGCTCAGCTAGGGCGGGTGGGATTTCTTAATAGCTGCCTAAGCACCTCCGAAGGAGACCTCACAGATTTTCTCGAATGCATCTACTACCGGATCGGAATCGCGATCCCCTTAAAAGATCCGGCGATAATTTCAGATACATCACTACATAGTATAAAACAAAGTCGCTTTCTCTGTCCCTATATCTGTCCCTATGTATGCTTAAATCTTTAAAACTACGCAACGGATTTTGATGCGTTTTTTTTTTAATAGATAGAGTGATTGAAGAGGAAGGTTTATATGTATACTAACATCCATTAAATAGTGGAGAAATCAATAATAAATTACAGTTTCCGAAGCGAAGCGAGGGCGGGTCGCTAGTTAATAATACATTTAGTATCGCAAAGTACCAATTTCCAAGCACGTCATCTATTGTCCGTGATTAGTAAGTTTTGCTAAAATTAAAGTATTCCCTTGAACCCTCCAACAGTTCCAAAAAACATTAAAGAAGGAAGTTCTATCCAGAATTTGATATCAAACAGGAACAACAACTAAACATGAAGGTCTTCTTAATTTTTCCAAGTCAATGATTGGCCAAAATACATTTTTTTGTAGTAGGTACCTCCCCGGAGCATTATATTTAGGACCTAATCTCAAAGGCTTAAAGTAAGTTTCGCGTTGCCTCAAATAAAACTACATGACTAGATTTCGTCATGCACACACGTGGCGTCCGCACATGTATTAATGATGTACGCTAATAACGTTCAATGAATGTAGTCATTCACTTTTGTTTCAAATGAACATTGAGTTCTCTGTTTTTGTCTATTCGATAACACACACAATTTTTTGAATTCAAAATAGTGAACGCGATACGTAATTCCGAAAGTACATTAAAGTTCACGTGCTCATCGCTAGGGCCATAGCTTGTAGCCATTTATAGGAGAGAGAGAGAGAGAGAGTATTCTTTTCTTTTTTTTTTTTTTTCTACTTTAACACCTGCGATCAGTCGCCAGGTATTCTTTATTGTACATCAAAAAACAAATAAACAGTGCGATACATTAAACACAAAAAAGTACAATTGGCGGTCTTATCGCTAAGAGCGATCTCTTCCAGACAACCATCAGGTCGACAAGAATCATTTGGAAACGAACCACGCGCGGTGTACCAATCCAGTGAAATACATATGCATATATATGTACACATACATACATACATATATCCGTAAATATACATACAATTAATACACAATATATTATAATGTAATAATAATTATAAAAAAAAGGGAAAAAATTAAAAATGTTGGTTCTTTACACATAAATAAGAATAAGCAATTTACATATAAAAGATACTTAAAATACCTTGAAACATATACGATTGAAGTAGATACCAATTTCAGAAATCTACCTTATCACATATTAAACTGGTTGACTAATATTCTAAGTCTAAGGAGTCTAAAAACCAAACCTAGTTTCAATTAAGTTAGCACATTCAGGCAAATGCTGATTTAAGAGGCACCGGTGTGCTTGCTTTATAGTAAATAAGTACTTTATGGCTTATAATATTGGAGCTTAGCTAGATGTTCGCAGATATATTAGGTTTTTTTTTATTGCTTTGATAGGTGGACGAGCTCACAGACCACCTGGTGATAAATGGTTACTGGAGCCCATAGACATCTACGACGTAAATGCATCACCCAAATAGGCAGGGTGGTGGTACATACCCGTGCGGACTCACAAGAGGTCACAAAGCACTTGAAGCCCGCATTCCGTATACAGTTGAAAGTAATTATTAGAATACTTTTATTGTTTCAATTCAGAAGACCTAACTTATAATTAAATTAAATAAATAAAAACATATGATTTTGAAAATCTTTATATTAGATTGAATCGTCGATTACCAGTAAGTATTTATCCGTTTCCCTATTAATTAGCAATATTTTTCAAAGAAAAAATTAAATTAATTCGTTTTTCTTTTATCGAACCGTATAAAGGATTCATAAAAGAAAATTAATATGTATAATAAATATGTCCTCTACTTAAATAAGACATTAATCATTCAAGGTTCAAGGTTACAAACGAAGAGCCATTTTGACCTTCGTATTAACAACAAATCATTACTTCGAAGAAGTCCATTAATACTGTTTGTTTACAAATAGTCCAAAATGTAATTTAGTAATAATGATGTCTCTTCATTTTAATAGAATATGTTTGCACTTTAACTAACTTAATCTAGTTCACGATTGAAAGTTTAATAAGTTGTGGGTTAGTTTAGAAAAACTCCCTTCGTTCCTGTTTAACCTATTCAACATTGCCTAGCGCGAGCAGGACGAAATATATAAATAAATCATTCTTAAACACGCGTGCTCATAGACTATTTGACAAACAGAGCTGAACCGTGCACTGCGGAAGTTAGAATTTACTGCCGATTTCGAATGCTAATTCGGGTGGGTCAGTTACCCGGAGCGACATTTCGGGAAAATGTTTTGCTTCTAAGAAATGGAGGGAAGAATTATATGACGCGGCTCAAATGACGCCATGTTTAATTGAATGTAAGCGAAACGAGGAATTTTAATTTTGATCTTATCGTTTAAGGTGAATTCGATTCTTTTTTTATTGTAGTGGAAGAGCCATTATTTAGATAAATAAAAACAATTATTTATTTAGTTTTAATAATTAAAAAAAAAAAAACATCTACATGGGTCAACAAGCTCACGATTCTCTTGGTACATATTAAGTACTTATCGTCTCAATAATACCATAATATTGACGATTGTCAACTCAAATAGAAACACACAACGACGTCGGGGCACATAACGCATTGATTAAATGAAGATATGAGTGGATGAAGGGGATAGGATATAATACAATTTGTTAACTTTGAGAAAACGGGCAACAAATTTTTGTTACTTGTAGTTTTCTTCGTACGTAGCTCCATCATCACATGCAATTTCTAAAAATAGCGTTTACACCCGCAGTTTTAAGGTCTAATGTGGTTTATAGGCACATAGCACTTTCATTAAATGTAAAAACTAAAAAATCTTAAAAATGGTACTTAACACCTTCATCCAATCATGTCTTTAATTGTATTACATTAATAATTACATTACCTGTGTGGATTTTTGTCGATTTCCTCGACTCGAATTAAATTTACGGTTTAAATTTGGTTTTTAATAGACGGTAGTAAGAACAATTTTCGAATGTCGAAAGTCGACCTTGACCACAAAAACTTTTAATAATTCGAAACTACAGAAATAATAATAATGATAGAAATTAGATTTTAAACCGTATCAGTACTTTTAATTATTCCGTTCTGGAGTCGACAATCCATTTATTGACATCAAACGAATATCCAATTTTTAATCATAGATCGGCTAACAGATAATTTAATATCCAAAAACTTCTCCGAATTTAAATATTATCTTGAACAATCATTTATACGTATTGCTGTTTCAGTAATGCCAGAGAACTACAAAATAAACAAAAAATCGAATTATAGTATTACGAAAAAAATAAAACAAAATAATTTACATTAATTTCAAGAAATATGTTTATCATTATAATAAGTATTTATTGTAAGCCGGTAATATTATTTCTTCTTCTCCATCGTGTCACTCTTGACAGAGTGGTCGTGATCGTCATGTAGTGATGGAAGGGGCAGATTTGATTATTATTATAAGTAGGCTAAAGAGAAGTATATTTTTTTCCATTTAACTATGCTAATATCTCTGTTTATTGGTGGTACGCTCAGTGACCGAGTGGAAGTGTCACGTTCTAATAGATTCACACTTTCCGCACACAACGTTAAGCAACGAACGCGAAAGGCGGCAAATTATGCAGTAACCGTTGTAAGGAAAGTACTTATGTGTAACATTATTATAGTTTTATGCCGGCCACTGACATACGCGCAAATATTCGTACATTGTACGCTTCCTCCTACACTTGTTTACGAATGTCTCGCGAATTTCTCCTCCTTTTTAATTCGTCAATAGAACATTGAAGAGAAACAGAGTTTTGAATTCTTTCCCAGACATCATTAACAGCCATGCTGTTTTTATGGGATTTCTTTTGATGAAGATACGCTACACAGTAGACGTCACGAACTATGAAAATGGCGATACGTCCGTTACCTTCGCAATTGTCGGCGCAACTGGGCAAACGAATGTGTGGGAGACTACGCGAAGGTTCGCGGTTCGCGCGCTTTGATGTCTGTTAAAAAAACCGACACAGCTTGGAAAACCACGAATGTAGCGAAAACTTTGCATAATCATTCGCAAATGTCGTCCTACACTTGCGGGTTTGCGTATTCGTGCGCATGTGAGTGACCGGTGTTATACGCAGATACGCAACTTCAAGGAATCTTTATTTACAATAAAGACCGTTCGTATTCAAAGGTAGCCGAAGAAAAAACAAAATATAGCACCCTTTGTATGATACATTTTTTTACTAGTCTTATTTCAAATGTGCCTGTGTATTTAAGGTTGCCATGATAAGTTTTCTCTTTCTGAGTTCAGCTCGTCTTTTATTATATCTATGTAACTCTGAATTAAATGTTTGAAGATCCGAAATATGATTACGTTTTTGATATTTGCCATTTTTCGATCCGACCTAGCTTCAAGCGACATGATTCTTTTTGCACTTGGAAACAAGACCACTCTAACCTTCAAGCTGGTGGGCATGATTATATCGCGGCTAGAACTTATCTGTCTATAAAAAAAATACTAACGGCTCTACAAAACACCGTAGCACAAGTAAATTATGAGGAGATGAATTTGTTTAAACTCTATATTGATGAGATGAATAAGGAATATTACTTTTCAGTTGTTTAGGCAATTCAGTCTACCAGCCTATTCCCAAAATAAAATCTGAGACAAGTGCATCGAATACTCAGAATGTTGTTCCCCAACCAATAATGTTTCGTGGCATAGTGTATTAGGCATATAATGCTCAAATGTAATAGATAGACGTAACACGGGTTGCACAACGCTGTTTTGAGAAGTTAATTGCTTGTTAATTTTTTGTTTGTACATGTTTAAGTACATTATTGTGTATGACTCACGGAGTAATTGCATTTTTGGCTTACGTAAACGTTTGATATATGATTTTCGAGCTGCTTAATCAATAATGTCGCACTGGATTGTCTTCAATCGACGAGTAAATTAATCCACAGACACAGCCCACTGAGTTTCTCGCCGGATCTTCTCAGTGGGTCGCGTTTCCGATCCGGTGGCAGATTCTGCGAAGCACGGCTCTTGATAGGGTTCGTGTTTAGCAACGTCGTCAGCTTTGAGCCCCGCGAGCTCACCTACCAGCTCGGCGAATCTAGAATAGCCCCTCGAGTTTACTAGAATAGGTAGGAAAAAAAATTACAATCCTTTAATGTATTTTATTTTGTTTTCATTTTAAGTTATTTCGCCCTGTTTGGATTAAAGTCGGACGAGCTGGCAATTTTATCTTCCGCGCGATATTAGGTGATCACATAACTCATAGACCGCAGTGAGTAACGCTACGAACCTTGAGACATGAGGTAGAAATCGAAATTGCTTTCAAACCAGAATGCATAGTTCACACATATGTACTTAGATCACAGTAGTTCAAGATGAATGTTTTCTAAAAGTCTTTATGTAGTTCGTGCGAGGACTAAATGTGAACTAAAACGTTATAAGATTCATTTTATTTCGAAAATATTATTATAAGTGAGCAATTTGATTACTTCTGTACAGATACTGCGCAGGCAAATGCAATCACATCAACTAGATTTTCCATCTATGGTTAAATAAATATTTTTATTCATTTATTGCTTATTTCTTAGATGGGTGGACGAGCTTACAGCCCACCTGGTGTTAAGTGTTTACTGGAGCCCATAGACATCTACAACGTAAATGCGCCACCCACCTTGAGATATGAGTTCTAAGGTCTCGTTACGACGGCTGCCCCCCCTTCAAACCGAAACGCATTACTGCTTCACGGCAGAAATAGACAGGGCGGTGGTACCTACCCGTGCGGATTCAAGAGGTCCTACCACCATTAAGTTAATTTAATTAACAATAGAAATATCTAAATGTTAAAAAACCTGCACAACTGTATTATTAAGTTCATTGAACTCGAAAAGGTCTTAACAACGAAACAAACTGAAAATCGAATCAATCTCAGTAACGCTAATGAGCTATTTCCATTATTTAATTTCCGACGTATTTCGTGATGCTACTAATAGACCACGGGATCGTAGTTGAAAGTGCGAAGCGAGCGAACGAATGGAAAAAACAGAGTATGGCCGGCTGTATTGATCAAAATATAATACATACATATACTGAGAATTGTTTTTTTTTATTGCCTGGATGTGTGGACGAGCTCACAGCCCACCTGTTGTTAAGTGGTTACTGGAACCCATAGACATCTACAACGTAAATGCGCCACACACCTTGAGATATAAGTTCTAAGGTCTCAGTATAGTTACAACAGCTGCCCCACCCTTCAAACCGAAATGCATTACTGCTTCACGGCAGAAATAGGCGGGGCGGTGGTACCTACCCGTGCGGACTCACAAGAGGTCCTACCACCAGTAATTACGCAAATTATAATTTTGCGGGTTTGATTTTTATTGCACGATGTTATTCCTTCACCGTGGAAGTCAATCGTGAACTTTATCGAGTACGTATTTCATTAGAAAAATTGGTACCCGCCTGGGATTCGAACACCGGTGCATCGCTCATACACGAATGCACCGGACGTCTTAAATATCCTTTAGGCCACGACGACTGCGAACAAAATTGTTAATGAAAGTACGTTACGTAAATAAAGATGATATTAGGATAAACATAATAATGTCAACATTTGTATTCAAGCATGATTTATGATAACAAGTGACAGTGAAAGGAGGCAAGTTGAATACTTATTGAACGTCAGCCATTGACTGATGAGGCCTATTCAGACTTAGGTCTTCAATCTTCACGGGTTCATCGAACTTTAATGTTGCAGATAATTTGTAACCTTTCAGTGCCGACACGAGTCTTGCGATTTTGCTTGGCTTTTATTGCCAAATCTTATAGTATAATTGGCGAAAAGGTTAAATTGTTTGTCAATTATTGTGAGCTATTCTTGTCAACCTTACACATAGTATATGCTTAAGACTATGGTCTATGGGCTCCAGTAACCACTTAACACCAGGTGGGCGGTGTGCTCGTCCACCCATCTAAGTAATAAATAAATAAAACGTGAACTGTAAATATACAATATCTACAAGGTGTATTAATGCGTTATCGAAATGGAAGACTTTGCAATTGAAATCGCTTTAGAGACATAATTAAGTTTCGTAATTTAATTACGTACACTATCTATGTTATGCCCTTGGATATTCCACGGTAATTAGATATATAAATAATGTCGGATACCCATCCAGATTTCAAGAGGGTTTTAGTGGGGACATCAACCCCAATCTTGATTTTCGAAATTCGAGCAACATTTTTACGAAACTGTAAATAAAAATTAACCAACTCGGTGGGCCTGTTGTGCCGAGGGTCGAGGATTCGATTCCCACATTTGGCAAATATTCGTGTGATGAACAGGTTTGTTTGTTTTTTTCTTTTTTCCTTCCTAAGCTGGTGGTCTAGAGAGACCATATTAACGTAACCTTGACTAGTAGGTGAGCTCACGGGACTCGAACCTGATGATGTTGCTAGCACGAACCCTAGCAAGAGCCGTTCTTCGCAGAATCTACCACCGGATCGGAAACGCGACCCACTGAGAAGATCCGGCGAGAAACTCAGTGGGCTAAGCTGAAGTCTATTGAACTATATATGTATATACTTAAACGTATATAAGTATGTACAGTATATGTCAGTCTCCGGTACCCATAACACAGGGAATCCTAATTTGGAGCGGATGACCGTGCGTCATTTTTTTCCAGTTATTAATTTATATAAAACAAAAACAATAACATCATTACAATAGTGTTTGTTACGTATTGTTGTAATATACAAAATTTAGTAACATAATAAGTTAGTGAGACTGTGACTCATCCCAACAGACAGTGGTGGAATTCTCACAAAACAAAAGTGTTTGTGTGAATCACTTTATAAAAACCAATGCGAGAGCTGCATTTTTTTAGTTTCAAAGGGATACACTAAATATTTGTCTCGTACTCCACACCGCCAGTGGCAGAAACAGATGGAGAAAATTAGTCAGAGAGAATGCGATACTGAAGGATGGTCACGACCTTCAGCATTCAGGAATATATACGGCGCAAGAAGGACGTTGTACTGTAAACAATCTAGTATACTTCATTGAAAGACAATCAATCATTCAATCTCGTATTTGATTTGTTAACACGTTGACCGTCGTATAGGTCACCGGTGGCCTACGCGGCGCACTGAAGTTTTTTTTATATATATATACTTTTATTGCTTATATGGGTGGACAAGCTCACAGTCCACCTGGTGTTAAGTGGTTACTGGAGCCCATAGACATCTACGACGTAAATGCGCCACTCACCTTGAGATATAAGTTATAAGGTTTCAAGTATAATTACAACGGCTGCCCCGCCCTTCAAACCGAAACGCATTACTGATTCACGGCAGAAATAGGTGGGGTGGCGGTACCTGCGCGCGGACTCACAAGTGGTCCTACCACCAGTATTATGTCGATTATGTAGATTTCTCTCTTCGATCCTCTTACTAAGGCGCCGGATTATCCGAAGATACTGAGATTAAATATATTTCTAAATGACCAAAGTGAGTAAAACGTACATTAAAAATGAACGACGGCAAACTTAGGCATTACAGTCATTACAGCCTTAGCAATAGAATTCAAGACCATGGAAGACTAACGTAATCTCTGCCGTCAATCTCCAAAATATGTTCCTTTTGTATTGAATTTATTCGTAATATTAGTAAAGTCAGATAGATTTTAGCATCTTACACATAATGTAAAGAGGCTTTAAGAAGTTAAAAAAAAAACGTTTTTGTAAATAATTAAGTGTCTTTAACTTGTTAATTAGTAACTTACTGATTTTGGATTTGGATGCAGATGTGAGTGATTCTTTTCATACCTAGAAAAAAGAAAAAAAGGATTAGTATTTTCTTAAGTAATAACAATACTAATAATTCATGTTCGTTTTTAATCTTGTTTGGGCTATTTTATATTTATTGGGGGTGGGACATCTTACTGGTGATAGGGAGTCTTGGGAGCTCGCTCACAAGCTTTCACGGGTATGTGCCTTGCCTATTTCTGCTGTGAAGCAGTAATGCGTTTCGGTTTGAAGGGTGGGGCACCCGTTATATTGGAAGAAACTGATACTTAGACGGAAGATGGGTGGCGGAATCTACGTTATTGATGACTATGGGCTCCCGTTAACACCACCTGGATCGTGAGTTCGTTCACCAATATAAACAATAAAAAATATACTGATTTAGACAAGAAATCACGGATTTAATTGATATTTCGGTCTAATATGTCAAAGGGAGGGCGGAACTCGAGTTGTGTTTCAGCCCTCCAACACCATGTAGATGGCGAGATCTTATATTCATCAGCAACAAAATGAACTTACGAGTAGAATACGGCCCTGAAAATCCCATTGTTTTTACATCTAACAAGCACGTGATTTACAATGATAGAATCGCACTAAATCATCCACGTGTTTTATACGAACGGTTTGTTTGCATAAAACTGGAATACATTGCGAATAACGCGAAACATTAAAGCTATGTGTATGATATGTATTGACGTAACATGTCAATCGGACATACAATCAACAAACACGTTTTATTATAGTCAGATGTACGTGCGCATTATTCATTTCTCTTTGACGTACGAAAACTAATGATGATCCAGAAAAATCGTTTTGGCATTTGCAAGTTTTGCTTTGAATTGAACATTGATCTTAGAATCTTAGAATTCTAATACTCACTCAATGAAAAGCAAAATTTTGTTGAGCAAGTATATTCCGAACAATGTTGTCAAATGTATAACGGAACTATGGATACAGATAAACATATCTGAGGATTTAGAAAACATAATGATAATTTCAATTATCAGTTTTGGAGAAATACATAAAGTAAATATAATTCGGTGGTGTAAGGAAATTGGAAATAAAATACCTATTATTTATAGGTTTCCTACCACGACTAGTGCTATCACCTTTTATAGTCTTAAACTAGCCAGTGGTAAGAATCCATTAAATAGCATGTATAATGTAGATAAAATACATATATAAAAATTTGGGAAACTCATTAGCTAAGTCTAAGTACTACTTCTGTGTGTTTTTATTTATTTATTTTTTTATTGCTTAGATGGGTGGACGAGCTCACAGCCCATCTGGTGTTAAGTGGTCACTGGAGTCCATAGACATCTACAACATAAATGCGCCACCCACCTTGAGATATTAGTTCTAAGGTCTCAGTATAGTCACAACGGCTGCCCCAATTTTCAAACCGAAACGCATTACTGCTTCACGGCAGAAATAGGCAGGGTGGTGCCTACCCGTGCAAACTCACAAGAGGTCCTGCCAGCAGTTAGTGTTGGTAAGTATGAATTTCGTGAGCCTTCAATGTAATGCGAAGAGCTTAGGACGCTTCGCGCGCTACCTTCGAAACTTGAATCTTGCGCGTCAACTAATTCTTAGTTTTTGTTTTACATTGCGTACAATACCAATAAAATCATTCCATCGCGATTTTTGTTATTTTTAGACACCATCAGCACTTTAACTATATTTACTTTCGAGAATGGTCGCAATATCCTATATTAGACAAATAAGTGTATTAATCACAAGAGTATTTAAGCTCCAGCGAGTATATCAGTAGGAAGTGTGAAAATAGCCCCAGTGCGCGATAAATTAAAGAGCGGACGGTTAGCGTGGTATGGACATGTGATAGAGAGGATATGCATGTGACTAGGAGATGTATGGAAATGGTAGTGCAAGGTAAAGGGAAGAGGGCGACCGAAGAAGACGTGGATGGTGTGTGTGAAATTGTGAATGACGATATGAAGGAAAGAGGTTGAGATGACGGCAGATAGAGGAGAATGGAATAGAAAAATTCACTGTGCCGACCCCACCTGGTGGAACAAGGTTTCGGGGGTTGGTGCTTCCCGCTTCCGTAGGTTTAACCCGCGATTCCCTACAAGTGACCCCTGGGTGGTGCAAAACGGGAGCCGAATACATAATCGGTGGTAGGACTTGTCCGACTGGCTGGCGACCACCCTCCAACTAGAGTCCGCCGCCAAATAGCCTAGCTGTGTTCCGGCGTGTGGGTTGGAGAGCCAGTTCTATTCCTTCCCTTTCCCCTTCCTTGCTGGGGGTGAGTCTTGGTGACGCCTGGATCATGCGGAGCAGACGTGCGTGCGAGCTCGCGGGGCGTGATTGTTTGGCGGGGGTATAGGGAGACCTAGTGAAACGGTATCCGCTGCCGCCCGCCGGTCAGTAGGGGACCTGAACCCGGGTGTCTCTACTAAACTCCGCCCCGGGAAGCTGTCCCGCCAACCGGTGTAAAATCCTGTCGTGCGGTCGTCGTGCCGGAGTCGGAGACCGGAGTGGATCCCGGCGATCGTACGCAGGGTGGACTGGGGGCCCTTCCATGCCCTGCGTCAGTCTCTCACGCAACCCGTGGTCGAGCACGTACTATGTTCCGCGCTTCATTCAGGTGTTGCCTCGATCTCACCTCCAACATCCTACCTCTCCTAATCCTACTCTCCAGAAATAAAATTTATGAAGTCGAAAAAAAAGAAAAGGGTTTTACAGGCGGTTCCCCATTCCACATTTAATGTGGATTTCAGCAATGTCAGGGGCCTACATAGCAACCTTGACGCCGTACACCACCACCTTGAGACGGCGCAGCCTGCCCTGCTTTTTTTAACGGAGACGCAGATATCTGCTCCGGACGATACCTCATACCTTGAATACCCCGGCTACGTATTGGAGCACAACTTCCTACGTAAAGCCGGGGTGTGCGTATTCGTCCGGGCGGATGTCTGTTGTCGCCGTCTTCGGGGCCTCGAACAACGGGACCTGTCCCTATTGTGGCTGCGCGTGGATCACGGGGGCTGTATCCGAATCTACGCGTGCCTGTACAGGTCCCACAGCAGTGATGCAGGTTCAGCTCTGTTTGAGCATGTGCAAGAGGGGACTAACCGCGTGCTTGAGCAGTACCCATCTGCGGAGGTGGTGGTTCTTGGAGACTTTAACGCTCACCACCAAGAGTGGTTGGGGTCCAGAACCACTGACCTCCCGGGTCGGACTGCCTACGATTTCGCCTTGGCCTACGGCTTCTCCCAGCTGGTGACACAGCCCACCCGTGTCCCAGATATCGAGGGGCACGAGCCTTCTTTGTTGGACCTTCTGCTGACCACAGATCCGGCCGGATACAGTGTGGTGGTCGACGCTCCGCTAGGATCGTCTGATCACTGCCTCATTCGTGCTGCCGTACCACTCTCTCGTCCCGGTCGTCGAAGGACGACCGGGTATCGTAGAGTTTGGCGGTATATGTCAGCAGATTGGGATGGATTGCGTGAATTTTACGCATCCTACCCATGGGGGCGGTTCTGCTTTTCCTCTGCTGATCCTGACGTCTGTGCGGACCGTCTTAAAGACGTGGTGCTCCGGGGGATGGAATTGTTTATTCCCTCCTCTGAAGTGCCCGTTGGGGGTCGCAGCAGACCCTGGTATAACAATGCCAGTAGGGATGCTGCACACCTCAAGCGGTCCGCATACGTGGCATGGGATAATGCCAGGAGACGTCGGGATCCTAACATGTCAGGGGAAAGGCGGAAATATAACGCCGCTTCCAGGTCCTACAAGAAGATAATTGCCAAGGCGAAGTCGGAGCACGTTGCTAGAGTTGGCGAGCGATTAAAGAGCTATCCCTCCGGGAGCCGTGCTTTTTGGTCGCTCGCCAAAGCTGCAGAAGGAAACTTTTGCAGGTCTAGTCTCCCACCACTGCGCAAGTCCGATGACACTCTGGCCCACAGCGCGAAAGAGAAGGCTGACCTTCTGGTCAAACTCTTCGCCTCGAACTCGACTGTGGACGACGGGGGTGCCACTCCACCGAACATCCCCCAGTGTGATAGCTCCCTGCCGGATATCTGCTTCACACAGTGTGCAGTTAGGCGGGAGCTCCGACTCCTGGACGTCCATAAGTCGAGTGGGCCAGACGGCATCCCCGCAGTGGTTCTGAAAACGTGCGCCCCTGAGCTGACACCTGCGCTAACGCGTTTGTATCGCCTCTCTTATTGCGCTAACAGGGTTCCGTCTTCATGGAAGACCGCCCACGTCCACCCTATCCCCAAGAAGGGTGACCGGTCGGACCCGTCGAGCTATAGGCCTATCGCGATAACTTCCTTGCTTTCCAAGGTGATGGAGCGAATAATAAATACACAACTCCTGAAGTATCTTGAGGATCGCCAGCTGATCAGTGACCGACAGTACGGTTTCCGTCACGGTCGCTCAGCTGGCGATCTTCTTGTATACCTTACTCACAGGTGGGCTGAAGCCTTGGAGAGCAAGGGCGAGGCTCTTGCTGTGAGCCTTGATATCGCGAAGGCCTTCGACAGGGTCTGGCATAGGGCACTTCTATCGAAGCTACCATCTTACGGAATCCCTGAGGGTCTCTGCAAGTGGATCGCTAGCTTTTTGGATGGGCGGAGCATCACGGTCGTTGTAGACGGTGACTGTTCTGATACCATGACCATTAACGCTGGCGTTCCACAAGGTTCGGTGCTCTCCCCCACGCTTTTCATCCTGTATATCAATGACATGCTGTCTATTGATGGCATGCATTGCTATGCGGATGACAGCACGGGGGATGCGCGATATATCGGCCATCAGAGGCTCTCTCGGAGCGCGGTGCAAGAGAGACGATCAAAACTTGTGTCTGAAGTGGAGAACTCTCTGGGGCGAGTCTCCGAATGGGGTGAATTGAACTTGGTTCAATTCAACCCGATAAAGACACAAGTTTGCGCGTTCACTGCGAAGAAGGACCCCTTTGTCATGGCGCCGCAATTCCAAGGAGTATCCCTGCAACCTTCCAAGAGTATTGGGATACTTGGGGTCGACATTTCGAGCGATGTCCAGTTTCGGAGTCATTTGGAAGGCAAAGCCAAGTTGGCGTCCAAAATGCTGGGAGTCCTCAACAGAGCGAAGCGGTACTTCACGCCTGGACAAAGGCTTTTGCTTTATAAAGCACAAGTCCGGCCTCGCGTGGAGTACTGCTCCCATCTCTGGGCCGGGGCTCCCAAATACCAGCTTCTTCCATTTGACTCCATACAGAGGAGGGCCGTTCGGATTGTCGATAATCCCATTCTCACGGATCGTTTGGAGCCTCTGGGTCTGCGGAGGGACTTCGGTTCCCTCTGTATTTTGTACCGTATGTTCCATGGGGAGTGCTCTGAGGAATTGTTCGAGATGATACCGGCATCTCGTTTTTACCATCGCACCGCCCGCCACCGGAGTAGAGTTCATCCATACTACCTGGAGCCTCTGCGGTCATCCACAGTGCGTTTCCAGAGATCTTTTTTGCCACGTACCATCCGGCTATGGAATGAGCTCCCCTCCACGGTGTTTCCTGAGCGCTATGACATGTCCTTCTTCAAACGAGGCTTGTGGAGAGTATTAAGCGGTAGGCAGCGGCTTGGCTCTGCCCCTGGCATTGCTGAAGTCCATGGGCGACGGTAACCACTTACCATCAGGTGGGCCGTATGCTCGTCTGCCTACAAGGGCAATAAAAAAAAAAAAAAAAAAAAAAAAACAAAGAAGAAGAGTAGGTATTTAAACTCCAGCCATCTATACTATTGCGATTTGAAATCGTTATAGTCAAAAAGACAAGATGTCTTGTGTAAAAAAAATTTAGACATATTACTGAAGCACCGAAGCCCGCTGACAGTCAGATAACTTGGACAAAGTGATTGTGACGGACAAAGTAGAAGGAAAGAGACCCCCGCGGCCGATTACCTAGCCGTTGGTGTGATCAAATAACGGCTCTAACTGGGTCGCCAGTCGCAACCGCCATTCGAGAAGCTGAGGACCGGGCGAGATGGAAACAGCTCACGAGACAGGCCACGGTCAAGATTCAGGGACGCTCAGTAATGAAGAAAGCGACGAAGAAGAACTGAAGCACCCGGTCGTGAAATAACAGACGAACCAAGACCTACTATGCTTTTAAATATAAGAACCACAATCAGACCTTACCGTTTCCAGTCAATTTTTATCAGCCTTCTCTTCGAAAACTGAAAATGTACGTACACAAACTGACGGAAACGCGCCGCGTTCCTGAAACGATAAGTGTAAAATACCGAAACAAATATTCGAGTTCCGTTGTCGAAGCGGACCGTAACGAAACAATCTGAGTCATTAGCAATCACTCGGTACAGGGATCGGAAACACTCACTGTTAACCGGTTCGGATCACGACCACTTGTCGGAAGTGCGCACCGACGGTTTTTTTTTTTCGTTTTTTTTCGATGTGATTTTTTTATTACTAGAGGTCCCGCAGTAGTCGAAATTCGACTATAATTAATTGGAATTGTAAGTTTGTACACTATTATGATTGTATTTTATACTTTTATAATCACAAATTTCGCCAAGGCTACACTATAAAAAAATATTTATAAAGAAAAACAATATTTAATCTATTCTCAATTTGACCACAGACGTCAAGAACAAAAGTTTGACAATAAATAATATGCATGCGTGTGTGCGTCAAATACATGGTATGTAGTGTGTGTAATGTTTTATTTATTGATTTAATGTATCTTTTATGCATTATTAAAAAAAATATTAGCATTGTACACTTTTTCTCTATATTCTCTATAAGTGTTGAAAATTTCATACTCCTCCGTTCGCGCAATTTTCGTAAAAAGGGATACAAAGTTTTTGCTTCACGTATTAATATATAGATGCTTTTTTTTATTCTTTTTTGTACACACAGTTAATACAGTATAATAATTGCGAAAAGTTATAAAATGGCGAGCCTAACTCAACAATTGAGTTATCTACCAGCTGCCCGTTCTTAAGAGGGTGAGCTTTACATAGGTGGGTAGAAAAGTACAATCTAATCAATTTACTTATTGATACAGTACACAATAACAATAATAGTAACAATAATAAATAAAAACACTAATACATAACATCAGACTGTTATGTCTCCTCTTTAGCTTTAATTTTAGTATACAATCTAGATGTTGGCATTTTTTATATTCTACCGGCACGCTATGATGGCCGTTTTGACGTATGTCCACTCATGAAGTTTCGTATTAATAGTAACAACATTTGAAGGAGCAAATTGCTGTTCTTTATTGTCAATAGTGACGTGCAGTTAGTCCTAAAATTTATTGAATGTATATTATGTATGTAGAATACAAAATGTATTTATTACATTGATTTCTAAACTATTTATATTAGGGGGACCCTAACATTTATTTTTTATTTTTATAAGATTATAAATATTATGGGTGTACTTATTTACACAACTCGGAATTCGTTTTTCAAAATTCAAAATTAAAAAAAAATTAATACGATCGCTGGCCACACACTATTACCTCCGGCAAACTCGCATCACTGCTCTATACTTATAGATTTCATTATATTTTTTTCTAGAATAAATTGACATTTCACATACCTATTGTAATATGTCAAAACAGCCATCATAGCGTGCCGATAGTGTAATAGTTACCGTAAATTGTCATTAGCATACCAGTTCAAGATTAATAAGAATTAATTATGAAGAAGTGTATTTTCCAGATTTTTAAGTATGCTTTAAATCACAAATAATTTTTGCGCAAATAAACCCATCTTCACCGTGTGTATTGGTTATAGCGATTTTGGTCTTTTAACGATCATCATTACGAGTATTATGTCACTTTCTAAAGACTGCATATACTTCTGCTGTTCCATGGAAATTAATATTTAAGTAGTGTATTTGAGTCGACTATTATCAAAGCCGGCAATCTGACTTTTGGACAATGATTGGTAAATCAGAAAAACGAATTATTGACTTTGTATTCCATTGGCAGTCACAAAACTCTTCGGAACGATATCTTAGATAAATAACAGGTTAACTATTAACCTTTATTTAATGCAGGTTTTGAACCGTATTCTTTGAAGGAGACGATTATATTCAAATCAATCTGAATTGACATATCAATAAAATTTTTTTGTCCAAATGCACAGATTGCCACCTTTGATAATAGACGACTCATTTAGAAGAAAGTCAAAGACCAAAATTTGGCTAGTGTAATAGCCATCGGAAAGTTGAACTTGACCAAAACTAAACAACTAACAAAACACTTACAGAATCGATAGTTCTACCAATGTTATGATTGCACAACTCAATTTGCAAACGGCGGATAAAACAAACAATTCACACAAACACAAATATTGGCGTTACATCAACATTAATCACGCACGTAACGCACTTCATGAAGCCCTATCTTATACCGGTCACTCACATTCGCACGAATACGCATACCCGCAAGTGTAGGACGACATTTGCAAATGATTATGCAAAGTTTTCGCTGCATTCGTGGTTTTCCAAGCTGTGTCGGTTTTTTAACAGACATCAAAGCGCGTGAACCGCGATCCTTCGCAACATTGACGAATTAAAAAGGAGGAGAAATTCGTGAGACATTCGTAAACAAGTGTAGAAGGAAGCGTAAACGGGTTCGCAAATTAAGTACCGGACCCATTTGCACAGCCGCTAAGTTTGCGAATGAATGTTTGACGGCCCTTCACATGCGCGCAAATATTCGTACATTGTACGAATCAGCCGGCCACTCAGTACGTGTACTGAGTGGCCGTGGCATTAGAGACAGACAGTGGCTGATACAAGATACGCGAGTGAACCAACTCCTCAGTACGAATTATTTAGTTCGAATGTGATTAGAATTACGTAGCTATTGGAATATCGAGTGGCCTTTTGTACAAAAAAATCTCTTTTTCATATTTCTTAGAAGCAAACCAATCGTTAGTTAATGGTCATAGTAGTTTTTTAGGTACCACCACCCTGCCTATTTTAGCCGTGAAGCAGTAACGCGTTTCGGTTTGAAGGGTGGGGGCAGCCGTTGTAACTATACTGGAGACCTTAGAACTTATATCTCGAAGTGGCTGGCGCATTTACTTTGTAGATGACTATGAGCTTCAGTAACCACTTAACACCAGGTGGGCTGTGAGCTCGTCCACCCAACTAAGCGATAAAAAAAAGTCAAATACCTAAATATTTTGCTGTAAATTTCAAATCTTGTAAAAAACTTACTTTTAAGTGGGTGTCGATTATGAACGTTAATTAAGAATTTTCTAATCCGAATTTGGTATCGATTAACTGTAATTTATGTAATTGACATAAATCATGACTCGTTATCTCCGATGAAGTAACAAATTGATGCTGATAATCTCTAGTCACTATAAATTTTACTATAAACATTAATCATAAAGCAATCAGATATTTACGTTCGAAGTGAACTAATAACTGAATAATATTCACAAGTATAGGTTGCCTATGAACACAATAATTGTTTGTTTAAATTGATATTTTATTTTTGTGGCTGCTTGAACAGTTTATATTTTCTAGTATCTATTTCTCATCTTACCTAGTATCTACTTTAGCAAATAAATGTAGATATACATAGTACAAGAATTATAGCCTAATGTTTATTTTCGTCACTTTAATATCGTATTTATATGGATACTAGTCAAACCCATACATACACACATCGACTTCAGATAGATAGAACATTGATTGCAAATTTTAAGTTTCCAAATTTCAAAATTTGGCAAACCGAAGTTTGGTAAGCTGACTAGAGAATCAGCAACATTTAGAACGGTTTGTGTGTGGTTGGCATATACGTTAAATACGAACACTGTAGTGAAATAAAAATATCTGGATTCACGCCGTATATTCGAGCTGAAAATCCTGAACGTTAAAAATTGTGTCAAACAACAATTTCCGTGGTTAAATTACAGGCTAAATTACAGCTTTTTGAATAAACGAAAGAAGTTTTTTTTTTGCATTTAGTATTTGAAATTCTAAATGTTTAGCGTAAAGCATTATAATTATAAAATGCCAATCAGATCAAACAAAAACGAATGAAGCAAAAGAAAAACTAAAAGAAGAAACAGAAAAAGTCCCTTCCTATGGCACGTATAATGGATAAGTGGACATACAATGCAAAGAGGGCAAACAAGCGGCCAGTTGTAAATGTAATGCCAAATACCTATGCAAGCATCATAAGAGGGTATGCTGAGTCGACCTAAACGCAATGTGGGATAAGGGTAAAAAGAAGAAGAATTACATACTACTTGAACATAAATGGATAACGAAGATTAATTTGGGAGGTTACTTATAAATCCCTATTTCTTCAGTAAATTAACATATCGTGACATCCGAACTAAAATGAAACCAATTGGAATATCACGGTGACTAATTCCTTGCGCGGCACTTCACCTAATTGTTAATTTAGTGAAATCTGTGCCAATATGTATCATTATCTATGGCATTTTTACGATTATCGTACCACAAATCAAGAACACCACTACTTGTATTAGTCTTCTAACATTCGGTACTAGAACGAATATACTATATATAGCCAGTAAAGTAAAATAAGAAAAAATATTCCGATACAGTCGATGATTTCATAAAAACCTCTTGATAAGATTAAAAGCATTTCGGGTAATCCTACGTTTATCGACTTGATACGGTTGTTTTTATTTATGTCTATAAACCTAACACGGAATTATTTTGATAGTTGAAATTTATTTACATAATATAAAACGCGTTGTGATAATGGTTGGTGGTCTGGTCAAACCTCTTGAATCTTATTTTAAAACCTGAATTTCACAACCGAACGTTTTTTTTTAGCAACCCAAAGTATTTAAACGTGTATTATCCGTTAAAATCTGAAATTCCAAGACCTTTGGCACGAGGAGCGTGCGTCGGGAGTACTGAGCGAGCACGATTCCGGGTCAAGGCAGCGCTTAACAGGGATCTGTTTGGAAGATTATAAGCAAATTGCACTATAATGCAGCTGTTACCGAGATAATGTCTCTAGGTTGAATTTTGAACACAATGCTGGAGTTTCGAAATTAAGATTTTAAAATTTTTGTTTATGTAAGATTAATCATCAATTTTTGAATAAGTTCGAGAGAAATAATTACACTCAAAATACGCATCGCAGTGGTGGTCGATTGTTAGCTTTGAAGTATGAGCAGAATGTGATTATTGTACACTCGTAATTAAAGAAACACATTTCTCACGTGTAAAAGTTTCATAACTACTTTCGAAGCGAAGGTTGTCGTGGTTTGGGCATGTTAAGCGAAGGGAGGGTGATCATATGGCTAAAAAGACCCTGGGCATAAGTAGACTGTAATATGAAGAGGGGGCGCCTAAAAAGGTTTGAGTAGAATGTGTGAAAAAGGATATGCCAGAGATGAAACCTGTATGAAAGAAAATAACATGTTGCATTGACTCCACACAGTAGCACGAGGGCAGGAGGAAGACTTTTGAAATGAAGCGAAACTTTAAAGTTGGAAAATCACACAAAACTCAAGCATCGAATGCACAGAATCGACCAAACCAATTTACCTAGTTCCGTACTGATTGCATCCTATGTAATAACTAAGCAGGCTGATTGAATCGTGGGATTGATAATTGAAAATAATAATTGAAATTATTAAGCGATAACTTATTCCGAAATTATTATAATAATATTGATTATTAAAATGATTTTATAAAAAAGTTGAAAACATATAACTTTTTTTATTGACACAAACGAATTGCCAATGCTATGTATTGTATTATAGTCTGGCTGTTTTATTATTATTTTTATCTATCATTTTTTACGGTGAGATATCCATTTACGGATATCGGCCGATGTGGGATCGAACCGGGATATGAAACAGAAGGACTACAGACCAAACCTCAATCAACACTCGCCCAACGTCCGATCCCTACGCGAGCAGGGTAGAGGCGCGGGTGGTGTTTAACTAATCTGTTCTTCCCTAGTATTATAGATACCTAGTATTATAGATACCGAGAATCAGGAACGTCTTTGGACTAAATCGTAAATAATGTAGAGAAACCGTCCGTGGGAACGTAAGGAACAGGTGATGCACCGTCATGTGCGGTCACGGGTTTTGAGCACGAAAGTCACGGTTTCAACTGCTTTCGACAAAGGGGTACTATTCGTCTTCAACAGGGTTGCAAGACAACGGAGCCTTCACAAAATCTTGAAAAAAAATTCATAGTGATATTTATAAGTTTTATCCCAAACTCTCATTTTTGTGCAATCTGTTTTATTTCGTCCATTATGTTTTTTGGAAAAATATATTGAAATTTCATTTTAAAACTACGTACAATTAATAATTAAAATATATTTAGCTGGTAAATAAATCAAATTTTGTTAAAAAATCAGTAGGAAAGGATTATTTTTGAATTTATTTAATTTCAGGCGAAGCCAATTGTTTGGAATTGCACTCACCGCACCCAACAAAAACCTTACTGTTTGACTATTTCTGCAGTGTTCAGAACATTCCTACATGATATATTAGCTGCAGAATTAAATGGCAGGGCCATCCGCATCCTGTTCCTTCTTTTAATCTTTTCATACTCTTTTATGTTAGTAAAAACATAAATTTCCTTAATATTCTTTATGCGACTTCTTATCTGGCAACCCTATTATTTCCGAAGGGTGTGCGCCGAAGTGTATCCCCTGTGGAGGCATGTGCGACGAATCCAAAAACATGTTGTATTTATTTAGTTGTCAGTTCAAGAGCTCGTGGATATATTTGGGAACGATCCATCTTTTCGGACATCCTTACAGAGGTTTCCAAGCAAATTAAGACGCTTAGTTGACTCAGTATAATATAATAGTGTACTACTACATATTTCATATTTGTTTCTCTGTCAATTAAAATTGATATGAAAACTATGAATTTTGTTCAAATATTAGCAATCCGCTATCGAACTTGTTCATTTATTATTATATTTTAATCAATAGTTAATTTCAGAGATGGTTCAGGGGTCTCATTTTTAAAAGTCAGCAATAAAGCATCTACGTCAAAAGTCAGAGTCGTAGATAACCATAGATAACCGATTAGCTGACGGCTGTACCAAAACGGATTATACTCGTGACAAATTAGATACCATTAGGGGGCCCAAATCTGTTATATAAGCCGAAATCTGTTAAATATGTATTATGGAAAGATTTATCACGATCAAAATACAAAGGGATTGCGTAAGGTTGCGATGATGTCACGTTTGGTTAATCGACCATCTTCAAAGATACATTTTGTTGCTGAATATTTTACTGAACTTTGATTGTCAGATCTTGGTTATTTTTTTGTTATAATAAGTTTAATTGAAAAAAAAAAACCACCATAAATCTTATGATCGCTAAACAAAGGCTGCATCTTTCACATATCCCTTCGATCGCACAAGGTGGTGATTAAAAAAAAAACTGTTTGCTTTCTTTAGCTTAGATTTCCGAAAATAATGAAACTCTTCCGCTCGTTTTGAATTTCGAATTTCGGAAAAGCATAAACACATTTCGACCGGCTTTCATGAATAATGAAGACCAATAAACAATGCCACACAACGAACAAAACGCAAAAGCATTATTGCAGACTTTTTTTTATACATACATATTTTAACAAAAGAGTTAGTTGCACAAAGCGTTCCGTATGTTCACGCTCGACGACACGCGACAATGGGGTGATGAAATCAATCAACGGACATGAATTTCGTGTGCTTTGCATCACGATTACGTATTGCGATTTTAAAATCAAATTGAAATTTATGTGGACAAAATACAACTGGTTACGGAATTTACTTTGACGACATTACCAAAACTGTAATAAAAAAAAAATTATGTCAGTTTTTTAAAATAAGAACTAGTTACAATAGCAGCGGTTCAATTACCTTTAAAATTGTTAGTAGCACAAGTAAAAAAGTAGCCAAAGTAAAAAGTAACATAGATAACAAAAATCTCATCACAAATAATAAAAATGTTCAAATCGAGCTATATGGGTTTTCTTTCTCAACATTTCTCGATAAACGATAAAATTACAACACGCAAATTTAATAGGTGTATTTATCATGAGAAGTTTAATATGTACCCGGTACGCATACGGTAGCCATTATACGTGATGTGTGACGAATTGCATGAAAACAAGCAAATTAATTTATAAACTTTAACGGACAAAAAATATATAGATAATGACATTTTTAATAACCGTTTTTATTGCTTTAATACTGTCTCGTGGCTTATCAATATCACATTATACAGTAGACGACACTAGTATTATGTTTCTCCTCAGTCCTCAAGGCGTGCCTCAACTAATGCGGATCATTATTCCGATGGAAATGCTACAGCAAAACTCTTCCACTTGCTACGATCTGTCACCGTCCTCGTCGAACCCGTCACTTGCGACGAAGGGCTCGACTAGTAAATTAACCCATAGACACAGTCCATAGAGTTTCTCGCCGGATCTTCTCAGTGGCTGGCGTTTTCGATCCGGTGGTAGATTCTGCGAAGCACTGCTCTTGCTAGGGCTAGTAATAGCAACACTTCCGGTTTGAGCTCCGAAAGCTCACCCACACGCTAGGGTAAAGCTGAAATAGCCTCTCAAGGCTATCAGCATAGGTAGGAAAAAAAAGCTACGATCTTCGGCCTGATGGAGAGCTTGAGGTGAGTTCCTCGACCGTCTGCTATAACGAACGTTTTCTTTCCCGAGGTCTTTTACCGTCTAAATTGTGTTTAATTATGCACTTTTCCATATTATCTGTACTTCTTCGCACTATGTGACTTTTTTCCCCGACCTCATCGTCGGTAGCCTAAGAGACTATTGCAACTACGCGCGGACGGGTAAGTGCGGTATCGAGGCTAAGAGAACTTGCTAACACTAGAAGGAATATTGAAGAAAGAAGAAGATTGAAGAAAGAAGAAGAAGAAGGCATATTGTAGAAAGGAGTTAGAACGTCGAGCTGTCCAAGGAATGCGTAGCATTATTCCTGTATTCCTTTATCAGTGTATTCTTGAGTGATCAATTACAAAATTATAATGATTACTAGGGTATTGTGAGCCTCATATTGCCATCCTGCTAATATATGATGCTGTCCGTCAAACATAATACAATTGAAATTTCAACCTCATGTCAGAAGGTAATGACGGCATTGAAGTTTCAATATCTAGGCGTCTAAGTCCGCCCACACACAGCAAAACAATAGTGAGCACTTAACAACACCTTTCATCTTACACAAATGTGAAATGTTATTTGCTTTGTTTATTACGCTGTTGTAATTTGAAACATTTTCAATAGTAAGGAATTTGACAGATACCTAGAATTGTCAAGAGAGATAACCAAAAAAAAAAACTATCCACAAACCACATTATTGCCAAATTTTTTTGTTTTTGTAAACATTCCCACGACTCAATCAAAAGCATTGCATCGAAGCTATATTAATAAAGATATCAAAGATTCATTATATAAGTGTTATACATATTATATATTATTCTTATGTACGTATGTCGCACACGCGACCGCCACGCTCCCAGAGGGACCAACCCCCTTGCAACCCTCGTTCGTGTAGGACCCGTGCGGACGCATCGGTAATGTAATTTGATGCATTTTATTGTCCGTATTTGCAGATCGAGAAGTTTCTATATCGCAAAAATCGTCGAATAAAAAATATATATGTATTTCTATTTTAAATTCGTAAGTATTTAGTTTTGATTGATTTGATTTGACACACCAAGGTTATACAACAACCGAAGCACTTTTTTTAATTAGATTAATCCAACAGTAAATTCGCACTCTACAACGAATATTTAACCAATTGACATTCAATAGTTATTTGAATATGGAATCATTACGGCGCGCGAAACCACAGCCAATAATACAATTAATACATAATATAATATATACGAGAATTTTTCATAGCAATATTCCTTTATTTCTTTTATATTATTATCGTTTTCTTAACAAGTTTTCGTACTTCACCTGTTGTTTTCGATTATTATTTTTATCTCAGAACATTCGATCGACTCATATCGGTCATCGAACGTTAGTTTAACACGAGAGGTAAACAAAGAAACAAAATGCTTTCACGACATAAATATAATAGCTATAGGATTTATGACTGTGTAGAAATGAAAAACTCGTTTTTATCACCTAATAAATTTTCCTTTGTCATTGTTCGCAGTGGAGCCAATAAATCGTCAGGATATAGGGACGACGCGGTGAACGTTTCATAAGGGGAATCGAATGACAATTTAGCGCCCTTCGTGTAGGTATTGCCGACTAATCCAGGGTTTTTAAGGCACTTGAGGGTAAAATTGGAAATAGCGGAATCTAACAATGTATCATTGTGATTATTATATTTTGTTTAGTTGGGTGGACGAGCTCACAGCCCACCTGGTGTTAAGTGGTTACTAGAGCCCATTGAAATTTACAACTTAAATGCGCCACCCACCTTGAGATGTAAGTTCTAAGATCTCAGTATAGTTACAACGGCTGCCCTAATCCTTCAGACCGAAACGCATTACTGCTTCACGGCAGAAATAGGCAGAGTGGTGGTACCTACCCGCGCGGACTCACAAGAGGTCCTACCACCAGTAAAATTTCGAGTCTTTTGTTTTTCACTAAGCATTATATTAAATAGCTTCTAGAACAATATTTTCAAATTAAGACAACATTTACAAAATTACAATAATGGCCACTACTGAAGCTTAATTTAACATAACACGCAGACATATTTTCCGGTACACTACCAGCGTGCGCTGACCTTTAAGAGGTCATCTTTCTAATTATTCAAATCGTATATATTGAGTTCATCACACTGATTACGCAAGAACGATATAAAGCGCCGAAAAAATTATCATAAATAAAAAACTATGTAGTATTTATTCTCTTTGGTTTGTATGAGTCTTAGCTACATTAAAAGTATTCCGTTTTTTTTTGTCAATTTTCCTCGTTTATTTTCCAACGCCACAAATACGGTTTACTGTTTTCGTGTTCATAGACGTGACGTCGGAAATAATATAATTACAATAAAAAATGAGACATTAAAAATTAAAAGTTGTTTTTATAATAAAACAAAAAAATTATAAAGTTTAATTTATAAATTTTTTTATGCATAAGAAAATCTCTGTTTCTATTTAAACGACAGCCGTTATGTGATACAGTAAGTAGTACCAGGCATCCACTTAATGATGTCTATGGCGTTATCCGTTTAACACCAGATAGACCGTTCACATGTCAATAGAATAAAAAGAAGTTTACTTGAGAACAGCTTGACTGCTTTGTCAAAATTGGTCATAGGTATGTAAGGAAAATATTAATTGGAATTTCTTTATAGGGCACCTCATCAGGTGCAATTAGTAAATAATATTCTCTATTAATTTATTAAGAAAATTGCTTAGTCTGAATTTGTTTCGATATCAAAACAAAACTATCTGTATTCAAAGAAAAAGGATTAAAAGATTAAAAGACACTGACGTAATCAGTCATACAACAGGCATGCCAAAGTTGCAAGGGCTGAATAATTTGAGGGGTCCAAATGCAATGGGGATTTAAAATTTACATAATGTCATCGACAGAAAAAGAAAGGAATTTATTGCAACTCTGATATAGGTAATGCTTCTGTTTTCTTCCTATTTTTTCACTATGGCAATTGCTTTCGTGCGATGTCACTGTTGAGTATATAAAAATTTCTAATTATTCAAAAAATACATACTTTAAATGAGAAAATGAGATGAGACGAAACGAAATTACATTTTTTTTTTGCTTAGATGGTGGTGATTTGTGGACGAGCCCACAGCCCCCACCTGGTGTTAAGTGGTTACTGGAGCCCATAGACATTTATAACGTATGCGCCACCCACCTTGAGATATCGGTCTCAAGTATAGTTACAGTAAAATGATGTAAATTTGCTGAGAGTTCAGTGAACTTTCACCGGTGCTATACAGTTAATAATATACTAATATTACATTAAATATTATAAACAAATAAGAGGCAGTCAGAGCGACTGTGTTACAGATTACATTTAAAATATTTTTTTAAGGAATTTTATGCCCTGGTAACTGAGACCTTTAAAGTCATGTCTTATTTTAATTTATATTCATATTTTTATGAAAAATGATATTAATGAGTGAAATGAAATGAAATGATTAATTTGAGACATTAATCAACAGGGATGAAATTAAATGAAATAAAATGGGATGAAATATAATCTCAGTAAAATGGTGGTCATTTACTAAGATTTTTTCAGTGGACTTTTTGAAGGATCCCGAGAAGTTACGTCCAGCGGCTTTGTGTCATTTTCCCACATTTGTGCACTTTCACAGATATTAAAAAGTTAATAAACCACCATTATTACACATTTAAACCCGAAGAAACACTAAATAGACAAATTATAAAACAAATGTCACAACTTCACACCTCGCGTTCCCGCCAAAAAGTCCATAAGAGGCGGTCCGGGCGACTGTATCACAGATTACATTTAGAATATCAGAAATGCACTGGTATAGAGTACGATGGCGATTATTCAAGCTGGCTGTTGCTGTAGCGAAAATAAATGCTTTCTTAAATAAATGCTTTCGCTTATATAAATTGATGCAAAATTAGCTGCCTGTAAGTTAAAAAAAATAAACGGACTATACCAACAACTATGGTAATCCTATACCGTAGACCATGTAGCTGTAGCTAATTGAGTAAATATTTAATTGATTAACATATTACGCTACTGCTGATCACTAATTGCTCACTAAGCTAACATTTTTATTTTCAATGGACGCAAGCCAAAGAAATTTAAATCGATTAAAAAACATTCTCTATATTTTTTTTAAATAAAGTTAAATAAATACGAGTAAGAAGATATGGCGGAGATTTTAATACGCATTAAATCTGTCCCTCTAACCTACGTAACGATTGGGACTATTCTGTGAAGAGTCAAGCGAGTAGAAGGTAGAAAGACAGTAAAATGGTAAATCACCTTTGTAGGTTTAATACGTTAAAGGGCGCCAGCTGAGATTTAATGTTGCCAGTATATTGAATAATAAATTCTACCAAGTACCACCAGAATTTAGGGAAATTGAACATAAAAATGTGAGCCGTCACGGGACGCCTGGCAGATGTGAAACATCGACATTATTTTGTAAAAGTAATATGCAGAAAAGAACAGATTGTGACAGGAACTACGTAATAATATGTCATAATGATAAAATAAAATATTACGAAAAAATAATTTGTTTTCAAGTAAAACACAGGTTATGTGTACTGTAGTAAACAACACTGTATACACTACGGAGTATACACTATAGGTATCCGAGCTCAGTGTAGCGAGAGAGATGGCTTAACGCCGGATCGAGTGGGAGAGAATCGCACAGTCGATTGCGCATGGCGACGCGTCGCCACGGCATGCGTCGCCACGCCAGAAATCGGTTTTACGTGCTGCTATAGATGTTTCACATCAAAAATAGTTTCTGTATATTCGAGCGATCATTTAGCGGTACTAACTGTCTTTTCGAACTTAATGACAATATAATGTCATGGTTTATATCATGTCTGAGTTTTATGTGTGGCGTGGTGGTACGCCGCAAAGGAAATGCGTGTAAGCGCGGTACGTAATTAACGCGGTCCGTACTTCTTATTGTTGTTCACATCCTGTGCCCCTCAAAACTCGGTCGCACGTACTAATACTGTTTGGACTTCGCGTGGAGTTACAGGACCTAATAAGCACGCCCACGTTGCTATAACGCGGCACATGTTCGCTTCACGGCAGAACTAGGACATTGATGACAGTACTTCCCGCTCAATCGCAGTTCGGACAAGAAGGATTTGGTTCCAACTTTTTTTTCTTCTTTTTTTTTAAGATTGAAATATTACTGGTGGCCCGGAGGCCTTTCCAGTTTCACCAGGACAGGTGGGCGAGCAAAGGGTCAGTCAGGAGAGGTGGGATTTGCTAACAGCTGCCCGAGCGCCTCCGAAGGAAACCTAATAACTCAAGAGCAATGGCTTCGCGAATGGGGTTCCAACTATGGACACGAACCAGAATGAACTAATTGCACTCACTCAAAGAGGCAGGAGTTCGCTCACTTCTCTTCTCTAATCAGGTAATCCAATAAATAATGATAGTAAACAGCTTATAATGAACATTATAGAAACATTTTTAATTAAAAAACTGGAAGAAAAGATAAATACCATTTAATAGAAAGTCGAACCAGACTGGTGGTAGGACCTCTTGTGAGTCCGCACGGGTAGGTACCACCACCCTGCCTATTTCTGTCGTGAAGCAGCGATGCGTTTCATATTGCGCATCATATTTCGTAGTACATATTTGATATGTGAGCAGAATATCAACTTAATCGTATATGCTGAAGTTAGTGATTCCGTCACATAGATAAATAATAACAAAAGCATGTTAAAAATAGTTCATTCTCTTTGAACGTGTTCACAAAGTTAGTCAACCTTTTCCAGACATATAATGCGTTGCAATAATTATATACAGGACCAACGCTCTAATGAGCAAAGTGGGTCACCAGACCCCAAAGGAAGCACTGAATCGTAACTAATACGGTAAGCGTACAGGCTATTTTCGTTCTTAACTGAAGCTCGTTAGGACTTAAATTTCTATATTAACTTTTTGATGGAGAACTAAACTTTGCTTTCATGAAGTTAGTTTAATTAAGAAAGTTATGATGAAGCGTGTGTCTGTAGTGGGAATATGTGGCGGAAATTACATCATACTTGATCAAGTATCCAAATGAAAGAGGAATTTCGTTTACATTGAATACTAAGCTGAGTATTCCTAAGATACCCTACCCTATTTATCCTACCATCCGGTCATCGTCCTCGCCGAACCCGTTGCTTGCGACGAAGGGCTTGACGAGTGAATTAACATAGACATATAGCCCACTGAGTTTCTTGCCAGATCTTCTCAGTGGGTCGCATTTCCGATCCGGTGTTAGATTCTACGAAGCACTGCTCTTGCTAGGGCCAGTGCTAGCAACATTCCCGGTTTGAACCCCGTGAGCTCACCTACTAGTTCGGTGAATTTAGAATAACCCCTCGAGGTTACTAGAATAGGCAGGAAAAAAAATCATATCTTAATGGAACATTTTAAGCTTTAAAACATGGCGTTTCTCTTTTCTACTAGTCAAAGCAGGTCGCTTTGCTGGACTATCTTTGATTAAGTTCATTGTGTACCAAGCTTTGTGGGATAACCTATCTGAAGATTTTCTAGGAATTATATCGAAATCTTTATCTAAGATATGGATCATACACACATCTACTTTTATATATCATAATCTATAAACGGGTAAATTTGCTCCCTCATAAGTTATGGCTATGATATTTATACTCGTAGATAAACATCCACGTGCCGTACACGTGAAACGCTGAGTTTCTACTACTACCAACAATTAAGTAGGGGGAAAAAAACGTGAAACATATTATGATGCGTCTACAAATCCCAATTTTACTTAGTCAGTACTTGTAGTCACTTCGAGCCTCTACAACGAAAAACTACACTACCCACAGCCAAACCCCAACGAACATTCCCTCCTGTTCTAAAGCCCGCATCAAATGTACCGCAACTTTGATTCAATCGTGATTGAATAAACTATGATTGGCGGCCTCTTGATCTTGTTAAAATAACGACATGATTTCACTGTCAGCTGTGCCACATCCATCAGCTGGGGGAGCAGAAAAATCTTCAATATAATCGTCAGGAAACGTTATGTCTTAGTTTGTAGAATTTTAGGCAATTCAAAATGTTTTTGCTGTTTATACGATTAGAAGAGCTCACGGCCTGCTTGGTGTTAAGTGGTTACTGGAGCCCAAGACATCAACAATATGTAATTATTAATAAATATGTAATTATTAACTACATACATATTATGTTATATAAAAAATGATATGGACGAATTAAGATGACGTTTAATGAAAGCCAGTAACCACTTAACACCAGGTAGGCTGTGAGCTCGTCCAACCAACTAAGCAATAAAATAAAATAAAAACAAGTCGCACAGCTTGGCCCCTCGCGACACCGCCAAAATGTCTCAAGTTTTTTTAAAATAATACTTCGACAACGTATGGAAGGGAACCGTAATTTTAATGCCATTGAGTCTACTAACTAATCTTCGTCTTAAAGTAGACGGCGTTACAGTAACCACGCAGTACCCGGTGAATCATGAACCTGCCGCTTTTTCACGCTAATGAGACATAACGCAGTTAATTTAAACCTTAAAACGTTTAGTTTTTATTTAAAAACTTCGTAATGTGATACTAATTTTTCTAATTCATTTAAGACCATTTGTAGGAAGCGACTTAGTTTTGCATCTAGCATTGCTGAAGTCCAAGAGTAGCGGTGGCTCACCAGCAGTTCTGCCGCTTGTTCAATAGCTTAGAGAGGTTTATTAGCTAAAAATAAGACCAGACACATCCGCCTGGGATCAAGGAGGTAGCAATTTAAAAAATATATGAAAATGCTTGAGCTTGCTCATAGAACATTAAAAATCAGGCTGGCTATTGGGAAACCTTTGCCACGAATTAAAAAAGTTTCTACTGAATTCAATGTCAAGTTCAAACGTTTGCCCTTGTCAGTCTAATGTCAGATCGTTGATAATATCTGAATATCCGTCTATCCATAATGCACGAACGCTTGATATATTATCTCAGGAGCTATCCATACGAACAATCTCTTTGGATCTATCACTGTACTATGAACATCGACGGCTAGAGGTTTTACTGACCGAGTTTTCACTAATGACTAATTGACTTGCAAAATTATTATTTTAATGGCAGCCTCCTTTTCATTTGTGAAGGTGAAATTTAAATTATTGGATTTGGAATGAGGTTTGTTTTGGTTGGAATTTTGCTATTATTTAAAGTATTATTGAGTTTCAAGCCCGGATGCCATAATCACAAGAGATAAAATGCATTAACGGGGTTCATGTCAAGGTCATATCTTTTGTGATCTTGTATTTGGTGGGAACGTTGACTTTCTCAAGTTATGTAATTACTTTTAAATGTGTAATAATATTGGATCGTTAACATTTAACACCTGTAGAAGTCCACGACTGGTGAAAAGTGAAAAAAATATAACTTTTCATTTTAATTGTATGTTATTTTCTCCTTCGTGCTGTCTATTCCATTTCCATTGAATTGCATTTCATTTAATTCATATCCGCATTCAGTTTCCACAAGCGTTTCACTTTTCATATAATAGACACGGTTTCGGCTTTTATTATAATAGGATTTGGCTGTATGGTCTACGTTCCTTTTGCCAATCTAATGAACGAATCATTACGCATTAACATTCGGAATTCCTTGGAGTTTTTCATTAAATGATAATATAGTATCTAAAAACGATTCAAAAAAAGTAATAATTAAAGTAGTTGTTATATGAGGCCGTCAGCGCAAAAGTGGACTAACACAATTTTTTTATATACGTATATTACGTATTTTTTATATACGTATATACAAGCTTATACGTATATTGGAATTTATTTAAAATATAATAATTTTTGATGTAAAACCGGCCTTAGTTTCACCCATAGATAACAAATAAATAAACGGGAATAATTTATACCCAAACCTTTCCTGGCAAATATCTTTAACAGTGACCGAGACTCTAATCCGAGCTCCGTGACATAGCAGCCAGCAACATACAAAGGGTGTTCTTTTTTAGTTATTTTCTACTACAAACTTCAACTATTCTATTATTGTTTACGTATTGAGAACAGTAAATGGAATATAAATAACAAAAATATATTATTCGGTATCGTGTATTAAATTTATAATTTAAAAAATTTTTGAAAAGCAAGAACATGTGCGTTTTACTGCACACTACATTTAAATTATTAATTTAAAACCGAAACAACAACCTATCGTTTTATCTTTTATTTCGTTCAAGCGAATTAGAACCTTATCGATTGGTGCTATGAGCATTATTAACTGTATAATCGTCTAGCAATAACTCAGTGAACAGCCGCTTCCGAAGGATGGCCCGTTATGGCGTCGATAGTAGGTTAATTAATGAATTATTGATGCAATGTTATAATTCAACGGTTTCTCCATTTGTTCCTGTCTTCAGTCTGTGGTGCATCTTAGAAATTAATTAGCAAATAACCTAGGAAATATCTAGACTAGTTTCACTGCATTCTTGTCTAGTGGTCGTCTTGTGCATTCTTATGTGCGTTGGGAATTACTTTTACTATTAAATTAACGCTACCAAAACAGTCCACTGGCGATGGGGTCTTAAATTTTGTCGTGTAATCCAATTCCATCTGGCGACAAAATTTACTTCCAATCATCGGAAGTGGCATTTAAATCATAAAAAAAAACACATAACCGGATAATGCAATTAATTCAGTGCGCGTTCCTAACGCCATTCCGACGACCTGATCTATCAACTGTTGGTAGACTGTTGCTGTCAACTTTTACATTCCCGGTAAATTGCCTTAGGAATGTTGCTTACGCCGTTTTTAATTCCGGTCTGTGTATATGGAATTTACTCATTTCCCGCCGCTAAATAAGTTTGAAGTCCAATACGTTGCAGCTAAGCTGTTTTTAATTGACCGCAAATAATTCAACGAATAATTGTTCTTAGATAAGATAAATTATATAAATATTTATGAAACACTAAAATATACTATATATCAAGTAAATTGGTAGACAAGAAATCCGACCATACTATGTTAAGCTAACAAATGATTTTTTAAATTTAGAAACTGCAACATATATCACAACTTTACGTTTAAATATGATATTGAAAATAATAGAATACTTATTGTTATCATATCATGGATCGGAGGTTAGTTTCAAATGATGCTAAAATTAAAAAAAATTACATTTTGCGTCTATTTTGAATCAGCTGAACTGTTTTATTTTAAACAACATATCAATATCGTCCACAAGTTGTTCATATTACAATGTCTACGGAATTCGCAAAATGACAGCCCACTATTTGATTTATAAGTGTGTTTTAAAATGTATTTTAAGTTGACCCAATGACACGGCTGCCTGATTTTTTTTATTTATTATTTTCTGTAACATAGGTTTTGTTCGTCTTTTTTTTAATATTTAAAGAGGTGTTGTACTAATTTATTTTACTTTAGAATTTTTTGTAAATAATATTTGCTTTTTTTTATAGAATTTCTCATTCTCAACAAGAAATTCCAATTCAACACTTGTTCATATAAAATTCTACACACATTATCTTGTTATATAAATATGTAGATACTGATTTATTTTATTTTATTTAGTTTTTATGAAATACCTCTGTTCTACATCTAAAGCTATATACAAAATGCTATATAATTTTCTTTAACTGAATCGTAAACCTAATTTACCAACTAAAAACAAAACACACTATCATTCTAAATCGAACAGCGGTATTTTGATAAATTATTCAGAAATGTTTATTACATATATTCACAATAGTTTTCTACTATAAAAGACAGGTTGTTGAGTTTGCAACACCTTTCTCTATAGCTCCCTATTAAGGTGGCACCTGCTTTTTTCCTAGAACCGGTCACCTGCTATTTGTCTCTTCGGATCTTTTCCTGTTTTACATCGCGAATCGAATGAAAAGTGTTTTTTCGTTCGATTTAAAATTAAGGAAATTTATTTTCTTAAGACTGATCGGTAAATGGATTTTGTGTTATTTATTACCCAATTTTCATGGCTAAATCGATAATGTTTTGAATTGAATCCTGGGACTGGTACAGCTTTTTCTTAAAAATAATAATGATGTCTCAAAGAACTTTTCACAAACGACTTTTATGATCAAGGTGCATCTTAGAAATTTCTTAAGTCCCTGGTAATATTACGTTTTGTGAGCTTGTACAAGTTTCCAGCCGATTTTTGCTACGAATCATACGCACTATTCCCTTTACAGTACATAAAACATCTTCCTGGTCTTACATACTTACTGAGGTCCATAGACATCATAACGTGAAACATCGAAATATGAGACCAAAGTTTTGATTGTATTAAACAAAGCCTTTACAAGCTTTTTAAGCGAAACTTTGAAATTGAAATTTAATCCTGTAGTTTGGCAGTGTCTAGAAACTGTCGAACTTCTCTAAGCTTTCCGTGAGGCTTTCTTTTATTACGTATATTCACATCAGTCTCTGTTTCCCATGTTACAGAGACTTCTAGTTTGGGAACATATATGACCGTGCTAGATTTGTTCCCGGTTAATTACTTCTTCAACCCCTGTCCTCCCAATGCCGAGTGTAGGTTTCTCCAAAAGCATCCCATTCTTTGTGTTGGTTGGACGCGACCTTTCCACCCGTAAAAGTTAATTCCGAGTATCGGGCGGCGGTGAAATATCCCAACCTCTGCAAACAATGTAGGCAAGGATACCATCGGCCTCAAAGACTTCAATACCCTTGAAAGAAGACTCGCCAATCCGCAACAGCCAGTGTGGCGTTTTAAGGCCAATAACCTTCATGCACAGTTCATTACTATTATTATGTTTTTGGCATTATAATTTTACAAATACGAGTTGTTTTTTTTATGTGCACATAATAGCCTAGCATTGTGTAAGCATGCAACGATAACTCAAGTACGATAGGAATGTATCGTGCGATAACGGGTCGCAACAAATCGCGTAAACATGCGTTAGTTCGCGACCGCACGCTAATGGCCGCTAATGAGGCACGCAGTTCGATGATCTATCGTAGTTATTGGACTGGCGTTTGTTTTACTCCTTATATAGTCAAACGAAAAAAAAAAACACAGTTAGTACTAACCCTTGCATTAGACGCGCTCAGCTCTAACACGAGGAGCAGGCTTATGGACCCCGGTAACCGTACTCGTCGAACTCGGCAAAGAGTTCGGCGTGCAACCTAACCTATACATCAAGCCGCTGAGTTTCTCGCTGGATCTTCTCAGCGGGTCGCGATTACGATCCGGTAGTAGATTTATTCGTGAAGCAGCTGCCCTTAGCTGTTAGGTCTCTTTTGGAGGCGCACGGGTAGCTGTTAGCAAATCTCACCCCTCGTGGCTGAGCTTTTGCTCGCCCACTTATCCTGGTGAAGCTGGAGAGGCCTCTAGGCTACCAGTAATCTCTAATTCATAAAAAAAACAATTACCTACTAGTACGCGGTTGTTTTTATCAAGTTACATAATGATTGTAACGAAAAAGGATAAAAACAACTACGTCGCTGCGTTTTAAAAGACATTACTTCAAATACAAAAAAGTATGATGGTAGTTCATTTATTAAAAATAATCTTATTATTATTCCAATATCCTATAACAGACCAAGCACTCACAAAGTGATTTGAATAATCTTTAACATAACCATAAAACAAAAAACATGTAAACAAACCGAAATAATATTTCGAACATAAAAGAGATTTAGGGTAAAGTTTACGCGGTCGAGGAAGTGGTCGAAAGCTTTTAAAGCATTCCACATGTAAGGAGGAATTTCGACTTCACGATTAGCCTTACCGTTACAAGAGCATTACGTCATAACCTTAACGCCGCACAGTTATACATCAAGCGAACGACACTGATTACAATAATTTAGATACATTTAAACGAGTCTTAGCATACGAGCTGACACCAGAAACTAGATTGGATAATCATAATAAATCAACCGGTGCGATAATGAAAGTTATATTTACGGTTCGTTTCTTATTAATATGCGTTATGACATAAACCAACGGGACTATCCTTATTAACTGTTTCAATTTTGCATCTACCTTCAATAACGGCATAATATTTACTGGCCGCTGAAAAGTATTTTTTCTTTAAGCTGTCAACGTTAATTTGGAATTCTATTTTGATGATGCTGACAGCTTTTATGACTGTACTTCTTTCCTTTTGGGAAAGCTCGCTGCATTCTGAACGAGGCCCGCCAATTACACGGGACGAACTGGTGTTTTTTTTTTGGTCACACACATCGACCGTTACTTGATGACTTCGACAGTCATTAAAAACCCGTCTCACCCTTTTATGGTCGGATCAGATTTTCTAGCTTCACTACATTTCCACTTTTTTCCCGTTTGACCCTTCGAAGATGTATTCGTGTCAGTGTTTCAACAAAATTTATAGCTAACTAGCGGCCCGCTTCGGCTCTGCTCTGCTATTTTTTTTTTTTAAATAAAAGAACACTTATTGCGACATAACTATAATAGTTAGACATATGCTGTTGCGACACTTTTTGTAAATAATAACGTGTTCTACAAAGTCGTAGTACATTATTTTATTCTATCATCAATAGTTTTCGCAGGGCACGCGATGTAAAGAATATTTTAGGTAATTTTTTTACACTTTGGGTTACATTATTGGAGTTTTAGTAAGGATCCATTTTTTTTTTCAAAAAAGATTATAGCCTATGTCACTCGGGAATAGTGTAGCTTCCAAACAGTGAAATAATTTTTCAAATCCGTTCAGTAGTTTCGGAGCCTATTCAAAACAAACAAACAAATCTTTCTTCTTTATAATATTAGTATAGATTTATTTGACACCTCGATTCAGTCGTCAAAGGCTGATATAAAAATGGCGATAAATGAATCATACCCAAACAGTTGCAAATAAATAAAAATTTAATCTTAGAGATTTATATGTTACAAATAATAAATATACTGTGTAAAGAATGACTGATTTTGGTGAGATCTAGCCAGACCGATCAGAAAGTGAAACTGCCCCATTCGGAAACTAATTACGACAATTTGTCAAACATTGGCGGTACGTCGCGTTGGTCGCAAAAACGAGTCGGCATTGATTTCTCGCTACAGTTTTTGACGACGCGCCTTGAATAATGGAGGCGCTTGTGTTTTTGGTGCACACGTTGTCCCCATATGTCAGATGTTGGCCCATTGACACTAATAAATCCTTGCACACTCTGTCATTCTATTGTTTTATACTGCTTTTCTATTCTATCAATATTGATTTCTCGCAAAACGATCACCGGGCCAGATTCGTAAATGACAGAAAAAATTAATGAGTTATCAAATGAGTAATTGCGTTTACAATACGAGTATACGAGCCAAGGTTACTAAAATGGTAGATTCATACACAACCGCAACGTTCGGTGTATGAGAACTAATAATAAACACGTAACAATGAGTTGCCGCTTTTGATGTGAACGTTCGCGTCAGAACTCCGATGGGTACTCGTAAAGCAAATTCAGTCAGACGTGCTTTTGCCAACGATACGAAAATACATGTAATTTACAGACCAATAACGAAAAAAAAAATTAATACATGTGTATTCACAAACTTGACTTTGTCGTCGAGTGCTGTTTTTCGAGATCATAAAATTGTATGAAGAGTGGCGGGTCACGACCGGCGACGTGATACAATTCTACAAATACTGTTCGTGTTAAAGTGGCCCAAACCTTGCCATCCGCGTGCTGGCTGAAGGCCAATACGAAAGTTGAATGAGTGACGGTGTGCAAACGAAAAAGCAAAAGGTAGACAACACTCATCCTACGGTTCTATTTCTGGGAGGTCGATTGTTAAGTACCTGAGTCAGAGCCACTCGAGGATCCCATTGAGCTGTGCAATATGCGTAGATTTCGGGTATCAGTCAAACGCGTGCATTTATTTGAACAAGTTTCTGACAACACGTTATCTAAATTATCGAGTCTCGGATATATTTACGTCTACCTGTAAAAAGAACCATATTTATTTTAAACTGAGTTCCTAAAGCAAGGAGGTCTTGATAGAGCGTTTGAAACGATGTTTGCAAACGAATGGCCGATAACAAAGCCTCCGTTGGTAAAAGAGGTCCACGCAAGAGTGTGTCAAACGTGACTGGAGATGTTAAAGAATCGCTGTGTCAGTCACGTACGCGACGAGCTGTCTGCTGGGCTCTTATCGTCTTCTTTATCTATCTTTTTATTGTTTATGAATTATTTAAATTAACTACTGCCTCGGTTCCGCGTGCCTACTGAACTTTTTGGGTCGTCGGGCATCTTTCTTATAAAAAAAAAAAGTGTGTGTGTCCGCTCCGACGCACGACTGGAGTTTACTGGATATAAAAAATTAAACGAAACAATACGAGAAATAGTTCTATATTACGACAACACGATACACTACAGATTATTAACAAATTAACGAGACACAAAACAAACGACTAACAAATATATGAAAATACAAAAATGAGAGAAACGCGCGATCAGTACGAGGCTTTGTGGCGGACTGCCGGCGCAGCAGCCCGGCGTCACCTGCGATAACGCATTTCGTGTGACATGCGCAATCAGGCGCATAACGCATTTCGTGTGACATGCTAGTACGATTTTGGTCCCCATAATTTTCATACCCCGGGCCTATATATGTAAATCGATTCTAAAGGAGTAAACTCCAAAAACTTTCGTTTCGCTGTTATTTTAATGGAAATATTTGTCACTTCTCGCCTTGAAAACGAATAGCTCAAAGAATATCATCTTTTTCAAGGTGACGAATCAATTGGTCTCAATTTAACGAGATCCCACAAGTAAGTCATGTCGCCATGTTTTGAACCAACAAATATTTTATGAATAAATCATCGGCTTTATTAATATTTATTAAGAATTAAATTTAATTCAACGAAACTTGTGGTCATGTAACAAAACATTAAAATGTACCGAGACGATAAATAAAATGAATATTATAATTTTTCGTAGTAATTATAATATGATTTAAATAAATTATATTTTGAGCTAATCTAAATAGTATTTTCGTTAAATTGTAGGTATATATGTACTGGTGTATGTACAGATAAGGCTACAGACGCTCCATAATCATTACGCCCTTGTAAAGTACTACATAAAAACAAACAAGATAATGAATGTTTATTGGACTGTAATGAAAAAAAAACAGTTTTTTGTACGTTTTCGAAATTGGATTCAAATGGGATAGTTGAAATCGAATAAATGAGTCGTCTATTATCAAAGGTGGCAATCTGTGCATTTGGACAAAAAATTTTTATTGATATGTCAATACAGATTGATTCGAATATAATCGTCTCCTTCAAAGAATACGGTTCAAAACCTGCATTAAATAAAGGTTAATACTTAACCTGTTATTTATCTAAGATGTCGTGCAGAAGAGTTTTGTGACTGCCAATGGAATACAAATTCAATAATTCGTTTTTCTGATTTACCAATAATTGTTCAAAAGTCACATTCCCGGCTTTGATAATAGTCGACTCAAATAAGAACAGAAACAATATACGCGATTAACAAAAATATTATTACGAAATATACGGAAGTGACTAAAGAAAATTTAAATAATATTTACAAACAGAAATACTAATTAGATAATAGCAAAACAGATGTTCTATTGTTTTCGTTTAAAGAAGACGCATTGAAAGCCGGCATTGTATTGAAGACAAACAAACAAAACACCATTACCGAAGCATCTGCTCTTAATCACACGACCGGAGTGACATTATCTTTGCGTAATAATTACTATATTTAGTTCGTGCCCCACAGAATGTCTGCGTAATTTAACTTTGAAAATACGAAATATTACTTGATATTGTAAACGAAATATTAAAATGCGACAAACGTTCCGTTGAGATAAGGCGTCGGCCGGTGTTGTATGTAGATAACACTAATATAGTCGATTTTAAAGTCTGAACGAAAATACATTCGCAACCACGGTATTCCGATATTCCTCACCTTAGTACCGGAGACGCTGGCGTTCATCCAACTTTCGATGTTGACGCTTTAACTGTCGCCGAAATTCTTATAGGAACGGACACTTAGTGAGTTTCCTGTGAATGGTGCTTAAAAAAAATTCGTTTTTTTTTTTAACACACGACAACAACTTCAACGCCGAAACACAAACTAAGCACGTTTTTACTTATCAAGGGTTTTTTAACACTGTACGATCGAACCAATGATAATGATACAACGATCCTTCACATCACTGTCAAATTCGCGTGGCCACAGGTGCAATTTCGTCAATATTCAAGCATTCGATACCGGCGACACGTGCGCTTTCGACGGAAAACCGCGAATGACAGCGTACAATATAAGGCGCGCGAGACGTCACGCCCCTCTACCACGACCGCTGTACGCACGGGGCACAGCTCTACTGAAGTACTCACTGACGCAGACGGACGTCGCAAACGGTCATGGCTCGGCTCCATTCTCCGCATCTTCGCAACCCCCCATCCCACGGCATCCATAATTATTTTTTTTACCCTTGCAAAAAAGAGAAGGCCCGCTCGCATCGCGTTTCGGACCGCTTCGAGCCTGCTCTTGAATTCCAATGACTTTTTGATGTTATTCCAGAAATTGTTCACGCCTTTTACGGCATCCTGAATTAACGTGAACGAACAAATATTGCGAATACGCGTATGTATCTCGTGACAATGTTGATTGCGGCTCAAAATTACTCAGAATAACCATCGATGCCAAGAATTTGTCAACACGATTGCTGTTTATATTCCTCCGAATCTCAAGGCATTCAATCAAGTCAGAATTTATGAGTTTAATTATACACAGTCTTTTATCAATCAAGTTTTTTTTTATTGCTTAGATGGATGGACGAGCTCACGTCCTATCTGATGTTAAGTGGTTACCGGAGCCCATAGACATCTACAACCTAAATACTACTACTAGCCACCACGAGACATGAGTTTGAAGGTCCCAGTTTTTACAGTACAACGGCTGCCCCGTCCTTCAAAGCGTAACACATTACCTACCCGTGTGGGCCACAGGACGAAATTCCCATTCCAAGGTACCTTTCAGTCTAAAGCTGTGCATTTACTAAAACGTATAAACAACATTAAATCTTGTAGGCGACGAAAACGTGTGGACACTCACGTACTACTGATGCTACGTTAATGGCTAATGGGTAAGTTAGATAATGAAAGAACCTTACTGGGTACCTACCAGTTAAGCAAGGCGTTAGAATCACGTAAACCTCACAGAACGCAGCTATGCGACACTATCAACATACATCATCGACGTAATAACATTTTGTAAGCCAACTAGATTTGTTGCTACAGTTGATTGCACTAAAACCAACCATATTAAATGTACAAGCGTCAAGCAATATAGTTACAAAGTTTCTAAATAACAGTGAAAACTTAAAATAAATCATGTGACCGCATCGGTTTTTAGCGATTTCCGATTATCCAAGAAATTCTCAACGTAATTCGCTACAGTCCTATACATAATTAACTAGACTAAGATCCCGTATTAACGGTACACTCTACAAAATATAAAAAAATCTTTTGGTGGTGTTATATTTTTAAACATAGATACAATCGAAATTGCAAATACATAAAAACCGAAGCCTTGAATATATGCATATATCAATGTTATTTTCTTCATCGTTTCAATAATTGCTATAATTAATGGCATGTGGTAGATAAGAGCGCAATGCATGGACTTATAACGATTGAAATTCGCGATAGTCATTGGAGATGGAAGAAAGCTGATACCGTTTAATAGGAATCCAGAAGACCCGGTCAGACGAATATGGCCATTAATCATGTTACGTGAGGAAATAGCGTTGGTAGGACGTTTCGATGCCAGTAAGCTTGTTAATGTGCAACTTTACACGGTCGGTTTTCATTAAGACCATTTGATGAGTGGCTACACAGAATCGGTTCGCACGAATTCCGTCTTGTTACTGTTTCCTGACTTTACGATTTACGTAATGACGACACATCAGAGAAGAATCCAACGGTTTCAAGTTGAATTGCTTCATTATCTTCGGGGGGTATATTATGAAATGTTTTGGATGTTGTAAAAACACAGTAAAAATCAATTTGAAATTTACAAAGAGGTCTTTGGAAAGACAGTCTGTCTGTCTACAAAAGATCGCAACGTTTTACGTATATTTCAAAACAAACGGGACTGGTTTAGTTTTATTTATTTTGTTTCAGATGGACAATTCGACCCGAGATATTTCCTTAAAATACTTTCTCTTTTGCATCGTAGTGATCGGTGAACGAGATTTATCGAGTTACACTACAAACAACGGGAGAATCGAACCAGGACCGCGCGAACAATGCTTGGAACAAGTTTCACTACGCCCTTAGCGACTGACACGATAAAATGTGACTGACTTAAATGTCGATGTTAAATGGATAAAGTACGGGTTATTTGCTTAAGGAAATGTTGTTTAAATATCTTCCAGTTTAAGCCTCCTGAGTTTTTCACCAATTCTTGATTTAAAGATGATTTAATTTAATGATGATTCGATATGTTGATTTACTGGTGGTAGGACCTCTTGTGAGTCCGCACGGACAGGTACCACCACCCCGCCTATTTCTGCCGTGAAGCAGTAATGCGTTTCGGTTTGAAGGGTGGGGCAGCCGTTGTAACTATACTGAGACCTTAGAACTCATATCTCAAGGTGGGTGGCAGCATTTACGTTGTAGATGTCTATGGGCTCCGGTAACCACTTAACACCAGGTGGGCTGTGAGCTTGTGAATCGATTTATGCAACAACAAAAAAAAATAGCCGTCCAGGTCAGCCAAGTTGCGTCCTCTTACATAGTGATCGGTGATGTCGCAGTGTGCTGGTGATGCGTATATTAGTCATGGTTATCGATGTGTATGTGAGCGCAACACAGTTCGGCGTTGTAGGTAAAATGCAGATTAGCTATATTTTCTTTTAAAATCAATACAAAAAAATTGATTTTGTAAGTTACTTTTTTTCATGGATTTTTCTAAAAAAAAAAGGGGAAACCAATTAAAATAAAATATTACTTTAAATTGTTATTTATCCGTAATTGTTATATAAACTATAACTTCTAATGAGCATAAGTGAGCTCACGAGCATAAGAAAACATTAAATTAAAAAGATTTACGATTAATATTGTATTTGAAGAACCTAAGTCCTAAGTTTTAACATCCGTCTGGTGTAGTGGTAAGTGACATGGTCACTACACAAGGGGGTCGCGGGTTCGAATCCCACCAAGGGAAGATATTTGTATGATAAATATAAATGTCTTTTCCAGGGTTATGGATGTATATTAAGTATATGTATGTGTATAATAAAAATCTTATATTTATTTCCGTTATCTGGTACCTGTAACACAAGTTCTTTACGAACTTATAACGGGACCAGTTAACGTGGCGTGATTGTTAGTAAATATTTATTTATTTATTAAGTGATTTTTAGTGTCCTACATTTGCTAGAAGCTTAAATAAATTGCAAAATCGTTAAATGTGTAATTCGCATAATGGATCTTGTTTCGTCGTGAAACGTCGGAATAATAAAATACAATTAGATCGAAATCGTAAATGTAGTTTTAATCAAAAATGTATAATTAGTGTAGTGTAACCCTCAGACATAGCCCACTGAGTTTCTCACGGGATTTTCTCAGTGGGTCGCGTTCCGACCTGGCAGTAGATTCTGCGAAGCACTGGTCTTATTAGGGCTAGTGTTAGCAACATCACCAGGTTAGAGCCCCGTGAGCTCACCTAATCGTTAATTGAAACTAGTATGACCCGTCGAGGTCACTAGAATAGGTAGGAAAAAAAGTGTCATATATTACGAAGAAATAAGGAGGACACATATTATTTCTTAACTCATTAACTTGGACTAAGCAACAAATTTAAAAGCATACCAAAATTCACAATAGCATTCGGTTGCTTTACTACGTTGACTCACATTAACTCAAAAAGATATTAAAAGGTTACATGCTTTCGATTTCTCAACTTGTCTATAGCGAAGCTAATATGCTACGCTTCGTAGCAACAAAGTAAGAGTCACATTATACTAATTGTTATTCTCCGTGACTATGTATAGGTTCTCGTTAGCAGGCCAACACATGCGGAAGATGTCGGCGACCTTATCAAGCCGACATAGTCTTTTAACCGCATAAAATATATGAAATGGAAAGTTTTCTTTGGTGCGTTTCTTAATCTAATTTATCGGAAACTCGAATTACGACCACAATAAAAGATCAAATAAAGTTTTCGGTATTTTCAGTGGAATTTGGTGACATTCTGAACAATAGATTACAAAAAAAAATACAAGTTAAACAGAACAAAAATTACAAACCAAAGTTTCCTAGAAGTTGGCATCTATGCACACGATAGAGAACGTCTTTAGGGATTATTACTATCAAATTTACTACGAACAACAGAATCCGTCGAGTGTCGTAAACATCAGAAATAATAAAATGACTAAAACAAATGCAAGATAAAATTGAAGTTATTTTAATAACGCGATATAATTTTGTAACTAATACGCATCTCGTCACTAATTATTAACACTGCCATAAGTTGTAACGATAATCCAACGTTAATAAAATATGATATTTTATCTTTTAGATAATTAAAAATCCCTATTTTGGCGTATATCTATATATTAATACGTGAAGCAAAAACTTTGTATCCCTTTCTACGAAAATTGCGCGGACGGAGGAGTATGAAATTTTCCACACTTATAGAGAATATAGAGAATAAGTGCACAATGCTAATTTTTTTTTTAAATAATGCATAAAAGATACATTAAATCAATAAAGAAAACATTACACACACTACATACCATGTATTTGACGCACACACGCATGCATACTATTTATTGTCAAACTTTTGTTCTTGGCGTCTGTTGTCAAATTGAGAATAGATTAAATATTGTTTGTCTTTGTTAATATTTTTTATAGTGTAGTCTTGGCGAAATTTGTGATTATAGAAGTATAAAATACAATCATAATAGTGTACAAACTTACAATTCCAATTAATTATAGTCGAATTTCGACTACTGCGGGACCTCTAGTGTTTATTTAAAAATAAAATGCAAATCACAGAACATAAAACGAACGCGATAAAAGAAATACTAAAAGAAAAGTCACTCCTAATGGCACGTTGCAATAGATAGATATATGTATTTGGAGATATAACTTAAGGGTTGATGTCAGGCGGGCTGTTGGTCGTAAAAATAATGCTATATGCCTATTCAACATTATAGGAGCTACTGCGCCCGTCCCATATGGAAGAAGGGGAAGAAGGGTAAGAAAAAGAAGAAGTTGTAAGAACAATAACATCACGACTACAATAAAAAAAAACAGTTTGTAATAACATTGTTTTATCGTTTTGTGGGTGATCGATTACTGTGGACAACAAGTGATAAGATATGCAATTCTTATGACGTTTTTTTTTTGCATCGAACGAGTCCGAAAAAAGTTTGCACTCAATGTTACCGTAATGTTTTTAGAAGTATTTATAAGTTTTACGTGGTCACTGGAGCTCATAGACATTATAACGTGAATTCCGTCATCCATCTTGAAACAAAAGGTCGAAGTTTCAATTTTATTGCATAACGGCTGTCCTATTCAGGGTTGCCATACGACCTATCAACAGTAACAACCAGAACATGATACTATTCATTTATCATGGAAATCGTGCCTAAATACCATGTGCCTAACGTCTTTTGTCACGTCTTGTTTTACCTCATAATTAAAAGTCTTGATTTCCCCAATGAGCGCTTAATTTCTATTTAATGATGCTCTTCAATCTGTGTCTTGGTGTCATTGGTAGCTTCATGCAGCTTGGTGTTGAGAACTGAGCGAGTTTGGTCGACCATCAGATTGGGCTGCGTTCAGGTATAGGTTAGATACGTTTTTTTTTTTAAAATAAATTTCTGTCTGCGGGATTTGAACACTGGCATAGTTACATCACTTGCTTTTACATCGGTCTATGTATTATTTATAGACCGCGACAACTTCATCGTTGTTAATATCTTTACCCCAAAATACACAGGACAATAGTAAAAACCGAAGCTCGTGTCACGCCTTACCCACTAATTATGGCTACCAAAAAAAAAACTCACCAACATTCCTCGTAATAGTACAATTAATTATTCAACTAAAGATTGAAGTTAAATAATTTCCTTACAAGAGAAATTGTCTCGGATCACCAATTAAATGTTTCGTATCTCGTTTTAAATCAGGTGGCTGGTGTAGACTTGAGCTCACGTGCGTCACGACCTACCTTCATCACGGAGTATGGAGCAATCGTCTTTTTTGCCAAGAACTAAATAGTTCTGAAAACCTTTCGTTCCAATTTAACCAATTTATTAACGAGAATTCGTCGTGGCCTAGAGGATAAGACGTCCGGTTTGAATTCGTATCTATCGATGCAACGGTGTTCGAATCCCGCAGGCGGGTACCAATTTTTGTAATGTAATACGTACTTAACAAATGTTTACGATTGACTTCCGCGGTGAAATAACGGTAGAGATTAAGCCGCCAATGTATATTTTAATAAATAAATCGTTTATTACCAAAAATTTCTTAATTAATACCATAGATTGTTTTCGCATTCTCAAATATGGAAATCATTACTTAAAATGGGTGTAATAATGTTACATGTATAACACATGTATGTAATAACACCAGCGAATTCGTCTAGATGGTGTTTGCACCATAGGTTCTGCACACGAAATCTCATAGCTTTCGGTAAAATCATTTAGGAGATGTGAAAGTGTAACAAATACTTTTACTTTCACTTGAAAAATTAATAGCTTTGTATTGATAAAAAGAACTTGCTTTTTTATTTATTAATAATGCTATGTAAATACTTTTAGTATATAGATTTTCTTGTATTAAGTCTTATATTCATTATAACAATTATACATTATTGACATATTTATCTGTATTTTCGTGTGACAGTTATTTTGTATCCGAGTAGGTATAGTATTGATATATTATCCTGTTGATAAAACGTAATGTTAAAGTTTGATACCTATCCATGCGTGTTCGTGGATATTCCATAATCCTGCCAATTTACGCCACTTGACCTTGATCTGATTTTAGAATATTCCAACAAAATTAAAACTTTCTCGAGGTGGATAGCGCTTTTGGGCTTCGATAAACACTTAAAATTAGATGAGCTATTAACCCGTATAGGGCAATAAAAAGATCTAGAATTATCTATGATGACAAATAAACAGTATTAATTTAACATTGACGGATACGCTATTTATTTCGGCGTGGGATCTAGGTATAGTTACGTTTGCCCTTGCAATCCATTTTAGGTCATCACGTATTTATTACCAAAAATATTTTAACACGAACTCAGATCTCCATAAAGATATTATGGGACGTGTAAATTCTGTAGTTTGAAGGTGTTCTATATCATATTTACCTCTGTTTGTTTCAATTGTGACTTTGATATAGTCATAGATAGTTGAAATGTTAGTGCGTTTCTTGTTACCTGGAAAAAGAAAAAAAAAATTGGTTTGAATTGAAATCGTAAATTACTATTCATGTGTGAAAAAGTTCTCACTTTATTCAGTTTATTGCTGAACATAAAATACTTGAGTATTATTTTAGGATCGACAATATTTTTGATTTCGTGAGATTCGTTTGAGGGTATTTCCAAACACACGAGTATTTGTGTTTTTAATCTATGATTGTGTCGTCTTTTTATTTCATTCTTCCAAAATATGATTTTCTAATCCTGCTAATGTAGAACTAAATTTCATACTACTAACCACGTACTGCTAATTTTCCTAATGTTACTTATAAACACTAGATATTTTTGAAAATGGATGGATATTTCTTACTATTTCACACAAATACTACAGATTTAGATAGAACATCTGAAGAATAGGACAGCCGTTACGCAACGGAATAAGCTCGAAGTCTCAGGTTTCTTAGGTCTCAAGCTGGGTGGCGGCGTCCACATTGTGATAGACTATAATACTCTCTGCCCATTCGCGAAACCAAGAAAAAGCTACATTTAGCTTTGAAACTAGCCGAATGCGGTCTGTTAAAAATCAATTGTTCCTTAAACAGAAGTAGGATTATTTTCAAAACTTAGAACATAATTGGCAAGTAAATTCAAATAGAAACTAAACTCAGTGCAACTTGTACAGATCATTATGCATCCCAATGGAAGTTGTAAACATGCTACAGACGATAAATAATAAAAGGAGAACTCTGCAAGTTAAACTTATGATGGATTTACATGTTACTAATAACCCACTGTTCTAGTAGTAAAAATTATGCACGTCTTCCCAATGCAGTGTAATGTTTTGAAGGTTCTCGATTCCACGCTTGCTGAGGACCGCGATATTACCCGAACATCATTATTTTATTTGTTAATAATTGTTTACATTTCATCTGGAACGTGACATGTGTCATATAAGTAAAATTAAGCAATAAATATTATGTCTTCTCTTGACGGACGATCCGATATGGCCGTCGTTATAATTTGTAATAACAATAGAAAGTCATATTTAATACCAATTTTCGAACCCCAAGTTCAATAAAATCAACGGGCTACCCAGACATCGGATTTCCAGCTAACCCTCTCTTTTAATTGCCTGAACCGATTTGGATTTTTGGAGTATCATTAAAATCCTTACATAATCCCGGATGAGACTGGGGGTAGGTATATATATTAGGTCTCTACCGACGATATTGTCAGTATAGAGAAAATTTAAGTCATTTTTTATAGTTTTTGTTTATTTTTATCAATCTAAATATTATTATGGACACATGGTAACAATGCATCTTTTTTACGCAGTGATAATTTTTCAATGCCCTTTTTCAAGTAGTCAGGAAGTACGATAGTCAATAACTATTCAAAGGCATTTTGTACTTACTGCTTCTCGGGTATTTTTTTTTTTTATGACAAGTAGTTGTCCAAGCATTGGGCGGTAAAGTCTAGTGAGTAACTGCAGAGTCATTTACCGTCGCCGTCAAACTAGAAGCCGGATTTTCGCCCGAAACTTAAAAAGTGTATAGAGTCGAAATTGTTTGGCGACCGGCGAGAGGGACCCAAGAACCAGTAGAAACGGTGTTCAAGCGCACAAGCGTCTTCTTAAACAAGGCAATTACGTCATGGATGACCGCATTTCCCAACTCACGCTAAGTCTGGTACAGCATATCAGGGTACCGCGAGGGTACGAGTTGGCAGCGCCGTTTAGGTGGACTTATGTTTCGAAGCTTACTGAAGGCAAACTGGCCGGAAATACGAGATCCGCGCAGTTTGTTATGGGTGATTGGTGTCTCAGTCGCGCCCTGAAATCAGTTGGTTAAGTGACAGTATTTTAAATGGGTTTAACTCCGATATGCTCCACTTGACGCTCCAGGCGAAGGCGATTTCCCCATGACCCAAATAAAGAGTAATTAATGCGTAATATAAATAAATAGTCTTGTCCAAAAAACGAAGTTTATAAATCGATTGCTCAAAATAATGAACAACGAAAATATTTAACCCAAATTCATTGAACGTTCGTTAATGATTGTGACGTAATTGTACTGTTAATTAGTATTGTTTCAACACTGAGGAAATACATACATATGTACATTTATCTATTTCAATCATGTGTGTTTAGCAAATGTTTGTTTCAAATTTTTTTTGTTTATCTGTTCTAGTGAAATCATTTATGAGCTTGATCTCTTCCTCTTGTAGATTGAAAGCATCGAGTTGCGAACAGACTTAAACTCTGGCTATCCCTCTGCTGATACCATCGTCTACACATTCTATGTATTAAAAAAATCACAACAAAACTTAAGCCTTCGAACCTATGAGTCTATTGAATCTTTTTGTTTTTCTTCTTCTTAGTCGTTTGCACTCTGATCTTGATCATCAGTTGGGGTGCTGGTGCGCTTCACAAGACGTCGTAATTCCTCGCGTTGACGGGACCGTTTAGAGCTGCCTTTATGTGGTCGGTCCAGTTTATTGTTAATAGCCTATAGATCCTGTACCGTCGTCTTCTGTTCAACAATGCCCTTGTCACCGGAGTGGAGTTCATTCCTAATGTTACCCAAAGGTATAATAATAGTACATTTGTAGAGGTCATTTATTCCTCTTCGTACTATTTAGTAATGAAATGTATCTTCAACCAGATGTAGATGTCACTGTAGCCTGGTGTAAACGGGCCATTAAATAAAACTGACGACTCTTAAATCTTCGTGCACATGACGAATGATATTGTAGGGGCAAAATAGGGCATTATTCCTGGACAAAGCGCCCACGGGGTTGACTGCACCGATTTACGGCGTTTGTATGTTAAATAGAATCATGAATTACATTTGTGTCGCACGCTATTGTTCCAGTTTTGCATATCTCTGAAATTGTAGTGCTCCTATTAGAAGAGGGCACGAATTTTAATGATCATGAAATTGAAGCTACTACATGTACTACATATTTTCATATTCATTATTATTATCTGAAATTATTAACAATACTAGTTTTCGGCCCGCAACTTCAACTTTTTTTATTGCTTATGTGGTTGGACGAGCTCACGGCCCACCTGACGTTATATGGTTACCGGAGCCCATAGACGTCTACAATGTAAATGCCGCCACCTACCTTGAGATATGTGTTTCTAAGGTCTCTGTTTTACAGTACAACGGCTGCCCCGTCCTTCAAACCGAAACGCATTACTGCTTCACGGCAGAAATAGGCAGGGTGGTGGTACCTACCCGTGCGGACTCACAAAGCGTCCTACCACCAGCAATTACGCAAATTATAATTTTACGTGTTTCATTTTTATACACGATGTTATTCCTTCACCGTGGAAGTCGATCGTGAATTTTTTAAGTACGTATTTCATTAGAAAAATTGGAACCCGCCCGCGGGATTCGAACAACGGTGCATCGCTAGATACGAATGTACCGGACGTCTTATCCTTTAGGCCACGATTACTTTAGTATGTTACAGTTAAGAATCGCGCTCAGCTGTGCGATGAAAAACCCTATACGGATTTGAGCGTGATAACGTAACAGACAAATAGACAAACAGCGTTACATTTAAGAGTGTAAATGGAAATCCAAACCCATATTTTATTGAATCTTTGATTGAAAATATTTTATATTGTAACTTCTGGTTTTTTCTCATTATAAATTATATTTTATAAATTCGGTTCCTAATTTAGTGAAAACTGTATAAAAATTGGTTCAGTAGATCCGATTTCTACACAGACAAACAAACAGAGAGACAAAAAATAATTTGAAAACCTCTCTGGTTCTATTGCTACTCTTTAATTACAGTCCTTCTATTTTAATTATTTATCTTCAATCTACAGACACACCAAATTCTACTGTTTTATTGTATGTATCAATAAAGATGACAATTGTTATAACAAAACTGAATTTTAAATAAATATAAACTTATTTACTATCCTCTATAAATATATTATACTTTAAACTGTTATATGTTTACATACATGGGTATATTTAGAAAAAATAAATATACATTTTCAGTATTTATTTTATTAATTGCCTTCTTTTTGTAGATATATTACGAAATTAGGTCTTCCTCTCATGGACTACTGTTCAACTAAATCTATACATATAAATAAAATTGGAGTGTCTGTTTGTAATATTGAAATAACCACTTTTTACTACATGCATATATACACCAAAGTAACATTTTTTACAATTTTTGTCTGTCTGTTGGTTCCGGCTAATCTCTGGAACGGCTAGACCGATTTTGACGGGACTTTCACTGCTAGGTAGCTGATGTTATAAAGAGTAACTTAGGCTACTTTTTTTAGACTAGCTTCGCCCCGCAGCGTCGCCCGCGATACGACAATAACCGCGGGTAACATCGCGGGACTCAACTATTCAATAATAAAATTTAATGTTTCCGAAGCGAAGCGAGGGCGGGTCGCTAATAATATTTATTACTGGTGGTATTAAAAGAGCCAAGAATGGATTAGTACGGAAGAGCAAATATTTTAAACTATATTAATATAAATACCACGGTAATTATTTATTTTTAAACTGTCGATCGATCGATTCGAAATAAATGTAAGGCAATTCTCGATGCGTACCATATTAGGGATGTTCGTGTGTTATCGATAATTTTCGTTGAACTATGTGAACGATTAAATGTAAATATAGTTTTTGTTGTTGACCGTTGCCTTTTCGAGTGTTAACAATAGCAATATAATAACTTAACTACTTCGCTCGTTTTGGTGGCGGCAATGGGCATGGCATTCTTGTCGATCGCTGCCGTTTCTCGGAACACGTTTCTGTAATATCGATAATAATTAAACGGTGATCGGAATTATTTTTTTGCTGGCAAATTTATATTTTTATGTGGCACATATCGCCTTAAGGTACTGCTCGTTTACTTATTAATTTAAGACGCGAAGGTAGCGAGGTTATGCTTTTATTCTTGGATTCGTGTGAAATGACCAGTCTTCTCAGCGACAGATGAGGTTATGTTAGAGTCGCAGTGACTAAAATCGCGTCAATCGTCCTGTGTCTGAACTACGTGTGGTAGAGCCCTAAAAATACCCTTGGGCCCGCGCTGTTCCCAACATTGGCAGACTGTCTAGTCCCACATATCCCACGTGTCCCTTAGGCGCGGATACCTCGTAGGAGGTTCGGTCCCATAGCCGAAAAAAAAAGAGCTCAAGTCACATATATTTTTTTTTTATTGCTTAGATGAGTGGACGAGCTCGCAGCCCACCTGATATAAAGTGGTTACTGGGGCCCATAGACATCTATAACGTAAATGCGCCACCCACCTTGAGATAAGTTCTAAGGTCTCAGTATAGTTACAACGGCTGCCCCACCCTTCAAACCGAAACGCATTACTGCTTCACGGCAGAAATAGGCGGGGTGGTGGTACCTACCCGTGCAGACTCACAAGAGGTCCTACCACCAGTAATAAGAGGTCCTACCACCAGTAATAAGAGGTCCTACCACAGTAAACATAGTACAGAGCAAAATTCGAGTCACCACCTCATCCCTACGGAACGCTGTATCTGTGACCGTCGAAGGCACGCTCACCGATAGCATGGATACTCAAGAATTCGTTTATTTGATCCAAAGCTGTATTAAAACAGATTTAATTATAAAATTGACATTCCGTTTAGAATTCTTAAAATGCTTCAACAAAAATTGCAATCGATTCGCGTCAAAATATCAGCACGAATAATGGGCGGGCCGTTAATTCGTACGGGCAATCATTGTTAATTATTCTTAGTAATTACTGACACTATCAGACCAGACCTTAAATCACGACTTGTTTTCTTGGTGATTTTTCTTAATTGGCCACGTTTAATCGAGTCGATTGCGATCAACACGTGTGTGGTCAGCATTATGCCCAAATTCGACACGCTTTATTAAGTGCGATAATTTGTTTATATTTTTCGCAATTCAAGAATATGATACTGTTTAATGAATCGAAATAAGAACGCTGACACTAAGGACTGGGTTGCAAGCTTTCATCCACAATTTTCTACTCTCATTTCTATGAATCACGATTGTAAGCTAGAGTTGACACAGATATAAAATGGCTTATGGAGTGTTACCAACACGGGAACATGACAGTAATAGGCTTGTAAAGGAATTCTATACCGTTACACTGCATGTAGCGCCACCAATTTTAGAAGCCGTTATCAGAGTAATAAATTGCACTGGATTGTGTACCTAGAGTGGCTGACATGCCTTACACACTCAATTTCTTACCAATCTCGATTGTATGAATTATATGTATTTAAACTTCGCTTTGTGTTTATAATTTTAATAACAAATTATCCTTCTTATTCTCCTTTATTTACATAACAAAAAAAAAAAAAAATTCATAGTGCAATTAAGAGAAGCACCACTGAACATTATTTCACACCAGTTTCCGGGAACACGTTCTACTTATAATATAATGTTACGCCGGTAAGAGTAACGCCATCTGTCGTCTAATAGCAGAAACGAATATAAAAGGAACTAGTAAATTTGAGAACGCTTGAGACGTGCAACGCCATCTATTATCAAATGGCGGAAAAAACATCGAAACGACTGGCCTTACCTAGAATGTTCTCGATAATTCTAGGGATCGTATCGATTATAAAAACGCTGCAGAGAGGACACGATGGTAGCTAGTAAGCGGTTCTACTCGAAGTGAAATAGCGAACGGATCACCTGAAGCGAGGCGGAAGAAGTGGGTTGAGGATATTAAGGTATTCCTTAAGCGCTGTAAGTGTTAAATAGAGATTTAATTTGTATTTCGCTGGAAACTTTATTTATCTCGAATCCCAGCGCATGACAATACGTAAGTGCGGCATTGTAAAATCCGAACAGTGGCAAATTTCACTTTCGGGTACACCAAAAACTAAGACGTCACACGTCACAACTCATTTTGTCGCAGGCCACAGACAGACGCAAGATACAAAACGTTCGAACATCAATCAACCGAAACAATATACGGCACGTAGACAACACACAATCTATGCGAACTCATTGCGTAATTGCAACCGAATTATCAGTGAAAGTGAGAAACGGAATCACGACCGCTAATATGTAATACAACCTTAATGATAGATGGAGACGAGCCTTATAGAAAGCTGAGAGAATTATTATTTATGATCAACCGAAAGCATTGTTGGTCTCGCTGAGTGATTTACAATGAGTACGCGGCCGACGCGGTGATACACTTAATTACCGATTGACTTACTTCGAAATGCCACGCGCGTCCGTTTCGAGCTTAATGATTTCGAGATAAGGGTTAAAATCGATTACGTTTACTGCCGGTATCGATGTTTTATAGTTACCAAGCTTGTTACATCACTAATGTGACAGCGGACACAGTCGGCTAGACGCGTTCCGTGTAATTCCATTTACAAATTATCTGTTTAAATTCATGAAAATTAATTTCGAAATACCTAGAACTATTAATACATACATATATAAAGATGTTCTCAATTTTCTTGTTTCTTTTCTAAAGTAAGAATGGTGATTAATAAAGGCAAGATATATTGCTAATTAGGGATCAGCAATACAACTGGATACAACACTAGATAATCCTCTCAATCAATCTCAATATTTTATCCGATACTTTTAGGATCGTTGATTTAATTTTTATATGTTTCTACAGAATATCTCTTTGCATAGATCTTCTTTAATATCATTTTTGTCTATCTCTAGCAACTCTCCTTCGGTTGGGAATGGCTGTCAACTTTATCTTATGTCTCATCCTCCCATTTCATCCCTTGCATTCCTCTGATGTCCCTCTATTATTGTTTGAATCCAGCAATTTTTATCATAAGTATAAGTTTTTGAACCTGTATCCCATTTAAACAAGTAGCTTTTGATTCGGATTTCAATAAGAACCCGTAAAATAACGTCTGGAGCACCAAACGCCATTCTTTCTTTTTCTGAAACCTGAATTTTGTTCCATATTGAAAATTGTTCTATATTTATTTCTTCTATAAACGAATGATTAATTTCTTTCCTTCATAATCCTTCATCTTTGAATCGTATTTTATTTTCCACAATAATTTACTGGTGGTTTTTTACTGGTGGCAGGACGTCTTGTGAGTCCGCACTAGTAGGCACCACCACCCTGCCTATTTCTGCCGTGAAGCAGTAATGCGTTTCGGTTTGAAGGGTGGGGCAGCCGTTGTAACTATACTGAGGCCATAAAACTCGTATCTCAAGGTGGGTGGCCGCATTTACGGTATAGACGGAAATAAAAAAAAATGTAATATAGAGAATTGATTATTTCCAACACTGGTCACTAGATTGGTACAGTTTAGTAACTAAAGCGAGTCGATTTAAAACTGTTTCGAGAAAAACAAAACAAAGAACCGGAAAACCACACACGCGAATCATAACAAAATATAAACTTGTTTGTGGCTGTTTTTTTTGTTTTTGTTTTCAAAACCGATTGAATCGAAATAGATGGTACAGGAAACATACAGAAAAGTTGAGTTAGTACATTATTTCTAAAACCAGACTTTCTACGTACGTCAATAACCATAAATAATGTTGCATCACACTCGTATTGAATGTTATCAATATTGTGGCAATTAAAATCTCGACGGCGTTAACGAAATTAATGTTTCCAGTTTCTTTACGTTTTCCAGCTATTCGCAGTGTTGGTACATTTATTTATTACGAAGCTACACGGTGTCTTAACACGGTGTTAAAATTATTTCGGCCTGACTGTCTTTATTGTTCGTGCTTGATATGACTACAACATAAATCATTAGATATGAAAGGAGATTGTGGTCTGGTACGATTTTTGCTAATTTCATTGTTTCCATTATGCAGTTTAATTAAGTTTTATAATTAAATCCGATTGTTTATTGGGTGATTTCGAATGGAGATTTATTTTCGTGTTTCCACACAGCAAGGTAACAAAGAGAAGTTCTTCCACCGGGCGGGTGAATTTACTCAGTGGACAGACGATCCTAATGTTGTTGTTCGGAATTGTATACATACCTTATATATGTTGTTTCAAATATGTTTTGTTCTGTGATCGCTAACTACACCCCACTGCTTTCATATTGATGAATTCACAAATAATACATAAAAGTTGCTGCAGTGAAATTTGTTTTTTTTTACGGCAACTGATAGTCGCTGCCATCGCATTAGCAAAGTTAGGCAGGCATACAGTCAAGCCTACAACTAAACATTTTCCTCGTCTCATTTGAGGGAGATGTCAGAGCACTCGGGAAGCAACAGATTACATTTCATAAGAATAGAAAAGATTTAGTATCTTCTAATAAAGGACTAGACTGTAAATACTCAAACAGAATATGGGCATTGGGGACCGTTTCAAATAAATTGATTTTACAATTTTTAAAATCAATTTGTTTGAATTTAAAAATTAATACCAAGCTATTTATCGTATTTATATGTGAAAATTTATTTTAGTATAATAATATCAAGAAAATAAACCATGAAAATAAAAAAAAATCAACTAAATAGGATTTATCAATTTTTGTTTAATTTTTGATTAAATTAAGATTTAAAAGATCACAACAGTACTCAATAAATTATCTATGTTTATAATTATATTACTAAAAAGAAAAAATATTCCATCGTCAATCAAGTTTTATTTTATGCACAGATGGGTAAACATGGTCGCAGCCCACCGGGTGCTAAGTGGTTACCGAAACCCTTAGCAATCTCAACGTGACCCCTCCAGGCTGAGCCTTTGCTCGCCCACCTGTCCTGGTGAAACTGGAAAGGCATCCGGGCCACCAGTAACCCTTCCTTTATTAACAAAAAAGAACGCGAAAACTTCCACCCACTCTGAGTCATAACTAATCGCTTCAGAAATATGTACATAGCTAGAATGGTCGTGCTTACCGATGTGGGCTTTCAATACGCCCCAAAAGTAGTAAAAAGGCTTACATTGCCGAGTGCTTTATACCCGAGCCTCGTAAGTATATTAGATCGAAATATCTTCCATCAACCGCAATATAAACTCTAAATTGATGACAGAAAGTGTTATCGCTTGGTAGCAATATTTACCAATACACTTTTGGTTGAACTTTTAAATGCGTAGATATTATGACCCCCAACCTCTGTGCGAAGTAAAATGTTGTGAAGTTTATTTAATTGGACTTTGTAAGCACACGACTATGGGGCCCACCTGATGGATAGTGGTTACCGTCGCCCATGGACGTCAGCAATACCAGGCAAAGTCATGCAGTGCCTAACGTTAGAAAAGAAGATAGATATATTGAAGAAAAAGAAGATGATGACCGTACTGTCTATTCGATGTGATTCATCTGTTGGGATCCGTGAACATGAAATACTACCCGGATACCTTGAACTTAAGATCGTAGTCTGTTTTATAATGTCAGAAATGCTTGTCCCCTCTTCGAATTATAATTATAAGGCATGAGCACAGAGCAAAAAGCAACGTACTACCTCAAATAATAATAAAAATTGTAGCAATTCGCGAGTCGTGCAATTTAATCTTGCATTAATGCAGTTTTCGTGGTCACATACGACGGTCAGCCCTAAAGTATTCGAAACATAGGTAATCTATACTAATATTATAAAGCTGAAGAGTTTGTTTGGTTGAACGCGCTAATCTCAGGAAGTACTGGTCCGATTTGAAAAATTCTTTCAGTGTTAGATAGCCCATTTATCGAGAAAGGCTATATAACATCACGCTAAGACCAATGCAAGCGGAGCACCAATAAAGAATGTTTCAAAATCAGGGTTTTTTTCCCCTTTTGAGAGCTTCCACTGCGTGCGCTACGGAAACGGTTAAAATTTCACGAAAATAATGTATGAGAGAATTGTTCCCATTTGATAGATCTAAAAAAAGTCCTGGACAGTATATGTCTATATGTGAAGGTTGGCTCACTATAACGTTTTTTATGCTAACCAAATTTGTTCTAAAATAAAGCATTATTTGTGGAGGTAATTTTTTATAGATGATATTCTACGTAAGTCGTCGTGGCCTAAAGGATAAGACGTCCGGTGCATTCGTATCGAGCGATGCACCGGTGTTCGAATCCCGCTAGCGGGTACCAATTTTTCTAATGAAATACGTACTCAGCAAATGTTCACGATTGACTTCCACGGTGAAGGAATAACATCGTGCAATAAAAATCAAACCCGCAAAATTATAATTTGCGTAATTACTGGTGGTAGGACCTCTTGTGAGTCCGCACGGGTAGGTACCACCACCCCGCCTATTTCTGCCGTGAAGCAGTAATGCGTTTCGGTTTGAAGGGTGGGGCAGCCGTTGTGACTATACTGAGACCTTAGAACTTATATCTCAAGGTGGGTGGCGCATTTACGTCGTAGATGTCTATGGGCTCCAGTAATCAATTAACACCAGGTGGGCTGTGAGCCCGTCCACACATCGAAGCAATAAAAAACAACGCGACATTAAACCATAAAAGAATTTTTTTATCATAATTTACAAAATCTACTTATTTTGAAACAATTGTACCCTTAATCGCATTGCTTGATACGAGTCCACACTCGAATAACACGATTTCATATTATTCACATAAAACACATAGTATTTTGATAATGAATCGCTCCAGATTCTTCATATTATGATATTCGTGACCGAACACACACATTTCACCATGGTTCGTGACAGGAAAACCTACGCTACCGGGTAACGTGTTTGAACACAATATTCTTTCAAAATCACGTGGTTTCAATTAGACAGTTGACTAATGTCGTGTCCTTAAAATCAAAACAACTTCGTAGTGGTAGAGCCTATAATAAATCTACCAATAAATAGACAAAGACAAAACCAGTGAAGTACCATTTTCTTGGCTGTTTCTCATCCGTTTTTCTTTAGTGTCAGGGCTTCAGTGTTTGTTATCTTTATTATAAACATTTTTTTTGTTTATTTTTCTTTTTTATATTCACTACATAGTATAAAACAAAGTCGCTTTCTCTGTCCCTATGTATGCTTAAGAATTTAAAGCTGCGCAACGGATTTTGATGCGTTTTTTTTAATAGATAGAGTGATCGAAGAGGAAGGTTTATATGTATAATAACATCCATTAAATAGTGGAGAAATCAATAATAAATTACAGTTTCCGAAGCGAAGCGAGGGCGGGTCGCTAGTAGCAAATATAACACAAAATTAATCTTAAATCTCTTGAGATGTTTGGATTTCCACAACTAAGCGAACACAAGTAAAATTAAATCGTCTTAAATTATGCTAATTCTGAACAGATTCTAACTTTGATTTCGTTAATTGACCGTGCCTTTGCGATTGACTTTGCTATGAACAATTGAATACACTGGTTGGAGTTACATTTTACTACAGACGACGATCTCAGAGTCGGTATTTGTTAGCAACAACTCCTTAATTCCGTACAGACTACAAGATGAACGCGATCATCCATCTGGGGATTTAAGATAACACTAATAATTAAATCGGATAATGATTACCTAACTTTTCAAATAAAAACTGCAATATAATTATATTGTCATAAATAAAACAACTTTGACGGCTTAATTTCACATTTTTATGATTACGAGTACTACATATTATTATATTATTACCGTTACGGTTAGCGTGGTATGGCCATGTGATGGGAATAGAGGAGATGCATGTTACTAGGAGATCTGTGGAAATAATAGTGCAAGGTAGAAGGGGAAGAGGTCGACCAAAGGAGACATAGTATAGTTACAACGGCTACCCCACCCTTCAAACCGAAACGCATTACTGCTTCACGGTGGAAATGGCGGGGTGATGGTACCTACCCGTGCGGACTCACAAGAGGTCCTACCGCCAGTAATTACGCAAATTATAATTTTGCGTGTTTAATTTTTATTACACGATGTTATTCCTTCACCGTGGAAGTCGATCGTGAACATTTGTTAAGTACCTAAGTATATCATTAGAAAAATTGGTACCCGCCTGCGGAATTCGAACATCGTTGCATCGCTAGATACGAATGCACCGGACGTCTTATCCTTTAGGCCACGACGACGATATTTATATGTATTTATGTGATTTATTTATCGATACGATTTACACCCAATCCCTAAACATTAAACAGCTTAAACGAATTTCAAAATGATGTGTACCAACAAAAACAGTGAAAGCAAACAAAGTTAATTACGAGTGAATTTTGTCTTAAATTAGCATTTTTGACAATATAATTGCGACTGACTTCTCTCCGCGCATGCACGTTACATAAGGCTCGTGAAATTAAGGCAAATAAAAATGCTCTGTCGTTTCTAATGGACTCGAGTATTTTAAATTTATTATATTTTGATGGCTGTCTTAGTATAATTTATAGCGACTAATTTGGTTAAATCAATTAAATAAATGTAAACATGTTTTATTACCAACCAACTATTTTTGATAAGATAACTGTAACAATCTCTTTGGAGCCGCTGCATTTGAGGTCAGGCGATTGCGATGGCAACACTTTTTTAGTTTTCCGCAAGTCGTAGGCATAATTAAAACTGCTTCTCGTAAAGAATACAAAATGTCAGAAATAATAATCATCATCATCATCATCAGCCTTTATCTGCCCACTGCTGGACATAGGCCTTCCCCAATGCCTTCCACATAATGCGGTCCTCCGCCTTCCGCATCCCACTATAATATAAATATATATAATATAAGCAAATAATGTAATAACAATAAAAAAATCTCGTTACAGTAGTTTTACATTTGATTCCGATAGATCTATCTTTGAGCAGGCACTAATATTTCAGTATATTATAAACTAGCGACCCGCCCTCGCTTCGCTTCGGAAACATTAAATTTTATTATTGATAGCTGAGTCCCGCGGTTATTGTCGTATGGCGGGTGACACCGCGGGGCGCAGTTAGTCTAAAAAAGTAGCCTAAGTTACTCCTTATATCATCAGCTACCTATCAGTGAAACAAACAGACAGACAGGCAAAAATTGTAAAAAATGTTATTTTGGTGTATGTACACCGTAAATATATTCATATACATGTAGTAAAAAGCGGTTATTTCAATATTACAAATAGACACTCCAATTTTATTTATATGTATAAATATATGCACGAACAACTTCAACGACTGCTCTGCTCGACAACGTGCTCTGAGGAATTGTTCGAGATGATACCGGCATCTCGTTTTTACCATCGCACCGCCCGCCACCGGAGTAGAGTTCATCCATACTACCTGGAGCCACTGCGGTCATCCACAGTGCGTTTCCAGAGGTCTTTTTTGCCACGTATCATCCGGCTATGGAATGAGCTCCCCTCCACGGTGTTTCCCGAGCGCTATGACATGTCGTTCTTCAAACGAGGCTTGTGGAGAGTATTAAGCGGTAGGTAGCGGCTTGGTCTAGACGTGCGCTAATCATGTTCGGAACTGGATTGAACATGACATCGTTCTTTTGAGTGTCGGAACTAGTTCCAGTAAACATGTTCGCGGAACTGTTTAGTTTCACGAACATGTTAACTCTAGTAGCTGTTTGTAGTTTGTAGCTGTTTAGTTCCGCGGACATATTAAGTCTAGTAGCTGTTTGAAGCTGTTTAGTTCCGCGGACATGTTAAGTCTAGTAGCTGTTTGTAGTGTAGCGAATCACGTATTAAGTTATTATTAATTACACAATATTTTTCAAAAAATACAATTTTTTAAAAGCACTATATAAAAATAGATTGCCGCTTATGGCAATTATTATTGTAATTATTATTTTGTAAGGTTTTTAGTTTTAGGTTCATTGTTACAGCTGGTTGCATAATTTATTAATGTACTGTAATTACTTTGTCATAATTTCAACTACTCTACTACTTTCATTATTTTTCAATGTATTGTACGATGCACCGGAAACTATAACCTATCAGTTGTTAATTAAAATACCACGTTATTCTGATATACAACGTAAATTGAGCTCGTTGTAGCCTTACAACTTTTTTCCCATAACCGAGATACCGAATAGCGAAAGTGGTGAATGTTTTAAAATTCTCTAATTTTGAATTATGATTTTCTAAGAAATGGTCTACAAACACTTAAGGTTAAGTGCTCGTAGGAATGATGCATGGTCAAGGTCAAAATCCATAGCAAAACATTTTAATTTATTCAACTATCGACTGTAACACGTAGGTCGCAGAGCATAACTTCAATATTAATAAAAATGTAATATGAAAGAGCTCCACACGCAGTTTCATGCACTCGCTCCATCTCACTCCCTCGTATTCGTGCCATATGTCGCCTTATATCTTTACGTGGACTCGTGTCGGTTCGAGACTCGTTCGGGTGGACTCGCCGCGCCACGCCTCCGCGCCGCGCGGTACCTATGCTCTAATCATGTCCGCATGTCCGTCATGTTCAACGCGTTCGTAGTTCCTGCATAACAGTACACTTGGAATGGAAATGGAACTGTCTGAACATGTTAATTTTGACAACTCGGATTGAATGATATAGTTCCATATGAGGACATAGTTCCAGGAACTATTTAGGTCCGGAACTACGCATGTCTAGCTTGGTCATTCCGATAGAGGCACCCGTCACGTGCGGACGTGCTCATCGTCCACTCGATCGCCCGGTCTTTGTTCGCCCGGCTTTTGTTAGCCCGGCCATTGTTCGCGCGGCCTGTGTTTGTGGTACATCTGCCGACTAAGTGCTCTTTCTGGAAGTTTTTATTTGTTTTGTTTCCTTTTGTTGTTTCTGTGTTCGTGGTACATCTGCCGACAAAGTGGTTTCCTGCAAGTATTTATTTGTTTTGTTTCTTTTCGTAATTTCTGTTTTGTTGTGCTTTTTCTTTGTCCTGTAGTAATCGCGCCGCATTGCCACCTGTGTTCAATAGAACCGCTCAGGTCCGAGAAGTTGGGGCCTCGCCGCAAGGCGAGTGTTTTCAAGACCCGGGGCCGCCCCACCTGGGTACTCAGCGATCATGGACGCTGTATTCGCGGAATTCCTCCGACTTCGCCACCCACAGCTCGCCTCGGAGTTTTTGGCCTTCAAGGCCAATCACACTGCGAGCCCTCTCGAGGACTCCGCCGCGCTCGCTGCTCCTGCGTCGCCTGTACCTGCGTGCAGAGCTTCTGCATTGAGCACCGCAGCCTCTGTCGTGCCTGCCGCTCCCGTGTCGCCTATACTGGCGAGAAAAGCTGCTGCGTCGTCCGCCGTGACCATCGTTTCAGCTGAGCGATCATCCGCGGCCTCCGTCGCGCCCTCTAAAACACCTACACTTGCTCGTAGGTCGCCTGCACCCGCCTCCTCGTGCTCCGACTCTGACTCGGACATGGAGGTCGACCTCGCCCCCGCCTCATCGACGGATGGATTCACCCTGGTACAGAAGGGTAAGAAGCGTGCCGCGGAGTCTCGAGCTCCCGCGGCCGCTAAAATTAGCAAAGCCGTGAACGCGTCGCGCCCCCGCCCTCAGACTCCCGTTGCGCCCCCAGCCCGTGCCACTCCGTCGCCGCGTCCGGTGGCACAAAATAAAACCCAGACCCCTCCCCCGGTTATCCTTCAGGAGAAGGCAGCTTGGGATCGAGTTTGCCTGGCCCTTAAGGCCAAAAATATAAATTTCACGAATGCCCGTAACCTCGCGAACGGCATTCAAATTAAGGTTCAACCACCAACCGTCACACCCGACGACCATAGGGCCCTCTCTTCTTACCTCCGTAAGGAGCGTATAAGTTTCCATACGTATACGCTCCAGGAGGAGCGCGAACTCCGCGTTGTAATACGCGGAATCCCTAAAGAGTTAGATGTAGAGCTCGTAAAAGCCGACCTGTTAGAACAAGGCCTACCAGTGAATTCTGTGCACCGTATGCACACCGGTCGCGGTAGGGAGCCATATAATATGGTTCTAGTCGCTCTCCAGCCTACCCCCGAGGGTAAGAAAATCTTTAACACACAGACCGTCTGTAGGCTCTCTGGTATCGCTGTCGAAGCCCCCCATAAAAAAGGCACTCCTAGCCAGTGCCATAACTGTCAATTGTACGGGCACTCTTCCCGTAACTGTCACGCGCGCCCCCGATGTGTTAAGTGTTTGGGCGATCACGCCACGGCCCTCTGCGCTCGCGACCAAAAAACCGCGACGGAACCGCCTAGCTGCGTCCTGTGTCGAACACAGGGTCACCCCGCGAATTACCGTGGTTGCCCCCGAGCCCCTAAAATAAATCGCCGCGTCGCCCGCCAAAACCGCCTCCGAGCTTCCGGCCCAGACATCAAAGCCTCGGCACCCTCTGCGTCGCAGGCTAAGCCAGCGTTCGTTCCGGCGGCGGTGCCCAGTGTCTCGGCCTGGGCAAAACCGCTGCCGTACACGAACACGGCTACAACTCCCTCCTCCGCGATTCGTCCCGCCCCCGCGACTCGTCCCTCTCCCGCGACTTGCCCTCCGACCGCGTCCGACAATCTCGCTTTAGCGATCGACTTCTTTCAGTCGATCAACTTTGAGCGCGTTAACGCTTTGGGCGACGCCATTCGCGCTGCCTCCACTGTACAACACTTTATCGCCGTTGTGCAGGAATACGCCGACGTATACGCGTCATTAAATACGTACGTCCTCCCCTCACTCCGCCGGTAATCAATGGCGTATATAAGTAGAATAAAGCCCCTATCCGTAACGATAGGATTTTTTAACGCTTACGGTCTCGCAAATCAACGTGATCAGGTTTCTGACTTTTTGCGTGACCACCAAATTGATATCTTCTTAGTGCAGGAGACCCTACTTAAGCCCGCGCGCCGTGACCCTAAAATCGCGAACTATAACATGGTCAGGAACGACAGGCTCTCTGCCCGTGGTGGTGGTACCGTCATTTACTATAGAAGAGCCCTGCATTGCGTCCCGCTCGATCCTCCCGCGCTCGCTAATATCGAAGCATCAGTGTGCCGAATCTCACTGACGGGACACGCGCCGATCGTTATCGCGTCCGTTTATCTTCCACCGGATAAGATCGTTCTAAGCAGTGATATCGAGGCGTTGCTCGGTATGGGGAGCTCTGTCATTCTGGCGGGCGACCTAAATTGTAAACACATCAGGTGGAACTCACACACCACAACCCCGAATGGCAGGCGGCTTGACGCGTTAGTCGATGATCTCGCCTTCGATATCGTCGCTCCACTAACCCCGACTCACTACCCGCTAAATATCGCGCATCGCCCGGATATACTCGACATAGCGTTATTAAAAAACGTAACTCTGCGCTTACACTCGATCGAAGTAGTTTCAGAGTTAGATTCAGACCACCGTCCCGTCGTTATGAAGCTCGGTCGCGCTCCCGATTCCGTTCCCGTCACGAGGACTGTGGTGGATTGGCACACGCTGGGCATCAGCCTGGCTGAATCTGATCCACCATCGCTCCCGTTTAACCCGGACTCTATCCCGTCTCCTCAGGATACCGCTGAAGCCATAGACATCTTAACGTCACACATCACCTCGACATTAGATAGGTCATCGAAACAAGTTGTAGCGGAGGACTTCCTTCACCGCTTCAAATTGTCCGACGATATTAGGGAACTCCTTAGAGCTAAGAACGCCTCGATACGCGCCTACGACAGGTATCCTACCGCGGAAAATCGTATTCGAATGCGTGCCCTACAACGCGACGTAAAGTCTCGCATCGCCGAAGTCCGAGATGCCAGATGGTCTGATTTCTTAGAAGGACTCGCGCCCTCCCAAAGGTCTTACTACCGCTTAGCTCGTACTCTCAAATCGGATACGGTAGTAACTATGCCCCCCCTCGTAGGCCCCTCAGGCCGACTCGCGGCGTTCGATGATGACGAAAAAGCAGAGCTGCTGGCCGATACATTGCAAACCCAGTGCACGCCCAGCACTCAATCCGTGGACCCTGTTCATGTAGAATTAGTAGACAGTGAGGTAGAACGCAGAGCCTCCTTGCCACCCTCTGATGCGTTACCACCCGTCACCCCGATGGAAGTTAAAGACTTGATCAAAGACCTACGTCCTCGCAAGGCTCCCGGTTCCGACGGTATATCCAACCGCGTTATTAAACTTCTACCCGTCCAACTCATCGTGATGTTGGCATCTATTTTCAATGCCGCTATGGCGAACTGTATCTTTCCCGCGGTGTGGAAAGAAGCGGACGTTATCGGCATACATAAACCCGGTAAACCAAAAAATCATCCGACGAGCTACCGTCCGATTAGCCTCCTCATGTCTCTAGGCAAACTGTATGAGCGTCTGCTCTACAAACGCCTCAGAGACTTCGTCTCATCCAAGGGCATTCTTATCGATGAACAATTCGGATTCCGTACAAATCACTCATGCGTTCAACAGGTGCACCGCCTCACGGAGCACATTCTTGTGGGGCTTAATCGACCAAAACCGTTATACACGGGAGCTCTCTTCTTCGACGTCGCAAAAGCGTTCGACAAAGTCTGGCACAATGGTTTGATTTTCAAACTATTCAACATGGGCGTGCCGGATAGTCTCGTGCTCATCATACGGGACTTCTTGTCGAACCGCTCTTTTCGATATCGAGTCGAGGGAACCCGCTCCTCCCCACGACCTCTCACAGCTGGAGTCCCGCAAGGCTCTGTCCTCTCACCCCTCCTATTTAGCTTATTCGTCAACGATATTCCCCGGTCGCCGCCGACCCATTTAGCTTTATTCGCCGACGACACGACTGTTTACTATTCTAGTAGAAATAAGTCCCTAATCGCGAAGAAGCTTCAGAGCGCAGCCCTAGCCCTAGGACAGTGGTTCCGAAAATGGCGCATAGACATCAACCCAGCGAAAAGTACTGCGGTGCTATTTCAGAGGGGAAGCTCCACACGGATTTCCTCCCGGATTAGGAGGAGGAATCTCACACCCCCGATTACTCTCTTTAGACAACCCATACCCTGGGCCAGGAAGGTCAAGTACCTGGGCGTTACCCTGGATGCATCGATGACATTCCGCCCGCATATAAAATCAGTCCGTGACCGTGCCGCGTTTATTCTCGGTAGACTCTACCCCATGATCTGTAAGCGGAGTAAAATGTCCCTTCGGAACAAGGTGACACTTTACAAAACTTGCATAAGGCCCGTCATGACTTACGCGAGTGTGGTGTTCGCTCACGCGGCCCGCACACACATAGACACCCTCCAATCCCTACAATCCCGCTTTTGCAGGTTAGCTGTCGGGGCTCCGTGGTTCGTGAGGAACGTTGACCTACACGACGACCTGGGCCTCGAATCAATTCGGAAATACATGAAGTCAGCGTCGGAACGATACTTCGATAAGGCTATGCGTCATGATAATCGCCTTATCGTTGCCGCCGCTGACTACTCCCCGAATCCTGATCATGCAGGAGCCAGTCACCGTCGACGCCCTAGACACGTCCTTACGGATCCATCAGATCCAATAACCTTTGCATTAGATGCCTTCAGCTCTAATACTAGGGGCAGGCTTAGGGACCCCGGTAACCGTACTCGTCGAACTCGACAAAGAGGTCGACGTGCAACCTAACCCATGCATCAGCCCGCTGAGTTTCTCGCCGGATCTTCTCAGCGGGTCGCGATTCCGATCCGGTAGTAGATTCATTCGCGAAACAATTGCTCTTGAGTTGTTAGGTCTCCTTCGGAGGCGCTCGGGCAGTTGTTAGCAAATCCCACCCCTCTTGGCTGAGCCTTTGCTCGCCCACCTGTCCTGGTGAAACTGGAAAGGCCTTCGGGCCACCAGTAAACTTTCAATCATAAAAAAAAAAAAAAAAAAAAAAGTAGCGGCTTGGCTCTGCCTCTGGCATTGCTGAAGTCCATGGGCGACGGTAACCACTCACCATCAGGTGGGCCGTATGCCCGTCCGCCTACAAAGGCAATAAAAAAAAAAAAACGACGCATGAACGTCATTTAAAAAATTAAAACTAATAGCAATGACCACTTGCGTCAGTAACCAGAATATTATTTCTGTTTTAAAGCTATCATCTGTCCACCTTTAAAGGTAGGATGGCTTAGTTGTGTGCAATTAAACATTCAACCTTATGTCAAAATAAGAGTGAGCTCATTTTCGTTGTCATGTCTATGGGTACTTAGGGTCAGTTTCATGCTCAGACACCGCCAATAGTAACAACAGTATATTACAATATCGGCACGCTATGATGGCCGTTTTGACATATCACAATAGTGAAGTGAAATTTATTCTCGAAAAAAATTATTAAATCTATAAGTTTTTATTGTAAGCAGTACCTGATTAAAAAGTTTTAATAAAACAAAAATGCTTACATAACATATTTGAACGATCCGAATATTGGAATGAAAATTAATACAAAAATAGATCAAAAAAGGGTGCCACAAAAGGCTATTTTATTTTTAATGCCAGCGATCCTATGTTACGATCGTATTTAATTTTATTTGTTTAAATTTTGAATTTTGAAAAACAAATGCCGAGTTGTGTGTTAAATAAGTAAACCAATAACTATAACGCTATAAAAAAAAAGTTCGCGGTACGCTAATACATATAGTGTAGAAATTAATGTAACAAATAAATTTTGTGTCTCTAAAATAATACATTCTATAATTATAAAACTAACTGCACATCACTATTGACAATAAAGAACAGCAATTTGCTCCTTCAAACGTTTTTTTTTTTTTGCTTAGATGGGTGAACGAGCTCACAGCCCCCCTGGTGTTAAGTGGTTACTGGAGCCCATAGACATCTACAACGTAAATGCGCCACCCATCTTGAGATAAGTTCTAAGGTCTCCGTATAGTTACAGCGGCTGCCCCACCCTTCAAGCCGAAACGTATTACTGCTTCACGGCAGAAATAGGCAGGGTGGTGGTACCTACCCGTGCGGACTCACAAGAGGTCCTACCACCAGTCCTACCACAGGTCCTACCACCTACCGCCTTACTATTAATACGAAACTTCGTTAGTGGACAAACGTCAAAACGGCCATCATAGCGTGCCGGTAGTGTAGCTTTTACTTCGGACGTTTGGTTATTCCACAGTTTTCATAATAATTTTACAGCTGTCCGTGGCCACAAAAACTGTAAAGTATTCAAACTCTTTCCCTTGACGCCGAGTTTTAAAACGTAAATTTTGCATCGCGATACATTAGCGTGAACGTTGACGTCATTGTTCATAATAATTATAAAACAATACGAGCGTTTATAAGATTATCAAACTGTGTGCTTAGTGCGAGTTTGTTAACGTTCTCGATAGCGTAAGAGTTAACCCAATTTTGTATGCAGTTGGAGCAGCGCCCCAAACAGTAAACGTAGGCAAACGATCCCATTCCATACAAATATGAATTAACTTTTACGCTATCGAAAACGTTCAAAAACTCGCACTAAGCACGCAGATTTAAATGTTCTTTTCGTTAATTTGCTGTACCTGCTTATTTTTATCTTTATAATAAGTAAATGATTTAACGAGACAGAATTCAGATAAGGCGTATACTATTTATTTAAGTGATTTTTATTTACGTTCAGTCTCCAAACCCATAATTTCATTTCGACACTGAGTTGTCATCGTCGACTGCACCCAGAAATGTTTAAATTTAAATTAATCCGCACTTTTACGGAGAACAATGAGCTGTAATACAAACATATGATAATAATTGTATGTGACATCTGCAAACCAAATCATTGGTATCCTTCACTAGTACCACCCGTGAATAAACCACCAGCACATCAAGACACTTCATTGTTTTCTGTATAATACCGTTCATGTTTCTTCCTAGATCGGACGCTAAAAAAAAGCTTGGTTAACATATCCACAATAAAAAGAGCTCCACTAGTAAGCCCCTGAAATACATAAGAAAGCTCTTACCAGAATGGTTCGATGACAAAAAATGAGGCATCATAAATGACTGACCGATTAAGTTGTCACAAAATGTCGAAAACAAAACTCGTAGTGCATGTCCCGATTAAAATAATCGCAGTGACCCGTTTGGTGGGTGATCCATCAGCTTTATATCTCTATATCGTTGTCATGATGTGGCATTTTATGCTTAACCGGTGCCATGAGCTTCGTGACTAATCTGCGTCGTCTTTTGGAGATGTCTCGGACACATCAAATTAATGACCATTTCAATATTTATCATCATGCACTATTATACATATCGACCGTTTAAAAAAAAAAACAACCGGCTAATTACTGCTTCGAATAGCTTTATCTCCGTCGCATACTACTTATGTGTCGTATGTAAGTCGTTGTTCACTAGCCCACTGAGTTTCTCGCCAGATCTTCTCAGTGGGCCGCGTTTCCGATCCGTTGGTAGATTCTGCGAAGTACTGCTCTTGTTAGGGCTAGTGTTAGCAAAATCTCTCAGGTTGAGCCCGTGAGCTCACCTACCCGTCCGCGAGAAGCTGGAACAGCGTCTTAGGCTGCCAACGAATAGAAAGGGAAAATAATCGGTTCGAGTGCAGTGGTTTGTAGTTTTAATAAATATCGGATTGTTGGTGTTTTATCAGACAAAGATAGCCTTTAGCCTTTCCACGATTGTCTCTTTCTAAAAGTCGATGTGCAATGTTTATCGCCGGGTACTGTACACATTTTTAGTAAATCTGGTTAAAGGCGACCAGCGAGCACAAGGCACCTGTTGAACAGCACAACTGCTTCTCATATGTTCGTTCGCTGGGTGTGATTTCTTGTGGCTTCTGACCACTCGCCGCTTAAGACTATTTAAATACCTCGCTAGTAATTTAAGTTCCTCATCGCAAACTTCAAAAGGCTTACAAGGCACAGATGTCAAGTGGCGACAGTTAAATCGTCTGCAATTCCCCATTGTCTTCCGAAAAAGACGTATTGTGAATGATTTCACTCACCGCAGACATCTGTATGTACTGCATGATTTACGAACGGTTGTCGGACTGTAATAATTGTTTAAATACAACAAAAATAAAACCCTCAAGGATTTAAATGATGTATAATATATTATTATATTCGTCTCAAGATTTGTATCAGTTTTTTTATTGATTGTTGAAAATGTGAACTGTAAAATTGCCGTTTTAATGTACGCGGAGTTGAGTGTTATTTATTACTGATTTTGTTGAACACTTTTTTTGTTCATTACTGCAGAAGATACGCATGTGTTCATAGCCTTGTTGACCGTGGGAACCCCCCTACACTGACCGGGTTCTGACCCCGGGCGGAGATCGGGCGTCAGGTGAAGGAGTGCGAAGTTGTTTGTGTTCATAGCCTAAAGTTAATTCCTACCCGCAGAAACTAGACGAATACCGCAACCATGGTAAAATCAAAGTTTTAGTGAAACTTATGATATTTATAGATGGCGGAGAATCCTTAGTTCCTGGAGTACGTAATTAATGCGAGTGCTTCGAGGTAATATTCTTGGCATCTTATTTTTATCATCGTACCACCCAACACCAGACAGCGTGTCCACTTTTGAGGTGAAACAGCTGAGTGTGTTTATCAAAAGTACCTACCCTTCATGGTCTACGCATAACGGGACGCACAATAAAGAGCGAGTTATTTCACGGATAGTTTTTTTTTTTTTCGCTTAGAGGAGTGGACGAGCCCACCTGGTGTTAAGTGATTACTGGAGCCCATAGACATCTACAACGTAAATGCGCCACCCACCTTGAGATATAAGTTCTAAGGTCTCAAGTATAGTTACAACGGCTGCCCCACCCTTCAAACCGAAACGCATTACTGCTTCATGACAGAAATAGGCAGGATGGTGGTACCTACCCGAGCGGACTCACAAGAGGTCCTAAGACCAGTATTTCAGACATTTCGCTCGCAAAAATCACAGTCAATGTTGAACCAAAAAATTACTTCGAAAAGTAATTCGACTCTATCAAATCGATCTAATTTATTCACGGCTTTATTGAAACATGTCGATGAATATTTTAAAGCTCTTAACAAATAGGAGACACGCCGAACAAAAAACGTTATTTAATTGCTCTCTAATAAAAACAAGAAAACCGACCTCCGATAGGACTTATTAATTCACTTTCACACAATGACGATTATGTTGCACAGAGTACACTTAGAGTTATTTGTACAGCAACGTTCTTATCTGTATCGTTTGAATGCAAATGTGGCATGTCTTATCTTACAATAAATAAACGCGACACTTCCACTTTCTATAAGGATTGTTGTTTATGCGCTTTATAATAATGTTGGTAAGACTTTATTCGTGTATCAAACGTTTTATTATCACTTTAGTTTTTGATAGAGACAAATTAATTAATTTATGAGGTAATGTATTAACAAATGTATTAGATTTATCATTTGCTCTTGAAATTTTCTACGCAAGTATAGAGGAAGTAGTGCTAAGATGTTTCTAATATGTATATTATTATATTTCTTGATGACAGTAAAATTGAGTTAGGGCAACTAACAGGCAGAGTGCCACCGTTGCGGTCGCGACTTGGACACGGCGGAGCACACGCTCGTCGCCTGCCCCGCATGGGAGGGGTGGCGCCGTGACCTCGTCGCAAAAATAGGAAATGGCTTGTCGTTGCCAAGTGTTGTGGCATCGATGCTCGGTGGCGACGAGTACTGGATGACGATGCTCGATTTCTGCGAGTGCACCATCTTGCAGAAGGAGGCGGCGGGGCGCGTAAGATACGCACAAGCCCGTCGCCGTCGAACGGAGGCCAGGGAGGCGGAGCTCGCCCAAGCCCTGGCCCTCTAAGTGTTTCGAGTCACCCTCACATGACGGTCTGGGGACTAGCAAGGGAGACTTAAGAAGACGACGTACAAGCTGCTCTGCACGCGTTTTACGTAAGAGCATCCGAGTGATGGAAGGCCGGCTATCCTCGATTCACGCTGGTTCTGACCCAGCAAGATATTCCGTAGGATAACCGCCATCTAGGCGGGCTTCGGATAGCCTGCCGACCGAGAGGGCTGGTGGGCGTGGCGCCGACGACCGCCGGTCCAGTGTCCTGAGGGGGAGGGTGATAGGAGAGACGTGTTCCGCACTAAGCGCTTCACTTTCCGTTCCCATCCACTCATCTACTAAACGCTTCATTTTCAATCCATCCTCTCCATTCCCTGTGTGCGGGGGGGGATTGGAGACAGGTGATTTCATCCTGACAAAAAAAAATTAGCAACTAACAAGAACAGTCGAAAAACAGAGGAGAAAATGTACTGAAAGTTTTATCATTGAGAATTCACATACCCATTTCGTAAATGTATGATGTATACAGTTTCAAAATTTAAGGTTTTTTTTTGTCAAGTGGGTCTGGCCTTCACACACGTTTTTGAATCGTCACGACTTTATCGATTCGGTATGCAGTTTTACCACCGAGAAGAATCGGCAAGAAATTCTGGGCATCCCATGAAATATCCATACACATACATTACACACAAATTTTACAGAATATTTAATCAATCAATCACAGAGTGTTAACTATGAATGTGGAAGGCTATAGAGGAAGAGGTAGACCTATGAAGAAATGGATGGATTGCGTAAAAGACGATATATGTAAGAGGGGAGTGAGCGAAGAAATGGTATATGATAGAGGTGTATGGAAAGAGAAAACGTGTTGCGCCGACCCCAGGTGACCGGGAGAAGGGCAGAAGAAAGATGATTTAATCAAGCAGTGCAATTTAATTGTGGCAAATAATTAATTCCCGCTTCGTCTTCAGGGGCTCTTGTATTTTGTTTTTTTTGTAGAATAACTTCTGTGATTATTTGGACTAGTGGTCCCGCAGTAATCGAAATTCGACCATAGTTAATTGAAATTATAAGCTTGAACACTATAACGGTTCTATTGTTAAAGACTTATATATATATATTATATATATATATATATATAATACTTCTATAATCACAGATTTCGCCAAGACTACAATATAGACAAATAATATTGAAGACAAACAATATTAATCTATTCTCAATTAGACTACAGACTTCAGCAATAAACAAATAGTATATATCACGCATATGAGTCGTCTATTATCAAAGGTGGCAATCTGTGCATTTGGACAATTTTTTTTTATTGATATGTCAATTCAGATTGATTTGAATATAATCGTCTCCTTCAAAGAATACGGTTCAAAACCTGCATTAAATATAGGTTAATAGTTAACCTGTTATTTATGTAAGATGTCGTTCCGAAGAGTTTTGTGACTGCCAATGGAATACAAAGTCAATAATTCGTTTTTCTGATTTACCAATCATTGTCCAAAAGTCAGATTGCCGGCTTTGATAATAGACGACTCATATATACTATTTGATTATTGCTGAAGTATGTGTGTCAAATACATGGCAGTGTGTGTAATGTTTTATTTATTGATTTCATTTATTTTTAAAGCATAATTTAAAAATATATTAGCATTGTGCACTTCTTCTCTATATTCTCTATAAGTGTGGGAAATTTCATACTCCTCCGTCCGCACAATTTTCGTAAAAAGGGGTACAAAGTTTTTGCTTCACGTATTAAAATATAGATATTATAAGATGATTGAATTGGTAATAACTTACACAATCGAAAAATTAGTTCACCATCAAATAACCTAAATTACAAGTGTTTATGAGTAGCTTATAAGTTTTTATCAAACATCAATAGAGGTAGATAATCTCTATAAGCGCGACATACAAGAAAACCCCACGCGTCTAATGCACTCCGCGTCAGTGAGATACTAAATCTTTATTTTATCTAATTTTATCATCCATATCAATATAGCAATTACGTTTTCCTTCACATTGAATATTCTACGTCGTTTATATAGGTAATTACATTCATTAATAATATCAAAGAGAAGTCAGTATTGAACATTAGTTTTCATAAAGTTTCTATTAGATATAATTTTATACTCTAATTAGGCAATTGTGCCTATTCATTTATTCTGAGGTAATATTAAATAAATAAATATTTACTAACAATCACGCCACGTTAACTGGTCCCGTGTGATAAGTTCGTAAAGAACTTGTGTTACAGGTACCAGATAACGGATATAAATTTAAGTTTTATTATACACATACATATATTTAATATACATCCATAACCCTGGAAAAGACATTTATATTTATCATACAAATATCTTCCCTTGGCGGGATTCGAACCCGCGACCCCCTTGTGTAGTGACCATGTCACTTACCACTACACCAGACGGCCGTTTAATATTGTTTGATAAAGAAAAGAAAGCGGGAAATTAACTGTTCCACCTAATCAACTTGCGGTTTATGTGAGTTCTATTAAACAGTTTTTATAGGAAAAAAAGTTTCCACTACAAATTTAATGACGATTTTTTTTGTTTAACAATATTGAGAATTTGCGTTTTAGTTGTAGATTAATTTACTAGCTCACAGTTTTTTTTTTAACTTTTCATGGAGGTATTTAGCCTACTGTACCACGCTGGTTAGACGGGTTGGTATATGGTTTAATTTCGGGTTTTCCTTCTCTTGCACTGACGTCTTATTATTTCTTATTCCCATAATCGGTTTATACAACTTCCTGGGATAGTGTAGAGGTGGTGACACATTGTATTCTAGTCCGTCACCACATGGAGAGGTCTGCTTAGCTCATGGTTTAACTAATTTTAAATTAACGGAGTCTAAGACATCATGAATTCCACCATCACTTTGCGACATGAGGTCGAACAATCTCAAATGTAATGCAAAACCGTGTGACCGACACGGTGTTTCCCGAGCGCTATGACATGTCTTTCTTCAAATTAGACTTCTGGAGAGTAATTAACGGTAGGGAGAGGCTTGGCTCTACCCCTGGCATTGCTGAAGCCAATAGGCGACGGTCACCACTCACCATCAGGTGGGCCGTATACTCGTTTACCTACAAGAGCAATAAAAAACGGTCCAACTTGGAACGCGTTCGCGACAGAAATAGGCGTAAGTCACATAGGCGTCACAGTTACTCTGGCGCGCTCAGAATACGTCCAACGAAAATTAAAATGTCAGGAACAGTTGAAATACGAACAAACATGTCACATTAAAACACCCAAAGACAACGTCCAAGCATCGTGACAGAAAAGATGTTTGCACCTTTAAGTGTTTGTTTTATCTTTATTGTTTCAGATAACAAGGCTTTCACGTCCATCAGAAGCTTAATTTCCTTGTCACATTCAACAGCGAAGCTTTTATTAGAACGATCAAAGCTTTTAGAGGCCTCGTTTTATTGGTTAGGAGTCTCCGTCCTTCTACTTACTGTACTTTATATTGGTAATCGTATTTATCTTGTAAGTTAAAATAACGTCCAGCAACTCTGATTATCACGATATACAACTGATATAAAAAAGAAACTAAAAAATCCGCTGGCTCCGAAAAACGCAGGTCCAATCTTTGCGGTGAGCAGAAGAGAGCTTTGAAATTAGCAGTTTTTTTTTCCTACCTAAACTGATAGCCTTGAGAGGCTATTTCAGCGTAATCTTAACTAGTAGGTGAGCTCACGGGGCTCAAACCGGAATGATGCTAACAATAACCCTAGCAAGAGCAGTGCTTCGCAGAATCTACCAACCCGATCGGAAAACGCGACACACTGACAAGATCCGGCGAGAAACTCAGTGGGCTGTGTCTATGGTTAATTCGCTCGTCGAGCCCTTCGTCGCAAGCGACGGGTTCGACGATTACGGTGACCGGTGCTTGTGGTACCTAAAAGCACCGTTAATGGATCGGGAGGTTCCGAAATGACGTGTTTTGGGCGACGTCGACTGTTTACCATTCGGTCTACAGGATCGGGTATGATTAGCAGTATTGCATATATAAATATATAGACGACCTGACAGCTCATCTGGTCATCTGGTCAGCCGTTAGTAATTACCGGAGCCTATGGTTATATCTATGGGCTCTTGTAGGTAATACATTAGGTGTACCGTGAGCACGTCCTCCATTGCTTCAAATTTTAAGATCATTATTAATGAAATCGACATATTAATAATTATTGTTCAAGGTTCCTATGAGTTTGACGCCATTCGGCACGATCTCTTTGATGTCCGCTCTTTACGAGTATACTATTTTATGACGCACTCCCAGCTTCCTTAAATTCGAGGCTATTTATAATCTCGAATTGCTTTCAAGCTGTCGGATAGTTTCGGGGTTGTTGCTATTTTTAGTCGACTTCAACGATGGGATTTCCAATTCGGAACGACTTTCTGTAGACAGACTTGTAGACAGTCTGACGGACTAGTTTAGAGCAAAAGTCATTTCTCCCTCTGTAAATAAAAAAAAAAAATTGCTGTAACGAAGCAGAGGACAGCAGCCGGCGTCGGGGTGTAACCGCCGCGGGCATCGAGCTGTCACCAGACTGCCCATCGTATTATATATAAGTATATATAGATGTAAATTGCCGCCGAACACGCAGCGAACAGCGTATCTATCCCCAAATTCTCCCTGCATCATTTCACCCCTGACCTATGTGGTAGGGAGCTTCGTCCCGGGCAGTGGGGTTTGCCCCGAGGCCCGTTCTGTGCCCCCGAAAGGGGGTACGACGACCCTTCTTCTTCTTCTCCCTCTGTATCCCAGAGTATTACACTCACGATGTTTCGTAAGCGCTATGACATGACCACTTGGAATGTGGCTCAAGAATTGAACTGTACAGTAGGCACTGTAGGAACTGTAAGCAGAGCTGGTTGTCCCCTAAAATTTTCGATGGCAACTAACGGCAATTACAATTTGCTATCAGTTGCTCGTAATTCGGTTTAATAATTATGAATAGACCAGGTATAATTAAACTTGATTAGACGGCATGTTCTGTTTTTTTTTTCGATTATGGTCGAAGTATGCTTGTCTGTCTATACGACGATAAAAAAATTAATTAAGAAAAAATTAGATGAAATGCTTTAATCTCGCTAACGACATTTTCGGGGTTAGCTTACAATACAATAACATTCGGACCGATGGTCTACCGAGCAATATTATCCGTTCCGGTTGAAGATCTTCCCTTTGTCAACAACTCCCCAAACGATCTCTGTTCACGGAACGTGATTACCGTTTAAGATCAGACAGATCGTGAGCTAGTTTGACCACGCTACAAATTCAAACATAAAACTTAATAACCAAAGATGTGTCATAAAAACGAACTAGTTCACTTGGAAATTATTCTAAACGATTGTTCTAGATGTCCCGCAAATACATAAAGAATCCCGTTTTATGTCTTCCCGCTGAACATTAACCCCGTTATTAACAGTTAATGGTGGAGGCAGCATTAAGGACAGCATTATTAGATAAAAGCTCAGTGCTACACAGAAAATCTAGACTCATCTAGATATGAAATGCGACGGTTCACTTCGTGAAAGCGATCACTGGTTTTAGTTGGTACATTGCTAACTATTAGCTCCCTGCCACCTCTCCTATATAAAAGGTACAGAAGACAATCTATCGGCGCGAAACCTGGAATAATTGACAAAGGAATTATCTTTATAGGTTTTGAAGGAGGCGGAATGATATTGAGAAAAGATAATAAAACAAAAGTTACCGAAGGTAAAAAAAATACTGAGGTAGACAGGGAGGTAAGATCAGAAGCCGCTGGACAACGTCCGCTTTAAGACATGATCTTTATGTTTTAAACCTCGTTTAATAGAAGGCATGTTACAGAGTGCAGGATACACCGATGAAGTCACTGCAGGATCGAATGGTACGCGGGTGTGTTACAGTTAAAAGGAAACAACGAATCATCATCAATCATCCCAGAATTCTTTCGAGTACTTCCCATTCAATATGGTACAAAGAAAATATTATAATCCTATAGCCGACCTACAGACACTGGTTTTTTTTATTGCTTAGATGGATGGACGAGCTCACGGCCCACCTGGTGTTAATTGGTTACTGGAGCCCATAGACATCTCCAACATAAATGCGCCACACACGTTGAGATATAAGTTCTAAGGTCTCAAGTATAGTTACAACGGCTACCCACCCTTCAAACAAAAACGCATTACTGCTTCACGGCAGAAATAGGCGGCGTGGTGGTACCTACCCGTGCGGACTCATAAGAGGACCTACCACCAGTAATTACGCAAATTATAATTTTGCGGGTTCGATTTTTATTACACGACGTTATTCCTTCACCGTGGAAATCAATCGTGAACATTTTGGTTGAGGATATTAATTGTAATGAAATAGCGGCTCACCAAACTAACATATGCCCTAAGCATATAATAACAAAACAAACTAAGCATTGGCTCGATTTGCTCTTACATAAACTGGTGAATTTTCTTTCGCTCCAAAGATTCTAGACTCGTAATTTAGAAAGTATTACGACAAAATTATTAATGCACGTCATTTAGTTATCTCTGTTCAGGTATAGAGTTACAAGCTAAGCATTATGCTTTCTAAGCTGTACGGATTATGGTAATAGCTTCCGAATGATGTTAAAATAAATTATGAGCATTGAAACTTGAGCTTAAGTTTAAGTTAATAAGCGGTTGCAATAAACGTAGCTTGGGGTAGAACTCGTAAGCTTAGTTTAAAAATTGAAAAAAGAGACGTTTTAATAACAAGCCACACAAAAAATGTAATCATCATCATTAATTCTAGTACCCTGGTCGATTAGGCTAGAATAATAAGTTTGCTGTATTACCATTAGTCTTTGTGTAATTTGATCGAATTTACAAATTATTAATAATAATAAATTACAAATTGGTAGTGCAAGGTAGAGGGGGAAGAGGTCGACCGAAGAAGACATGGATGGAGTGTGTGAATGACGATATGAGACAGAGAGGAGTGAGTGATGAGATGACGGCTGATAGAAGAGAATGGAAGAGAAAAATTAGCTGTGCCGACCCCACCTAGTGGGATAAGGTGGAGAAAAAGAAAAAGATCTAATTTACAAATTAATCAGTCGTTTTGAAGCTGGTGAAAACTATTATGTTGAAAGATTCCGTTCCAGATATACTTACAGATAGATATGGCTGAAGTTAATTTAAAGAGCGTTAAAGCCGACCTCTGGTAGGACCTCTTGTGAGTCCGCACGGGTAGTACCACCCCGCCTATTTCTGCCGTGAAGCAGTAATGCGTTTCGGTTTGAAGGGCGGGGCAGCCGTTGTAACTATACTTGAGATCTTAGAACTTATATCTCAAGATGGGTGGCGCATTTACGTTGTAGATGTATATGGGCTTCAGTAACCACTTAACACCAGGGGGGCTGTGAGCTCGTTAACCCATCTAAGCAATAAAAAAAGCCATTATGTTTTACAACAAAATTGTAAATTTCTAAAATTTAGGATAATTATCAGTTGAACTTGGAATGATATGGACTTTTACTGCTTAGCCATTTTGTGTTACCCGTAACGGGCAGAGAGCTTATAGCTTAGCGCTCGTCTTAAAGCTTGACGTCGAAATCTTAATTGCATTAGAATAATAGCTACTTTCGAATCAGAAGACATGATTATTTTGTTCTAGAATTATGCAGAAGAACACGCATTTCGTTAGTTTGAAAGTGTATAATGAGATCCTTTCTTTGATATAATTTAGAATTCATGTTTTTAATTTTAGATAGCATTAGGGCATTTTTACGTGATCTTGTACATATTTTTTATAATTTAATTCAAACTTTTTTTTTTTTTTTTTTTTATTGCTTAGATGGGTGGACGAGCTCACAGCCCACCTGGTGTTAAGTGGTTACTGGAGCCCATAGACATCCACAACGTAAATGCGCCACCCACCTTGAGATACAAGTTCTAAGGTCTCAAGTATAGTAACGACGGCTGCCCCACCCTTCAAACCGAAACGCATTACTGCTTCACGGCAGAAATAGGCAGGGTGGTGGTACCCACCCGCGTGGACTCACAAGAGGTCCTACCACCAGTAATTACGCAAATTATAATTTTGCGGGTTTCATTTTTATTACACGATGTTATTCCTTCACCGTGGAAGTCAATCGTGAACATTTGTTGAGTACGTATTTCATTTGAAAAATTGGTACCCGCCTGCGGGATTCGAACACCGGTGCATCGCTTCAACACGAATGCACCGGACGTCTTATCCGTTAGGCCACGACGACTACTAAAACTGTTCTTTTATAACTAGAGTAGCTATGCTTGGCATTGATGATAACCATGATAGTGTCCATGATGATTATCTGATACTCACCCTTCAGATGTGTGTGTCTATCTACTCTCCTCTCCTACTCATTAAACTTTTGTTTTAGTTTCACTTTGTACTCGGTTAAAGAATAGGGACTGTTGTAGCAAACTTACCTGAAACAAATGAAAATCTAATTAGAATAGACGATGACAAAACGGCTCAGTATTCTTTTTGCCTTAATTTTCAACCCTTTTCAGTTTTGTTGGTGACTTCGAGGGATCTTTAGTGTTATTTCCGGTCACCGTCCACGTCGAACCCGTCGCTTGCGACGAAGGGCTCGACGAGTGATTTAACCCATAGACACAGCCCACTGAGTTACTCGCCGGATCTTCTCAGTGGGTCACGCTTCCGATCCGGTGGTAGATTCTGCGAAGCACTGCTCTTGCTAGGGCCAGTGTTAGCAACACTTCCGGTTTGAGCCCAGTGAGCTTACCTACATGTTAGGGTGAAGTTGAAATACCCTCTCAAGTCTATCAGCATTGGTAGGAAAAAAAATTGTTATTAATTTAAATATATATACACTAAAAATGTCGGTAACAAAACGGAATATCAAATATGTATACAGTAAATATAAATTTTGAGGTATCGTGATGTCTGATTATGCTATAACAATACTAGACATCAAGAGATAAAGAAAAGCGGTAGATGTTTACTTCAAATTAATGCTGCTGCTTCTCCACAATAAGTCCGTTTGATAATACCTATTTGATATTCCAGGTATCTAAAGTAATAGTGGTCCTCCCATGAGTCAGTTTTAACACCAACACCTATTTATGCCACGAAGCAATAACACATTCTGGTGTGAAAGGTGACGCAAATGCTACCAAGAATTCGGCCGCATTTTCTAAATGTGTAGCGGTTCACGATGTGGACTTTATGAGCTTCGATAGCTATTCCGCATCGACAGGAATGACTGCCTCAAAGCTCATATAAAAAGGACAGACTTATTTTTTTTATTATTAAGTACTTACATCTATCTAGCCAGGAAGTGCTCGTGTTATTTATAGTCTGGTCAGAACGTAACGGTCAAACGGTGACCTTTTAGAATTACGAAATGATCGTTCAGTGTTCGGAGCCTATCTGTTATCTCTCGGAAAGTCAGTACTTTAGCAATCCCACTTAAATGGGAAGGATAGTCTCATATTTCAAGAGTGCTTTCCATTACGACAACGTGCTGTTGTGTTTCATAAAAAAAACTATGTTTTGTTGTTCAGTCAAATGTATGATACATTTTTGTCTGAGATGCCTTTATGCAGACTTTAGCTTTAAAACCCAAATTACATCACTACATAGTATAAAACAAAGTCGCTTTCTCTGTGCCTATATCTGTCTGCCCCTATGTATGCTTAAATCTTTAAAACTACGCAACGGATTTTGATGCGGTTTTTTTTAATAGATAGAGTGATTGAAGAGGAAGGTTTATATGTATAATAACATCCATTAAATAGTGGAGAAATAAATAATAAATTACAATTTCCGAAGCGAAGCGAGGGCAGGTCGCTAGTTTGTAATAAAGCGTGATATGAGCTCCTTTGCTGATTGAAGTTGACAAAAATGTAGTACCAAAACAAAAAAAGCAAGCTCATAAATACTAGGCCAAACTAAACATTCAAATCTTTATATTTATATCGTGATCAGGATATTCGGCCAAAATAATAAAATTGTATTGTCGTCGGTCGTTTTGAAGTTTGAGGATTACGATAAAAGATTGCTTTACATACAGGTCAAACTAATAACAGTTTTTATTAGAACAGGAAAGTTATATTCAAAATATTAAAGTTGTTTATGTTTAATTAGTCATTTCGCCATTTCTATAACAAAAAAAATCACATTCACAAAAAATAAACAAGAATCAAACCCAAAAATATTTTAAACAAAATTAAAAAAAAAACCTTGGAAAAGTCACGAAATCTTGGTAATAACTATTAGATATTTATAAAACTATGGCACTTAGATTTTATTATTAAACATTATTCTGCAGAAATCAATAACTATAAAACCATATTCTTTCCGGCATCAACTAAACAATTGTAAACAGGTAGATGTTGTGCACGGAATATAATTTAACAAAATCTTCAATAAGTATATAGCCCTTGCAAGCCACCAATAAGTTAGGGGCCCATCCATTTAATCGCAAAAAACAAGATGATGGCCTAATCATTTAATTTAATCCCACTGCATTACTATACCAATACAAACAAGAAATTGTTAAGATACGATTACGGGAGAGCTAATATTATACCTTATACAGATACTGAAGACAAACTATCTTAACCCGATTTGGATATCAATTTCACACCCAGATAAATCGTTCCTATGATTAAAATATCAATGGCTACTTTCACTTTGATTGTATGCAAACTACCGTACTATTAAATAAAGACCAATAATTTTCCTCATCCGATCTTGAGACCCACGAAATACATTATTTAAATCTAAATAAGCGAGTGCATTCGATCATTGTTCGCTTTCTGTTTGGAGTATTAAAGTTTATTAGGAGATAATTACGAGACTTAAGTTATTCATTTTGTATGAACCAATTTTAAAATTATCTCGGAAAGTCATAAAAACTTTTCGAAAACCCAAATACTTGTCAAAGAGATTTATCCATTGGTTTTATTGCAAATACTTAGCGCCAAATAATTTAATTCTGGAACCTACTGATTTTACTAAATATAAATATATTAAATACATGACACTGCCGAATTAACTAATTTAACTTCTCGATAAATTGCCTCGACACCTTGGAGGAATTGGCTTATCGAACAACACGTAGTGATAGAAAAGTGGTAACCGTATGAATTATTACTCTAACCCTACTTTAACCATGAGCATGAGCCGTCGATAGATCGATTCTCTATTAATGCGGATAAAGTGCGAAACGTCGGAATATCGATTGTTTGCGCAGTTTCATTATAGATATTAGGTATCGACCTGTACGGACGTGTCTTAGCGCGCGTATGTATAACATTTTTAATAAGTTAAATTTATAAATTACCATTTAAAATTATTTTGCCGTGTTTTAGCCGTAACTTTTTTTAAAATTAAATTATTCATAAAGTACTTTTTTTTATAAAAATCCTTTAGCAATTTATGGAAAATATGTTAAAATATAAAATAAGCTCAACACTAAAAGGGTTAAACTCTGGAATCTTTTACTAATGCGATATACTCAAGACTTATCTAGAGTCTGCTGTGGCAGCTTTAATACAAAAAGTATCAATCAGTTCCCGTTAAAAAACAAAAGAAACCATTCACTTTACAACCGCCCGCCTTAAATCAATAAAGACGTTTGACATGACGTAAACAACACGCAAATAAACTGATTTATCATCGGTTTCTTTAGTTTAAATACGTTTTTTTTTCCAATTACGCGTAACGAATTGTGCACTACACAGGAAGTGTTGTTTACATTGAGAGTTTATTTACGAGTTGTTGTAAATTCAATAAACGAATATTGACGACCGACGAAGCAAACGCGGGAACTTGCTCGACGAATAATGTTTTTTTTTTATTATTGCTTATATGGGTGGACGAGCTCACAGCCCTTGGTGTTAAGTGGCTACTGGAGCCCATAGACATCCACAACGTAAATGCGCCACCCACCTTGAAACATAAGTTCTAAGGTCTCAGTATACGGCTGCCCCACCCTTCAAACCGAAACGCGTCACTGCTTCACGGCAGAAATAGGCAGGGCGGTGGTACCTACCCGTGCGGACTCACAAGATGTCCTACCACCAGTAAACCAGCTTCTTTGTGATATTGAATATGTCAAATATCTTCTATTTTAAGTAATACTATTGGTGTGGATTTTTTTAACTTCCACAGATATAATGATATAATCGTATGATTATTGATCTTAATACTAAACTAAACGTTGTTTGGGCAATGTATTTAATACCTATCCTGGTGTGTATTGTTTTCCCTACCCTATCAGAATCTTCCTAGTAACGGTCTACTGAAATAGTTTAACATGTGTGATAGCAAATTAAAGATACTAGAGGTCCTGCAGTAGTCGAAATTCGACTATAATTAATTGGAATTGTAAGTTGGTACACTATTATGATTGTATTTTATACTTCTATAATCACAAATTTCGCCAAGACTACACTATAAAAAATATTAACAAAGATAAACAATATTTAATCTATTCTTAATTTGACAACAGATGTCAAGAACAAAAGTTTGACAATAAATAGTATGCATGCGTGTGTGCGTCAAATACATGGTATGTAGTGTGTGTAATGTTTTCTTTATTGATTTAATGTATCTTTTCTGCATTATTTAAAAAAAAATTAGCATTGTGCACTTTTTCTCTATATTCTCTACAAGTGTGGAAAATTTCATACTCCTCCGTCCGCGCAATTTTCGTAAAAAGGGATACAAAGTTTATGCTTCACGTATTAAATAAAGTTCATGCAAAGCCATGCAAAATCTAACTTCGTGCCAAAGTAAGTGATATAAATTACAAGTACTCCTCACTTTCAACAGGTAAACAAACAATAACGATTCTAAAAATATTGCAATTGCTCTGAAGTTTCATATTTTTATTTATATTCATATTTATTTAACAGAACACACGTATTAGTAATGAATCAAAAAGGTAATTAAATTAAGAATGAAACTGTCAGATGTCTGATATCTAACTGAAGCACCTCGGGCGAATTACATCGAATAATTTCGATACTATAAAATTTATTGAATACTATCGTAATTAAACGTTCTAATGAATGGGCGTTCGTATAGACAGAATTGTATCGGAAACCGGATTAGATGCACCGTTAAAGATCAACAAGTTCAAGGCGGTTCAAAGATCAACCGTGGCTAATTCCACTATCGATCTCAATATGAAACTAATGTATTGTGAGCCGCGGATTTCGTACAACCTACTGACCGATAGATATCAATTTTGATTTCGTTTTGTGGGTCGTTTCAAATCGCCAAAACTGTTCACTACGAGAAATCTATGTCCATTTTTGACTGATTTACTTACACAGAGTTATAAAACTAACAGTATTAAAGACTAACACTTCAGTGTTTTCTAAAAGTCATATATATGAGTCGACTATTATCAAAGCCGGCAATCTGACTTTTGGACAATGATTGATAAATCAGAAAAACGAATTATTGACTTTGTATTCAATTGGCAGTCACAAAACTCTTCTGAACGACATCTTAGATAAATAACAGGTTAACTATTAACCTTTATTTAATGCAGGTTTTGAACCGTATTCTTTGAAGGAGACGATTATATTCAAATCAATCTGAATTGACATATCAATAATTTTTTTTTGTCCAAATGCACAGATTGCCACCTTTGATAATAGACGACTCATATGTACGTAACCTGAAGTATGTTTAATAGTATAACGGTTAATATCAAAATATTTACATAATGATGCTCCTTTTCCAAATCAAACTTTGAATTGTGTACTGGTTACATATTTTTTATTTGAAGTTTGTTGATACTCTGGTCAATGGTGGCAGGAAGGACATCTTGTGAGTCCGTATGGGTACCTAGTAATGCATTACGGTTTGAAGGGCGGGGCTACCGTACTATAAAAACTGAGACCTAAGAACGCATGTATCGAGGTGGGTAGCGGCACTTACGTTGTAGAGGTCTATGGGCTCCGGTAACCATTTAACACCAGGTGGGCCGTGAGCTCGTCCACCCATATAAACAATAAAAAAAACTCATAATTATTTTGCTCAGTATATATAAATAAATCATAATATGTAGTTGAGTTATCCTGCCATACTTGACCTATCTAAATATTTTTATAAAGTTTTATCTAAGGTCCGCAGAAGTAGTAGTAATCTAAGATATGATTGAATTGAAGAAGATATCTTCAAATTTCTTTACGTAGTATTTAGTGACGCGTAAAAAAATAAAAAAACAGTGCCACTAAAACCAGATCCCTTTGAAAGTTTTTGATCCCACTGCTTATTAAGTGGCGGATCGTGACAAGCAAAAAGGATACGTTTCGCATTCCTAGCCGATATCCAACTTTCTCCTTTCATACTTACCTATTGCATAATTTATGAATGACTCATTGTCTATTATTACAGCTTGTTATTATTACTGTGTTTTTGTAACGTGTAATGTTTGTAATTACGTTTTCTGTACAGACATTCGATGACGTATGATAGTTTTAACTTTGGGAGGTAAATGTTTTGCTGTGTTGATTGCTAATTAAAACTAATGCCTTTAAGCCTTAGCGGTAGGCAGCGGCTTGGCTCTGCCCCTGGCATTGCTGAAGTCCATGGGCGACGGTAACCACTCACCATCAGGTGGGCCGTATGCCCGTCTGCCTACAAAGGCAATAAAAAAAAAAAAACCATAATAATTGGAGGACGGTGTAGGCAGCATTTGAATAAAATACTCATAAGAAACATACATATTGTGGTGCTTATTGTCTTTGAAAAAGGTTAATTTGATTAAGAATGGAATATAATCATTCTACACCAACAACCTATCTTGCTTTGTTCGCATTCGTTATTACTGGTGGTAGGACCTCTTGAGAGTCCGCGCGGTTAGGTACCACCACCCTGCCTATTTCTGCCGTGAAGCAGTAACGCGTTTCGGTTTGAAGGGTGGGGCAGCCGTTGTAACTATACTGAGATCTTATACTCAAGGCGGGTGGCGCATTTACGTTGTAGATGTCTATGGGCTCCAGTAACCACTTAACACCAGGTGGGCTGTGAGCTCGTCCACATGTCTAAGCAATAAAAAATAAAAATAAAAAAATTCGTGAAATTTAAGAAAGCTTAACAAAGACTTTTAAATAGAAATACTATCTAAGCTACTTTCAACAATATTTCGTCCGAATAATTTTATGATGTACTAGCGACCCGCCCTCGCTTCGCTTCGAAAACATTAAAACACACATGAAACCAAACAAAAAAATTTAAAAAAAAATTTAAAAAGTAGCCTATGTTCATCAGGGACAATGTCGGCTTCTAATGGAAAAAGAATTTTTCAAATCGGTCCAGTAGTTTCGGAGCCTATTCGAAACAAACAAACAAACAAATCTTTCCTCTTTATAATATTAAAAGTATAGATTATGAAAGCAAGCGAGTGTTACGACTTTAATTACTTGTTTCGCAATCTAATAAAAATATTGTCTGTTTTATAGTCGACTCTTTTTCTTACAAGCAGGAAATTGTTGATACTTTAGCCACGTAATTTAGATTTTTTTTATTTTCGTTTAGTGAAAATTTTCAAATTTAGCATCCGATATCTGATACAGATACAAAAACCTTTATGTATGGACAATACATACCAGATCCTGGTCTTTACACATTGCGCAAATATGAAACATATATTATACTTATTAAATAATAATACGACCGTCTGGTGTAGTGGTAAGTGACACGGTCACTACACAAGGGGGTCGCGGGTTCGAATCCCGCCAAGGGAAGATATTTGTATGATAAATATAAATGTCTTTTCCAGGGTTATGGATGTATATTAAATATATGTATGTGTATAATAAAAATCATACATTTATTTCCGTTATCTGGTACCTGTAACACAAGTTCTTTACGAATTTATCACGGGAACAGATAACGTGGCGTGATTGTTAGTAAATATTTATTTATTTATTATTATTATATTTATTTTGTATTGTGTTTCTCGAAATACTTAAGATATTTCGGTATAATGAAGATCACGGGCCTATGCCAAGTGAGCTTCATTTTCTACTTGCAGAATATTTAGGTCTTCCTGCAAGAATTGACGGACTATATATACGGCATGTGTTTAATATTGCGGCTTTTTGCATGGTCATGTACGTGTTTTCTGCTATGTCTAATTACCGATGTCGGAATCGTTCATGAAGTCTTTTGCAGTACATTGTCTTGTCCGTTTCTAGTTTGGTAATATAGAAATATGTGCGCATGATAAATAGGTTAATATCTTCACTTAATAATAATCTTATTATTATTATTATTATACTAGTATTTTCGGTTAGTTTAATAAACGAATGTAATTTTCAGTTTACAATAAGTAAAGTACATATCGACGCTTGAAAGGCAAACGTGAGTAAAGCCTTGTTCGGACTAAGCGAGTATTTTAGTCGAGTACCGAGTAATTTAATAGCTAAATGTGTCTGAGCACCAAAAATTTAGTCGAGTAGGTTAGTAAATAATTTAGTCAAGTCAATCCATTTTGTTCTATTTTTTCGGGCGAGTAGCGAGTAGTTTAGCCACTAAATTACTCGGTACTCGACTAAAATACTCGCCTAGTGCGAACAAGGCTTAAGCGACAATGCGTGAACTTTACAGTAGACTAATTTAAAGTTGAAATACCTGAAAACAAAATTTATTTTAATGAATCTAGCTGTAGTAGAATCTAGCTAGTAGCTGTAGGATTGAAATTATTTTAATAGACCTAGAAATATATATTTTTTTGCGCATCGAATATGGTTATCGCCTATCATTTATGTACAAAGCAGTTATTGTCGCTTAGTCGCGTTTGCCTTTCAAGCGTCGATATGTATAATTTTCGCATTTGAAAACAGTACTATTTGAATATTTCCCATGAAAAGTCGCCATTAATTAATACGTAGCCTAACTATCGTACCACCAGTATGAGAGAAATGAAATCATCTTTTGTTTTGAATCGTTGACATAATAATTAGGTGGTTCGACGCCATTGTGGCCGAGCATCAAAAGATACAAAACAATAATAAGAAGGGCCATACTTTCTCTTGCAATGTTATTATTTAAATGGTTTATATTATGTCGTGATAGTCCACGATATGCTTATGGACAAAGGTATTGTTGTTTTTTTCTGAATTTTGTTACTGTAGATTCCGATAGTGATTTTAGAAGTTTTAGAATGGATTTTGTCATTGCCAAACGCTCAAGGTCGTCTGATGGAGCTTCGTTAGTGGATCAAAAACGTATGGAGATACATTTTATTGAATGACTCGATGTTGAAGTAATTAGCGCATACAGCGTTTGAAAAGGTTCGCAGAATGTATGAGCTGCGTGACCACATAATCCCTATCCTCATGAGTCACACTGAGGTAACAATCTCAAGTTTTTTTGTTGTTATTGCTTAGATGGTTGGACGAGCTCACGGTCCACCTGTTGTGAGGTGTTTACCGGAACCCATAGACACCTACGGTATTTACGTTGTAGCCCACCTTGAGACAAAAATTCTAAGGTCTCAGTTTTAACAGTACAACGGCTGTCCCACTCTTCAAATCGAAACGCATTACTGCTTTACGGCAAAAATAGGCAGGATGGTGGTACCTACCCGTGCGGACTCACAAGACTTCCTACCACCAGTAAAACCTGCACCTTGGGCACAATACTTTCACCTCCACACACTTATGTGGTGGTCAGTGCTTTCAGGCCAAGTTCAACTTCGACAATGGTTAAATTCGCTATTCTTAAAAGATGTTTCCGACGCTTGGATAATTTCCAAAGAATATATTGAAATATTATGTTGGAATGTTTGTCTCGTCGAACCCGTCGCTTGCGACGAAGGGCTCGACGAGCGAATTAACATAGACACAGCCCACTGAGTTTCTCGCCGGATCTTCTGAGGGGGTCGCGTTTCCGATCCGGCGGTAGATTCTGCGAAGCACTGCTCTTGCTAGGGCCAGTGTTAGCAATACTCCAGTTTGAGCCCCGTGAGCTCACCCACACGTTAGGGTGAAGCTGAAATAGCCTCTCAAGGCTATCAGCATAGGTAGGAAAAAAATTTTTGTTTAAAATTACGATGAGTTGCGATAATTAGGCTCACAAAAATAAGGTAAAGTTATCATTACATTATTGCTGACGTTTCGAATTGATTGCTGACGACTAAGATGCTCTTCGTCGACATTTGAATACTGGGCCAACTTACGTAGGATTAAACCGTAAAAGTATTTTTAATTACGTCTACTATTCACGAAAATCGAAAGAAGTTCTAGAATGTATTAGTTCAAGTAGATTGTTCTTTAACGCGAACAAAATAATACATTAAATATTTGATAGTACGAAGACGTCAAGTATGAGAAGTAAGTAAGCAAGTACCCGCCGTTATTTACTTCGAATTAATGAATAAAACATTACGTCCAAATCAGTCTCGGTAGGAATCGAACGAGACCTCCTTTTTAGGAAACTGCACACACACACATACTACACACGTACTGTTCAAGTGTATTGTCACTGAAAATTGTTTAAATTTAACATTATTCTGTTAACCTTAGACCTGAGATTACGATGATACGTTTTGAAAAGTATAAATTCAATTTCCCTTTTATGACATTTGGATGCGTTTTATTGGGTATTAGCATTAACAGTTCCATGTTTTTAATTGAATTTCAATTTAGTTTACTCCACTCATAGGAAGTAAACTTAATTGAAATTCTTGAGAAATGAAATTCAGAAATTTCTTGAAATTCAGAATTCATTCATTCATTTATTCAGCTGAAATGATCTGAAGAAGATTTTTTTGTTGAGATATTTTTTTCTAAATTTTAAACTTGGCTCTCATGTTAAATTTCAAAAATGTCACTAAAACAAAAAAAAAAAACTTAAGCCTAATAAGATAATCATTAATCTATTTACAATCACATGGTATTTAAATAGAGTGGCATTTCCTTTGACCGCAGTTGTATTTTTGCGTGCCGCGCTATACTTCCGCGTGTTCATATTAAGTTATGAGAATTGACGGGCCGTCAGATTAGCTCGGTTAGATCATTAATCACATGTTAAAATAACTATTTGTTTAAACAATATCACTGATATGTTGCAACTAAAACTCTTAATCAATTAAGTTCGGCTATTGTTAAATTTGTTTGTACGAAAATGTAGTTTGCAGACTGTTTAATTTTACCTAATGCATTTTCCAATCTAAATAAAAACAAAAAAACAATGTAATATTTAGTTTGATACGGCGAAAGCTATAAATTTATTTACATAGATTTACATTTATGAATTAAATGTTTAAATGTTTTAATTGCTAATTTTAATTTTAATTTTACTAACATAGTTCTAAGTATTATTCAACTTACAACATATGGACTTAAGAGGGTCTGAATTAAATGAATATTTTTTTTTTTTTTTTGTGAAAATCGTATATAACAACATAGAAGGTATGAAATAACTTCGAACCTTATGTGCGTACTTGTTATATACCTAAAAAATATACACAAGTATACTTAATATTATAAAGCTGAAGAGTTTGTTTGTTTGAACGCGCTAATCTCAGAAACTACTGGTCCGATTTGAAAAATTCTTTCAGTGTTAGATAGCCCGTTTATTGAGGAAGGCTATAGGCTACATAACATCACGCTAAGACTAATACAAACGGAGCACCAATAAATAATATTTCAAAATCGGGTTTTTTTTTCCTTTTGAGAGCTTCCGCTGCGTACGCTGCAGAAACGGTCAAAGTTTCGCTAAAATAATGTATGACAGAATTGTTCCCTTTTAAAAGATCTAAAAAAAAGTCCGAGACAGCATAATATGTTAAGGTTGGCTCACTATAACGTTTTTCATGCTAACCAAATTTGTTCTAAAATAAAGCATTATTTGTGAACTATTCCACGCGGACGGACTCGCGGGCAAAAGCTAGTATTAAAATATATTTTTTAATTTAAGACTTATCTGTGCGGTCGGATTAGACATATACCTTATGCATTAGTATCGTAATGCATTAGTATTTCTACATAATATCTAATGACTCTTCACGAATCATAACTAATCCAGCTTCTATAAAATTGATGAACTAACCATAGATTATTATTATATACGATGACTAACCATATGTGACATCATACACTGTATCATTTCAATCGATCGTAACGGTCATATTTCGCAAAAACAATGATTGAATGATCTTTTTAATTTAATCTCCACATCCTTTATAAACTAGTCTCATACGAAACCAGAACCAGACCAGGAAGGGCTAATTATGTAACAAAACACGCGTTATGGCTCAATTGTTTAACTTAAGGTATTGTAGGACAGATGGCGATAGAGACTACACGTCTTTACACGGAAGATAATTATTATTGCTCTTGTGAGTCCGCACGGATAGGTACCACCGCCCCGCCTATTTCTGCCGTGAAGCAGTCATGCGTTTCGGTTTGAAGGGTGGGGCAGCCGTTGTAACCATACTGAGACCTTAGAACGTATATCTCAAGGTGTGTGGAGCATTTACGTTGTAGATGTCTATGGGTTCCAGTAACCACTTAACACCAGGTGGGCTGTGAGCTCGTCCACACATCTAAGCAATAAAAAAAAATAAAAAAAATAGTTTCATAATTACTGCATAAAGTTTTCTCGTCTTTCCTGTCCAAAATGAGTGATGTGACGTTTAGATGATATACTATCGACGACTGTAATGATATCAAGAAATGAAAGCTGTTTGACGCGATATAGGTATATATGTATGTATGTACCTGATGTTTGTCTGTGAAGCAGTCACGGGCATTCGTTAGGGTGGATCAGCCGATATAATAACCAATTAGGAGGTTTTCTTTTGCAAAAACATTCTCGAGGTGCTGAAATATCAGTAGAGCTATTCGACTCGTTAGCTTGGTAGACAGCGGTTTCGCTCTGCCCCTGGCATTGCTGAAGTCCATGGGCGATGGTAACCACTCACCATGAAGTCGGCCGTATGCTGGTCTGCCTACGGGGGCAATAAAAAAAATAGCTGGCTTATTGATCTATGATAGTAAATAAAACTGAACTTCATTTAATAGGTTGGGGAAAAGTTTCTTCGCATTTTTTATGAAAATTTACAACATTTTTTAATATAGTTTATGCCATTTTGTTCGATAGCTTTTTGCCATCTTGTAGGTAGAGACATGATCCCATTGCTATAGAAATTTTGGGGCTTCTGATCAAAATACCGCGACCTTTGGTTTTGGCAGTATTATTTATCACTCAGTTATTAATTTCTTTTATTAACGCGTTTCTATTTATTAACTTTCCTGTCTGCAACCTGCGGCTTGGCTCTGCCCCTGGCATTGCTGAAGTCCATGGGCGACGGTAACCACTCACCATCAGGTGGGCCGTATGCCCGTCTGCCTACAAAGGCAATAAAAAAAAATTAAAAAAAAAACTCATACCAGAGTAACATATTATTATGCCATTGTAAATATATTTGAATAAGCGTGAACTCAGTTAATAACTTTTTTGAAGATTTTTTATTGCCTTCAATCACAAAACAAGGGTAAGGCCGGCAAAGTGATAAGTGGAGCCCGGTGCCTTTCATCATCATCATCATCATCATCATCATTCATAATTAACAGCCTATTATAGTCCACTCTTAGCCGTAGGCCTACCCCAAGGCACTCCCGTCGCCTTTTAATGATGGCAAAATCGAGATCATAGCTGAATTCATGAAAAAGCTAGGTTACTTTATTGATATTGAGTCTTATTAGTAAATTTTTTTCTGCGTAATAGGAATTCAAATTGGAATTGGATATTTGATAAAAGTGCACATCCAAAAGTATATATCCCTTGCAATGCTCATATATCACTCAGAACAATAATATTACCAAAAGGTTTTTCGCAATATTAGAAATTTAAATTTGAAATGTCTATTACTGTAAGGGCCCGGGTCGTTTATTACGGATACGCGCGATATCCCGTGATTTATGTACAAGAATTTGTATAGTATACCGAGAGACGACGCCAAGCAATTTATCACTGCACGTGGTATTAGCATGATTTGTCACCTTCATTGTGATAACGAATGTCACACTAATAATGTACCTGCTTTTGGAACCTGCGTAAGTTTTTGGTTTAAAAGCGAAGGAAAGGCGTAAGAAAATATCAAAATTAATTTTTCTTTCGTGTAAATTCTTAAAAACTGGTAATTACAGGAGAGCAGGGTGAGATGGTGAGATGATAGGGTGAGACGAAATTTGCCACTGGAGCCTAACCTCCCCATTTGGAGATCTAGAGTTTAGAGGAAGACCCAAGACAAGGTGGAGATAATTATGTAGTATCTTCAATACGTCAAGAGAAAATGCTTGTCACTTATGATAATGTCAAAGAAATAGAAGAGATAAATAAGTAAAGCTGACCCCACCACCATGTGAGATACATAGAGAGAGTGAGAAAGAGAGTATTCGGAATCGCAGAATCTAAAACGGTTTTTTGTTTCAAATAACGGATGTAACTACAGCCTAAAGCAAATATCAAATAATATGTGAGTATGAATTACCATTTTTTCTAATAAAATACGTACTTGACAAATGTTCACGATTGACTTCCACGGTGAAGGAATAGCATCGTGTAATAAAAATCGCTCCTGCAAAAAATATAATTTGCGTAGTTACTGGTGCTAAGACGTCTTGTGAGCGCGATAATGATGAGACACATGCCTTATGTAGCTTATTAGTGTAAGCATAACATAGGGTTGTCAAAGCATATTTTTCTTCTTGGTTTTCCTTTGTATAACGTCTTCGATTTCAGTTTCTATCAGACGTTTGATAGCAATTAGTCGGAAATACCAACTTTAGAAGTCTCTCAAGCCCATCAAGCATACCAAACGACTAGTTATAAATAAAAATAAATAGTTAATGTAATGTCAAATGTTTATAAGAACCAAACACAGACAAATAACAATTGGATTCGCGCGTTCTAAATTCTTTCGACGAAGCTATTTCTTAACCAAGGAGCCTATTAGTTCCAATACAAAGATATAATTGTGAAACAGATCGGAATTCACCACATTGTTTGAGCCTCGTTTCTTTGACCTTTGTAAATCTATTATCAGAGATTTCGCAAATTCTACGCTCAACTAAAAGGTATTATTACGTTACAAGTACCGAGATAAAGATTTATTATGAAATTTGCTGTTTATTTGAATTATTTTTCTGTTCTATGCATTTTGCCGCTTTTAATATATTAGAAAACCTATACTAGTTATAGTTCTAATTCTAATTTAGAAGAAATTAATAGAAATTATAATTCTCTATTTATTTTCTTTTTAACTCATCAATAAATAAAGACAAGTTTTTCTATGTTTCATTTGAAAACTTAAAAGCTTTTTGATCCCATAAATATATAATATTATACATTTAGTAGGTACCTATGCATTTTGATTCAGAGCTCCGTTTTTTTGGGTAAAACATTCTACATTTAAAAACTGAATTCTAATTGAAACACTACTAGATTTTTTTTTTTAAATATATCAATTCAAAACACAATGGTTTTTTTTTAATTAAGTCATAAACAATGACTTATTTCTTTTCCTGCCATTCACGTCGGATCTACTTCGTCGGTAGGTTCGTCCTGACCTCGCCCCGAGGTCGAAATTCGAAAGTAGAAGACAATGCTGTCGATGCAGACGAATATCGATGCTACTTTTAATTGACCACTCGATATATCGATGTTAAGAACAGTCCACTATTTCAATCGGAGCTCATACCTACGCATCATCATATTGTGAATATTAGCGCTAATCTTGTTCTATACATGTACTAGGTATGTTTGTTTAATGAAAAAAAAAATATTTTACAAAAATAACAAAAAATATTAGTTCATAGGCTATGAACTAGTGTTCATGTATTTATAGGAAAAAAATAAGCTTTAAGTATTCAACATCCGTGTTTATAAAGCGTTATGAAAAATTGAAATTAATATGAAAAGTGATATTAATTACATGTTACAGCGAGACCACTTCATCTTACAGTAACGTTACGCGCCGCCGCCGCAATTAGGTCTGATTTATTGAATAGGTACGTGAGGTGAAAATCAAAACAAACAAATTCAGTGATTTTTATATTACAAAGGTAAAGGATCATCTATCATACTGCCAATAATCTTTATCAAAAGTCAACCTTGTTATATCTGGCGCTATATGTTTTCCACCGTCTACTTCTTATACAATAAATCGCGAGAAGGAAATGGCATCTATTTTTCCAAAAATCAAATACATGCGAAATTCCGTGTAGTTTTTTTGTGTTTCTTCTTTCAAAAATTTAAATAAATTTTAAGAATAAAAATAATATCCAGGTCCTATAATCAAAACTATTTTACAGTATGAAATGTTAAGCAAAATTTAAAAAAAAATATTCGACTTTATGACAGTAGTATGATACTGATATAAATATTTAATTTTCAAACTTATTATACTATTAATTGCATGTTCTTAAAATTCCATACTATTTTTTATTTATTTAATGGCCTGGAATTGCGTCTTTTAAGATTTCTTTAACAATAAAAGGCCGAAGTAATATTTTTTATACGAAAAAAGGAGTAAATTTAAATGAAGTTGATTTATTTGAAATTAATTAGTTGATCAAATTGAATGAAAGAATGTCTAATTTTACTAGACTTGATGAAACACTAAATTAAATAACCTCACATCTCGAGTTCCAAAAAGTCAAGTTCTACACTGCTTAACTACGCGCTGAATAAAATTTTAGAGTAAAAATATTTACTTAACAATTCATCAGCCAGTATTATTTGGGGCCACGATTATGTTTATATTTATCGTGGCTTAGCTGTGACTTCAATAGAGTTGTGGCTAAGTACTGGTGCTCCAGAGAGGTTGTGAGGTCCTTTAGGTTATTAAATTGATAAAAATTCTATGAACTTAATTAGCTTTAGGCACGATCATCGTGTAAGAAAGCCACGTAGCTTTGTTTATGCAAAATAGAGCGAAGCATGTTGAAATAACAGTATTTTACCACACTAAGCATAACTAATAATTTAATTTTAATAGTTTAAGAACCATACTTTCTAATATCGTAAATAAACTCTTAAAAATTACGATTACAAATGTAATTTAATTTTACGTCACGATTGTTAATTTTAATTGAAACTTTAATGATCTCGTAAATGCGGTATGAAAATGTATTACTGTTTTGTTCTAAAAAGCCACCAGTGAACAGCTTTGCTTCGACTTCCACTAAATAGATCACTTACAATATTTTTTTTAAGAACACGTCAATGTTTATATGCTACGGAAATTTTAATGTCATTTTCGTCGACTTAAAATTTCCGAATTACTTAAATGTACTTACCATTACCACTACCATGTTTTTGACACACACACACACACACATGCATACTATTTGTTTATTGTCAAACTTTTCTTATGGCTTATAGTCTGTGGTCAAATTGGGAATAGATTAAATAGTGTTTGTCTTTATTAATATTTGTCTAAAGTATAGATTTGGCGAAATTTGTGTTTTTTTTTATTGCCGTTGTAGGCAGATGAGCATACGGCCCACCTGATGGTTAGTGGTTACCGTCGCCCATGGACTTCAGCAATGCCAGAGGCAGAGCCAAGCCGCTGCCTACCAAAATTATCATAGATAATTATAGAAGTATAATTGTTTTTGACAATAGAATCATAATCGTGTACAAACTTATAATTTCAGTTAATTATAGTCGAATTTCGACTACCGGGGTACCACTAATAAGAGTAAATCATTCTTAATTCTGACCTTCCGAGAATTTTTAAAGGATAATTTGACGAAATTGCAATTCACGAGTATAATCAATGGATATCTTTCGAAACAATTATTGAATCTAACTTTCAATTTTTAGTATAGAAATATCATAGACGAATGTAGAAACTCTAACTTTTTAACTGACCAAATCAATCTACTGCATCTAAATATATTGCAAAAATATCGATTACGATCAATAAATTAATCAACTGAATTGTATCAATTAAAAAAAAAACCGATTCCGAGAATTTTTTGGCAAGATAGAATTCACACTGATTTATTACATACGTTGTAGACTACTGTTCAACCGGTCTAAATCTCTAAAAACTAATTATATTCTGTCAAATCATAGCGATTTATGATGATGTGTATAAAGAAACTTTTTTTTTTTTTCATTTCGTTTCATTTCGCTACGAATATTTCAACAGTAAGTTGTGACGTATTTTGACCATTGAAATTTGATTCGGTTTTATTCGATAGTTTTTTTTCTACACAATCGCCTAGGAAAATATGTCTATCCAGCGCGAAGTCTTTAAACGAGATAAATAGTATTCTGATTCGCTGGTAGAATCTGTGAAACACTGCTCTTGCTAGGATTAGTGTTTTATTTATTTATTGCTTAGATGGGTAGACGAGCACACAGCCCATCTGGTGTTAAGTGGTTACTGGAGCGCATAGACATCCACAACGTAAATGCGCCACCCACCTTGAGATATAAGTTCTAAGGTCTCTAGTATAGTTACAACGGCTGCCCCACCCTTCAAACCGAAACGCATTACTGCTTCAGGGCAGAAATAGGCAGGGTGATGGTACCCACCCGTGCGGACTCGCAAGAGGTGCTACCACCAGTAATTACGCAAATTATAATTTTGCGGGTTTCATTTTTATTACACGATGTCATTCCTTCACCGTGAAGTCAATTGTGAACATTTGTTGAGTACGTATTTCATTAGGAAAATTGGTACTCGGCTGAGATTCGAACACCGGTGCATCGCTCAACACGAATGCACCGGAAAAGACGTCCGGTGCGTCCGACCGAATAACGCCTAACGGCGACGACGACTTCAGTGTTAGCAAATTGTGTTAGCAAAGTGTTAGCAAATTCACTCAAATTAAGCTCGTGAGCTCACCGACCCGTTCGGGCGTAGCTGGAATAGCAGCCCCTTAAGCTACCAGAAAATATGTAGGGAAAAAATTGACAGAAGAGAGAAATAAGGCATAATTTCGATTGCCACAAATAATTCCACATCTAAACCTTTCCATTGCTATGTTAATCATATTTATTATTTAACTAGCTGACCCGGCAGACTTCGTTGTGCCTCAATCGATAAATAAAAGACCTAAACTTTTGTATAAAATAAACTTAAAACAAACAAAAGGAATCCGTCCGACGGGGGACACATCAAAGGAAAAACAAAATTGTTATTTTTATTTAATTCCGAGCATTTTCATTTTCATTTTCATATATAAAACCTTCTTAACCTTTTAACCTTAACCTTTTAAACCTTCTCTGGACTTCCACAAATCATTCAAGACCAAAATTAGCCAAAACGGTCCAGCCGTCCTGGAGTTTTAGCGAGACCAACGAGTAGCAATTCATTTTTATATATATAGATTTTCAACGCAAAATTTTTGATATTTTCCAATATCAATTTTTTGGCAAATGTTTCGGCAATGTGACATTAACTTAACAACAATGTGATACATACGAGTACATCTTTATCAAGTTATATTTCAAACGAATGAGATTATTTTATGTTATAATCAACAATATTGTTAAAAGAAATACACAAGTTCAGTTTTATGATGTAAGCCGTATGAAAAAAAGTCTATTATGTAGATAAAGTAAAACAGTTATTTTGTAATAAGAAATTATTTCTAGAGTTCGATGTGGTTGCAGGTGTAAGGTATTATTTTATTTACCAATGTTTTAACAAAGACAATAAAGCTAACGACAAACTTTCTACCTTATTGAACCAAGATAAGATTTAGGGTGACTATAATTTAGAACATAAATTGTATAACTCTCGATGCTGAAGTTCGCTTTTTATTGGTATTGACGGACAAAAGCTAAGGCTTGACTTGGTGCCACCTACTGTAACCGTAACTGTAACTTATAGTCCACAATGTGGATTCCGCCGCCTACTTTCAAATAAAAAGTAGTAGTCTCCAATATTACGTAGAAAACTGTAGTCATCCTTCAAACTCGAACAAGTTTTGAAGCAAAAATTCATTTATATCACCTATAAACATGGAAAAGTATAGAAAAAAAATATGTGTTAACGATTGTTAAATAAATAATAACAGCAAAATCGCCCGCTCGGTAGTGGACTTTCTTTTTTAATGCGAAGGGTTTTTTTATTGTTGACTAGCAACCCGCCCTCGCTTCGCTTCGGAAACTGTAATTTATTATTGATTTCTCCACTATTTAATGGATGTTATTATACATATAAGCCTTGCTCTTCAATCACTCTATCTATTTAAAAAAATCGCATCAAAATCCGTTCCGTAGTTTTAAAGATTTAAGCATACATAGGGACAGAGAAAGCGACTTTGTTTTATACTATGTAGTGGTTCTACAATCTTTGGGAGGTTAGAAAAACATAACGCGTAAGCCTTCTTTTTAACTGCAGTAACCGATAAAAATACCTAAAGATTCCCGTCACAGATAATGATAATGATAGCTTATAAAAATAATAAATAGTTATAAGCTTCATTTATCGAATCGGGCGATTCTAATACCTAATCTTTGCGAGTGCGATCTGTCAAAATACGAACATGAATCAACTTAGTTTAATGAACGAAGTGAATCACGAAACGGACCAATAAAAGAGAAAGGACTCGTATCGGAACCCGTGTATACAATGACATAAAAACATCCGAACAGATTTATGTGGAAACGTTAACGGACAAACTGGATTCCGTGAGAGGCAATTTAATGGATAATTATTATTCGTTATGTTCAAATCACAAACTAAACTATCGATTTTTCTTACCTATCTCACGTTACGTCGAATGCTTTAAGAACAAGGAGGTTTCTGAGGAATTATTTGAGACCATCATCTCGTTTTTACCATCCCACTGCCCGCCACCGGAGTAGAGTTCATCCATACTACTTGGAGCCACTGCGGTCATCCACAGTGCGTTTCCAGAGGTCTTTTTTGCCACGTACCATCCGGCTATGGAATGAGCTCCCCTCCACGGTTTTTCCCGAGCGCTATGACATGTCCTTCTTCAAACGAGGCTTGTGGAGAGTATTAAGAGGTATGCAGCGGCTTAGCTCTGCCCCTAGCATTGCTGAAGTCCATGGTCGACGGTAACCACTGACCATCAGGTGGGCCGTATGCCCGTAAGGGCAATAAAAAAAAAGTTAAAACGATCTATCTATCCTTGATGATGGATATGTGGTTGTTTCAAAGCTTAGTTATCTGCAAAAGCCCTACAGCCGCGGTGGGCCTTTTTCTGGTCAAGTCAAGTCGCTCCAGACGGATTTCTTCTCGCCTCTGCCTTACCGTTCTTAATACGACTTCGAGGTCTGATTCAGCGCCACCCAAGCAACGCAGTTTAGGCTGTCTAGCTGGTTTACGAAAATCAGAAGTGCTTCTTGGTGTTACATTTAATCTTTGCGAATCCTTCGTCCTTATTAAGTGACCTACGTTTCTTGATATTTTTTAATTATTTCCATTGGTCATACATTATGGAAACGTCTTTACCGACTCGAATAGAATTTAACTATGATTCTCCTCGGTATTTCTGAAATATTATTCTATTCATTATAATCATTCGCGATATGACGTTTTCTTCGATTTTGGCCATAACTAAAACTACTATTACGATTTAATTGCGCGTACTTTACGGACGACTAAGGTGTGCTATTCATCGCCGTTTAAAACGTCGAGTCTTCGTGATGCTTAAAACCAACATATTTTTCCAGATTCGAGAAGTCGTCGTGGCCTAAAGGATAAGAAGTCCGGTGCATTCGTATCTAGCGATGCACCGGTGTTCGAATCCCGCAGGCGGGTACCAATTTTTCTAATGAAATACGTACTCAACAAATATTCACGATTGACTTCCACGGTGAAGGAATAACATCGTGTAATAAGAACTTAATCTCGGGGTGGGTGGCGCATTTACGTTGTAGATGTCTATGGGCTCCAGTAACCACTTAACACCAGGTGGGCTGTGAGCTCGTCCATCCATCTAAGCAATAAAAAAAAAAAAAAGATTAATAATATTTTTTTAATTTTGTTTTTGCTTGATATAACGCTATCGGAAATTGTACTCAAACTCTTATATTAAGTAGTACATTAAATGAAATAGATAATATAACTTTCAATATAATTCCCTGCGGGTATTTGAGTTATAGAATTAATTGAAAATGATGTGTGAGGTCGACCAGAGTTAGTGGTGGGCAGCGCGTTTCGAAGCAGGTTTCAATACTAACAGTGTTTATACCTGTAATTAAAATAATTAATGGAATTTCATACATTTGACTGCGCAATTTATTATTCGGTTTTATTCAGCATCCGGTTCTAATTGCTTGCTGTTCAAGTTCTAATTAGACATTCATTTCTTGTACTTTGATTGTCATTGTTTGACGTTAAATTTATTTGAAATAGATAAAGACGGCTATCCATTTTATGAAATGGATCAGCCAGACCAGATCTATGGATCAGCCGTGAAAAACATTTTGATAGACATAAACTTCTCCAACGATACCTCATACAAAAGAAATATATTTCATTAAGAATTTTACAATGGTTACTAAATTTAAATATGAGACATTGTAGAAAGCAAATCCGTATACTGAGAATCAAAATACTAAACATAAAAATGTAGGAGAAACTGATATAAATACTATTAGTGAAAGGCTATTTGGTTTAAGCGACATTTCGCTTAATACGCAACATTTATCTTTGTATTTAAAGGTCCGTTTTATTTGGCATAGCTGACCCGGTAGACTTCGTAGTGCTTCAATCGATAAATAAAAGACCTAAAGCTTTTGTATAAAATAAACTTAAAACAAACAAAAGGAATCCGTCCCACGGGGGAAAGACACATCATAGGAAAAACAAAACTGTTATTTTTATTTAATTCTGAGTATTTTCATATTTATTTACCTTGTAAACCTTCTCTAGGCTTCCAAATTAGCCGTTCTAGTGTTTTAACGAGGCTAACGAACAGCAATTCATTTTTATATATAGATTAGCATCAGCAATTCAATTTTTAATTAAATTTCAATTAAGTTTACCTCATTCATATAACAGAAGTTTTTTTCCAAATCCTAAAATATGAATGGCATTCCTGCAACTTTGCAAAAATGTCACTTAAACCAAAATATCCTTTAACCTTTCAATATTATACTTACACTAATACTAGAATAATCGCTCCGTCCAGGGAAATTATTACTTGGAACTTATTACTTCCTATTTATCAGGAAGGATACAAACAGTAGATGTGAAAGGAAATAGATCTTCAGGCACCACGTTGAAAATGGGTGTACCTCAGGGTTCCATTTTGGGTCCTTTTTTATTTCTAATATATATAAACGATTTGCCTAGTTTTATTGAGTCCCGACACGAGGTCGTATTATTCGCAGATGATACATCTTTATTATTTAAAATTAAACGACAATTACAAGTCTATGACGAAGTGAATGATGCGATTTCGTGTGTGGTTCATTGGTTCCGTATCAATAACCTATTATTGAATAGTAAGAAAACGAAATGTATTAAATTTACTTTAAAATGTATTAAATCATCTTTAAATGTGAGACAAGTAGATAGTAATGTAATTGTTTCTGAGGAATCATTGGAGCTTGTTGAGTCAACCGTATTTCTTGGTATAACAGTGGACTCCAAACTGCAGTGGGGACCTCATATTCATAAATTGGCGAGTAAGCTTAGCTCTGCAGCATACGCAGTAAAAAAAATTAGAATGTTAACAAATGCGGACACGGCCCGTTTAGTTTACTTTAGTTACTTCCACAGTGTCATGTCCTATGGCATTTTGCTATGGGGCAATGCGGCCGATGTAGAAATGATATTTATTCTGCAGAAAAGAGCTATACGTGCTATTTATAACATGCACTCAAGGGAATCCCTGAGGGAAAAATTTAAAGAAATTAAAGTTCTCACTATGCCATCCCAGTACATCTTTGAAAATTTGATGTATGTTCGTAAACATATTGAGGAGTTTCCTAAGATGTCGGACATACATAATAGAAATACTAGGAACAAACACAAGCTTGTTGTGCCGATGAGTAGGTTACATAAGATACGAAATTCATTCGGGTGTTTGTCTGTGCGCCTGTACAACAAAATCCCACAAGATGTTCAGAACCTACATATACATAGGTTTAAGAAAACTATTAAAGAACATCTGTGCAATAAAGCTTACTATAAAGTCAATGATTATCTAGAAGATTGCACAAAGTGGGAATGAGTTGCTCGCTCCGGGAATTTCAATATTGTAAAATTGTTATGTTATAATTACTTATTGTAATATGAATATTTAAAAAAAAAAAAAAAATATTTAAAATTAAAATAAAAATCTAATATTAAAAAAAAAAAAACATGCCCGCTGAGTTTCTTGCCAATTCTTCTCAGGACGGAGGCTAATTCTTGTGAATTGGCGGTAATTCTTTTGACTTTCAACAAGTATGTACTTTCATTTATGTTGAATAAAACTTTTTTGATTTGATTTGATTTGATTTGATTTGAAATGTTTTAAAATTTCAATATCGATAAAATACGTATTGTCCCCTAGATGGTCTGTTAGGATCTTTCGACCATGAAATCAATTTTACTACTGAAGGAGTGAAAGTGCTTCAGTGGTATCAAAGGGTTGCCACACATTCGATTTTTTCCCTTTCTTTTTTAATAAGTTTGAGCAAACTCATATCGCCTAAAGAATAATATGACGGCGGTAATCACATCGATGATAAGTGTTCATAAAACCATGAGACTATTAATAAAAATAAAAATTAAACATTTAAACTTATTATAATCTTTATGTGTATTTACAAAAATAAAAACACAAATCACAAATTAAGAATCTCTTACTTTTTTTAAAAGAACTTCAATAACGGACGTAGTTGATGTAATGATTAGTTGGTTAAAATACTTGAATAAAAGACACAAATTTACTAAATTCAATCCTTTGTTTTAATACGCTGACCAGAAACATTAATTACGCTTTGATGTATTTTTGTTAGTGTTCTCCGCTAAGGCGACCGAGGGCATCTTCATTATGCAGTTCTCGTGCACCCGCATTCACGGTTCATTTAGCAGTAAGTGTTTCAAAGCGAACAACGCGTTACCGCGTTAACTTGCACGCGGTTATAGACAGTCGGTAATCATCCGTGTAATATTCGATTTTTTTTTACGTAATGAACCATTACCATTTTTAAGGCGACTTCTAACGTGAATTGAAGCTCCTGTGTTGTTTCACTAGATCCGATAGGCACTACAATATGATTATTGCCATCTTCCCGGTCCTTATCCATTTTGGGGTTGATGTTGAAATCTGAACATTTGATATTTTACTACAATAAAAACAATGCTCGACTAAACTTATTAAATTATTCCTGTTTCGTGTGCAAACGAACTGGCGGTAGGGCGTGTTATGGCACCACCTCCTGCCTATTTCTGCCGTGAAGCCGTAATGCGTTTCGGTTCGAAGGGTGGGGCAGGTACAACTCATGTCTCAAGGTGGATGGTGGCTTTTGACTTCAGAACTTCAAGTCCCACATAGCCTACGTGCCCCTTAGCCGCCCGCGGACACGCCGTATGAAGTTCGGTCCGCTGCCCCAAAAAACCAAATAAAGGTGGCGGTATTTACATTGTAGATGTATATGGGCTCCGATTACCACTTAACACCAAATGGGCTGTGAGCTCGTACACTTATATAAGTAATAAAAAAATAAAAGTAAAAACCAGCAAATTACGGCTTTCTTTTTAATCTCCTCATGGTTAATGCTACGATGTTTTCTCACAGGGCTTTGTTCCTAAGCTTTATTGCAGCTTATTAATGTTTCATATGGGGTTATTTATCACTTTAAAGATAACAGCACAGCCTTACTAACGAGCTGTTTAACATTTGGCGAACACGGATATTATAAATTTGTGTCGGAAAGGTTAACTTGGACTTTTCGATACGAGGAGTTCACTCAGAACATTTATCTCCTAGATTCATTATACGTATAAAATAGAGAGTGGTAGAACACAGAGACAAACAAACAAACAAAATTGTGATACATAAAATTTAATATAATTGGGAAAGGACAGTATTTTTTTGCTCAAAGTTAAACGAGCCTGTCTGTAAGTGTTTATCACGTCTTAAGAACATCGCATGCAAACCGCTTACCTAGAGATATGAGTTCGGAATCTCAAACGTGTTTTATAACGGCCAAAACAGACAGAATGATGGTAACTACCCATGCAGGAATCCAATACGGCTTACTTCTTACAGCACTACTTACAATACTTACAGTAGTATTATCGAGTTTATAAATTAACTAGCGACCCGCCCTCGCTTCGCTTCGGAAACATTAAAACACACGTGAAACAAAAAAAAAAAATTTTTTTTTTTTTAAAAAGTAGCCTATGTTCATCTGGGACAATGTCGGCTTCTAATGGAAAAAGAATTTTTCAAATCGGTCCAGTAGTTTCGGAGCCTATTCGAAACAAACAAACAAACAAATCTTTCCTCTTTATAATATTAGTATAGAAGTATAGATTCGATTGCGAACACGTTTTAAGTATTTTGAAAAAAAAAAAAATACCTGTATGCGGAATTTGAATTTCGGCATAATCACGTCATTATATTATTTTCCGCCATCGGAGTAGAGTTCATCAATAGGTAGTGTGGATGGAGCCACAGCCTTCATCCACAGTGCGCTTCTAGAGATCTTTTTTGGCACGTACCATTCGGCTTTGGAATGAGTTCCCACGGTGTTTCCCGAGAGCTATGACATGTCCTTCTTCAACCGACTTGGGGAGAGTATTAAACGGTAGACAGCGGCTTGGCTCTACCCCTGGCATTGCTGATGTCCCTAAGCGAGGATAACCACTCACCATCATGTGGGCCGTATGAGGGTCTGCCTAAACGACAATAAAAAAAATCTATTTTAACTGTAAAAATAAAATAAGCAGCAGTTATTTTGGAACTTAGTTTTATTTATATTTGAAACCTAATGAATATTAATTCTGTATTAAATTTAAGACTAGACGTTAGGCAATCAATTTGAATTTTTAAATATAATTAAAAAAAACCATAATAGCACATTATTAACTATAATAACATATTCTGTAATTATATGCTAATAGTTAGTTTTTATTTAGATCAAGATACAAAAATAGAAACAGGAGCAGACAACATTAACTGAAGTCTACCAGTAAAACCGAACATGTTCTAAATTTTTGTCTACAAATTTTTCCATACAGAAAAGAATCAGAAAAATGGATGACAGTAGCGACTTATACAATTCTTACGTGTTTCCTGAGTTATTAAAATGTAGCCATCGACGACCGGTACATAAATAGAACATTCGATACACTCTAGGATTGCGGAAGAATTTATACAGGGTTGCCACGTGCCACGATTTTTATTAATATTTGCACTGGAACACGAAAAGCTCCTACTATGAAATAATATCACTAAATGAAAAAAAGCAGACATTATAATTCATTAAATTTGCTGATCTACCAGTGATACCTCCGTGCTGCTTATTTAGGCCGATAAGCAATTATGCGACCACGTTGGAAGGGCACGACAAATCTCATGAAATACTATTGAGACTTCAATGTCATATCTCAAGATGATCGCAGTCTTGTTGTAATGGCTATAGCACTAGTAACTAATTGACACCTGGCAAGCTTTAGCTTTCCTAAACATTTACAAAAAAAAAAGCAGTACCAACCCTATCCTTAACATTCGTGGTATCCAACAGGATCCACATTACACGGGCATCAGCGTGGGCGAACATGCCGAAAGCTTATAAATTGACATCTAACAGACTCTTACTGCGCGCGGATGACACCACAATCCTGAGTTAGGTCGCGTTAGCAGCATTACGGGTGTCTGGAGGCGTGGAATTTAATTTTATGACACATTACCACGACTCGTGTGTGTTTTTGTCGTAAATTTATAATACGGATGAGTGTTTAGTGTGTGGCGCTTTCGTTGTAGACATGTCTCCGGCGCTAGGGCGCACAGTGAGCTCGCTTAGAAAGGTACCAACATCCTACATATTTCTGCGACAAAGCAGTCTTACGTGTCGAATGATATCGAGGAGTGAATCGTACATATCGATCGAATCATATTGAGGATTTAGAGGCTAATTGGTTCGAGCGACACTTTGCAACTTTACAGGGATGCCATTTAAAGTTTAAAATTTAAAAAAATATTAAAACCCAAAAACTTCTTCGGCTATTACAATAGAGTAAACATAATAGAAGTTAAATTAACAAAATCGAATTGTTAATGCTTATACCAAATAAATCGGACATTTAATTACAAAGATAAACGTTACGTATTAAGCAAAATGTTGCTTAAACCAAATAGTCTTTCACCCCTCGATATATCGAATATATGTAATAGGTACCCTTGATAGACCTCTCTAAATAAGACCGCGTATTATGCAAATGTTCCTGCCTCTTCACTGTTTTTGAATGTTAAATGTGTTTTGGTGTGCATTAGAGTATATTCTCTCTCTCCCTTTCTCTTCCCCCTGTATTTTAGGGTGGTAATCAGAATTCAAATTGCTATATCTATCAGCTGTTGTTATCATTTGATACAGAGCCGTGGGCTCACCTAGCGGTCTACAACAAAAAATATAATCTCTAACATCATTTGTTAAATGTAAGTTTGGTTCGTTTATAACTTAATTATTATTTTAAACAAGGTAAATAACGAACCATTAAAATGTTTCGATGACGATTTAATCATAAAATGATATTTCACAACAAAAGAAAAGCAATGCTGAAAACGTTCAAAGACCACAAGAATTTTTGTGGTCAAATGTCGGTCATGTTGTTTATAAAATCAGAACCCAGCAAACTCGTTCAGCAAACGACCAATTTACATAGAAGCTAAATAATGCCGCGAATAAGCGCAAAACAGGAACAATGACAATAAAATTAAGCTGTAAAATCAAAGGCGGACCGTGCAGGGAGGGGCTACTATCGATAAATTCGAGTCGATAATGACCGCGATTCAAGTCGATCGCCCTCGTTTGTCCCGACTTAATATGTTAATACAGACTTCGAGTCACGATCTCGGCTGCCCGGTGCCGCAGTCTCGGTTTACTTACTTTGTTTACGATTCACTTTTGACACATTTGTAACGCTACTTCAGCGTGATTGAGGCCGACGACCTTAAACGTGACGCGAGATTGTTACGCTACTGAACTCGTGTTTCAAGATTTCAAATTTTAATCTCATTTCACATGATTTACGTGAGAATTTTAAATGTGGCCTAACGCATATACGCTGTTCGAACAAAACTGATATTATTTGACGAATAATTGTTCGGCACAATATTATTTTTATAAGAATATTTTGTGCATCCCTAAGAAATGATTCGGATATATTAAAAATAATAAATATTTAAGGCGGATAAATGAAATCCTAAAAAATATTTTATGGCCTATAATCTTTATATAGGATCCGAGCGTAAATCAGTAATGCTTCGTTTTAAAATCGACATTTACAATAGTAATACAGTGGAACAATAAAACACGAGAATAATGGATGTTTTATGTTAGTTGAATGGTCAATATCGATTTCACTTTTTATCGATAAAATCTATCGACGTAGCACCGATGCACTATCGATAAAATCTATGCTCTCGGGTACAATTGGTCGTAGCTACGGCACATATTGCTGCTGAATGATGACTCAATCAAGAACACAATAGAAAGTAGACTTAAGCTACCATCAGTTTAAAAAAAATATTCAAAATATATAATAATAATATTATGTAGGTGTCATATATTGCTAAACGAGTATTTTTGTTAGGAAGAGGCGACAGACATTAGGAATGCCTTCGTTAGTTATGTTACTTCTTACCCCAAAATCTTGACATTACCAAAAAAACATCACCTGAATCCAGTTCAAATCAGAAAATGAAAAACGGTTATTTCCACAAACTGGTTCAGTGATCATTGAGATTCGTCCACTACTTTCGAGTTACAAAACCTAGGCAAAACAAATTCAGTGTTCCTTAAAATTTAATCCCAAAAACGAATTTCCGTAATTTTCGACATCACATTAGTCTATTTCTCTTAATCTTTGGCCTTAGCTAATATTATTTGGGTTGCTATAACTGCGGTGAATTCGACCCAACCGAACTGTCTCAAGAAACCTGGGTACCACACATCTTAAAATAGAGCACCACGATAACCCACCCATATGTATCATGTAGAATTGGTAAAGTTGGCGCAAACGTCTAAATTCCTTAAATGCCGTCACCCACTTTGAAACTTGAAGTCCCAATTGATTGCATAACGGCTGCCCTACCCTTTAAACCAGAACGCTTGTCTTCATCACGACATAAAAAGGAAAACCGGTAGTACCTACCCGTGCGAAGCTACGCCCGGCCAACAACAGCCCGGGTGGCCTGCTTTACAAATAATTTTACTGGTGGTAGGACCTCTTGTGATTCCGCGCGGGTAGGTACCAACACCCCGCCTATTTCTGCCGTGAAGCAGTAATGCATTTCGGTTTGAAGGGTAGGGCAGCCGTTGTAACTATACTGAGACCTTAGAACTTATATCTCAAGGTGGGTGACGCATTTACGTTGTAGATGTCTATGGGTTCCAGCAACCACTTAACACAAGGTGGGCTGTGAACTCGTCCACCCATCTAAGCAATAAAAAAAATATGCAGCATCGGTTCGCTGTGTACTCAAAAACTTTATTTAGTTCAATTCGTTGAATAAGGAAATTGAATGTTCCGAGATAAGTTAAGCGAGTTATCTTTGTAGATAATATAATCCCGTTTATTCACAACTTGTTGTAACATCTATAAAGTTAACTGATATTACCATTCCTCCTACGTTACTAAGAGGTCCGTTATTTCAATAACGATTTGCGATTACACAGGCCGCTTGTTCGAAATGTTTACATTTCATTATTGGTTAAATAAAGTGTATTTCACATGGAATACATAATGGTTATTTCTTTTGAACAAATTTAAGTTATCCGTTTCGAGTGCTCATTAAGGTTAAAACACTAACTATGACTCGCAAATCACTCAGCGGTTATTGCGATTGCGTTTTGTATATATATTACCCACTAGGTAATACCTAGCATATCCATATATAGACAAACGTAAGGCTGGTAGGAATGAAAAGAATGTAAAAAAGTGTGGAACTGAGCTTTAAAGTGTGAGTGAGAAAAAATGAAGAAAGAGAGAAAAATAATAGAAGAGAAAAGCAAGACGGCGAGGACAATTGAATGAGCAAGGCAAAAGGGTATCAGTTAATATTCAATTATAGTAATAGAGAAGATTTATTAAGAGAACAATAAAACTGCAAAAGTTGAACATTTTGGGGGCTAATTACTTTGTTGTGTTAAATATATAAATGGGTAAAGTCAAAGGATTTATGTAACATTCTTTACTCTGTTTATCAACCGATTTTGTGTTTTTCTTCAGTATCTATTGATGAGCTTTAGTGCTATCAATAGAAATCAGATCTCTTTCCACTCTCAAGAAAAATAGAATAGAATATGAAATTTAATCTTCGGGTACTAATGATTGTGGCTGAGCCTCAAACATTGGGCGAAAACTACTGCCAAATACTGACAGCATCATAGTACGTAGCTAACATGAAAAGTACGATACATCATTTGTATCGCACAAACAAGACTTCGCCTACAATAAAAATCTGAGAACACAATTGAACCGTTACAAAATTCTTATCACTAGTAATCCCGCAGTAGTCGAAATTCGACTATAATTTATTGAAATTGTAAGTTTGTACACTATTATGATTGTATTTTATACTTCTATAATCACAAATTTCGCCAAGACTACACTATAAAAAATATTAACAAAGATAAACAATATTTAATCTCAATTTGACAACAGACGTCAAGAACAAAAGTTTGACAATAAATAGTATGCATGCGTGTGTGCGTCAAATACATGGTAGTGTGTGTAATGTTTTTTTTTATATATTTAATGTATTTTTTAGGCATAATTAAAAAAAATATTAACATTCGGCACTCCTTCGGTATATTCTCTAAAGTGTGGGAAATTTCATACTCCTCCGTCCGCGCAATTTTCGTAAAAAGGGATACAAAATTTTTCCTTCACGTATTAATATATAGATTAACTTGTACTTATAATTTTAATATGCGATATTGATTACAGTACTTAAAGTTGAACGATACTTTCCGTACTGTCATAATGATTATTGCACCTGAACTTTCTACGTGCGTAGGCGCTGTATTGCAGAACATTAATTAATTGAACTGCGCACTACCGCAGTGACGCATCGGTGAAACCTAAAGCAATTGATCGTATTAACATGCATTGCGATAGGAAAGCATGGGAATCGTACTTACACTCGCCTAATTATTCCCAGTAAACATTTCAACATAAAATTACCGACATATCCTTTGGACATCATAATAATTTATTACTTAAAGTATTAACTTTTTTTACTAACTTTAACTAACTTTTTTACTGGTGGTATGACCTCTTGTGAGTCCGATCGGTTAGGTACCACCGCCCTGCCTATTTCTGCCGTGAAGCAGTAATGCGTTTCGGTTTGAAGGGTGGAGCAGCCGTTGTAACTATACTGAGATCTAAGAACTTATATCTCAAGATGGGTAGCGCATTTACGTTGTAGATGTCTATGGGCTCCAGTAACCACTTAACACCAGGTGGGCTGTGAGGTCGTCCACTCATCTATGCAATAAAAAATATATATATTGAAAGTTTGCTTTGAAATCTGAATTTGTTTGTTTTTCATTGAAATCGGAATCATAAATATTACAGTGCCGTATTTAATACAAGATAAAACTTCAACTTGTAATCATGAGCTCGTTATGTATTACAGTATCTCAAACAAACAAACTAGCTGGGATCATTTACAGCGGACAGAAATTTCATGTCAGATGAGATTTCCCTTCGGCTTCTTTGAGAAAACAAATCCATGCGTATCTATACTAATATTATAAAGCTGAAGTGTTTGTTTGTTTGAGCGCGCTAATCTCAGTTCCTGAGAACTACTGGTCCGATTTGAAAAAATCTTTCAGTGTTAGATAACCCGTTTATTGAGGAAGGCTATAGGCTATATAACATCACGGTAAGGCCAATACAAGTGGAGCACCAATAAAGAGTGTTTCAAAATAGGAGTTTAAATATCTCCTTAACATTCTATAATTCAAAAGTATATTCACTTTCTACGTAAATGAAGTGGGTGGTAAAATTTAGTGTTAGCCAAAGTAACTATTCCACGCGGACGGAGTCAAATTTTTATGAATTTTTGTATTATTACAAAATACGATTTTTTTTATGTATTATTACAAAGTTATAAAAAAACATATACAGCAATATAGCAGCAGGTAGTGTCTTGGCTAATTCCTTGACATTACTTACGTCTATGAGCGACAGTGAACACTGAGTAACAGTTGGGCTAATAAAAACCACTGCAAAACTAATTCTTTTACATTCAAAAGCCCTAACCTACAATTATTTTCCCGACAGATGCAGCCCACTGAGTTTCTCACCAGATCTTCTCAGTGGGTCGCGATTCCTATCTGGTGATAGATTCTGCGAAGCATTGCTCTTGCTAGAGCTAGTGTTAGCAAATTCTCTCATGTCGAGCCCGCGAGCTCGCCTACCTGTCCGGACGTAGCTGGAATAGCCTCTTAGGCTACCATCGAATAGGCAGGAAAAAATAAGAATTATTTAAGCGAAGAATTAGTTAGCGTGGTACGGACATTAGATGCGTAAAGAGAAGATGCATGTGACTAGGATGTATAGAAATGGTAGTGCAAGGTAGCGGGGGAAGAGGTGGACCAAAGAAGACATGGATGGAGTGTGTGAATGACGATATGAGAGAGACAGGAGTGAGTGTTGAAATGACGGCTGATAGAAGAGAATGGAACAGAAATATTAGCTGTGCCGACCCCACCTAGTGGGATAAGGTGGAGAAAAAGAAGAAAAAGAAGAGAGGATAACTAAACTAACAAATCTCACAGACAAAAACTACGACAGCTTAACGTTGCCCGCACGGCAGTGTAGTCTGGATCACTGGCACAAGACCAATATACGACTATTAGTAGGAGCCTTTAATATTACATAACCGATGAGCGCTTACACAACGCCGTTCCCAGAGTTTTCTTCGCGTGATCATTAATTAGCGGCAACCGTACGAGGTGGTGAAAGCATTGTTTTATCTAGACTGTTGTTCAGCTTGCGTGTAACGTGGGAAGTCTGGAGGCGGCGTGGGTAGTTCATAATTAGAAATAATTCGACACCATTCCTTGTGAATCCTGAAGGCAATTCAACGTTTTATTAGACGGTTTAGAGATGCCCCTTTTGATAGCATCTGTTTCTATTACGAACGAAAGCAAATAAGTTTACGGTCCTTCTAGAAATTAGGAAATAGTTATTGCGACTAATGATATATATTTTTTTTCAATAATGCCAGCGAACACAAATATACATTTGAGATTTCAACAAAAATTCCCTTATACTATATTATTATATACTTATATTTCACGTTTTAATAACTCCTCGTGGCTTTAAGGACTGTGCGGGTGTTCAAATTTTGTCAATCGTTTTTTTTGCCCACCTATTTTTCTAACAATAAAAAAATGCATATAGTCAGTTTTTAGTTAATGACGATAACAAAACAAAAAAGCAACTGTAATAGGTATATAAAATAAATCTAAATCTTCAGTTTTTCAGGTGTATGGTCGAGTTACGATCATTAGCGAATACTGGTAATAAAAATTAGGTACCTTAGAAAATGACATATAATTGCATTATCTTTCTATTTTCAAACATTCAACAAATACATTTTCTGTGACGAATATAATAGAGGTAAAACATACAAGCATAGACAGTCGTAATAAAAAGTGATTTTTTAAATATTTTTTTTTGTCGTCCAATTTCAATATGATAACGCGGCAGCAATAGTGTGTCGAAGCGTTATTTCGAATTTTTTAAAGAATAATTTTGAATTCGGCTGTAGTTATCCCACGCGTAGTTTATTCGGGAAGCTCGAGATAGGAAAGGAATATAATTTTTCGACACCGGTGAACACAATGAACCACAAGGAGTTCAAGAGGCTATTAATCCAGTTCTTCGGATCAATGCCACTGGTAAGCATTTTTTTCTATTAAAATAATAACCGGGAACAAGTCACACACAGTCGTCTAGGCCCAAACTAGGACTCCTTATGGGAATCAGAGACTGATATACCTACGCATGTATACTGTATTGTTAGGGTTGAATCACACCGGAATGGCAGCGACCAACAGCGTTGCGGCTAGCACTTAATTTTAAACTGTATCTACTTAAAAGATGAGTATCTTAGCTCTCGTATTAAAATTTAAATGTAAACTTCCGAATGTTTCTTTAGAGATTAATTCGAGTATTTTCAAATACTTAGTCAAGGAATAAACAAAGGCAATTCTGCATATTAGTTCTTTTTATTGATTAGAACACAGTTTTTTAAGCATTTCTTGCAGAGTTGATAGGGATTTTTAGGTGCAAATCTTCATCTTCAATCCGTAAGGAAAAGGCAGGGGAACGTTGGATAAGGAATCTGGAAGGACAAAAAAATGATTTTTTAAATCTTTCCTAGTTAATGATTGGGTTTTGGTCACATTCAATATCAAGCATGGCGCATGAGCACAACGATAATATCCACCTTGGCACATATCGTCAATGCATTTTTGTATTGGGTTAACAGCCACTATTAAGAATCAAAACCGTAAAGATATCTTTGTGTTGGTACAAACTTATGCAGACATAGTCACAAAAAGCCTTTAAAGTCTCATAAAACTGTACGCCACGTAAGTAGTTCTCGCAATATCATTGCAAATTACAACCTCAAACAACACAACTTATTGTATTGTTACATACGCCGTGACGCAGTTTTCCTTTTATTAAATGGACAATCGATATACAAGATGTAGCTCCGGTCTCAAGCTCAGTGGTACGTTGAGCTGTTGTGTGGTAAGGTTGTAGAACCTATGGGTCTCAATAACCACTAAATACCAAGTCCACCGCGGGTAATAGAACAAAAAACAAACCGAAAACAAAATCCTTTTCACAAAAGTTCAGCGACCTCCTCGCACAATAGTGACGCAAGCGTTACGATATCGATATAGTCGATGGCAGATAGAGCGATTGTATAATCGCTCGATGCCCTGTCGAGATAGTTCGATACGTATCGAGGCAGACGCGTGTCGTGGGCGTCGTCGGTACAACGCCTGCTTGTGTTCTAGGTTAGGGATGGCGGACTGCGATCGTGGATTATGGATGACGAAATTTACTATCGATGCAATCGTTTTATATCGATATCCCATGTGAATGCACAACACCTTAATGTTTGCAATACAGGCGAGCCGTCTGGTATTAAATACTTACGTGAAGTTCTTAGATATGCGAATGGGGATACGATGTCTAAGTCTTGATTTTATGGTATAACTACTGTCGGAAATCCGTGGTGGTACCTAGGGACCTACAAATACAGATGCGCACTTACAAACTGCCCTAAGAATAAATTAAGTTTAAATTACATTTTAAATTACATTTATATTTAAAGTAAAGTAAACGGCCGTCTGTTCAAAAACAAGTTCTTTACGAACTTAGCACGGGACCAGAAAACGTGACGTGATTGTTTTTTAAAAAAAAAAGGAAGTAAATTTACATTTGTAATTTGGAAAAACCTTAAAACAAACTGTTTGTACCGAGAGCGTACAGTGTTCAATCTCTAAGTTGTGACCTGTCGTGTATGAGGCATAAACGATTGACAAAGGAATTATATTCAATGGAATCGAGAATATGAATTAATATAATACACACAGCGGACATTAAAAACACTCAATGACTACACATAAGCCTTCTGTTCTATTCTATTTCCTAAACAAAGTTAATTACTCAAGTCAGCATCTACACATAGTCAATTTAGAAATTTCACTGCGATCGATCAAAGTTATTTTGACAGCGCCGCGATGTAAGCTGCCAATGAAAAGACGCATGACTATGTAAGATGAAAAAAACAAGAGAATTTTGATTTAGTTGTCGACAAATTATGCTTCATTATGTAATATCAGCCATACCTCTTCTTTACTGGTGGTAGGACCTCTTGTGAGTCCGCGCGGGTAGGTACCACCGCCCTGCCTATTTCTGCCGTGAAGCAGTAATGCGTTTCGGTTTGAAGGGTGGGGCAGCCGTTGTAACTATACTGAGATCTTAGAACTTATATCTCAAGGTGGGTGGCGCATTTACGTTGTAGATGTCCATGGGCTCCGGTAACCACTTAACACCAGGTGGGCTGTGAAATCGTCCACCCAAAGCAATAAAGAAAATTAAAAAAACATATTTATCGATGGTTTTATTCGTTGTCAATTTTTTGTCATTTTCTTTTTGAGCTGTCAGACGTGTCAGTATGAAATGTACAGTCCAAACTCAAACTGTAACCGTGTACGTATGAGCTGTACATCGATCAGAGATAACACCACAATATTTAATTTTGTTGTTTAAAAATAAACAACGATTTAAAGTTCGCTTACCTTAGCTCTTTTTTACCTTCTACATCAATTCTTATACGAACTCATACCTGTAACAAAAAATAAACAGTTGAGATTAGGAATTATGACAATAACATCATTTTACTACGGAAATTAAAGCTTGAACTGTTGGTAGGACCTCTTGAGAGGGTGGGTACCACCGCCCTGCCTATTTCTGCCGTGAAGCAGTAATGCGTTTCGGTTTGAAGGGTGGGGTAGCCGTTGTAACTAAAACATGAGACCTTAGAACATATATCTCAAGGTGGGTGGCGCATTTTACGTTGTAGATGTCTATGGGCTCCAGTAACCACCTAACACCAGGTGGGCTGTGAGCTCGTCCACTCATATAAGCAATAAAAAAAAATTGTTCAGAGTTTAAATTTGGACCAAACTTAATTACGTTAAATTATTGTATTGAGGAACGCTAATTTATCGGAACAGCACGTCATTATTTTATCAATAAATAAATACATCATCATCTAACGCGAGTTAAACAAATCTTTTAGGTAGAGAGAATCTTCATAAAAGCATGCTTTTTTATTACTTAGACGGGTGAATGAGCTAACGGCCCACCTGGAATTAAGTGGTTACTGGAGCTCATTGACACGAATAACATAACGCAGTCAGTGAGACATGAATTCTAAGTCTCAGTTCTATGTATAATTTAACGACTGCCCCCACCCTTTAAACCGGTACGCATTACTGTTCGTAGTAGAAATAGGCAGTTAATCTCATATTTATTATACGATGGTGCAGCTGTCTGTGACCACGGCGCCTCATTAAAACGTATCCTCCTCCTCCTTCAATCGATCCCTAATGGCTGAGCATCGTGATGCGCCCCCGCCTGTGACCTTTTTTTGTGATTCGTAGCCACTTATGTCTATCAGTGGCACTGTAAAGTGGGTGGCTCAGTCTCTCAGTATTTTTTGGCTTCGACCTCTGGATCGTCTTCCCTGATCTTTCCATTCACTGAAGTCGTCGTGGCGTAAAGGATAAGACGTCCGGTGCATTCGTATCTAGCAACGCAGTCGCGGCTTTTTGCTAGACGACGTAAATTGAAACAATACAAAGAAAAACGCAACAATGTATTTAATCATGACAAATACCTCTCAAACACTTCGCATGCCGTTCGCACGTTGTGTCGCGTGACGGCACGCCCAATGCCAAGTTCAAGGTTCAAAGCGGAGGTTATCGTTAACGGTGGATTATTGATTTTTTTACTATTACCGCTTGTTCGGATTGCGATCGTCTATGTTTTCAAATATCTTTCATTAAAGAATAAAAATGTTATTAATCGATATGGTATTAAGCGTGTTGGAATAGTGTAGTTGCTAGTTTGCAATAACTTTGTAATTTCTTATGTAGGTACATGCGTAACTAACTGTTAGTAATGTACTTTAAGAGTCGATATCGGTCCCCACCCGCTAGCGTAACCTAATCCAGGGTCCTGATCCCCAAACATAACCCAGTTTTCCTAAACACAAAAACCATTCGTTTTTAATAAGGAGCCATCGACGAGAATTTTCACGTCCATTTTATAGACTTCCATTCCATCAAGCTGATACGACAGGATCTGGATCAGGATTATCGAGTTTACGGGTTCGGCGCGTGTCAAGGGCGGAGCGAGGGTGCGGCCGGGTCAAAGTCGCACGAACTGGGATAGGAACGAGCACGGAATAGTCCGTGGGAACGAGGATAGGCCACGACAGCCCGGTTCCAGAGGAAAATAGGTCGCAAGGATTTACGAGGGCGGAACCGTAATACCGACGCTTTATGAGCTAACCGTACAGTGCTTACGGTTAAATGAAAGTCGTTAAAGGCTTTTTGCGTATTTTTATTTTATATGAAGCTTTCATTAAATATTATGAACAGATTTATGGCAAAGCAAAATAAGTCACCCTAAAATTATTTGTACAAAGTTGTATTTTATTCGGTTTTCATGAGTCATACCTAGAGATAATTGAAAGTACGATTACAATTATTACTATTAATTACACAGATAGATAGCTACTACTAAAAATGGTGTTAGATAAGTATTATCTAAAAACAAAAGTGGCATTATAATATTTTGATACTAATACTTTCTTCATGCTACACATATTATACACCAAAAGAAATACAATATTGAGATATTTCAATATAGAGATTTTTCACTAATTTTGCAATTGCAAGTATGTTGGACTCTGCAAGAGCATGGGTATACGTGATTTACTTTTGTAGAAAATTAATAGTTACGGTCTGAAAAAATAATTTAAAGAAACGGTAACATTGCTTGAAGTGAAAGCGTATTTGGTTTTATTAAAATTTGGAAATTCCATGATATGGAAATGTCATTCGACAAGTGACATTTAATAGATTTTTTTATAACTACCCACTGCCAATAGCATCAAAGGGCTATTCTGGTTTCACCAGATGTATAGCCGATAGAATTTATCTAGGGAGAATTTGCTAGCAATAACCTTATCAAGGATAATAAGTATTTATGACAATACTTATAAAAGTTTCACTTCTACCATGTGTAAACTGTATGCAGTTTTTTTCATCTTTAATTTCAGTAAATTAAAGATGAAAAAAACTGCAACTCAATATAAGGTTTAGTCATCGATCTTGCAATGATGTGGGTACATTCAATTTTGTCGACTGTTTTCGGTTGCAGCCTACGTCGTAATCGTTACAACGTTGCTACATTGTTGTCACAAGCAGTGCCGATGTTTTTTGTGAGACAGGCCGCCTCGCTCAATACATGATTGATAATGTGATGAACAATAAATCTTACGTACTTGAAATTTTAAATAAAAAAAACGATGCTGTCTGATAATTGTATTGTAATTATTTATCGCTCAAGGTGTATTGGTTTTTTTTTCTTTGCAGTAATAGTGAAATTAAGATTGCCTTGTAAGGCTAAACTAGTGTGAGATAACTTGAGACCTGATTGCATTGTTAACAATTTTGTAATTTTTCTAAACTAATTTCCTAACAATGCATTTATCGTAATACGATTTTTCCCACTGAAACTTCGTAAATGTCAGGAAGCGTCAGGTTTTTTTAAGAATCTCTCACAATAATTATTATTATTTGAACTAGAACAGGTACCTACTGATTTGGTTTGAATTTGTTTTTAAGCTAATAAAATATAATTTGAAAATAGTTCGAAATTCAAAGTCGTTAAATGTTGCTTCAAACAATCGAAACAACTTCTCCATCTTTCAACAGTTAAAATTATAATTTATTTTACAATCTATATTCCTCTGCACACACTTGTGTAGCGCCGACTCATCTATTTCTGCTGTGACGTCATTCTGTCTGTATCAAAGAATAGCCGTTACTTTAGTTCAACCGAGACTTCGATTGTCGCAATGTAGGCAAAGAAATCTCAATTTGTTACGTATTTACACCATAACTCTTGAAACTATGTTAATATTATTGTTTTCTTTTTCTTCCTAGCGTTTCCCCGCTCTAGTCCCAGGGTCGGTTTTTCTACTTAAACTCCTCAACTTGGCTTGGTCTTCGGCATCCTTCCTTTTTCCCTACCTATGCTGATAGCCTTGAGAGGCTATTTCAGCTTCGCCTTAGCGTGTAGGTGAGCTCACGGGGCTCAAACCGGAGCGTTGCTAACACTGGCCCTAGCAAGAGCAGTGCTTCGGAGAATCTACCACCGGATCGAAAACGCGACCCACTGAGAAAATGCGGTGAGAAACTCAGTGGGCTGTGTCTATGGGTTAATTTACTCATCGAGCCCTTCGTCGCAATCGACGGGTTCGGCGTAGATGGGCGAGGTTATTCTCCTCGTTAATAGCATTGTATTACGTAACAATTCGGATACAACAGACGCAATTAAATAACAAGTGTATTTCGAGAAATTAACGTTTTTAATGATCGGTTTCGAGTATAATATTGAAAATTAGCACGTTAGTTCGACAAATCGCAGCAGTCCGTGAAATACATTAATCGTTGTGAGTTCACCGATTTACAAGCAGGTGGGCATTGTTCAGAGTACGAGCTAATTTTTATTTGAAAAATTATTTACATAGAGTATTCGACATAATCAATTGTAATTATTGTAAATGTGTTAGTAAATGAAGATTTATCAGATGAATCAGATGATGATTAATGTTTTTATGTTATATATAATATATGATGTATATACATATTTCATTTCATTTTGTATACTCAAAAATTACAAATCTTGTAGGACTAATAAAGCATACCTTTTTTGTAGGATATTGTATTATTTGAACGAAAAATATATTAACCTATCACGTGATACCTTTGTCCTACAGTTACTAATAAAAAAAAGTCCTGTGGTATCCACAACTTTTGAGCGTAGGACCAAGATGACATACCACGAAATTTGTAGGACAATGTGTGTGGTAAACAATGCAAATGTTAGCTAACCAATAAAAAAAAAATCAGCTGGTTAGTAATTATTTTTCATGACCTTGTTTATGATACATGTTGGAGAGGGGGGACTCCTTAACAAAACCTTATATTTTGTAGTACAAATATTTTTTAGATAATTATCTCGATAATTAACAAAGAAAAAATCGGTTAGTAATACATTTTTAAAATTCGTGAAATCAACATATTTTATCCTTGCTACCGCTAATAAGCTACCATTTACCAACGTTACTGTAAAGAAAAAAGTTGGGAGTCTAGTCAAAAGGAAGCTACTCACGAAAAATCAGCTTGTTAGTAATAAATTATGAAAAGTGTACCAGGGATCCTGTACTATTATAATAATAATAATAATAATAAGGAATTTTTCTTTTCGTTCAATCGTTACCAGACAATCAGCAAAGGCATTCCATTCGTAAAATGAAATAAAAGCAAAACATCCAAAGCGCTACCATTGTTTTGACGCGGCAACGCGGAATACAAAATGACATTGCCTTTTTGTTTTTTCAAAGTGCTCCTAGTTCAAATGGTAGCTGTCACTTCCAGAGAGAAAATGGAGGGGAAAAATATTCAACACCTATTCTCCAAATTACTCAATTAAAAGGACAAATCAGAACAAAAAAAAATGTGTGGTGTCGTGGGGCACCGGAGAGGAGCGAAGTTCCTTATTATAAAAACATAAATTTTAAGTTCTATCCGAGTGTATTGCGCAAACGAACGCTCTGAGATCGTGGTCAATGAATGATAAAAAAATGTTATTTTTTGTACGTTATTACAAAGTTAAGTCGTACACTGTGTGCATTACTAATAAATAAAAATCTTACGTTATGGACGTGTTTGCCCGGTTAGAGTATCCCTCCGCATCGTTCCATAAGGAACTTCGTTTCAAAAAAAAAAAATAAGGATAACGAAATCCGCATGCGTCGACCAAAAAAACGTACCCGAACATGAAAATACAGACGAAATTACGAATCACCAGAAACACAATGAAGGATGCAAATTGCGGTCGCATCGCGTATTTTATTTACCGTCGTCGTACTGAGAAAGTTGAAGCAAAAAAAAAACAGAAGACCACAACGTGCTCGAACCGAATGCGACCGTAAACGGATGCCATGAACATATACGGTAGCCGTTCCATTGTCAGCGTTACATTAAATTTACCCGGAACGGTACCAAAGAATGTAGGGAGGTTTTTAAAAAAAAAAGAAAACGGGAGTGTTGTCGTTGGCCAGTTCGTAAAGGAACTTCTCGATATAGGCATCGAATTGGACAAGAGGAATCGAAACTTATTATTGAGCACCAGGTTGTCTTTTCTTTTTTTATCGTACCTATTCTGGTGACCTCGAGGGCTTATACTAGATCAGCCTTTCCCAAAGTGGGCGATAACACCCGCCTGTGGGCGCTGCAATCCTAAAGGGGGGCGGTAAGAGACTCAGAAAAAAAATGGGGACGTTGTGTAGAGGCTTGAGAGGCGATTTGTAATTCCATCTAGGAGGACCCTTAGACACCGACTGAACTCTCGCTATAGTGGTTTTTAAGTAGATGACAAAAATGGGGGCGCTAAAAATAATTTATTCTCAAAGTGGGCAGTAGACAAAATTAAGTTTGGGAGCCCCTGTACTAGATTCACCGAACGAGTAGGTGAGCTCACGGGGAAACGTTGCTAACACTAGCCTTAGCAAGAGCAGTTCTCTGCAGAATTTACTTCAGGATCGGAAACGCGACCCACTAAGAAGATCCGGCGAGAAACTCAGTGGGCTGTGTCTGAGGGTTAATTTGCTCGCCGAAGCGTTCGTCGCAAGCGACGGATTCGACGGAAACGGTGACCGATGCTTGAGGTACCTAAAAGCACCGATAGTGATCGGGATGACGTGTTTTGGGGCGACGCTTTGTAGGCAGCGGCTTGGCTCTGCCCCTGGCATTGCTGAAGTCCATGGGCGACGGTAACCACTCACCATCAGGTGGGCCGTATGCTCGTCTGCCTACAAGGGCAATAAAAAAAAAAAAAAAAAAAAACGCTAAGTCAAAAGTACACATTAGAGTAAACAAATGCTTATGATTTAGCTAATCTATTCATGAGTTTTTATTAGTAAGCCAGTACGGGATTTATCAGTTTATATCGAGAGATTAAAAGAGAAATTTCAAAAATGCGAACAGTTAAATAAAAATGTTCAATACATAAAAACAGTAACCGAAGTACTCGTTATCTTAATAACAAACGATATAACTACGGGTGACAGTTACTTAAATGCTTCAACTCAGATTAAAATCAATTTATACCCTTATCTCACAAATTTAATAAACTAGAGCCCACATAAAATTATCGATTTAATCGGCAAACGTACATTTAACTAAACGGTATAACAACATCGTCTCAAAGACAGCATCGTTAATATAGAAATTACGATAAAATATATTCCTTATAACACAGAGACTTAAACGATTACAATAAACCTGCCCAGACGACCGTATTGTTGGTCGGAAACTACTTGAAAACCCACTAATACCCAAGGATGCAATTATTATAACTCAAACTATTAGTCGAAATTCGTGTTAGCCAGTCGAACGGTGAAAGTGGCTAGCTACTGGGCTTTGGTGCGCCCTAGGCGTGGTGCAAGTGAATAGAGTAAAGCGAGTGTTGATATTTTGAAACCAAGTATAATGCTGAGTCTAATTTTACAGTAATTTAGTTACATATGTGGTTCTTATTTATGAGATCGGGTAATCAAGTTTACGGCCTTATTTACCAAAGCAATCGTATTGTGTAATTATTTTCGAATGTTGGTATTAATTTGATGTCATTCGTACGTACAGTCACTATTTAGTTTAGCTTGCATTCATACTTAAGCGTGGAATAGTAACTGATTATGACAATCTGATAGTTCTTCGTAAACAGTGAAGTCTGTGTGGAAAAACGGAAGTGGTTACGAACTCAATTTTCTTTTGAACATTCATTTCATTTTTCTTAAAAAAGATATAGACGTATTCACACAAACTTCATTGTCCGAAAGACATAGTTATAATTATTTTTACGATTAAATCGGGTTTATCAGTTCCGTTTTATTATTTGCAGCGTTTCGAATACTTTAAACTTTTCGTAGTCATACGGACAATGGAGTCCAATGTCATCGTAGACAGAGTCGAGATTAAAACGTAAAAATAGTTTTAATTATATCTACGACTCCAAAAGACCAAAGAAAACACTACACTTCTAACTCCTATAATTTGAATTGTCAATCGGTTTGAGGCCTTCATGAATAAACTTGTAACTTTGAAAGCTGTTGCAGGATATTAATTTATCTCCAAGAACTGTGGTTGAACTAATTTGGTTGAGCAATGCATACGAAAATACTTATTTGTACATTCAATTCATAAAAATATGATTAAACAAAAAACTTCAAATATAAACAATTGTAATAGGTGTTACTAATTAAATGTTTGAAAATATTTATTAATTAAAAATAGTTCTGGTATTTGAAATTCACAAATATATTTTGTTTTCTTAAGTTACGATTTTAACCTACAAAACAAAGTATTTTTTTTTCCTCAAAAGTTGATGAATTGTACCAAACGCGAATAACGCGTGCGCTAGGCCAGCGATGTTTATCGCCTATTTATTGCGGCATTAACTTGTAAAAAGCCTATTATTTTGCCTGTCTACGTCGTACAGTGGAAAACGTCCTTCAGGCTATACACGATAACAACATAACCCTTTCAGGTTTAAATTATCGATTAGATCATCTAGATATTGTTAGATTGCGTCTCAATCCAAGTATTTATAGTTAAGAACTGTAAAGACAAGATATGTAATATGATTTGCAGATTTCGTTCGTTGGCAAGTAAATAAAGAGTCTGATCACATTATCATTATTTTTATTCATCATTATTTACGATAGTTAAAAATTGATTAACAGGATAATAAAAAGATTTTCACCATAACAAAAGCTTGCGTGATTAATTACGCCAATACAGTTTCCGAGCAGGTAACATTCTTTCTAAAACAAATCATCTCATGAGATTGTTCACAAAGGGAGATTGATTAAGAAGTACCATTATGTAATAAACATCAAACTCACAAAATTTATAAATTAGACTTATTAAATGCTGGTAGGGGCAACATGAGCGCGTAGAGCTATCAAACTCTTTCTTGCATATTCCTGCCGTGAAGGAGTCGCGCTTTCATACATTTGCATACATATGTACATATACATTGCAGACACGCGTTTGGACAGTAGTCCAAGCGGGCAGACAGTTCGACTGCAAATGTGCGACAATAATAATAAAAGCTAATTACATACAATTTTTACTGGTGGTAGGACCACTTGTGAGTCCGCACGGGTAGGTACCACCACTCCGCCTAATTCTGCCGTGAAGCAGTAATGCGTTTCGGTTTTAAGGGTGGGGTAGCTGTTGTAACTATACTTCAGACCATATAACTTATATGAGTGGCGCATTTACCTTGTAGATGTCTATGGGCTCCAGTAACCACTTAACACCAGGTGGGCTGTGAGCTCGTCCACCCATCTAAGCAACAACAACAAAAAAACAGTAGTCCAAGCGGGCAATGCGCTCATCTGCCTATGTGCGATAACAATAATAAAAGCTAACAAGCTTTCGTCGTATCCTAGCTCGTCGAATGTAGATACAAGGTTCTAGAGTTCTCAAATAAAATTATTCATAGGCTCGGTACATTTCCATGGCTGTTCCATTACGATACACAGTAATAGCCTTCAATCATAACTGTTGAAGTTCAGCGTGTTTAACATTGGCTAGACGGACGTGGGTGGGCCAGGAAGTCGCGTGCGAACACCCACCACCTTTCATCGTCACATGATTCATTGTACTCCTGCGTTTTATTAACTGGTATACAACCCTATCGGTTGACATTAACAGGCTCAGCATCTTTTAAAGTCAGATTTATGAGTTGACTTCGTTTATAAGCCCATTTAAATTATTTCTTGTATTTTTATTTATTAGTTCAGCAGATAAGCTTATGGGCTCAAATGATAGTTATAGGATACCTGACCGCATATATTAGTTTAGTTTATATAGTTCGTTATACGATTCTAAATAAAAACGGATATATCAGGAATTAATCTCAAATAATTCCCCAAAGAAATTAAATATCAACTCTTTGACTTTCGTTCTCCCGTTAGAAGGGGTCTTTCTAAGTGGATTTTCCATGACCCCACTGTCCAAAAGGCTTCAAACCATTGCTTCTTTTAAATTTTGAAGAACGAAGTGCATCTTCTGCTTTCTCTTCTGTGTATCGTTTTATGTTTTCTTATAGTTAGCCTTAAGCCCGTCGTTCGGTGATACAATAAGTATGCCTAAATTAAACTATAATCCGTCTTACGTGGCTACTGTGATGTAACACATATTTACTTAGACAGCCGCCGTGGTCCCTTGTATATTAATATAAGATAAGTAGCTGTACTCGCCCGCTTCGCTGCGCATTTAAAATTAACATTATTATTTATTGTCATTATTATTAGGTAGTCCAACACTCATATAAAAATTAGCTTATCCATTAAGTACATGTATTTTCTACATGGATACCAAATTTCTAGTCAATCGGATGCATGGTTCAGTAGTTATAACGGAAAATATCCGTAAAAACCACCGTAGATTTATTATAAATATGTCGTCAATCACTTTTTTCAACTAAATCAACTAGAAAAAAAACTTTCATTTCTTCGTGCATGAATAAAAATTCTTGTCGGTCGACGGGGATTACAATTACATAAAGCTTTCATAACTTTAACTGAAAATACATTCACTTAGCTGAAGATTATCATCGGGGGCAATACTAAGGAGAAGTCTAGGAGATAGGGTCAGTTCCCTCAAGAACAGTGTTGAGCACGTGGTGTAGGAAACAAGCGGCGAGCGACGATTTTATAGTCTTAAATACATAAACATTAACAGGCAAAGACAAAATAGTTCAGTGTTGTTTTCTCCGGTTTTTTTTAATCGATTTTCTTTTCTTTTTTTTATGAACTATTAACAAGCTTTAGTGTTTTCAATAAAATCACTTTTAACATCTATATTTTTTCGGATTTTTGATAACAGAACCAAATAAAAAAAAGTGTGTGTGTCCGCTCCGACGCACGACTGGAGTTTACTGGATATAAAAAATTAAACGAAACAATACGAGAAATAGTTCTATATTACGACAACACGATACACTACAGATTATTAACAAATTAACGAGACACAAAACAAACGACTAACAAATATATGAAAATACAATAATGAGAGAAACGCGCGATCAGTACGAGGCTTTGTGGCGGACTGCCGGCGCAGCAGCCCGGCGTCACCTGCGATAACGCGGCCGCGCGTTGGCTCCTGATTGGCGCGCGCACGCATCACGCAATCAGGAGCCAATCAGGCGCATAACGCATTTCGTGTGACATGCTAGTACGATTTTGGTCCCCATAATTTTCATACCCCGGGCCTATATATGTAAATCGATTCTAAAGGAGTAAACTCCAAAAAAGTACATTAAATTCTTGAAGTGTCAGTGATTTTCGCCGAACCTCGATTATAGCGGAGCATTATTTTATGAAAGTCTATGACGAAAATAATTTACTTATTACTGAAAATAAATAAACAATGACTGACTACAAGAAGAAATTTATTGATCCAGAGACATCTAGGGTCACAGCACTGCCGTTGAAAACATTACTTATTATGAGGTGAGACATTATACAGCATAAGATAGCATTTGTTTAGATCGTAATGATACTCGTATAATCATATTTCAGTATAAGGAATGCGGCCTGACAGAATCCCCTGGTGCTAACTATCGGTTTTATAGCTATGAGCTACATAAGAAGATGAAGCAAAATACCTAGTTTTATTATTTATCCGCTCTCCCACCTTCCAAACAATTCTTTTTTCCAAAGTATTCTTCAAAATATTTGCATTCGTTCATTAAGAAAAAATTGACAGTTCACGTGAGCATTTTACGCTGATCGTGCAATAACAAAAAAAAAAACTTAATACGCTTATGAATTAAGCCCCATACAAAAATAGCGAATGGAACACAGATAAGAAAAAGCTGACCGCGATAAAACGTGCCGTACCTGTGCATTTCGCTTAGATTTATCACTTTTAGAAACGGACACGTAAGAGTTAAATCTTCTTGGAAATTATTAGATTCACATCTTAAAGGCGAGTAAAACAGACGCTACATAACCTATTGCTTTGCGAATAAAACATACAATTGTTAGAAGTGCATTTCATTCCTCATAAAAACAAAACTGGTACGAAGTACCATCAAACTTAACTGCACCGTAATTTTTTACATCGGATTATGAAACGAATTCTTTCGTTTTTTCATTTATTGCTTAGGTGGCTGGACGAGCTCAGGGCCCACCTGGTGCTAAGTGGCTACCGGAGCCCATGGACATCTTACAACGTAAATGCCGCCACCTAACTCGAGATATAAGTTCTAAGGTCTCAGCACATACAGGGAAGAAGTTAGAAGAAAAAGTATCAGAAGTTAAAGGGAAGTCATTTCCCATCCACCAAGGACAAAGGACTTGTCGTAAATGTTGCCTAAATACAAACTACGTAATAAATAAATACATACTTAACAAATGTCCACGATTGACTTCCACGGCGAAGAAATAACATCGTGTAGTAAAAATCAAACCCACAAAATTATAATTTGCGTAATTACTGGTGGTAGGACATCTTGTGAGTCCGCACCGGTAGGTACCACCATTCTGCCTGTTTCTGCCGTGAAGCAGTAATGCGTTTCGGTTTGAAGGGTGGTTCAGCCGTTGTAACTATACTGAGACCCTTAGAACTCATATCTCAACGTGGGTGGCGCATTTACGTTGTAGAAGTCTATGAGCTCCAGTAACCACTAAACACCAGGTAGACTGTGAGCTCGATCATCTATCTAAGCAATAAATAAAAAGTCATGTTTAAATCTTAAATATCTACATACCTGTTCTCGGAAATAAATTTACTAATCTTACTTACTACCTGAACATTATCGCACGATCATAAACACACGTTCGTATTCAGTGTCTCACAGTTCACATGCGCGGACGCGGTTAACTGTCGAAAGCGACCATTTGCAATCATTTGCATGAGGAAGCCAGATAAAGGGCGGTGCATGCTTCGATATCTACGGTACGAGGGTGGCCCCGATACCTTACAAATGGTCAGCATGAAACATTAAACTTTCTAGATTACGCCTTTACAAAATTAGATACGAGTATTCGATTATAAAAGTTGTCGTTACAAGCTTTATGTTAGGCATTATCTACCCGGTTTGCTATCATCGAGTTAAATCTCCTACCTGAATTTGCGTGTGGATCATTTTGTATCTTTCATATATGACGTAATCAACTTAATATTATACTCGTTTGTAGAATGATTAGAATCAAGCACGACTCTATATCTCAGTTATATTTCGAGCCTAGACAATACTCTAGGTGAGCTTACGGGGCTCAATCTTAGAGAACGTAGCACCAGCCGTAGTAAGAGCGGTGCTTTGCTGAATCTGTTTTCCGAGCGCTATAACATGCCCTTCTTCAAACGAGGCTTGCGGAGAGTACTTAATGGTAGGCAGCGGTTTGGCTCTTCTCCTGGCATTGCTGACTTCCATAAGCGAAGGTGACCACTTACCATCACGTGGGCCGTATGCTCATCTTCCTACAAGGCAAAGAAAAAAAAAAGAATCTACCACCGAATCAGAATCGCGACCGACTAAGAAACTCAGTGGGTTAATTGTTCTCAAATGATTATTTCCGCATTAAAACTCAAATCTTGATTTGTTGATTTCTTTATTCCGGCCAGAGGCTACCGGCTTTTTCAACATACGGTGCATATAGTTTTGGAGCCGACAAAAGTACCGTTACCTCCTATTTCGTCAATGCCCACTTAAAACTTTGTATCGCGTACCGAGAGAAAGGTTCAACGTCTCAAAGTAATGGTCAACACAAAACCAGGACGCCCAAAGAAAAGGAAAACGTTAATCGTAAATCAACTTGCACTTAAAGCTTTTATGTTTCCTTCGACAATTAGGGCCGGTCGCGTCGCATCGACTCGAATGCGTTATACATTTATCCGATATCATGTGAATATTATAGGAACGTGACATTAATTGATAATTGTATAGCATGGCGAACTTACGAGCTTTTCAGAGCGTTGTTACATTTTATGTTTTCTTTTATATTTCTTAATTTAAATCTACTAATTTTTAAAAGAAATGAGTGAGTAACGGTAATTTTAAAAAAGATTAGGCGGTAGGTTTGTTTCGCCCGTTCTTCTCAACAGTGCGGCTTTTTCTTGGATCAGGTGCGCGATAACATGTTTTGTCGCTCAACAAGTATGTTCAAATAACATTTAAGTTGAAAAAAATTGAGTCTAAGGGTAATCAACTCTTCTTTCTTTGTAACTTTTATTTTTATATTTTTCTGCCTGTGCTGATAGCCTTGAGAGGCTATTTCACCTTCTCCATGACGTGTAGGTGAGCTCACGGGGCTCAAACCGGGAGTGTTGCTAACACTGGCCACTAGTATTTTTTTAAATGTATTTTGTATGTGAACCACTAAACTAAAATAGTTGTGCTTACAAAGAAAATTATAAGCCATCCCTACACTTAGGTATATATTTCTTGTCACAAGATGCTAACAGTAACGGATGCATGAACTCAAGGCATCGTCTTTAAAGCCGTCTATTGTTAGAGGCGCCATTATTGATTTGCCGAGTCATTACAATACGATGAAGGTATTAAGATGTTTGAATCACGATTCTGATCGAAGGCAAAATCAATATAGCGAAGGGATTACGTGCAGACGTGGTTAACCTTTGACCGGAAGCGTGAGTCAGAAAAGCGCGAAGGCTGCATCGAGACAGCCCGTCCATCATTATAACCTATCAGAGACAAATTGACGCGCTAACAACGCTTCTGATTGGAAACGACCACAACCACTTGATACAGCATCATAAACGGTGCGCATCCTTGGTACTGTTATGAGGATACTTGAGAAAGGTTTTAAAAAAAAGGATATTTATTAACACAAAATATAATTTTAGAGACAACCGTCTAGTTAGGATGTTGAAATGGAACTGAAGTGGGAAGGTAGGGCCGGCGAGACGCTAGGATAGGAATATGCTGACACTACAGGATATGGAATAGGGTTGGCATTAATGTATACGAGGAACCTTCGTAAGAGTACGCAGAGTACGGGCCAGCCCCAACACGGTCCTGGCCATGATTGCAAACAGACTGGACTGCCCCTATATAAGACACTGTTGTATTAAGCATCTGTCTCTCATTAATCTAACACAGTGACTTAGTATGGTGGCGGTTAATCAGTTAACATTATTTCATTATTTATTGTATTAGTTCCTTTATTAATTTTAATTTTATATTAGTAGTTGACAATTTTAATTTTAATAATTTTGATTCGGTTTCATTTGAATTGGTTTCATTTTTGTTTGTTTTTAGTTTTTAGTCATTCTGATAAATTGTAATTTTAATTTTATTGTATTTTGATTTAGATGTTATGTAATTGTATGTGAAATTTTATGGGCTTAGTTGCCTGAAATAAACGCATTTCATTTCATAAATATTCACTATCATTTGGCAGGTCACATTTTCTGGACGATTCGCTGAATCTTTTCCGCGACGCGTACAAATTGTACTCTCAATGTACTTTCCTCGACGATATGAATGCTGTCCACTTTCCTATTTAACCTACCATATTTTATCGTTTTTTGTTACAAAACTCGATATTAATTTATTTTTATTTTCTTATTGCCCTTGTAGGCAGACGAGCATACGGCCCACCTGATGGTGAGTGGTTACCGTCGCCCATGGACTTCAGCAATACCAGGGGCAGAGCCGAGCCGCTGCCTACCGCGGCATTGCGACATTATCGCCGTAAATCTACTTTTAATTCTGGCCACTCTACTCTTACTTAGTATTTAAAGGTTAAACTTTGCTTCAGTTTAAGTTATGCAACATTTTGGAGGCGCAGACGATAAATCCGAGAGCAAACGCGAACATTAATCTCCCGTTATCTTGAAGGTAAAAGTAACGACTCGATCTAGCTTTTAATGAAGTACTACTGACACAATAAACAAAACTGCTCCAATCGACCGAAACGGACACTTAACGTCGGACAAGGCTCTTTTCGATTGCACGGACCGATACTAAACGCGTTTATATCATCATCGGACGTCAATTACTGGTGTAAACATTACGCAATCTTCAACAAAGTGGGTCGTCGATGGAAACGTGAATGAAACCGTTTAAAACGGTCAATTAAGGAACGCTCTGCGATTTAAAAGGGTAAAGAAATCGCTGTAGTTGTCACATGTACACGGTTTATGGCCCTAGACGTGCGTGCGTGCGTGTGTGTGTGTGTATGTGTGTGCGTGTGTGTGTGTGTGTGTAAAATTCGCATTTGTTATCCGTCATAGTGCTGAGGTGTCATAACATAGCCGAGAGCTAGTAATTACGTTTCAAATAACATGTGGCACCGACGCGCCTCGTATAGCGGTTAATGGGTAGGTAAATGTGGATCTCCAGACGTGTTGCCATCACGAATGCTATTCAACGAATAGACTTATTTCTTAGATTTAACGCGGTCCGACGGCACGTGACGTTGACGTGTGCTTATTTTAATTTCATTAGATACCTGTCTTCATGACTTATTACGATATGCGAGTAGATTTATTTACAATTTATCGCTCGGATAGTGTGCTAGTAAAATTACAGAATAATATCGTTGAATTTTTGTCAATAGCGTAACATCTCGGGTCGCTCAAAAGTCACAGAGCGACAAAAAATTTCAAACACGTCCAACTCGTAACCTTTGTGAGTCACGAAACTAAGTGTGCTTGTGTAATTTTTTGGGACATGTCTCAAATAAGACAAGTTTTAGGTAGGTGCAGCTCCCTGTTGCAAAAAAAAACAATTCATTTCGTTTCAAAACTAATGTGGCCAAAGTTTTTAGTGGACGTCTTAAGTTCTTTGACATTAGTCGTTTATTTACGGTTTACGTATAGTATAGTTGAAAAATAGTCGTCTTCTCGCATTAAAACTGTATAATCTCAAAACTTACTAATTTTACCGGAGAATGTTTTAAAGGTTTAACATGTGATATCTATATATATAAAATTGAATTGCTGTTCGTGAGTCTCGCTAAAACTCGAGAATGGCTGGACCGATTTCGCTAATTTTGGTCTTGAATTATTTGTGTAAGTCCGAGAAGGTTTAAAAGGTAGACAAATGACTGAAAATGTTCGGAATTAAATAAAAATAACAATTTTGTTTTTTTTTTGATGTGTCTCCCGTCGGACGGATTCCTTTTGTTTGTTTTAAGTTCATTTTACACAAAAGCTTAGGTCATTTATTTATCGATTGAGGCACTACGAAGTCTGCCGGGTCAGCTAGTTTTTAATATTAATCATCTTTGCAACATTTATTTTTTACCAGTTACATTATCTGTCTTTTAAAGTAAGATAAAATTATGTATTTGTTAATAGTAGTCAATATATAGATAAACTAAAAAAAATAAAACTAAACTACGCTCTTTTAACAGTATTTATGAGAAAAATACTGGTGATACCAAATGATTCGGCATATTAACTCAATTTCGAATATTTTTGGAAATTGTACACTTTTAATGCGAACAGAAGAAATGTTGTGCCTTTTACGGCACTAAAGGTTTTCTAGTTTAATAGGTATCTGAAAAATACACGTTAATGTACTGACATTAGAACCCTGAACGCTAAATATTTAAAAAATATATCGGATACGATCTTGCATTTGCATTAGATTAATGCGGCAATCAGATTATAGGGATTGTTTAATTACTAATACTAGAAGTCCCGCAGTAGTCGAAATTCGACTATAATTAATTGGAATTGTAAGTTTGTATACCATTAAGACTGTATTTTATACTTCTATAATCACAAATTTCGCCAAGGCTACACTATAAAAAATATTAACAAAGACAAACAATATTTAATCTATTCTTAATTTGACCACAGACGTCAAGAACAAAAGTTTGACAATAAATAGTATGCATGCGTGTGTGCGTCAAATACATGGTATGTAGTATGTGTAATGTTTTCTTTATTGATTTAATGTATCTTTTATGCATTATTTAAAAAAAAAATTAGCATTGTGCACTTCTTCTCTATATTCTCTTTAAGTGTGGAAAATTTCATACTCCTCCGTCAGCGCAATTTTCGTAAAAAGGGATACAAAGTTTTTGCTTCACGTATTAATATTACTAATATTATTTCGCATATCCGTCATATTTTACAGAATGAATTAGTTGTGAAAGTCAAGCGAAAAGTGTTTCGAGAAGTGTCAACAACAAGTTTGGGAATTACAATACAAAAAGAAAACAAAGAAACAAACCATTATTCATTCATTTTAGTTTTTCTTTTTTAAGGAAAAGTCATAATGCCGATTAATTTGAATCAAATTCTATTTCAGAAAAGTACAGCCTACCTTAATAAGGTTGACTTTTAAAAGGTTCTTCCAATATTGGTGTCTTTCCTTTTCAGAACTCAGTTTTACTGCTGAGCGGAATGGACAAAAATTTAAAATACATACACACATTTGTAAATTCTTATAAATACACCAAAAAATGATTCTAACGACGCTCATTTCCAAATCCGTATACCAAAACTGAAGTAATAGTAATTTATGCAGTCTCAAATACGACTTAATAGTTAGGTCCATTTAAAAATAAATTCTATAACAAGTACTCACCGTCCATGTTTGAATGTCGGTGAAGATTTGAAGATTTATCGTATTAATATTCATAAGGCGAATACATAACATACAAATCCTAATCATATACATTAGCTAAATCGATATGATAACCGTATCATAGTAAGTTCAGTTCACGGTATAATCTTGAATGACGTGAACTTTCCCACAATTATTCTTCTTTATAGAGGTGGAGCACTGAGCAAAAACTTTAATCACACTATTTGGAAGTTATGCAAATGTTGTGAGATAAAAAATGCCTTTCTATTAAATTATTATTATATTATAAAATGAACGTTGCGAAAGATAGTTATTATGTATTGCCAGCACTTTTTTTATCAACACTAAATTAAATCGTTTTTAACGGACCACGATTTTGTCGGAAACGAATTCAAGAAATCAATACCCTGATATTATTTTATGGGATACATTTATGATGCAGGAGATAAATTACGGATTGGTACGTAGGTAGATAGCAGGCTCTCAACTGTCTCATATAATTTAAATTTATTTTGTATTGCTCCTTTATGAGTACAGAAAGTGAGTTCAAGAACCGGCATAGTTCACCCGTGACCCGTCACTCTGTGGATGTAAAAGAAAATATTTCAATTCTCTCAAAAATAGCTCGCAATATATTTGTTTCATAATATAAGGTATACATTATATAAGGTCCAGTTCACCGCTCATAAAGGCGTTTACTCGTATCCTGCGAAGTTAAATTTCAAGCTATTTCGGTTTCCATGACTAAGCATGATTTGAAATGACATTCAGTATTAAATAAATAAATAAAATAAAAAAAGCCTTTTATTTCTTACAAGTGATATAAAAAAGTGACTTAAAAACAAAAATTAATGCAATGCTTAACTAATAAATAATGTATCTGTTGAATAATACCTAGTCAGGTCATATTCTGTCACATCTTTAATGTAAAATAATTGAAACAAGTTTATTCATTATGTAACTATTCATATACCAAAATTAACTTAACAAAACATAGATTCTTATGACACTAAAGCTTATTCAAAATGACCTCCGTGATTTTGAATACAGGCTTCAATCTGCGCGGCCAGTCGTCTATCGCAGCACGAACGAGGTCCATGTCAATATCGGCGGCTGCCTTAATCAAGGATGTCTTGAGTGACTCCAAATTGGGATGAGGCTTTGAGCACGCCTTTTCCTCCAAGTGTTGCCATATCTTGTAATCTAACGGATTCAAATCTGGACTGGAGGAGGGCCAGTCTTCGTGCCGGATGAAGTCGATTTCACGCGCCGCCAGCCAGTCTTGTGTTCTCTTCGCTCTATGAGCTGGCGCCGAATCTCGTTGGAATACCCAGTGCCTGTTATTGAACATGGTATGAGAAACAGCTTCCACAAGGTTCGTGAGGACTGTATTTTGATACACAACTGCATTCGTTTTTACACCTTTCTCACAAAAATGTACCTCTGTTAAGCCCCAATAAGAAACTCCCAACCATACCATGAGCGAGGATGGAAAATGACCTCGTTGGACACGCGGAATACGGTTGCTCGCTTCTTCACTACTGTGTGCGTACACCTTATCATTTTGTTTGTTGTAGCTCTCTTCTACGGTAAAAATTTTTTCATCCGAAAAAAGAATTTCCCGATATATTTTTCCCGCGTACCGCTTCAACAAAGCGCGGCATCTCTTCAGTCTCAGGTCCATTAGACGAGCATTCAAACGATGTCCTGTTTTTCTTCGATATGCCCGAAGCCCTAAGTCTTCATTTAACACCCTTTTCACCGTGGTTCTGCTTAACCCCATCTGAAGGGCCAACAATTTCTGCTTACGTTTGGGATTTCTTTGAATTCGCGCCTTCACAGCTTTTATCACTGCTGGAGTCCTAACAGACCGAGGGCCACCACTTCTTGACCTGTCATCTACACTAGAGTCTTCATTGTATCGTTTGATGGTACGATAAACGAATCTTTTGGTTATATTCAAAATTTTCAGTATGTTAAAAATTTGAATTGGCGCGTAACCGCAACGATGCAACGCAATAACTGCAACACGGTCTTCTTTAAGCGTCCACTCCATATTTAAAAATGAGTAAAATTCTAAAAGTATACATTTTTATTTTCATGAACAATTTGAAATTCGAATTCAATAAACTTTTTTGTGGCTAGCATTCTAAAAGAAAAGTTTTTACTGTGTGACAATACTTATGACCTGACTAGTTATTAGGTATTATTTCCCACTTGCAAGAACCCCTCCTCGGGTAAAGGCCTCCTCCAAGGATAGCCAATCTTCTCTGGATTGCGCAATTTTGACCCAGTTTCTTTGTAGTTGCTCCTTTACTAATTTTTTCAGTACTAACATTCAGAATTAACTCCAGATAAATAAACTATTCAACAGTCAGCCGGAAAGACATGATATTTTGTAGCGGCTTGTTATTATGTTGGGCGGTTTTAATATTGACCATGACACGGTTTCAGCACTCAAAGCTGGACTGATCAGGAAAACTAGTCATTGATCAACAGCAGATGCACGATGTATTGTATACGCATTCAATTATGACAACCCATTTTTAGAGTCAACATGATGATGATAGAGATACTGCCCTCAAGAATGGACTTGATTTTACTGGTGGTAGGAGATCTTGTGAGTCCGCACCACTACCCCGCCTATTTCTGCCGTGAAGCAGTAATGCGATTCGGTTTGAAGGGTGGGACAGCCGTTGTAATTATACTGAGACCTTAGAACTCATATCTCAAGGAGGGTGGCAGCATTTACGTTGTAGATGTTTTTTATAGGCTCCAGTAACCACCAATAAAAAAAACTCCATGTGACAAAAGTTATAAAACGTATTTATTTACGTACATTCAATAATGATAGGCGGTTTTAACGTCTGGTGGTATATAAGATATTAGTCCTTATTATTTACTAAAATTTTAAAACTGATGTTTTAATATTGGTATGAAATATGCCTGGAAGTGGGAAAGCTCTAAAATCCAGGTATTGGGTTTCGTTGGACACAAGCAAGCTTCAAGCTGAAATAAGTTTTCGGTAGGCAGCGGCTTGGCTCTGCCCCTGGCATTGCTGAAGTCCATGGGCGACGGTAACCACTCACCATCAGGTGGGCCGTATGCCCGTCTGCCTACAAAGGCAATAAAAAAAAAAAAAAAAGTGACACGCACCTCCAAAAAGATGAGGACGCGTTAAAGACATAGTGACATCAGGATGAATCAAACATGATGTAAATCGTCGCATGGAACCGGGCCGAAGACTGTTGCATATTCTAAATGAACCTCTGGGAGATCCTTATATTTCTTCGGTGCTCGGTCTAGTTAAAGAACCTATCCACTACGCAACAGTGATGAGATTAAACGAAATGAACAGAGATAGAAACTTTGCCACATACAAAAAAGTTTGAGCGTGAAATACATATATTATTGTATTATTTCCACTTAATCCTCGTTAATCCACTATCCACAAGTCAATGTTGGCCATCAAGTGTTCCACTTTCCGGCCATCCCACTCAAGCTATCCGATGCCCCAGAGGCTATAGTGTGCTTTAATAGATTTCTTCATTACCGCACTTCGACGGCTGATATGATAGTGCGTTCCAGAAATAAGGTGGATAGCCTCCGGCGGTTTTACTGCGTGAACGATGGTGTTATTGATGAACTGTTTTTGATGTGGGTTTTACGTCTTTTTTTAATTGTAGAGGGTTTCTATGGGTCATTATTCTTTTGTTGATTCGTAACTGAGCATTGCATAATCAAGACTATAGCGAAAAACTTGCAATCGATACAATGTAAAAGTTTTGAAGTGTAATTACAAATTGTAATATGATTGAGATCATCTAATTCCACCTAGAATCTTCCTTGGCGGTTTATTCGAATTCGAACCGTTACTTGAACGGTCTCTCAGGTAACGTTGTTGTTGTTGTCTTAGGATACCCCGCTGATACATAGGACCCTCATTAGTTATTTTCACTTGAACTTGTCTGGCGCTTGCTCCTTGATATCACTCCAGGTCATGCCGGCAGTCCTCATCTCGCTCTCCACGGTGCGTCGCCAAGTATGTAGGGTGACCAGGCCTTCTCCTGCCAAGCGGTTGCCACTCAAACGCGACGCTGCGTTGATTCCGCTGCGCCATACAGTGTGACCTATGCAACGTCATTTCCGATAGGCAATGGCGATGGGGGTTTGGTCACATTTAGTCCAAAGGTCTTTATTTGATAGTGGCTGGCCAGAATGTGCAGAACATCGAACTCAAGCACTTATTTACAAACACCTGCAGTTGGTCCGTGAGTGACTCTCCAGGTCTCACATCCAAACGTAACGTACTATTCAAAATTATAACAATTTTAAGTTTGTTTGTTAAAATACCAACCAAAACGGATCGCTTGATTGCTTTGCAATTGAATTAACGTAAACGGCTGTACCAAGATGTTTAATTCAAAAAACAATCATTCTATACAATTTTATATCGCATTCAACATTCACAGCACTGTTTTATTAAATATTGAAACTGACCTAGAAAACCAAGTTCAGTTTTCACCAAAACAATGGACAATCTCAATAAGTTTACAGAAAAAAAATAACCATCGATACATCAAACGATGATTGAGCAATACACGAGACAGATAAGGCCAATAACGATTTATAAAGCACCTTACGACACATCGAGAATGATCCGATCGATTCAGTCACGAGTAGCACTCCGTCTTCCTATAAAAGCTAATACGTCCTTAAATTGACTGCGCGATACGTAACTCAAGTGTATCGACAAGGAAGAACTCCATTCGGAGTCAATTTGTTTGCTTTTATCGATATCTTGATTAATTCTACATGTCAATCTTCGTATGGTACCGGTAGGATCGCAGGATTTTTTCGACGATCATCTGCTCTATACCAGAGTTCAAAAGTTTTTAACAGGTCGATTATATTTTATTATTTTTTCGTAACCTCTCTTATGACCTGGAAAGTGTCTGGCAAAAGGAAGAGAAGCCGCCCCAGAACAACTTGGCGTCGCTCGGTGGAGCAGGAGATAGGGGTCTTGGGCATGACGTGGGAGGAGCTAGAACAGACTGCCCAAGACCGATGTAAATGGAAAAAATTGATTCGAGCAGAGGGTAATAGGAAAGAATGATGATGATAATGAACCTTTTATGACAAAGATCACGTTTAGTTATTTAAGGTGAATTTTGTTTGAAGTCAAATAGCTGGCTTACGCTTATGTCGGTACCTTCCTTAATGTATCGAGAGACAAAAATGAATCGAGGAACAATTTTCAGCATCGTAAATTGATGTTCGATCGTCTCCTCACAGCACGAAGGCGTTATTCCGATAAATCGAAAGTGTAATTAGCAACAATGTTGATAAATACGTTATTGTACACGAATATCGAATATATATTTGTCGTAATTAATTCTCCACACGATTTTACGAGTAAAGCCTTGTATGTTAATGGTTATTTATCGAACGGCCCTTCGGAAACATGAAGGTGAAATGTTTTTTCTTTTAATTTCTCAGTTTTTTTTTTGCGTTACATCGAAGTTTATTTTTAAAGCTGATAATTATAGTCATTTACTTAAGAAATGTTTTTATGGTAATTAATTCCAGCCATTTATTTAAATGAATCAGTTATTCATTTATTTACAGAAGACGATATTACACGTTGATAAAAACAACACACACACACACTTTACTGGTGGTAGGACCTCTTAGGAGTCCGCACGGGTAGGTACCACCACCCCGCCTATTTCCGCCGTGAAGCAGTAATGCGTTTCGGTTCGAAGGGTGGGGTAGCCGTTGTAACTATACTGAGACCTTAGAACTTATATCTCGAGGTGGGTGGCGCATTTACGTTGTAGATGTATGTGGGCTCCAGTAACCACTGAACACCAGGTGGGCTGTGAGCTCGTCCATCCATCTAAGCAATAAAAAAAAAATAAAAAAAAAAAGAAAGAAGATCTCTTGATTCTGTGAATAATTTTCCAGCATTACCTTTAATGCCTACAAAGTTCAACAAATATTTCATTAGATATTTCATCTTTGAAATGCGCGTTATAGGTCAAAATCGAGAGTGGTTAATAAAACAAGCTAGCGAGCCTAGCTAATTTATAAATCGTAGTTCGGATGCGCTCTGTTTGCTATTCCGGGACTAATAATTCAATAAAATCGTGCAGATACGTTGACTGAAAACTTTCACTGAAATCGTAATGCCACAGTTCGAACTATTAGAGCACGGACTGAATTATCTTGAGTTCAATATTAGCAATAGTAAATGGATCTTCAATCTGAAGCAACAATTATTATCTTAACAATAAACTTTATACTACACATTAATAAAGTTTTTTGTGATGTGTAGAAGCAATGTTAACCTTCCATATGAACAATGCGAAGTAATCTGATCCGTTAATTTCTTTTTACAATCACACCACTCACTACCGGTGCAGAGTTCACCTTTACTACCAGGATTCATTATTTTCATTCAGAGATCGTTGTATCTGTTATAACAATTAAAACCTTCAGTGACTTGTCTGTGGTGCTTGCATTGCTAATATCAATGAAAACCCTATTGGATTTAAAAAAAAATAAGAAAAGGCAGTGAGACATTTTTTCTCTTTTCATATTTTATTCTTGTTTTTTTGCTTAGATGAGTCCTCACCTGATGTTAAGTGGATACTGGAGCCCATGAACATCATCAACGTACCTACCGCTTTACTGACGAAAAAAATTATAATATAGCATTTTAAGTATCTACAAAAATTTCGCCGGGCATTCTTTTAACAAAACATCAACGTAACTCGCGTGCATCGCTCTGATCATTAAGCGATAGCTGGTTATAAAAGAACAGTTAACAAGAACACGTACATACCTGCTACATATTGAAGGAAGTCAATTAAATCAATCGTATACCGGAAGGATTTATTTAGTACGAACATTGACTCTGTATTAGATAGTGGATAGTGGATATTATTCAATTTATCAATAGAGTTGGTTGTGCTACGGAAACACGGTCTTTTCTATTCCCAAACAATGGTTGTATTCCGTTTTGATGGTTAGTATTTGAAATTCGATGCTTTACACTGGAAACCGAGAAACTTTTTTATGTACTAGATTATTGGAGGGGCTCACGTTGCACATGGTATCTAGAGGGTGGCGGAGCTATAAAATCGCATAATCTGCTATGCATCTTGAGAATTAGTGTCGACATATCGGCTCACTCTTCGAACCTAAACGCATAATTGCTCCAAAGCCGAAATAAACAAGTAATACCTACACTTGCCGGTTCGCAATATACTTTACCATAAATAAATATTCGTTGGGGATAGAAATATACTCAGATAACGTTAGTGCCGATTCTCCGGTGCATTAGTCGACACGCAGAGTACAGGGGTAGTACCAATATCTGGTACAGCATTTACTGTAATATCAATAGATTCCGGTAATCGCTAAATACGAAGTGGGCGTGGAATCGTCTGCCCATCATAGCAATAAAAAACGAACACGATGCAATAAACACGTATATACATGATTTATCCATTGTGGGCTGAAACTTTGTTTAAGCGCTGTTAGTTTGGTAGTTTTTAGGGATTCAAATCTGACGGAGTTTCGTCACACCAGAAAGTTTAATGAACTATCTTACTATTAAGCAGAGGTCTTTCCCTCATAAATATACGCTAGTGAGGTGCATAAGTTAGAAGTGTATGTAGTTAGCAGTCTTCTTACAACACAAACAGTTGCATTGTTATGACAATAATTACTTGGTGGGTTTTTGACGTAAATTAATAAAAAATACCTTCGAGACGCTTTAACCCGGACGCATTATTTAATTTCGGTTAAAATACTGTAACTTATAATAAACTTTTGTAACCTCAACAAAATCTTTAGTAGCTGACGACTACTTACATATTGTGTCATCCAGATCACTACCGTATCCTTGCATGCTTGTTCTATTAAATTACAAATGTAATACTATACGTGGCAATTTTGCTTACGAATTAGTCAAGAATATCAGGGGCAAATCAAATTATCGCACCTTTACGCTTCACTAAACAAACAATATCTTGTTTCATGCCATTATAAATTTGGTAATGACTTGCTTAGTCAAACATAATTATATTGACACGATCGTATTTATTACTAGACAAATACTTGGTTTTTTTTTTACGATTAAAGGATTGTGAACATAGTCGACCATTAAATATAAAAATTAATTACTAAAGTAAAATAAAAAAAATATCAAAGTATTATTATTTTATTTGCTTCTGTGTACGATCGAAATATTATTTTAAATAATTGTATTCAACGCATTACAGTAATAATTGCAAACTGAGAACAATAGCTTCGCGTAATAAATGAACCGGTAGAAAATATACGTTTTGGTGAAATGTTTTGGGGGTCTGCACGAATAAATTGAAGTCGTCGTGGCCTAACGGATAAGACGTCCGGTGCATTCGTGTTGAGCGATGCACCGATGTTCGAATCTCAGGCGGGTACCAATTTTTCTAATGAAATACGTACTCAACAAATGTTCACGATTGACTTCCACGGTGAAGGAATAACATCGTGCAATAAAAATGAAACCCGCAAAATTATAATTTGCGTAATTACTGGTGGTAGGACCTCTTGTGAGTCCGCGCGGATAGGTACCACCGCCCTACCTATTTCTGCCGTGAAGCAGTAATGCGTTTCGGTTTGAAGGGTGGGGCAGCCGTTGTAACTATACTGAGACCTTAGAACTTATATCTCAAGGTGGGTGGCGCATTTACGTTGTGGATGTCTATGGGCTCCAGTAACCACTTAACACCAGGTGGGCTGTGAGCTCGTCTACCCATCTAAGCAATAAAAAAAAAAAAAAAAAATATCACCACCCTATTTATGTCTGGCAAGAAGCAGTAATGCATTCGGGTTTAGTACTGTTTAATTTTTAATATTAATTTTAAAGAGATCAAGGGCTTTAAATGTTGTTTTCTTAGATGGACGAGGGCGAAGTTATCCATGAGGGGTGGAATTTGCTACCCGAGCGCCACCGACAGAGACCTAGAAGCTCAAGGGCCGGAAGTGGAATGAGAAGGCTAGGAGAATACGTTGTGATGTCTATGTGCTTCGATAACCAGTTAACACTAACTGGCCCGTGGGCTGGATCAGCCATCTATGCATTAAAAATAAAAACATTCGGTAGAGCATTTCAAACAACGTGCAACTATTTACTTCCTTCAAAGGTAATAAAATATCTACATTACTTAATAACGTTCTGATCACAACTTTTTTTTTCATTGCAACCCACACGAAGTTACGATACGAAAACTAGAAATATAAATAATTCGAATAACAGAATGTAAATCATCAAAGGCAATGGTATAGGTTTATAATGTTGTTGGATCGATTTATGATTTGAATCGTATTATGATGGTTGGTTGTGGGCGTGAGGCCCGTCACGTCTCAGGATTGTGTGATGAGCGTCACGGTTCGTTACCGTAGACAATGAGATGAGCGCGGCTATAAGATTTACTATGATAGGTTTATTTTACGCCTACACGACTAGTATCCATCCAACTTGACGATAGCCGGAGTTCATAAGCATCATAATGTGTATGCCACAGTGGACTTAGACACCTTGCTTCGGTCACCGTTCTTTTTTCTTGTTCTTTTTTTTATTGCCCTTGTAGGCAGATGAGCATACGGCCCACCTGATGGTGAGTGGTTACCGTCGCCCATGGACTTCAGCAATGCCAGGGGCAGAGCCAAGCCGCTGCCTACCGTCGAACTCTTCGATTACGACGAGCGAACCAATCTATAGACACAACCCGCCGAGTTTCTCGTCGGATCTTCTCAGTGAGTCGCGATTTCCATTACTAATTCCAAAATTAAATTTCATACTTTTACCATGAAATAAATTCAGCAAATAATAACGTTCTCAAGAAACAAAGTTACAATTAATATGAAATGTATAACCAACCACCTTTAATTTCGATTTTACATAACCAAAAATCGATTTTAGTAAAGACGGAACATGCAAAATTTTGTGGGTGTGTATCAATTGTGATATAACAAATGAATACATACATCACTTAACGGGGCAGACGTATTACACAATTTTTGCGACTAGTGTATAATTTTGAACGATTATATAGATAACTAATCGATATTTTAGTCTATAACCACGGGGCTTTGCTCGTTAAATAATACCATACGAATTAGGATGTGCTGGAGGGCGTACCATTTTTACGAGAGATACGATCTTATCAATTTTGCGTAATTGCAATTTATTCGTAGAGTTTAAAATAAGAAAGTCGACGCTTGAAAAAAAAGAAAAAGAAAAAAAGGCAAAAGTGACTAAGCGACGATAACTGCTTTGTACATAAATGATAGGCAATAACCATATTCGATGCGCAAAAAATATATATTTCTAGGTCTATTAAAATGATTTCAATCCTACAGCTACTAGCTAGATTCTACTACAGCTGGATTCGTTAAAATAAATTTTGTTTTCAGGTATTTCAACTTTAAATTAGTCTACTGTAAAGTTCACGCATTGTCGCTTAGTCACGTTTGCCTTTCAAGCGCCGAAGCAATATTTCCACGCGTCTAATCGTTCTGATGAATATGGAAAGGCTCCTAGAAAAATATTCACTGCAAAATAAAAAAAAATCTTGAGTTTCTTCTTCTGTGCGGCATTCCGCTATAAAGTAGGTCTACTAAATTTAAATTGTTAATTAAATTTTTAATTGAACATTTCTTAACTGTAGAAAAGCAGCCCCGGCTTTCCCGGAGTCCCAGCCCACCCAATGTTTAATAGACATCGCCACCCACACTGCAGAGCGAGGACAAGTCTTAATTATATTGCGTAACGGCTATCCCATCCTTTGCGGCAGACTTAAGAAGTATTGTGGTACCCATACGTCGAGACTAACAAAATGCCCTGCCGTCATTAATAATGTTCAATTTAGACAGTTCATTCTAATTGTTTTTTTTTTTCAATAAAAAAAAACTATTACCTATCTTATATATTATACTTTATTGTTCATAAAAAAAAAAACATAAAAAGACTATCTAACTGATATGTACAAAGGCAAACTTAACCCATTCATGAGATTTCTTCCGGTGAACTATTAGTAAAAAAAAAACGGGATGTACATGAGAATTTACAACATAAAAATAAATTAAAATAATAGATAATACATAGGTCATTACGGAATTAAAAAAAAAACTTAGTTCACACAAAGAATACACTTAGATCCAATTTACAGAAACATGCACAAAACATTCATTTAATTCTATAGTAATTGAATATGCAATTTCGAACAGGACACATCTCTGAAAATGTAAAATGTTCAGGAAATGAAAAAAACTCATTATTTTCTAAAGCAGTGTAAAATTTAAAATATTAACTTTTGAGATATATTTTAGTGTTAATTATTAGCAATTGAAAATTATTGAAATTATTATAAAATGGGTGTAGGTAAGCCTCAAAACTACATGTATACGAAAAAAACGTATTTGACAAAATATGCGACATGTGCCCTTTTCGAAATTGCATATTCAATTGTAGTATCGATTCTTGAACCTACACTTAGTAATGTTTCCCGTGTTATTTGGTTAATGTAGAGAATGCGTAAACGCCAGAACGTTATTTATCGTCCACACTAAGTAGCGAGTGGGCGGTCTAAGATTAATTTACCGTAGAAATTAATCGTCTGTTTGATTAAAGTTAATTTACTACGAAAACCTTATGATATAAACATTCGTGTTTTATCTATATTTACGTTGGAATGGCAGCTTAATGTTATTAGACAACTGCCCTCAAAGCACCAATCGATGACTCTATAATTATTATTATTTTCCCTACCTATGCGCTGGCTGCCTTTTTTATTGCTTAGATTGGTGGACAAGATCACAGCCCACCTGGTGTTAAGTGGTTACTGGAGCCCATAGACATCAACAACGTAAATGCGCCACCCACCTTGAGGTATAAGTTCTAAGGTCTCACTATAGTTACAACGGCTGCCCCACCCTTCAAACCGAAACGCATCACTGCTTCACGGCAGAAAAAGGCGAGGTGGTGGTACCTACCCGTGCGGACTCACAAGAGGTCCTACCACTAGTAATTACGCAAATTATAATTTTGCGAGTTTGATTTTTATTACACGATGTTATTCCTTCATCGTGGAAGTCAAGTTTAAAGGGCCATTCCAGTTATTGCCAGACGGGTAGATGAGTTCACAGGCTTAACCGGAGAGAATTTGCTAACACTAGCCCTACCAAGAGCAGTGCTTCGCAGAATCTACCACCGGATCGAAATGGCGACCCACTGAAAAAATGGGCGAGAAAATCAGTGGGCTGGATTCTATAATATATATTCCTTTAGTACTTAACCTGAATCCTGTCTCAATCCTGTGTGACGTTTTTAAGAGATCATTTCAATCTAATAAATATTACCCTAAAAGTGATTTATAACTTAACTCAAATTAAAAACAGAACAAAAGCACTGTTCAACATAAAACATTAAAAAATTTTAATCACTTAATAAAATACTTACATAATGATATAGTGCATCTTGTGATAAAAACTACATAAACATTTAATGAAAGGCTCATTGTCACAAAGTAAAATAATATCCTTTTTCATTACATAGTAGCGAACTCACTTAATTTATCGCTGTCAAAGGCCAGCTCTTATAAGGAATCGCTTGGGAACGATATTGTTATGATGATATAGTCGTCTTTGCTCAGAGGATATTGCATGATAATACATATATTCAGTTACATATCAGAAGATACGCGTGTACGGCCTCAGCCTTCTCTTGGCTTCTACTTTCAAAATACCCATCCTGTACAACAGTATCCTAAACTTATTTTATAACTGAATGCATCCAGTAATTCGTGTGCTGATTTCGCAATAGTAGCCTGAAGTCTAAAGGAGGTTATCGTCAAACCGACTCTGGGTTATATTTTATTTATTAAGGTATTGTAACTCCAAATTTGATAATTTAACCTCGAGTAACCTCGAGGGGTTATTCTAGATTCGCCGAGCTAGTAGGTGAGCTCACAGGGCTCAAACCTGACGACGTTGCTAACACGAACCGACACGTCCTTACGGATCCATCAGATCCAAAAACTCTTGCATTAGACGCGTTCACCTCTAACGCTAGGAGCAGGCTTAGGGACCCCCGTAACCGTACTCGTCGAACTCGGCAAAGAGTTCGACGTGCAACCTAACCTAAACATCAGCCTGCTGAGTTTCTCGCCGGATCTTCTCAGCGAGTGGCGATTAAGATCCCGTAGTAGGATCATTCGCGAAGCAGCTGCTCTTGAGTTGTTAGGAAGCCTTTGGAAGCGCTCGGGTAGCTGTTAGCATATTCCACCCCTCCTGGCTGAGCTCGTGCTCGCCCACCTGTCCTGGCCACCAGTAATCTTTCAATCACAAAAAAATAATACTCCAAGCCCACCATCACCATCACCATCAAAGTTGTTATCACCATTGTTATCACCATCAAAGCATCGTTATAATGGTATTCTATTGATGAATTAAATTCGTATCCCACCCCTCCTGGCTGAGCTCGTGCTCGCCCACCTGTCCTGGCCACCAGTAATCTTTCAATCACAAAAAAATAATACTCCAAGCCCACCATCACCATCACCATCAAAGTTGTTTTCACCATTGTTATCACCATCAAAGCATCGTTATAATGATATTCTATTGATGAATTAAATTCGCGTACTTTCTTCTTAAGATCCTCGATGATCGACCCGTTGGAGACTAATGATTGATGTCTCAATAGCTAATGCATATCATTTACGCTTTCTGACTGCGTTACGAGTAACGTGACTATGCAATTTACAGAATTAGCATTTAGTTGTCTGTTACTTTTTTTGTAAGGGAATTTTAGACACGCTTAACATCTGATCATTATAAACACTACAGTAATATCTACTTTTGGCGCTTCTCGCTGTTTTCTATAGGGTTGGCATCTTAATAATATTATATAAACTAATTCCCCCAAGGATCAAAATGCGATCATAAAAATTTAGATTTGAATATTTTGTTTTTTATTGTGTTATTGAGATTTTGAAAAAAAGATATCAGTTAAGAAACATATCACAAAATGACACCCTGATGTTTTGTCTTTGCCTTAGTAATTTAAAGGTCAATATATTATTTAGTAAAAAATCACAATATCAATCATTTCATTGTGAAAGTATTAAATTATATATATCCAATCTTGTGTCCCGATATTGGAGACTAAACAAATTTGATACTTTTTTTTAAAAACTAATTTAGAATCAGAAATCTTTACTAGTTCGAATAAAATTTAGACAGGATCCGATTCTCTGGTAATGAAGGCTAAATCGTCAGACTAGAAGAATACAGTAAAGGGAAGTGAACTCATTTTAGGAGCACTTAACGATTTCAGTTCATGTTTGTACACATAGTTCCCGTAAATAGAAATTTGATTTGAAAGCTATGGGCTTGCTATTGTTCCGCGCGGCAATAACCAACGGAATCTCGTTTATTAGCATATCAAATGCATTTCGACTCAGATAAGTTATGACGCACTGTACGGGCAATTGTATTGAGTTTCGTGGTGCACGGCAAAAACACAATATTTGCATAAGGCGTCTCATAATGAATTCATTAATTCCCATATTAAGCAACTCCGTTGTCTCAACGCCACGAAAATTCATCGTAATATGTAGTAGTTGTTTTAATTTATTTATTTATTTATTTATTTATTTATTTATTTAATTAGTCTACTTACAAATTAACAGTATAAACCAAAACATTTGTAAGGTATTAATAATTAGCTTAAGTAATTCCTGACAACAACAATAAATCGCTGCAAACCATCATGGAATATATCCATTTCCGGAGCATAGGCTAGCAAGCCATTGAGTAGCGAGACAGCACGATGCGTCGGAGAGTTAGCGGTGTGCTGCGTACGCGCGTGCGTAGTACTAAGAAGCTGCCGATGATTGAAGAAAAAAGTGTTCAAAACTAAATAAAACCACCAAAATTAATGACATACTCACTCTCATATCAACATACTTATGAATAATTTTTTTGTTCGATCTTATTACGACAAATCGATTCGGTTTCGTATTGTTTGTTCTATATCTATAACCCGGGTGCATTTCTGCGTCTGTGCCATTTTACATAGAAAGCGCAATGTAAAGCAAACGCAGCTGAAATATCATTATCATCATCGGATTTATAATACAATTGTATTTGATTGATTGCGTGGAATGCAATAGCTTTTTTTGGAGGGCAATGGTGAAAATCCAAGACAAAATATAATTAGAGCTATTCATTACATAGAAAACACAATTGTACTAGATGTAATTGTAGCTGCAGTTGGGATAAGAATTGTCAAAGATGATACAAAACATAGCGAACCACGAAGGATCTAAGCGAACTGCGTACAAGTGGTGGTAGGACCTCTTGGGAGTCCGCACGGGTATGTACCATCACCCCGCCTATTTCTGCCGTGAAGCAGTAATGCGTTTCGGTTCCACGGGTGGAGCAGCCGTTGTAACTATACTGAGACCTTAGAAATTATATCTCGAGGTGGGTTGCGCATACACGTTGTAGATGTCTATGGGCTCCAGTAACCACTTAACACCAGGTGGGCTGTGAGCTCTTCCACCCATCTAAGCAATAAAAAAAAAAGTAACAAAGAATGAAAAAAACGAACAGTGATTCAATTTCATTCAACTCATTAGGAAAACAACAACAAAAAGAAAACAAAAAACAAATTGTATTCTCGTAAAATCAATTCCTACAACACGACATTTAATCGTGCCGTACAAACACAACGGAAACACGCCATTGGACACAATAAACTGTCAATCAAACGGCCGGTGCGTGGGCGACGATTGTGCGTCGACATTGGAAAGTGCTCGCGCTAATATTGTCACGGTCCGTTTACTTGTATACATACATCTCATTGTCACTTTAAACGTTTGTAATTATAACAACAGAAACACGACGTTAATAATAATACAACACAAAGTATGTAATAATATACTTATTTTTAAAGATTTTAATATGTTAATTGCAAATATTTGATTTGATTCGAGATATGGGTCATCATTCGACGTTTATTAAATATCAAATGGTGACTGTTTTCTCGCCGGATCTTCTCAGTGGGTCGTGTTTCCGATCCGTTGGTAGATTCTGCGAAGCACGGCTCTTGCTAGGGTTCGTGTTAGCAACGTCGTCAAGTTTGAGCCCCGTGAGCTCACCTACTATATAGTTAAGGTTACGCTGGAATAGCCTCTCAAGGCTACCAGCTTAGGTAGGGAAAAAAAGGGACAGTTTATCACTTCTTCTTATTAATCACTTACAAAATAGTTCGAACACTATCTTAATCTCTGTTTTTTTTTATTAACACCAGGCGGGTACCAATTTTTCTAATGAAATACGTACTCAACAAATGTTCACGATTGACTTCCACGATTAAGGAATAACATCGTGTAATAAAAATCAAAACCCGCAAAAATTATAATTAGCGTAATTACTGGTGGTAGGATCTCTTGTGAGTCCGCACGGGTAGGTACCACCACCCTGCCTATTTCTGCCGTGAAGCCGTAATGCGTTTCGGTTTGAAGGGCAGGTCAGCCGTTGTAACTATACGGAGACCTTAGAACTAATATCTCAAGGTGGGTGACGCTTTTACGTTGTAGATGTCTATGGGCTCCAGTAACTACTTAACACCAGGTGGGCTGTGAGCTCGTCTACCCATCTAAGCAATAAAAAAAAAACACATCGGACATAATTCACTCTGATATTTTTCTCTTATTTAAGCGGGATTAGAAATTTTTTAGATATATTTGAAATTGAGAGTGAACATACATCACAACCCATCTTATATTACTGAACCATTGTACAATGTCGGCATGAAAAATAATATTCAACTGAATAATTATCTTAACTTAGTTGAAAACTGTTTAAGCCACATTTTCTTAGCGAATTATGAAATTCAAATTTGTAACAATTTTATTATTATCTGTATAATAAGTAATAGGCGTATTAAGTGGGTATTTCATGGCGCGTCGAGTGTGTCCTGAGAGACGATTACTTATTAGGGATACACCGTTCTTTTAGGGTGTTAAAATATCTTTACTTTCGAGTGATTTATCACAGCATCTGATTGTTGGCGTTACTGCAAGCTTGTTAGGGTACATGCAAGTCTCCTCCAGCGTCTGTCAATAAAGCTATCGATTTAGGCCTGTAAGTGGTGGTGGGTTTAACGTTGGTTATAAAGAACGGTTCATTCGAAATAGTTCTTGGTACAATATTTAGCAATCTAATTAACTTCAATACAAATTTATTATTTCAACTAATTCTTGTCTACCTGATGGTCGTCTGGAAGTGGTCTGTTAATGTTTTGCATTTATGTTGATCTTATATTATCTAAAATAAAGCATACTCTACAAATATAACATGAGACAGTAATATGATATCACGACACTCGGCTTCGGACCAATATTGGCGTTGGCGTAAAATTTTGTTGGGTTGCATTAACAGAGTTCGGTGAACCTTTACTCTTTGAGAATAAATAAATATATTATAAATTAATGTTAAAAAATCTAGAATCTTATACCTTTAAACGAGCAATTCTTGTATATTAATACATATATATATAATCTGAATCTCGGAAACGATTAAAACGATTTTCATAAATTTTAGTATACAGGGGATTTCGGGGGCGATAAATCGATCTAGCTACGATTTATTTTCAGAAAATGTTGTTTTATTCGTGTTTTCAATAATCAACTCTTCCCGACATCTATTGGCGAATAATAATACTATTTTTCTTAATTGAGGGCAACTAACCGCTTTAAAGACACAACAAGATGGCGGTATCAAAAAAAAACCGAGCAAAGCTCGATCATCGTCTGGTTGATAATTAATAGAAGCAGTTTCGAGATTGGGTTTTCGTATTTTCGCTAGGTTATGAATGTCTAAAAATCAAAAATTATAAGGACATCAGCTGCATTCCACAATCCAAACGTAAACACGTTTATAAAAAATTGCAAACGCAATCCTTAGGGTAAAACCGTTGAAACGGCAATAGACGATGAATTTAAAAGTAACCATCGAATTACTTCAGAATTAATGATAAATACAGCGCCAAGATTTGTAAGCGCTTTCGATTTTCACCCACAACCACAGTGCGGCTTTCAGATCTTGAAAACGAACGATTGCGAAGGGAATTACAAAGATACAGAAAGCGCTTTCTACTTGTCTCCGTCGAAAGCCGATAAGGTATTTTTCAATTGGTTTACTATCACTTGCATTTCTACGGTTTTCAAAGACAGATAAATCTTTAGAGATTTTACTTCTGATGCAGAGGTTTATGCAAATATCAACTAAAAAAAGACCTGGGGTTAGTTAATATCAAATGTTTTTTTTTTTATTGCCCTTGTTGGCCGACGAGCATACGGCCTACCTGATGGTGAGTGGTTACCGTCGCCCATGGACTTCAGCAATGCCAGGGGCAGAGCCAAGCCGCTGCCTACCGCTTAATACTATCCACAAGCCTCGTTTGAAGAAGGACATGCCATGACAAAAAACGAACAGTATAATTTCCTGCTTTTTTTTAATCAAGGTTTATGATAATCCTGAGAAACAATGTACGTGAGTTAAGGTTAAATATAATTAATAGAGTACACATATTAATACACATAAACACCTCATACGTCCAAAGAGTGTGAGAGAGAGAGACAGAGAGAGAGAGAGACAGAGAGAGAGAGAGAGAGAGAGAGAGAGAGATTCAAACATCAGACAATTGACCTAAAAAATCACAAAACGCTGACACTCTTTAAATTTTAAATAGTAGACGACCAAATTAAGTGGATCTGACTAAGACAACAAATAACGGCCATTACACAGACCTCAGAAAATTTGTCAATGATCGATGAAGAAATATAAAAGAATGAGTAAAGATAGTCCGCAGATATTATTATAACGTGGGCATTATCCCTTAAATAATAAGCAATTATAAGGCGAATGCACTCAATAATAGTGATACGAAGTTACTATTGACTTGACAAACATTACTATGAAATAGATATTCCATGATAACTCCTACGCGTCTACGGGCGCTCTCTAGTCTATGAATACACTATTCGAATCAATCATATCGATATTAACAATCGTTTGAAATATGATATTCCTAGTTAAAATCCTTCTTAAAAATAAATACCTAATAAAAATGCATTTTTATCGCATTTGCGAATATCCTGAAATGTACGTATAAGTAAATAGTAATTAATAAGCAATACCTTAAATGAAAACCATACGTAATCATAGAATAAACATGATAAATTTGTTAAAGAAATATATCAAATTAATATTTTTCTATTTAATTTTAATTAATATTAAAATAAAAATCCACTCTCTCAGCTCTGTTCAAGAAATAGTAAGCTTTCTTTTATTTTCCAAGAACACCCATTAGAATTGATAAAGTACTAAAAAAAAGATGCGCACAAGAATTTGTGACATCATCGTCATTACCAGATTTTATAATAATCGGACGCTGGCTCGCTCTTTTGGTTCTATATGCATTTTTGAAATGTTGCCATTGCCGTAAATCTAATTTTCTTCTAAAAAGCCTTATGTTTTATGATAAACTCAATCGCAAAACTTGTAAATATGTAAGCACAAACTAAGAACAAATTACAGTTTACATTATCTTCAATACAAAGCCGTTCATGTATCTATCTTATCACGCATTACATAAATCGTGGTCATTGACCTAAATTTACAAAACAAGGCAACGGCGAGCGTGTTTCCTTGCCTTCTGTATTCAAATGTGGTAGTGTTAATTGGCACTACATAGATCTAACGCAGATTTCGCGTAATTAAGTTCCGATGTAAGCTAGAAATTGTTTTATGTGTTCAGATTCAGATATCCAAAGCGCGAATTGGTTGAGATACCGATAGTATAGTTCTGTTAAGCGATACCTACTGATATAAATCAAACATTATTAGAAAGAAAAAAAGTTCAAGATTCGTAAAAGCCATACCTTAGTTATGTATTTTCTAAAATTATTTTATATCGTATTATAAGACTCAGGCCACGGCCTAACTTACCCTTAGTGTCTATTCTTTAGATATTACAAGATCGGTACCGAAAGATTCACCTTGGAGTTTTCAGCCTCCTTAAAATCACCGAATATAAAGCTGAAGTAAACATGGGTGAACATTAATTACTTACATAAATTGTTTTTCGTCTTTCCCGGTGGCTGAGCTTAGATTCGGTTGTGCACCGTTAGTCTGATAAGTTTATTTAAATCGTCTAAAACTGGCGCAACTGACTTGTCGCATTTGAACACTATTTGTTTTCTTCTATCTTTTCAGAGGAGATGACAATCCATGTGATTGCAGAAGCCCCTAGACAGATCTATTAGATAGACCTTATGAAGTCTTGTTTAAGGGCCGTTTTACCCTTTAAATCAGATCGGTTATCGGCCTCACGGCAGGAACAAGCCAGATGGTTATATCTGCCCATGCCTGCTACACAAAACACACCCTGTCGTCTTTAGTAATTAAGCATATTTATGAAATAATGCAAGTTTATGACGCGTTTTACTCGCGATACAGCTAGGTGCTGCTAATATTAATACATCGAAATGATCACTAGCGATGATTGAGTTTACGTCGAACGTTTTTTTAGTAAAAAAAATATATTGAAATAAAATCGATACATACATATCCCATCAAAAGACCACTTTCAAACGTTTTCATATCCAATCGAATCTCGAAATATCAATATGAAGCATCGGGCCCTTATTTAGGTCAGCATGAATTGACTTCTCGACGATCGCCGGAAATAATTGGCAATCAACGGCGAATGGAAGCGTAAAACTATTTGCCTTATCGCTTTAGATCGATTTGTTTCTTATTATGTGGCTTAAATAACTAATAACGTTTAGAAAAAATAAGTTGCAAACAATACAGCAAAACAACTTCACTTGTTAAGATGAACAAGTGAAGTTGTAGTAGGGCTGGCTAGAATGAAACTACAAGAAAAAGGAAATAACCCAAAATTATTTTTTAAACCATTTTAAAAAGTAAATAATACATAGATTAACATTATACATTAAATAGTTTGTATTTTGTTTATCGGATTTAAAGACCCAAAGCTTGAAACTACTGTCTTTGCAAGAGAAACATGTAACATGAATCTACTTAATATTAAGGCTTCTATATTTTTCATACAAAGGTCTGTTGCATTAAAAAGTTATTTGGTCCTCGCATTCTTTTCGCTTTTGTTCTCAATGTTTTACGAGTCCCGGCAGTGAATGCCGACTTTGGGCCAAGGTTCGCTCCCTCGTCGTCTGGCCGAGTCGTTAAGCTGATGCGCATTAAGCCCTATACTCAGTCGAACGATACTGTGAAAGGCGGAACGTTTTTATTGCTTGCGTGCAAATTTGGGAGCATTTTATGGAAACAGATATGTATTTAGGTGAAAGCATTGCAATAATTTTCTATTGCATTACATACAGTTTCGATTTTTTTATTGCTTTTGTTAGCAGTCGATATTACGGCCCACCACATTGTAAGTAACGTCGCTCATGGACGACATTTAACCCACAGACACAGCCCACTGAGTTTCTCACCGGATCTTCTCAGTGGGTCGCGTTTCCGATCCGGTGGTAGACTCTGCGAAGCACGGCTTTTGCTAGGGTTAGTGTTAGCAACGTCGTCAGATTTGAGCCCTGTAAGCTCACCTACTAGTTAAGGTTACGTGAAGTGGTCTCTCAAGACAATCAGCTAGGGTAGGAATAAAATTTTTGCACAGCCAAGTCGCTGCCTATGGCTGTGCGCTCCGCAAACCTTGTTGAATACATACAACACAATTTTTAAACGATGTAGGCTTTAAAAATTTTGTGCTAAGCTGTGAAGCATTTTTTTCTTACCTATTCTAGTAACCTCGAGGGGTTATTCTAGATTGACGGAACTAGTAGGTGATATCACAGGGCTCAAACCGTGAGTATTGCTAACACTGGTTCTAACAAGAGCAGTACTTCGCAGAATCTACCACCGGATCGGAAACGCGACCCACTGAGAAGATTCGGCGAGAAACTCAGTGGGCAGTGTGGCGATAAAATACAAGCGAATATCGGGAACGCGATGCTTAAAGTTTCATAATGATTTTATTATCCCCTATACGTACAGCTCAGTAAATGTGTAACAATATCCTGGTTCAGCATCACGGAACACTATTGTAGTGTCCAACAATGCGGACACCTACTCAAGCCGAGCTCATTATAATACGGAACCCGTCAATGAGTCAACTGGGGAAGCCACGTTGATTTTAAGACAGGGAATTACAGTCGACCACATTCGGCTGTCGTTGAGAGAACAAAGCTTTATTGTGTAAAGCATTTACGGTGGTTAAATTAAGTCTTCAGTGAGCTATTGTTCGAGGATTTTTATTTTCTTTTTTTTTATACCCAAGAAATTTATCTGTCTCTGGATAATGGAGGGATATCCATAATTTCAGCTTCTCACATTGAATACTAGAGATACTTATTTGATATTGATATTATACGTATTTAATGCATTAGGGTTAGAAGTCGCGACCAAAAAATTTGTTTCGATTTATGCAAAACTAGATCCGATCTTATAGTTATGATCGAGAATCGAGATATCATAGTTAGGGTTACAATGATTGCTATTATCAGCCTCAATGCGTTGCTACATAATACTAATAAACCATTGTAGATCGATAGTTATAAATAGTGCATGTCATTGTTTGGCGCTAAAGCAATCGTTTGCATAACAAGGATTATGAAGAAAGCGAACCGCCCACGCGTCATAAACAACATCGAGTAAATGTGTAACGTAATAACCAATTGTTATTAGAACCGAATATTGTTAAATACACCGTAATTCGAATACATAGTGTTCGCGTGAATTCGTTTTCGAAAAAATTGTTTTGGTTTTTGACATTTTGTTTTTGTTCAAGTAAAAATATTTTAAGTTTTTGAAGTTATACTTCGAAAAATTGATGTGAGTGAACATTTTACGATACGAAGTTGCCCACTAAATCGCTCATTACAATACGACCGACGTAACTTGGCGGGTCTGAATAAAGCCGCAGGTGAACTTTTCGAACCGTACCGAGAATTACCGAATTTATACGATGTCAAGAAAAGGGATGCCCAATATGCGTATTTGAGGATGTTGTTTAATAGATTTTTTCCAAATTGATTAAAATTTAAATAAAAAAAAAAAAAAATTCAATAAAAATAAAGTATAACTTCTTACGCGCGTACATAAGTACACGCACTCTTTTTTTGTTTATTGCATTGACGGGAGGACGAGCTCACAGTCCACCTGGTGTTAAGTGGTTACTGGAGCCCATAGACATCCACAACGTAAATGCGCCACCCACCTTGAGATATAAGTTCTAAGGTTTCAATTTCAAGTATAGTTATAACGGCTGCCCCACCCTTCAAACCGAAACGCATTATTGCTTCACGGTAGAAATAGGCAAGGTGGTGGTACCTACCCGCGCGGACTCACAAGAGGTCCTACCACCAGTAATTATAATTTTTATTAAACGATATTATTCCTTCACCGTGGAAATCAATCGTGAACATTTGTTGAGTACGTATTTCATTAGAAAAATTGGTACCCGCCTGAGATTCGAACACCGGTGCATCGCTCAACACGAATGCACCGGACGTCTTATACGTTAGGCCACGACGACGACAAATTACCAATTTTATTACCAATTTCCTTAAAACCTTTCGATTGCTTTAAAAAAACCACATGGAGATCAATAATATAACTAACTGATGCTTCTCAATTTTCTCACACGCCGTCTTCGAATATTTTAATCACCAGTGCCGTATGTATTTTTACTGGTGGTAGGACCTCTTGTGAGTCCGCGCGGATAGGTACCACCGCCCTGCTTATTTCTGCCGTGAAGCAGTAATGCGTTTCGGTTTGAAGGGTAGGGTAGCCGTTGTAACTATACTGAGACTTTAGAACTTGTATCTCAAGGTGGGTGGCGCGTCTACGTTGTAGATGTCTATGGGCTCCAGTAACCACTTAACATCAGGTGGGCTGTGAGCTCGTCCACCCATCTAAGCAATAAAAAAAAAAAAAAAAAAAATGTAATGATGTGAACAGCCCTTTTCATGTTAATTTGTTTGAGCTGTAAATTGATTCGCGCGTTTACCTGGAAGGCGCCGCGTACATCCGACGACCGTTACGATCATCGGAAACCGGTCCGGCTTCCAGGTTACGCGATACGCGTAAAAACGTCTCAACACGTACAGCCAGTCGTACAGCTTATCGATGTTTTGAGGTTAATTGCAGACAACGGAGGCTGTTTTGAGAATAAACACAGTAAAGATATATTTTTGGTGGTGGTAGGCCTCTTGTGAGTCCGCGCGGGTAGGTACCACCACCCTGCCTATTTCTGCCGTGAAGCAGTAATGCGTTTCGGTTTGAAGGGTACGGCAGCCGTTTTATCTATACTTGAGACCTTAGAGCTTATATTTCAAGGTGAGTGGCGCATTCACGTTGTAGATACCTATGGGCTCTGGTAACCAATTAACACCAGGTGGGGCTGTGAGCTCGTCCATGCACCTAAGCAATAAAAAAAATCCAATTAATTCGACTAACCTGTATATCTCTTCTAGGTTGTGGAGGCCTCATCGCAGGAGGGGCGGAAACTGGCGGCGGGGCAGGCATCCTCATTGGCGGCGGGGTGACGTGTCTGTATACCGGTTGCGGGGGTAAAGCCGACGGAAGCGACGGTCTCGGACCGTGCACGACGGTCACGGAAGGAACGAGCGGCGGCGGTCGTCGCTCTCTCGATCGCTCCACTATCGCGAGGTGTTCGGACGGCCGGATGAGCCGCGGGGGGGCCGGCATGCGGACGGGCGGCGGGTCCTGGTCGGGGCGAGGTTCGGGCGGGCGCGCCGTTTGCCGCGGCGGGGGCGCCGGCGCGCGTCTCGCCCTCGCCGCCTCAGATTCGTCAGCCATCGGAGCGCGCCAATCTGTTGACAATGAAAATAATACATTACAATCAATTCAATTGACGAAGCCGTTAAAGAAGCTTCCAATAAATCAACGACAATGTACTGAGGTTGTTTTTTTTTAATTGCCCTTGTTGGCAGACGAGCATACGGCCCACCTGATGGTGAGTGATTACCGTCGCCTATGGACTTCAGCAATGCCAGGGGCAGAGCCAAGCCGCTGCCTACCGCTTAATACTCTCCACCAGCCTCGTTTGTCATAGCGCTCGGGAAACACCGTGGAGGGGAGCTCATTCCAAAGCCGGATGGTACGTGGCAAAAAAGACCTCTGGAAACGCACTATGGATAACCGCAGTGGCTCCAGGTAGTATGGATGAACTGTACTCCGGTGGCGGGCAGTGCGATGGTAAAAACGAGATGACGGTATCATCTCGAACAATTCCTCAGAGCAGTATGGAACATACGGTACAAAATACAGAAGGAACCGAAGCCCCTCCACAGACCCAGAGGTTCCAAAAAGGGTTCCAGAGAGACCCAGAGGTTCAAGGGCTTAGTGGTTACTAACCCGAGCCACTGCAACAATTATTTTTCTTTCTATATTCATAACACAGGATCAAATTTCAAACGTAGAACATAATAAAACTACACTTTCACTTTTTATTTTTTTATTAATATTTAATGTTCTTGGTTATTTAACAATCTTTATTAATACGTGAAGCAAAAACTTTGAACCTCTTTTTACGAAAATGGCGCGGATGCAGGATACAATTTCCCAGGATACAATTTCCCACATTTTTAAAGAATATAGAAAAGAAGTGTATAATGTTAATATTTTTTTTTTATTATGCATAAAAAACACATTAATTCAATTTAAAAAAAACATTACACACACACACACGCATGCATACTATTTGTTTATTGTCAAACTTTTCTTGTTTATAGTCTGTGGTCAAATTGAGAATAGATTAAATATTGTTTGTCTTTATTAATACCTATTTGCCTACAGTCTTAGCGAAATCTGTGATCTTAGAAGTATAAATAGTCTTTGACAATAGAATCATAATAGTGTACAAATATATAATTTCAATTAACTATAGCTGAATTTCGACTATCGGAGGACCACTAGTGTTAAATAATGCCTGTAATGATTCTTTCAGTTGTAATTCCCAGATGTCATAATGAGCATTCTTATCGAGCGCCATCTGTGTGCGACGCGCGGAACTCGGTAGTTTGGCGGCTTCGAAGTACGAACGATATTTTTATAAAAACTACATAGGTGGCGCCGCTCCATATCTTCTCTTTAGTATGAATATTAAGCCGTAACTATCTAATGGGATTTTAAGGAAGACAGGGTTGGCTCTCGTAAATTGTTTTAAAATTTAAATTGAAATGAGGTTAAGCTAATGCTTTATTTTAAATATTCTTCAAGAGCTGATTTTTGCGGGAGACTTTAATAAGCAAAGAGGGTATAGAAAATACTTTTATTGGCTTATCACAGTATCATTGTTTACAAAGAATTCCAGAACGATCTGCGAGATATGTATGGGGGTATGGCGAAAACGCTATCTTCATCTCACAAAACATCTTGGTACCGTCTATTACAGTAAACATACAATGCTCAACTTCAGTAGTGATGACCGCTACTGGCATTGCGTGAATTCAAAATGAAAGTTAATGACCCAATCACGAAACATTTCCTCGGACACTGTCCAACGTACCACGTATCTCAAAACATTACTAAAATAAACCAAAAAGTATACTCCCGTGATGACCCTTACAACAGGAATTAGTGCGAAGTGAAAATCGTGATGAGAACCCGTTAAATAATAGTGTGTTTAATGTAGATAGCAGCGAACGATTCAAAAAATTGACAACGTATAAAAACTCATTATGTGCTCTACAAAACATCGATTATTTCCAAATCGATTACTTAACGATCTGTTGAAAACTCTATTCGATTATTTGTAACGTTCACAACAAACACAATACAACATAACGGGTTTTCATAGACTACGTTTATCGTACATTCATTATTTACTTCCCACATTTGCATATCTATCATAATCGGTCTTATCGGACGTAAGATTTATATTACAACGGCTAACGATTACGAACACCGTTATAGATGACGTTTAATAACGTTATTTAATAAGTTTTCGAATTATTAATCGAGCGATGCAAAATTAATTACCGTTATTTGAGTCGACTATTAAAGCCGGCAATGTGACTTTTGGACAATTTTTGGTAAATCAGACATCTTAGATAAATAACAGGTTAACTATTAACCTTTATTTAATGCAGGTTTTGAACCGTATTCTTTGAAGGAGACGATTATATTCAAATCAATCTGTATTGACATATCAATAAATTTTTTTTGTCCAAATGCACAGATTGCCACCTTTGATAATAGACGACTCATTTGTTGATTATTAAACACGTTTCGGTTTGAGCGATGTGAAATATTGTTGTGGTGTGCTGTTTCCAGCCACTGGTCTTTGGTCGACGCGGGCAATAAGAGTTAGAATTCGCATTATTTTTAGAAAATTTTGAAATATACCGTGGTGTTCTTGTGACATTTTGTAATAAGCTTCAAGCAAGCGAGTTGTTCCGGCTTCAAGAGTGGGACCGTTTTTATACCAAACGAGACTTATAATACCTCGTGTCCAAGGTGCATGGCATCGTTTACGTAGTCATGACCAGCGGCAGTCATTTAACATCAGGAGGGCAGTTACCTCATTTACGCGTCTGCGCAATGAATATTATTGCTTAGATGGGTAGACGAGCTCACAGCCCACCTGGTGCTAAGTAGTTACTGAAGCCCATAGACATCTACAACGCCATAATGCGCCACCCACCTTGAGATATAAGTTCTTAGGTCTCAGTATAGTTGTAGTATAGTCCTTTAAATAATCTAACATTACAATTTGCTTACCCCGCAATAATGGTTCTGATTAATAAATCTTTGGGATGATAATCGGCACAATTAAAAATTATGAGACGGTAAATAATGTTTATTTCTTTAGTTTTGCTACGATACACTATTTTTGTGTGATTTTTCTGACAGACGTTTTGTTCTCGGATGATAAACGCGCATGCTCGTGCATTTGTAATATAATATACGATTTGTATACGATCACGTTCGCCCTCCGACATTAATGTTGGGTTATAATTATTTGTGAAATCTATATGTCGAATTAAGTCACAATTATTAACACCATCGTCACACATCATAGGGGCGAATAGGGTGATCGAGCTTAGCAGACGAAATGTATGACAGTACTTAGGACAGAGGCACCGCTCTTCAAGAAGGCTTGTTGATAAGTGTGACGGCTTCTACGCGCCTCCATCGGCTAGGCTCTGTCGTAGCTTGAAGTTAGCCGAGTTCCGAAAATACCGCAATTGTGCTGCGTTTAATTTAGTTACTAAACTAATGAAAGTCTCCTAAATCTAGTATATCAAGCTCAGGCCGTCACCAATCAGAAATTTCGAGCTGGGACTCTGAAGAGACTTCTACCCGTACTGTTCTATCTTATCCTACATTAACTACTCCGTGAAAATCACAAGCTGGAAACATCATCATGTGTTACAGCTTGAAGGACAGGAAAGCCGTTTAGATAAATGTCGTTGAGGCATCCACAGCTTGATTTTTTTGCCCTGCCTGTTTTTTGCACTGATAGCCTAAGGAGCATTCCAGCTACGGGTAGCCGAGGTCATGGGTTCAACTTAAGAGAATTTGGTAACACATTTGCTTCGTAAAATCTACCTCCAAATCAAGAACTACGACCTACCGAGAAGATCCGGCGAGAAGCTTAGCGGGCGTGTCTATGGGTCACTTTAAAATCGTAAGCTTATGTGCCCTTTAAAAGTAATAAAATAATCTAAAAGAAAACAAAAACGTGTTATGATTTTTATAAATTTGTCTCTTCATATTGATAATCGTAATGTATTTCTTATACGGTACTCAATGTATGCAGCAGACGTCCTTGATAATGTGTACAAGTACAGAGATATGGCATATAAAACAAATAAAAAACGGTAACACGAAGCAGGCCAATAGACTTGGATGGTGTAGATACACTCGACTTTGTTTTAAAAAAAAGAAATAAAACAACCGCTTGCTCACGACAAAAGGTGGAGGATACAAAGATTCCCGCATTTTTGTGTTTTGTTTATTAATTAGACCTCACGTACTCCTTAATTGTCGGGCTGAATCACTTCGAACCGGTTTTTCGAGTCGTGCCAGTTCAGTTTATTTTTTATTTATTTTTAAATAACGTATTGTATGACTCGGTGACGTGAAAAAATAATTGTACATATAATAATAATAATATGATATTTTGTCCACAATATAAATTCTTATGAAGAGTATTTTCGATCCGATTAGATGTAAAGAAAAATACTATTATTACTTATGAATCACCGAATATCAACACTTCAGTTCGTGCACCAGGTACTATGCAGATTAGCGTCCACAATAGCACAGAAAAACTACCCTTTTCTGAATTATAATACAAAGTCAGTCAAAGTCAAGTTTTGAAGCCGTCGTTGTCTAAAGAATAAGACGTCCGGTGCATTCGTATCTAGCGATGCACCGGTGTTCGAATCCCGCAGGCGCGTATCCATTTTTCTAATGAAATACGTACTTTACAAATGTTCACGATTGACTTCCACAGTGAAGGAATATAACATTTCACTGGTGGTAGGACCTCTCGGGAGTCCGCACGGGTAGGTACCACCACCCCGCCTATTTCTGCCGTGAAGCAGAAATGCGTTTCGGTTTGAAGGGTGGAACAGCCGCTGTAACTATACTGAGACCTTAGAACTTATATCTCAAAGTGGGTGGCGCATTTACGTTGTAGATGTCTAAGGGTAACCACTTAAAACCAGGTGGGCTGTGAACGCGTCCAATCATCTAATCAATAAAAAAAAGTCAAGACTCTAGACCATCAAAGACGTTTACTAGTGTGCATTAATTGTAATAATAAAGAGCCTACTTACAACATAAAATATAGAATTGATGATAGACGAAAACAAAAGCACTAAACATGAAGTCAATAAACTTTGTACATCCCGATCACATTACTCTATACACAAAACCCTTTATTCGCGTTGTTATCACAGCGCGCCGTCGTATGGACGAGTCGCTTGCAGGTCGATCGCGTCATGTCAGCAATCACAAAGGAAAACGTTGCAAAAGTAGCCTGTAGGTGCAATGTACGCGGTTACCATGGCAACGTGGTGCACGCCGTTTTTCCCTCCAAAACTTCTACGCATGCGTCAACCCTACGCCGACCCTAAGTCGAGCTCTGTTTTGTTATGACCGATTCTAAGCTCTATCGTGCTCAAGTTAATTTGGCGTCAGTCGCATGTGTTTGTTGATGATAGGTCGCGTGTCTTTCATCGGACCCAGCGCACAAAGACCGCCTGCGGTAGCAATTTTCCTTTTGTTATTAAATATAAGTACCGGTAGGGGTGATTGCACGGGTGGAAAATATTTCTCATTTCCTTCTTAAAATTAGATAATAACGCTCGCGTATCGTTTCACTACCGGTTCTTAGTAAATTGTCCATGAGCGAAGTAATTTAGAGAATTTGATACGATGAATTGCACTTGTGATTTAGCGGTAGCCTTTCAATATTATTACACGGTTTCCAGAAATTACATTTGATTCCAAAAGTACAGATAGATTGCCTTTACAGTTAATAAGAAACAAATACTTCGGTGCACTCATCAAATTTCTATAAAATACATTGACATCCATTTGTTATAAGAGTGGTTAAGAACTCTTTGCCTCAAACATGACGGTATGAAGATGCAAGACGAGGATGGTATATTGATAGGTTGCACGTATTGCATGCAGACTGTTAACGTAATTTTAATCAAATTAATTTACATAATAACCTTTTTTATTTGTGACCTCTAATTTCTTTTTGCAAGTTTTGAGAAAATTTAGTGAAGCTAAACTACTCTAGGAGGGTTAAAACAAAATACTTAAAAGTATGAATGCGTATTGAAGTGTATGTCTCAATGGTTTAGTAGGTACGGTTATTAAATGTTTGATTTTTTTATATACAATCCTTCGCGTAAGTCATTCGTGAATATGTGTTAAGTAATTATTCCATTAGAATCATTGGTACCTTGGCCTGTGAGATATGAACCCGGCACATTCGCATCGCTCAATACACCGAGCGTCTTATCCTTTAGAGGACGACATCTTCAAAATAAGCCATAACTCAAACTTATTAGACAAAACTTTGCCGTATTTCTTAAAGTTGTTAAATATTTTTTATTGCTAGGTGGGTGGACGAGCTCAAAGCTCACCTGGTGTTAAGTGGTTACTGGAGCCCATAGACATCTACAACGCAAATGCGCCACCCACTTTGAGATATAAGTTCTAAGATCTCAGTATAGTTACAATGGTTACCCTACCCTTCAAACCGAAACGCTTTACTGCTTCACGGCGGAAATAGGCGGGGTGCTGGTACCTACCCGTGCGGACTCACAAGAGGTCCTACCACCAGTAAAACAGTAAAACACCAGAAAATAAAAACACACATACTGCGTAGATCCGATCCCTAACCCGAATCATTAGTATCCCAGTCATCCTAATTATCGTTCCCGTTTGATACGCAAAGGGTCCTTAGGGCCGCCCTAACGAATATGTGGGGTGAATAAATAATGTTGGCGTTGAAGGGTTTGAGAGTTGTTATAAAAATTCTACGTCACACGCGTACAACTAGAAGGGCATAGGGAAATATGATATGTCAAGTTTCAGTAAATTTTAAGTTATTTATCAATACAAATAACAAGTTTAGTACTTGTTTGGTATTGGTTAAAAGCGTAGATGGACGTACGAAGACAGCAATATGCCAATTATGCTTAATCTTCAGGAAATCGGACAACGCATAGTAAAATGTAATAAGTCAGAATGACCAATTACTTTTAAAATTCATCGGAAGTAGGTTTTTTAAGTCACTGTTTTATTAAATATAATAATAATAAAACAGTGACTTCAAAAACTTTGTATTAAAACAAGGCCATTCGTTTGCGGATTGCTTTCGCGGTACCTATACGACATGCTGCAGTAATAAATTCCTTCAATTTTTTTTTTTTCCTACCTGTGCTGATAGCCTTGAGAGGCTATTTCAGCTTACCCTAGCTTGTGTAGGTGAGCTCACGGGGCTCAAACCGGAGAATTGCTAACACCGCCCTAGCAAGAGCAGTGCTTCGCAGAATCTACCACCGGGTCGGAAGCGCGACCCACTGAGAAGATCCGGCGAGAAACTCAGTGGGCTGTGTCTGTGGGTTAATTCGCTCGTCGGGCCCTTCGTCGCAAGCGACGGGTTCGACGAGGACGGTGACCGGTGCTTGTATTGCCTAAAAGCACCGTTAATGGATCAGGAGGATCCGTGATGATGTGCTTTGGGCGACGTCGACGGTTTACCATTCGGTCTACAGGATCGGGTATGTAGTTTCCAGCGGCCACGACAAGAAGGTTCTCATGTCGTGCCGTCTTCTCAAAGTGGCGCAGCGATGCCGACTGTAGATACTTACTGACGGGGTCGAGCTCCAGGTCATCGTGGAGGTCCACGTTCCTCTGGAACCATGGTGCTCCGACGGCTATCCTGCAGAATCGGGATTGTATAACCTGAAGGGGTCTCAAGTTGGTGCGGGCCGCGTGAGCGAACACTACGCTTGCATACGTCATGACGGGGCGTATGCAAGTTTTGTAGAGGGTTACCTTGTTACGGAGGGACAGTTTGCTTCGTCTACAAAGCATTGGATAGAGTCGTCCTAGAATAAACGCGGCGCGGTCGCGTACCGTTTTTATATGGGGACGGAATGTCATCCCTCTGTCGAGGGTGACGCCTAGGTATTTGACCTTCGAGGCCCACGGTATGGGCTGGTCAAAGAGAGTGATGGGGCTAACGGCGGAGGTGTTTGCGCGCCTATTGGGGAGTGGGGTGCTCGAAGTGGTATTCGGAGGGCGACCCCTTTTGAATAGCACCGCTGTGCTTTTCGTGTGGTTGATGTCTATTCGCCACTTCCGGAACCACTGTCCCATGGTGGTTACTGCGATCTGGAGTCGCCGATGAAGCAACGACATCTTCCTACACGAGTAGTAGATAGCCGTGTCATCGGCGAAGAGCGCTAGATGGGTCTCCGGAGACCGGGGTATATCGTTGATATACAAACTAAATAGTAACGGGGAGAGTGCGGAGCCTTGCGGGACTCCGGCAGTCAGATGACGGGGACGAGAACGAGTTCCCTCTACTCGATATCGAAACGAACGGTTCGACAAGAAGTCTCGTATGATGAGCACGAGTCTGTCTGGCACTCCCATGTTGTACAGTTTGTAGATCAAACCGTTGTGCCAGACTTTGTCGAACGCCTTCGCTACATCGAAGAAGAGGGCGCCGGTCGGGATTTGTTTACGCCTATTTAGCCCTATTAAGATGTGCTCCGTGAGGCGGTGCACTTGTTGTACGCACGAGTGTTTGGCGCGGAATCCAAACTGCTCGTCTATTAGAATTTTATTCGCGGTAACGAAGTCCCGGAGGCGTTTCCGAAGGAGCCGTTCGTAAATTTTGCCTATCGCTGGGAGGAGACTAATCGGACGGTAACTAGCGGTTTCATTATTCGGTTTGCCCGGCTTGTGTATACCGATAACGTCCGCTTCTTTCCATACCGCCGGAAAGATGCAGTGCGTCATAGCGGCATTTAAGATGGTAGCCAACATTGTTATCAGTTGGACTGGTAAGAGTTTTAACGCGCGGCTGCGGATGCCGTCGGAGCCGGGTGCCTTTTTAGGTTATAACTGACTGAGAAGCATTATGTTAAATATACGAGTATTTATTAACTGTCAATTTGTTGTTAGGGTAAAATGTCTTATTAGTGTACTAACTCCACTCACAGCGGACGGTGTGATGATCAAACAATTCCAATTGTTTCAAGCGGGCACAAATATTCACGTCATAGCAACACGATAACAGCATGTAAGAAGAAAATAGATGCCGTTGATTAGTTGGATGCCGCGTAAAGCTCACACGTAATTTCTTCACGCCGTGTAGTTAGATATAGCCCGTTTAAAATATATATTTTTTTTAATTTTTAATTACTCTACTTCAAAAACTGTAAATCATACGAAACGTTGAAGACAATAAAACCGATATTAGACCGTAAAAGTATGTATAATTAATTATGTCTGAAACTTGCAATAACTGAACAGCACTAAAAATACATATAGGTTTTATTTTTATTTTATTTTTTTATTGCTTCAAAAAAAATAGGTACTATTATTATGTATTTTTTTGGTCAAACAGTTTTCGGCTGTAAGCTTGGGGATAAAAAAAATCAGCACAGATTCCGATTTAAATACTTTTTCGCCCAGAGAATACCGTATACCCAAAACTTAATAATAAAACTTACTGAATGAGTTCCGAACTAAACGCAAATTTAATTTCATTTACTTCATCAAGAATCACATAATTACCGTCAATAACAAACAGAGATAATTAGCTGAGAAAGAATTACATGTTACTAACGGATTGCCGCTAGTTTGATGATTTAGAATCACGTTGTAATTGACTCGAGTCACAACGATGATATGTGAATGATGCAGCGGAAATCATCGTTCAGGTGCTCGAGCGTTGAATTCTTGTCGTGTTCATTAGATGATCAAAGAAAAAAAGTACCAATGCGAAACATGTTACCATGGCATCATGTAGTGGAATATTCAATCTTTGATGAGCTCACTGATCACTAAGTCTTACTGCTTACAGAGACCAGTTAGTCAATTTTAGTGCTTAAATGGGTAAACGAGCTCACGGCCCATCCGGTGTTAACCACACTAACCCTGGAATATGAGGTCGAAGCCTCAATGTACCTACACGTGCGGACTCACAAGAGATCCTACTACCAGCGGATCTTTCGATGCAGACTTAAAAAAATGCATTCGCTAAGCAGCTGCCCTTGAACTGTTAGGTCTCCTTCGAAGGCGTTCGGGTAGCTGTTAGCAAATCCCAACCCTCCTGGCTGAGCATTTGCTCACCCACTTGTCCTGATGAAACTGGAAAGGCCTCCGGCCACTAATAAACCATCCTTCAAAAAAAAACTTACATAACAAAAATACTTAGTGTTGCTGTGTCGCACATACAGAACCAAAGATCGGAACCTTCATTGCACTAAAAATTACGTTGTTTTATACGATTAACGCATCACGCCAATTAACAACGATCCCGTTCCGTGCAATTCCCGGCTTAAAATTGGACCGTCCCATATCTTCCCGCGGGTGTCGTAAAGACGATTAAGGGATTTCTTCTGGCTACCATCTTACATAAACTATAGCATGCCGGAGGCGGGTTGACGTCAGGCATGCAGGCGGCTGGTCGTAAAACTCGTGCCAACTCCCTATGCAGCATGATTTCAAAGTTAAAATAAAAAGAGGACATGCCGCGCTTACCCCCTATAATATGGGATAAGGGCACGAAGAAGAAATAAATCTCTAGGTGGGTGGGGCATTTACGTTGTAAATGTCTATGGGCTCCAGTAACCACTTAACACCAGGTAGGCTGTGAGCTCTTCCACCCATATAAGAAAAAAAAACATTATCGAATTTCTTGTGAACTCCTTTAAAGCTGTATCCTTTTAAATTTAGAAATCTTATGTTCTGCATTCAAAAATTGGATCAACAAAAATGATTGGCTAAAGCTACATCAGACATCGCCGAATTTCTTGTGAACTCCTTCAAAACTGTATTCTTTTAAATTTAGAAATCTTATGTTCTGCATTCAAAAATTGGATCAACAAAAATGATTGGCTAAAGCTACATCAGACATCGCCGAATTTCTTGTGATCTCCTTGAAAGCTGCATCCCTTTATATTTAGAAATCTTAGGTTTTGCATTCAAAAATTGGATCAACAGAAATGATTGGCTAAAGCTACATCCGACATCGCCGAATTTCTTGTGATCTCCTTGAAAGCTGTATCCTTATACGTACGAGTTTCGCTGAGGACATTAAATATTTTTTATCTGCCAGAGAAAGCTGCACGTATTTGGGCCGTCTTTGTTCGCGACCGTAATCACGGAGGTGTCTCTGTAGGTACCTACTTTGATGTTATCATTTTAACGGGATTTTTCACACTTTTGTTTATCTTAATGCTACCGCTTTCATTTATCTATGTTTACAAGCTAGATTATTTTAATGCTCCGTTTGTTGATCGCAGTCGTTGCTGCGTGTATTTTGCAATTGTGAAACAGAATTTTTACTTAGCTATACCTTTTACAGTATCACATTATGGTATTTAGTAAAGTATTTTAAAAATTAACAGAAATCATTAACGCTATTCTACTGAATTTAACGTGACAAGTCGTTTTCTATTTAATACTGTCAAGGGTATATTCAACCGAAATATCGATTTCAAACCATACATGCGCTAATCTTTCCACTAATTAATAATTATTGAATAGGCGGTGTTGTGAGCCAGTCTCGATGTTCGCAAGGAAATCACGTGTTCAGTCACATCGCCCATTAAGTGCCGCTGGTATTCCGGGATACCTCACTAGACCAGAGCCAGCCTGCCGAGTCGGAACGCAATACAGACTATACCAGACCAGTTCCTCTTACTTATAATATCTGAGCGCTCTGGACCTCACCTGTCACCTTGGTAACTCGCCTAGTATCGTATAGGGAAAGGAGCTGGGCTGCAGACCTCCGTCTTATCTTACGCTAGACTTTTAACAGGAACACGTGACTGGTTTGTGATTGCTAGATGGCGGTGATGCCTACCCATACGACTTCACAATCACTAGTACAGTACGATTCTCCCACAGACACAGCCCACTGAGTTTCTCGCCGGATCTTCTCAGTGAGTCGCGTTTCCAATCCGGTGGTAGATTCTGCGAAGCACTGCTCTTGCTAGGGCCAGTGTTAGCGAGACTCCGGTTTGAGCCCCGTGAGCTCACCTACATGTTAGGACGAAGCTGAAATAGCCTCTCAAGGCTATCAGCATAGGTATGAAAAAAAACCGATTCTCTCTATGATATTCAACCACACGTAATGAGAGCGTATTCTATATTTAACTATAATATGTTCTGTGCGGATGTTTGCAGGCCACTCATTAATTCGATCCAATTTACAACTGCTCTTAAATGCTTTAATTGCTGCTTAATTTATAGTGTTTAAAGTCCCTTCATTACGTACATACTGAGACCTGTAATACGGCCTCGGCTTTCGTAAAATGCAATTGAGTTAAACTATTTCTAGGGTTGTGATTTACAATATTACAAGCATTTAAGCAATACAGAATTGAAAGGATATACGTAATTTACAGTAGGCAGCAGCTAGGCTGTGACCCTGGCATTGCTGATATTCACGAGCGACGATGACGACTCACCATCAGGTGGACCGTATGCTCATCTACCTTCATAGACAAAAAAACAATACTAGATACAGCCTTACAAAAGAAGACAGGTTCAGAATTACAAGTGATAAAGCAAAAATTCTGAGTTGATTTTAGCACCGAAAATTATTAAGACGACCAATGGCATTTTTAAATTTAATGACATTAATATTTTTTTGGTTCTTAGAATAAATCGTCATATATTCGTTGACAGTACATAAGATAGGGTGCACAAGGGATCGTATAAAACATGATGGCAAAAGACTGTAGACCCATTTCGTCCACCTTTAGAACTCAATATACTAACATTGGTAAGATATATTTTGATATCTAATGAAACTTCTGATATCTAATGAAACTTCCCAAGGTAGGCGTCCCAGGTTTAAGTTACAACTGAACTCTGAACAATTTATTAAATTTATCTTTTCAGTTGAAGCTCTACTTGTTGCCATTTAAGACGTTTGCTTTCGAATGATTTAAAGGGGTTAGTGAAATCAACAGCGGCTGTCAGCGGAATGCACACGTACAGAGCATAACGCGGTAAAAGCTAGATTAGGCTTTATGATTGCAGCCAAGGCGAGGAATCGAACGCCTTTCTCTCGGGGCAGTAACAAATGAGCTTAGATTACAGGGTTACTAGCCCTAACAATAAAGTTTGCTTAATTACCAACAATAGTTCTCGGCTTTAAGACAACAATATGAACGATGAATCACATCCATGAAAACCGCCTTATAGTATTTATTTTTTTACTATTTCACAGATCAAACCAATAAACTCTTTAAACTTAACAAGCCATACAACACATGATATTACACCTTAAAATTATCTATAATCGCTGATGTAGTTAGCGTCCCTGAACGCAGGATCAAGTGTTCGCTTCCCACATAAGCCAAACAATCGGTTTGCTCTTTGCCTGGCTGTTTAATTAATCAATATGTATTTATTTAAGCGTACATATATATGTTCCTGAATGAAGCCTAGTTCCTGGCCATTTCATGAAATATATACATTATTTTTAAAAGCAAGTCCAATAATTTAATAATTATGACCATTTTCGAAAAAACCCTAATGTACTGCCATGCCTTGCTTTGGTAACCCTAAGTTAGACGTATTCTTCGGTATATTTATTCAAATCCGAAGCCGTTTGATGCCGGTCACGTCTTCCAGCTCGTTGGGAGTCGGGACACGAACGGAGGGTGTTGCAGATCTGTGATGATACGAGCATTAGAACGTATAATTGGAGTACGTAAACGCCTCGCCTTTTGTATCGAGCTTTGCCCAGAGATTATTAAATTTGAATTGATGAATAAATCTATACGAGTTTTCATCTTTGATATCGTGTTGTGACTGTATTATAATGTGAAATATAATCTCGATATAATTCCATTATACAATCCTGTAATTTCATATCGTTATACCCACACACAGTATGATAAAATAATAATCCAAAGCAAGGTATAAAGATGTAGATATGAAGAAGGAAGGAGAGCATGTTGACTAAAACATCTGCGTCGATGGCTGCTAAATTGCAGCCGTTCTTTGTTACTAGTCTTTTTATTGAAGGTTCAAGTTGGTTTTAAGTTCGCCGAGCTTCGTTAAAAGACGGTAGTTAAAAAACAACAACGTGAAATTTTTTTTTAACATGCTAGCTTATCTGCAGAGAGCGAACTGTGTGGTTAAGGCGGCGCGGAGAGTCACGTCAAACGCGTCGCCTTGCCATCCAGCTGCCTATATAGGCTGATTTCTGTCTCTTCCAAAATTCAAACGTGACTCGTTGACGGACAGAAGATTTATTCGGTTCAATTGCGATCGTCAAGTCATCAACGCGTTTTCTTCCTTACCTAACAAAGCCCATCTACGGATGCCCAATAAATATATTTAGAACTAGCGACCCGCCCTCGCTTCGCTTCGGAAACATAAAATTTTATTATTATAAGCAGAATCTCGCGATGTTACCCGCGGCTATTGCCGTACTGCGAGTGACGCCGCGAAACTAGTCTAAAAAAAAAGTAGCCTAAGTTACTCCTTATATCATCAGCTACCTATCAGTGAAAGTCTCGTCAACGAAAGTCCAGCCGTTCCAGAGATTAGCCGGAACAAACAGACAGACAGACAGACAAACAAAAATTGTAAAAAATGTTATTTAGGTGTATTTCCTTATGCATGTAATAAAAAGCGGTTATTTCAATATTACAAACAGACACTCCAATTTAATTTATATATGTATAGATAATTGTGCATTTAAATAAATATTTTATTACTACGTACGTAAATGTGCATATAGACGGGACTTATGCGAGTTGCGTCGTCGAATTGAAACATACTCAACCTACAGTCGAGCCGGGCTAATTTGTGTGCTGCAATCGCAATGCAGTCAAGTTTCAACACTGCTATTCCCGACCATGATATTTGCTGTGAAATTCGATACGGTGTATAATTAATTACCTATTCAACTTGGATCGCCGTAGGTGTAATTATACGCTTTAAGCACGATATAAGTTAATTATTATAAATTAAACAATTCATCGTCGTCGTCGTCGAAGTCGTCGTGGCCTAAAAGATAAGACGTTCGGTTCATTCGTATCCAGTGATGAATCGGTGTTCGAATCCTGCTGGCAGGTACCAATTTTTCTAATGAAATACGTACTTAACAAATGCTCACGATTGACTTCCACAGTGAGGGCATAACATCTATACTAATATTATAAAGAGGAAAGATTTGTTTGTTTGTTTGTTTCGAATAGGCTCCGAAACTACTGGACCGATTTGAAAAATTATTTTTCCATTAGAAGCCGACATTGTCCCTGATGAACATAGGCTACATTTTTTAATATTTTTTTTTTTTCATGTGTGTTTTAATGTTGGCGAAGCGAAGCGAGGGCTGGTCGCTAGTCGTGTAACAAAAATCAAACCCGCACAATTATAATTTGCGTAATTCCTGGTGGTATGACGTCTTCTGAATTCACACGGGTAGGTACCAACATCCTGCCTATTTCGGCCGTGAAGCAGTAATGCGTTTCGGCTTGAAGGGTGAGGCAGCCGTTGTACTGTCAAAACTGAGACCTTAGAACTCATGTCTCAAGGTAGGTGGCGGCATTTATGGGCTCCGATGACCACTTAACATCAGGTGGGCCGTGAGCTCGTCCACCCACCTAAGCTATAAAAAAAACATATCTTGCTGACTCGGTGGTGCACTAGTTAACGCCTCTAATTGTTGGGCTGGGCTGTTGAGGGTCGCCAGTTTGATTCCCGTATCGGGCATTCGAGTGATGACCAAGTTTGTTTGCTCTTTGTTTGGATGGATAATAAATATCTATATGTGTATTTAAGCATATATAACTTTGTATATCAGTCTATGGCTCTCATAGTACAGGGAATCCTAGTTTAGGGCTAGATGACCATATTCGTCTTGTCCATGATTATTATGATATCAAATTTTGGTTTTTAGTTTCCCGACAATTTGTTCGTTCTTTTCTTTCTTAGTACTCCCCTTTAATATTCATTTATAATAAGACATAATTATTTATCAAAAGATGGACAGATGCAGATACAAATACCGTTTACTTGTATGAGGCATTAAGCAATTAGCTTGAGAAAATCTTGATTATCCATGGTCCATTGAAAAGGTTGTTTAATTTTTACAAAAAAAAAACTGTCCTTGTGTCATTTTAATTAATTAACAAACTTAATAATCGACCTCCATTTTTAGATATGCCTAACTCTTCACTGAAAGTTGAAAGCGTAAGTTGCCAAAATCTATATATTAATACGTGAAGCAAAAACTTTGTATCCCTTTTACGAAAATTGCGCGGACGAAGGAGAATGAAATTTTCCACATTTATAAAGAATATAGAGAAGAAGTGTACAATGCTAATATTTTTTTAAAATAATGCGTAAAAGATACATTAAATCAATAAAGAAAACATTACACACACTACATACCGTGTATTTAACGCACACACGCATGCATACTATTTATTGTCAAACTTTGGTTCTTGACGTCTGTTGTCAAATTGAGATTAAATATTGTTTGTCTTTGTTAACATTTTTTATAGTGTAGTCTTGGCGAAATTTGTGATTAAAGAAATATAAAATACAATCATAATAGTGTACAAACTTACAATTCCAATTAATTATAGTCGAATTTCGACTACTGCGGGATCTCTAGTACATATTATTATATCTACATTAAGAACTCTTCGGTATTCGTGTTTATTTGTTTCGTCGTGTGTTGCGTTTTGCATCGCATCGTTCAAAGTTCAGTCACGAGCACGAATAATTCGCAAGTTTCGGCATTTGCACCTAACAATGTCGGCACGCATTCAAACAAAGCAAAAAAAAATAACTTGTTGTTATAACTGTGCACGGTGAACTTTTAGTATTACCAGAAAGTTTTCATTGTTGTTTGGAACAGTTTCTGAGATGTTATTATTGTACGCATGTACAGAAATCTTACTAATATTATAAACGCGAAAGTTTGTAAGAATGTATGGTTTCTTTCACGCAAAACTTACTGGATGGATATTGATAGAACTTTATAATAATACTAGCTGGCCCGGCAAACGTTGTTTTGCCATATAAATAATTTCTAGGAAAGGTAAATAACCTATATACCGACTGCAGCGCCATCTGATTGGGCTGATTTGTAAATCTAAACCATTCTTGAATCCATCTGAAGGTACACAGAAATTTTCATTAAAATCGGTCCAGCCGTTTAGGAGGAGTTCAGTGACAAACACACGCACAGAAGAAATATATATACAAGAATATAGCTTACAGATTAGACTCACACATAGAACAATTCTGCTACTATTTTTTTAGACTTTTTTAAATTGCTCATATGGGTGAATTAGGTTACGGCTCCGTTAACGTTAAATGGTTAACGAAGCTAACAGATATTATCACGATATTAATGCCACCCACATCGACCCGAGATATCGAATTATTATAATTGCATAATGCTACCCTACGCACGTAAAATCGCAAGTAGAATTACACAACAATATTTTCTGCAAATATCCTTTAGTTCATCATAAACGACAGCAAAATTTAACTATTCTAAAGCTAGCTCTATTTGCAACCGCATAAATTAAAATTGCAAATGACCTGGCTTCAATTAAGGCACCCGGATTACGCGAACCCTTTGTCTGCCATAGCCTTTGTGCAAATACTTTCATTATATGATTAACGAAATGCAAAGGGCTCGCAACCCTTCTGTCGGGCTTGACTTTGTTAGGGCGTTTATACAACCAAAGCGAGGATTGAGTACACTATTGTACCTTATTATTTGACTGATTAGTTTATGCAAATTATTCATTACGAAAACCCCGGACAACGAAATATCGCCACGCAAAAGCGCTACGGATTTGTTGGTCACTTTGGAAATGTCCTCTGTTAAGCTATAGGCAAAAAGGGACGGTCACGTTATGAACGTCATATCAAAACGTTCATAACGTGACCGTCCCTTTTTACTCTGTTATTAAACTGTACACAGTATGTTGTTTTTTATATTGTATTATTTAATTTGCGGTAACCAAACTTTTCAATTTATTTTTAAACAATGAAATTGCATCTGCCTTCTCGAAGCGGTTAACCGTTTGTTATCAGACGGAAGGTAATGTAAGCGCTCGGGCGTGGCAGCTTTCTTACAAAGTAATGGCCACCTTTTGAAACAATTATCCGGATTTAACTCCGACGAAGCGTTTCGGCCGTGAGATCTGTTTGTATGCTAATCTAGTTGTACGTAAACCAATAAAAGGCCCGTCATTAGCTTTGGTGCTGTAGAACCATTTGTTGATGAATTGAGATTATGTCATTGCCATTACTATGATATTAAAGTAGAACAGTTTTAAAACATTTCTTTTGCAAATATTTCCTTATCTTTTATACGATTGAAATGAATTCGTAATAAAGCTCCATAAGATCAAAACCGTAATGGAACGTGTATGGCTTAAAATAATTACTAAATGCCCAACCGGCTGAAGAGTTATTGACGTCACTAACGGACATCTGAGATAAGCCTTATAGTAAATTACCATCCGAAGCTTCGTTTGAAGAAATTTTTGAAACCTGATTATTTAAAAAATGACTTTACCGATTTACTCATTTATTTCTGAAACGAGATAAGGCCGACGACGAACCGTCGACTAGACAATTTCGGACAGCACGTTTATTTTACTAGATATACGCCGCATCCATAATTTTCTAATCTTGTATATGTAAAGCAAATGTAGACGGAATGGATTTTATCGAGCTACGACATTATGCATCGGACGCCACAATCTGATCGCGGTGACGACCGACCATAATGAAGCAGTAACTAGCGCCCGCGTTAATGAGAGCTTCATTAGTGCTACCGTTGGTCTGATCGCTATCAACTGCCATCCAACACATCTGACTGCTGAGCCAAGGATGTTTTAACATTAAACCTCTGTATTTACTATCGTTTAACTTAATGTATTTACTTCCTTACTACGCAACTCGTATGTATTGGTAGTAATTGCGGCGGTCGGTTCCAACTCCCATTTCACACGTTCCGATTTCGTAGGAAATGAAAATTTTATTCTAAAGAATTTCAACCCTAGGGGCACCATGAAACCGTTCGTAAGCCTCTCGACACCAGGAGCTATAAAAACGTAAACAATTTAAAAATATACACTACTATGCGAAAGAGGTGTGCAGCCTTGATGCCCAGAATGTGGGGCAGCTCAAACACACTGCTGAAAATGATCGCCAGTAGGTCGGATAGCGCATATGTGAAACGTTGCATTGCCGTTTCTCATGGGATGGTTATATTTTGATACTAACATAGTTTTAGGAGATCTACGAGTAACATAATGAGTCCTGCTTACTTTAATAATAAAAAAATACGTATGGCACTCGGGAACTGCCGCGGTAAAGCTATTGCATAGTATTTTTTATCAACTTATGCAATTATGCCAAACAATAATAAAATAAGACCACGCTATATTTATAAACATTAACAAAAGCAAAACATTAACTGTCCCCTTCACACTCATAAGCTAGAGCGCTCTTATTCACAAACACTACAGAAGCGCAACGTGTGAATGTGTTGAACGCAAGCTACATGATAGGCGGAGTAGGGGTGTTAGGTTTTATTTTCGTTACGGAATTTCTTGATTCGGTCGCCGCGCTCAAAGCCCTCGATAAAAGCTATGCAATAGCTTAATAAATAAATAAAAACAAGAAATTAATTCTCCGCATCGGTTATCTCAACACTTATTTTGTAAATGTCTGAAAGTCAAATGTTTATTTAGAACTAACGATGCTGTTACAGCTGATTCGGTGACATCAATTTCCCGAGCCATACTATAGTGATATCATCGGCGGCGCGACATCGTGAACAACCACCCATGTACGGAACAATGAGTCACAGGTTTCGGGTCATTATATGCACTTGTACGAAACGATGCATTTTAAAAGGTGCGGATTTAGATACGTTCCGTACTGGATGAGACAATCTAGTTAAAAAAAAAAACTGTTAGTATTTTTTGTAACACCATTTCTTTGTCGTGTTTAATATGTTCTGTTTCTGTTTGAAATACTATTTTACTTAATTATTATTGTTTTTTTTTTAACTAACCGATTAGTAGGTCCGTTTCTTAATAGTTTTATTCCGAAGAAGCTCTATAGTTCACTGATTGTTTACACAATATTTGTTGTCTACCCATGCATCAGCCCGCTGAGTTTCTCGCCGGATCTTCTCAGTGGGTCGCGATTCCGATCCGGTAGTAGATTCATTCGCGAAGCAACTGCTCTTGAGTTGTTAGGTCTCCTTCGGAGGCGCTCGAGCAGTTGTTAGCAAATCCCACCCCTCCTGGCTGAGCCTTTGCTCGCCCACCTGTCCTGGTGAAGCTGGAAAGGCCTCCGGGTCACCAGTAATCTCTCAATCATAAAAAAAAAAACAATATTTGTAATTTAATTTTACATTTACAGTTTAGGTGAGTTAAATACTTTGCTTAGTGATTTGCTCCTACCAAACAATGTTTTTTGTAATTCGACATACAAATAAACATATAAACGACAATGACAGTAACCCGAGGGCTCGTATGCATGTGACAGTTCGTCGGGTACATACACATTTAAATTTAACATTAATCAATTTTAATGTTAAATTGAACAAAACAAATATTTGTAATATCAACAATTGCATTATTCTTGGTTATTCTAGTTAATTCATACATCAGGGATAATTTTTCGACATAGGGTGCGACTGTCACCCCAAACGAAGGGTGGAAGTCCTTAGTGATACAGCTTGTTCTATTATTAATATTTGCCCACTCGTTGTCCTGCAAGGGTAGTTTTAATTAGTCTGATATCTTCGTAAGCTTTGGTATCTTTAAATAGGGTTCTTGGTATAATATATTTAACCGGATGTCAGATGTGAACATACATAACATCTTAGTTCTTTCTGTATGCACAGAAACGTTATATACAATAAATAAATTAATACAACATATGACGGTTATATTATAGGATATTAGTACTTATACTAACAAATGCTCAGTCCTCCGTTACCAAGAAAGCTGTAATGTATAGGAAGCGTCGCAAAAAAAAAAGATAAATGCGAGATTAAACCGTAAAAATAGTTGCAATGTTTTTTTTTTTTTATTGCGTAGTTGGGTGGATGAGCTCACAGCCCACCTGGTGCTAAGTGGTTACTGGAACCCATAGACATCTACAACGTAAATGCGCCACCCACCTTGAGATATAAGTTCGAAGGTCTCAAGTATAGTTACAATGGCTACCCCACCCTTCAAACCCAAACGCATTACTGCTTCACGGCAGAAATAGGTAGGGCGGTGGTACCTACCCGTGCGGACTCACAAGAGGTCCTCTCACCAGTAAAATTCTAATTCCAATCATAATCTTTATCTTTTCTTCTTCTTTTCTATATTTTTTATTGGAGATCACAAAATAAAGTTATACGAACCAATTATCAGGAAACATTAGTAATAACAAACTGAAATTATTGTACATAATATTTAACTTTCTAATTTTCCACCGCAAGTAACGTCATCAGTGCGTTCTGCGGTCTGCAACGACAAGGCTCAGCTAAACTCAATCCTCAGATATGCGGTTGTAATATACACGAACATTTGTTATTGTAAGACGACTTTGATTTGTGGAGATACAAAGGTAATAGTTTTTTTTTAATACAACAAACACTCGTAACGGTATACCAGATGCTAAGCGGAACCCTAATTATGAGGATGCGCGTTATTCATGAGACAAAACTCTTATTTGCTTTAAAATAATACTCACAATAGCCCTGAACAGGGAAGGTGAGATGGCTTCCCACCACAAATTTCCAAATCGGTCCTATTGAGTCATAGGGTTGACATATAACTTAAAATTACATTACAAAATTTTGTTTGCGAAAATTTAGCACGCCTCGTCTTCAAGCATTTTTGTAAAAAAAAAATTAATATGATTGACTGGAACACGCAATGAATTTGTTGGATATTCGTGAAGTAATTCAGCAGTTTAAGTACCCAGGTAATCTTTGAGATCTATACAGTTGCAGTATGGAAATTGCTTCATTGTTCAATTGTTTAACCGGGGATCGGAAATACTAAAAAACGATGTATTGGACTGAGTTTGCTGAAACAAAGAATTTCAAAGGACTAGCCATTCAAACAAAATTCTGATGACAGGGTGTATTGTAAGCCCACACGGGTATGTACTACCGCCATGCCTACTTCTGCCGCAAATCAGTTATACGTTCCGGATAGAAGTCCGGGACAGCTGCTATACTATACAATTGAGAATATGGGTTTCTATGAAAAAAACATAATATTTATTTAATTATCTCTTAAATTTGTGAACAGAAAATTACACAGCACTCCTGTCACGATCGTGTGGTAGGTACTCTGCAAGTAATAGATTAATTAAATAGATAACAAACAATCTCGGTATTACCTCGTCAAAAACCGTTCAAAAGCTTAGTTAATCTCTGATCGTTCATAATGGAGACGTGCCTCATAATTGTACAAAAAAATTACAAAATGATTTTATCAGTTTTAATAGGTTTGGTTAGGTAAATGTTTTTATTTTTTATTTTACGGCTACTTTGATATTTTTGGGATCACAATTTACAATTACTGCAGCATATTTGATAAAGATATTGAATTCGTTGTTCATTAGCAAGCTTACATAATAATTACTATTCGTTTTATTGTATAAGTTATCAGCAGATTAGAACTATAGCAAATGTGTGAACAATAAATTTTAAGAAATTTACGATCAAACGACACACCTGTAGTTAAACCACGAAACTGCGTAAATATTCCAAAACACATTCCGGCCTCCAGCCATAAATTTATACAAATATAAAAGAAATTTATCGGACATGAATATACATATAAACTGATGTCTTCAAAGAGATTGACCAAATGCTTATTAAACTGACTCGGACACACCCACAAATAATTTTGAAGAAACATTACTAATACAGCCAATGATAAATAGAAGCGGCTGAGGAAGTGAAAAAAGGTGCATGCTATAAATAAATAAATATTCGTATTTGCCTTGAGGACTATGGGACATGAGGAATTCATCACAGACAGCCAAAATTGTAAATAAATCAACACTTCGAGATTATGGTTTTAATGATATAATAAACTATAAATTTTATGAGGCGTGCCGTCAAGTATCGCAATGAGTTCTACACGAATGTTTCTAAGATATTAACAAGTCGCGGTAGTCATGGACTTCTAGTGTCTGCGGCATTATTAAATTATACACATACGCAGTTTAAGATTGTAAGGTCTAAGGGTTAACGTATTTTGTTTGTTTGTTGGTAGAGTTGAAAATTTTTGCAATTGGCACTTGGGCTATAGCAATTATCGCAATCTCTAGACATCACGACGTGAATATCAACATGCGCCTTAAGACATGAAGTCTAATTGTTGACTGTGTATAACCGCTGTCCCGCCCCCGCTAAAAACGGGAAGGCCTGACTATTTCGCGGCAGAAATAGACAAGATAGTGGCACCTACTCATTCGGATCCGTCACAACACAATACCCATTACTTTTAAGGTTTACACATTAATATTGCTATAATCATGGCGAAGCGTGTTCATTCGTCAGTAGTACGCTTCAAAATTGTCTTGACACAGACAAATAACTCATGACTTAAGACCATAAAAACTGGAGACAAAGAATATCAGCAGTGACGTTAAATTGAGGAAGTCCTAATAAATTAACTGGTCCGTCCACCGTAACGACATTTGACCGCGTTCAGGTGAATACATAAATGTATGTTTTGTTATTCTTAATGTTCACGTGGGCAGAGCGCTAGACGAGGACTAGGTACAGAATTGTGACACCGAATCTCGAGACTGTCGGGTGACTGACGACTGACGGGTGTCTTAGAGTTATTTTTGAAACTGTTCGTATTATAGATATTAAATCAAAAATAATAAAAAATACCAGAGAATTAACAGACTTCAACAATAAAGCACATCAATTAAATTAACTGATAACCAAAATACATAATTTCGTTTACATGGTTGACCTAATCTCTCTAGTCTTTTTGTTTTAAAAAACGAAGTCACGGGTCGAAGAGACGGGGAATCATATTTTGTACAGCCCCTCAACCCAAGATAGGATAAGCTTGGTATGATATAACACATAGCAAAGTATAAACACTGACCAGATAAAAAAAAAATTACATTTTTACACGGAAGCGTTTAAGAAGCGGCCAAAAAACATTCCTAGAACCCGATATCAATTAGACCAGTCTCCAAACAAAAAAGATAACAACACATTTTTTTGCAAAAAACCGACAAAGTTTTTCTTGATCTCGCGTTCCATTACGCGATACATTTTTCTTTTGTGTCCGATATTGGCGTACGATAAAAACCTGCGAAATTGTACATTAATCATTTTGAATAGCATCGTGTCCGTTAACACACTCGGTTGGCTACGAATAAAAGATTTACGTTTGTCGTTTCGGATATCTCGTCTCGTAAGTTGAATTGTGAAATATCACGTTGGGGAGTCGGGAAATTAATCGTGTATTTGATTTCATTGGATATCGCTTGGTTTTGTTGGGATGACGAAAATTTCTCCGGTCGCTTGGGCTTTTATTTCTTTCAATACGTATTCATTTAAAAACTATTAGGTCGATGGAACGCAAGTGTCTAACAATAAGTAAATCCAAGTAATTACTACGCTACTTTTCAATAAAATCACATTGTTTTATAAAAATTGTATTAAAAACCTTTCTCTGCAGAGGATTGCATAAATTTCAAAACAGGTTACTTGATAATTAATTCCTTTTCTAAAATGTGTGCATCTAATCTGATTAAAATAAGATCAGGAACTGACGATGAACATGATGTATTATTAAAAAAAAAGCCATAACACGAAAAATAGCTTCATCTAATCATATTGGTACGCTAATATTCAAAGAGAATTAATTGTCTGGTGTTTCTTTGACATGATTTACGTCAAATATTAATCAAAATCGATTTTTATTAAGCTTCTGCTGACTTTCACCAAATATTTTAAATTTGGAGTGAAGTATCCTCTTTTCTTCATTAAAGCAGTAAGAGGATGCGAAAATAACCCGTTACATCTACAACCCATTTGGATAAGATTTATAAAACAGCGATGTCTGGTGTGCAATTTCGATAACATTTTCAAAAAAGGAGGTTCGATGTTCTGGGCAGAAAAGTATGATAAACAAACAAAGCCGAGAGCCGCATTTACTGCTAATTGTATTTAGCCAGAGAAACCTGATCGGGCTCCGCTGTGATTATCATGAAAAACATATATTTATTTAAAATACCTGTTGTAACATACTATGCTTATATACTGTACTAATAAGCTAATAAACATAGGTTACAGTAGCATCAAAATCCGTTCAGTGATTTTCGTATGGAAGAATTAAAAACTTGCTCTCGTCCTTAGAAAACTTCGATTTACAGCGCTAATAAGCACGCTTATATGATCTACTAGAACGTTGGCTGTCAACCAATGGTATGGTTCCAGATAAAAACCCAAATATTCGGATGACATCATACTTCAAATTAAATTTAATCCACGGCTACCTTCAAGCCTAATTATTATGGTTTTTGTTGTGTTGTTACATATAAACAATTATATAAGATTTATGGTCTACGGCTGTACAATCCAGATATGGAAACCGAAAAAAAAAACACATTTATAAGTAGTTGTTATATGTAATACTCGTAGATGTTTATAATGTAAAGAATATCGGGTAAATTTTTTTACGTACATCCAATTTTTTTTTTTTTGTATTGACGTCATAAACAATCGGTCGAGATGCTGTTAAAATGATACGTGATAGTTACAAATACCTACCAGGCCACGGACTGAGACTCTGCTACGTAAAAATTCCTTGTATTTCATTCATTTGATTAAAGAGATGAGAGAGAGATAGAGATAATTATCGATAGTATGGGATTCAGATTTTACTTTTAATTTAAAGAAAGCGTAAAAAATTCCGGATATTAAGTACGAACAAATGGTGTGGTTAAAGGAAGCTCAAAAACAAACGGAGTCAAGTCTTTCTCTGATATAGACAGAAAAGACATTTGATTTTATAAACAACTAGCGACCAGCCCTCGCTTCGCTTCGGAAACTGTAATTTATTATTGATTTCTCCACTATTTAATGGATGTTATTATACATATAAACCTTCCTCTTCAAGCACTCTATCTATTAAAAAAAAATACATGTGTGCAATTCACACGTGGTAGAAGTGAAACCTTCCAAAATTAAAATACAATTATCCTAAACGTCTTAAGTATATGTAAAATTTTGTCATTAGTAAATAATTGTAAGGTAGCGCTCTCTGTGAATTGATATTTTAATTTCACGTATAATCCTAAATTAAAATTCACTACAAGAGCTTTCATACACACGTTAGTATTAAAAAATCTCACAGATGGCGCTGTATTAAATAGTATGTATATTTCTGTCTCATTCTTTGCTGGCTTCATCCTACACATTTTTGTATTTGTGTCTCTTACCTGTCGTTTTTTCCGTTGCAACCGGTTTGAAATCACAACGATTCTAAAGAAGTTTTCACTTCAAAAATCGCATCAAAATCCGTTGCGTAGTTTTAAAGATTTAAGCATACATAGGGACAAATATAGGGACAGAGAAAGCGACTTTGTTTTATACTATGTAGTGATATTCTTCAGGAGGCAATGCCAACTATATAGCCAGTAGTTTTCTATCTCGGTCAACTTAAAACAAACGTAACAGAACGCAATCAAAGGCTTATCTAATAATGTTTTCAAGAGGCTCTTGATAGTTGAAGTGTTTCTTTTTAAAGGCAACGACCTGATACAAAGACTGCGCAAAATATTATTATGGAATACTAGTCCTCATTGATACAGTGTAAGAACGATTGTTTTTTTTATTTATTTATCACAAAATGTATATTACGTATATTATTGAGCTTCCGAGGTTTTGACTGTTGATACATGCGCTGGAATTGTAGGAAAGAATAGGAAGGAATTTAACAATGTCCTTGAGTTTTGTTCGAGAATGTATAATCGACTACATTTTACCACCGCTCAGTAGCTGCTAGAGTAGAATTCGATTAACCAATAATCTCAACATACACGTCTTTTCAGATAATGATTAAAGTCGAAAAACAAATCAATCTCCAATTACATATTGTTCTAACCTAATGACAAGTATTCCTTTTCTATTTCTATTATTGTAGATGGGCAGCTAGTTAGCGACTCACTTGAAGTTTTTAATGATTACTTTTAGACCATGGCACATAAGGTCGAAGTCCTTTTAGCCAAACAAGGCACAAAGTCCTGACAGTGAGCAACATTATAAAGACAATAAGCTGTTACGATGAAGTATACGACGCCTTCAGCTCTACCACTAGGAGCAGGCTTAGGGACCCCGGTAACCGTCGTCGTCGAACTCGACAAAGAGGTCGACGTGCAACCTAACCCATACATCAGCCCGCTGAGTTTCTCGCCGGATCTTCTCAGCGGGTCGCGATTCCGATCCGGTAGTAGATTAATTCGTAAAGCAATTGCTCTTGAGTTGTTAGGTCTCCTTCGGAGGCGTTCGGGCAGTTGTTAGCAAATCCCACCCCTCCTGGCTGAGCCTTTGCTCGCCCACCTGCCCTGGTGACACTGGAAAGGCCTTCGGGCCACCAGTAATCTTTCAATCATAAAAAAAAAAGATGAAGTATACCGGAACTCCCTCTATTTCGAATGGCATACATTTAATGTACAGGTATATATGGCTATTGTAGGCGTATCTAATAAACATAAACGGGTTCGAAACAAAACTGCAAAAACGACAAAACACGTCTGTCAAGTGATCCTAAATCAAGAGTACATTGAGTTTATTCTATTTTTTATCACTATACAAGCGAAATAGGCTAAGATATATCACGATCACGCACACGTCAGTACATCGAGGAGGTAGTTCTATAGAAATTCAATTTGAAACGTGACAAAACGTTTCTTTTTTTCACGAACCCCGGTCGATAAGGAAACTGAGATGTTTAAAAAATATATCACGACTATCAATATTCGCCATTTACAACAACATGTTTTCGTTACGTGCTATTATTAACTATCGGCAAATATCATTTGGTACGTTTTTTTTTTTTTTTTTTTATTGCTTAGATGGGTGGACGAGCTCACAGCCCACCTGAGTTAGGTGGTTACTGGAGCCCATTAACATCTACAACGTAAATGCGCCACCCACCTCGAGATATAAGTGGTAAGGTCTCAGTATAGTTACAACGGCTGCCCCACCCTTCAAACCGAAACGCATTACTGCTTCACGGCAGAAATAGGCAGGGCGGTGGTACCTACCCGCGCGGACTCACAACAGGTCCTACCACCAGTAATTACGCAAATTATAATTTTGCGGGTTTCACTTTTATTACACGATGTTATTCCTTCACCGTGGAAGTCAATCGTGAACATTTGTTGAGTACGTATTTCATTAGAAAAATTGGTACCCGCCTGCAGGATTCGAACACCGGTGCATCGCTTCAACACTATTGCACCGGACGTCTTATCTTTTAGGCCACGACGACGTCAATGACATTTTCTATTATCTATCATAAGATACATTATATAGTAATGTTGAAGGGCATAGTTGACCTTTAAAACCTCCTGTCGCTCAACAACCAGCATCCAAACCTCGCATGCGACAGAACTCATGAAAAGGCAAAGGGGGCAAGTGAACCGTTTAGTGCGGAAGCCATCTCTCCCATCACCCTCCCCCTCGGGACGCCGGACTGGCGGTCGTCGGCGCCACGACCACCAGTCCTCTCGGTCGGCAGATTCTGCGAGATGGTGCACTTGCTTAAGTCGAGCATCGCCTTCCACGACTCGTCGTCACCGAGCATCGATGCCACAACACTCGGCAACGAAAAGTCGTTTCCTATTTTTGCGACGAGGACACGGCATCTTCAAATATATTAACTACACACGTGTTGCGAAACGTGTTTGACGTGACATAACTTATTAGTGATAACTATTGCCGAATCATGTTCTAATTTAGAAATAATCGAAGCCGGTCAGGTTTGCATTTGAAAAACCAACAAAAGTCTCGTGCACAATGAGGTAAACGACCGGAAAACAAATAAAGGCGCATGTACACATCGAAAAAACGCTAATTTTATCACCTACTAGCGGCCAGCTCCGGCTCCGCTCCGGACTTTAACAATAATTTCAAAGACGTTGTTTTATTTTTTTAAATAAAAGAACACTTGTTGCGGCATAAGTCTGTTATGTGTTCTACAAATTTTATTCTACCATCAATAGTTTTCGCAGGGCAGGCGATGTAAAGAATATTTTAGGTAATTTTTGTTACACCTTGGGTTACATTATTGGAGTTCTAGTAAGGATCGCTAATTTTTTTCAAATAATATTAGAGCCTATGTCACTCGGGAATAGTGTAGCTTCCAAACAGTGAAAGAATTTTTCAAATCGGTTCCGTAGTTTCGGAGCCTATTCAATACATACAAACAAACAAATCTTTCCTCTTTATAATATTAAGTATATAGACTAGTCGCACTGGAACGCTAGTCGGTCGATTGTGTTGCGCTTAAATAAAATAACCAGTAGGAAATAAATATTGACGTTTATCTGAACGAGAGTCGTTATTTGGACACGATTGTTTGATAAACTGTCGTCTCTGGTCCGAGTGGCTGATCGTGAACGAATGCAACGGGATAACGGTAATAAAGTTTCGAGTGTCGAAAGAATCGGTGTCGGTGTTAGCGATTAAATGGGAAACGAAACCTGAATCGCGCAAGTCGTGTTGTCGCCTTTACTCAGCTTAAGTTGAGTGTGATCAATGAACGTAGGCCCACTTCGATAAAGCGGCACGACACGAGAACCCTCTCATCGTGGCCGCCGGTAACTGCATTCCCGAGGCTGCGGAAAGAATGGAAAGCAGTCGACGTCGCCCAAAACACGTCATCTCGGATCCTCCCGATCCACTAACGGTGCTTTTAGGTACCTCAAACACCGGTCACCGTTCTCGTCGAACCCGTCGCTTGCTTGTCGAACTTTACTCGACGAGTAAATTAACCCTCAGACACAGCCCCCTGAGTGTCTCGTAATGGGTCGCGTTTCCGATCCGGTGGTAGATTCTGCGAAGCACGGCTCTTGCTAGGGTTCGTGTAAGCAACGTCGTCAGGTTTGAGCCCCGTGAGCTCACCTACTAGTTAAGGTTACGCTGGAATAGCCTCTCAAGGCTACCAGCTTAGGTAGGGAAAAAAAAAAGAACGTAGGCGAAAATTAAAGACTATTTCAAAATCGTGAACGAAAAAGAAAAAGATATGAAGAAACATTTCTCTTTAATTAACATAAATTAAAGATAGCCCTGTCATATAATTTTAAAAATATAATCTCATTTAATAATATATTGGCAATATGATAGGCATTTCGTTTTCAAATTGTTAGTTCCGTATATATTCCCTATAAAGTTGACTTCATTTTGAAGTTCAAGTGTATTATTACAGATTATCAATTCTTTTCTTTATCTGCAGTGGTCCTTACTACAACAATAGTTTGGCTGAAATCAAAAGATATGGTGTGATGAACCATCAAAGGGACCAACTTCAACTTTATCAAACACGATCTTTAGTAGTACTAGAGGTCCCGCAGTAGTCGAAATTCGACTATAATTAATTGGAATTGTGTAATAAGTTTGTGCACTATTATGATTGTATTTTATACTTCTATAATCACAAAATTCGCCAAGGCTACACTATAAAAAAATATTAATAAAGACAAACAATATTTAATCTATTCTCATTTTGACCACAGCCGTCAAGAACAAAAGTTTGACAATGTATATGTGCGTGTGTGCGTCAAATACATGGTATGTAGTGTGTTTAATGTTTTCTTTATTGATTTAATGTATCTTTTATGCATTATTTAAAAAAAATATTAGCATTGTGCACTTTTTCTCTATATTCTCTATAAGTGTGGAAAATTTCATACTCCTCCGTCCGCGCAATTTTCGTAAAAATGGATACAAAGTTTTTGCTTCACGTATTAATATATAGATTCTAAAAAAAGAATAATGCGTCTAACAAAGCAACAATCTACACTTAAAACTTAATTATTATCACTACGGGCTCTCACGTACTGTAGTCGGGAACACAAAACGTTTCGTAATTGGTACGCTTTTGTTAAAACTATTTGCATAAAAACAGAATCGTGATCATCGATACTGAGCGAGAATGTTTTTGTTGTTTTCCGATTTCGTCATCATCTTAAAATGCAACAATGATCCGGTCGAATAACATCATCGCTTTAGGATACACAACTATTATTATTTACGATGAGGTAAACTATCGATTCCAAAATTCTATCATCATTTAAATATATACATATATACGAGTAATTGTATTTTTTTTATTGTTAGATGGGTGGATGAGCTCACAGCCCACCTGGTGTTAAGCGGTTACTGGAGCCCATAGACATCTAGAACGTAATTTTTACTGGTGATAGGACCTCTTTTGAGTCCGCACAATACTGATACCTTAGAACTCATGTTACTCACTCATGTCATCTACAACGTAAATGCGCCACCCACCTTGAGATATAAGTTCTAAGGTCTCAGTATAGTTACAACGGCTGCCCCGCCCTTCAAACCGAAACGCATTACTGCTTCACGGCAGAAATAGGCAGGGTGGTGGTACCTACCCGTGCGGACTCACAAGAGGTCCTAAAGGTTTCTCGAAAAGCTACTGTTAAGAGTACGGATTTTTTTCAAATTCGTGAAACACTAATTAGATTCCATTATCATTGTGTGAAGGTGCACACGGACCAATGAAACGTTCGGGAAAAGTAATCTAGAAAAGTCCTTATTAATTATTGGAAAAAAAAGGTTTTTCAAAAAGTTCTCGGAGAGGTAAAAGATAATTTCTTTACGATAAGAATTTAGATAGTTGATCTGCCTAATTAATGTCGAACCAAAACTAGGTCTTAACATTATTTTTATGAATATTCAAATTGAGATCATTTATTTCAACTAAGTCATTATATATATCCGTACTTGTTAAATCTAAAAAAAAACATGTTCAAATCACCGGTTCTGAAAAATAGCAACAGTTTGAGAAGAACTGATGAAACAAACACAGAGAGTTAATTCTGTATATAGTACTATGGTTTTCTGTAATAGAAATTCTTGGTGTCATTAAAGACGACGACAATGGTTAGTATATTTGATTGAATCCACAAATTTTTAAACACTAAAGCTCATTATTTTTATTTGAGAGAATGTTACTTTTTATTACATACATTTGTTTCACTTTACGACGGGTCATTACCATCGCTAATGTCCACACACTTAGTTAACGGTTACACACTATTTAGAACCTTAAAGGTAGCGCGATTGGCACTATTTCGAACCATCTACATACTTCGGGTTCTGTTTACATTGTAAGTCAAAAGATGCAGTCTTATCGTGAATAAATTTAAGCACTATTCGTGGTGTTGGTATTTTTTTTCAATTCTTTTGAGTAAGATAATTTCACTGAGGTCTTGTAGTACATATATGTAATAAACACTGATTGTCACGTATAGAGAACAGAACTCGAGAAAAGTAAATTGTCGGTCAGATATTTCACGACCTAGTTTGGCCTAGTTAAAGGTTATCTTCATTTGTTAAAATAATGCCACCTGGCTACAAAATAGACAATCTATGTAGGTCGCTATCTTCGGTTTTCAGATAGCTACGTAAGGAGGAATTAATAGCCCACCGAATCTCACACCAGATCTTCTTAGTGGGTCGCGATTCCGATCTGTTGGTTGGATTGCTGCTCTTCCTGCTATTGTTAGCAAATTCTTTGGGATTGAGTCTGTGAGCTCACCTACCCGTCGGTAGCTGGAATAGTCTCTTGGGCTACCAGCGGATAGATTACATGATTTTTTATTTATTTTTATTTGAAGAGTTAATTGAAGCGATTTTTATACTTTACTAGCCTTACTCGTCCGCTTCGCTGGGCATTTAAAATTAATTTGTTATTAGGGAGTCCAAAACTCATACAAACATTACCCTATCCATTCAGTACATGTATTTTCTATATGGATACCAAGTTTCAAGTCAATCGGATGCAAAGTTCAGTAGTTATAACGAAACATCCGTAAAAACCACTGTAGATTTATATATTAGTATAGAATACACTTTAGTTCATTTATACTCCCAGAACAACCCACTAACAGAGCTCTGTAGTGGGTTAAAAGGCACCCTACATTCTTTTCCAGAGTTCACTCTATTTCCATACCGAATTTCGTCAAAACCGGTTCAGGCGCAAAAGCGTAACAGACAAATAGTCACTTTCGTATTTTTAAGACGAGTAAGAATTTTTTGACTGAACTCTGTTAATTTACGTGCAGATAACATTTCAATGTTTTTTTTTTCAAGTTTATTCATAATCTTAAAAAAAAAAACACTCGCCAAAACAAATATAAATTTTTCACGGGCCGCTTCCCATGAAATCGGCAGCACGCTCCGAACAAATACGCACGCACGTATGTAGTTGTTACGATTTTCTCACGACAGGCCCGAGTCGACTCGGCGATCGGCGATCGCGTGAGCAAACGATATAATCTCGTCCTCGCTGCAAGTTATGGGGCATTGTATGAAAATATTAGGCTTAAAAGCGCTGTCAGATACGATGATTGCTTGTCGTTATTGGTAATACATGGGACACTTTTGTTTCGCAATTTATTAACGATACTGTTCTCGTCTTGCTGGCACTTGAAGCTTTCTTTAAGCATCTTTATTAACTTTTATTCGATAAGAATCATATATTTTTTGCTTTTTGCATGAAGTGTTGTTTTTTGGACGAAGCGTTTTATTCTAATACTAACGACCCGCCCTCGCTTCGCTTCGCTTCGGAAACTGTAATTCATTATTGATTTCTTCACTATTTAATGGATGTTATTATACATATAAACCTTCCTCTTCAATCACTCTATTTATTTAAAAAAACCGCATCAAATCGGTTGCGTAGTTTTAAACATTTAAGCATACATAGGGATAGAGAAAGCGACGTTGTTTTATACTATGTAGTGATAACTTACTTTTTATAGGTTACGTAAAGACTTCATAAAACATTTATTTATTTTTAAATACAAATAACTTTTGAAATATCTTCCAGAAACTCGGTTAATTAGTCGCGTTGTCTTCACAGCGAGTGTCTGTCAATTTTAATATTCTCGACAGCTTTCTGTTTTCTTTTAATATTTTGGCAAGCTCAATATTACTAACGCAACGTAATTCAGAACGCACTTCTTCAATGGTTGAACCTAGTTTTCATTATTCAAAATCATGCAGCAGCTATACAGAAATACAATCGAATTTACAGGTAGTAATAGTTTTTTTTTATGTAATGTATTTAAATGACAATTTAAGAATTGAATATTAAGAAGGCAGACATATTCCTCATTTCGCTATGCCTAAAGCAAATCATTTTCAATTCGGCATTAATGTTTAACTCTGAGTTCATAACATATTTTCTTTCTTGCATTGTAATTGTCTAGTAATAAACAACAAAGTCAAAGGTCAAGGATAGTACATATGTACTACTTATAACACTGTTAATATCACTATCTCATAGCTGACATTTAGCGCGGTCACGCTAGTTTTATCAATTTAAGGTTTGTCCACAATAGTTTTAGTTACATTTTAATTACGCACAGATCTATGCTTATGGGAATCAATAGATATATGTATATTCAAAGATTCACGTACTTTGAAATCGTCACGCCATTTCTTTTATTTTGATATTATATTTTTTATTATCTTGATATTATTTTCGAATTCAAAAACCAGTTGAAGCCGCAGAAGGTCCGATAAAAGAGACGTGTTTTTTTAAAAGTAAAGAAAAAAAAACTTCAAGACACCGTGTGTGTGTACTGCACTTAATTTTCATAGAAGAAAAGCATCCGGCGTTTTAATGAATCATAATTCGTAATTAAATAGAACAATGAACGGTCATCAATCAATTCTGATCTGATCCAATACGCGCGGCTATATCTAGTTACAAACTAATTAAGACTAATAGAGTATTCGAGGTCAAATAGTGTGTGTAATGCCGAATGTTGAGAAAAACATGCAAGGTTTTTCCTTTGTTTCTTGATTCAAACGATTCCCTGTTTCCTGTTTGGATATTAACACTAGAGCACTCAATTCTTTTATTCCATACGACGTCTTCATATACGTAAGCCTAAGTTTTTAAAAATAAATAAATAACATGAAATTATTTACAAAATTATGAAAATTTGCATATTTTTTCCTTCGTCGTCGAAAACATTCTTTAGTATATATTAAGTACTTATTAGAAAAAATACAGCAAAATTAGGTACAGTCGCTCGATACACTTTTGGTGCTTTTAGAGTTTTGAACCACCGGTCACCGTTCTTGTCTAACTCGTCGAATACGAATATTCGAAGTAAAGCTTAACTTACAGACACAACTCAGCGGAGTTTCTTGCCGGAACTTCTCAGTGGGTCGTGATTCCGATCCGGTAGTAGGTTCATTCGCGAAGCAGCTACTCTTGAGTCGTTAGGTCTCCTTTAGAGGCGCTCGGGTGCTGTTAGCAAATCTCACCCCTTCTGGCTGAGCCTTTGCTCGCCAACCTGCCCTGGTAAAATTGGAAAGGCCTCCGGGCCACCAGTAACTTCTCAAACATAAAAAAAAGATTCCGTACGGATGGTAGATTCAGCGAAACACTGCTTTTGGTAAGCTAGATGTTAGTTAATTCATTCAGACTGAGCCCCATGAGATCTCCTACCAGTCATGGTGAACCCAGAATAGCCCATCGAGACTACTGGCAGGCTTGGGCTTGTTATAGTGCCACGAGTATTAAAGAAAATGCGAGTTTATTTATGTTACCATAAACTTCAGACAAGCACTTACACACACACTATTACAACAATGCATTGTTCCACACACGTGAAAGTAATTTCATTGTTTTAGTTATGTCTTATTATTCAGTTATGCCTTATTAATTCAATTTTTTTCAATTATAAGCCGACAGACACATTTTCTCAAAAGCGAATTTAAACTGGAATTATTATTTTTAAGTAAACTAAAAGTTTTATCGCAATCAAAATATTTCATATAACAATAATATGTAACGACTCGCGCGACGTCTATCGAATGTTAATAGTATTAAACAGCCTACCATGTAGTACTCTCAAATGTAAATATAAAATCGCGGCTTAGATCATTACTATCACCATCCTAAATTAAGAGTAAACGCATTCCTTTAAGAGTAAAATCAAAAGAGAAACCACCATAGTGGAAATTTAAACTACAGGGTGTTTGTTTAGTTAATGCACTTTTGACAATTTACTTAATCAACGTTTAACAAGAAGAAGACTAGTAATTTTATATATTTACTATATGTTTGTGTTATACACTTAATTTAGATACAGTACAGTAATTATTTGGTAACAAAACAAAAACACTTTTTTCGTAACACTCTGTATATAAAACTCTAAAACGCTAATCCCTTTGATACGTTAGTGACCTTGTTTCAAGACACGAAGAGCAATTTCGCTGCGTCAATAGTGCGTGCGATTAGTCCCATTACACGCTTTGGTCATTATCAACTTATTTATTTTGTTTTAGTACGTAGAATAAATTATACGGTTGAGACATGTGAATTTAAATGCCTAGAATTTAAATGCTTTGATGTGTGGAAGAGCTCACAGCCCACCGGGTGTTAAGTGGTTACTGGAGCTTATAGGCATCTCCAACGTAAATGCCGCCACCCACCTTGAGATATAATTTCTTAGGTCTCAGTATAGTTACAACGGCTGACCCGCCCTTCAAACCGAAACGCATTACTGCTTCACGACAGAAATAGGCAGGGTGCCCGGGCGGACTCACAAGAGGTCCTACCACCAGTAATTACGCAAATTATGATTTTGCGGGTTTGATTTTTATTACACGACGCTATTCCTTCACCGTGGAAGTCAATCGTGAACATTTGTTGTGTACGTATTTCATTAGAAAAATTGGTACCAGCCTGGGATTCGAACACCGGTGCATCGCTCAATGCACCGGACGTCTTCATCCTTTAGGGCACGACGACTGTAAAAAACATTGCATCCTACACATTCCTTTTCATATGAAATGTGCAGCAAATTTATCGCTATGACAAGAACATTAATAAATTACACGGCAATTACATTATTGACTTTTATAGTTACATTTAAATTGCATCTCGGAGTACAATCTCTGAACAAATAAATTATGTTTTAGTGTGTCACATTACCGTAACAGTTGATTGTTGACATCTTCTTTATCTAGAACGCGTCAATTACCTGTAAGAAAATAATACAGTTTATTAATTTCTTGGTTCTTATTTTTATTTTTAATGTGTTATGCCCTTATAAAGAGTATGTGGAACGAAGAACGCCGGCTTCACAAATGCCTCCCATGCCTGTTTAAAAACAATCATATTTCCCTTTTTTAGAGGTTGCCAATCTAACATAAACCCGATTTTGGGACGTACTTATACACATCCATCAGTCATGCATTCTAAAAACATAAACAACGCTGTAGTTACAGATGAATTGAAGGGTCAACATAGTTCAAATCGCTATATCATAAGTATTATCGAAGAGGTTTTAAGCGTTAAATTAGTAACAGTTGCTTTATCGATAAAAATTGCGTTGTGCACTTGTAGATATAATGTACACAACGAACACACAGAAATCGTTGCTTCGAGATTCTTCGGTGCCCTAGTATGCAACAAATTTTGTTTGTTTTTACCATCGCGCCGCCCGCCACCGGAGTAGAGTTCATCCATACTACCTGGAGCCACTGCGGTCATCCACAGTGCGTTTCCAGAGGTCTTTTTTGCCACGTACCATCCGGCTATGGAATGAGATCCCCTCCACTGTGTTTCCCGAGCGCTATGACATGTCCTTCTTCAAACGAGGCTTGTGGAGAGTATTAAACGGTAGGCAGCGACTTGACTCTGCCCCTGGCATTGCTGAAGTCCATGGGCGAAGGTAACCACTCACCATCAGGTGGGCCGTATGCTCGTCTGCCTATAAGGGCAATAAAAAAAAAGCCCTTCCCGATCGCGTATTACTTGGATTCAGTCTGTGCACGTATAATCTATTAAAGAAAAATCATAAATGAAATCGTTACTCTCAGTTTCAATTTTAAACTGTTATGCATCTTACAAAAGATAAAAACCGAAAAATTTGCTAAAATGCTTGTTTCTCAAAAACATCGTGTATTTTTGACAGAAACATTATAGTTCAACACGTTGCTGAATTCCATTACGATTTTCGATAAGTTTTTTTTTGTTTTTTGTCTGAAATAATCGAATATGTATTCACAAACATTCCATCACGCATCGCCCCGAGGGCAGCCGTCCGTCGCTGCCAACACCTTGGCATGAAAACGATTTGAAAGAACAAAAGATGGCGAGCCGTTACAAGCTTTTGTTTTAAAATTTTCTTAAATTTTATCGCTAAGTGATCTAACCTTATCTAATTTTAATAAATAATAAAAAGTCTTTATATTTCTTGCAAACAGTAATGGGATTAGTTACGTTAAAATTTACGAGAACCCTCCTCGGGTGAAAGCCTCCTCCAAGGAAAAAGGAAAACCACGTTATGCGCATACTAAGATAAAAATACTTTATACTAAAATTAAAAATACATTACAATTTACGGTGAGTGGAAAAGGAGTGCTTAGCTCATTTCTACCATTTTGCATCTATACCGGTCCATTTGTATGCAAGTATACTTATATACTTTACAGAATAAATATTAGATGCCAAATCACAAAAGGTCACCAAACTAGAACTCCCTGTATATAGGGAACAGAAACTAGCATACAACGTTATGTACTTTCAAGTATAGATATAATAGGGCAGCCGTTGTAACTATACTGAGATCTTAGAACTTATATCTCAAGGTGGGTGGCGCATTTACGTTGTAGATGTCCATGGGCTCCAGTAACCACTTAACATCAGGTGGGCTGTGAGCTCGTCCACCCATCTAATCAATAAAAAATAAATAAAAAAAAACACACACTCGGACAAAATAAAAAAAGTAATAAATCACTTATATCCAGAGATGTCTTCGGAACATGTCAATAACTATAGGAAATTACGTAAGCAATCCGTACAAGGTTGTTCACCGTCAGTCAATTGACGTGAAACTGTGACGGCCGGCATCACAATTGCTGAATATAAACAAAAACAATTGACGAAAAGTTTCGACAGTGAAATATGCAATAGAAAAAAGTCATACTTTGTACAGTAAAAAAATAATTAAGTGGTTCAATAATAAAGAAAAAATAACCTGATGAATTAGATTGATCAATCAAACAAACTCGTTTTATGCGTTCAAGACAGCGCCCTTTACGGATCAGATCATAAGGTTGGATATATTTTATTGTTTAAAATATTTATGTACGTGTCGTTTTTTATCCTCTACTTATTACGTGGTAGCTTGAGGAGGTATTCCAGCTTCTCGCGGAAGGGTAGCGGAGCTCACGGTTTCAACCCGAATTTGCCAACAAAGAGTAGTGAGCAAGAGCATACGCGATCGGTGAAAAGATCAGGCGAGAAACTTAGTGGGGAAGCGTAGTCTTATTGGTCATCTTGGGTTATGAATTAAAATCTTATAGCAGATGAATAGCTTAAAGAAGCCCTGTGCTTAAATGATGATCGCACTGATGTCTATTATCTATAGATCGTGAATTACAGTAAAGCCTTAAATACATATCTAGAATGGACAGTTAATTTTTTTATGTGAGTTATATGCAATACATATAGATGCTCCGCGGTTTCACCTGCATTATATTTTAATATTAATAATGAGTTGTTTCCGTCACGCTTTAGTCCATAAAGTAGTCGATAGATTTATTGGTTGAGTGATCGATAGACACAAAATTACGAAGCAGTGAACAGTCTTATTTATAATAACAAATATAGCAGAAGTTGTCCGGATCAATTGCTATGATGGTAAATGATCATGATAAAAAATAACACATCTATTGTATCAGGACTACTAAATTTATATTTTTTGTTATTTCATTTAATTTAACGTTCCTTTTCTTTACACGAAAAAAATAATAAACGCGACATAAACCACAAAAATACCGTTTTTTTTTTTAATTAAATGAAATCTGCGACTCTCGAAGACAACACTAAAATGCATATATAAATTTTTTACTCTGCTATTTACGTGAAAAATATTCTTTGTTATTTTATGAGCCAAATAGTTTTGTTTTTAAAGTTCCGACGCTGTCAATTAAAACGTATGACAGGAATATTTGTTAATAATTATCTCCGAGGGCCGTTTTACAGGTGCGTTTTAAATATTTCGAGAAACTCACGAAATGCTTTGATGTTCGACGTGTGTCATGGTTTAATTTTTAACTTTGTTTTTATTAACTAAATCAGGAAGAGAAGCTCGGAGGATACGTGATGCTGAGTAGTTTACAGACTCCCATAGATACCGTGGGGTGTGGATCTAAAATAGCAACAATTCAGCGCTTGTCCTTTATTAAAAGGCGACTAATGCATTAATTATGGAATGGGGAGCAGCAGTCTCCGATACGTTGAGTTTGTAATTGACAGTAGCTAGTGGGCTAAACACATTGTAAGCTCTCGCGGGTGGGTGGGTACCTCCATCTTGCCGATTTTTGCTAAAAAGCGGTCTTGCATCCATATTTCAATCAATAGGATTTCAACCCTATCCTAGAGAATTTAGGTACATTTTTTTTTCCGATGGAACAAAAGTGCGCTAAAAACACGTATTCAAACGCGACATTGGAAAAATCCGTGATTTCGGTATTAATGGCGACGAGATAAAATCAATTCAAAATTATAATTTCCGTAATTACTGATGGTAGGATCTCTTGTGAGTCCGCACGGATAGGTACCACCACCCCGCCTATTTCTGCCATAAAACAGTAATGCGTTTCGGTTTGAAGGGTGGGGCAGCCGTTCTAATTATACTGAGACCTTAGAACTTATATCTCAAGGGCTCAGGTAACCACTTAATACCGGGTGGGCCATGAGATCGTCCACCCCCTTAAGCAATAAAAAAAATATCATAATATATCATCTGATTTTAAAGACAGAGCTGTATATGGAACGCTTACCACAATATTGATCCCAACTTATACAGTTCTTGTATTTTTTGAACCGCAAAGAATGATCGTGTCGCGATTGAAGATAAAGCGCTCTAACTAAACCTACAATCACAAACTTAACCCTTACTCATTTCGCAAGTCAACTCCTGTAAGACCGAACAATAGAATCTCATTAATACGATTACGCAAACATTTTAGAAAAGACTTTAATAGACACAAAACAATGGTTTCGTGGATTGCGAAAACTTTTATCTGTTTCACAACAATCCGTCGTGAATGTTGATTTTAAAATAAATATTACGAAATAAAGATAAGAGTATACATTGTGTTGTGATAAGCGTTGTATATAAACTGGTGAGTGTATCTTACTGGTGGTAGGACCTCTTGTGAGTCCGCACGGGTAGGTGGTGGGTGGCGCATTTACGTTGTGGATGTCTATGGGCTCCAGTAACCACTTAACTAACACCAGGTAGGCTGTGAGCTCGTCCACTCATCTAAGCAATAAAAAAAAATACAACTGAATTTGCATTTGTTTTATTGCTTATATGGGCAGACGAGCTCACGGCCCGACTGGTGTTAAGTGGTTACCGGAGCCCATAGACATCTACAACGTAAATGCGCCAACCACCGTGAGATATAAGTTCTAAGGTCGCAGTATAATTACAACGGCTGCCTCACCCTTCAAACCGAAACGCATTACTGCTTCACGGCAGAAATAGGCAGGGCGGTGGTACCAGCCCGTGCGGACTCACAAGACGGCCTACCACCAGTAAAAACAACATGCATAACCAATTGTTATTGGTTGGATAGGAAGACTAGCTCGTGGCCTAGAGTTATACGGCTACCCGAGTCGACATACCGCCACCAACCCACAACATACCCGACTCGTGAGACATTAGAGTGAAGTCTTAATTGCATTGCTATGCTAGACAGCATGACTCCTCCGCTGCTAACATAGGCAGAATGGCGGTACGTATCGGAATATATTTTGTTGGTCCACCAAGGAAACGAATGTAATATCAACGATGTTTTTAGTTTTATTTCCTATTGCATAGATGGGTGGACGAGCTCACAGCCCGCCTGGTGTTAAGTGGTTACCGGAACCCATAGAAATATACAACGTAAATACCGCCAGCCATATTGAGATGAGTTCTAATGTCTCAGTATAGTTACAACGGCTGTCCCAGCCTTCAAACCGAAACGATTTACTGCTTCACGGCAGAAAGGTCTAGAGGTTGTAAAGGTTGAGAGGCTTAAAAGGAAATTGAACAAACTACTCAGAAATTCCTGTGAAAGGGATATTTATTGTTAAAAATAATCCCCGACCTTGTGTTTCTTGTGATATTGTAGATCTAGTAATCAGCTCATCGAGTTTAATCTTATTAGAGTTGTGATATCAAGAGTGCATGAAGACTGTTATCTTTTTATTAGCCTTACGTAAGACTCTTCCTAGATTTTCGTGAAAGAGCAATAAAAAAACCCAAGAAATACGCCACTTCCACTTTACATAACCATTGCAGTTCCAAAATCAAATAAAAATAAAACCCAAAACCAACGTAGACGTAATAAAACTTCACAATCGTTATCATTACCGATACTGCTTGCTGCATTCTGTAAACGAATAACTCCGGCACTAAACGAATTCGTCAATTTTTATCGATAACTACAAACGATTGTTACAACATCGATAACGTTTAGTTTATCGAGTTTACACATGTGTGCAATAAACGCAATAAATAGTGCGGTGTAAGACGATATCGATGTTTGGGCTGGTGATAATTTTTTTCTCTAGAATCTTGTTCTGATATTTTTAATTTAGTTCTTGTGACACACACATCTGATTTAATTAGGAGTTTTTTTTAATATGTACGATTGAAGCGTGCGTTACGTAACCAAAACAGACCTCAATAAAAAAAAAATGAATATTGTAGCTTTAATTTTACTGTTTAAACGCTCGACTACCAATTGGAGCTTCTAAAACATCAAATTTTAATATAAACAAAAAAATACCAACTATATTTAATGCAACAAAAAACACTTGGTACTACGATAAGATCGTACTTCAAAACGGCCGTAGAGACTAAAGAACAAAATTCTCCGAAAAACCACGCGACCAACTGCAACACGTTCGACAATAATAATAAAAAACCGCATATCAATAATCAAACAAAGGCAACAAACACGGATAATAAGCATTAACAGGATATATACTCGACCGCTGAATGGAAAAGCGTTAACTCTACGATTTCTTTATATGAAGAATTAACATGATAGTACAGGATCCCTGGTACACTTATCATCATTTATTACTAACAAGCTGATTTTTCGTGAGTAGCTTCCTTTTGATTAGACGCTCAACTTTTTTTTCTTACAGTAACGTTGGTAAATGGTAGCTTACTAGGGGTAGCAACGATAAAACATGTTGATTTTACGAATTTTAAAAATTTATTACTAACCGAATTTTTCTTTGTTAATTATCTAATTAACGTGAAAAAATATTTGTCCAACAAAATATAAGGTTTTGTTAGGGAGTCCCCCCTCTCCAACATGTATCATAAACAAGGTCATGAAAAATAATTACTAACCAGCTGATTTTTTTTATTGGTTAGCTAACATTTGCATAGTTTACCACCCACACTGTCCTGTACCTTTATTTTTCACCAAAGAAAAATGTTATACAATATTTATTAGCTTCCGGCTGATAGCTTGGTTATGGAGAAACGAACTAACAGACCAAACCATTCAGCAGTATAAATATCACTTTTATAATAAAGGCGATTGAAATCAGCCACGTTCCATCGTTAAATTTATGAAGCAATTTGTTAAAACTAGTCTCGCTACAATCTATCGTACATATATGACTCAAACCTTCCTTTTAGGGCAAACAAGAACTATACAAAGTAACAAGTCAATATGATATGAAGAGAGACGCGCAAATGCTGAGCACAACGTGCATCTAACGCAAACAAGGAAATGTACATTTTTATTTAACTTCAGATAACCAGAGTAAATTTAACTTGAAAATTGAACGTACGATATCTTTCCTTACGAAGTCATTATTGGTATTAACGTTATTTACTTCGAAAGTATTATAAGACCTTCGAACTAAATGCAAATATATATATATCGGTTATTACCTTTTAATAAGTAAGTAACCTTCGAGTTTACGATTACAATTTAAACATTGTAATGTGAGTCATTATGTATGGATATGTCACGGACTACGCATTCGTGTTGAAATTCGTTATTTTAATGAGATTTTCAAAATTACGTAACACGTTCAAATCGTGTGTTTTCAAGAAGCATTGTTTTTAATGCACAAACAGTATACCTAATGTCACTAACCTATGTACATACAGATATGCTAGTCTAGATTACAGATTGGTCGTTTTATCCGCATTTTTTTCCCCACCTAAGCTGAGAGCCTTGAGAGGCTATATTAGCGTAACCTTAACTAGTAGGTGAGCTCACGGGGCTCAAACCTGACGACGTTGCTAACACGAACCCTAACAAGAGCCGTGCTTCGCAGAATCTACCACCGGAGCGGAAACGCGACCCACTGAGAAGATCCGGCGAAAAATTCAGTGGGCTGTCTGAGGGTTAATTTACTCGTCGAGCCCTTCGTCGTAAGCGACGGGTCCGACGAGAACGATGACCGGTGCTTGAGGTACCTAAATGCACCGTTAGTGGAACGAGAGGATCCGAAATGACGTGTTTGGGGCGACGTCGATTGCTTTCCATTCTGTCCGCAGGACCGGGAATGACATTCGCAAATGATCAAAGTCCACTAAAAAACACTTATATGGTCCACAGAGACTAAATAGTCAAATTTATTTTTGCTTATATATTTATAGATCTGGAATATCAAACGCAGCATATTTTACCCTAACCTTATATAACACATACCTACATAATATATACGAAACCAATTGAAAAAGCCAACCGTGAGCTACACAAGTACTGGCAACCGGGCGTAAATTGTGTCCGAAAGTGATTAATTTTCACAGAGCAGTCGTGCATTTTGATTCAATAAATAAACAGTCTATGATATCTAGATCAATAAGTGTTCTTAACAATATTTTTTTGTCAGTTTCGGCGTTTAGTTTGCTGGAGGGGTTACCATGGCTTACGGACATGAGAAATGCCAGAAGTACAGCCAAGCCACTGCCTGCCGTTATTACATATGTAGGATGTAGGATTGGTAAGAACGGAAAGCATGAAAAGAGTGAGGAACGGAGCGTTAAGATGTGGATGAGAGAAAACGGAAAGAAAGAGAGAAGAGAATGACAGAAAAATGAAGATGGCGAAGACGGTTAAGAAATGGGCAAGGCGTAATAAAAGTGTTAATTAATTTTTTAATTATTATTATAACAGAAGATTTTGGAACAGTATACATTTTATTTTATGCGCCGCGATCCCTATTCTACATTAATGATAGCTAACAAAAGGGATGGAATAGGAGGATAAGGAACCGATGCATAGGATCCGCTACAAATTAAAACTGATCATTGTTCAAACCACAATAATTCATAAGGGCACGATAGTTCATCTCTGCTTAAAAAATAATAAACAAATATTAACAGTTTCAATCGAGTCCATTACGTTATTTAGTGTATTCAATATTACATGTTTGAATAAACAAGAATTAGACGGAATAAATTACTACTTTGTCGGCAGATGTTACCTTATCTACAGCAAACTATTAATACAGACAGTAATTTATCAATGTCTTGTATAATTGACCAAGAGACATAAATTCTCACGTAACTTAAATAAATAGTACTCATGGGGAGACTTAAATTTTCTTTTTCTTGTAGATGCCGACGGCTCTGTGCTCTGATGCTGTACTGTTGCTGTGTTAAGGTTTTAGTTGACAGGCAAAGCTTCTTTTTTTAATTTCTCCATTCCAAAGGAACAGCTGTTATAGAATTGAGGCTTTAACGTCAATCTCATGTCGCAAGCTGGATAGCATCATTCACGTTGTGATCTGGATTTCGGTAACATAACACCAGCTAGACCGCGAGCTCGTCCAGCCCGGGGGAATAATAAAAAAAAAACTTAAAATGGTACTTAAATTTTTATGTTCACGTAAAATAATGGCTATAAGCCCTAGAGACCAGCTTGTCCTACAATGACGTCAATTGGCAAGCGACGTTGAACATTGCGTAAACCTAAATGACAATTGTTAAAGGCGAGAGCCGTTCGTTTCATATCTCGGTTTATTAGATCTATTTGAGGGCATCTATGAAACAGAGGAGAAAGAGCAAGTTCATTTAATGTAACCCAACAAAAGGTGGCCTACCTTACCCTAACTCAAAAGTCCTATAGAGGAACTGTAAATATAGTGAAACAGTGACTTAAAGGTATTGTATTCAATGTTATTTCAAGTAACTTCATAGTAGAACAGGCAACCTACTTAATGGAAAACAATCTCTTACTCGCATTGGCTAAGTCCGAGCAAGGCAAGTAGCAATAATGAAATGAGTAGTCTTCAAAATTCCATACTATACGATGAAAACCCTGCCTTTCCTTGTAATTGGCTGTCTATGAGACTACACTGTTAGTAGTATGGCCTTTTCAAGGGCGTCTGACACTTGGGATACTAGTTTAGGTAAATTATTTCGTAATGAGATCATTTTAAATTGTAACTCAAAAATAATAGAATTTTAAAACAGAAAAATGCCAAAACTTATTTTACACTTCCAATTGTACATACATTTTTAAATGTATCTGGTTTGGTTTTTAACAAATTATTTTCTATACACTACTCTATTCAGATACTGTAACTAAGTTATTTTTATACTTTAATACCTATGTAGACATTATCATATAAGATGTGAGTAAATAGAAAATCAACACAACAGTTAAAAAAAACGGGTACAAAAGCAACTTTAAAAATGAATAGACCTGCTTAATGTTTTCTAGAGAGGGTCATAAAAAACAAACAGTCGCTTTGTTTCATTATGAGTAAGACGAAACTTTGACCACAAAAAGTATTATTAATGGCATACGTACTTAGAATACGGTGCGATCTTGACATTTAGTGAAATACAATGCAGCTGTTGTTCATTTAAACACTCGTGATACATCTTGAGCTAAACGATAGACACATTTTTTCATCAACGCAGACATGACTTTGTCTAATTCAAGTCTCCAATGGAAAAAAGAACCAGTAATGAAAGTTTATGACGCACGTACATAGTCGCAATCATTAAATGAGCAAATTAACTAGTTTGGAGGCACCAACATATCTCTGAATATTATGAAATTGTCCCTTGAATCATTGCAACTAATGATCTAAATAAATTATTCTGAAGTCATAGATACATAAATATTGGTATTATTGAAGAAGATAAGCATCAGCGAGGGGCAGCATTGTGTTAATAGATCGAAACAATGGTTATACTGTCCGCATAAACTCTCGGCCTTGTGGATCAATCACGACTTAGAACACCTGTATTCGTTACTTTGTATTTACGGTGCAGACACTGACAACAATTCATTTCACGTCAAGGAGAAGTTGAAAGCCTCTCAAGGCTTTCAGCAAAGGTAGGGAAAATAATCATTATAATGGGTCCATGGCTGTAATCATGATATTCAATGTCAAATTGACGGTTTTTAGCGGAAATTGGAATGTACCCAAAATAAAGCTAAAACAAGACACTACTCTTCTGTAAAACCATGATATGATTAACACTTATGAATACTAAACTAAAACGGCTGTGTGACCGTAGGTCAAAACGGCTTATAATCCCGTCATTTCCCGTTGGTGTCTTAAGAGTCACCGAAGTATACGTGGCAGCATTACCCAAGTATTATTCTAGTGTACTGCTGTCGCCAATGGGCATTTGCTGAAGGTAGGGCGCATTGTAAACCTGCATGGTTGGGTACTAATGCCCAACCCATTACTGAGGGAAGCTTCAATAACTACTTTAGTCGTAGTAAGCCGTGATCTCGTTCACTCACCTACGCAATAAGAAAAAACTTCTAAAATATAGTACATAATTTATTTGATGATTCACACTAAAGTACTATAAATATTTAAAGTAAGTAGAACAACTTCACTTATATGGCGGAATACAATATTGGGTGTTCCATTACAAAGTTTATCCTCGGTTACGAGGACTCTTCATCCAGGAAGGATGTTAACAGATTTCCAAGGTCGTCTTTGCTCATTTACCTACTTTATCCTTAGGCGCGTCCATATTCTAATCAGTTAACAGAAACATAACATTTTTATCAGCAATAAACATGTTATCTGCATTCTTGGATATAATGATTTTATTGGCACAAATATTTTGCAACGGTTTTTAGTGTTTCTTGAAATACATATTATGTTCATTTCTTAGAGTATACATATACTCTAAGGTTCATTTGCATACTCTTGACAACCCTTTACCATGTGCCATTAGCAGTGCAAGTTGCATAGTCGATTGCGTATGTATTGAGGCTCAATATATTTGCGGGTACCTACTAGTGTTTGCAATACGTAAAATTACCATAAAAATTTCATACACATACTCCTTTATTTCATTCACTTAAATAAGCATCATAAATTTAATTTTAAATTTTATATAAGTTTATATTTATTTAGAGGCAGCACGTGATGATGAATACAAAGTTGTAATAGCGAGCCCGAACCCATCTTTTGATTTAAAAGTCAAACTGTACGTTTTCAAACATTTTTATCATTAAATATTATTGAGTATTAAAAACATTTATATAATTGCACATGGTGCATGAATAGCTGCGATATCGCAAAAATATCGATCCCTTTGAAATGTGGGTGTGACGGGGGATCCTGTGAATACTGTTGACTGCCATGAGAACTAACGAGTCCATTCTTAGGGAGCTAAACATCCGAAAAAGGCTCTCTTCCATCTGCCAGGAACGTGTTATGAGCTTCTTCGGACACATCATGCGGAGACATGAATTACAGAAGCTCATAATTGCGGGTCGCATAGAGTGCAAGCGCGCCGTAGGCAGAGCCACAGCCAGATGGTCAGATTTAGTAAGAGAAGCACTTTGTGGTAGTCTGTACCATGCGGTTCATACCACCCATGATCGAACACAGCGGAAGAACGTCATATGTGGTCGCAATCCTCAGCAGTGAGGAAACAATATAGAAGAAAAATCTCACTCTACACATTCTGAGTTGAATACCATTTCGAAACTAGAATGGATTAATCATTGAAAACCTTATGATTTCTCAACAATGAAACCTACCTACTAGAAATCATCTACTATTGAACTCACTACAATGCCATTAATATCATTATGACAAACTTGACACTGAACTTTGGGTCAAATAACTATTGCAATTCTTGTACGTTGTTAAATGTTGTGTAACAGCGAACGGATCACCTCAACATTCAATACATTCAATAATAGTATCTCATAGTTTATAATAATGATTGTAAAATAATTGGCAGTGGCAATCATTTAATTGCGATCCTGTTTTACAACACTAAAAACCGTACCACCGATTCATTGATTGAGCTTACCACTCTGTGCCAACCAATTTCATTAATTAATTCATTATTTAAGCATATTCATTTTACTTGAAGGCAAGAACAAAAGATTAGTCTTTAAAAGGCAATTGAAAAACGAGGTTATCGGCCCCTTTGGCGAAGATTAACTTAGCAACAATACGAATAAAAAAAAGGCAATAACGATAGCAGCAAATTACTAACTAAGCATTAATACTTGTGGCGACCCCGCCTCTGACGAATCTCGTTTCGAATAATAACCAGTCGTGACCGAGCTTGATGGCTAATTAAACCAGTAAAGGTATCATGAACTTTCGTCGACCGAAACGTAGTGTTAGTCCGAAATGTTTCGATAATGGGGAACACGTGGATTAAGTAGGTGCTCGTTAAGATGTAACTGTTAACTCGCTTAACGGTAGGGCTCGGTAGGACGAGGCGAGAAACGAGACTTTTATTTATACTACTGAATGATGATACCTTTGTAGCAGTTACGTCAATTGTAATTTTACATTAATCAAGTTAGACAAAACATCCCGCGGTATGTTTGCGAATTTCGCCAACACTATAAATAAACTCACCTGAATAGATTTTGTAGAGCGAATCCAACAATCCTTGCATCATTTTGACGGGTTTATCTTGGCACTGGTGGATCACAAAAACAAAAAAAAACACAAAACACTCCTAACGCACTACACCGAACAACGTAACTTCATTATTATTCGTTATTAATAATGAGACATGTTCATTCTTTATTGATACATCATTGGAAATTAAGTTTTTATTACCAAACGACAAGTCATTGCCAACTAGAAGGTAATTAGTTCGACATATTGGACAAAGAGTTGGCTTATCGGCGCAATCAAGAAAACGTACTTGAGATAGAAAAAAATGACTATAAAGATTTGAAGGTGAATGAACCGACATAGGCAATAGATACAGTGCAGTGGCCAAATTGAAGTAACGGTATTAACAGTCGAATCGTTATCATCAATCAGATTTGCGTAATAGTGTGTTGGCAATTACTATACTGGTACATTTGGATGTACCGAATGATTGGTCGCGTGGAATGCGCTGCAACCGTGTACAGTTACGAACGATCTTAATAAAAAAGTAATGCGATACAACCAGGGCGTGTATCGAGGAACGCTAAACGAAAGTGGTGCTCGTGATGACGGCCTTGAAATATAATACAGAAACATTTAACAAATAAAATTCCAGTGTCTCGTTCGATTCAGTTTTATTTGGCGATGAAAAACTTTATTTTAAATATAGATTTCGCGGAACGTACAATACTGTGATAGAGTGACTATTGCAATCGATAAATGAATCGACGATTTCATGTTTTGGGTATCAGTTGAGTTCATGTTTATTCTATCATGATATGAACTATATATAAAGCAAAAACGTTGGCTAGGCATCTAAAATCATCGTGCTTTCGATACTAATTACTCATAAGCCAACAAGGACAAATAAACGCTATAATGAATACAATGAATAATAGATAGAAAAAAAGCAAATTAATAAATCAGAATTAGCCTGAGAAAGGTATAGAAAATAAACTTAATAAATTTAAATTTTACAAATTCATTAAAATGGAATTTCTAAAGTAATTCATTAGTAGTGGTGAACGAAAAACTAACTACTAGTAGAGGTAGGAATATAGAATCGTCTTGTTTGAATTCTAGAATCCAAACAAATGTCGATACAAGGTAAATATTTAAAAATTCGTAAATTTATAACACAAAACCCGTCAATTAATTTCGCGTGTAAGTACGGAGCTGTTTATCACTGCAGTGCAAAAGAGAAGGTTTTTTTATTATTAATCTTGGCACAGATCTCTTCTGCATAACAAATAGATTTAATGACCGTTCTTTAAAATCATTTATCACAAGAAATAAGGTGAAAGACGTCTTTGAAAAGAAAAAACGGAATGTCGTTCATGAAATTTTAAATCGCCTTATTTATTAAACGGAATCTCTAAGACGACTATCCATCATCTACAAATAAGATAGTAGTTAAGCACAATAAGTATTAAGATTAATATGAAAATTGATAATTTATATTAAAACAATACGATCGTGACCAGGTGGGCGGGTAATGATTATTATTTTGATATATGCACTTCTTCGAAATCAGTAATCAGCGTATCGTATGCTGCAATTTACGACTTAAAACAATGACTCGAAACTCAGACATGTACTAAAAGCGTCACACGTGAACTTGTACGAATTTAGATCTTCTCATGTTTTAAAAATAGACTTGCCAATAACAATCCGCTAGCACAACGAAGACACTAATGAGACGTTAGCATTAATGTACGGTAAGATTGGCCACGCATGAGAACCATTGTAAAATCAATGGTGAAATCTTTCTAGATAAATACCATACTTGTCAGGCGCGAAAAAACGTATGAATAACTTTATTAGTTCTATTGTAATCTCATTCAATTGAAGCCCGAAGATACTGCGACGTGTGAATGATAATGTATAGATATTAAAACGATAGAAGACAAAAGGAAGATTTAGACGTGAACATTAGTGGCATGCTTAGACGTCTGAGCATTTCTGTATAGGAGTTTGTCTTTTTGCATGGACACTATAATTGGATGATTCAAAAATATCATAAACTGATTCACTTTTCGTCATATTGCACTGTTTTTAAAGGGATTTGGGAAGCAAAAATATGTAAATAAATCTTGTAGCGAACTGCGACGACGCTCGTTAAATCCTGAAAACTGACTAATAAGTTTCTGTGGAAAAATCGTTGAATTTGGCGACTGTCTCAAATGGACTACAATTAACATATTTTTAAATTTTATCCGACTATCTGTGCTTAAATAGACCCTAGAATTGATTGAACTGATAAATAATGTCACATGGTTTCAAGGAACCATCTAGATCACTCACACGAACACGTTTTTTTTTTAGATTAACACACGCGGATTTAAAACGACTTTGTCAACAAAACGTGGTGTAGGGTTCACCGGAGAGCGCGGTTCGCGGAGTAGCCGTGTAGGTATCGCAAACGTCGCACAGGGCGGGCGCTCATCGCGGAACGCGCGCCCGCGCCGTCCGCGGTCTGCCACACCGCCACAGCCACTGGCGCACCGGGATTATTTTTAAATTCATACAGACAAGGGGTCGTAGAATTTTGCACGACGTCGTGGTATGCCAAAACTAATGACTGTACCGGGACGCGCCGGAAACAGAGTTTAACGGTTGCTAGTCATGCCCTAGACTTAATGATCTGACTTATCCTGTTCCTTTGAGACTACCGTTAATGAACTTCGACTTCTCCTTCAACATATCTACACACTTTTATACTTTATTAATGGTGTCTTTTTATGCGGATATCGATAAGCAGACACTCTTCCAGTTTTAAGCGGTGGAAGTCTCAATTACATTTTTATGAACAACTCATTCGACATACCAATTTTAATATTTCACAATAAGCTTATGTTTACGTAATACGTTGTTATTTGGAGAATTTCGCAGCGACCCTGGCCGTGCCGCCCACCTGGACAGGTGTTTTCTGTATTTGCTAAGCCGGTATGTACTAGAGCAACGATAACGACACGTGGGCGACTCCAACTTGCAGCATCTCATTTGTCATTCAGTCAACCAAAGAGATATGATAATCTTTAATAACACAAGTATCAAGCCAAAGTTGAAAGCCAAATCGATGCAATTATGCAGCTATAAAGCAACGCTCTTTGGGCTTACGCCAATTGAGGGTTGCACCAAAGAATTTGTTTTAATGCACCATGAAACAAAAAACTATAGGTATTACATACATACCTTACAGGCGCTAGTGTAGAGCGTTGTTACAAAAAATAATTTGTGGCAATGAATCACCTGTAACAACCAATGTTCATAAGAGCCAGAATTTTGGCAACGAATGCGATCCGGCTCTATTCTAATCTATTATGTTAAAAATTGTAATGTACTTACACATGGGCCTGACATCGGAAATAAATACGACTAGCATGAAACAGACACAGAATTCAATTCTTTAAAATTTGTTGATTTAAAATATGCTTGATTTCGCAACACACATTTTTCAAGACAGTCGTCTATGATATTTTCTACAAGGACGCAATATACTTCTAAAACCAGATAGCCCTATAGATTATAATCATTGACACATGTCCTAAATGCTATACGTGTCATGTAAAATTTTAAAAATGCGTTTTTACCAATAACATTCCTAGTCTTCAGTATCATTCGGCGATGTTCCAGATCGTGTAAAGCGACTGACAAGTCCCGTCTATTTGTACAATGTCGAATACATTTGACGTTTAATTCGATGTTTATGGATATTTACGATATCGAGGCAGCTGTCGACTGTGACGCGGCCGCTCATTCCGAGCTGTTCTCGCGGTTTCTTTAATTCTTTCGTTCGAGAAATCTCGACGCTAATAACAAAGAAATACTTGGAGAGAAATTCTTGCGATTAAAAATCTAAAAAAGTTTTTTTTTTATTGCTTAGTTGGATGGATGAGCTCACAGCCTACCTGGTGTTAAGTGGTTACTGGAGCCCATAGACATCTACAACGTAAATGCGCCACACACCTTGAGATATAAGTTCTAAGGTCTCAGTATAGTTACAACGGCTGCCCCACCCTTCGAACCGAAACGCATTACTGCTTCACGGCGGAAATAAGGGGGGTGGTGGTACCTACTTGTGCGGACTCCCAAGAGGTCTTACCACCACTGAAAAGTAGTGTCTTCTTCGTGAAGTTCTCTAATAGATTAATATAATACCGTAATTCCATATCGATATCCAAAGTCTGTTTTAGGATAGAAGTCAGAGATGATGAAAACCAATTTTACGGTTTAATTTCGCGTTACAAACTTTTATCTAACTGACGACATTCCGAATAATCTACGGTTACTGTGCTCACAGGTAACCATATATTCTACCATCTAGTTATTTGTTAGAAAATGAATTCTTTATAATACTAACACAGACAACTAACAAAATCTTGATATCTGGCAATTTGTTTAAATTGGTATTTTAGTCGTCATGAAAGTCGTCGTCGTCTAAAGGTCAGTTAACTTACTTAGCACTGGCAATTGAATTATGTTTTCTATCGAATTGGGGCCTTTATTATTTCATTCTTTGAATAGACATAATTTCTTTGTGAAACGATGGGTACTTCTATCCTGAAGTTTTTGTAACAAAATCCTTTATGATGATGATGATGCGATCCTTTATTCCTATCTCATTTAATAGCTGTTCATCATGGATTTTTATTTTTTTATTGCCCTTGTAGGCAGACGAGCATACGGCCCACTGGATGGTCAGTGGTTACCGTCGCCCACGGACGTCAGCAATGCCAGGGGCAGAGCCAAGCCGCTGCCTACCGTTAAAGTTAAAATCTTCCCACTAAATTATTCCATAGTAGAGCCTAAGGTGATGCGTTAAGTAACGACCATGAGCTCTGGTAAGTATCTACCACCAGATAGACCGTGAGCTCGTGCACTCAATAAAATAAACCCTGTCGTCTTTGAAGCTCGTGCTGTGCTCCCTTACTCTAATGGATATATTGCTGTTAATCTTTGCCTTGAAGATACGATAATGCATATGACGTGTAATTAGCTTCTTAAACATCAAAGTAACACAGCATATTTTTCGTTATACATTTTCAATTTATTGTTAAGTAAACTATTTTAACAGATTCTAATGCACAAAATGTATTTTTAATTATTATTTCTATTGCTTGTTTCAGTATTTTCAATACACGTCTTTCTAATGGGACAAAAACCAAACTATTGGTTCACTATTTTTCTACAATGACAGCTCAACAAAATCTATTGAAAATAATATATAACATGTAGATGAAAGAAAAAAAAAACTGTTTACGTTGTATTTCAGCTAAAGTGATAGCGTTTTATTTATATAGACGGTTTGTGTTAAGGTAATGTAAACTATGCGTGTCGGTACGCGCATTTAGTGAGTCCGGCGTTAATGTTATTTGAATACAACACGTCCTGGGGTTTTATTTACATAAGAACGTACCTACATACGTTAACATTGTACGTAGCGTCTGTTGATATGTAATTCTCTGTTACGTTAAATTGCTACGTTACCAAGGGCGGATCCAGCTTTGGCGCCAGTAGGGGGTCACATAGTCGTGGTGAAATCAAGAATTTATAATTTAATTTTGATAACAATAGATACAAGTAAAAATCATTATGTTCAATTAGTGGTCCACCTAAGTCCTGGAACCAGCTCAAGGGGGGGGGGGGGGGGAGGGTCATGACCCCCATGACCCCCCCTGGATCCGCCGTTGTACGTTACGTTGTGCAACGATCGCGTCACTACCGCTGTTGAATACGTTTTCATTTAGGCTCTCGTCGTTATTACTATTTTCAGCTAACGTTCGTGGTGTTTTATGGGAAAACTAACCTCTCGGCGTGTAAGCGTTCGAAAATTCAAAACGGTTTTAGATAGATTTTAATGAGCGCTGTGCGCACGCACTGCCTACGCACTTATCGAAGCGTGTTGGGGCAATATTTTAACGTTATTATACCAAGAAAGTGCAGTACGGGCGCATTCGTCTGCAACCAAATTAATTTCATAGTATTTGCATATTAATTTAAACTAGTGGTCCCGCAGTAGTCGAAATTCGACTATAATTAGTTGAAATTATTATGGTTCTATTCTCAAAGACTATTATATTTCTATAGTCGCAGATTTCGCCAAGAAAGCTAAACAATTTTAACTTATTCTCAATTTTACTACAGACTTTAAGCAATAACAAAGGTCTGACAATAAATAAAGAGTATGTGTGTGTGTGTGTCAAATACATGCTAGTGTGTGTAATGTTTTCTTTATTGATTTAATGTATTTTTATGAATAATTTAAAAAAAAATTAACATTCTGCAGTCCTTCTCTATATTCTTTATAAGTGTGGGAAATTTCATACTGCTCCGTCCGCGCAATTGTCGAAAAAAGGGATACAAAGTTTTTGCTTCACGTATTAATATATAGATAACTTGAATGTCAATGGATAGTTTAATACGTACTTAGTGATTTTTAATGACGATATTGGTATATTTATAGAGGTAGACTTGAGAAAAAATGGTTGGATTGCGTGAAAGACGCAGAAATGGTATATGATACAGTATGGAAGGAGAAAACATGTCGCGCCGACCCCAGGTGACTGGGAGAAGGGCAGGAGAATGATGATTGGTATATTCAGCGAGATGAGGAAGAATTCACGCGTACTTCTTGAAACCTCTGCCTTTCAGCCACATTTTTGTTGGCTATATGACATGTTTCATTATTTAAACGGCGTTTGCAAGGAGTCGTCGAAGGTAAGCAGCTTGGCTGATCCCTTGGCATTGATAATTCTATGGTAGTAACTTTTATCGCGTTTTACGAGAATTTATAGTCAAACGAGGTTGATGAACATTATTGTTTCATGTTATAAAAACGATTTTATAGAGCCTCTGACAGTATCAGCTTGCCTAAGCAGTACTCATTTCTTTCCATAGATTTGGTATACTATTTGAGGTCATAATCTATACTAATATATAAATCTACAGTGGTTTTTACGGATGATCCGTTATGACTACTGAACCATGCACCCGATTGACTTAAAACTTGATATCCATGTAGAAAATACATGTACTTAATGGATAGGCTAATATTTATATGAGTGTTGGACTCTCTAATAATAATGACAATAAATAATAATGTTAATTTTAAATGCCCAGCGGAGCGGGCGAGTACGGCTTACTCCGCGAGTAGGTACTACTTATGAAACCACGAATTTGAAGCAGCGTGAAGCGACGCATTGACAATTTGAACAACAAAAATAGAATACCGTATGAACTCACGCGGAAATGCGAAATTTTCTGCGATCCGGTCCGCTTACGGACAACTGGGTCAGATTAATTGTGTGATCAAACAGGGGAGGGTTTAGTTCAAAACCAAACGCTTTTAGTTGTTCACGAACACGAAATGTGCGAGTTTTATGAACTTAAACGAATTCACGTATATACAATAGAAACAAGATTATAATTTAGAAAAAAAAAAAAATTAAAAATCCCTACTAATATATAAATGTGAATGTAAGTTTGTTTGTTACGCTTTCACGGGAAAACTACTCAACCGATCATCATGAAACTTTGTACACATATTCTTGGAGGTATTAGAAGTAACATAGGAGACTTTTTATTAAGAAAAAAATAATTATTTTTTACGAAAAATTAAAAAATTGTTTGTCAAAAAATCTCAAAATCTAGCTTCTTCAACGCCATCTACCGGTTCAATAATGAAGTTCAAATCCTGAGTGCTGTAAATGAAGTCTTCTAAGTAAAATTTAGCGTTATGCCAAACTAACTATTCCACGCGGACGAAGTCGCGGGCAAAAGCTAGTATTTAATATTGAACAAACTGTATATTACGTTACTTCATTCGCAGATAGCTACTACCGGTGAAACCCGGCAACGCACCGCCTTGACTTTCGCTAATTATATGAAAAAAATCCCGTGGATTTCCAAAAATATGATTTCATATAAACATTCCCCTGAGAATAATGAATAGAACCAAAAAGAAAACAAATAGGTCGAGTAGAGTAGTGAATCCTTTTAGAACAAAAGGATTCTCTATAATATCATCATACAGTATTCGATTTTAATTCTAAATGAATTTCCTATTATATTAAAAAGTAAAAGAAAAGCTGAAGCAGTTGCAAAATTTTAAGACTCACTACAACATCCGATATGGTCTAGTGGCTAGGATACCTGGCTCTCACCCAGGAGGCTCGGGTTCGATTCCCGGTATCGGAATTCATTTTGTATTTTTAAATTTTATTGCTTGTCAATTCATTATTGCCCTTTTTGTATTTAAGCCCTGAGAAGTATTTCAGCTTTAATATTTTAAACATATTTTTCTTTACACAAACTTCTAGTTACGAACGCGGTATGAAACAAGAATGTATCAATGAATGAAATGTGTGAATCTGGTAAATACAAAAAACGTTGTCGAATGAATGTATTTTGAATGGCGGCTTGACTGGAAATTTAAAAAATGTATTTTATAAAACAAAATGTGGATATCAATGTGGCCGAAGTCAATTAAATATGCATTACAAATATTTTTTATATTACTATAAGGATTTTTTTATATTACTATAAGGATAACTCAGAAGCTCTTGGTAAGATCTTTATTAAATTTAAACGGGAGCATAATGAAAGCACCAGCTTTCAAATAAAAAAGAATCATACAAATCGGTTCGAATAGAGAAACTCTCCCATTTTTTGTAGTCGGTTATAAACTAACGGTGGCCTTCGTTTTCTTTCGTATGTTTTTATTATTATATTATATTATATGTACATATATGTAATCGAAGCGACATGAGACCATGCGAATTTACATACAAAAAATCAACAACATCTGTAGTTAGTTTTGTTTATAGAATGTAGTTAGTTATATTTAATTTTAAAATGATTTGTTTTTCCTACCTAAGCTGATGATTTAGGGAGAGCATGTCAGCATCACCGGCTATGTCAGCGTCAGCGTACAGTGTGCTTAGTGCGAGTTTTATAACGTTTTCGATAGAGTAAAAGTAACTAAAAGGAGACTGAAACGATTACATACATTTTTGGGCCCGAATGTAACGTGATGAAACTAATATGAATTAATAGATTCAGATTTATCAGTACCTTGCTGAAAATTATAAAAGTTTTCTCAATCTGAGAGCCGAGTTAATAGATTTAGTAAAAGTTAGGTTATGTTACAATCTCTTTAAAAGAGCTGAATAATAACTTATTTAAGCATAAGTAAATGTTTATTATATCCATTTCCATCCATCCATCTTTTAAATGTCATATTATGAATGAATATCAATGATATATATCAGGTATGGAATATGGAATTGCTATCCCACAATTCACACAGCGATCCATAATTTCAACAGTATCCAATGCAACAATTTCAAGTCAAACGTGTGAGCGATCTTCGGTGTCCAGTGTAGAAGCAATTGTCGTAAAAGGCTGGCAGAGTTGGAATCCGTAATAATAAAGCAGTGATCGTTGAAAATATAAAAACAGCCCGATAGATACACACTCAAAATGCGTCGAAGATACAAAACGAGTAGAGCAGAAAAAACCAACAAGCGCCAAAAAATAATTGTATAATCTATGAACAAACGTCATGTCAGCTTACTGTCAAAGCTGTCATCAAAAATACAATCGATTTTAATCGATTTGAAATCGATAATCATATTACTTTGCTAAGTAATAATAGACTTTTTCTTCATTTATGTATATAATCGCAATTAAATCCGGCGCATACCGCACTTGTATACAACAAGTATAAATCGCTCATTTAATTACTTTGCATTAATTACCTAGTGCAATGTTTTTCTTTTTATAATCCTGTACATAATCGATTAATTAAATCGATCACACCGTTATACCGACAAAAACTAACTTTCTCATTTTTCTCCGGTCCTAGAAAGAGGATTGAGGTGATTTTTTATATTCTTATATAAAAAAATATGACAAATTTTTTAGACTACATTCCAAGTTATTACATTTTTGGCCCACGATTTTCGGTCTCCTTTGTATGCCGTTGAAACAGCGCCCCTAGCGGCAAACGTAGGAAAACGTTCCAACTCCATACAAATTTTAGTTAACTTTTACGCTATCGAGAACGTTAAAAAATACGGACCAAGCGTACAGAACGCAACAAATTATTTTACATGAATCACGCGCCAGATTAGTGCTGCCCAGTGCAAGTAGCTGAGCCGCGACCACGGGACCACAATGGGAGCGCAGACGCTGCGTTTATCAATCATCAGCGTCGATGTTATATCGAAATAACGTCTTATCTACGTCCCGCGCCCAAGTTTATAGCAGCATTGTTGGCACGTAACTGAACACGTTCAATTTATTATGCATATCATCGGGATCTTATATAAGTACATACATATCTATATACCGTATGTAAATATCACAGAGTGAATTCTGCCGCCCACTTTGAGAGACAAGGTCCAAGTATTATTACGGGATTACTAGGATAGCGGTTAGCCTGTACTTCAGGTCGGATGGCATTGTTGCTTGCGGCATGGTACATGTTTCATAATCAATGTACCTACAAATAAGCCTAAAATCTAAATAAAATCAAATTATTTTTTGCAATCATCGCAATAAACATCATTGGTTACGGGCACTGCTATAATATTATACATACTACTAGCTTTTGCCCGCGATTTCGTCCGCGTGGAATAGTTACTTTGGTATAACGCAAAATTTTACCCGCCTCTTCATTTACGTAGAAAGTGAAAATATTTTTTAATAATAGAATCTTAAAGAACTATTTAAGGTACCAAAATCACGATTTTTAACCGACTTCAAAAGAGACTCTCATACATTAGACAGATACAGATACAGAGAAGACTCTCAGACAGTAAAGTAATTTAGCGAAATTTTAACAGTTTCCACAGCGCACGCAGTGGAAGCTCTCAAAAGGGATTAAAACCCCGATTTTGAAACATTGTTTATTGGTGCTCCGCTTTCATTAGTCTTAGTGTGATGTTATATAGCCTATAGCCTTCCTTGATAAATGGGCTATCTAACACTGAAAGAATTTCAAATCGGACCAGTAAATCCTGAGATTAGCGCGTTCAAACAAACAAACTCTTCAGCTTTATAATATTAAAATATAGATGAGGGACGGACATCATTAACATCTTGAGTGTCAGCAAACTTTTCTTTCCTGGTTGAGCCCTTAACCCTTTGACTATCATGTATGTCGGTCACCAGTGTCCTAATTGAAGTAATTATGTCGATTTCTGTTGTTACTAAAGCGCCGGAATGTCCGGCAGACTCTCGGGAAATACGAATCCGAAGATACTCAGAATGAATCTATTTCTAAGAGACCTGATAGACTAGAGCATACATTAAAAACAAAAGAATTCAAAGTTAGGAAATCGACGTAATTACCTCAGTGCGCCGCGTAGGTCACTGGTGACCTACATGGCAGTCAATGTGTCAAGTTCGCTCACTTGTCCCGCTGAATATGGAAAGGTACCTGGTATCGCGCCATCCCAAAAAAAATATCTTGACCACTGCTGGACATCTCGTGCAAACTTAGTCATTTCACGGTTGTCACCAATTCTATTTTTCATTATTTGTAAGATGTCAATCAATAAGCGATTTAAAAAGATTTTATTGCATCGACAAATAATTCGAACTACTTTCATATATTCCACATAAATAGCAATATCCGATATGGTCTAGTGGCTAGGATACCTGGCTCTCACCCAGGAGGCTCGGGTTCGATTCCCGGTATCGGAAGCTTTTTTATTATTTTGTCTTAATTTTTTTATTACTGGCCTACTCTGAGCGGGTTGCAAGTCATTTTGAATAGTATTACTATCATAACCTGAATTAAGAAAATGTTCATCTAAAAGTAAACATAGGTCTCAATATCGCCATTACTGTGAATAAAATACATAAAAACATTACATTCGTTAATGCTTTTTTTCTCTATCTCATACAATTAATAAGGTCGATGTACTTAACCGGACAAATAACGTTACCCATATCACGTAATTATCTTAAAAACGGTTATTTTATCGAAAATGAGGATTAATTTATCGATCTTATTACAGACTCATTTTAAACATTATTATTTTAAGCGTGTACACATTTTATTGAAGTTTATGGCGGTAAACGTATAAGAGTATTACAACTGTTTAATTTGTGTCACCGAAATATCACAAGATAAGTCCAAGGGCTTCAAGTTTTAATTCATCACTCAGGTACCGTTTATATAATACTTACACGATATTTTTTTGGGTTTTGGTTACGTTTTTTTTTGAAATGCCCTTATAGGCATCGGAGCATACGGCCCATTTGAGGATGAGTGGTCAACGTAGCTAATGGTCCTCCGCTATGACTGGGGACTCCTCAATTTCTTGTCACTGGTGGTACTGCGTGCTGAGCCCGCACATGCAGGTGTCTATGCCTTATACCACCAACCTGCCTATTTATAATTTTTGTTACATTAGCTTAAAACTCATAGTTCATACCTTGAAACATTAATCAAAGTATATACACAGGATAGATGAGAAAGAAGGATCACTTCGGGACCGAAACGGGGGCTCAAAGTACGTATCTTTACTGACTCAAGTACCATTTTCAACTCCTTCAACCTTAAGGAATGCCATGGCCCACCTCCAAATGGGATGTTTTAGATGAATTTTATATAAGGTACGTGCATTATCATAGGCCCTATACTTACTAAGCTATACGCATCTCAACATATTTAACCTTTTGAGTGCCATGAAAGTCACCATTCACCAGTGTCCTACGCGTCGCACTGAAGAAATTACGTCGATCTGACTCATTGAGACCGGAATTAATGAAGAAACCAATGGCTATGCCTCAACATCAGAACCATACGGTTTTTTCCCTTTAGATTCAGGAAGAACCATTAAGATTCTTTTGTTCAATAAAAAAAAAAACTATAATATGATTCCAATTTCAAAATTGGTTTTCACGTCACACATGTCCGACCATATGGCCCTATTCATTTGTATAACAAAGTGAATATGTTAATTGCAATACCAATTCTTATTTTAAACTATTGCTCAACTCACGAATCATTCGTAAGTCGATACGAGAATCGATTCATTAAAACAATCGATCAGAGGTCGCATTACGCGATACATAACGTGTTCACAACGTTTTACGACGTGTTGTAGTTCAATGTTATCGATTCAAAAAAACATCGATCGAATCGAACGAGTGATGTGGTCGTGTTGTACAGATTCATTAAATAAACAATCGTTGTTTATGTATTTTTATTGATGTTATTATAATTTATGTGCCGTTATTTCTCGTTTACGTATCTAGTAACTACTGTGGATATCAAAAACTTCCGGGACGATTAAAATGTAAATTATAATAGATAAACTCGTGTATGTATGTGATTCGTTTTTTAAGTAATTTTATGTTTGATCGGTTTCGTCAGTAAATTCGATTTACGAGAATACATTAAAGATTTTTAATAAGACGTTTCGTTGTAATGAGAGCTCTGAAGTTCCCACATATTAAAGTAACATTGTGGGTTACTTATCACGTTTCCCGCCAAAAACGTGGACTAGTAGCTTCGGTTTGAATATTTTTAAAGCATAATATGATCTTAGAAGCCAGAACGAGAATGCCATCCACCTCAAAACATGAGGTTACTTTTAGTAATAAAGGCCATCCTTCCAAACAAAATCGCTTTGGAGGTACTGATTTTATGACTTTATTGATTTTGATAAAGTTGTAATATAGAGTTTCTTAGATAATGTCAATGTTTTGAATAAAATATTAGGAACGAATCTAAGTTATAAACATAGACGGTGTTTCAAATGCTATCAGTAAGGGTCAATTCGTAAAAGCATCATTCCATTGGTTCGTAGATTTTAAGTTAAAGAAATCACGAAAGATGAGGAAATGTTAAAATATAAATAATCAAATAACAAATTTAAAGAGTTAAAATCAAATTAATTCACTAAAAAGAATTAATAAAATAAGAAAGAAACAAACAACACTATTAAAATTTTAGATGAACTATATGAAAGTTTAGTTTCCGAGCTCGGAGTAAGTCTTACCAAACTCAGCAATAGCAAGGCAGTAGAACTAGTCAGTCAGAAAAATCAGTCTTTGTTGTCAAGTAATAGAAACAGTTCTTAACTTCTTGTCTGGAAACGTCTCCAAAAAATAAAGAACCAACATAATTTGTTACGGCAAACAGTTAAAAAGACACACACAAAAAAGACAGACGGTCGGAATGGTGAATTTCCGCAAAATTTTTTTTTGGAAGTTCATTAAAAATCATCCCTTTTCTACTTAACGACGTAATTAACATCAGCGGATCATTATATCTGATGTCTACCAAAGACAAGTTGATGATTTATCAATAAATAAGTGCACTATTTTGACCTTCGCCGATAGCACAAATGCCAAGTTCATTTATAACAAGATTATTTGGATAACAAGAAAACCGATTCCAATCTTTATTATTAAGAAATAATATTAATGGATATAAAAAGTTCGGACGAGCTTAGAGTTCACCTCATGCATGTGGTTATTGATGCTCAAAGACCCCACTATCTGAACGATCACCACGACTCACAAGAATAAACTCCCTATTCGTATAGTACAAATTCATGACACTTGAAAATCATATATTACGAATATTTCTTATTTTATTTGTGATGCCAACATTTAAGTCTCAATCTCAGTTCATAAAGAATTCCTAGACATTGCTACATTTTTCATCTGTCATTGTCATTTTCAATAGACTCACATAAAAATAGTCCTCGTATAAGTAATAATCTGAAAATATGATTAAACCTATAGCTAATATTTGAATTGCGTATTATCCACTCCAATATATATTGGTCTGCTGATGCGACTTACCCCTACTACGGCTCTAAGATGGGTACTGAAGCTGTTTGAGAGAGCACGATAAATACGAACTTTTCCCGAAAAATTACGAAGGAAAATCTTTTCTTACTACATCTGATCTATACCTGCTATTAAAAACGCGAAACAACTTGATACCCGGACATAGTTAACAAAATAATATGTAATGGGAACTAATAATACGTTAGGGCAAAGCTATGACCTTAAGATTGTAAACGGTAGCGGTTAATAAATACACAAGCACGCTCCGACCGAAATGATAGTGGCACCAGAACGTGGAAGGTCATTATTGTTATAACCATTATAGATCGTATTAGAGATAAAGTTTCTGAACTCTATACCAGTAGGGAGATAAATCGAAAGCAAAACATTTGATATGTGCGAAGACAAAACAAGAATAAAATGCAAACACGGATAATTTATTAAATTGCTTGGTTAAAGTCTTAGAGTATAGTGTGAAATTGTACAGATAAGTACGATAAGTCGATGGTGGCACTCAAATTCTGGTAACAGGAGTCTGTCTGCCAACAGAAAAGATAGCGGCATTATTCCAGAGGTTTTAAAAATTGAAATAAGAGGTTTTTTTACTTTTGATTAATAGTTTCTACGATAAATCTAATGATGGGCACATTCGTTTGAACTCGATAAGTTCACTATTAGTCATTGGAAAGTTACGTTAACCGCCTTCCAGTTTCATAAAGTCGATAAGGAACTGCTTGCTACCTTGTGCTACCCACAATGAAGTGGGTTATACTTAATTAAATGATTTCGTTACATCCACACCTATACAGGTCAGACCGATAAAAATACAAAATTATAAGATGCCAGGCGATAATATTTATTTAGGTACGTTTTGTAATAAAACTGGTTTAGAAACACAACCGATTTATTCGTCCCATGAAATGAACATGCAACGTCCTTAATGAATATTTCAATAAAACATCGATACGTTTAACGTTAATCAACAAAGTTGCTAACGTCTCGACTCCACATGTGAAATGGAAAGCAAATCTCGTGACGAAAGGTCGCCGGTCAGTACGCAAACATTTCTCCCCATTTAGGGATATGTGATCGATGACCCTCCTCACGCCTCAATTGAGAGCTTGGCGTGGATATTTCGAGAATGTTACGATAGTAAAATAATTTTCAATATATTTTTTTAATTAATTAATTTAAATTTTATAATTAAGGAATATCCTGTACTAAACAGCGTGTGAGCAATTAAAGTCATTATTGCTGGTACATACAAATGGAAATTACTACCACCAAGCTAAGCCACAAAAAACTACTACCAAGTAATCTCCTAAACAAATAAACATCTTAATAACTTCAACCATTGCAGTTGACAAATAGACACCAAAATCCATAGTAGTCAATATACTCATATTCTATTTACTGCAACGATTTTCAGTTACTATCTAATTGGCTATTATATAGTTGACAACAATGCAAGCTATTGTGATAATTAGGAGACTATTCAGAGTATTTGTCACCTGCGCTGGAAATTAAAATGTTCGACTTCACTGATGTTCAAAATTACTGAGCATATGATTAATGTAATTAGAGCATAACATCTCACACTAATTGTATTAAGAAGTTATGTACAGAAAATTGGCGTAGATAGGCATGGGCTACCTACCGCGGCATTTCAAACCGAAACACACGATTGCTTCGAGGCAGAAATAGGCAGAAAGTTGATAATTAATACCGTATCACGAGGGTTTAAAGCACTATAATACAAAATGCTTTCTGAATAATGCGTCACTTGAACTACATTTACCATTTACATCAATAAAACGTGCTCACTAAATGTTTACGACATTGTTTTTGAGGCTGTCAGCGTAAAAGTGACCTAATCTTACCATAGCCTCTTACGGAGTACGGAGAGTTACGAAGCCTCTTACGGAGATGAGGTTTAAATTTACATTCACAATGCTTCGTAAGCAAAAACAATGCACGCCAAAATAACGTTTACCAAGCCATCTGTTGTCTGTGAGTGAAACTAGGGATAGGCCAGTTTTGGAACAAAATTTTATATTTTTTTAAATAAATTGCAATATTTAAGCACGAATACGAAAAATTGTAGTTTAGGCCAATTTTGTGCTGACGGCCTCATTTGTACACGTGTAATCATTTTAGGTTTATTTAGATACGCAAGCAGTACAAATAATGATGGGGATTTATCGACAAAAGAATGTGATTATATTGACATTACATTTTTTCAATTAAGCCAAGTCAGAATTATAATACGTTACAATAAAGTAAAACATTGAATTAGATAAACCATTTTGATAATGAAGCAAACGAGTATTTACTGTTTAATACCGCCTTTGGAGTGGACGATAAAACTCTCGAACCATAAAAATCTTAAGTAAGTGCTTACCATAATTTTTAATCTTATTGGATACTTAACTTCGTTTTAATTAATTGACTTCATAAATTAACTTGCTTTGCATTCCAACCAACGAGACAATTTTTCAATGTAGGTAAGAGTTTGTTGAGTGCTAGAAGTTAACTAGACCCAAAAGTAAGGGTACCAGGTTCGATGGAAAAATAATGCAGTAGTTCTAGTAATCGAGAATCCATATGCGTATCTACTGATTAATAGACAGATATATCATAGAATGTATACGCTTTGATATGTTTCTCCAGACTATATTCACAATATAGACTCTCTTACTCTTATCGGACTTTATATATTCTTACTCCAAATGCAGCATTTTATTCAAAACACATAAATCGCGCATGATCATCAATTGACACATACTTAAAATAGTTCTACCATCACCAAAAAAAAAATTCCATAAGAATAAATAGGTTTACCAAAAAAATCCATTAACAACCACATCTATTGAATTATCATCAATTGATACTACAACTCGTACAAAACGTGCAAATAACTTTGACCACGCTTATCCGATTTCTTCATAAGTACCGTACGAGAGATGACGTAAGTACCATTCAAATGTATGTGATATTATGAGAATTTTAAGATTATATTACACCTAGTACGGCTCCGAATTTGCATTAAACTAACTAGTAATAATATCTCAAAAATCTTCTATAGCTAGTCTGTTACTGAATGATCTGAGACCCCTCTCGGATTTCATACATAGGCTCAAAAAGTCTTCCTCTCGACTTCAACCGAAGGTCTAGACAGCGGCATTTTCGTCTGATGTTTACGGGCTCTGGTACTTGCAAAACTCCAAATCTTACTAACAGGCTTTAAACTAAATAAACACCATTTATAATTTTAAATCCACAAGAGTTAGGAGTAGCACCAATCCAGATTCGGTACCAGTGTTAACGTACCAAACACACAAGAGCTAGTCGACAGAACTATTCTCAATTGTTAATTGATAGAATCTTTCTTCTCATGTCGTCAAGGGTCAGTTTAAATAATCAGAACTAATTTGTCGTTGTCTGCCATGTAGGTATCATGTATCAGTGCCCTACGTGGTGCCCTGAAGTAATTATTTCGATATCTGTTATTAAGGGCCTGGATTACCTAGTTTTGCTTCTTTTGTTTGGTAATGTAAGTTTTAGTATTTTAGGTCGTCGATTCGTCTTTCCTAGAGTCTACTAGATACTCCGGCGCCTTAGTGAGAAGATCGAAGAGAGCAATTGACATAATTACTTTAATGCGCCGCGTAGGGCACCAGTGACCTACATGGCAGTCAAAGTGTTAAAAATCAGAAGGTAACTCTACTATAATTATAAAGATTATGAACATATGCCGTACATAAGGGCACTTAAGGGCAGGGCATCCGAGGACGACTCTTACAAAGTGGTCTGCACCTGTAGTGTTTCTACAAAATATGATAATGATTTAATTGTAAGCCTCTCAATTGGCGGGCTTCCTTTACTACGTTGATAATGTTTTTCATTACGTTTTATATCTAGTGAGTAAGGCAAGTGGGTGCACGAATAGAATGGTTTTGGTTATTCAATAAAGACGTGGTGATTCTATACAGAATAATTCCTACCACCTTTCCTATATTGGCTATACTTAGTATTCTAATCTATAAAGTAAAAAAAAAACTGAAGTCATAATAATATTTGTTTTGTTCCCTTTTCATTGCATAAAAGCGACCACCACAGGAGCCGGTTAAATAAAGCATAAAAGTTCACGTACTAATCCATTAAAATGCATTCCATACATAAAATTGTCAACATTGAAAGGACCACCCCTGTCGTTTTAAACCTGAAGTCGCAAACCTGACTTGGTACAAATCGCAACAACTGGAAATATGAGGCAATACGACAATGTTACTAGCTACTCTATAGTCTACATATAACACTAAGATAGCCAACTCAAAATAAAATATCCCAAATGTGTTTAAAGCAAATAAAATATATTATAATTTTTTTTAACCCAATTATTTACTTATACTCTTCGACTATTAATTACAAAACCAGGAGTTGAGTAAACAGCTATCGATACAGCTATGTGTCAATCCCCGAACAAAGGGGATAAAAACTTTCAAAAATTTCCTTGTAACATTGACCCCAAAACCGAGGACTAAATCGTACAGTTGGCAACACATTTCTGCTGACGGAAAACAAACGTCTACCGGTAAATAAAAACGTTCCAACGTTTTACAATCCCATAAACGTCTACATCAAAGAAATGAAATGGCTTACGAGCGATTACGATGACTTTGATTTCTTTGCGAGTTTTATTATTTAATGAGTTTCAGGTTTTTATTTTAATCCACTGAGAATCAGTGATATTTTTATTAATATATAGGTATATACCGGAAAAATCTTGTGGGACAGTGTTCTATTCACTGTGGTACTGGAGCCAGAATAACATGGATGCTATTAATTAATAATGAAGGTACCACCCTTTAAATTATACTAAGCGGTGCTTTTGTAGCAATAATATTAATAAATAAAATGTCCACTTTTTTTTAGAACAGTTTGAAAAAATCATAGAATTCCATCACGTCTACGTTCTACACCTGAATCTATTTTTTGACAAATAATTAAAATATTATCTTAACAAAATATTAAAAGTTCAATTTATGTTACTACTACGAAACGATAACATACATTTTATGTACAATATTCATGTGTGCTCAATTCAGCTTACGCAGTAAACCTTTTCATAAAACAGATATGAAAAAAAATTTGATAATCGAGACACCAGCGACTGCGATGAAGTCATTTAATGAATTCTTATTTAAATTAAAAAAATGTATATAAGAATCCTAAAAAACGAATCACTTAACCAACTGCATAATGAAATACCTACGACACAGTGTTTCACTTATTGCAGTAATTTTTAAGAATCCAATTTTACACAAAATAAATTAAACCAAGTTCATTTCATATTTCTCCTAAATTTAACTAAAAAATAATCTATTATAATTCGGTAAATATTTAGGATTGATGATATGACCAGCGTTTTATATACATCACTCGACCATAACCTCGTTTCTCAATGTACCAGATAGTGATCAGAAAGATGCTTTTAAACAGACATTTCTTGTAACGATGCAAACATCATTTTCCGCGAACGGCACGAATTAAGCAACCGAAGTAAATCGATTCCGCTAATTTCTTAGAACAAAGTGCGGTTTTGTTCGTTTTGTTCCAAGTAAACGTGGCATGTGTAAAATTATCGCAAATTATCGCAACATGCAAACGTTGTGAGTGCACAGCCAAAAGAATGTTACTTACCGTAATGAAAGTGCTGAAGTTGCGTTTTTTAGACGGATTTCTGTTGCACCAAAAATCTGCTAGTTCAATACTAATGGGACTTGGTAAATGGAAGTCTTTAAAGACATCGTTTTATTCTTACTCAACTTTTTATTTATTCCAAAGAAACAGCAACATAGAGAGATAATACATCGTGGTTATTCGGCCAAGTTTAATAGTTCTTCGAAATGTTTGAATAAATGCATGGCCCAAAAAGCTTGTTAGATGTCAGACCGCGAAGCCTTGAAACTGATCCAACCGCATCATAGGTGTTCATGTCAACCTACTTATGATAGTCAATACATGTTTTAACTGCCTTCATAATCAACGCCTTGTATTTCGTATGACTCCTATCCGCAAGGCTTAAGAGCTATTTTGTGTCAGAGAACTATTTTTTTTAAGTGATTGCATTTTGGCAAGGCCATCACACCGTTAAGTCCTGACATGTCGATAATTGGGCAACTGTCAACACTACCATAAAGGTATTCTGGTATTTTTTAATCCCGTTTGTGAAATGCTCATGAAATATTATCTGTATAAGGTTTGCGAGCGTAAATTTATTACAACGCAAATGTAAATGTGCAAAGAATCTCACGGCCCAACAGTGGTTTTAAGTGACCTCTGGACCCGTAGAGACCACAAGTTGAATCCCAACCATCTAAAGATTGGGGTCTTGGTTTCGATCGGGTTGTATAACAGCTGTCCCATTTTCAAATCGGAGCACACGATTGCTTCGCGACAGAATCAAGCAGGATGGTAAGTAGTGCTTAGTGTTGCGATTTCACAATGCGTCATGCCACCGGTAATAACGAAAACTTAAACATTTTCGGGTTTTTGATTCAACGACGTTATGGCTACATGTTTGTGAGCAGGGTACTTAGGTAGGTACTGATCATTCAATTAATTGATTGAAATTGATTGAATAGTTATTGGCACTATTTTTATTTTTTACTAATTTTAACGTTCGTGGCTTTGGCATCGCTGACTTTCTTTACCAAATGGCACTTGAGGAAGACTATCTAGTATGGCTAACATATAAAATATTTCAAATTCTGTTCTGACCATTCTATTTAATTATATATTGATTTCTTCTCATAAATGGGTGAACGACCTCAATGCTGCCACTCACCTTGAGAAAAAAGGCGGAAGTTTCAATTGAATAACGGTTGTCCCAATCTCTTAAGCTGAAATCCAATATTATATGCAAACTAAAGCAAATAAACATTACTCATACAAAAAAAAAGTTGTATAAATTCAAATGTCATATGCATCAGCTAACAAAATAAAATAGACAATGGAATTTATAGATTGCCTTGAATATACAAAGACCACGAGCGCTCCACCGTCCAACATGTGTCTTATTTACGACCGGTACATACTCATAGTGAACGCGTGGGTGCTTGTCCGAGTCGCTTAGAAAACGAAAGTCGACCCTGTCAACTATTCAGGTAAAGCGTCATTATGACCTCTTTTCTCTGCCCTTAATTAGAACTTTTGTCTACTAAACTTTACATATTGTTTTCTTTATTTGGATTTCTATTCTGGGGTATTTAGCTCCTATCATTGACCATTAGCAGGAATAACGGTGATCATTCACGGTGTATGTGATCAAGTACTTTCTTTAAAATTAGTCTTCAAAACTTTGTTATGTATTAAAAAAGAAAAACGCGTCTAACAGTGAACCGCGTGAACTCTTCTAATCCATTCAAAGCAACTTACGTATTTTAAATTCTTTGAATACAAACATTAATTACACTTCCGAATCAATTGAATGCATTGTTTATTCAAATAGCATAATTAAATTAACATACTGGTGTAACAACGATTGGTCTTTTATTGACACGAAAAGTCATCGAACTTTATAAATCGGTACGGAGGAACAATGCGGGCTATCTGTGATATCAGAGTTCCAAGTTTAAATCTTATTGACTGGTCCGCCTTCCTCACAAGGGGCCAATTCACGCCGTCCGGCCCTTAAGCAGGCTTTGTGTTTGGCCCTTGCATGGGTTGATTCGTGATCGGATCGAAATCTGGCGACTTATTTAGTAATATTAAGCTGTGATACAAAGACTAGTAGTGAGGGGGTGGAGGCGAATACATTTTTATTTCAAGTACATAATTTTCGTAATGTTCTCATCCTTATTCGAGCGGGTAAAGTCGAGACAACTTGATGTATATAGTATTATAGTTTTTTTTTTTTTTTAATTGATTGCCAGGCTCATACTAACTCTCCGTAAGAACAGATTAGAGGTTTAAATGAAAATGTAAATGAAAGAGTTTAGATAAAAATACGAGGAGAATACTACAACAAAACAGAAACTAGGCAAGTACCTAAAGGTAACTAGAAGATATCGCGACTTCGTATCTTCTACCTAGACAGATTATCAGATATAATTTAGAATATTGATTTGTAGACTATTAAATTATCCTGGTCAGACAATCAGGAGGATTCAAAAGGCCAACCAATACTCTAGGCCCGGAAAGTAAAGTATTTGGGAGTCAGCCTAAGTGCATTCATGATCGTAATGCAATCCGTTTGTAGACGCACCAGATAAGCAGCTGTCGCTGAGCTATTAGGCTTCTTTGGCAGACAAGTTCTTGGCAACAACAGGGGTTCTTCCATTCCAAAAAAAATCATTCAGACACCAATAAACTACATATTGCCACTTTTTGAGCACTTTACTTAACTATCCAGAGGTATTTACAAGACATGAAGTTTAATTTCCATGATTAAAATTATGATACATGTAAAATGTAACATGGTGAAAAGTTGTGCTGCAAAAAGCTGAGACTTAGAACTCATATCTCGAGGTGGGTAGCGGCATTTACGTGGTTGAAGACTATGGGCTTAATACCAAGTGGGCCAGCCGTAAGCTCTGGTCTCTAAATCTTTAAATCCAAAGACATTATTACTACAGCGTCTTATTTCTAATCTATCTGATATTGATTCAATTGAGCTATTAACGTTTACAATGAATCGTCCGATAGTTATCAGACAGACGTGCTCCACTTTCCTTTGAAATACATCTTTGCTTCTAGTTCCTCTTGATGTATGATCGATAGAAGAAAGTGTATTGCTATTTATAAATGATTGGTATTGTCTTAGCAATTTTGTGTAATTTGATTAAAATATTTACTTAAATCGTTTTTAATTAGTCTATTGTATTTTGGACACACAAAATTTTATTATAAATGTAAGGCGATAGAATTACTTTTTAAACGAAATCACTCTTAATTGCTTTTTTTGTATTAATCTAGAATGGAACCATAATTAGACTACTTGGACAATTAACTACTTGGACTTGACTACTTGACTTAAAATCTAGGAAGGTTTTTAATACACGTTTCTAAAAGATTATTATTAATTGAATAATCAATACACTTGCAGTTTTTGCTTTAGTGTCATCGTTTTGATCATAACGACATGCTTATTATTTATTTACAACAAACTTATAAAACTTATACTTTAGTTTTACAAAATAAACAATTTCTATCTTTTCATTTTCTGTACGAATTGCAAATTAGAAAATAAGTTTACGTCAAACATTCATCGAAACGGTTTTTTTTTTTTGTCAGGTGGAAATCGCCGGACTTTCGCCCTCCCCTGGGGATGGAAGACGGGGCATGTCGGAGTCGAACTGACTAAAACCTCCTGTCGCTCAACCCGCGTCCGAACCTCGCATGAGACAGAACCCATGAAAAGGCAAAGGGGGGAAAGTGAAGCGTTTAGTGCGGAGCACATCTCTCCCATCACCCTCCCCCTCGGGACGCCGGACCAGCGGTCGTCGGCGCCACGACCACCAGCCCTCTCGGTCGGCAGGTTATCCGGAGCCCGCCTAGATGGCGCCAGTTAGAATGGGTTATCCTACGGAATACCCTGCTGGGTCAGAACCAGCGTGGGTCGAGGATAGCCGGTCTTCCATCACCCGGATGCTCTTGCGTAAAACGCGGCGCGTGCAGAGCAGCTTGCTCATCGAAACGGTAACATCTCGAACGTGCAAAATGACAATAATAAAAATCAAATCGTTCGAATTGACACGTAATACACGCTTTATCTAACCAAAGGCAATGGTACAAGAAGTGATAATATACCACGTGTGACGACTTGTGTGTAAAATGATTGCAAACAGCAGAGCATGCATGAACCAATAGGTTTTTAATCTTTTGTTATTTTCAAGAGTTTACAATAGAACGGACGTAGGTAACTTTTTAGTTTTTTGTTAATATTTAAACCATTATTTATTTGTTTATTTTGTGGTAAAAGTTCAGTAAGCTACAAGTTTTTATTAGTTAGTACGAATGTTACTTTAAATAAAACGTGTTTTAATTTTTAGTGACGCTTTAAACCTCTTTTTTTTAACCAAAAAGTCTTAGGTAAAAATGTAAATAAATTAATAACATGTAACTTTCTTTTTTTTTTAACAAAACTTTCGATCCAGTTAGATGTACTTCGAACGAGCACGACATTGCGCCATGATCACTTTATGATCAACAATTAAAGTGCAGTTAAGCAAGATTTAAGTTCATTGGTATCAATTCAGTATGACAGAAGACTCACACCGTTAACCATAAAGAATCTTCTGATACATTATTCTGGAAGTCACAGAATTATGAATGGACTTTTAAGATTTAAGATAGTAATAGTTTTTCGGTCTTTTTGTACGATTATGTTGAGTAGCTACTGGTGGTAGGATTTATTTTAGACTACCCTCAAAATGTACGAGTGCCTCTTTGCCACCAAATATTAAACGTAATTTTCACAAACCTCAAGACATCCACTTGAAACTTTGCAAATGTATCAAGGGCCGATGGGAATACAATAACTTTACTTCTTTGGTTTAATATCCTTAAAAGGATTATCGGGAAAAAAAATGTTTTTCATTTTTTGTTTTTCTTGGTATTTAAGGTTTTTAGTAAACATATTGAAAACTGGGCGATACCAGACAGGGCCAGAGGATTGTTACTCTGAACGATTCCCCGATCTTCTCTCCAGAGTGTCGGTCACACAATGCGCGTCTCTAGGACAGGCACTGTACATCAGCTCTCCGGTTACACAAAACTCACAGGAAAATGGAAGGAAGCAGGAAATGAGGCAGGAGAGTTCAGTTTCTCCCGTTAAAAATAATATAACTTGAACATCGTGTCCGCTTGAAGGCATATTCTTATATTCATGTCATTTGTGCTTCATGTTGTGCGCATTAGGACTTGAATCCTTACCTTTGTAGGACATTGAATCCTTTACTCCTGTCACGAAAAACAACAGCCCTAAACCTTTTTCATGCAAACACGACATTTCTCAAAATAAACCACCGGCGTCGCCGCCCTTGAAATAATCACGTAGTAATAAAAGTACCTATTTAAATAATCATAAAATGTTACAATAAATAGAATTTACTAGGAATCAAAGCGAAACAAAATCGCTATTAGGCCTACAATATCATATTTTAGCTCACTAGCCAATTAGCGATTACAAATTTGTCGCACTCATCAAAAATTACAAAAGAACGAACAAAAATCCAAGTTACAAAACATATATGGATTGCAGTAAAACGCCTGACTCAGCTCTTGGCAAACGAATCGTGCCTGCACTGTTGCCAAAGGTGTTTTAAATACAAGAACAATGATAAGCCATATCTCTGGAATAGCAATAAGAAACAATCTCGGAAATGTAATAGATTGATGACGAGGCAATACGTGTTTTAAAAAATTTTCACAAACACTGGTGCTGCTGTTTATACAATTTTTATTATATTTTACTGGTGGTAAGACCTCTTGTGAGTCCGCACGGGTGGGTACCACAGCCCTGCCTATTTCTGCCGTGAAGCAGTAATGCGTTTCGGTTTGAAGGGCGGGGCAGCCGTTGTAACTATACTGAGACCTTAGAACTTATATCTCAAGGTGGGTGGCGCATTCACGTTGTAGATGTCTATGAGCTCCAGTAACCCCTTAACACCAGGTGGGCTGTGAGCTCGTCCACCCATCTAAGCAAAAAAAAAAGATGCAATTAATCGTATCTACAAAAATACATATGTGTTTTGTATTTTCGAAGCATGATAACGCAAGCATTATTACAGATTCAGTACCTTAAAAGTAATAGCCCAAGAGCCCGTGGGCTCTACCTGTATGTATTTGACCAGACCAGACTCACTAAGCTCAAAGTGGTCCACGCGCCGAGCGCTCAGGTAGGACAGGTATCGATTTTGACGGATTTTAAATCCATTTGACCACGTCTGCCGTTTCGAAATTTTGAAAATATATGATTATTATTATCGGAAAATAAGAATGGCAGACCATTATCGCGCATTTTACTTTGTGGCAGACCATTTTGAAAATGCTAAAATAAAAAAAAATTTACAAGTAATTGACCAGATCTGCCATTGATATATGTTGTTTATTATATATATTTATTTAATAAAAACTTATATTGATCACGGCAGACCTCTACATTGCGTACACACATCAACATATAATAAAATCTTAGCTACTACCCGGCCAGATGTATATTATGTTTTCCGTTCACTGTTTTAGAGAAATATAATTTACTTGGGATTTACTTTAGTAATGTATTTACCGAAATTAATTTTTTTTTTATATTCTACTATTTCTATCTATTTTATATTTACAAAAAGCAATCCACAACTTTAGACCCATTGGAGTATGGTTGGATGGAGGAAATGAGAAATTGAATAATTTTTTGATTAGCATTGTACCGTATTATTTATAATTATTTCATAAAAAATTCACTTCTTTATTGTCTAACTAAGAAAGTTTAGTATATAGAATATAAAAAAAATATTAATTTCGGTAAATACATTACTAAAGTAAATCGCAAGTAAATTATATTTCTCTAAAACAGTGAACGGAAAACATAATATACATCTGGCCGGGTAGTAGCTAAGATTTTATTATATGTTGATGTGTGTACGCAATGTAGAGGTCTGCCGTGATCAATATAAGTTTTTATTAAATAAATCTATATAATAAACAACATATATCAATGGCAGATCTGGTCAATTACTTGTAATTTTTTTTTTATTTTAGCATTTTCAAAATGGTCTGCCACAAAGTAAAATGCGCGATAATGGTCTGCCATTCTTATTTTCCGATAATAATAATCATATATTTTCAAAATTTCGAAACGGCAGACGTGGTCAAATGGATTTAAAATCCGTCAAAATCGATACCTGTCCTACCTGAGCGCTCGGCGCGTGGACCACTTTGAGCTTAGTGAGTCCCCACCTCATGCCTGGTAGGTATAGGGGTCTCAATGTACGAAAATTCAGGTCTGGTCAAATACATACAGGTAGAGCCCACGGGCTCTCGGGCTATAATAGTAAGCCACCAGAATGAATTTATTCAGTATTAGCATATGCTCAATTACGCTAAATCTACGCGTTTATTAATTTCGTAATTGGAAACAAATAACACGAAAGTTCTAGATTTAAGAGAAAAAAAAAAAAACAATTATTAAACACCTTAGTAATCTTATAACTATCAACACTAAAAAGAGGCGTTAAATAGCGAACTAGAATTATCGGGGATCTGTACATTACAACGTCAAGGCGCCAAGCAATATCTGACCATCTGACCCGCGGCTTGAATATTGATAGACTCCGCATTAGTATGTGCGAGACGACCTAAATTACCACTGTTTGCTTTATAAATATGAGATTAATTACGACTATAGAATTGTTTAATTGCTCTATTTTTACCAACCAAAAATATTTTTTCTTTTCGGCTTATATAGCTTTGCTTTTGCTGCAGCATTTTAAATATGTTTAGCTTGGTATGATTATCACAGTGCTAACGGAAACAATAGCTCTGCATATTTCGAAAAGTCGATTATTGTGATAATAAACGATTGTGTACTATCACAATAACAACAAACATGCAGTTAGCCGCCAGACGGGGGTAACAACCTTGTATACCATAAATCCAAAAACGGCCCACTGTTATTACCAGTAAACACAGTCATTTTCTCGCTTACTGCAACGCAGAATGTTTCGCGTTACTATTAAGGTCTGGTTAAAGCCCAAATATTCGGTCATCTATATAAGAGTATCCAATATTAGAAAGGATACCAGAGTTTAGTAATAACTAACACTTTCTATATACTAGAAAAAAAACAACAATACAACTGGTTTGACCAGATAGCCAGTCAAACTTACGTATGTCACTGACGAAACAAGCCAAAATTTGAGGAAACAAACATAAAAGGTAAGAGTCAAAGCATTAAAAATAGCAGTTTTTCTCCATAGCTTTTGTTCACGAGCCGTTTCATCCCGAGAGGAAGCCATTTAAACGAGGTCGTATATTCAAATGATCGATGAACCAAAGTAGTCGTTTAGTAGTTTCCTCGTCCAGTCAATTACTCCACATTCACACTTCCTTGTTGAGGCGAGTATTATATTCAAAATATCTTGACCATCCAGATATTACTCTCTCTCTACACACAAATATACTGGATTTTCAGTTCAGTTCATTGTCAATGATTGTTATGCCTGTTTATAGGATTTGCTTTACGTAGCTACAATAAGTAAATTCTTAAGTTTCTTTATTCTTATTAACATTTTGGTATGTTCATCGCATCAACTGTTATAAATTGTTTTATTGGTAAAAACCAAAAGTTAACGGACGCAAAAGTCAGACATGCAAAAGTGCTTCAGCCCGGTGATCCGATCGGGAATTGATTTGGCTTCATTTGTGGGGGCTCAAGTTGAATTTACGCCAAACGGCAGTAACATAACCACGCGAAGTAATCTTCGAACACGACACATTATCGATTAGTCTTTATTAAACAAATTCTCCGAGAAACCGTTAAGAAATATTCGGCATCAAAACGCCCGAGGTTGCTGAAGTCTAATAAAGGCTTGTTATGCAGAATTTTACTGGTGCATTGCACTGCAGCGGTGCGCACTGGTATAATTAAGGGTCGGTGACCCCGGTGCAAATGCTCACAAAGGGAGCTAGTGCTAAAATTCTGCGTCCCACTGAACGCTACACCGCTCCGGGAAGTGCGCGATTCAATTTAAGCCGGCAGGTTTATAATGGAACAATTTTCTATCCACTTATCATTACTTAAAAAGATTACTGTAATAGCTCTCGGCAACAACAATATGTTACTCAAGATTTACAGCATGCGAGCGCTGTATATTGTGTACTCAAAAATACTGCGAGTGACAAAACTCACGTTTATGTCGCTCTTAATGTAGTTGACCTTCGGGGCCGAACAATGCACTTTTTTGAATTCGTTCTTATGTAGTTCGTGTCATTTTGTTTTCCATTACCTTCAAAGAAGTAAAGGTACGTTAAAATATTCCCAATAATATGTTTTGATAAGGTTAGTTGCAGTCTGTTTTTGGTCAGTATTGAGCTTCGTTTATGCAAAAAAACATAATTTACTATGTACTTAGATACCTTGATTTATGGTATTTAATCTTAACTAACGTAAATCTGTCCGGTTGAAGATGGTAACAGAGTATTGGTGAATAGTAAATGCATCGGCATTCAACTGTCAGCCTCGGTATTGTCCGAAACGAGTCGTCCCCCTGTTCCCGGCTCGCTTTTTTATTCAGATACGTGAGACAACGCGACGCTACTTAACGAGCATCAAACCAGTTCAACATTTCATCGCGTCATCCCAAACCTGGTAGTAAATTCTTCGACGCCCGGTTTGTTTTCATAAGTTTTTCCTTATCGCCGAACATTCAACAGCTGATTGGGGTTGTAAACTGTAAGTACGGCAAAGTCACATGTCCCGACGATTTCAAATAAAAATTAAGATTCTTTCATTGACTCATTGTGATTGCCTTCTCATTATTGTCGTCACGCAATCGCGTACTTTCACTTGTCTGTTAATATGACCGATTCCATAGTAATTGGTTTCCAACAAGCATCCACGGTGGGGCGAAATTATTCTCATTATTCTCATACCATAGGTGGTTATAAAAAAAAAAGAGTATCACGCGAGACTTTCCTTTCAAATTGTTGGAACGTAACCTGCTAATTATCTTCTCGGGTTAAATTGAAAGTGACAGCTTTGTTATAATAACGTTAATAACTTTAATAACAGCTTTTGAATTTATAGACTAGCCAGCGCGTACATATAACGCAAGACTGAATCGAAAGGGCCAAGCGATATCTATCACAGATTTATTCTTTGTAGTTGTTGTGGCTCCCGTTTGATTTGGCTATTGAACTTGTGCCAATGGTATTATTGGTGCATATATTGGTATGAATATTTTTCAAGCGATATTCAATAGACATTTCAATAATCGTGTTGTATCTGTTGATTAAGGCCAATATGCGGACTAGATTACAGTGCAATTTGGGGGAACTCAAAGTAAAGAAGTCGTTACATCATTTCCCACGCGACGTCTCTATGGAAGCTCGTTGCAAATAAAAACGGACAAAGCTAATAAGTATAATAGCATTTTAGCCGGTATCGTTTGATTGGGGTTGAGAAGGCTCATTGAGAAAGTTCATAGTTTCTGGACGTGATTATAAATAATGCCAAAAAGCCTCGAAGTGATTCTTTAAGCTGAATGGCATTAACCTTACGTTAACATATTAATAGCCTCTGTTCTACAGCACCAGTTATGCTGTAAGTTGGTCTAGTTAAATAACTAGATCAAACAAGTCAGTAATAAGAATTAAGTGAAGAGGGAGCAATAAAAAAATCTCACATCACCCCACAATGGGGAACGCTACTAAAATGGTATTCTTTGAAATAAATGATTAGGCTATTAACAGTCAATGCATTTCTTTTGTTGTCGTGTTCTCCGTCTTAAATAGATAAAACCCAGACGCAACAAGAGCACCACGCTAGTGAAACTTAATCCGGATGTTTGAATAGAATCATTGTTTATGACTAAACAGAATAATCTTGATCGTTGTACTTTTACAGGTTCGGACGCAGACAGCTGACATATCACGGGATGCTAATGACTCATGACTTTTGATTTGCATATTTTCTTTTTCACTGTCAATACTTTATTTTTCTACAAACGAGTTTCAAATTAATAAGGTAAAATATTTTCACACACTCTTGTTTAATGTTCAAGTCGGACAGGTTAAAACGGAAATCTACGTACCGATTTAATGAATCGTATCCTGCTTGTCGCGACAACTATTGACATCTAAGCTTCTTTCGTTAACTTAAGTGGTCTCCAATCAAAGTTGTTATTGCACCAGCAATTGGTGCTATAACAACTTTGCACTTCGCAAATAATGATCCTTTGAATTGCTATTTCCTTAAATGTGGCCTTTAACTTTTCTGTCTTGGGACTTACTGACAGGCAAATGATGAATAAGTTTTAAAGTTTGCAAAAGCTTTTCGTTTTCAGATATCAATTTTATAATGACTAGGACGGGAAGCTTATTTTTTTTGCGTGAGAACGAAATCGTCGGAATTCTGCTGGGGCAAATAATAGGAAAGGCAATAGAGGTAAGTGTCGGGTTAAGATAACCTGCATTTCCTCGTTTTGTTTATTCACTAGTGGAGATGGGAAGACGAACTCAAGGCTTATTTAATATCACCGGACCCTATTGACGGTTTAATGAGAAGGCTGCTGGCCCCAACGAGACGCAAGATTGAAGTCTGAATTGCATTGATACAGCGGCTATCTTACCTTCGAGTCAGAACATATCATTGCTCGTGGCAGATACAGACAGGCTATAGACGGTGCTATCCACGCATGTTTTTAACATGACGCAATTCAATCAAATCTTACTTCTGTGGATGGGATAATAGTGGTTTCTAAATTTTTGGAAACACAATCATCGTCTGATTGACACTCCAATCAAAGGTGAATAGGCTTTCTTAGAAAAAGTTAACCTGTTACATCTAATCAGCGAGCTGCAATAACTGAAATATTTAATGAATTCATTATGCCTGCGTCACATGTCAGCAAGATAACAACAACCGTTCCAATGCATAGTAAACATTTGAATTTACAACATTTCGATTTCGAAACGGCACGGCATATGATGTTTATTTTAAAAAAACCTTATCAAAGATAATGTAATTTTCTATTTGTGATAATTGAATTCGACTCGATGGAAATTCACAGCCGCATTGAAATCGCCGTAGATTTGGGTTATTATTTGAATATTATAATAAGCTTTTTGGATGTTACCTATTCACGTACGATTTCCACGATGAAGATATAAAATCTTGTAATAAAATCAAACCCGCACAATTCACTAGTGGTAGCGCGTGAGTCGGCATGGGTCCTCCTCCTCGCGTCGTTTCCTCACTGCTGAGGGTCGTGACCATTATATGTCGTCAGGATTTTGCTCCTTGTAATGTCGCGCCAGAAGGGCGTCGTGGAATGGGATCTCTCGTGTGGTGCGTGCGGATTTGGTCGAACCACCTTGTCGGACTGCGCCCGCGCGGTCTCTTTCCCTCGATCTTCCCTGTCACGAATAGTTGGCATGGGTAAACATTACCATTGCGCCTACTACAGTCTCGTCAAGCATTCATGTGTTTCGCTTTTAAAATTTGGCGGTTATTCCATGCAATTTACGGCGGCACTCTAAAATATCACTGGGCTTTGATAACCACATAACACCAAATGGATCATGAGTTCGAACGGCATCTACAGCAAAAACGAAACAGCAGGTTCAATTTTTGTTGTATAGTAAAATCCAAACTATTTACAAACCTTCCTTATTTTGTGGTCATAATACACGCAACGACACGCTGTAACGTCGTACTTAATTCTGTCGAGATGCAATCATGCATTTGAGTTCGGATGGTAAGGTAAAGCTAGCCGTTATTTCACGACAATTTCATCAAGCCTCGACACAAAAAAGGCCATTAGTTTAGGTCCTAGTTGCGCCCCGAACAGTCGTAATTAAGAAAAAAAAACACACACACACACATACACATACGCAAAAAAAATGACTAAGCCATATTTGTCTTGATTTAATACGAAACTCGGTAGACAGACATCTGAATAATGACCGTTTCTAAGCTTGTTCACCTCGACGACGATACAACACGCGAGTCTTATCTAAATGCAGCGAGCTACCGATCGACCTTTACCGGTACGTTTTTGCATTTTGCCGTGACTTAAGGCAATTAGTTCACGCCTTGCAGTATCTTAGAAACGATACTGGATTTACGTAACATTAAAAAGGGATCAGAAACGACCTAAATTTACATTTCATTAAAAGCTAAGGCGCTTACGCTGTGAGATAACTATTTAAATTTGGTATTGTAATGGTTTTTTTAGCATTATTTGTTGAAGATTTAATAACGATTTTAAGTTTTATAATCGGAAATTTAATAGTTTATTCTTTGAAACTTACACGCATCTTTGATAAATATTTGTCTATATTACAAAACTACGAGGAGCTTACGGCCTATCTGATGGTGAATGGTTACCGTCGCTCATGGACGTCAGCAATACCAGGAGCAGAACCAAGCCGTTATCTACTGTTAAATTAGTATTAGGCATGGTAATTGATGAAAAAGCTTTTACTTGCTTATTGCCTTGTAAGCAGATTAGAAGGAAGAGCTCGGACATAGAAACAACAATCAGAGAAAATACCAAAATAGCCAAATGATTTTGTCTAGCGCCAGCCTTCTTCGATATTTCTGTAAAACGAAGTTCATACAGATCTGACATTATTACTATCCGAACTTACCTAACGATGCTTATCACTTTGCGAAGGGGCTTATAATTTTGAACATTGTTAATAGGTGTAAGGTTACTTACTATAATACTATAATAGGTAGGTAGGGAATATTATAAGTACTGTTTTGGGAAGTAATTTTTTCAGTGTTTTCGTGTTAGGAATCGAAGGCATGGCCAGCTTAGCGTCGTTTTTGGGAGAAATCCTATATGTTATATTATAGAAAGAGATTTTAATAAGAATAATTTCAGCGGCCTTGCAGCTAACGTGGTACGTGCTGGTTCAAATTACGATTCTCAAGTGTTACTCAATGATGAGATACAATAATTGTTTACGTTCATGTAATTTTATCATATCTAGGATTCTTATGTATCTGCGGTTTCGTATGGGCCAGGTGTAGATTGCGGTGACGTCATTTCGATATTAAACGCCCACCGGCCATCTAGAGTGGCTTTTATCGGGCATGATAACGTGATGCTGACCACAATGTCTATAACCTAGACAATTACATGACTTTATGTTTAACATTTATTCATTTATTTGGAATATAATAGGACAGAATAGTTATAATAACGTCACAAACAACACTTCCACAATAATTTGACCTAAAAGCCTTTCTAAATTGACGTCATATAATACTTAGCATCAATGTTATTGATCCAGACTTTATCTGACACAAAAACGATGAATAGTAAAAAATATATTTGAATCGCTAGTGTTTGTTTGACGCTTATCCGGCACGTTGTCGCCATTATCCTGTATCGTCACTATGCATGGACAATTAGTTTGTATTCGCGGTTTTGCTTATTGCGATACAGAGTACAAGAATGTCATCTAGGGCATGGGTTACGTTTTTTTTTTATTGCTTAGATGTGTGGACGAGCTCACGGCCCACCTGGTATTAAGTGGTTACTGGAGCCCATAGACATCTACAACGTAAATGCACCACACACCTTGAGATATAAGTTCTAAGGTCACAATTATAGTTACAATGGCTGCCCCACCCTTCAAACCGAAACGCATTACCGCTTCACGGCAGAAATAGGCGAGGCGGTGGTACCTACCCGTGTGGACTCACGAGAGGTCCTACCACCAGTAAACCATTACGTGATGGATTAGTATCCATTCGAGTTACTTGCTCAGTCTATGAGATAAATACAGTGATGTTTTTAGTTAATATCTAGGGTGTATTGCAAATTCCAAATGAAAAAAAAAAATAGAACAAAAAGTTTGTCTTAAATTTTGCATCTCCAGTTAAATTCCGTCACGGAGACACAGAAAAAATTACAGAAGGCTTACGATGAATAGACATTATCAAAAACACGGGCTTATGATTATGAAACAAGCGTTCAATAGCGGTTGAGATATGATAGAAGACTTGCCTCGCTTTGGTATCAACGTCTGCAACTGAAGTTAAACATAGTGACAAAATAGTGACTGAATTGAATCCTCATCATTGAAACAGGTTGTCGCTCAGCTAATCCCAAAACACCTAAATTTTCTCTAAAAACTTAACCACATAATAGTGGCTGAGGACATCCTAGAACTAGTCAATTCTGACTCGATATTCAGGTATTGTTACTAGTGACGTCTTCCAACTGAACCGAGATCGAAAAAAACACGTCAAAGTCGATCGAAAGCTAGAGTCATGTTGACTGTTTTCTTTGACTATAGTGTTCTGCACTCATAATTCTCCCCGGACGGTCAAAAGGTAAATAAAGAATATTATTTAAGCGCTATGCAGCGTTTAAGAGAGCAAACTCGACGAAAAATTACCAGATTTTATGGAAAGAAAATTCTTCGAATTTGCACGATAATGCGGCTTCGCACAAAGCCATCATTGTAAATGGATTTTTGACGAAAAACTCACCAAATACCATCGAGAAGCCGCATTATTCATAGGTATGGCTCCAACGAATTCTTTACCACTAAATAACATTTTGTGTATTATAGATCTTTTAGCGGTACTCTCTTGACAGAGCAGTATGGAATGACTTAGTTGATCTGTTTTTTTACTGGTGGTAGGACCTCTTTGAGTCTGCACGGGTAGGTACCACCGCCCCGCCTATTTCTGCCGTGAAGTAGTAATGCGTTTCGGTTTGAAGGGTGGGGCAGCCGTTGTAACTATACGAGACCTTAGAACTTACTTATATCTCAAGATGTATGGCGCATTTACGATGTAGATGTCCATGGGTTCCAGTAACCACTTAACACCAGGTGGGCTGTGAGCTCGTCCACATATCTAGACAATAAAAAAAATTAAAAAAAATATATACCACATTTTGTATGAAGTGCTTATGAAAGTTAATAGAGATAGCCCATATTCACATATTCTTTTTACGAACGCACCATCTTTTCTGCCGCGTTCTTTAAAAACCTCTCACTCGCTCTTTCTATAAACTCCAACACTCAGTGTTCTCATATCGGTCGGATATGTTCTTTTTAAGCGGGGATGAAAGAGAACCGATGACAATAGGCACAGCTACTGGCTGTGCTTCTAATTTTGCTAGTCTCTAAATAATGGCAACCAGTTACGTTTGATGAGCTTAAAAGTTGGCTATCGTCGTCAAAACATAAGCAATCATCAACATGAATGATAGATAATTATCAGGTGGTGCATTACTTTATTGCTACAAACCAAAGTTACGATGAGTGAAACAATAGAATTCTCTAAACTATAAAGCAAATGTCGGAACTTGAAAAACTGGTTTGAAAGTAAGAATCGTAGGTGTTCTTCTAAATAATTAAATATGAATTTATAATTTACAATATTTACGATTTAGATAGGCGTTCAATGTATTGACGAAATCACTGACATCATTCTAAAACAAACTTATTCTATGGCGTTTAGATATTAATTAAAATTAACATAATTGTATTTATGTACATTTATACCTGTGAGATACATTTATCCCTGTTTACTAAAATAAGTATTAATTGTGTTTACATTAGTTAGCTTCAGTTTATAGTCCAGTTTACATGTAAAGCAAACCACCTATTTCTGTTTTAACGTTATTGTAAACATTTCCATAGCCCAAGATTTCGTCGACTCGAAATGCCCAATGCCAATGAACTTGAATGCATTCCACTATCGAAAGACGATAAACGATTCAATAAAAAGATTTGGTTGATTAAAAAGTTCGTCCTTGTTTCTCGTTGGTCCTTTTGTGATTCCTTTGAGGTTGCATTCCCTTGGCGAGCGGCCGTGCCGAGCCCGCCAACGCGTACGGATGCCGCGGACCGTTGCCTCGACCGGCAACAAGCCGCCTGTCCTCTTGCTCGATTGAAGAAACGAACGAGTTTTTAACAATTGTAGAAGGTATATTCGATAACTTTACGACATTCTGTAAGACAATCCAGGCGATCGGATTATATTGCTTCGAAGTTCCTCTCTTTTAACCTTTGGACATTTCGAATTCAGAACTTAACTTGAGGTTACATTATGTTGAGACATTTATTAAAACAAAATTCGTCAAGGATGTCACATAGTGGTTCGGGTAAATATTGTGACGAGACGAATGTAGGACACACGATAAATAAGCACTTCGCGCTATCGGTTCAGATAAAATAATGTCTTACTAACCTGATGGCTCGGCGCTATCGCTCATAATCCAAGCTGCATTTTAACCTCAAATAGCACCTTCAACACGGTCACATTAATCGAAGGCCACAGGAATGTCACGTTGCATAATACCACTAAGCCTTCACAAAAAAACTACGGGATTATTTAAAAAAAATACACAACCGCGGATTACGTACTGTTAATATTCTGTTATCATAAACACACGAATGCACAGTTCGATGCACGTTTATTAGTTAACAAACGACGCGAGTATCCATGCAGAAGTCCATCAGATCGCATATTTATTATATAGGTTGTATAAAACAAGCACCATTGAAGACTCTGTGTCATAGAATTAATGCATTTTACGACAAAACATGTAACAGCCGTGCGCTGCACGCCGTCTGACACGACGAATATGGCGGATGAATTCGAACTACGCTTGCGCGCGGCGACGCAGCCGTTGCTTGCCGGTTAGGACAGGTACAAAAACAATGGCAGACGTGCTGCCATCTACTGAAGTTTAATAGAACTAAGTCTAGTTTTGTTTCACTTTAACATTACTTAACATGTTTCACGTGTAGATGGCAGGTGTGCTAATTATCTCACTATAATATATTATTGATTGTTGTGTTAATGTTTAAATAAAATAATGCATTTTTAAATTAACGACCTTAATATTCTTAGCAATACACAAGACATAAACATTTTTTAAAAAATGTTCCATGAATTCACAGTAATATATTTTTTCTCGTAGGTCAATCTTTCTTTAGAGGTTATTGCTTTTTCTGACTTTGACAACACATAGGTACCCTTTTCTTGGTGGATTGTTCAACTTTTAAAGCGTAGATTGGATTATGTTTCCTATTCCTCCAATAAAGAAGGGCAATGTGAAGTTGTCGGTGAACCGTTCGATATATCTGTATCTGGGTACCGGTGGCTACATGACCTGGATCGCTTGAAGAAGAAAGACGTCTGAAGCGGATGATTTGTAGTCTTAGCAAGCTTCAGAAGATTTGATCGAATCAGACTAGAATTACAACGACTGCTCAGAGATGTCCGAGATGTCGCTCTGAGTGATAAGAGTCGAGATAGCGAGTAACACTATCCGCAAGGTGAAAAATTTCCCCTAACATAATGTTTAAGATAAAATTTAAACAAGCATTTTCGAAGTTTTTTTTTTTAATGAAAAGGTCCAAAGCTCCTCGATAAGTGTTAAACGAAAACAATTCGTAAAGTTGTTAAAGAAAACAGGTGAAAATAGTTCTTCGCCTAATTTTGTAGATTACGGGTTAGATAGGTATTTACAAAACGTATTACATGTACGCATTTCCTTGGAAAACTTGATAGTCTTTTTTATTGCTTAGTTGGGTGAACAAGCTGACATCGGCTTTCCTGGCCTTTAGTGCTTACCAAAGCCCATAGACATCAACAATATAAATACAGTCCACCGAGTCATGAGTTCTAAATCGCTGTCTCTAAATTATAATACCTACAATAAACTCAATCTGTAGGATTTTTACCCGGACACAGTCGTATCGCCCGATATGAGTACACCGGGCGACTTTTACTTTAGGCCACTACAACTGTAATAACAATTTGATGTCTTCTAAAGTTGATCAGTTAAGGGTCGGTTGATTCACTGTTGATAGGACCTCTTGTGAGTCCGCGCGGGTGGGTACCACCACGTAGTTTCAGTTTGAAGGGCGGGGCAGCCGTTGTAACTATACTTGAGACCTTAGAACTTATATCTCAAGATGGGTAGCGCATTTACGTTGTGGATGTCTATGGGCTCCAGTAACCACCTAACAGGTGGGCTGTGAGCTCGTCGACCCATCTAAGCAGTAAAAAAAAACAACCAGTCTCGAAACAATCAAGCAAAAAAAAACCAATAACATAAAAGAGGTATTTATTTATTTAAAAATATTTACATCACATTTAATCGTTATAACCCCGAACATTTCGTGCAGTGTAGATCATTTTCTTCTCGTTCTGTATCTAAGGGCCAGCAGCGCGAGGAGATGGAAGGTGATGTAGAGCAGCAGCAACGCCGATATATCCAGCCAGAGGTTGCTGCTCGTGAAATCGTACTGCATGAGAACTTCGTCGCCGGTGCTCACGCAAGGAACGCCAGTTGAATTCGAGTTTGTACACGCTGAAACACGAGGCAGTAGCTAGTAATAGAAGTCGTTTTGGCCTAAAGGATAAGACGTCCAGTGCATTCGTGGTGAGCGATGCATCGGTGTTCGAATCCCAGGCGGGTACCAATTCTAATGAAATACGTACTCAACAAATGTTCACGATTAACTTTAACGGTGAAGGAATATAATCGTGTACCTAATAAAAATCAAACCCGCAAAATTATAATTTGCGTAATTACTGGTGGTAGGACCTCTTGTGAGTCCGCACGGGTAGGTACCACCACCCTGCCCATTTCTGCCGTGAATCAGTAATGCGTTTCGGTTTGAAGGGTGGGGCAGCCGTTGTAACTATACTTGAGACCTTAGAACTTATATCTCAAGGTGGATGGCGCATTTACGTTGTAAATGTCTATGGGCCTCAGTAACCACTTAACACCAGGTGGGCTGTGAGCTCTTCCACCCATCTAAGCAAAAAAATAAATACCAGTGTGCTTCTCGATCGCGTAAAAGTTAACTTACATTTGTATGGAGTTGGAAAAGCTTCCCCTCGTTTGCCGCTAGGGGCGCTTTTCCAACTCCATACAAATTTGAGTGAACTTTTAGGCGATCGAGAAGTTAAAATACTCGTACTAAGCACACAGGTCTTATTGCAAACGAGCAAAAGCTTGACTGTATTTTTGTATTATCATTGCCTTAATTTGGTAGGCGTGTGAAGTTCTGTGTGTTTTTGTCACACACACACACACACACTACAATAAATCTGAGTATTTCGTTTTAATGTACTTTATGTTTTACTTGTGATCGAAAAGGGCGCCAATAACAATTGAAGAATAATACGACAAACTCGGGGAAGCCCGAACACCAGTTTCGGGTGACAATAACCGTCTTTTATTGTATAGTTGTTCCGTAATAAAGGAGAGTACAACAAAAAAAAAAACACCCTTAATATAATCATTGCAACAAAAAGGGGATTTTTTATTATAGCACCTTTTTATTGTCTTAGCCTGTGTCTATGTCACGGAACCTTTTAACATATTCTTTATCAATCAAGACGTCTGTTTTGCAACACGAGAGCAAAGTTGTTTTTTTTTTTTGTTTCGAGTGCTGATTTTGAGTCCCGAGCAAGCGAAGGATTCAGAGGTTAGAGTCCTGAGCGTAATGAGGACTCAACAGCACGAGATGCAAAAAACTTTGCTCCCGTGTAGCACACATAACTTTTCACCTCAGCAATGAGAACACATAGGTATTACTTAGGAGACATAGAAATGAACATGAATAGATTGAAATAAGTATTAAAAAAAAATTAATTTCTTTCTTACAAATATCTTTAAATTTTGGGGTATTACGCGTTTCCGAACGTGTTTTCTTTGAGGTCGAAATCCAAAATCGAATTTCGAACGGGTTTGTTTTTCTCACTCGCTTTTTTATATGCATGTGAAAGAGACAGAGCACAGTAAAATTCGAATGTTTCAAATTTATGGCTGAACAATGTCAATTCGTGCCATTGAAGATTGAAAAATTAAAAAGCTACTTGACCCACGCTCGAATCAAAATCGCGTTTTGTTCACTGTTGTCTCGCAGTAAAAGCGGCATGTTTGATCTGCTGAGGTGAAAATATTATTTCATGAACCTCTAACATTTTGACCAGAAACGACAATATGAAGAAAAAGTAAGACGCAATTAATAGCGTATTAATTTGTGCAAACGTGCATGTCTTTCCTTAAATACTTACTGATGTTCTCAACGCCGTCCCACTGGACTATGGACATCGCTTCGTTCGAGTACATCAGCCAGGACAGGTAGCGGATCCACGCCACGTAGCGAGGAATAGAGCTGAAAGTCACAAACAATTTAATCTTATTCCTAGGCAGGTTGTAGGCAGCGGCTTGGCTCTGCCCCTGACATTGCTGAAGTCCATGGGCGACGGTAACCACTCACCATCAGGTATGCTCGTCTGCCTACAAGGGCAATAAAAAAAAAACAGTTCACACGCTGTTACTTCCACCACAAGCCGCACCAAACCTGTGACAGGTTTTGGCCGACAATCCTGTAATTAAAATATAGTCTTATGATCTTCGATCAATAGTAGTATTATTGATCGAAGCTTATGATAAACGGCATCTGCGTTGCGACGTCTAAGGAGTCCGTCAAGAGAATCGACCCAGAAGAGAAAAGTTAAACTTCGACGAATAAAAACGGTTTAAGTTCGAAACACGAAAGATAGAGTTACTTCTGTAACGTTTTCATGTTCGAACCATTTGATTTGACGAAATTCGGTACGGAAATGGCTAGAGCGCTGGGAAAGAACATTGACAAATTATCCCACTGCTGAGCACGCAATGTAAAGTGCAGTAGCACGCGGACGAAGCTGCTTTCAGAAAGCTAATTCTTAAGTATATGTAGAATAGGAATCGCAGCAAATAAATAAGTTACACTGTTCCAAAATCTTCTGTTATAATAATAATTTGAAAATTAACTAACACTTTTATTACGCCTTGCTCATTTTTTAACCGTCTTTTCCATCTTCCTTTTCTCTGTCATTCACTTTTCCCTTTCTTTCCGTTTTCTCTCACTCACATCTCAACGCTCCGTTCCACACGCTTTTCATACGTTCCGTTCTTACCAATCCTATATATTACTTACTATTTCTTACAAGAAAACACGAAATATTTGATGAAGTCACTGGCATTAAGGTATGACCGCACGAGAGATAGTGTTGAATGTTTCCAGATTTCCTTATATCCACCGTAATTTAAATAAAGATCAACATGCATAGACTTGAAACTGTAAATGTATGTTTTTTTTTTATTGCCCTTGTAGGCAGACGAGCACACGGCCCACCTGATGGTGAGTGGTTACCGTCGCTCATGGACTTCAGCAATGCCAGGGGCAGAGCCAAGCCGCTGCCTACCGCTTAATACTCTCCATAAGCCTCGTTTGAAGAAAGACATGTCATAGCGCTCGGTAAACACCGTGGAGGGGAGCTCATTTCATAGCCGGATGGTGCGTGGCAAAAAAGATCTCTGGAAGCGCACTGTGGATGATCGCAGTGGCTCCAGGTAGTATGGATGAACTCTACTCCGGTGGCGGGCGGTGCGGTGGTAAAAACGAGATGCCGGTATCATCTCGAATAATTCCTCAGAGCACTCCCCATGGAACATACGGTACAAAATACAGAGGGAACCGAAGTCCCTCCGCAGACCCAGAGGTTCCAAACGATCCAAGAGAATGGGATTATCGACAATCCGAACGGCCCTCTTCTGTAGGGAGTCAAATGGAAGAAGCTGGTATTTGGGAGCCCCGGCCCAGAGATGGGAGCAGTACTCCACGCGAGGCCGGACTTGTGCTTTATAAAGCAAAAGCCTTTGTCCAGGCGTGAAGTACCGCTTCGCTCTGTTGAGGACAGCATTTTGGACGCCAACTTGGCTTTGCCTTCCAAATGACTCCGAAACTGGACGTCGCTCGAAATGTCGACCCCAAGTATCCCGATACTCTTGGAAGGTTGCAGGGATACTCCTTGGAATTGCGGCGCCATGACAAAGGGGTCCTTCTTGGCAGTGAACACGCAAACTTGTGTCTTTAACGGGTTGAATTGAACCAAGTTCAATTCACCCCATTTGGAGACTCGCCCCAGAGAGTTCTCCACTTCAGTCACAAGTTTTGATCGTCTCTCTTGCACCACGCTCCGAGAGAGACTGTATGTATTTTCTCATACGCTATTAAACTGTGTAAGCAATGACACTGATTTCGACCGGGAATCGAACCCTCTGCAGAGCTGTCAGGTTTACAACTAGAAAATGGAGACTATCTTTTTTTTCCCCTACTTATGCTGATAACCTTGAGAGGCTAATTCAGCTTCGCCCTAACATGTAGGTGAGCTCATGGGGCTCAAACCGGAGTTTTGCTAATACTGGCCCTAGCAAGAACAGTGCTTCGCAGAATCTACCACCGGATTGGAAACGCGACCCACTAAGAAGATCCGGCGAGAAACTCAGTGGGCTGTGTCTATAGGTTAATAGATACTATCGTTTCTACCATTATTAATTGCAACGTCCTTTTACAGCTGTAACAGCTTGGTTTCACAAAACTTTAAGTTTTTAATGCCGCCTCATCTTAAATGTACATAAACGGCCGTAGGAAGTGTCCCTTTAAGTGATTTGTTACCTTAATTTGATGAATATCCCGGATGTCATCATTAGGGAATAGTCAAAGGGCACCAGATAGGCGATCGCCAACGGCATCGAGCCAAAAGCGCACGAGAAGAACGAACCTTTAACATAAAATAAAAATACATTTTAAAACATGACATTGTAATTCGTTATATAAACCTTATAAATAAAAGGCGCTTTTTGCAAAAAGGTCTATCTCAGGATCTTATCTAAGGATCTAACTACGTATTGCAGGTTCATCATCAGACCATCCCAGTGGTCGGCAACCTTGTCAAATATAGATAACACACAATTTATTCAAAGAGCCATTATTTTTAACAAATATTTTTATAGCCTTGTTTTTCAAACATGTTTACTTGTCTCTTAAAAGACTAGATAATAAGTAATATTCCGTGCCTGAACTAAAAATTTCGCGAAACAGCCGTAGCCGAGGAGTCGAACAGTTCACCTCCTTACGCATCCATCAGATCCAATAACTATTACTAGACCCCTTCAGCTCTAACACTAGGAGCAGGCTTAGGGATCCCGGTAACCCGGTAAACGGTAATTTTGCGCCGGGTCTTCTCAGTGGGTCGCGATTCCGATCCGGTAGTAGATTCATTCGCAAAGCAGCTGCTCTTGAGTTGTTAGATCTTCTTCGGAGACACTCGGGTAGCTGTTAGCAAACCCCACCCCTCCTGGCTGAGCCTTGCTCGCCTACCTGTCCTGGTGAAACTGGAAAGGCCTCCGGGCCACCAGTAATACTTCAAACATAAAAAAGTCGAATAGTCGCATGCGGCTTGCGAGCCGCGGGTTACTGACCGCTGGACAAAAACAAAATTCCGAAAAGAGCAGTTTTTAATTTTAATAATAAACGCGTAATCTTTCCCAAACCTCTCTTGATTTTATTCAGGGCCAACATAAAGGCTGGGCTGACCATACCTTGTAGTCTAATTTACTGGCAGTAGAGTGTCTGGTGAACCTGCACGGGTAAGTACCACCGCCTTGCCTATTTCTACCCTGAAGCCGTAATACGTTTCAGTTTCAGCAGCCAAAAAATTCCTTAGAGCACTCCTCATAGAACTTGGTTTTCTTTGTCGCATAACTCTTGTCAAGGCTGTCGTGGTCGCCTTTCGGTATCATTGCTGTGGGCAGCTGTGGCTCACGAGCAATCGCCACTTCTCCCGGCTTATGGTAAGCCTGGTACACTCATGTAAACAGCCGCCAACTGCCGATTGGTCTTGGTTGAAAGCTTAACAAGAGAACCGAAGTGACCGTTGACGCAAAAGCTCCAAAGAACCAGCGCCAGACAACCAAAAACTAAAACAACTGACTTCGCTTTAGTTAGCATTTCAGGGAAAACTACACCGAATCAAGTTACAGTACAAATGTAGATCGCGTGACCTAGCCTTCACAAACAGTTAAATCATTCAAAGCGTTTAAACAACTGGTTTAAGAATAGAAGCCATATAAAACCGTTAGGAATTTTATTGAACTTGTTTTCGATTCATATTCTAAACAAAAACAAAAAACAGCGCTATCAGGGACTTGGTGTAAAAAAACCATAACACACTGTTATTAGTATTAATATTTTTTTTATTGCTCTTGTAGACAGACGAGCATACGGTCCTGATGGTGAGTGGTTACCGTCACACATGGACATCAGGAATGCCAGGGGCCAACCTGAGGCCAACCGCTAAATACTATGCACAAGTCTCGTTCGAAGAAGGAGATGTCATAGCGCTCGGGAAACACCGTAGAGGGGAGCTCATTCCAAAGCCGGATGGTACGTCCCAAAAAGATCTCTGGAAATGCGGATGAACGCAGTGGTTTTACTCGTAGTAGTACCCCGGTGACGGGGTAGAGTTCATCCAACTCTTTTAGATTCTTAATTGCATATAAACTAGTGTTTGCACAATTACATATTGCTTTTGAGAACCTAAAAGATGAATTAGTTTGAAAATCATACATAATTGTGAGATGCTAATTGCACATTTGTAAAAGAAATTCTCCCTTTCATCATTATAATTTTTTTAAAAGAAAAAGAAAACAAGTCAATAAGAGAATACAGTGTCCGGCCAATCTATATGAATCGTTATAGTAAGACATTGGTAAAATAACCGTGAGCTCACCTACATGTTAGGGTGAAGCTGAAAAAGACTCTCAAGGCTATCAGCATAGGTAGGAATAAAATAAGAGTGTTGTGCGACCGGTCAAGTCAAATTGACGCAATTAGTACCGCCACCGGAACCACTACATTCATTGGTTTGGAAATGGACCAGATTCTAAACATTTTTGACTCATATCCAGCAATACAATAATTGCTTTTAAATTACTTCATTTGGAGCTACAAAAGCTATTCAAGAAAATTTTATGCCATCTTTCAAGGTAAGTAAGTATATTGAAAAACTGCAAAATACGTTGGCAGACTTCAGTTGAAATGGTGTATCAATTGAAAGGGCGTAAAGTACATTTGTAGCTCTACGAATTGCCAGAAGCAGCCAGAAGTGACTAGGAAATAGATAGGGGATAGGGAAATGGCGGTGCTGAACAAGTATTTTGAGAGCCACGTGGTAGTACCACGTAGCCACGTGAAAGTATTTGGTAGAACCTAATGGTGGTACTACTAGTACTACAAACAATCCTCTATACAATATCCTATATTACATCATTTTCTCAGGTTCAGATTCGTATAAAAGAAAATTCAATAAAATCAATAATAAATGATAGTCCCCGAAGCGAAGCGAGGGTGGGTCGCTAGTTATAAATAAAACATCTATGATTACTGCTACGTAGTTTCGATACAATGTCCCGAGTGATCCTTTCAAATCCGGATTGATAAGATTATGGATTTCCATCAGCTTTGAATAATGTTAGATTCATTCGCGAAGCAGTTACCCTTGAGTTGTTAGGTCTCCTTAGGAGGCGCTCGGGTAGTTGTTAGCAAATTCCATCTACTCAAAACAAAATATTTACGTTTATGCAAACGATAAAACTGGTCAACTATATTGACGTCTGGTGACCAAATACGCATATCATATTAAACGAAGACATTTACATTTTTTTTATTTTCTTATTTTTTTTTTCGTTAAGTTCAATGACATTCATTAATATTTATAGATTTAAATATCGAAATTATTTTATTTATTTCGAGTTTCACATGAATATGTATTTAATAATATATTATTCTCTTATGTTACTAGTTAAGGAACATCACAAGGTGAAAGAGATATTATACAATTGTCTAGACGAGCGCGACCAAATTACTGAACTACCTACAGAGGTACTTTATGTAGAAGAAGAAGAAGAATAATACGAATAACAGTAGAAGTAAAAAATCATTCAGGTCTTCGATAAATGAAGAACAATATTTTCATAGAAAACACAATTTAAAACCTACTAAATCTTGAATTCTAAGTAAATCTTGAATGTTGCGATGGATGTGTGGAGTAACGAGAATGGATAGAATACGGAATGAATATGTTAGAGGAAGTCTGACAGTGGCACCTGTGACAGAGAAGCTGAGGAGTGTGCGTTTGGGATGGTATGGACATGTGATGCGTAGAGAGAAGATGCATGTGACTAGGATATGTATGGAAATGGTAGTGCAAGGTAGAGGGGGAAGTGGTCGACCGAAATAGACGTAGATGGAGTATGTCAAGGATGACATGAGAGAGAGAGAGAGGAGTGAGTATTGAGATGACGGCTGATAGAAGAGAATGGAATAGAAAAATTCGCTGTGCCAACTCCACCTAGTGGGATAAGGGGGAGAAAAAGAAGAAGAAGAACTTTAAAAAAAGAACTTTAGAGGGAGACTTCAAAAGTATCAAATTTCTCGGACTTCGTGTACAAAAATCAAATATTACGGAGAGAAACAAATAGACTACATTCCATTACCCCAAAGTAAGAAATGGAGAAAGCGTTAAGATAAAGCGTAAAGATATTTTAATGCATTGTCGTCGAATGTAAATGTGGGGAAAAATACGTTCCATAACTTAGATTAGACAATAAGGGGCTTTGCTTGGCGCTCCGCAAAATCTATCTTAATTTCACTGAGTTTTTATGGTTCTTTCAGGAGTCATAAATACACTCAGTCTGACGAGGTGATGCATTCCACCAGATCGTCTTAACGATCCAGACGGGCACTCGTTTTAACTATATTGAGACCTTAGAACTCATATCTCAAAGTGGGTGGCGGCATTTACGTTGTAGTTTTCTATGGGCTCCAGTAAAGTCAGGTGGGCTGTGAGCTCATCCTCCCATTTAAGCAAAAAAATAATAATGAAGGATCTTACCGCACGCTATGGCGACGTTGAGCACCAGAATCGAGATGAATATGGTCAATCCGATGGCGTAGGCACTGTACCGTAGCCCGGCGAGCCAATACACCACACCAGTGAACAGCACCGGCTCTATCAACAGCCCTGGGAACTGTCCAGTGGCGCACCACGATTAGTGTCAATGAAAGCTTTAAAACTATGGCCTTAAACGTTCGGGTATGGTATTGGAACGCAAGAGACCTTAGAACTCATGTCTCAAAGTGGGTGGTGGCATTTACTTTGTAGATGTCTATGGGCTCCGGTAACCAATTAACATCAGGTGGGCCGTGAGCTGGTCCGCCCACTTAAGCAGTCAAAAAAGTTTTTTCTTGGAGAATTATTTTTATGCTATCAGAAATTGAAAGTTTTCACACTCAAATCACAGAAATATTTTCGACAAAATTCAGTATGGTGATAGGTTTAACACCGCGAAATGCCATAAGGATGGCGTCCCACTGCTGGACACAGTTCTCCCCTGCACGTTACGCCATGAAAATAGAAATGGAAAAAGTGTAACTAGTTGATAATAAACTACTTCTATTCGTAACCTTAAAGTTTATTATGATAAAACCGCTAATACTACGAACGGCTAATTCGTATGCGTGGTAGTTTAAAGAGGTCGCAGCTACAGAGATATATAATTCACTAACAGAAAAAGAATTTATCTGTAATGTAAAAGAGCCTTTCTCACCAAAGCGATCATTCTGGCAGTATAATAGACCGGCGTGGAGTACAGTCCAGCCTTAAGTTCTCTGTTGAACAACGGAAACTCCTCAGGAAACATGTGAAGAACTGAATACATGGGGCTGAACGTGTTCTCAGCTATGATGATGAACAGAGCCCCTTGGACGTCTTGAACCCCGGCTTGTGTTAGTCGGGGCGTGCCCAAGAAACAAACGCCAGCTGTTAAAGCTATAGCCTGGAATTGAAAGAAAATGGGAAACCACAGTTAAGATATTCCTTTTGATTGCTATTACAATACATGACAAGGATCACACATTTGAATTCGAACAAATTCTCTCTTCGGACCGTCATGCCGAATGTTGCATATACGAACATATATTGTACACTTATTATAGCTTTAGCTTAATTATAGAACAACTTATGTGTCGTGATTTCGTATCCAGCGATGCAACTATGCTGGGATTAGAATCGCGCATGCGGGTACCAATGTTGCTAATGATATTTTTGACATAAATGGTATGGTTGACATAAATTTAACATAACAATATGTTATTAACGAATGACTTCGGATGATAAAAATGAAATCCGCAAAAGTTAAAATGGCGCAGTCGCTACTTGTGAGTCTGTACGAGTAGGACGATATGAGAGAAAGAGAGGGGAGTGAGTGTTAAGATGACAGTTGACAGAAGAATGAATGGAACAGAAAAATTCGCTGTGCCGACCCCACCTGGTGGGATAAGGTGGAGAAAAAGAGGAAGAACACTTTACTGGTGGTAGAGCCTCTTGTGAGTCCGCACGGGTAGGTACCACCACCCTGCCTATTTCTGTCGTGAAGAGTTATGCGTTTCGGTTTGAAGGGTGGGCAGCCGTTGTACCTATACTGAGACCTAAGGACTTATATCTTAAGGTGGGTGGCGCATTTACGTTATAGATGTCTATGGGCTCCAGTAACCACTTAACACCAAGTGGGCTGTGAGCTCGTCCACCCATCTAAGCAATAAAAAAATAAAAAAGGACGTCTTGTGAGCGCGCCCGGGTGACCCTAATACCTATTTCTGCCGCATAGCAGTAATGCGCTTCGGTTTGAAGGATGCGATCATCATTAGAGAATACAACGGAGACTTTGACCTCATGTACGTAACGTGAATGGTGCTCACAGGTGCTATTGAACGCTAATAAACGTGATCACAGTCTACATCAATCTGGCAGTGGAACTGAGCATGTATAGTCAGTATAATTATTCATTTCGCATCACACTCACATTATTACCAACATACAAACACACCTTACGAATGATTTTTGCGACATAATTTTTTTCAACTGGAGATAAAACTGGTTCAGCCTCGAATAAAAACACGATTGTGTGGTTCCGATGATGATTGATTTTAATTAATAAGGTATTTATGTGTTGTGGGTATTATTAATCTATGACGTAGATGTAAAGTTTTTGTATTTTAAAATTTACAACAGCAAATTATCGGTAATAATTACTTGACTTAAAATATCTAGGGTGGTAAGAGGAGGGGGTTTCACGAGCTCCTACTTCTATATAACAATAAGAAATAATATTTAAATATTATTAATTCATGCAGTTTCCTAATGATCTGCGATCCAATCCAATCTATGTTCAACCTTTTAATTTGTAATTCCGTAGCGAACGACGGGATTTTTTTGGCATCATGTGTATGTATGATCTTGAGGAATTTATTCATTGCTTTTGGATTCAAATCCCAATATTAAGCAACATAATAATATTTTATTTCGTTTGGAATGTTTACTAATCTTATATAATTTTTGTATCCTGAATATGAATTAAACTTATACGGACACGTCGAAGTCTTAAATAGTAAATATTCTCTCACCCGTCACGATAATTGCAAGAGACCACCCAAATTAGTGAAATATTTTGCGAATGTAATTTTAAAAATTTGAGTATTCGTTATTAAATCATTTCAGTTCCAATCTGCATAATTAGGAAATGTGAAGGTCTTCAATCTTTCTTTCAATACACGTGAAGAAGATTAATAATATTAACACAAAGATCTACAAGTTTGCAACGAAAGCCATTTGTAACTAAAAACAAATATCATAGGAAACGGCCTTGATGACGCTTGAGCTGGTGATTCGAAAAAAAAATTTGATGTATCATTAGGCTTACCAATTTCTGTAGTATACGGACCAGTTGAACCCTCGGATCTCTGATGATCATCAGCAGGTATCTGTACACGAGCCACATTATCTTCGTGTAGAAATGTGGTGGCCTAAAGCTGTCACCTCTTAACCTCCTTGAGTCCTATGCAAAATTAATTAATAAACTTTCAATCTCACGTAATCGGCGATATCTATACTAATATTATGAAGAGGAAATATTTGTTTGTTTGTTTGTATAGGCGTCAAAACTACTGAACCGATTTGAAAAATTAAAATATTCTTTACATCGCGTGCCCTGCGAAAACTATTGATGATAGAATAAAATAATGTACTACGACTTTGTAGAACACAACATTATTTACAAAAAGTGTCGCGACAGCATATGTCTAACTATCATAGTTATGACGCAATAAGTGTTCTTTTATTTAAAAAAATAAAACAACGTCAAATGTCGTTGTAATTTTTGTTACGAACCCGAGCGGAGACGAAGCGGGCCACTAGTAAATAATAATAGTATTTATTTTTATCCATTTAATAATCTGTCTAGAGACTATTCGGCTGCAACTCATTTAGTTCATTTTGCATTAATATTTCAATACTGTAATAGGTTAAGGTAACATAGACTAATGGACGAATAATCAATAAACATGCAAGATTCACTGACCTCATAAGGCTTTAAACAGACTATTATCAAAATCGCGACATTCAAAAATAATCAACCGACATATATATACATCTTTATAACAAATGAAGTTCCACATAGATCTAAAGAATTTGAAGTTAAACTTAGCATTTTATATATACAAATCACAAACTTCTTCAATTAAATCTGAAGACCAGACATTTGAACATAAATAGCGGAATATCGAAATCGTTATGCAGAGACCAAACCAGACCAAAGGTAATCAATATTCAAATAACAATTTGATTGATAAACCCGATAATTAATTAATAAGAACGAACTCTTACCTCCACCTCATTATCCATAAGATGATACTCCAAATGAATCTCCATGTCCAGTTCCTTAGCGACATCGCTGACGGCAAACCGGTCGCATATACTCTTGATAGCGTGACGTGACGCAGCTTCGGAGCCAGGAGTTAAAGCCAACACTTTTATGAAGTAATCCGTCGGGTTGTACGTTAAGGGACAGTGGTAGCCGAGACTAAAAGAAAATTAAAGCCAAAGTCAATGGGGTAAATAAAATTTCTCAACATTCTTTTGTGACTATCTATACATGAAGCAAACACTTTGTACCCCTTTTTACGAGAATTGCGCGGACGGAGGAGTATGAAATTTCCCACACTTATAGAGAAAGAAGTACAGAGTGCTAATATTTAAAAAAAATTACGTATAAAAATACATGAAATCAATAAAGAAAACATTACACACACTACCATGTATTTGACACGAACACATATACTCTTTGTTTATTGTCAAACTTTTGTTATTGCTTAAAATCTGTAGTAAAATTTCGGATAGGTGAATATTGTTTATGTTTAATATTATTTGTCTATAGTGTAGTCTTGGCGAAATCTGTGATTATAGAAGTATAAGTATAGTCTTTGACAATAGAACCATAATAATGTTCAAACTTATATGAAATTCCCATTAATTATAATTGAATTTCGACTACTACAGGACTACTAGTATATATAAATAGCGATAATTTTTAACTTTATTTATTTCAGTTCGTCGTCAATCTATAGAATGTTTGTTTACGTTGCGAATAGGAAACAATATTTGTGGTATTCAGTAGAATTAAATTAAAAGAAGCTTAGCTGAAGTTAAAACAACTTAAAAGTTCGCTATGCTTTTACCGTTTAAGCGTTCAAAAAGCGTAAAGCGAAAATAGCCACGACCCCGAGCAGAACTGGTGGTAGGACCTCTTGGGAGTCTACACGGGTAGGTACCACCACCCCGCCTATTTCCGCCGTGAAGCAGTAATGCGTTTCGGTTCGAAGAGCCGTTGTAACTATACTGAAACCTTAGAACTTATATCTCGAGGTGGGTGGCGCATTTACGTTGTAGATGTCTATGGGTTCCAGTAACCACTTAACATCAGGTGGGCTGTGAGATCGTCTATCCATCAAAGCATTAAAAAAAAAAGTATCGGAGATATGATTTTATTTTAAACGACAATCTAAAAATAATTTTCGTATAAAAAAATTACGTCACATAAAATATTAGTATTACATAAAGAGTCACACAGTTTCTGAAGCGGCCAATAATGTAACCTTTTGTTTTTTCACGTATTTGCCTTGTATTCCAGTATTGTAGACTAATAAAAAAAACTTAAATAATGGTAGGTAATTTAGTTATCAGTACATGTACATACTTCCTTACATAATAATCAACATGTATACATACAAAACTGTTTTTAGTTATAGCAACAACAAAAAAAGATAAATATTCCACGTTCAATGACCCCATATTTTTCTGGTACACGTAAACCCAAGCACCGAATATATATTATATTTTTTTACGCAGTTACTACTAAGTGGATTCAGGTAAGCGGATCCGGATCCCAATATAGTAGTTAGAATGATTAGGACGCGTAGCACATCTGTATTTCAACAACTAAAATGCCGCCACCCACCTTGAGACATGAGTAAGTCTCAAATAATGTAGTAAATTAAATCTATCTCATACTTATATACACATACATATCTCCTCGAAACAACGCAAATAAACTAAAAGATGAGAAGAGTTGAAAGGCTCTTTGGTTTAAGCGACATTTCGCTAATATGCCACAATTATCTTTGTAATTAAAGACGCTTTTTATTTGGTACTAGCGACCCGCCCTCGCTTCGCTTCTGAAACTGTAATTTATTATTGATTTCTCCACTATTTAATGAATGTTATTATACATATAAACCTTCCTCTTCAATCACTCTATATATTAAAAGAAACCGCATCAAAATCCGTTGTGTAGTTTTAAAGATTTAAGCATACATAGGGATATAGGGACAGAGAAAGCGACTTTGTTTTATACTATGTAGTGATTAGCATCAACAATCGAATTTTTTTATTGTACTTCAGTTAAGTTTTCTCCATTCAAATAGCCGAAGAAGTTTTTTGTTATGATATTATTGCCAAATTTTAAACTTTAAATGGCTCTCCTGTAAAGTGGCAAAAATATCGCTTAAATCAAATAGCCTTTCGCCCTTCGATATGATCAAATTCTAAAAATTTTTGGAAAAAGTAAAAATAATGCATTAATGCAATGAAACTCTACAAATAAACTATAGTCTGCTGCACCGAAGATCTCGGATGTCGGATTAAGGTCAGTAAATGTTCTAGTCTCGGTAAATGGGTCACGATTGTATTGAGACCGTGTCTAATTAAGAATGCCTTACTGATGAACGTTTACAACTATTGATTCGAATGCCTTGAGAACCATTAGCTGGCTAGCGGAAGGATTTTATTAGACAAATCAATCGTATAGAAAACACTTAAGTTCCAAACGGAATTTCTTTTGCTTATCTTTTTTCAAGGGCTTTGCTTAATTATCAAAAAAATGTTTATAGCTGATTGAAGTGACATTCATTAATTACAAGAAACCATAATCCAATGCAACCAATACGTCATTTCGGATCCTCCCGATCTACTAACGGTGCTTCTTGGTACCTCAAGAGCTCGGCGAGTAAATTAACCCACAGACACGGCCCACTGAGTTTCTCGCCGGATCCTCTCAGTGGGTCGCGTTTCCGATCCGGTGATAGATTTTGAGAAGCACGGCTCTTAGTATCTACGCAATCTCAACTCAAATTTGCATAGCTTAACGTCCAAAATCGTCCGTTAAATCCGAATGATATTAAGTAAATTTAACAGATTGTAAACGTCATCTCAAAGAATTAAAGGCAATAACTTTTTCATTGTGTTAGCGAATAACTTAACACCAAAATTTGACAGCGTGCAGTATTCGTTTAGATCGTAACCATGATTTATTAGAGTTTTTTGATTGGGGTTTTTAAAAGTCTTAAGAAAATATAACTCAGATTGCGTAACCAAGAAATTTAACGAAATGGGAGTGAATAGATCAAGGAAACAAGTTTTGTTTATTTTGTGAATTAGCTTCCGTTATATTCCAAATAAATTTGCATCTAACTGTAGTCTCAAAATAGAAAATCTTTATCGTTGTGATGTATATTTAATCTTGTTTTTCTGTTATTGGCTTGTTTATTAACAAGCCATTTGAATAATAATCGTTACACTATGTCAAGACAAGAGTGTGTCTGTATATTGAGCATCTGCCTGTAGGTGCTTGCACAAGTACAACTAAATCTATTTAAACAGTTGATTGCTTACCTTTCGAAAAATCCCAAAGCAGCAGATGCGTTTCCCGCAAAGGCGATCCTTCCTTCAGCTAACAAGACTAGCTTGTCGAAATGTGCCATCAGTTCTGAGGAGGGCTGGTGTATAGTGCATATCACGGTCTTTCCCTGGGCTGCACTGGCTCGGAGGAGTGATACTAGCTTCAGCGCTGACGAGGAGTCTAATCCTGTGGTGGGCTCGTCGCAAAACAGAAGCCCCGGATCCGTTAGTAACTGAGAAACAGAGTACGGAAAAATGTTCAACAAGGAATACTTTTCTACTAGTTTTTTTTTCTTTTTTTTATTGCCTTTGTAGGCAGACGAGCGTACGGCCCACCTGATGGTAAGTGGTTACCGTCGCCCATTGACTTCAGCAATGCCAGGAGCAGAGACAAGCCGCTGCCTACTGCTTAATACTCTCCACAAGCCTCGTTTGAAGAAGGACATGTCATAGCGCTCGGGAGACACCGTGGAGGGGAGCTCATTCCATAGCCGGATGGTACGTGACAAAAAAGACCTCTGGAAACGCACTGTGGATGACCGCAGTGGCTCCAGGTAGTATGGATGAACTCTACTCCGGTGGCGGGCGGTGCGATGGTAAAAACGAGACGTTGGTATCATCCCGAACTATTTAGTTTATTCAAGTTTATTCATGGTGAAGACTTCATGCGTTACGGAATAATTAAAACGGGATGCCAAACTTATTGCAAGTTCAAGCGAAAGATGTTGTCTTAAAAACTATTCTTAATGTCACGCTTTACATATTAACGGATGAAATGAAGCCGCACGTTTTTTTTTTAATTCAAACAGGTATTTTGAACAGGTAGTAAATTTATACGACGATCATTGGAAGCCCAAGAGAACTGTCTTCGATTGCTCCACTGAAAATACAAGGTTTTTCGATAACGACTTTATCAAATGTTTTTTTACTTTTGTCATCATTCAAAAAATAGCTGATCATTTCGTATTGTAAAATGTTTATATGGATATAAAATGATTGAATTGGACGCATGAGTTCACTGGTGAAATAAATAATTGTCACAATAATAGTGAATTATTCTATATTGTTCATTAAAATAAAGCAGCCGTTAGATTTAGGGCCCGCGATCTGCTCTCAACACCTGCAAATCGTTGAGTCTCACATACCCCGCGCGCCCCTTTTGCGCGGGGACGTCGTAGGAGATTCGGACCTCTACCCGAAAAAAAAAAGCCGTTAGATTTAGAAAGGGAAGGGTTAGGTCATGATTGGCAGCTACTTGGTTCATTGTAGATTGATAAACCTAATTCTATACAAAAAAATTGTCTGAAAAGTAAAATGAACAGTGCCAAAAGTACTGCCGTCGTTGGAATTTCGCTGAAAATTGTCAAGCTTGACAACAAATAACAGGCTTACAAATCTACTAGCGACCCGCCCTCGCTTCGCTTCGGAAACTGTAATTTATTATTGATTTCTCCACTATTTCATGGATGTTATTATACATATAAACCTTCCTCTTCAATCACTCTATCTATTAAAAAAATCCGCATCAAAATCCGTTGCGTAGTTTTAAAGATTTAAACATACATAGGGACAGAGAAAGCGACTTTGTTTTATACTATGTAGTGATAAGATGTGGACTTTTACATTATCAAAAAAGAACTCACTTCAGTAGCGAAAGCCAGCCTTTTCCTTTCTCCACCAGACAAGGTCTTATGTCCATCGAGGCCTCCTATCCTCGTGAATCTAGACTCGTAGAGAGACAACTGCCTCATCAACTGATTCACCCGGCGTTTCCTGGCTACAGTTGATGTGCGTCTATCCATGCGTAGACGAGCCTAAAATATGAAGAAATTGAGATGTAAATTTGCACATATGATTTCTAGGATTCATCTAACAGCATTAATAGTAGTAATTTTAAATTGATCAACATTTAAGAAGTTTTTCTTGTCGTTTATTATTGTCGTTCTGCCGCGAAGTAGTTTTCCGTTCCAGTTTGAAATGTTCGTAGCCCGTTATAGAGTACAATTGACACTTTTAAACCTGATGTCTCAAGTCAGGTGACGGCGGGGTATGCCTAGGGGGCGCGCGCATACCTCGTAGGAGGTTCGGCCCTCGGCCCCAAAAAAAAAAAAAGGTGACGGCGCTTAACACCAGCTAGTTCGTGAGTTCGTACACCAGTCAACAATGGAATGAAAAAATCTAATCCGTTTATTCCAGAAACTTCCACGCAAATAAAACAAATACATTGTTCAAATACCATAGAATTGAAAACTGTAATTTAAAATTTAAACATTTTTAATTAATATAAGTTATTTTATCGAAATCTTTAATTTTGTTTCTCACGAAATACATCTTGAAGGATTGAATTTTATTAATTGAGCTCCAAATTGACAATAATACAAATCATCAAGCATCCATCTCAAGATCTGTAATTTGTGCCGGCCTACACTATATCAAATGAAGTTTGACGGACATGGATTCATACTTAGCAGACTCCAGATATCTCACGGTCCTTCCAATTTATTAATATTCACTAAAGTTCATACATAGACAACAACTATAAATAGTAACGACTGTGAGGGGAATAGAAACGGGAACATAAATAAGTATGGTACGGTATGGTATGGTGATGGTGCCTGGTCTTGCCTGGTATTTAGGAAATAACTAGAGGTGGGCAGGGAGAATCCGGGAAGGTATTCAAGGAAAGCGTATTGGAACTTGTGGTGTGATCAAAGAATCTAGTAAAATTAGCTATAATTAAGGACTTGGATAACTCGTAAATTCCATATATTCTGTGAAGGATCGAGGGCTTGAAATTATTTACCATGACCGTTAGATGCTCGATAACTGTTAGGTTTTCAGCGAAGATGTCGTCTTGATGCATGTAGCCGCTTTCTCTGTCCACGTAGCTGCAGACTGGACGACCGTTCATGATGATTTCGCCGTCTATCACTGTTCCGACTGTAAGAATAAGCTTGTCAGTCATATTTCTTTAAATATCACATTTTAATCTATACTAATATATGAGACCTTCAGCGCAAAAGAGGCCTAAGCTTATTATAGTTAGTATGGAGGCAATTAGGTTTGAATTTTCATGAATTTGAATTTGAGTAAGCAAAAAAACAGTCCGCGCAAAAATTATGTTTACAAAGCTATCTGTTATCTATGGATAAAACTATGGATCGCCGGTTTAACATCAAAATTTATTATATTTTATATAAATTCCAATATACGTCATACATGCTTGAATATACAAAATTGCGGGTTAGGCCACTTTTGCGCCGATGGCCTCATATAACTCTACAGTGGTTTTCACGGATGTTCCGTTGTAACTACTGATGCATCCGGTTGACTTGAAACTTGGTATCCATGTAGAAAATGTACTTAATGGATAGGCTAATATTTTTATGAGTGTTGGACTCCCTAATAATAATGACAATAAATAATAATGTTAATTTTAAATGCCCAGCGAAGCGGGCCAGTACGGCTAGTAGGTGTATATATAAAAATATTGCAAGTAAAGAAACGCCATATTTTTATAAATAAAACAATAAAAAGTGCATAAAATACACAGCCTCTTAAATTATTGTCGTCTTTAAGGTCACTGTCAGGGTTACGAAAACTGAATAGATCCACTTTTACAAATTAAAATATTAGCTAGATTTAAATAACTATTATTGGTTTTCTAATCTCGTTCGCAGTTTTGTTGTGATTTAATTAACGAGTAGACTATTTAAAATATTTTGATTTACGTTAATTACTTTATAGATAGTACTACTGCTGGATAGTATTAATGTTGATTTTTTTTTATTGCCCAAACGGGTGGACTAGCTCACAGCCATCTAAGTAATAAATAAAAAAACTAATTTTACCAATGGGGTTCACAAAATAGGTAGACCACCACCATCGGTGTATTGCATTTCTGGGTTATAATTCCGTCATTATGTACGGAATTCTAATATTTCCCTTAATAAGTGAATATGGTACCCATCATGTGATACAGAAGCTGATCGTAAACTTTATATAACCTCCTTGTTGTTTGTTATTAGTTTAAAAGTATTCTGAGTACCAAAACCTTTTTGAATTACATTTCGACTTATCAAAACCAATTGTTAAAAATTGTCGAATCTATTTTCAAACAGATGCATCATCTTCTATTCGTATTAATTAATTAATCGGTATTTTAATTCAAATTTGGTTTCTGTTATATTTGCATATGTATATTTTATTTATAAAAAGCAGACGTGCGATTGGCTTGAAATTTATCATTGCTCATGTGTTTGTAAAAAAATTCCAATTTTTCCTGTTTCAAGTTCGACTAATTTTTGTAAAAAAAAATACATCGAAATCATAGCTCAGTTGTTGCGTGAAAGACGGACAAATATTTTTTTTTGCTTAGATGTGTGGACCAGCTCACGGCCCACCTGGTATTAAGTGGTTACTGGAGCCCACAGACAACTACAATGTTAATGCCGCCACTCACCTTAAGATAAGATTTCTAAGGTCTCACTTGTAGCATTACATTACATTGCTGTACATAAAAAACTTGTACATTAACATATACTTAACTTAGTAACTTGTTATAATTGTTTTTTCTTTATCCATGATCAATACAACATCAGGTAATAAAAATTATCACTTTATAACAATACACCCACCCATAACTACATAAACCTCGTGGTACATTTTACATCTATTATTTTCACCTTCTATTCTAACACTAACTCCTAAGAAACTTCTAAGCAAAAAGGTGTCTGATCTTCAAACAAAAGCGCATAGCTACTTACTGGCATTTTGCTTATTAAATGGTATATCATAATAGTAAGTATCTCACCGTGCGAGTTCACAGCAAGATCCATTACCAGCTTAGATTAGGGCTGAGCAACCTTTTTAATCAATGGGCCAATTAAATTTTTTTTTAACGGGACTTACATAGATGAACTCTTATTAATAATTTTCGAAACTTTATTTCTTTGTTAAAAACAAACAAAAAAAGAACAGAAAAACAAATGGACGAGAGAAAGTCGATAAAATAAATTCAATTTTAGAAATGCTTGGCAAGCCGCGTGTTCCTCGTCCTTGTTTTAGATAGTATGTCATCGTGGTTAAATCGGAAATCCACGGAACCTGCTACTATGGACGAATAAAAGTGGTAGCTTGAGGCCAGGATTAAAATATTTCGATCTTCTTGTTAATAAGCAGTTTTTTTTAAATCTGTAATGGTCACTAAGCTTGCTGCTTCTTCCAGCACCAACATTAGTTAATTGAACATTATAAACCAATTAGCCACATTGTTAGTCAGTATTCAATCAGCCAGCATTGTGTTATTGGATGTTACGCAATAATGTAGTTTTTAATTAGTTTTTAACCTATTTATTACCTTATTGCTATTTAATTTAATAAGTATACTATTTCCCAACAGCTTTTTAACATCGGTTCAAGTTGTGCTCAATCGTTTTTCGGGTTCTTGCGAGCCCCCATATTTGGGTATTAATAATAATTATGCCACGTTTAAAACCTGACCATACAAACTGTAAAGTTATGTTTTCGAAAACATTGGTACTTATTAACATTTATTATTGAACGGGTCCTTCCTATGCATATCACTTTTGTACTTCATTATAATTACCCATTCAGAAGTTCTAATTCATAATGAAAATAGTCACAATGAAAAAACACATTGATATTTACAGAATAGCGCCATTACACGCAAAATTAAGCCGAAGATTTAATTGACTTAACATCATTTCTTTAACTACCCAAAAAAAAATTGAACAAAAACGTGCTAAATTTTAACTAAAAACACCATCTCTGGAACCGGTTAATGCTACTGTTTGATTTATCAAATACGAAATGAAGACGATAAAATAGTCGTAAACAATAAAGAATTTGCTAAATATTTTTTCATTCACATGCTTTTTTTGGTCTATTATTAGTGGTAACTCATGTTCGTTTATATTATTGCATGATACGCTGTGACTATATCTCAAATATAGTAATTATAAGGATATCTATGTAATAATATTAAGCATAAGTTCTAAAACTCTAATCAATCACTGCCTAAGTAGGCATAACGAACTGAAAACACACATATCAATCTCTGTCACTTAAGATCAAACAAACATCCACGCATATAATTACATATAGAAACACATTAATTTAAAATTATAATACAGTAAATAATCTTAAAGCATATAGTTATAAAGACTTAAAAGGCAAACAATGGCATATTTTACTGGTGGTAGGGCGTGTTGTGAGCCCGCACGGGTATGTATCACCCCCCTGCCTATTTCTACCGTCAAGCAGTGATGCGGTAATAAAAGAGAGATATATCTTGCCTCAGATAGATCTTCAATTTAAATTTCACACAATATCCTATGGCTTGAACGCAAAGGGAAGTTTGATGATTCCTTAAATGAGAAGCCACATTAGACAATGTGGCTTCTCATTTAAGGAATAATTGACATTGCTCGGTAATGTGAGATTAAAAGTGTAAAATGAAGGTTCTAAATAACTGAGACTCAACAGTCTGCTTTGACCCTCCCCCCCTAGCTGAACCCGTGCTCATCCACCAGTCCCCGCGAAGCCTTCCGTCCCAAAAAAAGTTTTATCCTAAGGATATGCGGCTACTTAATCTCGACATCTATGATGATGCTGTGTTTACTATATTATATGCTGTACTTACCCGGTTACAGATTTTTATTAGCGTAGATTGCAGAAGACCTCTCGCACCGACTAGCTTCGCAGTAAAGCAGACATGACATTGGTTTCAAGAATTAAGGGGTAGGTTAATTAAAAAAAAAAAAAAAAATACGATGACTTGAAACAGACAGCGGGACCATTCTGGCTGAGAGTAGCAAGGGATAGGACCCATTGGAAGGAATTGGAGGAGGCCTATGCCAAAAGGCACACCGAACTTAGGGACCTCTTGGAACCCTATGTTTAGGAATAAAAAGGCTATTATTATTATTATTCATTTAAAAAAACAAGGTAACGAAGAATCAATCGCACGATATAGATGAGTTTTTTTGGGTCGAAAGACAGACGATTATCGTATAAGTTTTTTGACCTGAAATTGCTAGAATGTAATTAAAGCCATTAACTTTTATTAGCTGCTTTTATGACCGTATAGGCGTTCCTAATGGTTCATCTGTGTTAAATTTGAGATTTAAAAATAATGAAACTATACAATTTCTCTGGATAAAGAGTTAGTTGCTCATGTCTCTCAATGGCCCACAAACTACCAATCGATTTGTAGATCGGTTGATATGTACAATAAGAAACTAACGAACACACTTTTTTATTCTTCATGCCATATTTTATTTACCATGATAAAAATTATCTAATCTGATCATACAAATTAATATCAAACTATATGAACTTCCACAAATACAAAGGGCTTTGAATTGGGACACAGAACAAAATATTTTTAAAAATAACTTGATTAAAATAGTTGAATTTAACTTTCTTTTTTTTGCTTAAATGGGTGGACTAGCTCACAGACCACCTAGTGTTAAGTAGTTATTGGAGCCCATAGACATATACAACGTAAATGCGTCACCCACCTTGAGATATAAGTTCTAAGGTCTCAAGTATAGTTACAGCGGCTGCCCTACCCTTTTAACCGAAGCGCATTACTGCTTCACGGCAGAAATAGGCGGGGTGGTGGTACCTATCCGTGCGGACTCACAAGTGGTCCTACCACCAGTATAATAATAACTACAATAACTATGAGCATGTAATTTGTTTGTAAGTAAATATGTGTGCTACTGTGTATCGTGACTTATAAATAGGTGTAGTGAAGAACGAAAACCGGTCATCAATAAATCATAGCGAATGAAAACACTAAATTTAGATAACAGTTTGTAAGCATCAATGAAACATCATTAGTAAACAAACATAGTTGTTTTTTTGCGACTAATATGTTTTGATTGGCTTAAATAGGAATAAGTTTCAATTTATTGATGGGAAGCGGTAAAAGTAGGTTATTGTCTGCACAATGTGAAGATCGCATTGTTTTGTTTTTGTTTGGGATAAGGGACGAAAGAACTCACGACCCCTAACATCAAACAGACCGGTTACCCAAACTTACAAAAATCAGAAAGTAACCATCGAACTTATGACTTGGTAATTTAAATCAAAGACTGACGTGCTTGGCAAACCTTCAGGTAATTGGTCGCCACCGGGTACAAATTTGAAAACACAAGAAATAAATTTCGAAGTCATATTTTTGGGGAATCTTGGGAGAGATTGTGTATGTAATTGTGTAAGCACACTCTCGCAAAGGTCAAAAGCGCTTCGGTATTTTTCAAATTACTGTTTTTTAAAGCTATTGCTATAAGAGAACAAAAATACATTCACCTTGTTAAGAACTTGCTCAGTACATATTTTTTATTTGAAATTCGTTTAAAAATAATTGGAGCATTCAGCAATGAACATTTTCTTTTAACTTCTCTTATCATAAGTAACACAACAGAAATGACCAATTTTATTTACCATTACTTTGAAAATTTCGCAATCTGGCAGGAGTTAATCCCCAAATAACAACGAAAAGAATACACGTAAGTTTTAATGACCTAAATACAGAAGTGGCGTGGAAATAGCGAATGGCTCCCTCCACTACGGACCTGGTTTTCCTTAAACAATGGATCGAATGCAGGGAGCTAACCCAGCTTAGCTACCAAAGAACATTCGGATGCATCTAATTTAGCTATACAAAAGTCGTTGAGTGTATATAACGAAAGAGACTCCGAAACGACTGGACCTATTTTGTTGAAGTTTTCTTATTGGCCTAGTTAGTGATCCTGTGTAGTTTGGTAGCAATCGGATAAAAGTCAGATTGCCTAGCAAAGCGTGCCGAGTTTTAGATATTTCATAAAGTCAAATGACTAATAGTTTCGATGATATTTCCATTTAGATGTTTATTTTAATGGTTCTTTTGCTGTTGTGTATGAAGTTAATAAATAACGAACACCATCAAACGTCAGAAACTTTCCTGTTGCATAATATTTTAAAGCAGGCTTCAAGTAAACCACGCGAATTGTTTTGTAACTTGTTGTGGTAATGAAACGCGCACCAAATGCTACACGTGTACCCCAAATTATTGAATCGTGCTAGATTTTTACAATTTATTATCATGTTTTATGTAGATTTTTAATTTGATTGTTGTGTAATCTTGATTTTAAGATAGTAGTTTTTGCAACTTGATACATTTCAATTGTGGCTCGTTATGGATGATTTTCTGTGTGAAAAGCGAGAGTAAAATTGTTTAAAACAAATAACAATCCTCATACATCAAATCTACAAGATGAAAGTTCTCCATTGTGTGGTTATCTTTCATGAAAAACCTTTTGTTTTGTTTTTTTCATCTTTTTTTAAATGAAATTGGGTTCACTACGAATTATCCATACCTTGGAAGATGTTCAAAGTTTATTACCTAAATTTCTATTTATTAGCCGGAAGATTTTAGTTAGAGTGATTTATTTTTTGATCATCACCCCGACCAATTTTTATATACTCGTGTTTTTTTTTGTAGTCAGGTTTTTTCTTACGGGGATTAAGATAATAAAAAAAAAAAAATCAAACACTCGCAGAACAATTACAAGTCTACATAGGTAGCATTAATCAGAGATTGGTATGCAACTGCAATTAACAAGTACAAAACCAGAAAGTGATGATAAAATAATTGTCACTATTATATAATTAAACAAAAATGCAGTATGCCAAACCCTGCTCTCGTGATCTGTGCTCATTCGAACTGCCAACATTTAAAAAAATATATACCGCGAATTGTACTTTTGAACTAGTTACAATTGATTGTAGAGTAGTGCATGTTTCTACGCACTTTTTTTATTGCCCTTGTAGGCAGACGAGCATACGGCCCACCCGATGGTGAGTGGTTACCGTCGCCCATGGACTTCAGCAGTTACAGGGGCAGAGCCAAGCCGCTGCCGACCGTTAAGTACTCTCCACCAGCCTCGTTTGAAGAAGGATATGTCATAACGCTCGGGAAACACCATTACATAACATATATTAATAACACATATTAATTTACCATAACACATATTAATTTATTATCAAATTCAAATACTTTAAACCATTTTTTTTTATACCCGATCTGTTCGCTGGTAGCCTCAGGGCTATTCAGCTACGTCCGGTAGGTGAGCTCACGGACTCAAGCTGAGAGAATTTGCTAACACTAGCCCTAGTAAGAGCAGTGCTTCGAAGAATCGACCACTGGATCGGAATCGCGACCCACTAAGACGATCCGGTGAGAAACTCACTGTGCTTCTATCTGTGGGCTAGTTTGCTCATCGAAATCTTCATCGTAATCGACAAGTTCGACGAGGAAAAATCATTTATGTTACGTTCCATCAATTGATCTCGATGACCCACGGATGTAATTTTGGAAAACATATTATTATACGTACAGACAGTTTGACATTTATGTATTCATAGAAAGAATTTATGCAAAATTTGTAACCGACACGCTCGTCTAGTCTACGTTCTTACAGAATGAAGGTTGACAGAATATCTAAACGATGCACACATAATATAAACCAATACCCAACCAAGCAATAGGGCTCTATCTAGTGGCTTTTCCTAATCCAAACAACTGCCTACTACAAAATTATGTGAATAACATCGTTTGTGAATATGACTGACATGTTGTATCAAAAAGTAATTGTTACCGAAATCATATGTACTTAAAATTATTGTAACGAATATTAAACAAAGCTTTTTAAAACTACTCACATGGGCTTCGATGGGCTAATGCAGACATGAGCGTAGTTTTTCCAGCACCGCTGCAAGAAAACATCAAATTAGACAAATACCGAAACCAGTAGGCAACGGCCTGGCTGTGGCCTTACCATGATGTCCATGAGTGACGGTGACTACTTACCATCGGATGTGCCGTATGCTTACAGTGACAATAAAATGTGACAGTAATTTATTATTAAAAAATATTATAATAAATTTTGTACTGGAAAGCTTAATTTTTTCAGCTACTCCCGGACTGGTAGGTGAGCTGACGGGGCTCACCCTGAGAGAGTTGCTTACGCTAGTCCTAGCAAGAGCAGTACTTCGTTGAATCTAGCACCGTATCGGAATCGTTATTTAACTAAGACTCATTTCATTATGTAAAACAGGAAGACTTAAAAACGATACAAATCGAAATGGTTTACGGAAGCCTTTGTCGACCGGCAAACAGATCTATAGAAGTTTCAATTTTATTGTATAACGGTTGTCCCTTCAATCTAAATGTTGAAATGAAGATAAGGGTCGATGGTACCCACCCTACTGAGCTGATAATATGTTCCATTATCACCAATAGATACCGCTTGAAAATGGCAGTGTATTAGTGTAATAAATACTCAGAGAACGCTGCATAATCTCAAGTGAATCCTATAGCCGCTTTTTAAGACATCCATCGGAACAGATCAAGAAATGATTCTAGGCTACAAACTTCGTGTCTTCCTCTATACTAACACAATAAGAAAGCAACTGCTATAAAAACTGAGAAGTTATAATCTAATTTAAATATTTTCTCAGTCGTGTTGGGATTTAAATAAACCAATGTGTCAACGTTTCCTACTATTCTGAATCAAGTTAAGATGGAAATTTGATATTGGAATGCAATGCAGATAGACTCGTTGTCGTTTGAGCGATAACCTAGTAATAAATATTATTGATTCGTCTGTTTGTATAATTTTGAATGTTGTTTTTAAATAACAAAATAATACCTAATCTTTATTTTTTATTCGAAATTTGTTGTCTCGAATTGCCGTTGTCTATATAACTCAGCTTGATGTTTGATTCTTTAAAATTGCCAAATTGTTTGATCTGAAAGTAGCAGTAGCATCTTACCTAGGTCCCATCAAAGCAATAAGAGTGCCAGGTTTCGCTATGCCGCTCACTGCGAAAAGAAAAAATGAAAATAATTTTAATGTAGCATCATTTTCAAAACAATACTGAAGTATTTTGTGGTCCAAAGGATAAAGCTCTCCCGGTATACTCAACTCGGGAATGACATCTACGATGAAGGAACAGTATCGTGTAATAGAGATCAAACCCGTCAAAATTATAATGCTACACAACTGAGTTGTACACTCATAGTAGCTTCAGGTTTTAAGGTGCCAGGGGCGTGCACGGTTTTGAAGTCTATGGGTTCGGTTAGCCACTTAACACCAGAGCTTGTACACTCATCTACTCATTAAAAAAAAATGTCAATATGAGAACAATCCGCATAATCTAAAATCGAATACAAAAAGATCTTCTTTCTAGTACTGTAAATGGCAACATATATTTTATTAAACATAAATTTTGTTTCACAATGGACCCGACAACGAAATTACTGAATCTCTGTAACAACTCTTAAGGCCGAGGACTTTGAAAGTCATTGTGAAAGCACCACACGTGTAAGCTCGAGCGTGTGAATTATCACGTATTCTAAAATATTACTTTCCACGTGTATTTAAGTTTCTGATTCAGGTTAGAATTCGAAAGGAGGCGCCCGTCAGTCAATCTTGAAATATGGCTTACATTTTGTATAATAATGCATATAATATGTCTGTTTTGAATAAATATTTTATACAATGCTATCTAAAACTCAATTTAGTTTTATTCTGGATGCTAAACTTTTGTTGAACAACTGAGAGTAGCGGATCGCAGTTTTAATAGCACATTCGATTATTCATCAGACGATAAGTCTGTAGGCCTCGCCTCCGAAAATTTTCTAGGTAGCAGTAACCAACTTTTCTACTTCAACTATTTTATCTTTATTTTCTCCTACCTATGCTGATAGCCTCTCAAGGCTATATCAGCGTTACTCTGGCGTGTAAGTGAGCTTTCGGGGCTCAAATCAGGAGGTGTTGCTAACACGGGCCCTAGCAAGAGCAGAGTTTCGCAAAATCTATCATCGGATCGGAAACGCGACCCACTGAGAAGATCCGGCAAGAACCTCAGTGGGCTGTGTCGATGGGTTAGTTTACTCACCGAACCCTTCGTCGCAAGCGACGGGTTCGACGAGAAAATATTTTATCAATTAGGTATGTAGGACATCGTGGTTTGGAAGCCAAAGTAGTAGTTATACTATTCGAACTGAAAATATTAATATTATGACTCAGGATGAGAATTAGCAGTAATTGTGGGTATCGCCACCGAAGACAGACAGACACTAGCCGCACGAGAACAATCAAATCTGAAGCTAATAAAATGTGCTCTTGGGTTTATAGAGCAAAAATCGCGAGTCATTGGTTCAACTGCGCTAATTTTGTTGTAATTATTGGCTGGTAACCATCGCTTTTTTTATGCGTAAGTAGGCTTACTGAAATAACACTATTTACCGACACCGATAATTATTTAAGAAGTAAATTACTAAGAAGTTTGATCAAAATTTTAAAATCAATAGAAGAACTGCTGTCTTTTTTCTCGAAGCACATGAGCCATTCGCTACAGAAATCGGCCGGATGGTGGTGAGGGCTGATCATAAACAATATTATAGTAGGATATTTTAAGACATCGGGACGCACTATAGGACGTTCTAACTTATACGTACCATTATTAACTAGTCGTTTCAATCTTCCATTTTTCAGTTTCACGTGCACTGTCACATCCCTCCACACGAGGGTGCAGGGTCGAGGCGAACGTGGGACTCCGAACACCTCCTCCACTTCAGGGTATAACGAGTCATACTTGACGGGGCTGGTCTTGATGCCGCTGTCTATATAGACTAAGTCTGCAGGCAACAGCTCCTGTGAAATAAGAAGTAGTTTATTATTTTATTCTTAAGCTATTGCATAGATTTTATCGCGGGCTTTGAGCGCGGCGACTGAATCAAGAAGTTCCGTAACGAAAATAACCTGACACCCCACTACGCCTACTATATAGCTCGCGTTCAACACATTCACACGTTGCGCTTGTGTAGTGTTTGTGAATAAGCGCGTGGCGTGACGTCACACTGCATGCGCATCATGAAAAGTCTGCCCATTTCTCTCTCGCGCGGTCTAGCTTATGAGTGTGAAGGGGACAGTTAATGTTTTGCTTTTATTAATGTTTAATATAGCGTGGTCTTGTTTTTTATTGCTTAGATGGGTGGACGAGCTCACAGCCCACCTGGTGTTAAGTGGTTACTGGAGCCCATAGACATCTACATCATAAATGGGCCATTCACCTTGAGATATAAGTTCTAAGGTCTCAGTATAGTTACAACGGCTGTCCCACCCTTCAAACCGAAGCGCATAACTGCTTCACGGCAGAAATAGGTGGGGTGTTGGTACCGTGCGGACTCACAAGGGGTCCTACCACCAGTAAAGTAAAGTAGGTTGCGTTATGTTAACTCACTTATCTACTATCTTAACTAGATGTTTCATTACATTTTTCTGGTAGATAGACCAGCAAGCTCAGTCATAGGAACCCATAGACAAGGCCGTTGTTACCACACCCACTATGAGATATTAAAGCAATTGCTTCCTAGCGTCTAGTTGCAAAATCAACTACGTTATAATTTAAAAATGCATTTCCTATTTGATAATATGTATATAATTCTCCATCAGATTTGATAAACAGAGGAAAAAAAACAAAGTTATATATATACCTAGGTCACATAATAACACGAAAAATAAACTGGCAAAGAAACTGTACTGAAGTTGAGACTAAGATATCTACTCTCTAAGTATATCTATCTAACACTTCTAAAATTTCAATGTAACACCGATTAAACCGCAAAACGTAGCTTGAGAAATCTCAATATTAGTTTAGAGTTCACGCAACCAATATATATTCGCTTATATTAACAACAAACTACAAAGAAAATGTAATATAGCATGAGATTACGTCACAATCCCAGAAGTATTCCAGAATTATTCCAGGAGCTTTGAGATTCGTAGAGTATTTAGGTAGTTATAGTCGAATTGGCTTTTTAAATGTTGGAGGCTCTTAATAGATCGAAAGAGGCTTTCACACTAGCAACTTATATTTTACGAAGAATTTATTTGGCTTTGGTTAGTTGCAATACTGTAGTTTTAATATTTCCATAAATAGACAAGGCCTCTGATGAATCAACTATATATATGTACTTTATTTCAGGTAGAAGAGGATCACGCGCGTCGTCCTGGCCTCTAGTGATTGGAATTTCAGAGTATACACTATAAGTTTTTTCGTTGGACAAATGACTAATCTAATGCCAAAATCAGGCATTTATTTATTGCTTTGATCTATAACGTTAGGTTCAATTGCTTCCGTCACGTTTATCCAAAATAGCCATTTTTGCTTCGGCTCACTTCTTACGAAAATCAACTCTTTGTCACAGTTACACAGGTTCAACATTCAAACTTATCTGGGAGCATTAAAGTTAATAGATTATAATGGCTCAGCATACAGCAAATTTTTCTCAAATCACATGCGCGTAATATGTTAAATATCTTCAATAATTAGGGTTGGCAACTCTATCAAAAAGTTTTTATTGAAGTTCCGTGTGATGGTCGTATTTAATACAGCGGCCGTGAACAAATAAAACGGCCCTGGGCCCAGCTGCGGGCGTCGTGGCATTATGTCGAAGACCCAGTATACATAATTGCTTCGAATCAGGATGACTCGATACGTCTTACTGTTGGGAAAGTAGCGCTTTTGAAAATAATATCAGTTATAAAACACACAAGCTTCTGTTAATAATAACAGCCTATTTCAGCCGTGAAGCAGTAATGCGTTTCGGTTTGAAGGGTGGGGCAGCCGTTGTAACTATACTGAGATCTTAGAACTTATCTCAAGGTGGGTGGCGCATTTACGTTGTAGATGTCTATGAGCTCTAGTAACCACTTAACATCAGGTGGGCTATGAATTCGTCCAATCATCTAAGCAATAAAAATAATAATAATTATTATAATCGAATATTTCCAACGCACATTACATGAATCCGGAATGGTAGCCTTCCCCTTACTATATGTTAAGGCCTCTCCACATTCACCCGAGAATCACGAAACAAGTCGAGAACAACACGAGAATAGTAGCTGCGATTCACACGTTCATCGCAAGTTCACGGTATGAGTTTTTTTACCACTTTTTATAAGCTCACTCTTGGCGTACAGTATGTACTGTTTGTATATCAATTTTGTAATTGATTCAATAACTTACTCTCACTCTGGCAACTTGATATTCTGGACGTAGCTAGGAATTGCATGATTGAACTCTAATACTTAAAATGGTGTGTTTTTTTTAAAGAATCACGTGAAAGTATCGAAAGTTTGCGCGCGAACTTACAAATATATGGATAGGCTTTTGATATTTTACATAGCTTCTTAAAATTACATATGTATATTACTCGTATAATCCGATATTGTTTTACCGAAAACAAGTTTTTCATGTTCTTTGCGTATCCGACTCTTAATTTAAATATATGTATTTACATATGTAAGATTAAAAGGTATGTAAGTGAAATGTGGATTTGATATACAAGCCGCAGGGCTAAGCCTCCACAATATGAGATTTTTTAATGTGGATCGGTAGGTAAGGATAAGATTACAATATCACTCGACTTCATAAACCTCCCGGCATCATTTACGTCATTAGGCCCATCAGTGGGTTGCTACTCACATAACATCAGTTTGAAACTGTTTTCTTTATTGCCCTTGTAAAAAGACAAACATGCAGCCCGCCTGATAATGGTTACCGTCTCTGATGGACTTTAAAAATATTAGGGGCAGAGCTAAGCTGTTGATTAGCACGGAGTATTCTTCCCCAGCCTAATTAAAAAAAGATCTTAATGTATACATATTATAAGAGATATTAATAAATTGTTAAAAACTTTTACACTTAATACTTATTTTAATTAAAATTCTATACTTAGTTGTTTCATTTTTGTCAAGCTAAAGAAATGGAAATGGATGAATAAAATTAAGTAGTCACTTAAATGTAACATTAAAATTGCGTTAATCATATTTTTAAATATTACCCGTCCGTTAAGTTTTGAATAGTTAGCTAATGTCTACTTAGGTTTTGCGTAGTGCAAAATACGAAGTCACTTTTGAAATCTACATACCTCTAATTGAGTTTATTTTTAAAACTTATGATTTAGTAGTTTATAATTCTAAATCCAATAGTCTAGTCCCGAAAAACTTTATAGAACTTCGTAATGATAAATATGGTGCAATCGCAAAATGTTCGGGTACCTTGTTGGTGCGTTTTAATTATTAATATAAATAATGATATATAAATTAATGATAGAATTTCTATGGAATTTCATTTGCTACAAATCTATAAACACATCTATGTACAAAAATATACATTTTCATATTAGGCAGCAAAAAAAATCATCATAAATTTACATTAGATATCAAATTGTTTTCGCATTATTTTGTTAATTTAATGCTTATCTCACGAGATATGAGCTAAGATAAGAAATATTTACATTTAAAACATCTCAAATAGCATCTTAAGTATATCAAAATTTATATATTTTCTTCGATAGTAACATTATTTAGTAATTACTTGAAGAGGTTACAGCAATGCGGCAATTAATGAATTATGGATCTTCAAACTTACATATGAAGTACTCTGCAAAGGTTGAGGGCTTTCACTCTTTTCAGGGCTGTTATCGGCGCTCCTCTTTGTCGTATCAGCTTTTTTACCCATTTTCCGGTACGAAAACCTTTCTAATTTATTTTTCCCAAAACTAAAGCTTAAATTTCTGTCCTAAGCACCTGTGCGATCATTTTACCGACGTGACGTGCGTGCGAGTTTAGTTAGCCGCTATAGTACACGACTGCCTACTAGCGATGCCTCGAAACTTTGACATTAGGCCATGGTCCGGAAAGAGATAGCGACCAATATTAGAACGAGAGCAACATATTTCTTTCATTACATCCGATTAGAAATTGTACGAATGATTAGTAGGCCTATGATTACTGCAGTCAGTTCGGTCAGTTCTATGCACTGCTGCTGTGTTTAACAGATTTTGATGTGTGAATATTGTTTTTTCTTCCACGGCTTATACAAAATAACAAACTTTTTTATTTTACGTTAGTGAAGAATTTTAATAATACTTTAAGGGAATTTTAATGTTAATGATGGATTTTATCGAAAAATGAAGGGTTTATCGTTTGGTTTGGTACAACGTTAACTACCAAGATACAAAATTAAATGTAAAATTAGTTACAAAAATTCTAGAAACATATACTTGTTTTATTCAAACGGAATCGAAACTAAACACCTAAATGTTATAATTCAATTAATTGCATTGAATAAACAAAGTATGCGCGTTCAGTAGTAATCAGTAGTCTGTCTACCGCATTGTCCTTCAAGTAGCTCAGTAATGCATTGCGTGAATGTTTTGCGGTACCCGAGCCGGAAATCGAGATGATACCGGCATCTCGTTTTTACCATCGCCCCGCCCGCCACCGGAGTAGAGTTCATCCATACTACCTGGAGCCACTGCGGTCATCCACAGTGCGTTTCCAGAGATCTTTTTTGCCACGTACCATCCGGCTATGGAATGAGCTTCCCCTCCACGGTGTTTCCCGAGCGCTATGACATGTCGTTCTTCAAACGAGGCTTGTGGAGAGTATTAAGCGGTAGGCAGCGGCTTGGCTCTGCCCCTGGCATTGCTGAAGTCCATGGGCGACGGTAACCACTCACCATCAGGTGGGCCGTATGCACGTCTGCCTAAAAGGGCAATAAAAAAAAAAAACATTCGGAAGGAGGTAACATGAGATGATCACCGAAAGCTATCACATAGCTGCCAACCAGTGATTTAAACTTACTTCAATGCCGATTCCAAATAACTTAGAAAATCGATGTCAACAAAAATAAGCTCGAATTAGCCTTATGAGAACACTAGCTGTACCCGTCCGCTTCGCTGGGCATTTAAAATTAATATTATTATTTCTCACCCCAACAAAGATTCTCATCATTAATGCCCCCACAACTGGTATAGGGAGTCCAACACTCATATAAATATTAGCCTATCCATTAAGTACATGTATTTTCTACATGGATACCAAGTTACAAGTCAATCGGATGCATGGTTCAGTAGTTATAACGGAACATCCGTAAAAACCACTGTAGATTTATATATTAGTATAGATTACTGTTGCCATTAATATACTACTTTTATTGCCAATATCTAAAAGCAAAATGATTACTCGATTACAAGCAGTTCCTCCGTTCGTTAATAATGGTAAAGATATGACGATTATAAACGGGAAATAGATCTAATTCGATTTATACCTTAAGCTCGTACGAAATATGTGCCCTATTACTGTAAAATGTACTTATAAATTGGTATATTTTATTGGTATCACACCTATCGATTTTTACTTTCAGAATTAATCAGAAAAGCAATTGAATCTGAGAAGAATGTTATAACGCTATACACATAATAAATAATTTAATTTAATTTGCCTTAAGTTGACAATTTTAATTAATTTTTTTTAATTCACTATTATGTGTCCTCCGGTGTTTGAAATATGTAAGTGCGAAAAATAAAATCAATAGGCTCAGATCTTGAATGTCATGCATCTTTAACAAATGTACCTCCGGTCCAAAATCCAACGGGGACTCTACGGAACGCTAACCACTATCATGAATGAGAATCAGCCTACTGATTTATATAAACAAACACCTACCTTTAGATGTGAAGAAGTGTTCGTAGACCATTTCATTGTATTACGATTATTCAGAGTATAAAAAAAGTATTTTTTGGCAAAGCAACAAAGCCAACACGGCTGTTTGTTTCGCCGATTCTAGGACTGTGAATGTTTTGGCATAAGTGCTACGCTTGTTGAGTTATCATTCGATATTTTGACATTACCATAAACTTGATTATGATGACATCGAAGCCGAAACAGATTCAGTGTCATTACGTAAACTCATAAAGGTAATAGTCCAATTTGGTATCATTCATATGACCTAACCTAATTCGTTTCACAGTGATAAAGGAATGGTGCCCTCAATATTTTGCAAAAAAAATAGTTACAATATAGTGGTCTAAACTCCATTACTGAATTCTTTTGTTTCTTTGCTTTCTCTATAGTCAAGTATCTCGCATAAATTATTCAACCGATATTTGATGAAAGGTTAAGTGCACAATAAGGCTTAAAAACGGATAGATTGTGTTTGCCAGGAAACTATTTGTCGAATGTCATCATCTTTGTTTAAATTTATTTAATTATCTTTGCGCTACAGAAGACGCTACCAATATTATCTGATAGGACGACCTCAAAGATGCGAGATTAAATATCCTCGCTTGGGTACGTAGTATTTTAGTATTTAGTAGCCGAAGCATTTTTTTGAACCTTTTTAATTGACACACAGAATAATGGATCTGCACATTCAACCCAGCGAAGTACTTAATCTTGTGGACTGGAATTATTGACCCATCCATGATATAGTTTTAACCATGCGCCTTGTGTCTGTTCTGTTTCTTTCCGAGAAAGCTTTGAGGCATCAGATTTCAGGACGATGAAGAAGCAGTGGCATTGTTTGAAATGACTGTGTCGGTGTCTGTGTGACTGTCCTTTAAAGAAAATAAAAAAACCATTAATATTTTTGGTCGCAACGTATTGTGCGTTAACGTGTATAGAAACTATTCGCGATCTTCTAGCTGTCATAGGATTCGAGAAAGATTTGGAAACAAGTTGTCTCACTTGAAGTCGTCGTGGCCTAAAGGATAAGACGTCCGGTGCATTCGTATCGAGCGATGCACCGGTGTTCGAATCCCGTACCAATTTTTCTAATGAAATACGTACTCAACAAATGTACACGATTGACTTCCACGGTGAAGGAATAACATCGTGCAATAAAAATCAAACCCGCAATATTATAATTTGCGTAATGACTGGTGGTAGGACCTCTTGTGAGTCCGCGCGGGTGGGTACCACCGCCCCGCCTATTTCTGTCGTGAAGCAGTAATGTGTTTCGGTTTGAAGGGTGGGACAGCCGTTGTGACTATACTGAGACTTTAGAACTATATCTCAAGGTGTATGGCGCATTTACGTTGTAGATGTCTATGGGCTCCAGTAACCCCTTAACACCAGGTGGGCTGTGAGCTCGTCCACACATCTAAGCAATAAAAAAAAAGTTCGATTACCATACCTGTATATTTTAAATAGCAAGAAAATCTATTGTCGTATCATCGTAGCATACGGCACATGGAGCGTTCCAATAGAATAAAATAATGAAGTCCGTCAATAGATACATATTTACATATCACCAAGAAAAAATGAGTAAAATTAATATTTTCTCATTTCAAACGCAAAACTAAACTAATACCCGGTTGTTATTAATTATCATACACGAGCAAATCATTTAAACAGCAACGATAAAATTTGAAATATATTCTGTTAAAACCGAATACATAATTAACAAAGGCCATTTGTATGTGAATGTCTTATGATATCTGTTATTTATTAATATTATATTAGCGAATTATGTTTTCAATGGGTAACATTTATTTGGGTTGTACTCTGTGGAATTTTGTTACCAATGAGGCTAAATACTTTGGATGGTTACTAATGGGTAGTGTAAATGTGAATGAATCATTGTATGTTTCTATGTTTCTCACTCATTCGCGCAAAAAAGGCTGAAACGATTTGGATATAATTATTAACACATATGTTTTTTTTTTATCATGGTAAAAAACAAAATCTGGGGAAGACCGGGTCTATTTGCTATAAAAAATCAAATCAAATCAAATCAAAAAAGTTTTATCAAATCAAAAAAGTTTTATTCAACATAAATGAAAGTACATACTTGTTGAACGTCAAAAGAATTACCGCCAATTCACAAGAATTAGCCTCCGTCCTGAGAAGAATTGGCAAGAAACTCAGCGGGCATGTTTTTTTTTTTTTTTTTATAAATATTAGATTTTTATTTTTATTTTAAATATTTTTTTTTTTAAATATTCATATTACAATAAGTAATTATAACATAACAATTTTACAATATTGAAATTCCCGGAGCGAGCAACTCATTCCCACTTTGTGCAATCTTCTAGATAATCATTGACTTTATAGTAAGCTTTATTGCACAGATGTTCTTTAATAGTTTTCTTAAACCTATGTATATGTAGGTTCTGAACATCTTGTGGGATTTTGTTGTACAGGCGCACAGACAAACACCCGAATGAATTTCGTATCTTATGTAACCTACTCATCGGCACAACAAGCTTGTGTTTGTTCCTAGTATTTCTATTATGTATGTCCGACATCTTAGGAAACTCCTCAATATGTTTACGAACATACATCAAATTTTCAAAGATGTACTGGGATGGCATAGTGAGAACTTTAATTTCTTTAAATTTTTCCCTCAGGGATTCCCTTGAGTGCATGTTATAAATAGCACGTATAGCTCTTTTCTGCAGAATAAATATCATTTCTACATCGGCCGCATTGCCCCATAGCAAAATGCCATAGGACATGACACTGTGGAAGTAACTAAAGTAAACTAAACGAGCCGTGTCCGCATTTGTTAACATTCTAATTTTTTTTACTGCGTATGCTGCAGAGCTAAGCTTACTCGCCAATTTATGAATATGAGGTCCCCACTGCAGTTTGGAGTCCACTGTTATACCAAGAAATACGGTTGACTCAACAATCTCCAATGATTCCTCAGAAACAATTACATTACTATCTACTTGTCTCACATTTAAAGATGATTTAATACATTTTAAAGTAAATTTAATACATTTCGTTTTCTTACTATTCAATAATAGGTTATTGATACGGAACCAATGAACCACACACGAAATCGCATCATTCACTTCGTCATAGACTTGTAATTGTCGTTTAATTTTAAATAATAAAGATGTATCATCTGCGAATAATACGACCTCGTGTCGGGACTCAATAAAACTAGGCAAATCGTTTATATATATTAGAAATAAAAAAGGACCCAAAATGGAACCCTGAGGTACACCCATTTTCAACGTGGTGCCTGAAGATCTATTTCCTTTCACATCTACTGTTTGTATCCTTCCTGATAAATAGGAAGTAATAAGTTCCAATGCACCATCCCTAATACCATAGTGATGTAGTTTCCTCACCAATGTTTCATGTTCAACACAGTCAAATGCTTTGGATAAGTCACAGAAAATTCCAAGACAATCATGCGATTCCTCCCAAGATTGAAATATATTTTTGATTAGATAAGCACCTGCATCAGTTGTAGAGCGACCCCTTGTAAACCCGAATTGTTTATTATGAAGCAGGTTATTTGAATTGAAATGTTCTAAAAGTTGTGTCAAAATATTTTTTTCAAATATTTTACTCAACGTAGGGAGTACTGAAATAGGTCTATAGTTAGAGGGGTCATCAGTACTACCAGATTTAAAAAGAGGAATCACTTTACTATGTTTCATTAAGTCAGGAAATACACCACACTTAATACAATCATTAAAAATACTAACAAGATGAGAAGCAATAATGTCTATTACAGACTTCAAAACCTTTACTGATATTCCCCACAAGTCAGCTGTATTTTTTACATTAAGGCTATTAAAACTTTTTATTATTTTGTTTGAATTAATTTTCTTAAATTTAAAAATTTCATTGCATTTCTTGACATGGTTATGCAATAATATTTCAGCTGCTGTGGGGGATGAATTTAGAGATGTGGTAGTTGAAACTGGAATGTCAGAGAAAAACTTTTCAAAAGCATTAGCCACATCTTCATGACTAGTTACCAATTTATCGTCTATTTTTAACAAGAATTCTTGATGGCTATTTCTGACTTTTCCACTTTCTCTACCAATGATGTTCCAAGTCATCTTTATCTTGTCAGGGGCATTTTTGATTAAATCACTTAAATGTAAAGATTTTGCCGCTAAACAAACTTTTCTAAATAGTTTGGAATAGTTCCTGACATATTGATGAAATGTTTCATCATTATTATAAGCTTTTTCAGAGTACAGATCATATAATTTTTTTCTACTTTTGTACACTCCGGTGGTGGCCCACTCGCTGAACACCGTTTTGTTTTTTAATGTTACAGTTTTAGGAATAAATACATCAGTAAAGACCATATTAATTCTCTCAAACAAAATACGACAGGGCGATTTACTATTTCGTCATTCCAACAGATCTAAAGAACGACTAGTATTTTATGGACTGTAGAATGGGTATGGGCGTCTAATATTATTTTAAATATCGACGCAACTGTAGCGGGTGGAAAACTCAGCCGTGAAGGGCATAAAATGTACTAAATGGATGGGACTAAAAGCCCCTCGTTGGTTAGAAAACTACAGTAGAATCACGGGAAATTTTAAAAAGATCACCCATAAAAACATTTGTGCGATACGCACGAAATGAAAGTGGAATCTTCAGAAGTACTCTATGTCATTTTCTTGCAGGCCGAATTTAAATACGGGTTTGTTTGTCTCTTTTTTTGGATTCTTTTTTCATTGACCCTTAAATCACGACGGCGCTAAAGATGTTTTCTTTAAAAACACTGTAAGTTCAGAGTTGCTTTTTATCCTGTTATTTGGATCGATAGATATTCCAACTCGGCTGTAAATCGAACAACGCGGTCAACGGGGCCCTTTGAAACCGCAATATGAATACACACTATGAGATGTGAACGACGTCTCAATTACATATAAAAGCAACTATGCTCCCAATTTAAATTGAAATTCATAATTTCTTTATGGCAGAATTAGGCGGAACGGCCTGCCTACCTTCCCTACAGCATTTAAGATAGTAGCAATGAAGGTCGGCAAATAAAGAAAGTGAGTAAATTGATGGTGGAATAAGGTTCAAGTATGAGCACAGCAGTAATAGGTCGAGAAAGTCAGAGCTTCATACTCTTTTTGTCGAAACATAAGATATAGAACTATATAGTTAACTGAATAGACTAAATATCATCTCAAATTATTATTATTTTCATGTTCCTATGCCTTCTTCAAATGAGGCTTGTGGAGAGCACTTATCGGTAGGCAGCGGCTTGGCTCTGCTCCTAGCATTGAGCTGCTCCATGAGCGACGGTCATTCACCATTCACCATCATCAGGTGGGCCATTAGCTCGCTTGCCTACTAGGGCAATAAAAAAAACCCATAGATACAACCTAATGAATTTCTCGCCAAATCTTCTCAGTTGATCGCGTTTCCAATCCGGTGGTAGATTCTACGAAGCACTGCTCTTGCTAGGGCTAGTGTTCGCAACGTCACCAGGGTAAAGTCCCGTGAAAGGAAGCCTACTCGTTCAGTAACGCTGTCATAGCCCCAAAAGGCACCAACACAGGTAGGAGAAAAAACCTACCATGGGTAGGGTCCAATTACCCTTGGTCATGGGTCATTTTAACAAATATCTATACATGTATCATGTTTTGGTTATGAATGCAATTAACAGTTAAATTGGTTCTTTTATATTTTTCTTGCTGTTACCCGTGCGAGGTCACAGCAGAGCGTGGATATGTTACATTTCAGATGCTGCAACCTATCTTGAGGCAGGAGGTCATGGTATGGAATGGGAGAGGGAGAGCTGCCGGGTGCCGCCTTCGCTGAGCCGGGTGTTGGAGAAAGGCATTCGTCCAGCTCTTGCCCCTGTGAAGAGGCAGTATTCTCCCGGTGATGGTTACGGCCTGGCTTGAGGGGATCAAGGCTGCGCCGCACGCTACCGTCACTCTAGCGGAATTGCACTAGAAGGATAGGACGACCCGTCGTCGGCTGGGGTCCGCATTGCCATCGTCGGTGTCGGTCCGCATTGCCATCGTTGGTGTCGTCGCCGAACGTACTGTGGAAGAGAAACCCGGTCGACGGTGTACCGCGTTCCGACCCGGCAGACTGGTTCTGACCCAGCGGGATATCCCGGAACACCAGCGGCATTGCCCGGGCGGCCTGGTAGGGCACTGTACCGCGAAGATCGGCATTGTTGGTGGTCGCGTCAGGCAGGCGTCCTCGGGGTGGCGCCGCGAGTTTGTTTGCAGCTGACCGCGGGAGCTACCCTACTCTGACCCGGGCCTGACAAGGTCGGAGATCGGACGTCGAGGGTAAGAGTGCAGGGGAGTCGTTTAGAGCGGTAGGGCCCGCGTTTCGCAGTCGTGGACCAATCCCACGTACCCCGCGCGCCCCCTAGACGCAGGGACATCGCAGGAAGTTCGGCTCCGAAAAAAAGAGGGCATGGTATAAATAAAATTATATTATTTACGACTGTTACTCTATAAACCTCAACACATGACTGCTTCGAAAATCAAATGAGTAGGATGCCGATGCCTTCCCGTGTGAGTACACATTACGCTTCAGCACCCGCTATAAGTTGAATGTGTAATGGAAATCTCATTGACAGCAGCAGGATTTTGCAAGGAGAGTACGTATACCGTATTGGCTATTTTTATTCCCGAAAAGCGTACTCTTAGTTTGCGATTAAGCAAGTCACTAATTGTAAAAAAGTCAGTAAATCAATTCATCTTTTACAAAACATTATTGATCCAACAAAATATTTCGTAATTATAGCGCTTTTTATCAGCACGCTTTCTTAAGTTAGGTAATTCGGGTGGAATGTCCTAATTGATTTTAAACTTGTTCATTTATTGTGTAATGTTAATTAATGATGTTATTAAATACTCGTTGATTTTTTTTTTAATAAATATTAATTGTTTTGTCAGTTCATACATACCTAAATCTGTACTTTTGTATTTTTGTTGTATTAAATTTTAGTTTGCTGTTGTTTAGTTTACACTTAAAATTTTGATCGAAACGCAACTCATTATTATATTATTCTGTTGTGATCTTATGTGTGTTAGTGTAACGATTTGAGTCAATAAATAAACTAACTTTCTTGACATTATGTATTTTCACAAATAATAAAAGAACAAGATTTTCTACTGTTTAGTTCATCGTTTTGTGAACTTTTTTTTTTTAAAGTTTATTTGTTTCCATCGTAGCATCTTTTCACCTGCAATTATCTACGGTTAGTATATGCTTTTGAAACAATCTCCTGTATCGTAATTATTCGAGTTTCTTCTGATTACAGTGAAATGAAATGTCCCAATATCTTCTATTTCGTCGGAACATGAATACATTTTACATAAACAGCTTACGAAATTTGCAACTTCCTGCAATACTATAAATCTAGCTGTCTCATAACTGGATCTACGATGAAAATAAACAAAAATAAAAACAATAAAAACTGGTGTTGTATCAGAATTTATAAATCCAAGATGCAATAAAACAATATATTTGTTTTAAAAAAGGCAGCGAAATCTAAACAAGATTATTTTTTTATGACTAATATGATTTATAGCCACTGTTACAAATTAATAAAAGTATTTAGGCGTTGTAAGTCCGTTTTATTGCTGATTTCAAATGGTGATAATAATATATAAAAAATACATTATTTGTTATAAAAATTAACATTCTTATCCGTTTCTGATCTGAGATTCTCGAATAGATTTTAAAACAATTCCAAATATGTGTACTTGGCACTGAATACATGAAATGGTCCTTAAAACTAAGTTTTTTAGTTTGGTATGGAGTGATTGCTGGTTGTTCAGAGGATTTTCAAGTTTCACTAGGAAGGGAGCTGATTATTGACGAATAGTTATTGCTTGCGAAGAGCAGAGGGTCATTGATAGTTTTTTTTTTCCACAGGAGAAAATCACCGGATCCGCTCCCGCGCGGCGGTTGAGTTATGTAGGAGTTGAACCTCACTAAAAACTCCTGCCGCTCACAGCCGGCGTCCAACCCCGGACGGGGCCGGAGCTCAATCGTGGTTATTGAGACAGCGGGACAGGGTCCACGCAGAGCATATTACATCCATCCCGCTGTTACCCAGACCGGCGGCCGCCCGCGACACGACGGCCGGTCGCCTTGATGGCGCCGCGCTGCACCTTTCCCCGGAGCGGTCGGGGGAACGCGGTCTACCATCACTCGGCTTCCTATTACGGGCGAGTGTGCAAAGCGTGAAGCCCCACGCCTGGGTTCCTCCACGCCTAAAGCAGGTGGAGCCTGAAGCTCTTAGGGTCCGGGTCACGGATGGGCACCCTGGTGCCGACTCCCTGCTCAGAGGCGGCGGATTTCTGCGTAGTGAGGAGAGCTTTGCCTCACTCGCCCCGCTGCCTCCTTCCGCGAGATGGTGCACTCGCAGAAGTCAAGCATAGCCTTTCAGGTCGCGTTGCCGCCAAGCATCGACACCACGACGTCAAGCAGCGACAAGTCTGGTCGTATATTTGCGACCAGGACACGGCGCTGCTCCTCAAGCAGGCGGGGAAGACAGCGAGCCGTGTACAGGTCGTGTCCACAATGGTGACATCTCGTCATCGGCTCAGCTCTTGTCCGGTGCAGGTATATCCCGAAGCACCCATGCCCGGTCAGCGCCTGCACCAGACAAAAGTCCTCCGCCACGATTCACCCAGGTATCAAAGACCGGGTAAACCGCCTCGATTGTCCGTAGACCCCACGTGGGGTTGGCCAGCCGCCTCGACAAAGATTCGAGCAGGGACCGCCGAGAATGGGCCTTCCGCGCCCGCAGCTCACTTTTGGGGAGACGCACCACACCCAAAGCACGAAGCTCGTTGCGCCACCGATAATCGGCAGTGAGCGACTCAGCCTCCAGCTCCCATGACGGCGTCCCCGCCAACACACACGCCGCCTCGAAGGAGACGGTGCGATATCCACGAATGGCCTTGGACCTTGGACCGATTTGGCTAATTTTGGTGTTGAATTATTTGTGAAAGTCCAGAGAAGGTTTAAAAGGTAGATAAATATGAAAATACTCGGAATTAAATAAAAATAACAATTTTGTTTTTCGGATTCCTTTTGTTTTAAGTTTATTTTATGCAAAAGTTTAGGTCTTTTATTTTTATTTGGAGGCACTACGAAGTCTGCCGGGTCAGCTAGTAGATATAGTCTCCAGCACGTAACTTGACAAGAGTCGTTAGATGTGCACAAGTAATTTTATAGGTCTCTTTGGTTACCAAGCGGGACGCAGGGAAAGACGTAGCACCGTTCCGAGCGCGCGATTGGTGCGTCAGTCGAACCTTGCCTCCCGCACCGCGTCTGCGTTCCGTTTGCTCCCGATTACACTTGCGTCTACTAAAGTTGTAGGTACCCTTTGTTTATATTGAATTTTTGTTACGACTTGTAATTATTGTTTTAAATTTGTTTGCAATGCCTGGACCAAATACCAATGACCATATAGTTGATTCAGTCACTGAGAGTTTTATTATTTACGTCAGTGACGACAGAGACTCTTCCAGCAACGAGAGCTATGTCGAGGATAAGGAGCCAACTCCTTCCACCAGCTCAGGAGCTACCATAAATTTAATGCAAGGGGTAGCACTATTAGAAAATGATAGTGACGACGGCAACACATAATTTTCAATATTAAGTATGTATATTGATTTAAATAAACTTCTTAACTTTTAGTTGTATTTTATTTATAGCACTTAACTTCACGAATTCCTCACTTTTTTTTAATTTTCTTCTAAACACACATGTTTAAAAATAAAATATGGCAATTAAAAAATTAAATAAAATAAAATTATATACGGGCAATAAAAGTGACCATTTTTTTGTTGCAATGTGCACTATGCGCGACCTTACCCTCACTACGTCACAATCTTGCCAACTTACGTGCCGCTTACTCTACATACATATCTATTCGACCATTTTCAGAATAAGATTTCTTAAAATAATTGATAAGTATTTATGTCAAGACCGAAAAGATTTGAAAACAGTCCATTTGAATCCATATAAATGAGATTAGTTTTATGAAATTGCAGATTCGAGGCTTTTATTTTGTTATCGATATTTATAGTCGACAAATTCGTCGCGTCGTGTCCATGTTGAGTATTCGTAAAGTCAGATTACACATCCACGTTGTCAAGTTAACGGTCATTGGCGATCCGTGCGACCGAAGCAGCGGCTTCTTTTAGAGGCTTCGGTTTTCAGTTATTACGAAACGAGGATCAGGGCCGAATGCGGTGTTGCCACAGGACCGACACGTTTACTCGTATTTGGATATTTTATTTTATTTCAACCTTTATTTATGATGTGATCGTGTGAGTGCTTAACCAGGTATACCAATTATATCCATAAATATCCATGGTTATCCATAGTTGCATCTATAAGGAGCAGTTTTGAAATTCATCTTATAGAAAGGAATACTTTACGATGGGCAGCAGGCTGGTTCTGACCCAGGCATTGCTGACGTCCATGAGCGACAGTAACCACTCACCACCAAGTGGGCCGTATGCCCGTCTGCCTACAAAGGCAATAAAAAATAACGTAAATTATAATAATTATTGCTATTTATTCGTATAGCAACATCGAGTCCACATCACATCATCGAGTCATATTTTTCTAAATATAATTAATTAAAGTTATAGTAACAAGATGTGCTTTTAAGTGATGTGATAAATAGCAGATTACTGATGTGAATGTGCGTTAAGCGTTTATCTATTAATATACGAGTTTTTTTAAATAAAAATTAACATTCTTTCTCCCAAAATGAACTAGTTCGTGAGAATTTTGTAATATTTAATAGATACCATTGAATATTTATTTATGTTATCTTTTATCAGATAAACAAGTTAATTCTGCCGAAAGCAATGAAACCTCTTTAACATTTCTAAAACTAAAATTAGTATTCGTTGCATAATTTCATCTAATAATAATAATTATTAAAACTTGAATTTGCTTAAAGTGTTTTGAAATTCTCCGAGCTTGCAACCCCTTGTAATACGACACCGTCATATCGACGGGTCACCGATGGATGGCGAGCCGGCGCTTCCGCATTACCTACCTCCACATACGGATAGAGCTCTTGTTACATTTTATAATTAGACAACTAGAAATAATTTAACGGATTTTCGGCTACGCTCAACTTCACGACAAAGCATTATTATTACTGAGTTGTATATCTTTAATGTTCATTCTATATCGGGACCTCACTACTGAGGATCGCGACCACATGCGACGTACTTCCAATGTGCACGATCATGGGTGGCATGGACTGCATGGTACAGACTACCACCGAGTACTTCTCGTGCTAGATCTGACCATCTGGCTGGTGTTCTGCCCACGGCGCGCATGCCTTCTATTCGACCCGTAATTATGAGCTTCTCTAATTCATGTCTGGGAGACCGCATGATGTGTCCGAAGAAGCTCATAACACGTTCCCGGCAGATGGAAGAGAGCCTTTTTCGGATGTCTAGCTGCCTTAGAATGGACTCGTTTGTTATATGTTTGTTATATATCTTTAATAGGCCAACTATTATTTATTGAAACTTGTTTTTTAACAGAAGAACTCACTGATCTTGTTGCGCTGCTGGGTTATAACTCATTTATAATTCCTGAAGTAGCCACTAAGTAGTACATACTAAAAAAATTTATCCCCATCTGTACGCACAGTTTCTTCATCTATTTTAAGAATTAATTTCTTTAGTTCCTAATATAGTTATTTATCTTAACCACAACTTATCATCAGCAATAGGCTTGTCGGTTTCATAGATTGTAAAGAGAAATCTCTTTCTCCCCCTCTCTCTAACGGTAGTTTGTTTCAGCAAAATCTCAAGAAAGTACTAATAGGGCTTATTTGAATTCTTCATAACAGCAATGCGATACAATAGCTCTCTTATCGTAGCTACCGCTGAATACAGTCCCATCCCGAATCACGTAGCTGACAATATCCCAGTCAATGTCGTCGTCTTAGACATGTTAAGATGGATCTACCTGATCTACTTTCAGTTTTGTGGGACGCTACTAGCTCTAAAGCTAACCGCTACCAAATCACAGGTCACCTCACTCGTCGAAGGACTCGACGTAACTCAGCCCGTAGCATAATTTGGTGGCAATTTTATTTGGGTAGCAACTGCTCGAACTGTTAGATCCGAAGGGACCCGGACAATTGTCAGCCAGCCTCTCTCATTTTAGCTGAGTCCTCGTAGTAAAGCTTTTTTTTTTATTGCCCGTGTAGGCAGATGAGCATACGGCCCATCTGATGGTGAGTGGTTACCGTCGCCCATGGATTTAAGCAATGCCAGGGGCAGAGCCGAGCCGCTGCCTACCGTAAAGTACCCTCCACAAGCCTCGTTTGAAGAAGGATATGTCATAGCGCTCGGGAAACATCGTGGAGGGGAGCTTATTCCAAAGCCGGATGGTACGTGACAAAAAATATCTCTGGAAGTGCGCTGTGGATGAACGCAGCGGCTCCTACTACTACTACTACTACGGTGGCGGGCGGTGCGATGGTAAAAGCGAGATGGTGGTATCATCTCAAACGATTCCTCAGAGCACTCCCCATGGAACTTACGGTACAAAATACAGAGGGAACCGAAGTCTCTCCGTGGACCCAGAAGTTTCAAACGATCCGTGAGAATTATAGCTAGAAGGCTCAAAAATAGCATCCGTTGTTACCGAATAAAAGCCATGGCAATCCACTGGTGGATACAGTTATCCAGCCTATTTCTGCTGCTAAGCAATTACACCTCCTAGATCAAAGAATGGACATTATAGTAATAAAATTAGGACTTTGTTTCTCAAGTCTTCCCTTGTTTCTGAAGGTCGGTATCCAGGTTTACGATAGCGGCGGTGGGCATTTAATTTCACGTCATGTTTTGAAACCTCGTGGCCTAACGGATGAGACGTCCGATTTATTCGTGTTGAGCGATGCACCGGTGTTCGAATCTCAGGCGGGTATAAATTTTTCTAATGAAATACGTACTTAAAAAATGTTCACGATTGACTTCCACGGTGAAGGAATAACATCGTGTATAAAAATGAAACCCGCAAAATTATAATTGGCGTAATTACTGGTTGTAGGACCTCTTGTGAGTCCGCGCGGGTGGGTACCACCACCCTGTCTATTTCTGCCGTGAAGCAGTAATGCGTTTCGGTTTGCAGGGGACAGCCGTTGTAACTATACTTGAGACCTTAGAACTTATCTATCATAGGTGGGTGGCGCATTTACGTTGTGGATGTCTATGGGCTCCAGTAACCACTTAACACCAGGTGGGCTGTGAGCTCGTCCACTCATCTAAGCAATAAAAAAAAAGAAAAAAAAACGTGGAAAACGACCTTATCTACTCAGGCCTACCCTCCGTAGAAAAACACCTTGTTCTTAAAATTAATCTACTGAATTTTATATATGCTTATTCAGATTTAAAAGGAAGCACGCCCGTCTCAGGGTGAACCGGCCCTTGGTCGTAAAACTTAATTCCCTTTGGCTTCAAAAATATTTTTAATATACTGATGACCCTAAAATTAATTCTAATTGGCTCATTTAAATCACGAAATACTAGTTTTTTTCTCTACTTTATACCAAAAAATATTTATGTGATTGAAATTTAATTATCTAAAAGTTTTTTTTTCCATTCAATAATATAAAATGATAATTATAATGATAATGATAATATCAAAAGTCATACAAACTTTTAAAAAAATATTTTATTATTATTGCTTTGTTTCATACTATAATCTATACATATAAATAAAATTGGTGTGTCTGTTTGTATTATAATATTTAAATAGCCGCTTTTAGCCGCTTTTTACTACAAGCATATGAATATATAGACGGTACATACACCAAAATAACATTTTTTACAATTTTTGTCTGTCTGTCTGTTTGTTCCGGCTAATATCTGGAACGGCTTACTTAACTTATTAGTCATAGTAATTTATTAAATATATAGCGAAAATTAAGTTTGGTTATCGATCGATTTTTCAGCTCGATTATCGAGCTTTAACTTTAATTTTTTTTATTTAGGTAATGTTTGTTTGCTTTAAATGTAAATAAGAAAAAGAGAAAATGCGACGAAAACTAATCTGTCTTGAGGTCGATGATTACGTAAAGCATCTATAAACAACTAAAACAGTCAGCCTCCGTCACTATCAATCTGTTATTTACACAGCGTACACCTTCCAAGTATTCCACTCGTAGCCATATAACCGGTACCTTTATTCGGAGCCCATAAAAACTTCAATTTTAAAATTCCACAGCTCGGGCCTATCTAATTGACATTAATGTATCCGGAAATAAATTAAAGCGCAAGAGCAAATTTGATAAAAGGGTTCCGGATATCTTCGATGTTTATCTATATATTAATACGTGAAGCAAAAACTTTGTATCCCTTTTTACGAAAATTGCGCGGACGGAGGAGTATGAAATTTCTCACACTTATAGAAAATATAGAGAAGAAGTGCACAATGCTAATATTTTTTTTAAATAATGCATAAAAGATACATTAAATCAATAAATAAAAACTTACACACACTACATACCATGTATTTGACGCACACACGCACGCATACTATTTATTGTCAAACTTTTGTTCTTGACGTCTGTTGTCAAATTGAGAATAGATTAAATATTGTTTGCCTTTGTTAACATTTTTTATAGTGTAGTCTTGGCGAAATTTGTGATTATAGAAGTATAAAATACAATCATAATAGTGTACAAACTTACAATTCCAATTAATTATAGTCGAATTTCGACTACTGCGGGACCTCTAGTAATAATTAATGTTCGCCATGACGGGTTGTCGGTTTGTTCCTTGATAGGAATCTGCTACCGGCAGGCAGCGGATTAGCTCTGCCCCTGGCATTGATGAAACCCATGGGCAACAGTAACCACCTACCATCAGGTGGGCCGTATGCCTACAAGGGCAATACATAAAAAACATAACATAATGAGTTTCTCGCGGGATTTTTTCAATGGGTCGCAATTACAATCCAGTGGTAAATTCTGCGAAGTACTGCTCTTGCTACCAGTGCTGGAATATAGTCCCTTAACCTATCGGCGAATACTTAGCGGAAAAAAAGGAATCTATGTTTTTTTTTGTATTCTAGGTTTACAGGCTGTCGGTGTATTTTGCCTTCGTCTTTGCCCTATAATTTTGAAACACTTTCAAATTAGATTGACCTAAATCTGTCTATCGACGTAATAGAAAATTTCATTGTCATTATCACCAACTTTAAATCGTCCGATTAAATTGGAAATTTGTATGAGTATTCAGGATCGATGAAAATATCGTGATTTCATTATTTTACCTTAATTCGGGCAGGTTAGCCGGGATAAGGAGAATTAAAATTAATTTGGTTCTTATGGTATTTTCTAAATTATGGACTTTTTCTAAATTATATAATGTAAATGGACTTTTTCTAAATTATATTTATGGGCACATGAGCGCGCGGCATTGGGACACAAAATTGAAATTTCAAACGTATTACATAACAGCTGAAATAGTCGCACTAGTGAAACCAATCCAAATTGTGTGCTTTATTATCATAAAGCACTATCAATTTGGCTGGTTTGCTTTTCGATACAGTATTAGTTTTTTCATGGTAAAAGTCGATCATGAACACGCAAAATCATGACACGAGGTAAATAATAACAAATAGAACATAATATATAGTTTAATTCACAGAATTTGAATAAAGACCCAGTTTCTTCTCACGGTACGAGCAGCGCATCTAACTAACGGACGCATGAGAAACCATTACCGGTGTTAAAAAAGAAGCCCAAGTTTTTTTAAACCGCCTACTTCCTACTGCTTTTATTCCATTAGTGTAAATTTAAAATCGCCGTCAAACTATTTTACAAATAACATAATCGAATCAAAATAACAGATCACCTTTCGCCTTTTAAGTAATTTATCATTATCGATTTTGTAACTTAGTTCTCTAAAAAATATAATTAAAATGTCACTTTTAAAACGTTCTTTTTAAAATCGTTGAAGGTGTTTTATTTATTTTTATGTAGTTTATTACGTTTTTATTTTCGAATTTTTAAGGACGCGTCCACTCACTTAAAAAGGAAGGACCGATGTCGGAAAGTGAAAATAGCTGTGTTTAGAAATGAAAAAATCCCAAGTTGTCAAGATGGTTCAATTGGCTTTCGAATTTCACATTCAACCGCTTTCTTGTGGATTGCCTTAAGGTATTATTTGCGATAATCCTTGCTCTCCATTTTACCAGCGCACAACCGGAGCATCACGACAGGAGAAATGTTCATCCATACTAACTGGAATCACCACGCTGATGGTAGATCCCTTTCCAGATATTATTTCGTCCATGGGCCTTCCGGCTCTGAAGGGAAGTCCCTTTGGCGGTTTTTCTTTCCGCGTTATGGTTCTTAGTGGTAAACATAGCTGTGCCTCTGGAATTGTTGACGTGACCACTCACATAAGTGGACTTGTCTTCATTCGAAATCAACAACAAATATATACTTAGCATTTAATTATACGAGTATTATAGATTATCCCACAGAAAAGTGCCTTCGTCAAAACCAAGTTACGCTCGTCAATATAGGCGGTGATTTGTCAAAGATCTCAAAAATGATTTAAAGTACACAGATTAGATTATATAATAGACACTATTATAATTATTAATCAAATACTATTTTGGTTATATACGATGCGAGACTGCTTGATTTTAAGATTTATCGCGCGCTTTGATTAATGTCTCTCAAACATTATGATTAATCAAACGCTGTGAACGGAAGCGATAAAAAAGATTGAAAATTAAAATCAATTTCTCGCGTTTATAAACGAGAACTATTATTATCAAACGAATAGGTATGTATTTGAAATCAAGTAGACACAATTATAATTTTATTTACGGTCTAATGTCTTATTAAAATTTGTTTATTATCATTTGGTCATGGTCCTCCATAAAAGTAATTTTAATTATGTCGAAAATCCGCGAAAACCGAAGAAAAGACTTGCCAAATACGACTTGGAAATAGTGAACAATATCAGGGGGCTAGAATAGTTCGTGACCACGAAAACTGTAAGAATTAATATGATGACTACAAAAAAACTATATGAACAGTAGAGATTAGTTTTTTTTTTTTATTGCTTAGATGGGTGGACGAGCTCACAGCCGACCTGGTGTTAAATGGTTACTGGAGCCCATAGACATCTTCAACGTAAATGCCACCCACCTTGAGATATGAGTTCTAAGGTCTCAGTATAGTTATAACGGCTGCCCCACCCTCCAAACCGAAAGGAATTTCCAAACCGAAAGGAATTACTGCTTCACCGCAGAAATAGGCAGGGTGGTGGTACCTACCCATGCGGACTCACAATAGGTCATACTACCAGTAAATCTCAGTAAAAACCGTGTTTAATAATATAAAAAATTAATCCCGTAATGTAACAGCCGAGATTCCGCCTGAGGGCGGTAGGCGGAGCATGTTGGAGTCAAACCGACAAAACCTTCTTTCTCTCAATTGCCTATAGGCCTCGGATGAGATAAAAGTGAATTAAGGCAGATGAGGAAAATTGGAATTAAGGCAGATGAGGACAATTGGATTGGTCTTGGCTCGGAGTATATGAACACTATCGTTGCGAGTTGTCGGCCTTATGAACCACCCTGACCTCTCGCCTGGCTAAATATTCCAAGGCCACCTAATCGGTACCACCAACTCACACCCCCGGGATATCCTATTGATTCAGAAGCAGCATTGGGTAATGTGATCCTTCTGATCGCTCTTACGCAAAACGTGTATACAGCAGCTTGTTTCTTATGTCTCCCCCTCTCTATCTCTTCCTCCTAATAGGTTGCAGCATATTAACGCCACAGTTATATCTCTCAATACGAGTACACCTTTGGAAGCTACTTACCACCGCTTGATTTTTATGAAAATGACTGTATGTCCTATCAGCAAGCAATAATGGCTTTATTATACCGCAATAAGTACATAACAAACAGACGGTAGCTTGATACAATTTAACTAAGAGCACAGATTAAAACTAACGATGTACTTAATCATTGGGGTCTATTCGTTTTCAGAAACAAACCCAAAAGATTTTAACAGCTCATCTATCTTATCCAATAAAAAAAGAGAAAATGGTAACGGTAATGATATACAACACACATGCATTAAGTAGTTTTACAGCATTTATCTTTCTATCTATCCGTATTTCAATTATAGTTAAAGGTCTCAAATTTCGTAGAGCCACTTATAATCAAACGCCAATTCAATTCAATCACTAAGTCACATTGTAGGGTATGGATCATTAAAATTTATAATTTCCTATAAATTAAATCGTGCAAGTTAGAGATACCAATCTATGTGGAACAGTAAACATTAGTAATCAATATTTCAACAACATTCCGGGTCGATGTTTTTATTGGGAAGTGAATTTCACTCATTTGAATGTGGAACAATGGCTGGCTTCTTGTCAGTTGTATAATACTATGAATTTAGAAATCATCATTTAAAGTCACAAAAATACACAGGGTTCGAACCATTTTCAAAGACGAAGGATAAATATTCGAAATGTTAAACATAATAATATGTATTTGACTGAGATATTTAGTACTTTGCAATGTAGTTACAGTCTAACACGGTTTTTCCCGACGGAGCGCTATGACATGTCCTTCTTCAAACGAGGCTTGTGGAGAATATTAAACGGTAGGCAGCGGCTTGGCTCTGCCCCTGGCATTACTGAGGTCCATGGGCGACGGTAACCACTCACCATCAGGTGGGCCGTATGCTCGTCTGCCTACAAGGGCAATAAAAAAAAAAAACGTGGGACCCAGGCCCCATAAGGTGGCAAGTTCATAAATAAGGAGGGCAATCGCACTAAATGAATATAGAAAAGCTGTATTAAAATTATTTTGAATTTGAATTTCAGTTTTTTATTTATATGTTTTGAAATATTACTTACTGTGTGTTTGATAACAATTTCATAGTGATCTGTTCCCTAAAACCTATCATTTATGTTTCTTAAGTGAGCAATTTTTTTATGTTACAAATTATGTATGGGGGGCATAAAAAATTTAGAAATATTACAGTGGGGCATGGCACAAAAAAGGTTGGGAAACACTGGTCTAACATCAACCGCCAAACGAACCCTATGGCTCGTGTGTTTGGACATTCGACCGCATATTGTAAGACGTGTCTGTCAGAAATGTTCCTATCGTTCCCCGCGTCAATGTTTCATAAGTATATCAGCGTAATGCTAGTAATTTGAGTAAAACATTTTTTTTTAATGCTGAGTTGGTTTGTTGACTACACGACTCACTTGTTGTTATGTGCTTAAAGGAACCCGTAAACAACACAACCCCTAATATCACCACACACTTTGAGATATGAGGCCGAAATTTCATTTCTAGTTTATAACAACTATCCTATCCCACAAACCCGAACACATGGCTAATTAGTGACTAACTAGTCATTTTAGCACCATTCGGCAAAGTTTTTTAGTATGCGTTTACAATACACCAATACCAATTTCACTCGAACTATTCACGTTACAGACTTAGAGATATTTTTTATATATTTTCTGTCAAACACATCGTAAACAATGCGACGAAGAAAGCTGTTAACGATTCATCCTATTTTGTAAAATGAATACATTAAAAATAATATTTAACATAACAAAAACAAAAGTTTAATAATGTTTTTGAGATGTTCTTTTGAATTTTTCACAACGCATGGTTTTAGTTCTAGTTTAAGAAACACAGCACCAAAGCGTGTACATAGTACTAAATTAAAAAAATAAAACATTTATCATGTCCTCCTCGATCATATAATTTATTGTGTATAAGCTAACGACGTAGGAATTGGGACATTCATATCACCGACTCAATCTTCACATCCTTTTCCTATTATATCCCTTTTGATATCCTCAATGTCCCATGGAGCTCGATTGAAACGACCTCAATTTGAATTTTATAGACGGAAGGGTCAAGGAAAACATTGCTTAAAGTATATGTAAATATATTTTAATCTATGGATAGTTTGGAAAGCACTCATGGAAGAAATGTTTGAAGATTTATATCTATGGATAGCTTGGAAAGCGGTCATGGCAAAAATGTTTGAAGAAATCATCGAATTTTCAGTATTTTTAAATCTTTCGCCACCTTACTTTACGGGTGGTAGGACGTCTTGTGAGTCGACATAGGTAGGTACCACCGCCCTGCCTATTTCTGCAGTGAAGCAGTAATGCGTTTTGGTTTGAAGGGTGGAGTAGCCGTTGTATTGTAAAACTGAGACTTAGAACTGATTTTTCAAGATGGACGGTGGCATTAATTAACCTGGTTGATTTCTGTGGTTTCCAGTGACCAGATAGTGATATCGTCCAAACGTCTTAGGATTTAAGAAAAAAATAACAACCTGATCCCATGAGACTTTTTTCGAAGTTTTGAAGAAGACGAAGTTTCAATTTTATTGTATAACTGCTATCTCACCCTAAAAATCGGACCACACGACCACTTTGCGGCAGACATTGGCAGAGTCGTGGTACCTACCCGTGCGAGCTCAAAATACGCTTTACCGGTACATGACCCAAAATGCACACAAGATCTTCTAAATTTCATTAACAATTCAAAAATCATAGCGAATCATTCACGATTTGAGTTCGCTGAGCAGCTGTTTTTGATTGACGTGTTTCATTGCTGGGTTTTCTTAAAAGTAAAATAATGTATTTTTTATGAAACTTATGTTTCATTTAGCTGTACTAACATGAAGGAACTTAAATAATGCTAATAAAACGTTTAAAAAGTATGATTTTTTTTAAATCAGGATCGGTTTTTCTTCCGTCCCATTATCATTCATTAGTACTATCGTCTGTCTTCGTTTTCGGAAGCGGTCTCCTAACACCCTTTATATATCTACGTACGTAGATCGTAGTCTCTGGTAGTAATAACACAGGGAATCCTAATTTGAGGTCGGATGACCGTGCGTGATTGCTTCACAGTTAGTTAGTCAGTAAAATTAAATGTTAACAAAATCACACACACACACACACACATACACGAAACACACAATAGCGAAATGAAAACACGTATATCTAAATAAAATTTCCAATAAATTTATTCTCAAAAAACAAATACAGGTAAAAAGATATCGGAATACGATTGATGATTTGTTCGTAGTTGGGTGTTAGGAAGGGACGGGGGGGTTGGGGGGACCGGGGGGACTGGGGGGCCCTGGACGTTTGGGGGGTCACTTGGCCCTGCGCGTCCTCCACAGCAGGGCGAGGTACGCCAGAAATCTGAAGCCGACGAATAACAAGATCATGTTCACCACGTCCATCGCGAAATCGTCCTGCGAAACAATTAAACGTATAAAACTAATGATCTCGAAAACAAAACCAAAAGGTCGAAAGCGCCGTATTCCGAGCACGCAAAAATCAACTTAACTAAAATCACAATAGAGGAATTTAAACACGGTCTGTACCTAAATATGTTGCCTGGTTTTCAGATTGATGAATGCTGTAACAGTATCAAAGATAATAGTGACTTGGGGCAGTGTGTAACGAAAAGCTTAGCACTAGCTTATCTATCTATCTAATTCAAGGTATTTTCTGGACAATATCAGTCATTTAGGATGAAAAAAAAATTAGCGATCACATCAAATCAAAATTTCCATCAAATCTATATATATATATATATATATATATATATATATATTATATAGGTCGAGGTACTTATTATATTATGGGTTTCCCATAGACTTCAAAACGATTTCAGTGTAATTTGAGGAAAATCTTCAGATTTGTAAATTTTGAATGATATCCAAAGTCTATTATTATTTAATTGATTATATATTATTTAGATACTACGCGTATTTAATAAAGGTTATATAAAGAGAAATTACAGCATCTTCAACAAATAATGAAAAGTTAGAAATACATCAAATCGGTGCTGTAATATAAAAGAGTCGATTGATATAGACAAAACTTCGAAATCAATATTCAAATATCAATTGTATCATCATATATAATAAGAATGCAACGAAACGAATTAGAACAAAGCACTAAAACTCAACATTGATTACCAAACGCATTTCAAAGACATTGATATTAAACTCGGTCTTAAGTTAAGATCAGAAGCGATTAGCGGTCGACGCGATAATATTCTAACTCTCTCTCTCTCTCTCTCTCTCTCTTCGATCGGTCCCTTACTGCTGAGGATCGTGACTCCGTCCGATTCCGTCAACCAGCTGTCTCCATCGATCCCGTTTTGTAGCTTGGTGGAGTGCGTCGCTGACAGATACCCTCAGTTCCTCCGCTATTTGGTCCGACCATCGTTTGGGACCTCTACCCCTAGGCCCTTTTCCCTCTATTTTACCGGTCACCACAAGGCAATATAATAAAAAAAATTGCGTAATTACTGGTGGTAGGACCTCTTGTGAGTCCGCACGGGTAGGTACCACCACCCCGCCTATTTTCTGCCGTGAAGCAGTAATGCGTTTCGGTTTGAAAGGTGGGGTAGCCGTTGTAACTATACTTGAGGCCTTAGAACTTATGTCTTAAGGTGGGTGGCGCATTTACGTTTTAGATGTCTATGGGCTCCAGTAACCACTTAGCACCAGGTGGGCTGTGAGCTCGTCCACTCATCTAAGCAATAAAAAATATATATATATATAGTACATATATAATATTATATATCAATAATATTCTAACACACCTGTGAAAAGCTAAGCGTCTCCAGTACGACCTGTCCCGAAGCTGGACAGGTGAAGTTCTCCCTTGTGCAGGCGATAGTCTCCACGCCGGCCCACTGGTTGATGAGAAGCGCTTCGTTGCCGTAGTGGAACCAGGATAGATACGATATCCAACTTAAGTACGGTGGGACGGACCTGACGAAGACGGACGTGTAAATTTATTTGTAATCTGCCAGGCCGATATGAAACTAAATTGAAAGCCATATGGCCTATATTGCGTTGAACAAAGAAGTTGCTGAATCACGTCTAAGTATTAATGTTCCAAGCTCGTCTTGATACTTCACTAATTGCACTCAATGAGCTGAACTATTAAAATGGAAGGCAGATGAGTCAATTTCTAATCTGGTAGTCATAGATTAGTACAACTTTAGTGCCAAGGGCGCCATAGCCAAATTCGCTATCGACCCCTTCTAAATACCATTTCGAGAGAAAAATCACAAATAAAAATCTATAGTAAATTTTATTAATTTAATGTAGCCAAAAGACTAATCTTGTATGGGTAATTCTTGGTTTTTAATTTTTAATTAGATAAAATAATGTACATTAGTTATAATGGTTTGTGGCATCATCCTGCCACGGCTACCTGAGTGCGGACCTGCGCGCAAGAATCAGGTGATGCGTGCGCGCGCCAATCAGGAGCCAACGCGCGGCCGCGTTATCGCAGGTGACGCCGGGCTGCTGCGCCGGCAGTCCGCCACAAAGCCTCGTACTGATCGCGCGTTTCTCTCTCATTATTGTAAATTCATATATTTGTTAGTCGTTTGTTTTGTGTCTCGTTAATTTGTTAATAATCTGTAGTGTATCGTGTTGTCGCAATATATAACTATTTCTCGTATTGTTTCGTTTAATTTACCGACATCGATTTGCTTGTGGCCGGACGCCGTTCGGGTTCGATTCCTGGACGTATCGACTGTTAGTGGGTTGATACCTGAATATAACCCGCTACATTGGTGACCCCGACGTGATCGTGGATCGACGTGCATCATGGCTTCCAAAAAAGATAAGAGCAGCGCGTCGACTAGCGAAGATACCGGCGGTAGCGGAGAAAACACAGGGCCGAACTCAGAGGTGAGCCGAGTGTCTGTACGAGTGCCGCCCTTCTGGCCTGAAGAACCGGAGGTGTGGTTTGCGCAAGTCGAAGGCCAATTTGCCCTCGCTGGCATAAATAGCGACAGCACCATGTACCACACGGTGTCATCACAGCTCAACCAGGAGTACGCTAGGGTGATGAAAGACATCCTAACTGCACCACCGCTTATGGATAAATACAAAACGTTTAAAGAGCAGCTAATCCGTCGGATAACCGTGTCCAGAGAAAAAAAAACGCTACAGTTGCTGCAACACGAGGAGCTGGGAGATAGAAAGCCGAGCCAATTCCTACAACATCTACAGTACTTGGCCGGACCGGACATTCCGAGCGACTTTCTACGGACGGTGTGGACCAGTCGGTTACCTGTAAACATACAGACTGTTGTAGCATCACAACCAAAGCTGGACCTCGAAGGCGCAGCCGAGCTTGCCGACCGCATCGTGGACATAGTGCAGCCGTCAACACCAGTAATAGCCAGTGCCGGATCAAGAACTACTTCGACAAGTACACCCAGTTCTACATTAGAGCTACGCATAGAAGCGCTGTCGAGGCAAGTAGAAGCACTTGTTAATATACAGAGCCGCCGTGGCAGACAGCATGGAAGACGCGACACCCGTTCCAGGTCAAACTCGCGCCACATACGCTCCAGGTCCAGAACTCAAACACGGCAACGACCAGACGACCATCCACACTGCTGGTACCACTTTGAGTTTGGAGATAAGGCAAAGAAGTGTAGACAGCCGTGCAGCTACGCCTCGGAAAACTCCAAGGGAAACCGCTAGTGGCCTCAACCGGTTGTCCCGCGCCATCAGGCCGAATCTTCGTCGTAGAGCGAAAAAGTAAGGTGCAGTACCTGGTGGATACAGGGTCGGACTTATGCGTTTACCCACGTACAGCAATACGAATTCCTGTACAAGCCAAAACAAAATACGAATTATACGCAGCGAATGGCACGATAATTGCTACTTACGGGCACGTTAACTTACATTTGGACCTAGGCCTTCGAAGAGACTTCCGATGGCGTTTCGTCATAGCTGATGTATCAAAGCCGATTATTGGCGTAGACTTTCTCAGCTTTTACAACCTGCTCGTAGATTGTAGAAACAAAAGGCTACTCGACGGACTCACATCACTTTTCGTCACAGCACCACACCGGGGACGGATCGACGAACTACAATCCGTTCGCACAGTACTGAGCCATGAAGGTACGAAATACCACGACCTATTACGCCAGTATCCAGATATTACTCGGCCAGTTGGTAAACACGTTGATCCTAAGCATACCACGGTGCATCATATAAGAATAACCCCGGGTCCGCCAGTAACCAGCCGCCCGCGACGTCTTGACCCAGAGAGACTCCAAATCGCTAAAAAGGAATTCGAAGAAATGCTACAGAACGGCACCGCTCGAAGATCCGAAAGTTCGTGGTCCTCTCCTCTTCACCTTGCACGTAAGAAGGACGACGGCTGGCGACCGTGCGGCGACTACAGGGCACTCAACGCTCGCACTATACCAGACAAATACCCTGTTAGAAATATTCAGGACTTCACATACCAGCTGGCAGGTAAGACGATATTCAGTACTGTGGACTTAATAAAGGCCTATAACCAGATACCAGTTCATCCTAACGACATCAAGAAGACGGCAATAACAACACCATTCGGCATGTTCGAATTTCCGTTCATGACGTTCGGACTTCGGAATGCCGCGCAAACATTCCAACGTTTCATGGATGAGGTACTCAGAGGCTTAGACTTCGCCTTTGTCTTCTTAGATGACATTTTGGTATATTCGTCATCCGAAGAAGAGCATCGCCAACATTTAAAAAAACTATTCCAGCGTCTTCAAGAGTACGGTGTTCTAATCAACATTGCTAAATGCCACTTCGGCAAACCAGAAGTCACATTTTTGGGATTCCACGTATCTTCTGCCGGAATACGCCCGCTCGAATCGAAGGTGCAAGCCATTTTAGATTTCCCCTTCCCTGCAACGATTAAAGAGCTTCGACGCTTTTTAGGTATGATCAATTTTTACAGAAAATTTCTACCAAAAGCCGCAGAAATTCAGGCACCACTTAACGCGCTGCTATGTGGAGAAAAGTGCAGAGGGAAACAGCCGATTGAAGCGACCCCAGCGCTACAGCAAGCTTTCGAGAACTGTAAACATTGCTTATGTCAATCCGCTCTTTTAGTACACCCGGACGTGAACGCTGAACTAACCATCCAGACTGATGCCTCAGATAAGGCTATCGGAGCCGTGCTCCAGCAACGAACGACAAAAGGTTGGGCACCATTAGCTTTTTTCTCCAAGAAACTAACGTCATCCCAGAAGAGGTACAGTCCGTACGACCGAGAACTGCTAGCAGTCTACGAAGCGATACGATACTTCAGATACATGGTAGAGGCAAGGACATTCGCCGTGCTTACGGACCATAAACCGTTGACTTATGCCTTCACCACACGTCGAGACAGCTGTTCACCACGACAATACAGGTACTTGGACTACATTTCCCAGTTCTCAACCGACATCCGCTACATTCCCGGCAAAGACAACGTAGTCGCTGACACTCTTTCCCGCATCGAAGAGGTAGGAGCTGCGACGCTAGAGTACCAGTCCCTCGCCCAAGCTCAGAAAACCGATGCCGAACTCAATAACCTCATCCGAGAAGGCTCAAGTCTCACACTCAAAAGTGTTAGAGTACCCGGCACAGATGTCGACGTGTACTGCGACATGTCAACATCAGTTCCACGACCATACATCACTGAGCAATTCCGAAGACAGGTATTCCATAATCTGCACAACCTCAGTCATCCGGGTAGAAAGGCTACAATCAAACTCATCACCGACCGCTTCGTATGGAAAGGCATACGCAAGGACTGCAGCAAATGGGCGAAGGAATGTCAGAAATGTCAACGCTGCAAGGTGCATAAACACACAGCAGCACCTTTGTCCGAGTTTAAACTACCTACTGCTCGTTTTCGTCACGTACACATGGACATTATCGGACCTTTACCTATTTCTGATAGTTACAGGTTTTGTCTTACGCTTGTTGACCGTCACAGTAGATGGCCCGAGGTAATTCCCCTGCGCGACATCACCGCAGAGACCTGCGCCAGCGCCTTTGTCGCTGGCTGGGTCGCCCGCTTCGGCTGCCCAGAACACATCACGACCGACCGGGGCAGGCAATTTGAATCTCACCTGTTCAAAGCTATTGCTACCCTGGTCGGCACCTGCCATCACACAACGACGGCCTACCACCCCGCAGCCAACGGCCTTGTCGAAAGGCTACACCGACAACTCAAAGCAGCCGTCATGTGCCACGCCAACCCACGATGGACCGAAAGTCTTCCCATGGTACTTCTGGGCATCCGCAGCGCCTGGAAAGATGACATCCAGGCATCCGCAGCAGAACTGGTCTACGGTGAGCCTCTCCGCTTACCTGGACAGTTCTTCAACACATCCGCAGCACCCCCAGGAGACGACAACGACCTGGCTTATCGACTACGCGGACATATGAACAAACTTGCCCCTCGACCGACTACATGGCACAGCGAAAACCGAACCTTCTACGTGCCTAAGGACCTAAACACGACATCCCATGTGTTCTTGAGGCAAGGACCCCTCCGAAAGTCGCTCGAACCACCATACATTGGCCCCTACAAAGTCTTAAGAAGAGGATCGAAATCGTTCGACATTGAGGTAAATGGCAAACAATTAACCGTCACCATAGATCGCCTAAAACCTGCCTATATCACGCGAGACGATGGCAAGAGAGAAGACAAACAGAAGACCAGCGAGGCGAGCGAAGAACATCAGCGTCCAGTACAAAAGACGAGAAGCGGCCGTACAGTCACCTTCCCGGACTACTATCGACCGTAGCTATCGGTCTCGGCGGGGGAGTACTGTGGCATCATCCTGCCACGGCTACCTGAGTGCGGACCTGCGCGCAAGAATCAGGTGATGCGTGCGCGCGCCAATCAGGAGCCAACGCGCGGCCGCGTTATCGCAGGTGACGCCGGGCTGCTGCGCCGGCAGTCCGCCACAAAGCCTCGTACTGATCGCGCGTTTCTCTCTCATTATTGTAAATTCATATATTTGTTAGTCGTTTGTTTTGTGTCTCGTTAATTTGTTAATAATCTGTAGTGTATCGTGTTGTCGCAATATATAACTATTTCTCGTATTGTTTCGTTTAATTTACCGACATCGATTTGCTTGTGGCCGGACGCCGTTCGGGTTCGATTCCTGGACGTATCGACTGTTAGTGGGTTGATACCTGAATATAACCCGCTACAGGTTTATAATATTTCTAAGCGGATATTCGAAATTAGAAGTCTTTTAGATTGACTATAATTAACTACGACTAAACCAAACTCACCCAGAATTCAAGAAGAATCCACCAAATAGCATAAAGGGGATGATGATTGGAGGACCAACGGAGGCTGCCATACTGACGCTGCTGCTGGCACAGGATATTAAATAACCTGAATAGGAAAATGTTATTGTTATAAAAAACAGGATGAAAAATAATTGGTAGAAATTACACCAGTCGGTACTGGTCAACTACTCATTTTTGGTTGGTTCCTCATTTGGTTCCTGTACGATGGGCCGGATAACCAATATAATTAAGATGGGCATCATGGTACTGAGGGGGCGGGAGCATTAATACCGTGGCTGAAGGGAACCACTAACCGTAATGGACCGTATGGGGTCGATAAACAGTACGATTGATGAATATAGCAAGATTCGTGGTTCAAGTGACAAGTGACATAAATAAGCCCGAACCTTCGATCCCTAAATGTCTTTAGTATCATCGCCGTTTTCTTTTCTTTCTAGCAATGCTGCCTTGAGAGGCTATTTCAGCTTCTCCTTGACGTGTAGGTGAGCTCACGGGGCTCAAACCGAAGTGTTGCTAACACTAGCCCTAGCAAGGGTAGTGCTTTGCTGAATCTACCACTGGATCAGAAACGCGACCCACTGAGAAGATCCGGCGAGGAACTCAGTGGGCTGTGTCTATGGATTTTCCCCGATATTAACTCCTCTCTGAACACCACCTATGAATTTTGCTGTGTTCTTAGAACAGGAACCTGTTGAGTATACGCGATCGGCTAGTGCACCAAGAAATTGCATGGTGAATAGCATCTTATCCATCGAAACCAACAAGTTGGTTCAGTTAAGTTCATTTTACAAAGATACAGGGCTAAAGGTTTCTATCGTGTATTTAGAGCGGTATGGATTCAAGTATATGTTCTGAATTGGATTTTAAAGTAGTTTTAGAGTCAATCCGCTGCCTATAATATATCTAATTCACTTGTATTAATAATATTGGGTTAATTTTGTCAAAATATATTTGTCGAATAATATATTGTATGATATTGGAATAAACATTGAAACAAAACGAATTTTCCTCAAATAACTTTCTAAGCTCTTTAAATATTTAATCGGACAAAATTAGCAATTTGATCTCAATCAAGATCGGACGGTGTTCGAGTTCACGACTGACACGCCGATTAGAATATATTTTTAGAAATAATTAATGCAGCAAAATGTTCACACTACACTTTTGTTTCGCCAATAGTATAATTTAATAATAATTAAAACCTACTTATGATATGTTACAATTAAAATAACTAATTTAAAAACTAAAATTGTGTTTTTTTTTTAAAACCTAGGATCAATAATTTCATTGAAAATGTAGGTTAAGGTGGTTAGGTAAGGTAAAAGATAAAAAATGTAAGGTGATATGTAATTTTAACAATGGCTATTAATGTTATAGAAGATAACACTCTGGAGAAGATACTACATGTTCTTCTGTGGTAGATTTGTGCGTTCTTGGGCTCTTGAAGTCCATGATTAACAAATTGTGAATGAAAACTTTTTGAAAGATGAGTTCAAAGACTCAGTGCCCAATACTTATGAAAATGCCTCGACCAAGCCTCATAATTAGAACCAATTTATCAGTTATCCATCCATTCCCATAGACTTTTTGTTCGTTTTTATTATGGTAATCGCATTCGGAAATTTTTATATGCCTACAACGTAGCCCCCACGATTGAGAGACGGAAACAACATGTAAATTAATGCTCCGTCATCTGTCTTATCTTTTTTTCATTTCAAAAAGGCTCATCATTAGAACAAACCCGTCCACTATACCTCAGAATGTTACAATTCCGGTTTCCATTCCAAGGAATTATGTAAAGATTGTCGACCTAAATATTAATGGGAACTTTATACTGTTGAGGTGATTATATGTATACGAGAAAGTACTGTTTCTGTTTTGTTTCACGTCATTCGATATGTTGTGGTCACATTGCATACCGTTATTTTGAAGTGTCAAAGCCTTTAACTGCATTATATCGATTAGTGGAAAGTTTACACAACTTTAGAATTTATATAGAATATAGTTTTTGTTTATTTTGTTAAGATTCAAGTTAAACAGACGCACTCGCAGCTCCTGTGCGTTTACCGGAGTGGTCGTGGCCTAAAGGATAAGACGTCAAGTGCATTCATATGTAGCGATGCACCGGTGTTCGAATCCCGCAGGCGGGTACCAATTTTTCTAATGAAATACGTACTCAACAAATGTTCACGATTGACTTCCACGGTGAAGGAATAACATCGTGTAATAAAAATCAAACCCGCAAAAATTATAATTTGCGTAATAATTGGTGGTAGGACCTCTTGGGAGTCCGCACGGGTAGGTACCACCACCCCGCCTATTTCCGCCGTGAAGCAGTAATGCGTTTCGGTTCGAAGGGTGGGGCAGCCATTGTAACTATACTGAGACCTTAGAACTTATATCTCGAGGTGGATGGCGTATTTACGTTGTAGATGTCTATGGGCTCCAGTAACCACTTAACACCAGGTGGACTGTGAGCTTGTCCAGCCATTTAATAAATAAATAAATAAATATTCTCTCTCTCTCGCTCGTCCATCCATATAAGCAATAAAAAGTCCTTTCTGATGCTGTCAAGGAATAGGACTGTCAGCATTTCAGAAGCCAATTGGATAAAGCATTAATAGCTGCACTCCTTGTGACAAAAAGTAGTAACTGCTTTTTCCTACCTTCAAATCGAAACGCAAGATTACTGCGCATTAGGATACATACATATTTCCGTGGGGTCCCATTACATCGTCTAACATTAACTAGTAAGATAAAGTTATCTCTTAAAATGATGCGGGTTTGTTTATTTTACACAATTTTACTCTATTAACGTGGAAGTCAGTCGTGATTATCATGAGCAAATCAATAAAGTTGGACCGGACCAAGGATTCTACTAAGATAATCACAGGTTCATGGTTATGATTTGTTAGATCGAACGTCTTATGTAGCTGCCCATGGACGGCTTTATTTCGAATGGAACTTTTTATTTATCTAATCGTATGAGTATAAGGAAATATTTTAAAACATAAACAATTTAAAAAAATATCCACAAAACGGAGCTTAATTCGTAAGTGGGCTTTCTACGGGTCGACCAAAAATAGATTCCATCACATTCAGTACAAACATAACTTAATTTATCAATGCACCAAAACATTAAGATTTATAGACCGACTATTTAAAAAATCATTCCGACATCTATTTCCGAATTCAAAGCCAACTCAAAATCAATTTTTAACGCTATGATTAAAAGCTCATTTGCATTTAAAAATGAATGCGAAAAAAAATAAAACAAATCAAGCCTATGCTAATTTATTAATCTTTTATATTCAAACAGGCCTACTTTAGATTCACTGCTGATAAAATATTATGAATGATGTGTTTTTAATTCGATTGAACTCATTTGTTACGTGTTAGCTGTCACAAAGTTGCATGATAAATAATAATTTATTTTACTAAATTTACAACGTTAGTTTTTTAAATATTAGTGTTTTAATTTGAAGCTTTAGTATTGTTATGTTTTTAGTATTTATTATCCGAATGGCAATAAAAGAGTACATTAACATAAATAAATAAATGTCCTGTACGTTTGTCAGTGCAGCTTGACTCAATGCGTTTCCGATCCGGTGGTAGATTCTGCTAAGCACGGCCCTTGCTAGGGTTCGTGTTAGCAACATCGTTAGATTTGAGCCCCGTGAGCTCACCTACTAGCCCAGCGACGCTGACATGGTCTCTCTAGAATCTAGAATCTAGACCATCAGATTAGTTAGAAAAAAAAATGACTCAATATCTGCACTGTAGAAGTTGTAAGGGAAGCATTTCCGAAACCAAATAAATCACTAAGCTATCGTAAATACAAAACGGTATTCAGCTACTAAAATAATTATGAATATTTATTTATTGTTTTGTAAAACTTATGTTTAGTGAACCAGCAATGTATATCAACATAAGTTAACATATGAAGTCAATATACATAGCTGGCTCACAAAACATAAGTTTTACAAGACTCTACCATGTTTTTTCGAGTTCACAGAATTCTCGTTTTACGATTTTCCTCGCGTCACTGATATTAATTTAGTTTGAAAACGGTTTTAGTGCATCTCGTTTGCCGCTAGGGGCGCTGTTTTAACTCCATACAAATTTGAGTTAACTTTTACGTGATCGACAAGTTAAAAAACTCACATTAAGCACACATCTCTAAATATTCTTGACTAGTTGTGGTAGGATGTGTGCTGAGCACGTACGGTGGGCCCGCTTGCTTCTGCCCCAAAGCATTAATGCATGTCGGTTTAAAGAGCTACCCCGATAACAGTCAATACTGAGAATCGACGTGAATAACCAAAGATTTAGTAACGGCATGCAATTTTAGATTTTAACTTAATGCCGTAATTCTCAGAGTCAAACATCGTGAGTTAGCTCGCATAAAAGGCTACTGAAAGAATTCTAATTCAATTTTCAAAGTCCACTTGATAATTTGTTTTGATAATAATCCCACAGTACTATAGTAATAGTTCAGAGAGTGAGGTTGCATGTTGTTATTCGTAGTCAAAGTTCATTGCCTTCGGAGAACCTTCAACAAGATTAAGAGGTGGGACGAAGCCAAAAAAAACTTAGATTAGTTCGATAATCCTTCCGAAATCCGTCGGCATGAGTGACGCAACGTCTCCTAACCAAAACAGGTTTTGAACCAAACCTTGACTATTATAGCCCTCGCTTAAATAACTTAGTTACAAAAAATGTTGTGTAATACCCAAGTAATATATTGAAGTTAAGTAAACATTAGCGCAATGATGATGTTAATTTAATGGGCATTGTTACGATTGTTGTTTATATGAAAAATTATGCTATCGAAAATTTAAGGGGAATTTATTTTTTATTTGCTAATTCGTTCATTTTTAAACCCGTTTCTAAAATATCTGCCGCGTCACTTAACTAATTTGGACGCTATGTCCTTAAAGAGTTTTTTTTGTATAATACAACTAGTTATTATTGCATGTTACATAATTATAACTTGTTTAAAATAACGCACAGGAAATATAAAAAAATATAAATACATACCACGTAACCTAATTGTATCTTTTTTGTGTTGAATAAAACATCAGAACACATCATAGATGATGACGTCATTCAAGAGAGACATTTAGATAGAAAGCGTATACCCGCCTTGCAGATTAAAAATATCAAAAATAAACTGTCTCTCTCCTCTTCCTTGAATTTTTCTCTAAACGATTAGTGTAACATAAAATACATATTTATAATCCATTATTGTTATTACAATATTTTACCTTCGCTCAATTATAAAGACATTAAAGGTAGTTTGATAATTAATTTTGTTTATTGTCAATTATTGTGCAACTAATGGAGTGAGTCTTTAATAATAATAACTTTAAAAACAATAAATGCTATTGATTATTTTAAAAGATTTGTCGATTTTGTCATGAATTCGTAGATCTAATGCATCATCGTTAAATTTTATTGCTATTGATATTAAATTGTAGAAATGGAAAATTTTGTATTAGACCTTTCCCTGAAGCATCGTAGGAGGCGTTCAAATCATAATGGAAAAAAAATCACAGTAATTTATTCAACTTAGATACTATGTATTTGTATTTAATGTCGAAATAAACCTGTTTTGTTAGTATTGTGTGGTTTGTTCCCATGCGGTCACAGATTTAGAGATCTCAGCATTTGCACATTGTGAATGTAATTTTAACATTGTGCATAACACTAATGTTAGATTATTTTTTTCACTTAATAGAAGCATGAGCAACGTGAATCATATTTAAAATATCCCTCCAATGAAAAATATCACACCAAATACTCAGAGAATCAAAGTTCGTAGTATCCAGACCGTTCCTAATGATTTTAAGATTTCGTCTTTAAAGACCGAATAAGTTTCAATGAAGCTACCAATTCTTATCCAAAAATCCAAACTTACCGAACGAAGTAGCGACGTTCGTAACCAGAGCAGCCAATCCTGAAGCGATGAAGAACCTCTTCGGATCTGGGTTCAATCCGATCATGTAATAAGCTATAGTTGTGAAGACTAATGGTATAGTGGCGAAAACGGGAGCTTCGGCTAACGTCTTCGATAAGAAATAGACGTCGGCTCGATACATTCCCGAGTGGTGCTCTCTGATGAAGATTGGTAGTTCAGAGCAGAATACCTGTAGGAAAATGCCAAATTGAGTATTAGGCTAATCATTTTTCTAAAATATCACCTGTGAACTGACTTTTTTTTTTATTTATTGCCCTTGTTGGCAGATGAGCATACGGCCCACCTGATGGTGAGTGGTTACCGTCGCCCATGGACTTCAGCAATGCCAGGGGCAGAATCAAGCCGCTGCCTACCGTTAAAACTGCCAAAATGACACCGCTGTTAAAATATTGAAATTCTGAGTAATAGATTGGATGTCTTTTTTACAATTAGTTCTAGTGTTAATCGTTCATTATAAAAGAAACACTGATGTATTTAAAATTTTTACTGGTGTTAGGACCTCTTATGAGTCCGCACGGGTAGGTACCACCGCCCCGCCTATTTCTGCCGTGAAGCAGTAATGCGTTTCGGTTTGAAGGGTGAGGCAGCCGTTGTAACTCTACTGAGACCTTAGAACTTATATCTCAAAGTGAGTGGCGCATTTACGTTGTAGATGTTTAGGGGATCCAGTAACCACTGTGGGCTGTGGTGTGTGGCACACCAGGTGGGCTGTGAGCTCGACCACACATCTAAGCAAAAAAAAAAAGAAGACGATAATCTTATAATGACTGTATTATTAATATTTTCGTTTGGGTTGAAAAAAAGTAGCAAAATTGCGATGTATAAAAGGTTGTTTTTTTGCGCTTATGGATAGCCGAGTTGAATCGTTGTAATATATTATATCAAAATGTAAGTGCCGCCATCCGTCTTAACGTAGAAGGTCCAAATCTCAACTGTATAGATGTGCGGCCGAACAAACCTTCACACTGGAATGTATGGCTGCTTTATTACAGAAATTAGATGGTAGTGGCTATACGTGATAATTTACAGCTTGATATCTACACATATAAATAAAATTGGAGTGTATGTTTGTAATATTGAAATAACCGCTTTTTACTACATGCATATGAATACATACAACCAATGGTGCATACACCAAAATTAAATTTTTTACAATTTTTGTCTGGCTGTCTGTTTGTTCCGGCTAATCTCTGGAACGGCTGGACCCATTTTGACGAGACTTTCACTGATAGGTAGCTGATAATATAAGAAGTAACTTAAGCTACTACTTTCTTTAGACTAGCTTCGCCCCGCGGCGTCATCCGCGGTACGACAGTAAACGCGGGTAGGTAACATCGCGGGACTCAGCTATCAATAATAAAATTCAACGCTTCCGACGCGACGCGAGGGCGGGTCGCTAGTATTATTATATAAAGCAAAAAAAATATCCAAAAGGAAATTTAAATATCCTTCAACTCATTAATACAGATCAAGTATGTAAGTCTACAAAAAAATTATTATCAACTAATAAATTCCATTTGAAATCCCTCGAGTGAGTATTAATTATCAGTATTAAAATAAAAATGTGTACATATAATTAAAGCAGATATCCCGCTGACAAAATTAAATTAAACTAAGTTGTGTTTGTAGTGTGTGAACTGTGTGAAATAAAAATAATAAACTTGACATTTAAAAGTTCATTGAAATCGCCTGCTTTAGATAGTATCCGTGTTTAAAATGTTCGTAATTCCAAACACGCATGTTAAGATTATAAGTTTCATAAGTAAAATTTTAATTTAATAGAACATCAGTACAGAATGGATTAAATGAGCGAATGCGGAATTACCCCACCTAGTCTAAATTAGACTAAAAAGTTCATGAACGCTTCCTTAAAAATGCTACCGTCCAACTTAGGATATAAAGCTCAAATTGGAAGCACAACTTCAATTAATTCGGAGAGCCAAATTTGCAACTAAAAAGACAAGACGGTCGTAGCAACACGTGCTAAACAAGCTATTTGAATTTTGAACAAAACCCCAATCATTTTACATTTTTACTATTCTAATTAAGGCTTACACCGGTTTATAAGTTTTCGTTGTGCTTTGCGTGGCCTTGTGAGATCTAAGGAAATGACTCCTTTATTTTAAATTCCTTTAATTTAATTAATAAAGTAAAAACAAGGGACAGCTTATATACAATACTTTAAGAGACTTTAGACTCATGTCTCATTTAGTGTTACCGACGCAGGGGCCTCGCCGCAAGGCGAGCGCGTGTTTAAGTCCCGGGGCAGCCCCCCCTGGGCAGTGCGAAGAAATGGAGTTTTCTCCAACCAACACACTGCTCGCGGAATTCTTAAGCGAGAAATACCCGGCCCTCGAATCAGAATTTTTAGCTTACAAAGCTAAACGCGCCGTGAACTGTTCTGCCGTGCCCGCCGCGCCCGCCGTTTCCGCCACGCCTGCCATTCCCGCGTCCCCTGCAAGCGCGCGTAAAACTCCCGCGCCGTACACCGTAGCCTCCGTCGCGCCCAGCACACCCGTGTCCCCCATACTGTCGCGAAAAACTCCCGCGTCTACCGCGGCAGCTTCCGTTCTACCTCAGCGACCGTCTGCGGCCTCCGTCGCGTCCGCAGCTCCCGCGCCTTCCTCCTCGTCCTCCGACTCTGACTCGGATATGGAGGTTGACCTCGTTCCCGCCTCATTAACAGATGGATTCACTCTCGTGCAAAAGGGTAAGAAGCGCGCCGCGGAGTCCCGAGCTTCCGCGGCCGCTAAAATAAGCAAAGCCGCGAACGCGTCGCGCCCCCGCCCTCCGACCCCCGTCGCTCCCTGTCCCCGTGCCACGCCGTCGCCGCGCCCGGTGGCACAAACGAGAAATCAGGCCCCTCCTCCGTTGATTCTTCAAGAGAAGGCTGCTTGGGACCGTGTCTCCCTGGCCCTTAAGGCCAAGAACATAAATTTTGTCAGTGCCCGTAACCTCGCGAACGGGATACAGATAAAAGTAGCAACACCCGACGACCATAGGGCCCTCTCAAGCTACCTCCGAAAGGAGCGTATAAGTTATCATACGTATACGCTCCAGGAGGAGCGTGAGCTCCGTGCAGTCATACGTGGCATCCCCAAGGAGTTAGATGCCGAGCTCGTAAAGGCCGACCTACTCGAACAAGGCCTACCCGTAAACTCCGTGCACCGCATGCACACAGGACGCGGGAGGGAGCCATACAATATGGTTCTCGTCGCCCTCCAGTCTACCCCCGAGGGTAAGCAAATCTTTAACGTCCGAACGGTCTGTAGGCTTTCCGGGATCACCGTGGAAACCCCTCATAAAAAAGGCACTCCGAGCCAGTGCCACAATTGTCAGTTGTACGGGCATTCTTCCCGTAATTGTCACGCGCGCCCTCGATGCGTCAAGTGTTTGGACAATCACGCCACGATTCTTTGCACTCGCGATCAAAAAACCGCGACGGAACCACCTAGCTGCGTCCTGTGCCGAACACAGGGTCACCCCGCGAATTACCGTGGATGCCCCCGAGCCCCTAAAATAAATCACCGCGTCGCGCGTCAAAACCGCCTCCGAGCTTCCGGCCCTGACATCAAAGCCACGGCACCCTCTGTGTCGAAGGCTAAGCCTGCCTTCGTGCCGGCGCCGGTGCCCAGCGGCTCGGCCTGGGCTAAACCCTTGCCGTACACGAACACGGCTGTAGCTCCCTCCCCCGCGATTCGTCCCGCCCCCGCGATACGTCCCACCCCCGTGATTCGTTCCTCTCCCGTGATTCGTTCCTCCCCCGCGACCAGCACTCCGACCGCGTCCGACAATCTCGCTCTAGCGATCGACTTTTTTCAGTCGATCAACTTTGAGCGTGTTAATGCTTTGGGTGACGCCATTCGCGCCGCCTCCACTGCACAACACTTCATCGCCGTTGTGCAAGAATACGCTGACGTATACGCGTCGTTAAATACGTACGTCCTCCCCTCGCTCCGCCGGTAATCAATGGCGTACATAAATAGAATAAAGCCCCTATCCGTAACGATAGGATTTTTTAACGCTTACGGTCTCGCAAATCAACGTGATCAGGTTTGTGATTTTTTGCGTGACCATCAAATTGACATCTTTTTGGTGCAGGAGACCCTGCTTAAGCCCGCGCGCCGCGACCCTAAAATCGCGAACTATAACATGGTTAGGAACGACAGGCTCACTGCTCGTGGTGGTGGTACCGTCATTTACTATAGACGAGCCCTGCACTGCGTCCCACTCGACCCCCCCGCGCTTTCTAACATCGAAGCATCAGTATGCCGAATCTCACTGACTGGACACGCGCCGATAGTTATCGCGTCCGTTTATCTTCCACCGGATAAGATCGTTCTAAGCAGTGATATCGAGGCGCTGCTCGGCATGGGAAGCTCTGTCATTCTGGCGGGCGACCTTAATTGTAAACACGTCAGGTGGAACTCGCACACCACAACCCCAAATGGCAGGCGGCTTGACGCGTTAGTCGATGATCTTGCCTTCGATATCGTCGCTCCGCTAACCCCGACTCACTACCCGCTAAATATCGCGCATCGCCCGGATATACTCGACATAGCGTTATTAAAAAACGTAACTCTGCGCTTACACTCGATCGAAGTAGTTTCAGAGTTAGATTCAGACCATCGTCCCGTCGTTATGAAGCTCGGTCGCGCTCCCGATTCCGTTCCCGTCACGAGGACTGTGGTGGATTGGCACACGCTGGGCATCAGCCTGGCTGAATCTGATCCACCATCGCTCCCGTTTAGCCCGGATTCTACCCCATCTCCTCAGGATACCGCTGAAGCCATAGACATCTTAACGTCACACATCACCTCGACATTAGATAGGTCATCGAAGCAAGTTGTAGCGGAGGACTTCCTTCACCGCTTCAAATTGCCCGACGATATTAGGGAACTCCTTAGAGCTAAGAACGCCTCGATCCGCGCCTACGATAGGTATCCTACCGTGGATAATCGTACTCGAATGCGTGCCCTACAACGCGACGTAAAGTCTCGCATCGCCGAAGTCCGAGATGCCAGATGGTCTGATTTCTTAGAAAGACTCGCGCCCTCCCAAAGGTCTTACTACCGCTTAGCTCGTACTCTCAAATCGGATACGGTAGTAACTATGCCCCCCCTCGTAGGCCCCTCAGGCCAACTCGCGGCTTTCGATGATGATGAAAAAGCAGAGCTGCTGGCCGATACACTGCAAACCCAGTGCACGCCCAGCACTCAATCCATGGACCCTGTTCATGTAGAATTAGTAGACAGTGAGGTAGAACGCAGAGCCTCCTTGCCACCCTCGGATGCGTTACCACCCGTCACCCCGATGGAAGTTAAAGACTTGATCAAAGACCTACGTCCTCGCAAGGCTCCCGGTTCCGACGGTATATCTAACCGCGTTATTAAACTTCTACCCGTCCAACTCATCGTGATGTTGGCATCTATTTTCAATGCCGCTATGGCGAACTGTATCTTTCCCGCGGTGTGGAAAGAAGCGGACGTTATCGGCATACATAAACCCGGTAAACCAAAAAATCATCCGACGAGCTACCGCCCGATTAGCCTCCTCATGCCTCTAGGCAAACTGTATGAGCGTCTGCTCTACAAACGCCTCAGAGACTTCGTCTCATCCAAGGGCATTCTCATCGATGAACAATTTGGATTCCGTACAAATCACTCATGCGTTCAACAGGTGCACCGCCTCACGGAGCACATTCTTGTGGGGCTTAATCGACCAAAACCGTTATACACGGGAGCTCTCTTCTTCGACGTCGCAAAAGCGTTCGACAAAGTCTGGCACAATGGTTTGATTTTCAAACTATTCAACATGGGTGTGCCGGATAGTCTCGTGCTCATCATACGGGACTTCTTGTCGAACCGCTCTTTTCGATATCGAGTCGAGGGAACCCGCTCCTCCCCACGACCTCTCACAGCTGGAGTCCCGCAAGGCTCTGTCCTCTCACCCCTCCTATTTAGCTTATTCGTCAACGATATTCCCCGGTCGCCGCCGACCCATTTAGCTTTATTCGCCGACGACACGACTGTTTACTATTCTAGTAGAAATAAGTCCCTAATCGCGAAGAAGCTTCAGAGCGCAGCCCTAGCCCTAGGACAGTGGTTCCGAAAATGGCGCATAGACATCAACCCATCGAAAAGTACTGCGGTGCTATTTCAGAGGGGAAGCTCCACACGGATTTCCTCCCGGATTAGGAGGAGGAATCTCACACCCCCGATTACTCTCTTTAGACAACCCATACCCTGGGCTAGGAAGGTCAAGTACCTGGGCGTTACCCTGGATGCATCGATGACATTCCGCCCGCATATAAAATCAGTCCGTGACCGTGCCGCGTTTATTCTCGGTAGACTCTACCCCATGATCTGTAAGCGGAGTAAAATGTCCCTTCGGAACAAGGTGACACTTTACAAAACTTGCATAAGGCCCGTCATGACTTACGCGAGTGTGGTGTTCGCTCACGCGGCCCGCACACACATAGACACCCTCCAATCCCTACAATCCCGCTTTTGTAGGTTAGCTGTCGGGGCTCCGTGGTTCGTGAGGAACGTTGACCTACACGACGACCTGGGCCTCGAATCAATTCGAAAATACATGAAGTCAGCGTCGGAACGATACTTCGATAAGGCTATGCGTCATGATAATCGCCTTATCGTTGCCGCCGCTGACTACTCCCCGAATCCTGATCATGCAGGAGCCAGTCACCGTCGACGCCCTAGACACGTCCTTACGGATCCATCAGATCCAATAACCGTTGCATTAGATGCCTTCAGCTCTAATACTAGGGGAAGGTTTAGGGACCCCGGTAACCGTACTCGTCGAACTCGACAAAGAGGTCGACGTGCAACCTAATCCATGCATCAGCCCGCTGAGTTTCTCGCCGGATCTTCTCAGCGGGTCGCGATTCCGATCCGGTAGTAGATTCATTCGCGAAACAATTGCTCTTGAGTTGTTAGGTCTCCTTCGGAGGCGCTCGGGCAGTTGTTAGCAAATCCCGCCCCTCTTGGCTGAGCTTTTGCTCGCCCACCTGTCCTGGTGAAACTGGAAAGGCCTTCGGGCCACCAGTAAACTTACAATCATAAAAAAAAAAAAAAAAAAAAAAAAAAAAAAAAAAAAAAAAAAAAAAAAAAAAAAAAAAAAAAAAAAACTCATGTCTCAAGTTTGGCGATACTCTTAACGTTATCAATTGGCCATGGTAACGACTTAACAACAAATGTTCCATGATGAGCTCCTAATTTAATTAGAGCAATAACAGAATTCGAAAATCCACAAATGGATTTTAAATTTAAAGTACGCTTAAAAGATCGTTAAGATTCTACAGTCAAAACCTTCTAAGGTATTTGATGAGAGCCTTGCACAACACCAAACATTTGTTGCGCAATCCACCGCGGCGCCTATAAAACAAACAAGTTTTTTTTTAATAACCTTACCGGAACGTTTAACTATCAACATTTTTGTCTAATGCCATAAAAATTTCAAGTCAATTTCCTCCCATTATTAAGGTACTTGGAGCATCGTGGAAGGTCTCTTTGTATATTGAATAAATTTTCGATTGATTTGTACTATTAATGGGTGAAACGAATTCACTGGGCAAGTGGTTTTCGTGCAGTGGGGACCTTGAAAAGGCACACTTGCCTACCGCTGATTGACTACTAACCTAATATAGCTGTAGTCAAAACCGAGATCAAACTTTCATCCCAAAGAACATACGACCTTTTCATAGGAGCCACTCGTTAGTATTTTTAAGGCAACATTTAATAGCTTTATGGAAATATGTGGTAATTGGGTACTTGATTAAGGTCGTGTATACAGTTAAAAAGTTAAAAACCTATAATAAAATTATAAAACCAGCGTTTTAGCAGTAGTGTTGGATTCCCCAGCGTTATGGATTCCCCAGAGTTAAAAAAAAAGGTATAGCGAGTTAAACTAAGAATGAGAAATTATTAATATGTCATCCGTGTGATTCGAATCATATCAGGTCAGTTTAATAAAACTATTGTATTGTCACGGGTCCTACGTAACAACTTATGTAAATTTTTTAGTTAATTGGACGTATTCAAGTTGTTGGAAACAGTGTTGAAAGATTCTGTTACACACAAGTTAGGCTAATAAATAAATAAATTAATTAATTAATGCAATAGTTTGAAATATTTGAAGTTCTCAAATTCAAGGGATTAAAGATTTTGATGGGGATTGTGGAGGTTGCAGTTTGATGGTTGAAGATTGTATCAGTTTTCAGAACGTTGACGTCATTATACAAAAAGTAAGTTCTCTTTGAAGCTTCTAACTGCCTTTTTTCTAAGCACAGCTTAATTCTGATTTCGTTATTTATTTGAGGCCGTCAGCGCAAAAGTGGCCTAAGCTTATCATAGTTAGTATGGAGATAATGAGGTTCGAATTTACCTTTACAATACTTCGTAGGCATAAAAATACGCGCTAAAATGATGTTTACAAAGTCTATTTGTCTATGGATGAAACGGGATTTTTCATCAAAATTTATTATGTTTTAAATAAATTGCAATACATAAGCACAAATATGACTTGTGGGTTAGGCCACTTTTGCCCTGACGGCCTCATTTATGGTTGGTTGTTATATGAGACTGTGAAATAATAATATCAAATATATCAGTCATATAGGTGGATAACGGACACGAACTGTGTGAGTTAGAGCTTAAAATGAATATTATAAAATAATATAGCAAAACATTTCCTCTAGAGTAGATTTAACTGTATTAAATAAATAAACAAAGAATTTTTTAACACTTTTTAAGAGTCGTCGAACTCAATATATAGTCAAAATAACTGAGCACAATGAAAGATATACTGAATTGAAAAAAAAGAACCTATTATCATAAGACGAACGTAAGGTTATCCGCGAAACTATAAATTGAACTATAAAAGCTATCTGTATATGTGGGCGTTTAGTGATTCACGAAAGGCAAAGCTTTTAAGATTGGTGTCTATTTTAAATATCAAAGATTTTTCTTTTGTATATTTTTATGTTTATCCGCATTAAATCTACATTTATAAAATTTTGTTTATCACTGTATTAATTTTTTTAGCGCCTTAGTCGCTTAGTGTAGACATATATTATACTGAGACTTATGCGGCCTACACACGACCCTTAAATCAGTTACGATAATCAGGACAGTGTTTGGGGAGGACCCTAAATCGTATCCTAAATCACCTCGTGTATAGGCAAATCGTAACCCGTTTTTTATTGTTTACCCTAAACTGTAAAATCGCTTATTTTATTGCTTAGATGGGTAGACGAGCTCACAGTCCACCTGGTGTTAAGTAGTTACTGGAGCCCATAGACATCTATAACGTAAATGCCGCCACCCACCTTGAGATATAAGTTCTAAGATCTCAGTATAGTTACAACGGCTGCCCTACCCTTTAAGCCGAAACGCATTACTGCTTCACGGCAGAAATAGGCGGGCTGGTGGTACCTACACGTGCGGACTCACAAGAGGTCCTACCACCAGTAAGCCTCGCTTCGGGCAAGCTCTCGATTTAGGGACGATCATTCTCACCACCGCTGTCCCGGTATCGCTACCGATTTTAGGGTCGTGTGTAGGCCGCATTAGGCCCCAGGTATATGCCGAGATTGACGAGGTGATTTCACTTAAAACTAGACGAGTCGTAAACTCGGTTACCGTTAATACAACAAAAAAAGTACATTCTTTTTTTTTATTGCTTAGTTGGGTGGACGAGCTCACGGTCCAGCTGTTAAGTGGTTACCAGAGCCCATAGACATCCACCTTGTAAATGCCGTCACCTACCTAGAGAAATGAGTTTTAAGGTCTCACTTTTTAACTATGGCTGCCCCACCCTTCAAACCAAAACCATTACTGCTTCACGGCAGAAATAGGCGGGACAGTGGTACCTACCCGTGCGGACTCACAAGACGTCCTAACACCAGTAGGCTTAGTTACTTGTAAAGATATACCCAGCACTAATGTTGCACAATACGTCACCTGTATAGCTACAGATATACTGCTATTACGCATGTCGGTGGTACTGGTGGTAGGACCTCATGTGATTACTGGTGGTGACCTCATGTAAGTCCGTACGGGTAGGTACCACCACCCCGCCTATTTCTGCCGTGAAGCAGTAATGCGTTTCGGCTTGAAGGGTGGGGCAGCCGTTGTAACTATACTGAGACCTTAGAACTTATATCTCAAGGTGGGTGGCGCATTTACGTTGTAAATGTCTATGGGCCCCAGTAACCACTTAACGCCAGGTAGGGCTGTGAGCACGTCCACCCATCTAAGTTATAAATAAAAAGGCCGGTGACGCGATCCCATAAGTTTTCCCCTACTAAAAAGTGCTTAATAAAGAATCAGAGCGCAGTGTCTAACGCAGAATCCAATTGTTGGCACCATCCAGGGACCCAATGAAATCGGTACGAGTTCATCAAAATCGGTCCAGCCATTTTGTTGGAGCTCATTGACAAACAGACATGATAAAGATAATTACGATTTCGGTTGTGTGAGGCTACGGTTGTTGCTGTATGTGTGTAACATCTAGATTAACAAAACTGATAAGGCTCTCAATTGCACAATCGTTAACAAACTGTCTCGCCATCTTAGATGTAGCTTTTTGCGTCAGAACAAAAAAGACGAAGACAGGTCAACGATCCCTTAGCTTATCTAACAAAAAAAAACCGTATAAGATAAGATAAGATACTCACGTTAATAACAGCGAATATGTTCTGGAACGTCATGTTCGTTAGGAACATGAAGATCGCCCCGTTGATGTTCATCACCCCGTCCTGGTCCAAGTTCTGGCCGAAGTATATGACGCCTATCAGTATCGACACCATCTGGAACGTTCGAGACGATGTCAATGTATACGAGATGAGCGTTTAGAGAACGGATACCGCAACATGTGTGCTTTACAAATCATGGACCTAACTCCTACCAACTTCGGTTCGGAACAGAGGTACCTGGGATACAGAGTTTCCCTTTGCAAACCCAAAAAGTGATGAGTTGTTCACGATTGTACAATGGATCAAAAGTTCATTTCTAATTTTTAATACTAGTGCGTTAATCTGCAAGATCAAATTTCGGCAGGCAGCGGCCTGGCATTGCTGAGGTTCATGGGCGACGGTAACCACTCACCGTCAGGTGGTCCGTATGCTCGTCTGCTTATAAGGGCAATAAAAAAAAAAAAGGACCACTGCTAACCAAAGCCAAGCGTCTTGGGTTTTTGTTGCATATCATTGTCCCATTATATCAAAGTATCCATGGGGCTATTCGGCTATTAGTGATTTCAATATCGTTCCACGGATACGGGAAATTAATGAAAGGCTTTAGATTACAGGAAGAGGTAGACGATATGTGTAAGAGAGGAGTGAGCGAAGAAATGGTATATGGTACAGGAGTTATGGAAGGAGGAAATATGTTGTGCCGAATTCCGGTGACTGGGAAAAAGGCAGGAGAATGATGATGATGGATTCGGGAAATTAATGTTACTCGTTAATCAAGTTAAGAAAGCGTTCGACAACAGAACTCACAATGGTCTGTAGGAAGCGAACTTTGATGAGCATCGGCTCCTTGGTGACGGAGAGCCAGGAGCGCCACAGCACGGCCCGGAACTGCGTGCACCACGACGCCTTGTACGGGGAGCGGCGGGCTCGCGTCGTCGACGACATGGCCCACGGCGCGTCCGCTAGCCCGGCCTGTATCTTACGCTAGAAACAAATACAATTCATGTAATAGTCTATCATAGTGTTTCCCAAACTTTTTTTTGCCATGCCCCACATACATAATTTGTAATATAAAAAAATTGATTTGTTCACTTAAGAAACATGAATGTTATAATAGATTTTAGGAAGAAATAACTTTTTTTTGCTTTGATGGGTGGACGAGCTCACAGCCCACCTGGTGTTAAGTGGTTACTGGAGCCCATAGACATCTACAACGTAAATGTGCCACCCACCTTGAGATAAGTTCTAAGGTTTCAGTATAGTTACAACGGCTGCCCACCCTTCAAACCGAAACACACGAAACTGCTTCACGGCAGAAACAGGCAGGGTGGTGGTACCTACCCGTCCCGACTCACAAGAGGGCCTACCACCAGTAAGTTAACAGTTAAGTTGTTATCAAAACACAGTAAGTAATATTTCAGAACATAATTATAATAACAAACTGAAATTCAAATTCGTAATAATTTTAATAAAGATTTTCTATATTAATTTAGTGCGATTGTACCCCTTAATTATTAAATTGCTCCCTAGTGGGGCGTGGGCCTCACGTTGGGAAACACCGGTCTATCACGATAAATTTGTTGGGGTATTATATTTTGAAGATCAACTCGAAACTTCAACTTTCGTTGATTTCACCAATATATTTTTTATTGTTTTCAATGTGCTCACAGTGAACCTGTCTAATGAACTATAGTCGTCAGAATTGCAATTTTCATAACGTTATAAAGCTACGCTTCTAGTAAGGACACCAATCTGATATTGTTTCCGTCGATAAGGTTGGGTGGAGATATGGTATTGGTACCACCACCCTGCCTGTTTCTGCCGTGAAGCAGTAATGCGGTTCGGTTTGAAGAGTGGGTCAGCCGTTGTAACTCTACTGAGACCTTAGAACTATATCTCAAGGTGTGTGGCGCATTTCTATACTAATATTATAAAGAGGAAAGATTTGTTTGTTTGTTTGTTTCGAATAGGCTCCGAAACTACTGGACCGATTTGAAAAATTATTTTTCCATTAGAAGCCGACATTGTCCCTGATGAACATAGGCTACTTTTTTTATTTTTGGAGTTTACTCCTTTAGAATCGATTTACATATATAGGCCCGGGGTATGAAAATTATGGGGACCAAAATCGTACTAGCATGTCACACGAAATGCGTTATGCGCCTGATTGGCTCCTGATTGCGTGATGCGTGCGCGCGCCAATCAAAATCGTACTAGCATGTCACACGAAATGCGTTATGCGCCTGATTGGCTCCTGATTGCGTGATGCGTGCGCGCGCCAATCAGGAGCCAACGCGCGGCCGCGTTATTGCAGGTGACGCCGGGCTGCTGCGCCGGCAGTCCGCCACAAAGCCTCGTACTGATCGCGCGTTTCTCTCATTATTGTATTTTCATATATTTGTTAGTCGTTTGTTTTGTGTCTCGTTAATTTGTTAATAATCTGTAGTGTATCGTGTTGTCGTAATATAGAACTATTTCTCGTATTGTTTCGTTTAATTTTTTATATCCAGTAAACTCCAGTCGTGCGTCGGAGCGGACACACACACTTTTTGGAGTTTACTCCTTTAGAATCGATTTACATATATAGGCCCGGGGTATGAAAATTATGGGGACCAAAATCGTACTAGCATGTCACACGAAATGCGTTATGCGCCTGATTGCGCATGTCACACGAAATGCGTTATCGCAGGTGACGCCGGGCTGCTGCGCCGGCAGTCCGCCACAAAGCCTCGTACTGATCGCGTGTTTCTCTCATTATTGTATTTTCATATATTTGTTAGTCGTTTGTTTTGTGTCTCGTTAATTTGTTAATAATCTGTAGTGTATCGTGTTGTCGTAATATAGAACTATTTCTCGTATTGTTTCGTTTAATTTTTTATATCCAGTAAACTCCAGTCGTGCGTCGGAGCGGACACACACACTTTTAATTTTTTTATATCCAGTAAACTCCAGTCGTGCGTCGGAGCGGACACACACACTTTTTTTTTTGGAGTTTACTCCTTTAGAATCGATTTACATATATAGGCCCGGGGTATGAAAATTATGGGGACCAAAATCGTACTAGCATGTCACACGAAATGCGTTATGCGCCTGATTGGCTCCTGATTGCGTGATGCGTGCGCGCGCCAATCAAAATCGTACTAGCATGTCACACGAAATGCGTTATGCGCCTGATTGGCTCCTGATTGCGTGATGCGTGCGCGCGCCAATCAGGAGCCAACGCGCGGCCGCGTTATCGCAGGTGACGCCGGGCTGCTGCGCCGGCAGTCCGCCACAAAGCCTCGTACTGATCGCGCGTTTCTCTCATTATTGTATTTTCATATATTTGTTAGTCGTTTGTTTTGTGTCTCGTTAATTTGTTAATAATCTGTAGTGTATCGTGTTGTCGTAATATAGAACTATTTCTCGTATTGTTTCGTTTAATTTTTTATATCCAGTAAACTCCAGTCGTGCGTCGGAGCGGACACACACACTTTTTTTTTTTTTTTTTTTGGTTTCATGTGTCTTTTAATGTTTCCGAAGCGAAGCGAGGGCGGGTCGCTAGTACTTTGTAAATGTCTTGGGCACCAGTTACCACTTAACACCAGGTGGCTGTGAGCTCGTCCACCCATCTAAACAATAAAAAAAATTATAATATAAAACATAATAATATAGTTATTCAATAACCACTTACTTCATTATAGAGCGCATTTTCAGCTTCCGCAGCTATCCTACACCCGATCTCGGATTTGGCGAAGGCCGTGCAAACTGTATCTATGGTGTGCCTCGTGACCTCCTCTCTTCCAGGTACTCCGGCGAGGAGTTGGATGAAGTGGTCAGCCGGGTTGTAGTTAGCGGGACACGCGGCGCCCAGCCTTGAGGTTAAAGATAGAGATGCTGTAGATTTTGTACGTAACTTTTGCGACTACATACATCGCCTTTTCGCATTAAAAGTGTAAAATTTCCAAAAATGTTCGTAATTCAGTTAATATGCGTAAACATTTGGTATCACCGGTTTTTTTCTCATCAATACTGTCAAAAGAGCGTAAGAGCGTAATTTAGTTTTAGTTTTTATTTTTTTTATTTTCCTTTTTTTTGACTACCATTAACAAAATTAATACATACTTTTATCTTACTTTAAAAGACAGATAATGTAACTGGTAAAAAAGTATATGACGGAGGAGAAACGCTGAAGGAATGTTTTTAAAAAGTGTGACGTCAGCATTGTTGACGTCACGGTCTTTAAGTTCTCGATGATGACTCATATTTGGGCTTCCAAAACAAAACTTCACGAGAACTGCGTATATTGCACGAGAAGCATAACAACGTTACAGAGAGATCCGTACTGTACTACGGCTCGGACACGAATGCCTAAACGCTAGACAGCACGGCCGTATTTATAGGACTTCGTACACGTCAGCGTGTTTACAAGTATTAAACACGTGAGCGTGTTTACAAGATTTTAAAGTATTGAAATTACAATAAAAGGGACTGTTTAACATCAATTTCTTATCACAGAGTAATTAGTTGATGATCAGTAGGTAAATAGTCATATTTGCGCCGACACGGCCATACTGACAGGCGGTGCGCGCTCTGCACCGGCCTCGTTGATTCTCGTAGGTTTTTCTTTGATTCTCATTGACCTGTAGGAATAAAAAGTTTCTCTGAGTAGCGCATCTGTTATACTTGCGTTACTTGTAACTATGAAGGTTTGAGACTTATTAATGCGATTTGATTGTAGGGTTCTCGGAGGGTATCGTAGGGTTCTCGGAGGGTATCGTAGGGTTCTCGGAGGGTATAGTAGGGTTCTCGTAGGGTATAGTAGGTAGGGTTCTCGTAGAATTCTCGGCGGTTCTCGTAGAGTTCTCGGCGGTTCTCGTAGAGTTCTCGGCGGTTCTCGTAGAGTTCTCGGCGGTTCTCGTAGAGTTCTCGGCGGTTCTCGTAGATTTATTTAAGGTGTTCGGATAAGGATGTTGTCTAGTGTGATGTTGTGGCGTACACTGTGGTACTTATGTAGTGGGCGTACACTGTGGTACTTATGTAGTGGGCGTACACTGTGGTACTTATGTAGTGGGCGTACACTGTGGTACTTATGTAGTGGGCGTACACTGTGGTACTTATGTAGTGGGCGTACACTGTGGTACTTATGTAGTGGGCGTACACTGTGGTACTTATGTAGTGGGCGTACACTGTGGTACTTATGTAGTGGGCGTACACTGTGGTACTTATGTAGTGGGCGTACACTGTGGTACTTATGTAGTGGGCGTACACTGTGGTACTTATGTAGTGGAATTTTAGTAATCAAAAATAAAAACTTATCTTTGAGTGTTGATTTTGTTGCTCGACCATGCTGATTTGTGAAGTAGATGTATAGGCTCATCGGCTGTTGCTGGGGGGTAGTCTTCTTCCGCCGATATGGTTAAATGGTCTCCAGGTTGTTGCTGAGCGGAGGCGGCATGTGATCCCACTTCTGATGACGGAGGAGAAACGCTGAAGGAATGTTTTTAAAAAGTGTGACGTCAGCATCGTTGACGTCACGGTCTTTAAGTTCTCGATGATGACTCATATTTGGGCTTCCAAAACAAAACTTCACGAGAACTGCGTATATTGCACGAGAAGCATAACAACGTTACAGAGAGATCCGTACTGTACTACGGCTCGGACACGAATGCCTAAACGCTAGACAGCACGGCCGTATTTATAGGACTTCGTACACGTCAGCGTGTTTACAAGTATTAAACACGTGAGCGTGTTTACAAGATTTTAAAGTATTGAAATTACAATAAAAGGGACTGTTTAACATCAATTTCTTATCACAGAGTAATTAGTTGATGATCAGTAGGTAAATAGTCATATTTGCGCCGACATATATGAAAATGTTGCAAAGATCATTAATATTAAAAATATCACATGTTAAACCTTTAAAACACTCTCCTGTAAAATTTGTAAGTTTTGAGATTATACAGTTTTAATGCGAGAAGACGACATTATCGAAGAAGACAACATCGTATTTAAGAGCCCTGTATAAAATTTACTAACTATCGCAGTTTTTATTACGTAAATTAGAAGAGATCGCGATTCAAATCCAAGAATCGATTTTCTTACTCGTTAAGGCATAATCGAATTCTAAGCCAATTCTAATTATGTAACTGAATTAGTAGCCTTTATTCAAATCCATATTACAATTATATGATCAAATTTATAGAAAACTTAAATTTAATGTAAGCTTTAAACTAGTCTCTTATTTAAATTTTACTTATTTTTTATAGATCTCTTTGCCAATCGATAAAGGCCTGCAATATTTTCCACTCATGTCTTGCTTGAGCCACTCTGTTCCACGCGATAGCCAAGATTACATAGTGTATACGAAAAAAAATCCTTGATTAATGACAATGATAAGTACGTAAACAGTCCCCAAGTATATCGGCTTGCAAAATCATACCATTTTAATAATCACAAATTCATTCTCAACTGGTCATATTTATTACATTATCATAAAGTTCCAAAATTTAAAATTATCTAAACAAAATCTCAAGAGCCACACAAGTCTTCTCCATTTTGTTCTGCAGACGGCAAACGAGTTGATGCCTTAGAGACTTGGATACCCTGGACTGCATATAAGACCATAGGATCTACACTTACTAAGCTCAAAAACAAAATAAAGCTTTTTACCCTCTGCTTCAAGCAAACCCTAAAGAGCTGCGGACGCATTAGAAGAATAGACGAAGAAAATCTTCGAGTGATAATTTCTTCAAAAGGCAAGAAACAAGAACTAGAAGTCGCAGCTCATTGCATTGGTCTGATCAGATCCATACCTCCCTGAATTCTAGCACGATGCTAGCTGAGTAGCCAAAGATAGAATGAAACGGCAGAGTATCGTAAGGACGACAGGCATGACTGGAGGTAGTCACTTAACCTGAGGAGCAAGACTGGAGGAGGAGGGAGGACTATCGCACAGTACCGAATAAGCTAGCACATCACATGTAATAGTCAGATTTAAAGCTAAGCTACTTACTCTTTGAAGAACTGGAAAGCTTCATCAGATGATCCTAAGAAAGCAACTCTTCCGTCAGCCATTATGAGGAGCTTGTCAAACATAGCGTAAAGCTCTGAAGAGGGCTGGTGAATTGTGCAGACCACGGTCTTGCCCTTCTGTGCCAAGCCTTTCAGTACCTGAGTAACAAAATGCATTAAGTTTAGAATTTTTTTTTGTTAAAATTTGAACTTGAAATTCCTAAAAAAAGCCTAGATATGATGTTGAACTTAAAACAAGTGAAAACATGATAATGAAAACTGGAACATTACTTTCTTCAGTAAACATTGTGAATGTAATAGTGCGCAATGATAAAGAAAACTCACTGAGTTTCTCGCCGGATCTTCTCGGTGGGTCGCGATTCCGATCCGGTAGTAGATTCAGCGAAATACTGATCTAGCTAGGGCTAATGTTAGCAATTCACTCAGGTTGAGCCCGTGAGCTCACCTTCCCCATGAAGTTGGAATAGCCCCTTAGGCTACCAACGATTAGGTAGGGGACAAAGGATGGAGAAATAAGCATACTGACCTGTATAACGTTTTGGGCCATAAATGAATCAAGCCCAGAGGTGGGTTCGTCGCAGAACATGAGAGGAGGATCCGTGAGGACTTCACTGGCGAAGGAAAGCCGCTTCATCTCACCCCCCGATATGCCCTTCAGTCGACCGGGTATACCGATCACTGTGTTCTGGCATTTCGACAGCGCCAACTAAAGATACAAAATGGCCGATTTTTTAATTGTTTGGTTTGATTTCGATTAAGGTATTTCCTTTGGTTTTCCAGATATAACGTAAAAAAAAATTAAGTAACTAATGAAATTTATTGATTACTATAAATTTGAAAGGGCTAAAATGAGAGTCTATCACAACAATGATGTAAAGTATATTTCGGAAATAACTAAATGCTTAGTCTAATTATGTCTTCTCAGACTTGGAAAACCAAAGAATCGAAAAAGATCCAATTTTGTTTATTTACAATGAGAATAATTTTGTTGTGCGCCTTTATTAATTTCAAAATAGGATTAGTAAATTGTAATGTATATACATACCTCTTGAATAACTTCTTGAACTCTCTTCATTCTCTGAGCGTATGGTATGTGGCGATCCATTCTCACCATCGCCTATAAAACATTAAAACTGGTCACTTTAATCCACAGAATTAAAAAGTTGCATACCTAGCTTCCGGTAGGAGAAAAAAAAAACAGTTTTTTTTTTCTTAAAAAACACAAAGTAATCAAGCACCATTTTCTCTTAATTGGAAACAGTACTTTTTTTATTTGTAGTTATAACACAACCTTTAGTGTTATCAATAAAAAAAAACAACACGTTTATTTAGAACGCATTTTTTTACAGCTTAGACTATCGGGCGATTATTTTTAAAGTAGCAATGGCTTACGCTTATGTTTTCAGAAACAGTTGTGGAGGAAGCACCTTGTTATTAAAGCTGTCATAGAAAGAAGTCATAGGGCATCTTATAAGTCCCCACACTTAGATACCACGACCCTGCCTATTTCTGCCGTGAAGCAGCAATGCGTTTCGGCTTGAAGGGCGTTCTAAAGCTAACCCTGTAATAACACGGTAGATACGTCTCGTGTTGTGCGAACCCGTGATATAAGACTAGAAGTCAGTACAAAAATGAGGGTAATTTTTCTAAATGGAACATCTCAACTATACCTGTATGTATTTTTTACCTTTTAAACATAGGAAAGAGGCAGTAAAATTTCGGATTTTCATATTATGTTCATAGTTCAAAAATCTCGTTATCGTATTGTAGAAGTAACGTGTTATAATAAGAGGGTTTTGGGCGATTTTTTCTTTTCGTGTTAGAGTGGTACCGTGTTGTAAAAAACCGCGTTATAAGACCTGTGTTCATTCAAAACTCGTGTCCAAGGTGGACAGAGGCATCTACGTTGTTGATGTCTATTGGCTCCATAAATCCCAACTCAATTTTGTATCGCTTCAGCCGAGTTATTCCTTCTTGTGTCTCGGCTATACAAACTGTATAATTAGCGATTTAGCTTCAAATTTGACTTTTTCGTACCCTTGAATAGAATGTAGATTACAAGGCCGTATAATTTTTCCATTCATTAAATTTTAAAATGAAACTATCATATGTATAAAGCTCGTTCCGGCCTTGGTAACACAACTTCGTTAATCAATTAACATACTTAAATTTAGATTTACTGTCTGGTTTTTAAGTGTTTTTTTTTAATATATGATTTACGCTGTCAGCCGGTGTTGATGCCATGTCTGTCAATTGGTAAGGTTAAATGTGAAAACATCTCAATTTAAAAATACACGAGTTTTTGTTGCTCTAAATAGTAGCTTAATTATGCAATGTTAGGACATAGACTGAATTCATAAATTTTATACTCATTTATCATTATTTTTTTAAATTTATTTGCTAATTTATTTTATCTACCAATGTACCTGCTACGTTCTTTTCCGCATAACACTTCGTTGACTGGTAGAGAATCGCTTAGTCATTAAGTCCGCTAATGTATATTTATGTGCAAAAATAAATAAAAAATACAACGCGAATTCCGCCACCCACCTCATTACATGAGGTCATATTATCCATTTCTGTACAGTATCTTTAAAATCTGAATCGCTGCAGAATATTTAGGGATCATTACGGAATCTATATTTTTTTATTGCTTAGATGAGTAAACGAGCTCACGGCTTATTTGGTGTTAAGTGCTTACCGGAGCCTATAGACATCTACAACGTAAATACAAACCCATCTTGAGTCAAGAGTTCTAAGGTCTCAGTTTTAAAACTACAACGGCTACTCCACTCTTCAAACCGAGACGCATTACTGCTTCAGGGCCGAAATAGGCAGGGTGGTGGTACCCACACGTGCGGACTCACAAGACGTCCTACCACCAGAAAATTTATGTACATGTCTATGAATTAACTATCCTGTAAATGCCAATGCATATGGATTAACGTGGTCCTATAACCTATTGGAATCCCTTCATCCGAGAAGCAACTATGCTTGTTAACGCAGGAGTCACTCACTGCGTTATTACCACAAAGAAATACCAAAAAATATATTTATCACGGATTAGAATTAACTTGTTTTAAAACAGAGACGTCTTAACACAGTTTTATAGAAAATATGTTTTTTTTCACTGGTCAAGGCCTCGTAAACCGGATTCGTCTCCGTTTAGTTTTCGAAGCTTCTACTGTTTTTGTTCTAGCGTGTTGTGTAACGTGCTCATTTGCCTCGAGACGGAACGAATTTTATTATTCATACATTCTTTTATTTATTGAATACTATAACACCTGTATCATTAAAACGAATTTACGATGACAGGGACGTGGAGAAAGTGAATGACGCACAAATAATAATGTCTTAAAGTCGCCAAATATGTACTGTATTGCATTTTTAATACGCTTTTATTAGCTTCAGACGTATGTATGTAACGGAATCTTTGAACATGATTTTGACCCCCTTCAAAACGTCGGATTAACTCGAAATTTGGTATATTTATTATGGACCGATGACAATTAAATATTTGAAAAAATATATTGAAGAAATTGAAATTCAACTAAAAAATGAAAAATAAATAATACTTTAAAAAAAACTAACAAAATACGCTTTTATAGAAAATCCAACTTAACATATAGAAAATACATTTTAATAAATTTGAATTAAAAATAGTGTAAGAAAAAATGATTTTATTGTAAAAAAAAGCTTTTCAGGATATTATCAAAATAACCCTTCTACTCATATCTGTTCATAAAATATTTATAACTACTTTTAAACTATTATTTAGTTTTTTTTTATCTATTATTTATTTGAGTAAATAAACGTTCTATTCAATTGTTCCTCGATTAATGTTGCTCAAGTTTTACGACTAAGGAACATATCCAGCGTCACTGAACAACGAGCTCATCATTCAGTACTTATATTTGAGGCTTGTGTGTAGAGCGTGGACTGTATTTTGGACTGGTCGCTTCAATAAAGCTATATTCAGAGCGAAGGATTTTTATTTTCTTTTAAGGTACAACACGTGCACGTACGACCAGATTTTTTTATTCAAAAACGATCATACAAAACTTCATGCTTAGGATTGCTCTAAAGAGCCTCAAACCCGTGAAGTTGAAGTATGAACCCGCAACAAGCTTTTAATTCCTTCCTTTATTAGTCCGTTATCCAATTGTATTTTTTAAATAGAGAACGCTGATACATAACTTAAAAGTTACGAAATATTTACCACTACTACGAACCAAGAAAAACAAATTTACGGCTAATTCGTTGTCAAAGCCACTAGTTTCCAGTTAGGTAGGTACGTGAAATTTTCCGCGCAGTTAATGTCGTAATATTTAATTAAACAAACCGTAATTACCTGAAATACCAAATGCTCTCGCACGGTCAAAGTGCCTATGAACAGATCCTGTTGCTGGACATAAGCCGACAGCGCTGTCAAAGCGTCAGGAGTGGCCGGTTGCCCATTCAACGCCCTGGTACCAGTGGCGACAACACCACCGGGCGTTCTGAACGTAAGCGTATTGAGGAGTGTGGTCTTTCCGGCTCCCGACGATCCCATGATGGCCAGCAGTTCACCAGGATAGGCCGCTCCGTTTACTGTTATGAGTCGAGATAATTTTAATGAATAAAAAAGTATAAAAGATTGAAATAATATATTTCTAGTTAAAAATATATATTTTATTTTGTTTTCATCATTTGTTACATTGAAATAACAAATGATGAAAACAAAAACTATAATAATATACAAGCAATAAATACACAAAACATAAATATATCTAGCTCAAGTATATTTTTAATGCCAGCTACATGTGAGGAAATTTATAAAACAATTCATTCTCTCAATAATACTAACTCAACAGGTTATGATGAACTGCCCACCTTTATACTAAAACAATGTGCAATAGCCATTACACCTGTACTCTGTCATATTATCAATCTTTCATTAACTGAAGGTACATTTCCTGATAAATTGAAAATCTCAATAGTGAAACCTATATACAAAAAAGGACATAAGGAATGCATCAATAACTACCGACCGATTACTTTAATACCTATACTTGCAAAAATATTCGAAAAAATCATGCATTCTAGACTCACAACTTTTCTTAATAAATCTGAAGTTATAAAATCTGAACAACACGGTTTTCAAAAAGGCAAATCTACTACACTAGCAGCTTTTAAACTCATTAGTAAAATTACTGAAAATGTAGACAGAAAAATACCCACGGTTGGAGTTTTCTTTGACATGACCAAAGCCTTTGACTTTGTTGACCATAACATTCTTCTACGGAAGTGTAATAATTATGGCATTAGAGGGATAGCTGAAAAATGGCTTAGTAGTTATCTAAGCAACAGACAACAATATGTTGAAATTAGGGATATTGATAATAACAATGAAGAAGTGGCTTTTAAATCTTCATTAGCGTATAATAAAGTAGGTGTCCCACAAGGGAGCATTTTAGGACCGCTACTCTTTATCATTTATATAAATGATCTCCCAGAACACATACATTACCCATGCAGCTTATTTGCTGATGATATAGCCGTTGTAATCACCAAAGATGCCACACTAGATTTAAATGATGAGATAAATGCTACTGTTAGTAAGGTCATAGATTGGATGAATAAGAATAACTTAAAAGCTAATTTAGACAAAACGAGATATATACAATTCTATAATAGACACAAATTTATTAATAACTTAAATATAACTTATAATAATAACACACTAAATGAATGTAATAGCATAACATTTTTAGGATTAAATGTGGATAATCAATGTAGCTGGAATCTTCACATAGATATTACTTGTAGTAAAATTAATCGATTCTCATATGCACTTTGGCGACTTACAAAAATATGTAATTTAAAAACTGCATTACAGGCCTATCATGGATATGTCGCCTCAAATATCAGATACTGTATACCCCTCTGGGGAAATTCTAGTCACATAAATAGAGTGTTCATTGCACAAAAGCAATGTGTTCGTGCCATGTGCAATATTCATCCTCTGACTTCTTGTAAACCATTCTTCCAAAAACATAATATTTTAACTGTACCATCCATATATATACAAGAATGTTGTTTGTTTGTTAAAAAGCACCCACAATTATATAAATCGTGTGGCGAGTACTGTCAATTTAATACAAGATACCCTACTAAACTAATGTTACCAAGTATAAATACTCGTTACTACCATACAAACTGTTATCCTATGACTATCAGAATATTTAATAAGATACCAAACAGCATAAGAGATCTTCCACTAACTCAATTTAAAAGAAAATTATATTTATGGCTGATAGATAAGGCTTATTATAGTGTGCAAGAATTTTTAAATGATAAGTGTTGTACATAATAAAATATTAGAATAAGAAGTGATAGAATGTAAAAATAGATAGATTTAGTAAATTTTGTGTTATAATTAATATAAAAATAAATTAAATTTTCGCATGCCTAAACAGGCGAAATATATGAAGCTATGTCCTATATCTTATAAACTATATTTCTGGCGAATAAAGATTTTCTTTCTTTCTTTCTTTCTTAAAAACACAAATTTGTTAATAAAGGCGGAATCACCTCTGACAGGTATATGTAACAAAATTCTATTACATTAACATATTTTTGATTTTCAGGAAAAATTCCACCAAATATATCATAGCGTGATGTAATAATATAATGTAATGGTATGTAATGTAATCTACCCAACTTTATTATATATCTAAAAGTAAACTGTTCTATGGATGGAATGGTTACATCGCGCTATCTTATTTGAATTGACAGTCAGCTTGCAAAGCACGATGCTAAGATGGGTATGGGTACAAGCTACAATTTGTTACACCGGCTATATTAATTAGCTTAGAAATTTCTTGACTTTGCAACAATCTGTCTACGATTCATGAAAATCTTATTAAAATTCTGTAAATCTTAATATAAAATGTGATTTTATTAAAAACTAGTTTGAGTTAAAAGATATATTTCAAAACAACATTTGGTGTATAAATACCGACAGTATCCGTAATTCAGTTGAATGTGAATATGTAAATGATGTAGGTGTGTTTTTATGTTGAAATTATAAATTAAACGAAGTGATATCAGATAACGAGACATTAAAAGCCTTATCTGTGAGATTCTGAATGATCTAAAAGTAATTCAGACAGACGTTATCGTCAAAATTTAATGCTGCGTTATATGCAGATTTATCAGACAATTCTTCTGGTTTATTGATCTATGGTATAGTTGTACACAATTATGTTTGGAGAATTTGGATTTGTGAAGAATAAATGAAGAAAATACTAAAGACATTTCTTTCCCAATTCTCTTGAACTAATCGGCGCAGAATCTTGTCAGCTGTTAGTACGCAAAATATCGTCTTCTCGCATTAAAACTGTATAATCTCAAAACTTACTAATTTTACAGGAGAGTGCTTTAAAGGTTAACATGTGATATTTTTAATGTTAATCTCTTTGCAACATTTATTTTTTATCTTTTACCAGTCACATTATCTGTCTTTTAAAGTAAGATAAAATTATGTATTAATTTTGTTAATAGTAGTCAAAATATAGGTAAACTAAAAAAAAAAAAAAAAAAACTAAACTGGCGCTCTAACTGACAGTATTTATGAGAAAAATACTGGTGATACTAAATGATTCCGCATATTACCTCAATTTCGAATATTTTTGGTAATTGTACACTTTTAATGCGAAAAGACGATATACTGATCAGCTTTTGGCTCATGGAAGTTATTCTAACTTAGACCTTAACGGTATTCAAATTGTCATGTCGACTTAGCTTAAAACTATCGTTAGAGATGCCAATGCGACTAGGAATAATATCTAAATTATTTTTCCAACTATCATATAAGCCGGTCAGATTTGAAGTAGTCTACAATTACAAAATTTACTGACTACATATATGTTTCTTTGATGACCGAGCATTAACAATGTTTAATCTCATAAAAAAAAAGCTTACTAAAGAGTGTAATGAAAGGGAAAATTAAAATATTAATAAACTCTATCGCCTCAGTAATTTACAGTAGTTTTCGAGAAAAGTGTATATTAAGCTAATCAAAAAATTATACGAATATATTGTGAAAATCAAAGTACATACAAACGTAATACGTTCACGTACAGATTGAATGTTCGTTGCTTTGAGATTGTTTATTGCAAGTTGAAGCAGTAGCCGAATTGAATATGCAATTTCGAAAAGGGCACATCTCTGAAAATATAAAATGTTCAGGAAATGAAAAAAACTGATTTTTTTCTAAAGCAGTGTAAAATTTATAATATTAACTTTCGAGATATATTTTAGTGTTAATTAGCAATTGAAAATTACTGGAATTATTATAAAATGGGTGTAGGTAAGCCTCAAAACTACATGTATATGAAAAAACGTATTTGACAAAATATGCGACATGTGCCCTTTTCGAAATTACATATTCAATTATTTATGGCATTGATAACCAGTCTATAAAAATAAATGAGAATCTCACCATTTCTAAGCAACTGCTTTCTTTGCTGGAACATGCGATCCGAAGAATTTTTCCAAAAGCTCCAGAACCTTCTTCCTCTCGATCTGGACTCTGTGGCGAAAGCGTTGACATCGGCCCACGTGTAAGTAACTTTTTCAATACCTCCGATGGCTCCGTAGTTGCGATTTTGAGGTATGGCCACAGTGACTTCACCGACACTTGATCGTGGCGAGTCATTTGGCGTTTGACCATCCTGGTTAAACAACATAGAAAAATGGTATCATTTAAAAAAAAAACTGAAAAAAAGAATTGACATCCGCGGGGTGGTACCACCACCCTACCTATTTCTGCCGTAAAGCAGTAATGCGTTTCGGTTTGAAGGGTGTGGCAGCCGTTGTAACTATACTTGAGACCTTAGAACTTATATCTCGAAGTGGGTGGCGCATTTACGTTGTAGATGTCTATGGGCTCCAGTAACTACTTAACACCAGGTGGGCTGTGAGCTCGTCCAGCCATCTAAGCAATAAATAAATTAAAAAAAAAAACAGTACGAGATATAACCGAATGTGATAAAGTGGCAAAGGCTAAATATCTACACCATAATAGAATTCACTGCTCGGAATTTAAAGCACTTTACTAAATTGTAATTAGCTACATTAATTTAAATGATTGTAAGTATTTAGTATAAGACTCTTCGAATACAGCGACAACTACTTCATTCCATCATAATTCAAAAAGTCAAACAATCTAAAACAAATAATTGAATAACAACAAGCATTCGATACTTATCTACACAATCCTGTTTTAACTAGAGCGTGGTTTATTGGGTATTCAATACCCGGAAAGAATTTGAACATATCAGTTTCAATTCAGGCTTAAATTTCTAATACAACTGAAAGACGGCTTCAGTTTTATGGAGTAAATTATACACTAATTAGATTAGTATAGGTCAAGTTCTTATCTAAGCTGGACTTGTTTTACCCAATGAAACATTCTAAAGTTCGAAATGCCGGGCAATTGCGTTTAACTCCTAAAATGACTTGTTGAATTAATTATCTATAGTATCAAATATTAAAAAGAAAAAGAGAGAGTGTGTGCTTTATTGTAAACTAAATAAATAAATAAATGTGAAACGTTAAATACAAAAAATACAGTTGGCGGTCTTATCGTTAAGAGCTATCCAGTCAACCATCAGGTGGACAAGAATCATTAGGAAACAAATTACACGTGGTGTACCTATCGATCGAAATATACATATTTTTCGACACACAGCATACATATATGTATAGAAACATACACACATACACATATATACATACAACATATATACATATACAAATATCTAACAGTCAAAACAGAAACAGTTTAACTGTGATAATGGCGTTTGCAACAGTGAATATTGGGAGCCCATTAAATATGAAAGTCGTGATAAGAACCTGTTAAATGTAGTATTTAAAGCAGTTTTTATTGCGTAAATATGCAAAAGAGATCTCGATCCAAATACAAAAATTGTCAAAGCTTAACCGATAACGATTTCTTCTTCTGAATTCTTACTGATAAGGAAAAATTCTAAGCCAGTACTATACAGAGTATAAATCAAACATTTTACTTGATATTAAATAGTAGCATTGGGAAATAATGATTAGATCAATAGTGCTGCCGTGAAACTTTAAAATAATTGGTAATTAAGAACAAAGTCCAAAAACCTTGCATATTCAAAGGGATTTTATAGGTAAACCTTTAATGTTATTTTGAGTGATTACCGTAGCCCACAAACATTAAGATGTTACTCGTATAAAAAAAACCCGGAGTATCAGTTGCCTGGGAATAACAGCTACTTTTTACCTAACAGATTTCTCTGTATATTGTCTACATAGAATAGCATCACCCCATCTCTTCCTGTGGGTGTAGTAAAAGATGACTGAGGAACCTTTAACACTATAAAAAAGCGGCTTACAAGCATATTTTGGTTCGTGTTTTTTTTTTTAATGGAACCTGCTTATATGCTACCGTATTTAACCGCCGCTTGGATAAATCGCTTCAATACCATCATTGAGCATAGTTTTGGTATGCACCACTGTGTTTTCGTTCTATAGGCGATTTTTTTAATACATAGTACATAATCTAAAGTTAAAAGTGCCATAACTGACTAGCGAAATGTGTGGTCTCAGGTCTTCGTCAATCGTTGTCTATCTCTATATATAAAAATGAATTGCTGTTCGTTAGTCTCGCTAAAACTCGAGAACGGCTGGACGGATTTGGCTAATTTGGGTCTTGAATTATTTGTGGAAGTCCAGAGAAGGTTTAAAAGGTAGATAAATATGAAAATGCTCGGAATTAAATAAAAATAACAATTTTGTTTTCCCTTTGATGTGTCCCTCGTTGGACGAATTCTTTTTGTTTGTTTTAAGTTTTAATTATACAAATGTTTAGGTCTTTTATTTATCGATGGAGGCAGTACGAAGTCTGCCGGGTCAGCTAGTTAGTAATATAACAAAGCTTGCTTACGAGATGCACGATGGTTCGATTTAAAGAAGAAACGCGTGTTAAAATTGGATGAAAATATATTTTTGTTTTTAGACTGGAACCCACTCGATATACTTATTATGGCCTTGATTAAAACATATAACTATTTCGCATCGGACTAGTGTTCCGTCTGTCATACATATTAGTTTATGAATCACTTAAATTTGACCTTTATAACAAATTCTTTAAATGCTTCAGGTTTTTGCATTGGGTCTCTAGATTTATACGAGATAATAATAAATTAGTTTATCCATTTATTTATTGATTAACATTTCAAGTTCTATACTGATGTTAAAAATCCAGCTAAACGAAAACGAGGAAGCTTGTATTAAATATAAATGTTAAACAAATTTTAAATTGGCTTTGATCTGCCGTCTTCTAATGTTGTTCAACGATCTGCGATATAACTATTTTAGTTGAGTAAGCGAGCTGCATTTTGATCTAATGATATTAAATTCGATCAATTATTGAATTAACATTTTTTTAAGAAGCCCCTTGGAGTAAGCGTGACTGATATGAAATCTGTATAAATAATAATAAAAACGCCAAAAATAAGCAAGGCAGTACCTATCTGTGGAAGCTCATTAGACCCCCTACCACATAAATAACAAAAGTACTTATTTATCGCATGGACGAATGGAAATAGGGTTCATATAATATTGCTAGTATTGCGTCATATAATTTCAATAAATGTCCCTTGAATTTTTTTTTTTTTTTTTATATTTGAGAGATGATTGGTGGCCCGGAAGCCTTTACAGTTTCATCAGGCTCAGCCAGGTGGGGTTTCCTAACAGCTCCCCGAACGTCTCCAAAGGAGTTCAACTCAAGAGTAGCTGCTTCGCGAATGAATCTACTACCGGATCGGAATCGCGAATTTTAAAGTAATGCATCAATTTCTTGATAACCGCATTTCGTGTAAAGAATATGAAGACAGCAAAAGTAAGGACTCGAAAAGAACTCGACTCAAGAACCAAGCTTCGAGAATAGTACCCTACTTCGTAGCACGTGCTCAAAAACAACTTCCAGGATAGAGGTTTGCTAAAATAAAATAGCACCCGTAAAATTAATTAATTTTCTTCGTTTTTGTTGGTAGGATGTATAGTGAACGCTCAGGGGCTGGGATACCGTCCATGTCCGCGTAATGGCATAGAAACTACATTGAATACTATATACGCAAATATATGTAAGTATAAACAAAGAGGTGATAGTATTTTCTGCGGTTTCCCCGAGACTTAGACATTAAAACTAAATCTATTTCTACGGTTTGATTTCTCATTTGTATTATCATTATATACTATTTTCGTGGTCACGGATCAAATCTGTAAAGTGTTCGGAACATTGAATATTATTATATTGGATATGACATTATATTTAATGACAAAAACACGGAATGAAAGCGTCAAAGTAATTTTAATGAAAAAGAGATGATGTTGAAAACAACAAGTCGCGTATCTCTTATGTGCAGCTAACTTGTTTTAAGACGATGGAAATAATCATGAAAATTAAAACGGTTAAAGGCGATATTTGACGTCGTAGCAACGATAACGGTTTTCGCGAACGTAAAAACGGGTCGATCGTTCAAAGAAAAGATATTCAGTTATTTATTCATTCGCAAAACAACACCATCAAAATAAACGGACCAACATTAGCAGTCAGCTTGTCTATTTTGAACAGGTGTATACAACATAATTAATTAAAATAACAATTAATACTCCTGTAAAAGCAGGAACATAAGTCAGACTTTAATAAAATACATTAAAATGTGTATTAACAGAGTTAGGCTACAGTAAGTTCTTAAAAATCTTGTTCTTAAACACCTGCAGTGACTCAAACAAATAATGAGATCTAGATTTACTTAAGCGTCTTAATCAGGGAACAAACCACTTTAAGTAAGTAAAAAAAAAGAGTGGCAATACTTAAATATAATATCTATATATATAAAAGAAAGTCGTGTTAGTTACACTATTTATAACTCAAGAACGGCAAAACTGATTTGACTGAAAATTGGTGGGGAGGTAGCTTAGAACCAGGAGAAGGAAATTTTTTTTTTTTTTTTTTTTTCCACAGGAGAAAATCGCCGGATCCCCACCCGCACAGCAGGTGGGGTATGTGGGAGTCGAACCTCACTAAAAACTCCTGCCGCTCACAGCCGGCGCCCTACCCCGGACCGGGTGGGAACCCAGTCGGAGCTATTGAGACGGCGGGACAGGGTTTACGCAGTGCACATTACATCCATCCCGCCGTCCCCCAGACGCCGGACCGGCGGCCGCCAGCAACACGACCGCCGGTTCCCTCGGTCGACGGGCCAAGAGCCCGATTGATAGCGCCGCGCTACACCTTCCCCCGGAGCGGTCGGGGGAACGCGACCTACCACGCCGCCCCACGCCTAGGTTGCTCCCCGCACAAAGCGGGTGGAGCCCGAAGCCCTTAGGGGGCCGGGTCACGGACGGGACCCCGGTCCCGGCCCCCTGCTCGGCGGCGGCGGGTTTCTGCGTAGTGAGGAGAGCTTTGCCTCACTCGCCCCGCCGCCTCCTTCTGCGAGATGGTGCACTCGCAGAAGTCGAGCATAGCCTTCCAAGACTCGTCGCCGCCAAGCATCGACGCCACGACGCCAGGCAGCGACAAGTCTGGTCCTATCTTTGCGACAAGGACACGGCGCTGCACCTCCCATGCGGGGCAGACAGCGAGCGTATGCTCCGCCGTGTCCAGGTCGTGTCCACAATGGTGGCACCTCGTCGTCGGCTCAGCTCCTATCCGGTGCAGGTACTTTCCGAAGCATCCGTGCCCAGTCAGCACCTGCACCAGACGGAAGGTGAGGCGTCCTCGGCCACGATTCACCCAGTCATAAAAGACTGGGTAAACCGCCTCGACGGTCCGTAGACCCCACGTGGGGTTGGCCAACCGCCTCGACCACGATTCGAGCACGGACCGCCGAGAATGGGCCTTCCGCGCCCGCAGCTCACTTTTGGAGGGACGCGCCACGCCCAGAGCACGAAGCTCACTGCGCCACCGATAGTCGGCAGCGAGCGACTCCGCCTCCAGCTCCCATGGCGGCGTCCCCGCCAACACACACGCCGCCTCGAATGAGACGGTGCGATATCCACGGATGACCCTGATAGCAACGGTGCGCTGCGGCCGGCGCAGGAACCGAGCCATAGTAGCCCGATTGCGCGGCTCAGCCCATACAGGCGCACCGTACAGGGCCATCGATCGCACCACCCCAGCGTAGAGGCGGCGTACAACCTGATCCGGCCCCCCGATATTTGGGAGCAGTCGGTTCAAAGAACCGGCCGTCCTCATTAACCGGGGGACCAGCTCCGCAAAGTGAGCACGAAAAGCCCACCGGCCGTCCAACACGAGGCCGAGGTACCTTAACTGCACCCCGACCCCTATCCGGACGCCCCCAACCACGATGTGGGCGTCGACAGGTGGCGCTCTCCGCGGCCCGTGAAACCACAAGGCCTCGGATTTACTGAGCGCCACGTCGAGGCCCAGTCTCTTTATCCTCCCGACGACGAGGGCCACTCCCGCTGTGGCGAGACGGGCAGACTCTCTATAATCATCCCCCCGGGCCACGACCAAAGTGTCGTCCGCGTAACAAATAACACGGAGGCCCGGGAGGAGGGCACCCCTCAGCACCCAGTCGTACCCGATGTTCCACAAGAGGGGTCCGAGAACCGACCCCTGTGGAACACCACGCACGACCGGAAAACGGTGAAGGGTCCCACCGTACCCGGTACATTCGACCGACCTGGCCTCCAAATAGGAGCCAACCAGCCGGCGGAGGTAGAGGGGCACTCCATGCCTCTCCAGTGCCCCCCCTATCACAGACCAGGGCAGGGTGTTAAATGCGTTGGCGATGTCAAGAGACACCGCCAGCGCCACCCCACCCCGTGAGACAGCCTCGTCCGAGAGGACCCGCACGCGAAGTATCGCATCCACGGTCGAACGGCCCTCCCGGAAGCCGAACTGCTCCGCCGACAGGTCAGGTCCAACCCCGACCAGGTGCTGAACGATGCGGGCAGCCAGAATACGCTCCAGCAATTTTCCCGCCTCGTCCAGCAGTACGATAGGACGATACCCGGCGGCTGTATCCACCGGGCGCCCCTCCTTTCTTAACAACACAAGTCTGCCCGTCCGCCAGAGCAACGGAAACCGTCCCGACTCCAGGCAACCATTAAATAGCTCCAGGAGCCGGTCCCCCAGGGCATCGAGGGCCAAGGCCAGCACCCGGCCATGGACTCCGTCCGGGCCGGGGCCCGTGTCCTTTGCAGTCATCCTGACAACGGCCACACGGAGCTCTGCCCCAGTGATACGGGGCACCTCAGCAGGGGCTTCGCCGTCGATGGCGTCCGACGGCTCACCCATAGCAGGGGGAACAAAACCCTCCCGCTCCTGCGGGAACAACGCCGAAACGATGTCCCGCAGCTGTTGAGGCTGAAGTCGCTCAGTCAAAGGGGGGGCCCACGGGCGCAGTTTGCCGCGCACCAGCCTATACGGGCTCCCCCATGGATCCGCTTCGAGCGCCTCCAAGAGTCTCTCCATGTTCTGCTCCTTGGCCCGCCTGATGGCCAGCCGCAGGGCGTCCTTCGCAGCACGATATTCGCCGTGCAGCCGGGTCTCCTCCTCCGCGAACGCGACGGGGCCGTCGCGCCGCAAGTGGCGGCGACGGCGGTGTCTAGCGCACCGGCGGCTCGCCCGAATGGAGACTGCACGCAGTCTCGCAATTTCGGGCGACCACCAGGGCGACTGCCGCCGTCCACAATGCCGAGGGCCGACCCGGGGCATCGAGGCATCGCATATGCGGTGCATCGCGCCGCGGAACCATTCGGCCTCAGCCTCCACGTCGAAAGGATGTGGACGCATGGGCGTCCACGCCGCCACTATAGAAGCCTCCACCAGGAGCTCCTTCTTCAGGAGCTTCAATGCCCACCTAGGGAATGATCGGGACGCACTCCGCGGGGGGTTAACCCCGCGAGCGCCTGCGGCCGGCGTCGGTGCGGGAGCGGAAAGATCGAACCGGATATACCGGTGATCCGACAACGATTCCGCCCCCACCACCACGCCCCAGCCCAGGATGCGCTGTGCGATGGACGAGCTCGCGAACGTCAAGTCCACGATAGACTCTCCCATCCACCGCACGCATGTCGCGACCGAGCCCCTGTTAACGATACAGAGATCGGCCGCGACCGCCCACTCCTCCAACAGCCTACCACGAGCGTCCGTGGATGGGGAACCCCAAGCGACAGACTTCGCATTGAAGTCCCCCGCCAGTATCACCGAACGGGGAGAGAGGTGACGAGCGATCACCTCTAGCCCGTCCAGAAACCGCTCGAACTCGACGGTAGGCCGATTTGGAGAGAAGTACACCCCGATCACGACGGTATTTTCTAGTTGTACCGCGACGATCCCGGGGCCCCTGGTCACCATCGCCAGGGGAGGAATCATCGCGGATCTTCTTATATGTATGGCCGCCAAGCCATCAACGTCCCCAAACCAGCAGTCGTCCGCTGGGGGAACGAAGTACGGCTCGGCGACCACAGCCACGTCAATTGACCACTCCGCCATAGTCTGGAGCAGCATGTCCTGAGCCCCGGCGGAGTGGTTCAAATTTCCTTGGAGGAAGCGATAGGTGTGATCCATTAAGGCTGGACCACATCCATCGCCCCCTCCCCTACTCTATTGTCCCCGCTATCAGGCTCGAACGCCTCAGCGGGGGCCAAAGTGTCAGCCGGTGCTCCCCCGGCCGACCGCTTCTTTTGGCGCCGCTTAGCTTGGCGGCGCCAATTTCGAATTGCATTTTTGCCGGCCGGGGGGCATGCCTTGCCCCCGGTCCGGTGATCAGCCTTGCGTCCGGCCGCCGCGCATAGTGAACAATGCGGCGCAGCCAAGCACACGGCCGCCTTGTGTCCAGGCTGACCACAGCGGAAACACAGTCCACTGCGGTCAACCGCACTCACGCACCTGGCGAGGCAGTGCCCAGTGCTGAAGCACCTTAGGCACCGCCAGGCACGCGGTTCTAGCAGGCGCACGTGGGCTGCTATCCAGCCCACGCGCAACCTGCCCGGATCCCCCGACGGGAGAAGGACATAGGATACTTTTTATTACGTTGCCGTAGGACGTGACATAAAACGTGGTATATCAAAACGCCACTGATATGGAATAACAAAACGCAACTGACAGCTAAACGTAATGTAGTCTATGGTTAATTATAGTAGAATTTTGAAGTTGACCGATTGATGTGTTTGTTTCGAGTTTCTATTAGCTTATTGTGCCGAGATGGGTAATCATTAAGAAAGCCATGCCGCGACCAATACGATCAAATCTTTCCCGACGAAGCCGTAATGCAACTTGGATTCGAAACATTGCGAGTGAAAGGAATGAAGAAGAACAAGAAAATATAATAATAATAAAAACAGCTAAAATATATAGCCAATAAAGTATGATTAAAATACTTGCTTTTTTAATTTACATTAATTATCTAAATAAAAGTTTTACCTTGATAAAATCAAAAGTTTGCTCATTTATTACCTCTAAGGCGGAACAAAGTTCGCCGGGTCACCTAGTAATTTAATAAATAAAACATGAACATTACCCACCCATTTAGGTCGATAATTTCATCCAATAAGTAAAATCAGAATGCAGGATGAACCAAACCACTCATTACAATTCATGAAATAGACGGATTAATGGTCGGGCGTCCTCGGGGTGGCGCCGCGTGTTTGGTTGTAGTGTTGACCGCGGGAACCCGCCTACTCTGACCGGGTTCTGACCCCGGACGGAGATCGGACGTCGGGTGTAAGAGTGCAGGAGAGTCGTTTAGTGGGTGGGCACTAAAATTCCTTGGGCCCGCGGTCTGCTCTCAACACCTGCAGACCGTTGAGTCTCACATACCCCGCGCGCCCCCGAGGCGCGGGGACCTCGTAGGAGTTTCGGCCCCCGGCCCGAAAAAAAAAAAAAATGGCGGATTAATCTCTCACGGATGGTTGAATTTAAGCGATCAAATACACTTGTCGATCTTCGTAAGTAAAATAAATAATCCTCTGTGATTATTAATTACTGTGGGGGCAATAAACTTTATAGCGGTCCCGGAGAGTTAAATTTATTTAATACGTTGTGATGAGTTAAAAATATTCTTTGGAACATCGCAAAATTTAATATGTTGTTCAAAAGCCGTAGTACATATAACGCGTAACATTCATAAGAAAATGTGTGTAAATGTGAATAATTCAGAATTATATGATAAATCCAAATCTAACACAAAAGTCTATGACCGCTATAGATTAAATGAAAAATAGCTGAAGACTTTGACGCATTTTTTGTAGCTCTGTGGTTATTAATGGGTGATTGATGTCTGTTACGTGTAAATGTTAGTCACTTAGCAGTTAGTTATTATTTTAATGAGTACCGTTTATGGATAGACGATCTACGTGGAGTTAAGTGGAATCCATAGTTATTTTTTGCATAGAAATAGTGGCTTTCCTCCTCTTTTATGTAGAATGCTTCGTGACTACGAACTTTAATTTATTTTGCAACGGTATTCCTTCATCGTGTGAGTCGTTCGTCAGTATAAGTTAGAGTAGATATGATATGTGGACCGTTGTAGGAGCTTCCGTGTTCGCTTCGAGAATATCACCCTTGTTCATCCGACTTTTTCAAAGCTTCTCCTTACCCCTATCCTACTATATGGGGTCAGTGCAACATGTTCTTCTTCCATTAAGCTCTAAAACACGTCATTTTGGCACTCTTCTTCATTAAAGTGCCCATTTTTAGGACACCCCTTCCCAACTCTTCTTTTGGGTTAGACTAGTTCCAAAATATCTGCTTAGGAAACCTTCTTAGCAGACTTTTCCAGAACATCGGTGGGCTACGCTCAGTAGCGCATACGTTCTGGGACTCCACCCTAGAACTTGGAAATCGAGTCGCTGGTCACTGACTATGAGTGGTGATACAATCTACGCGACCGAGTTGAGCCTCGCCCTGACCCTAGAAATCAATTGGCCTTCATACGAGTGCGGAGTCCGCAACCTTGTTGGGACGTGCTGGAGGTCTGGTCTCCCCTTTGGTAGAACCGACCGCTATCCTACGGACCATCGAGACGGTCGTCTGGTCCTTGAGAACTGGTTTTATCATGACCGAATGTGTCTGACCTACCGATGGACGGAGATACTTATCCATCGCCGGGACGGTGGTGACAATATAATTAGTGCCACCAATAAGCAGCATTTTCACAATTTTCGAGAAGCAGGTGGCGGACCGTGAAACAGCTCTTCTTCACCGATCCACCGCCGTCAAATCGTAAGACACTCTTGTCCCCGGCTCAAGAAAATAAAGTTTAGACATGTGTTTGTTTTTAAAGAATGTAACTGTTTTAGTTACTTCCATAGCATAGTTGTATTACTAAATATGAGTATACCGAGCATCTTATTTATTAGCCGGTAGAAGCTACCGACCAATAACTGCTACACATTATATGTACCGGCCCTATAAGCAGGATAACGCCGGTCACTACGAATTGATGTCAGTTAATTGAATGGACTATAAGATGATTGACCCACTGACTATTGTCAACGTTGCATAAGGGTCGGCAACGCAGAAAATAGATATTGGTTAGAATTAGAATAAAAAATGCTAAACGCGAAATCGTCATTAAATTTACATTTGTGGTTTTCTTGATATTTGTAATAGCAGCGGCTTGGTTTTCCCTTGGTACTGTTGTTGTCCATGAGCGATGGTGACGTCACACCATCTGTAGGGGCGTGCATGCATCCCCGAATTGGGAAAATAGGTAAAAACATGTTGTTTATGTTTATTTGATAAACAAATCGTTGTCAGCGGATCAGCGAGAAGTGAAACTAATTTGAAGAAAATTTGATTTAAAAAAATTAAATTAGCAAGATCCTAGATTTATAATTTTTCGTTTACTTTTGAGTTTTCGTGAATATCTCTTAAACTCAACAGTCTGCGCTATCTTCGGCATCACTAATCTAAAAGTTAAACCTTAGTTTAAAAAACTTAGATTACGGTTTCCACAATTTATGGAAAGACGAACATTTTTAATGGCATGGTAAACGTATTGTAGTTTACAATATTTTATTTATTTATTATTATTATAAATTATATATTATTATTATATTAAATAGTAGATCCTAAAAGGCAGTCTAGAAAATACGACCTCAAGTTGCCTTTGATTTGAGAGTTACGTATTATTGCAAGTGATTGACACTAATGCTAGAACAATTTTGTGTCGAATTTCTAACATTTATAATTGTTTGTTGTAGAATTTCTGAGGACGTTCAATTTTCATAATTTGTAATATTAACGAAACTTGTTTACCTAATACAATTATAGTGTACCTAGTTAGGATAGTTGTCTTATTAGTTTATTAATTACATTTAGTGACCATAATTAAGGAAATGGTACTAGGTACGATAATGTGACGAAATCACAAAACTGACGTAAGTAATAGGGGAAATTCGAACATTATGATAAAATACTTTTACTAAAAATTAAAGTTTCTTTTGTTGTTTTGAAAAATAGTTTACAGATACCAGTTCGATGGGGCAACAGGTCGGGTTATGTCGGATACCGGCGGCTTCGAGAAGGCAGACAAACTATCCTGCTCTCCGGAGGTTACGCCATGAAAAACCCGCGCTGTAAGAGTTGCACAAGCCCCACACACTGTACCTACTAAGCTCAAACGAGCTTCACCATGCTATTTACACAGAATTAGCGCCGAAAGTCCGCCTTTGCCAGTACTCGTCCCGGTGGTAGGACGGGATCCCGTCACGTTGGCGCCGCGGAAGACATCGTGGGCAGTGCATGGAAGCGAACTTGCGCTGGCTCACCACCAGACTGACTGTAGAGCACCGGACACCCCCGCACCTGGCACTCGATGGCCCCTACGGGAGTTGAGCGAGGGGCTCACGCCCGCGCCACTCACCCCGCCATCTGCGCTGAGGTGCCGAAGAGGAATCCCACTTCCTTTCGCGCTTCTATGCCTCTCGGTGTACCGGGTCACTCAACATGGCCATGGCCTCTCACGACTGTCTGTCTCCCATGTCGTCATTAAAAAATAGAGTTACTCAAGCTGTCAAGTTTTCACGCACCAGCGGGAAGTTTACCACAAGTAATTTAAATATTGTTATATAGCCTTAGATCGGTCAAGAAGTTAACGGACCACCTGGTGTAAAGTGGTTACTGGAGTTCATTGACATCACAACCTAAACCGCCAACCATCTTGAGGCAAAGTCGAATTTAATTGAGTATAGTATAGCGGTTGTCCTACGCATCAAACCGGACTGTTTCGCGGCTGAATCGACAGGATGGTTGTAACTACCCGTGCGAGCTTAAAATACGCCTTCAATTCTATTCTGCACTCCTTCTTTATATTCTCTATAGGTATGGGAAATTTCATACTCCTCCGTTCGCGCAATTTTCGTAAAAGGGGGTACAAAGTTTTTGCTTCGCGTATTAAATATATAGATTAACGAGTGTAATAGTAATAAGTTATAAATGCTTTCGTATTCTGCAATATGGAATGAAATATAGAATGGGTAAATTTATTAGTCTACAGATTTGTATAATTTAAACACTGATATTTAAAACCTGAATCGTTACTATTTCCAAAATTAACTACAAGATACTTGATTACGGTCATTATGCCACATAATTTTTATTGATTTTAATGAGCAGATACACATGCGAACTGTGTTATTATTACAAGTCTCATTTGTATGGCTACAACGATTGTTCTAATTCTTCAAATCAAAACAAACCATTGCTTCGTTGCTCAAACACGACTATGGTATCAAGCCCTGGTCATAAAACGATTTTTTAATAGCACGCATTAATATGGAGACTTGAAAGATAAATAGTATATTGATCAGGAAAAGAAAAGGATATAAATACTGGAAATGGATCCAGCATTGGTTGCAGCTGATGAGGATTGTTCACCCAGACTCGTATCTTCTGATTAAACGCTGGACAGACTTTGCTTTACGAAGACCCTCTGATCGCAAAATATTCATGAAGTTGAATATTAAAAATATGTAAAATTTCGCGAAGGTTACGTACTCTCGGACAAGCGTAGTATTCAATGTTGCATAATTAACTTTCGAATTAGGTGCATCGGTTACCAAATAATTATACCTAAAGCTTATACTTTCAAAATCGTTCCACGTGTAAGCTTGATTGTCTAAGAAATCTATTGATTTGCACAGAATATTTAAATTACGAAACCGATCGAGGGAAGCTTGTGCGAGATATGAAAATTTACACGTGCGCGCGGATTACGGAACCGTGCGGGTAGTTATAATAACAGCGATTTTATAAGTTGTATCTGTACTGATATTCATACTATAAATATATTATACTTCATACAATGATTTTTAAAGTGATAGTATCAAGTCAGAAAAGTGACATAGGATATTTTTTATCCCGAAAAAAACATCTCGTTCCCCATGTGAAACTACACGGACAGATTTTCTTGATCGCGCGACGAAGCCGCAGGTAATTTAATATTCTTAATATTTCTTTAAGTTAAAACTAAGAAAAAAGACAATTTAAATTTATAGTATTCTCCGTGATTTCAGAGTCGCAGATATAACTAAAATTACTTTTATGGTTTGATCTCGCGTGTCGTCATTAAGCTATTTCCGACGTTTTGAATACTTTAAATTCGCGACAGTCAAGTTTAACTACGTCGAAACTAAATATCCGAGGTCAAGGCGTCAACTTTGAATTAAATATTGGAACCTAACATCGTAGAGTGTGGCGTGACCGGATCGATTGAACTTTGTTTCATTATATCGTGTTACCAACGAAAAGCACTGCTCAGCCGGTCGCGATCACGTGTTCCGTTAAGCATCCGATATATCGGAAATTGTAAAACTAAAAAAAAACACTATCTAAATTACACTATCAAAGTGTAGATGTTTTATGTTAGCTTGTGTGTATCTGAACTGTTCCAGGAAACGGAAGTGGTGCTGGTGACATTTGAGAAGAGAAAAATGAGAAACACATTTCAAAATTACAGTTTTCAGTGTTTCAACTATACGCAGTGTATCGTGATATGGCGGGGGCGGTGAATCTACGATCACCAGCAAGCACGAGGAGCCGCTACCACCAGTCGGACTCCTGCGCCTCCAGAGAAAAACAGGAGGAAGAGGAACACCGAAATTCTCCTCTATCCAGTCCTGCCATTCCTCCTAGGAATCTAGCCCTTGAGAAAGGCGCGCGAGAATCACCTAATATCTAGACAGAGCTTGAGAACAATCTTGGAAAATCAGTCTCTTTTTGTAATCAGCGAGTATTGTCCAAATTCTACTAAGTCTAATGTAAAGTATTTCATAAATATTACATGAAGTAATTAGAATAGTAGTCGTGCCTTTATGGTATTAGTATGATAATTGCCCCAAATTTTATTGCTTAGGTGGGTGGACGAGCTCACAGCCCACCTGGTGTTAAGTGGTTACTGGAGCCCATAGACATGCACAACGTAAATGCGCCACCCACCTTGAGATATAAGTTCTAAGGTCTCAAGTTTAGTTACAACGGCTGCCCCATCCTTCAAACGTACGTTGTACGTATTTTAATCTAACATAGTCATAAATACCTATTCATGTTTTCTTATTAATAGTAATTTGTACTGTTTGCAAAGATATTACGAAAAATAGTATGTGCAAATTTCCGTGCACAAACACAAACAACACAGTACACGCTTGGTTTTTTTTTTAAGCATAAAATGATAAAATTTTGTACACCGACGTCAGCGATTGGGTATTTTATCTTTTGAATAAAGATGAAATAGTTTTGTTAAGATCAACTCATATTAATTAATTAAAACTGAATGCATAATATCGGTATTTTTATACAAAAATAGTTGAGAATATAAAGATCATGTTAACGTCTCAACCGAATAATAAATTGCGTTTTTAAAATTAGATATATATCATTTATGTTGTAATGTGTATTTGTCTTGCTTATCTTAAAAAAAGCGTATTCTCTAACTCTATTAAATTGTCTCCACTGTTTAATTACCTTCATAGTGGTTAGTAAATGAGGGAGGTCGCGTGTTGAGCTCGTACGCAATTTAAATCTGAGGCAATTCAGATTAGGACCTCATGCCTCATAGCGAAAGCGACATTTACGCTTTAGCATAAATTTTATGTCTTTTAGCTACACTTACCGTTTTAGATCAGGCGAGCCCTAAGGAATTTTAACTATTCCATGAAAAAATAAACGGAAGCAAACTTGAGATCAAAGGAGTCCAACTGAAGCTTTCAATGACCAGTCAGACAAACCGATGCCTTTTTAAATAGCAGATATAATGTTAGAATACATAGAAAACTATTAGATTCTTGTGCATTTTTAAATATGAATTGTGCATTTTACTATAACAGTGGAATATTTGAAAATTAAAACATGAGGTATCATCCGTCGAAGCATTTATAAATGAAGCCAGTAATGTTAAATCCTGATTGAATCACTTTTTAATTCGATTTTCGGGAATAAGATTGAGATACACATTCAAAAATACATCATCTAATCCCAGTGCTTAATGCTAAACTTATTTCGATTTCATTCTAACACTGTTATTTTATGAAAGAAGAATTAAAACCGAAGGCTACTGAAATATATGTATAAACAAAACTTGAATGTTTTATACGAGAAAATAATAAATAAAATAAACAAACTTCGCCGTTCTTATACCTTTAATTAACAACGTTCTTTTCACGTCAATTTAATTTCATTCTGTTACGAAAATCTAAAAAAAACTATCTTACCTGTGGGGAGTTGTTGTATGTTACGCGCTGATTATCAACCGAAGTTGATATTAGGGGCTCTTGTTCTTCGTTTCCGGCAGTCATTTTTAATGTTGATCACAAAATTAAACTATAACAATATTAATCATACGATCAAACTCATGATTTCACACACACATACACACAGCACGAGATTATTGTTAGTTACGTCACAATTTTTTTATTTTGATTTGGCGGGAAATGTGCAGGTTAGGCAACGGCGCGCGAGTGCTGCGATGCCACAGAGCGATGTGTTTGTTAGACAGACGGAGGCGTGGTCGACCGTATTCTATGCCATTTGACTGATGAACGGTCGTTCCTACGAGGTATTTAGCCAAGCTAGTCAAGCTAGTTAACGAGGAAGTCTGTTTGTAAAATACTTTTGGTAGCTTTAATTCTAAATAATTAATTACTGAAATTAGGCGGTTTTTTGTACTACGTAAAAAAAACATAACGCATCGTATGTAAATATTTATTCAAAAAATCATATTTGAGATAGCAAATAATAATGGGTATTTTTTTTCTCTATTATATACTTTTTAATATTCTCCTATAACAAATCCTCACGTAACTTGTATGATTAAATGACACATGACAAAGGAACTATTGTATGTAGACTTGAGATGCTTTATGAACCTTAATATAATTAGCAATATGGCTAAATTACATGTATAATTATGAAAACTTACAGACTATTTCACAATAACATTGCTTTAACATAGACTTTCCCTTCATATAATTATTATTTGGTGATATCTCTTCATCCGTACGACCGGGGTCTGTTCGATCGAATTAAAAGAAAACTATGACAATAAATGCCAAGAAAAGTTATACATTAATAACGTTTCCATTTAATATATTAAGTGCAGAATTATACTCGAGTAGTTTGAACCGAAAGTTTGGTTGTATAAGGAATATCTTTGATGACTTTATCAATGTAATAGTTACATTATTTCAATAGATTAACAAACTGAAATCACTTGGCATTTAGGTATATTTCAGTGATGTCAGTAGGAGAATGAGCAAGCAATTCTTCAACGGGCCCTACTGAGTTCAAAACGAAACTCGCCTAGTATATAATATGTTTAAATAAATAACATACTCATTTGTATGTTTTAAAATGTGATGTTTACGATAATTTCAAAATCGATTAATATAAATTTTATCGATATTAATCTTCAATTTGACATAATGCTAAAAATGAATCGTTCTCCTTATTTATAGCTATTGAGGAAGCATTATATTATCCTATTAACAAATCTTGTAAAATATGGCCAAATATTGTATTTTACGATGACATTTTGGTAAATTTGCTTTTTAAGAGAAAAACGAATGTGTTGAAATAGATATTAATATAAGTATTTTAAAATTTCAACATTTTTATCACAAGATAGTACGAAATCGAGACATTACTGTTGTTGATACATCGATAATGATTCAATTTCATAACTAATCGAACTACGATATTGTATGTACACAAAACTAATAAATGAGTCGTCTATTATCAAAGGTGGCAATCTGTGCATTTGGACAAAAAATTTTTATTGATATGTCAATACAGATTTATTTGAATATAATCGTCTCCTTCAAAGAATACGGTTCAAAACCTGCATTAAATAAAGGTTAATAGTTAACCTGTTATTTATCTAAGATGTCGTTCCGAAGAGTTTTGTGACTGCCAATGGAATACAAAGTCAATAATTCGTTTTTCTGATTTACCAATCATTGTCCAAAAGTCAGATTGCCGCCTTTGATAATAGTCGACTCAAATTGTCTATTTATGCAATATTAATAATTAAACACACAAAATAAACTAGTGACATAATATAAATAGAAATGATAAACTGTATCATATCATTAATAGTTACTGTTGTAATGTTTGAGATTATAAACACGATTATTATACATTAATATCCATAATCTATTATTATTATTGTGACTATTATTATTATTATGAGTTGAACATTGAATAAAATAGTGGGGCTGTGATATATTTTGATAGCTGAATTCTAACGTTACTTATCAATAGAATATTATCGATAATGCCAATTAACTGGCCCAACGTTCTGAAATTCTGAAAAGGTCAAATTATTGTACTATTTTTTCAACAATTCGTCTTTGCTGTAATAACTGTTGTTTTATCAGAACTATCATCGCTATAAGACCTAATATCAGATTCGACAAAGACAATAAATAATTACTTTCAGAACTGTATATAGCGTCTTTTATTTACAAACCATATTGCACTTACATTAAATTAGGCTATTTATTGGACTACAGCGGACGTTGTTATGCATAAATGATCCAATTCACTTTGAAGTCATAATTAGCTAATACAATTGTCGATAATAATGCATTTAAAAACAGTATTCATACTTCGAGGTTTGACTGATTTGAGCACATCATAATACATCATGAAATTCAAATCTTAAAAGCTTTAATGGAGTGGGTCATTTTTGCATAAGCACATCCAATATAATAGATTCCTCGTAATGTTCAGAACGCAACTGGCTGCAGATTATAGTGCTTAAACTATTGCTAACTAACGTGTGAAGACTTTCAGTCTACCATTTTCTAATTGGCAGTGTTCGTTGAAACATTAAATAAGTGCACATTTAAAATTAGTCTTTATTCAAACGGAAAAAGTCTAAATCTTGATTGAAACTAAATAAATTCGAATATATGTACATAGGGAAAAAGAACAAGGTATGTTAACAGTTTCGGCAAGCTGAACCTGGCCTATGGAACCACGATCCGGTGTTAATATCAATAAATGTCAGATTTACATTGATTCTTGATGCAAATTAATACAGACAGCTCAATTTCGATTTTACATGACCATTTTCGAACGTATTCTGGATTTTAATAGAACGTTAATGTTAAAATTATATATATAGGTCAAATTCGTAACGAAATCTCAGGTAACATAATAGCGAAATTATAGATGGCCTAAATAATTTCTGTTAAATCAATACACTGACCGCAACGTTGTATCGCATTACAATTTAGTCTCACATCGGTAAACATAACAATGTATCGATTAACATAACGATGTATCGATACAAAACTTTAATCGATTATTTCATTCGATCCAATCACGTTTATATTCATATCGGATTTTATTCAGTATTTTTGCATGTATAGTTTAAAGCAATAACATTATTTTGAATCAAGTGTGACCCTGTCGATCACGTTTAAAACTTTCAGTACTCTGTCACAGGCTAAGTTCGACTATATTGTGATGTATTTAAGTTTCAAATTACAACGAAACTGTTCTTAGACCAGTTCTCTCGTTAATTTATCAAATAATGCTTTTTATAATACAAGAGCGGATACGACAAAAAAAAGTTGAACGGCCAATAACTTCAAATCGTGTTGTAATATCTAGTTATTAAATCGATCTAACATGACATTCGAAGAAATTCTGTGAAATACAGTAACCCCCCCTATAACGCGGTAGATTAGTTCCGCGTTATAGGGCTTGAAATCGCGTAATATGAAAACGCGTTATAATTGGGTTTTTAATTAAACAGTACTAAACATACTTTGTCGATTGACTTTCAAGATGAAAGTATAATGTGTAATAAAAACCAAATAAGCAAAATAAAATATATTTCCTGGTGGTGTGTTAGGATAGATACCACCATACTACTTGTTTCTGTCGAGAAGCAACCACGCCTAGCGATTTAAAAGAGTGGGACATCCGTTACACTATAGAAGTGAAACTTCGCATGCACGCCACTTCAAGATATAAAAAAAAACCTATGCTTAGATTTCTGATTATTTATTTTGATACCTACACATTTACTAGCATTTTTAATATGTTTTAAAACAAACGCGAGTCAGTTTCTTTTAGCAACGAACTCAGTTTTGATTCGTTTCATGAAAATTAAATTATACTCAAAGTTTTTTATTTATTTATTTAGCTATCAAAACGAAACCCAATGAAATCGCAAAATGCGCTTTGCACATTACATACACCTTTATTGTTTCTTGAAACACGTCGCTAAAGGAAATCTTAAAAAGTTCGATATACCTGTGATTCCCGAATCTACGTCATATTCAACTGCCAATAACGTTATTCACACGATCTACGATAGTGAATTACGAATATTTATTACGAAATTCATTTGAGTAATTAAGAAATATTCGACCACACAGTCGTTTTAGAACAGGTAAAACCGGATCTGCTTCTAAATCGAGTCAATAACTAACGACATCCAAGTTAAATGTGACTAATGTAATTTAATTATGATTATTTTAACCAAACCAAAGCGATCGGAATAAATGCCGAATTCAAATGGTCATAATAGCCGATGCGAAACAAATCTTAATCGATTCCCCTAAGCATTCTCCGTCGTTCGTACACAGCAACAACTAAACGCTAAATTATAATATTACATATCAAATAAGGCGTATCAATTATATAAATATTCATAATCATACGTTCGGACGTCGAGTCCTTGAATATTCGCTAATCGGTTCTAAAACATAACACTAACTTTATAGGGACTGTATAAAAAATGTGTAACGAATTCCGACAACTAGAGATTACATTGCTTATAATCGATAACTCACGACACGTGAGCGTGGCAACATCGGAACCGCACTACACGACGATATGAGGTAGCGTAAACTTATTCACCGATTTTGATTGCCAGAAATAAATTAACAGACGACGTCAAAATACTAACGGGTTGTAGATGTGTTGGCAGAATTATCGAACGCTTTGTGATGATAAGTCAATGTTATCAGAAGTTCTGCCTAAAATCATGGACACACGAGTGTAAGCCTTCGCCGATTATCCAGCATTAATGTTTGGAATAACTTTTCGATTTTCGATTTCTTTTTAAATATCGATTTGACGCTACAACTCCGCAGTATCGATATAACGTCATTATCGATTTATTTTCGGCAATTAAAAATAGCGGTGCACAAAAAAAAACCTAAAGCAGATTAAATTTTAACCTTAACGACGATATAATACTGCTATAACGGCTATAATTTAAAGATAACTCATACAAATCGATTCCGTCAGCGACACGCGAACGCCTACCTTAATATTATGCTAAATAAACGTGCCGATGCGGGTTCAATATATGAGTGAATGCACGTATGGGTTTAATGTTTGCACGAAGCGTTTCCTACTTAAAACTACAGCTTATGATGAGAGCAGTGATATAATTCTCCTAATGTACTCGCGCGGTTCACGATGTACGGTTCAATCGATCGTGACCTCAGAATCGCGGCGGCCCATCCTATCGCCATTCTCACATTCCTGTCGAACCAAAACCTTAAAATTAACTAGTACACTAAACCTAAATAAAAAAGGGAGGGGAAATTTCGATCCGAAAACATCCAACGAAAATATTACAAGAAAATAAACTACACTAAGTCGAATTGTCTTTACGAATAGGATATTTTCGTAGTATCGTACCTTTGTGAATGTTCGTTTTTATCAAACATAGACCGCACTTTAGCGGAACATGCATGATAAGACGTTAAAGTCATATATATTATGCTGTCTCAAGAATTTTAGTTGAAAAACAGGTACGGATACATAGATAATTTAGAATAAATTAAATAATATATGTAATGTAAACGAAAACATATTTTTTTTAAACTAATAAACGCCGAAGCGCTTCTATATCACAGCCAAGTCGGCCGCCGCTGGCCTGGAGTCTACGATCTTAAATGCGATTTAAAAAAAAAATCGACATTCCATGTGTCTTTGACACGTTCCCGCTGTCATTGTTTTTTTTTTATATTTCAAAACGTCATAGTCATTTAAGTCTTACCTCAGTCGCCTTCACATAAACGTTCATTTAAATTTTGTACTATCATCGATAAATGAACGTACATAAAAACGATCGTCTCAGCTTTTTTTGTATTTATCACATCAATAGAAAAAAATCAGTCTTTATTTTAACATACGAGTCCCGTTTGCGCACTTCTCAGTGGAACCGAAAAAAATTAGCAGATAGTACCACAAATTGTAAATGAATTTTGTTCGTGTCAAAAGAGATACTGCAATTTGCGTCGTAACGGTTACCGGTCTTCGAATAAGAATTTGACAGTACAATTTTGAATGTTTTTCCTGGTAACATTGTAATAAGGTGACAGCTGTCATTTCGGAAATGTCACATTGCAAAAGTAAATTCACTATCTGTAAAGCATCGATTAATCGATAATCGTTAACAAAGAAAAATATAATTTGTAACATTGTCGATTTAAATTAATGTGCTGAATAAAATTGTTCCTTCTTTTCATGTTTTTCAAACGGAACTAAACCATCATTTATTTTAGTAGAATGATAGCCGAGACGACCTTTCTTCTAATATAATGGACGTACCGTCGGATTAGAGGCAAGTTTATATAATTATCGATAACTCTATCGATTACACTTAAAAGTCAAATAACAATTATTATAGTCACTATTTCGATGTTCGTTATCGGACTTTAATGATACGACCGACCCTATTTATTCTAGTTAAATAACTTTAAAAAAAAAAAACTCCTAATTTTAGGTCACAAACTGGTAACAATTCCCTTCATTTCATTATCGAAGTATATTCATATGGTGATGTCGTAAAAATTAGTTACGGGTCGGTCGCCAAACTGTCTCGTATTAACAACTAAATTCCTCTACTGTCTAGCGTCAGCTAAAAGCGGTTTCTACGCGAACCGCTTGTCGGAACAATGTCCGCACGAGAGCAAACACACACCAAGTACTTTACTCAGGAGATAATTGACAATTCGCAACGTCAAAATCGTTCCGGTGTTATGATCTCTACAGAATCGAACCTCAAAAGCTCTGTTTAAATATTGTTTCTCGTAACAAAAACGTTTATCAAAAGCAAGCCTCAATGATCCGTACGTCTGCTCCAAGATCGACCGTACGCGTTCGGCTGTTAGGTCGATAATTGTTTAAAGCGTCTGCGGCATTTGTCTAGACGGCTGTCCCTTCAGCCGCCTACCCAGAGGTCACTGTCAGTTGTTCTTGTCGCAGTTATGGAAGACCCAGTTGAAGGATGTCTTCCACGAATTCTTGAGGGCGTCCGAGAACTTCTCACGGAAATGCTCCATCGCTTTCTCTTCGGACCGATCCATTACCTAGCAGGAAACAGAGTGTAATTATATTGACAATTTAGATACCCTTCATTTAAGGTATGGAATTTCTAAACTTGTTAACAATCCCACAACTTTTGTCGTGGTTTTTTTTTTGTAATTATAATTAAGATTTCCAGTAAAAAAAATCATTGTCCCTCTTTCATCCAACTGGGTTGCCTGGATGAAATCCCTCTATGTGATAAAACCGTCACTCCATCCACTTGCAGTGTTCCATTCATCTCCCCGTTTAAAAGATATTGGAAATCATAAACAAGTACTCACTAATGTATCTCTGAGGTATTGCAAGTCCTTCTCCGAGCTGAGTTCCGGCAGCCCCGTCGATATCATCATTGAGAACAACGACAGTATTAGATGTCCATGTTTGCGGAGGATTTTGAATGCCTATAATATTTATGATTATTAATACATTCGAACTAAAACTTTCGTCGTGTAGCTTCATAGGCCAAAAGTCCGGTTTGCATGTTAGAGCCTGGTTACAGAATAAAAATCCTACCAAACCGATAATACTTCTGTGTTGTCACCGCGAGATTTGCTACACTATTTTTTCTTACTATACTCACGTATTTACTTGAATTTGTTAATTTGTTTGAACCAAAATGACACCTTGCAATGCTTTAGGCATACACACATACGCGACTACCTATTCGCTGCTAAATACTATTTATAAAAAATTGCGGCTTTCACGTTTTTATATTTTAAGCTGATGGTGACGAACTGCCAACCACCTATCTGTTGTTGACAATGACATTTGACTTCACTGTCAACTGTCAAAAACTGATGAACTATTCATTTTAGAGAGCCATTAAGCTCCACTCAGAAATTATTTCCCTTATTTCATTATTGTTTATTATACACTTCTTTATTAAAAGTGATATAAAAATTTATATTGGACAGCATTACAACACAAATAGATGTATACATATACGCAGCCACGACAGAGGGGAAACAGTGTATAAATATATAAATAAATAGACACGTCGTCATAAACTTACAGTTTCGCAATGCTCCTTGAATATTTTGAAGTCGATAGCGTTGTTATCGCCGGAGCCCTTCTGACCTTTATTGATGACGTATATAAAATCGTGCGTCAGCACAAAGGGCACCCTTTCCCGTTTGAATCCGTACTTCTGTTTGAAATGTCCAAGGAAATGGCCGAAGTCTATGTGGAAGAGCTGCCGAAGGAAATCTATAATTTAGATCTCGCTAGTGAAGGGACAAGCAGTTTTTTTTAATTGCTTATACTTCGATCAATAATACTACTAGATTCGCGATTAGCGCTTCAAAAACGGCCCGAAAAATAAGACCACAAATAAATTTGTGGTCTTATTTCAAATTAGTATGGTCCAATCATAGCCAACACTAAGACGTCAAAACGCTGCAATGCGCGTTCAAAAACTGAGTAAAAAACCACCGTAACACCAAGGTTTTGGAAGGAATATCTTTTTTTGGTAAATTTATATTATTAAGTGTTTTTCATAAAATAATAAACACAATTATATTGCAAATAAAACACAATTTACGAATATTGTAATTGTTTGGCCAATGTTTGCAACAAGGCACCAACTATTGTAACAAACATCACCTATTCTTGGACAGGGAATGCATAGAGTAGTTTTGTTATTTTATAATGTTATTTTTGTTTGTAGATTTCCTAGTAGCCCTTTGTCGCTGTGCACAATGGATATATATTGTCGCGAAAGAAAGAGGAGAAGAAAAATTCTAGAATTGTTCAATGGTGGTGGCAAATCAATGCAAAAAAGTATTAAAAAAACTTTACATGTATGTGTAAATATTTTAAGCGTATATGCTGAAAAGGATTTGTTTTCTGGGGAAACGAACACAGCCATAAAATAAGCCTAAATTAAACTGATTATAGAAAAATTCATTGATATAAGATTACATTATATTTGTAAAAAAGAAACCGCTCATATAAAAATGACTTCTAAAAGACAGCTTTATAACAAACTGAATCTGTTTAAAGGTAATTAAACCTACATTATTGTTTTAATAACTTCTGTATAAAGAATACGTGGAAAACATGTTTCGTGTTTCCTTTCATATTTTTTTTACTTTATTCAATTTTATTTTTTATCACCTATTTGTTGTAATAGCGGCAATGTAAAATATTATCTACTACTTTTTTGAATCGGTCAAAAATAGTTGCGACCATACAAAACAAACCTAAAACAAATATGTATATTCTGCAACTCTATGTCTTTCAATACTTACTGTGTTCTGAGCATTGAAATGTAATACCAAGAACTAAATCTAGTTCCACAATACAATAAGCATGAAATTTTAAACAAATATTTTTAACCTTATAAATTAGGCTTTAAGTATCATTTTAGAATCAATATTTTTGTACTGATGACTTTTTATGTTCAAGTGACATTTTAAATTTATTCCATAATATTCTTTTTCTGACGAAAGGACCTAAATACATATATTTTGCAATGGTAATTAAACTTTATGTTTAAGTATTAAGGTTTATAATAAACTGAAGTCGTTGACATTATTAAACTTTTTTCTAAGAAATGAAGATGTTTTCGTGTCTGCAAACGTGGCCACTGGAGCGTCTTATTTTTGTTCCTGATCCTTAATCTAGTACTATTATTGATCGAAGTGCTTATATGGGTGGTGTTAAGTGGTTACTGGAGCCCATAGACATCTACAACGTTAATGTGCCACCCACCTTGAGATATGAGTTCTAAGGTCTCAAGTATAACCCCACTGCAATGAAATGATGAGTGCAATGGAAACGGAGGTCGCCGATGATAGCCGATGAAAACCTTTGTTTGTTTGTTTGTATGCCATTCATAATTAAAACCAATCGAGTGTGAAGCTATCTGCAGTTGTTTGTTATAGTACAATAGTGCTGTACCAACTACCGAGCGATCATCGTAGTATCAAGCAATCCAGTATCGATTGTACGTCAGCTGTTGTGTCTCCTAAATCTCGTATTGCAGCAACCTGAGACAGTCTTGCGGCAGATATAGTAATCGGCACGAGTTTTGAGCTATCGACAAAAGAGTGGGAGGGCGTCTGCGCATCGGGCATTTAGGGTCAAAATAAATGGTTCATTCATGTATTTAATAAAAAAAATTATCTTCGTTCAATTTAAAAATGTATTAGTAATTTTTTAATACGAGTACTTTTGCCCGGGGTTTTGCTCGTATTATAGTTAGAAATAATCATATTTTTAGCCGACTTCCAAAATGTTATCCGTGGACTCGTGCCGATTATTATACATTGCACAGTTGAGATCTGGCCGCAGTGCTGAGGCTCCGGTCACCGTGCTCGTCGAACCCGTCGCTTGCGACGAAGGGCTCGGTGAATAAATCAACCCATGGACGCAGCCCACTGAGTTTCTCGCCGGATCTTCTCAGTGGGTCGCGTTTCCGATCCGGTGGTAGATTCTGCGAAGCACTGCTCTTGCTAGGGTCAGTGTTAGCATCACTCCGGTTTGCGACCAGTTAGCTCACCTACTAGTTAAGGTTACGCTGAAATAGCCTCTCAAGGCTAGGTAGGAAAAAAAAGCTGAGGCTGCGCTGTTTGTACTACAGCTAGCTACACAGCGCACCTGCCCGCTCTTCTTGACCATGATGTTGTCGGGATGTCGGTCGGCGATGCCCAGCACGTAGGTGGCGACGCAGTAGCCGGCGCAGCTCATCGTGAACTCGTCGATCGCCTTGTTGAAGGCGTTCTCGTTGTTGTTGTCGGTGTACTTTCGAAGCCATTCTGTGTAATATATATTTTTAAATTCATTAATATCGGGTAGCTGTTACAGTGTTTATTGATTCCCTTGAACTTATCGATCCTCAACCGTTTGCTTTTTTTTTATATTCGCGATGCCCGTGAGGTTTAGTAGTCCGGAGACCATTGACATGACAATATGAAAGCCTCCACCCGCACGAAGTCCAAATCTCAATTGAGTTGTACAACAGGCGGCCCACCCATCAAAGCGGAACACGTAACTACTTTAGGTTAGAAATCCGATAGTGGTATAGGTATCACTTTCAATTTGAGAGGTTAAAATATAAATATGAATTGACACTCATGTTCATAAAAGCGCTTCCCATTCGCGTGTAACTGGAATAGTCCCTAACGCTACCAGCGCATAGATAGGAACAAAATTGTATCCGATCCTTTGGACCGAATGGTACCATCGCCAGTTAACATCGCCCTAAACACGTCATCCCCCTGATCCATTAACGGTGCTTTTAGGCACCACAAGCACCGGTCACCGTCCTCGCCTAATCCGTCGCTTGCGACGAAGGGCTCGACGAGTAAACTAACCCATAGACACAGCCCACTGAGTTTCTCGCCGGATCTTCTCAGTGGGTCGCGTTTCCGATCCGGCGGTAGATTCTGCGAAGCACTGCTCTTGCTAGGGCCAGTGTTAGCAACAACTCCGGTTTGAGCTCCGATAACTCAACTACACGCTAGAGTGACGCTGATATAGCCTCCCAAGGCTATCAGCTTAGATAGGAAAAAAAAGTGTTGCTTCTAGATTGAACTTACGCAGCAAGGCCGCTTTGTTTATAGTGGACGCCGCGTTGAAGGGTGCGTTCTGCTTCTGTATGTTGGCGACGGTCTCCGCGTCCTCCACCACCTCGATCATGCCGACAGAATACTCGATCGATATGCAGTTGTACGCGTTCAGTCTGTTCGATGACGAGAAACTACTGAGTTAGGCCACTCGTATATACAGGGTGTTGTGAAGAATGATGCGGAAAATAAAAATAGCTGAAAGTTTTTAATCCCTACTACCTATAATAAGTTTTTGGAACGAAGTCCGTAACGTAAGATTTTTATTATTTATGTCTTAGTCTTAGTATAATGGCTATACAGTGTCTAACGTATAGTCTACGTGATGACGGTTATTATTATTATTCATTAGCTGTTTCTTTATATATTATTATATATTTTTTTATAAATCATTGTGAATAAAATAAAGTTGATAACTTTGTAAAGTTTTTTTTTTTTTTCATAAATTCGTATAACTTTGTTTTGTGTTTATTACACAGACGAGTAAATGAGCGGCACGTTTGGTCTTAAGTGGTTAATGGAACCCATAAATGACGTTATAGTAGTCATAAATAAACATTTTTCATCTTCAATCATTTGAGGTCTTGTTATTTTCCTATGCTTAGTTGGGTTTGCCATTGCACTGTCGATGTTCACGACCCACGATGAACGATTATGGTTGGCAGGAAAATTTGTTCGTTTATCTAATTTAAATATTGAATAAATCAAAATCAACCTGAAGTCGTATCCATGATTTTTCCATAATCTATCCATTATCCTCAGCATCTGTAGCGTGAACATATCTTGTCTGAGATCGTCTCCTATTTTCAATATTATCCGGATATCGTTGCCGGTCGGGTCGAAATTCTCAAAATTCAATATCAGAGGACGCATTTTACTGTCCATGACTCGACAACCTTCAGGCCTAAAAAGAGAAGAATTTCAAAATTGTCTCTACAAAAAAACGTGCGGGTTAAATTTGACATTGGATCTATAAGAAGACCGGAATCAGAGTGTTGCGTGCTAAATTCTACTTAATTATAAAGTTTTTTTTATTTATTTAATGCCTATTTTTTTATACTGACAACATTGTATAAATTTGTTAATTGTTGCAAAGATGAGCGAACGAGCTCACTAAGTATCAATTATAGAGTACAACAGCTTCAGCTTCGCGGCAGAAATAGGCTAGGTGTTAGTACCGACTGTTATGAGCTTCTAATAATACCTACTACTAGTAAAAAAATATTTAGGTACTTCTTCATCTTCGATATTTTAGTTGAGATTAAAAGTTACCACTTAGATGGCGTCTTACTTGATTCTTTTACACTTGAAGCTAGGGTTGAGCGGCGACACGAATCCCTCGCAGAGAGCGTCGACGCAGTGTTTCTCTTGTAAGTGCTGGTGTAACGCGATTCGGGCTTTAGATATCTCCTTTTTCTCTTTAACACACTGATTCACCCCTGCAAAGCGTGCACATATTAAATTAACAAATGCAATACTATCGTGTTTTCAAAGATAACATTTTTTTTTTAAATTTAAATATTAATTACTGGTGGTAGGACCTCTTGTGAGCCCGCACGGGTAAGTACCACCACCGTGCATATTTCTGCCGTGAAGCAGTAATGCATTTCGGTTTGAAGGGTGGGGCAGCCGTTGTAACTATACTGAGACCTTAGAACTTATATCTCAAGGGGGGTGGCGCATTTACGTTGTAGATGTCTATGGGCTCCAGTAACCACTAAACACCAGGTGGGCTGTGAGCCGGGAGTGTTGCTAACGCTGGCCCTAGCAATGGAAACGCGACCCACTGAGAAGATCCGGCGAGAAACTCAGTGGGCTGTGTCTATGGGTTTAAGACAGTGACCGGTGCTTGAGGTACCTAAAAGCACCGTTAATGGATCGGGAGGATCCGTAATGACGCGTGTTACGCCATCGAGAATGTTAAAGCCCACAGATACAGTCGCCTCACCGGATCCGAGTACAGAGTAAGCACTTACATTTAAGTTTCTCCAGACACGTGATCTGTTGCTTGAGTATCTTGATGTGCTCTTGCGAGCCGCGGCAGTACGCCTCGAGCATCAGCCGGAAGCGCACGGACACGGACGGCACGTGCATCTCCGACCTGTCGACAAACTCCGAATTACTCTCACGAAATACGTTGTAGATATCTATGGGCTCCAGTACCCACTTAACACCAAGTGGGCTGTGAGCTTGTCCACCCATCTAAGCAAAAAAAAAACACGGGTACGCTTATTTTAAATTTAATTCAAAGTAACAACTTCAAACCGTTTGTTCCTTCTATCTATTTCAAAACTTGCAGACTAAATACACATAAAATAAAATTTCCTTACAACTTTTCGATAATTAACACGAGTATGCAAATTTCTGTTAGCTTATAATTTTTGTTACATAGCACTAATGAAAATTTTAACAATAATTATCTGCACGTAATTTTCATAATAATTTGGCTCGTAGGATATTATTTTAGAAGTAAAAGAAGTATTACGGTATCTGTGGTCACGGTGGATCGTGAGCTCATGTTGTGCCATCACACGGCTCTAGCGTTCATAGACCCTATGCATATTAACAGATAGTACAAGCAAACTAACCTTAAATGCCAAAATAAATAGTGTCCAATGGTCATATTCTTGAAGGCTCGCTGCAGGAGGAACACGGACAGGTCACACATGAGGTAGGACTCGTGCTTCAGGGCTTGAACCAACTGGAGGAGGTACAGCATGAGATCGTTATCACTGGAAATGAAACGTTGTTAGTTAAAAAACAATATATAGATATCTTTAGTGACCATACAATAGAAGAAATGTAACGAGAATGCGAATCATAAATTTTAAATGATCTTCGATATTTGAAAATTTGACAGATGTCGTGGCCTAAAGCGTAAGGTGTCCGGTGCCTAGTAACGATGTGACTGTGCCGGTGTTCGAATCCCGCAGGTGGGTCCCATTTTTTTCTTTGGAAATATGTACTTAACATATAGTTCACGAGATGACATTCACGAAGAAGAAATGCCATTGTGTAATAAATATAAAGCATGCACAATTACTGGTGGTTTGGCGTATGCCCACACTGAAAGGTACCCTCACTTACCATCGTCTACCGCACAGCGGATGTAATGCCATCCCCTCCGAAGGACAAAGCACACCTGATGCAATACAATTATGGCTAACCTCGCATATCACGATAAATCAAAGAATACTTATTGTGAATATGGGCTTCGGTATTCGCTTTACACCGACCAGCGCGCTCATGCGTTATCTAATATCACAGTTACGATTATCCATTCTGTAGACATATGAGTCGACTATTATCAAAGCCGGCAATCTGACTTTTGGACAATGATTGGTAAATCAGAAAAACGAATTTTTGACTTTGTATTCCATTGGCAGTCACAAAACTCTTCGGAACGACATCTTAGATAAATAACAGGTTAACTATTAACCTTTATTTAATGCAGGTTCTGAACCGTATTCTTTGAAGGAGACGATTATATTCCAATCAATCTGTATTGACATATCAATAAAAAATTGTTGTCCAAATGCACAGATTGCCACCTTTGATAATAGACGACTCATATATCCTATGGCCATACAAACCTAATTTTTTCCAAACATTTGACAGCAAAACTCCTGACTGCTGCATCAGCGTACGCGTAGTCCAACAGCTCTAAGGCAGACTCCACCCGCAACAGAGGCCACTCGTCCAACATCCTGGGCACGCTGGAGGCCTGAGTTCGTTCACCCCACTCAACGCATGACAATAACTTTGGCAGTAGCTCGGGCGTTTCCACTCGAAAGCGTTCTCTGTTAAAAAAAAAGTATGTTATAGTTACTTTTCTTCGTTTTTGTTTATTGCTTAGATGGGTGGATGAGCTCACAGCCCACCTGGTGTTAAGTGGTTACTGGAGCCCATACACATCTACAACGTAAATGCGCGACTCACCTTGAGATATAAGTTCTAAAGTCTCAGTATAGTTACAATGGCTGCCCCACCCTTCAAACCTAAACGCTGCACGGCAGAAATAGGCAGGGCGGTGGTACCTACCTGTGCGGACTCACAAGAGGTTCTACCACCAGTAATAATTTTCAATTAACCATTAAATATTGTAAACCAATCAAAGCTGACAATTTCTTAACTCAACTATCGGACCCCAACGAGCACGTATTTGTATCGCACTACACTGAATCTTACCAGACAACAAAACATAAATAAATTATTAGACTCACCTCGAAGCCCAAATATCTTTTTTCTCTTGCTCGTGCATTTCATACATAGGATCTTTCTCGGCTATTATACGTAAGCGTTCAAAGTCTCTGCACAGTCTGTCCATCAAGTCCGGGGAGACGCTCTCGATGTGGTCCGAGTAAGCCATCACTGTCTCTTGCTTCGGGAATAGGATAGGATATTGGCAGTCGTAACTAGAATTTGATAAAAAGCATTTTTAGGTTGAGGTCCATTGATAAGCTCCTTCAGGTCGTTTAAGTGTCCAACCACTACCAAATTAAAGTTGATTGAATTAGTTCATTTAGGCTTTTAAAAGTATGAATTCACTAAAAATGTGACAGCCAAATCAAAGAAATAATTTTATTACAAGCTTTCAAACACTGCACTGTTCCTTGTGTGCTTAGTGCGAGATTCCTATGATTTTTTTTTTAATAGCTTAGATAGGTGGACGAGCTTACGGCCCAACTACTTAATTAATATGATGATGTTACCGGAGCCCATAAACATCTACAACGTAAATTCCGCCACCTACCTCGAGATATAAGTTCTAAGGTCTCAGTATAGTTACAAGGGCTGCCCCACCCTTCAAACCGAAACACGTTACTGCTTCACGGCAAAATTGGCAGGCCGCTGGTACCTACCCATGTGAGCTCAAAAGACGTCGTACCACCAGTAATTACGCAAATTATAATTTTGTGGGTTTGATTTTTATTACACGATGTTATTCCTTCACCGTGAGAAGTCAATCTTGAACAATTGTTAAGTACGTACTTTACTAGAAAAATTGGTACCCGCCTGCGGAATTCGAACACCGGTGCATTGTTCGATACGAATGCACCGGACGTCTTATCCTTTAGGTTACGACGACTTCGAAATCGATAACTTCTCGAACGCGTAAAAGTTAACTCAAATTTGTATGGAGTTGGAACAGCTTCCCATTGTTTACAGCTAGGAGCGCTGTTCCACTAAGCACACGGCTAAATATCTATACAAATAAATTAAATTGGAGTGTCTGTTTGTAATAATAAAATAACCACTTCTTACTGAGTGCGTAAGTATGTATACCACGGAACGTATACCAAAATATATATTTCTTAATTTTTGTCTGTCTGTCTGTTTGTTCCGGCTAATCTCTGGAGCGGTTGGACCGATTTTGAAGAGACTTTCACTGATAGGTAGCTGATGATATAAGGAGTAACTTAGGCTACTTTTTTAGACTAGCTTCTCCCCGCGGCTAACATCCCGGGACTCTTTTTTTTTATTGCTTAGATGGGTGGACGAGCTCACAGCCCACCTGTTGTTAAGTGGTTACTGGAGCCCATAGACATCTACAACGTAAATGCTCCACCCAACTTGAGATGTAAGACTCAGCTATAAATAATAAAATTGAATGTTTCCGAAGCGAAGGGCCGGTCGCTAGTCTTCAATATAACAAGTAGGTAGACAGTTATCGACTCACTTGGAGAACATGACCTGCAGCACGGCGGAGTCGGGCGTGGGGTTGGCGACGACGGTGCCGAGCGGGTGCAGCACCATGTCGTCGCCCTGCGTGTCGTCCGCCACGTGCGTCCACATCGCGAGCCGCACGCCGTCCGTGCGCAGCTGCTCCTTGTAATCGAACACCATTGTGTTGGCCCACGTCAATCGATTCACCGGCTCCTGTTCGAATAATTCACAAAACATCTTAGCGTCTCGGCGATACATGACATCATAACGCGAGTTGTCGTCGTGGCCTAAAGGATAAGACGTCCGTTGCATTCGTGTTGAGCGATGCACCGGTGTTCGAATCTCAGGCGGGTACCAATTTTTGTAATGAAATACGTACTCAACAAATGTTCACGATTTACTTGTGGTTTGTTATTTGTCCCTCGCTTTCGCGGGATATTATACTCCGAGCATATAAATGTCAAACACACCAATTCAACAATTTCTATAATGTGTACAATATTAAAAATATAAACCAAAAGTAAAGTAAACAACGCTAAGCTCTAGAAGATACCAATTAAAACTAAAATTACGTTTTTTACAATCAACTTAAATCTACGCGCGCGAATCTCTTTTCATGACGTCACGGGACACCTGCGCGTTCGGGAACTCCGATCGCATCCGATGGCGCCCGGGTGCGACCGAATATTGCACGCTACAGTGAAGGAATAACATCGTGTAATCAAAATCAAACCCGCAAAATTATAATTTGCGTAATTACTGGTGGTAGGACCTCTTGTGAGTCCGCACGGGTAGATACCACCACCCCGCCTATTTCTGCCGTGCACCAGTAATGCGTTTCGGTTTGAAGGGTGGGGCAGCCGTTGTAACTATACTAAGACCTCAAGGTGGGTGGCGCGCATTTACGTTATAGATGTCTATGGACTTCAGTAACCACTTAACACCAGGTGGGCTGTGAGCTCGTCCACCCATCCAAGCAATAAAAAAAAAAGTATAACCGGCGTCCCACACTTCAAACTCAAACATAGCATTGCTTCGCAGCAAAAATAAATTTAATTTTCCTAACCGTCCGGACTCACAATAAATAAACAGTATAAACTATAATCAATTTACCTTATCCTTTCCTCTCCATTTCGATTTAATCTTTGATAGTTCGTAAATACCGAAACACAGTCTCGCCATTCGCGGTAAGTTGTGAACTTTTATCGGAAATGTCAACTCTTCGTCCCATGTGGCAACACCTTCTTTCGATATTACAGCAACTTTTGTCTTTTGTACTTCGCATAGCGGCTTGCCGCCGTGAAATATCCCGCCTAAACAGACAACCTTGAAAAACACAAATGATATATTAAAAATTTAAAAATTTTGAGTTAATAACAGTTAATCATAATTAAAGGCAAAAACAAATTTAAAAACTGTTCAACTGGAACTTGAACGATGACGTCATTGTGCAAATTATAGCACTTTGTTACGGCTTATATTAAAACTTATAAATTTCACACCATTGTATTTTTTTATTCCATTCCAAAGAAACCTCTGATAGTCCATGTAATACTTATTGAATTAGATTATATGTGAGAAGCCTTAATTCATTGAATAAGATAAAGACATTGGTTACCTCGACCACTCTGCTTGGGTCCACATTGAGTCCGCAAGCGCTTTGCACGCGGCAAGTGTAATTCTTCTGAATGTTCCAAGACGATTCGTTTTTCTTTCTTCGCATAGTGTTCGAATGTTCCGATGTAAGTCTTCTGCGTTCCGGCATATATGGTATCTCACGATCCACTGTGAAACACGATTACTCTTCTAATTATGTAAGAAATTATACAATGGAATATCCGAGATGTGTTAATTGGCTTGAGACTTTTCAACAATTTTATGAAATATTAATGTCTATATTTTTATCAGGCCTTGTCTACAATTCCCAAAAGGTGATGCGTCGGTAGCAACGGCAGTGGGTGTAAGCCAATATATGAAAGGCAAGAGAAAAAAAAACTACTTTTTAGATCCACACTCACACAGCGATCACACAAATTAATGGATATTATAAATCAAAAGCTACTACCCATATTACGAGTACTGAGTGTCCATTATCAATGTTAATTGCACAGGTGTCGTGATTACTTTAAACTAAATTTCAAAATTGTCTCTTCACAGTAATAAATTACCAAGTTCATACTCACAGGATAAACGCAATTTATCAATACTGACGGTCATAACTTGAGGCACTCCGTCTACGGCCAGCATCTCTTGTATGTATAGAAACTGTATCAAAGGATAATCCCCGAATAGGTACTCCTCACGGCCGCACACTTTGAGAACGTAGTTGTGAGGATGTTCCGACCTCAAATTCATGGAGTTGTTCAACTTTCGAAGCACGATTTCGATGTGTTGCTGAGGAGTCAACGTGGCCGGCACGTTTGATGAGTACGAGGTTATCTGCGAGAGAAAAAAAAACGAATGAAATCAAGTGGTACACTCTCAAAGAAGTTCAGAACAGGATAGAAACCCAACGGTATCGAACACGGCCCTCTTTCATCTCATTATATTGTTATGCCGGTACGAGTAACGCCATCTGTCGTCAAATAGCGAAAATAGATATCGAAATGATTAATACTATCGGAAATGTTCTGGAAAATTGCAGACATGCAGTGTCGACTATAAAGCCGTTGCAAGGACGAAATGAAATTAGTTAGTATTCAGTTCTATTCGCAGCAATATAACGAACGGGTCACCTGAAGCGAAACGAGGAAGTGAATTTTATCACATTTACCTTAAGTGTTGTAATAATTAATTATAGTCTAATTAGAATTGCGGTGAATAGTTTAATTATCCTGATCCCCAGCGCGTTACAATGTTTATAACATTTCTTTAAGTATTATGAATTTCACTACATCCCACATTCAAGAAGCCCAAGCTAGTACATTTTCCAGTATTATAAATCGGAAACAAAATTGTGCCATCCACAGATGTTTTTAGTATTTATAATATCATAAAAACCTTCTTGGTAACAAATTGAGACATATTTTGTCAAAACTTACTGACAATTTCATTATAATATACAAAAAAATCGTATTTTAGCAACTGCTCAACTCTTGTGCATAAATACGGACATGTTAAAATCTCATTTTGATATACACAAGGATGACGATGTAGAGGAGGAGTTCGAGCATGAAGCTGTTTCTCATGCCCACGAGGAGGAGGAAGAACATGCTCTTCCTGAAGTGATCAGTGGTCCAGTTAGGAAACTGAATAGATCTGAAGTCAGTGTTAGACTCGGGCTGCTTGGGAAAACTGCGGAAGCAGATGGGTGCGATAGGAACTCTAATAATTATTATTTAATCTATACTAATATATAAATCTACAGTGGTTTTTACGGATGTTTTGTTATAACTACTGAACCGTGCATCCGATTGACTTGAAACTTGGTATCCGTGTAGAAAATACATGTACTTAATGGATAGGCTAATATTTACATGAGTGTTGGCCAATTGCGGGGGCGTTAATGATGAGAATCTTTCTTTTGAGAAATAATAATGTTAATTTTAAAGGCCCAGCGAAGCGGACGGTTACAGCTAGTAGTTCATAAATTTGGTATTCGTTTGACTTGACCTCTATACGCGATAATGTTTTCCAGTCTGGAGAACTAAATGTTTTGGTGTGAACTGACGCCTACACATTAAACCACAAATCACTTACGCTACGAAACGAGAAACATTAAAAAAAAAGTTCATAAAGGATCCTATATTTACAGGTACACATATTTAAAAGCGACCTGCACGGACATGAATCTGACCGACATAACAGCCATTAAATATTTTAAGCACCTACAATTTGTCGACGTATCCAACAACAAGTTGGACTTAGAAGCATTGCAAGCGGTGACGGAGCTTCCACATCTTTTGCTGATACACGCTGACAAAAATATACTTCGATCGGGCGCGCTGAAGAAAATGAAGTACCTCCAAGTCATTATAATGAATTACAACGAATTAACGACAGTTCACGATGTCTTCCAACCAGAGCTCAGCACTTTAGAAGTTGGTTACAACAAAATAAGAAAAATAAATTTCGATAGCAGAATGGAAACTATAAGGTGCTTAGATTTTCGCTACAATTTAATAGAAGACATTAACGGACTTAATTTTCCAAATTTGGACAGCTTGTACTTAGCCGGAAATCAAATAAACAGCTTGATTGGACTTGAGAGTTGCGTGAATTTAAGAATTTTGCATGTTCGTAATAATCCCATCAAATTGCTTAACGGGTTTGTCCCGGATTTAGGGAGGCTTCAGTATGTGAACTTGAGAAACTGCAAGGTCTCCACTTTGAGGCAGGTCAAGAAGCTGAAGGTAATTTATTTCTTCATTAACCTTTATTCATTTACCTTTTTTTAATGAGGCTTTTTACACTGTTTTAAATCTCAGGAGTCATGATTATCATGAAACAAGAACTCTTTCATTGAACCACAAACCAACTTAGCCACCAAAATGCGCATGCGATCGGCTATACGATTTACCAATCGGATTGATTTGGGAGACCTAGCTTTCAAAGAACAGAGATAATGGCGATACTGCGAGGAGCACCACATTAGTCTCTAAAAGTACTTCATGACAACATTTTTTTATGAAGGAAGAATTACTGGCGGCCCGGAGACCTTTCCAGTTTCACCAGGAGAGGTGGGCGAGGGATTCATGAAAACCACGACCACCCCTAGACGAATCAAACGACTATAAATTTCCAGAGGGTGGTAAATTATCTAAAATTTAAAAATTCATCTCTCAGGTCCTGCCATCTTTAGAAACGTTGATATTGAAAGGGTGTCCATATATGGGAGGAACTGGGGAAGAAACGCCCGAAGTAGCAGACGAGGAGGAAAATTCTGAATTGAGAGTAGAGATCTTAGCGGCTTTACCTAAATTAAAGAAAATTAACAAGACTGTGGTCACACCTGAAGAGAGGTAACTTTTTAAAATTTTAGTTAAAACTAGATTTCATTGTTAATAATTTATTCGTTTCTTAATGACCTTTGATACATTTTTTAAGCATCCCCTCAGTTCTCATAAAATAGCTGTTGCACAACTATACCCCAAAGTGAAATGACACTACAGATCGATCTATTTAAGAAATTTAAACCCCAATGGTTGTACTTTTACATTTTTGACCATTAGAGCCGAAGCGAAAGAATTAATAACGCAATGGATCGAAGATGGTGCTGCAGACGAGGAAGCTGAAGAAGAACAACAACCCGAGGAGCACGACAATGATGATGATTGATCATTAAATATCTTTAATGAATCCTCCGGTTTTCATGTAAGACAACAACTAAACTGTTTGGCGTGCTAGTAGTCGATTGCGTTTTCTTATTCTGCAATTGATTATAGGTGTACGTTGTCGGTCTAGAGCAGCTCCACTCCATCTCCTACTGCTGGTGTCGTATAAAGCGACTGAGACGTTCACCAGAGAATGGGAAGCAGCATTCTCTGTACATTAAAATACTCAACTTCGATTGCTACCTGATATTTGCTAACTAGTAGGTCTTATTGTACCCTCGCAATGAGGGTAGTACCCTGCCTATTTATGCCACGAAACAGTCGCACGATTTGACGAATGGGGCAGATATTATATTATACCTATAAGCACGATTTATTTATTCATATTAAAACAGCTTTCCCTGTACATTAAACTACTCAACTTCGATTGCTACCTGATATTTGCTAACTAGTAGGTCTTATTGTACTCTCGCAATGAGGAGTAGCACTACCCTACATTTATACCACGAAGCAGTCGCACGGTTTGGCGAATGGGGCAGACGTTATATTATACCTAAAAGAACGATTTATTTATCCATATTAAAATGGTCTAATTAGTTCTTTGATTGTACTGAAAATTCATCTACAAAGATCGTTTCTTTGACACGATTGGTCTAAGTTTTATTTACCTGATCTATAGTTTGAAACACATTAACAATACAAGTGTGTTTTCTCGTGAATAATGTAACTCAAATATGTCTACTTTTTTTTTATTGCTTAGATGGGTGGACGAGCTCACAGCCCACTTGGTGTTTGGTGGTTACTGGATCCCATAGACATCCACAACGTAAATGCGCCACCCACCTTGAGATATAAGTTCTAAGGTCTCAAATATAGTTACAACGGCTGCCCCACCCTTCAAACCGAAATGAGAGTAGAGATCTTAGCGGCTTTACCTAAATTAAAGAAAATTAACAAGACTGTGGTCACACCTGAAGAGAGGTAACTTTTTAAAATTTTAGTTAAAACTAGATTTCATTGTTAATAATTTATTCGTTTCTTAATGACCTTTGATACATTTTTTAAGCATCCCCTCAGTTCTCATAAAATAGCTGTTGCACAACTATACCCCAAAGTGAAATGACACTACAGATCGATCTATTTAAGAAATTTAAACCCCAATGGTTGTACTTTTACATTTTTGACCATTAGAGCCGAAGCGAAAGAATTAATAACGCAATGGATCGAAGATGGTGCTGCAGACGAGGAAGCTGAAGAAGAACAACAACCCGAGGAGCACGACAATGATGATGATTGATCATTAAATATCTTTAATGAATCCTCCGGTTTTCATGTAAGACAACAACTAAACTGTTTGGCGTGCTAGTAGTCGATTGCGTTTTCTTATTCTGCAATTGATTATAGGTGTACGTTGTCGGTCTAGAGCAGCTCCACTCCATCTCCTACTGCTGGTGTCGTATAAAGCGACTGAGACGTTCACCAGAGAATGGGAAGCAGCATTCTCTGTACATTAAAATACTCAACTTCGATTGCTACCTGATATTTGCTAACTAGTAGGTCTTATTGTACCCTCGCAATGAGGGTAGTACCCTGCCTATTTATGCCACGAAACAGTCGCACGATTTGACGAATGGGGCAGATATTATATTATACCTATAAGCACGATTTATTTATTCATATTAAAACAGCTTTCCCTGTACATTAAACTACTCAACTTCGATTGCTACCTGATATTTGCTAACTAGTAGGTCTTATTGTACTCTCGCAATGAGGAGTAGCACTACCCTACATTTATACCACGAAGCAGTCGCACGGTTTGGCGAATGGGGCAGACGTTATATTATACCTAAAAGAACGATTTATTTATCCATATTAAAATGGTCTAATTAGTTCTTTGATTGTACTGAAAATTCATCTACAAAGATCGTTTCTTTGACACGATTGGTCTAAGTTTTATTTACCTGATCTATAGTTTGAAACACATTAACAATACAAGTGTGTTTTCTCGTGAATAATGTAACTCAAATATGTCTACTTTTTTTTTATTGCTTAGATGGGTGGACGAGCTCACAGCCCACTTGGTGTTTGGTGGTTACTGGATCCCATAGACATCCACAACGTAAATGCGCCACCCACCTTGAGATATAAGTTCTAAGGTCTCAAATATAGTTACAACGGCTGCCCCACCCTTCAAACCGAAATGCATTACTGCTTCACTGCAGAAATAGGCAGGGTGGTGGTATCCACGCGGACTCTCAAGAGGTCCTACCACCAGTGAAACCACTACTGCCGAGGTATAAGGTTTTATCCACAAAGGCTTACCTCCATAACTTTGGTAACGAGTATGAAACGCTGGTCATTAAGATGACTCTTCAGTGTTGTCGGGATCTCGGGCTGATCGGCCAGCCGCAGCGGACACTGATACCGGAGACGTTCGAGCGTGGTGCTGTGCGTCCGTTTCAACAAACTCTCCTCGGCCAGATAGCGCATTCGCATTCGATAATCGTTCACTTCTGAATTTTTTAGACTATCAAATACTTTTAGGGCTGTTGACAAGAAAATTAATATTTGATATTATTCTGTGCATCACTAAGCAGATTAAGTATATCATTTAACAATGTTACAATTGACTAATCAGATACAATTAGTCCTGAACACGTTCAACACAAAGAGCTTTCCAGTCAGCAAATTACTGACAAACAACATGTGTTGTGCCAATATGTATGATATGTATTAGTATTCTGAACTATTCTGCCTATGACTAGCATGAAGGAATCACATATTCCATACTTTGATTGGGATTATTTAATGAAATGCCCGTGCACATTCTGACTTCCTGATATTATTTCCAAGCTGTATTTGACAACAAAGTATCTTCTTTAGTATTCTTAACCACAGTTGGTAAAATAATAAAAGTGATATTAGCCCATAAAATTAGTTTAAATCATGTCTATGACTTGGGAAAACTAAACATATCACTTGAAGGCTCCGAGCTGTGAGCTTATTTGCCTATTATGTCCTGTGATTTTATTGCCCTTGTGGACAGATGATCATACGCCCTAGCTGATGCTAGGTGGTTACTGTTACCCATAAACGTCAGCAATGCCAGGGGCAAGGCAACTCCATAATACTGAAGACTCTCGTCAAACTGCATTGGAAGGACAATTGCCATAAATACAGAACTTCAAAGGATGGCACCACCCACACACAGAGATCAGAATTAAATTCATATAACTGATTTTAAATTGTATAATTAGAGTCTATAGCTTTTCAGAAATATTTCATATACACTTTGTATTTCATATTAAATGTTAAGTTAATACTCACATTTTCCTATCAAATGTGTGATGTCTCTGTTAAGGCAGTCTTCGGCAGGTCTACCATCTGACCTTTTAACTATAATAAGCACACCACATACAGGTTTGATGTCACATATACGTTTTCTTTCATCATCTAATTCTTCTGTGACAGCTAATGAGTTTACGAATTGAAAAATATATTTGTTCATTTCAAGCAACATTCCGAATAAAGGATAATTGACTGCTCTGTCCCAAAGATCCTGAAAGATTAATCATAAATACACATTCTTTAAAGTATCCTAAGTTTCCTTTAACACACTAATATAGCTGGTATTTTTATTAATATGAAAAAAAACTTTCAAGAACTTAGTTTACTTAAATTCTTATTGATGAATAAATCTTCGGCACAATATAATTGTCTCGCAATTTTTTTTTTACTTGTTTACATAGTATTATGGGAGGCCACAACTACAATTCGACTGTTGTCCCCTAACATACCTTTTTTTTTTTTTTTTTTTTTTTATTGCCTTTGTAGGCAGACGGGCATACGGCCCACCTGATGGTGAGTGGTTACCGTCGCCCATGGACTTCAGCAATGCCAGGGGCAGAGCTAAGCCGCTGCCTACCTGACGGTAACCATCTCTAATGTCACTAATACACATGTATACAATTAAGAATTGTTTTCACACCCCATATAATGAAACCAAGACACAAAAATAGTGCACAGAAAATAAGTATTGAGCAAAGGAGTTCATTTCAAAACATTATGATCTACAGCAAAATTGATCACTAGAAATGCATTATAATGTCTGGTGGACAAACATAAAAATTGGTAGAAATTTTCCTTCTCTATTGCATTCCAGTGATTTGTGTGAGGAAAAGGGGAGTTGACACCTTCATTTCAAGCAAATCAATCTATTTATCTTAAGATCTAAAATCTTGATAACCAGAATATATTATGTGTTAGAGTTAGAGTTAAGTATTGTGAAGTTAACAACTATTTGGGGTGCCAATTTTTATTTATCTTTTTAGTGACTACAATATTCTTAAAAACTTAACAGGCTAAACCTTGAATATGCATGTCAGCATATTGGACAACATAACATGGAACAGTAAAACACGTACAATACATCCTTTGTTTTAAAGTCAAAATTTATGGATCTGAGCTCTCGTACTGTAGTAATGATTTCTATTTTGTATTGGTTTGATGATATCATAACAGGATAGAAGTTTGAGTAATAAATGATCTAAGATCACCATTGTTTATTGAATTAATAATTCAATTCGACTGATATAGCTATTCATATAAAAATAAGTTGCATAATTAAAATATAGAGATAGCAAAAAAGTTTAACACATTTTAAAATGAAACTTCCTTTTTGATTGCGACTTATAATTTAGTAAGGCGAACATAGAATAATTTGTAAAGATTTTTTGTATATTTATTGATAAGTAGTGTAGAGGTGTTTTTTTAATATCATAGCATCCCTCAATTAGATATAAAAGTAATTTGTCTAGTTTAGCAAAGAAGTGTGTATAGTACATTAAAACGAGTGTTTCTCATTAGTAAATAATTTAGTCTTTGTTCTTAAAATTCAACACTATCTTTGTTATTGTAGCTTATCAGTTTGTAATGTATGTAACAGGATGTAAAAGAAATATGAGAAAAAAACTGGTTATTTCTACTGTATCTAAGTAGGATATTGTATAAAATATATATATTTCGACACAACCACCTACATATTCGACAAGAGTGCACAGTTGGTGCAGTGTTTTCTAAATGTAACAAATTATCTTTGTAAACATGTTACTCAATAGTTTGACCCACTTTCTCACGGCACTATCGAAATAGCGTGTCAGCGAGAGGTGTGAGTCACGAGGGTGGTCCTTCCTGTCACTAACCTCTTTGACATCCTCAAAAGTTGCATCCCAACTTTTTCGTAGGGGTATGTACATTGAATTCGGGAGCAGGCACGTAAGTTCTACGCAATCGGACTGCGGGGACATCCAGTAGTCCCACGTATTGGGACAACTCGGCGCAGGCACCATTATTTTGTTACTTTTCCCTATAACAACAATTATTACCCTCGACACATTTCATTAACCACTTAATTCAACTAGCGCGTGTTGTAAAACAGTCGCTGTTGTTTCGCTGCAAACAATGCAATCAACACATCAGAGTTGCTGTTGTACAAATCGCAACGATGTTGATTCTTAAGCATTTCCTGGTATTTTACCAAATCCAAATCGCCATTCGAAATGAGACTGTCAATGATAATAATATTACAATAACAACACATAAACATCGATTTTGCACGTGTTCATTAACATTACCTAAATGTAGAACTTTATGTTTTATTTACTATCACAGCACTAATATATTTTTACGAAATACATAATAATATGTTTTCGAGAAATTGTAAATAAAGATTACGTGCAACAAACTATGTAGGTATGTACCCGACGAGCAAAGCAATAATTATGTATTACTACTCTATAACATTACACTCTATGGAGTAAAGAAAAAACCCATTGTCTATAGCTGGCTTTGGCATCCAAATGTTCAGCGTGACATTTGTCTGGCAGATATGGTCATTTTCATTCAAAATGTATGTATGTTTAAGTAAGGATTCCTGTATGATGTTTATGGAGCCTCTAATAAAATCCACTCCTAGTAAAAGCTTCACACTAAAAACGTTTTATCCGAATCAGATGTCACTTATGTTGACTGCCTTGATTTTACATCCCAATTATTTTTTCATAGGGACTTTTAATAAATAGTTTTTGAAGTGAAACTTCTTCAGGTCTGTTGAAAGTAAAATTTAACTCGGGACGTCTCGCGAATCAATCAACAAAAGAAATTTGATTTAAGAATGAAAAATGAAGAAAACCACAATACTACACATCGCAAAAGAAGTTTCACTTCTTTCTTTTTTTTCCTACCTAAGTTGATAGCCTTGAGAGGCTATATCAGCGTCGCCTTAGCTAATAGGTGAGCTCACAGGGCTCAAACCTGACGACGTTGCTAACACGAACCCTAGCAAGAGCCGTGCTTCGCAGAATCTACCATCGGATCGGAAACGCAACCCACTGAGAAGATCCGGCGAGAAATTCAGTGGGCTGTATCTGAGGGTTAATTTACTGGTCGAGGCCTTCGTCGCAAGCGACGGGTTCGACGAGAACGATGAACGATGCTTGAGGTACCTAAAAGCACCGTTAGTGGATCGGGAGGATCCGAAATGACGTGTTTGGGGCGACGTCGACTGCTTTCCATTCTGTCCGCAGGATCGGGAATGACTTCTTTCACGTGCACCGTTTTCTTTATCTCATTTCAAAACAATCAATTTAACCATATCCGTAACAGATTTGGATGGCTACTCAGTACTGACTGACCCACATTAATATTATCAAAGGAACTAAAGACTTCGTAATATATTGTTAAAATACGTTTCCGAAATAATTTACTTAATCACACATCAAAATTAAATGTAGAGACAACTTTAAAAGGAATATCTTTGACTTCTAGAGGTATTAGAAATGAATAAGAACGATACTATATTTGTGTGCACTTAACGAATTTGAAGATCAATATTATCTAGCTTGATTGTTGAATATTTATAAAGATAGTCACGCCTCATACTTCTAAATGAATAATACATTTCTCTGGTTAGAAGGTTTGTTTCTTGTATTGATCTCTACTAAATTACATTCATTTATAAAAGAATTAGGCACGTTTCATTTTAAGCAACGTAATCTGTCCGTAAAGTTTTTTACTAATAGAAGTTACTTCAGAATTCAACAAACGGTACTGTTAATTTCTTTGTTTGCACTAATGTTAACCACTGGAGCTTCTTGATAAAAGTCCAACACAAAATCGCTGAATGCAGCTTTTGAGTTGTTTTAAAATCCCCATTAAACTGAGACAATATCTTATGTCTGTCGTTTGATTCCCATTCATTTCATTTCACTTTTACTCGCTCTAATTTATTCAACTGAGTCTATTCGAACAAAGTATTGGCTAAAAGACTAAAGCCCAGGCTATTAAATAATAATAAGTGAATTCAGTGTTGACGTTGACAGATTGACTTTGACAATTTGGCACATGTCTCGTGATTTAATGCCGATTTAATGAAGTAGTTTGGTTATGTCCATGAATCAACTATGAATTTCGCTTTCTACGATTGCGAAATCTAAAATGTTCGAGCACTCAGTCAAAGTACCGAGACACTATAAAATAGCAGCGAATATCTTAAAAAAAGTTTCCACTGAAGGCGGCAGTGTTAAGACTTTGTTATACGACGATAAACTCCGTCACTTCGTAAGTTTTGATCTCATATTAATTTAGTTATTGCCTTCCATATATTATAATACCCGAGATTTCTGATGAACGCAGAAGAATGAACTTACGATCATCGTAAATGTTTATCGTCACTCATAGATTTCGAGAATGGGAGAGAATCAGCCCATTGCCCTGCTCTAATATGTATCTCAAATTATAAACGTAAATAAAAGGATCCGCGTTTGCAATATCTATGATAACGTTACAGAGGACCAATGTGCTTTTTGCACTGATAACAGAGACCATTAAACATTCTGATGTCATTACCAAAATATTTGAAAGCTGTGACATACTGCAAAATGAAACCCGACTAGATCCGTGGCTAGCGAAAATACTCACAGCAGAGCTGCTATATGGTAAAAAAGTTTTACCGGGAAAAAGTAAACCAGAGCAAACAATCTCATCTTACAAAGAAAATTTTGAAAAATATCTATCTGAACATCAAGATGATTCGCAGATTCAAGGTAATTTTTGTTTTCAGATTAACTAAGAATGGCGGACGGTGATGAGGGTCCACTTATACCCATCCAAACAAAGTTAGCTGTAATAGTGCTTGCAAAATTATTTGTCTATAGTGTGGCTATGTTCACATTACCATTTGTTGCATTTTTTGGTGTTCACTACTTACTCTCTGATTATTACCATTTGGAAACATTTGTGGTGACTGTGTGGTCTGTTGCCGCAGCAGTGTTAGTAGTCAACATAATAATAATAGCATACGCATATCAGGCTTATCATGAGAAAGAATATGATGAACATGGAAACGAGATTGATCAGCATTCATACACTCCCAGTCAAGTAGAGTCCGAAAAAAGCTCCTTAAACTTGAAACAGGATTAATTTTTTAACATTCCAGTATTGTAATTACAATGTACAACAAATGTAGTATTATTTTATTACCATTAAGTGATATTGAGTGTATTGAGAAAAGCAACTTTCCACTTTTCATCTTTCATAATACTAAAATGTACTGAGAGGTAAAGAAGTATTAATAAATTTTTATTTAAAATTTACTGGTTTCAATTGATATTAATAATATTGTTAGTAATGAATGTTTTATAGATTAGTAAAAAATATTTGCAACACACTATTACATTAAAAAAATATACTTTAACATCTAAAAATATGATCCTCAAGTGGTTCTAATGATGTGCCATTAAGCTGATACTGCACATAAAAGCATTGTTATAGCACATAAAGAGTGACCAATCAGATCACTTGAGTTATAGGTCTACCATAATAAATTTTGTGTTAACACACACAAGTAACCTTAGATATTGCTAACAGATCACAACCATTCTTATGGCCTTGATCATGCACATTCCACATTCAGCTGGTGACCTTGTGTACCTTATTCAACTGGCAGACATGTTGTAAAGAAATAGCAAAGCTTTTACTGTGAACTTCACCATCATAAAATCCTTCAGCAGGATCTGGCATAGGGCACTTTTGTTGAAAGCTTTATACATTTTGGTAACTACTAGTGGGAGTGGGTAAATTAAGCCCGCATAAGTAGTTCCCATCACCATGATTATTTCTGCTATGACATGCCAGTCATATAATCCAGTTTGAAAGGACGAAGATAGCTTTGATACTATATAATTTAGACGTAAACCTGATCTGTCAAGTTAAATGTCTTTCAAATTGTAATGATTATCGAAATATTGACAGCAAATATTTTAATATAATTAGTGGTTACATACACCTTACAATTACAACATCACGAAAAGCTGATCATTGCAAATTCAATATTGATACATCGTTTTTGTATTCCTGAAACGTAGATGTACAATTTACTCATTTTGTATTGCATTGCGTTTACAAAGTCCGGGTTTTTATTTTTATTTTTTATTGCTTTGATGTGTGGACGAGCTCACAGCCCACCTGGTGTTAAGTGGTTACTCAAATCAAATCAAAAAATTTTTATTCAACATAAATGAAAGTACATACTTGTTGAACGTCAACTGGACTGGACCCCATAGACATCTACAACATAAATGCGCCACACACCTTGAGATATAGTTCTAAGGTCTCAGTATAGTCACAACAGCTGCCCCACCCTTCAAACCGAATCGCATTATTGCTTCACGGCAGAAATAGGCGGGGTGGTGGTACCTACCCGTGCGGACTCACAAGAGGTCCTACCACCGGGTTGTGTACTTGCATGTTTTATTATTAAGATTCTCTGATCTAAAGATCATAATCTAAGAATCTTTTTTTTTTGTGTATTCACTCATACTAGATGTTCCAAAACCTCGTTACGTGCGCATAAACACGAACTTGTTGACAACATCGGATGCAATCAGAGCCTTCCAAGATGAAGGGTACCACTTCGTTCGCTGTACGTCAGGATCCTATGAAGACTACCTCAAGCAGATTCAGAATCTTTCCGAAGATGACTTCACCCAGGATTATCATGTCAAAACGATATTTGTATTTCCGCCGGGAACTAAACTACATGACCATGAACTTTATTTTGAGAGCAAAATTATTTTACAGAATAAGGTTAGAATTTGTTTTTTTTTTACCCGTGAAAGCCGATAAGCCGACCCGAAGCCGTGACTGTTGCTTATATGAGTCGTCTATTACCAAAGGTGGCAATCTGTGCATTTGGACAAAAAAATGTTATTGATACCTATGTCAATACAGATTGATTTGAATATAATCGTCTCCTTCAAAGAATACGGTTCAAAACCTGCATTAAATAAAGGTTAATACTTAACCTGTTATTTATCTAAGATGTCGTTCAGAAGAGTTTTGTGACTGCCAATGGAATACAATGTCAATAATTCGTTTTTCTGATTTACCAATAATTGTCCAAAAGTCACATTGCCGGCTTTGATAATAGTCGACTCATATTCAAAATATTCGTTTTGTTTACATTCGTCTGCTACTTATTTTTTTTTTTTTTTTTTTTTTTTTTTTTATTGCCTTTGTAGGCAGACGGGCATACGGCCCACCTGATGGTGAGTGGTTACCGTCGCCCATGGACTTCAGCAATGCCAGGGGCAGAGCCAAGCCGCTGCCTACCGCTTAATACTCTCCACAAGCCTCGTTTGAAGAAGGACATGTCATAGCGCTCGGGAAACACCGTGGAGGGGAGCTCATTCCATAGCCGGATGGTACGTGGCAAAAAAGATCTCTGGAAACGCACTGTGGATGACCGCAGTGGCTCCAGGTAGTATGGATGAACTCTACTCCGGTGGCGGGCGGTGCGATGGTAAAAACGAGATGCTGGTATCATCTCGAACAATTCCTCAGAGCACTCCCCATGGAACATACGGTACAAAATACAGAGGGAACCGAAGTCCCTCCGCAGACCCAGAGGCTCCAAACGATCCGAGAGAATGGGATTATCGACAATCCGAACGGCCCTCCTCTGTATGGAGTCAAATGGAAGAAGCTGGTATTTGGGAGCCCCAGCCCAGAGATGGGAGCAGTACTCCATGCGAGGCCGGACTTGTGCTTTATAAAGCAAAAGTCTTTGTCCAGGCGTGAAGTACCGCTTCGCTCTGTTGAGGACTCCCAGCATTTTGGACGCCAACTTGGCTTTGCCTTCCAAATGACTCCGAAACTGGACATCGCTCGAAATGTCGACCCCAAGTATCCCGATACTCTCGGAAGGTTGCAGGGATACTCCTTGGAATTGCGGCGCCATGACAAAGGGGTCCTTCTTCGCAGTGAACGCGCAAACTTGTGTCTTTATCGGGTTGAATTGAACCAAGTTCAATTCACCCCATTCGGAGACTCGCCCCAGAGAGTTCTCCACTTCAGACACAAGTTTTGATCGTCTCTCTTGCACCACGCTCCGAGAGAGACTCTGATGGCCGATATATCGCGCATCCCCCGTGCTGTCATCTGCATAGCAATGCATGCCATCAATAGACAGCATGTCATTGATATACAGGATGAAAAGCGTGGGGGAGAGCACCGAACCTTGTGGAACGCCAGCGTTAATGGTCATGGTATCAGAACAGTCACCGTCTACAACGACCGTGATGCTCCGCCCATCCAAAAAGCTAGCGATCCACTTGCAGAGACCCTCGGGGATTCCGTAAGATGGTAACTTCGATAGAAGTGCCCTATGCCAGACCCTGTCGAAGGCCTTCGCGATATCAAGGCTCACAGCAAGAGCCTCGCCCTTGCTTTCCAAGGCTTCAGCCCACCTGTGAGTAAGGTATACAAGAAGATCGCCAGCTGAGCGACCGTGACGGAAACCGTACTGTCGGTCACTGATCAGCTGGCGATCCTCCAGATACTTCAGGAGTTGTATATTAATTATTCGCTCCATCACCTTGGAAAGCAAGGAAGTTATCGCGATAGGCCTATAGCTCGATGGGTCCGACCGGTCACCCTTCTTGGGGATAGGGTGGACGTGGGCAGTCTTCCATGAAGACGGAACCCTGTTAGTGCAATAAGAGAGGCGATACAAACGCGTTAGCGCAGGCGTCAGCTCAGGGGCGCACGTTTTCAGAACCACTGCAGGGATGCCGTCTGGCCCGCTCGACTTATGGACGTCCAGGAGTCGGAGTTCCCGCCTGACTGCACACTGTGTAAAGCAGATCTCGGGCAGGGAACTATCACACCGGAGGATGTTCGGTGGTGTGGCACCCCCGTCGTCCACAGTCGAGTTCGAGGCGAAGAGTTTGACCAGAAGGTCAGCCTTCTCTTTCGCACTATGGGCCAGACTGTCATCGGACTTGCGTAGTGGTGGGAGACTAGACCTGCAAAAGTTTCCTTCTGCAGCTTTGGCGAGCGACCAAAAAGCACGGCTCCCAGAGGGATAGCTCTTCAGTCGCTCGCCAATTCTAGCAACGTGCTCCGACTTCGCCTTGGCAATAACCTTCTTGTAGGACCTGGAAGCGGCGTTATATTTCCGCCTTTCCTCTGAGATGTTAGGGTCCTGACGTCTCCTGGCATTATCCCATGCCACGTATGCGGACCGCTTGAGGTGTGCAGCATCCCTGCTGGCATTGTCGTATCATCATATGTCGTTTTTTTGTAACATTTTTTCCAAATTTGAAACTTTAAATGGTTCTCTTAAAAATCTGCAAAAATGTCGCTTTTAAATTAAATAGTCTTTTACCCCTCGACGATTTGAAGTGGCACGTCATAAATTCACCCTTTTCTTTTTTTCGCTTTCCTACTACCCGTGTTGCATGGTTATTCTACATAGGATTTCGTTGTTATTTTCTTGCAGGCAACGGCCATGGCGGTTCACTTGCTGGCCCCTCCTTCTGGTAGCATAGTTTTGGACATGTGCGCTGCACCCGGCATGAAGACAACGCAAACAGCAGCCTATATGAGAAACAACGTAGGTTCTAACTCAGACAAGCGCTTATTTTCCAAAGGCCACCCGCGGAACTTGATCGATATGGTATATTCACGTGATGGTCGCCACAAAAAAAAACTTATTGGAATATACACATGATTATTACGTTGATTCTGTAAAAATAAAATATTGCTCAATACCAAAATATGATCTTACATATGTATGTGGTTTTCAGAGACTATAGGTATACACAACAACATAAATTTTATAGTGAGAGAAAAAGAAGGTTTATGTGTTTATCCTTTAAAGAGATGTTTATGGGAATTTTTTGATGATTTCATGTTATTTTTATAACCGCATCTCCCGCCATACTATTTTTGAATGTTTGTTTTTAATATTCCTCTACTGTGATAAACAAACGAAGTATTTAAAGACTCTTCAGTTGTAAACTGAGCTCCTGTTAATTTTATATAACAGCGTACATATATTTACAGATACTTAAAAAATTTATTTTGCTTATGTTTAAGTTTGTGTTATGTGTAAGTTTATGTTTTCATTTTAGGGTAAAATATACGCAATCGAGAGGAACGAGAAACGATTTGAAACGTTGCGTGATTTCGTTAACAAAACCGGATCTCATTGTGTCGAACCAATCCACCGAGACTGTCTGGAGATAAAGAAAGGAGAATTCGATGACGTGGAATATATACTACTGGACCCTAGCTGCTCGGGATCTGGTAAAAATTTAATTAACCTCATCATCGATCTTTTGGTTTATAACCCTCTAACACGTCTTAAAACAAAGCAATTCGATTATTTTACATTTTGTATCGATAACTCGTTAATTAACTTTGCATTAAACAACAATTAACTGTGAGATGGTTTTTGTTCCTACTTCAGGTATGGATATAAGCGTTCACAACTATATAGAAGAGAGCAGATTGGCGAAGCTCACGTCGTTACAAGAGAAATTTTTGAAACACGCCATGAACGCTTTTCCCCGAGCCAAAAGGATAGTGTACAGCACATGTTCGTTGTTCCCCGAGGAAAATGAAAGGGTCATAACCAATGTTGTTAAGACATCAAGGACTAAATGGAGAGTGCAAGATGTTAAGGAATTACTGAAAGGCCAGTGGAAGAACTTCGGGTCAGCTATGTACGGAAGCATGGGGACCAGGTGTATGTACGCCCGGCAGGATTCAGATTTGACTACAGGCTTTTTTTTAGCGGTTTTGGACAGAGACCCTAAAGATCTAGAGAAAAGTTTGAAAAATCAAGAACAGAATGATGAAGTGGTTGAGGAGGAAGTCTGTGAGAAAGATAAAGAATCAAAAGCCGACTATGAACAAGATAGGGACGTGAATGAATTAGATACGCAAGTAGATTCAGTACAGAAACGAAAAAAGAAGAAAGAGAGATCAGACGAAACTCACTCAACAATTATTGATTCAGAAGGAAATAATTTAATAGTTGATACTATGTCTGAAGACAATGCCTTAAGGGTGAGTGAATCAGAAACATCAAAGAAGGAAAAGAAGAAGAAAAAATTAAAAGATACTGAATATGATTCTATCGAAATTACTACTGAAAATAACATTGACATTAATGAAAAACATAACAAAATGCTAAATAAGAATAAAGTTGACGACACAGCTAAATGTGAAAATACTGAAAAAGACAAACTGATTGTGGATGCCGACTTAGAAGAACCCGTCAAAAAGAAGAAAAAGAAAAAAGATAAGCGTGACGAAACAGAAGAATATAATGTTGAAAACGGTAATGCAAAAAGGCAATCAAAAAAGAGAAGTAATAACAATGATTTTAATGAAATTGCAGAGAAGACAGAAAATATTGAATCAGACCAAGTGCCAAAAAAGAAAAAGAAAAACAAAAATTAAATGTCCATTTTAAATGGTTTATACTTAAATAAAACGAAATTTGAGAATAAAATTAATTTGTGTGTTTTTAATAAAGCAATTGTTAGGGTGTGATTATAAAAACATTAAACAGCGTCGTCAAACTATATAAGAAGATTACTAAATTAAACCCGTTAATAGTCCATTTACCTATAGTAAAACCCAGTAAAGGTCATTGTTTGAAAAAATACCATTTATTAGGAGGTTTAAAATTGAGTCCGAGTGATTTCCATTAAAATTTTGAAAAAGCCCGTAACGGTGATTACGTAAAATCAAGTTGGCCTTAATCTAACCAGTCGTTAATGTGTTCACATTGTCAGTCTAGAATTTTTGGTAATAATTGCCTTCTAAAACCTGCCTTTTCTGTCTGTCGATCCAGAACACACAAATGATTCGACGAACACACGAATTTAAAATCAGACGGTTACAACCACCCGTATAATTAGGCTCAAAGGACTTAGTTACTACTAGTACCTTTTACCGTAAAATGTAACAATGGCGTCAGTTAAGCCATTAAAAAGGTGAAATTCTCAGAATGTAGGTCCACACATGAGTACGAAGTATGTGCCGGTACCGCTGTGTACAGACCTTATCTCGTCATTAAATACCGCTCGTAAATGGGGCAAACATCATGCGGCGATACTTATTTCGTCTAGCCACTGTTTCTGCGAAGTCACCGCATTATTTTTCTTTGTTCAATTCATGTGCTACAGCAATATGTACTTTATCTTGAAAGGAATTAGTTCTTTTTATAATCGATCAAGAACAATGGTCACCACACGCCATTCTGTCACGAATATACGTCGCGCGCCCTTATTTTTTTCTCAGTGTAACGGTTATTATGCAAGTAGGTACTTATTTTTTGAGTTATGAATATTTTTTCTAAATTTCCTCACACACTTCTTATCGTTAAACAGCAATAAAGAGGTCATAAAAGTGTTTCAAAAACTAGTTATTTTTAGGTTAGATTGTTAAATTAATAATTTTACATTGTTTAAAAGTCTCAATGTAAAAGCAATTGAATTCAACTGAATCAAAGCAAATTTCAAATTTAAATATCATAAACAGATGTCAGGAAAGTATACTTATTTTCTTTACGAATTTAAAATGTATCTTTAACTACATACATAACGCCCCGAAAAAGTATTCAATTAGGTCAACGGCCCGGGGGGGAGGGCGATGGGAGAGATGTGCTCCGCACTAAAACGCTTCACTCTCCCCCCTTTCCCTTTTCATGAGTTCTATCTCATGCGAGGTTTGGACGTTGAGCGACAGGAGGTTTCAGTCGGTTCGACTCCGACATGCTCTTTTTTTTTTAGGACGACTCAGGAGGGTAGAATAAAGAGAATCGTCCTTGAGGAGGCCGCCTCCGTGATTCTCGTAGTCAGGAGTGTTACCATTGCTGATTCGACCACATTTTACCTGATGACTCCGCCGCTATTTACAAAACCAATTTAGAAAACTATTTTCTTATTTGAAGGACAAATATACTTTCATTCTATATTCTAATAAATTAAAATATTAAAAAATTAAAGTACCTATTCTAATAAATTTCATCAAAATTGATTCTTCCAACAATTTATTTGTTTAAAAACAACTATGTAGGAATTCGGTGTACTCATACTAACTACTATATACAATAGCAATCTGTTTGAACTTTTTTAGATTATTTCTCATTATTGTGATTAACATGATGGATGGATGATAAAAGTTTCCAAAGCTTTTTACGTTGAACACATTAAAGCTCGTTAATAGTAGTACAGTCATTATTTTGGTGTTGTTTATTTAAAAAAAGCAGTTGCAAAGCAAAGGTGAAAGACATTAAAGTGTTTTGACTGTAGATACCTATTTATTAGGTTACTCTTTATTAGATCGTCTGTGGTAATGAAACAATTTTGAAGTCGTCGTGGCCTAAATGATAAGACGTCCGGTGCATTCGTATGAAGTGATGCACCGGTGTTTGAATCCCGCAGGCGGGTACCAATTTTTCTAATGAAATACGTACTCAACAAATGTTCACGATTGACTTCCACGGTGAAGGAATAACATCGTGTAATAAAAATCAAACCCGCAAAATTATAATTTGCGTAATCACTGGTGGTAGGACCTCTTGGGAGTCCGCACGGGTAGGTACCACCACCCCGCCTATTTACGCCGTGAAGCAGTAATGCGTTTCGGTTCGAAGGGTGGGGTAGCCGTTGTAATTATACTGAGACCTTAGAACTTATATATCGAGGTGGGTGGCGCATTTACGTTGTAAATGTCTATGGGTTCCAGTAACCACTTAACATCAGGTGGGCTGTGAGCTCGTCCATCTATCTAAGCAATAAAAAAAAACAAAAAATGTTAGACGAAACTTATCTATATCACATCAAAACGACTTACTCAATATGTATGCTCAGTTATTTTGGAGAACAGCGTACACAAATATACTTCAACTTGTAGCAAACCGACCGGTACGTCACTCTCGCGGCCGTATGCCCGCTCGCTATACATAGTTAGCATCTATGTCAATCTTTTCAACAGTGTATAATCTATGTTCCGGGCGCTTCCGTTTTTGAGTGTGAATAGCGTGCGCCCGCGTCTAAATGTAATTATTGTTTAAAATTGAAAATTGTTTGTGATAAAGGAAGATTAAAATTCGAAATTCGATATTGGTGACTAACCCATAGTTTTAAATACCCCTGAGATCTACCCCTCACTATATCTGGCTGCCCAACGTTTCCTAATTTTTTTCTTGCTTGGACTAACAAAATGGCGCGCACGCTTTTGTGAAAAATTTGCTAACTATTGTATGCTGTTGGTGCTTAATTGTAAAGAATGCCTTTAACTAGAAATCAAGATCGCCAGCAACGTCGCGAAGACGACGTTATTCCTGCTGCAGATGCAAATGCCAACGAAAATCACGAGGAGCATGACAGCCCCCATGATCGCCTCCACGCCGAATCACGTAGCAACAATTCTACGTTCAACTTGGATGATGTTTCAGCGTTGATGGCCTCGCTGCAACGTTCGCAGGCCGAAACATTTAAGAACATTATGTCGTACGTGATGGAACAAAGATCGTCGACTCCGGCACCTCCGCCGATGCCCCCAGTGAACGTAGATGGTACCTTGGCGCGTTGCAGAGCTTCTTTCAGCGGTGCACCTGGTGAATCTGTTGAGGCCTTTATAGATGCAATTGAAAGCTATACAGAATGCGTTCAAGTATCTGACGCTAACATCATACGAGGCCTAGCCATGCTTTTGTCTGCTGACGCAGCTACGTGGTGGCTAGGATTAAAGCATCACATCTCCACTTGGAACGAAGCCAAAGAAAATTTAATATATGCATATGGCACCCGCCTTCCACCACATAGAATATATTTGGAAATATTTGCTTCCCCGCAGGATAACGAAAACACAGACAAGTTTGTTGCTCGTATTCGTGCGCTTATGGCAAAGCTACCGCGGGATGATATTACTGAAAAAGTACAACTTGATATGATATACGGGTTGCTTCATAATAGAATACGCACAAGATTGCGCCGTGAAGAAATCACATCTTTCAATTCATTATTAAACCATGCTCGGAATATAGAAGATTCGATAGAGGAGACTCAATCGAGACCAGTGTCGTCCACTAGTGGTGTGCGTTCGATCCGTGCCCAGCCGGCCCAGGCTGCGAGTCGGCCTGAACCGTGCGCCGCTCGTGCGAGTGCCCCGGCGCCGCGCGCGCGCTTTCCAAACTCCGCCGCGGCCGTCGTGCCCGCCACCGCTGTGCCTGTCGCTGTCGCCCAGCCTACCGTTGCCACGCCTGCCGCTGCTGTGCCAGGTTCTGCAGAGCAATTCGTGACCACGAAGAAACAGCGTCCAGTGTGCTCCTACTGCAAACGGTTTGGACATGCACGGGAACAGTGCCGTAAGTTAAACAACCGAGGTGAGCAAAGTCAATCTAACTTTTCCGAGGGTGTGCAAAATGACAATAATGCGTTTTATAGTGTTCAGTGTAATGTTAATAATACTAACACAATTAGTTCTAATTTACCTGTTCAGAATGCAATGTATGATGTTAAGCAGCATGACAAAAATAATTTTCTGAGTAATTTTGAATGTCAAAATTTTTGTAACCGGGATGCAAATATTAATTATGCTACCATTAACAGAGGCCCTACTTCCAGAAAATCTTATTTTCATGCCTGTAATGATTCTGTGTTAAAGAATATTAACTGTAATTGCACTAGTAATAATGAGATGCCAACCTTTTGTGATTCTCATGTTTTATATAATCAGGATGTTCGGACAAAGTGTAAAAATTTAAATATTTGTTATAACCAGGGAACTAGACCTAAATGTAAGAATTCATTTTTACCTTATAATCAAATAATTGAACCAAATTGTAATAATTTAAAATTTTCAACTAACCATGACTGTGACACAAAAGGCAGTAAGTGTAATTTTGGAAAAATTAACGAATGTGTGGAAATTGATAATTGTTTGAATTTTAATTATTGTACATGTGAGGGAAGTGTTGTAGCGTCCGTGTACGACCGTGAGAGTGATGATAGGTATTTGCATTTACGGCCTATTTTCAAAATTCAAGTTCTCGGTAAACAGGGTACTGCACTTATAGATACAGCAGCTAAGCATTGTATTGCTGGTCACACGCTGTATGCTCTCCTTCTGCATAAGGGTCACCCTCTTACTCCCTCCACTAGGCGAGTCAAACTTGCTGATGGGCATGTTCGGAATATGGATGTATTGACAACCATATTACCAGTGAGGTTAGAACACATAGTGATTGATATTCCATTTATAATCTTCCCTGATTCTAATGATAATGAAACTTTACTGGGTATTGATTTTATTAATGCTGCCAAAGTTATTATTGATTTTCATCGTCATGAATGGTATTTTAGTACTGATGCTAAGGTGCATTATAAATTGCTTTTTGAACCTATGTCTCGTGGTGTGTGCATAGCTTCTGCTAACATGCTTCGGGATGATGAAGGCATGCACTTGCAATCAGCTGAGCGCCAAGCATTGTCTGAGTTCCTTATTCGGCATGAAAGTATTTTTACAGCAGGGGGAGGTCCGACACCATTCATAGAACATTGCATAGACACCGGAGATCACCCCCCGATAGCTGTGCCGCCCTATCGCCTTAACCCTTCCAAGAAGGAGACGATGAAGAATGAAATAGAGAAGATGCTGGCAGATGACATCATTGAAGAGTGCGAATCCGCCTGGTGCTCTCCTGCATTGATGATACCGAAGTCCAATGGTAATGTAAGATTCTGCGTGGATTACAGGCGCTTAAATGAAGTAACCAAATCGGATACTTACCCACTCCCACGCATTGATGATCTTCTCCAGAGTACGAAGAAGAATTGTTACATGACCACAATAGACCTTCGTTCTTCATATTGGCAAGTTATGGTCCGAGAAGCAGACAGAGACAAAACAGCTTTTGTCTGCCCCCTAGGCACTTACCGTTTTAAAAGAATGCCGTTCGGCTTGAAGAATGCGCCGGCGACTTTCCAAAGGCTTATTGATCGTCTACGCTCCTGTGCTGCTTTGAAGGATGTTACAGTACTTGCTTATCTAGACGATTTGTTAATTATTTCAGAAGGATTCCAGCAACACCTACAAGATCTGGAAGCTGTTTTTAGTCGTTTGTCTGAATTTAAACTTCACGTAAACAGAGAGAAGTGCACTTTTGCCAAAGAAAGGGTCCGTTATCTGGGCCACGTCATCACTCCAGACGGTGTGTCTCCTGACCCTGAGAAGGTCAGTGCTGTCCTTAATATGCTGGAACCATCTAATCTAAAACATTTAAGAACTTTTCTCCAAACATGCTCTTGGTTCAGGAAGTTTATTCCAAACTTTTCAAAGATAGCAGAACCGCTTACTCGACTGACCAAGAAGAATTACACATGGAGCTGGGGACCTGAACAAACACAGGCATTCAAAGAATTGAAGCGTCTGCTGACCACGGCGCCCGTACTTGTTCAAGCGAATTTTAAACAACCCTTAGTACTGCGTACTGACGCGAGCAACTATGCACTTGGCGCAGTTTTAGCTCAAGGGGAAGGCAAGGACGAAAGGCCTATCGAGTATGCTAGCCGCCTACTCACCGCAGCGGAGCGCAACTACTCTACTACAGAACGGGAAGCGCTTGCTGTAGTCTGGGCCGTGGAGCGTTTCAGGCCATACCTCGACGGCCAACCAATTATTATAGGCAGTGACCACCAACCCTTGCGTTGGTTGCTTTCTTTAAAGTCTCCTGCTGGTAGGTTGGTCCGTTGGGCGCTTAAACTCCAAGAATTTGACATTAGATTCGAGTACACCCCAGGAAAAGCTAACGTTGTCGCTGACACGTTAAGTAGACCGATCTGTTCCAACGAAACACAAAATAACTGCGGCATCTGTTCTGTCATTTGCGACCTGCCCACCAAGTCACCTACCCAGTTACGTCAAGACCAGTTGACTGATCCGGAAATACAGAAGATCGTCACAGAACTGGAAGGAGTGGATGAACTTGCTGCTAAAAGATGGTCAGAAAGAGGATTTCTAATGGAACAAGGTGTTTTATATCGACTTAATCCGGATTCTGATGCCGAGGCCCCACAATTAGTCATTCCTGCCCATCAAGTGACCGACGTTCTCAAAGAGCTTCACGATGCCCCTACCGCTGGACATGCAGGAATTGACCGGACTTACCAACAAGTCTCACGTCTGTTCTACTTCACAGGAATAAGAAGAATCATAACCGACTATGTAAAGGCATGTATCCATTGTCAACGCTATAAGGCTGCTAATACCAAGCCTCCAGGTCTATTGCAGACGCCGGTGATGAACCAGCGCAACGAGGTCTTGGCAGTTGATCTTTTCGGCCCGTTGCCACCTGGAAAACAGGGGGAGCGTTGGATCTTGCTAATAGAAGATACTGCTACGAGGTGGACAGAACTTTTCCCATTGAAGGAAGCTACTGCTGAGGCGTGTGCACATGTCCTCATAGAGGAGTATTTTATGAGATTTGGTCTTCCACGCCGACTAGTTTCTGATAATGGCGTACAATTTATTTCGGCAGTCATGCGTCAATGCATGTCCATCCTGGGGATAAAGCAAAACCTTATCCCTCTCTATCACCCAGAAGCAAACCCCGCCGAACGTAAAAACAGAGATCTTAAGACTTTATTAGCACAACTCGTGGAATATGACCACACTTCCTGGCCAAACATGTTACCAGTGATTCGGTTCGCTCTTAATAACGCTAAATGTCGCACCACAGGTATGTCACCTGCTTACTTATCATTTGGCAGAGAGATGAGGTCCCCCACAGAAGTCACCCATGACCTTCGTGCTGTTCTAGACAAAGATAACTTTGTTCCCCAAATAACTCCCTATCTCAGGAAATTTGTTAACTCCTTTTCAGCGGTGCGCGAACGTGTAGAAACGCTTCAAGATAAAGCTAAAGGGTATGCTGATCGTTCGAGACGGCCCATTGAAACATTCAACGAAGGTGACATGGTTCTCATCAAATCACACGTCCTCAGTAAGAGCGCTAAGAGCCTTACTTCTAAGTTTGTTCCAAAACGCGATGGTCCGTATCGCATCGTTAAAAAGGTCAGCCCTACTACTTACCACGTCGCGCATGTTGACAAACCTGATGAAATTTTAGGGAAATATCATGTGAACGATCTCACTCTATACCGTGAGAATCAGAGTGATGCTCTTCCGCGGCCGGTGATGCCTAAAAAGAAACGTGGTCGTCCCCCAAATAATGTTAAAACAGATTCTCGAGTTCCAGGGCATATGACGACACGGCATGCTGAACCATGTGCTGAAGCTCCACGTCTTTCTCCCGCAGCTGGTGGTATGGTTGGTCTTGCGCCTGTCCCTCAGCCCAGTAGTAATGAGATGCTAGTCCAGGAGCGAGGGCGTCCTCCAGGACTAGAGGGGGAGTATGTAGCAAACCGACCGGTACGTCACTCTCGCGGCCGTATGCCCGCTCGCTATACATAGTTAGCATCTATGTCAATCTTTTCAACAGTGTATAATCTATGTTCCGGGCGCTTCCGTTTTTGAGTGTGAATAGCGTGCGCCCGCGTCTAAATGTAATTATTGTTTAAAATTGAAAATTGTTTGTGATAAAGGAAGATTAAAATTCGAAATTCGATATTGGTGACTAACCCATAGTTTTAAATACCCCTGAGATCTACCCCTCACTATAAACTATAATATTACAAAGTACAACTATCACGTATTACTGGTGGTAGGACCTCTTGTGAGTCCGCGCAGATAGGTTACCACTACCCTGCCTATTTCTGCCGTGAAGCAGTAATGCGTTTCGGTTTGAAGGAACAACCACTTAACACCAGGTGGGCTGTGAGCTCGTCCTCCCATCTAAGCAATAAAAAAAATTCTATGTAAGCTAATAAATCTAAGTACGGCATCACGACTTTAATTAGTTAAATTATTTATTGGCATTCTACTGTAGATTTTTTCACGATTTCTACGTTTTGTAGTATAAATGTTTCAGCCTATACTTGTAATAAGTAATTAACCCACTAAAACACTATTAATCATTAAGATAAACTAACCCGTTAAAATAAACACATTTTCACTACAATTTTCTGGGTCAAATAATTCTTTTGGGTCGCTGGCTATTTACATTCACTTAAAATTTCCTTATCAAGTTTACCCTTGGTCTAATTAGGAAAACAAGTTACCGGTATATTTGAGTATTTCATAATTCATGTAATAAATAACAAAATTTATTGATTAATAGTAAATAATATTATTTAGTAATATGCGTTATTGCTAAGGGAGCTGCTGATAAAATTATTTACTTAATTTACTGGTGGTAGGACGTTTTGCGAGTACACACGGGTAGGTACCAATACCCTGCCTATTTCTGCCGTAAAGCAGTAATGCATTTCGGTTTGAAGGGCGGGGCAGCCGTAGTTAAAAGTGAGACCTTAGAACTCATATCTGAAGGTAATGTACGATACGATACGTATATTATCCAACAAACTAAATCAGACAGACAGATCTGGTCAACGTACGAACGATAACTGCTTACGTCATTCTCTCAATGGTACTAATAGCAGGATAATTAGTACTTTACGTTTGCTCGTAGCAATACATCGACAAAATCTTCAGATTCGAAGTTTATATAACATTTTTTTAATCTAAAACTATGAGACAAATCTAAGGAAAATTCTAATTTAAGTACAAAAAATTAACAATTTATAATTCACTCACATCTAATTTAAGAGAAATTCATATCGATACAAACCTTACTCTTAAAATTACGTAGTAGATTTAATATTTAATTAAAACGAATTCTTTCTGAAAACATGGAACCACGTGCTATTAGGTCAAGATTTAAAGTTTAAACTTTTGAAATCTATTCATAAAGTGATATAGTGATACAGGTAGTATTGCAATCAAAATTTCTCAATGCAGAGCCGCGCGGTCGTCACATCTAATATGCACACTGCGATGTTTTTAGACATTTTCCTTGACACCTATCTGAGTCCAGTAACTTGTTATTAGTCTGAATAGACCAAGAGATCAATATCAACCTCGACATTCTTAGAATAGCGGATTTAAAAAAAATATATACATTCTTGCGCTCACAGTTCCCCGGTCATGTGGTAAATGGAGTCCATGGATACCACAAAGTGCACATTGAGACTTGAGGTAGAAATTTCTTCGATGGTGTTGTTTATCGAATGTCCTATCCTACACTCCGAAGCACACGGTCTGCCCTCGGCAGAAATAGGCAAGATCACCATCCTGTCTGCTTCTGCCTGGTTACTATTGAGGTCTTACAAAGCCTTACTATCCGTAAATGCCGATGAATCCAGTAATTCTGTTTAATTCTCTTGTGGATTTAGTCGCCTTTTACGATACCTATGGATATAGACACGACGGTGGTATTCTATGTCAATACTTCACAGCTAATGATAAAATACCAACAGTACAATTACTGCTATCATGCCACTAAAATTTGGCACGACTCATTATTATTATGACCGTCGCGTCGTCTTTTATTATTTCGAAACTCAAGGATAGTAAAAGTTATTCTCAATAAAGGATTATTCTCCACAAACGCTCAATCGCTTTTCTGTGTGGGTACCTACATATTTTTTCTAGAGCTCCGATCTCTGGAATATCCATATGGTCGATATCAATGATTTAAACAAATCTAATAGCTGCTAAAACTTATGTGCCTGTAAGCAATGATATTTTATATGTAAAAAGAAGCATATATGTTTCAAGCGCACGTCAAGTGAAAACTCTAAAACAGGCCAATTGGGACGTTTCGTCTTTAGTCGCGTCTAAACAAATGCAATAATAATATTACAAGTGCAATCGTTCCAATTATAGCTATCTTTTTTACTCACGCGCTTATCCCATCTTTTGTACTTTTCATTAATGCTACTTGTCAATATGTGTGTGTACTATATCGGTAGGTATGTAGATATATGTTAGGAAACCGACTAAAATTTCCTTTTCCTAATCCACGCCATCTATCGGCATAATGAAGAAATGTAACGCGCCTCCTAGCGGGCGAAGAAAAGAACTATAGTCGACGCTTTCAAACCGCGCGCGCGCCAAATTAAAAAGTATTTTAATTCAAAAATACTGTTTTTCGCAAACTTTGCGATTCAACTTGTGCGTGTGTCCGTGTATTAAAAACTCCAGCATCCAGAACAGTGCCCCGGGGACAGAAGACCACAAAATATAGAAAGCAATCATTTGTGAGTACCTTCCCCTTTTTAGTCGGTTTAGTTTCTGGGAATTTAAATTTAACTCAACAAACTTGTTTACACAACATAATTTGGCCCTATCGAGCCGGACATTTACCGAATACAACTTCAAAATAGGTAAATACTCAATATTTCACGTATAAACCTGCAAACCTGTAGGTACCTACACACGTCTTACATATCGGTATTATTTGCAGAATATTCATTCAATAGTTCTATTTATTGCAATAATACGCATATATACGTAGTCAAATACTCTTAATATCCATTTCTACGTCTATCATTACTTTAGGACTCAGTTTTAGTATATTTGGGTACGCGTCAAGCGGTAGTACATTTTTCTTCGAATCAAAATGGCTCCATTGTCCGACCTTCAAATAAAAATTAATACACTTAGAAGTCGTAAAGAACGATGTTTTAGACGTGTTCAACAATATTACGATCTAGCTAAAGCTGTGCAAAATAATACAGCAGAATTTAGTAATTTGTCTGTGCGGGTCAGTGACCTCGAGTCCACTAGGGAATCTTTCGAAAAAATTGTTGATGAGATTTCAGTTTTGGAGTTAAAAAATGACCCTAATTATATCATCGGTAACCAAGAGGTGCATGCCCTTGATGACCTCTATTTTGAGATTTTACGTATTTTTCAAGAACATGATTCGCATTCGAAGTCATCGAAACAGGAAAACAAAGGCGCATCGGAGCGCGGCGCTCAGCCTCGTTTGCCTAAAATCGAATTGGTTCATTTCGACGGTAGATTAGAAAATTGGATCACATTTCGTGATACTTTTTCCAGCTTAATTCATACCAATACAAGTTTAGGTAATATTGATAAATTCTATTACCTATTGTCAGTCGTAACTGGCCCTGCGCTTCAAATTGTTAAAAGTCTGCCGATATCAAACGACAATTATAATATAGTATGGACTAGCTTATGTGACAGATACGAAAATAAGCGTGCCATAGCTACGCGCTATATGGATAAGTTGTTTGCGTTCAAGCCGTTGTCTAACGAATCCGTGAACGGATTAAATTCCTTTTTGGAAACGTTTCAAGAGTGTGTTCAAGCCCTTGAGTTATTAGAAATTGGTAACTTAGCGGGATTTATTTTATGTTATATCGGATTGCGTAATATAGACCAGGTTTCAAGGCGTGAATTCGAACAAAAAATAGGTACAAACGAAATACCTGTTATCAAAACATTGATCGATTTTGTCACAAACCAGACCCGAATATTGGAAATGTCAATGAACACAAGTACTTTCTCGAAGCCGAGTACTAGTAAAACTTTTACTCCTTCGATTCAAAATAAATCCATTAGTAAGCCTACCACTAAAAATACAAATTTAAAAACTTGTTTAGCAAGTAGTACGAGCGCTGATAAGGCTGATTACGCAAAAAAGGGATGTTTGTACTGCAATAAACCCTTTCATTCAATTTATAAATGTTTCGAGTATATCGCACTAACACCTGTACAGCGCATTAATAAAATAAAGGAGTTGCATTTGTGCGAGAACTGTCTCCGTCAAGGTCACGCGTCTAATGAGTGCCCGTCGAAGATAACATGTACGGTGTGTAAAAACAGGCATCACCACACGTTGCATGTTGATTCTAAAACAAGTGTAATTACTTCGGATTTTAATAATTCTTGCAACGATAATTTTATTAATAATAACGAAGATCGAGTCTCGTTGACGTGTTCGACTGGATCTACAGTCATGTTGGGCACTGCGATTATACACGTATTGGACGTTTTAGGCAAATATCAACCCGTACGAGTAGTAATTGACAGTGGATCCCAATCTAGTTTTTTGACGAATGATTGTGCACAACGACTAGGACTCCCACGCCAAAAGTGTAACACACAACTGATAGGTTTAGGCGGAGCGGTAGTTCGTGATCACGGCATGGTTTTATGCAAAATCAAACCAACCACGTCCGATAATCCGATATTCAATTTAAAAACGGTTGTGGTTTCAAAAATTTCTGGTGATATGCCTTCGGTTAACTTTACAGAAAATTTAAAACTCGAATATAAAAACTTGTTGTTGGCTGACCCTACTTTCTATCGTTCGAGTCGCATCGACATGTTGCTCGGCAGCGACGTATTTCCGTTTATTTATGACGGTGGAAGGTATAGTCCGTCGCGGCAAGGATTACCGTTGGCGTTAAGTAGTGTATTTGGTTACGTAATTACGGGTCAGCTGTCTTGCAATAATACGAGTAACACTAGAAATGTATCAATGTGCATGTTAAGCAGCGAATCAAAAGTCGATGACTTAATTAAATCGTTTTGGGAAACAGAAAGCTTAGTCGCTGATTTGCCCAAAAACCCGGATGACGTCATCACTGAACAGATGTTTGTAAATGATTATAAGCGTGATAGTACAGGTCGATACATTGTTAAATACCCGTTTAAGCCTGACTCTGAACTGGGAAACTCAAGGCAAATTGCGATAAAAAGATATCAAAATTTAGAACGTAAACTGTCGCGTTTACCAGACCTACGGAAGGAATATAAAAAATTTATGGATGAGTACGCTTCGCTCGGTCATATGATTTGTGTCGGTGAGGTATCAGAAGTGGAATCAGGGTACGTCATTCCCCACCACTGCGTACATAAGCCTGACAGCAGTAGTACTCGTCTCCGTGTAGTTTTCGACGCGTCTTGTCAAACCTCAAATAATAAATCTTTAAATTCTGTTTTATACACGGGCCCGAAGTTGCAGGCTGATCTCGTGGAACTTTTGATACGTTTTCGGTTACGTAAGATTTCCTTATGCGGTGACATATCTAAAATGTACCGTTGTATTTTAATTGATGAGTCCCAACGTAAATATCAACACATTTTGTGGCGCGACTCGCCCAGTGAGCCCATTAAAGTGTACGAGCTGTGCACCGTGACGTATGGTGTAGCGAGTAGCCCGTTTCTAGCGATACGCACGCTACAGCAGCTAGCCGCGGACGAAGGCGCCCGCTTCCCAGAGGCTTCTCGTGCTCTGCGCGATGGATTTTTTGTGGACGATTTAATTTGGTCTGTGGATAACTTGGAAGAGGCTCTTAAGATTCAGCGGCAATTGGTCGAATTACTGAGGCTTGGTGGATTCGAATTACGCAAGTGGTCAAGTAATAGCGATCAATTACTTAAAGAACTGCCTAGTGATCAAGTTGAGCCCCCAGTGCAATTCGACGACGGTAAAACTATGTCTATCAAAATTCTCTGTCTACACTGGTTGCCTAAAGAAGACGCATTTTCTTTTCGTACTACACATACGGTAGATAATATTACGAAACGCTCAGTACTTTCACAAATAGCTAAATTATATGATCCCTTGGGATACGTAGCCCCGTGTATTTTTCTTGCTAAGAATTTTATGCAAAAATTATGGTGCGCTCAATTAGGGTGGGACGACACTCTTCCAAAGTTGTTACTCGATGAATGGTCAATGTTTTCATCTCAAATACCGTTTTTATCGAAACTAAAACACGACCGGCATGTCTTTGTCCAAAACCATACGGTCTCTCAAGTGGTAGGGTTTTGTGACGCGTCAACGGCTGGATTCGCCGCCGTCGTGTATATTCGCAGTCAAGACGTGCAAGGTAACGTTAACGTTAGCTTACTGTTATCGAAATCTAAGGTCGCGCCCTTAAAAACAGTATCAATTCCACGTCTTGAATTAATGGCTGCTCACTTATTGTCAAAAACTTTACGGTACGTAATCGATATTTTGGCCAAGGAAGTAGAAATTGGCGAGGTACTAGCTTTTACTGACAGTTCAGTTGCATTAACATGGATAAATACACCTGCGTTCAAACTAAAAACTTTCGTCGCCAATCGTGTCGCTAAAATTAATGAAAGCTCGACAGAGGTACAATGGTTTCACGTGAATGGCACTGACAACCCCGCCGATGTGTGCTCTCGCGGCGCCACGCCAGCCGATTTGCTGCTGATCGCAGATCAGTGGTTCCGTGGCCCTCGATGGCTATACGAGCCACCGCATACGTGGCCTGTCAGATCGATAACAGAGTTCAAAGGTGAACCATTGGAACTCAAACCTCTTAAAGAAAACACTTTACTTAGTGAAACGTCAAATGTGAATACGGACTTTTATTCAATAATACTTAAATTTTCAAACTTTAACAAGGTACTGCGTATATTCGCCTGGTGTTACAGATTTATAAATAATTGTAAAGCTTCTGTTGCTAATAGAGTAAAGGGTTCCTTACTTACTTCTGAAATAAATAAATCACACGATAAAATTATTCAAATTGTTCAATTAAAATATTTTGAGGATGACATTAAATCAATAAAAAAGGAAAATCGATGCTCGCAAAGCCTACGGAAACTCGACCCGTTCATCGATAGCCGTGGTCTCCTCATGGTGGGGGGTAGGCTTTCACACGCGGATTTGCCATTTACTCAACGTCATCCCGTGATTTTGCCCAAAAAATCGCATTTTACAAATATTTTGATAGATTACTATCACAAGGTCTATTTACACAACGGGCCTAGATCTCTTCAAAACATATTAGCTCAAAAATATTGGATTATAGCCGCTAGGTGTGTGATACGATCGCGCCTTTCTAAGTGTGTTACGTGCTTTAAGAATAGGCCCACTATTAATCAACCTAAAATGGCCTCATTACCAAAGTGTCGTTTAGAGTCCGATATTTATCCCTTCCAACATACTGTCGGTGTTGATATAGGAGGTCCATTTTATACAAAGGAATCAAATAGGCGTAATGCGAAAATATCAAAAGCCTATTTATGCTTATTTATTTGTTACTCAACACGTGCAGTACATCTTGAAGTACTCTCGGCGTTGACTACTGATTGCTTCTTGGCTTCGTTCGATCGGTTTACGGCTCGACGCGGACTGCCACATACGGTCTATTCTGACAATGGCAAAAATTTTGTTGCCGCTGGCAGACACCTAAATGAAATATATCAATTTTATAATTCAAAACAAAATCACTTGACTGATCAGTTCACCATCAGAAAAGTAACGTGGAAATATAATCCTCCAACTGGTAGTCATTTTGGTGGGATTTTCGAAGCTGGAATCAAATCGGCTAAATACCACTTAAAACGCGTAGTAGGTACACGCGCTTTATCATTCGAAGAATTATCTACCTTATTTTCTAACATAGAAGCGATTTTAAACTCGCGCCCTCTGTGCAGTTTATCTACCGATCCTAGTGAATTCGATGTCCTGACACCGGGACATTTTTTAGTTGGTCGTCAATTGGTTTCGGCTCCAAGTTATGATATCTCTGATGTATCTACTAATAATTTAACGCGTTGGAAATGTATTAAACAAGCCACATTGCATTTTTGGCGTCGTTGGAAACTAGAATACTTGCATACATTGCAGCAACGTCAAAAGTGGTACGTTGATGCTCCTAATCTATCTATAAATGACCTGGTACTGATTCACAATGATAATGCCCCTTGTCAACAATGGAGCTTAGGACGTGTAGAACAGGTTCATCCCGGACTTGATGGGAGGGTTCGCGTTGTTACGGTTCGGACGCAAAATTCGAAGCTAAAGCGCCCTGTCACAAAACTGAGTCCTCTCCCTAAAGAGTAGGATGAATAACTTATTATAAATCTATTTAATTCATTTCATTAATTTTATATTACAACTACATATCTATTTCATTTAAATTTATATATACAGTCCATTTCGCTCAAAGGCTAATCGTATTAGTTTTTTTTTATTTAATTTTTTATTTTATGATTATATGTTTCAAGCAAAATTACATAATTTGCAAAGCCCATTCATATAGGTTAACATTCTAGATATAATAACGTTATTTTGTGTTTACCTATTTTGAAATCATTGTTGATTTCGGTGGGGGGAAATGTTAGGAAACCGACTAAAATTTCCTTTTCCTAATCCACGCCATCTATCGGCATAATGAAGAAATGTAACGCGCCTCCTAGCGGGCGAAGAAAAGAACTATAGTCGACGCTTTCAAACCGCGCGCGCGCCAAATTAAAAAGTATTTTAATTCAAAAATACTGTTTTTCGCAAACTTTGCGATTCAACTTGTGCGTGTGTCCGTGTATTAAAAACTCCAGCATCCAGAACAGTGCCCCGGGGACAGAAGACCACAAAATATAGAAAGCAATCATTTGTGAGTACCTTCCCCTTTTTAGTCGGTTTAGTTTCTGGGAATTTAAATTTAACTCAACAAACTTGTTTACACAACAATATATATGGCGCGATCTGATTTGAAGAGTCAGTTGCTATGAAGATATAAAAATCTGTTGTATAAAAAATCATTGCCTGTAAGATTTTAAAATCAATTAGAATTCGAATCGTCGACTTTGTGACGAAAGCCATCACAGAACACAAGATACAGACAGACACATTGACAGATGCCTGAATCTCGTTTACGACATTTTCAAGATAAGCTTGCATGTATACCTACAAATTCCGAACAACATTCGGACCGTCGATCCACCGAGCAAAACCATCCTTTCGGTGGAAGATCTACCCTCCATCGTCAAACATTCCACAACTTCAAAGCTTAAATGATAAATACCCGACGTTGTACCTTTAACTTCGAGATATTTCAATATCATGCATACATTGAATATAAAATCTATGAAAATTTTTGTATTCGTTGTTTAGCAACGTGTCAACTAATTACCGTGTAGGCGGACAACGTTATATTCAGAGGCGTGTCATCCGAGCAGAGCCTCAACCAATAACAGACCGGAAAACCGGTAATATGACTCTGTGTCACTCATTGCCTGTCACCATTTTATAAATAACCCAATTAGAACCTTATTTTGATGTTTCAAAGGATTTAAAATTCTAAAAGTGAGATTTCAATACTATTTGAAGTCTATAGTGTTAGTGCCTCCTCTGCATTGTATATATAAAACTTAAAATACTTTAATGGTTACGATTAAAATTGAAACTGAATCAAGACTGGTGCCAGGGGGTATCGTAGGCCCGCCATTTTTCCTGTATCTGCTGCGAAGCAATGAGACATTAATATATTTATTTAATAATATTTATTTATTGTTAGCATAGAAGTAGAACACACAATCATAACTTTGCGCTTGTGCTCGAATTAGGTGATAAAGCCAGACATTACGGCTTAAAGGATGTGACAGGCGTTTTACAATAAAATTGAGAGCTCAACCACATATCTCAAAGTGGGTAGCGACACTCACGTTGCCATGTCTATAGGCTTCGATTAATAATCTACGAAATCCTTAACCCAAGCAAGTAAGCATTGAAAAAAATATATACAATACAAATTCTTTTAATTGCTTACTAATGACTAAGCATCCTTTAGCACAAAATATTTGAAAACCATTAGTAAATATTATTACTCGAAAAAGTAATATGCAGAACACATAGAAGAATATAAAAAACCAGTTAAACTAAGAACGCGCGAGAAGGACAAGGCCATCTACTGTCAAATGGTGGAAACACATATCGAAAATACTCGACTTACCCAAAATGTTCTCGATAAATCTAGGGATCCATTTCGACTATAAAAGTGTTGCAGAGATAGCACGTAGGCAGTCAGTAATCGGAACTACTGTTCGTAAATGTTGAATACAGTTTTAATTTATAATTTGGTAGAATTTATATTTATCCCGAACCCCAGCGCGTAACAATAATATTAAATTTAATATATTTTTACAGATTACGCTCGCATTTGTTAGTCATCGATCGTCCGTGACCATGAAAACTGTAAATAATTCGAAACGTCGGAAATAATGACAATAAAATACTCAAAATAAAAATAAAACAGTAAAAGTAGATTAAATAACGTCTATGAATCCCGAGAACCAAAGAAAATATACTATACAAAATTTCTTGAAATCATTGTTAGCGCGATGCAAGCATCTGTAAAAGTTGGGCCGTTCGCATAAGCAACTTAAACTATATGAATACTATAGATCGCGTGCCGTCTTTCACTATTTATTATCGCTAACAACATCAGACGTGATAAGTCATTTATTGTAAGTATTTATATGAAGGCGTCCATTTCTTATGTCTTAGCGATGACCTAATTCCTATAAATGAAATACTAATTCGCTTAGAAACTATACGAAAACGCTATAATAAAATATTGTCAAACAATGATTTAGTAAAAAAATATTAACTGAGATTGTAACTTTGATAAGTAGAATAATCGAACACGTGGTATACGACAGCAAAGATGTGATGTATCTTGGAATTGTAATATCTGGATTGGATACGTATTTTATGTAAGTATGTGTTTGAACAATACCAAATATGTCTATATTATACTATATTATACTATTATACTATTACAGTAAATGTTGTTTTATTCGTGTTTTCAATAATCAACTCTTCCCGACATCTATTGGCGAATAATAATAATATTTTTCCGCTTTTAAGACACAACAAGATGGCGTTATAAAAAAAAAACCGAACAAAGCTCGGTCATCATCTAGTAAGTATTTATTACACGAAACAATTCGATCTAGCCATTGTGTGTTCTACGCAATGTCTACGACGTAGCATTAATTCTCTACGACGTATTTGGTTCGTACAAGCTATTTGATTCAAATTTAAATATAAATTTGTGAATTTAATAACCATAAATAGCACGATAATTTATAATATCAAAATTAATATTATAAATGTGAACGTAAATTTTATTTTTTAATGTTATCTAAGAGAGTCAACCGATAATTAAAATTACTTTTAATGTTAAAGAGTGCGCATTTTTTAATGTCATTGTATCATTTCGGATGTTTCGAATAATTTAGTTTTCGTGGTCACGGATGACTAATGTGTGTATTCATCGCGATTTAATATTGTTCTGGCTACGATTTATTTTTCCACAAAAAAAATCTAGACTTACATTTCCTTCCTTTTCAAAAATGATTGAATGAATCAAATTGCGCAGCTATGACACAAGAATATCGTAAAAAAATTAAAAATAGTCAATCGATCATCATAAAATTTTACAAAGACCGTGTCAGTGATAGTTTACTGGCGGTAGGACCTCTTGTGAGTCCGCACGGGTAGGTACCACCGCCCCGCCTATTTCTCCGTGAAGCAGTAATGCGTTTCGGTTTGAAGGGTGGGGCAGCCGTTGTAACTATACTGAGACCTTAGAACTTATATCTCAAGGTGGGTGGCGCATTTACGTTGTAGATGTCTATGGGCTCCAGTAACCACTTAATATCAGGTGGGCTGTGAGCTCGTCCACCCATCCATGAAAAAAAAAAAAATACCTTTTATCCAGATCAAAATACAATTTCCGAGCGATCAGTTATTTCTTACATTATTAAAAAGTCACATGTACAAGCTGTAAATCAGTTAATAAATAGTATAGTTTAAAATATGTACAAAAATAATCGACTGTTTCCAAACAAAATATTCTTCAGCTTTTCCAAATGAATAATGAAATAAAAATAGGATATGTAATAAAAACAAAAAATGAATTACTTAATTTAATTGTTGATTCACGTGCTTGAAAAACTGCAAAATCAGTAATTAAAGCCTGTTATAACGACGCCAAACCCTTCCTAATTTGAGGGCGGAGGAGTTATAGCGATAACCTGTAAACAGCGTCACATGGCGTGATTTACGCCTGTGCATTACAAATAACGCTTTAACCCAACGCAACAGAGTATAAATTAAAGCACTACAAAATAAAAATGGTCGAAACGCCAAAATCAAAATTGAACTTTCTCGTGATTCTACAAACAAGTAAAATCGAACTCAGTTCAAATTGCTGTTTTGAAAATAATTTGTACTTAGTCGTAACTTTATCGTTTTTATATAGATTTCAGAATGATGCGACTTAATTACTTAGAGCCAATGTTGGCCAAGCATTTCGATCAATCATTGAGCTTACTGAGTCTAAGTTTGGTGATCAAAACGAGGCGGAAATAATAATATAGTGTAAAAATGATTAACTATTTATTAGTTAAGCCTATTATTAGTTAAATAACACGAACTGGGTAATGTTAAGGTCGCAACACATTACAACGCTGTTACGATAATTTATTAGAAAGTTTTATTACATTAGACTCTTAAACGCTATCGGTAGGTAAATAGTACTGTGTACTTAGTGCGAGTTTTTTAACGCTCTCGATAGCGAAAAAGTTAACTCAAATGTGTGTTTAGTTGGATCGTTTGCCTACGATTGCCGCTAGGGGCGCTGATCCAACTGCGTTAAAAAACTCGCACTAAGCACACTGTGCAGGGCACAATGCTAGTAGAGCATTTTATTTTATTTTATTGCTTAGGTGTGTATATGTCCGTTGTAACCAATTAACCATTATAACCAATTAAACTGTATCTAGTAAATATACATAACTATTGCGTAAGTCAAATCTAAAAGGAAATCATAAGATGTATTTTTCAGACAAAATCATATCATGGCTTTCATTGTTTTCAAATAAATAAAAATAATAATAAATATTTTTTTGTGCTTCGTACTATCACAGTGTTTATTCAAAAGGGTTACACTTCAAGAATTATTTATATTATAGTTTATTATATAATAATATATAGTATTATATAATATTGTATTACATAGAATATTTTCATACAGTATTATCTCTTCGGTTTTCGCGACAGTTTTCGTCGTCGCGGTCGACCAAGATTTTACATACTCATCCGTGGGCGTGGCAAGTATTCAAAACGTGGAAAACAGCACAATGACAATAGAAAACACAAGATTAAACCGTAAAAGTAACTTTAATGAAATATAAATATATATATAAAATATTGCAAGTTTAAAGCATTCTTTGAACGCTTCAACGATAAAGTTCTTTATAGTGGTGTTTTTTTTATTGCTTATACGGGTGGACGAGCTCACAGCCCACCTGGTGTTAAGTGGTTACTGGAGCCCATAGACATCTACAATGTAAATGCGCCACCCACCTTGAGATATAAGTTTTAAGGTCTCAAGTATAGTTACAACGGCTGCCCCGCCCTTCAAACCGAAACGCATTACTGCTTCACGGCAGAAATAGGCAGGGTGGTGGTACCTCCCCGCGCGGACTCACAAGAGGTCCTACCACCAGTAAAAATAAAGTAACCACAGTAAATATTATAGTGGTGTAAGAGCTTCGCTTCATGGTGGTGTAACAGCTTAATCGCGGGTGCGCTGGCCGCTGCCACCTTACGAGGTCAACCGTCCGCCCATGCTATTCACAGTCACTCGTTCCTGATTACAAAACCAAAGCGGACGACTACACAATAAATATATTTAAACAAACAAATTTAATACACGAGCAGCGAGCAAATAATAATCCGAAAATAAATTTAAAAGGCCGCCTTAAAATTCCCAGCCTTCTGCGTTGTGGTGTTTGTGTAATATTATTTAATAAAAGTGTTAATAATAAGGTAATATTCTAATCAGGTAATGCTTCGTTAGGTTAAAATGGCCTCCGAAGAGAGCGGTAAAGCTGCGGCTGCTGTGGTGAGTTTAATATAAAAAAAAATGTTCGAGAAATTTAAATACAAAATTATCAGATTAAATCATAAACATTTTTCTAGCATTACGCCTGGACTACGCCTGGAACTTGTTTTGTTCTTTATTGCTCTAGGAGATACCCGAGATCACCTTACGTTAAGTGGTTAGTAAAACCCATAGACTGCACGTGAATATCAAAACACAATATACCTTGAGATTCGATATCGAAGTTTTAATGGCACTATATAATTACTTTGCTATCCTTCAAATTAGAAAGCACAGAGCGCATCAGAAATAGGCATTTTAAATGTCTTCAATACACACAGAATTGAGATGAGTTCAAATAATGTTCTCGGCAACTAATGCCTTATGATGATGCAAACTGAATCTTGCATTGTTGCAAATCTTGAATTTCGTGTCTCCGTAGCGACATCTGTAATCCATATATAGTAAAAACTGTACTGTCACTAGAAATGTCCGCCATCTATTTTCGATAATAAATTTAAGTTGAAATAGAACATAAAACACTTCCACGCTTTGATTCGTAAAAATAGTTGTGGGGTTGTGTTTGTAACTAAACATATTTGTCTTTTAAGTTAAAAACTTTGTAAATATTTATTTATTTGATTGGTATTAGTGGACGAGCACACGGTCCACCCAATGGTTAATGGTCACTGTCATAAGTGTATATCAGCAATGCCGAAGGGACAGTCTACCCGTTGTTTTTTTTTTTGTAAAAATTTTCTGTGTAACGATACATTTCTGACGTATTTTATGGAATTCACAATAGGCACTTACAATACGTTGTGAACTAAATTTTCTACTTAAATATTATTGACCGGAATGAAATATTCGGACTAAAAACATGTTCAACTTACAGTTTTATGTATGAACGACAAATGGACGGCAGTTTAAATAAATGTGGTCGTATAGCACCATCTATCGGTGAAAAGATTAAAGTGGTAGGACCTATTGTGAGTCCGCACGGGTAGGTACCACCGCCCTGCCTATTTCTGCCGTGAAGCAGTAATGCGTTTCGGTTTGAAGGGTGGGGTAGCCGTTATAACTATACTGAGACCTTAGAACTTATATCTCAAGGTGGGTGGCGCATTTACGTTGTAGATGTCTATGGGCTCCAGTAACCACTTAACACCAGGTGGGCTGTGAGCTCGTCCACCCATCTAAGCAATAAAAAAAAAAAAAAAAAATAGAAACTTATCTTTCTCTAATCTATTTGTAATTTAAAAAAAATTACAAAAATATTAATTCAAAAAGATTTTGGAAGGACGCCGTATGGTTTTGTCAGTTGGCTTGGTAGACGAGCGAGCGAGTTAACAGCGTAACAAAGACAATGCTGACGGCAATTTTAACTTGAAATGTATTCACTAAAAGCATAGAAATGGAATGGAAATAATTTACTTCACTACACACTTTTTAGGAATTAGATAATTAAAAAAATAGAAAATTCGAAACAGAATGCATTTCATGAATATATTATGTTTTTGGTAAATCCTTTCTTTAAATATGGAATGTAATGCACAATTATTAATCCCTCAATTATTTTTATTTTTGCAACGAACACCTTTTTGAAATAATATACCTTATTTCGTTGCCACAATTGAAATAAATCTGATGACAACTCATTTAGTGTCCATTTCTAGATTTGCCTGTAGGCTTTTTATTGTTTAGATGCGTGGACGAGCTCACAGCACACCTGGTGTTAAGTGGTTACTGGAGGCCATACACATTTACAATGAAAATACGCCACCCACCTTGAGATACAAGTTCTAAGGTCTCAGTATATGTAGTTACAACAGTTGCCCCACCCTTCGAACCGAAACGCATTACTGCTTCATGGCAGAAATAGGCAGGGTGGTGGGACCTACACGTGCGGACTTACATGAGGTCTTACCACCAGTATAAAAGTTGTAAAGGGTTCTATAAAAGAAATTAGAAAAATATACTTTTCAAAAACAGTACACTCCTTCAGCAGTCGGGTAACACGATTTTGCAAGTAATCCATGATTAGCTTCGTAATTTTCGTGACTACATTTACTTAGTCACGGGCAAAGGGCTCTAGGTTGTTCGTTGTAATCTGACAGAACGATCGTTTGTGCGCGAATTCGATACAGGGCACGCCAACGCATTCGCTTTGATTACATCGACATGATTACATTCGATTACTCATAACTACACAATTAATATTACAGGAAATGACGCGTGACAAATTATATAAGATTCATAAGAAACTTGATCGAGTGGAAACCAGTAATTGTTTCGTTGTTCTATTTAAGAAACGGGGACGGTACATTTTTTTGCCAATAAATATTAAGATCTTAAATGTTCACGAACAGTAAGATGACGCATCAGCATCGGCCTGTATATTTTTTCTTATTGCTTAGTTGGGTGGACCAGCTCACAGCCCACCTGGTGTTAAGTGGTTACTGGAGCCTATAGACATCTACAACGCAAATGCGCAACCCACCTTGAGATATAAGTTCTAAGGTCTCAAGTATAGTTACAGCGGTTGCCCCACCCTTCAAACCGAAACGCATTAATGCTTCACGGCAGAAATAGGCAGGGTGGTGGTACCTACCCGCGCCGACTAACAAGAGGTCTCCCATAGTCCGCCACAATGAACGATCCGCCGCCTTCCGCATCCAATCTTTTCCAGCAAATCGACGCAAGTCATCAGTCCAACGAGCAAGGGGGATGCATAGTGTAATAAAATGAAACCTCTCTCTCTCTCTCTCTCTCTCTCTCTCTCTCTCTCTCTCTCTCTCTCTCTCTCTCTCTCTCTCTCTCTCTCTCTCTCTCTCTCTCTCTCTCTCTCTCTCTCTCTCTCTCTCTCTCTCTCTCTCTCTCTCTCTCTCTCTCTCTCTCTCTCTCTCTCTCTCTCTCTCTCTCTCTCTCTCTCTCTCTCTCTCTCTCTCTCTCTCTCTCTCTCTCTCTCTCTCTCTCTCTCTCTCTCTCTCTCTCTCTCTCTCTCTCTCTCTCTCTCTCTCTCTCTCTCTCTCTCTCTCTCTCTCTCTCTCTCTCTCTCTCTCTCTCTCTCTCTCTCTCTCTCTCTCTCTCTCTCTCTCTCTCTCTCTCTCTCTCTCTCTCTCTCTCTCTCTCTCTGTCTCTGTCTCTCTCTGTCTCTGTCTCTGTCTCTGTCTCTGTCTCTCTCTCTCTCTCTCTCTCTCTCTCTCTGTCTCTCTCTCAAAACTGGGAGTATCAATGCTGTGAGTAACCGTCCTGTGTATTTCTGCCGTTGAGACTTCAATATCTTGTCTATAAGAGGCCCGTTGCCTGCTATCGTTTTCCCTAGGCTAATAGAAGTAAAGAAAAGTTTCTATTTGAGTCGTCTATTATCAAAGGTGGCAATCTGTGCATTTGGACAATAAAATGTTATATGTCAATACATATGTCAATACAGATTGATTTGAATATAATCGTCTCCTTCAAAGAATACGGTTCAAAACCTGCATTAAATGAAGGTTAATAGTTAACCTGTTATTTATGATGTCGTTCCGAAGAGTTTTGTGACTGCCAATGGAATACAAAGTCAATAATTCGTTTTTCTGATTTACCAATAATTGTCCAAAAGTCAGATTGCCGTCTTTGATAATAGACGACTCATTTACCCTTCACTTCTTACCACTGTTGATTGGTGTTTGAGACATAACATGTAAAAAACCAACAATAGCTGCATTAGAGATTTCGATCAATCAAGAAAAACAAGTACGATTGGTGTTTCAATTTATATTTATTCCTGAAGAGACTCTTTTATTGACTTAATTTATATTTATCACTCTAATAATATGTACTTTAAAGAACAATTTGAATTGTTTTTTATTAATAGGACGTTTACAGCCAACGTTCGACATTAGTAAATGTTTTATTCAATCGAAATATTTTACTTGCATTTCAAATTAGTAGCGAAGATTTTATGAGAGAGAGATAGAGAGAGAATACACTTTATTGCATATCAAAACACAATTTACATTCAAAAAACAGTCAAAAAGCATATACATTTGTACAATAAGCGGTCTTATCGCTAAGAGCGACCTCTTCCAGGCAAGCGTTTAATTTACAGAAATTCTGGAAAATATAAAAATATAGCAGGTATGTTGCGGTGTACTATAGACAATACATTATTATATAATAGAAAATATATACATACAATAAACAGATATATACCGTTTACGTATATAATGAAATATATAACTAATTGATTTATATACCAATATACATACTTACATACAATACATACTATAATATGAGATTTTTTCAAAACAAAAAACTAAACGAGGCAATCAATTAAGCACGTGGCATCATTCATGAATTACATTGAATAGTACGAACTGATTAGAAGTGGGCCGGGCGTGGGGCAGGCGCGGCCTAGTCCACGCTCAGTCGCGAGGCATGTCGCGTCGCGTACACCGCCCGCGGATACAAGCCCGTCTCCGCCCGCAGGCCGCCCCGGAGCCCGCACCGCCACCGGAACCGCCCCAACCTGAGCCCGACCATCCGCCTTCCGAAGAGGAACGAGAACCAGGCGACTGGCGAGCCTCTCGGCCATCCTCCCCTCCACAGCGCCCTGATGACATCTCAGAAGGCTCGGAACCTCCACGACCGATCAGAACAGAACCCGCCAGTCGCTATGCCAACCTCAACTACTGGAAAGCGAGAAGGGTCACGTTCTACCGTAACGGAGATCCGTTCCATCCTGGCGTCGAATTCCGATTCAAGCCGGGTCGTGATTTGGCGTCTATTGATGCGTTACTGGACCGATTGTCTGAGAGACTAGAATTACCTAGAGGAGCGAGGTTTATCTTCGGGATGGACGGAGACCGGAAGTACAGGCTGGAAGAGCTGGAAGACGGAGCATCTTACGTCGTGTCTTCCTACAAAACTTTCAAGGTAACTGTGTTCTTCTCTATTATTCTAAAAAACGATAAAAAGGCAATATAAATAGGTTTCTGTTTAAGAGAGTCTTGAGTCTTCATACCCCATGTGAAGAGGCACGACATGACCTGATATTGAAGCTTACAGTTCAAAAACCGATTGTCAACTCTTTGGGAATCAAATTTAATTCTAATAATTCCTCAAAAAATAACTACATACTGTTTTGTCAGTATTCTTATAGATCTGTAGTGCTACGACGCTACGCAATTGCTACATTCGTAGCAAGATTACATTACATGGATCAAGAATATAGACTGGACTAGACCGTGATACTAAAGTAACTGTTAATGTTACTTACTATAAAGTTAGGGAAATCTATAAAATTTGATACTTAATCTTGATTTGTATTCAAACTAAAACAAATTTCATTCGACAGTGGCACGTTGAAAGCCCACAGTCTGTGACACCATCCCGCTTATTTATGTCACAAAGGATTCTAGGTTCTGTACATACGACATTTACGTTGTAAAAAAAGGGAATTATTTATGACTATAGAGATAGCCAACCAGGATCTATTCGACGGATAGTTTTTAAAATAAATTTTATGTTAGAGTTGTCTTAATAGACATTCAAGATTAGTCAAGCTACGTGTAAAAACTTTTTTACATCAATAATTCCCGCTGTAAAAACTATTAGGTAAGAAAATGTCGTCGAGTCGGCTGCGTCCTTGTTGATGTGGGTCGCCGGATAACACCCACGCACAGTCTGACGAATTTGCATTTTGATTGTTTTGTGGCAACACCGAGCTTTGTTTTTACTAATGGCAACAATCGAAATAATTGTTCTGTAATTACAATCGAATGTTTGTTTGTTATTTCGCAAAGGAAATTGTCTTAATTGATGTACTGTTAATTTGTTTGTTGATTTCTTTTTATTCGTTTTGTGTTGCTACAAAAATTTTTTTTCCTGTAAAATGCCTAAGTTTATTGTCCGAGCCTGCAGACTGTTCCACGGATCATCTAAATAAATAATAATAATATTTTGTACGACAATATACCACACGTTATATTATCTACTTTTATAAGTTTATAAAAAATAATCGAATACAATTCAAAAACTATATGCTCCTACATAACTATACCTCTATAATGTTGCGGTATCAATCCACCAATATTGAAGCTAATGCCACGTTTAGAAATGGCTTTTTTCACCCGCACGCATAATGAGCCCGCAAGGGTAGATTACATGATACTCTACAAGTTTTTACAGGCCTCCCACCTCCTTTTTATGTGTCATATGCTTTTCGGAAAGATTATTATTAAAACGAGAATTAACACATTGGGAAACCGGGTGCTCCTGGCATTATTAACTGCCAATGCATGCTGAGACTTCTTGAAACAAAAAATATCACAAATTTTGTAACGAAATATTTCTTTAAAAAAAAACCAATTCATTTTCCATTTCACTCAATAAATGAAGACTACAAACGTTCGTGTTCTATTATTTATTTCTTTTGAAAACTAAAACTCGTGCTCTTTCCCGTGGGCAAACAAAAGTTCACGCGAGTGTTAAGTTAATCGTGACGAAGGTTTTTACAAACACCAAGTGCACGGAAGTGCGATGCTCCCGAATCGCGTTAATTCTCTTCGTGACAAAGACAATATCGAGGGGTGAAAGGACCACTTGTGACTCCGCACGGGTTCCACCGCCCTGCCTGTTTCTGCCGTGAAGCAGTAATGCGTTTCGGTTTGAAGGGCAGCCGTTGTAACTATACTTGAAACCTTAGAACTTATATCTCAAGGTATGTGGCGCATTTACATTGTAAATTTCTATGGTCTCCAGTAACCATTTAAGACCAAGTGGGCTGTGAGCTCGCCCACCCATCCAAGCAATAAAAAAAACCAGTATACGGCCCACCTGAACGTGACTGGTCACCATCACTTTTGGACGTTGGCAATGTCAGGGGTATAAACTGGGCTGACGACTCTTTCCAAGCCTCTATAGAAAAACAACGTCTCTTAGCGCTCAAGAAACAAAGCAAAGAAAAGTTTATTCCAGAGCCCGACTTTAGGTGGCAATAAAAGATTACTGCAAAAGACAATTCAATTTAATGATCAAAAACATTAAGAAGTACATAGTTTCTCCCTTTTACAGTTTTAAATATTAAAATTAAAAAAAAATCACGAAATTGTCGCTACAAAAACAGAAACAAATTATACATACGTATTTTTTACAAAATTCACAAAACATGCAACGCTTGACACGGCATCTTAACGAAGTAGTCGAACGGAAGTCGTATTTTTTTTATTAAAACACGAATGAAACATATAAACGACAAAATAAAATTTAATTATCGTTGAAAAATATGTATGTACCTTCACCAAGCTATGGTAAAACCGACCACACTTCGCTGTGATTATCGTTAGCTAAACTTTGCTTCAAAATTGAACGTTTATCAAACGAATCGCATTAATATTTAATATATTTAATGCCTGTTAATGTTACTATACCGAAACATAGATTCAATAACAACTACAAAGTTTTTTTCTGATAAGGTACATATGTCGTGGATTTTAAGGTCTCCCAATGATCGCTAAAAATCAAACTCCCGTTCTTCATATAGATGATTTCTATATCTATACTTGATATTGTAATTGCGAAAGAGATTTTATTTATGTTATCTTATCTTAACAAAGAAACCAATCATTATGAGATTTTGTACGTACCTTATCAGAGCTAAAGGCTACCTTGCATTTAGAATAAAAGTATAATTCTGGAGATGATATTTTCCATTTAAAATTAACACAAATGAAGCCATGGGTAAAGGTTGGTTAATATCATTTAATTATATTATTTAATTTACTTTGACTATTCGAATCTGAAAAAGAGACTGAAACAAATTTACGTATTTTATAATTCATTTAATCTTTGTGTTTCTTTTAGAACGCACTTTTTTTTCCCAAAGAATTAATGATCTAAAACATAAAAAAATATATAAATAATCTGTTTATTATTCATTATATGGATCTATCTTACCTTAAGCAAAATATTCCATGCAATTCCAAAAAAATACAAAATTTAACGTGAACTGAATAAATGAAGCGTAAAAAAGCAAATATACAAATATTTTTAATATGATATACTTTTACGGTTAGTCGTCCGTCAGTGAATACGAAAACTGTCAAGTATTCGAATGGTCGGAAATAATTTAATGAAATATAAAAAAACGTGTGGCACTCGAGAACTGCCGCGGTAAAGCTATTGCATAGCATTTTTTATCAACTTATGCAATTATAATTAGACAATGATAATTTAATATTAAAACAATAATAAAACAAGACCACGCTATATTAAGCATTAATAAAAGCAAAACCTTAACTGTCCCCTTCACACTCATAAACTAGACCGGGCGAGAGAGAGATGGGCAGACTTTTTATGATGCGCATGCAGTGTGACATCACGCCACGCGCTTATTCACAAACACTACACAAGCGCAACGTGTGAATGTGTTGAACGCGAGCTATATGGTAGGCGGAGTGAGGGGTGTCAGGTTTTTCGTTACGGAATTTCATGATTCGGTCGCCGCGCTCATGGCCCGCAATAAAAGCTATGCAATAGCTTAAAAAAAGCGCAAAATTAAGCTGTAAAAGTGATTTTCATTTCGTCTACGACTCGATAAAATCTAAGAAAATCCTACACAAACCTTAATTTAATAAATTAGATAATAAAATTTAGATTACTTTTGGAAATGATGCAGCCTTAGAAATTAACCTATAAATCGTTTACTTAGTAAGTTTCGCAAAATCCATCTACTTATTACCATATTATGTGGTACTAATGACCTAGGTGTGGTGTGCGTCATGCTAATAGTATTCGCACTGTAATCTTTTCAAACACCGGATAATAAATGGTACACAAATCGTTATAATGTCCTGGAAATTTAAGTTAAACACTTAAAAAATTAAAACCATATTGAGAGACATCAACAACACAAACGCCGCCAACCATCTTGAAACATGAGCTTAAAGCAACGGCGGATCCAGGGGGGGTCATGGGGGTCATGACCCCCCTGAGCTAGTTCCAGGACTTGAACTAACTTGGACTAATTGAAGAACATCATGATTTATTTATTATCTATTATTATCAAAATTAAATTATAAGTTCTTAACTTGCCCACGACTATGTGACCCCCTCCTGGCGCCAAAGCTGGATCCGCCCTTGGATTAAAGTCTAAGTTTTTATAGTATGACGACTGTCCCACCCTTCAAATCGAAAGGTACAGCATTATTACACGGCAAAAATAGGCAGATCTAACTATACTGAAACCTTAGAACTTATATCTCAAGGTGGGTGGCGCATTTACGTTGTAGATGTCTATGAGCTCCAGTAACCACTTAACACCAGGTGGGCTTTGAGCTCGTCCACCGCTCTAAGCAATAAAAATAAAATAAGATCGGTGGTATCTACCCGTGTGGGCTCACAAGACATCCTAAATAAAGTAAAAAAGTTCACTGACATGTTCCAAAATGCAATCTGCATTTACTGGTACGTAAGGTCGGAGATTCGCCTATTTCTGCCTCGAAGTAGTCAGTCATACGTTCTGATTTTAAGGGTGCAATACCTGCTATCCGTCACGTCTTAGTCCAAATCTTATTCTGATTGCGCATCTATCTATTGACCTCATAATCATATGCGAGAAATGCCATGTACAATTACTCATTTAAGAAAGAATTTCACTTTATAGGTACTTTTAGATGCCCTTAATTAGAATTTTAATTAATAGAGTCGTATTGCTTTGAATATTTTTTACCTAATTGTAATTTAAACGAAAGAAAGAAGTAACAACACTTGAGTAATAAAATCGCCGCCCTAAAGATTGTATGCAAAATTAATATTATGTTCGCGTGTCTCTTTCAATCACAGTGCTTAATAAGTTCAGTAATACTGAATGATTTATTACAACTGTATATAATCTGTAATGCGAGAAGTCGTTTTATTTAAATAATGATCATGCGACTTTAGGCTTACATTTTAGGACTGTAAGGTTTTCACTTCGCACTGCTGCTCTGTACGGTAGCAACTATAATTGTATATATAATTGTACTTATTTTGAAATTTATAGAATGATTTTTAAAAGACGTATTTAATTATAGCTGTGAAAATAATATTACACGAATGAAATTAATATTTTAAATCTGAGAAATTAATGAGTATGTTTTTATTTGAAGTATGATAATTTATGAATGCAAAAGTCGATATATGTTCCATATAGGCTCCCAAAACGGCAGACTCAATTCCGAGCTTTCAGGAAATATTCTGATTGGCCTAGCGGATGATCTTGTGAATCTGAATCCCGATAGGATCAAAACAAAGGCAAAGATCGACTTGCAAGGCAAGGGTTTGACTAGACACAAGCAATAATTTTAAGCAATTGCAATCCGGCAATAACAAATTTTACTTTGTTCGTTACATGATTTATCATTCTTCAAACTATAACTTATATGGCATAACCAATTGCTTAAAACAATCGTTCCTATTGGTTGCCATTGCCACCCAATAAACGCTTTGGGCACAAGCAGCGCAATTTTATTATGTCATTTTTAATAATAAAATAATAGTCTAACAGTCATTAACAACCTGCCGCAATAATTAAGTCGAAGAAAACGGATCAAGGTCCACAAAACCCATATTTACGTTGGCTAATGCGTGGTCCGAAATTGTTTCTTATCAGCTCGCGTGCGTAGCGGGGTCACGACCACTACTGGCTGGCTTCCACTTCAAATAATTGTTTCACGTGAAAATCATAAACGGTAACTTAATAATGAATTAACGGTTGCTTTTTGTTGGCTTTAGTAACAATGCTGCGTGGATTCTAACTGAGAATGACCTTGGCTACCCCACCCCGTATCGCACCCTCTCTGTTGTCGTATAAAATTCGAGTAGTCTAACACGTACATCCACGGTATACGGATAGATTTGTTCGCGGAACTTGGAGCTTTATCGCGTATGAATAAAGACGAGATTTTTATGCTCATTACCTGTCTGTTGTGTCTTCATATAACGGACTCTATGTTTACATTTAGTGGTTGCGGAATTTGGTCAGCTGTTGCAATTTACCATTTCGATCCGTGTGTGAAGTGCTCGTGCATTAGAACGGCTCCTGTTTAGAATAACAATTTTTTTAGATTCGAAAAAAATACTTGTAAAAAATAGTGCTATAGCATTTAAAAAGGATCCAATTACACTAGGCCCTTCGAGTCAATTTCATAATAATTTATTACAAGTTCATAATAATCTAGGTCGAAATCGTTTCATTAAGTTGATCTCGATTAAGGGCAGGTCAGCAGTATACACTAACATCAAAGGAGTAAGTTTTCTTTTTAATCAGTGCTCATGTGACGAACATGTTAAGAGAATTAAGCGTTTCACATGTTTTCCGTGAACCGTAAAAATCGCGTGTCAAAGATTGGATCACCGCCGTTGACACACGTGGAACTAATGCCCGTCGTGGCCCACTTTACACTTAAGGCGATTGTAGTTAACAAAAACTACAGTTTATGTTGACTTGAACGTTATAATTTATGTATATTGGTGCTACGACTTGTTCAAATGCAATTCAAAACTGCACCAGTTCGGTGGCAGTAATTAAGTCATCCATGTAAAATAAAATAAAAACATACACATGCATATGTGTATTTTACGACAGTATCCATAAAATATTCATGAATGTAATATACTTTTGTTTCATTGAGCAAAAAGTTGTACCGTATATTTAAAATTAAAGAGTAACAGCTTTATAATTTAAATATTAGCTTAACTCCCATGCCTTTATGAAAACCCTTAATTAAATCTAGATTAAGATTGTTTTCGTTTTATGCATGTTCGTTAACAGTAAATATATGCAAATCATTGTCTAGACGGACGGACCGGACAAACGTCACCCCTGTAAAATATGTTAAATAGATATCGTGGCTTATGTAGAAGTTAACTGCATAATAGCATGATAACTTTGTTCTGCAGTTTAGGTACTTGAACTTGACTCGAGGTGGTGAACGCAAGTGACATTTAACTCAGTGAACGTTGGATCACTATTGACAAAAACAAATCTTTTGAATCAAGCTACGACATATAAGTTTATTTAACTATTTCAAAAGAGGTAGAGTAAAGGCTTCAAGGTGTGGCACTGCAAGCCGAGCCGCTACCGTTGGCTGGGAGCAGCCGACTACTATATGTCCGATAGTGACGACGAGTCATTTACTGTCATATCTTTGCCAGTTTACACACCAGAACCGCCCGTAAGTAAAACAAAACAGTTTCTGAAATAAATACAAATAACTATGAAACAAAAAAAAAATTGAAAAATAATCTCGGACTTTAAGTTTAAATGAGGTAGATTATTGTAATATAAAGTAATCTAATTCATTAAGTGCAAAATTCAGTTGCATTGCTAATTTATTGTATTCCCTGTAATATGTAAATAAGTTGCGTGTTGTGCTCTATCGGCGTGGTGCGTAAGATAGGGTAATGTAATGTCACATTTGGGTTAATGTTATGGATTATGTATTCTTTGAAATGTACAGTTGATGTAGTTCTCAAAGGTAATCCAAATTTTACCGTCAAGTATACTAGTCAGATTATGTAGGGGAAATCCTTTTATTGTTTTCACACGACATAATAATCTAGTTGCTTTCATTTTCACTGAACAAACAAAAAGTTTGTAGCTTTGTCAGACGTATTCGTTTCACAAACACCGCAGTCCACTTGTTATGCAGCAATTTGATCCGTGGCCTCGCTAACGACTTTATTCCTTCAGCCACACGTGTGTAAATGACTTGGGCATTCAAAATTCACCTGTATTCTGATAGTCAAAAATCGTAATTGTAAATCTTCATTGCTGGAATACCATTTAAAAATATCGTGTTTTAAAATATATAAAGATTAATCAAGGCCGTATTTTTTTAGAGATCGTATAAACAGAATAAAGATAAGATTTCTCCTTGGTCAGTACCATTGCTCAAGGACATTGGAATAATTTAGCTGTTGGATTTGGTGTTTATAATGCCAGTGGACGGTTGGTCGCTGGACTGGCTTGGCGCACCGTTATTCATCGAAAATTTCTCACATACGAATTCAGTGTTACAATAACAGTGACAGAGATTATATCGTCTCGGTGATGGTCAGTTATTTTTAATCATTTATTAAAAAAAAATGTTGAAGCAAGAAATTTTGTATCGTTTGTATATTCGTGGTTATTTATAGTATATATTTATTTATGATACAGGTTATAATGATTGTCGACGAAAATCTAGGCCCATTTCAGTTTAAGCCAGTCCTAGACTTCATCGTGATGGGTGATTTTCTTTGTGAAAAATCGGATCATGTGAAAAATTTTACTGCGCACAAACTAGGAAAGTTTTTAAGGGAAATAAATATACAAAACCTTTCGCGTTCGTAATAGGAAACATTAAATACAATTGGGTCAAATCGAATCTAGGTTAAAAACTGTGCTATTCACGAGAAATTCATGAAAAAAGTCGGCACTCTCAACACCGGCTGAAGTATTCGAATTCCACCTTCGGCCGTTAAATGTTTTAACGCGAACGTCATTAAATTACGTTTCGCTAACGAGCATACATTCATTAAAATGATTTCTACAAATTTGAATACATGTTTAGAAAAAAATTTAAATTTTTATTTCATTAAATTTTTGCAGTTTTCGAAGATGTACAGGATAATTTCGCGTTAAGATCTAAAGGGCTTATAACAACACAGTTAGTGTTTAGCATTCAACGATCTTTCTGTTGATACGACGTGGTTGCTTTATTCACTGATAGTGAGCAAGTGTGAATAATACTGTTTGATTAAAATGATTAAACAGTTCTACGTGTTTAGTAACAAATTATTATTAATACCTTCGACATACGCGGTACACTTGTGCCGAAGTGATTTTAAAAATAATTATTGTACAATTTGGGGTTCGTCAAAAAACATACATATATGTATTGAATTGTATAACATTCATGAGCGAATCTATAAGTTACCAAATACAAGTTTTAAAGATTTTTGTGGCACTTAATCTAGGAAAGCCTAAACTTGTTTGTAATTGATGATGAAAAAAAAAATCATATTTTTCTAATATATCTTAGAATTACATGAATTTTTTTTTAGGTCTGTACATTATTCAGCTACTAAAGTCTAGATTAAAGTCAGGGGCAAAATATATTTTAGGGGAGTTAGTTGGTTACTTCGTCAGATTTTATGGCGCAATCTTTGCTTACAATTTTACTTTTGAGTACTCATAAATATTCCGTGATTTCATGACAACGTGATAAGAAAAATTTTATTAACTTAACTTATGCTTTTGAAAGAAATTCAGCATTATTTTGTTTTCATTACAATGCTTGTTATGACTTAGCCATGGGTTTCAATTAAAAATAATAATAACTTAAAATTAAAAGCGAATGGCATTGAATTATATATTTTTTTGCTTAGATAGGTGGACGAGCTCACGGCTCACTTTGTGTTAAGTGGTTACCGAAGCCTCAAGACATCTACGACGTAAATGCCGTCACCCACATTGGCACATGAGTTTTAAGTCTCAGTTTTACAGTACAACGGATGCCTCACCCTTCATACCGTAACGCATTACTGCTGCACGGCAGAAATAGGCGGGGTTGCGGTACCTACCCGTGCGAACTCACAAGACGCCCCACTATTAGTATTACAAAAATTATATTTTTGGCGGCTTATATTTTCATTACACGATGTCGTTCCTTCATCGTGGAAGTCGTTCATGAACATTTGTTGAGTACGTATTTCACTAGACAAGTTGGTACCTGCCTGCGGGAATCGAACACTGGGACAGTCCCATCGCTCGATACGAATGCACCGGACGTCTTATCCTTTAGACCACAACGACTTCAAAATAGAAATATTTTTATTTATTTATTACTTAGATGGGTGAAAGAGCTCACAGCCCACCTGGTGTTAAGTGGTTACTGGAGCCCATAGACATCTACAACGTAAATGCGCCACCCACCTTGAGATATAAGTTCTAAGGTCTCAAGTATAGTTACAACGGCTGCCCCACCCTTCAAACCGAAACGCATTACTGCTTTACGGCAGAAATAGGCGGGGTGGTGGTACCCACCCGCACGGACTCGCAAGAGGTCCTACGACCAGTAAAAATAATAGTAAAACCAAATATTATTAATGAAGTTGTTGTGTATTTTTCTGAATAGGCCGCCAGCTACGGTAAAAAGAACGGTATGTGGTACGGTGGAACTGGTACCAGCGGGTGGTCGAGGTCCGGTACTCGCAAGCAATCGGTTGCGGAGTCCGATGCACCTCCTCCCGGAGGTGGAAAGCCGGCTAGTGGTCGTGTCATCAGAATCATCAACAACATGGACCACTCTATACAGGTAAACAGATGCGGATTATCCGTAAGGCAAACTAGGCACGTGCCTAGGGGCGTGTAGTTACAAGGAGCGCGCGAGCCCAGATTTTTAAAATTTTTTTTTTATTTTTTTTTGTTGCTTAGATGGATGGACGAGCTCACAGCCCACCTGGTGTTAAGTGGTTACTGGAGCCCATAGACATCTACAACGTAAATGCGCCACCCACCTCGAGATATAAGTTCTAAGGTCTCAGTATAGTTACAACGGCTACCCCACCCTTCGAACCGAAACGCATTACTGCTTCACGGCGGAAATAGGCGGGGTGGTGGTACCTACCCGTGCGGACTCACAAGAGGTCCTACCACCAGTGAAGAGTAATAAAGAAAATAAAGAATAAATAAAGAAAATAACATATCGACGATTAAGAACTAAATGTCCTAGTCTACTAAAATCTAGGGTTTGATGATACAACGTCATCGTAATTGCAAAAACGACTAGTTAAAATTTATAGTATTATGATGGCCATTTATGGCCGGTACAGGGGCGCCGATAAAGTGATTGCCTAGGGCGCTCTGGACCTTTAATCCGCCACTGCATGTAAATCTTACTTTTACAGTTTCATGTGAGAAGCAAGAAGTCCGATCGGATATACTTTTTTCAAAATTGTTTTAGATATTAAATATTTGTGTCTAATATTGTTGATCTTCTAGGACTCTCGACCTCTTTTAAATTATAGATTAGTTATTTCAAGAAATCCTAAAAAATAAAACTTGTCGCGTTTCTTTTAAATTAAAACCATTTCTAATATGTAAAAAAAGATTTTTTATGTAATTTGAATCTTAGATATTCGTCTTTAAGGTTCATTGTCGAACAATGTTTTTGGGTTTTACATAAATCGTTTTCTATATCCGTAACGATATTTCGCTTAATTCAACTATTTATCGAAACTTGTAAAGAAAGTTAGATTGGACGAGACATTTTTCACAGTTTTTTATTTATCGATAATTTTTCGACTGCAGACTAATAACAATAACGAGAATAAAAAAAACAAAATATATATTCTTAAACTCGTTCATTCGTTGTTAAAATAGTAAATTGTACTTCAAGTTCTTCCAACCAATACAAACTCAGTGCTTGCTGAAATAAAGTCTCTTAACCATTTTTAATACGCTTTTATTAGCTTCAGACGTATGTATGTTAGTATGTAACGGAATCCTTGAACATGATTTTGCCCCTCTTCAAAATGTCGGATTAACTCGAAATTTGGTATACTCATTAAGGACCGATGACAATTCAATATTTAATAAAAAAAGTTGAAAAAATTTAAATTCAACTAAAAAATGAAAAATAAATAATAGTTTAAAAAAACTAACAAAAAACGCTTTTATAGAAAATCCAACTAAAAAATAGAAAATAATTTTTAATAAATTTGAATTAAAAATAATGTAAGAAAAAATGATTTTATTGTAAAAAAAGCGTGGGTGCATGGTATCAGTAGTTATAAATACTTTATGAACAGATATGAGTAGAAGGGTTATTTTGATAATATCCTGAAAAGCACCCCACGCTTTTTTTTACAATAAAATCATTTTTTCTTACACTTTTCTTAAACTATTATTTATTTTAAATAAGTTCGAATTTTAAGTTTGCAAGCTCATTGTCGTCATTGTTACCACCGACATACAAAATAGACGTTGACGGCATATAATTGCATTTTAAGTTATAATTTATTTGAAACCTATACTTATGAAACTAGAAACCGACTTTAATTACTATTGTGGTTCATGAAAATGTATAATTTTAAACGAAATCGCCTTAGCAATTTCATTTTTCAAACCCTCAATTCGTAATCATGATAATGTGATTTCGGTACCGCTTCAAGGCGTGGTAATAAGAGGCTTTCAGTGAAACGACCCTGGAGAGTAAATGCTGAAACCGGTATGATTGATTGAGAAGTCAAGTTTTCTTTTTATTTGCAGTAGATAGGCAATCAAGTTCATGGCCTATTTGGTAATGTATATTACTACTATTAGCACGAGATCCAAACCATCTAACATCGGGTGTGCCATGAGATGTCGTTCACCCATTTATCCAACACGCAAAAAAATACTATTACAATTATAAAAATCAAACCCGCAAAATTATAATTTGCGTAATCACTGCTGGTAGGACCTCTTGTGAGTCCGTACGGGTAGGTGCCACCACCCCGCCTGTTTCTGCCGTGAAGCAGTAATACGTTTCGGTTTGAAGGATGGGGGAACCGTTGTGACTATACTGAGACTTTAGAACTTATATCTCAAGGTGGGTGGCGCATTTACGTTGTAGATGTCTATGGGCTCCAGTAACCACTTAACACCAGGTGGGCTATGAGCTAGTCCACCCATCTAAGCAATAAAACAAAAACTTTTTTTTGAACATAGACAAACCATTGGATAGTTCGTATAAATTACATTTGTTCCAGTGTCGCGTTTTACTGAACTTACGGACAACGCAACCTTTCGAAGAGGTATTAGAGGATCTGGGTCAAGTACTCAAAATGAGCGGGGCAAAGCGAATGTACACGATAACCGGTCAAGAGGTACTTATAACTCATCTGATATACATAACTGCAACAACAGCACACATTCTTGCGAGTCATAGATTGTATTAAAACAATTTAATCTATATATTATACATAGTATATTATTAATAGGTGAACAATAAAACTTGCGCTTACCCCTTTTGAATAATATGTTCGTTGGATTTGGCGTTCTTAAAGTTAATATTGTGAAGAAATCCAGAAAAAAAAAATGCACCTAATAAGAATCTAGTGAATTGATTCTAAAATCCAATGTTTTCGAACATAGACAATGCAAAATTAAAATGTTGAACGACGTTCGAATTTCGAACACATTAAATTAAATTAAATGATAAGGTTATAAATACAAATGGCATATAAAATGTATTAATGATTATGTAAATAAAAGAGAATTGGAATTTTTGTGAATTACTAAAAGCTTAGTAATCGGTTCGAAAATCAGAACTAATATTAAGGCTACAAAACAATACTAAATTGGTTATTTTTCATTAGGTAAGAAGTTTCTCTCAACTCCGGAACGAATTTGCAGACGTGGAAACATTTTACTTGGGACCTGCGATGCTTCCACCAGCTTTGAGTCCCGGAGTCAGCGCTCCACTGCCTATCGAGTCACCAATTAGAAGGTACACCAAATACATCATAATGGCTTTATAATCCAATTTTTATTTAAGGAAAAAATGAAGTTATATTTATGGGAAATTTTGACTCGCATGAGTTTTGTTTGGAGTTTTTAATCCATTATAGCAATGGCATAACTGATTCCTTTGACAATCAAATAACACAGTTTAACAAACCGTAATAATAGGTACGTGTTTGAATCTATATATAGTTTATCTGTGGTAGTAATCATCGCTTCTGTTGAAGTCGTCTACTTTCACTACTTTCTTCTAACGAAATTTGAAGACTGCTCTGATACTTATGAATGAAAGATATTTTTCTAATTACCAATTTTAGATTTTCTTTAAATCAGATCAACAGTAAGTAAAATGCTACCGTTCAAACCGTGGTTTTTGTAGGTGATACTTACACATTAAACTTAAATTAAAGTGATCAGTTTCCATGAATATCAATGTTTTCAAAGTGTTAATAATGACTTAATATATGAAATTAACAAAATTCGAAAATATCTGTATGTTTTTATTGATTTCACAGGTCTCGATCGAGAGCCAATGTGGCGACAGCACCGATGATTGATGACACGCGAAACGGTGGGCGACGAGCCAGGAGCAAGAGCAGACCGCGGGTTTTATACGCGCCCGAAGGCGAGATTGTTAGAAATTCAGGTTTAAAAGTTTAATAGTTTTTGAAGTGAAGCTTCTTTTGGCGCATTGAGAGTAAAATTTAACTCGCGACAGAATCGTTACGGCTAGAGAGAAAAGATACAATTTAGGAAGAGTGAGAGTGAGAAAATAGACAGAGCGTCTCACGAATCACTCGACCCTAGAGAGAGGGACAGGATAAAGTGAACTAGGTCGTTTGCATGCATCGCAGTGCTAGAGCAACGAGCTAGAATATTCGACGGTACTCGCAAGTGTTTTAGTTCGGATGAGTTCGGGTCAGACCTACGCTTGGTGCTCCGCTATTAACTTGTTTATTACATAGCTCTTTCATTAAATACAAGAATTGTTGGTGGTATTATTTCACGTCGACAACTGATTACAAGAGAAATTTGATTTGAGGATGAAAAATGAACAAAACCACAATCAACAACAAACACTTCTTTCACGTGCACCAAGTTGCACGCGCACCATTTTTTTTTCTGTGTTCCATTCGCCGGTATGACATAAGACTGAGTTCATTCAGATCCGAAACATCACTTATCACGTGATGATTTTAAAATATTGGTTTACATTTAAGCCAGAAATTTTGAAAACTAAAGTCTCCAATTGCAAGCCCGTTGAGTAGTTAGTGCAAATCTGTAGTGTGCCAATACATTGAGTTATTATAAAATAAAGTAGAGAGGTTCTGGACATTGAATTACAAAGCATATTAAGAAAAAACAACTATATATTTTTGCCTTCATTATTATTTTTCCGGTGTATTTACAAAATCACCGCCTTAGTTATTTAATTTTTACTCAGATAGTTTATGATTATATAAAAGTTTTGATTTGATTTTTTGATAGTTATCAAAACCGAACACAAAAATATATTAGTGATTTCAGCTCCTTTCGTACGAAAGTCGAGAGTGGGTTAACGTGGACCCACTTGATATTATAGGGTTATAGTCGACATCATGACGTGAATATCACCATCTACTTTCTCAAAAACCAACTCTACCTTCAGATTACACTCTCCTTGAAGTTCTGAAGGAAGAACCTATACGCGTGACTATTCGTGGCTTACGAAGAACATTCTACCCGCCCATACATCATGCGCCTGTCGACAACTCTCCGCCCGACAAGAAATTACAACTAGATTGGGTGTAAGTGTAATAATACTCGTAGTATCTTCTAAGATCCAAGACCTATAATAACCTCCGAATATTGAAAGATATAACAGGAATAATATTTTGAAAGTAGTGATCTAGAGTAAACAAATAATAGTAATTATAGACGATTGGGTACTAAAGATCAAGTAAAAATAAGATAATGGATCTTCTTTTAAAGAAAACAATCCAACGGCCACTAGTTTGATGATTTTTAATACATTTTTAGAATAAATACACATTAAATATGATGTCCTATTTGAATAATCTTTGTATTTAGGTAAATTATTTAACTTAACATTAATTTGGCCCCAAATGACGTCAAACACGATGTGTAAGTGGCAATTTTGAAAAGTAAGACCAACCCGATTCCCTATTAGATAATGTATATGCAAAACCTACCGATGTATTTGAACATAATATGTTTTGTTAGATATGGGTATCGAGGTTTTGATTCCCGTCGAAACTTATGGGTGTTGCCGACTGGAGAACTGCTGTACTACGTGGCGGCTGTGGCCGTCATGTACGACAGAGATGAGGAGTCTCAAAGACATTATACCGGCCACACTGAGGATATACAGTGGTAAGAGCAGACAGAATGAACTTTTCATTTACTTCAATTTCAGTTATTTATCAGCTTTCTTTAGAAGACCTCTTTTCGAGGTCCTTAAGATAGCTCTTCTCCCGGTTGAAGAGAAGGAAACCAGGAGAAGTGGCGATTACTCGTGAAGCGCATAACGTCTGCCCACAGCAATGATACCGAATGACGACCACGACCGTTTGCAAGAGTGATACGACAAAGAAAGATAGCTCGTCCATCTACTGCTATAAAATTGTAGCCCTTGTTCAACCGATGTAAAGTTAATCTTAGTTGTAATTGGTACTGGTGGTAAGACCTCTTGTGAGTCCGCACGGGTAGGTACCACCACCCTGCCTATTTCTGCCGTGAAGCAGTAATGCGTTTCGGTTTGAAGGGTGGGGCAGCCGTTGTAACTATACTGAGACCTTAGAACTTATATCTCAAGGTGTGTGGCGCATTTACGTTGTAGATGTCTATGGGCTCCAGTAACCACTTAACACCAGGTGGGCTGTGAGCTCGTCCACACATCTATGCAATAAAAATTAAAAAAAATACCATTTACTATTCGGTTCTGGAAGATCGTACTGACTAATATCTTCTACGGTAGTAGATTTGCGAAGCACTGCTCTTTCTAAGGCCAGTGTTAGCAACACTCCCGGTTTTAGCCCCGTGAGCTCACCTACACGTCAAGGAGAAGCTGAAATAGCCTCTCAAGGCTATCAGCATAGGGAGGAAAAAAAGAAAAAAAAAACGGTTTACTGTTTAAGTATGTGTGTTTTTTTGTGTTCTTAAACGACATATCATTAGATGCTATAATTTACAGCATGGAGCTCCATCCGTCCCGGGAGCTTGTGGCGAGCGGACAACGGGCCGGCCGGGGACGGCGCGCTCAGGCGCACGTCCGCATCTGGAGCACCGACACATTGCAGACCCTGCACGTGTTCGGCATGGCCGAATTCGAAGCCGGTGTCTCGGCTGTGGCATTCTCGCAATTAGTGCGTCGTATTAAGTTTCAATATTGCATAAATTATACTCTATTCTAATTACGCAGTCCCTTTTGACACTCCTAACAACGTAACTCTTCACGTTTCACATAATTTGAAATATTTTATTTTTATTGCTTAGATGGGTGGACGAGCTCACAGCCCACCTGGTGCTAAATGGTTACTGGATCCCATAGACATATAATATGTAAATGCGCCACCCACCTTGAGATATGTTCTAAGGTCTCAGTATAGTTACAACGGCTACCCCGCCCTTCAAACCGAAACGCATTACTGCTTCACGGCAGAAATAGACAGGGTGGTGGTACCTACCCGTGCGGACTCATAATACGTACTAGCACCAGTAAAAATAACAATCATTTTTTGTTCATTGTCGTACACATCATTTAAAAAATACACAATCAATCTAATAATTGTAATCATTGTACAATTAATTCACACACACAATAACATAATAATAGCATCTGTCAATTGGGACTTCGTAATTGGAATAAAGTATAAACGGAATTTAGAGTAGAATATACACATTGTTATGCAGCAAAATATTTGTAAGAATGGAAAATCTAACACAGCATAATTGGGGGGGGTTTCATTACGCTTTTTTTTTTTTTAATAATAATATTTATTCAAGCCTCTTAAAATACAAACACGTACAAAAATTCTTAACACTAGTATAATAATATACATGGCTTTTTTATGAGGTATACAATAACAATATTCCCTGACTTTTATGCTAGGAAAACCTGTGTTACAAAAGTCAGTGGTTCAGTGATAGGTCACCAGGTAAAGAAAGTTAACCAGGAAGAACGATCTGTAAGAATATAGTACGTACGTGTGTGTGTGTGTGAGTGTATGTGTCATTAAGTGACTAATTCTCTTTAAGTTTACCGTTTTGTGGATAGTAATAAATGAGGCTTAGTGTCTTTATTTTATTTTATAATAAAATAAATTAAGTATGTATGCGCAAAGGAAAAGAAAAATATTTCAGAAAGTTATATTGTACGAACAATTTGCAAACTCATGAAGCTATGTCGACGGTGTGTCCCATAGACACAGCCCACTGAGTTTCTCGCCGGATCTTCTTAACGCGTCGCGTTTCCGATCCGGTGGTAGATTCCGTGAAAGACTGCTCTTGCTAGGGCCAGTATTTAAAACTTCCGGTTTGAGCCCCGTGAGTTCACCCACACTTAAGGGTGAAGCTGAAATAGCCTCTCAAGGCTATCAGCATAGGTAAGATAAAAAAAAACGGTGTGATCAATACGAACAGTTGTCCGGAATGCTGTTCTTTTTCAGAATGGCGGTAGTTACGTCCTTGCTGTGGATGCTGGTCGCGAGAGCATACTCTCCGTGTGGCAGTGGCAGTGGGGCCATCTACTCGGAAAAGTCGCTGTGAGTTTAAATGTATTCACAATAACATTCCTGGATCCTCTATAGTTTAATTTACCAACGAATCGAGAAGCATGTTTTTTTTTTTATTGCACTTGTAGGCAGACGAGCATGCGGCCCACCTGATGGTGAGTGGTTACCGTCGCCCATGGATTTCAGCACTGCCAGGGGCAGAGCCAAGCCGTTGCCTACCGCTTAATACTCTCCACAAGCCTCGTTTGAGGAAGGACATGTCATAGCGCTCGGGAAACACCGTGGAGGGGAGGTCATTCCAGAGCCGGATGGTACGTGGCAAATTTTAATTAATTATTCAATCTATTGAATCAAAAACATAATGTCATTATTTTAAAATATAAGTAATAGGCAGATAGTAAATAAATAATAGACAACATGTCACCTTAAATCACAAGACGTCACAAGATGAGTCCTCGCTACATCACTACGAGTAGCATCTACGACGTAGCATAGTGCTACGACGTGTTACAGTACTGCCTACAACACGTTATTATTCCCTCTAATATACATAGCTCCGTTCTAGAATTTTGTAATATGAACGAACTATAATATTACCACCACCGATTCCCCGCTGCGAAGCAGTAATGCGTTGATGCAGTAATGGTCTGAAGAGTGGAACAGCCGTTCTGCAATACGATTAAGACTTGGACCTCAAATCTGAAAGTGTCAAATGAAACGTTAGGTCATCTGTCCATTTATTAGATTAAAAAAGAGCTTACCAAAAATGTGACTAATTTAATTTCGAAATTACACAATGTCTTTCTTAGCAAATATTCAAAATTTAATTTAGAACGTATTTGCAAATGACATTTTGGTACGTTACCGTAGATTGGGGGGACCCTTTCCAAATCCAACACAAATTTTCAATGGTTTTTCTTAGGGTAATACCAACTGAGATTAAAATGGTTCCGGAGGCTTAAATTTTTATATACGATGCGTTATTATACATAGTTAATTACAAAATATACACAAAAACTGACAATACTAGCTTGACCCGATTCACCTTGGCTTTGGGGTGAATTTGGTTACGGATGGGGACAATAGAGTTTTTCGATAGGACTGGCGCTATTTAATTGTTAGGTACCTAAATTTAGGTAGTTAACTTTTTAATATCTTTAATCAGTTACAAAACTTTGATGACTAAATTAAATTATTTAATATTCTTAAACACTAAATAAAAGTCATTTTCAGTTCAACAAAGCTAAATCTAACAACTCAACAAAAGTATTGTGATATCCCAGATTTGTCTCTATTCTAACTCGTCTCCATTCCCCCAAATCTACAGTATGAAGAGCCCCATTAACTCATTTACCTCTATATATGTGCTAACACACTGATCACGACAGGAGCGCCACTTTGATTCATAAGATCGGAGACCACATTTCAGAATTATCGATTTATTGAATTTCTTATTCATCCGCAGACTTTGCAAGAAGAGCTAACCGGCGCTGCTTTTCATCCTTTAGACGACAACTTACTCATAACACACGGAAAAGGCCATCTCGCGTTCTGGAATAGAAGGAAAGATGGATTCTTCGAAAGAACCGATATCGTCAAACCGGTAAATATGTATACTCTACACGCTGGTTGTACAAAAACCGTTCTTTAACTCTAATGAAGATAGTGCTAAGAGTAAAGAAGATAAGAAGAAGTAATAGATAATATATAATTTAAGAAACATTTCTGACGGTTTTCCGTGAGCCATAAACACAGTTAAAACAGTTACGGACTACAAATGTGACCAGGAAAACTGTAAAGTATCCGAAACGTCGGAAATAATATAATAACAGGAATATGAAAGAAACAAACTTCTCATATTTTCCTCATTTCCCATATTGATCACCGTCCCAAACCCTCTTTGTGATTGGACCTACCTACATACATCCATGGTACTCAGAACCACTGAATTCATCCACTATGCGTTTTCATAAATAATCATCGTCTCGTTCCATCGGAGAATCTGCTCAAGCAGATAGTTTTTTTTTAAGACAGCTTTAAAAAGAGTTCTTCGTTGTAGATTTGAGCCACGGTAGGCACTAGTCACAGCTACATAAGACTAGCTGGCTTTATTATTAACTACATTCGAATCTGAGCTCATTTTTGTAATATAGGATATATGAGTAGCATAACATCTTCCAGCCTTCTCGCACGCATGTGACCGCCCTGCAGTTCGAGCAGGACGGCGACGTGGTGACGGCAGATAGCGATGGGTTCATTACGATTTACAGCGTCGATAGCGACGGTGCTTACTTCGTGCGAATGGAGTTTGAGGTAACAAACAATATATATTGAAGGATGAAAAGCTATTTCAACAGCGACAGCGACAGCTAAATGCGACATTTTGCTAATACGCGACACTTTTCTTTGTAATTAAAGGTGCGTTTTATTTGGTATTAGAATCAATAATTCGATGTTTTTAAACTTCAATTAAATTTACCCCATTCAAATAGCCGAAGACGTTTTTTTGTTACGATATTTTTTCCTTTATTTTTAACTGTTATGGCTCTCCTGTAAAGTTGTAAAAATGTCGCTTACCACCGAACCAAATAAGTTGACACTTAATTGCTGTAACTGTCTTGATAGCTGATACATTACTAGAACAAATATCTATCTGATTTTTATTACAAAAACGATTTCTTGATTGAATCATTTCATATTGAACACAGCCATATTATGATTACGACAGGCTCACATCAAAGGCATAAGTTCCCTCATCATGCTGTCTGAGGGGACATTAATATCTGGAGGCGAGAAGGACAGAAAAATTGCCGCCTGGGACTCTTTGCAGAATTACAAAAGAATTACTGAGACGAAGGTAAGACCAGAGAATCATTACCAGAACGAATTACGCAAGGACACTTTTTTGTTTTTTTTTTTTGAGATAATAAAATGAATTGTTGTTCATTCTCAGTTATTTTAAATTACCGAGGGTTTATTATCTTCTCCGGTTTTTGCTTTTTCTACGTTTTGTATATTGTATGGTTTTCTTGGTCACAGACCGTGGCCAATCGTCCGCGGCTACGAAAATTGCACTAAAACTAAAAAGTAAAATATGGTTTAATCATTTAAACTAATATAACATAGCAATAAATATCATATTAATTGTTCGTTCTAGAATATTATAAATAAGGCAGACTTTGAGATTTCATACTAAAATGATTTTAAGGGCGGGCGTGCGGGAGAGGCGACCACAATATATTTTCATAAATTATATTTATTCACATAAAACAAAGTATACCATCGAACACAAACAGTATGAATACCAATGTTTTTTTTAAATCGTCTTTTTCTTCTACCTTCTATCTGTGATCTTATTCTCGATCTTTATTTCAGTTACCAGAAACTGCTGGTGGGATCCGCAGTATCTACCCACAGCGGCCCGGTCGTAACGATGGTAATCTGTACGTCGGTACGACCAGAAACAATATAATGGAGGGATCTTTACAGAGGCGATTTAATCAAGTAAATTCATGATTTTAATATCCAAAGTTTTCGATATTTTATATTCAAAGACCTCGATACGTGGTAAAAATCTACAATATATAATCGAAGATGGTTTTATCCGTAAATATTACAACGGGGTGTTTCTTTCTTTTTCGAAACAATGATTTCTTCAAATCCGATAAAAGATTGGCGCGAAAATAAATAAAAGACACAGTGAATTGATATAAGAGCGACAAGTGCCAAATTGAAGAGTTTATTTCTTCTATTCAGCAGGAGGGCCGTAAGCTCGTCTGCTTACTAAGTCACTAAAAAAAAGATTATAAAGAAAGACATGTCATAGTGCTCATGACAAAACCCTGAAGAAGGGTTAATTTCAAGACTTGTGCTAGATGGTTGTGTCGAAAATGAGGCCTTGAAAGGCAATATGTGTTGATGCTATAGCTCTACTACATTTTTGGGGACAAAGTTTGCTCTCGTGGTCGACCCTAAACCCAATATATAGACATATGTAGACCGGCCCATAGAGCTCTACTGGTTTCAGCATCGACACCAACCATCAAGTAGGTACTACCGTATGAAAGTCGAGGCTAAGGTATTGGAATAGATAGTAAGAAGCAAATCTTGTCTTTTACTTGTCAGATTGTCTTCGGACACCACAAGCCGCTGCTGGGTGTCGCGGTACACCCTGACGACGAGATGTTCGCGACAGCCGGTCACGACAAGAACATTGCTCTGTGGAAAGGGCACAAGCTTGTTTTCGCAACTCAGGTCGGAAACTTAGCAGAAATAACTTAGCCATTTCAGTATTGTTGTAATTTTTTATTTAATAATTTATTATAAGACTGTCTCAGTGGAGCAGTAGTTAGCGGCCCTGACTGTTGCGCCGAGGGTCGTGGGTTCGATTCCCACATCGGGCAAACATTCGTGTGATGAGCAGTTTCGTTTTGCTCTTTGTCTGGATGTTTATTATCCTTATATTTAAATGAACAAAAATATGATTGTCAGTCTCTGGTGCGTATAATACATCCTAAATTGGGGCCGGAAGATCGTGCGTGATTTGTTCCTAGTTATTTAATTATTTATTTTATCTATTAATCTGAGTGAGAATTTTTTTTATTGCTGAAATGGGTGGACGATCTCACAGCCCACCTGGTGTTAAGTGGTTAATGAAGCCACCCACCTTACGACATAAGTTCTAAGGTCTCAATGTAGTTACAACGGCTGCCCTGCCCTTCAAACCGAAATGCATTACTGCTTCACGGCAGAAACAGTCGGGGTGGTGGTACCTACCCGCGCGGACTCGCAAGAGGTCCTACCACCAGTAAAAAGTTATTTTATTCATTAGACTCTATGCCCAGTGTACGATGTCCAGGTGGGATACGAGTGCGTGTCGCTGGCGTGGCACCCCGGGGGCGGCGCGCTCGCGGCCGGCAGCACTGAGGGTCACCTGGTTGTGCTCAACGCCGACGCCGGAGCGCATGTCGCAACACTCAGAGTCTGCGGTTCGCCGCTCAATTGCCTGCAATATAACACCGGTAAGGTTTTTTTTTTAAATGGATTTTATGACCTGGTAACTAAGACCTTTAAGTCATGTGTTATTTTAATTTATATTGTGAATTCTATAATATTCTATAATAATGAAAAATAATAATACGGAGTGTAATGAAACGAAATGAAGATGATTAATTTGAGACATTAATCAACTGGGATGAAATATAATCTCAGTAAAATGTTGGTCATTTACTGAGATTTTTTCAGTGGACTTTTTGGAGGATCCCGAGAAGTTGCGTCCAGCGGCTTTGTTTCACTTTCCCACATTTGTGCACTTTCACAGATATTAAGCAGTTAATAAGCCACCGTTATTACACATTTAAACCCGAAGAAACACTAAATAGACAAAAATACTCAATACCACTGGGATAAGGGCTAGACTACCTAGCTGGAATGCATGATTGAGTCGAAGTACGATATCAATCGGTGTCAACACACACACTCACTCAAGCATATAACCTTGAAAAATTAAAGTCGGATTTTCCACAGTTTTAATAAATTAATTTCTAAGTTATTTTTAAATGAGCTGAAGCAAAATGAAAGTTCATTAGCAATTGAAATGGTTGATCTTCGATTTCAACTCCTTATTAAATTCACCGATTTCTTAGTAACGTGTTTGCTATTATTAAAACGAAAATAAATTTGATTACGTTGCAGCTGGAGATTTCCTCGCCATTGGATCTCAGAACGGCAGTATCTACCTATTCAGGGTGTCTCGAGACGGCTTCTCTTACAAGAAGTCGAATAAGATCCGAGGCGCTCAACCTCTGATGCAGTTGGACTGGAGTCTCGACGGAAACTTCTTGCAGACTGTGACCGCGGATTACGATTTGGCTTTCTGTGAGTTGCACGTTGTCTTTTTACAGCTCAACTTCAAACAAGATTGAAGATGGAGCTCACCCGTGTTGATGATACACAAACACATAGTCTTATTGGTTACATGGCGTTCGATAATATACATTTTTTACGAGCTTGCAACACCGCCCCGGGGGATTCCCGGTCTCAATTCGTACCTTGATAACTACAAATCAATTCAACAGATCCCAGGTTTTGAGAATTACGTTAACCATTCGCTTTGCGAAATACTGATGAAATCTAAACAAACGTAGTACGATGGTCGACATTTTCTAAATCGCGTTAAAAAAATCCTGTTTTTTTTTAATTGCCTTTGTAGGCATAAGACGAGCTTACGGCCCGCCTGATGGTAAGTGGTCACCGTCGCTCATGGACATCAGCAATGCCAGGGACAGAGTAAAGCCGTTGCATACCGAGATTTAAAAAAAATTATGTACTACAGCTTTAAAAACAGATGTCTGAGCTTCTGTTGATATATTTTAATCTTAACATGAATTTTAGAAAAAAAACTTAAATATTTATTTATTGCTACATTAGTAGTAGTAGTAGTTAAGTATATCGAACTAAATAGTTACAGTGGGCAGCGGTTTCTGTTCACGAGCGATGATGACTACATACCACCAGGTGGGCTCTATGTTTCCCTGCATGTAATGTAAATAAAAAAAAACTGTTTTAATCGTGGTAATATCGTTATTACGGTAATGAACATTTGCAACCCATCTCATGTCTTATTTCTGAGTTTCATAAAGAACCCGACTAAACCTTTTCTAGATTACGTATTGTTTAGACACTTGGTCGCTTCGCCTATATCAACTTCCAAATGATTACAGCTACAGTCCAAATAGGTAAGTAATGAAAAATAAACTTCCGTGTAGGTAACTCCTTCCACGGGTTCAACTGGCTAGTTTCTGAATTCACAGAATCGGTAAGAATGTTTCCAAATAAAGATCCTTAAAAAAATGTTTCAGGGGATATAAAATCGCTATCTCCAGAGAAAAGCCCGATAGGCATGAAAGATGTCAAGTGGTCCACGTTTAACTCAACTGTCGGATTCCTTGTCTCGGGTATGTATTAAATCTTGTTAGAGCCCTTTCAAATACTATATTACTTCTTTTGATTTCATCCAATTCTACTACATAAAATTCTTGAAAGCTCCTTGAAAGATCTTTAGTTTCGACAGTCGTGGCCTGAAAGATAGCACGCCCAGTATACTCGAATTTTTCAATGAAAGTAAGTATTATGCATTCACAAACAACTATTCTGATTAATGATGAAAAAGTAAGGATGAATTAATGACACTTTTAATAAATAAGTGAATCCCTTTAAATTTAAATATAAATAGGACGGCGTATCTTAAGCCTTCTCGAATAGGTACAATGACCCTGAACTAATGAAATAATTTCAGGTATGTGGAACAATCGCTTCTACCCAATGACATCCTTGATTTCGTCATCGAGTCGCTCGGCGGCCCACGATCTTCTGATCAGCGGTGACTACGATGGATACCTACGACTGTTCAGGTGATTAAAATTTCCCGAGTTATAGATTTTTTAAATTCAATTATATTATTTCATGATTGACAATGTGATTTTAAATTCACGTCTATAACGGCTAGGAGACTAGAAGATGTATGGAATGGTGTGAATGACGATATGAGAGAGAGAGAGAGAGACGAATGAGTGCTGAGATGGCGGCTGATAGAAGAGAATGGAATCGAAAAATTCGTTGTACCGACTCCACCTAGTGGAATAAGGTGGAGAAAAAGAAGAAAGAAGAAGAGTCCATAACGGCATTCACGAGAGATCTATATACTGTTGTAACACAAGGGCAAACAAAATAGATGCTGCGTTGTACGTCGATTTACCGTCTGTAAATATACTAGAAATTTGGAAGTTTTACTACTGAATTAGTTCAATCAATTTAGTTTTTCAACGTGTGTTATAAGAAATTTATGAACCAGTAATGTTTTATTCGATAATCGCACAATAGTTAAATATGAGGTATTATGAAATTATTGATTTGAATATTCACATTAAAAAAAAACTCCGAAAACTAGGGGTTAAGCTCGTTGACAAATTTAGCCTAATTACTTCTGGTAAGTCTTCTTGTGAGATCGCACCAGTTGGTACCACAACCCTGCTGCTTCTGGCGCGAAGCAGTAATAAGTGATATCATATGTTCATAATAGGTTGCGAGATTCACGTGGCGATTGTCTATAAGCACTTAATGAAAAATAAAAATAAATTATAAGTTGTATTTTAATTGGAACATGTTACATGAACCGCTCATTTCTAGGTATCCATGCGCCAGCCCTAAGGCTGAATACAACGAGGTGAAAGTATATAGTGGCGCCATCCACAACGCGAGGTTCTTATTCAACGACCGCTGCGTGATCAGCGCCGGAGGTCACGACGCCGCTCTCATGCTGTGGGAGCTGGTGGAGGAATAGCACGAGGCGGCGGGGCGCCAACCCCCCGCTGTCGTCGTCGCGCCCCCCACACCCTCACCCCCGCCACCTGCTCTCCTCACGACGTTCAGGGTCCTCGACTTTGACGAACTGGATTGAAGTTTTGTCAAAAGACTGACATCACTTACTTTTACCGGAAACCAAGAAATTGACATTCTGGTTATTCGTTTTTGTGCAGCACTGGGATCGGGGTATAGACCTGTGGGATTCTCTTTACTCACTTTTCCAACGAGGACTCATATCGATCAATACTACTAAAAAATTATGACTCCGTAATCGCGGGTACGACATTATCGCGACGAGTCCTTTTTCCGAGGGAGTTCTCTTGGTATCAGAGCGTGTAACGCCGCTCTATCTCATTTCCATACTGACGCTGAACACAGAAATCTAAGATAGCCAATCTAACAAATGTTCAAGTATTGTTCAACGTTTTACACCGACATTCTTACTTTAATACTCTATTAGTGACTTTTTCTGATATCTATTTCGGTTTTATTGTAATAGTGAATGCGAAATATAATTTATAAATTAGTTTCTAATAGCGCTATACACTACTATCTATTATGTCCAATATAAAATAACTCTCGAAATTTGTTACATACTGAAGGATTACTCTTCAGAAAGTAATTACAAACGGATATCTTTCATTGAAGATAAGAGCGAGACCAAGATAGCGACTTTTTAAATGTAGAAACTCTCCGTGAGTTTCACAAACTGCAGGGAGCATTCTTTATAGGATCTGTTATGTCCTTACAAGCTAGTTCGGAATAACGTATTTTGTTGTATTATAGATACTTTAGACAAATTGAAGGTCTTTGCGAAATATTACTTACCTATTACTCTTGAAATTTTATTTTCAAATGGAAATATAGAACATGCTTTCGATTACGGCGTACATTATATAATTATATAATATATAATAGCAAGTAATAACGTTTTTTCATATTTTAGACTTAATAAGAATTAAGAAAAGGAAAAGGAAGGATTTTTGTTTAAAGTATATACAAAGGAGAATTTTTTTGAACTTTTCAATATTTATCAAAATAAATATGCAAAGTGTGCGTTAATATTGTAAAATATTTCTCCAAACCTTAACTAGGTATATTTAGAAAAATGTATGTAGGTACTTACGCAATTCATAGTAGGTACTAATAAAGTGATTTTAAGTTACATACAACGATTTAAGTCACAAAAAAACGAACGAAAATCAAAAATATAAGAACGTGCCCAATGTTTTTCTCGTAAATTGCCTGAAATTAACTATTCATTGTTATTACAGAATAACAAAATAGACGATGCGGTCTTACGCTACTGGTAGCGTACTATAGCAGTATTTTTAGTTTAATTAAGATTATATATATTAAAAGTATGTACATTACATTTGAAACAAAATAATGTTGTCAGACCCAAGATAAATTAAGAAACTTCGAAAATCTTATATGTTGTTGAGATTGGGAAAATGATAAAGTATGTGAGTTGAGTCAATTCCGAAGCGTCTTGTTGCGCATTTTGATGTTTTTTTGATGAAAAAAAACGACAATGTTCAAAGAGAAACATCTTTGATCATTGTCGTTTTTTTTTAAAAAGAATGCAACAAAACAGAAAGTATAATATGAGGTTACCTTTGTAAATTTAACTAATTTTCAGACTTGTTATCATTCGTGAACCAAGATTTTGGTATAAATTATTATAATGCCAAACATCCACAGCAACCGCGAAGCGCGGTTTGATTTTGACTAACGACTCTTTATAATATGAATATTATATTAGAAGAATATGTTTCACAGCTTTATAGAACGGAATACGAAATTGAAATACGATAAAACAAATAAAAACTCTTTGTAATAAGAAAAATATAAAAGAGATTTAATTATTAAATCTATAATGTCTTACTAATGTGCATTTGAATGACGATTTTTTAAGTCTGGTAACGTTTATGGCACATTGGTTTAAATTGAGAAAAATGTTTTAGGACTTCTAAGGTATGTTTTACCTTTACATAAAGTAAGTTTTAACTTTTAAATTTGTAGGTGATACACGTATACACTGCCATTTTTAAATTGCATATAAAAGTTTAGGTAATCGTAGTGGCTTAGATTTTAACAGCCTTAATGAATTTTAAACGTTATCGATTATCGGTTAAGCATATCATTTCTCTAAAAACTACATCGAAATAAACACTATATAAGTAGGTACAGCATTATGTAAAATATATACAAATAAATGTATTGAATTTAAATGTATTGAATTTAATGTATTAAAAATCTAATCTATCTAGGGTCAGACTTGTGTGGCACAATGGGCAACCTATATAAGTCCCGCTCTTACTCTCTACTCATATCCTGTATAGATTGAGCACTTTTATCATCATTATGAACTAGGTTCTCACACCAAGAACATTAATTATGTATATGGAAAACAATTTGATTTACAAATAGATCAATTAGTTCTTCATTTAGATCAACTAAGCAAAACTGAATCGATTATTCATCCCGTTTTCCCTTATCATAGAAAGTAAGTTTTTTTTTAACTTATTAGACATGAAAATTAACTTTCGACTGTGCAGTTTGTCACCAAGGGCGGATCCAGGGGGGGGTCATGGGGGTCATGACCCCCCCCTGAGCTGGTTCCGGAACCTAGGTGGACCACATATTGAACATAATGATTTAAGGACACAATACTTAGTCTGGCCATAAATACTGTTACAATTAAAAATAAACAAAATATTACATTTGAATTTGGAATCTGTCATTTTTATATGATTGCTCATTGAGTTTTCTCATTTTGACGCAAATACATTGTATAATATTTTGCGATATTAAAATGGAGTGGGGTGATAAAGAAAACCAAATCGCTGTGATTGCATTACGCAAAGTAGGTATGGAGCCAAAGGCAATTTTTAAAACTCTCCATACGCTTGGTATTAGTAAAATGTTTGTGTACCGGGCTATTAATAGGTGCAATGAGACCTCCTCTGTTTGTGACAGCAAAATATCTACCCGTCCACGTAGTGTTCGTACGAAAAAGGTGGTCAAAGCAGTAAGGGAAAGAATTCGAAGAAATCCTGTCCGAAAGCAAAAGATTTTATGTCGGGAGATGAAGATAGCACCTAGAACCATGTCGCGTATTTTAAAAGATGACTTAAGACTTGCAGCCTATAAGAGACCTTTTTTTTTTTTTTTCGCCGGATCGCCGGACTTCCTCCCTTCACTGGGGATGGAGGGCGGGGCATGTCGGAGTCGAACCGACTAAAACCTCCTGTCTCTCAACAACCAACGTCCAAACCTCGCATGAGACAAAACTCATGAAAAGGCAAAGGGGGGAAAGTGAAGCGTTTAGTGCGGAGCACATCTCTCCCATCACCCTCCCCCTCGGGACGCCGGACTGGCGGTCGTCGGCGCCACGACCACCAGCCCTCTCGGTCGGCAGGCTATCCGAAGCCCGCCTAGATGGCGCCGGTTAGAATGTTCCTATAAGAGACCTAGTGGTCATTTCTTAACTGATAATTTAAAAGAAAATGGGGGGTAAAATCGAAACAACTACTGAAACGGTACGCAAAGGAAGGTCATAGAAAAAATTTGTTTACGGATGAGAATTTTTTTTTACAATTGAGCAACATTTTAACAAACAAAATGACCGTATTTATGCTCAAAGCTCTAAGGAAGCTTCCCAATTAGTCGACAGAGTGCAACGTGGGCACTATCCGACTTCAGTGATGGTTTGGTGGGGTATCAGCTATGAAGGAGTGACTGAGCCATACTTTTGTGAAAAAGGTATCAAAACATCGGCACAAGTGTACCAAGATACCATTCTTGAGAAGGTAGTGAAGCCTCTTAACAACACCATGTTCAATAATCAAGAATGGTCCTTCCAGCAAGACTCGGCGCCAGGTCATAAAGCTCGGTCTACGCAGTCTTGGTTGGAAATGAACGTTTCGGACTTCATCAGAGCTGAAGACTGACCGTCGTCTAGTCCCAATCTTAATCCGCTGGATTATGATTTATGGTCAGTTTTAGAGAGTACGGCTTGCTCTAAACGCCATGATAATTTGGAGTCCCTAAAACAATCCGCACGATAAGCAGTGAAAAATTTTTCCATGGAAAGAGTGCGTGCTTCTATTGATAACTGGCCTCAATGTTTAAAGGACTGTATTGCAGCCTATGGAGACCACTTCGAATAAGCTTTTTATACTTTAAATTGTTTTATATTTATGTATTAAACTAACACACTGTAAAAGTAATAAATGTTATTTGCAATAGAATTTTTTTTCCTTTGTTTCAGCATTTATGGCAAGACTAGGTATATTGTTGCTCCTTATATTGCTCCTTAATTAATTTAATATAATATAATAACTTTGTATGATGGCAAATGTTTGGGAACGAACGCATCGAAAATTTGAATTTTACCGCGCTACACTCGCGCGCGCTTGTCGACTACGTAACGTCTAGCTAGGCCTAACCTCAAATTGAATCCTAACCTCAATCGGAATCAGAACGACTAAACTTCAACATATCATAACATAGTTCTAAGTTAAAAAACTAAAGTTTATTTATACCTTTAATGTGCTTATAACAAAATACCTACTTTTTACTTGTATCTATTGTTATCAAAATTAAATTATAAGTTCTTGACTTGACCATGACTATGTGACCCCCTCCTGGCACCAAAGCTGGATCCGCCCTTGTTTGTCACAGCTAATTTGGTAAATAAGTGAAATACTACTACTGCTTTTAAAAAATCAGTGCTTCGGTCGTAAATTTTTCTATTCACGATTAGATTACTGTCAATGGAAAAATAATGGATAGTGCTAATAGAGCAAGAGTTTAATGCAAATAGTGGTTCGCGCTTAAGGTAATGTGAAATTTATTGAATTTGGAATATTTATTAATATTCCCATTGCAATCACCTTTCTTGAAGCTTTTCTAATAAAGGAAAAAGGTTTTATTAGTCACCTCCCAAATTTTGCCGCCCTTAAAATTAGCCATCTTGAAAAACTAGTCCCTATTACATACTCCTTATCTTACATTATTTTGAGGGACCGAGCCAATGAGCCGCCCGATACCTTGACTGTTGAGGATCTTTGATGCCCCTAATCTTTAATCTAATTCTATAAAAAACCGCTCCCATGACTTTTGCTCTATCACGGGAGAGATTAAGATTTATAAAACAATTAGAATCGGGTAATTATTACTCAAGATTTTTGCTATAATATACATTTCATTAAATTCTTAAATTATTATGCATGGATGGTGGAGATATATAGGTATTTTATAACTTGCACAAAGGTACAGGAAATATGGCTCCTTATTATATATCTTCCATATACTATAACCTTATAGTATTTTTCTCCTAAAGAACTGGATTGCGTTTTAAATTGAAAATGCAATTTTTTGTTCGAAAGTAATGTATAATATTATGATAAATTAAATGAAATTCGTCCCTTACTTCCGATTTATATTGTTATAGGTACTCTTTTTTTTGACTTCTAAGAGCCCACAAAATATAAATAGAACATTAATAATTTAAATTAAATTTAAATAATACCTTTCGATGTTTGTATGCAACTTCTTCTTGCTCTCATCTGACTCTGAGAGTCGGCACTGCATGTCTTTTATCTATCCAGGCCTTTCATACGGCATCTCTGCACTCACACCCTTCTCTCGCATATCTTCTTTCACACAGCCCATCCAAATCTTTTAATATGCCCCTTTAACTCGAACATAGGAACCACAAATCTACAACACGAAAACATCACAATGGAATATTTACGATAGTGAAAAACATTCCTTGTATATTTGATGTTTAATTTAATGAACAATAGACTAATTGGGGAATGCAATTCTTAGAACTGCATGATGTATATTGATGAATTTTGCATTATCAAAATTAAAACTTTAAATTGTCGTTAATACGTACAGTATTGTCAGAATGTACAGTTAAATAAAGTCATTTCCTTCTTTTTGTACCTTACTTGAAGAACGATTGGACTATTCGGGAAGGGTGCGTTTCATAATATAATGTAAATTTACATTATTCATATAACTTATAACACTTATATTATTCTACAATTGATAGATTAGGGAAAAAATGTGATGTGTTGAAAGGAAATTATGGGAGTCTACAAACCGCTGCATGAAAAGAAAAATAATTCTAAATAAACTAAATCTACTAAGGTAGAAGTTGATTTCATTGCTCAGATTTACATCATGTCACATTAAGATTTTTCATAAATAATTTTTATTCGTTATATACTTATCTAACGCGCAATGTGATGTTAGATACTGTGCATTTTAAAACAACTATCTAAAACTACGAATGAAATGTTTTTGTCAACGAAAAACAATAGATACATAACATTGTTGTACTCTCAATTTATTTTGAATTGGGAAAAAAAGAATAAATAATTACTTTACGAGTGTAACTTGTGAATGAATAAATAATAAACAAAGAAGTGCAGTATTTTTATTTTTGAAAGATTATCTTTTAGGTACATGAGTTGAATCAGAGTTAGTGTATCCCTATATTCTGTAGTGTTCTTTTCATAATTCATGTTCATGTGACTTCCACGATGAAGGATAAGTCTTATAAATTAAGCCCGAAAATATTAGAATTTGCATAATTATCAGTGATAAGGCTTTTTTATTCCTATGACGGGTGGGCGAGCTCATGACCCACTAGGTGTTAAGTGGTTACTGGAGCCCATAGACATCTACAACGTAAGTGTTTTGTATATGTAGTAAATACTGCAGAAATGTGTTTTTTATTTTTACAGTATCATTTTCACTTCGAGAGATATTAAAATAAGAAATTGGTTAGTGGAGTTTATGGTACTGCTAAGCCTAGTAACTGACACAATTTCATTTTGATTTATTGTTGTCTTTGTCTTTTGCTACAAAATATTAGGCTGTATGATCTATCTTTTCTTTGCCTATACAATTGCACAATTTTAACAAAAAAATGCCGATACTGTTGAGTGTTGACACTTGACATTCTTGACAATGATGTGAGCTAAAAAACGGTACACTACGAATTACGAATAGATAAAAAAAAGACAATGGTAAGAACGCTGATTTCACAACATGTTTCAATATTATTTAATTTATTATTCATGTAGCATTATATATTAGTTCACGCATATAAAGTACCCCAGTGTATTTAGTATCATATTCACGTAATTCAATTGTGCAGCTTTGAGTAATCCAGAATGAAACCGAGACCTTGCGGCTGCAAAGGTTGTAGGACGTGTTTGATCTGTGAAACACAATACGGTGCTGCAGACCTGAAATTGCAGTTGGAACTAGACAAAGAAAAAAGTTACGTCTACTGTCCGTATTGCAACAAAGCCTGGAAAGGATGGGACATCAATTCTTACAAAGAACATCCGAACCATCACGGGGAACCGTTGAGTTATCGCGGCGTCTATATTCACTTGGACTTTATAAGCGAGTTGGAAGAGCAAATCTTAATCGATAACATAGACGAAATACCTTGGGATAACTCACAGAGTGGCAGAAGGAAACAGAACTATGGACCTAAAGTCAACTTCAAAAAGAAAAAAATCGTTTCCGGAAATTTCGAGGGTTTTCCAAAGTTTTCGAAAATGCTACAAGACAGATTTGCGACCATCGAAATGTTGGACGGTTTTGAAGTAATAGAACAGTGTTCATTGGAGTATGATCCCACTAAAGGTGCATCAATAGACCCACATATCGACGACTGCTGGGTGTGGGGTGAGAGAATCGTCACCGTTAACTTTCTGTCTGACTCAGTCCTCACAATGACACGTTTCAAAGGAGCGAAAACCAAATACAATTTATGCTCTGCTGAAAATTACCTTCCAGTGTTGGATTTAGAAGGAAAAATTATCAGAAATAATAAGAACCAAAGATCCTCTTTAGATATATGTAAACCTGTGACTGATGTGGATGTGATTGTCAGAATACCAATGCCAAGGTAAATATTGTTTGGTATCTTTCTCAATTAGAAGCTCTTTATGAAGGTTATGTATTTGCAATGTTTCACGTCTAAAATTACAAGTGAATCAATTGTATTGATATAAATTTCACGTGGTAATGTCAAGGTAACAGTCAAGTGGTAATGGCTGCTGCACTGTGTGTGAGTCCTATATAATTCAAAGAAGATTTACAAAAGAAAGTCTTTATTAAATGATGAATGGAACGTCAAAACTAAATGTTTTAAAATGTATGTTTTTTTTTTCTACCTGTGCTGATAGCCTTGAGAGGCTATTTCAGCTTCGCCCTAACTCTTTATTTAACATCACATATACAGATTAAGCTTAAAAACAAATAATAGACTGTGACATAAATTGGCGGCCTTATCGCTAAAAGCGATAGATGCAAAAGATGTGACAGTTTCAGGGTAGAATACGGTAGGATTGTGATATTTGCCTGTGCGGTCTTACAATATGTATTACCACCAGTAAATATTAGTATACTAGTATAATACTCAGATAATATTCCTGCTCACTCTCTAATCAATCCTCTAGGTCACCTTTTATGCTATCCACAGGAAGAGAGGAGGTGATGCTATTGTTGCCCACTAATCTGTTGTTAGAGTCACGTTTTTGTATACATAATGAGTTATATACACTATTTTTCATGCATTTTTACACATAAGACGCATGTTTTGAAAGACAAAAAATTACAAATGAATATTCTTTAATATTTCAGACGCTCATTACTAGTGCTGTATGGAGAATCGAGATATCACTGGGAGCATTGTGTACTCAGACAAGATATTTCAGCAAGGAGAGTATGTATTGCATATAGAGAGTTCACTCCCCCATACATGAATGGAGAACATCAGGAACTCGGTAAAGAAATACGAAGGAAAGGCAAAATGTTTTGGGATCATACTGAAAAATACCAAATAAATGTTAACTTAAATGAAAAGTGTGATATATTAAATGGTATATAATATAACTGATTGCGTTTTTTGTTGTGATTTGTTAGGTAATGATTTTAAATTAAATTTATTTGTAGCATAAATATTCGATATAAATAAACAAATGTAAGACTAACAAAGGATGAGTAAATTAGATCCTGGTCTTGCACTCCCTGTAGTCTCACATTCACTGTTAAGTAAATCAATTTTATTAATTGAAAGTAAATCAATATTAAATGAGCATGATTTTATTTGCAATAGGTCTAAATGCTTTGAGCAACTATTATATTATAGTTTTCCTTTAATTATGGTATTACCTAACGTGGCCTTTTTACGCAGAAGATACATTCATGACTAAAGGCTTCTTATTTTTACTTAATAATAATTGGAAAATCCTTTTTTACATACAAACAAACCATTTATAAAAATCTTCTAAAAATCTCTGCACTCCAGAGGTGAGTCTTCGGAAGTTCGATATTGTTGCAAATGATGTGACAATAAAAACCAGCAGCGTAACGACAAGTTCTTTTATTTGTGCGATAATGCAGAAAGGCGTGTTAACATGGCTTGGCGGCTTGGCTGGCGGCAGGGCATGACAGCTGACGTCACGTCCGTTACAATATACTGTGTAAAGTATTTATGTTCCTTTATTGGATGTTTGACGTTTTGCTTATCGTTCTTTTGTCCTTTGTAATTAAATCATGCAGTGAGCGATACTCACGTCTCGAGTGCAAAGTTCTTTTTTTTTATTGCTCTGCTTTGACCATGAGTGGTTACCTGCGCTCATGGACGTCAGTAATGCCAAGGGCAGAGCCAAGCCGATGCCTACCGTTTAATACTCTCTATAAATCTAATTTGAAGAAGGACATGTCATAGCGCTCGGGAATCACCGTAGAGGGAGCTCATTCCAAAGCGGTTTTTTTGCCTACCTAGGCTTGAGCGGCCATTTCAGCGTGACCCCAACAAGTAGGTGAACTCATGGGGCTCAAACCTGACAATGTTGCTAACACTAACTCTAGCAAGAGCAGTGCTTCGCAAAATCTCCCACCAGATCGGAAACACGATCCACAAAAAAGCCGGCGAGAAACAAATGTTCACGATTGACTTGACTTCCACGGTGAAGGAATCGTGTAATAAAAATCAAACCTGCAAAATTATAATTTGCGTAATTACTGGTGGTAGGACCTCTTGTAAATCCGCGGGGGTAGGTACCACCGCCCTGCCTATTTCTGCCGTGAAGCAGTAATGCGTTTCGGTCTGAAGGGTAGGGCAGCCGTTGTAACTATACTGAGATCTTAAAACTTATATCTCAAGGTGGGTGGCGCATTTATGTTGTAGATGTATATGGGCTCCAGTAACCACTTAACACCAGGTGGGGGCTCGTCCATCCGTCTAATCAATAAAAAAATTAAAAAAACTCAGGGAACGCGTACTGTGGATGGACACAGTGGTTCTAGTTAGTATGAATGAACTCTACTCCGGTGGCAGGCAGTGCGATGGTAAAAACGAAATTGACCCGAAAAGACGATACTAGTTGAAGGTTGCAGGGATACTCTGAAATTGCGGCACCATTACAAGAGTCCTTCTTCATAGTGAACGCGCAAAGTTCTTGATCATGTCCCTAAATTTGCAGGTAATAAGTATCTACCGTAAACCCACGTGGGTAGATAAATCTGGGGTCAAACGTTTCCTTGCTCTATTCTAAAGGGCAAGATATTACCTATTACAAAACTAATGATACTTAGTGGTGGTCGGAATTCACATACACACCAGGTCTGTCTAATTTAATAGAAATAAACCTAAGAACGATCGTTTATTTTGTTCAATAGATAATGATATGAGAATTAACGCGCAATAAAACAAACCAACAGAAAGGTACACGTTACTATACCTTGAAATATTTACATACGTAAATTCTGATAAACTGATATTACCTATGATATAGGATTAGGTACATAGCTGAGTCATAACTTAGTTTTGTTTTTCGTGTTAAAATGATAACGATTTACTGAAGATAAGTTTATAAGTCTAGTGTATTCTCTTACATTCGTAACTGATTGTAACAGAAAATGCAGAATGCAGATGGTAAATATAAGGGTATTTTATTGCGGTTCACGTTCCATTAGATAGATAGTTCATAGATCTCGAGACCGACAGACGTCCTATAAAACCTTACCTATTTCTGTTGCGAAGCAATGCTGCATTCTACTTTTTCAAAGGCTTAAAGAATGAAAAGCCTGATGTACTTATGTCAAGCGTTCCGACTATGGTAGCTCTTAAAGAATGTGGATCTCCATGATGACCTGAAGCTTGACTCAATCAGAAAGTATACGGTCAGCATAAATGCGCCACTTTGAGAAGGCGGCACGACACAAAAAGTCTAGTCGTGGCCGCCGGAAATTACATACCCGATCCTATAGACCGAATGATACAGTCGACGTCGCCCTAAACACGTCATTACGATTCTCCCTATCCATTAACGGTGCTTTTAGGTACCTCAAGCATCGGTCACCGTTGAACCCATCGCTTGCGATGTAGGTCTTGGCGTGTTAACCCATAGACACAGCCCACTGAGTTTCTCGCCGGATCTTCTCAGTGGATCGCGTTTCCGATCTGGTAGTAGATTCAGCGAAGCACTGCTCTTGCTAGGGCCTAGTCTTTTCGTATCTTCTTCTTATCTTATTCCTAGTTGCGTTATATAAAAATAGCCTAGTTTTGTCGTCATAAGAAATCAAAGTACGATAGTAAAAATACGTACTGCAGTGAAATGAAAAATAAACGTTTGAAATCAATAATACGGACATATTCATTTAAAAAAACTAGTTCATTTGAAAAATTTATAATTAAACTGCTTTAAAATTATCAACAAAATAATTTATAAGTGCTAGTTAACATTATCATTTTTGATAAATCTATGATAAAAATGTTCATGTTCATGCTTTAATGTGTGCTATTTATTTAACTGACTCGACGTATTCGTAACATTTTTATCTCAACAATAAAATTTATTGTCGATTTATCAATTAAAAAAAACATTTATTTCATAAATAGCCGATTCCAGTTAGACAAGTTCAGTTCTGTTTTAAAATGTTCTCTTTAGATCAGATCAAGGTATGATCTCAATTTAATAACACAAATGACAAAACAAATAAGATTATCATAATATTGTCTTTAGATCAATACTTTGCACTGCGATAGATTTACGATAGATAGGTAATAATAATAATAATAATAATAATGCTCTACTGGGACCGATCTATTATCACGGATAGGTATATTGTTGCCAATAAACCTGATATTGTGATAATAGATCGATCTGCGCGTCGAGCAGTGTTGGTTGATGTCACCATTCCTCATGACGAGAACCTCGTGAAGGCAGAAAAGGACAAATTAATAAAATATTTAGACCTGGCCCACGAGACTACCGCCATGTGGCATGTTGATTCAACCATCATTGTTCCAATAGTTGTATCGGTACACGGCTTGATAGCGAAAAGTTTCGATCAACATCTTAAGAAACTTTCGTTATCCAGCTGGGTTAAGGGCCTAATACAGAAAGCAGTTATCCTTGATACTGCACGTATTGTGAGGAGGTTTCTCACTCTGGAGTCCTAACCACTGGTGGCTTGTGTCGTAGACACCGCCATCAGCGGCAATCTATTTTTATATAGTGTTTTTTAAAAATTGTATTTTTAATATTTTTTTTAAAAAATATTATGTAATTAATAAGATTTTAAATAAATATAAATAAATAATAATAATAATTAATATATACGTAATTTGTGATGAACAGAATAATCTTAAATAACATTTAACTTCAATAATTCCACAGCGTAACATCAATAATATATTTATGCTACACTAATTTCATTGTGTCCGATGTTTAATGTATTATCTTTCGCTGATTCTTCTGCCGCTCGCGCCATTATCATTTGTTCTCGAATCTTCCAAGCCATCAGCGCCCTCTCGCTTTTCATTTTACGAATGCAACGTGCCAAAAGTAGAGCGAATACGATGCCCAGTAACTGAAAACATTCCGGATTTTTTTTTAATAATTTGTTAACCGCTTTGACAATTGACTAGCAACTCGCCTAAATTGTGCATTGAACTTTATCACCGATCCTTAGCACCTTATATAAAAAGGTCACACCCACTGAGTTCCACCCATAGAGTTCCCCACTGAGTTTCTCGCCGGATCTTCTCAGTGAGTCGCGTTTCCGATCAGGTGGTAGATTCTGCGAATCACTGCTCTTGCTAGGGCCAGTGTTAGCAACACTCGGGTTGAGCCCACCTCCCGGCTCGCGCGTAGTTGGAATAGCCTCTTATATTACCAACGATTAGGTAGGAAAAACATGTTAAACACAGTAACGATCTTCTTGAAGATTCCTTTTAAATTGCGCAGAAAAGTGGGTTGCAAAGTTCAAGTTCCAAGGTAGATAATGGACAGAAAATCGTGTATTGCAACTTTGTAAAATATTTCAATATGACAATATTGTTTTCTAACCACCTTTAATAATATATTTTATTACATATTATAATAAAACAAATTGAGTAGTAGTGTTATTAGTTCCGACCATTCGATTTGAAAATCTGAAGCATCGTACTAAATAAAAAAGAATATAACTATTTTTATTATTAGGCTATTATTTTACTGGCTGGAATATTACTGAAAAAAAAAACCTTTTTGAAATTTTGATCAATAGAAGTTTTCTTAACCGAAACCTTCGTTTTTTTTAAATGTGTGTTTAGAATAACTAAGGTTCTAAATTGAAAGTGGCCTTACCTGAATAAACATCACCGAGACGCCAAGTACACCGATCACGATTGCATTTTGCGCCAATAAATTGACCAATGCAGTTTTGCAACTGGTCGAGTACATCCTCGTGCAGAAAGCATCGCCGTTGCTGACGCAGCAACTACTGGGTATCACCAACGTAACCAGATCCCCGTCAACCTCTTTAGACACAACGACAGTAGAGTGTTTCTCTGTGAATTCCATTCCCACATAATCCATATAGGAATTGCTTCCGCAGCAGCCGAGCTTTAAAATACGACATTTATTAATTTAATATCGAGGCTTTTTGTTTTTTTTTATTATTATTAATAAATAAATCTCGAGTAAAATGTGAAAAATCGCTCTGATTTAAAAACTTTGCATCGTATTCGATACAAAATACCATGCCATTAAATAATAATACTAAGACCTAAATTAAATTTCAATTAAAAAAGCTAATGTAAACATTTTAACGTATGTAGAAAATCACGGTTTTTTTATTGAATACTAAGCTCGGAAATATGGTTTTTATTAGAATACAATTATTAAGACTGATAGTGAACTATACTTAACTACGTAACTATGCTTGAGACTTTAGAACTTATATCTTCGGGTGGGTGGCGCATTTACGTTGTAGATGTCTATGGGCTCCAATAACCACTTAACACCAGGTGGGCTGTGAGCTCGTCCACCCATCTAAAAAAAAAAGAACATAAATGACGGAATTCGCGTTTCAGTATCAACTAATACGTACTTATTATATACTAGGTAGCTGCTATAGTCTAGTACTCTCGACTTACCGAAGTCTGTAGGCTGTCAATTTCGTCACTAATCTCGGGATCATTTACGTAGTCCCACACCGGGATGTCCACGTACTTCATGATTAGATTCGTGTCCATCGTGAAAGCGAGAATCACAATGGTCAATTTTATTAGCAGGATCAAAGCGAGAACGAAAGCGTACTGTAATAAAATAAATCCAGCATAATAAACTTTTTTTATTATCACTCTATGAAAAGCTTATTGGAAATCATTTTCTTCAACCATGGACAATGTCTGTTCGATACGTGGGCACGTATAATATATACCAGATATTCGAGCACATATCACGATAATAATACATATGCGTAATTACTAATACATACTTACTTCTGTCGCCAAAGCAGTCAATCGTTACGGGAGGGACAGTTATAACAGAATATAACATTCAGATTTCAGAAAATGTGACAGAAATCAGATTTTGATTTATTTATTGGCTAGTACGGTGAATAAGCTTACGGCCAACCCTGTATTAAGTTACCGGAGCCCATAGATATCAAAATGTGAATGCCATCATCTACTTATAGACATGAGATTAAAGTCTTTATGGTATATTATAAGATATAAGTGCCACCTTTCAAACCGGAACGTATTACTGCTTTGCGGCAGAACTGGGCCTAGTGGTGGTGGTATCTATGTATTCAGGCTCAGAAAACGCTCTACTAATAAATTGGATAGTGTAAAAAAGTATAGGGTCTAAACAGTAAGCGAAAATAACAATAAAAACTACATAATCAATATATATAAGCACGTTCAAGAATTAGGTAACCTAATTCGATTAAGAAAAGTATTTGTGATCGCAGATACCTTCGTATCAACAAAAAAAAATTTATTCCGACGCTTGAAAGGCAAACGTGACTAAGCGACAATAACTGCTTTGTACATAAATGATAGGCAATAAACATATTCGATGCGCAAAAAAAATATATTTCTAGGTCTATTAAAATCATTTCAATCCTACAGCTACTAGCTAGATTCTACTACAGCTAGATTCATTAAAATAAATTTTGTTTTCAGGTATTTCAACTTTAAATTAGTCTACTTTAAAGTTCACGCATTGTCCCTTAGTCACGTTTGCCTTTCAAGCGTCGATTCCATCTTTTATTTATTTCAGACACTTTATGCACAAAACAAAAACTTCATTTACATTTCACACTAACCTAAGGTGGTGTAAAAATAAATTCCGACAACACGATTATGAACGCGTTTGTTTTTTATATTTATTTAGAAAATAAGTATGACCTAGCAGCGTACAATGAAATGTGGTTTATCAGTTTCAATGACACGCACACACAATCTTCTCATTTCGATAACGTGTTCAGGAAAAACCTTTGAAAATGACCTTCCCTTAAGCGTCTACTTTAATTTATTAAAATTAAATACACTCTTTCTACTATATGACCTAAGGTTGGGATATAAAAAATATATGATGATAAAACTCAATTTCAAAGAAAACTACCGCTCGTAATTACAATATGATGAGTTCATCAGTATTACAGGACGAAGGTTGTATTTTTTTTATTTTATTTTTTTTTTTTTTATTGCTAGATGGCTGGACGAGCTCACAGCCCACTTGGTGTTAAGTGGTTACTGGAGCCCATAGACATCTACGACGTAAATGCGCCACCCACCTTGAGATATCAGTTCTAAGGTCTCAATTATAGTTACAACGGCTGCCCCACCCTTCAAACCGAAACGCATTACTGCTTCACGGCAGAAATAGGTAGGGCGGTGGTACCTACCCGGCGGACTCACAAGAGGTCCTACCACCAGTAAAATTTTTGCCACGAAGCAGCCATAGTTTCCAGTTTGAAGGGTGGGACAGTCGTTGTATGTTACAATTGAGACTGCGACCTCAAGGTGGGTCACGGCGTTACATTGATATGAGCTTGGCAACGACATGACATCAAGTGACATTTATAGCTTTAATAAAAAATTGCATATTCAATGTTTTTTTTTTCTTTCATATAAACTCTAGAATTAAATTAGACACATATTTGATTATTTTCAACTCACCAAGTTAACCATGCAAGTGCTCTGTTTCAAACTACCGAAGAATCCAAAGAAGGAAACTATGAACATTGCAAGACCCAAGAAAATGCACAGCACTGATGGAGTTAAGAACCTTCCAGTCTTGGCGCTTTCGTAGAAAAACGAAAAACTATGGTAGTGAGAGTAGACTGATATTCCCATCACTACCATCAAACCGGATATTATCTGAAAACAAATACATTTAAAATATGAAAAATTTAATGTATAAAAAACATCTTTATCGATGTGTCAGTAATTTTTTAATTTGTAGTTACAATGTCTTTTCAACGTCACTAAACTCAAAACCTGCATTTTTTTGTCCGTCCATGCGTTTGCTTTCTCAATCTTGTGTTTGTTTTTAATATGCAGGTAGAGAATTTCCAAAATAATATAGTAGTAACGATCTGTTATCCTGAAACACACGGTTTCTGCGGTATAGGTATTTATCAAGTCTTTCATTATCAAAAAAAAAAAAAAAAATTATTGAAGGATCATGACCAATTTTTACGTCAAGCTTAGAATTCCGCAACTTTTGAAAGCATTCGTGGTCTAAAGAATAAGATGCCCGGTCCATTAGTATTGAGCGATACGACTATACTGACGTTTGAATCCCGCTGGTAAGTATCAATTTTTCTAATAAAATATGTAATTGACACACATTCACGAATTACTTTCACGATGAAGGAATAAATGTAAACCTGCAAAAATTATAATTTGCGAAATTACTGCTGGCAGAACGTCCTGTGAGCTCGTTTTGGTAGGTACCACAACCCTGTCCGTTTTTGTCTCCAAACAGTAATACGTTCCGGTTTTAAGGGCGGAGTAGACGATGTAATCTACCACTGAAACTCAGAATTCATTTCTAAAGGTAGATGACGGCATTTACCGATGTTAGGTGAAGCTAGGACAACCCCTAGAGGTTTCAGGTAGGGGGGAAAAGGCATTTACGTTGTTAATCTAGTCTATTGACTCCGATAACCACTTAACACCAAGTGGGCCGTGAGCAGGACATGTTTTAGATCGGCAAGCATCTGTATTACCGTCTTGCCTACTTCTTCCATCATGTTTTCTAATGCAACTGAAAAAGCGACATTATGCCGATAATAAATACGATAGTAATTTCCTCGCCATCAGTTCAGGCCGTCAGCGCAAAAGTGTCCTACGGTTACCATAGTTAATATGGAGATAATGAGACTTGAATTTACTTTTACACTGCTTCGTAGGCAAAAACCATACGCGCAAAGACAATGTTTACATAGCCAACTGTTATGTATGGGTGAAACTATAGGATAAGCCGGTTTTGCATCAACATTTATTATGTTGTAATATATTGCAATATATAAATAATATAATATAATATATAAACCATGAATTTGAAAAATTGTGAGTTAGGCCACTTTTGTGCTGACGGCCTCAATTAACAATCCAAAACAAGACATTGTTATCACAATAATATTCAGGGGGCAATTTCTGTTGACAATTGCCAATCATCGTTATGTGTGTGACTACATTTACGAGGAACATCGCGATTAGAACTTGTAATTTAATTTCATTTCACTTAATCTCGCATTTATTATTTTCATTTTAATACTTCAGACGTTTAGTTTAATTTAGTTTAGTTTAGTTCAGTTTTCGTATTCATCGACGATTGATAATTTTAGGAAACTATTGAAACATTTCAAATTTAACTAAACGAATAAAGTCTTTATTCAATTTAAAAATTATTAAATTTGCATTACTTAACAATAAAATATGTTTATCTCCACAATATACAAACTTTCATCCTTAGACATTATCTCGTAACTATGATTGATCGTCTTTCCAAATATTATTACGACAATATCATGTAGAATTCAACCAATTGTTTTTTTTAAAACTACCCTTTTCATATCATAAAGGTATATTATTATAGGTTTATTTTTATTGGTATGCAAGAAAATGTGTCTAAAATGTGTCCTTCCTGTGATTGTGAATAACTATCGTCGCTCATAGATAGATATTAGCTATATTTAAGGATAAATATTTCGTTGACTTAACTCCTTTGAATAAGTACATGTCTTTGCGATCTGGAAACACCGTTGATGGGAGTTAATTCCAGAGGCTTAAGGTATGTTACTAAAGCCAATATAGGTTCCAGCTAAAATAGATTTTGCACCCCCGAAAACGGGTGATGCGAAAGGCGATGATGTTATAATCTCAAGAAGGGCTATAATAATAATTTCAGCATCTTGCTACTAAATTCAGCGTTACTGCGTGTGTCTTATATGACCTATACGATACGATGTCTATACGACACGATCACTTTATTGACGATTAAGTCAATACAAATAGTCAATACTTAAATTGTGTTTTTATTATTGCTATACCTGATAAGATAGATTTCAAATCTATGTTTGTACAATCTACCTAAAAATGACCAATGATAAATCGATTGATAAACAAAGTTATGGTCGCTTGTTTTGCGGACGTATTGAACTATTGTGGACCTTTTATAAACTTTATTTTTATGTACGTAATGTCGAATCGCGTCGAGATAATCTTCTATAATGGGTAAAAATCAAACGCGCAAAATTATAATTTGCATAATTACTGGTGGTAGGACCATTTGTGAGTCCGCGCGGGTAGGTACCACCACCCTGCCTATTTCTGCCGTGAAGCAGTAATGCGTTTCAGTTTGAAGGGTGGGGCAGCCGTTGTAACTATACTGAGATCTTAGAACTTATATCTCAAGGTGGGTGGCGCATTTACGTTGTAGATGTCTATGGGCTCCAGTAATGATTTAACATCAGGTGGGCTGTGAGCTCGTCCACCCATCTAAGCAATAAAAAAAAAACTTTACTTTCACAATTTAATCACGCGTTTTTAATTCTCATTACATTGTTTCCGACGTTTTAAATAATTTACGGTTATCGGGACTACGAATAAATAACGATAAGTAAAAAAACCGCTAGATTAAACCGTAAAAATATTTTTAAACATGTCTATGTCGCGCGAAAATCGAAAAGAATGACTATTAAAAACGATTATTGTCTTTAGTCGTGCACTATACGTTCGTCATTAGTCCTATTGATTTGTACAGCTATTATTTATAAGGTACTTTAGAAGATATACTATTAACGAACAACAAGTGAAGAGAATGACTTGTAGATTTTTATCCATTTAATGAAAATCCCAACGAACCATGGCTTCACACTGGCCATATTTTATTTTAATAATGTTTTTGGAACAACAATATAAATAATTCATGAGTTTTTTTATTATTCGTACTGTCACTAGTTACAAATTAACACAATGCCACAAAAATCAGTGCACCGAAGTATTTGTTGTATATAAGTGACGTGAATATAATAAAGTTTAATATGTAATACTCACAATAAACATAGTCGTAATCATTAGGAGTAAAAACCGGATAGATTTCATATTGTATTCCCCTTCGGTCTTCGTGAAATGCATTTTTTGTGCGTTCGGAGCAGTGACGGCCGCCATTTTCCTTGCACTGTTTCCGCTTGATAAAACTGAACTTCTTTGTCCGATGCCCTTTACAGAACTGACAAGTTTCCGCCTGATAAATTAGTAATCTGATAAGAATGTGTGCTGATATGGCTTCCTTTTTTTAACTACTTATAGCTCTAGAAGGGTATGATCCAAAGGCATGCTAGCGATTGCAGTTTTTCTAAGTAAGCTAAATATTCCAACTACCTAATTAAAAAAGTAATTATTTTAGTGAAATCAGATTTTCATTCAGATCACTCTAGCTACTTAATAAATAAATATAATCTACCAAAAAACTTTCTAATAAAGCAATTTATAAAAGATAAAGCAAATTTGATTTCGCTCAATAACGAAAAATCTTAATTCCACAAGACAAACTTTTATTGATTAATTTATAATAGCTAGGGGATAATAAAATAGATATTTAAAACATATGAATGAAAATCACACGCCTGCCTATGTTTTTTTTTATTGCTTAGATGGGTGGACGAGCTCACAGCCCACCCGGTGTTAACTAGTTACTGGAGCCCTTAGACATCCACAACGTAAATGGGCCGCCCACCTTGAGATATAAGTTCTAAGGTCTCAAGTATAATTACATGTTACATGTCGAGAGAAAACTACAAACGTATGATTAATTTACACATCGATACATTATAAAATCATTGCAACAAAGACTCGATTCTTCGATATAGCATGTCTTAACTCGGCGTGTTAGTTGTTTAGCGATGGCAAATATTTTGTTTACAATCTCTAGATTACTTTACTACATATTTGTGTTGGGATGTGTAACAATTAAAAGAGGATTAAGGTGCGCTTAAAGAACTACAGGGTGGGCCAGAAAGGCGTGCGAATTTCAAAATCACATTACTCGCGACAGGAAAGCGGGAGCGGGGTGCGGGTAGTGGGGATAGGTTCCTTGGTTCTCGGAAATTCAGTTGCCATGGAGCGTTTTACCGGTGATCATATCTATAATATATTCACTTTATTGTCCTAGCAAACTCTCGCTAAAGGTTCTCTTGGTGTTTTGACAGACAAGCGTATTTTCAACAGAACAATCTGTTGCAAATACGGTTTTTTAAGTGAAACTTCTTAAGGCGCGTTGAAAGTAAAATTTAACTCGCGACAGATTCGTTGCGGCTAGAGAGAAAAGATACAATTTAGGAAGAGCGAGAGTGAGAAAATAGACAGAGCGTCTCGTGAATTACTTGACCATGAAGAAAAGGAGAAGAAAAAGCGAGCTAGGTCGTTACTCTTATACACAGCATTCCCTATTAAAAGAGAAATTTTATTTAAAGATGAAAAATGAAGAAAACCACAATACTACACACCGCACACTTTAGAAGATATACTATTAACGAACAACAAGTGAAGAGAATGACTTGTAGATTTTTATCCATTTAATGAAAATCCCAACGAACCATGGCTTCACACTGGCCATATTTTATTTTAATAATGTTTTTGGAACAACAATATAAATAATTCATGAGTTTTTTTATTATTCGTACTGTCACTAGTTACAAATTAACACAATGCCACAAAAATCAGTGCACCGAAGTATTTGTTGTATATAAGTGACGTGAATATAATAAAGTTTAATATGTAATACTCACAATAAACATAGTCGTAATCATTAGGAGTAAAAACCGGATAGATTTCATATTGTATTCCCCTTCGGTCTTCGTGAAATGCATTTTTTGTGCGTTCGGAGCAGTGACGGCCGCCATTTTCCTTGCACTGTTTCCGCTTGATAAAACTGAACTTCTTTGTCCGATGCCCTTTACAGAACTGACAAGTTTCCGCCTGATAAATTAGTAATCTGATAAGAATGTGTGCTGATATGGCTTCCTTTTTTTAACTACTTATAGCTCTAGAAGGGTATGATCCAAAGGCATGCTAGCGATTGCAGTTTTTCTAAGTAAGCTAAATATTCCAACTACCTAATTAAAAAAGTAATTATTTTAGTGAAATCAGATTTTCATTCAGATCACTCTAGCTACTTAATAAATAAATATAATCTACCAAAAAACTTTCTAATAAAGCAATTTATAAAAGATAAAGCAAATTTGATTTCGCTCAATAACGAAAAATCTTAATTCCACAAGACAAACTTTTATTGATTAATTTATAATAGCTAGGGGATAATAAAATAGATATTTAAAACATATGAATGAAAATCACACGCCTGCCTATGTTTTTTTTTATTGCTTAGATGGGTGGACGAGCTCACAGCCCACCCGGTGTTAACTAGTTACTGGAGCCCTTAGACATCCACAACGTAAATGGGCCGCCCACCTTGAGATATAAGTTCTAAGGTCTCAAGTATAATTACATGTTACATGTCGAGAGAAAACTACAAACGTATGATTAATTTACACATCGATACATTATAAAATCATTGCAACAAAGACTCGATTCTTCGATATAGCATGTCTTAACTCGGCGTGTTAGTTGTTTAGCGATGGCAAATATTTTGTTTACAATCTCTAGATTACTTTACTACATATTTGTGTTGGGATGTGTAACAATTAAAAGAGGATTAAGGTGCGCTTAAAGAACTACAGGGTGGGCCAGAAAGGCGTGCGAATTTCAAAATCACATTACTCGCGACAGGAAAGCGGGAGCGGGGTGCGGGTAGTGGGGATAGGTTCCTTGGTTCTCGGAAATTCAGTTGCCATGGAGCGTTTTACCGGTGATCATATCTATAATATATTCACTTTATTGTCCTAGCAAACTCTCGCTAAAGGTTCTCTTGGTGTTTTGACAGACAAGCGTATTTTCAACAGAACAATCTGTTGCAAATACGGTTTTTTAAGTGAAACTTCTTAAGGCGCGTTGAAAGTAAAATTTAACTCGCGACAGATTCGTTGCGGCTAGAGAGAAAAGATACAATTTAGGAAGAGCGAGAGTGAGAAAATAGACAGAGCGTCTCGTGAATTACTTGACCATGAAGAAAAGGAGAAGAAAAAGCGAGCTAGGTCGTTACTCTTATACACAGCATTCCCTATTAAAAGAGAAATTTTATTTAAAGATGAAAAATGAAGAAAACCACAATACTACACACCGCAAAAGAAGTTTCACTTCTTTCACGTGCTCCAAGTTGCACGCGCAACATTTTTTTGTTGTGCTTTGTTTAAAAGTTATTAGCCTTTTATATACATATAACGTATTCATACGAGGAATCATCATGGGCTAAAAGACCACTACTGGACAATTTTCTCCAAAATGAACGAGTAATTTTATTTTCATTGCACAAGTTTTTTTTTTCAATGTATTCACGGCCTACTTTTTGTTGATTATTATAACTATATTATTCTATTATTGTTGTAATGAGTAGACGAGCTCACGGCCCACCTGGTGCGATGACTGGTTAAAGCTCAACTAGTTAGACGGGTGTAGTTAGATAGATCTAACACAAATCAATAAACTAAGTTTATATCTTTAAAACAAATCAGAAGTTTTCACAAACCTGAAAAACTGTTCAATTAAATGAACTAACTCTTGTAGTAGTGTTCCTTGCCGCTTACAAACTGGACTCATATATTAAGTGTATAATCTATGAACTGGACATATCTTAATAATAATTTTACACTAGATAAGTACCTTTTCAGTGGGTTATTTGTTTTGTTGTATCATAATCTCCATGACAACGAGAAAACTACGTCTTTGGATTTCAATTATAGATTCTGGTTACGCAAGACATTAAATATAAGAGGCAACACAAGTTAGTGTTTCTAAAAGGTAGACCTACACAAAATCGACAAGCTATTCATGGCAAAGTTTTTTTTAATTGCTTTTATGGGTGGACGAACTCACAGCCCACCTGGTATTCAGTGGTTTCTGAAGCCCATAGAGGATAAATTTGCCAAATATACCAAAGAGGCCAAATATGGTGTATTTAATAGTTTATACCCAAAAAAGTTCTCGCCGGGTCTTCTCAGTAGGTCGCGATTCCAATCCGATGGTAGATTACGCGAAGCACTGCTCTTGCTAAAGCCAGTATTAGCAACTCCTAGATTGAGCCGGTGAGCTCACCAACCAGCCAGTGTATAGCTGGAATAGTCCCTTAGACTACCGGTAAATAAGTAGGAGGGGAAAATGGTATATGGGAACCCAACAAGCTTTGAACCAATACTCCGTAGGTTTGCGTTCCGTCTTAAAAGATGGAACAGTCGTTATTGATGTCTATTGGGGCCGAATTCGTCGGTCGTATGCAGCAAATAAAGAGGGAAATAACGCCGAAAATAATGGCTGCTTGGTTGATTGTGGTCGAAACATTATTTTAGTATATACATCGCTGTTTTATTTAACAGAGAGACAATACTATATCGCTCCCGAGCGTAGTGTCCAATGCGTGCCACGTTAGTTCATTCCCGACACCGCTGCTAGTATCTCACTAGGCACGATAATTCCATTCCGGCCATTAAAATATTTGGCCAGCCTATACCATGGGCTTCGAAGGCTAAGTACCTAGGCGTCACCCTCGATAGACGGATGACATTCGGGCCCCACATTAAGTCAGTAGGATCTTAGCGAAGTAAATTGTCCCTTCATAACAATGTGACACTCTACAAAACTTGCATACGTTCCGTCATGGCCTATGCAAGTGTAGTGTTCGCTCACGCGACCCGCACACACATTAACTCTCTCCAGTGTGCTTAGTGCGAGTTTTTTAACCTTCTAGATAGCGTAAAAGCTAGCTCATATTTGTATGGAATGGGATCGTTTGCCTACGTTTGCCACTAGGGGCGCTATTCCAACTGCATACAAAATTGGGCTAACTTTTACGCTATCGAGAACGTTAAAAAACTCGCACTAAACACACAGGTCATCCAATCCCGTTTCTGCAGGGTATTATTAAAAAGTATAACGAATAAAAATTATTCCGTATAAAGAATTAAAATTATTCCAGTTTAAGTTTTTAATGATGCCGATGTAAGGTATAGTTTGATGATGCTATATCGACTGAAGGACTGACTCTCCGGTCATCGTAAATTAACCCCCAGACACAGCCCACTGAGTTTCTCGCCGGGTTTTCTCAGTGGGTCGCGTTTCCGATCCGGTGGTAGATTCTGCGAAGCACGGCTCTTGCTAGGGTTCGTGTTAGCAACGTCGTCAGTTTTGAGTCCCGTGAGCTCACCTACTAGTTAAGATTACGCTGATATAGCCTCTCAAGGCTCTCAGTTTAGGTAGGAAAAAAAAAAGACTTGACTCCTTTCTCGAAAATTCGTGGTCGGCCGGTGGCATCTCTGCCGCCCGCATGCATACCCCTCCAAGACCCACGGGGAGAATAACTAGGGATGTGCGCGTTATAAAAGATAATTAATAAGCATGTAATATTTTTTTTACAGTTTTGCATTTACGTTACCACAATTTCGCTTTTAAGAACATGTTCTTTTAGCTTCAAAATATACGGAGCTATCGTATAAAAATTGAATCCTCACCACATCTAAAATAAACGATATCAATATATAATCTTTTGTTCATGATAATGTTTATCGTTAGTGAACTAGGTACGATAATGGGTTTAATGCACTTAAATACATAAACTCGCACATACGTACATATTGCTTTAAACTCTTCAAATAGGGTAGACAAAAAGTCCTGTTAACAGAACAACCTCAGCCAATTTAAATAGCATTTACCATCATCATCATCATTATCCTGCCCTTCTCCCAGTTACCTGGGGTCGGCGCAACATGTTTTCTCCTTCCTTGCTCTTCTATCATATACCATTTCTTCGCTCACTCCCCTCTTACCCATATCGTCTTTCACGAAATCCATCCATTTCTTCTTAGGTCTACCTCTTCCTCTAAATCCTTCCACATTCATACTTACCATGTTCTTACCATCCTCATTTTCATTTCGCTTCATCACATGTCCATACCATCCCAAACGCGCACTTCTCAGCTTCTCCGTCACAGGTGCCACTTTCAGACTTCCTCTAACATATTCATTCCGTATTCTATCCATTCTCGTTACTCCACACATCCATCGCAACATTCGCATCTCTGCTGCATGCAATCGCCTTTCATCCATAATAAAATACCATTTACCATTTGCAATAATATTTGAAGTTGTCGTGGTCTAAAGGATAAGAAGACCCGTGCATTCGCATGAAGCGATGCCGGTAGGTACCAATTATTCCAATAAAATACGATTGATTTCCACAGTGAAGGAATAACATCGTGTAATAAAAATGAAACCCGTAAAATTATAGTTTGCGTAATTACTATTGGTAGGACCACATGTGAATCCGCACGGGTAGGTACCACAACCCCGTCTATTTCTAACGTGAAGCAGTAATACGTTTCGGTTTGAAGGGTGGGGCAGTCGTTGTACTGTTAAAAGTGAGATAAGATCTTACAACTCATGTATCAAGGCGGGTGGCGACATTTACGTTGTAGATGTCTATGGGCTCCGGTAACCACTTACATCAGATGGGCCGTGAACTCGTCCACCCATCTAAGCAAGAAAAAATAAGTGTAGCTCTTAAAGTTATATCTACAAAATATGAAACGTGTTCACGAGTGCTAATAGTGGTTAGTCTCTTAGCAGTTTTCATTGTTAGTGGCATTGGTGATGGTCGTATTGAAGTCCTTATCCAAAGTGGTCCAGTGGTTAGAAATATTCACGAAATATGAACTTATGCAGGTGGCAATGGACCGGTCGCACTGGAAATCTATTGGAGAGGCCTATGTTCAGCAGTGGACGGCGATAGGCTGAAATGATGATGATGATGATGAACTTATTAACACAAACAGTATTTATTTTTGGTTTGGCAAATAAATATTGCATAGCATGTCCGTTACGATTTTGGTTTACCGCATTCTCGACTTCGTGAATATTTTCCGGCAAATTATCATGCTTATTATCGAGGTTACCAACATCCTGCTTTACTGTAAAAGTTAAAATATTTTAATGAATGTTGAATCTAAAAAACTTTTTAAATTCTTTCATTTCCTGGTCTGGCTGCCTACTAGGCAACTCCATGTCCAGATATTGTTTGTTACATGATACATATATGTACTTATATAGATTTAAGAACAAAAAAAAATATAAAAAAAAAGAAAAGGAAACGGGCATTTTTATAAAATTTTGTCTGGTATTCAAAATAGTAATATCGTCATTATCATCTGTTAATGTTACGTGAAAATCATATTATAATATGTACGTATATATTATACATACATATTATTATATAGATAAATACATCCTAAGAAAATGATGTTTTTTTTAGATAGTATATAACGTAAGAAAATGATGTTAAAAATTTGTTTTTTTAATATATTTTTTTGTTTTATTACTGGATTCCACTTTACCTTTTCAGCTACGTACAATATAAGAAAGACGTCAATGAAATGCACCGTCAGTGCAAGTGCAAAATTTGGTCGTAAATTCTATTGAGAGTTAAATAAAAGTATATGTAATAGTATAATATATTATTTACATATATTATATGTATAATAATTAGGTATATTATAATCATTTTTAATTTACACACATTTGCAAGGCAAATATATGAAATAAAAACATAATTATTTATTTTTCAATGTTTTACGTCACTTAATCACAACATATTATTAAAATAAATGTAACATTTAAAATTAAATTAAAATTTACATTTCTTTGTGGTTTTCGTTTATCTAAATTGAAATAAGATACATATTTGCATTTCATTCACAACTTATTTAAACGTCCGTAAAATGTTAAATTACATATTTATTGGAATTTTAGAAATCGTAAAATAATAAGTTTCGTATAAGTAAATTAAGTACATAAGTATAAATTTAGTTTAAACCGATTTCTCCGAAATATTTCCATCCGACGTCCAGTGAAGTTGTAGCCTACCTTTTTTTTAATTATCTTTTTTATAAATTTGTAAACAAGCGCACAACTCGTCTGGTAAGGGGGTAAGCCTAATTATATTATCACAGCGTGAATTCCGATATCCTAATTGAGTCTTTATATGAATCATTTTAAAAAAGGAAAACATTTTTTTTTTTTAATATTTTTTATTGAAAATTTGTTAAGTTTTAAACAACGCAAACGCTAAAATCACAGAAGGATTTTATTCGTGACATTTATTGTACATATTTGTTTGTGAAAACTCGATAAGTAATTTAAAAAAGTTTCAAATTTATTACGTGAAATGAAACGTGTGTTGCGCTAAAAACAAAAAAAAAAACATATCGATTATCGTGACTAAAAAGCATTAATGAAAACATCACTGATATTAAAATCACTTCCGTAGAACGTGGACAATTTGAAAAGGGCACGCGGACTTGTGGTATCGTAATAATCGATTTAGTGCGGGAGATATCGATTTAATTGTTTTAATGTAAGCATTATCTTCGCGCAACTTAAGCGCCGGCCTGTCCTTGGAACGGAACGTACACCACCGGGGCGACTTTCTCGTTGTTAGGGTTCAAGGAAGTGTGGGCGTTGATCATCCGCTCCTGGATCTCCCAGCGCCTGCGTTCGCGTTCGATCTTGGCTTTACGGATAGAGCTCGCCAGTGAGAACGAGAAAACGATTCCGATTATCTGAAATAGATGTGGGCTTTGCGAAATAATTAAATATTTTTTTTATTGATTTGTGGCTGGACGAGCTCACAGCCCACCTGGTTGTTACTGGTGGTTACTGGAGCCCATAGACATCTGCAGCGTAAATGCGTCACCCACCTTGAGATATAAGTTCTAAGGTCTCAGTATATTTACAACGGCTGCCCCACCCTTCAAACAGAATCGCTTTATTACTGCTTCACGGCAGAAATAGGCGGGGTGGTGGTTCCTACCCGTGCGAACTCACAAGAGGTCTTACCTTCAGTAAAAATACGACTTTTCGTCTTATTTGACAAATGAAAAAATACAGGATTATTACAATTAAACAAAAAATAGTTTGAATTTTCATATTGGATGAGCATACTTTTAAATCAACTTTACATCTAAGAACTCCTTTTTTATTTCTAATCTGTACGATTTTTTTTGTTAATATTAAAATCGAGCCCTTCCTTCCTCTGTGGTTGCGAAGGCTTTTAGGGTGGGTAAAACTGTATTCCTTCTTAAGTCTTAAGTAGACAGAAAAATGTAAATCCAAATAACTTTTGCTCTTTTTTTTCTACCTTTTTACTATCGTAGCTCCAAGCTTTTACGTAAAGCGCATTTTAATGTAGTTTTACGTAAAATTACCAACTTGAACCGACTTGAAAAGCTTGAACCCATGTAGGAAGCTAAGGATTTCAGAAATGGAATAACTTAATTAATTCGAGAATCAATACATTGGCGATCAAGACCATCAGTAACGAGATATTCGAGGTAAGTAGAAAATGGAGGTGATAGTGAAATTTTGCATAAAGAATACTAACCTGAATGAAGCAGATGGTCAACGCGCCAGCTCCAAGTAGTCCAGCGCTTTGGTTAACCAAATAATAGACTCTGGGCAGGCAACCGTTGGCATAGATCTTATGGCACTCTACAATCGTCTCTTCACCGACGACAGTCATGTGGGACTGGGCGCAGCACGAATCGGGGACCGTGAGGTTGGCAAAGCTAATGCCGGTCCCTCCAGTGGGGGGGTCGACCGCATGCCAGTCCATGTAGCTATCGACGCCGCAGCAGTTCAACTAAAATAGAAACACCAACGGCGGCTTCAGGACAACGATGTATGCCAATCGATATAATCTTAGATTTTTTTGCTGCCCAATCTGCTTTTGTTTTTTATAGCTTAGAAACGACGAGCTCACAGCCCACCTGGTGTTGAGTGATTACTGGAGCCCATAGACATCTACTACGCCGCCACCGACCTTGAGTTATGAGTTCTAAGGTCTCAGTATAGTTACAACGGCTGCCCCACCCTTCAAACCGAAACGCATTACTGCTTCACGGCAGAAGTAGGCAGGGTGATGGTACCTACCCGCGTGGACTCACAAGAGGTCTTACCACCAGTACCAGTACAATTCGATGGAACAACAGCTTGATCAATCCATAGGTCACTCGAAAATTTATGACTAAATATTCATGGTTGATATTAGCTGAGGCTTTTAGTAGTAGAAGTAGTTAACATTGTTTTCGGCTGTTCTCAAACTTAGTTAAAAAAATTTAATTTTGTAATAATGTAGATATAGTCGTATAACACAGTACCTCGTATTGAATGAAGTCAAATGCATCCTGCGCCTCAGCATGCTGGTAGTATAGAGGAAGTGCTTCCCTAAGTTTTTTGTCCAGAAATTGTGAGACCTCGCTGCGAAGACTGTAGGCAGTGATGGCCGCCGCGATCTCCAGAATGAACACGATGCTAAGGATCACTGCGAACTGAACACATCAGAGCCTTAGGAACTGTTAGCAAATCAGTGTGTTTTATAAGCCAAAGCTATGCACATTATTCAACCAGGTTTTGCTGAGTGCACATACTATTTAGATTGCAATCCAGATTAGATCTAGGTACTACTTGTACGATTTAGCTAATATGTACTGTAATTTGTTTTGTAAATTATAAATAAAGTATAAAAAAAACGTGCTTATGAACAGCTTCCAAAACGAAGGAGTAACATTGGTATACAATTACTCAAGGGTCACCCGATATTACGTGGTTTGACCCGCTTAAACCTGATAGCTTCATATTGACACTGATGGCAGGCCAAGCTACGATCCCGTAATGGTCCACGGTTCCCTGGATAATGGTTTTCATTCCTATTAGACTTTGTTGTGCCTAATGACCCTAGATCTTTCTCAAGCCTATGAGGTAAAATTCACTTTAAGAACACTGATAAATGAAACTCGCGGCGATGACGGTCTAAATGAATTTATCTTGTTGATACGAAATCGGTACTGTGTGTTCGATTTCATTGTACCTTTATCAAATGAATCAGTTCGGAGTTCTAAATAGATAAACAAATTCAGGGAATTTATTTGAAATTTGTTTTTTTTTTATTTACGAAACAAGTTCACCAGTACGTACGTATTTATTTATTATATATGTATAATTAATTATATAAACAAATTAAGGTACCCTGGTAAAAAAAACGCTACAGTTAAAAACGAATTTAACCGACTTCAACGAAGGAAAACAACAAACAATTATTAAGCGTGTGTATTTTAATATATATATATATATATATATATTTATGTTTGAGAAGTCACTGGTGGCCCGTGGGCCTTTTCAGTTTTACCAGGGCAGGTGGGCGAGCAAAGGATCAGCCAGGAGGGGTGGGATTTGCTAACAGCTACCCGAGCGCCTCTAAAGGAGACCTAACCACTCAAGAGTAGCTTATTCGCGAACGAATCTACTCCTCCTCCTCCTTCAGTCGATCGCTCATTGCTGAGCATCGTGATGCGCCCGCCTGTGACCTTTTTTTGTAATTTGTAACCACTTATGTCGATTGTTATTATTATTATGTCGATATATGAATCTACAACCGGATCGGAAAAACTTGACTTACAATGTTGACCAAGCAGGTACTCTCTTTCAGGGCACCGATGCAGCCGAAGAGAGAGACGAACAGCATTATGACGCCAATCGCGATGACAAAGATAGCCGGGGAGAAGGCGTATGGCGACAGGAAGAAAGAGATGTCATGGTAGATCGCGTAAATCGTAGTACCCACGGAGATCGTCAGTGCCGATGTTAGCTGAAAGCATAAGATATTTTAAATAAATAAATATAAATAAATAAATATTTATTAACAATCACGCCACGTTAACTGGTCCCGTGCTAAGTTCGTAAAGAACTTGTGTTACAAGTACCAGATAACGGAAATAAATATACCCTGGAAAGACATTTATATTTATCATACAAATATCTTCCCTTGGCGGGATTCGAACCCGCAACCCCCTTGTGTAGTGACCATGTCACTTACCACTACACCAGACGGCCGTTTGATATTAAAAAGTGATTTTTGCCAATTTTAACAGGCATCGCGCCATAATATATTAAAAACCTAACGTACTGTTATCGAGCGATGTGACTTGAACTCAAATCCCGCAGACAAATAGAAAAATCAAACCCACAAATTTTTTATTACCCGCATTTTGCTTAGATATGATAAAGCATATATGCCCCAATGAGCAGTCATGCTCGTCATCTCATGAAGTCTTATTCGAAGGTTCGATTATGCATAAGTATATAATTGAAAAAATCATGTTTAGAGATGAGTAGTGGCATTCGTTTTTTTTTAACTAAGCTATGGTCTAGAGTGACCATGTCAGCGTCACCGGGCTAGTAAGTGAGCTCACGGGGCACAAACCTGATGTTGCTAACACGAACCCTAGCAAGAGCCGTGCTTCGCAGGATCTACCACCGGATCGGAAACGCGACCCACTGAGAAGATCCAGCGAGAAACTCAGTGGGTTGTGTCTGTGGGTTAATTTACCCGTCGAGTCCTTCGTCGCAAACGACGGGTTCGACGAGAACGATGACCGGTTTGGCATTCGTGGTGCGAGCTTCTGTAACCATAAATGGGCCGTTAGCTCACTCACTCATCTAGAGCTGTTGCAAAAAAATGGTAAACAAAAACGATACTAACCAGTTACTACTACACACACTACTACTACTACTACTACTACTACTACTACTACTACAGTAGTTAGTACTAAGTTTATTTGCTTAGCTTACAACGTTAATATGGCAACAAATGACTGTCATTAAATGTGAATTAAAAAAATTATCTTCCTTCCACATTCTTAAGAAACAAACTGACTTTTTATTTCTTAAAAATGGATGGAAATTTTATACGATTTTAAATAAAGAATCAAGATGAAATCGTTCAGCAAGCGGTTACGCGATAGCGCTGTGGGAAATTCCCTGATATTTCTAAAGGAAAACCACGTCTGGAAACTTCGTTCGTGATTCAAACTACTTTGGCGGCCAGATCGATGCTGTTTCTAAATATGAGACATAATATTCCTGTGTAAAACGACTTAATGTTTGAAAGATGCTTGCGTTTATCTTCGAATAACATAATATTAATAACATATTTCAGCACACTAGTACTGATACATTTTTTTTGTTAAATAATTTAAAAAACAAACACCCTCTTTATAATCTTTCTCGAGGAGTAGAATTTTGATTGACAGAAACAAACACGAGACAATACCACATACATACGTTCAGTGTGCTTGGAACAGCTTCCCTCCGTTTGCCGCTAGGGGCGCTATTCCAACTCCATACAAATTGGAGTTAACTTTTACGCGATCGAGAAGTTAAAAAACTCTCACATTGTAGTCTAAGCCGTTTGATTGTTTTTGTAGCTATTATATTCATAGGTTTTAACGTAAGTACTGTTAAGTGTAAAAAAAAATTGCAATACTCTGCTTTTCTTTAAAAGAATTTAAATTATATTAAATTTACTTGGAAAACATAATGGACTTAGCAAAAATGTTGTAACTGCAAGATATCGATTATGAATAATCAAATTACGATCGCGAATATGACAACACATCGTTTTGCTGAATGCACCATAAGTAATATACATATAAATAAGGGTTATAACAGTACGAAGACATACGGATAATCAAATATTAAGTAGATTACTCTACCTAGCATATTTTCTGTGAATTTCGGTAACGCTTATTATCAAATACTTAAGAAGAAAAGCTTACGAAAGCTATTATAGCCCTTAAATTATAAAAAAATAAAAATTAAACTTTGACACAAGAGCTGGGAATTTTAAATCAGTTTAATGGTTTAAAAAAAAGCAGAAAAGCACACAAGATATTTTTAATAAGCGCCGTTTCCGTATTCAAGCAACAAACTAAAGTGAGAGATTTGTCTAGTTGTAATATTGACGTTCCTCATAATTATTTTCTTCTATATTTAACGGTACATACTTAATAACATCTAAATTAAGTTACATAATTAATATCAGAGAAAGAAGAGGAAGGAAGGAAAAGAGGCCGTCCCAGAACAAGTTGGCGTCGCTCAGTAGAGCCGGAACTGGGCGTATTGGGCATAACCTAAAACAGACTGCCCAAGACCGATGTAAATAGAAGAATTTGATTCGAGCCCTACACCCCAGCAGAGGGCAACAGGAAAGAAAGAAGAAGAAAAATATTTAAACATAATTTATATTTAAAGATGGCTTAAAAAAGATTTTTCGCATATATACGTAGCTTTTTTTTAAACACTAATTGAGAATGTTTGTTTTGCCTTTAATAGATTCATTAACAAACGTTAACATAGGAATGAGATTTTACATTAACAGTTTTAGCTTTAATTACATTTGAATTATACAAAATACTTTACATAAAGATGAGTACTAAATACGGTTAAGCATTGTGTTTAATTCGTGTTCTGATATATTTTCTCTCTTTTTAACAGACTTCATTATTATTTTTAATGCATTGTGATCCAATTCAGATGCATTTTGAATTTCGAGCCTCTAGGTCCTTCAGTTTTAATCAATTACCAAACGCCACCCGAACAAATATTGCCAAAAGCGAACCTCTAAAAACATGATATAATTTCCTAAGAATATAGCTGTCAGACAGAATGACGCAGAGCTCTAAGCGTATTGTTACGCGCGCAAAAGCAAATGACATTGACAATCGCATTTACCTATATGTCAACTAGAGGAACAGTACATGACGTTAAAGAACGAATTATGCAAACGAATATACGAGGGCGGCACTGAAAATTTAGGGAATTAACGAAGTGACACAAAATTACTATTTAAAAATGTATTTATTGCTTTTCGAAATATTCTCCGCGAAATTTGACACATTTTTCCATACGATGGAACCAATCATTGAAGCAACCATTCCATTCGGAAGTTGGGGTCTCCAAATGGCCGTTTTGTAGGCGTCCACAGCTTCTTCAGGTGATGAAAATCTCTGTTCACGCAATTTATTCTTTATTTTAAGGAAAGTATAGAAATCATTAGGGCTTAGGTCGGGGCTGTACGGGGGATGGTCTAATAATTCTATGTTTTCTTGCTCTAAAAACTCTTTTGTTCTGTGCGCGGTGTGAGAACTCGCATTGTCGTGATGGAGGATGATGCGGCGGTTGCAGTTCTCTTTACGGAGTTCAGAAACGACCTGTGGCAAACAAATGATAGCATACCATTCTGCATTAACCGTTCTTTGTCCCTCAAGAGGAATAGTCGTAACATGGCCGGTTTTGGAGACAAACGTGGCCACCATTTTTTTTGCAACACTCCGTGAACGAACAATTTTTGTTGGCTTTAACTCATTTTCGAACACCCAAACTCATGACTGGTTTTTTCTTTCGTATTCGTACGCATATATCCAGGATTCGTCACCTGATACAATGTTGTATACAGCATTTGAGGAACCTGCGTGGAATCTTTCGAGAGTTCTGACGCACCAAGTAACGCGAGCCGCTTTTTGCTCTTCACAGAGCGAATGCGGTATCCATCGGGAAAACAACTTTTTTACACCTAATTGTTCATGCAAGATTATTTGTATTTGACTCATGCCAATGTCTAAAGTTGCCTGAATTTCGCGGTATGTCACATGTCGATCTTCCTCAATCAGCTTACGCACAGCATCAACGTTTTCTTGGGTGACTGCAGTTTTTGGACGACCTTGACGGGGATCATCACTGAGCTTGACACGTCCACGTCGAAACTCAGCAAACCAGCGATAAATTGTGGTTTTGGATGGGGCTTCATCACCAAATGCAGAAATCATCCGGTCAACACACTGTTTTTGTGTTAAACCACTTCGAAAGTCATAATAAATCATCGCTCTTGAATTTTCTCGAGTCAATTCCATTTTCTCAACGACTAAACAAGTTTGACAAAACCTCGTGACAAGACCGAGAATCTTTTTTTAAATAAATAAATGGTATTCGATTTTAAAACCAAGGAGTTTTCAATTAAAAAGATTTTAATATGACAGGAACAGTGGAAATATTCCATTCCCGATACTTTTAGTGCAGCCTAGTATTAATAAAGGGAATAAATGCTACATGCCTAACATCATAAATGAAAAACGTCAAACAAAGTGAAATGTAGTTAATTATAATGATTTTTTTTTTTTTTTTTTTTTATTGCTCTTGTAGACAGACGAGCATACGGCCCACCTGATGGTGAGTGGTTACCGTCGCCCATGGACTTCAGCAATGCCAGGGGCAGAGCCAAGACGCTGCCTACCGCTTAATACTCTCCACAAGCCTCGTTTGAAGAAGGACATGTCATAGCGCTCGGGAAACACCGTGGAGGGGAGCTCATTCCATAGCCGGATGGTACGTGGCAAAAAAGACCTCTGGAAACGCACTGTGGATGACCGCAGTGGCTCCAGGTAGTATGGATGAACTCTACTCCGGTGGCGGGCGGTGCGATGGTAAAAACGAGATGCCGGTATCATCTCGAACAATTCCTCAGAGCACTCCCCATGGAACATACGGTACAGAATACAGAGGGAACTGAAGTCCCTCCGCAGACCCAGAGGCTCCAAACGATCCGTGAGAATGGGATTATCGACAATCCGAACGGCCCTCTTCTGTATGGAGTCAAATGGAAGAAGCTGGTATTTGGGAGCCCCGGCCCAAAGATGGGAGCAGTACTCCACGCGAGGCCGGACTTGTGCTTTATAAAGCAAAAGTCTTTGTCCAGGCGTGAAGTACCGCTTTGCTCTGTTGAGGACTCCCAGCATTTTGGACGCCAACTTGGCTTTGCCTTCCAAATGACTCCGAAACTGGACATCGCTCGAAATGTCGACCCCAAGTATCCCGATACTCTCGGAAGGTTGCAGGGATACTCCTTGGAATTGCGGCGCCATGACAAAAGGGTCCTTCTTCGCAGTGAACGCGCAAACTTGTGTCTTTATCGGGTTGAATTGAACCAAGTTCAATTCACCCCATTCGGAGACTCGCCCCAGAGAGTTCTCCACTTCAGACACAAGTTTTGATCGTCTCTCTTGCACTGCGCTCCGAGAGAGACTCTGATGGCCGATATATCGCGCATCCCCCGTGCTGTCATCCGCATAGCAATGCATGCCATCAATAGACAGCATGTCATTGATATACAGGATGAAAAGCGTGGGGGAGAGCACCGAACCTTGTGGAACGCCAGCGTTAATGGTCATGGTATCAGAGCAGTCACCGTCTACAACGACCGTGATGCTCCGCCCATCCAAAAAGCTAGCGATCCACTTGCAGAGTCCCTCGGGGATTCCGTAAGATGGTAGCTTCGATAGAAGTGCCCTATGCCAGACCCTGTCGAAGGCCTTCGCGATATCAAGGCTCACAGCAAGAGCCTCGCCCTTGCTCTCCAAGGCTTCAGCCCACCTGTGAGTAAGGTATACAAGAAGATCGCCAGCTGAGCGACCGTGACGGAAACCGTACTGTCGGTCACTGATCAGCTGGCGATCCTCAAGATACTTCAGGAGTTGTGTATTTATTATTCGCTCCATCACCTTGGAAAGCAAGGAAGTTATCGCGATAGGCCTATAGCTCGACGGGTCCGACCGGTCACCCTTCTTGGGGATAGGGTGGACGTGGGCGGTCTTCCATGAAGACGGAACCCTGTTAGCGCAATAAGAGAGGCGATACAAACGCGTTAGCGCAGGTGTCAGCTCAGGGGCGCACGTTTTCAGAACCACTGCGGGGATGCCGTCTGGCCCACTCGACTTATGGACGTCCAGGAGTCGGAGCTCCCGCCTAACTGCACACTGTGTGAAGCAGATATCCGGCAGGGAGCTATCACACCGGGGGATGTTCGGTGGTGTGGCACCCCCGTCGTCCACAGTCGAGTTCGAGGCGAAGAGTTTGACCAGAAGGTCAGCCTTCTCTTTCGCGCTGTGGGCCAGAGTGTCATCGGACTTGCGCAGTGGTGGGAGACTAGACCTACAAAAGTTTCCTTCTGCAGCTTTGGCGAGCGACCAAAAAGCACGGCTCCCGGAGGGATAGCTCTTTAATCGCTCGCCAACTCTAGCAACGTGCTCCGCCTTCGCCTTGGCAATTACCTTCTTGTAGGACCTGGAAGCGGCGTTATATTTCCGCCTTTCCCCTGAGATGTTAGGATCCCGACGTCTCCTGGCATTATCCCATGCCACGTATGCGGACCGCTTGAGGTGTGCAGCATCCCTACTGGCATTGTTATACCAGGGTCTGCTGCGACCCCCAACGGGCACTTCAGAGGAGGGAATAAACAATTCCATCCCCCGGAGCACCACGTCTTTAAGACGGTCCGCACAGACGTCAGGATCAGCAGAGGAAAAGCAGAACCGCCCCCATGGGTAGGATGCGTAAAATTCACGCAATCCATCCCAATCTGCTGACATATACCGCCAAACTCTACGATACCCGGTTGTCGTTCGACGACCAGGACGAGAGAGTGGTACGGCAGCACGAATAAGGCAGTGATCAGACGATCCAAGCGGAGCGTCGACCACCACACTGTATCCGGCCGGATCCGTGGTCAGCAGAAGGTCCAACAAAGAAGGTTCGTGCCCCTCGATATCTGGGACACGGGTGGGCTGTGTCACCAGCTGGGAGAAGCCGTAGGCCAAGGCGAAATCGTAGGCAGTCCGACCCGGGAGGTCAGTGGTTCTGGACCCCAACCATTCTTGGTGGTGAGCGTTAAAGTCTCCAAGAACCACTACCTCCGCAGATGGGTACTGCTCAAGCACGCGGTTAGTCCCCTCTTGCACATGCTCAAACAGAGCTGAACCTGCATCACTGCTGTGGGACCTGTACAGGCACGCGTAGATTCGGATACAACCCCCGTGATCCACGCGCAGCCACAAGAGGGACAGGTCCCGTTGTTCGAGGCCCCGAAGTCGGCGACAACAGACATCCGCCCGGACGAATACGCACACCCCGGCTTTACGTAGGAAGTTGTGCTCCAATACGTAGCCGGGGTATTCAAGGTATGAGGTATCGTCCGGAGCAGATATCTGCGTCTCCGTTAAAAAAAGCAGGGCAGGCTGCGCCGTCTCAAGGTGGTGGTGTACGGCGTCAAGGTTGCTATGAAGGCCCCTGACATTGCTGAAATCCACATTAAATGTGGAATGGGGAACCGCCTGTAAAACCCTTTTCTTTTTTTTAGACTTCATAAATTATATTTCCGGAGAGTAGGATTGGGAGAGGTAGGATGTTGGAGGTGAGATCGAGGCAACACCTGAATGAAGCGCGGAACATAGTACGTGCTCGACCACGGGTTGCGTGAGAGACTGACGCAGGGCATGGAAGGGCCCCCAGTCCACCCTGCGTACGATCGCCGGGATCCACTCCGGTCTCCGACTCCGGCACGACGACCGCACGACAGGATTTTACACCGGTTGGCGGGACAGCTTCCCGGGGCGGAGTTTAGTAGAGACACCCGGGTTCAGGTCCCCTACTGACCGGCGGGCGGCAGCGGATACCGTTTCACTAGGTCTCCCTATACCCCCGTCAACCAATCACGCCCCGTGAGCTCGCACGCACGTCTGCTCCGCATGTTCCAGGCATCATCAAGATTCACCCCGAACAAGGAAGAGGAAAGGGAAGGAATAGAACTGGCTCTCCAACCCACACGCCGGAACACAGCTAGGCTATTTGGCGGCGGACTCTAGTTGGAGGGTGGTCGCCAGCCAGTCGGACAAGTCCTACCACCGATTATGAATTCGGCTCCCGTTTTGCACCACCCAGGGGTCACTTGTAGGGAATCGCGGGTTAAACCTACGGAAGCGGGAAGCACCAACCCCCAATAGTCATACATTAAAATATTATACAGCATTGCATCAATATATTTTTTTAATCGAGGATCCCTTTTTTTCATGTCATTTTCAATTTAATTTTTAATCCTGTCCGTGTTCACAGTTCTCTTTAGTAACAACGATGTTAAAGATGGATGTCGAATTAAAATTCCTAATTATTTTATATACGTATAAATGTATGTATATTGGCCTGTCTGTCCCACTGAAAGGTTTGCCCGATGTTTTTGAAACTTTGTGTAATTTGTGGTTGACATTCTAAAGATGCTTCTTGAAATCTAAATCTATATATAATAATCGCGAGTCTATAAGTAAATGTTTTTCAAAAATTCAGCGACAGTATAGCGTGATAGGAGTACATTAGTCAGACGTTTTCATGGAACTTGTCATTGTTTGCTGTTATTGGCCAATATTTGGAATGTCACTGTCATGGTCTCGGTAACCATTCAACATCAGTTTCAACACAAATGACAATGAAAAAAATATCATAATTTTATTTATTGTGTAATATTTTTCGTAATTAGTTTTCTTTTTAAAATTAAATCAAATGCTTAGATAACTTTAAATTTTACCTTTGAGACGCTAATTACGCTAAGGCTACACTTATATGGTAAATGTTCGTATATTGTGTTTACAATCCAAAATCATCAATCATCAATCGACTAGAAATCATTATAAACACGTCCTGTTTTGGCAAACGTTGAATTAACAAAATAAACATCAAAACTCTAAAAGGAAAATTTTAAAACACACATAATATAACTCTGAGGAATTTCTAAATTAGACGCAATAGTAACGAGGTGAAAAAAATCAATAGCTCATCGCTTTGACCTTGTTCGTATATACAAACTCATTCAGCTATGTTGTGTCGTAATTATATTAGGCTGTTGTTGCATATAACTTTAACAACTTCGGTTTAACAACTTCGGTAAGATATTTAATTATTTAAACCTTTGCAATTGGTGCCTTTAAACAGCTAACCAATATATACAGAAAATCTGGGTACACTGGACTGGTTTTCCACGGGCGACCATAACCACTCACCATCAGGTGGGCCATATGCACCATTTGGAACCTCTGGGTCTGCAGAGGGACTTCGGTTCCCTCTGTATTTTGTACCGTATGTTCCATGGGGAGTGCTCTGAGGAATTGTTCGAGATGATACCAGCATCTCGTTTTTACCATCGCACCGCCCGCCACCGGAGTAGAGTTCATCCATACTACCTAGAGCCACTGCGGTCATCCACAGTGCGTTTCCAGAGATCTTTTTTGCCACGTATCATCCGGCTATGGAATGAGCTCCCCACCACGGTGTTTCCCGAGCGCTATGACATGTCCTTCTTCAAACGAGGCTTGTGGAGAGTATTAAGCGGTAGGCAGCGGCTTGGCTCTGCCCCTGGCATTGCTGAAGTCCATGGGTGACGGTAACCACTCACCATCAGGTAGGCCGTATGCCCGTCTGCCTACAAAGGCAATAAAAAAATAAAATAAAATAAAAAGAAATTATTATTAAAAATATTGTTTCGAATCAAATATTTTATATATTTATTCATTCTAAAACATCAGTACTATATTTTTTTACGTATAGCATCAAAATAAACATGGCGATGATTTTGTTGTGTGAATTTCAAATTAATTATGATTCAATTACTATTTCGTATAATAGTAACGTGTTCTCAAAAACGAAGACTGACGGTAGAGCTAGTGAGCTGTAACAGGATAAACCCAAAAATAATAATATATACATAATTTTTTTTTTGTTTTTTAATAATGTTATTTACAGAATAAAAGGTCTTGAGGCAACGCGAAGGGTGTTTTCTAATGCCCCTTTACTAACTTATGAAAACTTCAATTAAATATGCTAAGTTTCGTAAATCAAATCGAATTCGGATTTATTAAAAGTAAAGTTCGCGGCTTAACCAGATTAACTAATCAGATTAATTGATCGGATACTAGAAAATTATTTGTGTGCAATCATATAAACGCTTGCTACTGTTTTAAGTCGTGTTCATCTCGTAAAATTAAAAAACTAAACGAAAATGACATTTGTCATAACAAAACATTGAAAATAGGCGGTAAATTTTGACATTTCACAATGTGGAAGAAAAAATCTCCAATGCTCATCTACTATGCTCGGGATTGGGTCTCGTATGTGTTGAATAATCTATGGCAGTCAGCTAAAAGATGACACGAAGGTTGCTACTTCTTGTAATTTGGTACAAAAGTAATAACATATTGATTATTCAATAACTTCTATAATTTAAACACAAAAATAAAAGTTCTGTAGACTGGAAAGATCAGTTATTGCAATAAGATTTCACAAAAACAAAACGGAGAAAATAAGTTGAATGAACTGGCAACCTTGATAAGGTTTGCAAAATAATTTAATACACTATCTGAAATAGACTATATGAAATAGATCGCATTACCACACCACAATACGCCACAGAATTAATACCTATTGTCTTCTTCTACAAGATAACACTACCCTTTTCCTGCAGTGATTAATAAAATACTGATAAAATACATTGTAGGGGCGAGTCATCGAGTTCCAGTGGTAGATTAAGCGTGACAGATTTGTCTATTACTACCACCACTCTACCCGAAGTCTCCAGCCTACACGGAATATTGGCACTTGCAACAATGTCGAAATGTCGGGAGGTCATCAAAACTAAACATCGTGGTAGGAACCTTTATTAATTTAAAATACAAAATATTCATCGATATTGAAAACGTCATTATCGGAACACTCGATATACATATTTTATAGCAACTCCGACATCCCTAGTCAGGGTTACTATAACAGGGGCGATATATAACTAGTCAGGTCATAAGTATTGTCACACAGTAAAAACTTTTCTTTTAGAATGCTGGCCACAAAAAATGGCTTTATTGAATTCGAATTTCGAATTGTTCATGAAAATAAAAATGGAATTTTACTCATTTTTTAAATATGGAGTGGACGCTTAAAGAAGACCGTGTTGCAGTTATTGCGTTGCATCGTAGCGGTTACGCGCCAATTCAAATTTTTAACATACTGAAAAATTTGAATATAACCAAAATATTCGTTTATCGTACCATCAAACGATACATTGAAGACTCTAGTGTAGATGACAGGTCAAGAAGTGGTCACCCTCGGTCTGTTAGGACTCCAGCAGTGATAAAAGCTGTGAAGGCGCGAATTCAAAGAAATCCCAAACGTAAGCAGAAACTGTTGGCCCTTCAGATGGGGTTAAGCAGAACCACGGTGAAAAGGCTGTTAGATGAAGACTTAGGGCTTCGGGCATATCGAAGAAAAACAGGACATCATTTGAATACTCGTCTAATGGCCCTGAGACTGAAGAGATTCCGCGATTTGTTGAAGCGGTACGCGGGAAAAAAATATCGGGAAATTCTTTTTTCGGATGAAAAAAATTTTACCGTAGAGGAGAGCTACAACAAACAAAATGATAAGGTGTACGCACACAGTAGTGAAGAAGCGAGCAACCGTATTCCGCGTGTCCAACGAGGTCATTTTCCATCCTCGCTCATAGTATGGTTGGGAGTTTCTTATTGGGGCTTAACAGAGGTACATTTTTGTGAGAAAGGTGTAAAAACGAATGCAGTTGTGTATCAAAATACAGTCCTGACGAACCTTGTGGAACCTGTTTCTCATACCATGTTCAATAACAAGCACTGGGTATTCCAACAAGATTCAGCGCCAGCTCATAGAGCGAAGAGCACACAAGACTGGCTGGCGGCGCGTGAAATCGACTTCATCCGGCACGAAGACTGGCCCTCCTCCAGTCCAGATTTGAATCCGTTAGATTACAAGATATGGCAACACTTGGAGGAAAAGGCGTGCTCAAAGCCTCATCCCAATTTGGAGTCACTCAATACATCCTTGATTAAGGCAGCCGCCGATATTGACATGGACCTCGTTCGTGCTGCGATAGACGACTGGCCGCGCAGATTGAAGCCTGTATTCAAAATCACGGAGGTCATTTTGAATAAACTTTAGTGTCATAAGAATTTATGTTTTGTTAAGTTCATTTTGGTATATGAATGGTTACATAATGAATAAACTTGTTTCAATTATTTTACATTAAACATGTGACAGAATTTATGACCTGACTAGGTATATTATGTCTCTCGTGATCCCTCGAGTTCAACGGATTCAAAGCGCCTACTGATTCAGTTATTGTTACATTGCGTTCAAAAATACATAATATTCAATGATGAAAAGTTCAAGGGCCTATTTTTCTGTATGTCAGCCCTTTCTTTTAAAGAACAAATGACAATAATAAAACTGAAGAAGAAATAAATAAAACATATTTAAAGGAATCTTGAGTCGCAAGTGAACTATGCGAACCCGCAATGTAATGTGATTTCTTAATGTTCTCGTCTGGAATCACACCCGACAAAAACTGGATTCAAAAATTTTCAATACATGAAACAACTTCAACAGAAATAGACACGAATCGATTTATTTTATCGCTTATCATTGTTTATCAGCGGTTTCGTATCTAAGTTAAATACCGTGTCAATTAATTTGTAAAAAACAACCAAAGCCATATTTTTTTTTGCATATGGCGTCGATCCATAAATTTCTACATCGTTTTCTGAAATTCGTTTCTCTCTACAAACGGATAAGGTTTACTTTAATTTTCTTGAAATTTACCAGCGCAATGTCAAGATATTGCAAAACGAAAACGACATTTTCGAAAAACAAAAAAAGAACGTCTCCGAAATTATTGTTATCAGATAAACTTGTTTAACATCTTCGTTTGCACAATTCATGGCTGTGACGTCATTGATTTACTTTTCCGGACTGATTCGATCGAGTCATTCGGGACTGCACTATTCTTTTGCGTGATTCATTTCTAGGTTTAGTATGTGTTCTAATATTTTACACCACTAACATAAGTATGGGAATCTGCAACGTGCCACGGGTATTTACCCCGAATTAACTTATAATTTGACTATAAATATATCATTTCTCAATTACTGGTGGTAGGACCACTTGTGAGTCCGCGCGGGTAGGTACCACCGCCCTGCCTATTTCTGTCGTGAAACAGTAATGCGTTTCGGTTTGAAGGGTGGGGCAGCCGTTGTAACTATACTGAGACTTTAGAACTTGTATCTCAAGGTGGGTGGCGCGTCTACGTTGTAGATGTCTATGGGCTCCAGTAACCACTTAACACCAGGTGGGCTGTGAGCTCGTCCACCCACCAAAGCAATAAAAAAAAATATCTTTTCACAGAACACCAATTTAAAATGAAACTAAAGTCTTTTTTAACATTAATTCGATTTAAGGATTTATTGAAGTTTTTTTTTAAATTTACTTATTTTAGTTTTTATTAAAGTACTACTGTACTTATCTGTATCAGACTTACACGTTATCATTGGAATACAAGGTAGGTCAACTAGATTTTATTAAAGCAACGAAAACCCTACCCTTTAAAAAGGTATAATAAACCTTTTTACATATTATGACACAAAAAGGTAGAACTGTAGGACCACTCCGAACGGGCTCAATCACAACCAGAATGGTTAAGGCGTAATGGTTTTTAATATCGCTCCCTGGCTATTCTGTAATTAGCCAACGCCTATGAATTCGATTAGGCGAAGCCCTTGAAGCAATCAATAAGCTTGTACCGCGACTTCATGAATAGGCTTCGAAACTTGAGACGTGTCAAAACACGAAGAAAAACTATTTATTTTGTATCGTTTCGCTTCGTACGTATTTTGTTTTTATATCCTTAAAAATACATTTACGTAACAATAACATTATGCTTAGGAAAGAACATGAAAATATGAACATTGAATAAGTTGTGACAACGTTTCATTCTGAAAGGAAATCCTTTATTCAACGAGACAGTTTCCATTGCCGTATCGACACAAATAGCTTAGATAAGCGACTACCAAATGTTTCACAATACATAATAAAAGAAAATGAAAAATACTCACAACAAAAATCGCTGTTATACACAACAGCATGTATTTAATGCACTTCATCCCCAACTCCTTTTGTTGAGTCATTTTTGCAACGTATTAATGTATTACAATAACAATATTCGTTTGTTCCGTATGAGAATTACAGGTGAACTAAGAACTTTAATGTTATAACGCGCTGATAACCGCGAGGCCTGACCGCCAATAGCAACTTGTCAATGTGTAAGCGACTGTTGGCACTAGTGTTGTTCAATGATCGATAATTCTACGTTTTTACCGAAACGATATTTTATTTTCTTAATTCAAGAATTTTCAATATCGATATTATTGTAAACCAGTACATTTAGGTACCATAATAAAGTCTATATCTGCTAAGAAATGCGACTGAAAATGTGGGACATCCATTATTACAGTACAAGGGCGACATCGACCTCAAGAATCAAGATGAGTTGTGTTTTTGATTCCCTCATTGTTCTAATGAACTATGAGGTCCGAGATTGATAGTCAGTATCTTTGTATTGGTATCTGAATTTTTGGCTTCTAGATGTATTTGTTATTATTATCTAGTATAATTGTTCCCGACGATCAAAGCCTAGAAAAAATAGTGGGTTTCGTTGAATATGCCACATTTTATAGTATTTCAAATTTAAGCAGATGTTTGTTTTAATAGTAACACTAACAGAGAATAATAAGAACAAAAAAACGTGTAGCACTCGGGTAACTGCAGCAGTAAAGCTATTGCATAGCATTTTTATCAACTTATGCAATTATAATTAGACAATAACAAATTAAATATTAAAACAATAATAAAACAAGACCACGCTATATTAAACATTAATAAAAGCAAAACCTTAACTGTCCCCTTCACACTCACAAGCTATACCGCGCGAGAGAGAGATGGGCAGACTTTTCATGATGCGCATGCAGTATGACGTCACGCCACGCGCTTATTCACAAACACTACACAAGCGCAACGTGTGAATATGTTGAATGCGAGCAACATGGTAGGCGGAGTGAGGGGTGTTAGGTTTTTTTCGTTACGGAATTTCATGATTCGGTCGCCGCGCTCAAGGCCCGCGATAAAAGCTATGCAATAGCTTAAAAATACAGTGTATATTTTTTAAATTGAAATCAAATTAAATAACATTACTACATTATCGATAATCATAGTTTGTTCAACATCGTGCATCCCTAATTGGAAAATGTCAACCTATAGTTTCTTTTCAGCCAATTAGATGGCAGGCTGCGGTCGCCAATCAGTATATATAAACATACGTCATATTTTGTCGCCATTTTAATAACAACGTTATGATATTTTCTTATCAATATTACTCATATGTGAAACCGTTTTAATGTTTTTTTTTATTGCTTAGATGGATGGACGAGCTCACAGCCCACCTGGTGTTAAGTGGTTACTGGAGCCCATAGACATCTACAACGTAAATGCGCCACCCACCTTGAGATATAAGTTCTAAGATCTCAGTATAGTTACAACGCCTGCCCTACCCTTCAGACCGAAACGCATTACTGCTTCACGGCAGAAATAAGCAGGGCGGTGGTACCTAACTTAACTTCTGGTTTTTAATAATGTTTTTTTTAAGATAAGTCTGTATCGATTATCTTTTAGCGATTAAACCGCCAATTGCACTCACTCAAATGTTGGAATTATCTTTGTATTTAATGTACCATTTTAGTTGATAATAAAGCGTACTTATTTTTTAATGGCACGATTATCCTGCTAATGTCCGTGGCGAAACAATAGTACGTTGAGGCGTGAAGACTAAAATAGCGCTAATTTAAACAAGTTTCAGTTTTCTGTTGTGAACCAACGCTGACTGACGAGCCCTAGTTCAGGGTCACCACGATGTTCCCCGAGCGCTATTACTCACGGTAGGACCTCTTGTGAGTCCGCACGGGTAGGTACCACCACCCTGCCTATTTCTGCCGTGAAGCAGTAACGCGTTTCGGTTTGAAGGGTGGGGCAGCCGTTGTAACTATACTGAGACCTTAGAACTTATGTCTCAAGGTGAATGGCGCATTTACGTTGTATATTTCTATGGGCTCGAGTAACTACTTAACATCAGGTGGGCTGTGAGCTCGTCCACCACCACCCTGCCTATTTCTGCCGTGAAGCAGTAACGCGTTTCGGTTTGAAGGGTGGGGCAGCCGTTGTAACTATACTGAGACCTTAGAACTTATGTCTCAAGGTGAATGGCGCATTTACGTTGTATATTTCTATGGGCTCGAGTAACTACTTAACATCAGGTGGGCTGTGAGCTCGTCCACCCATCTAAGCAAAAAAAAAACATGTTCTACTCTTAACGAGGTTTACGAAGAACCCTCATAAGTAGCCAGCGGCTTGGCTGTGCCCCTGGTATTGGTGACTGATTCGCATCAGGTGGGCCGTGTGCTCGTCTGCTTACAGGGGCAATAAATAAAGAAGCACTGAGTCAGCAAAACGCGAATGTCATCTATACTAATCTATACTAATATTATAAAGAGGAAAGATTTGTTTGTTTGTTTGTATTGAATAGGCTCCGAAACTACTGGACCGATTTGAAAAATTCTTTTTCCATTAGAAGCCGACATTGTCCCTGATGAACATAGGCTACTTTTTTTTATTTTTTTTTATTTTTTTTTTGTTTCATGTGTGTTTTAATGTTTCCGAAGCGAAGCGAGGGCGGGTCGCTAGTAATATTATAAAGAGGAAAGATTTGTTTGTTTGTTTGTATTGAATAGGCTCCGAAACTTCTGAACCGATTTAAAAAATTCTTTCACCGTTGGAAAGCTACGCTATCCCCGGGTGACATAGGTTATATTTATTATATTGTGTTGTGCGCTACTTCCCAAGCGAAGCCGGGGCGGGCCGCTAGTTGATTATATTTTCATTGCATTGCCCATAAGTCATTCGGCTAATCAGGCCGGAAATTGTGATAGTTTTGCGCAAAGTATAGGAGGGACAGCTCTACAGTTTACTGAAGTAAACAATGACTAGTATGGCCGGACAAAAAAAGATACATGCGGTATTTTGCAGTCGATACATATCTGACCATCACAAAATGAATAGGACAATATAAACTCATTAAATTGTAACGATTTTCAAGGGAAAGATAACAGCAGTGAATAACGGCTCGGTCGTGCCCCTTGTATTACTGATGTTCATGAACTGCGGTGACCCCAGTCGTTTATGTTCAGGGCCGTATGCTTCGTCTGCCCACAGCGGTAATTAAAACCCATAGGTAAGGTAGGCAGCTGCTTGGCTCTGCCCCTGGCATTGCTGAAGTCCGTGGGCGACGGTAACCACTCACCATCAGGTGGGCCGTATGCTCAAATTCAAAATTCAAATTTAAAATCATTTATTTCAACTTAGATGTCAGTATGACACACTTGTTGAATGTCAAAATACAAATAACAATGTTAACTCTACCACCGGTTCCAAAAAAAAGCCACAGTCCTGAGAAGAACCGGCGAAACAAACTCAGCGGGCTTTTTTTTTTTGTTTTTTCTCAAATATTTTCTTTTTTTTTAAATAAATAGAAATATTCACAATAAAAGAAAAAACAAGTCAAAAAAATACAATTAAAAAAATAATAATAATAATGAAAAATGAAAAGGCCAGGAGCGAGCGCCTCATTCCCACGTAGTGCCATCTAGTAAATAATCCTTAACTTTATAATACGCCTTGTTGCACAAACGTTCCTTAACAGTTTTCTTAAATCTATGAACAGGTAGTAGTTGAACGTTTAGTGGGATCTTGTTGAAAAGCTGTACACCCAGCCCCCTAAAAGAGTTGCTTATTTTCTTAATTCGAGCCGCCGGCAACGCAAGCCTATGTTTGTTCCTAGTGTTCACATTGTGCAAATCGCAGACTCTGGGGAATTCTTCAATGTTTTACGCACGTACAATAAATTTTCAAAAATGTATTGGGACGCTAAAGTTAGAATTTTGATTTCCTTAAACTTGTCCCTCAAGGATTCCCTCGGGTGCATATTATAAATAGCACGAATAGCCCTCTTCTGCAGGATGAAAATCGTTTCGACATCGGCAGCATTGCCCCATAGCAAAATGCCATAGGACATAACACTATGAAAATAACTAAAATAAACCAGGCGTGCCGTATCTTCATTAATATACATTCGTATTTTTTTTACCGCAAACGCTGCAGAACTAAGCCTACTCGCTAACTTGCATATGTGAGGACCCCACTGCAGCTTGGAATCAACTGTTATACCAAGAAAAACTGTCGAATCCACAAGCTCCAGTGTCTCTCCACTTACAGTAATATTAGTGTCAACTTGTCTAACATTAGGTGTGGTAAATTTTATACATTTTGTTTTTTTGTTATTTAATAACAGATTATTAACACTAAACCAATGTACCACGCGCGAGATAGCATCATTCACATCGTCATAATCTTCCAAATGTCGTTTAATTTTAAACAATAATGATGTATCATCAGCGAATAATACGACCTCGTGACGGGTTTCAATAAACTTAGGTAAATCATTGATATATACAAGAAATAGGAAGGGACCCAATATGGAACCCTGAGGAACACCCATATTAAGTAAGACACCGGAAGATCTGGTTCCTTTAACGTCTACCTTTTGGATTCTTCTCGTCTTCTTACAAGGACAATAAAAAAATAACATCCAGTTTTTTTACTTTCAATTTGTAAATATTATTTAACAGAAGCTTAACGCTATACCATAACGGATCAAATGACCCATTTTGAACTTTTGCAATGAAAATGCACATATCATCTTATTGCTTTTACACATTCACATTATTACTTCACATTCACATTATTCACTTATTGCTTTTACACATTCACTTTTACAACTTCATGACTTTTCTTACCAATTAATCTACAATTATTATACTATTTTTTTGTTTTGTTTTTTTTTTATTTTGAGTAATACTTGTCGCATACCGTTATCTACCCGCTATGGTAGAAATAGGTACCAGTAAGTGTTGGTATAATTAGTGTTATTAATAAATTTAAAAATTAAACAAATGCAACTAAATGTATGCATTGTAGTTCCACTTCATTAGGAATCAATTAAATACAATATAATGAAAGCTAAGTTCATAATTGCAAAAACAGTATTTCAGTTTCCCCAAAAGGTGTTATTGAAACGTAACCAGACCACGGAGGCTAATCGGTCTACATCACGCCCCGTCAGAGACTAAATCTGCCGTGTACTTGCTCACTCTTGCATGCAGCAGGCCCATCCCCAAAACTAAGCACCTTTCTGCTAATTACCCCCAATATGATTCATAAGGTTGATTTGAAATAAATAAAAATGCGGTCTCCACTAAAGATCTGTTTGCTCCAACAACCGTCCGTTATATGGCGTCTACATCCAGCCCAGTGCCACTACAGCTCACTGACTCATTAAGTCATGTCGATGACTTCAGTTCTCCGTCGAATAATCTCGTTTCTAAAGGGTACGTCTAGACCAGGTTGAGCGATGAGTTATGAAGGATATCCAGCAACAAACGGATAAGAAACAGTGGATGGCTGTGGGCTGGCCATGATGAAATAATTGTAAATAGACATGCTTTAACAAAAACCGACTTCAAATACAAAAAAAATATATTCCAAAAAAAATTATAATCAATAATCATCGAAATCAGTTGGCGTGATATTGAATTATTCGTCTATTTGTCGCGCACGTACTTTTTAAGACTTATATGGCTTTCTCATAGATGCCATTATCAAGACTGGACTAAATTGAAATGAGATCACACGGGAAGCGTCAGCTTTCTAATAAAAAAAGAATCATCAAAATCGATTCACCCAGGCAAAAGTTATGAGGTAACAAACATAAAAAAAACATACAGTCGAATTAGAATGTCCTCCTTTTTTGAAGTCGGTTAAAAAACACAGACATAAAAAATAAGAAAAAAGAATTAGTGTTCTGTTCACTTTAATGTAGAATTTTATTCTTGTTTCGGCTTCGGAATGGCTTCTAATGTAAAATCTTGCTTACGTACACATTGCGTCGACAAATGTGAGCCATTTGTTTGTAATGTGAAATGTGATCAGTGTTTTTTAAAAGACGCAAGTAAATAAAGAAATAAAACTATCTTCAATTTCGATTTATAGAAGTAAATAAATGAATAAAAACTATCTTCAATTTCGATTAATAGTTTTACAACAAAACAAAAGACGCTTATAATATCATCACCCCAGTCGGAATATTAGGCAAAAGTAAGAAAAACTATGTATTATATTCGAAATATAACATAAATTTACGAAAACTAACGAATCCAAAATTAGCACTTGCCTCATGAACTCATTAGTAAACTTAATGTAAACAAAAGTACCATTTGTTATAATAATATTTAATAGGACAAACGATAATTTGCTTTGTCACAAATACGATGACCAATGAATGACGAGAAAAAGATGTATATTTCATGTTTATTTATAATTTTGACATTTACTATTAAGATTTTATTGATTTATTGAATAAACAATATTAATAATATTTCTTACAACCGATAAGGAACTTTGTTCACTATTATTTGCTAAGAGGAATTGGTAGAGGTCGAACGATCGTCGATTGTTGGACGATCTCACAGTCCAACTGGTGTTAAGTGGTTACTAGAGACCATAGACATCTACAACGTAAATACACCACCCACCTTGAGATATAAATTATAAGGTCTCAGGTATAGTTACAACGGCTGCTCCACCCTTCGAGCCGAAACGCATTACTGCTTCACGGCAGAAATAGGCAGGGTGGTGGTACCTACCCGTGCAGACTCACAAGAGGTCCTACCGCCAGTAATTACGCAAATTATAAATTTGCGGGTTTGATTTTTATTACACGATGTTATTCCTTTACCATGGAAGTCAATCGTGAACATTTGTTAAGTATGTATTTCATTAGAAAAATTGGTACTCACCTGCGGGATTCGAACACCGTTGCATCGCTACATACGAATGCACCGAACGTCTTATTCTTTAGGCCAAGACGACTTCTGTTAGGCCATGAAGCTATTGAGTATTCTGGAAATTTAAATCTAAAAATTGGACAGACGGATATGCTACCGTCCAGGAGAGTATTAATGTCGCTATACACTTTGAGATATGAGGTCGAAACCTCAATTGTATTATATGACGGCTGTCTCATTCTTCAAACTAGAATGAGTGACTGCTTCGCAGCAAAAACGGTCAGGGTACCTATCCGTGCGGGCCAGTACCAGTAGAGCATAAATTACTTTTACATTACTTTACAAGAAAATAGCAAGCAAATCTCGAGTCTATTGCGGGTGCTTCTCAAGCAGTAAAAGCATTCTGGAGTGATAGTTATAATTAATTTAATTCAATAAAATAGTTTGGATGTGACGAGGAACTCATTGGAGTAAGTTCAGCAGAGCTCTCTGAGTAACGCACTGTGATCACTAACTTTAACTAGTGATAAGGATATTGTCGGGTCGCTCGCAGATTCCTGCCTATTTCTGCTGAGAAGCAGTCGTGTTTGCTAAAAGGCTGAGACAGCAGTTTTTAAATACCATTGAAGGGGAGATGAAGGTACGGAGGCTCGGATGGCTCGGGCATATAGTGCGTATGGAGCAGGATCGGGCTGTGAAACAGGTGTACGTGGGTGTATCGGAAGGACGCCGCCCCGTAGAGAGGCCCAAGTACCGCTGGTCTGACGCTGTGGAAGGAAATTTACGTGAGCTCCAAGTGTCGGACTAGCAAGGTGTTGCGCAGCGCTGGGATGAACGGCAAAGCTTATTGTCGGAGACCAAGACCCACTTCGGAGTCATAGCGCCAGCGCAGTAGTAGTAGTAGTCATCGTTAAGGATAAGACGAATAAAACAAATGCAAAAAAAAAATTTTGTTCTGTGTACTGCAAAAAATAAAATAGGTTTAATTTAAAAAAAAACACATCATTTTAACGTAGACAAATTATATTCTTCATTGTATTATTCACATAAATATATACTCAATAACTTATCAACGAAATTAAATATACATATTAGTTACAACAATCATTACGCCTAGCCCAAACTGACATCAAGCCACTCAATATTCTAAGCTGATGAGGAAATTTGCACTTTATTTGTATGAAGTTCACCGATAGGGGTACGACAAGTTAGCGATGACGGTACTGGTAACTTTTTTTTAACTTTTTTTTTATTGCTTATATTGGTGGATAATCTCACAGCCCACCTGGTGTTAAGTGGTTACTGGAGCCCATAGACATCTACGACGTAAATGCGCCACCCACCTTGAAATATAAGTTCTAAGGTCTCAAGAATAGTTACAACGGGTGCCCCACCCTTCAAACCGAAACGCATTGCTGCTTCACTTCAGAAATAGGCAGGGTAGTGGTACCTACCCGCGCGGACTCACAAGAGGTCCTACCAGTAAAAACAATAACCAGTAAAAACTATAACTATACCACCAGTATAACTATTTGTATTCATCTTTTACAATAAATCGATAAGAATAAAATATTGATATAAAATAAAATTAATGGAGGTACTATAATCCCCTTTACAATACAGTATTCTTATAACGCGTTTTCATATTGCGCGATTTCATACCCTCGTATAATTGATTTCGCATACCTGTGCACATTGTGTCAATTGTGTTGTTATGAAATTAATTTATATTATTTTATTTGGTCCCTACTCTTTGAATTTAGAAAACATTGGTTATATTGTATATATATTTGAACATAACGCGTTATATGGGGTCATACATTATTCGAGAATACTCCTACAACGCGTTTCCAATAATTAGAATAATCAGTAGTATCTTAATTGTCAATGACTCTTCTTATTTATTGCACACGAGCTCTCGGCTCGTGGTGTTAAGAGATCCCGCCGCCCACACTGACAGATGAAGGCTAATTTGACTAAAGGCGCGAAGGAGTCAGACGGACATCTTCGCAAACATTGCATAGTGGGGAAATTGGAAGATACTAAAATCAGAAGTGTTTCTGCTGTGATTACTAAACAAATAACTTTTCTCTATAAACATGTCCTTCTGTATTATGAGCACCAGAAACACACACGAGATAATAACATCCAGAACGACCAAATCAAACATATTTATCTAAAAGGGACCAAGAACTGAAGAATTGAACCTGGAGTGGAAAGACAAGACTAAATCGATCAAACGACCTGATTAAATTAATATAAAATTGCGTATGTACTACGTACGCATGTAAGAAGTTCCCCTTCTCACTTAAGAAGCTGTACTTTTTTGCGATTTTCGATCTTAAAAAAAAAAGAATAAAAAAAAACTAATTTTACAAACTCAACTTTCACCAAATTTCTTTAATATCTGATTTGAACACAACTATAGATGTTATAATTAATGTTTAACACGTTTTTTGTTGGCTAGACCTGTATCCATCGATGTATAAAAAAATTCCCATGTTTAATTTTCACCAAACATCAAAATTTTAAAACATTCACACGTATCAAGGACCGATGACAATACAATAATTTTATTATTTCGATTCAACTCTGGCCATTTTGTAAGCTATGTATATCTTATAGGATTTTATACATTAAATTTACTATCGAAGGGTAAAAAAGGCTATTTGGCTTAAGCGAAATTTTTGCAAATTTACAGGAGAGCCATCTGAAGTTTAAAATTTGGAAAAAATATCATAAGATAAAAACTTCGGCTATATCAATAGAGCAGCGATCGGGGAACTTTTTTAATGATTACCCCAAAATATTTTTGTGTAAGTTGATATTACCCCATGGCGAAGAACAAAAAAAAAACGAAATCGCTTCTTTTTAGCATCTTTCATATTATAGCCGCCATGATAATTTTGAAAAGAAAACAATAACTAAAAATTTTACGATTCTAAAGAAGTTTCACTTCATATATACTTTTTACTCACAAAAGTTTCATTTTAACCCCCCAAAATTTCATTTTACCCCTAATGGGGTAATTTATCCCGGTTCCCCGACAGCTGCAATAGAGCATAATGATAAATGTCGCGTACCTAATAAGAAATGTAGCTTAAACCAAATACTCTTCCAGCCCTCGATGTTCACACGTTATATAATGTCTTAATTACAAAAACGAACTACACACGTTTTTTCAAACAGTCGAACAAATAATTATAATTCATATCAAAATATAATTTCATGGTTACAAGTTAAAGAAACAGTTTTTAAGTACACGTACGGTTAAATTATTATTACGACAAAAAAATCATTGCAACTTTGTATGATTTTGTAAAAAAAAAACATTTGATTCAAAGTAAAAAAAAATAATGTTTTTATTACCTTTTGTTACTGTTTTTATTACCTGTTTTTTTTATTTATTTTATTGCTAAAATGAGTGGACGAGCTCACAGCCCACCTGGTGTTAAGTGGTTACTGGAGCCCATAGACATCCACAACGTAAATGCGCCACCCACCTATGAGATATAAGTTCTAAGATCGCAAGTATAGTTACAACGGCAGCCCCACCCTTCAAACCGAAACGCATTACTGCTTCACGGCAGAAATAGGCAGGGCGGTGGTACCCATCCGCGCGTACTCACAAGAGGTCCTACCACCAGTAAATTGTAATGTTGTTATAATTCGCTAACGTTGCTCATGGACATCAGCTAAACCAGAAGCACAGCAGCTACCGATAAGGACACTTTTCAACTTCGTTTAACGAAATAACACTATTAATACGAAACCTCATGCGTTGTATTCATGAAACTCAAACATAAATAATTAACATACTGAAATTTACAACTAAATATAGTTTACGAGAATATCGCTCAAGGATACGCTCCTCGTTCTTCCCTAGATATCTTCGCCATCCACACCGCCCCAGCCACGGCGAGAGCCTGAAATAGAAAATTTAAATACAATTCATTTATTTAGCGCGTATTAATTATATTGGATTCTCTGTACAAAATTGAATCGTGGCTTGTAAGATTAGCTTGATTTATGATTTTGTTTAATCAACAATTACGAGGTCGTCGTGGCTTAAAGGATAAGACGTCCGGTGCGTCCGTATCGAGCGATGCAACGGTGTTCGAATACGGCAGACGGGTACCAATTTTTCTAATGAAATACGCACCAAATGATCACGATTGACTTCCACGGTGAAGGAATAACACCGTGTAATAAAAATCAAACGCGCAAAATTATAATTTGCGTAATTACTGGTGGTAGGACCTCTTGTGAGTCCGCACGGGTAGGTACCACCACCCTGCCTATTTCTGCCGTGAAGCAGTAATGCGTTTTGGTTTGAAAGGTGGGGCAGCTGTTGTAACGAAACCTAAGACCTTAGAACTTATATTTCAAGGTGGGTGGCGCATTTACGTTGTAGATATCTATGGCCTCCAGTAACCACTTAACACCAGGTGTGAGCTCGTCCACCCATCTAAGCAATAAAAATATATAAAAAAACAGTCAAACCTGCATTAAAACTAAGAATATGCCAGCCGCGCCTATTGCCGCCGCGTGCGACTGTACCCAGTTACCGAACGCTTCGGCACAACCAGTCGGGTAGGCCTCGACGGTCGTACAGTTGAACAGCTGGATGGTGCCGTAAATGTGGCTGCAGCAACTTACGGGGAGCCCTCTGGATTCCAGCGTCCCGAGGGGCGCAAGCCAGTCACTAGAGTTAACTACACCACAGCATTCGAACTGGAAATTAGAAATACCACATTTTTAACATTACATAAAATATTAGTGGAATAAAAAATAATTCAATTGCATAAACAGCTTAATATTTCCTCGTTTAAATTCGATCAGGTCATTGTATACTTCACAGATAATTTTTATGTGACGATTGATGAAAAATAAACTACCTGGTGTCATGGGACACCAGGTAGGAACGAAGTTCCTTCGGCTAATGTAGAATCGATATAATTTGCAAAAAAAGAATCGTGATCAATTTTATATAAGTTTTCTTGATTTTTCTCTTAAATTTTGCTGATTAGTTTTTATTCAAGTACAGGAAAGTATTTAGGAAATTCAGTATTTTAGGAAATAATAAATTACGTAAAATAAAAAAAAAACTTAACTCAAATTATCAATTAAAATAACAAAATATGTCTCTTTATTTTTGTTTGACAACATAAAATTACATAGAAATAGAAATAATTACAAAAAGAAGGAGAAAGAGAAAGGTATTATACACTACTCGCTTGTGTATGCGACTGTCGCGCCTGCGCTCGTCTCATTTAACGGTTTTATTCCACGCACTTTTTTCCACGGATTTTTTCTTACGGTTTTACTATCAAATTTTTTTCAGTTCGGTCGCGCAGCAAAATCCCCATCCCCTCCAAGCCTGCCGTAAGGAACTTCGTTCCAAAAACTACCCTAATATGCACAATATATATTTTTTCATTACCATCGATCTAACTACCGCACGGCAGACCTGATAGTCAGTTATCAGTGGCCCATGGACATCAAGACACTCATACTAGGCACACAGCCATGTTCTGTTTACCACTGAAAATATTTTCGGCATTACGTATTTATTTTGTTCAATGAATAAATTAATAAAAAAAATGTTCCACTGTTGCTTTCGTATTAATTTAATCTCGGCTAAGCATAAATGCTTGTCATTCGAGAAGTTCAATTCAAATTTCATGAATCCGCATTGTAAAGCAAATCTGCATGAGCATCGGTAATGTGAAACCAGTGCATCGTGATACATTTGCGTGCACTTCAAAAATGCAAATATTTTCATGGCTATTTTAATATTTTTGTACCAGAAATTACTAAGACAACAACTTGACCTTCGGAAATGGTAGTCAAACGTCTATGTGCGTCATGAAGCGTTTCCAAAAGATATCACCGGTCATCGTTCTCGTCGAACCCGTGTCGCTTGTGACGAAGGGCTCGACAAGTAAATTAACCCTCAGACACAGCCCACTGAGTTTCTCGCCGGATCTTCTCAGTGGGTCGCGTTTCCGATCCGGTGGTAGATTCTGCGAAGCACGGCTCTTGCTAGGGTTCGTGTTAGCAACGTCGTCAGTTTTGAGCTCCGTGAGCTCACCTACTATTTAAGGTTACGCTGAAATAGCCTCTCAAGGCTCTCAGCTAGGTAAGAAAAAAAAAGGAGTTATCAAGAAAATAATTGTACCCACGTCTCCTTGAACTTCATCCCAGAGCTTGGTGATCTCTAATGAGGCAGGTCCGTACAGTTCCATGGTGGATAACAGCTGCTTTTGAACTAAAGCTACCGTGTTGCTCTTCAATGCATAACCAGCTATGCAGGCCGATAGTTGAAAAACGAACATCAAGATCATGGCACCCGCAAACTGGAATACAGAAAATGATATTTTTTTTAATGATAAAGAAAAGAGAATTGCTATTTGTAGTGACTGTTTTTCTATACTAATCACTACAGTATAAAATAAAGTCGCTTTCTCTGTCCCTATATCCTTATGTATGCTCTAATCTTTAAAACTACGCAACGGATTTTGATGCGGTTTTTTTTAATAGATGGAGTGATTGAAGAGAAGGTTTATATGTATAATAACATCCATTAAATAGTGGAGAAATCAATAATAAATTACAGTTTCCAAAGCGAAGCGAGGGCGGGTCGCTAGTATACTAATATTACAAAGAGGAAAGATTTGTTTGTTTGTTTGTATTGAATAGGCTCCGAAACTACTGAACCGATTTGAAAAATTCTTTCACTGTTTGGAAGCTACACTATTCCCGAGTGACATAGTTAGGCTATAATCTTTTTTGAAAAATTAGGGATCCTTACTAAACTCCAATAATGTAACCCAAGGTGTAAAAAAATTACCTAAAATATTCTTTACATCGCGTGCCCTGCGAAAACTATTGATGATAGAATAAAATAATGTACTACGACTTTGTAGAACACATTATTATTTACAAAAAGTGTCGCGACAACCTATGTCTAACTATTATAGTTATGCCGCAATAAGTGTTATTTTATTTTAAAAAATAAAACAACTTCAAATATCGTTTAAATTTTTGTTAAAGACCCGAGCGGAGCCGGAGGGTTCGCTTGTATTTAAATATGGTCAAAATTACAATGGTATTTGCACGAACGCAGTTTGAATAATAATTTCACATGTCATATGTATGATACAAGTTCTCAAAACATCTTAAAATTAAATGTTTTAAGCAAGATTTGTAAATCAGAACTTTATGTCGATTTTCTCTAATTATCTCTTCATTACACTTAAGTATTCAATCCTATTAAGTTCGCCGATGACCTGTTTTATAATGTGTGCTTCGTGCGAGTTTTTTTTAACGGTCTCGATAGCGTAAAAGTTTTTTTTTTTTTTTTTTTGTCAGGAGGAAATCACCGGACTTCCGCCCTCCACTGGGGATGGAGGGCGGGGCATGTCGGAGTTGAACCGACTAAAACCTCCTGTCGCTCAACAACCAGCATCCAAACCTCGCATGAGACAGAACTCATGAAAAGGCAAAGGGGGGAAAGTGAAGCGTTTAGTGCGGAGCACATCTCTCCCATCACCCTCCCCCTCGGGACGCCGGACTGGCGGTCGTCGGCGCCACGACCACCAGTCCTCTCGGTCGGCAGGCTATCCGAAGCCCGCCTAGATGGCGCCGGTTAGAATGGTCTACCCTCGGAATACCCCGCTGGGTCAGAACCAGCGTGGGTTGAGGATAGCCGGCCTTCCATCACCCGGACGCTCTTGCATAAAACGCGTGCAGAGCAGCTTGCACGTCGTCTTCTTAGGTCCCCTTCGCCGGTCCCCAGGCCGACATGTGAGAGAGACCCGAAACACTTAGAGGGCCAGGGCTTGGGCAAGATCCGCCTCCCTGGCCCCCGCTCGACGGCGGCGGGCCTGCGCGTCTCGCACGCGCCCCGCCGCCTCCTTCTGCGAGATGGTGCACTCGCAGAAGTCGAGCATCGCCTTCCACGACTCGTCGTCACCGAGCATTGATGCCACAACACTCGGCAACGACAAGTCGTTTCCTATTTTTGCGACAAGGACACGGCGCCACCCCTCCCATGCGGGGCAGGCGACGAGCGTGTGCTCCGCCGTGTCCAAGTCGCAACCACAATGGTGGCACTCTGCCGTCAGCTCGGCTCCGATCCGGTGCAGGAACTCACCGAAGCAACCATGCCCAGTGAGCACCTGCGTGAGCCGGAAAGTGAGGCGTCCTCTGTCACGATTCACCCAATTCACAAGAACCGGGCGAATCGCCTCGACGGTCCTACGACCAGCCGAAGGATCGGCCAGCCGCCTGGACCATGATTCCAGCACGGACCGCCGAGATTGGGCCCTCCGCGCTCTGACCACACTGAGGCTGGGGCGCGCCACGCCCCGGGCACGAAAGTCAGCCCGCCACTGATAGTCAGCGGCGAGCGCCTCCGCTTCCAGAACCCAAGGCGGCGTCCCAGCCAGTACACACGCCGCCTCGAAGGAGATGGTGCGATAGCCGCGGATGACCCTGACCGCGATGGTGCGTTGCGGCCGTTGCAGCAACTTTGCTACCCCCACGGCCAGGGACTGGCCCCACACGGGCGCCCCGTATAGGGCCATTGACCGCACCACCCCTGTATAGAGACGGCGCGTCACCTGGTCAGGCCCCCCAACGTTGGGAAGAAGCCGGCTTAACGCGCCGGCCACCCCCAACAGACGAGGGACCAGATTTTGAAAGTGAGCACGGAAGGTCCAACGACTGTCCAGAATGAGGCCGAGGTACTTCAACTGCACCCCGACCCCGATACGGACGCCTCCAACCACGATATGGGCATCGACAGGTGGCACTCTCCGGGGCCTGTGGAACCACATGGCCTCGGATTTACTGAGCGCCACGTCGAGGCCCAATCTCCTGATTTTGCCGACGACATGCGCCACCCCAGCGGTAGCAAGACGGGCAGACTCAGCAAAACTCCCCCCCCGGGCCACGACCAGCGTAAAAGTTAACTCAAATCTGTATGGGGTTGGAACGTTGCCTACGTTTGCCGCTAGGGGCGCTTTTTTTTTTTTTTTTCGGACCGGAGGCCGAACCTCCTACGAGGTCCCCGCGCCTAGGGGCGCGCGGGGTATGTGAAACTCAACGATCTGCAGGTGTTGAGAGCAGATCGCGGGCCCTACATATGTTCCAACTACATACATTTTTGAATTAACTTTTACGCTATCGAGAACGTTAAAAAACTCGCACTAACGACACTGCTCTAGGACAGCAATTCTCAACCTTTGGTATGCACCCTAGAGATGCGCAAGGTTTCATGTTAGGGTACATGAAAATTACTTTGGTAATTATGGAAATACTGAGAAGTACCACCACTGGTGGTAGGACCTCTTGTGAGTCCGCACGGGTAGGTACCACCACCCTGCCTATTTCTGCCGTGAAGCAGTAATGCGTTTCGGTTTGAAGGGTGGGGCAGCCGTTGTAACTATAATGAGACCTTAGATCTTGTATCTCAAGCTGGGTGGCGCATTTATGTCTATGGGCTCCAGTAACCACTTAGCACCAGGTGGACTGTGAGATCGTACAAACATGTAAACAATAAAAAAAAAATCTAAAAAAAAGTTCAAACCGTTTACTTATATGTACATTATTAAAATGTTTTACGAGTATATCTAAAACATATAGTTTAAAATGAACCTTATAACTAAATGATAATTTACTTAAAATGAAAAAAAGATTGGGAAGCACTACTAGCTACTCTAGAAGGGCATGCGAACTCACTGTGTTCGGTTATAAATGATACGTGATGATGTTGACGTCACAATTGTCAACACAAAACAACTGCCCAGCCTTCAAATCCGCATGAAGATATACTAGGAGGCAAAATTAGGTAGGAAGGTTGTGTACTAATCCGTGCGAGTCTACAGTACGCCAACAAAATCGTTCAAAGAAAACATCACTTTAATTATCGATATTATAACTGTGCGTCTATTTCGATAAAATAGACAAAATATGTCATATTTCATGTATTATCGACATAAATATAAAACACGTTTATTTATTTACAAGTCTTGTATCGTTTTATCAGGATTCACGATCCGCGAGCGATCAATTAACTGATTAATAATAATATGTCATGTATTCAAAGATAATGTCTGTCGGAGCTATTGTTAATACGCAAATTGTAATAGGCATTCCTTAATTAGCAAATTATAGAGCCGTGGAGGAAAGCTTTTTTTTATTGCTTAGATGAGTGGACGAGCTCACAGCCCCCCTGATGTTAAGTGGTTACTGGAGCCCATAGACATCTACAACGTACATGCGCCACTCACCTTGAGATATAAGTTCTAAGGTCTCAAGTATAGTTACAACGGCTGCCCCACCCTTCAAACCGAAACGCATTACTGCTTCACGGTAAAAATAGGCAGGGCAGCTAGATATGAATATGATTGACTTAAAGGGAAGAAACGCAAGCTGTAAACGCACTCAATTGACTAAATAAAATAATATTTAATACAACACAAAAACACTCTTCCCGCCAAAAAATGAAAAGCATTACCCGGATATCAATGTTGCAAGTAATAAAAATACATTGATTTCAGAATGGAGTGATTTATATCATCATCGACATCATCATCAGCCCATAAGCGTCTACTGCTGGATGCAGATTTCCCTCCCTCAAGGTTCGCCGAAAGGCGTAGTTGATACACAATATCAACATATTTAAATTTTAATCAATATGCCTAAATTCTGTATAAAATAATGTGAAATATGTAGAGTTCAAGAGCCTTTGGGGAACATGCATATTTTCACATATAGTACAGTAATTAAAATACCTAGAAAAAAACTTATTTTTTAATGTTAGTTATGTTTTGGTGTTAGCATATTCTCTCTCTCCCTCTCTAAAAAAATTACTTTAGGATGTTAACGTATTACATATTTTTCGTATCTTTTTTCATATTTTTATACGGATCTTTGCAGCTCTCTGGATTGAAAAAGCTGTTGTTTGCTGTTCTTCGAAATGCAGACGCAAAAGTGTCGAATTCGGCTATATATAATAGAAGTCCTGCTATTTCGAAAATCAGATCGTTTTACAAAAATACCAATTGTTTTTAAAAATTGTATTATAGTAAAAATTGTATAAATAGTAAAAATTGTATAAAAAAAATTTGTAAAGGCTTCAATTCTACAATGGCCTCGTTTTAAAATAACAACGTAATATATATATAATGCATTACGTTAAATTACATCATTAATATCTTAATCCTTGTATTTGCTTCCCTTATCACTCATGATAATTGGTGTAACTTCAATAGATGAGGAGGGCCAGAGTTTCGAAGAATAAGTTTATTTTCGAGTTGTATAAAATTTGTTTGTGCCTTCTACTTTTTTCTTCATTTTTTCTCTTTTGAATGTGGCAACTGGCTTTTTGCGATGCCATTATTGCCTTTATAAAAATCTTCAATCTTTTTTAAAAAATAAGATAAGAACATGAAAATTAAACGAAATAAAATGAAGTTAATATATTAATGAAATTGTAATTTATTAGGTTGAAATTAAATGAAACTAGATAGTTCAAATGAGACGAAATAAAATAGTGTCAGCCACAACTTTTGTCAATTTTGCCATCATCAATCACCATTATTACATGTTTGAACTTGAAGGAACACTGAATTAACAAAATGAAACAATTCACATAACTTGACTTCCCGCCTAAAGTCTGGAACACTGAATAAACAAAATGAAACAATTCACATGACTTGACTTCCCGCCTAAAGTCTACTATAAAAGTTACTCAAAACTGCTTTAGGTGTTGTAATTACGATGATGAATATAATGACTCCCTTTAGCTTGTTTGCCCAATTCGGCTAGTGAAAAATTTTAAGGTATCGTAGCTCTGAGTATGTCCATATAATAATATTTCCTATGACCTCATAAACAATCATCATATTTAACAGATGAATAAAGAATGATTCATAACGTAACGCTAATCGATTCATAATTAGTCGGGTGTCAATTATATTTGATTTAAAATTAATCGACATTTTGGGTCGGACATCTTGGCTCAGATATGTACACGGATCGTGAAGAACCTACTGATAAATAGTGAATATGCTCGCATACTTTCAGAGGCAAGAGATTCTTAAATCATCGGATTATGTTATCTTTTTTATAAATTATAGTTTTTTTCACAAACTTTTTTTTTTATTGCTTAGTTGGGTGGACGAGCTCACAGCCCACCTGGTGTTAAGTGGTTACTGGAGCCCATAGACATTTACAACGTAAATGCGCCACCCACGTTGAGATATAAGTTGTAAGGTGGGATAGTTACTACGGCTGCCACATCCTTCAAGCCGTAACGCATTACTGCTTCACGGCAGAAATAGGCGCGGTGGTGGTACCTACCCATGCGGACTCACATGAGGTCCTACTACCAGAACTAATCGTTGGTACCTTAAGAGGCTATTCCGAATACGCGTGGATCGCTAGGTAAGCTCACGGGCTCAACCCGAAAGAATTGTTAACACTGGCCCTAGCAATGCTTCGCTAAAATCTACCAGCGGATCGAAATCGCGACTCACTGAGAAGATTCTGCGATAAACTCGGTGAGATAAATTTAACTGTTTTGCCTTAACAACTGCACTTTATTTGTTTATGTTGTAATAATTCTTATCTGATTATTGGATAACTAGCGACCCGCCCTCGCTTCGCTTCGGAAATATTAAAACACACATGAAACCAAAAATATAAAAAAAAAAAAAAAAAAAAAGTAGCCTATATAGTTCATCAGGGACAATGTCGGCTTCTAATGGAAAAAGAATTTTTCAAATCGGTCTAGTAGTTTCGGAGCCTATTCGAAACAAACAAACAAACAAATCTTTCCTCTTTATAATATTATAAGTATTTGGCCCCGATTCTAATTTAAAGATGCACGTAAAATCTGAACTGAGAAGTCGTCAAGCCCAAGTATTTAGGGCGTTTCTCGTCTCAGTTACAAATAATTTATGTATATAGGTACTACAATTCTAATTACAGAACCAACGAAAACAAATCTGCTGAAATAACTACCGTGCCCTTCGACATAAGGTTGCTAATCGCTTACGTGATTCTGTACAGAAACAGCTTGCTACTAGTTGTAAACTGAGATATGACTAAAACGTTTTGATCATTAAAATATGTGACGCGAAAGGAATTTAACAATAGTGTGTCGTAGCCTCTATTTTAGAAAAACGATTAGGCTATTGTAATTTTTATGTTATCTTTGTTTGTTAATTTACGGAAAGTTTATTTAAAAAAGAATGCGGTGTTTATCCAATTAGAATTTGGTTAAGATTCTACTAGATTTTTTCTATTTAATTTAATATTTAGCTGAGATATTATTTGTATGATTTAAATCAATATACAAAGTGTATGCTTCTGTTCTATTTATAAAATTTTGATTGCTGCAGAAAAACTTTGGTGCCACATTAAATATTTCCTAGCGCTTCATCATTTAAATCCGTTTGAAAGAAGACGACCTAAATATTTATAGAGTACATTTTGTTCACTTACCGCCATGTTCATTAAGTAGTTCTCCATGAAGGCTCCATAGAAACCGGAGAAGGATATGAGGAATATAATAATTCCCGTCGCTATACAAAAGGCGGGAAGAGAGAAAAACCTCTCCGATAGAAACTCATGGTAATTATTATAGGCAGCTTGCACCGAGCCTCCGACAGCCAATATTATAATTCCGGTTATCTGAAAACGATCACATGAAACTCTTGTGACATTATTACGAAACACTTTCAAGTATTACACGCACTATTATTAACTTACCAAGAACAAAAAATTCACTGTCACCAATGTGTATTTCACCGTAGTGAATATTTTCGACAACATATTGAATTTAATTTAATTTAATTTAGAATGGAGCATCGACGCGCGCGTGACACTACGACAGACGTTTTGACGTGGTTCGGATATTTTTATCAGAATAGGTAGGTACATTAATCTTGATAAGCAAAACAAGCGGATTTATCTCGCTCCGAGCACTTGAAGTACCTACACACGACGTAGAGGTATCAACAAATTTATGTATTACAAAATACTTGACTGCAGACTGCAGTACCTTGGTCGATGTTTAGTCGAACATGACTAGTTTTATCAGATGGTACATGTAACTAACACACAAATACTGATAAAGGCATCGGTAACGTTTAACGATGCTAATTTTAAGCGCGCATGCAAAACTGCAGTATTTTTTTTTTAATATTTTTAATGTAACTTTTCCTTGTCTTCGCGATAAGGAAACTAGTTTAATGTTTTATAAAATAACATTTTTAATGTGCACGTACGTAAATAGCTTTATAGAATTTCAACAATTTGATAAGCAGCGGCTTGGCTCTGTCCCTGGCATTGCTCAAGTCCATGGGCGACGGAAACCCATCGCCATCAGGTTTATCGTATGTTGGTCTGCCTACAAGGGCAATTAAAAAAAAACAAATTTACACTATTAGTTCCTGTTTGTGAATTGACATAGTTAGATTGCAGTTCGATGAATAAAAGCCACGGATTTACTGGTTGTAGGACCTCCTGTGAGTCCTAGCGGGTGGGTACCACCACCCCGCCTATTTCTGCCGTGAAGCAGTAATGCGTTTCGGCTTGAAGGGTAGGGCAGCCGTTGTAACTATACTTGAGACCTTAGAACTTATATCTCAAGGTGGGTGGCGCATTTACGTTGTGCATGTCTATGGGCTCCAGTAACCACTTAACACCAGGTGGGCTGTGAGCTCGTCCACCCATCTAAGCAATAAAAAAAAAAGATAACATGCTGTTAAAAAAAAAGATGCTCATTTCTGTTTGCAAATACCTACTTGAATACCTTTCTGCGGAACAGAAATGCATATTTAATTCGTATGTCATAGACGATTGACGACATAGCAATAAAACCACAAAGTCCGTCTAAAGTTTTTAAATTCTATTTATTTGAACATTACGTCATTATTATACATAAACAAAACTTTGTTATACATTAAACGTTACACATAAGATAACATTAATTAAGGAACTCAAGACTCTAATTCAACCTCTTCGAACTTCGATCTGTAGGCCAGCCACCCTGACATCGCTGATAATAATACCTAGAAGAAACAAAAAATAATCAAAAGTATAGCTTTGTTTATTTTACCAATTTATTAAAACAAATTCTTCGGTCTCTGCTAGTCTCTAGGACTGGTTATGTATTTTTTTTCCTACCTATGCTGATAGCCTTGAGAGGCTATATCAGCGTGTAGGTGATCTCTCGGGGCTCAAACCGGAGGTATTGCTAACACTGACCCTAGCAAGAGCAGTGCGTCGCAGAATCTACCACCGGATCGGAAAAGCGACCCACTGAGAAGATCCGGCGAGAAACTCAGTGGGCTGTGTCTATGCCTCTATGTGTTAATTTACTCGCTGAGCTCTTCGTCACAAGCGACGGGTTCGACGAGGACAGTGACCGGTATGCATTCTATATTTCGAGTCATCGTTCATTTATGTAGTAATTTTATTATTGTATGTAGTAATTTTATTATTATTTATGTAGTCGCAAACAGTGATTGTTGAATAGTTAGAGTATTTGGGAACCACTAGTATTTAGAACAATGTAACATGTTTTAAGGCAGAGTCGGGACTCTTCCTCTATGTTTTCAGTATGGCTTCTCGCGATGCCATTGTTGCCGATCTTTACTTATTTATTTATTTAAAGTTGATTTATTTAGTGTGTGTGTGTGTGCGTGTGTGCGTGTGTGCGTGCGTGCGTGCGTGCGTGGGTGCGTGCGTGCGTGCGTGCGTGCGTGCGTGCGTGCGTGCGTGTGTGTGTGTGTGTGTGTGTGTGTGTGTGTGTGTGTGACTTGTCCTAAAGCCGATGATTATGTAAATTCCAAAAATAACATCACAAAAGTGGCTGTTATTCATGGAAAATGTAACTCGTAGTATTGGTATGAACAGATCATTGACCAGTGCTTGGTAATACGGTCCTATTTCGTCAAATTCAAATATGCATAAGGGTTTAAGAATGTTTTATAATATATTTTTCTGTGTTATGTTTTTAAGTGTAATAATTTATCATACTGTTTCATACGTTAATTTTTCATACAATAATATTATTGTAAATACGATGTTTTCTCTATAACAATGTTAATGGTAAGACCGTAAGGCTATTTTTATCGCGACCTCTCGTTAATTTACATACACATACGAACTATTTAGCAAGGTTACTCAGCAGTTGTTCAAACTAGTAGTACCTATATTTGAATGAAATCAGTAGAATTTCAATAATGGTGTTGTCCAACAAAAAATCCAAATGTTTTCTTACCAACTATGAAGTGACTCGGAAGGTAACCCGAAATCTCTACTGACTGTATGCGAAGGTTCGATTCCAGATCAAATTTACCAAACATTTCATACATTTCAAACATTGTACTGATGAACATTTGAACTTATTGATTTGCGACAGAATTAAATCGCAACCACTACTACTACTACCTACAATTAAAAAGACGAACAGCTACAGAGCGCTAAAATATATATATAAAAATACAATAAAAAATAAGAAAATTATCTCGACAATTTTTTTACTATACAGTAGCGCTGCTATCGTAAATTATACTGAGTAACTCCAGTCACCGCCCTCGCCAAACCCGTCGCTTGCGACGAAGGGCTCGACGAGTAAATTAACCCATAGACACAGCCTACTGAGTTTCTCGCCGGATCTTCTCAGTGCGTCGCGTTTCCGATCCGGTGGTAGATTCTGCGAAGCACTGCTCTTGCTAGGGCCAGTATTAGCTACACTCCGGTTTGAGCCCCCTGAACTCACCTACACGTTAGGGCAGTGATTATCAAACTTATTTCTTTTACCGCCCCCTTTGAAAATCAATTATTTTTCAGCGCCCCCCATTTTTTATACACCCCTAAAACTTTAAAATCACAATTTCATTAATTTAATTAATAAATGTTGTATTAATTTTAGTAAATGTAGTACCACGTAGTACATATGTATTTGTAGATGCTATTATTGTTTCTTCATATTATTATATGTCCGTACATTGCTACAGAGCGTGTATTTACAAATTTGCAAAGTAAAAATGAATTCATCTCATCAATATGTTTGTTTAAATTCAGAATTACCAAAATAAATTGCTAGTTCACTGTACTATTACTATGCTAATTTATTAGAACGAAACAATTTTTGTTGAATACCTTTCTCATTAATATAAGATTTTCATCATAAGATAATTAAAATTTTATATTTCGACTAGTAAATAATACTACTAACAATAATAACTTATTAAACTACGAATAAGCTAAACCTGGAAGTCGTAGAGGATTTCATTTATCTGGGCTCCGTCATAGCTAGTAATGGATCCTCCGAAAAGGACCTCAGAAGGCGAATCAGTATGGCAAAGAGAGCTATGTCCCAAATGGACCGTGTTTGGGGGGACAGAAACATCTCGAGGAATACCAAAAAGCAGCTCGTCAACTCCCTCGTCTTTTCCATTTTGCTCTACGGCGCAGAGACTTGGACCCTCAAGGAAGCCGACCGCCAACGCATCGACGCGTTTGAGATGTGGTGCTGGAGGAAAATGCTCGGGATTCGTTGGACAGAACACAGAACCAACGAATCCATTCTTATCGAGCTCAATATTCCAATGCGCCTCAGCACTACATGCGCGCGGAGGAGTTTCGAGATCTTTAGACATATCGCCAGAAAGAGAGGTGACAATTTGGAAAAGCTGCTGGTAACAGGCAAGGTATGCGGGAGAAGGCACAGAGGCAGAAATCCAATGCGCTGGTCGGACCAAATACGCTCCACTCTCAATACCTCAGTCCACGTTGCTATCCACACAGCCGAGGACAGGCAAGAATGGCGCAAGATGATGCAGGAGAAAGTTATTAGAGAAGGCCACGACCCTCAGCATTGAGGATTATCGACGCAAGATGGAAGGAAACTACGAAAAATAAATTTATATCATTTCGTATTATAGATAAATATGGGTAATTTTTCATAGAATATAAGTTTATAATTTAGAACTGGTTCAAATAAAAACCGCCGCCTAAGTCAGCGTTTTTATTGTTCGTAATAATTAATATCTATACTAATATTATAAAGAGGAAAGATTTGTTTGTTTGTTTGTATTCAATAGGCTCCGAAACCACTAAGCCGATTTGAAAAATTATTTCACCGTTAGGAAGCTTCACTATTCCCGAGTGACATAGGCTATAATCTGTTTTGAAAAAAATTTGGTATCCTTACTAAAACTCCAATAATTGAACCCAAGGTGGAAAAAAATTTACCTAAAATATTCTTTACGTCGCGTGCCCTACGAAAACGATTGATAATAGAATAAAATAATGTACTACGACTTTGTAAAAAACATTATTATTTACAAAAAGTGTCGCGACAGCATATGTCTAACTATTATAGTTATGCCGCAATAGGTGTTCTTGTATTTAAAAAAATGTCCCTGGTAAGACACGGAGTGCCCCCCCCCCCCCTAACCTCGCCGACTGGTGGCTTCCTACTTGGAGGACAGATCGGTCACGTGTACTGGACACGGTGGGATCGTGCACAGGTTCCCGGTCGTGCGCAGTGTTCCTCAGGGGTCGGTGCTCGGCCCCCTTTTGTGGAATATCGGGTATGACTGGGTACTGAGAGGTGCCCTCCTCCCGGGCCTAAGCGTAATCTGTTACGCAGACGACACGCTGGTCGTGTCCCGGGGAGGGAGTTTTGCTGAGTTTGCTCGTCTTGCCACCGCTGGGGTAGCGCATGTCGTCGGCAAAATCAGGAGATTGGGCCTCGACGTGACACTCAGTAAATCCGAGGCCATGTGGTTCTACAGGCCCCGGAGAGTGCCAACTGTCGATGGCCATATCGTGGTTGGCGGCGTCCGTATCGGGTCGGGGTGCAGTTGAAGTACCTCGGCCTCATTCTGGACAGTCGTTGGACCTTCTGTGTTCACTTTCAGAACCTGGTCCCTCGTTTGTTGGGGGTGGCCGGCGCGTTAAGCCGGCTTCTTCCCAACATCGGGGGGCCTGACCAGGTGACGCGCCGTCTCTATACGGTAGTAGTGCGGTCAATGGTCTTATACGAGGTGCCCGTGTCGGGCCAGTCACTGGCCGTGGGGGTAGCGAAGTTGCTGCAACGGCCGCAACGCACCATCGCGGTCAGGATCATCCGTGGTTATCGCACCATCTCTTTCGAGGCGGCGTGTGTACTGGCTGGGACGCCGCCTTGGGTCCTGGAGGCGGAGGTGCTCGCCACTGATTATCAGTGGCGGGCTAACCTTCGTGCCCGGGGCGTGGCGCGTCCCGGCCCCAGTGTGGTCAGAGCGCGGAGGGCCCAATCTCGGCGGTCCGTGCTGGAGTCATGGTCCAGGCGGCTGGCCGATCCTTCGGGGCTGGTCGTAGGAACGTCGAGGCGATTCGCCCGGTTCTTGTAAATTGGGTGAATCGTGGCAAAGGACGCCTCACTTTTCGACTCACGCTGGTACTCACTGGGCATGGTTGCTTCAGTGAGTTTCTGCACCGGATCGGAGCTGAGCCAACGGCAGAGTGCCACCATTGTGGTTGCGACTTGGACACGGCAGAGCATACGCTCGTCGCCTGCCCCGCATGGGAGGGGTGGCGGCGTGTCCTCGTCACAAAAATAGGAAACGACTTGTCGTTGCCGAGTGTTTTGGCATCGATGCTCGGTGACGACGAGTCGTGGAAAGCGATGCTCGACTTCTGCGAGTGCACCATCTCTCAAAAGGGGGTGGCGGGGCGCGTGAGAGATGCACAGGCCCGCCGCCGTCGAGCGGGGTCCAGGGAAACGGATCTCGCCCAAGCCCTGGCCCTCTAAGTGTTTCGGGTCTCCCTCACATGTCGGCCTGGGGACCGGTGAAGGGGGCCCAAGAAGACGACGTGCAAGCTGCTCTGCACACGTTTTACGCATGAGCATCCGGGTGATGGAAGGCCGGCTATCCTCAACCCACGCTGGTTTTGACCCAGCGGGGTATTCCGTAGAATAGACATTCTAACCGGCGCCATCTAGGCGGGCTTCGGACAGCCTGCCGACCGAGAGGGCTGGTGGTCGTGGCGCCGACGACCGCCAGTCCGGCGTCCCGAGGGGGGAGGGTGATGGGAGAGATGTGCTCCGCACTAAACGCTTCACTTTCCCCCTTTGCCTTTTCATGAGCTCTGTCTCATGCGAGGTTTGGATGCTGGTTGTTGAGCGACAGGAGGTTTTAGTCGGTTCGACTCCGACATGCCCCGCCTTCCATCCCCAGTGAAGGGCGGAAGTCCGGCGATTTCCTCCTGACAAAAAAAAAACGTGTGGCACTCGGGAACTGCAGCAGTAAAGCTATTGCATAGCATTTTTTATCAACTTATGACATTATAATTAGACAATGATAATTTAATATTAAAACAATAATAAAACAACACCACGCTCTATTAAACCATAATAAAGGCAAAACCTTAACTGTCCCCTTCACATTTATAAGCTAAACCGCGCGAGAGAGAGATGGGCAGACTTTTCATGATGCGCATGCAGTGTGACGTTACGCCACGCGCTTATTCACAAAACTACACAAGCGCAACGTGTGAATGTGTTGAACGCGAGCTACATGGTAGGCGGAGTGAGGGATGTTAGGTTTTTTTCGTTACGGAATTTCATGATTCGTTCGCCGCGCTCAAGGCCCGTGATAAAAGATATGCAATAGCTAAAAAATGTATGAACTTGTAATAAAATCTCTTTGGCTATACTATTTGTATCTGGCTGGTTTTGGTATCATTAAAAGTTTAAATTCGAAAGAAGATCATTCCAAATTAAAATTAGGAAGATGTGTGATTTTTATTTATTTTTCGTACTGTCAAGATGAGATAATCTAATGAAGATATTCGATACATTTTAAAATTTCACTACAAAAAAGGTCAAAAAGCAACGCAAGCCGTGAAAAAAATTTGCGATGTTTATGGACCTAGTGCAGTGTCTGTGAGAGTGGCAAAAATTTGGTTTAAGCGTTTTCAATCCTGAAATTTTGATGTCAAAAATGCACGTCGCTCTGGTCGCCCTATTACGGATAAAATCGATGCCATTTTTGAAAAAGTGGGGCAAGATCGGCATATCACTAGTTACGACGTAACTGAAGAACTGGGAATTGACCACAAAATAGTTATGGCACATTTGAAAAAAACTGGGTACACAAAAAAGCTCACTGAAAGAAACCTAATGAACCGTGTACTCATTTGTGATTCTTTATTATGACGTAATGAAACCGAACCATTTTTGAAGAAGCTGATAACTGGTGATGAAAAGTGGATCACGTACGACAAGAACGTACGAGAAAGGTTGTGGTCAAAGGCCGGTCAGGCTTCACAGACTCTGGCGAAACCCGGGTTAACTCGCAACAAGGTGATGCTCTGTGTGTGGTGGGATTGGAAGGGCATTATACATTATGAGCTGTTACCACCAGGCAGGACCATCGATTCTGCGATCATCCTGACCTCTGCGACCATCGACTCTACTGCGAACAATTGATGAGATTAAAGCAAGAAGTTGAGAGAAAGCGGCCGGAATTAATCAACAGTAGCTGTTTAGGCTTACTATCTAGGTAATATATTATGGTAATATAACACTGGTAATATATTACCACTGGTAATATATCGATGCTTACTATACTATTTGAAATTGGACGGTAATGGGTAAATTGTAAAAAAAAAATCTAAGACAAGTTTTTGAACAATAATTATATCTGCATTTCCATTTTATATAAAAATTATGATTTTTACATCAGTAATTTCTTATAAAATGCTAGGAAAATGCTGTAAAATGCCCTTATGTTAAAAATAAGAAAGAAAGTAAAGAAAATCTCAATTTGTGTTAGTTTACGTATGTGTAATATTTTAAAACTCTGCATGGTGGTTTTTTTTTAATGTTTAAAATAATTTCTGGAGAAATATAATAAAGGTAAAATTGCTCTAATTTTATCATCGATCATGTTCCGCAAAAACTTGATTGCGTACGGTGTGTGGGCTATCCTACGAAATCTATGTTAATTATTTTAAGTTTTTATAACATCATACAGGGTAGAAATATAAACGAGTTTTAATTTTAGTGAAATTTAAAATACTATAAAGTAAATGAAATTACAAATTTTACAGCGCCCCCCTAACCCACATCAACACCCCCCATTTTTTCCTGGGCCCCTTAACGCCCCCCTCTAGGTTTCAAACGCCCCCCAGGGGGCGTTATCGCCCACTTTGAGAAAGACTGCGTTAGGGTGAAGCTGAAATAGCCTATCAAGGCTATCAGCATAGGTAGGAAAAAAATAACTGTAACTATACTAAGACCTTAGAACTCATATCTCAAGGTGGGTGGCGGCATTCGCGTTGTAGACGTCTATGGGCCCCGGTAAGCACTTGACATCAGGTGGGCCGTGAGCTCGTTTACCGATCAATGCAATAAAAACAATTAATACAAACATTTGGTTTCCCCTCCCTATTCGCTGATAGCATAAGGCGCTATTCCGGCTTTTCGCGGCCGGATTTTGTTGTTTAACCTAAAACACTAACACTAACCTGTAGACTCGTGGCAACGATGGCACAAACCGCTATCACATACGCGTTGTATGCAAGCCATTCGCCGAGAAAGGTCGCGCAGCCCGTCGTGTAAGCGTTGGCCGCACCACACTCGAATGGCGATATAGTGCCGTAGTCTATGTGGCAGCAGCTCACGGGGATCCTACTTGACATGTAGTCCAAACGGCTAGACACTCCGCAGCACTCGAACTATCAAGAGAACTAAGGATGTCACAGAGTTTAAATAGCACCTTGGCTGCGATAAGTAAAATCATAAACTTTCTTATGGTTTTTTTTATTGCTTAGATGGGTGGACGAGCTCACAGCCCGCCTGGTTTTAAGTGGTTACTGGAGCCCATAGACATCTGCAACGTAAATGCGCCACCCACCTTGAGATATAAGTTCTAAGATCTCAGTATAGTTACAACGGCTGCTCTAGCCTTCAAACCGGACCGCATTACTGCTTTACGGCAGAAATAGGCAGGGCGGCATTCGAATTACGATGTGGATTCCAAGTAACAATTTATAGATTAGGTTAGCAATAAAAATAAAAACAAAACTCACTTCCATTTGCAAGTCGTCCCAAAGCCTGGCTATATCTCGTCTACTCTCGTACAGCTGGTGACTTTGCAACATCGGGGCTCTGATCTCGGACACCGCGTCGTTACTCAAAGCGAACGCAATTATTATAATAACTATTTCGAAGACCAGTACCACTATGGACAGCATCACGTACTGAAAATACCAAAGTACCTTTAAGTATTTTGATGTGCTACGGCACAAGACGAGTGCCTATGAGTTCCACTGAAGAAACTAGTGTTGTTCCTCTGTGATGTGATGATGGGAGGTATGTGGATAATGTCATGTAAAGCCTTCTTTAAACTTTTTTATTCATTAAACAAGTGAAAGAGGTCACGGCTACTGGCGGTAAGTGGTGGTAATATATGACAAAGGGTAGATCTTCCACCGAGCGGGTGATATTGTTCACTAGACCGACGGTTCGAACTTTGTTGTTCAGAACTTGTATATACACGCAAGCTTATCTTGAAAATGTCGTAAGCGACATTCAAAATATCTTGTGTTGTATGATAGCTACCGTCACACCACTGTCCTCCGAGACCGGAGGTCGTGCCTTTAAGTTAGCGTTATCCGTGCTGACTTCCGTATTGGCTTGCAAGCGCCAATGCTACTTGAAGTCCGGTGTGAGTTGAGACTGAATCACTTTATTATCACTTATAGTTCGGTCAGGTTTCATTTTATTGTGTCATTTAAATTGAATATATAGTATTTTAATAGCTTGAGTCCAAAATAATAAATGACTTTATCATCGATACAAACCCCAGCAATAAAGTAAAACTGCTCTGAAATCGCTCCATAAAACCCTAGGATGGATCCAATGCATATAATCACGCCTGTCGCAATCACGAATCCTGGTATTGTGAAGAATCTTTGAGTGACGAATACTTCATACTCAGAATATTGGACGAGGATCACAACCCCAACGATTAGCAGCAGGAAACCAGTTAACTGAGAAAAGAAAATTAATATTATCCGAATTCAGAAAAACTGACGCGGATACTTTACCGACAAACAAAAATTAAATTATATATTCAATTTTTTTAATAGATGTGAATATCAATTATAATAGATCGGGCTGTTCGTTTGAATTATGGCTCATAACGATTGAGCGCTAAGGAGTTTCAAAAAATATTTCGAAAAAAAAAACCGCCGTAGCAACAACATTACTCTTTTATCGCAGACCCATTCGTGAACCACACCTGTTAGGTTTCTATATAATTAAATTATAAAAAAAATTGTCTAGTCTAGTCTGCCTGAAGATCTAATTGAAAGTCGCATTCATTCGTAAGCCGGGCTCTTACCTACCTTAAAGACCACAAATATAAAAATTTGTGCATCGCCAATACTTCACGCGCATTTCAAACCGAAGTCAGTCGAATTTATCACGCGTCTTGAAGGTTCGTCTGTATTTACTATAAAACCATTCCGTATTGGCATTATCCAAATTCAACATTTATTTTAACGATGTTGCGAGACTCAATTTCTTACCAAAAACAATCCATTTACTGCGGCCAAAGTATACCTAACGGATTTCAAAAACTTTGGAACTTCAAGATTTAATTTTAAAGACATTTTAGTCATATTACACACGTAGGTTCACTAAAACTGATAAGTAAACCTAAAACTGAGATGAAACACATTTATCAATCATAAACAAGCCAATATCTTGGGATTATCTTGACATGGGCATCTTATCTTTCGCTATCATGATAAGATAATTTCACTCACATTTTATTTAAGAACTAGATACTACAGATCAACGCTTTGAACACCAAGATATGGCTTTGGTCTTAAACTTAACAGCTTATTGATGCAAATTCTTATCTAATCGCGAGGTGCATCCGTGGTTAATGGAATAGCTTACTGGTGGAAGCTCATCTTGTGGGATCATACGAATAGGTATCATCATCCTTTTCTTTTTATTCTAGCAGGTAACCAAACTACACGCGAGTTTTCGGCCCCTGGGGTGCGCGCGGGATATGTGGTTCTTCACGGTCTGCAGATGTAAAGAGAAGACTGCGGCCCAGGAATGTTTTAGTGTCCTTTTTTTTTATTGCTTAGATAGGTGGACGAGCTCACAGCCCACTTGGTGTTAAGTGGTTACTGGAACCCATAGATATGTACAATGTAAATGTGCCACCCACCTTGAGATATAAGTTCTAAGGTTTCAGTATAGTTACAACGGCTGCCCCACCCTTCAAGCCGAAACGCATTACTGCTTTACGGCAGAAATAGGCGGGGTGATGGTACCTACCCGTGTGGACTCATAAGAGGTCCTACCACCAGTGATTCCGCAAATTATAATTTTGCGGGTTTGATTTTTCTTACACGATGCCGCTTCGCTCTGTTGAGGACTCCCAACATTTTAGAGGCCAATTTGGCTTTACCTTCCAAATGACTCCGAAACTGGACATCGCTCAAAATATCGACCCCCAGAATCCCGATACTCGCGGAAATTTGCAGGGATACTCCTTGAAATTCCGGCGCCATGACAAAAGGGTCCTTCTTCGCAGTGAACGCGCAAACTTGTGTCTTCAATGGGTTGAACTGAACTGAATTCAGTTCACCCCACTTGGAGACCCACCCCAGAGAGTTCTCCACTTCAGACACAAGTTTTAATTGCCTCGTGTACAACGCTTCGAGAGAGACTCTGATGGCCGATATATCGCGCTTCCCCCGTGCTATCATCCGCATAGCAATGCATGCCATCAATAGATAGCATGTCCTTGATATGCAGTATGAAAAGCGTGGGGGAGAGCACCGAACCTAACAGCGAGAGCCTCGCCCTTGCTTTCCAAGGCTTCAGCCCATTTATGTGTGAGGTATACAAGAAGATCGCCAGCTGAGCGACCTTGACGAAAACCGTACTGCCGGTACGGTTATCTAGATCTTACTAAATCCTTCGATATTCGTTCAGCTATTCGGCGATAGATGGCGTTACACTTACCGGCATAACAGTATTAATTAAAGGTTTTTTTTTTTTTTTTTTTTTTATTGCCCTTGTAGGCAGACGAGCATACGGCCCACCTGATGGTGAGTGGTTACCGTCGCCCATGGACTTCAGCAATGCCAGGGGCAGAGCCAAGCCGCTGCCTACCTTCCTTACTAAGAGTAAAAGATCACAGACAAAGCGAGGCGATCCAAAAAAATTCGTTCTTTTTTCGATCCATACATAGTATTTTGTTATTTTCTTTCATGGCAAAAAAAAGTTGAAACCGTTAGGTACGTTTAGTAATAGATAAAAGACAATAGAGTGAAATAGAAATTACCCAGCTGAAATAAATTGCATTAGGAACAGATAAAAATTGCTACTTTTAAAACGACGTGTATTAACGACGGAGCCAATTCACAGATGGAGACTCTATCGTTCTGAAATGTCACGCAGTATTGGGAATAATCATAGACCTATATAGTAGGGACACGACATATTGTTCAATACGTACAATTGCTTATATAAATAGCACCCATTTTGAAGGCACATACATAAACATATATCTATCTCGTTCTTACTCAGCACTTTAACTCGCAGGAAAACAATATAACAGTATTTCAGTGCGTACATAAAATGAAACATGAATATACGTAAATATCTCCGTCTCCGTCTAATGAGGCCGAAAATCCGCCATGTTTAGCGCGCCAAATGTCATTGTCACGTCAGTTCGGCCGTCTGTTTTGGGTTGTACATTATTTATTGACTATGATATCGATTTAATATGATTGATTATATAAAATTTCATAATTGATCATGCTTAAAACATACAAAAATAATAATTAAAACGTATTTTATAGGATCTCAAGAAAGTCGATGTCCTAAAACTATTATCTATATGTATTTAAATTCATTATGGAGCCCTCATCCGAAAAATCCATTTTTCGGTCGGAATCTATTGATCATGACACTAATCATAAATACCACTTTAAAATATGTCATCAAAACATATTTAGACATTCTGTTTAGATATTTCGGGAAAAAGGCTACCGACAAAATCTCTTCGGAACTATTTAAATAAAATAGTTTTATTCCGCAGTGAGTAAAACACTATTGTAAATTTGTTAAATATTTAATAATTAAGTGATTTTAGAGAGGAAGTCACAAGGAATGACGTTTGTAATTAATGAATAAATGTTCTGTAGGTGTTTTTTTTTCACGCGGTCCCTTGATAAGTTTAAAATTTGAATCACTCTCAAGCGAAAGTGATTCAAATGGTGCGGCGCACCTTCCTTGGGGTGCGCTGCGGTAGTATGTTACGGACTTTAGAGTCAGCAAAACAATTAAAATAGATTGTAATAGTCTAAGAAAAACACGTACTCAAAATACGATAACATTTAGCATGCTAGAAATGGGCAGATGGCACTGTACTACGCCATATCTTTATGTTTTGCGGCAAACGACAACTTTATAAAATCAGTGTAGCAAATTTTAAAAATCGTCATATCGTTTACTTGGCAAATTTGAAGCACAAACTCGTCTTAGATTTCACATAATATCTAAATCACATCATCTTTGCACATAACAATATACTTACTTCCTATTAAAGTATAAATTCTACAAATACATTCACTCAACAATATTTAAAATAAAATGAGCCAAGAACGTTTATCGATAAAACCTACTAACATTAAAATCTTCTGGGCAGCACTAAAACCGCCATGTTTTGTGGCCAGATGACGTCACAGTGGCACGAATTTTTTGTTGACGTTTCATTTCCATAGGTTTCCTACTTCAGTGGGAATAATACACTGAAGTAGGAAACCTATGGAAATGAAACGTCAACAAAAAATTCGTGCACTGAAGTAGGAAACTTATGGAAATGAAACGTCAACCAAAAATTCGTGCCACTGTGACGTCATCTGGCCAGAAAACATGGCGGTTTTAGTGCTGTACAAAAGATTTCAATGTTATCAGGTTTTATCGATAAACGTTCTTGGCTCATTTTATTTTAAATATTGTTGAGTATTATTTATTTGTAGAATTTATACTTTAATGGGAAGTAAGTAGGTATATTGTTATGTGCAAATATGATATGATTTAGATGGGTGAAATCTAAGACAAGTTCGTCCTTCGAATTTGCCAAGTAAATGATATGATGATTTTTAAAAGTTGCTACACTGATTTTATAAAGTTGTTGTTTGTCGCAAAACTTATAGATATGACGTAGTTCAAAGCCATCTACCCATTTCTAGCATGCTAAATGTTATCGTATTTTGAGTACGTGTTTTTCTTAGACTATTACAATCTATTTTAATTGTTTTGCTGACCTAAAGTCCGTAACACACTACCGCAGCGCACCCCAAGGAAGGTGCGCCGCACCATTTGAATCAGTTTCACTTGAGACTGATTCAAATTTTAAACTTATCAAGAGACCGCGTGATAAAAAAATACACCTACAGAACATTTATTCATTATTAAAAACTTAATTCCTTGTGACTTCCTCTCTAAAATCACTTAATTATTAAATATTTAACGAATTTACAATAGTGTTTTACTCACTGCGGAATAAAACTATTTTATTTAAATAGTTCCGAAGAGATTTTGTCGGTAGCCTTTTTCCCGAAATTATCTAAACAGAATGTCTAAATATGTTTTGATGACATATTTTAAAGAGGTATTTATGATTAGTGTCATGATCAATAGATTGTGACCGAAAAATGGTGTCCGATTTTTCGGATGAGGGCTCCATAATGAATTTATATATATATAGATAATAGTTTTGGGGCATCGACTTTCTTGAGATCCTATAAAATATGTTTTAATTATTATTTTTGTATGTTTTAAGAATGATAAAATAAGAAATTTTATTTAAGCAATCATATTAAATCGATATCAAAGTCAATAAATAATGTACAACCCAAAACAGACGGCCGAACTGACGTGACAATGACATTTGGCGCGCTAAACATGGCGGATTTTCGGCCTCATTAGACGGAGACGGAGACATTTACGTATATTCATGTTTCATTTTATGTACGCACTGAAATACTGTTATATTGTTTTCCTGCAAGTTAAAGTGCTGAGTAAGAACGAGATAGATATATGTTTATGTGCGTGCCTTCAAAATGAGTGCTATTTATATAAGCAATTGTACGTATAGAACAATATGTCGTGTCCCTACTATATAGGTCTATGAATTCGTGCCACTGTGACGTCATCTGGCCACAAAACATGGCGGTTTTAGTGCTGCCCAGAAGATTTTAATGTTAGTAAGTTTTATCGATAAACGTTCTTGGCTTATTTTATTTTAAATATTGTTGAGTATGAATGTATTTGTAGAATTTATACTTTAATAGGAATTAAGTATATTGTTATGTGCAAAGATGATGTGATTTAGATATTATGTGAAATATTACTTGAGAGTGATTCAAATTTTAAACATAACAAGGGACCGCCTGATAAAAAAAACACCTACAGAACATTTATTCGTTAATGAAATTACAAACGTCATTCCTTGTGACTTCCTCTCTAAAATCACTTAATTAATAAATATTTAACGAATTTATTTATTTAAGGATTACCGACAGGGTTTACAGTAAGACATAAAATAACATTGACATGTATAGAGCAATTGATAACTGCAACTCTAATTATAGGCAATCACAGCATGCATTACATTAATAGATTAATAGAGATTTAACAATACTATTAATAATAATAAAAAATTAAAAACAAAAGAAAGACAACAAGGGCAGTAATACCCGAGTACTCAGACCGAGGCTGAGGCTGAGGTTCAACAACAACTTTTTATAATTTTGTTCTTAAATATTGGAAATGTAGTGAGTAAAACACTGCTCACTGCGGAATAAAACTATTTTATTTAAATAGTTCCGAAGAGATTTTGTCGGTAGCCTTTTTCCCGAAATATCTAAACAGAATGTATAAATATGTTTTGATGACATATTTTAAAGAGATATTTGTGATTAGTGTCATGATGAATAGATTCCGACCGAAAAATGGTGTCCGATATTTCGGATTCAAATATATTATTAAGTGTATAATTTATGTTTCGGATGAGGGCTCCATAATGAATTTAAATATATATAGATAATAGTTTTGGGGCATCGACCTTCTTGAGATCCTATAAAATATATTTTAATTATTATTTTTGTATGTTTTAAGCATGATAAAATTAGAAATTTTATATAAGCAATCATATTAAATCGATATCAAAGTCAATAAATAATGTACAACCCAAAACAGACGGCCGAACTGACGTGACAATGACATTTGGCGCGCTAAGCATGGCGGATTTTCGGCCTCATTAGACGGAGACGGAGACATTTACGTATATTCATGTTTCATTTTATGTACGCACTGAAATACTGTTATCTTGTTTTCCTGCAAGTTAAAGTGCTGAATAAGAACGAGATAGATATATGTTTATGTGTGTGCCTTCAAAATGGGTGCTATTTATATAAGCAATTGTACGTATAGAACAATATGTCGTGTCCCTACTATATAGGTCTATGGAATAATAGGACTGACTGTGTATTATCTATGTCCATGTCCCGCACTATCAGTGCTGCCACCTTGGTGGTTTTCCCACCAGAACTGGTGATTTTTTGAGGCGCTTAGTGGTATTTTTTCATTTTATAGCGCATTTATTATTTTTAGTGGTTTTTGGCGGTTTTTTAATAAGGAATCTAGCAACATACTTTTGATAGGGAAATCTCCTGATATCCCGAAATTTCATGTTAATGTTTTCAGCTTAGGTACTCTATAACCGGGGAATTCCTAGGCGAGGTCGTTTGTTAATGAATGTTTTGTTTTTACTTTGTCCCATTCTAATGCGGGTATCGAAAGAGTATTTAGTGTAATGAACATTGTAAAAAGTAAACTGCGGAACAGGATGGCTGGTCCACTTTTAAAAACTATTATTTTTATAAAAAATAGGCTTAAAGCTATTGATGCAAAGTGTTTTAACTATGAATTACCAAGCGATGTCATAGCACCTAATAACAGTCTAAACACAAAATAATCTTACAAAACCACAAGACTACAGCTATCAACACCTTTGGCGTTGACGGTAGCATCTACGAGTAAGAATGATGATGAAGTTGTAGAAGATTTTTACTAGAATTTTTTTAGACTAGAATTTTAATTTACACACATTTTCTCTTGATTTTTACTCTTCTAATTCTTATTCTTCTCTTATTTTACTCTTCTGATTAAAAAATAAACATATTAATTTGGTTTTATTTTACTGCCAATAGAATATTAGGAGCCAGTTTTACAGTTTCCAGATGAGTTCCCGTAGTCTATAGCTAACGAATCGTTCATTCAAAACTGTAATTTAACCAATCGTAGATATCTCTTATTACGGAGCTGGTGAAACTGGCACTAAACATAATCGACTTAGGATTTCTTTAGTCTGATTCAAGTTCAAAAACTTAGCGGAAGTTGGTGGTTTTTTTTTTATTAGCAAAATTTCCGAAATCTGGCGATATTTTTCTCTTGACCTAGCGAATTAAAAAAATCTAAGGTGGCAACACTGCCCACTATAGAGAAACCTGTTAGGCTATAAGGTCTTGTAACCATTGGCCGTAAAAAAATTAAAAAAAAATTTAGATAAACCTGCCTGAGAAATAGTGAGAAACTGTAGCTCGGTGTGCTTTGTTGGCGCTGGTGTGAATCATTTTATTCCGTAGTAATACAATTTGGCGGTGAGTAAATTTACTAAATTTTAGCAAAAAAAATATCAAAGTACTTTCAATTTGTTAGCTCATTAATATAATCGACAAACACGGGTGCAGTTTTTTTATTGCGTGTCACTAAGTTTTTGCGCTCGAATCAACAACGCAAAATCGATGTTTGTTGTTTACCTTGCCAATTTTTTTTCTTATTGCGGCGAAAGGGAATTCTATCTTTGTTATTATTTCAGGTAATATTTAATTGAATAACAATGGCCCTCGAAGGTGGAATGTCCTGTGTAAAGTACCTCATGTTTTGCTTCAATCTCCTGTTTGCCGTAAGTACCTAATTGACAATTTTTCGCATGAATTTACGAATAAACCACAGTATGTATACGTACATACTATGTTTTAAAACTTTCCAGACTGGAAGTGATTCATTCTGACGATTGCACCATTAGTAATACCTTCACTTTGTGATCTTTCCATTAATATTGATTCAATTGAATTAAGTAATTTCCTTAATTAGGAAAAGACGACTTTTAGCGTCTATTAAATAAAAAAATAACATTTTTTTTCGGATTTCGCGAAACGTAGTCGCATAATTAAATTAACTTTTACGGTTTAACTTAGCGTTTAATATTTTATTACTGACGTTTTCGAATATTTTCAAGTTTTCATGGTCACATACTACTAAGTACATTTGAAAGAAACTTATTTTTGAAGTGAAACTTCCTTATCGGCGTTGGAAAAAAATTTACCGTCACATTTTTCGGTTACGCGTCACTTTTTTCCGTTACGCGCCATCTGTTTTGTATTCATGTCTATGATAATAAAATCCTTTTGTTTAAACTTTATCTAATTTAACTTTTTTGTATTCATGTCTATGATAATAAAATCCTTTTGTTTAAACTTTATCTAATTTAACTTTATTTAACCAATTTCTAGAAAGTTGCATGTAGATCATTTTTCGAAAAATAAGGCCATAAACAAGTTTCACTTCTTACGTGTGTACACTAGTACACGCACACATTTTTTTTTTTAGAAAATAAATGGTAGCACAATATTCAAATTTGAGTAAGAAAAATGTAGAGTATGCTAAAAAATGTAACAATCGCATCATTAAACCGTAAAAGTATTTTTATTGCAAAAAAAACATACTGTAGCTTAAAAAAAATTAAATGTGTGATTTGAATTATTTCCAAAAACAATATCTACTGTTTTTAATCCTTTTTTTGCTTGTTAGTCAAGGCTTAATATTAGAAAGGACTAGACAGATATTTTCATTGGCAAGTAGAGAGTTTCTCTAATAATAAGAAACAGATTTTGATCCTGGAAAGTTTTATGGAGGCATTTTTGTTATTGCCGTAGTAGGCAGATGAGTGTACGGCTCACCCGATAGTGAGTCATTAGGGTCGCCCATGGACTTCAGCAATGCCAGGGGCAGAGCCAAGCTGCTGCCTACTGTGCCTACATTTATAACATTAATCTACATACAAGTAAAATACTAGAAAGTGTTTAATTTGAACATAAAATGTGAATGGAGGAGAAGTAATGAAATTGTAGTAATATCATTTTAATTATGATTATCAAAATCATAAAAAAAAATGTTTTATTTTCAGTTTTGTGAATAGTTTTCATACAGATCTATAAAAAAATAAGTCAAATCTTTTCAATAATAGCTAACACCAACTTAAATCTATAGATATTATTTTGTAATTACTCCAAAAAAGCTGACATGTGACTTATCAAGTTTTAGTTTACAGACACATTGAAAATACAAATTTAAAACCAAAATCATCACAATAATATTAAACTCTGCACTAAAAAGAGTTTTATAGTTTATTTCGTACTTGCATTTAAAACACCTTATTACATAACATTCTTATTTTAATGTAATAATTTTTAAATGAGACCTCTAAACACTTAAAGATAAAACAAAAAATTAAGGCCACAACTTTACATAAATTTCATAAAAAAGATAACCATCACTGAGTTTAAGTAATTATATGCATAATACATTTGCATTGCAAATGCAATTGCAATCACACTGGTATGGATTCATTTCAAAACTCTCATTTCAACATCAAAAGATTTGCTGCAGAAAAAATCAGAGGTAACAGAAGACTGGTATATTGGTTAAGAACTACCCATATTTAGGTAAATAGAGTTGAATAATTTTAGATATTTACACCTTACCACCACAGAACTGTGGTAGCTGTGACCTGCAGCAGTGACCATGCAGCAGTTTTTGAAAATGGTATTCTTTTTATCGGAAGGCTAAACCCTTTTGGTTTAGGAACTTAATAATTTTTTTTAATATATATTTAATACAGTGTTGATATTGTGATTCCATAATACGAGTAATATATTCCTTCAGTAAAAGCATAGACATTAAGCCTATTTCTGCATCGAAACAATCTAGTGTTCAGGTGTTAAGAATGGGATAGTTCTCATGCAGTACAATTGAGACTTTAACCCAGTGTTCATTATCACCTTTTTATTGTATATATGGGCTCGGATAACTCATTATCTAATTAATAAGAAATCAACTAAAAGCCAACCTCAAGCCTGCTCCGGTTTAACGTATCTGAATGTATTCACTTTGAATATTTTTGTTACAGATTACGGGATTGATCATCCTGATAGTTGGCATCAGGGCTGAAATAAACTCGTATCCTTACATGAACTTCACCGATGAGAACTTCTACAAGTTCGCTCCGATCGTTCTCATCATTGTCGGCATTATTGTTTTCATTGTCGCGTTCTTCGGCTGCTGTGGCGCTGTCAAAGAGAACCACTGCATGATAATAACGGTGAGTTTTTATATAATACAAACCCTTCTAGAATTGGTCGTCTCAATAGACGTGGCGAACATAGAACAGCCTTTTGCTCATAGTCCGCCAGCAAGCTCCAACCTCAACAACTTGCAGAGTAATAGAGAGTACCTAATACCCTTTTTGTTCATATTTGGAAGAAATTGCTCACATCCAAAAAAACATACATCATATACTAAATGATCCAAATTTCTTGAACATCAATGCGTGTAGGTGAGGCAGCCGTTGTAACTATACTGAGACCGTCCAAGTTAAAACGGCTGCCCCACCCTTCAAACCAAAACGCATTACTGTTGTAATGCGTTTTCTAAAATCATGTTTAGTTACGTCCAGACGAAGCAATGTATGGGATTGCCATCTTGATGTTTTAGAGTGAACGGTGTCTGGTACAAACCATGTACGTATATAAAGTAAACAAGCTCATTATAGTTTCTCCAAAGATTACAGTAGAGGTCAATAAGAATGAACTGCGTGTATGTACATTGATATGCGAACCGCACGTTTGCTTATTATGAAAAGTAATTGAATAATTGAATATGCAATTTCGAAAAGGGCACATCTCTGAAAATGTAAAATGTTCAGGAAATGAAAAAAAACTATTAACTTTTGAGAAATATTTTAGTGTTAATTAGCAATTGAAAATTAATGGAATTATTATAAAATGGGTGTAGGTAAGCCTCAATACTACATGTATATGAAAAAACGTATTTGACAAAATATGCGACATATGCCCTTTTCGAAATTTCATATTAAATTCCACTCTCAGCCGAAAACTTACAGATTACAGTAGTAGATGCTAAATTATTTTCTTCCAAGGTCTTTAAGTAAATCAAAAGTCGATGTGTGTATGTTCCCTATAAACTTCGGAACAGCCGAAGTACCAATAGAAAAAAATCGATAAATCGTCTCGAGTTTGTTAGCGTTCACTGGACAGTGAGCTCTATCTAAGGGTGAGAGAGCTCAGGCTTACTTTGTATTCATTGATTACCGAAGCCCACAAACAACAACGTCAATGCCGTAATCCATACTGAAGATAGACGTCAAAAGCAATTGTATAAAAACTATTCACTCTTCAAACACCCTCCCTACGAATGGTTCGCGGCCTAAACAACATTACGACAATACCAAAACCTTTAGAAAGCGAATCTAGACCGATTCCCATTCACGAAACGGACGGAGACTAATAAAGCAGAAAGGATATGACCATTAAAACCGAGATCGTGTCAAAGGCCATCAGGTTGACTTCATCACGACAATTGGATGCACGATCACTCGAGTGGTCATTTGGTCGGTGTTAATTTTGCGTTTGTCTTAAACAGCCTATACTGTGTTAGGTTTTAGCGTGCACTTGATTTACGCATGTACGCTTGATTCTTAAAAACAATGATAATAATGATATCGTTGGCATAAAACTGCCTACAATCATTCCGACTTTTACACCAACTTTATCTGACCTCTCGCCGGTTGTAAATGATTACCCGAGGACATATACGTAACGACGTAAATTCGAATATTAGACAGAAGACTCAATTTTTAATACGCTTTTATTAGCTTCATACATATATTAGTATGTAACGGAATCTTTGAACATGATTTTGACCCCCTTCAAAACGTCGGATTAACACGAAATTTGGCATACTTATTAACACGTTAACAGTCCCTATACAAGCGTTCCGAAACACGCCATATGTCCAAGTGTGATTATATATTTTTTGGCCATTATTCGATGTCCACTTATCGACTGATGCATTAAAAGTAACAAAATATGGTCGTTGACCCGGATATACCCGTGTACACCGGGCGGTACACGGACTTATGAATTAAATTACCGTGTACCCTTAACGTTTACCCCAGACTCATGAGTGGTTCCAGTAGACGTATGTATGGTTAGTTTATTACCATATCGATGGTTCACTTCCGCGGCAGACTAGTTTTCCGCCAATACATACCCTCGAACACATAAATATAACATGAAGATCTATAAGCTATGGTCTGCAGAAGGTTACACTTGGGGATACCAAATTTACAATGGTCAAAGTGTGCAAGTATTTGGTTTGGATACCGGAAGTATAGTAGTAACATTGGCAGAAGGTTTACTTGATGAAGGTCGCTGCATGATAACTGACAACTACTACACGAGCGACCCTTTGACAGAATTTATGTTTTCTCGCAATACAGACAGACCTCTGTGGCACAGTCAATAAAAAGAGAAGAGGTTTACCGAAAGAGAGAAGGCGAAAAAAGCTGAGCATTCTAGCAGCACGTGAAACCATGAAACCATTGTAAAAAAACTTTTATAGCACGAACTTGCACACCAACCCAGTGAAATACGGTTTTTCAGTACGCAAAGAACAACGCAATCACATGCAAGGTCATCAAGACCATTATAATTATCAGGACCATCAGGATTACCAGGGCCATCATCAGGAAGACCGTTTTCTTCTAGTTCAAGAAAGCCGCTGAAAAACACACATTTTTTGGAGTTTTTGGGCAAGAAAGAATCTTGATTCATCCGAAGACGATGCGTGAGATGCTGCCAAAACCTCCTTGATGAAGGTCGACTTGCTCCATATGCAGGGGCCAAAGCCAAAAGGGTATCAACGCAATGTAAAATTTGCAAAACAGCATATTGTGTTGTTTGTTTTTCTAAGCTTTTAGTTCACCAATAAAAAATTGTATCTTTTTTTCTAAGTTTTTTTATGACGTGTTTCTATACCAAGAATTTAAAAAAAAAATGACATGTTTTCGACTTTTTCCATTTATTAGATCCTTGGCCACAAGTCCACAAAGAAAACACTAACTAATTTGACAAGTCCGTGGATCTAGGCCCCGTAGAGAAACACATCGGCTCGTGTACCTCATAGAGTACACGAACTCGGCGGAACCGCTCACCGTGTACCACATACGTAACACCGGACTGTTAACGTGTTAAGGACCGATGACAATTCAATATTTTAAAAGGTATGATCCGTTATCCTTACTATGATAATAAGGATTAGCGATTTTTTTGTTTTTTCTGAGACCCAGAGTGTCTGCGTCAAGACCAAGAAGGGAAACTACCAGGCGCGCCGATCACCTATTTCTCGGATAGGTTACCGACTGATTCAGATGAAATTTTTGAAAAATTGAACAAAAACATAAATTGTAATTCAACAAAAAAATAATATTAGTTAAGAAAAAAAAAAGCTTATCTATTTTTATTTTAATTAAAGTAATGGTAGTTCTATCCTTTAAATGAGAACGCATGTTTACTTCGTTCGCAGAAATAGGCAAAAAAAAAAACGATACTTATCTGCGAAAATTCCCAATACGCCCCTAATAAAGCGAGTCATTGATTTATTTAAAATTTTATTAACAGATTTATTGCCTAGCAAAAGCTTAATATAAGGCAACCTGTGCTATTATGGGCGGCTATCTTAAAAATATATAGGCTTTTACCCGTCCACCCTGGTCGAAAGGAAATGTTTTCCTATGCCGTTACTAATTAGAACGCTAAGTTTTTGAATAGTGTTCAATGAGGGAGGAATAAAAATACTACAATCTCATAAATAAACGTGGTTTCAAATTCGGTCGAAAAAGACAATGCACCATATATGCTATTGCGATTTAACCTTGTCGCGACAATCACTTCAACCGTAACTTTTTTTTACCGAACAACATTGAAGTAAATTAACGCGTATTCAAATATCATTGTTTGAATCGTGATAAGGAAAGCCGTTGAAGTGTAAACGAAATTAAGATGCAATGTCCGCGTTCATTCGACACATTAATGTCAGTGGGTGGACCGTGTGGCGAGATGATGAAACAATGACGTCAGAAAGACGTTTAGTAGATATTCGGGATGACGTCAGTGTTCATTGAATTATTTACAGGGGATTTATTCAGTACTTGTGCATTACCTGTTGTCGCTTGAAAATCCACTTTTACATTAAACCATGTAAGGGAACGTACCCATATTACGTGACCCGTTTAGGGGGGGGGGGAGCGGAATCTTTAAAATACTACGGTCAGTCACAGGAGCGGGGGGGTGGCTCAGGTTTTTGTCACGTAGTCGATTTTAGTGAGAGAAATCTCGTATTTTTTTCGACCTATATTCGAATATAGCGCGCAGTGTTTAGCGCTTTGTAAACTCACACTACATAATTCACTAGTAATTTAAGTGTGCATGCAGTCTTATGCAATAAAGACGAGTATGAACCAATTTTTTTTTTTAATTTTTGCCTGTGAAATGATTAAAAATCATAATTATGAATTACTACGTGAAAACTAAAGGGGGAGAGGGGGGGGTCTTGGCATATACTACGAGTGATCACCGAGGGGAGGGAGAGGTCGAAAAAACATATAAAATAGGTCACGTAGTATGGGTACGTTCCCTAACCTAGTTATTCAGGAAATTAACAACTCGATCAGTTGAATAGTATACGCGATTTTAAATATTTTATTTCTTTTATTGCTTATGTTAATGTTTAGATGGTTGGACGAGCTCACGGAACGAACGAACACGTGGTGTTGAATGGTTACCGGAGCCCATAGACATCTACAAAGTAAAACTGAAACGCACTATGCTTCATGGCCGAAATAGACAGACTGATTGTACCTACCCGTGCGGACTCACAAGAGGTCCTAACACCAGTAATTACGCAAATTATAATTTTGCGGGTTTGATTTTTATTACACGATGTTATTCCTTCACCGTGGAAGTTAATCGTGAACATTTGTTAAGTACGTATTTAATTAGAAAAATTGGTACCCGCTGGCGGGATTCGAACACCGGTGCATCGCTACATACGAATGTACCGGACGTCTTATCCTCTAGGCCACGACGACTTTTTTGAAGTCTAGTATGAAAGCAGCAGCTCCCGTAGTGCACCCGTGGCGAATATGCATCATGCGTCGTTCTAATTCAGATCGCCAACTATGAGTAACTCACAAGCACTGTTTATTTTTGAATCAAATTAAGTAGTGTTAGTAATTAGCGCAGATACATACCTAGTACAATTATGATAAATTTTACGCCACGAATCCATCGGGAGTTCTGTGAGGCGTGTGTTGTGTTAGAGATCAGTCGTATCTAATATCACGTTAAAATCTGGTTGGCAATATTTATGAAACCGGTATAATGTACATATATTCATCTCATTACGAAGTGGTGAATATAAAAATATTGCAAATTTACCCCACGAGGTCTCAATGTAACATTTAGACGTGGTTAAGCTCAAGGCCTTTTGTTTGCTCGCAATAATTTAACATTGCGAAAAGTCATCACTACATCAGTGGAAAAAACCAACTAATGATCACGTGTTTCGAGCCAATAGATAAAATTTTATAATTTATTTTTATGCTTTAGCGAGCATCAAATAATAAATGTACCTCTAGATCAGTACAAAGCTAAAGGGGAAAAAAACGATTTGCTATAAGGAGCCTTTTTGAAATACAACACACACATAATTTGCAATATGATGTTTCAATCAGAGCTTACGGTAACGATGGCTTGAACTAGAAAAAACGGGTCTTCGTGATCAAGGACTGACCGAAATTCTATTCGTGCTGTTGCCATGTGGAGTACAAATTCAAGCCCACGTGCTTACGTCACTCACATAGTCTCTATATAATTAATTAAAAATACAAATTTTGTATTATATTAATTAATTAAATAAACCCTGGGAATTTTATTGTACTAAATTACGCCCTGACCAAGGAATGAGTTTTTTGTAGTCAATAAATAGATTTAGAGGGTTTTGTTTTATTTGTCGAATATACTATCACATTGATTAATATAAAATTTTAAATTTTGTTTTACCTATATCTATAAAAAACTCGGTGAAGTAAGTCTCGTGTTTTATACTATGCATACCACCTCTCTATTGTTAGATAAACACGCTTTCAACAGCTTTGTCCCACATATTTGGCTGTGCTATTTGTGATATTCTTAATTCATTCCGTATTCATGCTTTCTAAACTTGTCAGCGTCAAGTGGATACTAATCAAAAGCGCTGATAATAATATGATATTAATACTTGAAGCTAAAAGTTTGTACCCCTTTTTACGAAAATTGCGCGGACGGAGGAGTATGAAATTTCCCACACTTATAGAGAATATAGAGGAGTGCAGATTTTTTTATTTTTTATTGAAATGAACAAACTAAACAAATCTCTGTAAAATGATAAACGATGAAACAAGTTGAGAATGATTATTTTTTAATAAAAACAGAAAATTAAGAAAACAGAAAGAAATGGGTAATATGAATACAAACGTCAAAAGTGAAGTATATAAAAACTACATTAGTTATCAAAATAGCAAAGAGGTTCACAACATCCTCCCCCTCGTGCAGAAAAGCACAAACTGGTTATGCAAACCAAGGTCAGTCAAGGCCTTAGGTGGAGAGCCTAACCAGCTTTCGTACGGGTCGGCGTAGCATTCCCCCTGCTGTTGCAACGTCCACTACCCTTATCACGCCATCTTTCCCAGGGTACACTTTCGCAACACGTCCTCGTGGCCATATTCCGCGGGGCAAGTTAAAGTCAGCAATAATTACTACGTCACCCTCTTGAAAAGCTGTTGAACTGCGGTTGCCTCTTGACTGCTCACGTGGTTGTAGGGTCGGGAGAACCTCGCGCATCCAACGCGACCAAAAATGATCCGCTAGCCTCAATGCTTTCCTCCATTCGGAACGGCTGACCAAATCGTGATCGTTCAAGGCAGTAGGTAAGGTCTGCACGGACGAAGAACCGATTAAGAAATGAAATGGTGTGAGTGTTGTCGGGTCGTCAGGATCTGTAGATACATGAGTTAATGGACGTGAATTGACAATGGCTTCTGCCTCGGCTAGTAAGACGCTCAAGGTTTCTTCTTTTGGAGCTCGTTCGGTTAATGTTGCGTTCAGAGCTACCTTTACTGATCGCACCAAGCGCTCCCAACATCCTCCGAAATTAGGTGCCGCAGGTGGGATGAACTTCCAGAGTATTCCTTGAGTGCTTGTGAAATCTTCGACATTTTCTCCGTAGAAACCTCTGAGAATGCGATTGGCACCAACAAAGCAGGTTCCGTTGTCCGAGAAAATAATGTTTGGACAGCCCCGTCTTGCAATGAATCTTCTAATAGCCATGATAGCAGAGTCAGTCGATAGACTATGTACCATTTCTAGGTGAAGGGCTCTGACAGTTAAACAGGTGAAAAGGGCCACATAACGTTTTTCATGCCTGCGCCCGATAGTCACGCTTACGGGGCCGAAGTAGTCCAGACCCGTAAAAGTAAAGGGCCGTCGATGGTGAGCTAATCTTTCAGGTGGCAGATCTCCTGTTTTCGGGTTCACCGGCAAGGATTTTCTAATTCTGCAGAGTGGACACTCTTTTGCTACTGTTCTCACTGTGTTCCTCAGCCTTAACAACCAGAATTTTTGTCTTAATTCGTTCACGACTAGTTCATAATTTGCGTGACCCGCTTTTCGATGATAAAATTGTACCAATAAACGTACAATTGGGTGACGACCGTCAAGAAGGATGGGGAAGCGTGTGTCAGGGTCAATGCCTTCTGCGGCTTTAATTCTTCCGGCTAACCGCAGCAACTTGTCCTCTCCCAAAGCGGGTGACAGTTTTCTGAGACGACTGTTCGGAGGAATAGGCTTCGAGTTCAGGATATGAAGAAATTCTATGGAAAAGCTCTCGACCTGTGTTCGTTGCATAATTTGGCTTTCAGCGGCCTTTATTAAATCCGCACTAAGAGGTGGTAGAGTAGTGGACGTTGAAGGATGGCGGGCACAAACTATTTCGCCTTTCAATTTAGAATTTCTAATGGAAGCCAAAATTACACCAAACTTTGCCGCAGCTTGAAGTACCCGGGCTGTGGCACGTAATAAGCGCTGCCAATTACTAAAATTAGCAAAAATGGCTGTGACCGGAGTCGGTAACTCTTCGACAAAGGAAGTTAGTCCGACCAACTCATAACTATTGGTCTTAAGTTCATCGGTGTTTGGTGAGGCAAACCTTGGCTCTGTAGGCCAGTCCTCAACGGATTTAAAAAGAAAAGATGGACCGCGAAACCATCTGTGGGACATGTCGAGGTTAATTGATCTCGTTCTGGTAGCGTCATCGGCAACATTCAATTCCGTTGGTACCCATCGCCAGTCTCTGACGCAAGAGTTTTCAATAATTTCGCCTAAACGATGGGCAACAAAAGGCTTAAAAGAGCGCGCGTCATTACGTAACCACTGAAGGACTGTCATAGAATCGGTCCAAAAGAAAGTATGTGCCGGTTGTTTTCTATGACTGTCCTTAATGGTGACCGCGAGACGAGAAGCTATTAAAGCGGCCTGGAGCTCTAAACGTGGGATAGAGATAGGTTTCAAGGGTGTAACTCTTGCCTTACTAGAGATGAGAGAAAGCTCGATGCTGCCGTCTGAGTATAAAAGGCGCCAATAAGCGACACATGCGTACGCGAGCTCACTTGCATCAGCAAAAACGTGTAACTCCCTCTGAGTTGGTTCAGAGTTTTTAGAGTTAGAATACCAACGCGGAATTTCCAAAGAAGTTACTTTTGACAACTCCTGAAACCAATCAGACCATCTTAATGCTTCCGTGGGTTGGAACTCGGTGTCCCAGTCGACATTAGACCTCCACGTGTGTTGAAATAAAATTCGACCCTTAACAACTATTGGAGCTAATAAGCCTAACGGGTCGTACACACGCATGAGGTGACAAAGAACTTTGCGTTTTGTGAGAGGGTTTGGAAATGTTTCACCTAAGCCTGAGCGGAACCCTAAATTATCTGTTATGGGATTCCACAATACTCCCAACGCTCTAATATTGTTTGCAGAGCAGCTGCCAAGGTTGATTTCCAACGACGGTTGAGTGGCCCTAAGATCAGCAGGAATAAATTTTAGCGCTGATGGATCGTTGGAAATCCAGCCCCGCATCTCGAAGTAGGCATCATTGTGAACGGCAACAATATCTGCCGCCAGTTGTGCTGCCTCTTGAATGTCATCGAGAGAGTCAATATAATCGTCCATATAATGATTGTACAAAATAGCATGAGCTGCTTTAGGAAATAAACTTTCGTGCTCACGAGCGTTTTTATTTTTAATAAATTGCGCTATAAATGGACTGCAGCACGCACCGAAAATGATGGCTGTCATCCTAAACTCCTTTATAGGTTGGTCTCTGCTTGACCTCCAGAGAAACCGGAGGGCGTCCCTATCTTGCTCTCTGATCCTTACCTGAGGGAACATTTCCCGGATATCAGCAGTGAGAGCAATACGGCCCTCGCGAAACCGAAGTAAAATACCTAACAAGGACTGAAGCAGGTCTGGACCAGGTAGCAACAAAGAGTTTAGGCTGACGCCCGCATTCGTGGCTGCGGCGTCGTGAACTACACGAAGCTTACGTTTCTGAGGGTGATACACGCCAAAATGGGGTAAATAGAGCCTCATAAAAGAAGATTGTTTTTCTTTAATGTGGTTGGCGTAGTATGACTCGGGAGCACATTCTTCTGCATAGCCTTTAGCGATCATGTTTGAAATGAACACGTTATATGCTTTTGCAAAGTCAGCATCTTTAGCCATGCGTCTTTCTAGACTTAAAAATCGTGACATGGCTTGAGGGTAGCTGTCGGGAATGCGTTGTATATCGTCACGCCACGGCAAACCCACCTCAAATCGACCAGAAGTGGGGAGACGTCTAGCAGTTTTTTCTAAAATCTCGACTGCACGTTTATCTGACTTAGAATGTAGAGTTTCTTTTTTAGAAATACCTAACGAATCAATTTTGTATTGTTCCCTAATAAAAGAGTCTAATTTCTCCTCATCGGAAGGTTCGATACACACACCGTGATTAACAAACTCCACTGATTTAGTTTTACTGGACGCGATTCCATAAAGCACCCAGCCTAAGGCAGTTAAACAGGCAACGGGTTCATTCTTACCACCACACCGTACCTCGCTGCTGATTGACAAATGCCAATGCTCTGCACCAATTAAAACTGTTGGTGTAGCATCTTCATAAGTTACGTTGCAAGGTAAATTCGCTAAATGTGCGAAAGAAGCAATAGTTTCCTGCCTAATCGTTTGAGGACGCAGAGACAAAGATTCCATAGCTCTCGCATTTTTCACTAAAAATGTGTCTCGTGTGTGCCTACCCTTAATGTGAAAATCTACATACGATATCGTAGCGTTTCTACTGAGACCGCCTATACCATTAACCGTTATTTTCTGGTGAGGCCCTGTCGCACCGATTTGAGTAGCAATACTTGAGTCAATGAGCGTAGCAGTGCTACCGTCATCGAGAAGTGCGTAAACATTGCAACTTCCTGAGGGACCAGAGACAGTAACGGGTAAGATTTTCAGAAATACACGTGGGCACAGAGTTAAGATGGAGCTGGGTTCTTGAACACCTGTAGAAGTGGTAGAAACTATTACCTTTTCGACAGATGCAGGTTCGTGGTGCTTAGTCGTATGATCATTTTCGGTGGATTGCGTGTCGAACATAGTATTGACAGAAGAGGCAGGTTCTTTACCATGCATTAACGGGTGATGACGTATTAGACACCCATCAACACCACAAGGGTTAACTTTACATGTTTTCCACTGATGTGAACTACGCCTAAGACATCTATAACACGCTTTTACCTCACGCAGCCAGACCCACCTTTCATCAACAGATAAGGCTTTGAACTCAGAACATGACTTAATATTGTGATCTTTTTTGCAAAACGCGCATTCAAGCTTTTGTGTAGACGCCGCCTTAGAATTTTGTTTAGAGTGTGTAACTATGTGAATATTTTCCCGTTTATACGGTTTGTTTAGATGAGTATTTTGTGGTGAATGTTGGATCGAGCAAGATTCCGGTGATAAACCGAACCGAATAAGTTGATCTAACTCGCGCCTCAAAAAATCGGACATAATTTCTAATTTAGGACGCCCTGTAGTATCTTGCATAGCAAAGTCCGTCCATCTTACTTTAGTAACCGGGTTTAATTTTCCTAAGACGGCGTGAAATAGTTCTGGAGAATGCAAGTACTCAATTTGATTCAGTATTTTAAAAGAAGATATAGAATTACGTACCTTATTCGTTATCGTAATTAACTCTTTCAAGTCATTTCCCAAACGTGGTAGATTTTTAAGAGCGGAGACTTCCTTAAATACTATAATTTCCGGGCGAGCGAAGTTCTCCTCCAGAGCTCTTATAATATCGTTCGGGTTGTCTGTAGCCAGCAACAGTGACGCGACTGCATCTCGGGCCGCGCCGCGAAGTGCATTTTGTAACCGACTAATATTTTCAATATTTGAAAAATTGTTTTTGGTTAAATCAAAAATACGTTTAAAATGTAGCCATGTTAAGGCGTCTCCGTCGAAAGGAAACAATTCGATCTTATGTTTATGACGGTGCGAAGTAGCAAGCGCCTTGGCCGCAGCTGCAGTGTCAGCAACAGCCTGAAGCAGACTACTCTGATCAACCTCCGTGGAAATGAGCGGTCGCGTAAGTACGGCCGCCTCGGACGCTTTAGTGACGTTTAAAACTTGTTTCTGATGAACAAAACGGTTAACAGGGGATGCAGTTGACCCAGTGGCCGGCAGAGGTGCCTGGTGGCCGGGAGGCGGAACCAATACTTGCTCTCGCCCTACTGCGGGGATGCCTCTATTAACTGTATTTTCGCCAACGCAAACTGGCTGTCCTAAACTTTGTACCCATCTTTCTGTTCTTTCTACGCTTACCCTGGCAGAACCACTGCGACTGCTGTGACTTGCCGCGGCTTCCGCGTCGAGAGCGGCAAGTTCGGCCTTCAGTTCGCCCTCCTCTACCTGCTGACGGAGTGCTGCCAGTCGACTTTCACGTTGCCTCTCACGTTCAGCCAGCTCCTGCTCGTGCTCAAGACGTCGGCGCAGGGCGAGGGCCTCTACGGCGGCCTTTTGAGCCTTAATTGTGGATGACGAGCGTGATGATTTTGACTTAGACGTCTCACTCGGAGCAATGCTGTCTACATGTTGGGAAGTACTAGGTTGTATAATATTAACTTGCACACCAGAACTAGTCGCAGGGTTTGTCGGCATGATTTTACTTTTACTGCGGGTGATCATTAAGCGAGAAATAAAAATGAAATAAAGCAGTGAAAATGAAAACAAATACTACGAAATGAACGAATAACTAAAGCTACGTAATGAAAAATAGGTACGCTGGAAAATTACTGGTGAAGGACCAAAATGAAATGAACAAACTAACCAACTCTCTGTAAAATGATAAACGATGAAACAAGTTGAGAATTATTATTTTTTAATAAAAAACAGAAAATTAAGAAAACAGAAAGAAATGGGTAATATGAATACAAACGTCAAAAGTGAAGTATATAAAAACTACATTAGTTATCAAAATAGCAAAGAGGTTCACAACATTTATTATGCATAAAAAGTACTTTAAATCAATAAAAAAACCATTACACACACTACCACGTCACACACACGCAAGCATACTATTTGTTTATTGTCAAACTTTTCTTATTGCTTATAGTCTGTGGTCAAATTGAGAATAGAATAAATATTGTTTGTTTTTAACATCATTTGTCTAAAGTGTAGTCTTGGCGAAATCTGTGATTAAAGAATTATAATAGTCTTTGACAATAGAACTATAATATTCTACAAACTTATAATTTCAATTAATTATTATCGAATTTCGACTACCGGTTTACCACTACTAATATGAAGAAGTCTACGGTGTAACTTGTCCCTAAAATTCCAACGGAGTTTTTTTTTTACACGAAGCGGTAGATCTCAGTTAAATGCCATTCAAACGAAGAACGGATATGACAGATTATAATTTTAATTAAGCGTCGACCGGTGTAATTCCATGTTTCCTCTCCGTGATTACTCCAATTCGAAACGTCAACCTTAATACTGACTGATGCATATCACACACGTTCGTGTATTTTTTCGCGGGCAATACCAAATCGTATGATAATTGTACGCTTTAAATATATAAAAATAGATAAAACCCTGGTGATTCAGACGTTGATAATATTTAATATATCCATTTATAGGTCAAACACATATAAAAGACAAGATAAAAAAAGTATAATGTAAATAAGTTTATCTTGTGAGTAATATAACATTATAAGTTTGTTTACCTCTACGGGCCGTGGGATGTTTTAAAAACATTTCTTCTTAATTAAAAATTTCTCGGAATTTTCTATATATAATCAGCGGCCAAGATTCGCTGTGTGTTCGAGAAATACTACATTAAATACATTGAAACTCTTCGAATGATTCAGATGGTTCATGTGTTTGTCGTGGTGAATGAGTTATGTAATATTGTTACGCTTAAATATTATAAATGAAAGTTATTTTAAAAGGGCTACTCTGTAGTAGACAAATTAATCTGTAATATCGTCTAACTAAGATCTTGTTTTGATTGTTATTGAAACGATACAATATTGTTTAGTCTAGAATCGCCTTTATCAAAGGACAGCATGTAAAATGGTAAACAGTATCAACAGATAAAAACATTCAGTGTGCTTAGTGCGAGTTTTTTAACGTTCTCGATAACGTAAAAGTTAGCTCATATTAAATTTGTATGTAATAGGATCGTTTGCGTACGTTTGCCGCTAGGGGCGCTGTTCCAACTGCATACAAAATTGGCCTAACTTTTACGCTATCGAGAACCTTAAGTAACTCGCACTAAGCAAACAGAACGTAACTAACGGTTTGTCCTGTAGCTGTGAGAATTATTTATATTGAGTGAATTAAAATGAGACAAACAGAACACGAATAATGAGCCAGCCCTGACGGCGACGTGTGTTTGGGCACACACGGGTGCCGCGTGATTTGCGAGCGATGCGTAATGATTTTATTTTTGTTATAATGTTGTTCACGCGCACACACACACATTCACACTTAAACATCAAAATAACGTAAAAACAACACGTTTCTCGTTAAAACTATCTGCACCAACTGTTGCATGAATTCGTTTTGTTGACCTCTTTATCCTTTCGGTGACAATCGTCTGTAAAGAGTTTTATTATCGTGTGAACACGAATAGGTTTTCGTCTTTGCAACTCCCATAGTTTGGCTTCGATGGCGCCTCAAATAAAGTTTATTTAAGTATTATTTTTCTAAAAACCCTTAAACTCTATCAGTGAAGCCACTGCAGCTATGTTTACCCGAAATTTTTAATTATATATATTCTCAGTCGACATCAATCGTTTTATTAATTTTTTTAATTATAATAGCATAATGATGTGGAACTTCAAACAGCGATATGCTGGGGAACGCCCAGCTGAACTCAAACGATAAAATAAATATACATCTCGATTGAAACAATTCGATACATTGTACAATAGATGTATAGGTTTACATTACGTACATTGAATAGCGTAAAATATATGGAACTTTGTTCAATTGGCTTATTCGATGACATTGAGAGATCGTGAGCTTTGCAAAAAAACTGTGATGTCATTATCATCAGACTAAAATTAGGCGGCATCTAATCGAAAAGTAGAGACCCGATTTATGCATACAACAGACCTAGTGATATGGGATTTATGAACCTAAAAATCATAGATGTGAGCAATAATCATCAGTAAAAACGTACTATAAGATACATTTTAGGTTATGCTTGATTATGATTGTCGTAGTTGGTCTTGGTGGTCTTTGTTTTTTGTTTTGCGTGTGGTACCAACAGTTGGGCGCAATAATACCACCAGTAAATGCCGGTGGGCCATTGCATTATTATACGCTGGTATAATACTCAGAAAATTTAACGGCTCCGTCCGGTCCGTTAAAGAATTGACCCTTAGCCACAATTTTTTTATTGCTTAGATGGGTGGACGAGCTCACAGCCCACTTGGTCTTAAATTGTTGTTGGAGTCCATAGAAATCTACAACGTAAATGCGCCACCCACCTTGAGATATAAGTTCTAAGGTCTCAGTATAGTTACAACGGCTGCCCCACCCTTCAAACCGAAACGCATTACTGCTTCATGACAGAAATAGGCGGGATGGTGGTACCTACCAGTGCGGACTCTCAAGAGGTTCTACCACCGATTTTGCGACATCCGCGAAACTAGATACGGTGGTACCCACATAGCCCAGATTAAGTACTAGGTAAATTATCATTTTAATAGTATTAGTGTAGCGTCCACTAATGCATTCGGCAGTCGACTTTAAAGCAAACATTGGTAACAGCAATTCGCTTTTAGCTCTCAGCGTGAAGCCTAAGAGTATAATGCATAGTACTTACCCGATTAGAGCATTACGCTTTTAGTGACGACGACACTAGCTTCGATTTCTGTTGTGTATATTTTTATAGTAACATGCAAAAATATATTATGAACTAGCGACCCGCCCTCGCTTCGCTTTGGAAACATTAAATTAGACGAGAAATTATACGCCGCGGGGCAAAGCTAGTCTAAAAAAAATAGCCTAAGTTACTCCTTATATCATCAGCTACCTATCAGTGAAAGTCTCGTCAAAATCGGTCCAGCCGTTCCAGAGATTAGCCGGAAGAAACAGACAGACAGACAAAAATTGTAAAAAATGTTATTTTGGTGTATGTACCGTATATATATTCATATGCGTATAGTAAAAAGCGGTTATTTCAATATTACAAACAGACACTCCAATTTTATGTATAGATTAACCTAGACTCGGGTCTCTAAAATGGGGGGAATAGCGTCCATTTTGTAAATCGGAGCGAAGTGATTCATCGCACCCGCCGCTTGGGAGTTCAATGTTGACAAATAAAGTAAATTTGAACAGAAAAATATAATAATAATATTTGTTTACAACATTATCGTATTGATTCAATTAAGATTCCTTTGAACTAGTTTAGATTTGGTCTGTTATTTATGTCCTTTTGCCTATTTCGTTTAAAAAATGGCTTATTCATTAATGAAACCAGAATACACAAATACTTCTCGGTTGATATACCTATATTAGATCAAATATATCTTTGATAGATACACCCATTTTGTACAAATTACTACGCATATCTCACTATCGGCCGAGTTAGTCTGATGAAATGGGGTTGGAATGTGGAAACGAAAAGACTGCATGAACATAGTAGATATATACCTACCTAAATAAACAAAAATTGTTAATGTTTTTCTCTGTACGCTAAATGAGTAATTAATTGTTATTGTAATTTTTGTGGCCAAGCCATTGAGGAAAATGAGTGATTGATTGAAAAGGAAATGTTTTATGTTTTTTCATTACAAAGTCAACCATGATGACCTAATTCGAAAATTAAATCTATACTAATATATTATAAATCTACAGTGGTTTTCACGGATGTTCCGTTATAACTACTGAACCATGCATCCGATTGACTTGAAACTTGGTATCCGTGTAGAAAATACATGTACTTTTATATAAGTGTTGGACTCCCTAATAATAATGACAATAAATAATAATGTTAATTTTAAATGCCCAGCAAAGCGGGCGAGTACGGCTAGTTCTTTAATAAGATAGCAGAAAATAATGTACTATTTAAAAATCGACCTTCAATATTTTACAAACATGTTACGGAGTCTCTTAGAAACTAAACGCAGGCTAATGGTTATGTACACATTACATTGCTGCTTCGTCGGCTTATCTTCCTTTCAATAATACATCTTTTTAGTGGTCAGTAAGCTTATCACACCACTAGAGTTCGATTCCTGATCGAAACATCTAATGTATATTAAAGCTATTTCATATTCGGAGTCTGGAGGCACTGTGTTCTTGAATCCTTTTCCGGTACTTAAGAAAAAACTTAGCTTGGATAAGTTAAGTTTATTTTCTATTATAACATACATCCTGAAAGTCCGTGGACATATGTCTCCCATTAGAGGTCATCCATAAATTACGTCACACGTTGTTGGGGGGGGGGCGTATCACCGAAACGTGACATAGTGTGACAAGGGGCATGGGGGTCAATAGTTTTGTGACGTCACGTGTTAAAATTTAAAATATTAAAACGCGAAGCTTAGATGTGAATAAAAAACTAAAAAAATCTACGAACTTGAACCATAGTTTTTAATAATTTAGCATTCTCGCTATGAGATTATCTCTTATGCAACGTATACTTACAAGCATAAATTGGAAAAATCTGTGACATCACATCAGGAGGGGGGGGGGTTATAAAAATGTGACAAGGATGAGGGAGGGGTTCAAATGTCCTAAAATTCGTGTGACGTAATTTATGGTTGGCCCCTTATCGACCGAATAATCTATAGAATTCCTATGAGCTATGTTTCCAATAAGGAATTTCTGGACACAATAACATACCAACATCTAACGCTATTTGTTATTGCTTAGTTTTCAGTATTCCTCTTGATCATATTCGTGGCTGAACTGGCTGTGGGCATCGCTGGTTACATGAAGCATACGGACTTGGAAGATTCGGTTATGCGCAACCTGAACGCTTCCATTACTCAATATCCGGTAGACAAGAACGTCCAGAAGACTATTGATATCATACAAACAGACGTAAGTATCTATTTTCAGATCATCATCATTCTTTCCTATTACCCTCTGCTGGGGTGTAGGGCTCGAATCAAATTTTTCCATTTATATCGGTCTTGGGCAGTCTGTTCTAGCTCCTCCCACGTCATGCCCAAGACCCCTAGCTCCTGCTCCACTGAGCGACGCCAAGTTGTTCTGGGGCGGCCTCTCTTCCTTTTGCCAGACATAGGATTTTCAGATAGGAATACAAATTTTCCAAACTACGGTTGTACTTTTAACATAACCAGTGGTCCCGCAGAAGTCGAAATTCGACTTTAATCAATTGAAATTTTATGTTTAAACATTATGGTTCTATTGTCAAATACTGTTGTACTTATATAATACTCGTATAATCACAGATTTCGTCAAAACTACACTATACATAAATAATAATAAAGACAAACAATATTCATCTATTCTCAATTTGACCATAGACTTTAAACACTAACAAAAGTTTGACAATTGACAATAAACAAAGAGTATATTATGTATATATACGTGTTGTGTCAAATACATGGTAGTGTGTGTAATGTTTTCTTTGTTGATTTAATGTATCTTTTATGCATTTTTTTAAAAAAAAAATAGCATTGTGCACTTCTTCTCTATATTCTCTATAAGTGTGGAAAATTTCATACTCTTCCGTCCGCGCAATTTTCGTAAAAAGGGATACAAAGTTTTTGCTTCACGTATTAATATATAGATATCCATATAGGTATCTATTCCCGCATAGATCAACTGCTCATACTATTTCAGCAGATAAATTGTCTTTAGACATGTTTCAAATCCTCGCATATCGTAATAACTGTCTCGAAGTGTCAATAAGTTGTTTGACCACGATTACATTATTATTTCTCATATTGTTGACATCAGATGTAAGGGTCGGTGTATACTAACTCACCTCTTATGTTTTTATTGTTGCATTATCTGTGATATTATTATACTAGCTATGCACACGTCCAACGTGAACTTATACTAATTTCAACTCGAAGCATACAGGTATTCATGACTTGAACTCTTTTTAAGTCCTATCCATCAATGCGGTATATAACAATCTGAATATGTTTTCAGTGTACTTATGTCGTACAAAAAATCGGTGACATTGATGGAATGAGTTCCATGTCACGTTTTTTTTTTTGGAGGCAACGACTCTAATGGAATTAGCTCCCCTCCACGGTGTTTCCCGAGCGCTATGACATGTCCTTCTTTAAACGAGGCTTGTGGAGAGATTAAGCGGTAGGCAGCGGCTTGGCTCTGCCCCTGGCATTGCTGAAGTCCATGGGCGACGGTAACCACTCCCCATCAGGTGGGCCGTATGCTCGTCTGCCTACAAGGGCAATAAAAAAAAAAACTTTATGCCACTGATGACGTCAACCACCCATTTCAACGATACCATTTTCAATTAATTTTTATAAAATAACCACAATACACATTGAAATATAAGATAGATTTTTTTTGTTGCTTAAATGAGTCGAAGAGCTTACGGCCCACCTGGTGTTAAGTGGTTACCGGAGCCCATAACATCTACAACGTAAATGCCGCCACCCATCTTGAGACATGAGTTCCAAGATCTCACTTGTAACGGTACAACCGGCTGCCCCGCCCTTCAAACCAAAACCCATTACTTATTCACGGCAGAAATAGACGGGGTGGTACCTACCCGTGCGGACTCCCAAGAAGTCCTACCACTAAAGACGTTTGTTTATACTACGTGAATAAAAATAAAAAATTAATTAATAAAAATTTGAAACATTAACGATTATCTCAATAATGTCGATAAGTTTCTTAAATAAAAATGTTTTGTAACACTGACAGTTGCAATGCTGCGGTATAAACAGTCCGGCCGACTGGGCCGATCACGGTCTGCCCATACCGAGCACGTGCTGCTCCGCCCAGGAGATCAATGACGGCGTCGTCGCGGCCTGCACCGAGAACTCGACCAACTTCCACTCGAAGGGATGTCTTACTAAACTGGTTGTTCACATGAAGGACATTGGTATGGTGCTCGCCGGCGTTGGAGTCGGTATCGCTTTGGTTCAGGTAAATGAATACCCATTACGCAATCACCACAAAAACAGTTCTTAGAATATATATTTTTATTACTTAGATAGGTGGACGAGCTCACAGCCCATCTGATGTTAAGTGACTACTGGAGCCCATAAACATCTACCGCATAACTTGAGATATAAGTTCTAAGGTCTCAAGTATAGTTACAACGGTTGCCCCACCCTTCAAACCGAAATGCATTACTGCTTCACGGCAGAAATAGGCGGGGTGGTGTTATATACCCGTGCGGACTCACAAGCAGTAAAGTGATTAAGCATTTCGTATTCTTCATATTTTCATTAGTGAAAGTTTTAAACGCGATAATAAGTACTAGCGAGATTATTTCAAGTTTAAATATCTACAAGGATCAAATCATACATTCTGGAGTGACCAGAATTTTATAATTATTGATGTCATGTTTTAAAAAGGGTGGCATTAGCATTATGATAGCAATAGGCTACGGTAAACACTGTAAATAAAATAATTTGTTTGATAGAACTAATTGAAGTCATAAAAACATTGCATTGTATTCAATAATTATTTATTGTATTCTGTATTTGTTTTTCAGCTCCTCGGTGTGATATTCGCATGCTGCCTCGCTCGTTCCATTCGCAGCCAATATGAAACAGTTTAAATTACAACAAAATACAAAACAAAACTTATATGATAAAACCATTACTAATAAGAATAACGAAATTCAATTCTATTTCATTACCTACCTATATTTAATGTTTAAACGTGTATTGTGATAAGTGTACCTACTCAAACCTATTTGTATATTTTGAAATGAGTTTTTTTTAGTTTATTTTTATATTCACGTTCTTTTGTTGAAGGATAAAAGACGATTTAACTTTAATACATTTAATTTGTTTTTGAATAATAATTGAAAGTACAATTGCACAACATTGACAAGTGTGCTCAGGACAGAAGACTGATTTTAGAAACCTTTCCTCTCTCGAATATCGATCCGTTCTTCCTTTTATATTCAAACATTTATTGATCTATAATTGTAATGTGTAGCAGCACTAGTTTGTTGACAGTAGTGGGCACATTTTAAATGATTTGTGTGTTTAATCTCGAAATAAGATATTTTTCTTCATTCTCATATAGGGGCGTAACAGAATGGTTCTCGGAATTCAAAACAATATTAATTTACAAAAACAAACAAATTCTTATAGTTTTACTTCCCGTCATTTAAAAGTAAAAACCATCTAACAGATACTCGCATTCTAGCGACTCACGAAAACTCACGAGTGCGCTCTTTTTTTGATAGTTACATTGCTGACATCAAAGATTATTAAAATTTAATAGATTAAAATCTTTCGAATGCAAGCTTTGCTAAAATAAAAAGGTCTCGCCGCTCTGTCTTCAATTTCGGGAACTGTTCTGTAAAGGCCCCGGTATATTTCGATATTTCTTCGTAAAACGTGTATCTACAATAAATTTGCATACCAACAAATTGTTTCATTGAAATGACCTTTTTAATAAAACATCGTTTGTTTCCTAGTTACACACAACTTTATTTCACTATTTTATTATGATTTAATTTGTAACGAAAGATGGTTACAAGGGATAGTACAAGTTTTCAAGGAACATATCAGTCGCATTAATTAAAAGCACACTTTGACTGCAAATAGTGCTTAGTGTCCATAAAAAATAATTTAATCACAATGACAACGTCCAGTTCCGAATACGCAAAGTATTCCCACATACGTTCTGTATGTCGCAAGCATTTGAATCTCACAGCACCAGTTACATCATTTACTAACATAATCACCGAATTCATATAAAAATTATCATTACTATTTTTTTTTGCTATCACCAAAAATCATTCACATACGCGCGACATACACTTCGCTAAAATCATTAGAAGGCCTAAAAAACTATCCGCTAAATTAAATCGTACGTTATACATTATCTAGACAATAAAATAACTTACATCTAAAAATGTTTATATAGTAAAAGGAATATTCTGGAAAATCAGGAAATTACTGGAGCAAAGGCCTGAGGTGCCTACAAATTTTGGCACAAATATAGCGATCGTAACATAAAAATATCGGAAATACTTAATAAAACGTTGATATGTGGTCAAATCATTTTGAATATTACCAACATCACAAAATTTGGAAATTTATAAAAATTAGAATGTAAAACCACGTTGTTGGTACACTACATACTGGAATTATATTATGTTTGCATATATTAATAATTGATCGATATATAGTAATATGCGTCAATCAAAATTATTTCTAAACTAAGCTGAGTTAAAAACAACTCGAAAGATAGAAGTTATCGCATACACAAGATTGTTATATTTTATTATAGGATAATATGCGCGTGGTAGATAAATGTTTCGTAAATAAAAGTAGATATTAAAAATATTGCATTGAAAATTGAAATCATTTTGGCAACAAAAATATCACTGAATTTGCCAATATTATAGCAAACAAATTTTTGAAACTCCCTGTGCACTAAACAGCTGAAGTGCGGCAATCGATATATAGGAACATATTGTTCTTTGAAGACTACATTAGAACAGAATCTAACAGCAAGTAGAGCTGAATAATGTGAATCTCTCGAAGGATAGCCACCTTCAACCTTCCAAAATTTTTATGTGTATACATAGTTGAATTTCGTATCTACACATTGTCAACATCGTATTATATAAATAAACCTGCTATCTCACATATCTGTACTGTTATATCTCGAATACTCGTTATTCAGAGTTAAGAGTAATCAGTTTTAAAATCCTTACATATAAAAAATATTTTTACATGTAGTAGCTGCAGGATGATGACTATCATTAGTCGAAATTTAAGCAAAGAGAGTATGAATTAAATATTCACTTTACTTGGAATTTCTTACAGAATAAAAATTACACAATTCACTCTTCCATTAAATATCGGCAACGGCTTTTTAACGCATGTCTTCCTAGTGCATGGGAGCCCTTAAGTATCAGATCTACATTTAAAGTAGCAATTCTGCTCAATAAATTAAAATAAAAAGTTTGTAATAACTTTCTGTACCATTCATTCAAAATTGAAAAATCATAAGCAATTTCATTGGAGTATGCGATTTATTTTTCCAAGTTGTGCCATCACATCAATCGCAATATAAGACATACTTATGAATAAGTAGTAACAGTTGATGAGCGCATGAGATCATCGCGTTGAGCGGTAAAATTGACTCAATTCACTGGTTTAAACCTATGTTTACATTTTTTAGTCTGCATTTTTACATAATACAGTAATAGTATAATTAACGAAAAACGTTTGTTTAAACTAAAATTAATTCGTAACTAAAATTATACAATTCAGACTGTCGTCTCAAGCGTGACATCACATTAATTGCAACTAAATTTACAAATAAGCCATTAAGCGCACTCTGCATTACAGCTATGTAACATACTGTATTTCAATCAAATGATATACATAATACCAAATTATTCCTAATAAAACTGACTTAAATAAGAATTGGAATTTTGTACATAATAATCATCAAATGCAAATGATCAGTAGGTTTTTTAAGGAAAAAAAAACTGCTTTACATATTTTAGCAAATGATAAAGATCCATTTGCATGTGTACAGAGGGCGCGTTAATCAATAAAATAAGCTTACATTTAGGTAAATAGGATGGATTTAGTACAGAATGGTGTTGAGTATGTGTGTCCTTTCTTACAGTAGCATGTTTGTAGTAACAGAATCATGTCGCGTAACGCTTTGTCCAGAGGCGCGCGATGCGGTCGTGCTCTTCCCTATTCTGTATATATTGTGTTGCAATACTGCCAACTAAAGGATCCGCTGAAATGACAAAATATTTATTTAACTACATGCGTAAAGCTTGAGATTGCATACTAAGTCTAATATTTTGAACTTATACATTGCATACAAGTTTAGAGATGCAGTTTCTACATGAACAGGTGAAATCTCTGATCACCAGAGCATAGAAGCAATCAGTTACAACAATGTGGGATTTGTTGAAAAATAAAATCGTTGCTCTGTTGAGAGAAATCATGGATCCAATTTCGGTGAAAGGCTGTCAAGCCAAGTTAAAGCCATGGCTCTTCAACAAGAGGGTTCAGTATGAACAGATCCAAAAATAAAATGAAAAAATTATAATCAAATTTCATGGGAATCTATTTCAAAGTGCCTGAAAATCAAGGTTTTTAACTAGTCCATAATACAGTAATGATAATACTCCACTTCGATAAAGCGCCACGACACGAGAACCCTCTCATCGTGGCCGCCGGTAACTACATTCCCGATCCTGCGGAAAGAATGGAAAGCAGTCGACGTCGCCCAAAACACGTCATCTCGGATCCTCCCGATCCACTAACGGTGCTTTTAGGTACCTCAAGCACCGGTCACCGTTCTCGTCGAACCCGTCGCTTGCGACGAAGGGCTCGACGAGTAAATTAACCCTCAGACACAGCCCACCGAGTTTCTCGCCGGATCTTCTGTGGGTCGCGTTTCCGATCCGGTGGTAGATTCTGCGAAGCACGGCTCTTGCTAGGGTTCGTGTTAGCAACGTCGTCAGGTTTGAGCCCCGTGAGCTCACCTACTAGTTAAGGTTACGCTGGAATAGCCTCTCAAGGCTACCAAGTCAGGTATGAAAAAAAAAAAAAAAAAAAAATAATACAATGATATATGACAAGTAACACTTACAATAGGGCTAGTCAATCAGCTCAAGGTACACAGCTAGTTACAAAAAGACTTATTTATTGTTATAATTATGATTTCATATTTTGATACACGTTTGTGCATTGCCAGATTTGCAAAAAGTTTGGCCCAGGGAGCAAATGGTGAACTTTAAAACATAGCAAAGTATTTTAATGTTATTTGACTTTATGAGCAAATCTGGATTTAGAGAAATGTGTGAATTTACATCTTTTATTATTTTCCTTTGTTGTTTTAATTGTTTTCAACATGGACAGTGTTCAATTCTAACAGGATTGCTTTTTTTTTTTTTCTTTTCCTACCTAAGCTGAGAGCCTTGAGAGGCTACTTCAGCGTAACCCTAACGTTTGTAGGTGAGCTCACGGGGCTCAAACCTGATGACGTTGCTAACACGAACCCTAGCAAGAGTCGTGCTTCGCAGAATCTACCACCGGATCGGAAACGCGACCCACTGAGAAGATCCGGCGAGAAACTCAGTGGGCTGTGTCTGAGAGTTAATTTACTCGTCGAGCCCTTCGTCGTAAGCGACGGGTTCGACCAGAACGGTAACCGGTGCTTGAAGTACCTAAAAGCACCGTTAGTGGATCGGGAGGATCCGAGATGACGAGTTTTGGGCGACGTCGACTGCTTTCCATTCTGTCCGCAGGATCGGGAATGAGGATTGATTGCACAATAACATGGTTACTATTAAAAAATTAAGCTACAAGATTACCTATTCACAGGACCTAATCCTCACAGAATATTTATGGGCTTTTTAAAGCACAGAGCTAGAACACCATATCTTTGGCAGTGAAAATGGCTTAACTATTCCCCTTATTATTAGATTTGATTTACCAGGCTGGCAATCCAATTACGCCCAATATTGTATAATGTACCGTTTACATCAGCCTTTCCCAAAGTGGGCGATAACACCCCCTTGTGGGCGCTACAAGCCTAAAGGGGGGCGGTAAGAGACCCAGAAACCGGTGTTGTGTAGAGGCTTGGGAGGCGATTTGTTTCATTTTCAATTTCATTTAAAAGGACTCTTAGACACCGACTGAGCTCCCGCTATAGTGGTTTCTAAGAAAGTGAAAAAATGAGGGCGCTAAAAAATAATTTATTCTCAAAGTGGGCAGTAGATAAAAAAAGCTTGGGAACCCTTGGTTTACATATAAGGAATCCATATAGCTTGTTTGCCTGTGTTGGTGATAAAAAAATACTTCTCAACAGATTTATGCAGAATTAAGACAGTATGAAGCAAAGATTTTCTTAATATATTATTACAACTTTAAAGATATTTATCACCCTTGTTCTTTTATTTCTTAACTGCCAGTAGTCATGAAGGGCTCTGGCATTACCTTGATTGATGGGCGAGTTCAAGAGGCTAAGCCTGTGACAATTTACTCACATCTGCCCTAGTATGTGCTGTGTTATGACTGAATCTACCACTAAATTGGAATCGGGACCCATGAGAAGATTCAGAGAGAAACTCAATAGGTGAGTCTTTGTGTGAAGATGAAAGTAGAAACTCTTTGTTGAATGCGAGGAGATTGGTGGCCAGTACTTCGATGTTTAAAGCACCAAGAGCGGATCGTGTGAATCCGAAAAAACATTTATAGGTAACATCAGCAGTATGTTGCGCTGACATCTGGGTATGTAATATGAAGTGATCAATTGCCCTTGTAGGCAGACGAGCATACGGCCCACCTGATGGTGAGTGGTCACCGTCGCCCATGGACTTCAGCAATGCCAGGGGCAGAGCCAAGCCGCTGCCTACCGCTTAATACTCTCCACAAGCCTCGTTTGAAGAAGTACATGTCATAGCGCTCGGGAAACACCGTGGAGGGGAGCTCATTCCATAGCCGGATGGTACGTGACAAAAAAGACTCTGGAAACGCACTGTGGATGACCGCAGTGGCTCCAGGTAGTATGGATGAACTCTACTCCGGTGGCGGGCGGTGCGATAGTAAAAACGAGATGCCGGTATCATCTCGAACAATTCGCGCAGAGCACTCCCCATGGAACATACGGTACAAAATACAGAGGGAACCGAAGTCCCTCCTCAGACCCAGAGGTTCCAAACAATCTGTGAGAATGGGATTATCGACGATCCGAACGGCCCTCCTCTGTATGGAGTCAAATGGAAATAAAAACTGGTATGATTATCGTGTCTTGCTACTTTCTCAAAGAAACACTCATGCTTTTGCAGTACTTGATTATTGTAATCACAACTTCTTTTTGAAAAGTAACCATTCCTGCTGAGCTAGAGGCCTTTCCAGTTTTACCAGGGCAGGTGGGAAAGCATGGGCTCAGCCAAGAGAGACATGATTTGCTAACTGCTACCATAGCCCCTCCAATGAAGACCTAACAGCTTGAGAGCAACTGCTTCACAAATGCATCTACTACCACATGAGCATCGTGACCTGCTAAGAAGGTCCAGCAAAAAATGCAGATATCTAGCTAATGGGTAGTTAGGGGTTAGTTTTTTTATGTTATGGATACAAACAAACATTGGAATACATACCTGGATTACAGTCAGTTAGGAGTGAACATATTGAGAGTAATACTTTGGATATTGTTAGAGCTGGAGACCAGTTGTCTTTCAGGATGTCTAAACATATCACTCCCTGACTGTTGATGTTACAATGATATATCCTTGTTCGGAATGTCACCTGGAAGGAATTGCAGTGACACATTTCACAACTGAGAAGAAACATTTAAAATGTCAAAGAATAATACATAAGAACCCTTGGGTCTTAAAATCAAGTGATACACACATTCTTGAGATCAAAATATGAAGCAGGTATCACTTTTCCCAAGCAAATGTGTATGTGTCTAGCAGTGTATTTGCGACATGTTAATCATAGTCATACGCTTATGGTAGGGTGAAACTCACATGAACCCACAATTCAGCACCAGTAGTACACCTTTAACTAACATCACATCCGATACACTGTGAGCTGGTCCATTTAGAGAAAATAAAAAAGTAAAATTCACTAAATTCAGTGACCACTTGAGATATGTCTCTTCTACCAATTTCAATCTACAAAACAGACAATATCTTGGTTATGTCACTGGATTCACTGTTAAGGAGCTATAGTGACCACTCATTATCAGGTAGGTAAAGTGCTCCTCTACTTACAATGTCAAACAATAATTCATCAGCTATAATTTAGAGGTTACTAAAAATGCAATTGAAAGAATTATATGAAAAGAACCAAACCAACCAAAATAATCTCATAGACAAGATACAATCTCATATGTTGTAATGTGCATTCTGCTGTTACCTTTGATTCAGAATAGGAATTTACAAAACAATACATACTTGAAAAAACTTCCAAAAATGGTTATTCTTGATGCTGAGTTGAACTATTATTTATTTTATGTATATATCAAACTAGTATATTTATAAGGCAAAACATTATGTTCCCAGCATCTAATTTAAAAGCCTTTTGTATCCAATAATCCATTGTGTAAATTACCTTTGGTGGCTTAAACGGGTATTCTGGTGAAAAATGAATGTCTAGGAAGAATACTCCTCCTTCATACACTGAGCCTGGTGGCCCAAGGATGGTAGACACCCATTCATACAAATTATCTCCTTTTGGTCCTGCACTGCAGTTTGGTGGTGGGTCCAATGTAATTTCTGCCAATTCCTTTTGAATCCTCTTGGCCGATGTGCCGAGAGCCTTTGACATTTTATGGTTTGGTTTGTTCTCTTTCGTGTCTGGTTTGCCGTCTGTTGCACTTCTGCCTCGACCAGTTCCACTGCCTGATGAACCAGATGCACCAGACATTATCTAAAAGCATCAAACGCCTAATTCTGCATAACGAAGCGGTGTGTTAAGAAAAGCAAACGATGTGCAATAAAAAAATATCAGTTACTATCCATGCTTGTATGTTGACATTATTACATGTGAGTAAAATAACTTCAAAACATTGATGACAATGAATAATCTAAATGAGACTCATTTACACTGAACGTTGAAAATTAATACTGATTCCCAAATTAACTATTGGCGTGCAACGTTCCAGTAATTTGGGTCAGGACCAGGTAGAAAATTTTGTCTTGCACTTTTTTTTTGTTGGAAGCTCGAGCAAAAAATTCGACACAAAGACATTCAGATACTTCAATTTAAAAAAATTAAACTGCAAAATATAAACACAGAGACGCAAAATAAATTGAATCGCAAATCATTCACTTATGTAAAAGATCTAGGGACAAAATACGATTTAAAAAAGATTTATTTGTACCTTACGAATAACAGTCGGCCATCTTGTGGGCTGGCGTTATCCGATAATTTACGATTTTTGGTATCCAATTACCAGTTTCTGAGAATTTCAGGTGTTCTGACGGGTAACAAATAAGTAACGAAAATACTTTTCCACTTTAGGAATTAACAACCCCTATATGTACCAAAGGAATCTCGACGACGATGTCCGCACTGCAAAGCCCAAATCACCGAGTTACTTTCCCGTAATTCAATACTACTTCGAGACTTATAACTGAAATATACCTTATTTAATGATAAACTTGTGCTTTTTTCTGTTTTCTGACTATTCTTTATTACTTGTAGCAATTACCACATTTCAACCATTTGATCGTCAGCCGTCACCCGCACCAACACAAACAACTTCGTAATTTTTCACGCTGCCACTTCGTAAATTCAGAATCTTTATGAATTATAAATCAAGACTAAACAATTATCTAATAGATAAATTTACTACTCATACAATACAAATTAATTTTACTTAATCTAACTAATTACTATTAATCAATTGTTAAAGAAAAATTACAAAAATTTACACAATGCACAACCACTTTCCGACATTTTCTACTTTTTTACCAATGTTGCCGCTTGATAAATTCTTTAAATAATTGCCAGGGTTTTAAGAAATAAGGATCTTATTGTGTTGACGTTTTCTCCTGTTGGTAGAAACTTGAAGATTCTATTTGACTGCAGATTATTTTATGTACCTATTATGCTAATTTACTTTTCATCAGAAGTAAGCCTGTAATAACGTTGATAATAATTAAATTACTCTTACGATTTAATCTCGGGTTATTTCATAGTAATAATTGTTATATATTTAGTAGTTATAATAAGCCAACGACTCGCGAAACCCGAAGAAAATAATTATAATATTGATAAACTCGATTTGCTTTCACAGTTTCTCTGTGAAGTAATGTCAACTATTTTACAAAAAGTATACTTATGTTTATTTATTTATTTCAAATGATGCTAAAAAGTCACGCCACCAGTGGCTGTAAAAAATAATTTAAGAAAAACTTCGATACGACAACACTACCATTTTCAAAACAAGATCTGCAATCAAGCTTAATTAAAATCAAAATATATTTTCTTCTTTCTGACTCTGAGAGAATTAAGCAACAGTGTTATTTATTTAACGTACCTACTTAATTATAATATCGTAAAAAACACTCAAGATGGGGAAACGACAGCATCAAAAAGATAAAATGTAAGCTTGTCATTGACTATGTTTAGAGCCTAAATATTCTACTATTTCAAAACGTTTTCCGTAAATTTAAGGTATTTAACGTATACGGAATGGACAACTCTCTACGGTGGAAAACGTTCTGGAACGGCTACTGAAGAAGATACAACATTTAAAAGACTTCCATTCGATCACTGTTGTCTTTGTTTGCAGCCCTTTGACGATCCCTACTGTGATGCAGACGGCAATGTATTTGAATTGCAAGCTATCATTGATTTTCGAAAAAAGTTTAAAATTAATCCTGTGACTGGAAAGGTTAGTTCGATAAGGATTGTAAATATTTTTATATATTGCTAAGGTGGGCGGACGAGCTCCAACCCACTTGGTGTCAAGAGATCACCCGAGCCCATAGACATCAACAACGTAAATGACGCTGCCAACTTGAGACATGAGTTCCACATCTAATTTTTTCAGTAAAACGGCTGCCAATAGAAACGCATTACTGCTTCATGGCAGAAATAGACAGAGTGGTGGAACCTACCCTTGTAGGCTTGCCCTGCCAACAGTGATTACACAAATTACAATTTCTGTGGTAATGATTTTCATTGCACTATGTGATTCTATCAAGGTGGAAGGCATTAGTGAACATTTACCAATGTATCAATGCACTGGGATTCTTATCCCATAAGCCACAATAACTTGAAAATTGTATTTAAATATCAATTGGCTATGCACATAAGATTAAAATAAGTAAATGAATAACTTTTTTTTTGTTACAGAAACTTGATATAAAAACTCTAATAAAGTTAAACTTCTTCAAAAATGCTGAAGATGCCTACCACTGCCCAGTATTATTTAAACCCTTTACAAAAAACTCGCATATTGTTGCCATACGCACTAGTGGAAATGTCTACTCTTATGAGGCTGTTGAACAGCTCAATATCAAAGGCAAAAATTGGAAGGACCTGGTTGATGATACACCCTTTGCTGCACGTAATGATATTATCACTATTCAGGACCCTCAAAACTTGGCAAAGTTTAATATATCAAATTTTCATCACATAAAACACAATTTACGTGTTGAAACTGAAGGTAACTCAATTATTGTTCGTGTATAACTAGTTGTAGTTCTGAATATAATAACGAACATTTAAAAAAAATTACATTTTGAACTAAATTTAATGTGATTAATGAGAGTTAAAAGGTTATGATTGCCTATATAAGCTGGTAGTAGCTGAGGCATAAATAAATTGTTGCCTTAGTAGTCAAGTGGTGTTTTTGACTAAACTTTTTGTAACAAAAGCAATTTACTAAAATTTAACCAAGCAATTTTACTCTCATAACTACCGCTGTTCAAGTGATATTTCATTGACTTTTGAAAAAAATGAAAGTTAACTTAAACATTGTTAAATTTGCTCATTTAGAGGAAATAGCATTGAAAAAAGACCCACATGCAAGATTGAAAACAGTATCTGCCGAAACAAAAGATATATTACAAGAATTAGAAAAGGACTATAAGGCACCAGAAAAGAAAGAAGATCAAAAAGAGGTAGGTGTGGACTTCAATACAATTCAGATCAGGCAGGTCTTTAAAAACAATGGATGCTGTTATATTTATTATTTAAAAATGTTCCTAATTATCATTCAACATAAATATAAAATCTTTGTACTTTGCTTAAGCAATTGAATAGTAACTTGGTACTTGATGGAGAATGTCAATAGTTTTTTTTTATTGCTTAAATGGGTGGACGAGCTCACAGCCCACCTGGTGTTAAGTGGTTACTGGAGCCCATAGACATCCACAACGTAAATGCGCCACCCACCTTGAGATATAAGTTCTAAGGTCTCAAGTATAGTTACACCGGCTGCCCCACCCTTCAAACCAAAACGCATTACTGCTTCACGGCAGAAATAGGCAGGGTGGTGGTACCCACACGCGCGGTCTCACAAGAGGTCCTACCACCAGTAATTACGCAAATTATAACTTTGCGGGTTTGATTTTTATTATACGATGTTATTCCTTCACTGTGGAAGTCAATCGTGAACATTAGTTGAGTACGTATTTCATTAGAAAAATTGGTACCCGCCGAGATTCGAATACCGGTGCATCACTCAACACGAATGCACCGGACGTCTTATCCTTTAGGCCACGACGACTTCTAAGATTTCTTCTAAGTTTACTAAATAGCAAATAGGTTATGTACCAATTTAAAGAAAATACAAAAACTTTGGATATTCCCCTTTGTTAAAATATTTTTATTTGTTTCAGTCTGCCGACAAATTCAATGCGGCCCACTATTCCACTGGGAAGGTCGCGGCCAGCTTCACATCGACAGCAATGGTACCGGAGACGACACACGAAGCAGCCATCATATGTGAAGATGAGGTTATTTATGAAAGAACAAAAAAGAAAGGTTATATAAACCACTTGTATTATGTAATTATGGAATGTTTGCTTAGGTTTTCAATGTACTCAAGCCACCATAAAGTATATACCACATAATTGATAAAACGAAATGTTAAAAAATGTCTACAGAAGCTCATTGTATGAATAGCAATGTTCATAAATTTTACCACTGGAACATTAAAAAGAAAGTAATATGTTTACTAGATTCGAATTTATCTACAATAAAATATAAAAATTACATAAAAAAGTTGTACCAGAAACAGATACTTTTCACCTTTTATATTACATACTATTAGATACAAGTATCATTTTTCTTTCGATACACATAGCTAGCTATAACACTAGCCATGCCTATAGGTGATGGGAGATGAGACCTCCCGAGATAGATTTGGGCTTCAAAACACCATCCATCACTCTTTAATTCATGAAGAGTAATGTAAGGGCAAGATTGTTAAGACCAGACAATGTTTGTTTCAGGTTATGTAAGACTGGTAACAAATGTAGGACATCTGAACTTTGAATTGTACTGCGACGTAACGCCCAAAACTTGTCACAACTTCATGACACATTGTAAAAATGGATACTACAACGGAACAAAGTTCCACAGGTCTATCAGGAATTTTATGGTGAGTTGATGAAAATATTAAGTGGCGTTGAGTTTTATACCACGACTAGTGTAAAAAGACTGGTAGTTCTGCTTTGCAGAACTTCAACTTTTTTTATTGCTTAGATGGGTGGACGAGCTCACAGCCCACCTGGTGCTAAGTGGTTACTGGAGCCCATAGACATCTACAACGTAAATGCGCCACCCACCTTGAGATATAAGTTTAAGGTCTCAAGTATAGTAACAACAGCTTTTTTTTTTCGGGGAGAAATCCTCATGGATTGCCTCCGCCTGGTGAAAGGCGGAGGGGCGTGCTGGACTCCTACCGGCTAAAACCACCCTGGTGCCTCACCACACGTGCACGCGGGGCCGCGGGAATCGAAATTCTTCCGCAGGCCCACATAGTTAAAACAGCTGCCCCACCCTTCAAACCGAAACGCATAACTGCTTCACGGCAGAAATAGGCAGGGTGGTGGTCTCCCACGTGGACTCAAGAGGTCCTAAAAAAAGTGTCTGACATCTTGATTAATTAAACTACGTATCGAGGGGTGAAAGGCCATTTGGCTTAAGCTTCGATCAACAATAGTACAATTGTTGATCGAAGGGCTTAAGCGACATTTTTGCTACATTACAGGAGGACCGTTTAAAGTTTATAATTGGGACAAAATATTTTTACGCGTTGGGATTCGGGATAACTAAAAATTCTACCGAAGTACAATTTAAAACTGTATTAACGCATATAACCACTTAACAACGGGTGGGCTGTGAGCTCGTCCACCAATCCAAGCAAAAAAAAAACCACAACATTAAAGTTCTTAATTCACTTCTTCCGCTTCGCTTCAGGTGATCCGTTCGCTGTTTCGCTTCGAGTAGATGCGATTACTGACTGCCTTTGTGTTATCTCTGCAACGCTTTTATAATAGATACAACATTATTATTGCATTGCGTATAAAGCGAAATATCGCTTAAACCAAATAGCCTTACACCTCTCGATATGGCCTCCTGACTGAGCCTTTGCTCGCCCACCTGTCCTGGTGACAATGGAAAGGCCACCAGTAATCCTTCATTTTGAAAAAAAAGTTGGTCTGGGACAGCTAGCTTTATTATTTTAATGAAAACTATCAATGAACAAACAAATTGAATTAGAGACAGATGTGTGTCTAGAGTAATTCTATTGTAAGCTCAGAACTACTTACTATATCTGCAATATGGTTTTTGGGATAAACAGGTGATAAGAGGATACAGAACCTATGACCTATGGTCTCACTTTTCTGTCTATTTTTAACACAAAGCAATCATGCCAGAGGCGTTTAGTTTTAGACTGTCTATAACTGTCTATTACCAGATGGACCGTGAAGTTCGTCTGGCGATTAGACAACTTACCTGTTTAAAATATATGATTTTTTTATTAAACTAGCTGACGCGGCCGACTTCTTAGTGCCTCGATAAACAAAAAACCTAAACTTTTGTAAAAAATAAACTCAAAGGGAAAACAAAATTGTTATTTTTATTTAATTCCGAGCATTTTCATATTTATCTACCTTTTAAACCTTCATTCAATTCAAGACCAAAATTAGCCAAATCGGTCCAGCTGTTCTCGAGTTTTAGCGAGACTAACGACCAGCAATTCATTTTTATATATATAGATTCAAGGAGGAGATCCAACGGGCACAGGGTTGGGAGGCGAATCCATTTGGAAGAAACCTTTTGATGATGAAATTAAGCCAAACTTGCACCACACCGGACGAGGAGTCTTGTCTATGGCTAACTCGGGAACCAATACTAACGGATCACAATTGTAAGTACTAGATGTATTTTTAATAACTATAAATGAACTGAAGCTTTTAGGACTGGGACAGAGTTGCTTTTTTGAAATTGTAGTTTCGTGTTGTATGAATTTTCTAAAACAATAAATAAAATTACTATTCTCAAAACTTCACTATTTGAAAATTAAATAAATACAAGAACGTGAAGAAGACCAGTGCTTTGGTTCTACTCAAGACTGTGAGTTTACCTAGTCTTGCCATAAATACTGAGACAAAGGGAAAAAAAAAATCTATTGCAAAAACGTTTATTACTTTTACAGTGTGTTAGTTTAAAACATAAATATAAAACAATTTAAAGTATTAAAAGATTATTCGAAGTGGTCTCCATTGGCTGCAATACAGTCCTTTGAACGTTGAGGCCAGTTATCAATAGAAGCACACACTCTTTCCATGGGAAAATTTTTCACTGTCAATCGTACGGATTGTTTTAGGGACTCCAAATTATCATGGCGTTTAGAGCAAGCCGTACTCTCTAAAACTGACCATAAATTATAATCCAGCAGATTAAGATAGGGACTAGACGACGGCCAGTCTTCAGCTGTCAAGTTCGAGTCCGAAACGTTCGTTTCCAACCAAGACTGCGTAGACCAAGCTTTATGACCTGGCACCAAGTCTTGCTGGAAGGACCATTCTTAATTATTGAACATGGTGTTGTTAAGGGCCTTCACTACCTTCTCAAGAATGGTATCTTGATACACTTGTGCCGATGTTTTGATACCTTTTTCACAAAAGTATGGCTCAGTCATTCCTTCATAGCTAATACCCCACCAAACCATCACTGAAGTCGGATAGTGCCCACGTTGCACTCTGTCGACTAATTGGGAAGCTTCCTTAGAGCTTTGAGCATAAATACGGTCATTTTGTTTGTTAAAATATTGCTCTCATTTGTAAACAAAATTTTTCTATGACCTCCCTTCGCTTCAGTAGTTGTTTCGATTTTACCACCCTGTTCTCCTTTAAATTATCAGTTAAGAAATGACCAGTACATCTCTTATAGGCTGCAAGTCCTAAGTCATCTTTTAAAATACGCGACATGGTTCTCGGTGCTATCTTCATCTCCCGAGATAAAATCTTTTGCTTTCGGACAGGATTTCTTCGAATTATTTCCCTTACTGCTTTGACCACCTTTTTCGTACGAACACTACGTGGACGGCCAGATCTTTTTCTGTTATAAACAGAGGAGGTCTCATTGCACCTATTAATAGCCCGGTACACAAACATTTTACTAATACCAAGCGTATGGAGAGTTTTAAAAATTGCATTTGGCTCCATACCTACTTTGTGTAATGCAATCACAGCGATTCGGTTCTCTTTATCACCCCACTCTATTTTAATATCGCAAAATATTGTACATTGTATTCGCGCCAAAATGAGAAAACTCAATGAGCAATCATATAAAAATGACAGATTCCAAATTCAAATGTAATATTTTGTTTATTTTTAATTGTAACAGTATTTATGACCAGACTAAGTATTTTGACATTACCATTGAAGAATTTATAAATATGCTTAGCAAATGCCTATAGGTGATGTTGTCCGTTCATGTTCAAATAGAGATTTATATAATTATTTTTATGGTAAACTTTTTCTGAGCTGCACTCGATAAACTGTTCAAATAATAACTAACTTATTTTTTTTAGTTTCATTACGTTCCGTTCGTGCAAACAGTTGGACGGTAAACACACTATATTCGGGAAGCTGGTCGGCGGTCTGGACACTTTGAACGCCATGGAGTCGATTGAGGTCGACAATAAAGACAGGCCCATACAGGATATAGTTATTGAGGCAGCGCAAGTCTTTGTGGATCCTTTCGCTGAGGCTGAAGAGGAGGTAAGCTGAATATTGAACTGAAGAACAATAGAACTAGTGAATTAAGAAAATTTTGTACTCTACAAAGGGATTTTCCACAGAAAATCATAAGAATTGAAATTTTCGAATAGCTCTTCGCAATAATTTCGAAAATTTTGTAACACTACATTTTATTCTTCTTCATCTTCGTTTTATTCTTTAAAGTGTATACAATAGAATTTGAAGATAATTTGAAAATTTTTGTTCTATTAACAATTTCTTTTCGAAAATGAAATCGATTCCTTGCTCGCTAATTTATAATGTTGTTTTGCGTTTTCTAACAATTGCAAAGTTACACTGCACCCAACAGCTCTCAAAAGGGAAAAACACCCCGATTTTGAAACATTATTTATTGGTGCTCCGCTTATATTGGTCTTAGCGTGATGTTACATCCTTGCCTTCCTCAAAAAATGGGCTATCTAACACTGAAAAATTTTTTCAAATCAGACCTGTAGTTCCTGAGATTAGCGCCTTCAAGCAAACAAACTCTTCAGCTTTATAATATTAGTATAGATGAGGGGCTTAAATATTTCCACAGAAAGTATTTATTTATTTATTTGACAGCTCGCTAAAGAACGGGCAGCAGAATTAAAGCGTAAAGCTGAAGAGAAGGATCCCGGAGTCAGACCTAAAAAAGCGACACAACCCCTTAAAGTATTCAGGGAAGGTGTCGGTAAATACTTGAACCTGCAAGAGTCTGCAACGAAACCTGGAAAAGACCAGGAAATTCCAGCAAAAAAACCCAAAAAAGATGTCACTAGTTTTGGTAATTTTGATACCTGGTAATAACAAAGTGCTTATTGTTAATATTGTAAATAAATGGATCATGATAAAAATAACTTTTATTTATTCAACAAACTAGGAATCGATATTATTCGGGTAAGCGTGTCAGAGTAAAATTTTCCAAGTATCAAGTATGTGGGCTGACTCTATTACAGATTATGAAATTTTAGTGGTTACCAGAGTTGCAAGCAGAGTTGATGAAAACGCGCTGCTCACCAGTGTGCTTAGTGCGATTTTTTAACGCTTTCGATAGCGTAAAAGTTAATTCATTTAATTTGTATGCAGTTGGAACAGCGCCCCTAGCGGCAAACGTTTCAACTCCATACAAAATTGAGTTAACTTTTACGCTATCGAGAACACTCACTAAGCACACTGTTAATTTTAAGTTATGATCATATTTTGATTAGTACAATAATTTTTCATGCTCGGCAGCACCATTATATAAGTAACCCACTGAGTTTCTCGCCGGATCTTTTCAGTTTGTCGCGTTTCCGATCCCGTGGTAGATTCTACGAAGCACTGCTCTTGCTAGGGCCAGTGTTAGCAACACTCCGGTTTGAGCCCCGTGAACTCACCTATATGTTAGGGCGAAGCTGAAATAGCCTCTCGAGGCTATCAGCATAGGTATGGAAAAAAAAAATAAGAGTAAGTAAACGATGGTACATAACTGAGCGATAAATTCAAGTTTGATTACGAGTAGAAGTATTTTAAACTAATACTTTTAATTCTTACATGAATGTTCTGTGCTATTATGTGGAAAATGCTACTACTCAACCTTAAGTATAATTTCTCGGAACTCAGCTAATTACATAGAACACATGAGAAGGCTTTGTTCTATAGAATGACTATACTATGAATTGAATACTATGAATTGAAATTATTTGAATTCAATCTATTGATGACAAATCATCACATCCTCTTCAAAGAAGACTGCTTTATGACAGGGCTGAAATTTAAAGGAGTATCTCTGCCACCTTCCGAGCCTATTGTTATTGTTGAGGTTGATATTTTGAGTGGTATTCTGTATTAGAGTAATTGGAAGATAAAACCAAGCTCACTGCCAAAATGATGAAAGTCCTCTACAAAGTGATGCAGTACTTCACATGTACACAAAGGCTTATACTTTAAAAAGCGCCAGTTCAGTGTAGCATGGAATACTGCTCTTAGCTGTGCTCTCAAATGCCAGTTATTTCCATTTGACTGCATACTGATGAAGGTAATTCAGATTGTCAACAGTTCTACTATTACCAATAATATTGGACCTTTCGGTCTACAGAGGGCCTTCAGTTCTGTACCACATGTTCCACAGGGAGTGCTCTGAGTAATTAACATGCCCCACTATTTCACACCACAACACCGCTCACCACATAACTTTTTAATATATTGATAAGTAAAGAATTTGTAAATCGTTGTGGCTTAAAGAATAAGACGTCAGGTGCATTTGTATGTAGTGATGCATCAGTGTTTGAATCCCACAAGCAGATGCCGCTAAAATAGGTACTTAACAAATGTTCACGATTGACTTCCACAGTGAAGTAATAGCATCGTGTAATAAGAATCAAACCTGCAAAATTATAATTTACATAATCACTGGTGGTAAGACGTCTTGTAAGTCTGCACAGGTAGGTACCACCACCCTGCCTGTTGTTACTGTCAAGCATTAATGCATTTCGGTTTGTATGATGGGGCAGCTGTTATACTGTTAAAAGTGAGACGTAAATGTCTACAGGCTCCAGTAGCCACATAAAACAAGGTGGGCCGAGAGCTCATCCATAAATCTAAGTAATAATTTACTCATGGTAGAAATAGACAGAATAGTGGTAATTAACAAGGTGCAGTTACAATCTGTTTGTACATCTATTCAGTTTGAGTCATAAATACTTTCTTTTCTTTAATTGTTCTGTCGAGGGCACTTCTATGATTATTGAGGTTGACTACATTTGTAGAAATCACAATTGTTGACAATAAATCTGGTACAGCCTCAATTATATTTTAATATTAACTTAAAAACTAAATTAAGTACATACAATAAACATTCATAACATGTGCAAAAACTTATAATACATCTACAATACATTCATTTCGTTTATTTAAGTATTTTAATTAGTAATTAATTGTTAAGTATTTTAAACATGTGTAAATAAAAGGAAATTTCTTTAAAACACCGTTTAGATTTAAATAGAAGAAAACTTTATAATTAAATTCACACTAACAAAGTTTTCATTTAATATATAAATAAATAGCAGATTGAATATTTTTCAATACTTGAATAGTTCCCAATTTTTAATAGCCATGGTCTCCAACTGCCAACTGATTGGGTGTAAAAGTAATATAGGTTTTTATAAAATTAAATAAAGTTTTACAATGCCTTAAAGATTATCAAAGTTCCTCATTAAAACATAGGATAAAAATAACAGGTACATTAATACACTTTGTTTGATAAATGACTGCAAAGCCGGTGAAAAATTTTAGTTGTAGTTTTGGCGTCGCCGTGTAGTTCTTTGCTTGTCGAATCTCATCTCCATTTCCTCCAAGACCTTTGGTGTGTACCTGACAACTAATTTTACGGATCCCACGGCTTGCTTCAGAAGTTCTACGGCTTTCTCGTGATTCTCGCCTTCAACTGAGACTCCGTTAACGGATAAAAGTTGATCACCCCTCTTCAAGCCACCATGTCTGTCAGCAACTCCGCCCGGTATTATCCTAGATATATAAATCGGAGAATTTTGTTCTTTTCCGCCCATTACGTTGAACCCTAAGCCTTCCTCAGTTTTCGGCAGTTCCACTACTCGAGGGTGAGCGTGTCCTTCTGCAGCAGCAAATGCGGCCACCGTTGCCTTTGCAGTTGCGGAAGCTCTTATGTCTGCGGAGCCTTGTATGTCTACAGTCTCGTAGACGTGCTCGTAAACCTCTCTTACGGCATTTAGAAAGTCGCTCTGCAAAACTTTCTGGAGAGCAGCTAATTTCGTTGCAGGGACTTCGCCACTCTGTTGCAGTTTCTCGAGTAATTCAATGGCACGTTTTATATCCCTAGCTAACGTTAACTGTTCGCCAGTGGTAGTCATTTTGAACACTTTTTGAAACTAAAGTAGTATACACAAAATTGTGAGTATAAATTAACACGAAATATACTTTTAGAGAATAATAAATTTATGTAGAAATCAGTGATTCAGTGACTAAATCAAATCAATTGAATTCAAAGAGTAAAATATAGATGATACACTTAAAAAAATAAGAAGAGTACTAGGTATCTATGGTGTTAAGAAATAAAAGGATTGGACTATATTTTTAAGTGTGTAGGATATTTCTGGGGATTGGATTGTATGTTCAAAAAATCTGTACAATAACGGACAGAAATTATCACTGAGATACACAAATAAGAGAATGACTGACGATAACTAGGTATCTGTTATACTTGATGAACATATGCCTTCCACAAAAAACATCACTGCACTTACCAAGACAGCCAAGATTAAACGGTTTTCAACTTATATAATTTTTAAATTGTATAGACAGGTTAAAGAACTCACGACCAACTTATTTTCAAGTGGGTACCGAATTCCTCCGCAGGATGTTAGTACTATCCGAGATTGGAAAGTAGGCTTACTCTTCATCTCAAACAATTCTGTTTAACTGCCAGGGAAATAGGAATATGAGAGAGTTAACAATAAAGTCACTTTTACTCAAATTAGTTTGTGAAGTTTTGGACTTGAATCACATCAAGTGTTCCATGATAAGTTTAAAAAGTCAAATTCATCATATAATTACTACTGATGCTCCATCAGTGTCCGCTCATGAAACCTGGCACCCACTAACTTATTGCAGCCCAACCATCGGTTTTCTTTTCCTTTCCTTTACCTATAAAATTGGATAAAACTAAAACAGAACATGAAACGGAAAAATGTCAAAATGTCAGTTGTCAATTATATAGCGACTAAGAATTTTATTATTTACAATTCAATAAAAACATGTTTGATTCGTCTATCCACGAACAGTATTAACAAGTAATTTCTTGCTCATTTATACATATTTAGCTGTGCAACTGTGCCATTTGTTATTTGTGTTAGTGTAGTGAAAAACTTAATCTTAAGTCTGAAGAAAATATGGATGACCTAGGTGAGTTCATGTTATCATAACCTGTTTGTGTACTCCAAATTGAATGCCCTATGACGTGTTCTCCTAAAAATAACTTTGAATTTGCATTTGATTCCTTGCCGAATCTTCTAGTGAATTTACATGGTACATTATAATATACTTGACATGTTTACTTTCGTTTGATAAAGTTTATCACTGTCATTTGGGTCATAAGTTAATTATTTAATTGATAATGCTTAAAGTTTCTTCGGTAATTCAAGGTTTTAGCATGTATAAGCTCTAAGTAAATTATTCCTCCTGATTATGATTGCTTTCTTAAACAACAATTGTGTCAAGTGACGAAACAGCTGATGAGTTTTATTGAAATCATTAAAGATACGTAGGTACCTACTATACCTAGTTTTGGAATTAACTTATGAAAACAGTGTTTCATAAGTAGTAAGACACTTTCTTTTGATAAACAATCTTTTTACATAGAGCTGTTACTAAAACTGCTGTTGTACATTATTGACAATAGTCACTATTGACAATGATCATCTATTAAGTCATGTGGCTTCGTTTTAAATCAATGAAAACAAGGCTTAATTGAGATTCAGAATGTGTAAATAAAATAGCTCGTACAGCTTTGTATATCCTATTGAATTCTGACATTATGAATTCTGGCTAAAATAATGGAAAAGTGATTATTTCAATGCAAGTGAGACTTACAAATAGTTTTAAAAGGTGGTTACACACTATGAATTCAAGTCATTCATTTCCATCAATTGCAATTTAAGGTTAACTTTCCATCAATGCTATTGTGGCTTGGCTCTGCCCCTGGTATTGCTTATGTCCATCGCCATCTTCGTGGTACGTATACATCGTTCTACAAGAGCAATAAAAAAAATATAAAAGAGAATTTTGATAGGTTAAATTCTACCTTAAACACCATAATACAACTAAGGAACTTGTGAGGTGTGTTGCCTGAGGTTGAGTCATCAACCTGCATGTTGTAATTTCATGTACATATATAAATGCCTTACAATGTATGCTGATGTAAATTTGATCAAAATATTTTGAATAATGTATTAGTAGATTTGATTTTGTATGAAAGAATCTGCTTCACTTGGCTGGCTTGTGATTGTGTGCTTAAAGTACTGTTGGAACAGTGAATAGTAGATTTTGGAGTCGTTATGGCTTAAAGAATAAAACTGCTGGTATACCTAAGGTGAGCGATGTGACTATGCCAATGCTCAAATCCCTCAGGCAGGTACTGTTTGTTTTAATAAAATACTAAGCACATGCTTATGAATGACTTCCATCATGATGAAGGAATAAAATTGTGTAATAATAATATAACTTGCAAAAAATTTTAATTTCTGTAAAACCATACAATTAAGACATAGGCAATCTTGAATCAAGTCTCAAGGGTTGAGGCTGGGTGTGGTAAAGGCTCTATCATAAACCAGATTGAGAGGAATTTCACCCATATATACATATAAAAAACCTACTAATTAAATATAAAATTGAAACCTGCCATTAAAGTAAAACATTTATCAGTCTGTCTAACTTATAAAGCTAGTCCATTTTTCAAAAACATTCAGTTACTTTTTTTGGGTATGTATCTAATTTTAAAGATATTATGAAAAGATTATTTTGTCACATGTTGCATCTACTGTTTTTGCAAACTTGCCTGTCAAGTCTTATTAGCTTCAAGCTCATTTCTCTGTGAATTCTGTCTTTGTGGAGTCAGAACAATTTCTGTTGACAGCTATAAGTCTTAACTAAGGGTTCTCAAAGCGGTTGGTCTCTTTCCCAGGGGTCAATATGAATGAAAACTGATTTATGTTGATATAACTATTTCATTTAATAATCCTTTAAATTTTTAAACCAATTACATACTAAGTATTTGAAAGTAATTTCTACCAATAAATATTAATTATACCTTTTTCTTTATCGTTTCTAATTATTACAATACTGCAATTTAGTATACAGAAAGATAGTTATTTTTTATATTGTTTTTATTTTATTTCGATTATAATAATATTGCTGCATCTCTGCTAGTGCAGTGGTAATTTTTCATTACCTTTCTTGAAGAAGTCAGGTATATCAGATATTATATATTATATGGGAGCCAACAAACTCTTTTTTTTTCTTACCTAATCTAGTAACCTCGAGGGGCTATGCTAGATTCGCAGAACGAATAGGTGAACTCATGGGGCTCTAACCTGTTGACGTTGCTAACACTGGCCCTAGCAAGAACAGAGCTTCGCAGAATCTACCATCGGATCGGGAACGCGACCCACTGAGAAGATGACTCTTCAAAGTAGAAGTCTGTTATTGCAAGGTCTAATGCGGTGAATAACACAAACCTTCCAACCCTAGCTCTGGTAGCTCAGAAGCCCTCTGTTGTGCCGTGTGAGGTCGAGTGTTGTCGTTTAGGAGCGGGGGGGTCAAGCGATTAACCAAGATTGGTCGTAGATTCGCAAGGTTTTCCACTCTGTCTAGTTCCTCACGGGACACACTGTAGTAATGCTGATACCATATGATAAGAAGCTCTTTTTTCCTCCTACCTATGCTGATAGCCTTAAGAGGCTATTTCAGCTTCACCCTAACGTGTAGGTAAGCTCACGTGTAGGTAAGCTCAAACCGAAAGTGTCGCTAACACTGGTCCTAGCAAGAGCAGTGCTTCGCGGAATGTACCACCGAATCGGAAACGCGACCCACTGAGAAGATCCGGCGAGAAACTCAGTGGGCTTTGTCTATTTACTAATTTAATTTACTCGTCAAGCCCTCGATTCGGCGAATGCTTGAGATGCTTAAAAGCACCGTTAATGGATAGGAAGAATCCGTAATGACGTGAAGAAGCTCTGATGAATTACATTGGCACTAGACAACCAAACGGTAACCATGACTTTTTAATAGGTAAGTTTGAGGTTTAGTTTGAGGGGTGAGATTGTGCATCTATGCAATATAATGAAAACGAGAGAGAGAGAGAGAGGTTTGAATTTTTGAAATACTCGTATAATAAATACATAGCACATGTCAATGAATAATTTCCTTGATGAAAAAAAAAGTTGTATAATTGAGATTTACTTGGTGTCTCAAGTTGGTGGCGGCGTTCATGTTTTGAGGTCTATGAGTTCCTGTAATCGCTTAAAACCAGGACAGTCCATGGGTCGTTCATCTGTCTATCCAATCAATTAAAAAACTCGTTGCTATAATGGATATCGTAAGCTTCATATCGGAACGATTTTAGGATGAAAGGATTACTGATGGACCCGGAGAGCTTTCTAGTATCACCAGAACAGGGCAGGAACGTGTCACTCTCTCTATAGCGAAAACATTGATAAAACTCCTATCATTTTTGTTCATTAATCGTGGAAGTTGTTCGTGAACATAGCGTCATCTTAAAATTGTTTAATGCCCGAGGTTTGAACTACCACTGACTGATACAGACGTGGTCTTATCACAGTTTTTTTTTTATTGCTTAGATGGGTGCTCGGATGAGCTCACAGCCACAGTTAAGTGGTTACTGGATCCCATAGACACTTACAATGTAAATGCGCCACCCACCTTGAGATATAAGTTCTAAGATCTCAGTATAGTTACAACGGCCGCCCTACCCTTCAAACCGAAACGCATTACTGCTTCAGGGCAGAAATAGGCAGGGCGCCGGTACCTACCCGCGCGGACTCACAAGAGGTCCTACCACCAGTCAAACGTACGTTTCAAATTTTTTAACGTTGTAGTCATGAGTAATGTTGTCCATGACTGGTCTATACTCGTAGGTAAGATCACAATACATACTTTCGATGTTTTGTGGTCGCATTACAAAAAAACGCTTTAAGTAAACAAGGCAATACTCATTATAAAAAGCTCTCTCTTGGTGTCCGCGATGTTGACAAAGCTAATCACTTAATAGCTTCAATAATGGCTCGAGGTGTGTATTCGACCTTGTATTGGATCATCAATCACTCAGTCGCAAGGGGGGGTCCATGATACGATAGTAATTCTACAGTTTTAATGTCGTTAGTGTTGTCATTAAATATTTGCACATCATCATACCGGAACGTCTGCTGAAATTGGGGCCTAATGGATTAGGAGTATAATGTAGATTAAATTAGGTTATGGTCTCTTAGAAGTTAGGTATTACCTAATTGTAAATGTGCCACTTTATATAATCTGTGCGTTGTCTTAGTTATTCCTACTTAATTTTTAGGCTTTCGCAAATCCATAGCTTGAAGGTTTCTCATTTGGTTTCTATGCTGATTTAGCATTTGTTCGAATGTAATTACGGCAAATTACTAACAATCATTGGGCATTACTCAGGTTGTTTCAAAAAGATACCCGAAGTGCCAGTTATTAATGACGCTATTAAGGAAAAATATTATAAAACAACGAAGTGTGGCTAAATGGTCGATTACCTAATGGCCCTAAACAAATAATTAAAAAAAAACAAATAAATTTTATATTTTGAAATATTACGTATTTTAAAAAAAATGCTTGTATGGGTGGACGAGCTCACAGCTCGTTTGGTGTTAAGTGGTTACTGGAGCCCATAGACATCTACAACGTAAATGCGCCACCCACCTTGAGATATAAGTAAGGGCTCAGTATAGTTACAACGGCTGCCCCATCCTTCAAACCGAAACGCATTACTGCTAAACATTTTTTAAGTGCGTATTTCATTAGAAAAATTGGTATCCCGCCTGCGGGATTCGAACACCATTGCATCGCTAGATACGAATGCACCAGATGTCTTATCCATGACGACTTCAAATAAATAATAATAATAATAATAAGCCCATTTTATTTCCAAAAACAAAGAAAGAAAAAAAAAGAGAAACACCTTATCAAATAAAAATTACAAAATTAAAAAAAACTTGTGTTTGGACCCCCATTCGGGTATAGGCCTCCTCCACGTTGCTCCACTCTTCCCTATCCTTGGCTTTGTTTCTCCATTCTTTTCCAGTTGCTGCTGTTATTTCGTCGATCCATCTGCTCCTTGGTCGTCCTCTTCTTCTTTTGCCCGCTGGTCCTTCCCATGTTGTAATTTCTAATGTCCACCTTTTATCCGTATATCTCGCAAGATGTCCTGCCCAGCGCCACTTTTGTGTCAGAGCGTACCTGAGAGCATCTATCAGCTTTGTTTTTTCTCTAATGTATTCGCTTCTTATCCTTTATATTTTTCTTATATTCAATATACTTCTTTCCATCGCTTTCTGACAGGTCGCTAATTTTGTTTTTATTTTTGTGTTGTAAGTCCATGTTTGGCACCCATATAAGAGAGTCGGAAGAATACAGGTATCCATCACAGTCTTTTTCAGGTGAAGAGGGAAGGACCCTTTTAGAATTTCCTTTAAGTTATTATTAAACTTCATATAATAACTTCAAATAAGTAAACATAAATAAACAGTATAATATAATAAAATTATATAATAATTTAAAGAAATAAACATATTTCGTATTTTTACCACATTCAAATTATTATTACGGTTCCATTATTATAATAAAAAACTCGATTTATGTATTTGAATATTTTCCTCCAAAATGTGCTTGTTCCACATTCTCAAAAACCTGCTCTAATCTGTTGAATATTTAAATTTTAAGGATTATTCAAATATATTATTTTAATTAGGTATTCACTAATCGGTTCTACTGATTCAGTAATCGCATTTCGTGAATAGGTTGAGATCTGAATATTTAAAACATTGCAACGCGATCCAAGATCCACACAAATATAAACATTTTAATATAAAAATTTTAAATTAAAAATCTCATATGGTTTTCTTTTACGTCTCCTTTCCTATAAAAGAAAATATATTACGTTTTCATTCAATAAATTGTTATCGTAAACTGGCCAACATCAAATACAGATTTACGACAGCCGCCCTGTCTAATTATCATTCCACATTGACATCGAGCAGTGATCATACCTACCAGCTTTCGGTGCCGTTTCGATAGAAAATCAGGTATTTTTAGACATCCAACACCAAAATGCTCGGTCTTAGTGAGTTTCACCAACGCAGTGACGTACCCTCCTTCAAACGATTGAAAGAAATTGACCAGCGTTCTTAGTGCAACTTTGTTTTTTTTTTGCAGTAGCCTAAGGCGCTATTCCAGTTTCGCACCGACAGGTAGGCGAGCTCACAGGCTCAATCTGAGAGTGTGTTAATACTGGTCTTAGCTTGGCAGAATCTATCACCGGGCTGAGGACTGAGAAGATTCGGCAAGAAACTCATAGGCTGTTTCATTTTCACGACGAACCCTTCGTCGTATTCGACGAGTTCGACCAGAACGGTGACCGATGCCTGGAATGACTAAAAGCACCGATAGTGCAACGATATTCAGCTTGCTTTCTTCGTCGAAAGGTTGCAACTTCGTTTCTAGAGACTTACCGTTAATTAGCTTTTCTTCTGAATGTCATTCTCGTATTGTTTGCTCACTTTGGCATTTTACAGCTATTATTTAATTGACATTGTCAATTGTTTTTATTAGTGACCTTTGAGCCTAAAGCGTTTGCTCGATTTTTGGTATGAACGTAGAAATGAAAACAAGCATGCACCGAAGCTGCGTCATGATGACCTTATTACATATTATTATGTAGAGGCTGTAAAGGTGAATACAATTCCTATTATGGTTATGTTTTCATTGTAATGATTCATAAGTTTCGAAATATAACGTTAATTACTTACAACGATACTAGAATACATTGTGGCATCATTTTTATTTCATATTAAAATTTAGTATGACTGTGGTTGGTACTTAGTGTTTGGATAAAGTTTTGTTTAACCAGAATTTATAATTGGTTACAAGGCTTTTTACGACTACTGGATTTGTAGACAAAAGAAACAGCCACCGTTGTCAGAATCCGATTTCCTAAACCATCATATCCGACCCAGGCGACTGGCCAACACAAACGCAAATCGCAAAGTTGAACCCATCGTCGTAATTGACGAGCTAACGAACCCATACATATAGCCACTTATGTCTATCACCGAATCTTGAGTGGTGGTATATAGTTGTTGCAAAGTACAAGCGCGCGTGGCCTTTATTTGTAGTTGTAATCGTAAATACACATTTTCGTTAGTGTGTGTACCCGACGGAACGATCAGTAGCTACATTAGCTACATATAGCCTACATTGAGGCGTATACAGATTGGTCATTCACACAACTAAGAGCGGCGCGCAGTCGTACTTTTCAACAACAATAGATTCTGCGAAGCACTGCTGTAATAGTGTAAGGAAATTTTATTAGGTTGAGTTCGTGAGTTCATCTACCCGTCTGCGCGTAGCTGGACTAGTCCATTAGACTACCAGTGAATAGGTAGAAAAAAATGTTACCATTTCGCTTCTTTTTTTTCCTACCTAAGCTGACAGCATTGAGAGGCTATTTCAGCGTAACCTTAACAGGTAACTAGTAGGTGAGCTCACGGGGCTCAAACCTGACGACGTTGCTAACACGAACTCTAGCAAGAGCCGTGCCTCGCAGAATCTCCCACCGGATCGGAAACGTGACCCACTAAGATCGGCGAAAAACTCAGTGGGCTGTGTCTGTGGGTTAATTTACTCGTCGAGGCCGAAAGTTACTCGTTGAACTGCGCTGTTAAAGCCAAGCAAAAGTAGCCCGTAGCTTTTTACAGATAAAAAGAGAATTTTCATCGCGGTAAATGCATACCGGCTCAGATCGTTGTGAAGATAATGAAGATATTATGTTGGGCAATATTTGGTGCATACAAAGTTTTTGTTATTGTATTTAATTAACTTTTATGAATCCACTGGAGAAAATTGGATCAATGACACTGGACTTTTACAATGTAACAGACATATGAATATTTTCCCTCGAACCTCAAAATTTATGCGCTGTGGCAGAAAACCGGTCTAAAATAAAATATTAGTTTAAGTATGTACGAGTATGTATATGGAAGTTTTTAAAGTCGAGTGTTAAAAGAAAAGAAATATAAATAAAAAATAAAATAAAAATATGTTAAAATAATAATGTCGAAATAAAAAGTTTTGTAAAAGTGTATTTGTTGGGTTCTCTGGAGCAGTTAGATAAACATTAGTCACGCGATGACAGCCTTCACTTAACTGACCACATTAACCACGTCAATGCTGCCGCTCATCTTGAAACATCAGTTCTAAGTATTAGTTTTTGCAGTATAACAGCTTCCCGATCCTTTAAACCGAAACGCATTACTGCTTCACGGCAAAAATAGGCAGGGAAGTGCTACCCACCCGTGTGGGCTCACCATGGATACCCCTATGCCAAGGCAATCATATCATGCGATCAATGTGAAAACCATCGAAAATTAATTAAAAATAGGCGTTAACACGCAGAGTATGTTACGCGGCCCCGCTATGGTTTAACTAATGATTTTATACTTAATTAAGTTAATTAAATGCCTTCAAGCTTCGTCAATCGCCCTACGTTAATAGGCACGCCTACCTAATTTATTATACCAAGCATATTAGAAAAACTATATAACTAATGGATTTGTCTTTTAAAAAAATTATAATAATTTATTTACTGCCTAGATGGGTGATCGAGCTTACGGCTCACCCGACGTTAAATAAGAATGACGCCACCCCTTTTTGCGATAAGTGTGCTTAGTGCGAGTTTTTTAACGTTCTCGATAGCGTAAAAGTTAGGCCAATTTTGTATGCAGTTGGAACAGCGCCCCTAGCGGCAAACGTAGCCAAATGATCCCATTCCATACAAATATGAGCTAACTTTTACGCTGTCGAGAACGTTAAAAAACTCGCACTAAGCACAAAGAATTTGAAACCTCAGTCGTTTTGTATAAGGGTAAAACACTCCCGCCCTTCAAGCCAGAATGCCTGATTTTTTCGCGACAGAAATAGGCACGATGGTGGTGTCCTCCCGTGCATTCCTACACGATGCCATATCACTACTAAAAGCCAGTTGATAGTCGCAGTATGCTGATGCCGGCCGCTCATTATTTTATGAATAGTAGAGTTTCCTTTTACGACACCCACGGGACGAGATAGGATGGCGTTGTTCTAGGCCACAAAGCTGGCAACACCACACTATGGTGGAAAATTGTACTAGCAACGCTCTATAGTTTACCGACTTCTAAAATGTGGGAAAAAATAAGAAAATGAAAAGTTCGAAAATCTTAAAACGTTACTGATTTCAAAATGGTTCTTGAAATAAAATATTAAAAAAATAAATATGTTATAAAAATTTTATTCTTAGGAATTTTTATGACAATGTTTCGTGACGTCATCATCACGTCACCCCTAATGCCTCAGTTGTGTAGGTACGCAGCCAGCTGTCTCTCCTGTCCATCAGTCGTACGCAAAACTCGGGTAGAAACGTACCGATCACGAAGCTCATACTGAGAACACAAATATAAAAAAAAGAAAAAAAAAACGGGCCACTTGGTCATTTAGGTGTTTAACGAGTGAAGTGTTTGCCTATTTTTTTTTTTTTTTGTGAAAGTCGAAGTTCAGCACTCGTCAATGTAATAGTGACAGCAACGGCGTGTTAGTAAACACTGATAATATTTATACACGGCGCGGCGGCTCAATACGGTAAAAAAAAAAAAACTTGTCTTAAGTTTCTGTTTGTTTTACTCGACTCTGATAAACGATGAGATTAAAGTAAGAGTTTTTTTTAGATTAAATAATGAAAGAAGTTCCATTCAAAAAAAAAAAGAACAACCGAAATATTATCTGTGCATTTATTGTAGCGCGAAACAATTCGCGGCATGGAGTTTCAATTTACGGTAAATAGTTACTACAACGTCTATTTATTTCGTAATACACGTTACGTAGGAATCTAAACCTTGATGGATACATTGATCTTGGCAATGTTTCAATGCGTACACAACAGAAGGTTCAAGAGCCGTCAGCCGACACAAAAAAAAAAAACGTATCACAGATATGGATCCGAACTATGGACGTTCCTAAAGTTTTATATCTTAAACGTGCTAATATGCAAGTCGTTGCGCTTTTGTTGAACAAATCGTCTTTGCACACAGTTACGTGAGCATTTCTCGTGCGTGTGAGCTTAGTTAGCACCGGGCACCGCGGCGCGGGTCCCCTTCAAATATTTACTTCCTCATTAGTCTCCGGAACAATGGTACTGTTAGGTCGATCGTAAAACCGACTAACAAGCAAATTCGAATCCTAATCAATGTATGGGATTTGTTCCGCTTTTACTAATGTACTTCTTTATAATGAGGTTACATATGAATTATGAATGGTGTAAAGCTTAGCGGTGCATTCGTGTTGAGTGATGCACCGGTGTTCGAATCTCAGGCGGGTACCAATTTTTCTAATGAAATACGTACTCAACAAATGTTCACGATTGATTTCCACGGTGAAGGAATAACATCGTGTAATAAAAATGAAACCCGCAAAATTATAATTTGCGTAATTACTGGTGGTAGGACCTCTTGTGGGTACCACCACCCTGCCTATTTCTGACGTGAAGCAGTAACGCGTTTCGGTTTGAAGGGTGGGGCAGCCGTTGTAACTATACGTGAGACCTTAGAACTTATATATCAAGGGGGGTGGCGCATTTACGTTGTGAATGTCTATGGGCTCCAGTAACCACTTAACATCAGGTGGGCTGTGAGCTCGTCCACCCATCTAAGCAATCCTTTGATTGGCTTGATGTTGTTTCTATTGTACCCAAACAAGAAACTGATCAAAGCGGAATGAGCCCTTTTCTTCTTAGCAACAATCGTGAAGTCGAACGAAACGCGTTGTAGTTGAGAATGATGAACCGGAAGCTTTATGTCAAGAGATACTCTTACGCGACGGATGTGGTAGGAACGGTCGCCGAAATTAGAACCACCTCAGAGCGAACCATGATTGATCACTCATTTCTCGAGAGGGCTGACGAGACTCGGTTCTGGGATGTCACGCTAAATAATTTTCTTTCAAACGAGTCCCTTGTGTTATTTCGTTATCCTCAAAAGTGTGTGTTGTTCTAATTAATTTTTATCGACTTAAAAAAAAAGGAGTAGATTACCAATTCGACTATTTTTTATGTTTTTTTACTCGAAACTTTTTTCTACGTGAAACGATTTTGAAAGTTGGTGCTTCTAGTGTCTTAATGCTTTACTATGATATGACCAGTACTTTATAAATTTTCCTAATAAGGCATATTTAATTGACCTCTACTACATTAATGATATTCTCATTTTATTTACTTTTTGTTACATTTTGTATTCATAAATTATAAACTGAATAACAATACTATTTTATCAAAAAATAAAAAATAAACAAGATAAATTATAAAAATAAAATACCATACATTGCCAAATGTGCGGTTTTCGCTCCGCAGAATTCACAAGCACGAAACAAATTAAGACTTCATTGATTGGCGTGGTTCTTTTTCATTATACATCTTTTAGATGAAATTCTCGTGTCACAATGTTAGTTACCATACTCCTCTGAAACGGTTCGACCGATTTTTATGAAATTTTATATGTATGTTCAGTAGGTCTGAGAATCGGCTACTACATATCTATTTTTTATACCCCTAAGTGATAAGGGTTGTCCACCCCAAACATTTATTTTTTATTTTTATTTTTTGGATAATTTTTATTTTTGTTATAATGAGGTATTATGTGGTTAAATGAGGTTTTTTTTTCTACACTTTGCCGGGTTAGCTAGTAATATAATAATATAAAATTAACATTTTTGGTATTGTCGGATGCAAGCAATGATACGTTACAGTTAACGTAACGTATAAATAATCTTTGAGTGAGAACGGCTGGAGTGGCATGTGCCAGCAGCGACGCCGGCATTGGCTTCAGTTGTGATTGGGACGCGTTGACGAATACTCTCCTCACGGCGCACTCACCTGCCGCAGGGCCGGCGTCGCATCCGTGACATTGCCTTATCGCTTATCGCAAATTTTATCGATAAATAACCGAATAATCGATAATGACGATCCATATCTGTGTACCGTTACGCCGATAGCACACAGTTCCGTCGCGTCCTTGACACATTCAACCCGAGTTTGTAAACAAGTGCATAAGGGCAATTAATTGACTTGTAAATAAATGTTTATGGATACACTATGTTGATGTAGTACTAGAAACGCTCGATTTAAATGGCGTAGGCAGTGATTATGGACTGTTAACACGGTGTCGGTATCGTGGGTGTCAATAACTAAGAGAACAGCTTTCCGATTGGTCGAAGATGGATAGGACAATGTATGGCAAAGTGCTACCAGGCACTTACTATCCATTCCGCTGCGCTATGAAGGAGAACGGAATATCGCCTGGCTGTGAGTACTTATTTTGTTCATTATAAGTTTTTAATTTGAACTAGTGGTCGCCCAGTTGTCAAAATTCTACTATAATTAATTGAAATATAAGTTTGAACATTACTATGGTTATGTTACCAAAGACTATTATTATCTTCTATAATCACAGATTTTGCCAAACCATATATTAAAGACAAATAATTTTAAAGACAAACAATTTATTCTCAATATGACCACAGACTTAAAAAAATTACAAAGTTTTGACAATAAGCAAAAGAGTTTATATGCGTATGTGTATTAAATTTATGGTCGTGTGTAATGTTTTTTTTATTTATTTATTGTATTTTAAAGCACTATTTAAAAAAAAATTAGCATTCTGAACTCCTTCTCTATATTCTCTGTAAGTATGGGAAATTTCATACTCCTCCGCAATTGTCGTCAAAAGGGGTATAAAGTTTTTGCCTCACTTATTAATATGTATATGGATTATAAAGATACATTAAGTAAATCTGTATTGGAACATGTTTGCTTACGATCATTCGGTGTTGTAAATGTTGCGTGAATGTTACACAGCGTACTCTTGTTTATCCGCTTGGATTTGTTTTCATGGAAACAGCACAAGTGCATGCGCATTCGTGTTTAAAATACCGTGTTGTTTACCACCGGCCAGCTTGTAGATTCGCCGGAAAAACTTCTTATGCTGCAACATAGAATCTTTTTTTTTTTTTATATCTCTTGTGGGTGGACGAGCTCACAGCCCACCTAGTGTTAAGTGGTTACTGGAGCCCATGGGCATCTACAACGTAAATGCGCCACCCAAATCTACTACACACACGTAAATATCCCGCAACGTATTTTGTCTAATGTGTCGTAAGTCGTCACCAATTGCTAAATTGATGCTCCAGTTTGGTTCTAATCACGAGTTAGTATTTCCTAATGAGCTGTGTGATATTCTACAATCGAGTTCGGTGAGGTCATCGCAATTATCTTATTTAATGTTGTTCTTTCTTCTTTTTGTCTCACAGTTTTGTTCTTGACTTTGATGACGTTGTATACTATTCCCAGATTGACCGTGGGTGGGTCTCGTAATGCCTCGACTTTGTCCAATCATCACTTTTATCGTTCCATTTTAAAATCGTTTTACACGTAAAATGTTTTCTTAAATATTTACGCTCACCTTTGGTATAAAGTTTCATTCGTCTTTAATCATCATAACAAAAGTGTTTGAACGGGTAACAAAGATGTTTATATTATTTCGGATTAAGTAGTCGTTCGATAGTAATTACGTTTAAATAATTGAGTAGTTTCTCAGCTACGCTTTGCTGTGACTTGCGTTAAATATCACTATGTAGTATAAAAAAAGTCGCTTTCTCTGTTCCTATATCCCTGTGTATCCTTAAATCTTTAAAACTATGCAACGGATTTGATGCGGTTTTTTTTAATAGATAGAGTGATTGAAGAGTAAGGTTTATATGTATAATAACATCCATTAAATAGTGGAGAAACCAATAAGAAATTACAGCTTCCGAAGCGAAGCGAGTGCGGGTCGCTAGTATATAATAAAATAGACACATTTGTTGAAACAAGTCGCGTGCCACCTATCTTAGATTTATGTTGTTATTCTAGAAACTGGATTGCTAACAAAATCTGAATAAAGCCTCGACTCAATCTTCAACTTCACTAACAAGCCATGCTCCGGCTGTGACAGGTTGTCATGATTTACTATTTACCATTCTGACGCTAATTTTATTCCGCAATGTATTGGAATCTTCTTATTTCAAGGTTACGATCATATCATTTAGAATCTTGCATAATAATAATAAGTTTTTATCTGCGTAAGAATGCCCGTAATATTCTATAAAAAATTAATCCGTTAATTGAATTGTCGATTAGGGGTAAAAAATCGTTAGGAGCAATTTTGGTTCGGTGTTTTGAAAATATTATGTTAAAATATTATTTCGAAACGTGTTTGATATGAGCGAGTGATAATTATTGATAATCCTTAGTTTTTTATCTGTAATGAATATTAAATACTAATTTCCACGAGATAAGTTTATTAATGTTGTTCATTCACTATCACTTATTACATTTTACTTATTATTACTTATTATACGTTGAACAAAGCAAAAATAAAGAAACCAATGAATTTATTAACATAAAATATATTGGTTATAGTGTTTCTCTGAATGAGATGACTTCACCACCGCGTGTGATATAAGAATTATCAAGGATATTAAAAGCCACGCCTTGTGGTGTACATTTGTCACTCGCAAAATAGTACTGTTACCGCGATTTAGAAGAATAATCGACAAAACAAGAAACAACTGAACGAAAAAAAACTGACATTGTTTTTTTTTTAATTTTCGGTGGAAGATAATTTAAAATCTAAATTGATTTCTCTAGTGATCCTGTATATAATACATTACACCTTTAGAATTAAAATGGCTTAACAAAAAATTTTAAGAATATGAGTTGTATACTTTGTACGCCTTATAAACATGTATTCTATCAGCTCATAAAATTAAACTTTTAAAATTAAAAATTTAATTTAAATTCTACTCTAAAAACGGACAAAGTACACTTTCCGTGTCTTTTCAATCTTTAAGCTTTAAGGCTTAAAGTATTAAAATCAAAATTGAAAAATTACAATTCTTCAATTGGGTATTTTTTGGGGTTTACAAAAAAACAAGAATATCGAATTCTAAAGGTGCGATATTGTAATTGTAATACCCTTACGCTTTTGATATTCATATGATAAACAAGTTTCCATAATAGCGATCACGACGTATTTAAACTCGTAATAAATTCATTTAAGTACTGCGACCTTACCGAGGTCGTTTGACATCATGTCGCTTACCGACACTACACATGACATATAAAACTTGTAAACCATCTGGCTGATACAAGGGCGATATGTCCCACGACGCTAATGAAACAATATTATAGAATAATCTAATTGGTAATTGTCGAGAGGTCGAATAATAAGCTTTATTTGGTACACTGATGCATTCAAAGCAACTGGTAGGACATTCGAAGACCACAGTAATTGCTACAGTCTTGGATGTTATGTATCAGTCTTCCTGGTTGTCTGGTTCACAGGTGCTTTGACACTGATGCATTATGAGGTCAAATTCGGTTTGACTATGGAGTGCATTCGTATCTTAAACGAGCATCTTCTACCTCGTACTCTGAGTATGGCGGTTTATTAAAGTCCACAATATTCATCTTGGGTGGCAAGGCTATGCGGACCAATGTGACCAATTGTTCAATCCATTTCATGAAGATCAAGGGCTGAACGCAAAAGATCCTCCGAGAGACTCTGAAGTGTCGTCCGCCTAGTCCCTTAGATACAAGATGAAATACAGGTGGAGATACACTAATCAAAGGTTCTATGCCAGATCGTGGGTTGTCATAAATTGAATTGAGTGTTGATTGCTTTCGACGCAAAATCGGTACATGCAAAAACTTTTTGATGCGTTATTGTTTTGTTTCAAAAATACTGTTAAGACACACTTATCACTGTATTAAATCTTAACAGTCTTAAATCATTCTAATATCTAGAATAAAATAGCAAGTAACAGAACCACGTTTGACTAAGAGGTCTTAAGTACCACTTGTTAAAGGAATGGCTTGTGGGAATCGCAATGCACACATTGCTTTTATTGACTTTAACTAGATATGTAAGTCAGAAAATCAATGAAATCATTGTAGGATTCATTTAGTAATCGAATTATAGAACATTCCAGAAGTCCGTTTATAGTTAATTACATCAAAGCCAACATCATTACCAGCTGGCTATAAAAATACCCAGTTTTAAAATCGGTGCATGTGAAGATGAAAACAAGGATAATTCAAAATTCCAAGTACAGAAATTCATTCCAAAGCTGTGTAATTATGCTTTTTGGCTCTGTTCATTTTAAAAGTCATATTATATAGCGCAAGCGGCTTAGAAGTTTTCGTTATCATTATCAAGAATCCAAATAAAATATATTGAGGTTTTCGGTTCTTGTAACAAGAATTTATATTTTCAATAACATAGATGGCATTTGTTTCTCTAATACCTGACAAAGAATAAATCTAATATGGATATCATGACTATAACGGCTCGTAATCCCATAAGCTTCATTGAATTCATCGGAATACCATATGGAGTCGACAATATGAATGCTGTAACCGTAACATAAGATTATGCAATGCCACATCACGTCTCTTTATCCATATGTAATGTGTTGCCGCTTATTTATTCTACAAACGTCTTGATGCTTCCATTTGTGTAAGTGACAAAAGCAGGCCGCTGTAATCCTTAATTAAAACGATGAAATGCATGATAATAGGTCATTGTGATAAATGAGCGAGTTTCATCATGACATAAAAACATCCAGTGTGTTTAAGTAGTTGTAATGAAAAAAATGCGCTAATGATTTAAAGTACTTATGGTTAGATGTCTTTGGTGTATGAATATCGAAATGTCCCTTTACTAATTCGAGATGTAATTATTAAAAAAAAGAAGTCAAGAACTAAAGAGCTATATGGCTTGTATAGTTGCGCAAATGGCACTAAATCTTTCTGTTTGGGTTTAATCCGTTTTGTTGTAAAAATGACATAATATCACTCGATGACCACGTCTCCGGAAGGTCAGCTATGAAAGTCGCTACGTGCCTGTAAATGGTGCTTTTATAAAACACGTCATTCTGGTAATGTCACCTTGATATCAAGGATACGACTTAACGCAAATTTCTGTATAATGTTCTATGTATATTATATAATATCTTAATGATATTTTTTTGTTTGTTTGTGCATAAATCTAACTATTTGAAATATGTGATATATGGTTAATAAAAAAGATAAGTTTGATTAGTAGTAGAGCATTGGGTGTAACATCGCCCCACTGCTATCTACCCTCGCTGCCGAGTCTCGTCTAGGTATTAGAGTTCCGTACATACAAACAAAATGCCCTAAACATGTACTGTTGATAAATCAGTCTCTATAATTTCGCTGTGAAAGAGTAGTGCACTTCGTTTGATATGAGGACAACTCATATAAAATACAAATTGATTATGGAAACCTCGACCTCACGCTTCAAGATGGGCAGAGGTATTAACTTTTTGAAGACCTTTGGCTCTGGTAGTACCTTAATAGCAAGTGCCTTAATAGGCCCACGTCCATTGAAAGCCAAAAAAATTATCATTTAAAAAAAATGACATTTCCTCACCAATAAATTAAAGACGAATTATTTGGAACAGTGTTTCCAAAAGTTGCTTATTTGTTTTTCTAGTTCCAATCATAATATGAAAGATCAATACGATGTATTCTGGGTTAAATTTGCAAAACAAAGATACCGTTTTGTTTTTACTTAGTACATCAGGTGAGTTGAGTTAGTATCAATTAAAATTGTAAACCATTTTTCAAATTTTTAAGTGCACGATGCCTCATGTGTTCCTCCTAAGACTACTGTTGAGGTTTGGTATTGTGATAAAGCCCGGGTTAAGGGTCTCAGTTTAATGTGTTCCTTTTTACAGTAGTATTTTTTATCGTTTGATAGAATTTGCGTTAACTAGACTAACTGAATATGTTTTTTTTTTATTAATTACACTTCATGTAAAATTTACATTGGCGGACTTAATGCCTAAGGCATTCTCTACCAGTCAACCAAAGGTAGTGCAGAGTAAATAGTGGTACAGTAGGTGCAATGAAATACTGTATACTGTACGTTATCCAATTGAATCGAACAAGTACCGAAGATAAAAGAAATATGTATGTGCTAAAAAAACTTTTCTAATTTATCTAAACTGCTATCTATATATTTACTTAGAATATTTGTCGTATATGCTTAGCTCGAATGGTAAATGGCATCCTATCTGTCTCTGCCACATAGTAATCGTGGGTTTAGTTTTCATAGACGCTCTTACAAAATGGATGAGAAAATCGTACTTAAATGTTTTATCTATTATTATTTAGATATAACAGAGTGGACTCTTAGACTCGATGACTATAGTTAGCTTCTCTGATTGCTGGGTCGAAGGTAGGCAAACATTATGTGATGAACAGTTTTGTTTTCTCTTTGCGTAATTTAGTTGCGATTGGGTGTAATATATATTTGTTAAAACGTATATGCAAATCAGTCTCTAGTCAAGATTCCCAGGTTTGAGGCCCAATAATCATGGGCTGTATCTCCGATAGGTTATCTATATTCGTGTATCTAAGAAAAATTATTAAACAAAATTTAATTCTGTTTTGTATCAAAGTCTTGCGTATGCTACCAATCTACCAAGATCTGTCCAGTACTATGCTTAGTACTGGACAGATCTTGCAGATTCCGTATTGTGCTTACGAAACTTTTCTGAATAATAAAAATAAAACAAAAACTGGTAAACCAGGCAGTCGAATTAATAGAACACATATAAACTGAATTTCCGTTTTTTTTTATTAAATCGCAAAACTGATAATTATAATAGGGTCGGTCGTTGGCATCGAGATAATCCACATAATAGTGCAATTCATTGTTACGTTTGGCGATGTGCCATTACGTTCTCTTATATTTGCGTTCGATCGCTTGAGCTCTCAGGAATCGAATTGTGGATCAGGGTTTTAAGACTGCTGATAAGAACGCGTTGACCCAGAATAAAAGCACACGTCATGTCTGTGGGCTTCTTAAAAAGCTACATAAGAAGCCCCTTAAACAAAGAATGAGCAGCAGATATTAACTCGGCACACAGCGAAGGTTCAGTTTGAGAAGGCGGCCCAACACGAAAACCCTCTTGTCGTGGCCGCCGGAAATTACATATCCAATCCTGTGGACCGAATGGTAAACAGTCGACGTCGCCCTAAACACGTCATTACGGATACCCGATCCATTAACGGTGCTTTTAGGTACGCTTGCGACGAAGGGCTCGACGAGTAATTGAACCCATAGACACAGCCACAGATCATAGAAACACAGGAGATATGGCAAGGAGGCGTGGCGCTTGCGAACGCATCTGGCCTCAAAGCGGCTTGATGCCAGTTTCGGTCATTAGTCGAATGTCAACTTGCGACGTCTTCATTGCTTACGATTTTTAACAAAATGCCGCGTTGTTCAGTGATTGTTTGCAAAAATAACAGCTGTATTGTGAATTACAAGAAAGATAGCATCTCATTTCACACGTAAGTACTACAATATTATAGTTTATCATATTGAAATTACAGAATTCATTAAAAAATTTAGAAAAGCGATGATAGATCCCTTTTCATTAGGAACTAAAACCATTGCTTGCTTAGTACAAATGAATCGATGAATCGGCTGCTCTAATAGCGCAATGGATAATTTTTTTACTGATACTCTCACTCACACGATAGTTTCGTGAAGCGGCCGCTGTCGGCTTTTGTGTGTTAGGGTTGTCTGTTATTGTATTGTCTGTATTGTCGATATTTTATACGATCCTATTTAGTACGAATGATTATTTAAGATACAATTAATTATTTAAAAACCCAATTTGTTTCTATTTCTTGATTACTTCACCTAACTTTTATTGAATCAATAGCTAATGGCAATATAGGTAAATAGTAACTTCAGAAACTGAGCATTAAATAACTGATAAAACGTAAAATAAGTGTAGATAATGTGTTGGTTTTTAATATATTGTGGTATTCATGCATCATTCATATAATGATCATCATTTATACCATGCTTTTATTTTAAAACTTTAGCTATCCGAAAGATCCAAAGATAAAAGAAATGTGGATAAATGCGACAGGAAGGGGTCCAAGCTGGTTCCCAACAAAAAATCACACCATATGCTCGTCCCACTTTGAGCCAAAGTGCTTTCAACCATTGAAGAAAGTTCGTCGGCTCTTCGAATGGTCGGTCCCAACATTGAAGTTGCGTATGGTATTGATGAATTATATGGAACCTTCCACATCCAAAGTGTGCTTTTATTCTGAATTGGATAAAAAGGATCCTAATTTGGTAAGTTAAACTATTTTACAACATCAAAAACTTGTTTCTTTTTTTTAATATAAATATAAAACAAAGTAAGTTTTTTATATGAGAAATTATATAAATGCGGAATGTTTTCTTAATTACAGACGGTTGCTTTAAAACTTCCAACCGGAACCGAATCACAAAATCTCACTTGTGAAAAAAACGATAATTCGGAAAATACTGCTCCAACGTCTACAATATATGGTATCGATACAAACTTTAATGCTCGACAAAATAGCATTTTGGAACAAGAAAATCTGGAAAAAAATGATCTCATCGAAACACCTAGAAAGCGTAAATTACGCCAATTGATTTTGGTACAAGACAGTTTCATAAAAACACAAAAAATGCAAATCAGAAGGCTTCAAAAGAAAACCAGCCGTTATCAGAAAAAAATTGCTAATTTAAAGGACATTTTGAAAAACCTTAATGAAAAAAACTTCATTAGTGCTGATCACGTTACGCAATTAGAAAACATTGGAGTAACCGACCTTATCCAGCGTTATGAAAGAAATGTTTCATCGGGTCAAAGTACTAACCAGAAATATCCGCCTGCTTTAAGAATTTTTGCCACTACTCTTCACTTTTATTCGCCAAAGGCGTACGCGTATGTAAGAAAAAAATTCCAAACAGCTTTGCCTCATATTCGAACCATAAAAAAGTGGTACCAATCTATCGATGCTCAGCCTGGATTCACGCAAGAATCATTAAAAGCGATAAAACTTAAAACTGCCTGCACTAAACACAAATTGTTGTGTAATTTAGTTTTAGATGAAATGGCAATCAGACAGCATGTAGAGTGGGATGGAAAACAAATGCACGGGTATGTTGATATTTCTAATTCTGCAGAACAAGGGGATTGTTTACCCGAAGCCAAAGAAGTTCTTGTATTTTTAGTTACCGCAATTAATGGGGCTTGGAAAATACCAGTCGGGTATTTTCTCATTGACGGTGTCACAGGAGAACAACGGTCTAATCTTGTCAGACAATGTTTGGAATTATTAGAAGATACAGGTATTCAAGTTACCTCGATGACTTTTGACGGCTGTCCAGCCAATATCACCATGGCTAAGAAACTCGGATGTTCTTTTGAAGTTGAAAACTTAAAATCATATTTTGAGCACCCCGTTACTCGTCAACCTGTACATATTTTTCTCGATCCATGCCACATGCTGAAGCTATTGAGAAATGCTTTTGAATCATATGGATGTTTCATGGATGCTTCAAATAGGTGTATAAAATGGAGTCATCTAAAAAATCTGTATGACATTCAGGATAAAGAAAAACTGCACTTAGCAAATAAATTACGAAAAAGTCATATCTTTTTCAAGAACCAAAAAATGAAAGTTCGCTTAGCTTCGCAATTATTTAGCAACAGTGTTGCAGATGCCCTGAATTTTTGTTGTGAACTTCAAATCGCTGGTTTTGATGATGTAGAAGGCACTGTGGAATATCTAAAAACTATCAACAACTTGTTCGATGTGTTAAATTCAAGGCATATGGCCCAACTCCATTATAAAAAACCAGTTTGCCCAGGCAACAAAGACAAGGTATTTGAAACTTTAGAAAAGGCGAAACGGTGTCTAACATCTATAAAGCTTTCAGATGGTACAAAAGCTATCATTACACCCAGAAAAACCGGTTTTATTGGTTTATTAGTGTGCATAGAAAGCCTCAAGGCCTTGTATATACAACTAATTGAAAAGGACCAAAAACTTAAGTACATTCCGGCTTACAAAATCAGCCAAGATCATTTAGAGCTTATGTTTGGACATATACGGTCACATGGTGGATGCAGCACCAACCCAACGGCGCGACAGTTTCAAGCAATATATAAAAAGCTCTTGGTAAAGTCGGAGCTTAGAGATGTAGACCAGGGAAACTGTATAGCTCTTGAGGAGGTTTCTTTTTTGTCGTGCTCTTCAGCTGTCCAAAATATAAATCTGACAATCGAACCATGTAAGTTACACGAAGGTAATGACGAAGACGAGATGAGTTTATTATATGAACAAGCCGTATTTGATGAGGAAATCAGTATACTTGTACAAGATGTCACAGAATTTAGTAGCCAGGTAGTGTCATACATAGCTGGATTTATAGTTCATCGTTTGCTAAAATTGCTGAAGTGTGATACATGCTGTAGCGGTTTGATTGCAGATACAATTAATGACAAGCACCTCAAGTTAATAAAATTGAAGGATAAAGGCGGCCTTATATTTCCATCTAGTGACGTAATAACCATATGTAAACGGATGGAAGTAATAATAAAAACATATATTCTTTCATCTAATACCACGAAAATTTTATCAAAAAATATTAGACAAGAGCTCATGTCAAAATCTTTATCGCATTTTTTAGGTATGAATCTTTTTGAAAAAATTAATTTTCACCAATTTAATCAATCGCCAATGAATAACCATTTAATAATTCTTATAAAAGCCGTAATGGAAAAATATGTAAACATAAGATTACACTACTTAACTAAGAACGCTATACCTAAACTGTCTAAGCGGCAAGTTTTAAATAAATATTTACATTTTACTGGTCAATAAAATCCTTAACAATAAAATTCTTGCAGTTTTACTTGTGTTTCTCTTGATTCGAGAAGTTGATATCCTAACTGTTTCTTGGTAGTTAATATAATTAGTTAATATTCCAATTATGATAAAACTTCGCTTGTATAGAGTACCTACGGTCGAGGGAAACTCCGGTATAGTATTCAAGTCAATTTATTATTATTATTATAAGTATTATAGTCAATAAAATTTTAGGAGAGAGAGCAGATAATATAGTTAACTGAATTTTAATCGATACTTTTCTATGATTATCACTTAACATCACTAGTTGCATAACTTGCACATGTGTGTTTATTCAGAGTCCGTAGCTACAGGTAAATGCGCCGCCCTCTTTTTGCATGTGTTCTATTAATGAGTTTATTGGTGTTGCTGTAAGTTTCTTCGTGTGCGGGAGAAATATGAGCTCGTGTGCCGTTCTTACAATTTTTGGTTTTGTGTGAGTGAAGTAAGTGGGAGAAACGCGGAGACATCTGAACACGAATAATTTTTTGTACAAAGCTAATCTCCTTGTTTCTATGATCTGTGGACACAGCCAACTGAATTTCTCGCCGGATCTTCTCAGTGGGTCTCGTTTCCGATCCGGTGGTAGATTGTGCAAAGCACTGCTCTTGCTAGGGCCAGTGTTAGCAACACTCCCGGCTTGAACCCCGTGAGCTCACCTACACGTCAAGGCAAAGGTGAAATAGCCTTTCAAGGCTATCAGCATAGGAAGCGAAGGTCAGTCCACGTTAGCTAATGGCATGGCGTGTTTTGAGACAGCACGAATTGCTCTGTATCTATCATCAGCCTATAGCAGTCAATTGCTGGCCATAGGCCTCTCCAATTTCACGCCACTAAGCCTGATTCTCGGCGTTTCTCATCCCGATCTTGCCAGGCACCCTGCATAGATCGTCATTCCACACTCCACTCCACGAATTGCTAGTAGTAATATAATTATTTCTATAACTGCCACGAAACAATCCTGTATTCCCTTTTGAAGGTTGACATAGTCCTTTAACACAACCGGTGCACAGTCGGTTGATCTGTCTGTCTACAGAAAACAGGTCATATACAGAAATCTACGATATTATGAATGTCAATACCAACCTACAATTACACATAAAACCAACAAATCGATACGTTCTCGGAAACTTAATACGTACTTTTTGTTACGTCACTTTGACAGATGACTTTAGTAAAAACTGAAAATATAGTTTATTGTCCGGTCCCGAACAAGGGATTTATTGGTTTACAGCTACGCATAATAAACTAGCAGGCAAAGAGTTGTAGCGCGCGTGTTCCCGATTTTTGTCGTGTCGTAGCCTCGTAAATGTTTTGATAGCGCGTGAAGAATCCGTAATTGAATCGATCTTAACGATCGACTGTTATCGATTAAGAACGAGAGCGATAAATCGAGTTTGAGATTGATGGAACATAATAAAATTGTTCTAACTGCAGATTCTTAACTTGATTTCGTAAATGCTTGGTCGAATACCGTTTCTCTTATTCGTTGTAGTAAATTGAAATCATTTTTGTATTTGAATCGTCATACTTAAGTTTTGTAAATGCTTACAATTAGATTACTCCTCGCATATCGATTTGAAATAGAGTGCGAATAAAAATTTAAAACGTCATTCATAGTTTTTCTACTTCGAATTTCAAAATGCGAATTTAGCAAAGGTTTCCATAGGAAACGTTCAAAATTACAAGAAGTTTTTATATGCCAGGCGACTTTATTATTAAGCCTAGAATTCCAAAACGTTTGATAAAATTTACTAATTGAATAAATAAAAAATAAAAAAACAATAATAAAACGAATAGATGAAGTTACAACATAAAACATTATCAGGTTCACAATAACTGCGTTCGCCGCTTCTAAGTCACGTCTTCGTCATAAAAGCACTTGGAAAATATTCACGTCAAATTTTAATAGTTTAAGGTAACGGTAGTTTAGGTGAACATATTATAATGAGGTGTGCTCTGGTATGCCGTCGAAACACAATGGGCCCTTGCGTCCGGAGTAGCTTTCAGTCACGTGTCACGTGTAATTCTCGTCCCTAATTGATCCATAGGAGATTGGCTGTTCAAATTCTAATAGATCTGTTGGTTTATGTTATTTTGATAGACAATGAGACATCTATAACCGAATAAAAAAATTAGTAGTGATTTTAATGCTTATTTTTTTTTTAATATATCAAATATAATAGTTCTATTATAACATTTGGTCATTATAGTTAGCTGTACCTAAGTCTATGGCTGGTTCATTTACTACGGGCCCTAATGCGTTAATACTTAATACGTATTGAAGTTATGCTTTAAAGTTTTAGCGGTAATTTTCAAAGTCAAAGTTTCCGGTTCCCCAATGATAGGATAGGACAAGACTAATACAGAATAATAGTAAAATACTTACTACTTTTGAGTTGTTTTGTATTGAAAAGTTCTGGAAGTTTCATCAAAATTAACTTGTGACCAAAGTATAAAAAGGCATTGTGCCCATTTAAAATACGTTACAACTCGCTGGTTAGTGAGTTGTTGTCAACTTTTTATTGCATAGGTGTCGATTATCCTTGAGACGTGAGGTTAAAGTCACAATTGCACTGTGTAACGGTTGCCCCACCCTCCAAACCGGAACGCGTGATTGATTCGCGGCAAAAAAGCGCAGGGTGATGAATAAGCTCTAGCAAATGGTAGTTGATGATCGCAGTACGTTGGTATAATACTCAGAGAACGTTGTTGTCCATTACCCGATTAGTGCATTGGCTTTTATGAACTATAAACTATAGGGAATAGTAGTTTACTGGTGGTGGGACATCTTGTGAGTCCGCGCGGGTAGGTACCACCGCCCTGCCTATTTCTCGCGTGAAGCAGTAATGCGTTTCGATCTGAAGAGTAGGGCAGCCGTTGTAACTATACTGAGATCTTAGAACTTATATCTCAAGGTGGGTGGCGCATTTACGTTGTAGATGTCTATGGGCTCCAGTAACCACTTAACGCCAGGTGGGCTGTGAACTCGTCCACCCATCTAAGCAATAAAAAGAAATTTAGTAGAGCTGGAGCTGGAGTGCTAGGTCGACACAACCCAACAGAAATTCATATAAAACCTCAGCCGTTATCCCATTGCATCGCACGACAGGAAAGACGATTGAAAGCAAATTTTAGGAAATCGTCATCGTCCTTCGAAACTGAGTCACGACTGTGATTCACTGGAAAGGTTTGTAAATGTTCCTCAAATGTCAAACAACAGTGCTTCGATTTGTAATAATAAGAAGCAACGCTTATAGGGAAATCGTATTAAAGAAATGCATGTCTTATGCACTCAAATTATTGAATTTAGTGTTGCTAAATGCGTTAGTCGATATAATAATAATAATAATAATAATTATTATTATTATTAGAGTCCTAACCACTGGTGGCTTGTGTCGTAGACACCGCCATCAGCGGCAATCTATTTTTATATAGTGTTTTTTAAAAATTGTATTTTTAATATCTTTTTTAAAAAATATTATGTAATTAATAAGATTTTAAATAAATATAAATAAATAATAATAATTAATGGGAACAAATCATCCGGCCTCAAATTGGGATTCCTTGTGTTATGGGTGCTAGAGATTGACATATGTACATTTAAATATACTAGTGGTCCCCCGGTTGTCGAAATAAGACTATAATTAATTGAAATTATAATTTTGTACACTATTATTATTCTATTGTCCAAGACTAATAAACTTTTATAATCACAATTTCGCCAAGACTACTACACTTTAGTTAGACCAATATTAATTAAGATAAACAATATATAATCTATTCTCAATTTGACCACAGACTATAAGCAGTAAGAAAAATTTGACAATAAACAAATAGTATGCATGCGTGTGTGCGTCAAAGACATGGTAGTGTGTGTAATGTTGTTTTTTAATTGATTTAATGTATTTTTTATGCTTCATTTAAAAAAATATTAATATTCCGCACTCCTTTTCTATATTCTCTATAAGTGAGGGAAATGTCATAATCCTCCGTTCGCGGAATTTTCGTAAAAAGGGGTACAAAGTTTTTGATTCACGTATTAAATATATAGATATGCACATATATAGACAATGAACACCCAGACAAAGAGCAAACAAACATGTTCATCGCACGAATGTTTTTCCGACGCGGGAATCGTACCTGCGACCCTCTGCACAACAGCGCTAAATATAAGATTCTATAATTCGTCGCAGATCTTTGGTACATATTGATCACTCCGAGACCAAGGTGATATAAACTGTAGCCTCGACCTTATAATAATATCCATTACGGAAAATAGTCCATTTATCACTTTTGACCTTTGATGTGACGGATAAACTGGGATAGTCCGAAAGGCGGAAGCGATTCACGAAAAATGATGCGATAAAATAACAGTCAAGTGTATTTTATTGTCATTAAAGATGACCGTGATTTTTAGACACGAATTTTTCATAGAAGGGAATCGTGTGCTTAATGTGTCTATGTATAATATTATTATATAATAAATAGGCAAACATAGATTCTTCTTCTCAGTCGCATGCACTCTTGGCAGAGTGGTCGTGGTCATCACTTCGGGTGGTGGTGCGCTTCACCAGACGTCACCGCGGCCCTTCTTGTGCACTCGTTAACGAGACCGTTTAGAGCTGCCTTTATTTGGTCGGTCCATCGTAACGGTGATCTGCCGATCGGTCTTGTACCCTCTATCATGCCCATAACATAGATAATACACATAAATTAGTTGTAGTTAAGCAACTCAAGCACTCAACAAAAATGTTTACGGGCGTCGGCCACTAGATGGCTTCGCTTCGATTAGTTTCTCATTGCTCTTGTAGTTAACAGTAACATATTACCTATTATATATTTTATTTTTAATGAAGGATTTTGTAAATTATCAGAAACCATAAATTGATAAAATTTAATCAATTTATTTAAAACAAATAAAGACTTGTATCATTCATTAATTTTTAATTTTCTCTGTTTAGTTATACCATAATTAAATGTCTTAACTTTAACAACATAAAAGTTTAGGGGCATCCGCTACAAGATGTCGCTAGGTTTCATAGAGAAAAATATTTGTCTTATAGTATCGCAATTTCTGGGCTCTGTAGGCAAAGACAAAACAGTCAAGTACCATTTTCTTCTTTGTGTATTAATCCGATTATTTTTGTTTGTTCGGTATCTATTGAAAACGATTGTTCATTGTAGTTACAAACCTTTAAAAAAATCGAGTTAAAAACTCAATTATACAAGCCAACAAAAAGTCTGAATATCCTTTGCCTGCCTTTATGCCATTATTTAATAGTTTACCTTAATTGTTTCGTTGTTTCGCGAATTCGGTAATTTATATTTTGAAGTCTGTCGGAAGATTCGGTTAACGTCCTCATTAAATCTCGTTTTCAAGCCAATACGAATATTCGAGTATGTCATCACAGCCCTTTTATTTTTGTCTGCACTAAAATTACGTGTCTCTTGGGTAATAATAGTTCTGCGAGACTGTGATACTTATAGGTGGTTCCACTTTCGAATGGTTTTACGGAAATTTTGCGGAAAGTTGCTGATGAATTATAGATCTAGTTGTTTTAGATATTGAACATATTTTAAAACAATGTGAAATTTTAAATTTTAAAAACTCTTTTATGTCTGACAGATAGACAAAATTAAATATGAATAGAAATCACACTGGCGGTATTTATTTTGTTTTATAAATAAGCATTTGTTTAGTTGTTTCTTTTTTTTTTTTTTTGATACGATCACAGAACTTTGAGTGGTCATTTATGGATATCAAAAACGTCACACAGGCAAGCTGTCATCTATCACTACGGATTCCCTCTTTAGAAAATATAAGACGTGTCAGACTGAAACACTTTTATTCTTAATAGCGCCATCTATTGAAGTTTTTGTAAACCACACGGTGTAACATTAATTTTTATATTACGCATCCAAGAGATCGTAGTTCAGTCTTAATTCGGTAGATGGAATTTTAATTAAACTTTTAAATGTTAAAACTGCTCCAAATTTTTTTATTGTGCATTTGATAAATGTGTTGTCTTTTTTATTTATCATAACTTAAACAATTTAGCATATAGTACATTTTTATTAAATGGTAATGCTGTTTTGTTCTCTCTGTTGCATGACTTATGCGGATAAGATTTTTTTTGGAATATTAAAAAAAATAATGATAATATATTAAATATTAGGAATAAAAATAGTATAATAGCCTATACCCATAATACATTTCGTTCTCTTTTGTTCTTTCATCAATAGCCTATTTAATGCACTAAATTAATATGCAAAGTACTTATAAAATTATTGAAAGTTTTCTTATATTTTATCACTGGTAGCCTAAGGGGCTATTTCAGCAATTAGCGGACTGGTAAGTAATCTCACAGGTGTAACCTGAGTGTTTATTAACATTGCTCTAGCAAGAGCATAACATCAGCCCGCTAAGTTTCTTTGTAGGATCTTCTCAGGGGGCCGCGACTTCGATCCGGTAGCAGATAGACAAGCGATGCAACTGCGTTTGAGATGTTAGACCTCCCCAGTAAATACTCCAATAAAAGAAGCAAATTTTTTAGTCCGCGCGGGTAGGTACCACCACCCTGCCTATTTCTGCCGTGAAGCAGTAATGCGTTTCGGTTTGAAGGGTTGCGCAGCCGTTGTAACTATACTTGAGACCTTGGAACTGATATCTCAAGGTGGGTGGCGCATTCACGTTGTAGATGTCTATGGGCACCAGTAACCACTTAAAACCAGGTGGGTTGTGAGATCGTCCACACACCTACGTAATAAAAAAAAACAAAAATTTGTCGCATATTTTGAAATAACGACAAATGGAAGATCTATCACCGAGCTCGGTCAAATTGCTCGGTCCAAATTATGTTCTGAACTTGTATTATCTAAGCATATCTTGAAAATGCTGTTAGAGAAATTCAGGCATCTGTCAAATATTTTGTCTTCTATGATAGCTACCGCCAAACATGCATAACGCAGCCGTTCCGCCCACTTTCGTGGAAATCCGAATTTAGGCAGTATTTCTAATCTCATTGAAATTTTGATTCATTTGTAAAACTTGTGATGATAAAATAATAATTGATCACCTGTACGCCATTTTTGCATTCCTATAACATAAATTTTGCGTAACATAGCTTTATCAAAATAAATACTCAGTAATTACTGCTTAGCATATGTACTCACTCAGATTCAGGAAAACAGTATTTATAATATAAAATAATACTAATTAAATTGCAATTTAACTTGAAAATGTGTCAACATAAACACATAGGCGACGGACATTAGATCGATCGTTCGCTTACGTACCTATTATATGTCGTCAATGCATTTAGAATGGAAAAAAAATATCTCCTGTGATTTGTGATCAATTTAAAGTGCTCTTGAATACAAACAATAAACATACGCGGTCGGCGTCTGCCAATACTCTAGTAATCTTAGTCCGTAAGAAACATATGGCGGGAACGCATTCCAACACGAACATTCTGGAAACGCGGTGCCGCTACGAAAATTCGCGAGTTTCTACGCGCGTTTCTCTTAATCAAATTTAACCGAAAATCTTCGATAATGGGTGAGTCTATCATTTTTCCTTGTATGGTGATTCTAAACACGCAATTATGTTAATGATGCCTATTACGTGATTGTCTCGTATAAGGTTTAATGTGTAGTTTTGCCTTGATAGAATTTATAGTGTTTCATAATCGTATTCTATGTTGTATTGAGGTTTTCTGGGAATAGATGTGATGTTTTATATTGGTTACTGGAATGTATCTTTATATTTTTCATTGCTATCTATATTTTTACTGGTGGTAGGACGTCTTGTGAGTCCACACGGATAGTTACCACCACCCGGCCTATTTCAGCCGTGAAGCAGTAATGCGTTTCGGTACGAAGGGTGGGGCAGCCGTTGTAACTAACTATACTGAGACCTTAGAATTTATATCTCAAGGTGGGTGGCGCATTTACGTTGTAGACGTCTATGGGCTCCAGTAACCACTTAACACCAGGTAGGCTCGTCCACCGATCTAAGCAATAAAAAAATTTATATATTTTTTCATGTCTAAGTGGTATCGGTAAATAGTCAATATTAAGCACAGCGTGAGATGGCTAATGCTATATAAATAATAATTAATTTAAAAAAAAATTAGATTTTACGTAAGTTCTTCAAACAGCAAAATACATGGGATAAACTCATAAAATGTCGCTTGCCTAGCTTTTTTGTGTTTAAAAAAAATGCTTAGTCTTTTAGTTATGTTATGGTGAATACATTCGAACTTTAAAAAATAATTGCAAAGCAACCAGGATCCATTGGTAACAGTTGCGGTTTTAAAATAAATCGCCAAAAATCTATATCTATACTAATATTATAAAGAGGAAAGATTTGTTTGTTTGTTTGTATTGAATAGGCTCCGAAACTATTGAACCGATTTAAAAAAGTCTTTCACTGTTGGAAAGCTACGCTATCCCCGGGTGACATAGGCTATATTTATTATATTTTCAATAATGTAACCCAATGTGTAAAAAAATTCCCTAAAATTCTTTACATCGCGTGCGCTACTTCCCAAGCGAAGCCGGGGCGGGCCGTTAGTAGTTTATAAATTTAATTGTGTATTATATCAGTAGTTTTGTTGGTTCTCATTGTTTTATTGCATTCTAATCTTGTCCAGCTTTACCACATTGTACTATTGTTACATCGTTGCAAATCGCAAGGCTTTCCCAAAAATATATACCATTCCGTAAACAATTGGCCATAAATCGAACGGTATCTAGATACAGATGTACAAATAGGACTCGCATTAAGAAATCGTGAACTTCAATTGAACTATACACAAAGAATAGTCAAACGGCGCTTTGTGTTAAACAATTACTTCGATTAATTAGGATGTCTTCAGTTTATCATTCGACAATGTTTAAAGGGGGCAAATTCCCTTGTTTTTTGCTTTGGAGTTTTTGACTTTATTTTCTCAATATGAATAGGCATTATCGTAGATCCGTAGAAATATGCGCGTGGTACGCTTTGAGCAACATGTGATGTAGAATTGATGGAAATAAAAAACGCGTAACATCGCCTGAACTTGGCAGGCTATTGAATTGTAACGCTAATTATAAAAAAAATAAAGTTGATTCTAATCTATTCTATTCTATTAGAAAATTTTAGGCACATTTGTTTATTTATTCAGTTTTACTACAAAGCGAACCTTTCGTAATTGTCTATCGGAAAATAAGAAAAAGTTTTATTTATTTATTTAAGTATCCTAATGCTAACGTTAAGATGCCATAAACGCGATCCATTAAACATTGTACCTAACAGTTTGATGGATTAAATTTAAACTTTACATTGTTTTTGTGGCTTATATTGAGCTGTGAAAGTGACGTTCAGTAGTACATGTAGTCGTTCAGTGATAATTGGCAATTAAGCCGTTACTTTTCTAGAAATAACTCTTAGCTCTAACTATTAACAAGAACTTAGTAATTTCATAGTAAGATTTTTTTATTTTTAAAACTTGTGAGTTTGGTCCTTGGTTTGAACTTGGGTTTTGAAATTACCCATAATTGCTAAAACATTGGTCGTTAAAATAGACGAATGAAGACCTTATCATTCAAAATTTGTATAAATGTTTAGCGAAAATTAATCGTAAAGAATCAGATAAACAGGAATAAACAAAACATTTAAGAGTAAACTTAATTGAAGATCAATTAAAAACATCGAACTGTTGATGCTAATACCGAATAAGACACAGTTATAAAATTACAAAGATAAATGTCGCGTTATAAACATATTGTCACTTAAACCAAATAATCTTTTACCCCTCGATATTTATTTCCTTGTTTTTTTGTTTATCACCTATACACTATTTGTTGTAAGACTGTTTTTAGAATAACTTTTGTTGACGGACGGCGACCGCGCGTGCCCATGAAATTTATACCTTACGATTTATACACGATCGAATTCGTCTTCCAACGCATAATAAGGCTTCAATATTATTATTATTATTTTTATAGCTTATCTGGGTGGACGAGCTCACAGCCCACCTGGTGTTAAGTGGTTATTGGAGCCCGTAGAAATCTACAACGCAAATGCGCCACCCACCTTGAGACATAAGTTCTAAGATCTCAGTATAGTTAGTTACAACGGCTGCTCTACCCTTCAAACCGAAACGCATCACTGCTTCACGGCAGAAACAGGCAGGGCAGTGGTACCTACTCGCGCGAACTCACAAGAGGTCCTACCACCAGTAACTAAATTAGGCCACTATGTATGTATTTATTTACTATCTATATAATTAAAGTTTTATTATAATTATTTTATGGAATCTTATACATATATTTCGGGCTCAGGCCGCCACACGTGTCTTAATAATTATTGGGATTATCTTCAAATCTGAACTCAATTGAACTCGAGAATTTTAATTGGTAAATCTTTAACGTGCCTCTTTTGAACATCGAACGATTGCTCTTTAAATGTTGTTCCTGATAATGGTTATGGTTCATTATTCTTGTTTTTATTTTCCGACTAGATTAGTAATGGACCGAAGAGGCTGGAATGGAGATACTAATTTCTAATCGAAATAATGGTACTGGTTTTGCGTGATTATACACGTATTTTTTACGGTAGGCATGGGCTTGGCTCTGCCCGTGGCATTGCGGAAGTCCATGGGCGGTCCACGGTAACCACTTACCATCAGATGGTTGCTGGAGCCCATATACATCTACGACGTAAATGCGCTACCCACTTTGAGATATAAGTCCTAAGGTCTCAAGTAACAACGGCTGCCGCACCTTTCAAACCGAAACGCATTACTGCTTCACGGCACAAATAGGCAGGGTGGTTATTCGTGTTAAGGTACATATTTTGTTAGGAAAATTGGTACCTATCCACGGGTTTTGGACACCGGCACAGTCGCATCGCTCGATATGAGTACATCGGGCGTCTTGTCCTTTAAGCCGCGACGACTTTTGAAGGCATCTATGGCATTAATAATAACTCAAAGAACAAACAGCGTTATGCTGTAATTTTGCGCCGAGATGAGGCGTTCACATCGTCGCCCCTAACGAGCTGCTCTACAATTTTGCCGAGAAGATTGACCGGTAGATTACAAGCTACCAAAAATAGTGTTCCACTCGTCTCGCCCACTCGAACCCGATACGGAAGTTGTAACAACGTTATCGTATGATTACGCGATGTCTAATGATGTTAATTAGTGATGCCGAATTGTGTATTACGATCTGCATATGAATTTTTTTTTTTTTGTGTGAGTGTGGAAGCGAGTGTGTGGCATAGATTACTAATATTCCCCACTTCGACAAAGCGGCACGACACGAGAACCCTCTCATCGTGGTCGCCGGTAACTACATTCCCGATCCTGCGGACAGAATGGAAAGCAGTCGACGTCGTCCAAAACACGTCATTTCGGATCCTCCCGATCCACTAACGGTGCTTTTAGGTACCTCAAGCACCGGTCATCGTTCTCGTCGAAACCGTCGCTTGCGACGAAGGGCTCGACGAGCGAACTAACCCATAGACACAGCCCACTGAGTTTCTCGCCGGATCTTCTCAGTGGGTCGCGATTCCGATCCGGTGGTAGAATCTGCGAAGAACGGCTCCTGTTAGGGTTCGTGTTAGCAACGTCGTCATGTTTGAGTCCCGTGAGCTCACCTACTAGTTAAGGTTACGCTGAAATAGCCTCTCAAGGCTATCAGCTTAGGTAAAAAGAAAAAAAAAACTAATATTCCATCGTCAGTGTCGTAAAAGAGAACCAAGGCATTTGCTGTAAAAAGAGCAGCAGCGTTCTTTGGGTTTTACGCCAGCATAATAATATTGGCACTGTCATCCCGCATATGCCGGTTGTGAGGTGTATTATGGACTCATCATAGACCCAGATAGGTAGGTAACTTCATCCGGCCTGTTTCTAACGCGAAGCTTTATAAAATTTAAAGCCTGCCTATTTTCTGGTAAGCATATTTGTATATAAACAACGGTTAATTTCCATTTACTATCATAAGAAAGGTACCGTTTTCCCTCTAGCGCAATAATCAAACTACATATTTAAATATATTCTTTTGTTTATTGTCTTTGTAGGCAGACGAGCATACGGCCCAACTGATGGTGAGTGGTTACCGTCGCCCGTGGACTTCAGCAATGTCAGGGGCAGAGCCAAGCCGCTGCCTATTCCAATAAGGAAACAACGAATTATTTTGACTCGCTTAATTTAGATTGGATAATTCTGTCGTTACTATTCGTCAACTATTGATTTATAATAAGATGTAAAAGTAAAATCAATATGTAATAAAATTATGTTATTATAATACTTATTTTTGTATAAGTTCCTTTGTAGTTCGGTCTGTTGTTGATAATTGGATTCCTATTTTACTGGTGCCATTGACGAAATCGATATGCCTGTGTGGAAATCCGGCTTTAAAGATTTAGGCCAATGTTGTCCAATCTTGCTTACATTACGGGAACACGTAGAAAAATACTAGGAGACATCAGATCTTTTTTTGGTGGAAATTTAGATTATTTTACGTTTAGACTCAAATTGAATATGTTATGTGCATATTATATACACATCGATCGCGGTTTGTTCTTAAAGATAACTCACTGATTATTCTGAGCTCAATATTTTATTCTCATTATCGGAGCCGGATCCCGCAAAAAGAGTTGACCGCGCCCCGCATATCCATGTGCGTTTTCTTCTAAGAACGCGCGGTTCCGCTATTTGACCATAATCGAATACTGGTCTCCGACCTTCCCTGGACGCCGCGATACTGCCCACGGCCCATTAATTCGACGCTACAATGAAGCTGAGATCGTTAGGAAATCGTTTCTCAGTCGATAGTTGTAAGCGGCGACGTCAGTCGTGGCGACGACATCCGACCGCCCGTGTTGTCGCAGTAATCGTGCGCCTTTATTTGTACCATAACACAGTGCTTAACCGAGTGTGAGAATCAATCGTAAATGTCGAATTATTTATGACTAGCTGACCCGGCAGACTTCGTAGTGCCTCAATCGATAAATAAAAGACCTAAACTTTTGTAAAAAATAAATTTAAAACAAACAAAAGGAATCCGTCCGACGGGGGACACATCAAAGGGAAAACAAAATTGTTATTTTTTCGATTTAATTCCGAGCATTTTCATATTTATCTACCTTTAATTCAAGACCAAAATTGGTCAACTCGGTCCAGCCGTTCTCGAGTTTTAGCGAGTCTAACGAACAGCAATTCATTTTTGTATAATATTTATGATAATTCAAAGTATTAGCCGTTAATTCTCTGTCGATCTGTGTCCGGTCCGGTAAAGCTGTGTGTTTACGCGCCTAAAGCTTAAATAAATTTCTTTGAGAAAAAAAAGAAAGAAAAAAAAACGCATAAAACCGGCTATACTTTGTTTTCTAGAGACGCATTCGCAACGTAGTCCAATTTCGGCCCTAGTACATACTAATAAATACTTTTGTTTTCCTTTCGTGAACTCCGCGTGAATTGATTCGCGACGCATGTGCTTAAAATACACGTGTGTAACGAATTTGGTAATTCGTGTCAGCAAGTGCTCGCCACGTCGTCAACTGTGAGCCGGAATGTCAAAATGTCACTATGAAATAACAATACGGTAATTAGACCGTGGAAACAAAATTAACTGGGCCCTGTATCGCCGCGCCGGTGTGTGTGTCTGCGGCTTTGTCATTACGAATTTGTCTTCGGTAGAACCGTTACGATATTTCGTATATCGATTTAAAGTAAAAAAGCAGGGAAAAAATTAATTTATCGCCGAGATTAAATATAAATAATCAATTCAAATTTTATTTTGTACGAAATCAGCATATTATTAAGCCAACAAACGTATCGATAAACCACTAAGTCTTCTAAAAACTAATCGCATAATATTTTATCAACAACAATAACGGGAACCGATGATACTTACTTTATACCGTAGCCAGTGGACAACGGTAATGAACAAGGCACACAAACCCCACTGTCTACTTTGACAATTAAAATTTGTAAAACAAGATTTATTTAAAAGAATTCTTTGGTAACTTCCAAATTGGAATCAATTCTAGAAGCTTTTCATTCTTATCGGAAAAAAAACATAGAAATTAACTCTTCTAAAAATTAATCGCATATTTTATCAATAACGACAACGGGAACCGATGATACTTACTTTATGGGGAGTAGTTACCATATTCAGTGGACAACGGTAATAAAAAGGTACAAAAAGCCCACTGTCTACTTTGACAAATAAAAAAATTAACACAAGATTTATTTAGAAGAATTCTTTGGTAACTTCCAAATTGGAATCAATTTTAAAAGCTATTCATTCTTATCGAAGAAAAACATAGAAATTACGAATCGATATTTTTAAAATTAAACTTCTAAAATCTTGAAGATAACAAAGTAATGATATTGTTTGTATATAAACTAACGAGTTTTCCCATAAGAAGACATCGTGTACAACACGCAATACTCTATCGTGGATGTCAATCATATTTTACAATACAGCTGGTTGTTATAACTGGAAGTGTTTTGTATTCAATGCGACAACCTTCACGAGAACATGTTAAATACATGTGTGACTAAAATTAAATAATAAACACTTTAAACATTACATCTAGAGACGGTTATACTCGTATAAATAATTTCTTAAAATGGTATTGGTAATGAATGAATAGAAAATGGGTAAGACGCTTTTAAATAAACAACTCCCTGTATAAAATGCTAACAACAATAAAAAAAAAAATATATATATATATACGACGTTTTACTTTCATATTATTGTTTCACATAGTTTTATTCTGTGCTATGTTCAAAATTGAAATTCCAGAAAGTTCATTTAAAGTCGCATCTTATCCTTATCCTTATATAGCATTTATTGTATCTCAGATACAATAAAAATTAAAATGTAATAAAAAAGGTCTAGTATTTTTTAACTGGTGGTAGGACCTGTTGTGAGTCCGCGCGGGTAGGTACCACCGCCCTGCCTATTTCTGCCGTGAAGCAGTAATGCGTTTCTGTTTGAAGGGTGGGGTAGCCTTTGCAACTATACTTGAGACTTTAGAACTTATATCTCAAGGTGGGTGGCAAATTTACGTTGTAGATGTCTATGGGCTCCAGTAACCACTTAACACCAGGTGGGCTGTGAGCTCGTCCACCCATCTAAGCAATAAAAAAATAAAATCAAATAGCAAAATTGTAGTAAAAATACCAATTTGATATCACAACAACAGAAAATATCATTCAACAATAACTGACAAATACTATTCTTCTTTAAGTATTATTACATGATATATGTATAATATGTATTTTTTTTGTTGAAAATGATTCAATTATAGTTCCTTTAAAATTCGAATGTCAAAATTTCGAATGGATGTCATATGATTCATTTGCTGTTGAGCGATTACCCGGAGCCCATGGATATGACAACCGCCAGCCAGCCATCTTAAGACATGAGCTCGAAGTCTCATTTGTAATGTAACACAAAAGCTTAACTGGTTCGCAGGAGATATAGGTGGGATGTTGGATACTATCCATGCACACTCAATACGCGTTACCGCCAGTACATTTTTCCATTTGTTAACACAATGAGTACTCTGCTTTTATATTTGACCCGCTCCGCCTACTACCGAATCCACACTATAATTTAATTAAGTAACATATAAAAATAAATTGAAATATTAAATTGAATTTGTGATTATTAATTAACTTAATGCGAACATAGAACAGTTCGTAAAAGGAAACAAAACGTATGATTGATTGATTACCCTTGAGATTATGATCGATATGGTCATCTTCAATAAAACATTACGTGCTTGCTATTCCTTAGATGTTTTTTATATAATTGTAACTCACATTTAACTACTAGATACCGTGATGGAGCATAGAAGCTGCAATCACAAATCCACTTAGAAATAATAGTTAGTTTATAACACGATTTTAAATGTATCTCTCTAAAAATTCCATATCTATGTAACGTAACCTTTTAACGTAATTTTCATCAACTTTAAAACGTCAGATTACGTTTAAAATTTACACACATACCTGTATCAAGCACCAATACTACTACTTCGCTCTGATCTAATATCCTGTAACCAGAAAGATCATTAAGAGAAAAATTATTTAATATTAATATTTAGTTCGGTTTGCTTTTTAGGGGCTTCTTGTGTGTGCGCGCGTGTGTATGTGTATGTGTGTGTAGTTTTTGTTGAAAAACTTTAATTTGCTCATTTATAAGTTCAGATAGTCGAGAGGCGAGCGAATGTAATCGCAATGAACTGGTGATAAGGTGATATTGGCTACTTGATACTCGCTTGTAGACACTTACAAAGTTAAATATATTCGGCGCTCGGAGTGTAGGTTTTTTATTATATACTTGATTGGATCGACGAACTCACGGCCCACCTAGTTTTAAGCTATTATTACCATGTAGCTACAAGGTTGAAGTCCCAATTGTTTTAAAGCACTCCGAAATTTCTAAATTCCCAGGCAAAAATAGGCCTACCGCTACCTTTCACCAGTAAAATATAATTAATCTATCTTTTAACACTCCGGTTTGAGCCCCGTGAGCTCACCTACACACGTTAGGGTGAAGCTGAAATAGCCTCTCAAGACTATCAGCATAGGTATACATAAAATATATATGTATATGTAATACATATTATGTAACTCATAAACGCACTTATCTGTATTTGATGAAACACAAGTACTTTTCATGAGGGTTTTGTGTATTTGTCAAAATGCTTGAACTCATTTAACTAATAATAATTGTAAAACAACTGTTATGTAAACATTTCTAACCCACAAAAGCTTCTTACTCTATCAAAAGAAATCTTTATTTTTTAATATAAAATGTAAAATAATAAATAACAAAGGCAAAATTATAAATGTTTGCGGAAAATCTATATTGTCTTAGCATTTTATTTCAAATAACATTAATCTAAAAGAATTACTATATCTTATACTATATATTGAAATTTTTCTTCATGTTCGAATAATTTTGAGTAATAAATTATAAGAATACTTGACGCGTTAAGTATTTTTGAAAAAAATAATTTATTTTCTAATCTGTCTATCATATACCATCACATGATATCCTAATCTAAATCGCAACGCCAGATATACTTTCAAATCTACAGTTGAAAATCAACCGGTCAAAAGTCCGCAACGTCAATGTTCGCGTCATATATTTTCAACCACGAGATTCCCCGTAGACACACTTTTCAAAACTCCTAATAGCAACGTAGAAACATTTTACTTTCAACGCATTTTGTTTTCATGTTTCCCAAAGCATCACTATAAAGTGTACAGCAAAAACCTTATCACCATGCTAAGTCTTATGAGACAGATCCGTTTCGGGTATTTGTTATCACCTTGACCCGTTTCGACTCGTTGAGCCGTAATGACAGATCAACGTTTTTAATGAATTATCATTCTTCAATTTATGTTAACTTTAAACATATTTATGAGTTAGTGGACTTATTTATCGGACTAGTTAGTGTACTTATTTATATTTACGGATTATCATTACGAAATGATAATCTGGAATAAACAATTGTGATGATTCGGATACATCATTTTCAAAAATCACATGAGGTATTTCGACTTTGTTTACATATGCTAAACTCTATTGATTAGCTGAACCTACTTTACCGCTTTCTAGGCAACGAACCGCTGCCAAATTCAATTATCGCAGTTACAAATATTGATGGCCGATAATTTTTCATTTCATTGATTAGGTATGGCGCGTACGTAAATTCTGTTTTAGAGTACATCTATACATCGTTCGTTTTTCGATGATCATTCGACGTTGAATCACGTTATGAATTATCGGTCAGTTGAGAAATTTAGGTAACTTGAAATTCATCGGTGCCTTGAGTCTTATCAAAATTTCCCAAAATATGGTAAACAAATGATTGGACCGCATAGGCATTTGTTCACGAAAACAATTAAAAATCGTTGCTCATTCAAGTGATAAACATTCGTCAGCTTACGATTTGTCAGATTTATATTGATGACTGGCTGACCCGGCAGACTTCGTAGTGCCTCAATCGATAAATAAAATACCAAAATTTTTGTATAAAATAAACTTCAAACAAACAAAAGGAATTCGTCTGACGCGGGACACATCAAAGGAAAAACAAAATTGTTACATATTTTTATTTAATTCCGAGCAATTTCATATTTATCTACCTTTTAAACCTTCTCTGGATTTCCACAAATAATTCAAGACCAAAATTTGCCAAATCGGAGCAGCCGTTCTCGAGTTTTAGCGAGACTAACGAACAGCAATTCATTTTTATATATAAAGATTTATTAATATCTTCTATTCTTAATTCAGTTTTTTAAAACGTATACATGATGTAGTATTTTATGGTTCAATATGGCCTTCGAGTAGGCTGGTGGGTGCGACCCACTCGGATGGGCGTCGCCCACTAAGGCAAACGAACAAAGAGATGTTCTTTAAAAAAAAAAAACTGCATTTGTTTTTGTAATCAATCTACTGCTTCCACAAAGAGGTTTTTGTACTGTTTGTGGTCTGAATTCCAAGTGTGGGATCGGTAGTGGAATAGCAAATTTACTTTAATTATTGTTCGTCGGGTAATCCAAATCGTTATCGCTCACACCTCTAGATTTTTATTATTTTTATGCATTACTTTTTCTCTTTTGTTTTATTGGTAAAATTGTTTCATTGTAGAGATAAAAAAAATTAATCAATTTCCAATGTTTTAATCGATAACACCAAAAGCTTGTCAGTGGCTACTAATAGAGAAATAGAAAATTTGTTGAGAAACACAGGTGAAAACGGTAGTTAACTGTTATTTCTTTACTTATTTGTAAATACATATTCAGTAGGTGCAGTCTTAATTTGTATTAAAAATTCACAATATTCCTTCGTTTCACGAGATACTATGAAGATAGTGATAAATGCAAGAAGATGTCTTGCGAAAATTTTATATTAATAACTATGATTATTTAATGAACAATTTTTAAATGCGAATAAAATATCAATAGTATTCTGATATTGTATTTCAGATCGCAAACCGCTGAATGATTCGCGTTAGAAATAGGCGGACTGGCAAAAAAATTCCCTGCTTGCTCAACCGCCCTGCCTATTTCTGCCGTGAAGCAGTAATGCGTTTCGGTTTGAAGGGTGGTGTAGCCGTTGTCACTATACTGAGACCTTAGAACTTATATCTCAAGGTGGGTGGCGCATTTACGTTGTAGATGTCTATGGGCTCCAGTAACCACTTAACACCAGGTGGGCTGTGAGCTCGTCCACCCATCTAAGCAATAAAAAAAAATCAATCGTCAATTTATTTTTTTAATAAATAATTAACCAATTTTGTTAAAGTACACAAATACATGTTTAATATATAGGTATATGTAATGTAATTTAAAGTATCTCTGTACGCGATTTTAAGTCTTGTCTGATCATTAATAGGTCACAAGACAAAGACAGCGTTGATCTGTAAAATTTACGACTATTGACATCGACTGCGTCTAGGAGTAATAAAATCATTAGACACATCATTAACCACGGAACACACTTCATTGGTTATGTTGCGTGTTTGAACTAATTTCGGGATTTATTTTTTAAATGTATCTTGCCCTAGATGATGGTAGATTGTGGTAGAATTTACCAGCGTTATAGTCATCGTTATATTATTGTCTCTCATGAGACATGAGGTCGTAGCCTCAATTGTATTTTATAATGGCTGTCGTTCTCTTCAGACAGGAGCACACAATTGTTTCATTGTTAAAGTAAACAGGATAATTATTCTTACCCCGGCAGACTTTTATATACGCCACCAACATGAGTAATTACGGAAGGGCTTATGTTTTGTGGGATTTTTATTCCTACATCATGAAAATGTGAACAAAGGCTGGTAATTTGGTTTTTTCTTCAAAAAATTGGTATGTGGCATTCGAAATTCGAGATGGTCACATCACTCAGTACATTGGGCTTCTTATTCAAGAAATTAGAAATTCTTAGTATTTCTATCGTCTTATTGTTTTGATATGATTATTAAGAAATCCACGGTAACCAAAACCGCTGTTTTTGATACTAATTAGTAAATAGAATCATGAAAATGTACAAAATACACAAAAAAAGGGTAGAACCTCTATAAAAAACCGATAACTCTTAATTTAAGTTTTGTCCTTAGTAACCCAGTTTCTGCATCGGCCGCTAATACGAATTTGTTGTTACTCCGCCATAAAATCGCGATTCGGGTTAATTCTGTTTACTCTCGGCGACCACGTGAGTTCCGCGATTGACTATTGCAGGGCGCCGCCCGCCCACGCAACGCAGACACACTTGTCTCTTATGTAAGTCGGACGCGCGAGCCCTGCGCGGCCCACGTCCATCTTCTCACCTTCTATCGTAAATAAATGGGTTAATGAAGTCAGTCCGTGATCGGTTATGAAATATTATTTCGGAAATGACCACCTGACGGGAATAGAACGTCGCGTAACTCATACGTCTGGCTCGCAGTGTGACACCGCTATCAACGGTCATCGCTCGTTCAGATAACCCTGTATTACACCAAAAATAACTAGTCTTCTTGTAGCCGCGGTCCGACCACGACTGCCCGTCAATTTTAACACGTAACGCTTTATATACTAAACAAGAGGGATGGCTACGGTGCGCACGCGCTCTGCATCCCCCAAATCGGTCTCTTTCTCTCCTGTACTCGAACGGAAGTACAGCGTGGAGAGAGGACCTTCGACTCCCCCCGAGCTGAGATCGTCGGATTGGAGGAGATACTTCGCGGATTTCAGTGCATATCTAGGTGAGTAGATCGGGTCGGTGCTGGAAACGAACGAAGTTATGAGTCAGAGAGTGCTTCAGTTGTGCGGCCTTGTTCTATATCGGATGCTTGTTAATGAAGCTGTCGGTGGTAAAGAAATGTTGCGTAATTAGTCGATGTGCAAAAATGTATTCACTTAAGATCATGAGTACATTATAATAGTTGTCTATGTAAATATTAATTTTTTTTTCCTTACCTTATCGAGCTAACGTAACGTTGACCTCTTGGTTAACACAAATTATTAAATCTGATCTCTCATAGTTTATTAACATAGACATTAAATGGCCCAGCTCGGGTATGGCAACTATCAGTGTGCTCAGTGGGAGTTTCTTAACGTTTTCGATAGCGATATATTGGAACAGCGCCCCTAGCGTCAAACATTCCAACTCCATACAAATTTGAGTTAACTTTTACGCTATCGAGAACGTTAAAAAACTCGCACTAATCACACTGATCTTATTGAAACAAAAATTTCAGTTGCATTGGTGGAAAACTCTTATTTATCAGATATATGCAGGATGGCACTACTTATCCGTGCTGGGTTATAATATATCCTACAAGTGAATGATGGTTGGCGATACACAGAACATGCGGTCGGTTCTTCATCGAATATAATCCTTTAGTCGCCTTTTTTAACAGCATTGGGGAAAGGGGTAGTGCTATCGGAATCCACACAACCGTTATAAGATACAATATAACTGCTACTTCATATCTCAACGTTGATGATGTAATTTACGTCTAAGTCCGTAGTCCTGTAACAATCTAAGACCACGTGTCTGTGAGCGAGAGAAATAAAATAAATAATAATTTTAAAAAACTAACAGAATACGCTTTTATAGAAAATCCAACTAAAAAAAAAGAAAATAAATTTTAATAAATTCGAATTAAAAATAATGTAAGTAAGAAAAAATGATTTTATTGTAAAAAAGCGTGGGGTGCTTTTCAGGATATTATCAAAATAACCCTTCTACTCATATCTGTTTTTAAAATATTTATTACTACTGATACCATGCTAAATTTATTTTCTATTTTTTATTTGGATTTTCTATAAAAGCGTGTTTTGTTAGTTTTTTAAACTATTATTATTATGACTTTTTAGTTGAATTATAATTTTTTCAATTATTATTTTTTTCAATTTTTTTTTAATATTGAATTGTCATCGATCCTTAATAATTATACCAAATTTCGAGTTAAATCGGGATGTCAAAATCATGTTCAAAGATTCCGTTATATACTAACATACATATTACGTCTGAAGCTAATAAAAGCGTATTAATAAAACGTCACGTCTTTCCGTCGAGGGAAATAAAAATAAAAACTAGATCCTTTATGCTTTTATATTCTGTGATTGAGTTCTCGTAAGTTTTCGTATCGAAGAGAACGCGCAAACCTGCCCGTATCGGTTGATCAAGGCGAAGTGTCAAACGTGGACAGGTAACCTTGCGGCGTCGGGCGTCGGCGACACTACCGCAAATTGTTATCAATACTTAGACCATAGTTTACTATTGCTCGTATCGGTTACGGCCTTATTTTGTTTACAATCCTAATATAATTATAATATTACTAGCGACCCGCCCTCGCTTCGCTTCGGAAACATTAAAACACACATGAAACGAAAAAAATAAAATATTTTTTTTTTTAAAAAAAGTAGCCTATGTTCATCAGGGACAATGTCGGCTTCTAATGGAAAAATAATTTTTCAAATCGGTCCAGTAGTTTCAGAGCCTATTCGAAACAAACAAACAAACAAACAAATCTTTCCTATTTATAATATTAGTATAGATAGTGTACATAATGCATTTTAGGTTTTTATTTGTCTGGATTTATGGAATATTTCAACTAGATTATCTTAGTTGTTTTAAAGGTCTTTTATGTATTGCTTAGACGGGTGAACCAGCTCACGGTCCATTTGATTTTAAGGTAGAGCCATAAACATTATAGCCCGAATGCAACCAATAATTTTAAGTCGCAAGCTTAAAGTAATAATATTTTGTAACAACCTCCATACCCTTCAAGTTTGAATTACTGCAGAAATAGACATGACTAGACGTGTCTGATTTTTGTTACACCATGTTATTATATTATTTTATCGTTAAATTAGCGCGTAAAAGGTCGTTAACCGTGAACCGTAAACCACTGAGTTTTTCGCCGGATCTTCTTAGTGGGTCACGATTCCGATTCGGTGGTAGATTCCGCGAAACACTGCCCTTGCTAGGGCCCGAGTTAGGAATTCGCTCAGGTCGAGCCGGTAGCTCAGCTGCGGTCCGTGCATAGTTGAAATAGCCTATTAGGCTACAAACGATTAGATAGGCAAAAAAAGTTAACAGTAGACATAGATTTGGTTATTCTCTTGCCTCTTTGGCTCTTCTCTAATGCCTATGAGTTGTCCACAGTCAGAAACCGCGCCGTGATACTCTTATTGAATCTCTTAGTAAAATATTGCTTTAATAAAACCGTAAGGCGTTTTTGTATTTTCGAGACACTAACTAACAGTGCTTCAAAGGCAGTTAGTTGAAGTGGATGAAGGGGTTAAGTACCATTTTTAAGATTTTTAAGTTTTGTCATTTAATGAAGGTGTTATGTGCTTATTAACCATATTAGACCTTAAAACTCTAGGTTTAAAGGCTATTTTTAGATATTTCATGTGATAAAAGAGTTATGTACGAAGAAAAAGTACAAGTGACAAAAGATTGCTGTCCGTTTTCTTAAAAATTACAAATTTTATTATATCCCCCTTCATTCACTCATGTCTTCAGGTATTAGCATTAGTTCGGAAAGAGTCCTTGGCGATACAGCGGAACGATCTATATACTCTGACCGCCAATAGACACAATCCATTGAGTTTCTCGATGGACCTTCTCAGTGGGTCGCGTGTCCGGTCCGGTAGTGGATTCAGCGAAGAATTCGTCTTGCTAGGGCGGGTTTAGCAAATTCATTCAGGTTGAGCCCCGGGAGCTCGCCCACCACTCACGGTAAAGCCAGAATAGGCACTCGAGGCTACTGGAAGATAGGTAGGCAAAAAAACCAAGACCTAATATTAGAGGGCTTTTTTTCCTACCTAAGCTGATAGCCTTGAGAGGCTATGTCAACGTAACCGGGCGAGTAGGTGAGCTCAAACCGGAAGTGTTGCTAACACTGGCCCTAGCAAAAGCAGTGCTTCGCAGAATCTACCACCGCATCGGAAACGCGACCCACTGAGAAGATCCTGCGAGAAACTCAGTGGGCTGTGTCTGTGGGTTAATTTACTCGTCGAGTCCTTCGTCGTAAGCGACGAGTTCGGTGTTAACGGTGACCGGTGCTTGAGGTACCTAAAAGTACAGTTAATGGATCGGGAGGATCCGTAATAACGTGCTTAGGGCGACGTCGACTGATTACCATTCGGTCCACAGGATCGGGTATGGAGAGTGCTGTTAAATGTCCAAGCGTACTAAATTTATGATATTAAAATAAAAATAAAATGCTTTTAATTGTAATGTAAGATATTAATCGTTAATTGTAACCTATTAATCGACTACTAAAAAGTAGTAGAAAATACGAATGCAAATAATCGCAACTTATCCTAACAATTTCACACAAACGATGCAATTATTTTGGAACAATTGTAAATTGTGCAAAAAGTATTTGAAACTTAAATTATTTACAATGCTTGAAGCCCAGCTCAGGGCTATATATTCTCATTATTCTCGTTATTGTTAATGCCACATGAATGATGATGAATTAAGTTTCAATTCTACCTTAATATGTCACTCACTTAGCCAAGATGTAATTTGGTTTAAAAACAATATTAAAATGTACAATATTCATGCGGCTAAGCGGCTTAGAATACGGATAAACATACATTTAAAAAAAATCGTAAATCTTATCTAAGTATAGTTTGACAAAAGGAAAGAATTTACGAATAACAAAAAGTTTGTTCGCGGCTCCTTTTTTTTTCTTTTTTTTTTTTGTTAGAGCTGTGGTAATTTTCGAGTAGGTATATAATATAGCTGCATGGACAGTTGACAAGGAACGAAATCTTTAGTATAAATATATTATACTACTAAGTTTTTTTTTATCGACCTAATCCTTGCAAGTACCTCCAAGCAGCAATAAGACATACATTCCTGAGACAGCGTCATCGTATGACGCCTCGGGTCTTCATTATCGTGGTCGGCGTCAGCGAGTTCATTCAGGATTGAACCTTCAAGCGGTTAAAGCGCTTCGTTAAGCCATAATTTCAAAATTAATTACGCAAATAAGGAATTGGTAGAATGTTTGTTGGTTTTGCGTTATTACTGAGGTGAGTACGTAAAGTGTTATGCATTTAAAGGCTGGGCTAGCCGTTGATACTCTGTTGCTCTCTCTCTGTTTTGAGATGTTTTCAAACTACAGTGTCCACTTAACTGCGAAAATATAAATAAAATTAATTTATTTATTATAAAAAAAAAGAACACAATATTCTTAACCTAAAAGTACATGTTATTATCCGCAACATGCTTCGTCAGATTACAAAAATATATATGTAGCTCTGTATTGGATGTTGAAGTCCGTTCAGGAACATAACTCAATTAATTTTCATTGGCTAATTCCAGAACGTCGTATTTGGTGATGCGGAATATTTATATTTTTCCTCTTTCCTTCAAACTATATAACTTTAAATTCGTTTTTGTCCAAAATCTTTCACGAATTTGAATCACGGTCGATTATCGCGACCGATATGTACGAATGTTAATGAGTTTACACAGCGACGTAACCAAAGGATGGACGTAATTATAGCGCTTTAAGCGCTTCAAAGAAAAGGATAAATAAACAAATGCTTATGCGAACAATGTGTTGAGCCTTTCGCGGTTAAGCCGAGAGCGATTTTTGCGTTCCACGGCTGATATGAATCAGTTGTGTTCATGTTGTTCAGTTGTGTATCGCGCCATAAGAGGACGGTCGCTCGCGCTTTTACGAAGTTGGGAGAGATAAATTTAAATATAGAATCTCTAACATTCCAATTAAGTTTTCGGTTTTTCGAATAACATACGATTCGAATCGAAATTTTAAGTTAAAAAAAAACGGTTTTGAGGTGTTTTTTGAAAATTTGTGTGATATCTCGAGAGTGTCAAGATATTATCGAAATGTCGAATACACATTATTTTGTCAACGATGACATGTATAGAAAAGTAGTTAAAACGAGCACGGACACTGAAGCCGAATACGCCGAGGTTTACCAGGCCGTGGAAGGTTTAGGTAAATTAATTAAATATTTTATCACCAGCAACGTGAAAGAAAAAGTTTTAGTAAAAAAAAAAATTATGGTCACGATATATGTTTGTCTCTTTATCTCGTTTAGAGATGTGACCGATAAGGTATATTTTTAGACTTTTCGAGCAACAACTACCACCAGTAGGTACTGTAACCTCGTCTTCCGGTCGTAATAGTATCTTCACTTTCTTTACTAACTTGGGGTAAATTAGTAAACAAAACACTGATTCATATTTTGTTCGTCCTATTCAAAGCTTACCATTAAGGGGTGATTTCAAAGAAGCAACCGATAAATAAAATATAAATATCAAATACAGTCAAACCTGGATAAGCGAGAACTGGATAAGTGAGAAAACTCTATAAGTGAGAGTAATAGCCAGGACCCGTCATTTTAAGCTCCCAAAACCTCTATTAGCGAGAAACAAAAACCTGTGTAAGAGTCATTTTTCCCTCATGGACCTCCGTAAGTGAGACTGCTACTTATCTATACCTCTATAAGCGACAGTCGAGCTTTATTTATTTATATTATTTAGGAGGAACAAATGACAAAACAAATTACAAATTTAACATCTGCTATTTTATGACTCATTCTTAACTTTCGTGGAACTTCCTACCATTGTTTTTGTATTTTTTTCTCGTCAATATTGAACCTATTCTATTTCGTGGAACTAAATAAAATTGTTATTTTATCGCATTATTTTCGACTGGACACGTGTGTCTGAGTACCGTCCTGTTTGTCGGCCTTACTCAATTTATCGTTAATCAATTGCGAATGAAAGTTCTGTTCTGCATCATGTCAAAACGGAAAATTAAAGTACTGTCATTAAGTGATAAACTTAAAATAGTGAATGCGTTTGAATCCGGAAAATCGCGAAATGAAATTCAGAGGGAGCATTAGCGAGAAAATCGGGTTAGTGAGAAACCTCTATAAGCGAGAATGAGATTGTGCTCCCTTGAACTCTCGCTTATCCAGGTTTGACTGTAATTAATTAAATTTTGTGTCCAGCTCACACTTTTTTTTTTCCTACCTAAGCTGGTAGCCTAGAGAGGCTATTCCAGCGTAACCCTAACTAGTAGGTGAGCTCACGGGGCTCAAACCTGACGACGATGCTAACACGAACCCTAGCAAGAGTCGTGCTTCGCAGAATCTACCACCGGATCGGAAACGCGACCCACTGAGAAGATCCGGCGAGAAACTCAGTGGGCTGTGTCTGAGGGTTAATTTACTCGTCGAGCCCTTCGTCGCAAGCGACGGGTTCGACGAAAACGGTGACCGGTGCCTGAAGTACCTAGAAGCACCGTTAGTGGATCGGGAGGATCCGAGATGACGTGACGTGAGTTGGGCGACGTCGACTGCTTTCCATTCTTTCCGCAGGATCGGGAATGACCTCACACAGGGATAAGTGAAAGATCGATTCTCTGTGTAGCGGGCCACTAGCTCTCCAAACGATCATCGATGTTCCAACATCAATTCCGCTGTACACTTTGAGACATAAAGAATAGCGGAAGTACTTCCGTCAAAACGTATTTAAAATACATCTTTGTGACTAAAACACAAGAATCAGTTGGATTGTACAATCACGTAACAAAATGGAAAGTGGAGGATAATGCATAATGGGAACTTATCGCCATCTCTTTCGCACGCTCTCAACTAGAGACGGGGACGTCATGTATCCTTTTTTGTTTTTTGACAGTTACCCCTACCTTCGTGTTTAAAAGGTTTCTCAATAGGTATCTTTCTCACTCATTCATTACTCATCCGGAGCGGATATATCAGATTCTTGCAAATTTCGTCAACTTACCTTTTTGGTAAACTGAACCATTTCAATTAAGGTCACATCTATATTTTGTCGATACTGTGGCCTAATACATTTCATGGACTCTTAAAGGTGGCATGCGAAAGTCAATGAACCCACCGAAAATACAAACTAGTTGTTGGACAAGTCTTGAGGGGTACAAAAGGATTTCGCGATAACCAGGGCTTCGGACGATACGTTTAATTGCGGTTGTACAATGCAAATATGTATATATGTATGTATATTTTTGAAATCCCTCTTGGAATTAAAGAGTATCTCCATTAGTTCGACGGATCTAGAAAATTGGTTGATTGGACATCAGATTCGAATCAAAGGCTGTGTTCGTTTGAGATACTTAAAAATCAATAAATAAATAAATAAATATTTACCAACAGTCACGCCACGTTAACTGATCCCGTGATAAGTTCGTAAAGAACTTGTGTTACAGGTACCAGATAACGGATATAAATGTTACATTTTTATTATACACATACATATATTTAATATACATCCATAATCCTGGAAAAGACATTTATATTTATCATACAAATATCTTCCCTTGGCGGGATTCGAACCCGCGACCTCCTTGTGTAGTGACCATGTCACTTACCACTACACCAGAAGGCCGTAATATAAGCCAATAAGCTCTACATACTTTAATCGCTTACTTCTTCTTTTTCATCGTTCCCTCGCTGCTGAGGATCGCGACCACATGTGACTTTCCTCCATAGTGTTCAGTCATGGGTGTGATAGACCGCATTGTATAAGACTACCACCAACCGCTCTCTTAACCAGATCTGACTGATCGCTTACAATGCAATTGCCAAAATTTCCTTAGAAAATATGTATGTAGTATGTATGTATTAATAATTGTATCTCAAAATAATCATCGTCCATAGAATTCACGCGATTTAACAAAAGCGAGAAACGGAAAATATAATTCTATTATAGTTCCAGATCCTAAATGCCATCCCCTACCTGACTTTCTCTCCAAACATCATGCTCTAGTCATAATTCGTTCGTGTGACCAAATTAGTTATAAAGTATTCGATACATCGGAAATAATTTAATGACAATAAAAAACGCGAGTCTAAACCATAGAAATAAATAGTCTTCATTATATATCTATGATTCGCGGAAACTAAAGGAATCTAGTGCTAAATCGTGTTCTAGGTCAAACAAGGCTATTTTCTATGACCAATCCGCTCTTTAGTCGTAATAAATTCGATCTGGCGTTATAATTGCGTATACTGCTCACGAAGAAGCTGCCTACAAACCGTTATTAAAACAGCAGTTGCGACGCACACTAATTCCATCCAATTAAAACCAGTCGCGTCTAAAATGGATTACATCACCGGATAAAAATGCACATAAATAAATAGATTTTTATTTTTTTTCCCTTAACCGTTAGGTTTTAATTTTAAATCACCAGTAAACACAATAGGTAATATAATGAACATAATTTCCTTTAATCTATAAATCTACTTAGTCTAGCTATAAATACTGTTACAAAGGAAAACAAAAAAAAATCTATGGCAAATACCATTTATTACTTTTACAGTGTGTTAGTTTAATACATAAATTTTCTCTTTTAAATTATCAATTAAGAAATGACCAGTACGTCTCTTATAGGCTGCAAGTCCTAAGTCATCTTTTAAAATACGCGACATGGTTCTAGGTGCTATCTTCATCTCCCGAGATAAAATCTTTTGCTTTCGGACAGGATTTGTTCGAATTCTTTCCCTTACTGCTTTGACCACCTTTTTCGTACGAACACTACGTGGACGGCCAGATCTTTTTCTGTCACAAACAGAGGAGGTCTCATTGCACCTATTAATAGCCCGGTACATAAACATTTTACTAATACCAAGCGTATGGAGAGTTTTAAAAATTTCATTTGGCTCCATACCTACTTTGTGTAATGCAATCACAGCGATTTGGTTCTCTATATCTATATTTTGAGAAAACTCAATGAAATATCATATAAAAATGACAGATTCCAAATTCAAATGTAATATATGTTTATTTTTAATTGTAACAGTATTTATGGCCAGACTAAGTATACCTAAAATATAAATAAAATTGGAGTGTCTGTTTGTAATATTGAAATAACCGCTTTTTACTACTACATGCATATGAATATACCTAGTCAGGTCATAAATTCTGTCACATGTTTAATGTAAAATAATTGAAACAAGTTTATTCATTATGTAACCATTCATATACCAAAATGAACTTAACAAAACATAGATTCTTATGACACTAAAGTTTATTCAAAATGACCTCCGTGATTTTGAATACAGGCCTTCAATCTGCGCGGCCAGTCGTCTATCGCAGCACGAACGAGGTCCATGTCAATATCGGCGGCTGCCTTAATCAAGGATGTCTTGAGTGACTCCAAATTGGGATGAGGCTTTGAGCACGCCTTTTTCTCCAAGTGTTGCCATATCTTGTAATCTAACGGATTCAATTCTGGACTGGAGGAGGGCCAGTCTTCGTGCCGGATGAAGTCGATTTCACGCGCCGCCAGCCAGTCTTGTGTGCTCTTCGCTCTATGAGCTGGTGCCGAATCTTGTTGGAATACCCAGTGCCTGTTATTGAACATGGTATGAGAAACAGGTTCCACAAGGTTCGTCAGGACTGTATTTTGATACACAACTGCATTCGTTTTTACACCTTTCTCACAAAAATGTACCTCTGTTAAGCCCCAATAAGAAACTCCCAACCATACCATGAGCGAGGATGGAAAATGAGGTCGTTGGACACACGGAATACAGTTGCTCGCTTCTTCACTACTGTGTGCGTACACCTTATCATTTTGTTTGTCGTAGCTCTCTTCTACGGTAAAAATTTTTTCATCCGAAAAAAGAATTTCCCGATATTTTTTTCCCGCGTACCGCTTCAACAAAGCGCGGCATCTCTTCAGTCTCAGGTCCATTAGACGAGCATTCAAACGATGTCCTGTTTTTCTTCGATATGCCCGAAGCCCTAAGCCTTTTCACCGTGGTTCTGCTTAACCCCATCTGAAGGGCCAACAGTTTTTGCTTACATTTGGGATGTCTTTGAATTCGCGCCTTCACAGCTTTTATCACTGCTGGAGTCCTAACAGACCGAGGGCGACCACTTCTTGACCTGTCATCTACACTAGAGTCTTCATTGTATCGATTGAGGGTACGATAAACGAATCTTTTGGTTAAATTCAAATTTTTCAGTATGTTAAAAATTTGAATTGGCGCGTAACCGCAACGATGCAACGCAATAACTGCAACACGGTCTTCTTTAAGCGTCCACACTTCATATTTAAAAATGAGTAAAATTCTAAAAGTATACATTTTTATTTTCATGAACAATTCGAAATTCGAATTCAATAAACTTTTTTGTGGCCAGCATTCTAAAAGAAAAGTTTTAACTGTGTGACAGTACTTATGACCTGACTAGTTATATTCAAAGCTTAAATTTTCGTCAAAAACGTGTTTTACATTCACTTTGTAATTTCATATCGTAAACACATTATAAAAATCATAATCCTTTTCAATTCCAGATGCTTTGCTTGCCGACCTCCAGAACTCTATCAACCCTGGCGGCGCCCGAGTCAGCAGCCCCAGCGGCAGGACCACGTCGCCCGGCGGTCGCACCAGTTCCCCGGGCAGAACTGGGTCTCCTCTAGGCAGAGGCACTTCACCGGGCCGTCTCAGCTCGTCAGGCAGCCTGAGTTCCCCCACCTCCACCGGCTACGGATCCATCAATGGATCTAGGAATATTAGCTCGGATTATGCAAAACCTGCTTCGGTGAGTTTAACTTCTTATAAGCCCACAGACGTCCACCGCTGGACATAGGCCTCCCCCAAGCCTCGCCACAAAGACGGGTCCTGCGCTGTCTGCATCCCGCGGATCCCCGTGAACCTCGATAGATCGTCGGTCCATCTTGTGGGAGTCCTACCCACGCTACGTCTTCCGGTACGCGGTCGCCAATCAAGAACTTTCTGGCCCCAACGGCCATCCGTTCTACGAGCAATATGTCCTGCCCACTGCGACTTCAACGTCGCAATCATTTTTGAGTTTAAACTACAATTATTAATAAAGAAGAATTAACATGCGTCAGCCCTTTCTGGAACTAGTCATTGTATTGCTGATAGACGAATGATTAGTAGATTGTTAATGGTTAGAAATCGCTCAAAAAGTAATTCGATTAGCGTTCTCCTAACGTGAACATATAACTGTTGACATGCACTAGCCGTTTCTGGAAACTTCCAGCGTTTTCCTAAAACTATGATATGACCCCTTCATAGTAATGAAAAGAGTCCTAAGTGAGTAGACAACAGCTTGTTTGCGCTCCTGGCATCGCCAGAAACGGTTGACCCTGTAAATGAGATGGGGTGCAAGATTGTCTGGCTGCCACGTTAATTGAAAAGAAAAGAAAAAGTGACACAAGTCAAAAGATCTTGTTTATCTTGATTATAAAATAGGCATGTTTCATCAGATACCGTGCGTGGAGTTTTATCAGCTTTGTTGATCGATTCGTTATGAAACAATTTTGTTGATAAGAAGTCCACGGGGCTTATGTTTTGTGTGCTCAAGATAAGAATCAAATGAAATCGTGCCCTGAATGGATGCTGTTAATTTTTTGTATGATTAAGAAAGTTCATTGTTAACCTGAACACGCCCATTATAAACATACTTTATAAAATTTAAAAAAACCGGTGTCACAGACAACAGTATAGAAAGTTTAATTAATATTTTTATCCTTTTCGACTTACTTGCTAGTGTAACAGTTGGTTAGCGTTCCTGCAGACTTCAGAGCCGAGGGTCGTGGATTCGATTCCCATATTTGGAGAAACATTTGTGTGATGAACATGTTTGTTTTTTCTTTTTCTGGGTGTTCTATGGCGAGTGTTATAAGGAATTCTTTGAGATAGTCCCATCATTTCGTTTTTACCATCGCACTGCCCGCCTCCCGAGTAGAGTTCATCCATACTACTTATTATTTCCATATTATTACATCCATATTACTTAGTACCACTGCGTTTATCCATAGTGCATTTCCAGAGACCTTTTCTGTCACGTACCATCAGACTATGGAATGAACTCACCTTCACAGTGTTCAAACGAAACTTACGGAGAGTACTTAGCGCTAGGCCACGGCTTGGCTGTACCTCTCGCATTGCTACCGTTCATGAGCGACGGTAACCACTCACCATCAGGTAGACCTTGGGCTCGTCTGCCTACAAAGGCAATAAACAAGTGTTATGAGTATATGAGTATGCATACCAGTCTCTGGTTTCCATAGTACAGGAATTCTAGTTTGGGCCCAGGTGGCCATGTGTCTTATCCCCGGCTATGATTATCATTATATCCGGGTATATTTTTTTTTTTTTTTTTTTTTTTTATTGCTTAGATGTGCGGACGAGCTCACAGCCCACCTGGTGTTAAGTGGTTACTGGAGCCCATAGACATCTACAACGTAAATGCGCCACACACCTTGAGATATAGTTCTAAGGTCTCAGTATAGTCACAACGGCTGCCCCACCCTTCAAACCGAAACGCATTACTGCTTCACAGCAGAAATAGGCGGGGCGGTGGTACCTACCTGTGCGGACTCACAAGAGGTCCTACCACCAGTAATTACGCAAATTATAATTTTTGCGGGTTTGATTTTTACTGCACGATGTTATTCCTTCACCGTGGAAGTCAATCGTGAACATTTGTTGAGTACGTATTTCATTAGAAAAATTGGTACCCGCCAGCGAGATTCGAACACCGGTGCATCGCTCGATACGAATGCACCGGACGTCTTATCCTTTAGGCCACGACGACTACTAAAATACTTTGACCAAAGTAATAAAATTCTTGTATTGGCACTTGTCTTCTTTGTTTTGATATGTGTGCAAATGCTTAAGCAAAATCTCACCGCTTAGGGTTGGATTCCCTTACATACATAGAGATCAAGCAAATAATAGCATGTAAGAGAATCGTATAGCTGCGTCAGATTGTTGTTTTGTTCCTCCATCTATTCACTGGTAGCCTAAGAGGCTATTCCAAGATGGCGTCAATGGGTGGAGCTCACGGGCCCAACCTGAGAGAATTTACTAACACGCCCTAGTAAGAGCAGTACTTCGCAAATTTTACCACCGGATCGGAATTGCGATCTACTGGGAAGATCCCGCGAGAAACTCAGTGGGTTGGGTATGGGAAGGGTTGTTTCGTGGTCAGCTAAGCCATTCATATGAGAAAAGGCAGTATTGTTCTCAGTGTGTTATACGAATATACAGAAGAAGACAAGATACATTTACCGCGGTAGTGATAGGGTGTTAAGTATGACCAACTTGCGTATTTCAGCCACTTCAGAGCTGTCTAGTTTGAAGGGTGGGGATTTTGTTACACAATATAAGTAAGATTTCGAACTCACGTCTGAGGATAAGTGGATTCGGTAAACATTTAAGCACGCGGGCCCTTATCTTCTATTGACTGCATTTAATAATAATATTTCCAAACAATTTTGAAAGCGAGGAAGACGTGCTTCTAAAATGGTGACAATAAGGAAATATTGTTTGTGTAGTAACAGAGAGCAACTAGTATGTGTGATAAGGAACAAATGTTGTTGTACGAGTATTTACTTAGTTCAATTAATTATTTGTTTCATTTAAATACACCTTGACATAATATTTTTCAAGGTGGGAACGACATTGACTGAATATACATACACACACTCGTTTGGTTTTAATAGGTATAACAATATGTAACAGCGACGCTGTCCTTACTTATAAATTATATTATGATGATGTTATTACATACGGAACAAGATATTAAAATTAACTGTTGTTGCAGACTGTACCTATAATTTGATTGGTTTTACGAAAATAACGCCATCTGTTATCGTTTTGATACAATCTAGAATTTCTATAAAGTTCCCAAGTTACGATACAGATGGCTCTGTTATTTAAAATAGGGATCCAGTACCAAATTCTTTCATTAATACCTACTGCAGTGAGATGCATGATTTTAAATCTCTTTAGTTATTAATAATAGTTAGAGTATAGGTATAGTATAATGGTCATTATTGAATACCGAATATTAAAAAGCTTTTTTGTATTTCAATGAGGAGTTTGTTGCATTGTTTGATTTATCGACTCATGCGCTATCTGTAGTGCGTGTAGCGGGTCATGCACTTACCTGGTGTTAAGTGGTTACCGGTATTCATACCCAGTTTAACCGGCACCATCTAGGCGGGCTTCGGACAGTCTGCCGACCGAGAGGGCTAGTGGTCGTGACGCCAGTCCGGCGTCCCGAGGGGGAGGGTGATGGGAGAGATGTGCTCCGCACTAAACGTTTCACTTTTCCCCCTTTGCCTTTTCATGAGTTCTGTCTCATGCGAGGTTTGGTTGGTTGGTTGGTGTTGGTTGTTGAGCGACAGGAGGTTTTAGTCAGTTCGACTCCGACTCCGACGACTCCGATTTCCTCCTGATAAAAAAAAAACCGGTATTCATAGACTATATAATAGGAATGACTCCACTAACACCATATTATAGTCTAAAATCTATAATCTCTTCGAAGTCTTCCTAGCCTAAAGTATAAGACGTCCGGTGCATTCGTATCGAGCGATGCAACGGTATTCGAATCCCAGGCGGGTACCTACCAATTTTTCTAATGAAATACGTACTTAACAAACGTTCACGATTAACTACCACGGTGAAAAAATAATATTGTGTAATTAAAATCAAACCCGCAATATTATAATTTGCGTAATTACTGGTGGTAGGACCTCTGGTGAGTCCGCACGGGTAAATACCACCGCCCCGCCTATTTCTGCCGTGAAGCAGTAATGCGTTTCGGTTTGAAGAGTGGGGCAGCCGTTGTAACTATACTGAGATCTTAAAACCCATATCTCAATGTGGGTGGCGCATTTACGGTGTAGACGTCTATGGGCTCCGGTATCCGCTAAACACCAGGTGGGCTGTGAGCTCGTCCAGCCATCTGTGCAATAAAAAATAAAAAACTGTTCCAACTCTTCAAACTATAACGCATGACAGCTTCGAAGAACGAATAAGCGGGGCGGTGGTACCTACCTACTCGTACAGCCTAAAAAAATCGATCTATCACTAGCAATTACGCAAATAAAATATTTTGCACGTTTGATTTTTATGAAACCTTGCAAAATGTTAAAATTTTAAAAACTACTCAAGTTTTTATAAGTTCGTCCTTTGTCCACAGCCAACTTACCAAAACACAAGCTCATTCCACTCAGAGAAGATGACTCCGCACAAATATACGAGTACCGTCCAAAGCAACTACAGTACCCACACGCCCGGTTACAACGTGGGACAATCGCCAGGCTACGGCAGGACCGGTGGTCGAGGGAACCTGAGCGAGCTGGACACCCTACTCGACGACTTGAGCAGTGCCCGCTACGGGAATTACGCAGAAAAAACTTCGTTCACCGAAAGATCTGGTGAGTTTTGTTTTTATATTACCGAGTATGTGCTTAACAAACTATTGCCATTGTTTTCCCAATATACCTTAGGCATAGTGGTGGTCGGTAACCTTGTCAACCAAGAGAGTCAAATATAGATAATATACCTATTCGAAATTTATTCAAAGAGACAATTTTTTTTAGATAATAATATGGCGGAGTGAAAGGCTGTTTGGTTTAAGAGACATTTCGCTTAATACGCGACTTTGATCTTTGTATTAAAGTTGCGTTTTATTTGGTACTAGCCGTACTCGCCCGTTTCGCTGGGCATTTAAAATTAACATTATTATTTATTGTCATTATTATTATTAAGGAGTCCAACACTCATATAAATATTAGCTTATCCTTTAAATTCATGTATTTTCTATATGGATACCAAGTTTCCAGTCAATCGGATGCTTGTTTCAGTAGTTATAACGGAACATCCGTAAAAAACCACTGTAGATTTATATACTAAGTATAAAAAGTATAGATTCGCATCAACAGTTCAGTTCACAACAGAGACATGTGATTCGTAGAAAGGAGATGCAAATGACTAGGAGATGTATGGTAGTGCAAGGTAGAGAGGGAAGAGGTCGACCTCTTTTGAGTCCGCACAGATAGGTACCACTTCCCCGCCTATTTCTGCCGTGAAGCAATAATGCGTTTCGGTTTGAAGGGCGGGGCAACCGTTGTAACTATACTTGAGACCTTAGAACTTATATCTCAAGGTGGGTGGCGTATTTACGTTGTAGATGTCTATGGGCTCTGGTAACCACTTACCACCACGTGGGCTGTGAGCTCGTCCACCAAACTAAGGAAAAAAAGTATTTATCTACACCGGACATATCCTTAATACTTCAAAAGCTTTCAGAAACAGACCCAGTGATATTCCTTGTTATCAATCAAATTCAGACATTTAATTCAGTATGTTATCAAAAACAATTTGTTAACTTCAAACATCCGTTTAGTTTGATATATCGTTATTATTTTGTACCTGCTTATGGATTAGTAATAGAATTCGGTAACGTAATTTTCTAATGTTCATAGGCGCATGTGAACTAAATTCCGTGGACTATATAGTTAGTCATGTACGATTTTTTTGTTGATATAAAAATCGCTTCGATATTTTCTATAGATCTGAAAGGATAAGAGGCTTCCACGGGTTGATAATGAAAATAAAATAAAGTCAAACGTGTATGAATAAAAACGTCCCACATTTTTGTGTCGCTAATATTATAATTATTGCGTTTCGTCCGTAAAAAAATTAACTTCATAAAGAAGTTTCACTACAAAATAATAATTTGAAAATTGGTACAGCAGATCATGGCGAATGAGTTGACTGTTACAATTAAATTTTTATTATATTTTAATTTTAGCTTAAGTAACTATACAGTTTCGTATACTGTGCGTCTAGTTCGTGCCGTGACTCCCTGACTTCCTGAATTCTAGCACTAATTGTTGCCGTGTATCCTCATGCATCATGCTGACTCGGTTGAGGGCTTGCGGCGAAGAAGGGGAAAGTTGTTGTCATACGTTATTGGTTACTCATCACCTCACCTGACTCATCACCTGATACAATTCTATGATAGAAAAACCTATAAACAATGAATGAATAAATGAATTTAAAAATCGAGAAGCATAAGAATTTTAAATCAAATACGAACCGTCCTCTTAAATATGAAGACGGGAAAAAAACACTCAGAATACATAAGTCATGGTTACGTTGCGAGGAAAAAGGGTGACGATCTCCAAAAACTATCATCGCCGATAAAGTGGAAGGAGAGGGACCTAGTCCGATCGTAGTCCCATGCCCTGGTCCAATTAAATTAAGACTACATTGGACTCCAGCATCAGTGTCGTTATCCACTGCGCAGGGCACAGGGAGGAATAGAGGAACATAGGTCAAATAAGTGCTCAGTGAAAGTAATGGCCCTTAGAATTGGGGAACGCGATGAAAGAACGAGAACGCTGTGGCGTTTAAAAATGCACCTTTTTTTAAGATGCGTGAGCCGGAACGCACCAAAGGAAAAAAAAAGAAGATTGTCTGTGACATGATGGTATTTTACCGCCAAATAAGACGAAGCAATAAAAAGTGTTATAACTGTGTAAACCGCTGCAAAAATAAAGCTCGTATTGTTTCGATTGTGGTGTTAATTACAAGTTGATCCAAAAACGGGACTTTCACGTGAAATAAAGGAAGGGACTCTATCCGGAGCGCCTCAACGCGTTATAAGAAAAACTTTTTTCTTGTAATATGCTTGTAATGTGCACGGTGATTGTTTTTCGATGTATTGCTTGGAAATCTAGGAAATAATAATAAAACTAAAGGAGAGAAGTCTTTTTTATAAATCACGTTTTTTCTTAAAAATTAGTTTAGTGTTAAATAATTTGGTAAAAGTACGTTTATGGTTTAATTTCGCGTTTTTTTGACATTACATACTATATTATTTCTCGAATTATTTACAATTTCAGTGATTACGGATAATTGTAAATTATTTTCGATAAAGGCCAGTAGTCAATATATCAACAAAACAAAAGGAATAGAAATTTTAAAAAAAACGCGCCATTTAAATACAATAAAACGAATGTGTTCGCTAACGGATAATTTGAAATAATCACTAAAAAAGTTAAACGAAACATTTACAGTTGCAGAAAGAGATCCGAAAACGCCGGTGTCGGCAAGGTCGATCGTTTCCTCCCTAATCTACAGAAATAGAACGGCGTCACGGGCGATTTCGTCTCCTATACAGTTCGCAACTACTTTCTCGTTTTGTGAAACTAACTCACACATTTTCGTGCCCCAAATACTGTGCATCCATAAAGCGTGTTTAGCTCCTCCTTTTTATGAGCATTAGGAGGATTAGGATCAAACATCCTTTCTACTTGTGGTAGGATCTCTTGTGAGTCCGCGCGGGTAAGTACCACCACCCCGCCTATTTCTGCCGTAAGCGTTTCGGTTTGAAGGGTGGGGCAGCCGTTGTAACTACATTTGAGACCTTAGAACTTATATCTCAAGGTGGGTGGCGTATTTACGTTGTAGATGTCTATGGGCTCCCGTAACCAGTTACCAAGTGGGCTGTGAGATCGTCCACCTATCTATGCAATAAAAAAAAATAAAAAAAAATCTGAAAAAGGCTCTCTTCCATCTGCCGGGAACGTGTTATGAGCTTCTTCGGACACATCATGCGGTCTCCCAGACATGAATAATAGAGAAGCTCATAATTGCGGGTCGCATAGAGTGCAAGCGCGCTGTTGGCAGAACACCAGCCAGATGGTCAGATCTAGTAAGAGATGCACTTTGTGGTAGTCTGTACCATACGGCCCTTGCCACCCATTATCGAACACAGTGGAAGAACGTCACATGTGGTCGCGGTCCTCAGCAGTGGGAGAACGATATAGAAGATAAAGCGTGTATACAAATTAGATAAAGATAATTAGTCGGTTTTATTTGAATTTTACGTTAGACGTCTTATTTTCGTAGCTCACTTGGTGTTTTTTTTTTTAATTATTTTGATTAGCATAAACTCAGCTCAGGTCATATTCTATTATGGCATTAGAATTTCGAAATCGTAGCTGCACAGATAACACTAAATTGCGCAATTCTGTAGAGAATAGACAAACTCACAGTAATGATTTGAGTGTAGTCTGATTCTTGGTATTTTCTTCAGACTTTCTCTATGTGAAAACGGCTTTCTGCGAGAGACACTTTTAACCATAAAACCGCCTGTTGTACTTACAATACATGTCTGTTGACTTATTCTCAATGTTATTTATGTTTTGGTGTGCATGCTTTTTGTAACAATATTTTATTTAGCTTTATCCGCTAGTCTGCAATCTCTATTTCAATTGAAACCTGTCTTTGTCTAAATCGTGTAAATTTATAGTTGCATTCGCGGTGAATGCGTCTATAAATATTATAATCTATTTTAAAACAACCTGCTTCAGTACAATAACGAACGTTTACCACAACGCCGATCAAATTAATAGCTTTTCAAAAATAAGTACTCAACCGTATCTCTAATATTGCGTATGGTCATGTATTTTCTCTCTCGTGTTTCAATATTAAAGCGTAATTAGTTGTAAATGTAAATCAAGCGAATAATCTTGTAACAGCTGTACCGTGTCCGTGAAGTTTAAAATTATGGAGAACTGACAGTCCGTTGGCAGATCGGTGACAGTGGTGACAATTTATATTTAGACATATGACTTTGAATCGGGCACATTGATGTTGTGTTTTATGGAAACAAATGCTTTCTTTAAACTAAAACTTTTATGACAATTGAAATTATCTTAGTTTCTGTACTGTTTACCAGATTTTATTTCTGTAACATTATTCTTTAGTGGCTTCTTCTTTATAATAATCGTGGTTGTTTTATGTGGCATTGGTGGATGCAGATTTCATGAGTCATTTGCAATGTCCCACTATCTCCTCCTACCCGAGGCCATTCTGCTGTGTTCATTTAAGGGACCTTCCCACCGAAGCCATGATCTGGTCGGTCCACTACCAGAGTGTTCTTACGCGCGGTCTCTCTCCAACCTTCCTTGCTGTAAGATAAGTTAGAAGGGTGCGAATTTGATGACTTGCAATGTCCCGTCATCTCATCCTGCTGCAGGTCATTCTGCTGCGTTCATTTAAGGGACCTGCCACTGTAACTTTGGTTTTTTTTTATTGCTTAGATGGGTGGACGAGCTCACAGCCCACCTGGTGTTAACAGGTTACTGAAGCCCATGGACATCTACAACGTAAATGCGCCACCCACCTTGAGATATAAGTTCTAAGATCTCAGTATAGTTACAATCTGATGACCTGGTCGGTCCACTATAAGAGCGTGGTCTCGCGCGGTCTGCCCTCCAACCTTCCTTGCTGTCAAATAAATTGACCGAAATGAAACCACGCGATCGTATTTCCTTAATTTTTCAATAAACAAAAATAAAATGATTTCAATTTGAAACGACTAATATCGTTTTCTAATTAAACATAGACCTTTTTTTCTTTTCTTTTTTTTGCCATTGTAGGCAGACGATCACACGGCCCACCTGATGATGAGTGGTTACCGTCGTCCATGGATTTCAGCAATGCCAGGGGCAGAGCCAAGTCGCCGCCTACAATATCCTTTGTAATGAACTCTTCGCTGTTCCTTCAGCATTGTGAAGCAATGTGTATTTATTAGTATTTAAGGATTTTCAGCTGCCGCTTGCCCGTTACTGTAAACAATTTTGAACCTTGAATCCCCAGAGGAAGGTACTATTATCCCACGTACCTATATCTGCCGAGAATCAGTCATCTAGATACCATGATAGCTTTCGCGCATTCTAATCTGAGGCCCGGCATAGCCATTAAGCACCGGATCAGTCATAATCTCGTGTGCGTGCTTCCAGCAATAAATAAATATGAACGGTAAAATTTTATACGAAGGCAACCGTTATTTAAATTACATTCGGTATATTTATGATATTCGATTTTTCCGCGTTCGTATGTCGGATAATAAATCTGGAGAAGAAGAGACCGCGGGCTTCAATGTGTGTATGTAGTTGTAACATTAAAATGTCAAGTGTCGTGCTAACATTGAACCGGTGCCAGGAACAGGGAAATATCTCATGTACCTATTGCCTCGTTTATCATAATGTGTTCTTGTGTTGTCTAAACAGCTAAACACTTGTCTAAAGTCAGACGGGGTAATAGAAGAAAAAAAAAATGCGGCACACCTTTCAAAATTATCGCGCTAAGGTTATTGTTTAACCCATGCAAAGTTGTACTGAACTTTTTTTTTAATTACGATATTGGTTTTAGGTCTAACGTTAATTCAAATATCAGTAATCAGAGGAAACAGCGATCTATGATTATCCGAAGATATTTTTTTGCTCAGTTACAGCAATCTAAATCGCGGTCATATCTCAAACTCAAATTTATTTCATCAGTATTAACTTCAAAACCATTATTTATACTATATTTGGACGACATGTTTCAAGGTAGATGGTCGTATTGATGTTTTTATCGATATCTATGGACTGGTAATATCTACTAGTGCTTGGTCTTGTGAGTCCACACGGGTAGATACCACTACTCCGCCTATTTCTGCCGTGAAGCGTTTACGCGTTTCGGTTTTAAGAGTGGGATAACCATTGTATTAACAGTGGGACTTACAACTCATGTCTCATGTCTCGAGAACAATATTAAAACCACTTAACACCAAGTAGGCCGTGAGCTCGTACACCCATCTAATCTGTATATAAAAAACTGGTAACTATTTAAAACCGTGTAGATTGGGAGCTGGTTCACCCATATCAATATGATAAACAAAATCCTAATACATTTGAAATCGCCGGATAATATATCTGGTACAAATGTGTAGCTTTCTTCTTGCATCTTTTTTTTTAATTTTTTTTATTGCTTAGATGGGTGGACGAGCTCACAGCCCACCTGGTGTTAAGTGGTTACTGGAGCCCATAGACGTCCACAACGTAAATGCGCCACCCACCTTGTGATATAAGTTCTAAGGTCTCAGTATAGTTATAACGGCTGCCCCACCCTTCAAACCGAAATGCATTACTGCTTCACGGCAGAAATAGGCAGGGCGGTGGTACCCACCCGCGCGGACTCACAATAGGTCCTACCACCAGGTATCTGTCACGTATGCAGCTTGAAATTACTGATCATTTACTGCGCTCGAAATTCATGAGTGCAAAACAACACGGCGACACAGCATCGGTTTTGGCTGGGCTTCTAATTGTTAATTAGTTTCGTACGTACGTTTTGAATAGAACGGTAATTGGCATGAAGTGAAATGTGTTGAGACGCATTCCGGTGAGAACTTAACAGTTCCGAATTGTATGGACAATAATGGAAAACTATATGTTCTAAATTTCACCTGCTTATACGAATTTTCGAGAATATCATTTCTGGCTTCATTATTGTGTTGTTGTTACATATACATTGAGAGGGAAAAAATAAAACAAAATATTATTTAGCAAAAAATTTAAAAAAAAAAGCGACTAAAATGTTAATATCATCAATGTAGTGGAAGTAGATAGAATATCCATTATTAAACATAACACACAAACTAGCGGTCAGATTTTGATAAAACTTAAACGGGACCACACGAGAAGCAGCTACTTTGAAATAAAAACATAAAAGGAATCAACAAAATCAGTTTACTTAGGTAAAGTTCTGACGCACAAAAAAAGTGAGAGACTTCGAATGGATCCCAGTTCGAAGTTCCTTTTCCTATATATATTTTTAGTTTGTAGTAAGTAATAATTAAATAATAAAATAAGGAGTCTTAAAATGTGACTAAATGTAAATACATTTCTTTTTTAAACATAAACTTCTCAAATATTAATCAAAAAAAATTAATCACTCTTTTTTATTATTTAATATCTTGTTTGCATCAATAATCCTCAATACTGAGGGTCATGGTCTCCTCTAATAACTTTCTCCTGCTCCTGGATTATCCAGCGCCACTCCTGCCTATCCTCGGCTGTGTGGATAGCAACGTGGACTGTGGAAACAGCGTTTTGTTGGCACCATCCTGCACATTACTACATAACCCGTTCCGATTGGTGAGGGGGGGGGGGGGTTCTGAGTGGTTATCGGTATTCGCGTTTTGATATCCCCGCCATCTGTTTCTATTAAACACTAGGTGGTCTGTAAGTTCACCCAACCGTCTACGTCAAAAAAAGTTTAATAATGATATCGTCATTCTTTTCCGTACAGTAAATGACAGCTACGGGCGCAGTAACGGAGCCATCAGTCCGGCGTCAGCGAGGCCCACGGTCGACTCCTTGCTGGATCAATTAAGCGCGGAAATACCTAATGGGTGAGTGACACGAATATAAACAAAATTTTGCTTTTTAAATACTGATTTAGCACTGATCTACATAATACTCGTAATACGTGAAGCAAAAACTTTGTACCCCTTTTTACGAAAATTGCGCTGACGGAGGAGTATCAAATTTTCCACACTTATAGAGAATATAGAGGAGTGCATAATGTATTTTTTTTTAATTATGGTTAAAAAATATATTACATAAATAAATAAAACATTGCACACACTACCATGTATTTTACACAACACATATATACTCTTTGTTTATTGTCTAACTTTTGTTATTGTTTAAAATCTGTAGTCAAATTGAGAACAGATTAAAATTGTTTGTCTTTAATATTATTTGTCTATAGTGTAGTCTTGGCGATTTTCGACTAGTGTGGGACCACTAGTTATTATTAATATCGTAAGTCTGGAAATTTCAGCAAATAGCAGATATGATTAAAGACATTTCACATCTGAAGTTTATTTTATTCGTTTTACAATCACAGACTTTTCAAGTACTTTACAGCTTTCAGCGTTACCATTAATCTTCTTCTTTCTTTTATTACAATATGTAAGATTGCCGATTTTATCTAAGCGTCCTGTTTTATTATCGAGCGTCTCTCTGGCATCTAGACAACTAAAAAAAAACTATGACCATTTTGTTTTGTTTCGATTGTCAAGATAAGAATTAGAAAGAGATAGAGATTTAATTTAAATGATTCGAAAAGAGCTGTACCATTATTGTGTGTATTGAAGAGAACCAGGTTCGTATACTCGTCGCCTCAGAATAACAGTTACTATGATTTTCACTAACTACTGTAAAAATGATTATAAAATATGATAACCAATATCGGACTAAAGCATAATCAAGAAAGTAATTCACATTATTTACTAAGACGTTTAATCGGGCCACTTGCTACCTGTATGTTTTTTTATGCTGATAGCCTTGAGAGGCTATTTTAGCTTCACCCTAACGTTTGTAGGTGAGCTCGCGGGGCTCAAATCGGAGAGTTGCTAACACTGACCCTAGCAAGAGCCGTGCTTCTACCACCGGATCGGAAACGCGACCCCCTGAGAAGATCCGGCGAGAAACTCAGTGGGCTGTGTCTATGGGTTAATTCGCTTGTCGAGAGTCTCGATCGCTTAAAAGTTAACTCAAATTTGTATGGATTTGTAACAGCGCCCCTAGCGGCAAACTAAGGGAAGCTAAGCCACTAAGCACCCTGGTGTTAATTGGTTATTGCAATTCAAAGGCGTCGCCTAATTGAACCCCGCCCGCAAACAATCGTGATTCTTGTAACGCGCGTTTACCAACATTACTATGAATACAAGGAATATATCTTCATTTTGAAATTTGTTCGTGAGTAAACTACATTTGAAGAGTGTTTATGTCATTTCGGTACTCTACGAAGACGAAGGTGCTTGATCGCGGGCCTACCAATGAAATTTTCTTTTCTCGAAATACGATCATTCTCTAAAAAGGAGAGAGAAATGTATCTAAAAAAAAAATTACAACAAAAACACGATAGTAACATAACCTCGCGAACACTTCAACGTTGTTTTTCTCGTACGATCGAAACGAAGCCTCAGTTTCACGCAATCTTTAGATCTACATTACGAACGTAAATAACGTCTTTTGATCTCGTAAACGTATCTCGGAGATGTGTTAGTTTATTGTAACGTTGCGCCATCGCGCGGATGTCTTTTACGATGATGCTGTAATAAAACTGCAACAACCTTGTTCGGTTTGTTGATGTGGTCGATCGAATCGTGTCAATGGAAGGACTCTATAAATATATTTACGACTAGCGACCGGCCCTCGCTTCGCTTCGGAAACATTAAAACACACATGAAACCAAAAAAAAATAATTAAAAAAGTAGCCTATGTTCATCAGGGACAATGTCGGCTTCTAATGGAAAAAGAATTCTTCAAATCGGTCCAGTAGTTTCGGAGCCTATTCGAAACAAACAAACAAACAAATCTTTCCTCTTTATAATATTAGTATAGACTGGCCGTACTCGTCCGCTTCGTTGGACATTTAAAATTAATATTATTATTTATTGTCATTATTATTAGGGAGTCCAACAGTCAAATAAGTATTAGCCTATCCATTAAGTACATGTATTTTCGACATGGATACCAAGTTTCAAGTCAATCGGATGCATGGTTCAGTAGTTATAACGGAAAATCCGTAAAATAACACTGTAGATTTATATATTAGTATAGATTTACGATGTAATTCAAACTAGTTTTTATAATTTTTTATCATTAAGTTAAATATTGATGCTGTATATTTTATGATGTTAAACATTTGTAGGCGACCCTAAGGCGAAATTGAAATAACACTAAAAATTCAACGCTGTGTTGACGAAATATGTATGTGAATATATTTTAGTTTATACAATAAAAACTACACCTAAATAGCTAGATCATCTAATTGTTTTGTCGTTTTGATCTATTTGAGTACTAAAAATATTGTATTTCCATTGTTTTCAAGTCAATGAAAACTACGTTGAAAGATTCCTTTGCATAAATACACAGATACAGGTTAAGTTACTGGGTGTTTAAAAAAAAAAAAGTTATCGATAAGATTACGTAAACCCTTCACAGCACACGCTAATAGGATTGTCAAATTATAAGATCAAAAATTAAAATATTTAGGCAATGTAGCGTCTGCAACAACAATCTGCTTTTTGATTCAAGAAATTTTTAGGTGTCGCCTTTATTGAGTACTCTGTTGACAACGCCATATTTCATTCGTCGTTATCACACTCCTAAGAATCTATTGGCAACTTTATCAAACATTAATTTATTGTCGTCTCGATATAGAATTATTGTTGCTAGGCTTATCCTTTTGCCAAGTGTACATGCGAAGTATGTTTTTCCTGGGTTCTTTGAAATCTGTACAACAATGTTGTGTAGCTGTGGCATTGATTTATTTATGCGCTGTTGTTATTTACTTCGGGCTGTTTTATTGATTGTAGAACGTATTCGGAGCGTATGGGTAAATGCGCCATCGTCTATTTCTGCCGCGTGGTAGTAGACGCATGGTATACACGCGCCTTAATATGGCTCTAATACTGATTTCTCCCTCCCTAACTATTTGAGGTCCACAGTCCACAAGTATTGGACATACAGTTTAGTCTTACATTAGTCTTAGCTAAAGCCTTCCATTTTCAAATAAGTTTGAAATACATCGTAAAATTGTCAACCAATTCAAAGTGCAGTATCGACATGATACCATGTACCGACCTCACTTACTAAAAGTTGAATACTGGTGGGGTTTATTTTGAACCCGTACGGGTGGGTTCTACAACCTTTCCTACTTCTGCCGCGAAGCAGTAATGCATTCCGGTTTGAGGACCGGAGCGGCCGTTCCACTATAGAACTGAAGCTTAAAACTCATAACGCGTACATTTTACTAAAAAGAAGTTGATAATAGTTTAGTTATTTATATTTTTGGTTAATAAAATTCTCTAAATCTGTATTTTCTAATATCGCTCCGTTGTTTCATTAAGAACTCTCCCATTTCGAGAAAGCGGCGTGACACGGAAACGCCCTCGTCTTGACCGCTGGTAACTACATACCCGATCCTGCGGATCGAATAGTAAACGGTCGACGTCGTTTCGGATCCTCCTGCTTTTAGGTACCTCAAGCACCGGTTACCGTACTTGTCGAACCCGTCGCTCGACGAGTGAATTAACCCATAGACACAGCCCACTGAGTTTCTCGCCGGATCTTCTCAGTGGGTCGCGTTTCCGATCCGGTGGTAGATTCTGCGAAGCACTGATGTTACTAGGGCTAGTGTAAGCAACGTCCTCAGGTTAGAGCCCCGTGAACTCACCTACTCGTTCGATGGATCTAACATAACCCCTCGCGGTTACTAGAATAAGTAGGAATTTTAAACGACCTTTTTCTTACTCTCATCTCAATGCGTAGGTTTTTAGTCTCATTGTTAATAGTAATTCATCTTTTTAGAGTTTTTTTAGAGTTTTTTAGTCTCATTGTTAATAGTAATTCATCTGTGGTTCGGCTAGACGGGTCGCAGGGACCGCGGGCCGTGTGAAATCTCTGCGTATTTTTGTAGCGCGCCCGCAAATAGATCGCGGCCGTGACGTCACCAGTTTTGTTGTTATAATGGCAATAATCGGGTATCCAAACGGTATACTTAAAAAAAAAGGACTACAAAAAAAGGACTATATTTTTTTAGTATTCTGGATCTACTACATTCGAAACAAGGTCGCAGTATTTGATAATTTATTCATTTATTACATATACGTTTTTTTTTCTCCCACCTATACTGATAGCCTTGAGAGGTTATATTATCGTAACCATAGCATGTAGGTGAGCTCTCGGGGCTCAAACCGGAGGTGTTGCCAACACTGACCCTAGCATGAGCAGTGCTTCGCCGAATCTACCACCGGATCGGAAACGTGACCCACTGCGAAGATCCGGCCAGTAGCTCAGTGGGCTGTGTCTGAAAGTTAATTTACTCGTCGAGCCCTTCGTTGCAAGCGACGGGTTCGGCGATGACGGTGTCCGATGCTTGCGGTACCTAGAAGCACCGTTAATGGTTCAGGAGGATCAGTAATGATGTGCTTAGAGCGACGTCGACTGTTTACCATTTGGTCTATAGGATCGGGTATCACGAATTTTGAAGATTAATTGATATGTAGTACATAGCGATTTTTTTTTGCTTTGTGCATGAACGAACTCACCACCGATCAGGTGCTAACTCGTTAACTAAGTCCATAGACATCATAACGTGAATGCCGCCGCCTACTTTGAGACATGAGGTCCGGTCCGAGTCTCGGTTAACTTGTGGTATAGCGGTACTACCTGTGAAACGAGAATGCATGATTACTTCGCGGCAGAAACAGATTTTCATGAGTACCCGTGTGCTTCACAATACGCTCACTAATTCCGCAAATCTATTGCGCCGAGGGTCATCGGCTCGATTCCCACATCAAACACTGTGTGATGAACAAATTTGTTTTTTTTCTCTGGGTGTTTAGTATTTGTATATGTATATATTTAAACATACATAAGTATTTTATCAGTCTCTGGTACCCATAACACAGGAGATCCTAAATTGATCATGATCCTAAATTTGTCCTAGGGAATCCTAAATTGATTGTCCGTCATTTGTTCCCAGCTATTATTATTAATTATTATTTTATTTTTATTTATTTTTATTAGGAAGACAAACAGTGAACTTAAACTATATAAACTCTAACCTTACAACTAAACACCATTTAAATGTCTCCGCATTTAAAAATAAATACATACAAATTACTTATTTTCTGTAGTTGTCCTGTTAGTTGTCTATGTTATTATAAAATATTTTGATATATTGTTATTGGCATTGCGAGTTTCCTATTAATTTGTAAAGCATCGCTTTTATATTTGCCGCCTTCAAAAATGTGCCTTTATATGGTTATTACCAAGTAAATTTTCCGACGTTACAGAATTCCGTTTTGTGTGTCATTGTTACCTGTTTATTATTACTAATGAAAATGTCCAATGGCAAAAAAGTGATTCACCGTCGCAATGGTGAAAGCCGTGGATGACCTACCTGATCGTAATCGGAATTACCGTGGGTTCATATCACTAATGTCAAGGACATAGTCAATGCGAAACGTAACATGCATTTTCTTAACGCTTCAGACAGAAGTTAATTATGAATTCTTATGGTAATCGACTGGTATAACATGGCTGGTGTAATATTCAGAGAATATTGTCCCTCATCGCCTTTTGCGACACCCACGAGCAGAGTGGTCCTAGGCCATATAGTCGCGTAATAAGCAATAATAGGCATGTGTTCTCCTCGATAGTAGATGAAGCAATGATCAAAGAAAATGATATTGTCGTCTCACACAAAATTCTTTAGAAAACTTCCCGTTAAAGTTACAAAACACTGTACAAATAGACGTTTTGTAGGCGCAAAAGTTCCGAATGTAATTATTAACGTAACTTTTTTTTAATGTTTTTTTTACGTGGTGGACGATCTCTCAGCCCATCTGGTGTTAAGTGGTTACCGGAGCCCATAGACATCTACAACGCAAATGCCGCCACCCACCTTGAGATATGAGTTCTAAGGTCAGTATAGTATAGTTACAACGGCCACCCCACCCTTCAAACCGAAACGCATTACTGCTTCACGGCAGAAATAGGCAGGGCGGTGGTACCTACCCGTGCGGACTCATAAGAGGTCCTGCCACCAGTAAAAAATCACCAATAAAGAATCATAATGGCTCGTAATAAATCTTGGATCGAACCTTTAGCGAAGCGCGTATGGACACCGCGGCCTGCTTAAAAAATAAAATTAAAATACATGCTCACCCTACTGCAGCAGTAACTTTCAATTCGGAAAGGTGATTTTTCACTATCGAAAAACTGGCATCACGCCATCACATCCGATAGTCTCGTGTGGGTACGTATTTTATAAGATATTGCCGAAATTATATCACTAAGCACGAAAATATATCTCTCTCTAAAGAATAAATACGAAAACAAACGATGTTTTATTTTTTTGTATAATTATTCCTAGTTTAATTATTAGTTCGATATTCGTATTAGTAGTAATAAAAAGATTTGGAGTTGCAAATAGTGTCATAAGTTAAACGATAATGTTAAATAAAAAAGAAATAGAGTAGATACAAAATCGATTTTAAAATAAAAGTTTCAATGTGAATTCGCTATCTCCTCCTCCCTGAGTCACGTTCCTCATGTCTAAGGGTCGTGACCATCTCCAGTTATTCTTCTCTGGATGATGTTTGGACATCTTCCTCTGTTCTCAGCGGTGTGTATGGCATCGTAGACTGTGGTATCCAGAGTGGTGCGGATTTGGTCGGACCAACGCATTGGATTGCGGTTACGAGATTTTTTCCCTGCAATCTTGCCATCCATTCATCCTTCTTTCTTACCATCCATCCTTACCATCAATTTTTCAAGATTGTCACCGCTCTTTCTGGCAATGTCACCGAAGAACTTCAACTCTATCTACTAAATTCGAATCAACGACGATATCTATCCTAAAACTAAGATATCGTCTTTTCGATTGTCTTCTCAAATTGATTTTGTCGAAACATCTATACTAATATTATAAAGCTGAAGAGTTTGTTTGTTTGAACGCGCTAATCTCAGGAACTACTTACTGGTCCGATTTGAAAAATTATTTCAGTGTCAAATAGCTCATTTATTGAGGAAGGCTATAGGCTACATAACATCACGCTAAAACCAATAGGACTAATAGGACCAAGCGGAGCACCAATAAAGTATGTTTCAAAATCGGGGTATTTTTCCCTTTTGAGAGCTTACGCTATATGTGGATATACGCCAAAGTAACTATTCCACGCAGACGAAATCGCGGGAAAAAGCTATCATTAATATGTATGTTCATAAAAGCTTGTTAAAACGTTGCGAAGGTAAATGATCATTGGCCAAGAACAAAGAGCGACTCGTGAACTACATTTCCGTTCGCTAATTAGTATTTACGGGTTATGTTCAACAGTGCCACCTGTTCTAATACATTTGTCATAATCTTTATTTTATTATTTAATTTAATTGTACTCATCAGAAGCTGTAAGGAAAATAGAAGCGGACGGGGTATGGGTTTTAGTAACATAACATTGTGGGATAGCTCAAAGTAAAATAACACGGTTTTTGGAAAAGTAACAAAATATATATATATTTTTTGCACACGTCTTTGTTATTCACCTTATAATGCCAGATCGCCATCTCTCTTTACATCTCTCTTCCGTCCGTTTCTTACCCATGCGTTCATCCTTTTCACTCTAAACGTTCCGTATCCCGCATCATCGTTATCACCAAAGCCAGATTCTCATTCAACTATAGACGGATTATTCCTCTAAAATGGATTAATTATTCCAACTAGGCAGCGGCCTGGCTGTGTCTCAAACATTGTTGACGGCCATGATCAACAGTAGATCCTCTCCATCAAGTGGCCATATGCTCACGTCACGATGATATCAATCTTTCTCTTATCCTCGTATTACGAATTGATATATTGTATACGACTGCAACACGGAATATCCGAAGGGTGAATGTAAAATTCTGAATCAATATAAATCATCACATGTTGACATCCTATTTAGTGATATGTTATCGATGACTAGTGAATACGAACATACTGAAAGGTACCACAATCTAATTTAGTTAGATTCTAACACAATCGTGCTTCCTATAGAATAAAAATAAAATAAAAATCTCAATCTCATGGTTAAAGGACGCATCGCCAAATAATAGCAGAAAGCAAAATGTTCAGTAAAAATAAAATTATAAATCTTTTTAACTAAGGAATTAAATATATTAGTATCAATTTTTTCCTTTTCACGCATCGTCATCCGATACTAAGCTATGTTCAAAATCCTCCCCCGGATCCACTCTCGGTGCTTTTAGTCCCCTCAAGCAGCGGTCACTGTCTTCGTCGAACTCGTCTTTTTTTTCCTACCTAAGCTTTTCCTACCTAAGCCTTGAGCGGCTATGTCAGCGTAACTCTAATGTGTATGTAGGTGAGCTCTCAGGGTTCAAACCAGGAGGTGTTGCTAAAACTGGCCCTAGCAAGAGCAGTTCTTCGCAGTATCTACCACCGGATCGGAAACACAACCCACTGAGAAGATCCAACGAGACACTCAGTGAGTGGGCTGTGTCATGGGTTAGTTTACTCGCCGAACCCTTCGTCGCCAGCGACGGGTTCGACGAGAACGGTGACCGTGCTTGTGGTACCTAAAAGCACCGTTAGTGGATCGGGTGGATCCGAAATTATGTGCTTAGGGCGACGTCGGCTGTTTATCATTCGGTCCGCAGGATCGGGTATGTCGAACTCGTCGACGAGCGAACACAGCCCACTGAGTTTCTCGCCGGATCTTCTCAGTGGGTCGCGTTTCCGATCCGGTGGTAGATTCTGCGAAGCACTGCTCTTGCTAGAGAGCTAGTGTTGGCAAATTCTCTCAAGTTGAGCTCGTGAGCTCACCTACTTTCCCGGCGTAGCTGGAATGGTCAGCCCCTTAGGCTATCAGCGATCAAGTATTTAGCTCGTTAAGGTTCATAAAATCAATAACCATCCGTACATACAGGGTATATGACACAGATAACGTGGGGGGGTTATCTGTGGGATATGATCACAAGTTTCTAAGATAACATTTTGTACGTTCGCAAAGTTTTTAAATAGTTTATAGTACATTTAAAAAATACGTTCGAAGTGAATACGCAAAATAATCTCGTTTGCGCATCCATTAAATTAACAGTAATTAATTTGTGAGTACCGGGTCCGTTCTCGCGTAGGTTGTAATAGTAAATAAGTCTATTGAATAAAACTCCCGAAATATATATAGGTGTATATATTATGTATATATGTGATAATTTCGAACAGGAAATAGTTGTTCCCGCGGTTTCGCCCACGTTGAATTGAGAATGAAGATTTTTTTATCATTGTTTTTTTATTGATACGACTTCGTTTTGGCAAATTATTTGTTGTTTACTACAGTTACTGTATAGAGAAACTAATCGTAAGATAAAGTATGATTGAAATGGAGACAGTGGCTTTTGCGTTGTTCTCAAACAAAGAGACAGAGAAAGAAACTATAATTTCAGGCTAAGATCATTTACACCATTTTCCTAAGAAACTGTAACAAAGCTCAAATATTCACATATTAGTTTACAAAATAGTCATGTTAGATTAGGATAGGTTAAATTAGACATGTTAGACGGTAGGCAGCGGCTTGACTCTGCCGCTGGTATTGCCGAAGTCCATGGGCGACGGTAACCATTCACCATCAGGTGGGTCGCATGTTCCTCTGACTAAAGGGGCAATAAAAAAAAGGTGCTAAATCAAAATCTTAAATTAAATTATTTAATTTCGATCATCTGATTATTTAAAAGTTAGAAATCATCGAGCAACAAGTAAAAGTCGATCGCGCTTTTGAAATGTAACAAGAAACCGACCACATGTCTAAAATAAAAAATAATTTCAATTTCCTCTCAATAATTGTCGCCAGCCGCCAATCCACATCTCCAATACCACCGCCATCGACGGGAGGAACTCTCCCCAGACCGGGCACCAAACAGGTGACCGTCACCGTGCAGGAGACGGTCGTAGAACCCGCTCAGGCTCAGCAACAGATTCCAGTGGCGGCCCCTGTAGTCCGGCACCAGCACCACGCGTCCAGCGCCACCAAGGAACTTGATGACTTGATGGCGTCGCTCTCCGACTTCAAGGTGAGAGACATCTGTGTGTGTATTCATCCGAAAATATATTTAATCGATCTCATTTTGGAGGCGTATCGTCTAATCAATATACACCTGTCTTCGTCGTCACTGAAGGTCTTCGAAGATTCTGTTTAAATATATTAACTTAATTATTCAGAGTGTATTATATATTATAGTGATGAGAAATTCTAGCTTATATTATATTTAATAAACATGAATCCTTCGTAGATATGAAATATACATAGTCAGGTCATAAATTCTGTCACATGTTTAATGTAAAATAATTGAAACAAGTTTATTCATTATGTAACCATTCATATACCAAAATGAACTTAACAAAACATAGATTCTTATGACACTAAAGTTTATTCAAAATGACCTCCGTGATTTTGAATACAGGCCTTCAATCTGCGCGGCCAGTCGTCTATCGCAGCACGAACGAGGTCCATGTCAATATCGGATGTCTTGAGTGACTCCAAATTGGGATGAGGCTTTGAGCACGCCTTTTCCTCCAAGTGTTGCCATATCTTGTAATCGAACGGATTCAAATCTGGACTGGTGGAGGGCCAGTCTTCGTGCCGGATGAAGTCGATTTCACGCGCCGGCAGCCAGTCTTGTGTGCTCTTCGCTCTATGAACTGGCGCCGAATCTTGTTGGAATACCCAATGCCTGTTATTGAACATGGTATGAGAAACAGGTACCACAAGGTTCGTCAGGACTGTATTTTGATACACAACTGCATTCGTTTTTACACCTTTCTCACAAAAATGTACCTCTGTTAAGCCCCAATAAGAAACTCCCAACCATACCATGAGCGAGGATGGAAAATGACCTCGTTGGACACGCGGAATACGGTTGCTCGCTTCTTCATTACTGTGTGCGTACACCTTATAATTTTTTTTGTTGTAGCTCTCTTCTACGGTAAAAATTTTTTCATCCGAAAAATGAATTTCCGGATATTTTTTTCCCGCGTACCGCTTCAACAAAGCGCGGCATCTCTTCAGTCTCAGGTCCATTAGACGAGCATTCAAACGATTTCCTGTTTTTCTTCAATGTGCCCGAAGCCCTAAGTCTTCATTTAACACCCTTTTCACCGTGGTTCTGCTTAACCCCATCTGAAGGGCCAACAGTTTCTGCTTACGTTTGGGATTTCTTCGAATTCGCGCCTTCACAGCTTTTATCACTGCTGGAATCCTAACAGACCGAGGGCGACCACTTCTTGACCTGTCATCTACACTAGAGTCTTCATTGTATCGTTTGATAGTACGATAAACGAATCTTTTGGTTATATTCAAAATTTTCAGTATGTTAAAAAATTGAATTGGCGCGTAACCGCAACGATGCAACGCAATAACTGCAACACGGTCTTCTTTAAGCCTCCACTCCATATTTAAAAATGAGTAAAATTCTAAATGTATACTATTTTTATTTTCATGAACAATTCGAAATTCGAATTCAATAAACTTTTTTGTGGCCAGCATTCTAAAAGAAAAGTTTTTACTGTGTGACAATACTTATGACCTGACTAGGTATTTATTTGTGGCAAAATATAAGCAGCATACTGCTACAAAATATAAGCAGCATAATTCATGTAAGATTCTTTTCGGCTTAAAGCACTCCAATATCTCATTCTTTTTTCATTTCTTGATCATCATCTTTTACCTGGAGAACGCTATTGAATATAGGCCAGCATCACAAATTTAAAAACTCATGTTGTCAGTCAGAAAACCTAAAAATAATTACATTAAATAATCGAGTCACGTGTCGCTAAAGTTCATAGTATACTTGTGGGTTATACAATATGCGATCCAATAATAAGATATGTAATTTCCACATCAAAATCTTACATATTAATTGGTACGCCACTGGTGAATATTGTTTACTTTTGTGCGCACATCTCGTGGCGCAAGGTTGCCTCTTAAATAAATATGTGATAATTAAACTATATGGGTCGTTGCGTTAACTTGCCAAAAAGACGCTTGATCCAATAGTACAGTAATTACAGAATTCGTAGATTAAATCGAAACTGGCTTATTTTCAAATGTTTTTCATTCATCCAGTTCGATTTTATTATAATAATAAAAGCGTATTTGTATTTTCTTTGAACCGGAGTGATGGTTTTATGAGCAAATACACCGGACGGTCGTGTTGAGCTGGCTATGAGTCAGCAATATTAAGGTTCAGTATAGATCGGCAACTGTCACGGCCACCTCGGCACACTGCACTACGGCACTCTTTTCCGTTTTATTATAATATTTACAACTCGCCTTTCTTGGTCCACGGCTATTTCCAGCCGGGCCTGAAGACGTCACTCCAGCGATACCGCCTCTCTCGTTCTCGCTCGTTCGAACTGCCACGTCTAAAGATAGTTCAGAGCGTTACATCACGGGCTTGGAGGGGACGCGAGCTTATAATATTAGAGTACATAGAAAAACATTTCACTCCGACGGCATTCGTCTCGATCAAAAGCACCCGTCCGACTTTATACGCGCTGTACGTTTTGAATACGCGAATTTAAAAATCGATCACTCTCAATTATATTCCTGTTAGTTTGGTCAGAGCTAGACAAACCAATACTAATCGATTGCTTCCCGCCTTAACTGTGTTTTGAGGTTGGAAGCAATCGTAAACTAATTTATCGTTTGCGTTTCACAGGTTAGCGGCACAGGGGGAGATAGCGGGACTCACGTGTACAGAGAGAAACGCGCGTGGCAGGAACAGTACCGCACCAACCCGCGTCAACCCGAGTCCGCATCTCTCGAGCATATGCTCGGATCTCTTCGGGCAGACATGAGCCGCCAAGGAGTACAAACCCCCCAGAAGGGATGCTGTAACGCCTGCGAGAAACCAATCGTTGGACAGGTGGATATCGTATTCCACTTCAATTCGAAGACGCTTCAGTGTGATGGACAATGTGAAACGTATGTGGTTTTGTGCTTCAGGTGATCACGGCGCTGGGTCGCACCTGGCACCCTGAGCACTTCACCTGCGCTCACTGCAACCAGGAACTGGGCACGAGGAACTTCTTCGAGCGCGACGGCAGGCCCTACTGCGAACCCGACTACCACAATCTGTTCTCACCGAGATGCGCTTACTGCAACGGACCAATCTTGGATGTCAGTCTTTACCCGAACATCCTTACCGGATTTGAGTGAACATTTTAGTGATTCTAAAGCCATGTTTTGATTTCAGAAATGCGTCACAGCTCTAGAGAAAACGTGGCACACGGAGCACTTCTTTTGCGCTCAATGCGGTCAGCAATTTGGGGAAGAGGGTTTCCATGAAAGGGACGGGAAGCCCTACTGCAGGGCTGATTACTTTGACATGTTCGCCCCCAAATGCGGTGGTTGCAATAAGCCCATAATGGAAAACTATATCTCAGCGCTCAACACCCAGTGGCATCCAGACTGTTTCGTTTGCAAGGTTCGTATCCAAATACCTAGGCCTAATAGGTTAACAGGAAATATTGGTAAGGTTGTTGTCTTTGAAGGGTCATACGCCAGGTGAGTTTGTAGGTATTCCTAAATATTCAGAAACAATAAATTTGTGTATTTAGGATGTCCATTAACTTAAAGGTTGTAATCGCAGGACTGCCAGAATCCCGTCAAAGGGAAGTCCTTCTATGCCATGGAAGGGAAGCCGGTATGCCCAACATGCGTTGGAGTCGATGATGATGAATAAGGAATGCCTTCGAATGACCTCCCCACTCAGAACGAATGCCCTCCCCAATTTTTTTACAGCTATGCTCCAATATATCTAAAGGAATGCAAACATATACACGTACATAAACACAGATGATACTCGCACACAACACGACACAACGTACACATAGTAATAGCATAGGGAGTTTTTTTTTAATGTAATATACATAAATATATATATTTTTGTAATTTATTGTAATGTAAGATTTATAAATAAAGAGAACCAAAAAAAAATATAGAAATAAAACAAAAATATTAAAATAAAAGCGGAAAAAATGTTCGAAATACATTGAGTTTGCACGCACCTGCGGGCGCGTCCGTAGCGTTGCGGGCGAAGGTCACGTGTGCGTACACGACAATGACCTTTCATTGTTTCCTCCGTACGACCGATGGATATAGGTGCAAGAAACAAAAAAATAAAGCTAAATAATTTAAGAGGTCAAGTGCTAGGAGAGTGTAGGGTTTCCCGGTGTGCTCGCGAACTCGTTGGGGTTATAAATAGAGCGGTGACGTCACAGGCGCGTCTGCAGCCACACCGGCTGTCGGTAATCAGGTCGCGACGTGTGTAATTAGATTAGATATTTATAAATATAATTTTTATTGTTTATGTTGCATTGGATGCGCGTGATTGCGGGTTCGGTGTTTTGGAAATTATATTATTTCAATTAGGTTTAATGCGAACAAGTAAAATAGTATAAACTGAACGTATTGTTTTCATTTGATGGAATTTTTTTTCGGCATTTCGTGCTGATGTGAATGTATTATTAAATTTATTATATAATTTTTTATAATTACTGTTGTTTTGAATATCTAAGACATTGCTATTGCTATTATAGGATGAATTCTCAAACAGCAGTGACGTAATCACTGTTCTACTACATACTACTACTACACACTAACTAATTATTATCTTAAAAAATTAACCGAGTAAATCTGTAGATATATAGTTCTGAATGACTTTAATTTAATAATAGTAGAGTAGTTTGTAGACAACATATTATTATGTATATACGTATTATTAATTTATTCACATCACACATTCTTGACGTAAGCTGCGAATTCGAACAATTATATATAAAATAGAGGATTGTTTGGAGAAAGTAACATATTACATTATACAAGAATAATTAGGGTCTACACACACTTCGTTCAGGTTTATAGTTCAAGTTATATAGCTATTATTCAAATCAAAATCAAACATTTTTTATTCAACATAAATGAAAGTACATACTTGTTGAACGTCAAAAGAACTACCGCCAATTCACAAGAACTAGCCTCCGTCCTGAGAAGTATTGGCAAGAAACTCAGCGGGCATGTCTTTTTTTTTCTAATATTATATATTTTTTTTAATATTAGATTATTATTATTATTTTTTATTTATTTATTATTTATTTATATTTTTTTTATTAGCTATAAGTTTAAGATACTATTGCACTATTACTTATACACATATACATATACGAGTATATACACAAAGTGTTACCGAAAATGTACTATCTTAACAATAATAATTTGCTAAGCTTTATAACTATACTGAGACCATAAAAATCATATCTCAAGGTGGATGGCGGTATTTACGTTATAGATGTCTATGGGCTCCGGTAACCACTTAATGCCAGGTGGGCTGTGAGCTCGTCCACTCATCTATGCAATAAATAAAAAGGCTAACCTATATTCTTATTTAGTGAACCCGCAATGAACGAGCTCAAAACTTAGGGTCAACAACCTCTGCGATCGTCTGAGACTAAACCGATTTTGCGACTTTTTTGTGTTGTTGACACGACTAAATTGTGTTTAGAAAACACAATTTAGAAAACACGAACAGGCATTTCTCGTTATTCCTTCATCGTGGAGGTCGCTCGTAAATACGTGTTGACGTGTAGAAAATTATAACTGTCTACAGAATCTTAGATACCCACCGGCATAGTCGCATCTTTTTTTTCCTACCTAAGCTGACGGTCTAGAGTACTCTAGAGAGACAATATCAGCGTAACCTTAACTAGTAGATGAGCTCTCGGGGCTCAAACCTGACGACGTTGCTAACACGAACCCTAGCAAGAGCAGTGCTGCGCAGAATCTAACACCGGATCGGAAACGCGACCCACTGAGAAGATCTGGCAAGAAACTCAGTGGGCTGTGTCTGTAGGTTAATTTACTCGGCGAGCCCCTCGTCGCAAGCGATGGGTTCGACGAGAACGATGACCGGTAGTCGCATCGCTTAATACACTTGCACGAAGGTTTTATCCTTCACGCCACGACCAATCATCAAATACTATGTACTAAATTCGTCCAAGATTTCCCGACCCACTAACGGTGCTTTTAGGTACTCAAGCACGCGCGCCTTTCTCAAGGCGTAGTCTCCCGGTAGGAATTGGAAGAAGAGGAGGACTTTGGTCTTCCTCTTCTTCCTCTTCTTCTCTGGAGGCGCCGGAGTCCGACATAACCCGGTCTATTACCCCTCTCGACCGGGTATCCGTAAATGGATTCCCCAGCGTTAAAAAAAAAAAAAAAAGGTACTCAAGCACCGGTTACCGTTCACCAGTAAACTAACCCACAGACAGCCCACTGAGTTTCTCGTCTGATCTTCTCAGTGGGTCGCGTTTCCGATCCGGCGGTAGATTCTGCGAAGCACTGCTTTTGTTGGGCTAGTGTTAGCAAATTATCTCGGGTTGTGCACGCGAGCTCATCCATCCGGGTATACCAGTACCAGCGAGTAGGTAGTGAAAAAAGGGGGATTCTAACAACAATGATATTAATTAGCAAACTAATTATAGTAAACAAACTAAGTATATCATATTTTAAAGTGAAACACGCATATTAGTTACTTTGGTTGGTACTGACGGCCTCCGTTTCTCTGCAACGCTATGAAGTATCATATAAAGTCGCTCTCACCCTGGTGGCCACTGGCCAGTCGGTTTGTCAGCATATCAATAAACAGTGCACTTACAAAATAATTCAACAAATAAACTCCTCGTAATAAAACATTAATAATGTTCAACGTTGAAATTTTACAAAAACATCGTATTTCATAAAATTAGATTAAAAAATCTTTAATGTTGATATAACCAGACGTTTTCATGGATTGCGTCCAAATTATAATGTTAGTCGGTTGAAGGATAGACGGAAAACATTCTGACGCAACGCGACCCAGATTTGTCAATTGCATATGTATTTATTTAAAAAAAAATCTCGGTATATTTTTGTAAATTCAAGATTTTTTTCTTCGCTAGTATCTACTATGGACACTTCGTAAAACAAATAAATCAAAACACAATGAATATATAATATAGTCTTGTCGCCAATTACTGGTGGCAGGACCTCTTGGGAGTCCGCACGGGTAGGTACTACCACCCTGCCTATTTCTGCCGTGAAGCAGTAATGCGTTTCGGTTTGAAGGGTGGGGCAGCCGTTGTAACTATACTTGAGACCTAAGAACTTATATCTCAAGGTGGGTGGCGCATTTACATTGTAGATATCTGTGGGCTCCAGTAACCACTTAACACCAGGTGGGCTGTGAGCTCATCCATCCATTTAAGCAATAAATAAATAAAAACGGGGATCTGCATCAAGGAATACACATTAATGGAGAATGCGGTGACGCGCAAATGTACTGGGTTATTTGTTATTAAAAAAAAAAAGTTGTGTTCCAGGAATGCCGTGAGCCTTTCCACGGAGGTTCGTTCTTCGAGCACGAGGGCCAACCGTACTGCGAGACGCATTACCACGGAAAGCGAGGGTCATTATGCGCGGGCTGCCACAAACCGATCGCGGGCCGATGCATCACGGCGATGTTCAGGAAATTCCACCCGGAGCACTTCGTCTGCGCGTTTTGCCTTCGACAACTCAACAAAGGCACTTTCAAAGAACAAAACGACAAGCCGTACTGCCACGCGTGCTTTGACAAGCTGTTCGGGTAAAATGGCGGCGAGCGAACGCAAAATGGCGCCTGTTGTTGTCACATCAAAATGTCGGATATCGACAAATAAATTTTATGTAATACGACTTTTATTAATTATTGATCGGATACAATATATTCGTATTGTTATAAAAATCGATTTATTATATTATTAAACTAAATGGAATAACATTAGATTTTATGTGAGAACATTGTTTGTTTTTTGTGAGATTTAAAGTCTCGAACAATGAAGTCTAAATATAAACTCATCTGCTCACGATCTTAATAGCTCATTGAAAAAGATAATCGATAATCGAAAATTCGAAAAAAAAAAAAACATTTTTTATTGGTCTAAGTTGTAAAGTTATCAATAAAAGTAAGGAATAATACGCAGTAGTAATTTACTACCATTAATTCCTTAAAATCTCTATAAAATTCACTACAGTTATGTTTAAGGTAAAGAAAACAATGAAAAAAATATTCATTTTCTTACTAAAATGTTAAATTTCTTAAAATATAACGGATATTCTTTGAAATAGTAGTAGCTAGATAAGTGCATGTGATGACTAATTATAAAATATTTATATAAACCCTTATACAGTTTAGATAGGTTTAAATGTTTTTGTCGTCGGTCTAAAATGTCACAGACATTAATTGAATAAGGTTATAAATAAATATACGCGGTTAGGTCATAAACAATATTTTTTTAAATAGTGTAGACCAGGAGCCTCCTATGTTATTTGTTTTAGATTTTGGTACGCTGATAAATTAGGAAACGGTCAGCACACCCTTGTAAGTAACAATCGCTGAATTTTTACTAAATCTCCCATTCTACTTAGGGAGAGAGAACTCAAATAGGGAATATTTGAAGAGTTGAATATGGAGTTCATGTGTCAAAGCATTTCTTGCCTAAATATCGCTAAGTAATACCACTTATACAACAGGTAAACATACTGTAGCTTGTTCGGAGATTTTAACGACCGGCTGTCTAAAATCAGTCATTCGCGGAAATTTCATTTCCATGTGGTTATCGATTTTTGTTTATAAATGTCTCATAAAATTCAAACGATAAATAAAATAAATAAATGGACATCATAAATAAATAAACCAATATGTATTAAAAACAATTTAGAAAAGGACCGTTTCAACAATCAAGATAGAACCCACATATTTCCATTATGACGTCATTGCTTCAGTTATAGAAATTTAATACCAAGTATAATATACCTGTGAAGTGACAGAGCATCATTAGCCTCTTTAAATTATTTCTTCAACACGGTACATATTGTATTGAATTATATTCTTTACTCAGTATTTGTTTTTAATAAACACGACATCAGTCAATTATATTATTAACCCTGGTAACGTGTTATGTTAGAAAACAAATAGTGGGTACTACAGTCGTAATACCCACATTTTATTTTGTTCAGTGAAACGGATTATATGAGGTATCATCATCATCAGCCTTTATCTGCCCACTGCTGGACATAGGCCTTCCCCAATGCCTTCCACATAATGCGGTCCTCCGCCTTCCGCATCCAACGACTTCCCGCCGTGCGCACTAAGTCGTCAGTCCACCTGGTTGGAGGACGCCCCACGCTCCTTGTACCCATCCGTGGCCTCCATTCGAGGACTTTCCTCCCCCACCACTAATTCAGTCAGACTCTTTAATATTATAATAAATATATCTGACTTTTGTTGATGACATAGTGATGTCAAACGTGAAAAGAATGATAACATAGGCAGCTCCTGGTCAACGAAACAAAAAAATGCATTTTATTTTACGCTTCAAGAGATTAATCGTTTTGTAATAAGTTGAAATGTATCTTCCATTAGCTTTTACATTATGCTGTACGATTTATTTTCTGTTATGTTATGTATTCGTTTAATTAATGTGAATTTATATGGACATTACGATAATAAAAGCTATAAATATTTGAATGGTTTGTTTTACGGCTGTTATGCAAAGGTTTTTTTTAAATCTTAATTGACCGGAATTTTACTAATTTTAAAAAATCTGCTTGCATTTTACTGGAAATTATTAGCAGAGATTCCCAAGTAAGAACGACCTTCAATGATTTAGTAATCAGTTCAAAATTATATTTTAACAAATAAAATGTCAGTGAACGTGTACTAATAGGGTTGCCATAAAAAAAAAGTTCATGTCTATGATTAATTATAAATATTAAAAAAATATTACTTTTTTCAAATTTGACCGCCTTGGTTGCCAAACGACTCTAAGTGCTTGTTCACGTTGACACGCGGACACAGTCACGAAATATCAAACATAATTATGGCGTAATATATGAGTGTTCACGTACGGAACGCACGCGCGGTCTATGTAGCGGGCAAACTAGCGCAAGCAAGCAAGGACAATATCAAACGCGCGAGTTGAATGGGTGTGTTCACGTCGAACTAACGGCGGAGCGCGCGATTCACTCGCGACGTCGGGTAAGTTCAACCAGTTTGAACTTGTCGCTAGAAACGATATGTCTTTCAATACTGAAAAAATAAGAATAAAGTATGAAATTCACCATACCGTTCTCTTTCTTTATTAATTTCATGCACACCGATTCTAATTGCTATCATCTCCCACTTTAGGTATGAATTTTCGGTTAAAAATAAAATATCGTCGTGATGTTTTCAATCTCACAGTCAAACTCGCGCAAACGCCTGCCGGCCAATGTGAACACGAACTCGCTACGTCTACCGCGCCCGCACTCGCCGCCGCGCCCGCGCTTTCGACGTGAACAAGCACTTAGTCTAAGCGAAAGTATACAATATTCGCCCTAGTTTATCGATAGCTTATCTTTGTCTGTAGCAACAGACATAAGCATATAATCTGGTAGCCACCTACTAAAGGTAAATTATTGTTATTTTTTATTTATATTCAGTTTAATAATATGTGATAATATCCTTTGCACAGTAACATTCAAAATGACGACTTTGACGCCAACTGCTGCACCCGGAATTCGGTGAATACACTGTCCGAAAAAACCGAGATCCAGATCCAAAAAACTGATTTTCTCTACATCTAACATGAAGTTTGTGTGCGAGAGAGAAGGCCCATTCATTAGGTACAGTTTTTAAATGTGTTAGAAAGAATAAAACATAATAGTAGAATATCTGTTATGAGTCCAAACTCCGGACTATTCACACCCGGAATTCGGCGACTCAACAGTTGACGCATATCTTGTTGAACCCGGAATTCGGCGATTGTAAAAATCTGGTAAACCGATTCACATAGTGGGTATTTCCAATGTTAATTTTATTTCTGTAGAAAGTTCTCTTGCTGTGGATTTCGATGGAACAAGTAATCGCAATGCACAAATAAATTCTCAAATAGTCCTCATTAAATTTATTTGTTGACGCACAATAATAAACATGATTATTGATAATTATATTTGATGAATATGAGAAACAATGGAAATTAAGTGAACATCGAAATAAGATTTAAGAAAGCAAACTAAAGCGTCCTATTGCATCTTTTTTTTTCAAATACGTTTATCCAAATATAAAATGGAAAGTATTTTTGAAACTCTTTTTGAAAGTATTAGCTAATTTAAAAACCGTTCAAATCTTGTGGTCGGGAGTGTTACACTTCTAGGCAGAGGCTTGGCTCTACCCCTGGCATTGCTGACGTCCACAGGCGACCGTAACCACTCACCATCAGGTGGGCCGTATACTCGGGCGTAGGTATATCTGTCTACACGGGCAATAAAAAAAGTTAATTAACACTGTAGTCAATTACTACGAGTATAACAAATACGAATTTAAAATTGACTGTTTTCTGAGTCCGCGCGGATAGGTACCACCACCCTGCTTATTTCTGCCGTGAAGCAGTAATGCGTTTCGGTTTGAAGGGTGGGGCAGCCGTTGTAACTATATTGAGATTTTAGAACTTGTATCTCAAGGTGGGTGGCGCGTCTACGTTGTAGATGTCTATGGGCTCCAGTAACCACTTAACACCAGGTGGGCTGTGAGCTCGTCCTCCCAACAAAGCAATAAAAAAAATAAAAAAAGAACACAAGAGGTCCTACCACCAGTAATTACGCAAATTATAATTTTGCGGGTTTGATTTTTATTACACGATGTTATTCCTTCACCGTGGAAGTCAATCGTGAACATTTGTTGAGTACGTATTTCATTAGGAAAATTGGTGCCCGCCTGCGGGATTCGAACACCGGTGCATCGCTTCAACACGAATGCACTGGACGTTTTATCCTTAGGGCACGACGACTTCAGTTCGCATGGGTAGGTACCACCACCCTGCCTATTTCTGCCGTGAAGCAGTAATGCGTTTCGGTTTGAAGGGTGGGGCAGCCGTTGTAACTATACTAACACTTTAGAACTCATATCTCAAGTTGGGTGGCGGCATTTACATTGCAGATATCTATGGGCTCCGGTAACTACTTAACATCAGGTGGACCGTGAACTCGTCTACCGATGTAAGCAATAAAAAAAAAACAATAGTGAACCTGTGGGCTTACTAAGGGATTTTAGTTCCCTCTGCATTCCGTACTGTAAGCGATTTGCGGAACTGTTTGAGATCACGTTCCTTTTTTATGATTGAAAGAATACTGGTGGCCCGGAGGCCTTTCCAGTTTCACCAGGACAGTTGGACGAGCAAAGGCTCAGCCAGGAGGGGTGGGGTTTGCTAACAACTGCCCGAGCGCCTCCGAAGGAGACCTAACAATTCAAGAGCAATTGCTTCGCGAATGAATCTACTACCGAATCGGCATCGCGACCCTCTGAAGATCCAGCGAGAAACTCAGAGGGCTGATGCATGGGTTAGGTTGCACGTCGACCTCTTTGTCGACTTCGACGGGTACGGTTACCGGAGTTCCTAAGCCTACTCCTAGTGTTAGAGCTGAAGACGTCTAATGCAAAGGTTATTAGATCTGACGGATCCGTAAGGACGTCTAGGGCGTCGACGGTGAATGTCTCCTGCATGATCAAGATTCGGGGAGTAGTCAGCGGCAGAAACGATAAGGCGATTATCATGACGCATAGCCTTATCGAAAACGATCCTTGTCTTTACCATTGCATAACCCATAGCATAGTTTATTCATATTGCCTGAAACCACTGCGCTCATGCATGGTGCGTTTACAAAGATTATTTCTGTCTAATGTTTCCTGGATGTTATGAGATGCCCTTCAAACGAGATTTGAAAATAATCTTTAGAGGTAGGCAAAGGGTTGATTGCGACCTTGGCGTGTTCCCGTTTGCGACAATGACTTCTTACCAATAAATGGGCTTTGTTCTTCTAAGGTAAACATATACATTAGTACAAATAGTATAACTTAAAACATCCTTATTGCGTATAAGTTTCGGTTTTCCTTAAACCAGTAAACCAGTTTTGTGTGTAACATCTCTGCTAGCTACGTGACGTGCGATTTAAAATTTTATTACACCAATTTACTTTATAGGATTAAATTGGGAAAGTTATCGTTTTAAATAAACGAAACCATGAAAGTGAGAGAAAACGTTTCTTTTAAAAAATTTAATAGGATGGTATGTAGGTATTTACTTTTATTTTGTTGTAATACATTTATCTCAGACATGTAAAAAATTAAAACGTGGGAGCCGTTCGATGCCTGCTGGGCTAGTGTTGGCTGTCACCATGGAGTTAATGCGTACCTACAATACTAACATGTTTTTCAGTTGTCCTCGTCTATCTTCCTCCCTCTATGATCTCCTTCCTCCTGATATTCCTCGCCCCATTGATCTCAAATCTCTTCTTTCCCTTGTCAACTCCCCTTTCGTTTATATTCTTAGTTCATTCATTAACCATAATAATATTAAGCTGTAGTTTGTCTGTCTGTTATCGAACTAACCCCTGTATATATATGTTGTATGTATATTGTATGTATATTGTTTTAGGTAAATCAACAGAGATCCTGTCATCAAACATTGTTAGCTACTCACTTAATTCTTAGTGAATATCTGTGACCTTGCTCGTTCACGAAGCCCGCTATAGAAAGCAGAGTATTAAATACACTTGACATTGGCGAAATCTAAAAGGAAACGCCATAAACCTAAGAGATAGATAGATACAATACTAACTCTATGGCTGTCACATAATAATACTGGCGCTCCAAGTGACGGGGCAGTCGTTGATAATTCGATCCATATTCGGTCGATGACTTGCCGGAAGCTCCGAAAGCCACTTAAACACAGCTTCCTGGGATACCCCGTCGAGTCTTTTTTTCGTACCTAATCATTGATAGCCTGAGGGGCTATTCCAGCTTCTCGCGGACGGGTAGGTGAGCTCACGGGCTCAACCTGAGAGAATTGCTAACACTGGCCCTAACAAGAACAGTCCTTCGCTGAAGTTCGCTGAATCTTACCATTGAATCAGAACAGCGACCTATTGAGAAGATCGGTTCAGAAACTCAGTAGCTTGTGTGTATGGGCTAGTTCGCACGACGAACTCGTGCATTCGAAGAATTCCACGAAACGGTGAACGGTGCTTGGACTACCCAAAAGAACCGAAAGTGGATCGGGAGGATCCGAAATGACGTGTTTAGATCGACGGCATCTGTGTTGACGTGTTTAGATCGACGGCATCTGTGTTGACGTGTTTAGATCGACGACATCTGTGTTGCCTGATCGTCTGGGTCGTCGAATAAATGAATATTTAAAAAATCAAAGACGTAAAACACACGATGAAGATTGTGAGGTAGATTATGAGTCACACATACGTCTTTCTTGGAATTTTGCATATTTTTACCTGCTACCTCCACTTTCCTGTTACCAGTTTGTATTAAAATAAGAATCTTAAAATGTTTACTAGTTAAAGCTGTTCATTTACTCAGATTTCTGTTAAATAAACATCTTCTTTGTATGATTATTTAGTTACAGTGTGATTTATACTACGATAGTTTATAGATTTCGACGGTTTGAGAATATTATGTATATAATCATAGTACTTTAATACTGTATGAGGTGGACTTAGATAAAACTTGCGATTATAAATGTTCTCAACTATTTTGCGTCTGACTAATAAACTAATAGGTATCTGAATTATAAAATTACGTCCAAACCGTGGGAGTGGCTCCGAGAAACTTTCTCTTTAGTAGGTAGGTATGGTTTGTTTTATAGCATTTAAACAAAGAACTGTTATAGTCCAAGTTAAGCATTTGGAATCGCGTATAAAAACTTATAATTTTGAATTACGCAATCTTTAAAAACATCTCGCCACGATGATAATATATGACATCATCATAGAATATGTATCTACCGACGAAACGAATTAAAATGCATTAAAATTTGATAAATTGTATTTTGCAATTTCCAAAATTTTCTAGATAAAAAATTATCACACCATCGGCAAATACAGACTACAGTTAAATTTATATTACTTTAAACTTTCAATCATTATTTTGTCAGAAAATTTTACGCACGGCACGTATCTAAGATTCGGATATAGATAATAGTCTGCCTCTTTATTATTATCATTTATTTTTACATAATTAATTAAAATGATGTACAATTAATGCTTATTTAAGTACTTGATAAACAAGCCACAAGGTCGGATAGCAGTTTTATATCTTTCTAGAAAGACTGTCGATAATGTTCTTTTGACTAATGATTTTTAGGTTAACCACGTTTTTTAATTGGGATATAAATAAACAGCGTAGACATGGCTTGCGTTATTATTTATGTAATAAAGAGATATACGCAGAACGAGACATTTTGGTGCAAGGATAAATAATTACTTTCAACAACTAAATGATTTTAGTCCGCCTGGATTATGTGCTTTTAGCTTTGCTTACTTTGAAAACAGGGTGTTGAAATTTAAATAACAATTATTTGCTATATTATTCTCCTCACAAAATTGGTAATTCACTACACAATTACAATAATTGTGTATGAATTGCCTATGTATCTTTTTTCTTTATGGCAATATTTTAACTCTATGTAGTTTTATTCATTTATTTTGCGACTTTAACCTGGGAATCCCCAAATATTTTTTTATCCATAATTCATGTACAAGTTATTTTAATTGGCGGTGACTATCGCAATGTAATCAGAATCTTATCATATTATGTAATAATAAAATCTCTTGTTCGACAAAACACTTTATTTACAACACTTATATGAACATCCCTATGACACATTTATTATATAGAACCATTACAATACATAGACGAAGTAGCAACAATATTTAAGCAACTAGTTTGTCATTTCTTTCACTTAAACATAACATTTCAATAACTTAAAACTTATAATTAATCAGTCTTTGGTGGGAATTTTTTTCAGAATTACGCCCCTAGACTTAGGCCAGTCCAGGGAATAGCTCCGACAAGGATTCCCACCAAAGATCTGGCAACTCCATTGAATCAGATTCACTGAGCGGTGACGATAACGACTCGTAGCCTAAGTCAGAGCTCAGGTTGGTGTGCGCCGGAGACAAGAGCAAATTATCTTCCACCGACTTCGGAGACAGGGTCATCGGCGAGAGCATCTTCATGTCGCACTCCAACGTGATCGCTGAACTATCGTTCTTCACCGAATCAATCTCTGTCTGAACTGGGATTTCTTCTTCGCAGGGAAGTTCTATCGTGACGCAATCATTATCTTCGTCACAGCTTGCGTAGAATATGTCGCCTTTATCGTTGTTCTCCTCTTTGATTTCGAGAAGGTCTGCTGCGTGTGTGTAGGGATGAGCATAAGAGTGTTGTGCCAGTATCCTGTCGACGTCATGCTTGATGTCTACTACAGCACCTCGACTGGGTTCCAGTTGTTCTGTTGTGGGCCCCACCACTTCATCTCCTTTAGGGCACTCTCCAGCTTTCCTGGTTTCGACCTGCATTCAAAGAAAAACATCACTTTTAATTTCAATTTCAATGGCAAGCTTCGAAAATTTTTCATTATTTGTGTACATAGAAATCACCTCTTTTCTATTTATGTATTCATTAATATTAAACATCTGCTTGTTTTAACACGATGACGTCACACTGTGTTAAAGTTGCATCAGTTGCCTGATGTGAATTTTGTTTAAACAACACCGGTATTTCCAGTTTTATAATTTGTTTCATAACATATAAACTGTATGAAAACAGACATTTTTATATGTAGTTAAAAAAGTGTAGTGATCGTATGTTGATCAATTATGGAGTTTATTATATTATATGTATAAACTTACATGTTGAGTCGTTCCTGCAGCACCTGCATCAATTTCTTGGAGGAGGGAGTTTGCAAGTTCATGTAAGGTGTCGATGTATTCCTCGGAATCGAATTGCGCGAGGAGGTCTGCGATAGGAGACACATCGCTAGCAGCAGGCGAGCCGCGCGGACCGCCGCCGGGGGGGCCTCCTTCTGCTGAGGAGTAGACTCCGCTGGTCCTTGCCCACCCGGGACGCTCTGCGCCGCCGCCGCTTCGCGTAGCGCTGTGTTCTCGCTAATCAACCTCTCGTTCAAAGCTTTCAAGCTCTCCACCTCACTTGTGAGACGCTCATTCATTTCTTTGAAATCCCTTATCTGACTCTCCATTTCGTCCATCTTGGCTTTCTTTCTGTCGCGAGAAGTCTGTGCTGCCACGCGATTTTTCAGTTTCCTGTCAAATAAAGCTTTTTTTGAGCAATTTGGTAGAACAATATATAATTGAAATATTGTGCAGAATTTCATGAAACATTCAAAGGTTGGACTTAAATTTAAACAAAATTAAAGTAAAAAAGCTGAATCTTATGAAAGCACCAAAATGGATAAAATATACCATATTAAGAAGTTCGATTTGTTAAATTGTAGAACATTTTTTTTCTAATGATAGTGCTTCTTGACTTTAAAAAAGTTGGTTTTTGAAATTGATTCATAAAAGTAGCCTATTGCAGCGTGTCTTATTTATTCACAAATACTATGAACAACAAGCTAATATCACCATTTTCCTCTACGAATGATGCAATTTCCTGTAATTCGTGTTTGGTAGCAAGATTTAAAATCTTAGAATTAATTGGATTTTATCCATTGATTTTTTTTATGTATAATTAGGTATGTGAATATTGCTGCCAGCCATAAGACATTTTCTTAAAATATGAAATGCATTTCAATGGCGACTTTTCCGAATTACGAATCGGGGAATTCCAACGAAATTTGGAGAAGCATTAGGGAGCATCGAACCTGATATGGGAATCCCTTGGCTTTACGATACAAATTAACTTTTTACCTTAATTAACCTTTCACATTAAGTAGGTAAAGACTTCATAATTTTACTGTTATGACTTATTTACTTAATAAACATTAATTTCTGTTAGGTATGGTTAGAATGCCTCATTGTCAAAATAAGTAACATAACCGTTAGTGATAATATTTTGTCACGTACAATTCGCGTAGTATAATAAGAATTAGCTTAGAGGTGTAAATTTCTATGTAACTGTACATAACGGTAGGTGAGTTCAATAAACGCAGTATTTAAACAATAAAGTTATAAAATGAACCGTCGAAAATAAACAAGTGAACTACAGACTTCAATTGCGGACTTACATTCTTCATTTTTAGTTATAATTAGTGTATTATTAAATTATTAACTGGTGACACGTACGCAGATAGCGGATCAATAGTAATGCAAACGTTATTGACAAAATCATGAAGACTCACTTTCTTTGCATTTTTTCTTCCCATGTCAGATGGTCCAGTCGCCGTTTCCTGGACGGAGACGGTGACGCTACATCTAGAATCATATCCGAATCTTCCTCCTTCACCAAGTAGTTGTTAGGCACCGTTATAATTATAGGGGCACTCATTTTTTCGTAATCACTCCACTCAATCAATGAGAAAACTCAATTTCTTATTACCATGCTATCTCGAATTTTCTATGAACGCCTACTAATAGAGCACTTTTAAGCGATATGCCTTTCTGTGTGAATAACAAACGATTGCGTCGTACATATTCAACCTCACAATGAATAATAAAGCATAATTTGAGCTGGTGTAAGCCGTGTATGTGGACGATTGTGATTGGTTGGTCGTTATCAGTGGGCGGAAATGTCGATAATGATTACACGACAAAAGAAGATGGAGCTATAATTGATGCGAGATAAAACAAGATGGAAGAAATGACGTAGATTTTGAAGGCAATTGAACGATAGAAATAGCACATTGAGATCTGTTCAGGTAAGAGAAAGAAACTGAATTATATGACGGCGCCATTTTTAAAAATGAGGCCAACCGGTAAAAATCACACAGTAATCAATAAAAAGAATTAAATACCTGAACAAAGTTATTGTTAATTTTTTATTATTTTCGTTACTAATTTACAATCGCTGGTTACTATTTTACTTTTTTAGAAAGCGTACATTAAAATCACAAACGCTATTTATTATATTTTATCATGAGTCATAAGATCTACCAATCTAATGCAATAAAAACATAGTTGGAAAGTTAAAATCAATACTTTCAACCTGTTAAAAGCTTCTTTGATAAAATTTTGTGTTATGATGTGAGGTAGGCTTTTTTTCCTACCTAAGCTGAGAGCCTTGAGAGGCTATTTCAGCGTAACCTTAACTAGTAGGTGAGCTCATGGGGCTCAAACCTGACGACGTTGCCAACACGAACCCTAGCAAGAGCCATGCTTCGCAGAATCTACCACCGGATCGGAAACGCGATCCACTGAGAAGATCCGGCGAGAAACTCAGTGGGCTGTGTCTGAGGATTAATTTACTCGCAAGCGACGGGTTCGACAAGAACGATGACCGGCGAGGTAGGCGGTGAGCTAGTCCATTTAAATAGGATTAATGTTTACATCATGATTGCGTATGACTATAAAAATTTGAATAAAAGAAGGTCTGTATATCTGTCTTTTATATGTCTTTAAATTTAGCCTTTAACTTATTACACTGGCAAAATTTAGTCTACTGAATTCAGAACCAAATTTAGAAGCAAGTTAGAAGTTTCTGATCACACTGTTCTTAATTCAGATACTGAATCAATTGTCAGTTTAAGCGCGACGAAATTGGACGTGTCGTGTGTGTGGATGAGGATGGCCCCAGTATTGTTTAGACTCTAGACAACAAAAAATTGGTCTTGGCGTAACCTTCACTGTCGGTTCAATTGAAATAAAAAAAGAAAAAGAAGAATATGGGTGAAGAAATATTTATTGCTGCGCGGAAAGTTAGCAAATATGTATTATGAGTAATGTAGAACCAAAATGATCCACGAATAGATTCGAGATCGTTTGACCGAATATTAACCTTGTATTATAATACCGTTTATTCGAAAGCAGGATACTATCCTACGAGATAGTATAAGTCCAACAGAAAGATTGGTTGTAACATTAAGATTTCTTGCAACAAGAAATTCGTATCAAGATTTAAAATTTACTTCTTTAATATTTCAAGCCCTTCTGACGAAAAACATCCCTGAAACATGTCGGGCTATTTATAAATGTCCTGCACATTATATAAAAGTGAGTGAAATAAATACTTTTTTATTCGGAAGTAAAAAACAAACTAAAAAAAATCCTCACGCACGGAGAGCTATGGGACGACTGAAATCAGTAAGTAACTAAATGCGATTACACTTTCCTAAATGTGTTTCTAATTAGGCTTCTAAATGATTTAGTCAGTCAGAAACCATCCTTGCTTCTGAATTTAGTATGCTAGCTTACTTAGTGATACACTTCACTGAATTCAGTCGACTACATTTAGCTAAGTGTAATAAGCCTTTTAGTGTTAGTGGATATGAACAATTAGCACGTGCCCACCAATGACTGCCTTACTCCACGAATCTTTTAGAATATTAAATTCCGTTTTTTTTAGAAAATAAAAAAACTAGAAAGCGGTAAATCAGAAAATTGAGCATGGGAAGAATGCGCTTGCTTCGAGTTTCAAATCTAAAATCAATACTGAAAAAATATTTCCATGATGAATGTTTTTAGAAAATAATGTTCACTTGTTATAATAACCAATCATACATTATGCAAATACAAAACAAACGTTTCACGACCCTACACTGTGATTTTCTCCTGAGATATACGTTAATTAGTAATAAAGTAAAAAAACAATTAGTTCAGCATACCAAACCTTTTTATTTAATTTATTAACTGATTAATTTATCAGCCCATTGAGCAACGATGACAGAATTTAAATAATAGGATATTCACAGCTTAAAACACTTTGCCTCAACATTTTTTTGAAAAAAATCTTGAAAAGCAATGACAACCTACTGTTACAAGTGTCACTGTCAATATTTCAATACTATTTTGCATTTTTTTAATTTGTCAAATCAATTTCAGGTTCAATCAATACAGTTCCGAAATAAAAAAAATCTCACATTGTATTGTGATTCAGCTTAACTTATATTCTGAATATTATTTTATCACACACAATGGCATCAACAAGTGCCGATGCACAAGCATCTATTGCTCAGAAAACTTGGGTGATGGCGAATAACATTGAAACCGTTTCGAACGTTGATGATATATATCGATACGACAAGAAACAACAACAGGATATCCTCGCCGCTAAACCATGGGAGAAAGAGTAAGCGGAAAAAATCTATAGTGTACAATTCTCACAGTTCATTTTTGTCATTCATTTTCATATCAAATATAGGTATATTTACAATTGTTTTAACTACTTTGTAATCGATGCAAAAGTCGAACATATTCAAAATTTCAAATGAGAATAGGGAAACAGATGTAATTTGCGATAGAATTAGGATGTTTTTTGTATTTAATTTGAATGGAGTGCTCACCCAGTAAACCATTATTACTACTATAAACACTCTTTTAAATGCATTTAATGTGAATATTAATAATTAAGTAAATTTGGTTGGATTGGGAGAGCAGTACCACCTTTCCTGTTTCTAAAATAAATACATGAAATTTTGCAGCCCACATTTCTTCAAAGACATAAAGATATCAGCTCTTGCATTGCTGAAGATGGTGATGCATGCAAGATCTGGTGGCACACTGGAGGTCATGGGACTATTACTTGGTATAGTATATTCTATAGGCCAATAGATTTTTTTTTTGAATCAAGTCTTTCAAGGCTTATATTTAGTTTTATATTCCAAAGACAATTGTGGACCAATGTCACAAATTTGATAGAATTGATTATTGTGTTGGTTGGTAGAGAATTACTCCCATATTGGTAAATATTAAATTCTGAGTTGTCGGAAGTAAACAAGACAAGATCTTAAAGAAGAACATCATATTTGTTAATTTCTATTTATTATTAGTCTTAATTACAATCAAAGGTAAAAAAATTATATTTGTTTAAATGTTATTTAAGCTTATCAAATGTTTAGTAAAATTTCAATGGCACATTTATAATAAGCTACCAAAGCATTCTTAAATCTTGAAAGGTGGTACCTCTTTTGTGTGGGTAGGTGTTATTTATTCATGATAACCTAGATCCACTAGGAAGTTAATTGAGGCACCTAACGTTGAGGATTATTCTTGAAGTATTGTAATTTTTTAACCGCTAGCCTGCACGTCCGTCATTAACCATCATTAACGAGGTTAACTGCCCTCTTACCTGTCTCCATGCAGGCTCTGCACAGGGAACTGTTTGCTATATTATCATTTACATCAACGATTCCTACTTTAAAGTGGGAAATTGAATAAATAAATTACACTCTTAATAAGAATAACAGAATAAATAAATTAAACTTTAATTATACATTATACTGTATAATAAATAATTACCCTGTAATGTAATAGGTAAAGTGGACGCAAATACTATGATAGTAATGGATTCATTCGCGCTGCCAGTTGAGGGGACTGAAACACGTGTGAATGCTCAAGCACAAGCATATGAATACATGACTGCGTATATTGAGGCTGCCAAGCAGGTAATTGCGACTGACATTCAAAATACATAATCATTTATATTACCATGATTCTTTGCTTTTACCAAAACTGAGAATATCTGACTAAGTCACAAGGGGCTTAATTGTCGAGTACATATTCACAACATAAATCCATTATTTTCTAATTTAAATAAAAATTTACTAATGCTTCTTTTAAAAACTTTGCTCTAAGAAGTACTGTCATTGTTCATGTGATTTAGTTTACCATATCCCAAAAGCTTAAAAGGGTGCTTGATACATGATAAAAATGAGTAGACCTAGGCAATTTTTTTTATTTTTTTATTACTTAGATGGGTGGGCAAACTCACAGCCCACCTGGTGTTAAGTGGTTACTGGAGCCCATAGACATCTAACGTAAATGGTGCCAACCGCCTTGAGACATAACTTTTAAGTCTCAATTTAAAGCACAATGACTGTCTCACCTAATACAACTGAAAAATATTACCGTATTACTGCAAAAATTGTTGGTGGTATCTACCTGTGTGGGGTCACAAGGCGTTTTACCTCCAGTAAACTCTGAACCTTATAGTGCAGTGCTCTGGGTAATGCAAATGAAAATGCTTAAACAAAAAAATCAAATTTGGTGAGATTTATGTGTCAGTTAATGATACTGTCTTAGTGACACATTGCACAAAATCCAGATAATTTATAATTTGCATGCAGGTTGGACGTCATGAAAATGCCATTGGTTGGTATCACAGCCACCCTGGGTATGGTTGTTGGCTGTCAGGTATTGACGTGTCAACACAAATGCTCAACCAGAACTTCCAGGAGCCTTTTGTGGCCATCGTCATTGATCCAGTGAGAACAATCTCAGCTGGTAAAGTTTGTCTTGGGGCATTCAGGACTTATCCTAAGGTAAGGTTTACCAAAATAACTTCGTATAAGCTACAGTTAGAGAAAGATAAGAGCTAGAACAACAATAAATGTATTGAATAAGTTAAAGTGAAGACTTAACTGGTCTTAAAAATAAATATGACCTGGTTTTGGATAACATTTAAAATTCTCAAAATGTTAATCTAAAATGGTGACCCAAGTACCCCAAGCATTCCCTCACTATTTCAGGGTTACAAACCAGCAAATGAAGAACCTTCAGAATACCAAACTATTCCTCTCAATAAAATTGAAGACTTTGGAGTGCACTGCAAACAATATTACTCATTGGAGGTCTCATATTTCAAATCATCTCTGGACAGAAGACTTTTGGATTCTCTTTGGAATAAGTACTGGGTTAATACTCTCAGCAGTTCGAGTTTGATAACGAATGCTGATTATACAACTGGTCAGATATTTGATCTTTCAGACAAACTAGAGCAGAGTGAAGTGTGTTTAGGTAAGTGTTATTGGTTTTTAATCAAGATTTAGGCTTTTTGACTTACTTATGAAATATTTGCGAGCTTTCAGCAAAGCATAAACTATTGTAATCAGTCAAGAAAAAGAAAATTTTGCAAGGGGAAATATTCTAGTTTTAATTGTAATGATAGACAAATACAACAGAAATTGAAAAAAAATTGCCATTAGTTAATTATCACATCTGGGTCGTCATGTTTTGTGCGCTAAAGAACGAACTTTCGCATATCATCGTTGACCTAACGCTGCCTTTGATTTCGAAAATGCGTTATGTGATGTAATGAAAATATTAGTATTAACGGTATTAGAAAATATTTATTTTCGATCGGATTTTTTGTGAATTTGTAACACCAACCATGGTCCATAGATAATACATAATACACATAAATTAGCTATAGCCTTTTCCCAGTTACAACCGCTGTAAAATGTTTGACTAACCTACCGGAAACAACAAGGACTGTTTTACTAAAAATATGATGCTGTTATGATACCCATTAAGTTAAAATTTCTAACTGAAAATCACTCTTATTGCAGGTCGTGGAGCATTCGTAGTTGCCGGCGCGGATCCCCACGAGAAGCGCACTGAGGACAAACTGGGTAAAGCTACAAAAGACGCCTGCAAGACTACCATCGAAGTTATACACGGACTGATGGCACAGATGATCAAAGATAGACTTTTCAACAGCGTGTGCGGACGCCAAGCTGCTCCCACACCTATGATCGAGTGAATGACATTTATTATATCGTGAATTTTTTTTTGTAACCTCTCACTTTAGAATAAAAATGTAATACGCGATTGGTCTGTTTTATTTTATGTATCTAATAAAATGTATACAAATAATAAAATTTAAAAGCAGTATTAAAATTCTGGTTTAGTAGTAAAGCAAAGGGCTCATGAATTTCTATTCAAAGGCATTCCGTTTTGGAATTGTAATTATTTTATTGGCAAAGTATTTAGAGAGGATTTTTACAGACCAATGACGGTTTCCATTATCGGGGTGATTGAGGCTATAATTTGCAATTAAAAGGCTCTTAGATACGCTTACAAGCTGGTCTTATCTAGAAAAGAATAGGGACAATGAAATCAGAGTTTTCCGGCAGTATAAACAAATTAATAAAAGCCATTTTGATTATATAAACATTTTCAAATATTTATTAACCAATTTACATAAAATCATTATAATCGTTATGTACATCTTTCACATAGCTTTAGATACACAAAATGATAACATCTCACAATGTGGAGGGCCTTCTATTTATTAGATTATATTATAGTAAAACTAAGCACCAACTTACAAATATATATATATTCAATTTGCCAAGCTCTTTTTTAATAAGTTGAACAATTAAAAACATTCACAAATACAATATGGAGCTTTATAGTATGAAAAATACATCTTAATTCTGTACACAGTCAGGGAATTAGGTTATTTACTAATAAGATTGATTCATACTAATTTTAATAAACAGTTTCGTTATGTAATATTGTTCCAAATGGTTTTACTAATATTTTATTTGGTAATTGCCATTTTCTCTCATTGAAGAGAAGTAATTGCAGCTGCAGAAGCTATAAGCTTTCTATGTGGTGAGGATTTACTACTAATTCTTATTAACATAACTACATAGTGCTGGTTAGTGCATCAACTAAAATAATATAAATAGGATAAAAATTAAAGTAACATCTAAAACCTTCTGACCGTAATATTCTTAATTTATTTTCATTAAAAATATTTAATAATTTATTTTATAATTCCAGATGTTTCTTTAATTATTATATACATTTTTCTTTTAAGCAATACATTTAAACGGTAATACTTTATTACGGTTTAATTTTCTTTACTGCGTGAAAAACATAAACACAATTTATTTGACGCGAAAAATCTCTAAGATTATAACTAGACTTAACAAAAAAAAATGCATGCATTACATATAACATTCCAAAACGAAATACGCACGTTATTTATGTAACGAGTAAATAAAATATTTTAATAATATGAGGAGTTAGATCTGTAGCTTGAAATAAAACAAATCACAGTAAATTTGAATATAAATAGATATTTATAATTTTCTTAAATTAATTGAAATTTTGCACGCTAGTAAGTTTAAAATTTTACACTACAATATTCACAAACGATCAACTCCACATTAAAAGTTATCATTCAAGATGCCATTTTTATATTTCCTTCATATAGTATTCATCAAATAATGATAAAATAATTGTATTCCATAATATTCTTCTTATATTTATAAAGATTTCGATTATAACATTATTTAAGTACAATTCGTTCAGCCCTCCATTTCTCACAGTATCAACTTAACATATTATTAAGAATGTCAATCTTTTATTTACACAAATGACAATTTAGAATTTGTTTAGGATACATGTTTAATGAAATTTCTTGATCTATGCGAAAATAACAGTTTACATATTTAGGAATGTTATTTTCATAACGGATTTTTCATAATTTTTTTTGGATCATTCAAAAATACTTAAAATCAATTGACTCGTATATTTATATTATTATAGTGTACATTACAGTTATATTAAGAATATTATTGCTTATTACAAGTGAAACAGTCGTTCATGAGCAAACAAATAGTAAATTTCTTTTTTCTTAAATATTCATAGATCGTAGAATTTTTCAACTCTTTTCGCTTAATGAAGTATTCAGTGGAAAAATTCAAAGGTAGAGTTAGTAAAAAGTTTAGAAATAATCTCTTCGTTAGATAATTATCAAAATAATTTCAATATACCTATAATAGTCCAGTGCATACGTTTAGGACATTATGCAAGCAGTCCGTCAATACAAATTTCGGAAATAAAAATAAATTATGATATTTAAAATTTCATTAACGGAATGTGACGAAATCGGTTAGTAAAAATAAGTGGTGGAAGCGTCATAAAGCTGAATCGAGACTTAATAAACATCCTTGTAATAAATATAAAATATTCGACAATCCGAGTATTCTACTAAAGTGTTTTTCATGATGTTTTTTAGATTTTTTTCAATACGATAATTCTTAAATCGTAGACTTTAAGGGACTCCGACAAACTGTGTACTAGCTGTTCACACGATCGCTGCTGTTCATACCGAATCTTGTGATACATAAAGGTAACATATTATAACGCGACGGGACATTTCCGAACGCACTCTTAATTCCCATCAGCGCGTTCCTCGGAACGCGCCTCAACGGGACGTGATTGGTCCGCGACCGCGCCGCCATCGCAAGATTCGCAAACCGCCACTGCGCTTGCGCATGATAGACTGACGCCGACGCGCTGAGACGTTCTCCATTTTGTATTATTGTTGTTGCGACTTGTGTGTGCGCGTGCGCTTATAGTAAGATTGATTAAAGTGTTTGTTTTAAAGTTAGTCATAGTCATTAAACCTCTCGAACGATTATTCGACGTTTTATTCCAAAGTAACCCACGAAACACTCATGAACATTAAAAATGGACGCCCAACTAGTGGCTTTGGAATAAACCACGTGTGAACTCTTTGTGAAAGAGTTTGTTTTTTTTTTTCAATTTGCGAACTTAGTGAGAAGTGACTATCGTACAAAATGACAAAACCGCGCGTACGTCGTCAGTCTCGTCGACAATCCGAGTATTTCGACCCGGCAGAGGACGATTCTTCCCCGCCGCCGACTGCATCGGGAAACATTTCAGTCAACGACATGGTCGCCATGATGTCTACGTGGCAACGCAACCAAGAGGAAACGTTTAGAGAAACTTCTACATACAGTTCTCAACCAATCGCAGCGGTCATCGCCCCCGCCCGCTCAACCTGCGCATGGAAACTTCGCCTCGTGCAAGGCTCGCTACAGCGGAGCGCCAGACGAATCACTTGACGGATTTATAGACGCCGTAGAGGCCTACAAGGAATGCGCAAACGTAAGCAAAACTAATGCACTACGTGGGCTGTCAATGTTGTTAACTCATGAAGCCGCGACATGGTGGCAAGGAGTTAAGACCACCATGAACAAGTGGGACCACGCCCTCACGTCCCTAAGAGGTGCGTTTGGTGATAGCCGACCTCCACATCGTATATACAAGGAGCTGTTCGCCAACCCACAAAAAGCAAGTGAGAAAACAGAACTCTTCATCTCTAAAACTCGAGCGCTACTATCACGTCTGCCAAAGGACGATCTGACAACCAAAGTACAGATGGACATGGTGTACGAAACACTCATGAACATTAAAATATTAATTTTTATCACATTACCACAGTGAACTCGGCCGATATAAATTGCGACTAATCGAATATGTCAAGGTGGTAGTATTTTCCAGGCTCTTTTTTCCTTATTGCCCTTGTAGGCAGACGGGCATACAGCCCACCTGGTAGTGAGTGGTTACCGTAGCCCATGGACTTCAGCAATGCCTGGGGCAGAACCGTTAATTACTTAATTAATTATCTAAGAGTTCCGATAACAACTAAATTCTCAAAGGTTTGTTAATTTTCTCCGAATGTTTAGCTTCTGGTTCTCGTGGTACAAGGAGGTATTTTTGGAGGCGTGTGGAATTTTTCCCTCCTTGTTTAATTATTCGATTTCAATAGTCTGTTAGTTCACGTTTAAAACATTTTTTTTAGGTTCAACTAGACTCATGAGTTTTTTTCGCTTTATATCCAGAATAATCGAATTGTCAAAAGATTACCGAGACTGGCAAATCAATTTCTTAATTACACAAGTGTATGAACTTTTTAGTAGTAAAATAAATATAATTTCATTTACAAAGTACATTCACCTAAAACAGGTGAAAATAAATTAGGTATGTATATTTTTTAAAGTGGATTTGTTAAGTGATTCTCCAGAGGTATTTTCCAATTGGAGTTTTCTAAACATAACAAGTCTGTTATATAAATATCGGCGCTTGAAAGGCCAAACGTGACTAAGCGACAATAACTGCTTTGTACATAAATGATAGGCAATAACCATATTCGATGTCCAAAAAAATATATTTCTAGGTCTATTAAAATCATTTCAATCCTACAGCTAGATTCGTTAAAATAGATTTTTTTCAAGTATTTCAACTTTAAATTAGTCTACTGTAAAGTTCACGCATTGTCGCTTAGTCACTTTGCCTTTCAAGCGTCGATATGTTAACGCACCTGTTAATTTGATGAAATTTATTTTTCAACGAATTCTAATGCATCACGTGCCGATATGAGGACCGTTAGCTTGCAACATTGAAATGAATGACTTAATTATATCGCACATTTAAGCGAGACGTTTTCCAGACGAAGATCGGCTCACACATATCCGGATAACCCGGAACAGAATCACATATCCGTACGACATTATTCGCGGCACTTCGTTTCACACAATAGTCCGTTTTCGCCTACAGACCGTAGGCGGGGGGCGTGGCATTTCGTCAGTTGAACAGGTCGGCCGGGAAATTGTTGATCTCCGTCTGTTCCAATACCGGGGTGCCATCAATGTTGTAAGACACCCTTATCCGCAGCCGAAGCGGGGTCTGAAACGAGAAAGTGTTATTCAATTATATTATTCTTAAAATATTAATGTTACGCCGGTAAGAGTGACGCCATCTATCACCGAATAGTCGAACGAATATGGAAGGGATCTAGTAGCACCTAGAACGCTCGAGAAGTACAACGCTATTGTCAGATAGCGGAAACACAATACTAGAGATGTGTGGAATATTCTCGATAATTCTAGGGATGTGGTATCGGCTATGAAAGCGTTGCAGAAATTGCACGCAGTCGGAACTACTCGAAGCGTAACAGCGAACGGATCACCCGAAGCGAAGCGGGAGAGGCGAATTTAGAATTTTAAAGCGTTTGTGAAGTGTTTTAATTGTTCTAAGTGTTGAATACAGTTTTTAGTTGTGTTTTGGTACATTTTTTAATTTACCCCGAACACCAGCGCGTTACATAAAATTCCTAAACAGTTGGATGCGTCTACAGACATAGAAATAACGAATGAAATACAAATAGTGTAAGTTTCACTTATATTGCGCTTGAATTAAATCTGGAGATGCGAGCGTTGGAGTTCCACTGTGCAACATTGGCAATGCTAGGCACAGCCATGTCAACATCTATCGTATTATAGTCAATAAGACACTTGTAATTTAAAACATTTTTGTCGTGTATTGCATTGAGCAAAGTTACTTGTCTTCTGTGGAATTAACAAGACATCTAATGATTGCCAATTACAACTCACTTCACGTACATCCGACGTTGGAGGGATCAAAAACAGTTAATATAATATGTAATCTATACTAATATTATAAAGCTGAAGAGTTTGTTTGTTTGAACGCGCTAATCTCAGGAACTACTGGTCCGATTTAAAAAAATATTTCAGTGTTAGACAGTCCATTTATTGAGGAAGGCTATAGGCTATATAACATCATGAGACCCATACAAGTGGAACACCAACAAAGAATGTTTCAAAATATTTTCACTTTCTACGTAAATGAAGTGAGGGTTAAAGAACAATGGCAGCTTTCTATACAACATTTTACCTGATATCTATTTGAGGCGTCTTGAAACAAAAAAATACTAAAACGATAGGAATAACATAGCTTAAGCTTAATCAGAAATATTTTTGGCATTAGAAAGTCACAAAAAAAAGATATCAACGTGTTTACTTTATAATTTGAGGTTATCTATCAATAAATAGATGTCTTTGATTTTTGTAGGCACGGACTATAACAAATTGAAAAAATAGGTAAACGATATGTTTAAATAACATTTTTAGTTTCATTATCATAGATGAACCAAGGATACACCTCTAATAGTACTCGAGTAGGTACCCTTAGCAATTGCAGAGCTACCTAGGTACATATACATATTATATAGTTTGTTCTTTCTTCTTTGTAAATGTGTAAAAATGTGTGTCAGAGATAGGTACTTTTAACATTTTGAACGAATTAGTCATATATTTGCGACAAACGAAGGCTTGCAAAGCTAATTTACTATAGTAGAATTATTTTGTCCGTGCAGTTTGGGTCATAAAAAATCGGAGCGGTGAAGCGAGTATTTCGCTCTCTCTTCCACTCACGAGCCTTATGGACGGGCATAGTCATGCGCATTATGTCAGTTGTCATACTGTTAAAAAAACATTGTCATCGGCAGTGCTGCCATTACTATCTATTACATATTTAGTTATTTAATTAAGTACTAATTGTAACAAAGGATAATTAATATTATTATTTTCATTTTAAATACTTTATGAATAGTATTCATTATCAAAAAATATTGCTTTTTTGTGCCAATAGTTTATATGCCATCCTTTACAAATGTATTAAACCGGAAGTACACAAAAATCGAATTAAAAGTTTATTAAATTAACATTTTTTCGTGGCTTTGCCACGTAAATCTAACGTCGTATAAAAAACGAGCAAATAAAATGATGAAGTTTCGTTTATGTCTTAATCTAAGACGCCTTTTAAAACATTCAGGTAAAAAATTGCCATTGTTCTTTAGCGTTATGCCAAAGTAAATATTCCACGCGGACGAAGTCGCGGGCAAAAGCTAGTATGAAATAATTGCGAGAAATTAAAGAGATAGGCAGAAATGTTCCCGATTGACTTCCACGGTGAAGGAATAACATCGTGTAATAAAAATGAAACCCGCAAAATTATAATTTGTGTAATTACTGGTGGTAGGACCTGTTGTGAGTCCGCGCGGGTAGGTACCACCGCCCTGCCTATTTCTGCCGTGAAGCAGTAATGCGTTTCGGTTTGAAGGGTGGGGCAGCCGTTGTAACTATACTGAGACCTTAGAACTTATATCTCAAGGTGGGTGGCGCATTTAAGTTGTGGATGTCTATGGGCTCCAGTAACCACTTGACACCAAGTGGGCTGTGAGCTCGTCCACCCATAAAATTTTTTTTCCCTCAAAACCTTAAAGATGATCTCCTGTTCGAGTTCGAAATCTCCAATAAACTAGCGGGTGTAGAGATACGGTTTAACTGACCTTGGTCGGGTTGGTAACTTTGAGCACCTGCGTGATCTCTCCCTGCGGCGACAGCGTCGTACCGGATGGAGACATCATATCCAACTGGATTTTCTGTAAATAAATAAAAAAACTACATATAATCTCTGGGATTAATTATAATGCAAAACTAGAATGCAATAATGCAAAACAAAATCTATGTAATTGAAGATATCGCCGACGAGGACATTCTAATCGTTTAATTGGAGGTTGGTAATAATAAACAAAAATATTTTTATTTATTTCATTATTCGTACACAAATGTGTTGAACTTTTATATTATGGAATACAATGCAAACATCTTCTAATTTATTTTCGCGTTCATCAAAATAATATATCCTATATCTGTCGCTCATCTGAGACATATTTAATTACAACTAATACCTACGTTGAAGTCCAACCAAAAGGTTTAGGTTGTAGAGTTCCAAATAATAATACATGTATTGATGATAGATATAATATAAATAATTTTTTACTTTCTTAATTTTTATTGCTTAGATGTGCGGACGAGCTCACGGTCCACCCGATGGTGAGTGGTTACCGTCGCCCATGGACTTCAGAAATGCCTTGGAGCCCATATACATCTACAACGTAAATGCTGCCACTCACCTTGAGACATGAGTTCTATGGTCTCAGTTTTAACAGTACAATGGCTGCCTCACTCTTCAAACCGAAGCACATTACTGCTTCACGACCGAAATAGGCAGGGACTCGTTCGTGAGTCCAGTACAAATGATCGCTAAGTGTGGTTAGTACCTTCGGCACGGCGGCCTGGAACAGGAAGTCTGTGAGCGTGTGCAGCTGCGACGTGGCGCGCGCCGTGAGCGTGGCCGCCGCGCCCGCCGCGCGCCGCGCCGACACGCACACGCGCACGCCGCCGCGCTCCAGCACCGCGCGCTCCCACTCCGCCCCTGCCGCATTACGTTCATTAGCTAAATGATTCAGAAGCAAAAATAATTCTCAACAATTCATTTTTATTTTTATTTTTTAATTTTATTGCTTAGATGGGCGGACGAGCTCACAGTCCACCTGGTGTTAAGTGACAGTTAAGTTAGACGTCTACAACGTAAATGCGCCACCCACCTTGAGATATAAGTTCTAAGATTTCAGTATAATAACAACAGCTGCCCCTCCCTTCAAACCGAAACGTCCGGAGAACCGTCTGATATGGGAGGAAACTTGAAAAAGTATCCCACTTTCAGCACTAAATAACAGTTCAAAAATCCTCCAGAATAGCGCTTGCATAGGCACAGGGTATGATATGAATTGAACAGTTGTTAACTGATTGAAGTATGCTGAGTTAGGAAATTTAATATATTTCATGACTAGAGGAATTAGGGACAGTATAATATACAAGACCTCACATGTTTACGTAGTCCAAACTAATTTCGTCAATATAACCTAAAATTATTGCTGTGGTAAAACGTGGAGACATCGATTGCATTTTCTTATCAGCTTTACATAAAATACTTTTTGTAATTTTGTAGTGCTTACAGTTCTTTCGTCCTTTTTTATTTCTCTATCTTATTCTAATAACTTTCAGCGCCTTTTTTAAAATTTACCCCGTTGCTACTGTAGCGCTACCCTTATTTAGCAGATTTTAACGGACACTTTTTACACACAGATGGTTCTTACCTCTACCCTCCATAATATACCGGTAATAAACATTCAGTTTTTTATTGTCCTTGTAGTCTGACGAGCGTACGGCCCATCTGATGGTGAGTGATTATCGTCGCCCATGGACTTCAGCAATGCCAGGGGCAGAGTCAAGCCGCTGCCTACCGCAAACCGTTTTGCCCGATGTAGGAATCGAACCCACAACCCTCGGGCCTACAGTCAGGAGCGCAAGTACAGCACCACTGATTGAGTCCAAGAAGAGGATTGGGATGCTATACCGTCGGCCGGGTGGGGGGGTTGGGGGGTCGCGGGCGGCGCGAACAGCCCGTCCAGCAGCAGCGCGGCGGGCGCGGCGCTCGGCTCCACGTTGTTGTTGGCGAGCAGCACGGCGGGCGCGGCGGCGGGTACACTCGGAGTTAGATCTAGACCGCTCAGCAAGTCTAAGATGTCCTGTGTGTATAGATATATTTTTTTAAATATTATTCATTAACTACAAAAATATTATATTACGAATTTTTAAGAGCACATTCTTTATAATTACGAAAATAATAATTTTTTTAATATCGTTTAGGTATTAGTGCAAAATTAATTTTTTTTGACACCAATTAATTTTAATTCATAAACTAGAAAAGTGTACGTAACTTTCTAAATCCGACTTCCTTTTAATATTTATATGGTATAAGTATAATTTGAAAAAGACTCACATTACTGCTAGTATTATTGTTGGTGGTAGCGATTTGTTCAGGCTGGTGTTCCACATCTCCGTTCGTCAACGAATCAGACCCGTTGATCAAGTCCAATAAGGCGTCCTATTAAAATAAAAATAATCAGTATTTGCCATTCACTTATTATACGTAAATATTTTCTGAAATAAGCGTTCATAGGTACGAAGTGATGATATATACATTTATATCATGTTTAGTTAACACAACCCATCATTTTATTAAATTTTAGTATAATTAAGATTTTTTTTTCATTTAATTATCTTTGATAAGCGTAAATTAGAATATATATTTGCGAATACAATATCAATTTATGTATATAATAAGATATTTCGAGAAGCAGCAGTGTATATTAAACAAACTGCCACAACTATATTATACTGGTGGCAGGACCTCTTGGGAGTCAGTCCGCGTGGGTAGGTACCACCACCCTGCCTATTTCTGCTGTGAAGCAGTAATGCGTTTCGGTTTGAAGGGTGGGGTAGCCGTTGTAACTATACTTGAGACCTTAGAACTTATATCTCAATGTGGGTGGCGCATTTACGTTGTGGATGTCTATGGGCTCCAGTAACCACTTAACACCAAGTGGGCTGTGAGCTCGTCCAACCCAACTAAGCAATAAAAAAAAACCAAAGTTTGCTTATGTTCAAGTACCTACCTGGTCAGGCTTAGTGTGGTCAGGGCTGGTGTCGCTGAGATCGAGCTCCTGCTCGTCGCGGTGCGGCGCGGCGACGGGCTCCATGGCGGGCATGCGCTCCAGCAGCGCGGGTCGGAGGTGCCCGTATTGTCTGAACAAATACCAATACCAATAGAGAATTTATACAGATGATACAAATGAGAGGGAGAGAAAGTATTCTTTATTGTACACCAAAAAACAAATAAACAGTGCGATACATTAAATACAAAAAAGTACAATTGTCGGTCTTATCGCTAAGAGGAATCTCTTCCAGACAACCATCAGGTGGACAAGAATCATTTGGAAACGAATTACGCGCGGTGTACCAATCCAGCGAAATATATATATGTACACACACATACACACATAAACATAGGTACATACATATATCCATAAATATACATATAATTAATACACAATGTAATATAATAATAATTATTAAAAATTTTGCTTCTTTACACATGAATAAGAATAAGCAATTTACATATAAAAGATACTTAAAATAAGTTTGAAACATATGATATACAACATATACAACATAAATGTTATGAGGTTCAGCAAAGTTCTTGGATTTAACGTTGTCGGCGACGATACCTAAACGTGCGGGGCAAGCGGAAGCGGAGCGCGGGGAGACCCGGAACAAAACGTGAAGACAGACAGACGCGACACAGACGCGTGCGCAACACCAACATAAGCAATAAGCCGCAGACTTAATGTTAATCGAATATATAATATAAAATTGTAAAAAGCAAAGTACATAATAAAAGCATAAAAATATAATTATATGATTTTGTTCAATTCCTGGACAAACGTTGATAAATTATTATTTTAAGCTTTTATTATTTTTAATTTATATTAAAAGTGTAAACTTTGATCAAGTTTAATTGTAAATCAAAATAAATAAAATTACACGATGAAAGAGTTGTTCTGTTATATCAGATAGAAGTCACTAAGCATTAGTCTGTTTTTATAAATTAAAATTACAATTAAAACTATTTTTTTTACCTAAAGAGTTGGGATAGTTCAACTCCTCGCTGCTGCAGTTCGATGTGGATGTGAGATCCGAACGTGTCTATGATCACTCTTATTTTTCTGTAAATTAAGTAAGTATTAGTCAGCAAACAACGATACTATTCGTCTAATAGGCGTTAAACTTGACCAATTATTTTTGAGATATAAGCTTCATTTTAAGGACGAATTTTATGTCAGTTCTATCATGAATTGTCACATATCTGCAATAGACACATAGCAACAGTTGCCATGATAACCGTTGCTATAGGACTCGCAGTTTACGCATCAGAGTGACAGAAGCATTTCTTTATCACAGAAGAATCCAGATTATTTATTTATTATTATTAGCCAATTTAACGATGGTGAAAATGCGCGATACGTATCATTCATTAAACAATTATGTCCGATATTGAATAATATTTCTCTATACAATAAATATATCTCCTAACGTGACTTTTCAGTTATTGAATTATTCATCAACATCCAGTCTTCCATCAAAGACAGAGTCAACATTTTGATGCAAATGAATACTAGACTAGTGTTACTCGTTAACTTACTCCTGACTGGCTTGCGTGGTGAATCTGGTCGACAGTTTGGCCAAAGAAAGTAAGAGGAACTCTTTAGTGCTGATCGAGAGCTGCGTGGACCAAAGCAGCTTCTGATATATGTCAATCACGTATTCTTCAGTCGGTCGCACAAAATCATCTGAAAAACAAAATAAATTGTCTATGATTAATAGTGGAAACTACACGACTGTCAGTCAGCTAATGGTCGAGCTAATTTTAATTGGTATAGGAACCCATTTATTGCACAAGCATCATGAGAAATAAGCAAGATGGAGGTCCACGGTCGTATCTAATACCTACACTAAATGCCAGCTTGGTCATAGGGCCACTGTCTAAGTTGTTATAAAAAAGATCTGTGACCGAAGCAGCAATATCATTAATTTAATTGCAAAGCAGTTATGTGCACTATAGATACTGGCAATAGTAAGATATAGATTCTTATGGCCAGATGTGCGACTTAAGAGTTAATAAACACGTTTTTGTAACTCACCGACACCGTCTTCATCCACCATAGAGATAGCGCTGCTGGCTTCCGATACTAACAAATCTCCATATTCACCAATAGTCCAAGCGGCAACCTAAAATTATTAAATAATTATTTTTTTAAAATTGCATTTGATAAATACTATAAAAAAAAGTAACACAGTATAAATTATATATCACAATAGCAAATGAAATATATTTTTTAGATAAATACTACAAAGTTACATAAAAGTCAATAGAGAAAAAATATACCAGTATTAAGACAAATGACATAATTTGACATAAAGGATTTTATTGAAAAACAATATATAATATAAATATATTTTTTAATATAGTACCTAAATTTTTTATTTTTATTTGTTGATAGGTTTATTTGTCATGTTCCTTTGTTGAATATAGGAATTTTAAAATTTTTGTATTAAAAAAAATCTGTGTTTTCCCACGTGTAAGAACGCTTCAAAAGCGCACAACACATTTATGTTATCAAGATGAATAGGACTTTACATGTACCTGGATTAAAGGTTGTTTCTCTGTGGCAAGTCCCGAGACAGCCGACTGTTCCAGTGAAGTCCACAGTCGCATGGCGCCGTACGCCTGACGCTCCGTCGCCGCTGACGATATGATCTGTATCGTGCTCGACACCGTGTCGTCTCGTAAGTAGTTGCCAGCCTGGAACCAATCATATTAAAGTTGATTTTATTGGTTTTTTATTTTTATTTTTTGCCTACATACCCCAGTAACGTCGATGGGTTAAATTAACACTTGCCCTAGCAACCGTAGTGCTTCGCTGAATCTACCACCGGATCGGAATCACGACCACCTACCACCGGATTCGATGAGAACGGTGACCGGAACTAGGAATGTCTAAAACTTGGACTGTACATTAGGAAATATTGACACATTCAAATTCTGACAATTTCTTTCAAATATGTATTGAGCCAAGCCGCTGCCTACCACTTAATACTCTCCAGCAACCTCGTTTGAAGAAGGACATGTCATAGCGCTCGGGAAACATCTTGGAGGGGAGCTCATTCCAAAGCCGGATGGTACGTGGCAAAAAAGGCCTCTGGAAACGCACTGTGGATGACCGCAGTGGCTCCAGGCAGTATGGATGAACTCTACTCCGGTGGCGGGCGGTGCGATGGTAAAAACGAGATGACGGTATCATCTCGAACAATTCCTCAGAGCATCTAAGCAATAAAAAATCGTAGCAAGTGCTCGTGGCGTGGTTACCTTGAGCAGGACCTTGAAGAGCGTGTCGAGGTGCCACTTGTCGGAGGGCGCGTACCGCTCGGCGGCGAGCACCACGGCGCTGGAGCAGTGCGCCTTGAACTCGGCGTCGCTGCGCTCCAGGAACGCCAGCAGCTCCTTCATCATGCCGCGGATGTTCTGCCCGTTCACCAGCGCGAACGACAGCTCCATGGCGCGTCGCCGGATCGAGATGTCCGGGTCCTGGGGGGACAAGGAATTCGACTTTAAACTGATTTAATCAAATTCAATATGATCTTCACAGAGTGTGAATTGTAACTAAATAATATTTTTTATGCCATGATGTTCTTATACAAATCAACTCCTATGCCTACCCTTTTTTTTATCTGATTGCTGGACGAGCTCACGAGTTCACGGCCCATAGACATCTACAACGTAAATGCCGCCACCCACCTTGAGACATGAGTTCTAAGGTCTCACTTACAGTACACACAGTACAGCGGCTACCCCGCCTTTCAAACTAAAACGCATTACTGCTTCACAGCAGAAATAGGTGGTACATACCCCTACAGACTCACAAGACGTCCTACCACGAGCACACGACTCATTAGTTAATACTTCCACGAATAGTTTAATGTGCTAACGTCACCATGGTCAGCATGTCATAACACGATGAGAAGCTATTCAGACCTTGAGACACTCGAGGATGGTGGTCCGGTGCCTCTGCACGGCCGAGGTGTCGACGTGCACGGTCCTCAGCAGCGTGTTGAGCGCGACGTAGCGGATGTTCTTGTCGTTGTTCAGCAGGAACCTCCCCAGGATGTTGACGGCCAACACCCTGAGGCTGCTCTCGGACTTGATGTCCATTATCGACAGCACCGTCTCGTACAGGATGGTGTTGCCGACGTTCTTGCTGGTCTCCGTGTTGGTGGCCACCTGGGCCAATATGTCGTTCATCGCCTCCGAAGCTTCGGCGTCGTTCTTGCCCAGTATCCGCAGCAGACGCAGTATCTTCACCTACAATTTTGTAACGGTACATTAAAATAAATAGTCACATGGTTTGTCAATTATTTTTGTTTCGTGGCCTGATGACAAACAAACAGGACGTTTGCGATTTTGTCAAATTGAAGAGCATTTTTATCGTGAATAATATAGAAGATCAGTTTTTATTATATCGCTCATTTGGAGCGACTGTGACACAACTGTAAATTTGTAAATTTTACACCACGCCAGTTTTCGTAATACTAATGAAGATTCTAAATATTTCTGATAGGTAATGACTATCTCTTTTATTTTACTTTTGTAGTTTGAAGTCTGAAGGCTTGAAAGGAGACAAATTTTTAAAAAAAAATAATCAAACCATATCCAAGTGCAAAAAAAATCATTGTGGTATAATTAAATCAATTTCACAATATTTAGCAATTATGTCACTGTCGCTCCGAATGAGCGATATTATGATTTAGAGTCATTGGAGAGTGTACAGTGTGCAACACAGTTACGACAGTCTCTTATCTCTATTCGGTAATGATAAAGATCTAATGTTTATTCGTGAAGCAAGTTAATTGCATTAAGCTATCAAATACATAGATATACTGTGGCCTGGTCGTTATTCTGTTTTTATATACGTTGTGTTAAAGATCTGTTTACTTCATGTATTATTGTTATTATTATTACATTATAGTAATAAAAGTTGTTAACGAGGTTACCAAAGCTGACAGACACCACAGCATTACTAACGGCCACTTTGAGATATGAGAAGTCTCAAATCTAGTGTAATAATTAATCGTGAAGCAGAAGACACGATTTCGAAAATCATGACTGTTCTACTAACGCTACTAATCCGACAAAAGCTAGAATCGTGCAAACGATAATTTCAAGATAATCCTCCATTTATATAAATTCCGAATTCTGATCGTCAGTTTACTCAACAAGGCACCGACGACAGAACAACTTTGTCTCCCGTGATTCTAAGACATCAGTTAAATACTAATCGCGGTTGAAGTTACTTGTGACGTCACAATCGACCGGGAACATACCTGCAGGAACGGATCGGATACGCCGCTGACGTCATGTTCCGGAGAATATCCGGCCAGTATCAGATTCTTTAATATCCTCACCAGATTAGGAACGATCTAAAAAAAGAAAAGTTTTCAACTTGAAAGAACACCGCCACAGAGTACACAAGAGGGGCATTCAAATCGCACAGATAACAAAATTTGTTGGCAAAAAAGCAAATGGAAAACTTTAAAATGAACATCAGGCGTTTCATTATGCTCAACATAAATTAGGAAAAAAAATTACTTTATAGTATATTTTAATTTTCTTTCAAATAACATTCACTATGACAACAACTATGAATGGGATCGAAGACGCGATACGTGATCTATATGGGGTTACTTTTTATCTTTAATTTTGTTTAAACAAATTGTACTGAAGCTACTATATTCTTATTTCTTATTTGAACATATTACTATAACGCTAAAATTAAGAAAACTTATTTATAAATTGTTACAAACCGCCTCACATAGGATTAGTTACAATTTTTTCGTGATATTCTTTCAAAAATGTGTTTCATGGTTAGTAAAATGTTTTGTGAATAGAAATAAATGTAATGTATACAATGAATCCAGGTAGATATATTTATAAAATACTATTTAACATCGAACATGATAAGGTGCATCCCCATACAGTGATATCACATTTAAAAAAAACCACCTCGACATAAAAAAGGCTTAAGTTACATAAAAGCATTCACGCGATTATAGAACTTATTTCTATGAACAAACAAGTCTCAAAACTATGTTAAGGCCTTTCGATAGAAAACATATAATATGCATAATATATAACCCACGTACATTGGTATATATAAATCAACATATCTCATGCTTTTATTTGTAGTCTGATGACATTCAGATAAGGCCTCTATATTCTTCAAGGACATTATTTCTATTATTAAAGCCTCGATCTAATCTTGATATATACACATGTATATTTATAATTATTATTATGGTTCTCACTTACAAAAAGAGAAACTGCAAATTTTTTTTTAATACTGCAGTCCATATCTATCTCAGTGCAGAGAAGGATAACTTTAAAATGATAAATATACTGAATATTTATTTTTAAATAATTTGACTTTGAAAATCTCACAGATCATATTGGCGTCGAAGTTCTGGGGTCGAGTTGTGGGGATTCTAGTTAAATACAGTGTTTATATGTTAATAAGACAATCATCATCAACCTGTATCTCTCCACTACTGGATGTAGGCCTCTAATAAGACAAAATACCTTAAAATTATTATAACTAATTTGTATTACTGTTTGCTAACCAATTTTGTGTACGTTAATTTTCAATTATGACATACTGTTTTTGTATAGTACTTAAACATATAGATAGGTAAGTATCAACAGTTGTATGGTATTCTTTGAGTACGTTTGTTTGACTGAGACGGTTTTTGCTCTTTATACGCGAGCTTGGCAGAGGATATAAAACATTGTTTTCCACAAGTGGAAAGACAAGAGGAGTATTTATTTTTAATATTATTTATCTGAAAATGAGGTTTGTAGTGTTGTTTGTAATGTAATGTAAATAATACTTTCACTCTCGAGCATTCGTTAACACAGTACAGGTTGCCTATTTAAATTCGCACGCATTTTTACGTATGCGCACGCATTTTTACGTACGCGCACGCAATTTTGCGTACACGCATGCATTAATTTGTGGGTAGATTATTTTTTAGAAAAATTTAAAAGATACCATCCCCTGCATAACCGTATATTAACATGTTTAATGAGTAGGTATAGAGTTAATGAATATTAGAAGGAATGTCATCAAACCACATTAATATTAAATCAAAGTGCATGAACCAGCGGCGTTTATGTTTTGTTACCTCACGCTGTCCGCTCTCCTACAGGACAACACAAAAACATGTTAATATTTTGTCTTAATGCAAAAAAAAAACCATTACTATATGGGCTTAACGTTCAAATTCACACGACAAGCAAATACAAAATGTTAGTTTTACTAGAATACGTTTTTTTTATGTTACAAATTGGAACTTTCTAATCAAATGTAGGGTATGTTTAAAATGTGTTCAATGTGAAAACTGAAACTTCTAGTAAGTTCTTTTGCAGTTACATTAAAAGATATTGGATTTTCTATCATCGTGGGTCGAAGTTGGTTTTATAAAATATTACAATTCGTAATATGTTTTACAGAATCAGACTCAATCAAGGCTTGCTTACACAATTCCCCTATAATAATACTTCTTGGAATTATTTTAATTTAACAAGAAATTCAATGCAAGAAAGAGGAAATCATCAATAACATTATGTTCCAATTACGCTTACATATAACCAGTTTAAGTTTGAAGAGTGATTAAATCAACCGGTTAACAAAAAAATTAATTGACGAAATTGACGATTGACGAAAAAATTATATAGCTTCCAAAGGTTGATTAATAATAGCTCTACTACATGCCAGCCACTACTGCTGCAGCAACTAGACTTAGCTTGCGGTGGATTATTTAAGATAACAAAACCGTAGACAACAAACATGTTTAATTTCTCAACACAAACGTTAACACAAGTCAGATCTTCTGGAATGTTCTAGTACAATTTGAAAATCGATTTAATTTTATCAGACTTTTGTTTACTTATTTTATCGATAAACGATTATTTGTTTACAGAATTACGACATGTTTCGTCGAATGATATTATAGATGATAAGGATGCAGGATGCTCACCTTTTTGAAATGATTAAGCGTGTCGGGACTGTTCTCACACATTTCGGTGATAAGTGTAACGCCTGTTATGAGGACACCTGGAAATTAAGTAATTTTAAATAGTATTCATTGTTTTTTTTTCTCCTAGCTGTTCTCTGGTAGCCTAAGGGGCTATTCTAGCTTCAATTAAAGCTGATACATTAATAAACATAAATTTCATTGTAGCTTATATTTATATTTTCTTACACAGTTTAACACCCAACTATAAGGGTTGTTGTTCGAATTAGAAAAAAATATTAGACTATATATAATATTATTGAACACAAAAATCTGAGTATCGAAGCAGCTATCACAGCGGCTCAACTAATAACATGCACTAGAACTGATCAAGATATAAAATGAATCGATCGATGGTGTTCCTTTTAATATGGTTTATGGAAGTATTTCCAACTACTATTTTTTTTTTTTGTTGCTTATATGGGTGGACGAGCTCACAGCCAACCTGGGGTTAAGTAGTTACTGGAGCCCATAGACATCTACAACTTAAATGCGCCACCCACCTTGAAATACAAGTTCTAAGGTCTTAAGTATAGTTACTAATAAAGAATTAACATCAGAACATCAATCCGTATCAGTACTATTAGATATTATCCATTTTTATTTATATTTCGTGGCGATGTACAATGCAATATGGACAAATTACCATGATTCTTTTCGGTAAGTAGACTTCTAGTGGCCGGCAAGAACATCTCCATTAAATCTGGTACTCTCCTGATGATCCTGAACGCGCAAAGCGCCGCCTTCTTCTTTATGTAGGCGTTCGGTGACTTTATCAGACGCTCCACTTCCGAAGCCAAATCCCTGGCCATCTCCGGCGAGGCTATGGCTCCGAGGGTGCACAGCGCGAGCCCGACCACGAACTGTGTGTTGCTGTTGAGGTCGCTGTTGACAACGAGGCAAGTGAGATATTGCGATTAGCAAACTGTTGGACATATGTATATGTTACGGTAAAAGTAGATATTGCGGCAAATGTACACCTTTTCCGGTAAATGTGCACATTTGCCTCCTCGTTTGGGTAATGTGCATTCAACTAACACTAGATGATGACTGAACTTTGCTCGGTTTTTTTTTGATAACGCCATCTTGTTGTGTCTTTAAAGCGGTTAGTTGCCCTCAATTAAGAAAAATAGTATTATTATTCGCCAATAGATGTCGGGAAGAGTTGATTATTGAAAACACGAATAAAACAACATTTTCTGAAAATAAATCGTAGCTAGATCGATTTATCGCCCCCGAAATCCCCTGCATTCTAAATTTTATGAGAATCGTTGGGAGCCGTTTCCGAGGTTCAGATTATATATAAATATATTAATATACAAGAATTGCTCGTTTAAAGGTATAAGATTTACAATTTCCAAGGAGGGAAATGTACATTGAATTCACAATGACCATGTCGTTTTGGTAAATGTGAGCAGGGCATACAAAATACGAAATCGCAAGTGCTAGTAATGTGCACCACACAATCTAACTTAACCTAACCTACGACATATTATATAATACGCAAAGAAAAGTATGTTTTGTTTGTCATTTACATTTTTTAATTAAAATAATTTTCGTTATTAAAGCCTTTTCATCATCATCATCATCAGCCTGCGGCAATCCACTGCTAGACATAGGCCTCCCCCAAAGCTCGCTACTGAACCCGATCTTCGGTTCTACGCATCCAGTTACTGCCAGCTACCTTGCGCAGGTCGTCGCTCCATCTAGCAGGAGGGCGTCCTACACTACGTTTGCCGGTTCGCGGTCTCCACTCCAGAACACGTCTATCCCAACGGTTATCGGTTCTGCGACATATGTGACCAGCCCACTACCACTTCAGCTTACTAACTCTGCGTGCTATATCGATCACTTTGGTTTTTGCCCGAATGACCTCATTGCGTATTCGGTCTCGCAATGACAAACCAAGCATAGCTCGCTCCATAGTTCGCTGAGTAACTTTTAATTGGTGGACTAGTCGCACAGTCAGTGTCCAGGTTTCGGCTCCGTAGGTAAGCACGGGTAGGACGCACTGATTATAGACCTTTGTCTTCAGACATTGTGGTATGGGCGACGAAAAGACCTGACGAAGCTTCCCGAACGCTGCCCAGCCCTACTGAATCCTTCTGGTCACTTCCTTCTCAAAGTTGTTTCTACCTAGTTGTAGGGTCTGTCCCAGGTAGACATACTCTTGAACAACTTCGAGAGGTGTACCGCCAACATCGATTGGTCTCGGAAGCCTTTTGTATTATGTTTATTTAAATAAATATTTTTTTACTGCAGCAGCATTATTAATTTATTTGTATTCCAACGTTTCTTAAAACGTTAAGGTAAGAGTATACATTTACCAAAAAGGCAAGAGTACACATTTGCCGGGAAATTTATTATACATATATATATACATTATATTCAGTTCACACATACGTAACTTTTTGGCAAATACAGTTAAAACCGTTTACTGCGACATCGTTTAATACAACATGCCGGTTATAATAACCTAGAACAAAGGTCCCGGCTGAATGCCATATGACCGCCTTATTAAAAATATTGCTTTCTACGACATTGGTAATAACGACATACCTCATAAAACGACCACATTTAACTAATATTTCGGAGAATTTGATCTGTTAGAACGACCGGCTAAGCTGTATTGTAAACAATTTGAATAGGTATCCACATTTGTCTTCAATGGCTTTTAAAATCAGGAAAGAAAACAATAGGATTTAGTTTAGTTTAGGGTCTTTTCTAATTCTTAGAAACATAACACGTGCATGCGGTAGTCAAAGCCCGCTTCTTCATATCTCTTCAGTTAGTTTGTTAATTATCTATACACAAGACGCACCAAAACTTTGTGGAGTTATTCGTGAAACTTTCAAAATGTCGCAAAGAAAAAGAAAACAAATTAATATTGAAGAAAAATCGCGTATTATGTAAATATATTTTTCCAATAATTCCCTATCGATTTGTTTGTACTTGCACGATACACATTGAACATCACCGGTTGTTACGACTATCGGTTTTTACGACTGAATATGAGCAGTCCCTTCGATGTCGTTATAACAGATTTTGACTGTATACACATTTACCGGTAAAAGTGTACATTTCAAAATAATGTACATTTACCGTAACATATTATGTATAGGGAAGAGAGAAAAGTTGTAAGTAGAAGAAAAAAAAAACAATTTATAGATTTGGAAATATTTGGCTTTCATTAGAAGATAAGTGGTCACAATGAATTCGCCACCGAGCAGAATGGGAAAGTATCGTTTTTTTTCAATCACTATGCTACTTTTTAATCAAGTAAAAATACAAAAACACAGTTATTTACTAAAAACCAACAGAAATCTAGTCGCAGCCAGACAATCAATTACAAATATTTATTTCGAAGAAAACAAAAGATAAAAAACAAACGCTCATATTATGTACCTGATTTATATGTTATGATAAGTGCTTATCTCTATATATAAAAATGATTGCTGTTCGTTAGTCTCGCTAAAACTCGAGAACGGCTGAACCGATTTGGCTAATTTTGGTCTTGAATTATTTGTGGACGTCCAGAGAAGGTTTAAAAGGTAGATAAATATGAAAACGCTCGGAATTAAATAAAAATAGCAATTTTGTTTTTCCTTTGATGTGTCCCCCGTCGCGGCGTCGGCACGATTGAGGCACTACGAAGTCAGATAGTTATGTTAATAGATGTTTCTGACATCATGAAGAAAATGTCTTTATATATTATAGTACATTGTTAACTTTAACGTGTTTTAGGTTCGTATATTAAGCGTACTGTATATTATGATAAATATGCAAATGAAGTACACGAACATGTTAGCGACAAGTGCTAATTTTTAAACGCATTTGCAGGTTATCTGTCTAATTTGAATGAAGCAGTTAATGAGCTGTTTTTTCTTTCAAAATACATAATCTATACTAATATATAAATCTACAGTAGTTTTTTCGGATGTTCCGTTATAACTACTGAACCATGCATCCGATCGACTTGAAACTTGGGATCCATGTAGAATATACATGTACTTAATGGATAGGCTAATATTTATATGAGTGTTGGACTCCCTTATAATAATGACAATAAATAATAATGTTAATTTTAAATGTCCAGCGAAGCGGGCGAGTACGGCTAGTATATTTAAAAAGTAATCTATATATTCGATGTGCTATTTAGCACCGTACATACATACATAGTTGAAACATTTTTACAACGATCGTGTTAAAAACGGTGTCGAGTATGCAATGTACATTCTAATTTTAAAGTTCGCTTTTTAAATTTATCATTGAGTTGACTTTTGTAAAAAAAAAACGTAGACACGAAAAATATTGAAAAAAAACTTTAGCATTTTTTGTTATTGTTTTTTGGCAACAAGCTCGAAGGCGTAATCGCCTATTTCGTTATGTATACAGGGTGTCCCAGAAAATATGGATAATCCTGAAACATCTCATAGCAGAGTTGAATTGGGGACACAAAAAAAAAAACTCAGGTAGTACCCAAATCATGTATTTAAAAAACCCATAATTGTATATCTGTTATCCGAATAAAAGGCTTTATTATTATTATTATTTATATTATTAAATGGAAGTTCTTATGAACCGAGCGTCAAAATATAGGAAAAAATCAATATTTCCAACGGCTCAGGTCATTGACGTAAAGCCCGCGTTTCCAAACCTTTTTAATCACTTGTTAGCGCCAAAACTGTCTCGCACGCACGAGAATGAGCTGTGTCGTTGACTTCGCGCGTCAAGCAAGCGATAATACGACCAAGATATCCTATATTATCAAGAAATATGTGCGTGTATGTGTGTCTTGGCAGACTAAATTAAACAAACACTTATTTCAGTCATTACAGTTTGAGTTCTTATTGCTTGGCTGGTTGAACGAGCTCACGGCCCACCTGGTGTTGAGTGGTTACCGGAGCCCATAGATATCTACAACGTAAATACCGCCACCCAACTTGAGACATGAGTCTAAGGTCTCATTTTTAACAGTATAACGGTTGCCTCGCCATTCAAACTGAAACGCATCACGGCAGAAATAGGCAGGGTAGTGTACCGGTGCGGACTCACAAGACCTATCAGCAGTAAAAAAAATTAATAGTAAATTTGGCTATTAATCACAAAACTCACAAGTATAAACATACCTATACATAACCATCGACCACCGGTATGTTCACATCTTTATTTCGCATTATTCCGCCCTTTATTTTTATTTGCCAAAGGTGACATCCGACACGCGGCTGTCATATTTACAGGCTTCAAATTCACTGACAGTAGACACCTGTCTGTATTCGGCCACAACATTTTTAAACTCATCTTTATTTGCTCATACTATATTAAACTACTTTTACATTAGAGATGAGAGAGCCTTTATATGACGTTTATGCCAGGGCTCTGAAACTACGATACTTTAAGACGAATATTTTTCAGTATGGAAACTAGCGACATCTTGTAGCGGCTGCCCCTAAACTTATATGTTGTTAAAGTTAAGGCATTTAATTATTGTATAACTAAACAGAAAATAAAAAATCATACAAGTCTTTATTTGTTATAGACAAATTTATTAAATTTTATCAATTTGTGGTTTATGAAAATTTACAAAATCCTTCATTAAAAATAAAATATAGGAAAGGTAATTTGTTACGGCCAGCAACAGGAGCAATGAGAAACTAATCGAAGCGAAGCCATCCAGTGGCCGACGCCCGTAAACATTTTTGCTGAGTGCTTGAGTTGCTGTATCTATAACTAACTTATGTGTATTATCTATGGTTTATGCTTCAACCTCACATCACTAGATCATGTATCCACTAATATCAGGACGCGGAATAGCTCATCTAAACTGATATAAGGCAATAACCACACGAACGCTGTTGACGTGTGCGACCGTTTTTTAATTATCGCATAGTGAGGGTAATCTTAGTTTGTTTGTTGTGTACCGACGTCGTTACTTCGTCGGGTCAACAACGAGTCTGCTCCGCGTATCGGATTAAGACACTAGTAAGCGTTCATCATCGTGAATACCTAACCTATTTTGTTGTTACAATAAAGCGCACGGAAACCCGACCTCCTTTCTCAATAAGGAGTTTTTACATCTATAAAAATTAATAATCACTTACCCATGTTTCGTTTGTGGTTAGATTTATAAAATGAAAGTAGCTTAAATTAATAATTAAGTACATTCGTCGTTTGATCACGAAATAAATCGGTTTACGTGTTAAATTTCAAGGTCAAAATGAGTAAATGCGATTATATATATAATGTTTGCTTAGTTTACCTTGAATCTATCACGCGCTTTCTATCCCGAAAATACTAATTGTATATGCAAAACATGACGGTATCTGCTGAAGCGTTTGATAAGTATTTCATAAAAATTCACAATGCCCATGGCGATATAATATCAAGGTGCATTGGTATGACAGCTGTTTGACTTCTTTAACAAACACGATTCTACAATACGAATGTAACATACTACATCATCATATGTTTTAGTATTGTCCAAGTGAATGGGTTCTTAATTATAACTTATTTTATTTTTTTATTGCTTAGATGGATGGACGAGCTCAGCCCACCTGGTGTTAAGTGGTTACTGGAGCCCATAGACATCTACAACGTAAATGCGCCACTCACCTCGAGATATAAGTTCTAAGGTCTCAGTATAGTTACAACGGCTACCCCACCCTTCGAACCGAAACGCATTACTGCTTCACGGCGGAAATAGGCGGGGTGGTGGTACCTACCCGTGCGGACTTCTAAGAGGTCCTACCACCAGTGTGAATTATAACTCAACGCACAATAAGTTATCAAGAAACCAAGCTGCAGTAATTACCGTTTTAGTAAGTTTAGCAAATTCCCTGATTATCTTTGTACCACGGCTTTAATATATCAGGAGCATCTTGACCGAGAGATCGCTGATTGAAACCGACCGTGTAATTATTGTTTGATTTAATAAAACTAGACGTAACATGAAGTGTGTGCACGAATGCTCACATGAGTCTTGAAAGAACAATGTGTTTATATTTCGAATTATTCAGTAAACGATATATGCTGTTTTTACTTTTGACATCGTAGCTAAAAATTTCTAACATTTACCCCGAACTGATATTAGGGTGAACACTATTTACTCATTGAGTAATTTCTCCAAAATTTTAAGTAAATAATTCAGACTGCAAATGGATGAGAGTTAAAATACAGTTTTGAAACTAAATAATGTAAAACGACTTACTTCTTTAAGCAGTTCGTGATGAGGAGATGGACATCTTGGCGTTCGTCCAGAAGCAGCATCGCGCCGAGGTAGCCGACTCGTTTGTCCGTGAATCGAGGACTTGCGATCAGCTTTAGGCACTCCAGCTGACCGAAATGGGCCGGATAACCCAGCATGTGGATGTACAGGAGCTTGGCAATGTTGCGACATCTTCGTGAAAAAAGAATAAGGGTTATAAAACGTTCGATCCAGAACTTTCTTATAGCCTAATAGTCAAATAGATTGTAAGTTTTTTTTTATTGCTTAAATGGGTGGACGAGATCACAGCCCACCTGGTGTTAAGCGGTTACTGGAGCCCATAGACATCTGCGACGTAAATGCAACACCCACCTTGAGGTATGAGTTCTAAGGTCTCAGTATAGTTACAGCGGCTGCCCCGCCCTTCAAAAGGAAACGCATTAATGCTTCACGGCAGAAATTGGCAGGGTGGTGGTACCTACCCTTGCGGACTCACAAGAGGTCCTACCACCAGTACAGTGTACAATACCAGTGTATTACCGACACGGCGCTTGTCATAGCCACGAGCATGGATACTACAGCATGTAGAGAGCAAAGACGATCATTAAAAAAACAAGAGATAATTATATATCAAACACCGGTTTAATAAAGTGCAGCATAAATGAAAAAATAAAAAATTGGGCATAGAATTTTGAATTTTAGAATGGAATCAATTTCAACTATGCTTATTGTCAGAGAAAGTAAATTGTTTTTCGTTATTTTCCTAATAATTGTAATAACGTAAAGGGAAATCCCCTTAAACCCCACCCCCCTTAACCCCTTAAGTCACATGACAAATTTAATCGATCGATCTACGTGCAGGTATGTATATGTATGCGATACAGTTTATAGACTATATAAAAATAATCCAAAATCATTTGCTATACGTACTCAAAGTAACAACCCTACATAATGCTATTATTCATAAGACTGTTTGTTATTACACACGTAGAACAATCACAATGCAGAGTACATCGTGCTAAATCAAATCAATCGATTCTAATAATACACGATAAGAAGCAAGATAAAAAATATTCTATAGTAAAATATTTTTGTTCGATTTTAACAAAGATAAAAGTGAAATAGAATTGAACATCAGGAATATATTGGCGGACTCGCATCTAAAGTTAGGGGTGTTTTTCCTTAGCTCTTGTTCTCGTAATACCTCAATGTACATACAATGATATGTTTTTTTGGTATATTTCTTTTATTCTAAACCGGGTAAAGCTCACGGGTTCAGCTCTCAAAAAATTACCGGGGCTCGTGCACATCCCACCTTAAATGCCGCTATAGACCTTGACACTTGACATCGTTTATCAATACTGTATGGTAATTACACAAAATTTTGCGTGTTTCATTTTTATTACCCGATGTTATTCCTTCATTGTGCAATTTGTACGCGAACGGTAGGCAGCGGCTTGGCTCTGCCCCTGGTATTGCTGAAGTCCATGGGCGACGGTAACCACTCACCATCAGGTGGGCCGTATGCTCGTCTGCCTATATGGGCAATAAAAAAAATTGTATCTGCTTGTGGGATTCGAACACCGGCACGGTGATATATCGCTCGATACGGGCACACCGAGCGTCTTATCCTTTAGGCCACGTCTTAAAACTTAAGAACCAGACTTACCACATAACAGCGTAGTTGTAGTTTTTTACAGAGGGCCATTGTACATTGCAAGATTAGCAAGCCACTAGATTTATATTTAAGTGAAGGCAGACTTGGGACACAATCTTGTAACATTGGATCGTGTTTACAAAATACGTATCGTGCGGTTTACGATGCGGTCTTATAGCAATATAATCTCAAAGCAACTACATATATTATTAATAGTCGATACAACGACCGCACACGACGATGACACTCGCTCCGTTGGACGAGTGACTTTGACTACGTTACCAAGAGGTACCAGTTCGATTCCTAGTCGCAGTCAGTATGCGATAATAATATATTCTTCACGTCGTTTATGGGTACTACCACTTGTCTCGAGATAACGTTTCTGGGACCCATATCACATCCTAGGCCTTAAAGACGTCGAAAGTTTTGATTTATATTTTAATTGCATCGACGGATGAACGAAAAGGTACACCACGGCTCTGGGTGGTGTTATGTGATTATTGAGGCCGAGGAAATCGCAACGTAGATGTCCAATCATCTCGAAAAATGATCTCCACTGTCACTCTTCCCTTCAAATCGGAACGTATTATTGTTTGGAAACAGAAATAAACCGGATGATGATACCTATCATGGTCAACTATCTATCTTATATATATAAAAATGAATTGCTGTTCGTTAGTCTCGCTAAAACTCGAGAAGGGCTGGACCGATATGGCTAATTTTGGTCTTGAGTTATTTGTGGAAGTCCAGAGAAGGTTTAAAAGGTAGATAAATGTGAAAACGCTCGGAATTAAATAAAAATAACAATTTTATTTTTCCTTTAATGTCGTCGAACTTATTGTTTTTGTTTGTTTTAAGTTTATTTTATTTATCGATTGAGGCACTACGAAGTCTGCCGGGTCAGCTAGTCTCAAATAAAAAAAACACAAGTTTGATTTTTATTACACGATTTCATTCGCGGTGGAAGTACTTCGTGAGCTTGCTTTAAGTACCCCGTGCGGGTGTAGCTGGAATAGTCTCCTAGACTAGACTCCCATCGAATAGATAGGAGAGAAAAAAAAATGCGTTAAGTACCTGCCTGCGTTATTTGAACACCGGTATAGTCATCGCTTGATACGAGTCTACAGTCTTATCTTTTGAGGCTACATAAAATTCATTCATATGTGTAACGGCTATTCAGTTTCTGAACGTCAAAATGTCAGCGAGTGACGTCCGCCATGACACCAATTCTTTTCTGATTGAGCCGCCAAGAGCAACACATCATTTTTTTATTTCTCTTATATTGTCTTTAATTTGTCATATAAATGTCTCAAAACAACAAATACAGTCCACGCTCAATTACCACAAAGCAACAACGGCAAATTACCAAACTTCAAAACGTCCAGCAAAAATCAATACATGTGACATGTAGACGTTTTAATTATATTAAAGACCTTATTTGTACAGTTTGTAACACACGTATTGGCTTCATTATATTTCAGGGACAAATGGTTTTTATTAGCTAAAAAATATTTACCCGCTGTTTTTATGATCTTACATTGAAAAATGACACTTTTGTAACATCTGTTATATGCCTTTAGGAATCAAGAATTGATGGCATCATCGTTTCATCAATGGTGTTAGAACGTTTTGTTAGCGTGCACTATGACGTCACCGTTCTATATTTCTGCTACAAGCCGAAGTTGGAACTCTATTCTCGCAATGGCAAAACTATATTCGATCGTATATAATCGGGTTTGTATTATGTTATGTCGGTACTACTGTGATCATTTTCGCGTCTGGTAGACAAATCGTTAGAAGAATCACTTATCGACTCACCTCCAGACGCTGTCTTCTTCTCTGAACGTAGACCTAATGTAGGCGCATTCCTTGTTGACGACGCTTCGTTCTTCTGCGGCGGTCCTAGCGGCTCTGATTTGCCTTATAAGATCCCTGAGTCGGGTCGGTGTCGGCATCCGCACTGAAACCGGCGCGACTGTTACGGACGACACACACACATAGAAAGCATTGATCAGTGCATTTGCGTTAGTGCTTTTTACTTAATAGCTAAAGCGTTAAAGAAGGGACAGTGTCGAAATAATACTCTATTTAAATTATGGTATACCAAACATGATCGTAAGTTTTGGAGGTTAGAATTTAATTTAAAAAAATCATGTTTAATAGAATTTTTTTTTTTCACATTCGACACTGATAGTACGGCGGTAGGCGATTTATTTTTATTTTTTTATTATTGCCCTTGTAGGCAGACGAGCATACGACCCACCTGATGGTGAGTGGTTACCGTCGCCCATGGACTTCAGCAATGCCAGGGGCAGAGCCAAGCCGCTGCCTACCGCTTCTAACAATCTGGACGTATTTTTTTGTACGGTATTCTGTGTTTTGTGGTGGTGTTCAATAAAGAGTTAAAACCGAACACAAGCTTTTAGCGATAGTCAGACAGGAGCTCAGCCGGAATTCACAATAGTATACTGTTTATATTGGTTAATCTTTAATGTATATAATTAATATTCTTATTTTATCCACAAATAGTAATAGAGGACGTTTTTCTTTTTAAATATTTATGTAGACACTGTTCCTACGGGTTATAAGGGGCAAAGCTATTCTAGTTACTATGATAGTTAGTGGTTAGAGGAAGCTAAGCTGGTGCGCATACTGCTTAGATATTTACGTCTCTATTGTTCAGAAAAATAACATTTATATTTAATACAATTAACGATTTGATGGGACATTAGAACATGAATGCCATATCTCACCTTGAGACATGAGGTCAAAGTCTCAATTGGATTGTGAAAATGGATTGTGTGATTGGCGTTCTCACCCTCCAAACCGGAACCCATGAAATAGGGAGGATGGTGGTACTTACTCTCATAGACTTACTATAAGTCCTACCAGCAGTGATTATGCAACCGTATAAATATACCTATACGTTTACTACACGATTTCATTTCTTCATCGTGGATATCGTTCGTGAACACCTGTTAATTACGTATTTCCGTTCCTAAATTGGAAGCTCTGGGATTTGGAAATAGGCATTTTCGCATCGCTCGATACGAATAGACTTGGTTTTTAGGACCCCCATAGATACAACACATTGAGTTTCCCGCCGGATCTTATCAGTGGGTCGCGATTTCAATCCGGTGGTAGATTCTACGAAGCACTGCTCTTGCTAGGGCTAGTGTTAGCAAGTTATCTCAGGTTGAGCGCGTGAGCTCACCTATCCGTCCGCGCGAAACTGGAATAGCCCCTTAGGCTACCAGCGAATAAGTAGGGAAAACTTTTAGACTACTGCGATTCGATTAGAGTACCTTCCGTTTCTGAACTTGGAAATCAAATAGTATTAAAACTAATTACGAACAAATGAAAAAAATAGGAACTGTGTCTTCGTAAATTAACTTATTTTATTCTTTAACATGTAATATTTGTGATAGCTATCTATATTGGATTTTTGCAATACTAAAAGCGTAACTTTGGCTCTTTTTCATTCATCCTTATAAAGCATGCTTTCTCAAAGTGGGCGATAACGCCCCCTCATAATCGCTGCAGGCCTAAAAGGGGGCGGTAAGACACCCAGAAAAAAATGAGGGGGTTGTATAGCGACATGGGAAGCGATTTATAGCTTCATCTAGGAGGACTCTTAGACACTGACTGAGCTCTCGCTATAGTGGTTTTTAAGTAGGCAGTAGATAAAATAAATTTGGGAACGCCTGTTATAAAGTATTACAAACAATTTTCACTTAAGCATTAAAAAGCTAAACGCTTACTTTCAGAAAAATATTTTAATTGATCCTACCCAAGTTGCATATTACCTTCTTTTTTTAAGCATAGCATTTAAAAATTATGTCCTTTATTACTTCAAAGTAAGTTTTAATTTTAAGTATCTTCACTGATTGAGACTATTTTAGTATTGGGACTGTTCATTGCACTAACCTCTCTCTATGGCCTCGTTTACCACTTGCTTGATAGTGGCAATGTTGAAGGCCGGGTTGAACCTGTAATCAATGAAGAATCACTTTATTTACGTATAATAAAACATCGTTATAATTTTCTCACGTAGTCAAAGATGATCCCGTTGGTCTAGAGAGCCTCTGAAATTTGAAAATCGAACTTGCTGCAGGCTTCTTGCAGGATTATTCTGCGGCGGTAGGAGATAATCGTGAACATTAAATGTTGCTTATAAATTTCTGACTTGTCCGTCAAAAGCATGCGGCCACTTGTCTACAGCTAATTGGAACCTAAGACGGAACCTAAAACTAGGGTTCGACGTCTCAAATTAGCGATATTAAATGCATTAATTTGCATTGTTATTTTAACTGGAACGAACGCTTATCTTTTTTTTTATTGCCCTTGTAGTCAGACGAGCATACGGCCCACCTGATGGTAAGTGGTTACCGTCGCCCATGGACTTCAGCAATGCCAGGAGCAGAGCCAAGCCGATGCCTACAAACTAAACAGTTACCTCCAGACTAAGCAGTTCAGCAGCTATAGTTATAAATTTCAAGGGCCAACTCTTGAAGGATTTATTTTTCTTGCCCTTTTAGATAGACGCGCATACGGCCCATATAATGGTGAGTGGCTACCGACGCCCATAGACTCCAGCAACGCCAAGGACAGAGCCAAGCCGCTGCCTACCATTTGAAGCTCACAATTATAAATACTACTTGATACTAGTATCAAATGAATATTTTTAGGTAAGCTGCAAACTTTATTCTATCTAATGACGTTGACCAAATAAAACATGGAGTTTAATTTTTAATAATTAACCAATTAAAATAAAGTACTCATTGGTTCGAATCTCAAACATTTTATAGTCATCATCAACCTCTGCACTACGATCGTTTCTTTACATATTTTATTTGTATTCCAATATCCAAATATGAGACCATGACTTATAAGTTCATACTCATGAACAAACAAATCAGTGTTAATTTAGATTGATAGAGCCATCGGTAACAATTACGATCAATCAGTGCGTACTTTACAAGTTCGCAATGAACTCTATAAAGTTAGTATAAGAAAATGATTTGCAGAATAGATTGCAGAAAATGTTACTTAATTGATTTTTATTAGATGTGAAAGTACAATGATTATGGCCTTACTTTATTTAGAAGTTCCCTAATATGATGTAATGCACTGAAACTCTATTTGGCATTGCAGCAATGGATGAATCAATCATATTCACCTAACAATGTGACGTAAATAAAAATAATGAAGGAAGGAAATTTCTACTGGTCGATAACGCAGGTTCGAAGTGAATAGACCAATTTTAACCTTAAAACTAGGGTACTTCTCTCAGAAACTGATCAATATTCATGGCTTCATTAGTTTTCGATTTAAGCGAGAAGTTGACACTATTTTTAGGGGTTATCATCTTTCTTACGAACTTACTAAGCCAGTAAGGCTATATCTTTCTTTAAGGATACACTAAGTACCAGGTCGTAACCTTGCCAATCATAGGTTCGCTCTCCTCAGTGTAGATAACAACAAGGAAATTAGTGATTTGATAAAGTTTTTACTAGTCCCTGGGTTGATGCGAATCCGTTAGTAGCAGTATGGCTTTTTCTCTGAGCTTCAACATCACTAAGGCTTATTTATCTACTGGCGTAGGAAAACCACAATGGACTTTGCGAGTGGATTACCCCGATTATAGATCGCCGGAGTATTACAGTTGTTGCCGACGGACATTGCTGCCAAGCAAAAATCATTATTGCAAATTCTGTAACCGACTGTAAAGTCACATCACAGACAGATGCTCACACCTACAGATAGAGATAACTCAATGCCGCCTTCTATTTAACTCACTTTTAATCTTGATAAATATTTGTTTCTCTTTTATAAGATAAAGATTTGCTTTATTGTATTTAATTATTATTCTATCATTCCTTAGGTAATATGGTTCGGACTGACTTCGCTTGATTTGTACGAGATTGGTGAATGTAAACAAGAATCGCTGCACAACAACCAAGTGAATGTTGCAGGCTACTTTGAAACATGAGTTCGAAATGTATATTGTGATGTCTAACAGCGGTTCCACCCGGCCAGTAAGTAGCCTTGCTGAATCTACAGAATTATGTCCGCCTTTCAAAATCTTTACTTAATGTTTGCAAGTTTTATAAAAAAATTCGAGGCTCAGGACGAAACGCAGATACATGAAAGAACCGGTACTTTAACAATAAGTATAATCCAACTACGTCAAGCACCATGACACAGGTAGGTTACAAACTATTATGGTCACACAATAGACTTTATGAATCAACATATACATGGTTTTATGTTTGTTATTAAACTTGTGTTAAACATACACCTGATAACTTTATTGAAAATTTAACTGATTCTTTTATAGCTTAAAATGAAATCAAATTTGATTTAGATATTTATTTTTATTGCAATATTTCTATTAAGGTTTACATTCCAACAGGCTGGCCTTAACAGACATATTATACAACCTCAAAATGCACCTCATGGGAAGTGATCATTACTACAAAGGTGGTTTATGAACTATATTTTTTTGTTTAAAAACCAATAAACAATTTATTTACAAATTTGAGTATCTTTTTGAAATCACAGTTTGATTCTCAAACTCCGTTTAGACAATAATACAATTTCCACTGGATTTAATAGATGGATTTCCACTAGATTAAATTATCTTTCAATTTATTGCCAAATAAACTCATATCATGGTCTATGACAATTTCTAGTGCAATTTGTGGATTCTAGTTTGAAGGGTAAGCCTGCAGCTATACAATAGAGAGTTGAGATTTGCTGCTTTAAGCTGGGTGGTGCTTCTGCTTCAGTAACAAATGCAGCACATGGGATTTAGCATGTCTGCTCATCATCAGTTATAGTATGGTGAAATAATGAATATTAATAATAAGATCATTTTTTTCATTTTTATAAAGTAAAACTTTGAAGTTTTTTTTTTAATTTGAACCACTCCTCTGCAAATAACAGAATAAAATTAAAAACATTGTACTTAATGTTCTAATTTTTTTTTCTCCGTTCTGGCTGGTGTTTGACGTACTTCTTTTTAATACTCTTTTATAAGCTGGGTTTATGTGTAACAGAATTGTTGAATGTCATTTCACTTACTTCGAGGCGTCCAATTAAGTTGAAATTTGTACATACATCAAGGGCAATGACAATATAATAATTTTAATGATTTCTCTTTAATATCTTGACCAGTATCAACTGAATGAGAAATATTTTTAATTCTTAGTTCAGTTTACTAAATTAGTGTGTTTTTATAGTTTTTAAACTACATTTAAATTTCTTTGTACAGGGTTCACTCTTGAGTTTTCACACAATTGGAATTTTATAGGTTTATCTATTTAAATTTGGTTATAGACAGATAAGATTATTATTTATTAGCCATATAGAGCAGATATTGTTTTTCAATATTATTATTAAAAAACCTTTTTGAAATAGTAAACTAATAAATTCTATAAACTTTATGTACAATTGATGGATTTGTTGATTTGAATTTTATAGGCAAACAATTAAAGAAATGTATTGTAATGTTATTCGAATATAAAATTTAGCAATGATTGTTGATTTCAGGACTAACCTGAATAAGTCACTCACAGTGGGGTTCATATAATGTTCTTTTATTTGGTAATGAATAAATATAAATAATATTGGATTTCTTTTAAGTGATGATGATTCGTTTATTAGTGGACCGTTTAGGTTGAGAGCATACAATGACTATGAAAGTAATGAGATCTTCACATAAGAATGGATTACTTAGCTTATTAAATAATACGTAAAATTACCCAGATTCGGAGCCGTTCATCTCGTACTCTTCTAGTTGTTTCTCTTTAGACAAATAAAAGTTTTTGCTTTTATGTATTTCAGACCGAATAATCTTTCAATGTCTCAACGTAGAATATGCTATCAGACAAACAAACCCGCAGAATACGCAAACTCTCACTTGGTTATACTTAAAAAACAAACTTTAAAGAACTAAATAATAAATTACACGTCTCTAGTTATGCTCAAAGGCATTTTATTTCGTCACAAACCATAGAAATGCAAGTGAAATCTCATGCCACCTTTGATTAAATTCTGACATATTTTTCACTTAATTAAGGATTAAAATCACACTATTTAGGAATAACTAAAGTTTTTTATAATCACATACGCATGAATATTTAAATATAATTGATTATTTTTATCACAATAATTGTAACGAATTAATACAATAGCCAGCTGACATTTCCGTGGTGCGTTGCAAGAAATTCAACATGGCCGCCATGACTCGCACATGACGTTTACCGCTGCTGGTCAAATATTTTCTGTTTTGAAAATTGTATTTAGTATATACGTAATCCATAGATTTAATATGCAAAAGGAAATATAAAAATCAATGTTACTTAAAATTTTCAAGAATGTAAACATAATTCTGTAAAATGAAAGTAAAAATATGACTTTGGCTGGAAAACTGATGTTTCAGAACGAACGTTACGTGGAAAACTTTTTCCATTACTGTCTGAAATGAACATAGTTTCCGGTCTACGAGATACGATTTCATTTTGATACTGATCTACTAATCTGTGTATTACAAACACGGAGGCTGATTAGTCGTATTCATTGATATATAAATGTCCGTTGTCACGTTTTAACCTACCTTCTATTTTGCTCAGGCGGCAACACACTCCAATCTACTTCATACATAGGATATGCCATGGTTGCAGTGAAAAACAACACATAAAATAACTATAAATCTTTTAATAAAAACATTTCACACAGTATGCCACGATATTTGACGACAGTGCAAACTAAACTGTTATCAGAGGTGTTTTATCAGGTGCAGGTGCTCCTCAAATATCCAGTCACAACGTATCTCTTATCAAAGGTACAATTTATCACTGAAAAAGGACAGCAATACCACTTCTAGTAATGTTTTATTTTCAAATGTCAATACTGTACAAAACAATGGACTGAACGAGTCATATACACATTATCTTAATAGGAAAACTAATTATTATTCATTGTATTATGTAGGTACGACTCGATACGATTACTGAGCATGTATCGTGCGTGTGTCGCTCTTTAAATGCTCATAAGTTATCATCGTGGTTACGGGGAGGACGATCGACGCTGTTGCGTTTTATGCAGTCTACAAGCCATCGGATGCCTTCGTCCACGCCATCACTAAAAAAATAATATGAACAAAATTAAAGTTAATTCAAAACAATATGTCAATTTACATTCCAAGATATTCCGTATACTTATTTATTCTAAAATTCTGATGTTTAAAGTGTTTTTCTTCACACTTTTTATCTATTTAAACATTTAATAGAATCGCATACATTCACAAAGTGGGTTATTTCAATATTTAAAACAAATACATATTGTTCGACTAAGAGAGTATTGCGTTGGCGAACGGATGATGGAATGGTTATTATGATCGTATTTTTATGTACGTATGTGATCGTAGTCATGAATTCGATTTAAATAGTTGTGTTCTATTATAATGATAATTTTAAATACCTGGTGCACATTGTCCGTCCTTGCCTACCTGAAGTTTTCTATCTAAAGCAGTTTTTTAAGAGAATAACGATCGTAAGTTTGCCAGCGTTTGGCGGGAACGCGAGGAGCGTTGTGGTCTGATTTGTTTTATTTTGTTAATTTAGCGTTTCATCAGATTTCAATGTAATAGTGGTAATATAATGGTGGTTTATTAACTGTTTATCGTCTATGAAACTAAACAAAAGTCGGAAAATAAAACAAAGCTCGTATACCTGGCATTTTGGGTTCTTGAAAAAAATCCACTTAGCTCTTATTAAGAAACACCTTTTTATCGAGACTTTATTTCATCCCATCTCATCTTGTTTCATTTAGTTTCATATCATTTTTCATATAACAGAATATATATATCGAAGGGTGGAAGGCTCTAGTTTAAGCGATATTTGCTAATAGTGGTTAAAATATGAAACTGCCGTTTTATTGTAATTGGTACTTCGAATTGACATAGAACCTTCATGGTTTCAGATTTTTGAGTGAAACTTTTTTCAAATGGTAGCTATGAGGTTTTTCTTTTAAAAAATGGGCAACATTCGATTACCTACCTACCTACCTAATAAAACTTTCAGTTGCTTTTTTTATTCAACGCTGCAGAAACAGCTCGCAATATCAAAGTTGCGTTTGGAGAGGGGACTGGTAATGAACGCACCGTGCGATTTTGGTTTAAACGCTTTCGTGATGGAAATTTTGGTTTGAAGAACGAACCACGTGGAAGACCGCCCACACATATGATAAAAATGAATTGAAAGAGATGGTGGAAGCCGATCCGAGCCAAACTACCCAGGAATTAGCGACATGGTTAAACGTTACCTTACCAACTATTTTGACTCATTTGCGTCAAATCAATAAATTAAAAAAAATGGACAAATGGGTTCCTCATGATTTGAATGATATGCAGAAAGAAACGCGTGTTGAAACTTGTGTTGCCTTGTTGAATCGATACAGAAATGAAGGATAATTGGATCGAATTGTGACATGTGATGAAAAGTGGATTCTTTACGATAACCGTAAGCGAAAATTTCAATGGATGACCCCAGGTCAAACGCCGCAACTGGGTCCTAAAGCAAAGCTTACCAATAAAAAGGTAATGGTAACTGTTTGGTGGTCTCAGGATGGTGTTATTCACTATAGCTTTCTCCGATCTGGTCGCTTGCTTAATAACGGCAGATGTCTACTGTGCCGAACTCCGAACAATGATGGCAAAACTTGCAGTGAAATAGCCCCGACTCATGAATCGGTCTTTACCATTATTGCTCCATGTTAACGCGAGACCTCATACAGCACGAAAAACCGTTTTAACTACATGAACTGCAATTAGAAACAATTCGTCACCCTCCGTATTCGCCAGACCTTGCTCCGGGCTTGCGGGCTTACGGGCTACCATTTTTGTCGTGATTTGGATAATTTTCTATGTGATAAAAAGTTTTCTTCCCAGGAGGCAGTACAAAATGCTTTCACACAGTTTGTAGATTCTAGATCACCAGGATTCTATCGCAAAGGCATAAATGACCTTCCTGTTAGATGGCAGCAATGTATAGATAATAATGGTGGATATTTTGATTAAATGAATATGTTAAATAAATAAAAACGAATATCAATTTTTCAGTACAAATCGGCAAGTTCATACTTTAACCCCCAATATTTACTAATAAATTTATGCACATGTATAGAAACTTATGACTTATTCAAGTTCTGTGAGGAAATAGACAATCTGGACATTCAAGAAGGGGCGTTTCATAGAGCCCAGCTCTGGCATATCAATACATGCCTTAAATCTTAGTAATGACTTAACAGTATATATCAATAAAAATTACCCAGTTAATGCCGATGTTGCCATTAACATGATGTCCCTAGCACCAATCAGGTGTGCGTTCTGATTGAATATGGGCTTCACTGTGTGGACGCCCATGCAGTCTGGAATGTCTTGTTTGTTCGCAAGCACCAGCAAAGGTACACCGGCTAAATGTTCTGAGGATATCATTCTATCTGCAAAATTTAGTGTTCGCAAATAATTTTATATCTGAGTCGTCTATTATCAAAGGTGGCAATCTGTGCATTTGGACAAAAAAATGTTATTGATATGTCAATACAGATTGATTTGAATATAATCGTCTCCTTCAAAGAATATGGTTCAAAACCTGCATTAAATAAAGGTTAATAATTAACCTGTTATTTATCTAAGATGTCATTTAGAAGAGTTTTGTGACTGCCAATGGAATACAAAGTCAATAATTCGTTTTTCTGATTTACCAATAATTGTCCAAAAGTCACATTGCCGGCTTTGATAATAGTCGACTCAATTCTGTGTTAATCATCTTAAAAATAATCATGAATTATATTTTAATTCAGTTTTAAGCAGCTTGTTTGCATTTTCTTTTCCAAAGATTTATAACATTTTTTGACTCGATGAGTAAACTCACTCATGGTCCACCTTTCGTTAAGTGGTTACCAAAGTCTATAGATTTGAAATAAGGAATACCTTGATACATGAATCTAAAAAAAATATCTTGGTTTTTTTTTATTTAATTTAACATCAGAATGTATTTTACAACATCACATCACAGGACAAACCATGTTGTTTAACAAATCGGTAAACGGCATCCATTGTATAAGAAAACTTATTAATATATAAATGCTAATAAATGATATTATGTTCATTTTCTGTAAATAAGGGTCATTCTTTTAGGCAACGCCTTGGCTCTGCCCCTGGCATTGCTGACGTCCATGAGCGACGGTAACCACTGACCATCAGGTGGGCCGTATGCTAGTCTGCCTATACGGCAATAAAAAAATACAAAACAAAAAAAATAAATAAATAATGTTGCATACCAAAGGTTTCCTTGGATTCAGATACCCTGTCCCTATCTGATGAGTCAACTATGTAGATTACTGCATGGCATTCAGCATAGTACTAAAAATAAAGAATATAAACAAATTTGAAATTATGTTAAAACATTAACACTTTTGGTTTCTTATGGTTTTGATCTTAAAAAGGAAAACAATTAACCCTTTATAAGATCACATCTTTGTTTATATGTATACCAGAAGACAAGACCTTTTTTCTCAGTAACAGCATATAGAAAAGTATTATGGAACTTTAAGTTTTTCGTCAATGGAATAAAAAATATAAACTATTTAATTATTTATGCAATTTAATATTCGACCCATAGTCTTCAGGAATCACTTCAAATATAATCCATCAACATAAGTTCTATATAAGATTTGAAAATAATTTTAAATGGTAGTTATAACTGCATGGATGAATGCCATAGGTTTTAATGTGCATCACACAGACATTATCTTTACACTTCTAAGTATTTTTTTATATTTCTTAAACAGATGAGTAAGCTCAGTCAGCCTGGTTTAAAAGGGTTCATGGATATTTTGCTTAAATATGGACTATACTTAGCGAAACTTTTAATTATTACCTTATCCCATAGGGATTGTAATTCTTGCTGACCACCAAGGTCCCAGAAATTAAGTCTTACACCGTTCACATCTATTTTACCTATATTAAGTCCGACGGTTGTTGTTATCCTATTTGGGTTCATAGCCTTATATTTTTTGGTAAATTTTGTTTTCGTTGCTTCCAAATATGTCTGCAATAAAAATAAAAACAATAACTTTCTAGTGCCTACAACAATAACATTTGGGGACTTTCTAGCATTACCTACCGTTTTGCCAGCATTGTCTAGGCCGAGTATTAGAACGCAATATTCGTCTTTCTGTATTATATACTTATAAAAGCCGTGCAGTAAAGTGTACATTTTAAATAATTTACCTACTCTAACAAAACATAATTGTAAAGTTCTAATCTACATTCATGCAGAAGGGAAAACAAGAAATTAAACGAAGCAATCGGAGTAGTACCAAAAACCTATTGCGGTATTCAACGGACCTTTAGCTATCTTTATTTAATTCTGTTTAAAAAGTAAGAGATAAGTTTCAAATGCTAGAAGTAGTATTAAAGCTACAAAAGGAAATTGGAATGCGTTTTTCAGATGACATTGTCAACGCTGTCAATATTTTTTTTTACGGATTTTATGACTTGGTAACTAAAGCCTTTAAGTCATGTCTTAATTTAATTTATTTTCTTATTTTTATGAAAAATGATGAAATGAAATGAAGATGATTAATTTGAGACATAAATCAACTGGGATGAAATCAAATGAAATGAGATGAGATGATATGGGATGAAATATAATCTCAGTAAAATGGTGGTCATCTACTGAGACTTTTTCATTGAACTTTTTGGAGGATCCCGAGAAGTCGAGAATGATTTGAACAACTTATTTGTTTACTGTCAAAATAACTAACTCACAGTGAATACTAATAAGTGTACAATTATAACATTCTCACGTGGAAGATTGAATATCTTGTATGACTATTCTATTAATGATCAAACTTTGGTACGCACCACAGTTGTTCATGATTTGGGTATTTGTTTGGATTCCAGTTTGATTTTTGATGTTAATGTTAATGAAATAGTAATTAAGGCTTTTCTAATGTTAGGCTTCATACTTAGAGCTGGTAAAGACTTTAAAAGACTATCTACTCTGATTCTATTGTATAACAGTTTTGTACGGTCTATATTGGAATATGGCTCTGTCACATGGAATCCCCAATATAATATTTATATTGAGCGACTAGAAAGAGTCCAAAAAAGTTTTCTAAGCATCTTTTATACCATTGTCGTCGCTTTAGCTTTCCAGAACCGACAAAATTTATCTCTCTAGTCGATCGTAGGCTACTGAGGGATAAAATGTTTTTATATAAAATAATAAATAATGAGATTGATTCTAGCTATCTTCTTTCCAAAATTTCATTTAAATGTAGTCGTATTTCCGCGCGTTCTAAACAGACCTTCCACATGTCCACGGCTCGAACGAAATATGCTTCTAATTCTTTTGTCCGTAGATCTTGTAGGTTGTATGATGCTAAGTTCTCTAATGCTGACATCTTTTGCTTGTCACTTGTAGCATATAGAAAAGCTATTTTAAAATATTTATAAGGTGATTTAGCCCGATGAGTATTATAGTTTTATAGTGTAAGTTGATGTATAAAATAATATGTGCATATTGTGTTTGGTTTTGTTTTTTTGTAATTTAAATTTCTAAATTTCTCGTCTCTGTTCACTTTCTACTTGTATGTGATTGTGGAAACATATTTGGTTATTGTTTTAGGTATATTTTTTAAAATTTTATGTTTGTATTGTACTGTTTGTTTCCCAAATAAATTAATAAATAAGTCACATCCAGCGGCTTTGTTTCATTTTCCCACATTTGTGCACTTTCACAGATATTAAACAGTTAATAAACCACCGTTATTACACATTTAAACCTGAAGAAGACAAAATAATACTAAATAGACAAAATAAAACAAATCACACAACTTCACTCCTCGCGTTCCCGCCAAAAAGTCCCGCTGTCAATTTGATTTTTAATATTGTCATAATAAAAACATATTTTGTCTTTTCCGTTTTTAATTTCATGGCAATAAAATTTTAAGATACCTACTTGTTTTACGTTTTTAACCGTCAACCATCATGTATTGTTTTTTTTACTTGTAGTCTCACATTTCGTTTTATAAAGTAAGAGAAAAGTTTTGATGAAATGATAGAAATAGTATTATAGCTACAAAAGGAAACTGGAATGTGTTTTTCGTTTGCGTTAGTTTCAAGTTAGTTTGCATGATGAAACTGACAACACTGTCAATTTGATTGTCATATTAAAAAATATATTTTGTCATTTCCTTTTTTATTTTATGGCAATAAAATCTTTAAGATTCTTGTCTTAATTTTTTTAACCATCAATGATCATTTATTGTTTTTTTACTTGTATTTTGTAATTTGTTTATTATTTTACTTTAACTCCGTCCACGTCTATTTACTTACCTACAACCCGGTTAGATTATCTCTGGACCCGGCGAAAGGGAAACGGGCAGGGGCTTCACATTCCTGCGAGGTCCAGAGATATTGTAACTGAGCAATATAATCAAAGTCGCTAGAGATGCCTTCTCGGGTTATTCCAAAAAGTCCACAAAACATTTAGTAAATAAGCACCATTTTACTGAAACTTTATGTCATCTCATCTCATCACGGTTCTTTTAATTACATCAATATGATTAAGGAATCAAATTATACGACTTCATTCCATTTTGCTTCATACTACTATTTATTTAACAGAACATTGGAATTTTCTATGAACTCCGTTCTAAACAGAAATTAAATTCAAGCTAGCCTTTATGATCCTGTAACCAATAGCCGTGAATAAGTTAGGTATTAAAAAAGTTCAATTCAAAAAGCAAAATATGAGGTTGCATTTTATATTGAAAATTATGATTGTACTGATGCATGGATAATGAATAATACACCTCATAATAATATATCTCGTTCCCAGACCATAAAATCTTTTAAAAATACATGATAATACTTAAAACTGATGTGTCTTTGTCTACTATTGTTGCCTCTTAACTTCTTAATATTTCATAGAACATGCTTTTTATAAAAATGATTCAGATAATAAATATTATTAATTTAATATTACCCGCAAAAATTATAATTTGCGTAATTACTGGTGGTAGAACCTCTTGTGAGTCCGCGCGGGTGGGTACCACCACCCTGCCTATTTCTGCCGTGAAGCAGTAATGCGTTTCGGTTTGAAGGGTGGGGCAGCCGTTGTAACTTACTTGAGACCTTAGAACTTATATCTCAAGGTCGGTGGCGCATTTACGTTTTGGATGTCTATGGGCTCCAGTAACCACTTAACACCAGGTGGGCTGTGAGCTCGTCCACCCATCTAAGCAATAAAAAAAAAAAAATTATGTATTCAACTAAAACCATTTCTTTTTTTCATAGTCCAGTCATTTTAGGCCAAATTAGGCGAATATCTCGGAAAATCGACATACCCAGTATATTAGCACGTAAAAACTTGTATTTTGGCATCTATTCTCAAAATTCACATAATATATTATATAATTGGATGGTCGCAAGTTTTAAAGCCAGGGGTCAAAGATCACAAAATCATTTTTTTTACATTTTTTGTAAATATTTCGTTTTCTATGGATTCCGAGGTCAATCCCCTATAACAGCGGTCGGGGAACTTTTTTAATTATTACCCCAAAATATTTTTGTGTAAGTTGATATTACCCCACGAAGAACAAAAAAAAAACGAAATCACTTCTTTTTAGCATCTTTCATATTATAGCCCCTATGATAATTATGAAAAGAAAATAATAACTAAAAATTTAATTTAAACATCATTTATTCAATTTATCAAGGTATTACACCTAGTAATACATAACGGTAATAATAGTAATATAATTATGTAATATACAGTTGAGGAAAAAAAATCCTCCCCTCAGAAAATATAAGTAAATGATAATTTCTTGTTATTTTATAATTCATATGATATATTTCTTGTATTATTAGAGGAAAAAACTAGTTTCAATTTTATATATAGCCCCCATAAAAAAGTTTTTTTTATTTAAATGATTTTTTTCGGGAAATTTCGCTTTGTGATTTGTCGGCTCCGCTCGGAGCCGCTTCGGCAAGCCAATCGCGGCTAACGATGCCTACAATAAAATACCTGAGTCAATCACGTGAACTTTGTGTTTCCAAATAATGTTTTCGATCTCATTCTCTCGCCGGCTGAATCCTATACATTTATGTGTTTGTATCTCTATGGACTTATTTTTTCGTTTCGTTTCATTTCGTTTCATCGAGTTTGAAATCACAACGATTCTAAAGAAGTTTCACTTCACTAAATACTTTTTACTCACAAAAGTTTCATTTTTACCCCCCAAAAATGAAATTTAAAATGAATTTTACCCCATTTGGGGTAATTTACCCCGGTTCCCCGACCGCTGCCCTATAATGACTAGACTATCAGGATTAAGTTATTTAATTTCATAATTTTATTTTGAATTTTTTTATAACAATTTCTGTTAAGGTTCTCTTAAAAAATATTTTTATTTAAAAATTTTACATGTTTACTATTTTTATCGGGCAGTCGTTGTCCATTGTTTTAGCAATATATCTAATTGTTGGAAATTACGGATGGTCTGAAGCACACCAGATAAAAACTTGAATCGTGTTTACTATTATTCTAATAATTATTGTTCATTTTCATAATTTTCGTATGCTGTTGTTTATGACTTCACTATACAGCATATCTTCTTTTTACTCTCTAACTGTATTCTTTGCTATGCAGTGGACTTGCTTAATAACTCAGATACCAACTGTAGTGCAATGTTTACAAGGCAAAAAGTTTTTATTTAATTTATTAAAAAAATGTAAAACTTTAAATAGTTTTGTGACTACAACTTTAAACTGTACTTTATGTCAAAGTCAAAACTAAAATTGCATTCCATACACTGAAGTATGAAACCTATCTATGATTCCTTATAAATGTTAATTGTAATATCATTAATACAAAAGCAAGACGTTATATTTGACAAATACGAAAACCGCTATTATTAATTGTTGTAAATCTAATGTATCCATAATTTATAATGATAAATGAGGTATAAATCAAACTCATTTAGTGTGGAATTATAACGATTAACCTAATTTTTCCATTTCTGCATAAAACATAGGCATAGCATTCACCATTGTGAAGCAAAAAATCGGATATTCCCTGAAGCCATCCAAATGAAAGATTTACAAAAAATAAAAAATACAAATACAGAAAAATCAAGCGTGGTGGCGGAAGATGATGGTATTCTTATTCCACCACGTAACATCAGCATTCTCCTGCAAATGATCGGCGAGCCACCAAGTTCCGGCGAATGGATATTCTTAGTTTTCTTCAACGGACAAGTTGTGATGACCACAAAATGGTACACTGAGAGCGTAATTGAAATAGAATATTTTCCAGTAAACTTAAATGATCCAGATCATCAATTAATGGTTGCCGATAGTCCTATAGTTGTTATTCTTCGTTCTGTTTCGGGAAAAGGAGCTAAGGATGTCGATCCGTTATTGAATTCAGATAATTGGGCAGGTGGTAATGTTGATTTGATGCCTTTTGTATTGGGAGAGCAAGAGATAAAGGTAAGAGTTCCCCTTGTTTTGATTCATAACGGTGACCGTACAAACTGCAGCGTAATAGCTCATTTAGAAGCCCGCGGTTATTCAGAAAACAATCGCGTTCCGTTGATGATAACTTTGTTATCTGTTCATTGTCTTCCTAACGCTAAAGATGGAACGGTTTATCTGGGAGCAATTGGCTTGGACAGCTTAACGCAAAATGTTATGAATTTTGGTAATTCATTAAGTTTTCCTGAAGCCAAAAAAATTGTTTGGGCTGATGTTTCGAATGCAGCTCAAGCTGCAAACACCGAATTTGAAATTCCAAACGAAGATATTTATTTTCCTGAAAATGTAATAATACCTTCGAAAACATCTGAATGTAACCGTTTTTATTGGTACTCAATGAAACGTGTATTGATTGACCCCAATTTATTGCAAGAAAGACTACGTTTTCCATTCTATGTAGAAATGGCTGGAGTACCTAGATTTGGAAAAATTGATGTTCGCGGTAGATTCATGGGTTTCGTTGACGCCGGAGTTTTGTTGGAACCAGGTCAATTTGGTGTGACGGTCGGTGCCCAATTGATGTATTATAATGAATCTGAACTACCGGAGAACGTAGGTCCGTTATTAGATCTTCCACCGGCAAGCGCAAAAGCTAGTGCTAGAGAGATAAACACTGTAACTGATGAATACGGTCACGGCGCTTATTTTGTCATAAGATTTGATTTGTTCGAACCATTAGTCCCGAAAGCCAAAATGGTTTCACTTTACGAACGAATAGATTTTCCTGTTACCGATGGCTCTACTGTACCTGTGAACGAGCTAACGGTAGAGCCGCCTCCAGAAGATCAAACGATTGATGTTAGACGAATAAGGAGCGAAGGCGGCGCTCTAACAGTACACCAAGAATTAAGTGATCTGGCTTGTAAAGGTACAATTCCGATGAACCAAGGTATCAAAAGATCTGCAGCAAATCGTTTACTGATGCGAGTGAGGTCTTTGCTCAAACAGTTTCCAGCGGGAAATTGTTCAGTTATTGATTTGCAAGATACGGTAACACATCAGCATGTTGCCTGTAGAAGAGCAGTGACAGCCTCGTTCGCTCCACGACCTCCTTCCCCGCGCGCAGTTAGTTTGACATTAGTGGCTAGATGTCGAATAGCTGGTTATAGGAAGTTAGCCGAGAAACACCTTGAAAATAACTTAACTGTCGCAGAACAAAGTCCTGCCGTATTACTTACTAAAGTTCTGAGACTCCTTGAAGAAGGTAATAACATGGAAGCCAAAAATTTTTTGTTGAGAGCTTTAAATGTTCACAGTAAAAATCGATATTTGTTATGGATTTATGGTGCTTTAAATTTTGACCAGGGCACCGAAGGAAAGGATCTTGCTGCTGCAGCATTCCGTATCGCGGTCCGTGGTGATTATTCTGATGGGACCGGCATTGCTATTGGGTGGGCAGCTCTGCATTCTTTCTACCACTACCATCAAAACTCGTATGCTGCTTTTGTTGCTGCCAAGAAAATGCGGAAATCATTTGAACTGGCCAAAGAATGGGATAAATTTCTTCGACGCTGGATAGATGCAAGCGGAGAAGAAGAAATTTTCTGGATACCAGCGTCAGTGACTGCTGCAAATCCATTCATATTAGCCGCAGCGTTTTTTCTTTGTCTCCGTTGCTATTCGTTTGTTAATCAAATCTTAGTATGCGTGGAACGAAATTGCGTCAACCGAGGTACACGTTTTGATTATACTATTAAAATAGCCCCGGACTATTATTACTTGCAAGCAGCTTCATTACTACTTCGCCAAGAATATAACAATGCAATGAAGATAACTCATGAAGGAATAAAAAGATTTGGACCGTCGGCCATTCTGTCCCAAATCAACGCTTCTTGCTTGACTTGTTCTCGAGGCTGGGATGGGCAATGTGAAAGTGCGTTGGAAGAAGCGGATAAAGCTGGTGCCCAACCATGTCCAGCTATTCTTTTGCGAGCAGCTCTAGGTGGGATGCAAAGTGAACCAGCTGTTTCATTGCAAAGGGCTGCAAGAGCGCATAAAATGGTTCCGAGTGGATATTCTGCTTTCGTTTTAGCTCGTATTTATAATATATTAGGTGAAAAAGAATTAGCAGAGCGCTGGGCGGCCGCTGCAGTCAAATCTGAACCTTTATTATCAGATGGTTGGGCGTTTTTAGCGCTATTGGCCTTACACGAGAGAAAAATTGATAATGCAAAAGCTATGATGCGAACCGCAAATCAAGTAGGTACGGTCAGTAATGACATTAACGAGGCACTTGAATCGTTAAAGGCGGAAATTAATTTGGAAAGAACACCTGATTATCTTGCTAGGAATGTGTGCTACTCAAAACAATATGATTGACATTGTGTAATTTAATTATATTGCGTTATTAATAATAATAAATATTATCCATGTCCGAGTTTTTTTTTAAAAATCTAGTTTATTCATTGAATAGCTGTAGCCCACTTAGACACAATCACAATGCTCTGTTTGACCCGCATTAATTAATAATATCTGATTTAAAAATATTTTTGGGAGGTCCAAAGAAATATTGAAATCTCATGGTACCGAGTATTGATGCAGAGAACGCAGAATGGTACAGAAATAGAAGTGTCACTGGTCTATTTATAAACTGGCTACCTAGTTTTGAAAGTCTAACTCTACGCTATCACTAGCCGTAGAAAGTAGGTTAGATTACAACTGTTAAAGAACTGTTATCGTTCGAGATAATACTGACAGCGGTATATTACTTCGTAGGAATTAAGGAGTCATATAATGTACTCAGAACGAATCTCTTCTGTGACACACCTTCCTAAATTGTTTCGAATTTAAAGATAATACGATAAGTAAAGTTGGTATAGATAAAATATTGAATGTTTAAATCCGTAACGCGCGCAGTACTGTTGCATCATTGTTGGTTGCGGGAGCACGAAACACAAACATTCCCTGAGGTGGAACGACCGGGGCCTTTGTTTTGAAGCGAGCTTAAAAGATCAAGTGACATGTGAACGCAACACAGCACAATGGGTCTCTCGACGAACTGTTGGAAATATTTAGTGTTAACTTTTAATGTATTATTCGCTGTAAGTACACTTATTCTATTTTATTTATTCTTGAAAATTTCACTCGCAAGTTAAGAAGCATTTGCTGACTCAGTGAATGTCGCTTTGTTGTCATAACAACGCAGCGGAATCACTGATTTGTTTCGAAGCGAGAAAATCAAATCGAAATATAGTTAACCATTATACTCATTAAAATAATTAACTATCTAAATCAGTGTGATTAGTTTATTAATTGCAAAAAATTCAATCTACGAGTGCATTGTACTTTAACCGTCTCAATTATAGTAGTCCTAAGCGGTGATTTCAGAATTAATCAAATGTCAAACTGGCATAGAATAATTTCTTGAAACTTACCGAATTTAATATTGTGTGAGAGAGACAAAAAATAACTGGTGGAATGTTAAATTTGTTAGGTTAATACTTTTTGTAACTGTTTCATGATTTTGTCAACAGATGTCAGCTGTGGTGCTGTTCGGAGCGAGTGGATTTTTGTTGTACAAACTTTTTATATACAGACATTTTATTGGTGTGAATGTGGAGTATCCCGCGATTCTATTATTGATGATGGCGATCATAACATGTTCTATAGCATGGATAGGATGGAGGACGGCTGTATCATTGCACCAGATTCACATTATCATAGTAGGTATTATGAATTTTATGAAGCTTAAATTATACTTATTAACTTAGTTCTGTGTTCTGGAGATCGTATAAAGGTAAAGATTTGGCGTCAGTAGGTACTTTGTCTAGTACATAAATAAAGTTGCTAGCATTTCTATCTTGAAGATATAATGATTTCTTTTCCCCTTTTTGGCATTGAAATAGATCAACAGACAGCCTACTTGGTATTAAATTTTTACCAAAGTCCATAGATGTACCAACGTTGCAACTATCCATCTGAAGGCACGATGTCAAAATCTCGAGTGTATTGCATTACAGCTATTCGAACTTTAAGACCGTAAAGCACAACTATATAGTTGTATAGTAATCGGCACGAGTCTTGAATCACAGACCTAAACTAAATGAGGTTGATAAAAAAAAATGTGGCTAATAAAATTGAACAAAAGTGTAGTTTGCTGCAGTGATGCGCGTGGACAACACAGGGAAGCAATCACAGCTGACGGCATGTGACACGACACGGGAAGATCCAATCCCGTAATCAACATGGCCGGCGCCACCTCCCCCCTTGCCTCATTCCCCCAAACAGACCCAAAAATGGACTTCTGCGCATGTCAAGGTCAGATCTCAAGACTCAGCCGATTATTTTAATAGGCTGGATGTCCTTGCGGCCTTAAACGGTTTAACTCCAGTAACTGCTGATTGACAAATGCAGTACATATGCTGGTACGATAGTTACAGAAAGCTGATGCCTATTTTCCGGTGACTAATTTAAACACCGCTTACGTTACCCAGAAGAAGTCATCAGGTCGTGCTAAGTCGTCAAAATACAGCCACTAGTTCATAGTATCATAACTTACTTTTCCGTTGAGACCATACGTCAGTTCTTAGTTTCCTACTTCATCCTACCCCTGAACTTGGTCTTAGCGGCACGGTGAGTTAGTCTGCGCTAGTTGGTAACCTACTCTTGCGTGTTTCTGCCATGAAGCAATAAATATTGTGAACAGTAAGGCGATTTTAACTTAGACTTCTCAAGTTTCTTGGCCGTTGTATAGAAATGTCTTATAGGCGCATCGGTGATTAGCACTGTACCTGTTTTGATATTGCCCGTCGATCTACGTGTTTTTTATAGGTTAGAATTTTCTAATCACGTGCCACAGTTGACGCGGTTGCCGTGGTTTAGAAACTGCAGTGTAGTCGAAACAAGCATTATAATGCAAAAAAACTTGCCTTGACCGGTGAAACTTCTCTTTTAAATAAACTGAATTCTAACATTGTGTCGAAATTAGTCGTGACAATAAATTGTAGTTTCCTTAGTCTTTGATAATTACAAGGGGGCTCTGAGGTTGTATCTATAGAAATTCTAAGGTTGCGGAGTCGCGAGCATGAAGACCCTTAACTTGGAGAAAACCATATACGCTATTATTTAAGGGCTTCTGCCGGACAGGCTTAGCAGCGGCAGCTCTGAATTATCGAGAGCCCATGAAATCTGAAAATCGTGTAATTATGCTGATGTGGCCTAAAATGATGAGACGCCCGGTGCTTTCGTATTCGTGTCGATAGCAAATTAATTGAGGCACAGCGAACTAACTGTACTATAATAATTCTGTTTATTGTTCACATTTTTAACCAAACCCGCACACATTCAGACACTCACGCATAATGAACTTTATAAATGATAACACCTAATGATCTCTCAACACTAGTCCGCAGCATCTGTTCACGACTTAACCCAACCTACTCTATCTTAAGAAGGAGGCCTGGAGATCAGTAATACAGGTCTTTGAACCTAGTACAGACTTCAACTCTTTCAAAGGCTTACAAAATAAATTATAAGGTTAATTTCCATTTGTATTTGTACTATACCTTTAGGAGAGAAATAAATAAATTATTATTATTATTATTATTATATTACTTTTTGTTCAGAAAGTTAAACGCAATTCTAATAGATTACTTTTTCCTTTCTTGTTCCCAGACCGGAATCCTAATAGTACTAGTGGTGATCATAGAGTTCACTTGCTTTGTGTGGGCTATGGTGGTGTGGGACAATGTGGAGATAGACGTGAAAACTACCATGACGCAGTTCTTCGAAGACACCAGGGGTGCTGATGCAAATTCCGCTGAGTCCTTAAAATGGGATCGGTTACATGTAAAGGTGCGAGATTTTATCTAATCTTTTAATGGCCACGAATTATAAATTATGATTAATGTGAAAAAATACATAATTTTTTTTTGTCTTAATAAAACTATGTATTTAAACCAGAGCCATTATGCATTGCGTGAATGCAGCCAAACTATAGCATGGTCAATACATTCTTACCTCATTTTAGCGACATCCATGTGCACAAATTAGCAAACTAAAGATGCGTTCATCGATGTTCTTCCACTGAAGATTCGGTATAAACAGCTAAAGGCTCCCGTAACTGGTCAACATCAAACAAACCATTCACCTGTCATGGCCAACAAAAAAGCTTTAACTTATCTAAAAAAAATTTGATTCCAGTTCGAATGCTGTGGGGTCACAGGGCCAAATGATTACGCGACATCAGGCCACGTACCGTTCTCTTGTTGTGGCCAAGGTCCTCTCGATTCCCTACACAAGCCCTACGCATCAGAATGCGCCGCGTTATATCTCAGGGGGTGCGGAAAGCAGTTACACGAATACACAAGGCAACAGTTGATGCTTGTGTCCATGACAGCATTATGTGCTTCTATAATACAGGTCAGTGATTCTTCATAGGTACATTATCTTGGTATAAAGTTATTTTAATAGTGTTTTTGTAGGGCTTTTTGTGGATTATGGAGATAAGTCACCATTGTCTACAGGAATTTATCGTCAACACCTTTTGGTTTGGTATTAAAGGCCTTAATATGAATTGCAGTGTACACTGGAAACGCGTCTCAGCCGCAGAAATTCATTAGGTCAATATTCAATTACTCGATAACAACATGTGATATTAAATGTTGTGAACATTCTATGTTCTATGTCCCTCTAAGGAGCGCTTGACCTTTAGTCGTTAACAATGCGACATTACAAACTATGTTGAATATTAATTGTCGTCCTTGTGTTAAATAATCGATAATAAACAACGTGATGTCATCGCAGACTTATTCGGTGTGGGGTCTGGTCAGACAAGGTCTTTTAAAACAGACACATGGGCGTTGATAAGTTAATCAGTAGGCCCCTCCACAATTTAGCTTGATAATTAACCAACGTGCAATGTCTAGCTTGAATTGTTTGTGTGGGTAGAAACCGATATTTTAGTATGTACTCCAATTCTATATCGACTATTTGTAAATACATACAATCATTAATGGTTGTAAAGCATAAGGGTTCGTAGGGTATGTACTCCTGAGCGTTTTTGTTGCGAAACTATTATGCATTCCGGTTTCAAAAGGGCGATAGCGGCTATTCCAAAGTAAGTGACACTTTAGGATGACCTATGCCATTTATATTGTGGAGTATGAGGAGTATTTGTTTGACAATGGGTGGGCAGTAAGTTCTTTTGTCTATGATGTGAATAATTTGAACAGGCCTGCTTCATGCCTCATAAAGCCAAAGTAAACCAAGCCTGTGTTTTAAAAGGCACGTGATGGCACGGATAGTAGGTATGTGTGTGTGTTTCTATGCCTTTTAAATACAGTAAGAGTTACTTATACGAGATGATATGCAATAAGCAATACCGATCTTTAATGCAGAGAGTTTTCATTGAATTCCATCCAGAAAAGATTCGGATATCGGTCTGTCTTCCGAACTGGTCTGGGGAGTCGTTTGGAACATCTACAAAAAGAAATAGTTGTTATTTTCGTATCTGTGCGGATAAACTAAGACTCTGAGGAATAATTCGACGTCACACCAGTGTCTACATAACTAAAATTCAACTTCTTCGGAGAGTATATTCAGGAGATCGTTCGCAGTGCTTTTTCAGAGAATAGTTTTGCCGTAATTCCTTTAACAATCAACGACGTACTAAATGCGAAATGTATTTGGGACATGAGTTTTATTTTTCAGTTTATTAGTACAATCGAGTACTATAAAAGCGAGAGTAAACGGGAATAGTCTTAACTCTTTGGTAATATTCGGCGCTATGATACACCCTTATTGGAAGAGGCTTAAAAACAGTATTTAGAGATAAATAGCGGCTTTGATGTTGTCGATATTTGTGAAAGGCGCGTTGCGACGCCTTGAAGAATACCTCTAGCCATGTATTATGTGGTCGTCATACGCTTTCGAAAGCCGCCATCTCGCATGCAGGTCCGTTATATCCCTTCACTCACGAAAACTATCTCCGTCTGTCGATGCGATCCTTGGCGTACCTTCGAATGGTTATTTGAGAGGCAATCTGTTACGACAACTAAATATTTAATATGAAATTTAATATGAATAATTATGAAGGTACTTTTGTGACCCTTTTGAAAAGGCGCAACTAAGGAAGACGGCAGGTTTGTTAATAGGCAGTTGGAGCGGCAGCGGCCAAATGTGGATGCAAAAAAATCGCCTACCTAAGCACGTGAATTAAGTGCCTAGTTTATCAACATTGAGTAACTTAATATTACAATCATCATAATTATTAAAGACAATGATTTAATGTGCTGATTACGCACATGCTTGGCGTATTTATTAGTAAAACTCGTCTGAAATTACAATGAATTATTCCACATTTTTCGATTAACTTGTTGACTTGAAGTCGAGTAATTTTGTTGAACAATTTATATTATTGTACATGTTTATATTTATAATAATAATAATAATAAAACATTTATTTCAGAAGAAATCCATAAAATAATAATAATACAATAGTCAGCACACAAACAGTTCAACAATACAAATAGAAAATGAACAATATACTAATTCAATTAATTAAATATACAAAGGAAATGAATTAGAAACACATAATTATATCAATACAGTAGTAACCACTCTATGTCAATATTAGCTATCATTATGTCAATCAGTCAATTAATTTGGAGAAAAAATAAAATAAAAAGAAAATCATACACATTTCATAATGAAGAGTAAAATAATATTAAGGATATGTCAGTCTTGTCCGGTAATTATACACATCCATTTATGTTGGATCGGACAATCAGCGCGAGAAGCAATCATCCCGAGGATGCCATTACTACTGTCTCTCACTCGTCTTAAAAAAGAGGCAACCTTTTTTCGGATTATAGCTTGATAGCCATCCGTCCGGGCATCAGCAAACATTTGCGACGCACTGCAGTAGGGAGGCAGCCGCAATAGCACCTTGAAGATGTTGTTATATTGAACGCGCAGGACCCTGACAGCCCGTTGAGTATGATTCACCCATAGACTGCTCGCGTAAAACGATTGGCAAAATGCCTTAAACAAAGAAATTTTTACTGGGGAGGAGCACCGAGCGAATCTACGGGCAATCATGTTTCCTCGGACCGCCAATGCCCTGCGCTCCCGCTCCAAATCTGCGTCATCGGACAAATCATCCGTTACAATGTGGCCCAGGTACTTAAAACTGGTCACTCTCTGCAGTTCCTCATCATATAATTTAATTGAAGGAACACGAACTGGAACGGGTGCACCTGACTTACCCTTGAAAAGCAGAACTTTACTTTTTGCTTTACTGTAGGTCAGTCCATGTTCCCCAGCGTAGGTCTCGCATATAGCCAGCATCTTACGAATAGCACCTACCGATGGTCCCAGCAGCACCATATCGTCCGCGTAGCTAATATTATTGACGCATACACTATCAATATGACAACCGGTATGAGTGCTGCTGAGCTCACCGATAAGATCATTTATGTACAAGTTAAATAACAAAGGAGAGGTCAGCCCCCCCTGCCTCACGCCACACTCCATGCCATATGGCCCGGACAAAGCTCCCGCCCATCTCACCTGGTTCCGCTGGCAGTGGTACCATTCCTGTAACACTGATATGACCTCAACCTCAATATTTATGCACAATATATATTTTTATATATTTTATATATAGCTAACTTGAAGATGCAATACACAGCATGTAGCACGTGAAATATTCAATAATAACAGTTAGATCAAAGCATAAATAACTATTATTCGAAAAGGATCTCGTCTCAACTGATGCGTATGTTTCCTGTGGTGTGATGTGATAATTTTGAGATGATGATTGTTGCTGTCTACATGTAACATCATTTGGCATTTGATATCATTTGGCACGTACCATCCGACTCTGGAATGATCTCTGTATTTCCTGGGCACTATGATATGGTCATCTTCAAATTACCTTTGTATGTTCCACGGGCAGTGCTCTGAGGAATTGTTTGAGATGATTCCATCATCTCGTTTTTACCATCGCACTACCCGTTATCGGAGTAGAGTTCATCCATACTACCTGGAGCCACTGCGTTCATCCACAGTGCGTTTCCAGAGATCTTTTTTACCACGTACCATCCGGCTTTGGAATGAGCTCCTCTCCACGATGTTTCCAGAGCGCTATGAAATGCTTCTTCAAACGAGGCTTGTGGAGAATACTTAACGGTAGGCAGCGACTTAGCTCGGCCCCTGGCATTGCTGAAGCCCATGGGTGACGGTAATCCCTCACCATTAGGTGGGCCGTATGCTCGTCTGCCTACAAGGTCAATAAAAAAAAAGAGGCTTGAAAATACGGTGCGGTAGGCAGCCACTGGGCTATGCCTTTGGTATTGCAGTTATCCATGAGCAATTCGTGAAGAAGTATTTCTATTGAAAAGTCGACATCAAACTGCGCTATCTGAACCATGGCATAGTCGGGTCGCTTGATACATATACATCGGCTTATTGTTTAGGTTACGGACGACCATTATTAATTAGCTGTGAGGACTCTCAATACGCATCACAGAGCGCAGTCTCTCTGTCTATTTCGTGATAAGTCGCACAGACGCGACTGTCCGTATCATTTCGCCGAAACTGAATCATGCATGAGATCACAACAATATTAACGTAATATTTAAATCGGTACGTTCGTTGGCGTTGAGTACGATCTTTACGTAAACAGATGCGAACTGAAACGTGGAAAAGATGAATATGTATGTCGAACTATAATTAGGTATTATAAAGTTGTATTGCTTACTTCTAATACGTGTATGTACCTGCATTGAGAGTGCTGATGCCCTTTATACGGTCTTGGGAAATGAAATTCTGCTTCATCTTAATTTAATATATCCTATTTAGACACAAATTGTAAAGCTTTTTGTTTGCTTAGGTGGGTGGACGATCTCACAGCCTACTAGGGTTTAAGTGGTTACCGGAGCCTATAGATCTACGACGTAAATGCCAGACCCACCTTGAGATATAAGTTCTAAGATCTCAGTATAGTTACAACGGCTGCCCCACTCTTCAAACCAAAACGCATTACTGTTTCACGGCAGAAATAGACAGGGTGGTGGTGGTGGTACCTACCCGTGCGGACTCATAAAAGGTACTACCACCGGTAAGTTTTTCCAATACCTATTCGCTGGTATCTTAAGGAGCTGTTTCCAGCTACGCGCGGACGGTTACGTGAGCTCACGGGCTCAATCTGAGAGAATTTGCTAACACTAGCCCACTGAAGAAGAAGATCCGGTGTGAAACTCAGTGGGTTCTGTTTAGAGCTTAGCAAAACAATCTCAACCCTTAAATCAAAAATTACAAGTCTTTATAGTTGAATGTCGACTGTAAATACAAAGATGACATGACTAATAGGAGCTGCCTTATTTTGCGTTCTGATTCGAAGGCAAGGCAATGGATTGATCAAGTTTGTGCCTCAAGCTAGCAGATTATTCACATAAAGGTCTTTATTGCTTAAAATCATGTGGGTAAGCAGATAGTTTGCTCATATTAGCTAATATAAACTAAAATTACAGTAACGGTATTTAGGTTCCAATAGACATATTTCACAATTTGCTTCTGAGATGATAAATATTCACAGTAAATTAAATTTCGTCATTTTGTCTCAAGTTAGGCATTAATTTCGGTAATGCCAAATCACTGTGTCCCTGATTAATATTGTGACTGTTTGAATTTGCCCCATAATTCGTTCTACCCACGTATCAATTCGTATCTATAGGCCGAGATCATAGTACCGCTTCCGGTGATAATTTTAGCTACGTGTCTTCAAACTTTTGAAGCGAAATCTTTGTCAGTTTTGCGCATGCACTAAAACATATCTGTTAAAATAAACATTAGTGAAAACCAACTTGAATACGGCATTGATAAATACAAACAAAGCCATACTAACGCTTAATATGGATCAAAAATTGACGAACTGCTTACGAATTTCCCCTTGATATCATGACGAGACGGACCGTGATTTGTCATTAGCTCACCATAACCATTGTGCACGCTACGTGAATCTTGATGGAAAACCTCGACGAAAACCTTGAAGTGTACATTAAGAAGGTTCATGTGAGGAAAAATTGTGATTGAAGTTTGGTCAGACGAGACATCAAAACGGAAAAAGCACCCAAATGAATTTGTTATTTTTAAAGTGTTTTGTTGTTGCCAATTCTACTTTATTTACGTTTGATTCTGGAATTCATTCAGCCCATCCAATGAGTTCACTTTTGTTACTAATCACACTTATCGCTTTGTAGCATCGAATAGTTCGGGGACAATTTAGAGCAATCTTTCATTATATACACTTAATCAAAGAGAACAATGTTGTACCCTCTTTATTACAGATGTTTTACGTAGACATAATTTATTGGTGGGATGGCGTTGCATACTTAAGCCCACGCGGAGAAGAACATCTTACTACCTAAGTTTGCCGCGAAATAGTTATGCGTTAAGAGTGTTATAGATGTCAAATCTTAAAATCCACCTCATGTCTCAAGATAGGTGACAGTATTTCCGTTGCGAAGTCTATGGGCTTTCAAAGCCAGTTAGTAAGCACTTTCGCCCGTGTCCAATAAAAAAGAAAGACTTTCAAGTTTTTTTTTTGTTCATTTACCTACTTCAGATTTTGGTATTTGGGATTTTTAATACGGTTTTGATGTCACTAAGCGAGCGTGATCTTAAAGAAATTAATGATAAGAAATTACACCAAAAAGTACATAGAAACTCCCCCATTGGATTACATTTGCGTATTAATCACACTTATTATTCATATTAAGACCAAACCCAACTCGAATGACTAGTTTATGTGACAAAATACTTGCGTAATATAGAAAGTTATGTCCGCCCACTTTACATTTGAAGACCTTGCTTTGAATTTCCCCTCTCTCTCCATAATTTACGCCGCGGAGGGAAGGAGGGGCAAGGTAGATCCAAAAACCAAAATGATAGCTAGTCGAGCGATTTTGGTCAGTTTCTAAATGAATGGGTTGAGAAAGTTAACGAATTTATATTCGCAGTTTCTGAATTCGTAATCGGTGGCCGCCGGTAATTCTTTTTGAATTGATGGGTAAATAGGCTCAGAGCATACCGAAATCCTATGGTTGTGTTAACTTCAAATGTGGTACCACATTTTTTTCGAGGTAAAAATAGGTAGAGCCGTAGTAGTCTCTCAAGGTTTTACAAGGCCTTACAAAAACAATCATCACCAGTACTTAGGCAATTTATAATTTTTTCGAGATTCATTCGTGAAAATGTTGTAAGCAAGTATTACTTTGTATAAATTGGTACCTTCCTGTGTGATTTTAATAGCGGTGTAGACACATCCATCGATACGATCCGATAAATCGTTATGAATTATTTCGTTATTGAATTTCGAGTTTGATAAATCGTTGTCAATTGACTTTTGCACAGTTTTATCGTAACGTTTACTTGTTGTGGGCGGACGAGCCTTACGCAAGTCGAAACGTCTCGGAAGGAGAACGAAGTAGAAGAGACTCTGTAAATAAACAAAACAGTTCTTTAAAAGCTACAAAAGCAATACTTATGTTCAGACGAGAACTAAAAGAAAACTAAAGATAAAAAAGATAACGTCTACAACAGACCGGTTAATTATAGTCATATCCCACAATCACAGCAACGAGACTGCTGAACTCGATATTGTCAATCATCACCGAATCGAATTATTCGCATAGGGTATGCTCTATGCTCCTATACCGATAAAAATAAGGCTATGCGAAACTGCATATTAGAAATAATACAAAAAAGAAAATTTTATTATAGATATACTATAGAATAGGTTTTTTTTTAATTCTAATCTTTCGATCAATTTCTGATAGAATTTGAGTCGGTGGTCGATTATTGAAAGAGAAAGTTGTTATTTCAAATAGAAACATTGTAACATTCTGTGACATTAGTTACTTGACCAACATAATTATAATTATGTGAAAAAATGTCATTAATTTTCAGACTTAATTGCTTACCTAATAGTGTATGAAAGCAATTCGACAGGCTTTATTCACGTTGCTTTTATTATTATGATGATGATTATTAAATGTTGTTTTGCATAACTACTAGCGACCCGCCCTCGCTTCGTTTCGGAAACTGTAATTTATTATTGATTTCTCCACTATTTAATGGATGATATTATACATATAAACCTTCCTCTTCAATCACTCTACCTATTAAAAAAAAACGCATCAAAATCCGTTGCGTAGTTTTAAAAATTTAAGCATACATAGGGACAGACAGATATAGGGACAGAGAAAGTGATTGTATATGTTAAGATAAAAAGTATTTATCGCTCTTGACATACATTCAAAATATTGCAAATTACTTCCGCGTTAAATAATAATCGTGATGAAAGAAATACAAACAATAACGTAACAATGTTAAATTTCATCGCTCCAATTAGAATGGAGCTTAAAAATAAATTAAACACGCTGGCAGCCTCGGGCCACTTGTTCATCGTTTAAATATAGACTGCTAGTGTGAATATTATTTAGAAAAATACGGATACAAAATGTACAACTACGCTTTTAATATGGTAAACAACATGTTTATCTATACTTCTATACTAATATTATAAAGAGGAAAGATTTGTTTGTTTGTTTGTATTCAATAGGCTCCGAACTACTGAACCGATTTGAAAAACTCTTTCACTGTTTGGAAGTTACACTATTCCCGAAAATTAGGGATCCTTACTAAAACTCCAATAATGTAGCCCAAGGTGTAAAAAAAATTACGTAAAATATTCTTTAAATCGCGTGCCCTGCGAAAACTATTGATGACAGAATAAAATAATGTACTACGACTTTGTAGAGCACATTATTGTTTACAAAAAGTGTCGCGATAGCATGTCTAACTATTATACTTATGGCGCAATAAGTCAAATATCGTTGAAATTTTTGTTAAAGACCCGAGCGGAGCCGGAGCGGCCCGCTAGTTTTATATAAAACTGGTAAGGCGGGTGGCACTGCTGTGTCTATGGGACATTTCGATAAAGCGGCACGACACGAGAACCCTCTCATCGTGGCCGCCGGTAACTACATTCCCGATCCCGCGGACCAAATGGTAAACAGTCGACGTCGCCCAAAACACGTCATTTCGGATCCTCCCGATCCGCTCACGGTGCTTTTAGGTACCCCAAGCACCGGTCATCGTCGGAACGTCGAACCCGGGCGCTTGCGACGAAGGGCTCGGCGAGTGAATTAACCCACAGACACGGCCTACTGAGTTTCTCACTGGATCTTCTCAGTGGGTCGCGTTTCCGATCCGGTGGTAGATTCTGCGAAGCACGGCTCTTTCTAGGGTTCGTGTTAGCAACGTCATCAGGTTTGAGCCCCGTGAGCTCACCTACTAATTCGGCGAATCTAGAATAACCCTTCGAGGTTACTAGAATAGGAAGCAAAAAAGGTGTCTATGGCTAAGTATATGAAAAACATCGATCTCTTTGAAAATTTTCACGTGTCCTTTATTGTAGGTTATGGTTACTATGGCAGACAGCTTCCCTAGAAAGGCGACTACAACCGTACCCATTTCATCACAATACTATTCAGAAATGTATTAAGTTTAGTAACGTATAATGGACTTGATCGATCTTTATTTAATTACATATACAAATTCTAGGATATATGAAATGTTTAGACTTTCAATATAGCACCATCTATTAAATAGCTATCCAACTTGAACACTGGTGTCATGTCGATAAAGATAAATTACTAATCCATCGGTCAGAAATTTATAGAGCTAACAGACAACAACTCTATCGTTACAATTAAAAAATATATATTTAAACAACAAATTCTAAGTATAAATTGAGATAAAAACTATCCTATATATCAAACTGGACCAGATTATGTATATTGTATGAAATTTCATTAATATCGGTTCATTAGTTCCTCAGTACATCGCGGACAAATAATGTGACACAAATTTATATAAGATAATGGCTTATCTATATATTAATATGTGAAGCAAAAACTTTGTATCCCTTTTTACAAAAATTGCGCGGTCGGAAGAGTATGAAATTTTCCACACTTATAGAGAATATAAAGAAGAAGTGCAAAATGCTAATAATTTTTTTAAATAATGCATAAAAGATTCATTAAATCAATAAAAAAAACATTACACACACTACCATATATTTGACATACACACGCATGCATACTATTTATTTATTGTCAAACTTTTGTTTTAGACGTCTGTGGTGAAATTGAGAAAAGATTAAATATTGTTTGTCTTTATTATATTTTTCTATAGTGTAGTCTTGGCGTGGAAAATACAATCATAATAGTCTACAAAATTACAATTCCAACTAATTATAGTCCAATTTCGACTACGGGACCTCTAGTGAAATCAAATTAAACAATTGTAGTGACGTATTCGATCTTTTGTTAAAAATCCCGTTAGCTTAATTTCTTACTAACTCCCTCTCTCAATTCCTGTAATATATTTAGTAAGCATTTTAGTATTTTTGCTTTCGGGTCAAAATAATTTAACGACAACTAAATACACATATTTGTCTCTATTTAAAGGTTCAATTATTCTGTCCCGCTGAACTATAAATGTAATAAATTAGTGTATTATGACGATACGTAGTCGGATAACGTATGGAAGCTACGAAATTGTAAGTCGTTAATTCATTATGCAAGTTAAAAAAATATTGGCGTGTCCATATTATTTGTTAGGTAATATGTTCCTAAAACAGATTCTGTTTTATTATTACATGGTTACCGTTTATCAGTCATCCATCAGTGAGCCGGTGGCTTTGTTGCTCAACTTTATAAGCGAATTGACATTTAATTATGGTGACGGGGATTATACAAGGAGAATAAACTTTTAGAGTATGCGAGCTATAGCGACTTTTAGCCTGTACGCAGTAACAATATTCTGTTTATTATTATCATTTTAATTTTAAATTATTTCTGCTCCTACTCCTCGATCGGATGCTCCTTTGATTGATTTTGCACGTGTTCGAATATCAGTCTTCTGAGTCCCTGGCTATATTCTGACGTTATTTTAGCTAGGTTTCTCGCTTTGTTGGGAGAGACGATTGAATATAAATTCCTTCGCCTCTTATTGTCTTCTGATTGAATTAGTTTGGGGGATCTGGTCGTTGAGAGAATTTTCATGTAGTCGTCGCTTTGGACTGCTTGTAGAGTGGAGAGTTCCGGGCTAAAAAAATACGCGTGTATTAAACCATCAAACATTTTTGAACAAATATACCCTTGACTTTAATTGAAATTACCATGCTGCCTACACAGCGGGGCGCGAGATTTGCGCTTGTGTAACTAAGATTAAACGATCATGCATACTGTGCTTACATCATATTTATGTATAGTTTACTTTCGATGATAGACCAGCATACAGACTAATGATTCTGTGTGGTCACTGTTCCGTGCTGGACATTAGCGATGCCAAGTGCTCAGACAAGCAGCGTTATACGGCTCAGGTGCTATATTAAGGCTCGTGTGAAGAAGCAAATGTAATAATTCTCAAGTGATACCGCAACGTGTTATCCCCGAGACCCGATATGTGGAAAAATGATCTGTTGAGATGCCCTGTGGATGAACGAAACAGTTTAAGTAATGAATGATATGAATTTGATTGCGAGTAATAACTACTTATGAGTAACATGTGTTGGGTAAAACTTCAATGTTATGTTTGCGCTTGATTTGTAAGTTTACCTTACATGATGGCTTTCTCTGCTGTTATGATAAAAGTTTTTGCATTTCTATTATGTAATTGTACGCATGGAGTCACGTATACATAGTATGTACAATGGTGTATTTATCGTATAGAGTATAATGCGTGTGAACGCGGACGGATGACGTGAAGTCACTGCATTATGTAATATTTGTTTATTCCTTAATGAAGTTATTTTTAAAAAAATCGGTTGTCTGTAAATTCGGTTTACTGACGATAGTTGAACGTGACAACTTCATAAGAAAATACGCCACAGAGCAAGATATCGCCGCATGAGTCATGTCTTTTCGTGCGTGCAGCCGGCTCCATCGAATTATAAGACGTTGTCACATCAAAATAACTAGCTTATAGTCTACACAGTGACACATTCAGTTGTCTCTAAAATGTTGAATGTTATCGCTCACGACTTTCAATAAATAACCAACCAAGGGATAGTCCCTGTAATATACAAATGAAATTTAGAAGTCATGTCTCATAAGGCAAAGGCAGTGTCCACATTGAGTGTATATCTGACGGGCCGGAGGCTTACTAGGTAATAAATTAATAACGTAATATAAGATATGTTAGTGCATAAATCACGAACAAACTAACGCTCTTACATAAATATTAACATTGATGTATTACCTAAAAATAGACATTGAAGTATACATAGTAGAAATTTAAAAAATGATGACGCCGGTATTAACTGAATTATCATTTTGTCGTTAGTACAAAGCTCGTCACACTTTGCACTGTTTGTAGTTTGATAATGATGTGTGTGCGTTAATACTCGTACTCTATGAGGTCATAACGTTGTGTGTTTGTTGAGAGCGTACGTACTTCATTTATTAGTTAAAAAGTATGATGAATCAACAGTTGTTTTTGTAAGTATAAAGTTACGAGATAAATATATATATATAAATAGTATAAAGATCGGCTGTGTAGTTTCCAGCGGCCACGATAAGAGGATTCTCATGTTGTGCCGCTTTATCGAAGTGATTGGTTGAAAATTTGCGAGCTTCTCCATCCTTTCGTCCAGTTCCTCACAGTGCACATCCGCAGTAAAATTGCCATTTGGTAAGAAGCTGTGATGAACTATATCGACACTAGACCACCAAAAAGTGACCATGACTTTTAGGGGTAAGCTTTAGTTTGGGGTATTCCAAGTTAACTAGGGTCTAATCAACATGATGACGGCTTACGATTATCAAAAAGAATCCATCTTTTATTGCAAGTGACAATGCGATTCAAAAAACCTTTCTTTTCTGTGTCTGTTACGCAACGTAAGGCATCTAGTGAAAACAAAACACTAATCAACAACCGAATGACTGAATTAGAAAATAGAATACCATATTTATAAAATAAAATTCATTTCAATATAGAAGTTATAGCCAGCCACACATAAATTATGTTTTGAATAGCCAGTATTGTAAATCGGTAACTTCATCAAGAACTATTGCCAACCGCAAGAAGATAAAGACAGTTAAAACGAATTCTTATAAAATTGTGACTAATGACAAAATAACTTTACGTTAGCGGTACGTACGTGTTTATTTCTTCTCCGAAGCAATCATGAGTTCCAGTTTGTAGGTTTGTACAGTTGTATCAAAGTAATGACGTTCACATTATTATCTCTCAAGGTTGGCAACGGCATCAATGTTGTGACGCCCAGGGTTATCAGCACCGGGTGAACGCGACGGTGACCGCGTAGCCAAATTTGGTTAAAGGAAATCACCAAAAAAACATGTCCAGCAATAAGGATTTCGAAATTTCAATTGTTAATGGTATTTAATGGTAGTTTAACGTAGTTATAGTTTAGTGTAGTAATTTAATGGACTTGCAACTTAAACGTGCCCTTGTTTAAAAAAAGTTTCATTCCGCATTATTTCACTTAAAAACTGGAATACTCAAATTTGGTAGCTAAGGACAGATAAGACTGACAAGTCTGCTAATAGTACTGCTGCTCAAAACTCTAGCAGGAAAAATGATTAAAGGTTTATTTTGCCTAATTGCGACTAGTCTGCAAAAACAATTGAAAAACAAAATATGGTTCGATCGTGAGTTCATAGGTTTTTTTGTATACAAAACGTTTTAAGCTTGATCGACTGTATTCAAGGTTGAATTGTGAAAAAATTTGAAGACTACATAGTGCAAAAATGTACGATTTTATTTACGTGTTATACAGTACATAAATCCTTTTTTTTTTAAAACTACGAAATATTTATTTTGAATTTACGCAGTAATTATTAATTTACAATAATTAAAAGTTTGGTAATAATGTCTTGATTTCTCTTTCGTACGTCAAAAGTTTTAATGGCGACTATTGGCGACGACTTCATAAACGGTAATGTTCATTCGCTTTTTAAAAACCAAATTTCGACTTGCAGCACTTGACTAGCCGGTTTTAAATAGGCAATAAATAGTTTATTCATTTCTGAACAGATTGTTTGTATTATAAATAGTGTTCGCCTTAGTTTTCGGGATTCCTAAATGTAATTAAAACTGTATTCAAAGGTTTAATTTCGTGTTTGTTATTTTCATTTGATTATTTATTACGGACGATTCGCTTTCTTTACAGTTTTCGTGATCACGGTCGAACAAGGTTTGACATTTGACATTTGAAGCTTGTGATTTTTTTTTCTTCTTTTGGCAATAGCGTTTACTTTGTGCCAATGACGTAAATTAAGAGATTGGGAAACTAAGTTGGGAAAGGATCAGATAAGTAGGAAGAGGTTTGAAACGGATAATAGTTTTTTTATAAATATACATATATATATTCTTACATACGTAAATATATATACTTACACACCAAATATTTAAACTTTAATATGATACAGAAGAATGAAAGAAGACAATATTTTATAAAATTTACATGGATACATAATTATACAGGATATACGGGTAGGACAAAGAACATTAAGAGATCATTAGATCATTCAGGACTGAGGAGCGGTCGTATAGAGGACATGAAAAGAAAATGTGATCTAGATCATGTTTTATTTGTATTTTAGATATTGCGCATATTTTTTTAAAAATTAAATAACTCCATGCGTTCGCAGATCTAGCGGCCTCACCGCGATGACCCGTGTCACTGTTTTCTGTTTTTCTAGAAGTCTCTTTTTACTTCACGCGGTAGCCGATGCGATAGTGCGTTATCGAGTATGTACGAAGCAGTTCGATGGGTTATCGTATATGTTTATACACACAGCTATTTGTAACGTAAAACTGTTCACAGTAATGTTTTGAATTACGAAAAAAAACCTCAGCGAAAAAAATATGGATTGCAGTGTGGTTCTAAATGTTAAGGTATATTTTTGGTTTTCAAAATTTAATACATAGACGTGATTGTAACGTATTTCCATGTTTCGATCTTCATAACCGTGTGCTGTGACTCCTTCCCCAAGGGTCTCTCTTCTTCCACTTACCTATACGCAGAGCTTCTAATAGATTTGTCCACCATTTTACGTCATATATAAAGTAGATTGTAGTGGCAGTCTTTTGAAAATCTCGTTTAGATTCAAAAGATATATGAAACACGTGTTTATATGTATGCATTTTACAGATTGAAGACTTGCGAAAGAACAATTTTTGTCTAATTTCAATTAAAAATACAAAAGAATATATTTCGTCTAGCCTTTTATTTCGAATAATTATACGAATCCTCGAAATTATTGAAAAAACCTAGTTTTCAGGCGTTACATTAGCACGTGCAGGGGATCAAATTAGGAGTCGTTTAGTGCTCAATGGAAGGCATTACGCTGACAGCGGTGATTTTGAGAAAGACATCTCCATGCCTTATAGCTTTGGTACATGTTATTCTGACCGCTTCTTAATTTTTAAACATTTTTACTTTTAATAGAGACCTCTTATTCTCACGGAGCCAGTTAATAAATTATTCCATATCATCTATTGGTTTGCGTTAGTATTTTATTGATTTGTTCAGGTCATTAATAAACGGCTCATTAAAAAAGGATTTTTGAATGATTTAACCGTTTCTATGAATCCCTTTTCATATACGTTGGCATTCATTTCATCATGATAACGTTCTGTTTTTTTTAGATACGAAAGCTAACACAATAGCTAGCAATTTTTTTTTTCTATTCAGATATAACACATGTTGGGACATTTACCTTTCGCCATTGGCATTACAGAATTATATGCAATAGTGTCACTACGTATGATTCGTATCAAGCCGAATTTCACCTGTAAAAAGAAAATTCGACAAACCTTCCATTGACTTCGCTCGTTTTAAAAGCTCTCGGTACAAGATCTATCTTTTGTCACCTTTTTAAATTGAAAACCTGAACGTATCTGCGTAACGAATAAAAAGACGCTACTATTTGCCTTTTCTCAATTACTTTTTAAAATCATTACAGATTTATCTATCTGCTGTTCGTTAGTTTCGCTAAAACTCGAGAACGGCTGGACCTATGTAGCTAATTTTGGTGTTGAATTATTTGTGGAAGTCCAGAGAAGGTTTAAAAGATAGATAAATATGAAAATGCTCGGAATCAAATAAAAATAACAATTTTGTTTTCCCTTTGATGTGTCTCCAGTCGGACGGATTCCTTTTGTTTGTTTTAAGTTTATTTTATACAAAAGTTTAGGTCTTTTATTTATCGATTGAAGCACCGCAGTCTGCCGGGTCAGCTAGTTCAGAATATTTATTTAATTTAGGTGCAATATCGTTTATATTTTACACGTGTTCTGTTATAGTTCTAGAACAAACATTATTAACACTTGAGTATTATGTTTACGCAATGAGGTCTCGAATATGAGACACGGTAACAGTAAGTCCCTTTTATATCTTGTTGAATGTTTAGTTTCGGATTAAACAAGGCTTTATAGTTGCGCTCTTTAACTTCCTTTGTATTTATCAAACAAGAGAATGTTGTTTTGAGTTCATAACCTTATTTCGTTATTTGGCTATTCCTGTTATTTGACGTTTCCTGTTATTTCTTTTTAATACCACCCACAAAAAGTTGTTATATGCTTAAAGCCTTATTCTGTCTGATTTTTTATTTGAAATGATGTTCAAGAAAATTTATACAGTCCTCTGAAGAAACCGTAGTACCTTTCCTAGTTTCGGTAGGGTATCTCACCGATCTCCATATATTGTGTTTTGGAGAGCATTAGTCTCTCAAATTTCTTATTTGTCAGATTATATTTTGTTGTCACCGAATGTAGTACGGTACATAGTAGCAGTTTCATTTTTCCAATTGGAAAGGCGAAAGTATCACGCCGTGCAGCCTTATCTTTTGTATATTATGTTTTATGAAAAATGACATGGAGCGCAACGAAATGAAGTTTATTAATTGCGCCATTAATCAATTGAGATTAAATTAAATGAAACGAGATGATATGGAGAGAAATATAGTCTCAATAAAATAGTAGTTGGTCATTTACTGAGAAATTTTCAGTGGAATTTTTAGGAGATCACAAGAAGCTGTCGTCTTTGCAAATTTCAAAATGTTCCATCCTGGTTCTTGTTCGGTTTACATACTTTTTTTTTGCAACAAAGAAAATTAATTTTTATCTTATCTGTGTCAAAGACGCTTAAATTAATATACACAGTAAACTATGTGTACATTCTGTCAATCAACAACAGATGTTTATGTAGGTAGTCAAGTTGCGGGCCACGCGGAGTACGTTTTAAAAAATAGAAATTATATTTTATGAACGTTTATTCCGTACCAAATCTGACTTAAGACTAACTTATTACTAATCTTAATCTAACGGGAACGGCATCGGACCACCGGTCCAGCGGATGCCGTCGTCTGCGAATTCCACAATTCAGCAGTTGAGTTCGCCGAAGATCTGCCTTTGCAGACATGCGTCAGCAGAGGTGCCCGACGTAACTCCTCCCTCCTTAAGAACGGAGTTCTCTGTTTCAGGAGAACTACGTACTGAAATCTTACAAAATTTCATACGGTACTTATATACTAAGGCACATAATATGAAAGTTATTAAAATTACATAAATGCAAAGAGTCCAAACGCTAACACTTTTCACATGGATAATTGCCTTTTCACTGTTTTCACAACCACTAACACTTTTCTTCAGGGCGAATGAGAGGATCTTCAAGTCTGTAAGATCGACGTCTTCCAGGTGCACTGGTTCTGCAGTTTTTATTTTACTCGTTGAATCAAGTAGGGGTAAATTGAGCATCGGTGATTTTGTATATTCTACATTTTCCAGATTGGTTTGGCGCATTTTCAGAGTTATATTTCGGATCTTAATTTCACAGGGGTCATCAAGGGTGAGTATATAGGTGCCTTGGATTTTCTGTCGGGATTTTTCTTCAGGACAGGTTCTGGTGAGTAATGTCTCATCTCTAGCGTATAAAATCCATTGGTTTTGTTGTAGAGTCTGAATTTTGATGTCTTCTATAATTACTGGAATTTGAATGCATGATTTCACGTTTTCTACGTACATCATTAGATCAGTTATGCAGGGGTCTTGTATGAATTGCGGCATCTCATCGTTGATGCAGATGAAGCTGGCCTCGTCGATTTCCTGGCATGGCTGGGCAAGCAGTCTGATCTTCAACCCTTTCGCTAAGAGGTAGGGATATTTTGGAAGGATAATTACTGTAGGATTTTGAGATACGGGCAATGGTATTAGTTTATAATAGATATAGGTTTCCTTTTCGATCAAAGGTATTTCCAAAACGTAGGTAATTTGGCTCTTCTTAAAATAAGCCTTAAGTGTTATCGTTTGCTCTATATTAACTAAATTTTCTAAACTAGGGGTATAAACTAATTTATCTTTCTTATGAATATTTTTAAGTAAACTTAATAATTTGTTTGAATCAATAATGGATTGATGTAATATTCCTAATCTACTAAGTGCAAAACTAGTTTCTATTTCATTTAGCTTAACATGAATCGTCTGAAGGTTATGGTATATTTTATTGTATGCGGATATAATTTGAACTTCAAAGTGTTCAATACGTAAATTTTCAGTATAATTTTGCCACAATGTTGCAATTTCTTTATTCAATCTAATGAGGTTTCTATTTAAGGTAATGGTTGAATTGGATACAATTTGCACCATTTCAGAGATTAACGTTAATTTTTTATCATTAGCGTCTTGATCTGATTTTATTTCACTAATTAATTTATCGTATTTTATGGCATCATCGTGATCCAGATTTCCTGTAATGATTTTAATTAATGATCCAATTGGGTTAATCAGTCCGCGTTTGATTTTAAAGGTAGGAGTGATTTGTTCGAATTTGCTTACTGTTAGATTTTGCATATATTCTACTTGTTCTCTTACATCTATAAAATTATAAGTAAAGTTCTTAATAAACTTAATACTAACTAAACTATTTAGTTCCCTGAAACATTGAATGTTAAGATCTAAGTCTTCCCTAATAGGTTTAAAGTCCAATACTCTTGCTATTATCCACTTGTCTTTGCTCAAAACAGCAGTGCCTTCCCTGACGGGTAAAACTCCGGGATTGTTATTTAATACCTGAAGTTGAAGGGCGTGGACTTGCATCGTCATGATCGTCATCAGGAGGACGCGGAGGTGCCTGTGAAGGGCGTTTAATGTTTTTTAGTGGAACTTTTGTACTGCGTTCTTTTATTTGAACGGGAACTGTGTTTCTGACTATGTCATCTGTAACTATAGCTTTTTGGTAACGCGGCTTATCTTTGCTAATTCTTTTATTTGTGTTTTTGGAAAATATGGTGTCTCCTGGTTTAATATTAAATTCTGTTTCTCCTGCTCTTTTATCATTTCGTTTTTCCTTCATTTTTATTGTTTGTTCCGAAATATGTTTGTATAAAAATTTAGTTCTTTTTGCGTGTTCTTTTATTAATTGTTGTATATATTGCTTATTAAAGTCGGCATCAAAAGTATTTCTAGAGTCTGTGTGACCTAGGAATATCTCGAATGGGGTGTAGCCAGTACTGGAGTGAATTGACTGATTATAGGCCATAATAGCATAGGTCATTATGGATGCTGCATCCGTGTATTTTTGTTCGTATTTAGCCAATCTATATATTTCTAGTATTGTGGAATGGAACCTTTCTATGAGTCCCATGGAGTTCGGGTTGTTAGGTGTACTGATGTGTAAATCTATTTTGTAAAATGCTAAGAGTTCTTTTAGAAGTGCATTATTAAATTCTGTACCGGGATCCGAGCTAATTTTTTGGGGTATCCCATAAAATGAAAAGTATTTTATTAGGGCTCGTACTACTTCAGGAGTAGATCGGTTTGTAATTTCTAGTGCTTGTCCCAGTTTGCTGAAGGCGTCAATAATAGTAAGATAGTAATGTCCTTCGATAGTAAATAAGTCGATAAAAAGTTCTTCTAAAGGTTTAGTCTGTGTCTGTGTTAATTGTAGTGTAGGTCTGAGGGGTTTCCTGTCGTATTTCATACGTTTACATACTTCACAAGAGTTTATGACACTTGAAACGGTTTGTTCCATTTTATGCCAAAAGTATGTGCGTTTAATGTGTGTAAGTGTTTCTCTTATACCTCGGTGACATGTTTTACCTGTATGATATTTTTCAACGATTTCCTTTTGTTCTAATTCATTTTCAATAAAAACTACTCTTTTAGTGCATTCGAAAAATTGTACCATTTCCTTTTTGAATAAAAAGATTACTGCTTCTGTAAATTGTCTCCTATGTTGGTCATCTTCGAAATAAATGAAGTATTTAGTATTGTTCTTTATATATTCCTTAAGAAACTGTTTAACGAGGTCAGGTCGATTAACTGGTAGGTGGACTTCTAAAATTCTTTGTTTATCTCTAGACAAATTTTTAACTGAGAGTTTGTCGATAAGCCATGTATAGACTAAAATTTGATTTGGTTTTGTGTCTATGGCTTCTTGTAAGATAGGAATACCTTTCGATTCTGTATCTTGTGCGGAATGAGCAGTTTCTGTGTTACTAGGTGAACCTTCGGATGCGGTCAGGGTGGAACTAGAGTATGGTATTGAGTAAGGTGAGCGACAATGGGCTGTTAAAGTTCTCTCAGAGTCTGTGTCGGAAATAGACATAGTTTCTAAATTTTCCTCGGGTTCTCTACGCAAATTTTCTATTTCTTTAATAATTTCTTTTACATGTTTATTTCTATTTCTATCTTTGTCAACGTTTACTTTCAATGAGCTATTATCTTTGTCTAAGGCATTTATTTTAATACGCGATAAGGCGTCTGCGTTATTATTCAGTTTTCCACTTTTATGAATGATGTTAAAATCGTATTCTGATAGTCTAAGTCTCCAACGGGTCAGTCTACTGTTTGTCTCTTTAAGGGTATTAAGCCAAGTGAGGGGTTTATGATCAGTCACAATTGTAAATTTTCTACCATAAAGATAGGGTCGAAAATGTTTGACTGCCCAAACGATTGCAAGCAATTCTTTTTCAGTTACACTATACCGTGTTTCAGCATCGTTTAAAGTTCGGCTGGCATACGCTACAGGTTTGTCATTTCCTACTGTTCCTTGTGATAATATTGCACCGAGAGCGAATTCTGAAGCGTCTGTTGTTAATATATATGGTTTTTCAGGGTCTGGATATTGTAAGATAGGGGCATTTACTAATAACTCTTTACATTTTTGGAAGGCGGCTATATATTTTTCGTCGTCTATTGGCATTGAACGTTTCTTTTTTAATCTAGCGGTCATAGGTTGTGTAATCTTTGCAAAGTCTTTTATGAAACGTCGATAATAACCAATTAGTCCTAAGAAACTTTTTATTTCGGTAGTAGTACGGGGTAGGGGGTAGTTTAAAACTGCTTTAATCTTATCATTATTAGGCTTAAGGCCATTGCTCGTGATTGTATGTCCTAAGTATAGAACTTCTTTCCTCAAAAATTCTGACTTGTCTAATTGTACCTTAAGGTTGGTTTTTCGAAGTCTGTCAAAAATGGTCCTTAATTTGTCTAAATGTTCTTGAAGGCTAGACGAATAGACGATAATATCATCTAAATATACTAGGCAGTGTATTCCTTGTAGTCCTCGCAGCACATTATCGATGGTTCTTTGAAAAGTAGCCGGAGCTGTCTTAAGTCCGAAGGGCATACGAGTAAACTCATAATGTCCTGCATTTGTGCTAAATGCGGTTTTTTGTCTGTCCTTTTCAGCGACTTCAATTTGATGGTAACCACTAGCTAAATCTAGGGTAGAGAAGTAACAGCTGCGTCCTAATTTGTCAAATAAGTCTGTAATATTTGGTAATGGGTATTTGTCATCGATGGTAATTTCATTAAGTTTACGGTAATCTATTACAAGTCTATATTTCTTTTCATTACTAGCGTCCATTTTTTTTGGTACTAGGTGCACGGGTGCACTCCAGGGTGAGTGAGAGTGAGTTACTATATTATTTTCTAACATTTTCTCAACCTGTCTATTTATTTCGTCGTTAATCACTTGGGGCTGTCTATATGGTCGTATAAAAATAGGGTCTTCGTTACGAGTGCGAATGTGGTGTTTAACATCGTTGGTAAAAGTCAAGGGTAGTTTTTCAGAATAAAATATATCTTTATATTCTGAGCAGAGTTTACGAATGTATGTTTTCTCCTCTTCATTCATGTGATCTAATCGTAATTTATTATTTAAATTTTCGGTTAATATACTGTCTACGTCTATGTTTGTCATGTCAATGTCAGTTATATTGTTAATTTCACATGTGTCACTATTGTATTCAGTTACGGTTACTGGTGTAAGGAAATTTAAAGTTACTTCGCGGTCTTTAATGTTTTGTATGACTGTCGTCGCGAAACCGTTTTCGCATCTTACTATTGCACTAGGCATTCTAACTCCATCACAAAATATTTTATAATTCATTATTGCTTGTCCGTTCCGTAGGTTTGTAGGTAACCTAACTCTTTGTTCACAACGCGGGGCTATTTTAATTGAACAACCGGGATTATATATTATAGGTATTTTAGTGGTATTTGTATGTAGTAGTAAATTTTTCATATCAATTTTTGTATCTAGCTGTTTTAGTAGATCACTTCCTATTAGTCCGTCGTAACGTCCGTCTACGTCATATATATAAAATTTATGCATCTCGTCACTATTAAAGGTTGGAAATAATGGTATATATATTACTTCGTCGTGCTTACTAGTTGCGTGTGTGCTAATTACTTCAAAGGGTTCATAGTACTTAAAATTTTCGAAATATTTAGTAACCAGCTTAGGGCTAATAAATGAGCGTGAACTTCCGGTATCTATCATAAATTTACCATTGATTTCGGGGATGTTAATATATGGTAATTTTAATGCGTTACAATTTAAGTTTATTATCTCGGGGGTTGGTTGTTGGTAATTATGTGAAAATTTTCTACTACGGGGTCGTATTCTTCGGTTTGATCAGTTTTTATTGCTTCAAACTCTTCCATTACTTCTGTATTACTATAATCATCGTATGAAGGGTTCTGAATTTCAGAATGGTTATAATTATTATCGTCATCGTTTAAGTTGTATAATTCGTTCATGCGTATTCCTAGTGGCTTAGCGGTACGCATACTAACATCAGTCGATCCGTTCCTAGGTTGTAACACCTGTGGGGGACGATATCCGAATTGTTGGGGTTTATAACCGAATTGAGGGTTATTCTGATTTAACTGGGGTCTGTAACCGAATTGAGGTTGATTTAAGTTTGGTTTGTAACCAAATTGATTTTGGTTCAAAGGTGGTCGATATCCAAAATGAGTTTGATTTTGAGGTCGATATCCGAATTGTTGCGTTTGTGGTAATTTTATTTGTTTGCTAGCGGGAATTCCAAATTTAAATTTATTTTGCTGTTGAGGTTGATTTGACATGGTTGCGACATTCTGTGGAATACCAAATTTATACTGAGGTTGTGTGTTACTAATGAAATGAGGTTTTATTACATTTTTATCTGAAAATTGAAAATTGTTGAACGGTTGAGGTCTAGGAGCCGTACACTGGGTATTTTGTTGTTTTAACATTTTATTGCGTGAACTATATTGGAACATAAAGTTAACTTCTTCTAATACTATACTTAGTGCTTTTTCTAACGAATCACATCCTTTTAATCTAACTATACGAAGAAGGTCCTCCGGTAGATTATATAAGAACACATTCATAGACATGTTGTCATATATTATAACTTTACTTTTACGAAGGCTATCATCCTGTATTAAATTTACTTTTGCAATCAAAGTACTTTTAATATGCTGTATTCTATTACAGAAATCAAGATACGATTCTCCGTTATTAATTTTTAAAGTTTCTAATTCTATTGCAATACATTCTTCCGAACGTGGATCTCCGAAATGTTGTTCTAGGGCTGTTTTTAATGAGTCCCATGTATCTAAGTCTTGTCTTTCACTAATAAGAGCTGCGGCTTTCCCACACAATCGGGATGTCACAACATGAAATATATATAAGTCCTGTTCTCTACTATCATCTACACGACACAATCGAATTACATATTCGCATTTTCTAATAAATAAATTTAATAACTTTTCGTCACCGTCGAATTTGGGGATGACGTTAGCAATTTCACGTGGTATCTGAGATATGTTGAACATGTTAATTTATTTTAATAATTAATTTGTTTAAATAAAATTGAAATAATTTTAATAAGTATGTCGTATAAAATTTTGTAATTCTTATAACTAAAAGTAAATTTCAATATTCTTTTAATTTTATGTATTATATGTACTTTTATTAATTTTACACTTAATTCCTAGCTAAAAGAAAACTGAAAACACCATTCGAATTTTGGAAATAGCGCTCTGTCTTCTAGAAAAACGTATAACTATTATACTAAGGAATGGAATGGAATGAAAATAGCGATTAGGGTCTACTCACAGACTGTCCATATCCTCGGGGTGAATCTCAAGCAGATGGTGGTGACTTCCGGAGCTGTTGTGGTCGTGTTGTCTTGACGAATTTATTTTGTTCGAATTTCCGTTAAACGCGTAAAAACGTACGTCGCGATTACTTCAAGATTGAGTTCGCGATCGCGGAAATCCTACCGGCTGCGCCAGTCAAGTTGCGGGCCACGCGGAGTACGTTTTAAAAAATAGAAATTATATTTTATGAACGTTTATTCCGTACCAAATCTGACTTAAGACTAACTTATTACTAATCTTAATCTAACGGGAACGGCATCGGACCACCGGTCCAGCGGATGCCGTCGTCTGCGAATTCCACAATTCAGCAGTTGAGTTCGCCGAAGATCTGCCTTTGCAGACATGCGTCAGCAGAGGTGCCCGACGTAACTAGGTAGTACATGCGTTTATTTCTAATATTAACTTGAACCTGATGACTACAGTCGGTTTGAATGTTGACTGAATTTTTTATGTCATAAAAAAATGATTTTAATAAAAACGACCATAGTGGATTGACTAGTCGTCGGAATAGTAAAAGCTAGATCATGTAGTGAGTTGTTTTTAACACGCTTTTACTAGATGGACCTGTATCTATCTACGTAATTTTAAGTAATGACGAAAACATCTAAATGTACTATTGTGTAGCAGCTGTCCACGCGGATGCATCACTCTTTCAAGTAGGAGAGAGACAGATGTCGAACGCTGCCGAACGCGGAGGCCGATTTTGCTTCTTTGTCGCTCGTTGCGCGCTCTCGCTTGCACTTCAAGCCTTAAATGGAACGCCTCAGAGCGAGGTAACGCCGCATGAGTCATATTTTTTCGTAAGTGCAGCCGGCTCCATCGAATTATAAGACGTTGTCACGTCAAAAATAATAACTTTTCGTTGTCTATGATTTTTTTTTTCGATTTTGCCTTATCTTTCGTTTTATTTTACGGACGAACGGATTCAAGCGTGGCGACATTGAGACACGACCGACTAATATGAAAATCGTTTTGCCGCCGAGAGAGGATGTCGTGTAATGGGCTTCATTAAGTAGATTACAAACCGCGGAGGGAAGTACTAGTGCCGAGAGGGTTTTGTTATTGCGTGTGATAATTTTTCACAGTCGATGGTCCATAGTTCTAAAAGCCAAACCGTAATGATATAAGTTTGAAGAGACATACGACAAAGGGAAGATCTTCCACCGAGCGTGTGATTTTACTCGGTAGACCGGCGCCGGCGGTCTGAATGTTTTTTTTTCCTACTTTTTTTTTGTCTACCTAGCTGAGAACCTTGAGAGGCTATTTCAGCGTAACCTTAAGTAGTAGCTGTAGTAGGTGAGCTCACGGGCTCAAACCTGACGACGTTGCTAACACGAACCCTAGCAAGTGCTTCGCAGAATCTATCACAGGATCGGAAACGCGACCCACTGAGAAGATCCGGCGAGAAACTCAGTGGGCTGTGTCTGAGGGTTAATTTACTCGTCCAGCCCTTCGTCGCAAGCCACGGGTTCGACGAGAACGATGACCGGTGTTTGAGGTACCTAAGAGCACCGTTAGTGGATCGAGAAGATCCGAAATGATATATTTGGGGCGACGTCGACTGCTTTCCATTCTGTTCCTACCTAAGCTGATGGTCTTGGTATTCGGAACTTGTATATATGCAAGCTTATCTTGAAAATGTTGTAAGCGAGATACAGGCATCTGTCAAATATCTTGCGTTCTATGACGGCTACCGCCACAAGTTTGAACAAGTTTTCTTGTTTGACATGGACAATTTTTACATTGAAGCTGCCTTATGTTGGCGTTGGTTTAACGCAGTAAATATTCAAACTACCATCATATAGTATAATATAGTAGTGCTTAAGGTATAAGATATTAGAATGCAAAAGCCGCTTATTGTAAAACTGACGTTACTAGTTGTAAACGTATTGTTTGCCTTACGCATGTAGATATTATTTATTCTGTTTACGATTGTCGTGAAGCTGTCGTGTGTGTTCAGTTTGACGGATGGTACGGCTGTAATGTCTTCGACTTCATCTTTCAAGGTGTGTAAAGGCATCACTAGTCCATTTAGCGCTTTTTTTTATTGCCTAGATGGGTGGACGAGCTCACAGCCTACCTGGTGATAAGTGGCCACTGGAGCCCATAGACATCTACAACGTAAATGCGCCACCCACCTTGCGATATAAGTTCTAAGGTCTCCGTATAGTTACAACGGCTACCCCACTCTTCAAACCGAAACGCATTGCTGCTTCACGGCATAAATAGGCGGGGCGGTGGTACCTACCCGTGCGAACTCACAAGAGGTCCTACCACCAGTACAAATGTGTGCAATCATCACCTTAGCGCCCTCTAGTAAGCGCGCTGTCAAAATGGAACAGGTACAAATGTAACTGGTCCATTGAAAGTGCCGAGTCAGGCGTCCCCTATCATTCTTGCGCTCACAGCCTACATCATAGGTAAAGCCTCCTCTGAAGGCGTGTGATATTCACGTTGAAACGTATATGAGTTTCATTATACAGATTATACCAGGTGGGCTAAGAATTTGTCTGCCGTTTTACGGCAGTCAACATGTAGAAAATGTTTTAATTATATAAATTGTGGTTTCCACAAAGTCTTTGAGACTTTGAGTCCTTTTTTCAGTCTACGACGAGTTTATATCTAGTATGTGCTGCCAACATTCATTCCGAGCATTAGATCCTAGCCAGGGGCTGTTATGCTCAACGTTTTTCTGCTAAACCCTTTAGGCGCATTAAATACATTATGATTTCTATTAAAACGTATCTACCCAAGTTATTTGTTATAAGAATAATATTGTTTTCACTACGAATGTTATTCTGTCTGAAATGAATCACAAGATTCATCTTTATGATTGCACAATATTTTTTTAATAGATAGATACTATTATGAGTCTCAGAATACAGATAAAAGTTACGGTTTTTTCTGTAGGTATTCTGAGTTATGAGTATGTACCTATTGACGAAATCGCTATGCTGTGGCCCTAAATGTATTGAAAACATCAATTTTTACCGCAATACCGATGATTGCAAAAACATGGCATGGGAACCATGTAGAATACTGTGATAAAAATATAAAAAAAACTGTGTAGAAAAGTGTATTTGTACAACAAAGTTTTAACTACATTCGCGATCCTATAATTGACTGTAACAGATACATATTATAATAAATAAACTTTTAAGTCTTTTTTTGTTATCAGCTCCGTGACCTTGAAAGGATTACTGAACTGTTTTTTTCATTAAAATACAAACGCGAGACCATCTAACTTGGTAAAGAGGTTTACTAGGTGCCTCCTCACACTTGGCAGTACCTAGTTTACCTTGCGGTAGATTTAAAGATGTATTATGGCTTTTCACTCCTTACACTGGCTAGTATTTCACCAACTATTTCAGCTAGGAAGCAATAGTAGCTTCCAGTTTTTTAATTGGGAAGAAACAGTACGAATACATGTAATGTAAAATACAAAAAACAAACAAGTTTCCACCATTTACTAGTCATACGAGCAGATAGAAAACATTAATTAAAATAACTAACATTAATGACTTCATTAAGGATAGCACAGTCGATTTTGCAGTGTAAGCCATCATGCGGCAGACTTGTGAAGATTGGTCGGGAGGTGTGCGCATTGGTGGAGCTCATATTACAAATCTCCGATATGCCGATGACACGACCCTGCTAGCTGCAGACGAACCGGAAATGTCTCTTTTCTTCAGCAAAATGGAACGTATCAGCAACAGCCTAGGCCTCTCCATAAATAGATCAAAAACGAAATTAATGGTGGTGGATCGTGCAAATGTTCTAAGATTGAATGGGGCGCTTGGATTAGAGGTTGTAGACGAATTCGTGTATCTCGGGTCCTGCATCAGCAACAAAGGCTCATGTGAAACTGACGTGCGCCGACGTATCGGAATGGCTAAAAGTGCGATGTCTCAGCTACAGAAGATCTGGAAGAATAGAGGGATAGGCCTGAAAACTAAAACCAGACTGGTGCGGACTCTTGTTTTCTCTATCTTCTTGTATGGAGCTGAGACATGGACGTTGAAAGCAGCAGACCGAATGCGCATCGATGCTTTCGAAATGTGGTGTTGGAGACGCATGCTAAGAATTCCGTGGACAGCCTTCCGGACTAACGTGTCGATATTGAAGCAACTGGGCATCAAAATCAGACTGTCTACTGTATGTCTGAAGCGGATCCTCGAATATTTTGGTCACATTGCGAGGAAAGACGGCGATAACCTGGAAAAACTTATGATCACAGGGAAAGTTGAAGGCAACAGATCTAGAGGCCGCAGCCATACTCGTTGGTCCGACCAGATCCGCACCGCTTTGGACAGTACAGTGTACAGCGCGCTGCATGACGCCGTGGACAGGGGAAAGTGGAAAAAGATCCTAAGATTGAAGCTCATGGGTGATGGTGGTCACGACCCTCAGACATGAGGAACACGACTCGAGGAGGAGGAGGGCTGTAGTAGCTTATTGCCACGATATCGATATGGCGGGCAGTGTACTCCAATAATTAAATTTATGACAAAGGTAATTATGTTATTGGAATTATTTGCATCGGAGGTTTTTTTAGAGATGACCCAAACTGTGTGACTCGGTCCGCCTTAATACTGTTTAAAATTAGAATTTATAACACCATCATAATATAAATTATATTTCACTTGTTTTATTAAAAACCGGTCTTGAATTGGTCATGACCTTGGAGCTTACGTCATTTTCTGCTGAATGCGCCCGCGCCATTTTGTAGTGATGTCACTTCGCGGGTGCGTAAATTACACCCATGAAGGTCGGATTACTGGCGTTTTTAATGTTTGAATGTATTGTTTGATGCCTGAAGTTTTTTTTAACTCATCTGCTATTATTTTGTGCACGTAATTGTGATAAGCGTTAACCCGTCTAACCCGTTACCCGTCTTTTGATTGAGCAAGAAATACTAGTCAAATTATACTTTATATACGGGAAGATGGTCGAACGCATGGCCTTTCTGATATCAAGGGGCTATTCAAATCTATAGGCACCACGATGCGAGTGTAGAGTACTATTTGAGGTGAAATCTCATTGGTAGCTGCCTTTTTGAGCAATCCTGCCCTTGTAATCGCAACGTATGGAATCGCTGTGATTTGAAAAAGTTATTTTCCTTCAGTATTCTCAGAATTATTCGAGATGTTAGGATCCCAGGACCACAGTAAAATTCACATCCATGAAGTAAAATTTGCTAGAGGCGCTAACAACATCTTTTCGTCATAGTTTTCAATAAATAATATTTTACTAAGTCAAACACTTTTGCTGCGATCAGCAGAGTCATTTATTTCCTCCTGAAAATGATAAGTATTGTAGGTATGTATGAATTCATTTCACAAATAAAAAGTTTTTAAACTATAATAATAATTAACCTATCTATGATTTAATTTTTGGGACAGAAATAACCAGATGGTCGTGGGTGTTGTTTTGATTTCTGATTTCCAATTAATAATCTAAGTAAGATTTTAAATAAATCTTTGTGACACAAACGTTGCAGGTAGTCATGACGCATAATAAAAATCTTAAAAGGTCTAAAACAAGTCCAAAATTTCCATCAAAGATTTAAAAAAATTGTAACGTTCATCAAAGCGTTCGTATTCCTTCAATTAATGGTTTAGAATTACGGCATAAACGTGTCGATTGCAATAATAATTAATCATTAATTGGAGGATCGTTCCTACCCAGTTTACTGTAAACATAATCAGTAAACTAGAATTACGTATATTTTATTTGTATTTAGTATCTTTGCGGGTCATTGAGACTACTAGTGTTCGTCCAATGATGGAATTTCGACCGGAATCAATGACAACTGAAGATTTAGATACATTTTGTATATTTTTATTTATTCATAAAACTCCGAAAAATATGCTAAAAAAAAAAAACTATGACGCTCGTCAGTAGTTACTAACCAAATAAAGATAAGTTTTTTTTTAATGGAGGAGAAAAAGGTGGTTAAATACATTGTCTTTTTACCCAAATACATCTAAGTACATAATTCCTTTAGAATCGAGCGTTTTCCATGACCGCGATAATTTAAATATCGGTAACGCCAGAATTTGTGAAATGCAAATGAAATAACTATTTGAAATAGTTTTTATTAATGTTCTAAATGTTATAATCTTCTAGATCTTAATTAAATAGCCTTATGTGTGAATTTAGTAACAAAAAAAATAATTAAATATGTATATTTTACACACATTAATAAAAAAATACATGCAATCGTTCTATCATTTAATTAGTATTCTAATGATTTTAATAATTATTTTCTAACGACTTAACAAGCTTGTTAATGGAACAGGCTGCTTTTTGTCATAATTAAATCGAAATATCGTATGTTCTTTTCTATTGATTTTTTTTAAATATTATTTTTCATTCCATCTTTGTCAATACGAATGTGATAAGCAACCAAAAGCTATGAGTATATAGGTACGATTGTCTATGAGGCGTGATGAGGGATCATTACATCATTTATATTCATTTTACGTCTATATCTACTTGCGTTTATAGTTAATGGGAGGCACACATGACGAGGTGGGTAACGTTGGAAAAATACTTAAACATGCATAGCCTACCTGATTGAAAATCGAGGCCTTAATTTTTGTACATTTATTATTCCCTGTCTACTTTTACTGCGTATGCTATAAATGGGCGAATTGTAGCCCGCAAAAGTAGTTCATACTTCTATATGGCTATTTCTGCCGCACCTGAAATTTCGACCTCATGCCCTAAGTAGGATTGCGGGGTCACATTGCGATATCAGCGGACTTCGCTAAACATTTCACATCAGAGAGGCTGTGAGGTCATTCACACGTCCATACTTAAATTACAGTCACAATCAACAGGATTTAAGTCAATTATAAAATCAGGAGTACATTGTGACGTGAAAATCGTAAGGAATCAAGTGTCTTAACAATCGCGAATGTGAAATTTGCTTTCGTGCGTACTTCAATTTAGTAATAATTGCCGTTAAAGTAATGACTTCAATTGAACGCAGCGTGAGCTTAAGCATATCTATTTTAATAAATGTAGTCATATTTTACGTACGTGACTTGGAATATCGTTAGCATCGTGAAGAATTTTACTAGAAATCTTATTAGAAAGAAATTTTAGTAGAACTTTAAGAATTTTAATCGTGAAGAATATTCGCATTTTTTTTATAGTTTCATGTGATGTGTTTGTTTCCGATGAAACTGTGAAAAATATTTAAAGTATTCGATAGGTCCGAATTAAAAACACAGGAAAGTACTAAATTCGAGATAGTAATAATGTGTTTTTTATTATTCAGAAGTAGACAATATTGACACTTGGAGAGTTTCTGTCGCGCTAGGGATCAATAAATTGATGAGTTCATTTGGGTCGGAAAATTACCTCCGACATATTTGATTAGATGGTTGTATGATATGTCGCATATATAATACACGAATGGTTTCTCCGGAGATGCTTAGACCAAGTTGATCTCTTCGAAATTCGCTAGGCTGTTGATAATGACACAATTCAGCATATACTGTTCGAATATTTCTTCTTTATGTAAATTCAATCTATTCAACATTAGTCAGATCATTAGTTCAAAATTGGTGAGCACAATTTGTGCAAAGAATACGTATAATAGAAGTTTTCTAATTATTTAATTCTGTTTGACGTTACGTTATTTTGATCGGGGATATAATTAATATCGTAAGGTAGTAACATTATAGGAACGACTGTAATTGTTATTATTACGACTGCTGCGTACGAATGGTCGTCTTACCGTTGGCATCGTGTTTCACACAGGGCCGCCATTAGTCCTGGTCTTTCGTGTTCATCCAGATAAATTGATTATTTAATAATCAAAACTAATTGTTAATTCCCTTCTTCTTTTTCTCCACCTTATACCACTAGGTGGGGTCGACACAGCGAATTTTTTTATTTCATTCTCTTCTATTCAGCCGTCATCTCAACGCTCACTCTCTCTCTCTCTCATATCGTCATTCACACACTCCATCCATGTCTTCTTCGGTCGACCTCTTCCCTCTCTACCTTGCACTACCATTTCCATACATCTCCTAGTCACATGTATTGTTATTGTTAATTCCCTAACGGTCCAAAATTAGAAACGTCAAATTATAAGAAAGAGTGTACGTAGTAGAAGTAGGTAGTAGAAATGTCCGAGATTGATTTGGGGTTGAGTCCCATCATGTTGAGAAAATTTTTGTAGTTAGCAGTTATAGCGGACCATATACCATAATACACAGCTGGAAAAGGGGGCAGGAAGCTGGACGCAGGATGAAAGGTTAATAAGTCGTTGCTATATCTTGCTATGGTAAATATGGTCTTTACCATAAAGTTCCTCTACTAGTGATTTCCTATGAAATGGCTTATTAACCAGCTCTATTTAATGTAACCGGAATTTTCACCGTAATGATCATCAAATTCAAGACAGTAGTTTGACATTAATGAAAAAAATTACGCATTCGGTGTCAATGATAATTCAATAACTTCGTTACTTTGGATTATTGTCTATACCATGATAGACATTATTAAAAAAATGTATTTATTCGGTATGTTATTAATCCGGTTTTTTTGTTTGGTTTTTAAGTAACAAATATTCTTATTTCATTATATTATTATAAGATTTAGTGTTTTTAGGCACTAACTCAAATGTTGAATTACTATAATGTTTACTGAGAGTAATAAATTTACCACAATCTCGGCATTTCATTACGGGCTGAATTCAAGTTCCTTTTGATATTAAGAGCTCTATATATACTTGTCTCGCGTGTAAGTTTCCAGTATACATATTACAGACATTAATAAAACACTGAAATGAATAGTTTGATTAAGTTGCTCTAGACTTTAGCTCTGGTTACGTTCTCTTTTACATACTAGCGCATGTATTCTGCGGCACAACGCACATTTCAATATGGGTTGATTTATTTAAGTTATTCGACTTAAGTATTATGTGGTAATGCTTGTTAGCTCTGTTTTTGTTTACTTTGTGTAGGTTAAGATATAGTAATTGCCAATTTACTGGTGGTGGGACCTCTTGTGAGTCCGCGCGGGCAGGTACCACCACCCTGCCCATTTCTGCCGTGAAGCAGTAATGCGTTTCGGTTTGAAGGGTGGGGCAGCTGTTGTAACTATACTTGAGACCTTAGAACCTATATCTCAAGGTGGGTGGCGCATTTACGTTGCAGATGTCTATGGGCTCCAGTAACCACTTAACACCAGGTGAGCTGTGAGCTAGTCCACCAATCTAAGCAAAAAAAAAGAACTCGCTCGAGCGTCGATCGAGTTCTTTTAAGACTATTTCGGTCCGGGCTTTGTCGTGGAATTTTAAACATACCTACACAACTTTTATGGACACATCTCGCATTTTTATTGTCATTATATCTATTCCAACGTTTTGAATACTTTATCATGGATCAGTGGCAGATTAAAACGTTAAAGTATGTAGTTTTAAATACGCATATTACTCGTGGAAATCGATCGGAAATACGAATTTATAACATTTTCTTTTTTTTTTCATCTCGAGAGTATAACGGTTTTGATAATAGCCCCTACGCAACATTATCTGTGAATAGTATAATTTTTTATAATGTAATTAAGGTAACGGGGCATTTATACTATAGTTCGTGTCATGGAAATCATAGGGAGATGAATAAGTAATAATAGAAACAAATTTTTGCACGGAGTGGATTCTGCGATTAAAAAAAAACTTCGAAAATTCAGAAGTCGCCTAATTAATCTACCACTCGACTATAAATTCAGGAGGCTGCGCTAGAATAATTCTGTTATTGAAAAAAAATGTGTGCGTGTACTAGTGTACACACGTAAGAAGTGAAACTTCTTTATGGCCTTATTTTTCGAAAAATGATCTACATGCAACTTTCTAGAAATTGGTTAAATAAAGTTAAATTAGATAAAGTTTAAACAAAAGGATTTTATTATCATAGACATGAATACAAAAAAGTTAAATTAGATAAAGTTTAAACAAAAGGATTTTATTATCATAGACATGAATACAAAAAAGATGGCGCGTAACGGAAAAATGTGACGCGTAACCGAAAAATGTGACGGTAAATTTTTTTCCAACGCCGATAAGGAAGTTTCACTTCAAATAGTTACGTATACAAACGATTACAATAATAATACAACCTTCTTCTTCTTCTGAGTCGGTCTCTTCATTACTGAAGGTCGTGTCTAATCTAAAATGTGGACCACTCGATGCACAATGCTTCCCCACGTCTTCCTGTCCTCGGCGGTCTTTATAGCCTCGGTTATTGGCAGGTCGGTAATAATACAATAATATTTTATGAAACACATAATATTAGGTAATAACGCGTGCGAAATGGAGCTAAATATCTCCGGGCGTCAATGATTTCGTATATTTATTAGTACAACTAGCTTATGGTACGCGAAAAGTTGTAGGTTGGTATAACTGGTTTTGAGCCCACATGGGCTGCTACCATCCTGACTGTATCTACCGCGATATTATCAAGTGTAATAATCACAAAGTATAATTCCAAAGGTAGATTAGTAATCAACCTCATGTTTTAATATGGGTGATGCCTGATGGTGATCCTTGCGGTTCGACGGGCTTTGTAACTAACAAGTCTCTTCTTTTTCTCCACCTTATCCCACTAGGTGGGGTCGGCACAGCGAATTTTTCTATTCTATTCTCTTCTATCAGCCGTCATCTCAACACTCACTTCTCTCTCTCTCTCTCTCTCATATCGTCATTCACACACTTTATTCGTGTCTTCTTCGGTCGGCATCGTCCCCCTCTACATTGCAAAACAGTAATAAGTAACCAAACAACAAAATATAGCAAATTTCTAAGATCTTCTAAATTTATTATTACTATTATTTATAGTTAGCTATGACTGGTGGTAGGACTTCTTGTAAGTCCGCACGGGTAGTTACCACCACCCTGCCTATTTCTGCCGTGAAGCAGTAATGCGTTTCGGTTTGAAGGGTGGGGCAGCCGTTGTAACTATACTTGAGACCTTAGAACTTATATCTCAAGGTGGGTGGCGCATTTACGTTGTAGATGCTTATGGGCTCCAGTAACCGCTTAACACGAGGTGGGCTGTGAGCTCGTCCACCCATGTAAGCAATAAAAAAAAGACGTGGAATTAATAAATGGTTTTGCTCATGCGTCACGCGTTTGTCAAATGGCTTAAGGAATCAAGTTACGCCACAAGTCCGTTATTTGGGTCTCGATGCCGAGTCATCTCCAATTCTGGCCATTAGTGGCTTTATTGAATTAAACGGACCCGGGTACTATAATACGTCTACGGCTCGCATCTGTTATAAATGAGCCGATTTTCTGCATTGACCATTAAATGTACTGTATGAAATTGATGACTATTTATTTTAATGTATTCGATAATGAACATGTAATATCTCGAGTTACTGTTACGCAAGAAGTTGATCAAATAGGCATAGTTTGTTTAGGGCAATCATAAATTGTTTCTAATGTGGCAATACATTAACATCTGGCAACACTAGTCGTTGTAGATGTACAAAATTTCTGGTCGGGCTAAGCATATATGTTGTATTGTGTCCTAAGAGAAATAAAAAGATTTCTTTCGAAATCATGTTTTATTGAAGTTAGCCAGCGACCCAACACAAAATACAGTCCACTGCCCAAAACATATTAAGAACTTAATATTGCGCAATCACGACTTCATTCACGACTGATTCGTTGATGTGTCTGATCGTCACTGGATGATATATCAGTGTGATAATCAAACGTCAAGGGAGACGGAAGAAGAAAAGTATTATACAGCCGCGTAAATTGGTTTTGCTTTTTTTTGAATTACCCTATATCTTAATTGAGATAATGAGACAAAATATCCATTAGGTACCTACTCTTATCATAACAAGTGAGGTTTGCAAAATTTATGGTGGGACATTGGACGTGACTTCAGACGAAAATTTACGCAAAGGTAGTGAGATCGTTGTTTTACGAGTATTATCCAGTTGGATTAAAATCTATGTTTGTCCATAGTTGAAATTTTTTATAACATCTGATGCCTGAACACGCTAATTATACGTGGTGCTACAACTTGAAATAGGCGTAGTAGCACTGTCTGTTTGTTGTGATTTGTCTGTGTAGTAGTCCATCCAGAAAAAATCAAGTATCTTGCACTAGCTTTTTCCCGCGACTTCGTCCGCGTGGAATAGTTACATTGGCGTATATCTACATATAGCGGAAGCTCTCAAAAGGTGATAAAACCCCGATTTTCAAACATTCTTTGTTGGTGCTCTTATCTTAGCGTGATGTTATATAGCCTATAGCCTTCCTCAATAAATGGGCTATCTAAGACTGAAAATATTTTTCAAATCGGACCAGTTAGTTCCTGAGATTAGCGCGTTCAAACAAACACACAAACTCTTCAGCTTTATAATATTATAGTCTAGATATTTGACTAATATACATGCCTGCACTTTGTAGTCTACTGATAGACTAGAGGAGATAGAAATATTGTCGGTCGGATTATAGTTGGCGCCTAACTGGCGTAGGGCGGAATGCGTTAGGGATCTGCGAAGGACATAATGGAATTGGCACAAGGACATTCGCAAGCAAATTTTGTCATGTATTTAAGGATAAGATTAAACCGTATCTAAGAGTGAAAGGCTATTTGCTTTAAGCGATATTTATAATTTTACAGGATATCTAATAAAGTTTTAAAATTTAGAAAAAATAGGTATCATAACAAGGAACTTCTTCAGCTTTTTGATTAGGGTAAACTTAATTGAAGTTCAATTAAAAACATTAAATTGTTGATACTAATACCAAATAAAACGAACTTTTAATTACAAATATAAATGTATGTCGCGTACATAGTAATCGAAACTAGAGGTCCCGCAGTAGTCAGTAGTCGAAATTCGACTATAATTAATTGGAATTGTAAGTTTGTACACTATTATGAATGTATTTTATACTTCTATAATCACAAATTTCACCAAGGCTACACTATAAAAAAATATTAATAAAGACAAAAAATATTTAATCTATTCTCAATTTGACAACAGACGTCAAGAACAAAAGTTTGACAATAAATAGTATGCATGCGTGTGTGCGTCAAATACATGGTATGTAGTGTGTGTAATACTTTATTTATTGATTTAATGTATCTTTTATGCATTGTTTTAAAAAAATATTAGCATTGTGCACTTCTTCTCTATATTCTCTATAAGTGTGGAGATACTCCTCCGTCCGCGCAATTTTCGTAAAAAGGGATACAAAGTTTTTGCTTCACGTATTAATATATAGATGTCGCTTAAATTGTCTTTCACCCCTCGATATGGTTTTGGTGTTTTAAACAGAAAATCCTAAACAGTTTTCATGAACATGTAATTAATCATATATATAGTAACAGTTTTTATGTGGTTAATCTTGCATTTGATGGTATTTCAATGAAATTATATAACCTTTTTTTATATATATTTATTTAACTTTTAATTTACCCGAATATTAGTAGTATAGTTGGACTATTCTATACGAAAGTCAATGTGTTTTTTTAATAAACTATTTATTAATTGGGATAATAATGTTACGGTGAAAATTTATTGAATGAATTAAACGGTTGCTTAAAATTAAAGAACCCATAATTTATGCTTATAAAATTGTTCGTCAAAGAAATACCCGATGCATTTCATTCGTCGACTATGCAAAAAACGGCCTTTTGGTAACCACTTCCAATTATTTTCAAGAGTTTACACGCTAGTCTAATGACAGTCGCTGCTAAATATCGGCCGCTATATATAGCAGCTGTGCTGTATTTTTAATAAACAGCTAGCTGTTTTTTTTCAACTGCCCTGAATCCAAAATTCGGTCGGAAGAATCTTGTTTGACAATCAATTGACATTATTGCTTGACAAATCTTTTTTTTTATTGCTTAGATTGGTGAACGAGCTCACAGCCCACCTGGTGTTAAGTGGTTACTGGAGCCACACATCCACAACGTAAATACGCCACCCACCTTGAGATATAAGTCCTACGGTCTCAAATATAGTTACAACGGCTGCCCCACCCTTCAAACCGAAACGCATTACTGCTTCACGACAGAAATAGGCAGGGTGGTGGTACCCACCCGGACTCACAAGAGGTCCTACCACCAGTACAAATCTTTTGTTACAGAGCACCGGGATATTCTGCACGTTCTTCTTAGCGCATGCCATTAGGCAAAGTCGACGAGCGTCCATCAGGAATTCTACTGCATTGAGGGAATCAACATTTGCAGCAGCGGATGACTCGCTTCTGTCCCCTACAGCTCCTGCGCCGACCCTGCCAAAGTATTAGTTTTTTTGTAGGACATATTTACTCTTTAGAATTTTTTAGAAGTTAGAATTTCGGTAACGTACGGTCTTAACTATAGTTTAATTGGTAAGCAATAATTTAGTAATTCCTAATCAGATTTTTATAGCTGCAATACCAATTTAATGTTCTATTGTCAATATTCGGTTGGAAATTTAGTGAACTGAATATCGCCAAAATACACTGTTGCCAAAAACACGTTATCATTAATTTTGGATGTAAAACTTCATGGTAAGAATGTTCAATTTCACTGTTGAATTACAGTAATGCCAACTTAAAAATACTCAAGCTTATTACGAGACTGCATTTGATAGTGACATTTTTGATTTAATGTTGTTTTTTTTTAATAAGTACGAGTATATAATCTGTAATATGGGGATAAGACAGCTGTAGGAATGAGCCTTAGTTAAATCTGTGTCTCGGATGTTACATGGATATGATTTCAGGTCACGTAATATTTATGGAATATTTTTATTAGTTATAGTATGTCTTGTGAGCCCGTATTGGTAGGTACCACAACCCTGCCTATTTTGGTAGCAGTTTTACTATAGGATTGAGATTTAAAAACAAGTGTGTCAATGTTTCTTTTAAAACGTTTTAAATTTTTGGTGATTTGCATAGATGATAGATAAGTAGTCAGAAGCTAATCTAAGTTATTAGATTAATTAAAGGTTCGCTTTAGTTCTAGTTGTACTATTGTACTTATAAAATACTTGCCAGTTCGAATTTTTCAATTCCCTAAATATGTTTAAGTCTTGAAAGTTTATATAGCGCGATCAAATTTTGTCATTAGAAGTATTTTTGTTTGCATTAAGATTATTGTTTTGTTGAATCCATAAATTAAAAATTTTAAATGTGATTTTACGGTTGTGTTTCATTACTTTTCGTTGTATTTGTTTCATTTAGTTTATTTATTCTAATAAAAATTATCAGTACTTTGTATACTGTATTTTGGACACTTTTATACCTGTACGACAAATAAATAAATAAACAATTTAAGTAAAGTTTTTATTTTTTTTATTTTTCTCAATCTGTTTACAATTTGAAGTTTAAATGTGTGTTGCTATTTATACAGTGCTTTTGTTACTTGGATATGAGAGTATTTTCACTCGCCTATCTCTCGCAATACTAATTTGTTTTATGAAAAGATGTCTAATGAGTTTACACTCATCATCATCATCATCATCATTATCCTGCCCTTCTCCCAGTCACCTGGGGCCGGCGCAACATGTTTTCTCCTTCCATACTCTTCTATTATATGCCATTTCTTCGCTCACTACCCATATCGTCTTTCACGCAATCCATCCATTTCTTCTTAGATCTTCTTCTTCCTCTATATCCTTCCACGTTCATAGTTAACACTCTCTTACCAACTTCATTTTCATTTCGTCTCATCACATGTCCATACTATCCCAAACGCGCACTTCTCAGCTTCTCTGTCACAGGTGCCACTTTCAGACTTCCTCTAACATATTCATTCCGTATTCTATCCATTCTCGTTACTCCACACATACATCGCAACATTCGCATCTCTGCTGCATGCAATCGCCTTTCATCACACTTACACTCATCATATTTTTTTAATATAAAAAGTATAGTAGATTAAAAGAAAGCAGTCTGTACTTCCCAAAACATTACACAGTAGTGCTAAATTGATACATATATTCCTTTTTAAATTGTCGCTTAAGAGATAAGAGATAAGATCGAAATTGCGACAATTCACTTAAAGGCCCTAAATAGAAAAATACACAAAGGGTAAGTAAGACGTATTGGAAAGTGCTTGTGTAACAGTGCACCTGCGCACTTTCTCCCTTCGTTCTCATTGATCTATTTTTAGCGTACTAGAAATGACACTGACGTCTCATTTTTCATTTCCTTGTTATTTCATTTCGTCGTTTTATTTATTGCTAATGTGTAATTTGCTAAATTCACAATCATATACGTGCCGGACATATGTATGCCTCATTTAATATGCAGTACTGAGCTCCGATGTGAAGGTAGTGTTTAAATGACTAAAAATATATAACCACGGATGGAATTACTGTTTCGAGCGTCATAAGAGAAAATAGTGGACAAGCATAAACCAGCATCCCTAAACTTGCTTAACAAGAACCAAACATATCATAATGGTTTGATTTATCTTCAGTATCTCAGAAATCATAGTTCAAAAACAATGTGTGAATTGTTTAATTCCGTCGGCTATTTTCTTAGATGAGCTACATCCTGTAGTGCATACGTAATGACATCACTATCAAAATGATTCACATGTAGGTTTATAATACCTGAGATTTTGCAAAAATAAGCGTGATTTGTTTTCTTTGGCGACTGGCATTAGGTCGATGAAAGTCGATAGTGAGTACGTCAATATTCTCCGATTTATTTCGCTCTAACACACACGACAATTATGCTCTTTCTCTTTTACACTGTGAATCTATTTATATACCTTGTTTCAGTTACCACGATGAATGATATTATGTCTTGTCGCATTTGTTACAACATACAGAGTGTATTGCCGTAAACTCGGGGCTTTAGTTTTTAATTGTTTAACCATTTTTTTTCCTACCTAAGCTGATAGCCTTAAGAGGCTATGTCAGCGTAACCGGGCGAGTAGGTGAGCTCACGAGGCTCAAACCTGACGATGTTGCTAACACGAACCCTAGCAAGAGCCATGCTTTGCAGAATATACCATCGGATCGGAAACGCGACCCACTGAGAAGATCCGGCGAGAAACTCCGTAGACTGTGTCTGTCGGTTAATTTACTCGCCGAGCCCATCGTCGCAAGCGACTGGTTCGACGAGGAAGGTGACCGATGCTTGAGATACCTAAAAGCACCATTAGTGGATCGGGAGGATCCGAAATGACGTGTTTTGGGCGACGTCGACTGTTTACCATTCCGTCCGCAGGATCGGGAATGTACAATCGGTGGCCCCGATGAGAAGGTTCTCGTGTCGTGCCGCTTTCGTGAAATGGCGCATTGATATCGACTGCATATACTTACTGATGGACTCTAGGTCCAGGTCATTGTTTAACGTAGAGTGGAATGCGAAATAGAAGAAAAAAGAATTTATATCTTTATGTGTTTTCGTATTGTACTTGTTGTTGTTTTACCGAATGGCTCAATTCCACCTAGTATAATTTCTTACTAATCCTTTACATATGTTCTCCATCCAAGCAATAATTCAACGTAAACCGCAATCCTGTTATTGTGGTCGGGCCATGCCGTTTTTGCGACTCAAGAAAGCTTATGTCATGCATCTATACGACACCGTCGAACTTCACTCAGCGCGTTTCTAGTTTTGTTGACTCCGCGTATTATTGGCGCGAACGGCCATTTTGTTTAAATTTACATGAGTTTAATATTTTGATGTCACATTTGAAAGTGTAGGATTACTTTTTTTGGAGACCTCGAAACGTAATATTTGGCATTTCATACAGTATAGAAGGAATACTGTTGTCAATTGCTTTTTTATTTTATCGCGCTTATGCGGTTTCTGGAAACTAACAGCAGCATAACTTCAATTCCGGTGTCCACATTGAGACATAAGATTGAAATCGTTTCTTTTTTGTTGTTCTAATAACAACTATTGTAACATTAAAATGGAAACGCCAATTTTGTACTGCAGAATTAGATTTAACGGAACTCGTGTAGTGAATCGGGCGGTCCATCGTCAGTTTTTTTTTTTTTTTTCCTACCTAAGCTGGTAGCCTGGAGCGGCTATTCCAGTGTAACCGTGGTTAGTAGGTGAGCTCACGGGGCTCAAACCTGGCGACGATGTTAACACGAACCCTAGCAAGAGTCGTGCTTCGCAGAATCTACCACCGGATCGGAAACGCGACCCACTGAGAAGATCCGGCGAGAAACTCAGTGGGCTGTGTCTGAGAGTTAATTTACTCGTCGAGCCCTTCGTCGCAAGCGACGGGTTCGACGAGAACGGTGACCGGTGCTTGAAGTACCTAGAAGCACCGTTAGTGGATCGGGAGGATCCGAGATGACGTGTTTTGGGCGACGTCGACTGCTTTCCATTCTGTCCGCAGGATCGGGAATGCCATCGTCAGAATTAACAGTTTAAAATCGTGTGGAGCTTGATATTAACAAGTGAGGATTTCGGAATATCTGTTTATAGCCAAAATGAGTTCTGAGGATTCGTTTCGAATTATATTTTTTTTTCTTATCGCACCAGATGCCACTAAAGCAGAATTTAATCCTTCAAACTACCGCTTTCATCAGTATCAGTTCAGCTCATGATTGCTGATGTCGAGCTGGTCTCCGTAATTGGATTACGAAGGAGCCTCATTGCCTCATCACCGCTGCTTTCCGAGTCAACAAATCCCTGGATCTTGTCGATGACATCGAGTGAACTAAGGGTTACAAGGTATTGCAGCTTATATTGCCCCCATACATATCCTACATAGAGGTAACCAGTGTTGTCATACTATTTACGAAGATATCCACTAAAACGGCAACTCCTCTGTGTTATACATATGTCAAAGATAGGCTCAGCTTTATCATTTTTATTGCTTAGATGGATGGACGAGCTCACAGCCCACCTGGTGTTAAGTGGTTACTGGAGCCCATAGACATCTACAACGTAAATGCGCCACCTACCTCGAGATATAAGTTCTAAGGTCTCAGTATAGTTACAACGGCTACCCCACCCTTCGGACCGAAACGCATTACTGCTTCACGGCGGAAATAGGCGGGGTGGTGGTACCTACCCGTGCGGACTCACAAGAGGTCCTACCACCAGTGATTACGCAAATTACAATTTTGCGGGTTTGGTTTTTATTACACGATGTTATTCCTTCCTTCCTTATGGAAGTCAATCGTGAACATTTGTTGAGTACGTATTTCATTAGAAAAATTGGTACCCGCCTGCGGGATTCGAACACCGGTGCATCGCTACATACGAATGCACCGGACGTCTTATCCTTTAGGCCACGATGACTTCTGTGTTGGTGATTATCTTCAAGCAATGATGACCATATAATAAAAGGCCTAAGGTGGTCGGGCTGCGATGGTAATAAAAAAGAGCTTTAAACTGCCGCGCTATATTGAAAAGGTGCGATCTCTGAGTTCCTTACTGTAAAAACTGAGACCTTAGAACTCATATCTCAAGGTAGGTGGCGGCATTTACGTTGTATATGTTTATGGGCTTCGGTAACTACTTAACACCAGGTGGGCTATGAGCTCGTCCAACAAAGCAATAAAATTTTTTTAGGACAAACTACAAAAAAATTAAGTTAACTCAATTAATTAACAATTTACTATTAAATTTCATTATCTAAAACGCTGACCATTATCATTCATTGAACATTCAAAACATTCACAATTGAAAAACTTGTTTCATTGGACAGATTACATCCTTGATTAAGCAGTAATGAAGGATCATTTGTGGACGCTACGAAGGACAGGAAACATTAAATAAAAGTATGTGAACCGGTGAGAAAGGAAACGGAAATGACATCTCCATGTAAGGCTTCCAAGGATAGTCGGCTTGTATATTTTAAAGTAGTAATAGTTCGCTGATTGATTTAGTCGAAGACTGTGTGAAATATTAATGATTCAACACGGATGCTTCAAGGACCCTGTCGCTTAATTGGGCGGATTGGGAAACTCAAGAGTTGAGACAGGAAGGGATGGCTTGCTTAAAACTTCTCGAACACCGCTAGAGGAGGCTTATTAGCTGAAATTACTTCCTCAGTGCACCTACCACCGGATCGGAATCGCGACCCACTGAGAAGATCCGGTGAGAAACTCTCCGGGCTGATGCTACTACGGCTTGCGCTAAACTATGATCTTTGTACAATACAAAAAAGTTACTGATGTTGTATATACTTACATTTGTTTTAGCATATAAAATTAGCTGGTTTGGTTACGCTTTATTCATCTCTACTTTAATGTACTCTGCAGAGGTTAATTTTGTTTCCTGCACCACATTTGTACATATTATTTTTGTGACTATGTATATTCTTTTGACTGCTCTATATGGGCAAATTTGTTCACGCCCCACCAGATGTTTAATGGTTATGCTGTTTACTGCTTCGATTTTGGATTAGGATTCTTAATTGCTCCATTTAGTAGGTTTTCTACCAAATGTACTCCACAAGACAGATACTGTACAAAATTATACTCTACCAGACTGCTGCGGGCTATTTCACTCCACTAACTTTATAACTATATAACTAGTCCTTGTTTTTCAATTTATACTGACTTATTTCAATTGATATTGAGTCTAATGTAGAATTATATTAAGGACTGTTTCATAGAGTCGTGTGCCTAGTATCGCCTTAAACAGACTTGGTGGGGCCCAGGAATTGCGTAAATCCACTAGTGACGTAACACCTTAAGATGGCAAGACAAGGTATCGATATTAATGCCGACAAGACTGTGTTACGTATGGTTGCGGAGGCACACCCTACCAACAGTATTGTTTCATTTATTTCCTACATTGTGGATAACATTCTTGTTCTTCGAGAGCAGGTGTCACTTGGAAAACTTGATCCTTGTCATTCTAGTATCATTTTAATATTCTTATTAACAGTAACTTACATCTAGCGCTTTATTTTATGTTAATTCCGTTAAAGTTTAGTATTCATTCCTCGCATACGATATTATTACGGCATGTAGAAAAGAATTCATTCGACAGGATAGTACGTTTGGTACGAGATCTTTCTGAGTAATTCTGAGACGAATTAGACAGAGACAGGAGATCAATCTTAAATAGAGGTTGTTGGTGCGCAAGCGAGATAAAATCAGGTGAATGAGGGGTCATGTAGAGGGTGTCCATGAAATTAAAACATCTGGTACATATAATAGTATATTTTTAAATGCTTTAATTCACTGATTTAACTTGGAAACGTGTTTTATTTTCTCTCAAGCAGCTTCTGAGTTGATTTTGAAAACAGAAAATTATTCAAGTAAATTACAACTTGCATCTGATTTAAAATATAACCCGGAAAAATTGATGAGACGTCGGATTTAGTCTTGTTATTTAAATACACTATGGTGTTTTCGGGGGGAATGTTGCAAATTTTGAAATAGCTAGAAAGATTATTTGCTATCGATGTTTAATTCATGAAGATGGCTACGCACCACCTCAACCCCGATATAAATAACCGACGCCAACGAGTTAAATAAGTTACAACATTAATTTCATTGCGTTAATCGTGTGGTGTACCCAACATAGTTACCATAGCTACCTAGATTGTAGTCTTATTTCAAGTTCATTCTTAATCTTAAAACCAAACCGCATGACTGTTTTGTAACAGAAATGGACAAAATAAATCTTTACTTTCACTCTACGATCAGTAATGAATGCCGCAGATAGTAAATAGGTACCTTAAAATCTATTATAGGCAACTACGTGAGTTTATATAAATTTTTAACAACGGTTATTGAAGTCATGGACGTCTTTAAAATTTCCCTTTAGTAATTATTAATCAGTAAATTCCAATAGAACAGGATAGTTGTGTTACCGTAGTTATGATTCATGGAACTTCAGAGCCGTAGCACACAGGCAGGCCGGGATGTTTGTGTGTACTTGACTGTGTAGCGTATATTCTATAGGCGGGGGTACGCGTCGCCATCGCGATCTCGCTCTCAGAGTCAGTTGGTTTCATTTAGTCGTATTTACTCCGTGAACCGAGAAGGCCGTGCCGACGTAACCTGAACGAACCGCGAGTGAAGTGTTTATTGTGAAACAGAAATAAAAAATAGTGCTCTCAACATGGGATGTGGAACGAGTTTTGTGAAATATGTGCTATTCTTCTTCAACCTGGTCGTCGCGGTGAGTCGGGGGAAGGGTCATTATAAGTAAAACCGGTCTTGGTTCCGCTGGACGGGGCTAGCCGTTGAGCCAAACGACACGGTTCGCGCCCTACGCGCCGTTGCTCTGTTGCCTTGGGCTAAAAAAAGTTTTGAATACAGGTTTGATCGGAGCCACACGTGACGACGATGAGAGAGAGATTGTTCAATTCAATTTGAAATTTAAAAGTATAGTTATTTTACATTTTAATGTTTGGTAATAATGATGTCATGTAGGTACATAAACTGGAAATACCATCATTTGCATTTCAAGTTTATCCGGAAACTAACTTTCTCTGCGCATAAATAGATTTAAAACTGGTTAGTAAAATAAACACAATAATAGCATCATGACACTGTAGAGAGCGGTAGAGACACGAGAGACGCATTTGAAACAAAGAAAACATTTTTAAGATATTTCAAAAAACTATAAACTTTTACTCCAATCCAAGCTAATACTCTGACAGTATGGAGGGGCTTTGTCAGGGTAGATTTACGGCGGTTTTCGTGGCCCCTGAAGTCAAGTAGGTAATATACAGATTACGTTAAGATCTGTAAAATTTCATATGATTCGTCGAATAACCATTAAGGACCATAAACAACCACGTTGCATTACGTCATTGAACTGGATTCCATCTTTCTCACACTAACTAAACTTTTTTTATTTTATTACGCTAGTTTTTATAACTGCCTATTTTGGTTTGAATTCTGTTTGTTTTAATTATTTTGAATTACGCTGGTTATCATGATTACAACACCGCTTGTATTGCGTTACTAATTGAATTAACTATAAAATCATTGAATAAATTAACATAGCTCTGAGCCAGCGGTAACACGCTTCGTAAACACGGATCGCTGCGTTGAACAGGGTCGAGTTCTGGCATTTTTAAGTAGGAAAAAAATCTTTCTGTATCGAATAATAGAAACATATTTTTTTATTGAAACGGCTAGCTTGCTTGAAGTTATTAACGACGCTCGAAGACATCAACAACGTGAATACGTTATATCTCGAGGCAGTATAAGCTATATTTTGTGAACCTCCGCTTCCAAATTGTACGACTACGGTGCAGTACAAATAAGCGATAAGGCGCGTATGGAAAGACACGCGGTCGTGATGCTGCTAGCAATCCTGAAGATGATAATGAAATTTGCATTATTCAGCGCTACCTACCTCTATTCCTTTGGGGTTACGTTGATAGTAGTGATAACTGCGAGTGTGACCTTATTCTTTTCACAAAATAAGTTATGGTTCATCTTTGACTAAATTTCCGGAGGTTTGATAGCAGGGTTAATTCACGTTCAGTGGTTCACGACGGTAACCACTCACCATCAGGTGGTTATGTATGCTCGTCTGCCTACAAGGGCAATAAAAAAAAAGTTACGTCAACAAGAGCTCAATTCGAGTTGAATCAACAAACAAAGGCGCTATTGTCGAGTAATTAATTGTCTGAATGATATTCAACTTGTGATTCACGGGAGCTAATTAACGACAAACGACTTCTGAATTTTCATAAATAATAAATACTGATGACATCACCATAGTTAATACCAACTAAGCATTTGCTGATTGGTAATCTTTCGCAGTGTGCTCTAATAAATCGTTGGTAAGGTTACGAAATTATGAGTAATGTATTCAAACTTTTTAAATTAGGTTTAGTTTTTTTACATTATGGTCTGGGCTAGTTGAGAGCTATGGGTTCAAGCGATAAGTGACACATGAATGTCACTCGTGAGGGTGGGTGACTCGAAAATCATTGCCTCGTTGAGCTATTTACAAAGATATATCATAGTCTTTTTTTTCCTACCGAATAATGGGCTATACCAGCTTCGCCGGTAACCGTACTCGTCGAACTCGACAAAGAGGTCGACGTGCAACCTAACTCATGCATCAGCCCGCTGAGTTTCTCACCGGATCTTCTCACCGGGTCGCGATTCCAATCCGGTAGTAGATTCATTCGCGCAATTCCCGTTGAGTTGTTAGGTCTCCTTCGGAAATGCCCCTCCTGGCTGAGCTTTGCTCGCTCACCTGTCCTGGTGAAACTGGAAAGGCCTCCGGGCCACCAGTAATCTTTCAATCATAAAAAATCCAGCTATGCACGGATGAGTAGATGAGCTCACGGGCTCAACCTCAGAGAGTATGCTAACACTAGCCCTGCAAGAGCATTGCTTCGCAGAATCTACCACCTTATCGGAATTGCGACCCACTAAGAAGAACCGGCGAGAAACTCAGTGGGCTGTATCTATTGGTTAAGCATATTCTCACAGTGAACAATAGTATCAACTTTGATAATTCATTAAAAAGGAATTTGTTTACCTATCGTTAGAAGCTCGCTATTGTTCTTTGCTGGGGAATGGCTGTTCCTCTACATACCAGAGAACCCAATATCCGGGTATACAGTGGTCAGCTTGCGAGTTATTTGGACCGAAAAGAACTTTTCCAGTGTGATTATGCACATTATAAAAAGAAGCCTTCAGAATTGAGCGGGTGTAAAGTGACATAATGTATTTTTTTAAAGGTAGAATCTAGTCGAAAGTATCTTATACTACTTACGTATGCCTGTTTTAAATTGTCACGACGTACTGAATCATTAAATTTATACTTTATTGTACTACTTCTGTATTACTTATCTTACTTAATTTTTGTTATTGGAAGCGGTTAGTCTCGGGGAATAACTTGGTTTAATATAAAAGATTAGGGTCTGTGAAATCTATGTTTTTGATGGAGTCTAGTCGCCATGGTCATCAGAGTTGCGTTTTCGAATTGAATGTTGATTGATAATATAACCGTCGGAAGCGGAAGTTGCATTGCTGACGTTCCTGTCTCGATGGTGGTACCAATGACAGTTGACAAATTTTGACGTTTGAATGAAAACTATTTTAGAGAAATAATATAATTTCCATTTCATTCCTACTAAAGTCTGGTTATGCCCCCAATAACGCATTGGATTATTACTTCGAATTTCATTTACATTCAATGGGTACGTAAGATTGGTAACATTAGTCAATGACACTGTCAAGAACACGCTGTCTATCAAAGGAAGTGCCACCCACGCTTCTGTTTGATCAAGTAAATACATTTTTAATTACAATTAATGATAATACTGAAATGCCCTTGTGGTGTGTGATATTTATAAGTGTAATAACAATTAGGTATAAATTCTGGTATAAAATATTTGGGATAATCAGGCAGTTATCAGGCACGTTCCTCACAAGATAATGCAACTATATAATTGAAGTAAACAAGACGATGTGGGTAGTGCTAGAAAACACAAATTCTGGATCAACAATAATTAGAATGGACAATAGTGTGTATAGTCTATGAATAGTGGCTTGCCAAGATGATGAATAATGCAACAATTTGAGCTGGTAATAAAACATTTTCAGAGAATATCGTTTTGGCGAAGTAAATGTCTTGAAAATAGAGAGGAGAAAGGAACAATTTTTTTGTCCTATCTATGCTGATAGCCTTGAGAGGTATTTCAGTTTTACCCTAGCGTGTAGGTGAGCTCTCGGGGCTCAAACCGAAAGTTTTGCTAACACTGGCCTTAGCAAGAGCAGTGCTTCGCAGAATCTATCACCGGATCGCAACCCACTGAGAGGATCCGGCGAGAAACTTTGTGGACTGTGTCTATGGGAAGGATGTGTAATCGAAAAAAGGTCCTAAAGGAGATACGCAGACGACAAGCTGTAGACAACCTTCATGTCTGTATGTTTCTACGTTAATCTGTTATGGTGGAGGAAATGGTGCCTAGCTAAGGAATAACTATTATGATTAAAATTAATCCCGATATCGATGTTATATGGTATGTATACGGAAACGGGAGGATTTTTTTCTGCCAACTTTTCTTGTACCACTTATTTTTGACGTCTGTGAGCAAAGTCAGGATGATTTATATTAACCAAACGAAGTATGATGAAATTCTCTTACGAAACCTCGTAAGCAGGTCATATTAGAAAATGTGGCGGGAAGTTCATTATGAATTCAAAGAAACGAATTACACGAATACGTATGTATCGTTCGAAATTCAAATATGAAAATTATAAATTATTAAATTAAATTTTGCAATCAACAATAAATGAAAACGTTCAATTACATTACGTTTGTGAGAAATGCAATAACAAATCTTGTTTTTGTCACGAACGTCAAATGAAGGTTACGTGATTCATGAATATGGTAAAATGTAAACTCGTATAGTATTTTATTGACGGATACGTTCGAGTAACAGTCCATCTTATGTTAGCTCTACCATAGATATCACTAACAAATGATTCTTCGCGTTTGGTTTTTATTAAATGGAAAAATCATTCATAATGAAAGTCGGTCGCAAGCGTAGCTGGAATATCCCATAAGGTTAACAACGAATAGGTAGGTGGAAAAAATGAGGAAAAATATGCCTCATAGGGTTTGATGAAACTCTGCAAAGTGAAATCCTCCATTAAAACGGTGTTTTACTAACGCTTCATATCTCTATAACTATGCCTTTTACAGCGGAATCATTTTAGCGAAAAACCGATTTTTGTATTGTGACGTCACAAGACGGTGTGGTATATAATTTATGCTCACGAGTTCTTCAATCAATTACATATTAGTGTTGGATCTAAATACGTCACGTGAACGGCAAACGTTTCAATAATTTATGTAATTATGTATTTTTTTAAATTTTAAAGTAATATGTTAGTAAATTTACTTATATAAAAGGTCTGGTGTAGTCGTAACAAGAAATGCGACTGCTTATAATCTCAAAAGCAGGTACAATTAATAAAAAAAAAATACTTAACACATTTACGAAGGACTATCACGATTAAGGAATTTAATAGTACTAAAAACAAAAACCAAATTTTTCATTACCACCGAAAACCGTCTATGCAAAATATAAAATGAACCTAAAATATATATTTTGTCATCTCTCCTATTTCCGTGATTGTGTATGTCGTGATCACAGTAATTGTACAATATCCTAAATTCCTAAAGATATCCTAAATTCTGAGTTTGTATTTAACAAACAGGTGGCTCGTTAATTCGCACTACCGGGTTAGTAACAGTAAACCGTCGTGTTGTTTTTACTTGTAAAACTCTCAAACGCCAGTTTTTATTGCACGAAAATGACAAACACTTTCTGAGGGGCGAGCACGAATTACTATCGAAAAAGTATTCGTATCGCTATCGAGAACAAAAAGTATATATTTTTTAAGGGATTTTATGACCTGGTAACTAAGACCTTTAGGTCAAGTCTTATTTTCCCACATTTGTGCACTTTTACAGATATTAAACAGTTAATAAACCACCGTTATTACACATTTAAACCTGAAGAAACACTAAATAGACAAAATAAAACAAATCACACAACCTCACTCCTCACGTTCCCGCCAAAAAATAAAAAATAAAAGTTTAAAATTTAAACAGCGCCTCTACCGTCCCTAAAAAGAAGTAATTTCAGCAGCACGAATGAATTTACTTACTTTCGTTTCACAATCGAATCCATAGATAATACACAAAAACTATATAGCTATATTTAAGGTGCTTTTCAGGATATTATATGTCAAAATAACCCTTTTACTCATATCTGTTCATAAAATATTTATAACTACTGATCCCATGCACCCCACGCTTTTTTTACAATAAAAACATTTTTTCTTACAGTTTTTAATTAAAATTTATTTTCTATAATTTAGTTGGATTTTCTATAAAAGCGTATTTTTTATTAGTTTTTTTTTTAAACTATTATTTACATATTTTTCATTTGTTAGTTGGATTTCAATTCTTTCAATATTTTTTTTAAATATTAAATTGTCATCTGTCCTTAACAAGTATGCCAAATTTCGAGTTAATCCGACGTTTTGAAGGGGGTCATAATCACGTTCAAAGATTCCGCTACATACATACTAACATACATACGTCTGCAGCTAATAAAAGCGTATTAAAAAAATGCACAAAGCTTAATAGACTTTTGCTGTTCACTTTAACTGATATATTTATGGTTTGGAAATCGACTATTGTACTTGAATTCTGCATTGATGGATTACATTTACGTTGGCAATCGAGCAAACAACACTAAACACAACGATAACTTGTTTGACATTGACGTTACAAGCGGTCAACTGCGAGTTATTTAAAGGATTTACGGCTTAAACGGTATTACGTAAATGTTGGTACAGTATTTATTTACGGGCTACTTGAGAAACGTAGACACAATTAGAATAACTGTTTTACGAATTAAGTTCGTGACCAGCTTATCAAATTTTATGATCACGTATTTGACTGAATTACGGAAAACGTTGCGAATTATTCAACGCTATTTTCCTATTTATTGTAGTTAATAATTTCATGGCTGTTTGTTATATTCAAATTCTATATATGTATATAAAAATGAATTTCTGTTCGTTAGTCTCGCTAAAACTCGAGAACGGCTGGACCGATTTGGCTAATTTTGGTCTTAAATTATTTGTGGAAGTGCAGAGAAGGTTTAAAAGGTAGATGAAAATGGAATTAAATAAAAATAACAATTTTGTTTTTCCTTTGATGTGTCCCCCGTCGGACGGATTCCTTCTGTTTGTTTTAAGTTTATTTTCTACAAAAAATTAGGTCTTTTATTTATCGATTGAAGCACTACGAAGTCTGCCGGGTCAGCTAGTACGTAATAAAATTTCGATATGAAACGATTTCTTCTGGTCACGTGACGTATCTGTTACGTAACCAATGTGTTTTATATACACTTGAATACGGAGTTTGCAAGTATGCTCTGTGTGCTCAGTGAGAGATTTTTAACGTTCTCGATAGCGTAAAAGTTAACTCAATTTTGCATGCAGTTGGAACAGCGCCCCTAGTGGCAAACGCAGGCAACAAGCACACTATTCACTTTGTGACCACACAAGAAACAAATTTAAAAGTTTTTTTTCCGCTGTGAATCTTTGTACAGTAGAAGGAAAATCGGACATCGGAGACTTATAATATACCGGATATTTTTAACACAGTGAACCCTGTTTCCCTCAAGAACGTTTTACCATGTTTTTGTATACTAAAAGAATTCAGCTAAGAATTCTCGAACAAAGAGGCCCGTTGTGTACAATTAGGTTGTGACTTAATGATAAACGAAATGTATGCGAGTAATGAACGACACCGACCTTCGTCTTACTTGTTCAATTTTTTAAATTTTAACTGTACATTTTGTTTGTTCTTAATTATTGTATTAAAAGAAGTACTGGTGGTAGGACTTCTTGTGAGTCCGCGCGGGTAGGTACCACCGCCCTGCCATTTCTGCCGTGAAGCAGTAATGCTTTTCGGTTTGAAGGGTGGGCAGCCGTTGTAACTATACGGAGATCTTCGAACTTATATCTCAAGGTGGGTGGCGCATTTACGTTGTAGATGTCCATGGGCTCCAGTAACCACTTAACACCAGGTGGGCTGTGAGCTCGTCCACCCATCTAAGCAATAAAAAAAAAGAAGTATTTCAAGGATCACAATATATTCAAATTTAAGTTAGTTTTTTGATTAACATTTTGTCTTTCCTTGTAAGATCTAATCTCAAGCGTCACGTATAGCATTAGTAATGTAAATAAATTACTGTCAACAACAGGCAGTGGCTGTGAACGTGGCATTGTCAATGTCCATGAGCAATGTTGATCGTCAAGATAGCAGTAAGTTCTCGATGCTATTAAATAAAATCTGCCAATACGATTTGTGTATTTAGGTCACTGAATGTTACCAAGTTGTACTTTTAATTTTTACTTATTAATTATTTATTAGATGAGTTCTAGTCAATATCACAAGGTCATGAATTTATTGTTATTAAGTAATGGAGTCCGTAGACATCACACCGCGAATGCTGTTCTTGGTGACCTTGTGACACGTGCTTGACGTCTGAATTTTTTCTACCTACGTATGTGCACGCTAATCTGAATCTCTGAACCATGTCGAATTTGACACCTGGGACTATAATTCAGTGTTTGTTTCATTTTTGTATGAATAGTCAATTGTTAGACAATTGCCGAGTCCTCCTCCATGCATCGTATTCCTCAGTGCTGAGGGTCGTAACCTTTACGGAGCACTTTTGTTAGGACTATGTTCCTCCATTCACTCCTGTCCTCCGCGCAGTGGATAGCGACATTGATGCTGGATTCCAAAGTCGTCTTAATCTGATCGGACCAGCGCACGGGACTACGCCCTCTAGGCCTCTTTCCGCCCACTTTGCCGGTGATGAAAAATCTTTCGAGATTGTCACCCTTTTTTGCCGAGTATAAATGACAAAGTTAGCATTGCCATCTACCTTGAGGAATGCGTGCCGGGTATAGAGAACCGGTTAATTCTTATTGTTCCCAACTACGAAACTGATCAACGCGACTTCCTTACGTGTGATGCCACTTGGGATCATATTATAAGTGAATAGCTACCCAAACGTTATAACAACCTACATTGCACAACGATTAGCCACATATGACATCAGCTTTTGCGATTAGTGTTTAGCTTGACGTTAAAAATATTAAATAAATCGATTTTTTTATTTCGAATAAAAATTATTAAACAATCTATTGTATATCATCCGGCTTTGCAATGAGCTCCCCACTACGGTGTTTCCCGAGCGCTATGACATGGAAATAATACAATGACAATTAAAAAAAATGCGTGATTCAACCAATAAAGTAGTTTTAATTATATTGTACTTGAAACATCCTGACTTCGATAAGGTTATATTTTTATTGGATAAACTACCGCTTATTTGTTAAATTTCGACAAACCCACCCAAGCCTACATACATGTGTTATGGAAATTGTAGCTCCATTCATATATTATCATTTGACTAAATATTTAGTGGTTGGCAATTTAAATTCATTGTTAAATGTTATAAGTCTTATTTTATATCACATCAATACTTTTTTTTCTACCTAATCGATGGTAGTCTAAGGGGCTATTCCTGCTTCTTGCCGACGGCTAGGTGAGCTCATGGGATCAACCTGAAAGAATTTGCTAATACCCGCCCTAGCAAGAATGGTGCTTCGCTGAAGCTACAACCAGGTCGGAATCGTGACCCGCTGAGACAAAACGTCGAGAAACCCAGTGGGCCGTGTCTATGGGTTAGTTCGCTGGTCGAACTCGATGGGGACCGGTGCTTGAAGAGCTTAAAAGCACCGAGAGCCGATCCAGAGGATCCGGCAAGATTTATTTTGGTCCACTGCGGCTTCGCTTTGCCCCGTCTATAATCTTACGTGGTGTACATACGTCATACAGCACAATAACTCGATACCTTACACTGGTACAAAATAGTATAGTAGTCTGTATAATATAGATAAACTAGTGATATTTTGTGAATTTTTTTTGGCTTAGAACAGCAACTACCCAACTCTTCGAGTGGTAAGGGAAGACTAAGGCAAACTTACAGGGTACTGCAACCGTCAACCAGAATTTTCTGGTCAAAAAGCGTCACATACGCACCGGGCACCACCACCACTATTCTGTATACAAGGTGGATGGTCGCATTCAGGTTGTGATGACGTCTATGAACCGTATGAATGTGACCATCATTGATTGAATAAAAAACATAGATTTCATGACGGCATTATGACAGAAACCTTTCTCGAAGTGTGTAACAAGTTTCATCACAAAGAGTCAATAGACTTACGAACGCGCAGAAGACAAATTTACTCACATACGTACCCGGACAAACATTTATTTATATAGATTATTGCCTGGCTGTGATTTCGCACAGCTATTCTTGAACCTCGATACGACGAAGCAACAGAGGTGATAAAAGAACTATTTTTTGATGTCTCATAGGCTTTTGTATCGATGTTTTGTTTCCATTGTTTCAAGAACTTACTGGTGGTAGGACCTCTTGTGAGTCCGCGCAGATAGGTACCACGCCCTGCCTATTTCCGCCGTGAAGTAGTAATGCGTTTCGGTTTGAAGGGTGGGGCAGCCGTTGTAACTATACTTGAGACCTTAGAACTTATATCTTTTTTTTTTTTTATTGTCCTTGTAAGCAGACGAGCATACGGCCCACCTGATGGTGAGTGGTTACCGTCGCCCATGGACTTCAGCAATGCCAGGGGCAAAGCCAAGCCGCTACCTATCTCAAGGTGGGTGGCGCATTTACGCTGTAGATGTCTATGGGCTCCAGTAACCACTTAACACCCGGTGGGCTGTGAGCTCGTCCACCCATCTAAGGAATAAAAAAAATAAAAAAAACTCGTTTACAGAGACTGAGTTCACTCGAGCGTTCGTCTGTGGTGTTTGCAATGGAATATTATTGTGTGCTCTGTGAGGCTAACGACACGCACGAAAGATTAAATTTAGAATATGCTATGAGATTTTCAACAAAGAGGCCCAGCTATGCGACCGTTTTGCTAATCTTGTAATAATGACTTTTTAATATTCGAGAGCTTATTAAGGTTGAGATAAGATTCGAATTATGAAGACAAATAAAACAATGCTATAGCAATAACAATGCTACACAAAAACAATGTTAAATAGTATGTTATAAGTAATAAAAAAAAGTGTTTTCTTTCTAAATGTTTTACTTCATAAACCTTAGAGACATGTTCGTAAATACCCTTGTACTATATCAAGGACTCCTTCTAAACTTAGAATATAACTTAAACCATCCCACTTTAAAATATTAAAATTATTACATAAGAACATAATAATAAAATAGTCCCGTGTGAATGAAAGCTTTTAAAGTTATCACTGTTAGTGCGCGTATAAATGTGTAGTGTAGAAACGAAAGCTCGCGTGACAGGGCGAGTCGACGCAACAGGTTTAAGTACTTGATGAATAATTAATTAAACCGATCGATTCCTCGAAATTAACTTCGTATTAAATGAAAAACCCGTAGCTACGTTAAAAGTGGGGATAAATTCACATGCGCGCGGGGTGTATTGTGAACTGGCGGACCCACTGAGTTTCTCATCGGTCTTCTCACTAGATCGAAGCATTGCTCTTGCTAGAGCTAGTGTTAGGAAATTCTCTCAAGTTGAGCCCGTGAGCTCACCTACCCGCCCGAGCGTAGCTGGAATAGCTATAGTATAAGGTACGCGTCCATTGGTCCGCGCGGGATGCACCTCAAGCACCGGAATTTATTTTGCTTATTTTATATTGCTTATTTTTGATATGTCTCAATCGACTTGGAATAACAGTGACTCTACCCTAGAATCTCTAAGAACGGCGGAATTAATTCGCGACCCGCCATTTTGTTTGGATCGGGAAAGAATTTCATTAATTTTAATAAAAATATTTGTTATTAAATGTATGATTCTTACGATTCAAACACATTTCCAAAAGCTACTAAAAGTATTTTTAGTTTACTAGTCCCGAATTCTCAATCTTAGTCTAAATCTTGGAAGATTTATCATGCAGTACGTCAAGCCTTATCATGGGCGAAAATATTAAGTTGACATATCCACTTCGCTTAAAACAAAAATCAACCTAAAGCTTCGTTAATAAAAACCGTATTTCTATGAAGTTGAATAACCTTAATACATTGCAATTGTGAATTATGACTTCATTACCTTGTAACGATGTAAACATTGCTTGCTGTGTTTAGATAATTTTACAGGAACATTTTATAAAATTTGTAATTGAATTTTAATACAATTTCTCAAACAGTTGGGTCATGGGAACAATATTTAGTTTTTTCTAGTGATGTAATAATGTTTTAGCGTAATATACAATGCTTACACAAGTCAATATTAGTGTCCGTTTAATCCAAAGAGATTAGAATCATTTGAATTCACATTCAATGGAATCGATTTTGCTGTCAAATACAATTTTGCCGCTAACCCACCGCTCTCTCATAAGGTTTCGAAAAAAAAAAAACGATTCACACAGGTCGTAGTTTTTTTTAATAGATTTCTTTTATTCACCCATGGGTGCCGCCTCAGTATCGTATCAAATTAGATATTTGTAAGTCGTAGAAAAAATTTCACATATCGTGAGAAAGACCCTTGTATAATGGAACCCTCATCTTTAAAACCCCGGAAGAAGTACTATGGAAATCAGGTCAAGGGGAATTTCGGTATGAAACCGAATGAGTCAAGGCAGCGAATTTTTAGTACTTTATCCTTATGACGCCATCTTGAGTCATGTAAAACTTACGTTTAACAACGCATTAATAACGATAATATTTTTTATTATCGAGGAAAATAACTTAAAACAAAAAAAACATTCTTAACACTAAGTTATAGGTCTTTTCATCGACCTATTAATGAAAAGGATTTTTCGGATAATTAGTAAATCATATATCATAGTTGCAGGATTGTAAATGGTTCTTAGAAATATTACGTAGTCGATGTGATTTTACGGCCGTTTTCAATAACCTATCTATCCCTAGTTTCGGTTACTAAAGATAGACAAATCTATATTTTTGTCCTTACTTACGTTCCAATAACCTATCGACGGGCAGCAGTTCCTATCGGATTTATCTATCCATCGTCGGGAGGACGGATAGCCTGCTAAAGATAGAACGCTCATACAAATCGTGCTTACTTCCGTTTCAATATGAGTTTTAAGTAACTCTCCGGTAGGCGGCGCTATCTCTAGTATGGGCATTCGCTTATCTGTCAAAATCGGCCGGTTACATGTTTATCTTTCGAAAGTAAATCGCTATAATTTAATAATTGTTTCTCTTCGTATTGGCATATTGTAGCAGTGATGATAGTGATATGGAATTATTTCAAATGATAATGGATTGTGATGCAGATAGTGATAGTGAGGCCGATATCATGGTTAGGAAAATAAAGATCGTCTGAATTACATGGCGAAGATCAATAATTACGAATTTGACTATAGATTTCTGAGCAAAGGTGTTGTGAATGAATTGATTAATTTAATGAGACCATATTTGAGTGTAACGTCAAAAAGGTAAGATAAATTTTAACCATAAAAGTACTCGTTATTACAACTTATATTTGTTTATAGCAATAGCAAAATTATACCTAATTTTTGTTGTGTTACAAAATCACACTCAACAGGAATTCTATAATACTGCTGGATTCCCATGGTGCCCTAAATGACATTCATATACTAATACAATACCCTGGTAGGCTATTTGAGTCGTCTATTAACAAAGGTGGCAATCTGTGCATTTGGACAAAAGTTTTTATTGATATGTCAATACAGATTGAATTGAATATAATCGTCTCCTTCAAAGAATACGGTTCAAAACCTGCATTAAATAAAGGTTAATAGTTAACCTGTTATTTATCTAAGATGTCGTTCCGAAGAGTTTTGTGACTGCCAATGGAATACAAAGTCAATAATTCGTTTTTCTGATTTACCAATCATTGTCCAAAAGTCAGATTGCCGGCTTTGATAATAGTCGACTCATTTACCTTCATTCTTATTACACACTGATACCTCTACATTTTATATTTGTGTTACAGATTCAAATATAGGAGAGGAATTTAGAAATAGAAAAAGAGTATTTTGAATGTGTAATTTGTGTGCAATGCATCATTGATGTTTCAAAATGTTGTTGCTTGATGGCCTGGGTCTACTCATGATACAACTATAATTAACCATTCCGATTGAAAAGGGTTTCTTATTTATATTACCTTATTTATTTTATTATTATTATATATTATTATTATATTTTTATTTATTTATATTATATATTTAGGTGTTTATATGAATTTAATATGACACTATTATAATAAATTATCTACATATCAAAAGAACATTGATAACAAGGTGGACTTGGAAATTGCTATTTGCTTGCCGATAGAGGCTATCCCCACAACCCTATCTTTTAACGTGATTAATTAACCCACATACTCAATCGGAACGATTTAAAATGAATCACATATTAAAACAAGAAATACTATAGAGAGGTAATCTTTTTTTTTAGTTAAGAGCTTGTTATACTGTATTGTAAAATAATTTAAGCGAATAATGTATAATTTTCAGATGCATTGGTGTTTGTAAAAGAAGACTCCCTGTATATCATTGAAAAGTAGATTAAAACTAGAAAATATGCAAGCTGTTATTATAGCTGCCATGCTGCATAATATCGTCAGAAGTATGAATTTAGAAGAATTAGAATCAGAAATTTCAGTCGCAGATACATTAAGTACAGGAAAATAATAATATAATTTTTCGTAACAATTTTTCAAAACTTACATCTGAAATACAACTATGTACTTATAAATAATTGCTTCCAAAGATAATTTATAAAATAAACTCCAAAGATAATTTGACAATTTTTTATTTTCCAAAATGATAATTACATGGTAGTTAGTACATGCAAGATATTTAATTTAGAATTTGTACATATACCTAAAAAAATATCTAACATAAAATTATTATTGCCTACTTAATTTATGAAATTTAATATTCCTTTTAAGTAATTTTGAATTTTTTAAATTATCTAAATCTAACTTAACTTTTGCTACAACAATCTCCTTTTCTTTATTTTCCAAGTCAAGTCTCTTTTTTGCTATTAGATATTCTGCTAATGCATTGTCCCTATGCTAGCCTTGCATTTCTTTTCTTCCATCTTGTTTCCGCTTGGCTGTAAAAGTGTTAAAAATATTATATGTGACCTACAACAATGTGCATGCTTTATCCAAAATTTCATCTGCAATCCTTACCACCTCCAGCCTGTAACAAAGAGCATAATTATTTCAAATACTACGGCAACCTGAAGAAAAAATCATGTTTATCAATGTGTTATTAGAGACAAACAATCAACTAATTATACTAACCTTACTAAGGTTGTTTCTTATGTTGCCGTAGCGTTCTTTAAGTTTTCCCATTTTAGTCGAAGCTGCGATGGAGTTCGTGGGAAACGACGAATCGACGAATTAAAATCATTTACAAGGGTTTGCCAAGCCTGCTCCTTCAATTTATTGTTTGTGGCATTTGTTGCCTTATTATTGAAATGTTTTTTCGCCGCCACAAGTTCTGCTAGAATCATCGTCTCATCTTTTGTCATGGGTGCTGCCTTTCTTGACTGAAAAAGATATATTTTCTAAACTTGAACTCAAAGTTTTCAAAGTAAAATTATTATTATCAATGTAAGTATCTATGAACATACTTACAGAATTCATTTTATTTCACTGTAGCTCTTTAATTATAAACACACTTAGAATTATAAACGAAAGTTTTAAAGCGTTTTGGAGGTAAGTCATCATCTAATATAGTAGGTAAACAATAGAAAAACAAACAAAAGAAACTGATCACTGCTTATTGGCAAACGGACTGTCAAAACGTTTCGTTTCATAATTTTGACTAGGATAAAAATAGCAATACGTCCAATTTAAAAAAATCTACATATGTTTTTATTACTTTTTGTTATAAACAAATGTGTTTATGATAGTCTACAATATGCTGGTTAAATTATAGTTATAATTTAGAATAAAATAAAATAAGTCTTGATCCTGTTGTTGTTTCGTATTTGTAGTAGAACGAAACGTATCAAGAGGCTCGGATAAATCGGAGGGAAGAAGCTATCTACTGTTGGTTAAAGAGAGATAGCACTTATCCGTGATTGTGAAACGCAAACTAAGGATAGATACGCTCTTGCTGATATTCGGAGATAGCTATCTATCCGAAAACTCAGATACGTTATTGAAAACGGCCGTTAGTCACGAGAGTTTGGTAGTGATGATGTCACCCCGACGTCCCTTAGACGTTAAACTCCGCGTGTTGCTCGGACAATCTTTGATTATTTCCCACTTTGATTATTCAATAGAATACTAGCTATAAGTAACGGAATGGCAATGTCAATAACAGGTCAAAACATTAAAATCAATTATCGTAATCGAAGAGAGACTAACATTGTTCTAAGCGTTTTTTTTTAGATACAGAAATCAATTCATAAACAGTATTTCATATTTACCTATTTACTGTAGTTATTACGAGTATAAATAAAATTAAAGTATACAGGAATTAATTAAATAATCAATAACTACCACGGAGTTAAACTGTTACTTATCAGAAAGAAATCAGTATAGAAAAGAATATTATTCGTAATTATAAAACTATTATAATTTTGAAATCATTCTACAATCATTACGATCGATTCTTGCCCTCCGATTGTCATGTCAAAAGGTCATTGACTCGTCGTTATGCAATGTTCGCTTTTGGCGTGCCTACACCTGGACTCATTGAGGGCACGTCTATTGTGTAACGGTACACTCTCAGACTACTCTACTATATAAAATAGAATGTAACATGATGCTTTCGTAATGTCGGTATTACTATCGGTATCTTAGACTCACGTTGACGTCACAATTATGCATATCATAAAGTGAATGTCGCCAGTCCACCTTAAACATAACAGTCTTACTTATGTTTGGAATATCAACAAAATCTCATTTCTTTCACTTACGTTGCTCGTCTTTTCGTCGAATACGGAGAAGAGTTTTACCTCGGATTTTCTTAGTGGGTCGGGATTTCGATCCGGTGGCAGATTCAGAGAAACACTGCTCCTGCTAGAGTCAGTGTTAGCAATACTTTCAAGTTGGGCCCGTGAGCGCATCAGACCGCGCGTAGTTGAAATAGGCCCTAGAGGCTAGGATTAGGTAGAAAAAAATGCCCTTTCTGACGTATGTCAGTATGTATATAATGATATAGAATATTCTAAAATGGTTGAACAATACCAAAAGACTTAATTGCGTTTTCTGTACAATATTAAGAAAACAACATTAATGTTCAACCATTTTTTGAATATTCTATATAATTATAAAACAACATTTAAGGCCTTTACTTTCGACAAATTATTATTTTACACAGTATTATTGAATTAAGTAAAACTGAACTCTTCTTTTTTCTCCATGACAGATAGTTCCCTCAACCTTTAAGTATAACAAAAAAAATAACTAAAAAGTTTCAAAGGTTTTACATAAAAATTACATAAAAAAAAGGTTTTTCTTTACATCTATTATAGTGTAATCAACTCTACTAATTTCTAAATTTTCTGATGTTCCAAATAAACTAATGAACGTGTAAAACTAATTTGAAAACGATAAGATCTATCAAACAACGCCAGCTTTGTTTCTATAATACGAAAATAAATATGTACCGCGACCGAGCGAATTGGGTCAAACAAATCAATGGCTACGAATGTGTTTTTGATTTTCGAAAGGGAAATAAATACATCGTTGTTTATATCTAAAACTTATTTTTATTTTTTTATTGCTTAGATGGGTGGACGAGCTCAGAGCCCACCTGGTGTTAAGTGGTTACTGGAGCCCATAGACATCGACAATGTAAATGCGCCACCCACCTTGAGATATAAGTTCTAAGGTCTCAGTATTGTTACAATGGCTACCCCACCCTTCAAACCGAAACGCATTACTGCTTCACGGCAGAAATAGGCGGGGTGGTGGTACCTACCCGTGCGGACTCACAAGAGGTCCTACCACCAGTGATTACGCAAATTATAATTTTGCGGGTTTGATTTTTATTACACGATGTTATTCCTTCACCGTGGAAGTCAATCGTGAACATTTGTTAAGTACGTATTTCATTAGAAAAATTGGTACCCGCCTGCGGGATTCGAACACCGGTGCATTGCTATATACAAATGCACCGGACGTCTTATCCTTTAGGCCACGACGACTTCGAAATTTCATCATATTGAAATTCTCAAATTTTAGTTGACTTAAATTACGTTGAAATTTGTGTCAATAAAATCCTACTGACAATCCGACTAATGCACAATACATAGAAAACATAAACATACTAAAATTTTACAATAAATGAACAGCACGGAGAGGATAGCCTTTTGTTTTGTATTACTAAAACTAGACGATGACCGAGCTTTGCTCTGTTTTTTTTTTGATAACGCCATCTTGTTGTGTCTTTAAAGCGGTTAGTTGCCCTCAATTAAGAAAAATAGTATTATTATTCGCCAACAGATGTCGGGAAGAGTTGATTATTGAAAACACGAATAAAACAACATTTTCTGAAAATAAATCGTAGCTAGATCGATTTATCGCCCCCGAAATCCCCTGTATACTAAATTTTATGAATATCGTTGGAGCCGTTTCCGATATTCAGATTATATATATATTAATATACAATAGTTGCTCGTTTAAAGGTCTAAGATAAAGTATTTAAAAGGTCTAAGATATTTAAAAGTCGTCGTGGCCTAAAGGATAAGACGTCCGGTGCATTCGTGTGTAGCGATGCACCGGTGTTCGAATCCCGCAGGCGGGTACCAATTTTTCTAATGAAATACGTACTCAACAAATGTTCACGATTGACTTCCACGGTGAAGGAATAACATCGTGTAATAAAAATCAAACCCGCAAAATTATAATTTGCGTAATCACTGGTGGTAGGACCTCTTGGGAGTCCGCACGGGTAGGTACCACCACCCCGCCTATTTCCGCCGTGAAGCAGTAATGCGTTTCGGTTCGAAGGGTGGGGTAGCCGTTGTCACTATACTGAGACCTTAGAACTTATATCTCAAGGTGGGTGGCGCATTTACGTTGTAGATGTCTATGGGCTCCAGTAACCACTTAACACCAGGTGGGCTGTGAGCTCGTCCACCAATCTAAGCAATAAAAAAAAAAAAAAAAAAAAAACTACCATTAAAGGTATTGTTGTTAGTAATGTAAAAATGATTAGAATTTCTCGTTGATATCCTGTTTGGATGGCTTAATCGCGCTGGTATTGTTTTCGCCATGTGTTTTCACAATATCGGCGAATGTCAGATGTTTGTACAGAAACGTGTTTTTTTTTTTTCGAGAGAGAGAAAGATTGACTGCGTCCGTGTTACGCAATAGGTACGCAGCTGCGAATGATTTCAGAAGGCTCGTTTTTCATTACTTTCTTACATTAACCGACAATTCGAATTTAAATACATTAATGCAATAAATAATATTAATTGATTGCTTTCGATTAACAATAGGGAGCACGCGTGTTGATTATTGTTAAGGTTTACTCTAAAATGAATAACTTTTGATTTAATATTAAATATTAAATTCAGGTCCATTTTAGGAAAACACTAAATAAAAATAAATAAATACCAATCATCAATAATAGGTAAATCATGTAGAACATAATGAAATGAAGAAACTAATGTATTGATTTTAGTCATAACCTTTGGATTTTCCCGAATTCTGCAAAAAGCAATTCCGATGACAAAGCATTCTAAATATCGACTACCGACATAATCGAAAGATAATAATTTGGGCATTAAAATCGGGAATATTCGACGCCGTTTGCCTTATTCATGTTTCAACGTGGATGGGAACTTATTACAAATCTCTGCTTAAAGTATCGTTCTACGCCACTATGTATACTGTCCGTTCATTTACTGGTAGTAGGACTTCTTGTGAGTCCGCACGGGTAGGTACCACCGCCCTGCCTATTTTTGCCGTGAAGCAGTAACGCGTTTCGGGTTGAAAGGAAAAACCGTTGTAACTATACTTGAGACTTTAGAACTTATATCTCAAGGTGGGTGGCGCATTTACTTTGTAGATGTCTATGGGCTCCAGTAACCACTTAACACCAGGTGGGCTGTGAGCTCGTCCATCCATCAATGCAATAAAAAAAAGTGTGCAATAAAAAAGTCCTTTTTATTTTATTGCCCTTGTAGGCATACGGCCCACCTGATGGTGAGTGGTTACCGTCGCCCATGGACTTCAGTAATGCCAGGGGCAGAGCCAAGCCGCTGCCTACCGCTTAATACTCTCCACAAGCCTCGTTTGAAGGAGGACATGTCATAGCGACAAGTCCATTATACAATTCACCAGACTGTACTCTCTGTAGATTATTATTTTGTATGAAATATTCGTTCGATGGCGGACCGTGTTATGCAACTCCGGCCAACTGTAAAATATCTTGGTGCATAAAGCCGTCGTTGAGTTTAAACCGACTCATTACGCCTTCGATAATGAAACGAGGTCACTGCCCGTTTAACTGTGGCTTTTACAATTTCAACTACTAATTAGTATTCTCTATTGTATTAATGATACGTAAATATTTTGCGTCTAGCATCATTCAGGGTGTTTTATCCGCATTTGAATTAAATGAATAATGCAACGAGCCGTCTCTTAAAGTATTTTTCTTTCTCTTCCCTAAATTACGACTAAGACAAAGATACTTCCTCTAGTCTTGAGTTACGCATACTCAATTACCCACACCCTCAGAAAGGTCAACTCTTGAGCTGATCGACTAGCTGGTTTTCTACGTACTATATACATTCATTATTTGTAGGTAAATCCAAAATTTAATGGATGATTTAACATAAGCTACGTCGAACCTTCCATGACCTTAACACTAGTTTCGTAGAATTGTCAGCCAAATCAATTGCCAACCGAAGCTACACTTGGTTTTATTGGCATGTCCATAGACACAGCCCACTGACTTTCTTGTTGAATCTTCTCTCAGTTGTAGATTCTGCGAAGAACTGTTCTTGCTAGGGCTAGTGTTAGCAAATTCTCTCAGGTTGAGCCCGTGAGCTACCCGTCTGGCCGTGACTGGAATACGCCCTTAAGGTACCAACCAGCCAATAGGTAGGTAAAAAAACTGGTCATTTTTTTTTTGCTATACGCTGTTCAGTGGAAAATTGTGTCTATACGAGAGGTTAGCATGATGTCTTGTGGTTAAAATGATAATGATTATAGTATTTTCTTGGGGTTTTGCGAGTCATAGATATAATTCAAAATGCTTTCCCGTGTCCCATGGACCATGAAAAATGTGAAGCTTTCGAAAGGTCGGAAATAACATTAACGACAATAAAAGACGCGATGTTAAACCGTCAAAAGTACTTTAAATTATTATACGTAAATTTATAAAAATATTATTTAAAAAAAACTTGTATTGAAGAATTAACTCTTTAATCTATACTTCTATACTAATACTAATAATATTATAAAGAGGAAAGATTTGTTTGTTTGTTTGTTTCGAATAGGATCCGAAACTACTGGACCGATTTGAAAAATTCTTTTTCCATTAGAAGCCGACATTGTCCCTGATGAACATAGGCTACTTTTTTTATTATTTTTATTATTATTATTTTTTGGTTTCATGTTTGTTTTAATGTTTCCGAAGCGAAGCGAGGGCGGGTCGTTAGTACAAAATAAATACCTTATGGCCTATTTGCTAAGTAACATTATTACCTGGTACCAAACCTGGTACCTCGTGCCATGATATTTTGACAGTCACAAGCATTAAAAAACGTATAAAGCAATCATAAAACATAACAAACAGTTAAAATACCTAAATTTTTTTAGTTTTGGTGTGGTGTTCATTAATATGCATACCAAACTATTTATTTTGTTGAAGTTTTCCTTCCCCCAACTTACAAAGACGCGACGTCTAGTCTAGACGGGAGATGGGATCAATATTTTAACATCATAGCTTGAAGGGTGCACCCTTAACTGAAATTATTATAGAGAAAAAAAACTTTTAAATCTATTTTATTGCATTGTGCTAGGCACGATTAAGTGAGATTCCAAATAAAGTACAATGGTTCGCCACGCTACCTATAGGCGTGAGTATTCGTGAACACGTATAAGATTAAAAAAATTGAATACACGTAATCTGTGTCGTGACTATGACGGTTACCAAACTAAATGCTTGTTTCCGCTTCCTGTTTATTTTTACCGTGAAACAGTAATGCGTTTCGGTTTAAAGGGTAGGGAAGCTGTTGTACTGTAAAAAGTGAGACCTTATGTCTATAGTCGTATAGAACTTGTATGTCTCATTGTCTCAAGGTGGTACGTTCACGAAAGATGCTGACCACTCACCAGCAGGTAGGTTTGCCTACTAGCGCAAAGAAAAAACTTGTTTGAATTACTTCTTCCTTACGAAGTTTTAGTAACAATCAATCAACCCGAAAAAGAATAAACAAATGAAAACAAAGCAAATAAACGCCCAAGAAAAAATCTTCTTATACTGTATCTATATATTAATACATGAAGCAAAAACTTTGTACCCCTTTTTACGCAAATTACGCGGACGGAGGAGTATGAAATTTCTTACACTTATAGGGAATATAGAGGAGTGGACAATGCTATAATTTTTTTTAAATAATGCATTAAGGAAAGATTATTAAATCAATAAAGAAAACATTACACACACTACCATGTATTTGACACAACACATACATAAAGATATACTCTTTGCTTACTGTCAATTGGGAAACTTTTATTATTAAAAGTCTGTGGTCGAATTGAAAATAGATTAATATTGTTTGTCTTTAATATTATTGATCTATAGTGCAGTTTTGGCGAATACTGTGATTATATTATCGAATTATAATAGTGTTTGACAATAGAACCATAATAATTCTTAAACTTCTAATTTCAATCAATTATAGTCGAATTTCGACTACTGCGGGGCCACTAGTTCTACAAAATTCACCGGAACAAGAATGAAAGTTTATCCACCATCGCAATACGATGCCAATTTAACGAATCTGATATCTCATTGTCCTCTTTGTTCGTGACTTTGGACAGAAAATAATGGCTTTAAAAGTCGCAATATTGTCTTTAGCTGGCTATCGATAGAAAAAACATACACTTTTTTTTTTTAAATAAAACAATGTTATCTCCGATACGCTTCGCCTCTTTTGACCTCATCCAACGCGCTCGTTGGCAATGACTTCACTGAATAACATTTACGTATTACAAACAGAGCTATAGAATTTCGATATACACAAGCTGAAAATCAAGATATTGTTATTAAGTGCAATTACCTCACATGGATTTTGACTTTGATTAACACCGTCATTTCGAAACAAAGAACTGTCTACATATGTATATCAAACATATATGTCTACATATGTCTACATATATGTTCAAAAAAATTAAATACCTCGCTGTTTAATTTGTGTATAGTCCAAAGAAGTGAAGCATCTAACAAGACACGTAATATGCCGTTTTTAAATATAACCAAAGCGGTTCGCTCTGTAAATATACAATGTTACAATAGTAACAATTAAAAAAAAATGATATTATCGATTCTCTGTTATTACGGCGTTGCGAGTTCCGATGTAATTAATTGTTGAGAAAACCGTTATGATATGGATGGGAATTTGAATATCAAATTTTTTAATCAAATTATTTTTGGAATTTCGATGACTGATGTCATTAATACAAAAAAGATATCGAGTCAATAGCATTCCTATTACAACTGCAATAGATAATAGGCAATAGGTAGCACTAAGATTTCGTGTTAAAAGGTGAACATTGATATTGTAGTGATGTAAAAAATTTTGTTTTACTTCGGAGGCGGCCCACGATGATTATCAGAAATAATATTTGGGCAATTATCAAAACTCTCAAATTCGAAGAAGAACATGTCTATATCTATATCTATATCTATACTAATATTATAAAGAGGAAAGATTTGTTTGTTTGTTTGTTTCGAATAGGCTCCGAAACTACTGGACCGATTTGAAAAATTCTTTTTCCATTAGAAGCCGACATTGTCCCTGATGAACATAGGCTACTTTTTTTTTTTCTTTTTAATTTTATTTTTTTGGTGTCTTGTGTGTTTTAATGTTTCCGAAGCGAAGCGAGGGCGGGTCGCTAGTGATATTATAAAATTGCGAATACTTTATGATGAAGCTTGAATTCCTTAGTCAATTAATATATCTAAAAAAGAACTACATACCGAAAGAAGTTATTTAATAATCTAATACTAATAATGCTTTAATGAATGTCCGCCAATAAATCAGTCGTGATTCAATTTTGATATTCACGAATAATTAGGTCACCATCCAAATTGAAGTCAACGCAGCCCGGCCGGGCCTGTGGCCTGGTTTCAGAGTAGGTACATTGATAGCTCACATGTCCGAGTGTGCGTCAATAAAGATGACTGCTTCAATAATGAAGCAATGGAAATTGTAGATATCAGATTCAGTGGCTCGAAACATGGATAAAAGAGTTATCATACATATAGTTCAAGGGTAGCATGTATATCGCTGAGAATGTTCGAAACTGGAAACCTTTATAATATATCGCCAAAGTCACGTGTATGATATTTCGACCCTCTTGTTCGACACACTGGTGTTTTTACGCACTGGCCCTTCTTGATGGTACGGTTTCGTTCGGATTGATATTCGCTTTGAATGGATTAATAGTCTGCACATCATCATCATAGTCGGTTACTCTTGGCAGAGCAGTTCAGGTCATGTGGAATCCTTGCTTCTTAAAGCCTTGACAGTTGTTCCTCTTAGTTCGCAAACTGAGGCTTGGCGCACGCTAACTTGAGATAACGTAAGATAAAAGCGTGTGTTTTTGTGAATTTTACTGTAACTGAAGCTTCAAGAACTGGATGAGACAAGTCGAGGATTGTGTTCAGTGGCGTGTACCTATGTGTAGAGATCTTTGTCCAGCAGTACACTGCTATAGGCTGATGATATGATATGATATACAGTCTTTACAGTCATTCAGTCAGTCAGTCAGCTTTACAGTCAAATAAAAGTAGATATTCTCCTGCTGTGGCTGATGACAAAGAACCGTCATCGACATCTTTAAACATTTCATTTACCAGAAACTGGTAAAATACCAGAGTGACCTAAGTTCAATAAATTGTTTTCCAGTCATAGATGTTGCTGCAAAGAAAACATTTTTACACACATCTAAATTGATGTTTTTCTAAACAAATTAGGGATTAAGTTGGAATCAATAACGGACTGGTTTGCGCAATTAGAGGCATGCGGATTAGAAGAAGCCCTGCCCGTTGCTAATATTAGACAAAACGGTAGTCTACTTGACCTTAAATTTCGTGTTTACTATTAGATCTATTCGTGTTTCAGGTAAACGTTGTTTAACTCAATTTAACATATTGATGTACACGCGCGTCTGCCCGTGTTTTTCCCATATTTTAAGGGAAATACCACTTTTATTATTGGTAACTCGTGTTTTATCAGTTTTAATGAACTGGGAAACCGAATTGTAAATCGATTTAGTTTCTAAGTGGGAAAACCACTTGTAATCGTTACATTTTAAACGTTGTTCCAAACACAATATTTGGAATTAACCTTCACGGTGCAATCACGTGTTCACCAACCGTTCGTCAAGAACAACGACCGGATAAAACCGGATAAGTCGTGGCCAAAATTAACTATATAATATAAGTCCTATGTAGTAGAGATAAGTGTCAAAACTAATAGGGGGCTTGCGAGTCAGCATTATCTTCTATATATTAATACGTGAAGCAAAAACTTTGTACCCATTTTTACGAAAATTTCGCGGACGGACGAGTATGAAATTTCCCACACTTATAGAGAATATCGAGAAGGAGTTCAGAATGTTAATATTTATTTAAATTATGCATAAAAATACATTAAATCAATAATAAAAAAACATAATATGTGTGTGTAATGTAATGGTAGAGCTACCATGTATTTGCGACACACACGCATGTATTCTATTTGTTTATTGTCATTTTTTTCTTATTGCTTATAGTCTGTGGTCAAATAGATTAAATAATGTTGGTATTTATTAATATTTGTCTAAATTTTTCAATTAAGTAATTAAAGTCGAATTTCGATTATCGAGGGACCATTAGTTACAATAAAATTCTCTGAAGTCGGATACGCGAACAAGTTGCCCCATTGCCTAATTTTAACGACCGTATTCAATCCTTTTAATAAATAACACTTCAGTGTCGACCGTGACCTATTAAAAGGTTTGACGTCTTGTGAGCTCCGTCATCAACCAAATTAAAAGTGTTGCTTCAACAATACGATATGGAACATATATTTGGCTGCTTCGATAATCTGTTTACAACCCATTCTTCTGAATAGGCGGGGCGGTGGTACCTACCCGTGCGGACTCAGAAGAGGTCCTACCACCAGTAATTACGCAAATTATAATTTTTGCGGGTTTGTTTTTTATTACACGATGTATTCCTTCACCGTGGAAGTCAATCGTGAACAATTGTTAAGTACGTATTTCATAAAAAAAAAAGGTACCCGCCTGCGGGATTCGAACATCGTTGCATCGCTATATACGAATGCACCGGACGTCTTATCCTTAAGGCCACGACGACTTCATGAATGAATTCGTGAATTTGATGGAATAAAAATCACGAAAAAGCTCTCTGTAGTAATAATACAAATGATGTTTGTTATTAAGAAATATACAGATCTTTTTATAAATCAGAATCTTTTACACTCATATACCGTGAGTGGGCAACTGAAACGTAATTAAATCTAATTTTACGATTAAATCTCTTGTTTTTATTGTCATTAAATTATTACTGGCGACATATGAGGTCGAGGCACATGTACCGCCTCGCAGTAATAGGACGTCATTTTAACTGTAATCTGTTCTATTATCTATAATTACTCAAAAGTCGCCCGTAACCACGAAAACGGTATAGTCTTCGTAATGTAAAAAAAAAATGTGGTGTCGTGGGACAAGGGATAGGAACAAAGTTCCCTATTATAAAAATATTAATTTTAAGTACATTTTATATTATGATTTTTATTGATAAAAAAAAACTACTTTACAAAGTTATCAACTTTATTTTATTCACAATGATTTATAAAACATATATAATAAAAATATGTTATTTTTTGTACGTTATTACAAAGTTAAGTCGTACACTATAGTACATTACTAATAAAAATCTTACGTTACGGACGTTTTTTCCCGGTTAGGGTTACCCCTCCGCATTGTCCCATAAGGAACTTCTTTCCAAAAACGCTTGAAAAAACAATAAAAGTTTTTCTATGTGTAAGAAAATTCTAATATAATCGTTTTCGTTCGACAGCTCCTCGGCCTGCTGCTAGTGGGGATTGGAGTAGCGTTCCTGATGAACTGGACCATGGTCAAAGACTTACTGAAGACCCATCTTGCTGTCGGTCCGTGGATCTTCATAGTCGTCGGGGCTGTAATGTTCGTGATCGCGTTCTTGGGATGCTGTGGAGCGATACGCGAGAGTCACTGCATGGTCGTCACGGTGGGTCATCTATATTAGAACCACAATAAACGTAACAGTATGTTAATGATAATGTCAATAACGACCTGGTGAGAATCGCTAGGTCACCTTGGGTGCAGGTGGCAACGGACCAGCCGCACTGGAGATCAGTTTGAGAGGGCTACGTTCAGCAGTGGACAATGGACAGACTGAGATAATAATGATGATGAATGTCAATATTATATGTAATGTTAACTAGTTTTTTTTTCTACCTATGCTGAGCCTATGATGATAGCCTCTCAAGGCTCTCAGTATAGGTAGGCAAAAAAAAAAACCTAATTGTTGGGACTGTGCAGCTAAGTTATTTATATTTATTTTAAGCCCGTGTTATGTAAACGAACCGGAAAGTTCGCTGTCGCTTTGTTTCGAAAGTAGACTCTGCGTTATGAATATTAAGACGTTCTGCCAGCGAAAGTAGACCGCTATGGTGTTTTTAGAATTGAAATGTCGAGAGAATAGGATTTACGGATCGATTTTGTTAGCAATAATGAAAAACTATATAATCAGGGCCTTGAAACTTTGATACTCTAAGACAAAAAAAATGTTTGCATGGAAACTAGCGACATCTTGTAGCGGATGCCCCTAAACTTATGTGTTGTTAAAGTTAAGTATTCCTCGATCGCAATTTACTAGCTACTAGTATCGACTTCCAAACAACAACGATTATAACCTTCGATTTGACATTTACCTGGCGCTCTAAAACAATGTACCGTTCGAAATTACAATACCAGATTAATTTTGATAATAGTGTTAGGCGCTGAGGTTCGGGATAAATAAAAATTCTACCGGAGTATAACTCCGCAAATCTTTTGAAATAGCTGGGACTCCAAAATTCCTTCCTTGGTCACTGTGTATTTCTAGGGGTACTCCAAACCGACAGAACACTTCACGTACTAATTTATCGGCGATTGTCGAGGCTTTTTGATTAGGAATGGCGAAAACTTTGGGACACTTTGTGAAGTTGTCCATCACCATCATGAGTACTTGTCCACTATCAACTATATTGAGATCTTAGAACTTATATCTCAAGGTGGGTGGCGCATTTACGTTGTGGATGTCTATGGGCTCCAGTAACCACTTAACACCAGGTGGGCTGTGAGATCGTCCACTCGTCTAAGCAATAAAAAAAAACACTTTTTGAGAACGGTCCGGCGACGTCTAATGCGATTCTTTCCCACTGAGCTCCAATATTGTACAATTTCAGCGCACCTTTACTACGTGTGTGGAGACCTTTAACCGTAGCACAACTGGTACATTTACGACATCAGTCCTCAACAATATTATGTAAAGCAGTTGTTTTTAATTATTCAACTTTCATCATTTTCACAGTACGCAATCTTCTTGCTGGTGATCATCATTGTGCAAGTGGTGATTAGCGTCCTCCTCTTCACCTACGGCGAGAGCATCAAGGAGAGCATTATGGATGGCGTCGGCGTGTTATTCAAAAAGAGATCTGACGCTAACGCAGACGAGGCCGCCGAGGCTGTCTTCTCTGAATTGCAACGACAGGTAGACCATCTGATCACCGTTGATAAGGATAAGCCTGAAAAATCAGTTTCGATTAATTTTTATATGAGAAATCACTAAAAACCTTATTTCATTATGCATTGCGCCTTTTTGCATAACCCATAAATGTAGAATTAAATTTGAAAAAAAAAAAAGGTTTATAACGAAAGGTACATTACATTATTTTACCGCTATTGGTAGTGGTATCCGCTGCAAAACGAGTAAGAGATCCAGGCAACTGGATTTTTATGAAGTTTAAAAAATCATAGGTACGTTGAAAATTACCCGCCAAATGTGAGCAATTACTTATACATTGCGTACTATTATGTTTGCGTATTAGTTAAAATAGTAGTTCATATTAAATTAAAATTACTTATTTGACTTATAGAGCTAGATTGTATTATCCAAGTATTGTGAAGAACCAGGTTTAAGTACATTAAATAAATAAAATTAAAAAAAAGTAAGTAAATAAAAATTACTAGAATCTGTGTTGCAACATATCATACTAGTGAGCCTGACACAAACAACGTCGTTAGCTTCAGACTGATGATTAACTTATGACGTCACAAGAGCCATGTGTCATTATGTCGAATGACTAATAGTTTTTCTGTACTCTCAAATTCACTTCATCAAGGTTCGCGTTCGTCTCGCAACCTCCATGAAGCCCACTGAGTTTCTCGCCGGATCTTCTCAGTGGGTCGCGTTTCCGATTCGGTGGTAGATTCTGCGAAGCACTGCTCTTGCTAGGGTCAGTGTTAGCATCACACCGGTTTGAGCCCCGTGAGCTGACCTATTAGTTAAGGTTACGCTGAAATAGCCTCTCAAGGCTATCAGCTTAGGTAGAAAAAAAATGTCTTACCGCTACAATTCTCCCATTACATAATTCAGTTCATACCGGTCATGCTCAAAGACATGTGCAGAGATATCTTCTTATTCTTCCTAGAGATATCCCGGTCTAGTGCCAGGTTCTGCTTTCCAACTTCAACCCCCCCATTGTGCGCATACAAATATTTAGATCGTAATTAATATTCCAGTTCGAATGCTGCGGTAACACTGGCGCTATCAACTACGGCCAGTTCACGTTGCCCGAGTCCTGTTGCGTCAAGAAGAGCATCCTCTCTACCTTCGCCGGCAACAACTGCACGGTCGACGCCGCGAATCCCGGCTGCGGTCCCAAGATCGGCGAGCTCTACCAGAAATGGAACAAGCCTATAGCCGGCGTTGCTCTCGGTGTTGCTTGTGTTGAGGTACATTATCTAACTTATTTCGAATTTCGAACCGCTATTGGAAATGGTATCCGTTGCAAAACGAGTAAGAGGGTCAGGGTCATCCAGTTGGGATTATTATTAAGTTTAAAAAATCATTGTACCTACCTACACATTCTCATTGTTTGCAAGGATCGAGCGTCCGCAATTAAAATCTATATATTAATACGCGAAGCAAAAACTTTGTATCCCTTTTTACGAAAATTGCGCGGACGGAGGAATATGAAATTTTCCACACTTATAGAGAATATAGAGAAGGAGTGCACAATGCTAATTTTTTTTTTAAATAATGCATAAAAGATACATTAAATCAATAAAGAAAACATTACCCACACTACATACCATGTATTTGACGCACACACGCATGCATACTATTTTTTTTTTTTTTTTTTTTTCTCCCATTTCTTGGCCTGCACGGTTTGTGCGTCAGCCACGCAAAAAGGTTAGGAAGTGTGTTAATGGATTTATTTTTTGGATTTGAAATTGGAACGGAATTTGGAAAAAGGATCAGGTATATATATTATATAAACTAAGTACATAAATGGTTACAATTTTATATTATTATGAAAAATGAAACTAGCTAATATTCTATATACATCAATATTGATATTAGATAAAAGGATAGAAATTGAAGTAGGAAAAGGAATTTTAATGGACAAAAGTGAGGAAATAAAAGCGGAACGGTCATTTCGAGGACAGGCAAAGAATATATGATTAAAATCCCCAACGTCATTGCCACACTCACATATATCGCTAGGCAAAAGGTTAAGCCTTGCCAAATGCAAGGGAATGCATGCATGGCCCAGCCTCATGCGAATAAGGGTCGATGTGATAGCTTTACCAAACGTCAGATTTGAAAACCACGGTTTAGGAGGTATATCCACCTGGATCGTGCTGTAATATCGACCTTTAGTCTGACTTGAAGAACGCCAAATGTGAGTCCAAGAATTCAATAACTGGAATTTAGGAAGCAGAGCTAAATCACAACAAAAGTTTTTGTACGGAACCAAATCTCCATCATTGACCGCAGCTTTGGCAAGGCTATCGGCCTTGGCATTGCCAAAGATACCCGAGTGCCCCGGAATCCAAGCAAAGGAAACTGTGTAATTTTTGATGCAACATTGATACAATAAATCACGACATGCAATAATCACAGGATGATTATTTCGGTTACTGTTAAAAGGAAAACGTTCCAAGGCTTGGAGGGCACTTTTAGCGTCAGTTAAAATTATTGACTTTTTAAGCTTCATCATTAAAATGTACTCCAGAGACTTCAGAAGACCAAAACATTCTCCAGTAAATACTGAAGTCTCTGGAGGCAATTTTATTTTCTGAACAATGCCAAACTGTTGATGGAAAATGCCGACCCCCACACACTCCTCGGGACCGGGTTTGGAGGAATCGCTAAAAATTAAATGACAATTTTTCCATCGGCTGTCACTGTCAATAATATCAACAAATTTGGCATTGATAGAAAGATCTTGTTTACTTAGGCCGAAATCAAAAATAATAGATGGATTTAAAGTTAGGGCATCATAGTTAACACAAAATATTGGAAGGAATTGTGATCTATGTGTAGGAGCTTGAAGAGCTAAGTACTTTTGGAGACTAACAATAAGGCATGGCGGCGATTTATGAGCCCAGTACGGATAATCCATACATTCCAGCAGAGACCGTAACTTAGTGTAAAGAGGATGATTATAAACTTGGAATGCTCTAAATAGAAACCGGTCACAAAGAAATTGTCGTCTGAGGTGCAGGGGGGCTTCAGAACATTCGACCTGCAAAGCGTTAATAGGGCTCGAACGCATAGCCCCAGCAATTATTCTCAGAGCCTTAGACTGGATAATGTCTAACTTATGGAGAGCTACTGCATTACAGGGTTCAAGTATAAATGTTCCATAGTCCAAAATACTCCTTATTAGGGCATTATACAAAAGCTTTAGAGAGAAAGGGTGGGCTCCCCACCAAACTCCAGAGAGGCAACGCAATATATTTAGAATCTTCTCACATTTATCACTTATATAGTAGCAATGAGGGCTTCCTGTAAGTCTTGAGTCTAAAATTACCCCAAGAAATGTTGCTTCACTTTTAACAGGAACTCTAATGTTATTATAAAATACAGACACTGATGGAGGAAGCCTCATACGTGAAAATAAGACTATAATACTTTTAGGAACTGAAAGGCTTAGAGAGTTATTGTCAAGCCAAACTTTTAGCAACTTAAGAGAATATGTGACAGTATCAGACATGTTGTCAATAGAATCACCAGAGACATAGAGGAGTAAATCATCTGCATATTGGAGTGTGTTAACTTTACCCCTAAGGGAGGCTTCCAGATCATGAGAATATATATTGTAAAGTAAGGGACTTAAAACGGAGCCCTGGGGTAAACCTTTCCAGACAATACGGGATTGATAAGAGTCTTCTGATATTACTTTAAGCATTCTACCAGAGAGAAGATTGATTATGAAACTTATGAAAATTTGTGGGATATTCAAATTAATCATTTTTTGTTTCAGAACCGAAAGGTTGACATTATCATAGGCTGCAGACACATCTAAGAATGCTGCTAACACAGACTTATTGTATGAAAATGCCAATCTTATGTCTGTCATAAAAATGCTGAGACTATCCATCGTACTCCTACCTTTCCTAAATCCAAACTGGTTAGGAGATAGTAACCCTTTACTCTCAATAAACCATTCTAGTCTATTTTTAACTAGATGTTCGCAAATTTTGGAAATCACTGAAGCTAATGCAATTGGTCTGTATGATGATGGATCATTAATGGGTTTGTTGGGCTTATGTATTGGGATAACTTCATGGATTTTCCATGATGGAGGAATATTACCTGATGTTAAGATTGAATTAATTAAACTGAGAAAATAAGAAAGGCAGGAGTCGTTCAGGTTTTGAAGAAAAGAATATGGAATTCCATCACACCCCGGGGCTGAGTCCCTAAGCCTTGAAAGAACCCCTTTGAGTTCTGAAAGGCTAAAGGAAATGAATGAATCGCTACTATCATGCTGGGAGAGGAGAGAAGGCTGTGAGTCAGAAGAAATATTATCTATAGATGGGACAAATGGTGGAGCTAAATTGTCAAGAAACAAATCAACTGTACTACTATCCATGAAAGGAGACCTTGGAGGTTTGAAAGCGGATCTGAATCTACGAATATTTTGCCAAACTTGAGATGGAGAAATTTCTGGTGAAATTGAGGCACAAAAAGATTTCCAGCTATTGAATCTTTTTTGTTTTAATAATTTACGAGTTTTAGTTATAAGATTACTAAGAATATTAAAATTTTGTGTTGTAGAATTTTCTCTGTAATTTTCTTCAGCTATCTTTCTCTCAGCTATCGCAGCAGAACACTCACTATCCCACCAAGGAGGTGATGGAATATACCCATTTCCACTATTGTTTTTTATAGGAAAGACTTCCTCAGCAGCTTGTAGTAGGGCCCGTGTAAAAGCTTCAGCACAAAGATGATTACTGCTGTCATTTAGTGGAGGTATGGTTGATAAATTTTGTTGAACTTTATCTCCAAATAATGACCAGTTGGCATCCTTAAGTCTATATTTTAGCCGGGGAGGGGCCTTTGATGTCTTTTCACCAATTTTTTGAGGAAATGATACCATTAGTGGAAAGTGATCGCTTCCATATGAAGACGATAGAGGCCACCAGTTTAATGTAGGAGCAAGTGAGGGACTACAAAGGGTAAGATCTGGTGCACTAATACCCTCATGGGGCTGTGTTCTTCTAGTAGGACAACCAGAGTTTAAAAGACATAAATTATTATCATCTAAGATGTCTAAGATTCTAGCCCCATAATGATCAGACTTAGAACTTCCCCACATAGAATGTTGTGCATTGAAATCTCCCATAACCAAAATAGGGCGCGGGAGGGAAGATAGGATGCTACGAATATCGTCAAAGACTTCATTGGAAGGGTGAGGTATATACATATTTACAAAACAGATATTATTTACACTAGCAGCAATAATAGAAAATTTATCACTGTGATTAGGGATGGGTAAGTGGACAAAGGGCACACCTCCCCTAAGAATTAGTGCCACTCCACCATACCCATCTGTTCTGTCTTCTCTAAGACAGACATGTCCTGGAATTCTAAAATTGAATCCAGGACGAAGCCAAGTCTCTTGAAGAGAGACTGCAAATGGTTTGTAACTATTCAATAAAAAAATTAAGTCACTTTTTTTACTATTAATACTCCGGCAATTCCATTGAATCACCAGAGACTGGTTTCGTGGATGGTCCTGACTGTCCATTAGTTAAAAAAGTTTTTGAAGAAACGGCATCGTTGGACGGTATTTTAATTATGTTCGATTGTGAAAGGTACTGAATTATAGAAATGATGAGATCCTTTGTTATTATTTCTGACAAATCATTGTAATTTTTGAGACAACCTGTAGAAAAGGAAGGAATGTTGCTGTAATCTTGGATAAGCTCTGCATGCGCTTTTTGATCATATCCCTTACTAGAATTTCTGGGACGAGCTTTGGGTTTCAAGAATACTGTTTTCTTATATGATTGACTCGGACTCTTAAAAGGGCTTGTTAAATTATAGGGGCTTGAATAAGTCATAGTTGGACCCGAAGGGGCTGATGAAGCAGAAGCAACAATGTCAGCATAAGATTTTGAAACTGGTGGATAGACTTTACTTGCTTCTGAATAGGATATAGAGTTTCTAGCCATTGTTTCTTTTATAGCTTTCTGCCTAGCATACTCCGGGCATTTTTTGTCTGTTGCGAAATGGGAACCAGAACATAAAATACACACAGCATCATCTCTTTCCGTCTCGCAACTTATACCAGAATGATTGTCACCACATTTGTAACACCTTGGAGTGCCTCTGCATTGCATTTTGGTGTGACCAAAACGGCAGCAATTAAAGCATTGCAGCGTGGGGTAAATATAAAGCTCTACAGGTAGGGAGTTAAAACACATAAAGACCCTGGGAGGTAACACCTTCCCATCAAAGGTCAAAACTACGGTCTCAGTTGGAACAAACTTGGGTGTCTCGCCGTCATAAACCTTTCTGTTTAGTCTCCGAACTTTCAGAATGCTTCCACAGTTCTGCGGAAGTTCTATATTTTCTATAACATCTTTCTCGTCCCAGTCACATGGAACACCTCTCACTATTCCCATGCGGGTGATAGTGAAGGCCGGAATAAAAGCTTTATATTTATTATCATCAAGAGATTTGTGATTTAGAAATGAGTTAGCCTCCTGAAATGTTTTAAATTGAAATGACAACCTATTCCTTCCAATTTTTTTTATGCTTCCCTCTACAATGCTTTTTATTGAATTTTTTTTTAGAAAGAATCCAAATTGTACTGGATGAATAGATCCGGTTTGATTAGGTTGTAAAATTTTTTGAATATGTACATCATAAGGCGCAGGGTCTGACGCCTGGTAAAGCAGCCTAGCAGTGCGAGGGTTACTCGTAATGTTTTTAGAGTTAGCAACCTCATCATGATGGATTTCAGTGATTTTATCATCTGACTCAAGTACTTTAGGTATAACATTATCCTTTATATCATTAGGGGAAAGTTGGCAATCTGGTAGATCTGTATGTTTGTGATTCCTTCTCTTTTTTTGGTTTCTAGTTGATATTCTCTTTCTTTTAACGGATTTAATGTTTTCCGAACAGTCTGTATCTATAATGGAACCTTCCGTTTCCATTCCCGAAGCATCTATTGTAACTACATGAGACACCTGGAGGGATGTCCCTCCAGGGTCTTCGGGCTCCAACATGGAGGCCAAGAAAAAAAATACTATTTACATATAATACAATAAGATGACTTACCAGGCGAAGAAAACAAACTAAAACTATAAATAATCAATACTACTAATATATATACACTTTACAACTTAACTGATCCTGTAATATTAAATTAATTTAATTTTCAAAAGTTTAGCCAAAAAAAGACGCCCGCTTAATTCAACACTTCCCGCGCTTTTTTCGTAGTTGTAGTTATCAAAACTGTGTCTTGCTATACCATGCATACTATTTATTGTGAAACTTTTGTTCTTGACGTCTGTTGTCAAAGTGAGAATAGATTAAATATTGTTTGTCTTTGTTAATATTTTTTATAGTGTCTTGGCGAAATTTGTGATTATAGAAGTATAAAATACAATCATAATAGTGTACAAACTTACAATTCCAATTAATTATAGTCGAATTTCGACTACTGCGGGACCACTAGTACACGATAAAATCGTAGTTAACATTCTGAGATAGGCAGCACATTTTAATCATGTGAACCAAGGCATTATGTGAGTCCGCAATACCGTTCTGCCTAATTTTTATTTTGGTTGTAAGGATTTCTCAAGAACAGTTGGGTCATTTATTAGTCTACAGCCCTCTTTATATAGGGTATAAGAAAATCGTTCTCAATTTTACGACAGGCCGTTGACCTCGCGCATCACTGCACGTTACAATGCGCGCAATGCGAAAAGCGTAATAGTATAATTGAAAACATGAGTGGATGAAGGGGTTATATATAAACTAAAAGGGGGGATAAACGGGTAACCAACTTTTGTTACTTGTACTTTTTCTTCGTACATAACTCCTTCATCACATGCAATTTCTAAAAATAGCCTTGAAGCTCGGATCTGTAAGGTCTAATATGGTTTATAGGCCCTACGTAGCACCTACATTCAATGTATAAACTCAAAAATCTTAAAAATGGTACTTAACCACTTCATCAAATCAAATCAAATCAAATCAAAAAAGTTTTATTCAACATAAATGAAAGTACATACTTGTTGAACGTCAAAAGAACTTCCGCCAATTCACAAGAATTAGCCTCCGTCCTGAGAAGAATTGGCAAGAAACTCAGCGGGCATGTTTTTTTTTTTTTTTTTTTTTTTTTTTTTTTTTTTTTTTTTTTTTTTTTTTTTTTTTTTTTTTTTTTTTTTTTTTTTTTTTTTTAAATATTATATTTTTATTTTTATTTTAAATATTTTTTTTTTTTAAATATTCATATTACAATAAGTAATTATAACATAACAATTTTACAATATTGAAATTCCCGGAGCGAGCAACTCATTCCCACTTTGTGCAATCTTCTAGATAATCATTGACTTTATAGTAAGCTTTATTGCACAGATGTTCTTTAATAGTTTTCTTAAACCTATGTATATGTAGGTTCTGAACATCTTGTGGGATTTTGTTGTACAGGCGCACAGACAAACACCCGAATGAATTTCGTATCTTATGTAACCTACTCATCGGCACAACAAGCTTGTGTTTGTTCCTAGTATTTCTATTATGTATGTCCGACATCTTAGGAAACTCCTCAATATGCTTACGAACATACATCAAATTTTCAAAGATGTACTGGGATGGCATAGTGAGAACTTTAATTTCTTTAAATTTTTCCCTCAGGGATTCCCTTGAGTGCATGTTATAAATAGCACGTATAGCTCTTTTCTGCAGAATAAATATCATTTCTACATCGGCCGCATTGCCCCATAGCAAAATGCCATAGGACATGACACTGTGGAAGTAACTAAAGTAAACTAAACGAGCCGTGTCCGCATTTGTTAACATTCTAATTTTTTTTACTGCGTATGCTGCAGAGCTAAGCTTACTCGCCAATTTATGAATATGAGGTCCCCACTGCAGTTTGGAGTCCACTGTTATACCAAGAAATACGGTTGACTCAACAAGCTCCAATGATTCCTCAGAAACAATTACATTACTATCTACTTGTCTCACATTTAAAGATGATTTAATACATTTTAAAGTAAATTTAATACATTTCGTTTTCTTACTATTCAATAATAGGTTATTGATACGGAACCAATGAACCACACACGAAATCGCATCATTCACTTCGTCATAGACTTGTAATTCCATCCACTCATATCTTCAATTGTTTTGTGACTGATATAACTGTTTTTATGAATTTTCTTTGTGTTCCAGGTGGTAGGAGCCCTGTTCGCGCTGTGCCTCGCCAATTCCATAAGAAACATGGACAGAAGGTCACGCTACTAATATTTTGTACATTATAAACTGGTACCTATGAACACGATATTATTTTGCTCTATGAAAATTCACTAACCGTGCTCGTGGCTTGGGATTGACTTTAAAATTTTTGTAGAAAAGCACCTTAACAGACGTGGTGATGGTATTAACACTATTAGAAAAAGGGTATTAACTAAAAAGGTCACTAAATAAAACTTAGAAGTAAAAAAATAAATAAAAATAAACAAGATTTATAATTTTGATTCATCATGATGTGGAAAGCTTTGACGATGACGATACACATTGTGTAGAAAAAGAAATGTATCCAGAAAAAAGCTTTTATAATCTGGTAACACGAATGTTTTGGAAGTTTCAAGTAAAATGATCAACCAATCAGAGTATTAAGTAATTTCTAAACATTAGAGGGGACACTAGTACAGAAACGGTAATGTAAATATTTTATATGGTAACTACTTTTCTAACAGCTGAAAGAGTTAATAATTATTGACCAAATTAACCGAATGATTGCCTTTCGCTTGCTTTTATGGTAGTTACTTATGGTGTGCTGTAAAGATGCTCTTGAAATACCTATATTCTAGATAATACAGTAATTAATGTTGTAAAGTAGATACGAGGTACTAACATGTACGATGTGTGACAAATGAAGATCGCAGCAAACCTGAGAGTAAATTAGTGTTTCGGAACTTTACGTATCTGTAACATTGGTGGGAATTCCCGGCACTTCAGTGTTACAAGTAAACAAAATATGCACACTTTTAGGGATTTTATCTAAGCTTAACATTATGTCATTTATCATGAAATACTAAGTTATTTTTTTGCCTTATCAAGCAGACGAACACGAAAGTGGTCACTGCCGCGCATCGAATAAAGTTAAAATATCAAATTTATAGTATCAACATTTTCTTAGTCTTATTCTCCAATCAAATTATTACAAAACTCTTGTATTTTTCAATATCAGTCCTCATTTGAAGCTAACTTTAATAGTGTTGAGTTTAAAACACGTTCTTACATCACCCGACGCTATGTTTTTGAACCGTAAATAAATATAAATTTGAGACAAAATTCTTATCTTCACACCTTGTGTTCCGTGTCTTTCTCACAAACTTCTGTTTCAAACAGCGTAATTTGGACAACACACAAATATTAATGTAAGTTTCATTATTAACACAATGCCTTGTAGAAGTTAGTAGTAGTTTTGGATATTTGAATACTTGCCACACATAATCATAATTTCTAGTAGAGTTGCTTTAACAACTTGTCTCGTTTTTTCAGCATGTTAAATTACATTTTCAATACCGAACTTTTAGGACTAATTGTTTTTTTATCAAAGTACACGAGCCAACCAATTCAATGCTCACGTATTGTTAAACGGTTTCTAGAGCGCGTGGACACCATTGCGAAAATCTTCTCCCTAAAGCCGCTAATAGCATGAGTAATGGTTAATTAAGTTTTCTCATAATCAATAATCTTGTATTCAACAATCAATTAGGGCTGTTTCATTTCTACTTGTATAATATGAATTTGAGTTGAGCTGTGTTGGCCAAAACAATAGTACCTACACTTGAGTAGTATGATGTCGAAAATTCGATTTAATTTCTATTTTATTTAGGAACTTGTCCATAAATGTAAGAGTTAAGTAGTTCATGATTCGAATAGCTTATTTGTTGTTTTAAATATGAATCAAACATGGACAACCAAATATTTCTGCCTAAAAATAGGGAAAATTATGCAAAATTTGTAAACGAATGTGTGAGTATGCGTGCTTAATATAGGAGCGAAATGACATATTTATATAAAACAAAAGACTTATATTCGATTTTTCGAATAGGTCCTAAAAATACTAATAAAAACAGTTTAAATCTATTAGACTAATTTTAAAGAGATGAATAGGTAATGCGTAGTTAATAGTAACTCAGTAGATATATTTCTCTCACAAGCGTCGCTGAATTGTAGACCAAACGGCTATTTTAAAATATCATCGCGTCAATAATCTCCTCATTTTTCGGGAAAATTCTTAGTAATTACAACAATTAATTTAAAAAAAAACACAGGTAATTTAACTCAATGTTTTGTTTTTCAATTAGCGCACTTTATAATTTTTGTGTTTGTAAATAATGTCAAAATGACTTCAGTAGCTTTTTCTTGTACAGATTATGTTATGTGTACGTGTTTAATTACGGCCATCGGTACCAGTGTTCAAAAAAAAAAACATTAAACTTTCAAATTCATTCGGTGCTGTCACCATACACCATCGTGGAAGCGACAAGCGACTTAACTTAATACTAATCGTTTTCAAATGTTTCCGTTTGCAGGTACGCCTAAAATGAAGACATCACGAGATGAACATTCGAATAAAAAAAAAAAAAAAAACGACCACTTTACACATTTTACCAACCTGTTAGCCGCGCAAGTCCCACCTGTCATGAAAGATTGCTTCCACGATACTATATTAAAACCTGATCAACCTCAATTGCAACCCGATCAGTTCCAGGAACACAAAATGGCTGATTGATTTAAAAAAAAAAAAATTGGAACGCAATCTTCACGAATGTGTATTTTCACAATAAATTTTAAGATATACGATGTTACATTTGTTTTATATTTTATCTACACGAATCAATGAACAGTTGATCCTAAACGTAGGTAACGAAAAGACGCGCTGTACCTTACCAATAATTTAGTTATAAAATAATACTTGTTACACATTTGACTTTTTTAAGGCTCGGGGGATTCTCGATTTAGTGCATCGCTAGTTTAATGTAACGATTGATGTGCTGTTTTGATTCCCTTTTTTTTTTCGTATTGATAAGTTAATTTAGCTATGTCGATCCTTTGCACTCATTTCAAGTCAGAATCTCAAAATAAGTTGTTTGTTAAACAGATAAAATAACTAAAGATTAAGCTTTTTCCGTTGTGCTTAAGGAATTAAATTTTAACAAAAAACAAAAGTACTCTGTATACAAAATCTCAAATTTATTAATATTTTATTGCATTATTAGGAGGGATGATATTCTCAAAATATATTCTTAGACGTAAATTTTTGGAATTATAAAAGTAACAAATATTTTCATATTAATATGTGTATTTTAATCAAATTAAATGCTTAATCGAAATCTTGACATGAGTGTGCTTGATCAAACTTATATGATACGCATTATGCTAAATTATAAAGTTATATAAAATGGAAATTTTTCAAAAGTATTTTCGTAAAATATTTAAACTTTTTTGTAATTTTACGTCCAATGTAATTATAAATAAATATAATTACTATTAAGAATGTTAAAAATTAATACGCATTTTAATAAATACGATTTATTGTCGTTTCTTTCCAAATGTTCGTGTAAATAAAACCCGTAACGGGCAATATTAACGTGCGTTTTTTTTTTGAATCTCTATGTGCATTTCTGATGCTTTTGTGAATGATTTATAATGTACGGCGAAAAATAAAATTTTCTATTATATTAAATCGTTTTTGTTTTCAAACTTTTCCCCATTTAGTGATGAAAACTAATCTATATAAAAATGAATTGCTGTTCGTTAGTCTCGCTAAAACTCTAGAACGGCTTGACCGATTTGGCTAATTTTGGTCTTGAATTATTTGTGGAAGTCCAGAGAAGGTTTAAAGGTAGATAAATATGAAAATGCTCGGAATTAAATAAAACTAACAATTTTATTTTTCCTTTATCGTCTTTTATTTATCGATTAAGGCACTACGAAGTCTGCCGGGTCAGCTAGTTTCATATATATAAAAACGGATATAAATATTTAATATTAATTAAAATAAAAATAAAAGTGTTACAATGATCTTTAGGATATTGGCTCATTTGTCTTTTTTCAGCGACTACCGAAATGCCGAAAATTGTAATTTATATAAAAACGTGAAGTCAGACAAATCGAAGATTTTGAAATCACAGATAATATTATTACATTGTACAGCAAAACGATATGACCTTAAACTATTGTCTCGAAAATATTTGTTTACAAACAGTAAGTAAACATTATGTTATTGTTTACTTAAGTTTTATATACTAGGATGTGGTGCTTCACTAGGGATCTTTTTAGAAGGCTCAAAGTCGCGCAGCGAGCTATGGAGAGGGCTATGCTCGGCATTTCTCTACGTGATCGAATCCAAAATGAGGAGATCCGTAGAAGAACGAAGGTTGCTGACATAGCCCGTAGAATTAGTGAACTGAAGTGGCAATGGGCCGGCTACATAGCACGAAGAGAGGACGGTCGATGGGGCAGAAAGATCCTGGAGTGGTGACCACGTACTGGCAAGCGCAGTGTGGGACGGCCACCTACTAGATGGACCGACGACCTAGTAAAAAGCGCTGGGTCTCGTTGGATGCAGGTGGCAATGGACCGGTCGCACTGGAAATCTATTGGCGAGGCCTATGTTCAGCAGTGGACGGCGATAGGCTGAAATGATGATGATGATGATGATGATGATGATGATATACTAGGAGAATAAAATGACCCAGAGTAGTGAATTGAGTTATCTTTGCAAGTATAACGACGTTCAAATCCGCAGGTACATATCTACATTTTTTTATAAAATAAACAAATGTTTTCGACCAACCTCCACAATTTTTTTTAATCAGTAGTTGCGCTCACGGTCGAGCTTTGAGTTAAGGGGTCACCGGAGCCCATAGATATCAACGTGAATACCGTCATCCACCTTGAGACACGAGTTCAATAAAATCTCAGGTTCTTACAATACAACGGATGCCTCACCCTTCAAACTTGACGCATTACTGCTTCACGCCAGGAATAGGTAGAGTGTGATTAATTAGTGCGGCTTATTACACGATAATGAAAAAAAGAATTTACATACCTGTATTACGGTCTCAAAGTAAAATCTTAATTAATCATAATTAAAAATATTAGTAATCATGGGTTATAAAAACATATTTAATTTATAAATCATTTTTTATGAAGTAGACGCATAAAATTGAACATATAATGAATACTTTAATAAAAATTAAAAAACAAAAAACGGTTCAGTACTTAGAGTACAGCAGCAAAATTCATAAATGAGATTTTACTATAGTTGCAAAATATACTTTTAAGTATATCGTTGATATCTGTATGTGAACTGCTATCTAATACAGACATTTACTACTTTATTTTTGACAAGTAAATAACGAATATGTATATCGATATTCACCAAAACATTTCAATTGTTAAAATGTTTGCAATTGTTAAAATTATTTCCAATTGGCATGATTAAATAATGTAATATAATTTTCCTAAGAGCTAATATAAAAATTTTGTATTTGGTGTACTTGGCTAGAGCTGCTATTTTACCTAGACAGAACACAAGTAGCCAAGGAAAAAAATATTTTGTTGCAACTCTTTTCTTTTTTTATGATAAAGGGAGGAAAAATAGTTCAATGCTAAAATAAACTTATGGGTCTATGAAATAAACTGACGTGTACTTTTGTACTTCAAACCGAATTGTCAAAATCAACTAGTGTCATCTGTCAAAACAATATGAAATATGAATGAGATCGAAATGTGTACGGTTGTTAGAGCACGTCCTCCTTTCAGATTCGTGTTTACTTTCACCTTGTCGTGATTATTCACTAGTTTACCATACATACATAACAGTCGTATATGTTCGCTCTGAAGCTACTTTCGTTAGTGCTATAATACTCATGTCATGGCGCGGACATCCACAGAGATGCCACAGAAAAGTTATTGTGTTGTGTTTATTTTATTTGCTCTAGCGATAGTACAGGCGGTTGGTTACGACACGGAGCTAACGAAGCCTTGCGACAGTACAGCCTGCTTCGATGAGCTCCACGGGTCCTTGGGGGACTGCTCCTGTAAAGTCGACACAATTGACTTCTTCAATAATGTGAAGATCTTTCCCCGCATCCAGAGTATAGTCACGAAAGACTACTTCCGTTTTTATAAGGTTAATTTAAAAAAGGAATGCCCGTTCTGGGCTGATGACAGTAGGTGTGCAATGAAATACTGCCATATAAAGACTTGCACGAAGGAAAGTGTACCTGGCTATGAAACTGGATATAATAATGAGTATGTAGATGAAACGCCTGCCACCAAATACTCTAAAGAAGCACAGTCCGACTGTAAGTCTGATTTGGATCACGATCCTCAGTTGAGCTATTTGAATATGACCATTAGTGCTGCCAACCAGTATGAAATAGCAAAATGGAAAGTTCACGATGATGCACATGATAATTTTTGTGAAAGTGATGACCGTGATGCTGATGCAGATTATGTTGATTTAACATTAAACCCAGAGAGGTATACAGGATATAAAGGGCCATCTGCACACAGAATTTGGAGGAGTATTTATCAAGAAAACTGCTTTCGTCCAAAATTAAATCCATACGAATCATTCCCTTATGTGTTAAGTTCAGATCTGAGTAACCTGTGTTTAGAAAAACGAGTGTTTTATAGAGCTATATCTGGACTCCATACAAGTATTAATATACATTTATGTTCAAAATTTCTTTTGTCAGAAAAAAGCTTAGGTTTTGTTGCTCCTCCGGAAGGAGAGTGGGGTCCAAACTTAGAAGAGTTTCAAAGGAGATTTGATCCCTCTCAAACTATGGGTGAAAGTACAAATTGGTTAAAAAATCTATATTTTGTGTACTTATTAGAAATGAGGGCATTAGCAAAAGCTGGGCCATATTTAGAACAAGAAGAATATTTTACGGGAAACCCAACAGAAGATGAAGAGACCCGACAGGCGATCAGCAACATGTTGGGTGTTATATACTCATTTCCTGAGCATTTCAATGAGTCTTCCATGTTCAAAGGAGGCAGCCAAGTGGAGACACTGAAAAATGAGTTTCGTGATCATTTCCGTAATATTTCCAGGATCATGGACTGTGTTGGCTGTGATAAATGCAAGTTGTGGGGTAAACTCCAAACTCAGGGTCTCGGGACTGCTTTGAAAATATTGTTCTCGGATAAATGGAATAGCCCCGAAGCAGATCCCTCAAGTGGGAAACTACCATTAAGACATAAGTCACATAAAAAGCTACAAAGAACAGAGATTGTGGCCCTGTTCAATGCATTTGCTAGATTATCAAACAGTATTCGAGAACTGGAAAATTTCAGAATCATGCTTAGGTAAGTTTTTTAAATAGATCACTGTTTGCATGTTTTGCTTTTGCTGTGTCTGGGTGTTTCAGTTAGTCTATAGTTTGTTGGTTGCTTTTTGGTGATGTTTACTTATTAAATAGATTGATTATGGAAAAGATAATATGAGTGTTAGCATACATATATGGATAAAAATTTATTAATTTACATATTTAAAAATTAATAATACATTTCTTCAATTTCAGAGAGTCAATGGTATTTACTGTTTTAATATTATGTAATATTGGTTACCTAATTTCATAATCATGTCTTGTGATAAGGAATTAATTCCTTACAGCACATAGTCTTGTGAAATTAGGTCTGTATGCCAATAATATTAAAATATTTTTTACATAGCCGTATGCTGCTTACATACTTAGGATATCCATAGATTTATATGTAAGACTTTAAGGGTATCTAATAATAATGGGTTTCATAACTTTATGGATAAAAAAAAAGATAAATGTTGCCTGTCCTAAACATTTTTACATAATAGGTTGAGTCGTACACTATTATTAAAAAAAAAATTAATAATAGTCTAACCATGTTCTTCAATTAGTTTCGCTCATGCTTGGCGATAAAAAAGCTGCTGAAATAAAATAGATAAAAAAAGATAAAATGGCCAGTGTACTCCTAATAAACGATGCCACTATGACAGTACTCAGATCCCGCAGGCAGATATTAGTCACATGAAGGTAAAGCTTAGTTCACTTCTAAAATGTGTGGAATATACTTTAATAGTCAAAGTGCTATGGTTTATGAGCACCACTTTGATCTCGTATGGAGAATTCCAACCCTGAACCGACGCTCTATCGGTAATCGCTACTTCTACTTCACTTTTTCAATTCGAAGGCCTTAGGAATTGTCGGTAATTCTGATTTTCCGAACCGTTTGCACACAAAAATCATAAATCCGGTCTCAGAGGGATTGCTTTAGATGTTTAATGCTCATAATATTCTCAACTTTGCAACATTAGGATTTGTAATCAAATTCCTTCGTCGATAATAGCGCGGCGTTTTGATATATCATTCAAATAAGGTCCGAAAACTATCGTTAACAGGATACTACCGATATTCGTGGATGATAGAGACCAATCGTGGTCAGGTGGGCGAAGGCTATTCTTTTATATTTATTTTTTATTACCTTTGTGGGCAGACTAGCATACGGCCCACCTGATGGTGAGTGGTTACCGTCGCCCATGGACTTCAGCAATGCCGAGGGCAGAGTCAAGCCGCTGCCTACTTCTTCTTTGATGTAATGTACGTTCAAACGAAGAGGCGGATAATAATGAAATAAAATCTTCATTAAAGCAGTATTCGGTTGTAGCGGAGATTTAAGCAAGCATTCGGTATACATACCAAAATATCCATAACCAATCCACATCCACATCCAATACCATCCGACCGAAATAAATTTAATAATAATTTCAAATATTCATAAGGGAACAAATAAACAAGTAAAATAAGTGACAGCTTATCGCTTTTAACGATCTCTTTCAAGCAATTTTATATGGAAGGATTTTTTTTATCAATAGACAATTTTTTTTAATGATATTTAATGTAACTAATTACGAACACTGTATGAAGACTAGTTAAAAAAATGAGTTTTGCGATAAAACATTATCTACATAGTGTTTAATGAAGTTTCAAAAGGCGGTTTAAATTTTTTTTATTAATTAAATACCGTAATGTGCATCATATCAACTCGAATTGATTGATTATTGGAGAGACACAGAAGAAGTAAGAAGCGACTCATGTGAATTACGCAAATTTGAAGGGTTTATTTTATAGTGTTATTAATTTATCATGAAAATTGCATACGTGAACTTCAAATATTTATTGAGTTATATTTGTTACGATCTTCACGTCATTTCGGATCATCTCGATCCACTAACGGTGCTTTTAGGTACCTCAAGCACCGGTCATCGTTCTCGTCGAACCCGTCGACGAAGGGCTCGTCGAATAAATTAACCCACAGACACAGCCCACTGAGTTTCTCGTCGGATATTCTGTGTCGGTCGCGCATCCGATCCGGTAGTAGATTCTGCGAAGCACTGCTCTTGCTAAGGTTCGTGTTAGCAACGTCGTCAGGTTTGAGCTCCGTGAGCTCACCTACTTATTAGGGTTACGCTGAAATGGCCTGTCAAGGCTATCAGTTTAGGTAGGAAAAAAAAGCTACCGTGTTACACGAGTGGGATGGTCTGTTGTCTCACGCGTGGTGCGGATCGGCGGCACCGACATTCAGCAAAGGGTTTTCTAATCTGTGTTCGAGAAGGCGTAGCTGATAGTTAACTCGGACGCACGCTTTCTGTGCTGGTTCGGTGTGTCTGGCATGACCTGAATGTCTTCTGCGCAAACATTTGTACTAGGTATCTATCTGCAAACTGTCCTGAGCTAAAGGGATGGTTTGTTTGTTTTGCCGCCAAAAATATATTATGCCCTTGGTTTTATGGAATAAGATTTAAACGTTTTTCAGTTGTCAATATGTACAAAATTCCAACGAGTTTCATACCCATTGATCTAACTCGTGACAAATGGAAGGATGTTACGTAATGTAACATTTGAAAGTCATCATATTGTTGTTTGACAATGTTTTGTAAATCGTCAGCAGCGTGTGAACGGAAATTTCTAGAACAATTGAAAAACATGTGTAGTTTTGTAAAGTCAATAAGATGCATTTACATCACATAGATAAATTATAGGTAGATAGATGGAAGCCGTGAAAGCATTCGGCAATTTGGCGGGAAAATAAAATGAATTTTGTGTAGTTCGTCGATATATCTATTATTAACTTGAGTAGACAGACTTTAAATATAGACAGACAGTATATTTTTTGATAGTAGAGACACAAGGTTAGATATCTATGATTATAACTATTAAAATTGAACATTCTATATTATAATTGGTTCTAATGTATAATAAACCAGCAAGAAACCCGCCGTATCTTCGATCGGAAAAAAAGTATTTTTTCCCGCGCGAAAAGGCGTTCCAAAACACTTTTCAAAATCGATCGCTTCGACTCGTCTGTTTTGAATACGTTACGTATTGATAGTTTTAGATAGATAAAATGCACAACAAAGATGGTCCAATTTAGTTTAGTACTAAACATAAACGACAGAAAAAAAAACTTTAATTAAAAGATCCAGGGAAATAATTTAAATAGATGTATACTTATGTATTACAAATTTTAGATTGGTTATAAATAAATTTTCAAATAAAGAATTTGTTGAAGTCATTCATTCACACACTCACACTCATTTCGTGAACCGGTGATTCAAAACATTGGATAGCCTTTGATATCTAAACTAAAATGATAAGCTTAAAAGTAGATGCTATTTTATTTTTCATTAAGTAATGCAAATATAATTTCTGTAACGATTGCGTATCAACATCATCATAGTATACAAAGCATATGATATATTGTGTTTTAATTATAAAAAATATAAATAGCGTTATCTGCTTTTGATACGGAACGCATTGATGATAAAAGGAATGAAAAAACCGATGCTGAAAAATTATACCACAAAAAAAAGGGAAATTTTCGTCAAATGTACATTTAATAAACTCAAACCACTGTATTCATATATCTTCGCATAATGACTGCCCGCATTATTGAATATGCAATTTCGAAAAGGGCACATCTCTGATAATGTAAAATGTTCAGAAAATGAAAAAAAAAAACTTATTATTTTCTAAAGCAGTGTAAAATTTAAAATATTAACTTTTGAGATATATTTTAGTGTTAATTAGCATTTGAAAATTACTGGAATTATTATAAAATGGGTGTAGGTAAGCCTCAAAACTACATGTATATGAAAAAACGTATTTGACAAAATATGCGACATGTGCCCTTTTCGAAATTGCATATTCAATTATACTCAAGGTTTGGTTTAAAGCTTTAACCATAATTTACGCTGTCTTCGTGAAGTAATCATATATTTTGATGATCTGTGGGTTTAAAAAACGTAATTCACATAATATTCGTCAAGTCGAAATGTTTATCTTCAATCGTTCAACAATTTCCATTTAAATCAAACATGTTTCCGTGATGGTGTGTAGGTGTTATGCAACAATAGTTGTACCCGATCCACTAACGGTGCTTTTAGGTACTTCAAGCACCGGTCACCGTTCTCGTCGAACCCATCGCTTGCGACGAAGGGCTCGACGAGTAAATTAACCGACAGACACAGCCTACTGAGTTTCTCGCCGGATCTTCTCAGTGGGTCGCGTTTCCGATCCGGTGGTAGATTCTGCGAAGCACGGCTCTTGCTAGATTTCGTGTTAGCAACGTCGTCAGGTTTGAGCCCCGTCAGCTCACCTACTAGTTAAGGTTACGCTGGAATAGCCTCTCAAGGCTACCAGCTTAGGTAGGAAAAAAAAAGCAACAATAGTTGGTTTTAAAAATAGCAATGGCTTTTTGATATCGATTTTTTTTTTAGTATTCAAATAAAATTGCTTGCGTCATGTACATATTATGCCTTGCAACGAAGTGAACTACTTATTCTGTTCATTTTATTATCAACAAATTTCTTTTACCATCGTCCTATATGCTTCTGATGCATTTTTTTTTTCGGTTTGGAGTTTAAAAGTAGAAGTCGCATAGACTTAAGCCGTGGAAAATAATAGCTTCATATAAATAAACTAGCTATACCCGTCTGCTTCGCTGGGCATTTAAAATTAACATTATTATTTCTCACCCCCACAAAGATTCTCATCATTAACGCCCCCGCAACTGGTGTAGGGAGTCCAACACTCATATAAATATTAACCTATCCATTAAGTACATGTATTTTCTACATGGATACCAAGTTTCAAGTCAATCTGATGCATGGTTCAGTAGTTATAACGGAACATCCGTAAAAACCACTGTATATTTCTATATTAGTATAGAGTATAGATGATGAAGAATTTTGTAATATAATTAATTATATGGTCAGTTAGTAAATAACTCAAATGTCACAAAAGTGATTATTGTTACTTTATATTTCGAAAGCCTTTAAATTTATTTGTTACTGTGTGAAAGTGGCGTTTTATCATAACTATGGATTCTTGCTCTAAAGTAATTATTGTTATTGCTTTGGACCGCGTGACTCGAGATGGGCACCGGAATCCACGTTGTTGTCTATGGGCCTTGTTATACGGCAATCATTAAATCATTAGTTTGGTCATAATCATTAATATCGTCACACTCGTCTACTGCTGGACATATGTACATCTCTCTTAATACGCTTTATCTTGATCTTTGGTTTTTCTCATCCAGTTTTGGTCGATTACTGATTCGCGGTTTCCACTCGAGAACTTGTTTTCCCAGCGGCTTATGTGGCCAATCTTCTGCCCTCACCGATTCCGTGAGCTTTATTTTTCTGTCGGACGGATTGCGTACAAAATCAATATGACTTTGTTAACACAAGGATCAGTGTGTATGGCATTGAAGTCACGTAGGTAGCGTGTAGGTATCTTTGTGTTGACGAGTAGGCAGAGAATACGTCATTCCTGATAAATCGTGACAATTATGGTGTAAATCTGTTAAAAAGAAACAGACCGTGAAGTCTAATCGTTAAGGCGCTGTTTACGCGTAGATACATAGCAATGCCACCTTTGTGTTAAAGATACTCGTTATTGCAATCTTGTTGAGAGACGCAGATAACAGTTGACTGTGTGTTGGGGCGTAATATCCAGCCTATCTCTAATCGTGGTTTTGTAAATACGCAAATGGTTTCATTCGAGAAAGATCAGCAGTGGTATCTGACAATTATACCAGCGTACTACGATCGTTAATCGACATTCACTAGTGTCAGGATACACTGTAAGCCCGTGCGGGTAGTTTCTGCCTATCTACGGTACCCTAATAGTACAACTCTAATACAATTGTCATTACGACCTGTCATATCTCCTGTCATAGTTGAGGGGCGGCGTTCACGTAGATATGAGGCCTATAAAATCAAAGGCAGCTAAACGCCTTATTGTTGTAAAATGGATTAACTATGGCGCCATCTGATTTAGTTAGTTGGGACACGCTTTAGTGTTTTCATGTTACAACAAATGCAGGTAAATCTCTAGCAAATTCAGTTCAAAATTTTATTTTTACTCTGTACTCAAATATAAACGAAGTTCATATAAAATATATCATTTAAAATTCAGATTATTAGTAATATTCTCATTCTTTATAATTCTGCTTTAAAATAAAGAATATCGTAGCTACCCGAACAAAGTTATTTCAGCTTCTCAAACCGGGAGTGTTGCTAACACTGGCCCTAGCAAGACCAGAGTACTTCGATGGATCAGAAGGATCCGTAATGACGTGCTTAGGGCCGATTTTTGTAGTTTACCTGAATATTTGACAGACTTGGATTTAGCTGCCTTTGATTTTATAGGCCTCATATGTCTATGGGCTTTTCACCAAAAGAATGGAATAAAAATATTGTGATGTCCTCATATTCATCTATCTATTTAAGAAAGAAATATTTTTATCAGATCACAATTAGAAACTCCTTGTAAGAGCAATCCTTCTGGAGTTCAATAATGTTTTGCTACGTATTTTGTTTGATTTAAGACATCATCGTTCCCATGTGACGCACATACCTGTGCGAGCTTTGCGCGTGTAAAAACTAGTGACCGGAAAATGTGATCTGAGAGGTTTCCTACGCTGACGTCTACATTGATGTGTACACATGAATTATGAATATTTATAAGCGGTTCCAAGATTTAATCGACTTTTGGATGTTTAGCACAGTCGAGATCTTGATCGTGATTGGGTCATAAATAAGCAGTGCTTACTACTGCTTGCGGACAATGTTATTACCAGGGTCGAAACTAATTTACTGCTAACCTAATTACTTATATCCTTATGGCGTTCTATTGAGGGGATAACACTAAGAGGCCTCGTACTTTGCTTTGTCTTGTCTTCTTTTGTTTTGGGGAAATGGTAAATTTAGTTTCTATTCGACTATGCATGACTCTTCGATATGCTTGAATAAAATAATTAATGAATTTAGCTTTAGTATCTATTTTCAGATCACTTTGATGATAAATATTTAAAAGGAAATTGCTATAGCTTATTCGTGCTTGGTGACAATTAATAGTGCATTAATTTCATGAGATATGTTTGCATACTAGATTTTATAAAATTCGACAGTTCTATTAACAATTTCGTCCTAAAATTCGACCTAAAATTTGTGACGCATACAAAGGGTCTTTGAACATCAAAACGCTTTTTAGTAAAAGTAGTTAAGTATGTAACTCGGAAAATCCACCGAAATCTACGGCTATTAATACTAAAAGGAAATCAATAAAGCTAATGCGATCAATTCGACGCATCTTATCTTGCATTATCATCCGAATTTAATGAACGTTAAATGCAATTTATCAGCGAGATTGCTTTTCAATTTGCCGTATCAACTTGAAATACTTGATATTTTCCGCTGACATTTATCTATAAAATACCTTTTAACAGTACTTCAGATTTTCAGACTTCAGCTTTTGTGGATGTGTTTCCATAAAAAATCTAAATTTAATCGTTATACTTGCTAACGTCAAGCTAAACACCAATCACCTCGTCGAACGTCATACGTGGCTAATCGTTAAGCGTCTGTGTATTATCTGTGTTTATCTCTATTTATTTTGGTGCCCGTTTTTATACAGCTGGCGAAAGTTTGTGCGACAATTTTGAAACGTCTTTGCAGATATCAGTGTCCATGATTTGTTAGGCTAGTTTGGCCTATTAAAAGTTCAAATGTAATGTTTTAACTCCTGCATGAGGTATGGCTGCATACGAAATGTGCATGAATGCTTATTTTGCTTTATTACTTTAGAATGCCACTCAGTATAAACTTACACATTCCTTATCAATTTAGTAAAAAAAAAACCTTTACACCTTCATCTTGTATCATGCTTACGTTGCCACTGTCAGTGGCTTTGAAATCATTGAAAGATTAATTTTATTCAGCACGTAATATTTATTGAGTTTTTTTATTGCTTAGATGGGTGGACGAGCTCATAGCCCACCTGGTGTTAAGTAGTTACTGGAGCCCATAGATAGGCCATAGATAAGTTCTAAGATCTCAGTATAGTTACAACGGCTACCCCACCCTTCAAACCGAAACGCATCACTGCTTCACGGCAGAAATAGGCAGGGTGGTGGTACCCACCCGCGCGGACTCACTAGACGTCCTACCACCAGTAAAGGGTGTTTTAAAAGGAATATTCCCGTTTTGTAGCTCGCTCAAAGAGACGAAACTTAATGTCTTCGGAAACGTACCGGATCGGAAGAGGTCCGGAGAAGCGAAGAAGGAAGCCTGCAGCTCAGGAGCTGAGAAACCACGGACTTGGAGTTAAATTAAACTATAACTGAGATTTAACTATTGACGCCTGATAAACTTTGATTAGCTCCTCTTTTCGTAAACTCTTTATAGTTTTAAAAAAGTATTTATTTGGTGGCTTATATTATTTGAAGCTTGACTTCTTTTGGCGCTTTTTGTTAAAACGGATAAGTGTATTTTATAGTGTATCTTTTACTGTAAATGTTTCATTGAAAATTTATGTCAGTTTTATTTTTGAGTAAAATTATATCAAAATAATGAAAATAAATAAATCACATCAAAGAAGTGTGATTTCTCACACTTGCGTCATGCTGTGCTATCATAATGTATTTCCGCGCGTAAAGTTACCTGAAGGGTGATTCGTAAAATATGCTGAAAAAGGTTTTGAATGTAATAAGACACTCATATGACTATTCTAAGGTAGTAGTAGCTTCTTGAACAATGAAACTGTTATTTAAGTTTAATAGTTGAATTTCCAGTAAAGGCTTAAGCGATTGTTGCTATAAAGAGTTTACGAATATAAAGCGGCTGTTAAATAAAGAAACTAGCCTTGTTTCTCGTCACGAAGAGAATATTGATAAACGCGATGTTAAACTTAACACTTTGCCGTCTGTGCGTCTTATTAAAAAAATATTCACTTTGCATCGGCAGCGCTAATTCGGATCACTTAACTTGTTGAAACACCGCCGTTCTTGTCATTGTCGGGAAATTATAAATTGTTAATTTATACTAATCTTATTGTTAGTTCTCGATAAGTTTTCCTGTTGCGCTCCTTTCAGGAAATTTCAAAGTTTTTTTTTTTATAATTGAAGGATTACTGGTGGCCCGGAGGCCTTTCCAGTTTCACCAAGACAGGTGGGCGAGCAAAGGCTCAGCCAGGAGGGGTGAGATTTGGTAACAGCTGCCCGAGCCCCTCCAAAGGAGACCTAATAGCTCAAGAGCAGCTGCTTCGCGAATGAATCAACTACCGGATCGGAATCGCGACCCGCTGAGAATATCCGGTGATAAACTCAGCGGTCTGATGCATGGAAAGTATTTCTAAGATATGATCACGACACCACTGTGGTCTGGTCGGACGGCAAAGTGTTAATTGCATAAAGAGCAAGCGACAACGTGGACCGACCCTTCAATTCTTAAATAATGTGTCGTACCACTAAATCTTGTGCTTCGTTCTCAGATACGAAATCGCTTGTGATCCTTCACAGCGTTCAGGGGTGGAAGCTAGCATCTCATCACTACATAGTATAAAACAAAGTCGCTTTCTCTGTCCCTATATCCCTATGTATGCTTAAATCTTTAAAACTACGCAACGGATTTTGATGCGGTTTTTTTAATAGAGTGATTTAAGAGGAACGTTTATATGTATAATAACATCCATTAAATAGTGGAGAAATCAATAGTAAATTACAGTTTCCGAAGCGAAGCGAGAGCGGGTCGCTAGTTCCTGATAAATAACATTTTACCCTTGCCCCTATTCAGCTTGAACTCTTTTTTTTTTCGTGCTGCTGGCCCTCAAAGGAAAAGATAAACCAATGTAAAAATATGCCAAGCTTGCATCGCGTTTGTTAATTACTTTTTTTTCTTCATATACACAAGATTAGCTTAACGTAGATGAGTTTATTAGTTAGTGTCAATGAGCGATGAATGGTTGGCGTTATTACGAGGCAAATGTTATTAACTGGCATTAAAGAAAATTTGTTTATGTGTAATCGAATCCTTAATATTTGAACATCGAAAGCGATGCTCAGAAATTAAGAGCTGAATCTGTGACTTTATGTTTTTCACAAAAAATGCATAAATTTTCTAATAACGCCAATTCACTGAGCATCACAAGACCGACTTAAGGCGACCCAGTGAATTTATTGGGCTTTAGGTTGAGTTTACAAATTACAACTATACCTATAAGCTAAGCTTACAATATACTTATAATATACACAACGTTTAGTTTAATTAACAAAAATTTTGATGTTACTTCACTTGGCATACGGCGTAGGTATATTTGTACAAATATTCTGGTTCACAGCTCTTCAAGTACGCCAAGCGAAGTATGTCTTCACAAAAGGCTTGTCGATATAATTCGCCAATAATATATTTATAATAATATATTAATAATATATTTGATCCAAAAATACAATCGCAGTGCCCTATAACAAATAGTAATCTACAAATAAACATTAAATACTGTTTGCATGTATAATTAATTATAATTCAGTTTTATCTTTGTAAACTGATTTACACTAATCATGGTCTGGCCTTTGTAAAATGTCATAAAATTCGAGAGATAAATACTATTTGGTTTAAGCGACATTTTTGCAACTTTACAGGAGATCCAATTAAAGTTTAAAAAAATTTAAAAAAATCGTATAACAGAAAACTTCATCGGCTATTTGAATGGAGTAGGTAAACTTAATTGTAGGTCAATTAAAATCATCGAACTCTTGATGCTGATCGATGCAGATCGCGATTGAACATTACAATTTGATTTTGAAATGCGCCTTCTGTCGTTTCCGCTCTTAAATTTTAGATTAGATTATGTGTACTTAATAAGTAATGTTACGATAAATAAGTTTGAATTTTTTTTCGTAATGAAATTGACATGTACAATTTCGTTTATTACTGATAATAAATGCACCGTTCTTGAGTGTTCATTGAGTGAGATTCATAAAAATCTATCAGTAAGTTTAATTACATACACGAGCTATCTCTTTTTTTTAAGAAGTTATACCCTTTGAAATCTTTTTTCCGTACACGGTCGTAATTTAAAACAATCAACTATTATGTTTCTTATGTGTAATTCATCTCCGGCTTCTAGAAGAAACACTTCCGCTCGTGATTCATAATGATCCATAGTGATTTCAGGTTTTTTTCGGTTTTTTTTTTGTTTTACATTGTCGCTTAGACATAAATTGACAGTTGACATTTACAGTTATATCAGGTCTTTAAGTCTGTTATAGGAAGACTGTTTAAAACGGACTGTCATTAATTAAAACTGTTTTTACGGTTAAATCTTGCATTCATTGTCGTTATGTTATTTCTGATGTTTCGATTAATTTACGAAAACACGTCGGAAATAATATAATGACAATAATAAATACAAGATTGTATTGTAAAATGACTTAAAATGATGTCTAAGACTCGTAAAAAGCTACGAATAATAATTAAAGAACGTAAGAATGCATTCTTTCCATATTGTGAATGTCTTCATCTAAATAATATCTGCGTCACGTTTAGGGTTTTCTGTAATATATTTGTTATTTTATGCGGAAAAATATAGAAGTGTGCATAATATCAGCATAATTATTATCATTTTTTATATGGATAAAATGCGTAATGGTTATAAAGTTAAAATTATTCAACACCAAACAAAATTGATGTCGGCCATTTTGCAATTTTTTTTTGTCTGTTCATTAATAATGCGTCGTTGGATCAATCTATTTTTTCTAGTCAACTTTTAAAACTCAGTGCAGTGGAATTGAATGGTACGATAGAATGTATATTGAAAATAATCGTATTTATTTGTTTTTTTTAAATTACGACAGACCTTTTTTCATTGTTTCCACCTAGGAAAGTTTAGGAAGGCAAAGGGGCGAAGCCCATGCAGTTTTTTTTATAGAAAAGTTTCTCACTATTTCGAAAATGTGCATTACCAGACTATTGTAACCTAGAACTTTTTGCTTTAAATCAAAAGTCGTCTTCTCTTCATTGGAAATGGAGGCCGGTAATAAAAAAACAAAAACTAAAAACGTACGATTTATAAATTAATTGTTTCATAGCACTTGATTTGCGTTTATTATCCATCGGCGGATTTATTTTAGACTCAAATGTTCTGGCCCCAACCCAAATACTACTTTTTTAATCTACAATAAAATGTTACATTGAAATTTCTGCCAAGTTTAGTTGTGCCAGAAAATATTGGTTAAATTAAACAATACATGTAACATTGGTCGAGAATCTGCGTTCAAAATGTCATGTAAATTTAAAAAGTATATCAATGATGCTAATTTATCTAAATTTCACGTTTGTAGTGGCTTCCAAATTATTTTTTTGTGAAAATTAGTGTTCAATAGTATTGATTATAATTTCGCAAAATTAAGTATGCATAATAATAAAAAAGTGTTCGTAATATGTACTTAATTAGATCGATTTCTAATGTATATTATATTGTAATATGAGTCGATTGGTCATAATTATTTCTCAATTTTTAATCGTTATATTCAATATTCAGTCGTTTATACGATTTAAAATAAAAATAAAACTTCCATTGCATCCAAGTACAACGTGAACCGCTTTTTTTAGATACTAAATTTGTACGTAATCGCACGTATGTATCCCCTTGCGTAATCAAGGAATTATTACTTCAATAAGTAATCAAATTTTGTTTCATTCGATTACATTTTGTTACGTTTTTCAACATAGCAGCGTGTTACAAGAACGAATTAAAAAAAAAAATCTGGATAATCTCAAATTGTACTGTATTCAAATTATGAAATCCTATTTGACAGATGCTATTATTAAGTTTATTGTGGATGTGAATTTATTGTATAATGATTTAGATTGATTGTGTATTTTTTAAATGATCTTTACAAACATGAACAAAAGATGATTATTATTTCAAAATATGCGAAACGTGAAGAGTTTTTTTTTTGGTTAGGAGGAAATCGCCGGACTTCCGCCCTCCATTGGGGATGGCGGGTGGGGCATGTCAGAGTCGAACTGACTAAAACCTCCTGTCGCTCAACAACCAACGTCCAAACCTCGCATGACACAGAACTCATGAAAAGGCAAAGGGGGGAGAGTGAAGCGTTTTAGTGCGGAGCACATCTCTCCCATCACCCTGCCCCTCAACTTGAAGAGTTGCGTTCTAAGAAGTGTCAAAAGGGACTTCGTAATTGGAATAGAGTTTAATGATATGGGACTAGGAACTTTTCGATTTACCATCATAACCAATACATTCGCGGCTTTCCGACTCTCCGAATTTGTGTGACATATTTCAAAAAGAGTTGACTGAATCGTTTTTCAATTAAAACTATTCAATTAACACACATTTAAAAATATTGTTTTAAACAAAAATCTTAACTCGACCCAAGTAACTTTAATGCTCTTTTTCTTATACTCAACTCCTTTTATTTACCGTCTCTCAACTATTTTAGTCACAAATTTTACACAAAAGTATTATTTAATATATAACACATAAGACATGTTGTATAAAAAAACGTTTTTTTTTCCTAGTTCGTACAATTATGCGGCTTTACTTTTGCAACTTCGAAAGTAGCTAGTTGATTAGTTAGTATAATCGCTATTTTCGGGCGAACATAAGCACATACGCGATCTGTTAGTAAATCTAATGGGATTCAAAGGATTTTGTGGTGATGATCTAACATGACTGCACTATACATCAAGCTTTGAGTGTATCGAACGTGGCACCGCAATTTGAGATATATTAATTATTAAATAAATTACAATTCAAAACAACTGTAGTACACAATCTCCCCTGTTTTCCGTTTAATATTTTTTGTAGGTTAATACGTATGATATGATGATAACAAACTTATCAACGTATAAGTTAGCAACTTGACATAAATCACTAGAATATTCGCCCGAATATAACATTAATTTCGTGGATGCAATGTTGTTACAATGACACGTATGTTTGCACGCAAGTGTAGCGGGCATCATTATTTGCAAGTTTCCTAAGCGTTGTAATGTTAAAAGTTTTGTGTAAAACTACAATGACTGCTATTGATTTCCACAGAAATTATTTTTAAATTATTTGTCTGCGAAGACGTGCGTGAAACTTTTTTTTTTAAACTAAATTTGATGAGATAAGCACTCCATTTTTAAGTATTTGATAAAAACAAATTGTACATCATTAAAATAATAATACAACTTGTGATTACATTTTAATTTTAAATTAATATAAGTTAATTTATTCGTAGCGAATTTTAGTGAAAATTTTATTTTGTGAGTTTAAAAACTTACAAGGCATTATTTTATTGAATTCATTAAAACTATAGTTGCGGGTATTGGCAACACGTTTTTATTTTTATATTGTGTTGAGAATTGTATGAAATTGTACGGATTGTTCGCAACACTTGTTTTTGTTATCAACTAAACTGTAACGATATATTGATTAATGTTTTTTTTTTTTATAGCCAATTTGTTTTATGTTCTTTATTTTATATTTTTAGATAGCACGTAACATTTTTTCGCAACTCTATGGTATCCGTCTGTGATTTTGTATGTTTTTATTGATATCATGACAAAACCTATTATTATTTTATATATTTTTTTATTTTATTTTAATAAATGTGTATTTTAATCAAGATACGTTGTATTTTATTGACAAAAAACAGTATGAATTAAGAAATAGATTGTTGTATTCAGGCTGCTAATAATGGTGGTATTGTTGTGTGCTCATTAGCGTAGGTTTCCTACCTGTTTTCTGCGGCGAGTGGTCCTGTCTTTGTTTTCAGAGAAATTGGGTAGCTCTTCATTCAGATTCCAACCTGTCTCAAGGTGTCTCAAGGTGAGTATTACAGAATAACCAAGCTGTAATGTCAAATGAACCACAGATGCCTCAAAATTTAAATTCGTTTTATGTAATCCAACCTCATTATTCATATTATATAATATATTATCTATATTCATATAGCAGTGCGTAGGTTCATAAAAATGTCAATAACTCAGTAAACTTTAAAATTCTACGAATAACAATAATTCTGACAAATTTTATAGTTAGAAGTTCTAGCTTGTCTCTTTCATTCTAGAACATTACATTGGTTATTTAAAAGAATATATGCAATGTCTTGCTTGCGTTATTCTATTCGGGTTTGTCCCGGAAAACTTGTGTGTGGATGTAAATTTACTTTTGGATATTTTGTGTGAAATTTTTCAGTGCAATTTTTTTCTAACGAGTTTTCTGTACACTAACAATTTCTTATAACATGTTTATTTTTAATAAAATATATTGTTTCAGTGGATGTTCTATATTGTCGTGTCGTTTTTATTTGCGATTTAGCAACTATTTAGTTAACTTTCTAACGAGTGTGTGTTTGCTACTAATTTTGAGCGGTAGGGATAGAAGGGTACTGTTTCTGTTTTGCTTTTGATTTATACAAATGATGACGCAGGCTCGAGGTGATTGTCTATTTTACAGCAAAGATACAGGCTGTGGGGGCAGCTCGAGAAGAAGAAACGGCAATGACGGGTTTTGTGACATTGACATTTTAGTAGACGTCCATATTTTGGCCACATACTAAAGTAAAGCAAAGGGAGCCCCTCCCTAAGTCTCAAAAGACCGTCAACTGTTAAACCCACTTATCACAATTTTTTTTTATTGCCCTTGTAGACACGAGCATACGGTCCACCTGATGGTGAGTGGTTACCGTCGCCCATGGACTTCAGCAATGCCAGGGGCAGAGCCAAGCCGCTGCCTACCGCTTAACACTCTCCACACGCCTCTTTTGAAGAAGGACATGTCATAGCGCTCGGGAAACACCCTGGAGGGGAGCTCATTCCATAGCCGGATGGTGCGTGGCAAAAAAGACCTCTGGAAACGCACTGCCGATTAACGCAGCGGTTCCAGATAATATGGATGAACACCGTTCCGATGGCGGGAGGTGCAATGATAAAAAGGAGATGAAGGGATCATCTCAAACAATTCCCCATGGAACATAGGATACAAAACACAGAGGGAACCGAAGTCCCTCTGCAGACCCACGTTTTTAATTTTGTATTTGTGTGCAGTTCAAACGTATTAGCGATTTTGAATTATTGTTGTTATTGAGCCTATCTTTGTTATCTATAAATATGCATTATACAATATGCCTTATTTGGAAAGAATAAATGAAGGCTCAAAAGCTACAGTATAGTCAACCGATTTATAGAGAAAAAAGTACTTTAGTGGTGGTAGAAGGTCTTGTGAACCCGCACGGGTAGGTACCACGACCCTGCATATTTCTGCCGTGAAGCAGTAAAGCGTTTTGGTTTGAACGGCAGCCGCTGTACCATTAAAACTACGGCCTTAGAACTTATGCCTCAAGGTGAGTGGTGGCATTTAATTTGTAGATGTCTATGGGCTCTCGTAACCGCTTAACACCAGGTGGGCGTTGAAACTCTTCCATCCATCTAAGCAATAAAAAAAGTACCTAGTTATTCGAATAAAAACACCAGAAGCTGAGATTAAGAGGTTAAAATATACATGCTCACTGGCTTGAAATTAGTGGAGTTAATAAATCAAAGACTCAAGAGAAACGCAAAAGAACTGTTCAGTGGAATAATAATAATGAAGATTAACAAAAAAACCTAATAATTACCAAATCTGTTTATGGTTCCAGGTCGAATCGAGATGAAAGTTTATTTGTCACGTGCCAGCTTATTGAAGTGTAATTCTGAATATTAAATTAAGTTTTATTGTAAACATGTTTTGTTCTAGATTAAATTGTTGATGTCGCGTTGAATAAAATTATTTATTTTGTTTGTTATGGTTTATGTAGGAAGTAAATGGTATTTGTGACTGAAATGTGTTGTTTATTCTCAATTGTTTTGCCCAGCGCCAGATTTTTAAACGTATGAAATCAAGTTTTGACATAGCACTGTCTTTTCGTTAAATCACATATTTACTTGAAACCATCCTGATTTTTAATTGTTTTAATTAGTAAAAAAACGACTCGAAATCAGCCGTGTGGTTTAGAAGTAATCGAAGAAACGGACGGCGATTTTTTTTATAATATTAAGAGAGCAAGAGACAGATTCCTAATAAGGTACAAAATATGAACACTATTGAACACACTGCACGTAACTACGTAGCAAAAAGAAAAAGCGTTCTATTAATTAAGACTTCCTTACTCTACGTGACTTCTTCATGAGCAATGATTACACTCGTCTAGAGAATGACTCACAATTTTACACGGCACAACCAAGCCGCTGCTTATCGCGAATGACTCAACCAAGCGTTTGAGTAAAAGAGCCACTATGTCTTTGGAAGTAACACGTTGAATGAAGTTGTCGTGACCTAAAGGATAGGCCCGGTGCATTCGTATCGAGCGATTCGCCAGTGCCTGTTTTCACCACTTCGAACATCCCACTGCCTAATAGGCGCGTTAACACCTCCGCCGTTAGCCCCATCACTTTCTTTGGCCAGCCCATACCGTGGGCCTAGAAGGTCAAATACCTAGTAACGGTACGTGACCGTGCCGCCTTCATATTAAGACGTCTCTGCAAACTGTCTTTCCGTAATAAGGTAACTCTACAAAATTTGCATACGTCTCGTCATGACGTATGCAAGCGTTACGTTCGCTCACGCGGCCCGCACTAACTTGAAACCCATTCAGGTTATTCAATCCCGATTTTGCAGAATAGCCGTCGGAGCACCATGGTTCCTGAGTCAGTAAGTATCTACAGTCGGCATCATTGCGCCACTTTGAGAAGGCGGCACGACATGAGAACCTTCTTGTCGTGGCCGCCGGAAACTACCTAGTCAGGTCATAAATTCTGTCACATGTTTAATGTAAAATAATTGAAACAAGTTTATTCATTATGTAACCATTCATATACCAAAATGAACTTAACAAAACATAGATTCTTATGACACTAAAGTTTATTCAAAATGACCTCCGTGATTTTGAATACAGGCCTTCAATCTGCGCGGCCAGTCGTCTATCGCAGCACGAACGAGGTCCATGTCAATATCGGCGGCTGCCTTAATCAAGGATGTCTTGAGTGACTCCAAACTGGGATGAGGCTTTGAGCACGCCTTTTCCTCCAAGTGTTGCCATATCTTGTAATCTAACGGATTCAAATCTGGACTGGAGGAGGGCCAGTCTTCGTGCCGGATGAAGTCGATTTCACGCGCCGCCAGCCAGTCTTGTGTGCTCTTCGCTCTATGAGCTGGCGCCGAATCTTATTGGAATACCCAGTGCCTGTTATTGAACATGGTATGAGAAACAGGTTCCACAAGGTTCGTCAGGACTGTATTTTGATACACAACTGCATTCGTTTTTACACCTTTCTCACAAAAATGTACCTCTGTTAAGCCCCAATAAGAAACTCCCAACCATACCATGAGCGAGGATGGAAAATGACCTCGTTGTACACGCGGAATACGGTTGCTCGCTTCTTCACTACTGTGTGCGTACACCTTATCATTTTGTTTGTTGTAGCTCTCTTCTACGGTAAAAATTTTTTCATCCGAAAAAATAATTTCCCGATATTTTTTTCCCGCGTACCGCTTCAACAAAGCGCGGCATCTCTTCAGTCTCAGGTCCATTAGACGAGCATTCAAACGATGTCCTGTTTTTCTTCGATATGCCCGAAGCCCTAAGTCTTCATTTAACACCCTTTTCACCGTGGTTCTGCTTAACCCCATCTGAAGGGCCAACAGTTTCTGCTTACGTTTGGGATTTCTTTGAATTCGCGCCTTCACAGCTTTTATCACTGCTGGAGTTCTAACAGACCGAGGGCGACCACTTCTTGACCTGTCATCTACACTAGAGTCTTCATTGTATCGTTTGATGGTACGATAAACGAATCTTTTGGTTATATTCAAATTTTTCAGTATGTTAAAAATTTGAATTGGCGCGTAACCGCAACGATGCAACGCAATAACTGCAACACGGTCTTTTTTAACCGTCCACTCCATATTTAAAAATGAGTAAACTTCTAAGAGTATACATTTTTATTTTCATGAACAAATCAAAATTCGAATTCAATAAACTTTTTTGTGGCCAGCATTCTAAAAGAAAAGTTTTTACTGTGTGACAATACTTATACAATACAATACAATACAATACAATACCATACAATAGACCTGACTAGGTAGATTATTATTACCCGATCCTGTAGACCGAATGGTAAACAATCGAAGTCGCCAAAAACACGTCATTACGAATCCTCCCGGTCCATTAATGGTGCCTTTAGGTAACACAAGCACCGGTCACCGTCCTCGTCGAACTCGTCGCTTGCGACGAAGGGCTCGACGAGCGCATTAACCCATAGACACATCCCACTGAATTTCTCGCCGGATCTTCTCAATGGGTCGCGTTTCCGATCCGGTGGTAGATTCTACGAAGCACGGCTCTTGCTAGGGTTCGTGTTAGCAACGTTGTCAGGTTTGAGCCCCACAAGCTCAACTGCTAGTTAAGGTTACGCTGAAATAGCCTCTCAAGGCTATCAGCTTAGGTAGGGGAAAAAAAGCCGGTGCTCGAATCGCTCGGGCAGATATAAATTTTTCTAATGAGATACGTAGTTAATAAATGTTCACGATTGACTTCGACAGTGAAAGAATGACCTCGGGCATAAAAAGTAAACTCGCAAAATTAAAATTTGCGTAGTTACTGGTAGGGTTATGGTCCGGCACAGGTGGGTACTACCATCCTACGTATTTCCGTTTCGGCATATAGGCTGTAGCAGGTGTTGTATTGTAAAAACTGAGACTTCGAACTCATGTCTCAAGGTGGGTGGCGGCGTTACCGTGGGTTTTTGTCTGCAGACTCCGGAAACCGCTTAACACAAGGAGCCGTGAGATCATCCATCCAAATAAGCAAAAAAAAACCTATGTTAAGAAAAAACGTCCTAAGTCCAATTGTTGGCTTACATACTGTCACAAATGTATTATTTAAGACAGATTTTAGCAAAACGAGGACCCGAAGAATTGACATGATATTTGATGTTGATAAAGATATGGAAGAATGACAAAAATACTCTATCCGGTACTGCTATGTATTATTTAGTATTTACCTGAAATGAATTACTGAACAAATATGCGTACAGGGTATTCTTAGTCCACATTGTGTTCATTTCTGCTGCGTGACCTTGTTCTATTTGAAGAAGTTCAATCCCAACAGAATACTTACCTACTGATAATTAGTTTTACGGGAGACGGTGGTTTAAAGTGTATATTATTAAAATAGGCGGGCTTTGAATCTCAGCCATCAAAATTTAACGCCATTTTATCGACATCGAAAACAGATTCATTTATCCGTGTAGGTACATATCAAGTTTGGAGTAAAACCAACGGCGTCATTAAAAAAAAAGTGAAGCAATGTGAAATTGTGCCTGAATTCGTTGTCAGTAATTCTGAAAATTCCATCCCATCTCTAGCCAAGACTTGATGTGATCTAGACTTTAAATAGTGTCAGGTAATTTTCTGAGTAGAAATGAAACCTTCGAAAGCTTTCTGTCCTGTTCTCTCGCAGACTAAATCCTGTAGATGTGTCTGTCTGTCTCTTTTTAGTGTGATTGGGTTGTGACGTTTCTGTCTCATCGATTTCTGTCATAACCGTTATTATCGTTTTAATTACCACATACGAATCCGTATAAAAGCTATATAAAGTAACCTTTATATATATCTATTTGTCACTGAACTCCTCCTAAACGGCTGGACCGATTTTAATGAAATTTTCTGTGTACCTTCAGATGGAAATGAGAATGGTTTAGATTTACAAATCAGTCCGGCAGATGGCGCTGCACTCGGTATTTAGGTTATTTATCTTTTCTAGAAATAATTTATATGGCATAACGTTTGCCGGGCCAGCTAGTTTCTTATATAATACAGTTCTGACCCGACTTCATATCTCGAGTTAGGCGATAGTCATGATGCTATTTTTCCGATAACCACCAAATACCGGTCGGGAATTCGCCTGCGCGCAGAGAAAAATATTTTCACCAAAAATGCATCGAGTATCTAACTCATAAAGAACATGACTCCAGATACGCTAAAAGTACATCGCCATCATTCAATTAAAATCAAACAATGAAAATATACGAGGTTGCGTGACATTCTGCGCGTTCATAATGAATACCTAATCAATTAAACTGTAAAATTACCGTCATGTTCAGTTTTATCTTTATGCATAGTAATTGATAGTGCGCTCCAGACTGTATTTTCATAATGATTAGCATTAACAGATAATACTAGCAGAATTCTTTTATAACCATGCCTTTGTTAGCTTGGAATGTACATATGTAAGTAACGGAATCTTTGATTGTTATTTTCACCGACATCAAAACTTGAAAATTCCAGTCCAATTAACTTGAAAATTTCCTCAAGCGCTCAAGGACCGGTAGATTACAAATAAGTTTGAAGTCGTCGTGACCTAAAGAATAAGACGTCCGGTGCATAGGTATGTGTTGAGCGACGCACCGGTGTTCGAATTGAGCCTGAGGGCGGATACCAATTTTTCTAATGAAATACGAACTAAATAAATGTTCACGAGTGACTTCCACGGTGAAGGAATAACATCGTGTAATAAAATTAAAACCCGCAAAATTATAATTTGCGTAATTACTGGTGGTAGGACCTTTTGTGAGTCCGCGCGGGCAGGTACTACCGCCACGCCTATTTCTGCCGTGAAGCAGTAATGCGTTTCGGTTTGAAGGGTGCACCAGCTGTTGTAACTATACTTGAGACTTTAGAACTTATATCTCAGAGTGGGTTACGCATTTACGTTGTAGATGTCTATTGGCTCCAGTAACCACTAAACACCAGGTGGGCTGTGAGCTCGTCCACCCAACTAAGCAATAAAAAAAATTATAAAAAAAGTAATTTTATAGCTTATTTTGACCAGTATCAACAAAATAAATGTGTTTATTTCTTTGAAAACTACCAACTTACATACATTTTATTACGGCAGCTGCGTTAATGTGGTATCAGTAGTTTAAATAAAACAAAAATGTATATTTGGGAACGGAATCATTTATTGAACCCATCTGTTTATAGTAGATAATTAAATTATACTGTAACGCTACAAATTTGTACTGTTCCAAGTACCTACCTTTCATTACCTATAGTTTATACAACATATGCACCGAATATCGACACAACTTACACTTAGGCTAGAACATAAGTGATCTAAGTAGCTTTAAGTAAATTAAAATAAACGAGATTAAGGTTTTAGCAAATTATTTTGAATATTGCAACATCTTGGGTATTGCACGCAATGTAACACAATATTGAAACAACTTGGAAAAACTCGCGTGACGTCGCTGTTTTTGCTTTAGATCGCCGGCTCAAATTTAAATTAAATTAAAAACTACCTTTTTATCTGGAAAAAACCCTGGATTCATATTATATTTAAGATAATTTTTCGAGCAACGACTTATTTTCGATTATTGCAAATTGAGATCATTCTTCGATTTTTTTATTTCACACCAAATTTAAACTTGCTAAAAGTTCTATTAAAATCACTTTTACGAACGATTTTTTTTTATTGCTTAGTTGTGTGGACGAGCTCACAGCCCACCTGGTGTTACGTGGTCGCTGGAGCCCATAGACATCTACAACGTAAATGCGCCACCCACCATGAGATATAAGTTCTAAGATCTCAGTATAGTTACAACGGCTGCCCCACCCTTCAAACCGAAACGCATTACTGCTTCACAGCAGAAATAGGCAGGGTGGTGGTACCTACCCGCGCGGACTCACAAGAGGTCCTCCTACCACCAGTAAAATTGACAGTTCGTGACAACGAAGATTGTAAAGTACTCGAAACATCAGAAATAGTAAAATGAAAATGAAATTTAAAGCGTAAAAGTAATGTTAATTATAATTACGACTTGCGAAAACCCCGCAAAATATAATTTAATAACTATAGTACTCGTAAAAGTTAGAAGAAAGAAAAAATGAACGTTAAAAAATGCATATCATAGTAGTTTAGAAGAAGTCATTATTAGTTTCATCTATACTTAGATCACTTGTGTACGAACCTAACACAACTTCCTTACGGCGGTAGTTACTGATCACAGTACTTCACGGCTCCTAAGATTACATACAAGATTTTAATGCCAATATTAATGAGACGACAACTAATGATTACAAGGGTTGGTCTTTATCGAGTAATTTAATTGGAACCATACATAATATCATTCGAGAATACGATAAGTGTTATTTTATTTTTTAAATATTACATCCCTAAACATTTCATTTATTAACAGGGTGTAAAATAGAGCTCGATAGTGGAAGAAAATAATTGGAAATAAAGATAATTTTCACAAATAATATTTTTATATTGAGACTATACTAATATTGTGTTGCATTCCTCTGTTGTATTAATATGGAATAAAAATACAAATAACTAGTGTTTTTTGTGTCTATTGTTGAACAACATCATTGTTCAATTTATTGTTGGCATACTGAACGGAATGCATCACTTCTCCACGGCAGGAATAAGTAGGGACTGCCCTAGACCTAGTCCTACCGGATTATTGTATTTTTTTGGTCCTGAATGAATTTGGAGCATATTTTCCGATAGTTCTAGAGTGGGATAGGTATTTAACTATAGATAGGGGCAGTGTTGAAGATCGATTATATAAAGTCGTCGATGAATAGACCTTTAAAAATTTATTGAGGTTATTTATGCAATAGTTCGAACATAATGCAGTTTTTATTCCAATATTTTACTTCCACTAAACGCTTTTCTTTTGCACTCTGTTTGCAATGTCTAGATATATTTGTCTGTCACATTTCCTACGGATACACGCATCAGTATAGGTTAAATTTATAAGGTTAAAAATAATTTATAAACATATAACTTGCGAAGTTAACACTTCAGAACTAGTATACAATAATTATGAATCGCAATAGTCAAATTATATTTTTCAAAAGTACATTGGGAGATACAATTCTCAAAATTACCGAATTTTCAAGATTTGCAGCTTCTTTGGACTGCAAAAAATAACGCTATCAAGTTTTGTGTATGTCCTAAAAATGAAAATCTGGACACGAAAAAAATGTAAACTTTTTTTATATATATATTTTGGTGTATTTTTAACTAACTTATGCGTCTATCCGAATCCTTTTTTTTTTCTCGAAACAATGTAAGATACACAGAAAAAAAAAATATTAACGCAATAACTACACCGTTGCTTTTTAGTAACTTACACTAAATAAGTAATTTTAAATATCGATCGATTCGTTTCGTTATTATTTATTATAATAGGTATAAATCTTCCTTTATTGTCTTCAATATTCATCACTTAAATCAGGGAACTCAGGCTGCATTGATAAGTCAGATGACGTATTTAGAATTGTGACACTGTTGCCAACTTTGGACGAATTAGTTTGATTTAGCAGTATTTTTTTAGTTGACTATGGCCAGCTTGATTTCAAGCGATGATCATAGGTAGAAAAAAAAGGGACATTAAATTTTTAATACCACTGTTCGCCCATGCACAACATTTAGGATTTTAGGTCAAATTGACCTACGTTGTTAATTTGAAATCTAAATATTCAATATTATTGTTTAATATAATCTGTCTTATAATTGCGGTCTGAGAACGGAGCTTAAAGAAATTAAACTCAAAACTGTCGGATCTTATCGTGTATTTTAAAAGTTCATATTAAATTCCGATAAAACTGAATAAATTGTGAACACTTTTGCGTGTTCATTGAAATGCTTCAGCAATAATTTATAGTATTCGTTGAATTAGTATATTACAAATTCAATGTTTACTAAAGATTATGAATGCGAATTGAATACTAAAATTGTTATACGAACGAATTGTAAACGAAAACAACGATAAGATCCAACATACAGCAAAACTTAAAACATAAATTTGCAGCATAACAAGTGGTGGCAAATTGCATCCTGAACTGTCGCTTTGGTACGTAAAACTTACAAATAAGTATAATAAAAGTTATACGAGGTTCAAAACCGTATCAAATCGAATTAATCTTTCTTTTTTTATAATAGCAGATAATTCAGCGCGAATATATACAGTTTATATGCGAATTCCAATCGTGCTGCTATTGTTAATGAAGTTAGTATTAACATATACATTCATCGATTTTTTTAAATATTATAACATATAGTAAATGCTTTATTAATTTTCCTTCTATTCCAAATGGGCTTTCAAATTTCCTGATAAATTTCGGAATTTATCAAGATAATTTAATTAAAACAAATGGCAACCCAGCTGTATGTTGGTATTTGTGGTGATACCGAATCCTAGTTTACTTATCGTGTTATCTCTTTCTATCACATTCGAAAATTGCTATCAGTGTAAACGACATAACGAGAATATCAATGAGGTTTATAATTAATAAGTTTATTAATAAATATGCACCAAATATCATGAATGATCATTCGCATCAATAACTTAAATTGACAAATAAGGCAGAATGGAAAAAAACCTCTCTCTTGTTCGTTGTGAACACGGGAATACGTGATCATTGATGACGTATAATTAATCAGATCTGAATATTTATAAATAACAGTTTTGAGTAATTCGATATGTGGGCGTACGTACTGCTTTGATTATAATTCAGCAAAAAGGCGATAACATCGATTGTTAGCAGTGGAGAATTATATCGAATAGATATTCAACTTTTTTTTCATAATGTAATTAATTATGCTTCGAGATTCATTTTAATTTCTTAGATATAAATAATAAAATAGTATTTAGATGAACAATAAACCACAACGTATTGTACTCTGAAAACATAAGCAATGAAGGGAAGATTAATAAAAAAGTTTTCAATTTTTCGCTGGCAACATCTCACTCTTAACGTCATATGAGACTTTTTGGCGGGAACGCGAGGAGTGAAGTTGTGTGATTTGTTTTATTTTATCTATTTAGTGTTTCTTCAGGTTCAAATGTGTAATATCGGTGGTTTATTAACTCCAAAAAGTACACCGAAAAAATCTCAGTAAATGACCACCATGTTACTGAGATTATATTTCATCCCGTATCATCTCATCTCATTTAATTTCACTCCATATTATCATTTTTCATAAAAATAAGAATATAAATTAAAATAAGAGATGACTTAAGGCTCTTAGTTACCAGGTCATAAAATCCCTTAAAAAAAGTCATATGACGTTATTTCAGCTACATTTATTAAAAATAATATTAGGATAAAACGTATAACGTCGAGGCGCAATTCTAAGAGTGCAACTTATACACAACTTACCCGATTCAATAATAATCTTGAGCTAAAATATTGGTTTTTCATTATGACGGCCATCAATAAAATATATATATTCACGATTGTTATTCGCATATTTAAACTGTACCTAATGAAACACATAAATCGTTGTCTTACGCTATACACAATCAAAATTAATGATATGTTCCTCTAATTAGATATACAAAGAAATGAACGCCATCGTAGTAACGATACAAAACAATAATTAGCATACAATGAAGTCAAATTAGTTCTTTTTTTTTATGTACACTTAAATTTACTAAGTACCCCTTGATTTGATGGATCTCTGTATATGGTTAGAAGATTGTTATAGAACTATTTTATTTCGATAATCAAGTCGTTACATAATATCATAGTTTTTTAATTATTTACACAAGTACTTATTACGAATAGTGCTGCGCGCTCGTTTGACACAATACCGATATCGATAGCACGACAGTGACGGGCGTAATATCGATTACCGAATCGGACGAACGTCAGTAACACGTGTGCGACTCTGGAACACACCGAACATCACCCTAATCCCGTTAACAATTCATCGTTCGGTTAAAAATGAATCCATTTAAATGTATATAAGAAAATAATTGGGACCTTACAGTATATACAAAAATATCACATTACTCCGAGGCCGCAGCTTTCAATTACTTATCTCATATTCCTTACCTAAGTCATCGTGGATGAAGCTCAAGCAACGTATCGCGGGAAGTAATTGATTGTATAGCGATTGTTTGTTCGTTACATTTAAGCAATTATAAGATTGAATTTATTAAGGCGTGAATTTGCGCTTTTTTCAGTAACACGTGTCGGAAACAATTATTGCTGTTGATCAGTCGTTTTTATTACATTCTTAATCACACACATCAACACATGCGTCCTAATTATATATATATATAGATATTCACATATATCGAGTACAGTCTAGTATAGAATCGAAAGGACTAGGTGCTTCATCATAGTTTTAATCTAATCCAATAGTGATAATACTACGACACCTACAAGATCTAGATTTCGAAGAGTTCGAGAAAAATCTATTAAGCTGCAGCCACACAGTTGAAGCGGCCGCATGATTAAAAAGCTACACTAAAAATAAAACTATTTTGGCTTAGTTTCGAGAAACTACATAAGCAAATATAACCTTTCATTTATTTGAAAAAAAATAATTACATTTCTGTTGCAAAAGCAGGGACAGGCTGCATTCACTGGGCCATTGCCCAGCACGGGTTAATTGTATCAGATCTTTGTGTTAAGATCCAGGTTTAAGCAATGCCCGGAACGAAAGGCGTGATAAACGCATCCGAACCTTAAACTCATCAATTCGTTACAAACGTTGCATTCATGCGATTCAATCACATATCAAAGCGCTCGATAATTGCGAACGGACATACGTGTCGAAGCGCGACCGCCACACACACTATCACAATACAAAAATATAACATTCTGAAGAGCGGTTTATTGCTTATTGGCGTTTCAAAACGCAGCAGTCTATCCTCGTTACGTCCATAACATTTTTAGCGACGACAACTTTCGTGTTTATGGACTTACCATACTAACTTATCTTTGAGCATTCGCTCTGTTAGTTAAAATGATTGCTGACTTTCACAACGAGAGGTCTGAGCGGAGAACGTCTTAAGCGACTATGAAGTACGATTATCGTATTTTTCACAAACGACGACAAGAGTTCACTCACATAAGTATATTAATTTTATTTTGTCGGTGTGCTAAGGAAATGAAAGTATCTAGAAAGTTTACATATACTGTGCTTCATATTACTTTAACTAGGTCACGTGGCGTTCTCTGATTAGTTGCCGCGCTCCCGCCAACTGCGAGGTGGGCGGGTGCAGAACTAATTTCAAATTTCATTTAGATAGCGCCTTAATGAAGACACTTAATGAAAACATCGCTCTTGGACTGACAAAACATGTTTGTTTCCATTACACAAGATTATATTTATTTAAAATCCTCGCTCGTCAAACTCTTCTTGTGTAAGCCAGCCCTTTAAACATTTAGTGCTTATTATCTCGAATTCGTCTCATTTGCACGAGCCCACGATTCATTTGTCCGGTAGCGCGTTGAGGGTGTCTTCGGGGGAGGTGGAGGCGGAGAACGCGTCGAGGAAGTCGAAGGTCGCGACCGCGGCGCGCTCCGGGTCGGCGTAGCGCACGAACAGCGACTCCCGTCCCAGGATGGTAGGGCGCCGCGACGCGCCTCGGCCCAGACGCACCACGCCGAGCCCGCGGGCACGCAGCGCCGCCGCTGCCGCAAGCACACTCGGTTACACGCCGCCCGCGCGGGCTACTACCGACACAACATGCTCACGCGCGCCCCGGACACACGCACCAGCGACCTCATGACCACTACCCACCACTTTTAAGGGGACGGAGGGGGGCGACGCTCAGAATATCGATTTCTCATTGTATCAATAAAAAGGTTGCATATTACAGCCTTATGTTCTGTGTGCTTAGTGCGAGCTTTTTAACTTTCTCGATAGCGTAGAAGTTTGTATACAGTTGTATGAAATTTTGTATGCAGTTGGAACAGCGCCCCTAGCGGCAAACGTAGGTAAACGATCCCATTCCATACAAATATGAGCTAACTTTCACGCTATCGAGAACGTTAGAAAACGCGCACTAAGCACACTGTATAAGTTGTTGAGTTCGATTCAGTGACTTTGAAATGAAACAAAAGTGTTTTATATTTGGGCACATATTAATGACATTACTTAGAAGATTAATAATGCCATTGTACCGCTTATGTGTCGAAATTTGTCAACTTTACTCATCGTCATTCGACAATTTAGTGGATACTTCAGTATTCTTAAAAAAATATTAATAAAAACATTCGGAGCGACGCCCAAGTGAAGACACCTACTCGAAATGAGGCAAGTGAGTGAGATGGTGCGCGCGAGTGAGAGCGGAAACAAGTGACGTGGCTGAACGTGTGAACGAGACAGACAACATTTATGACGTCACAAGTGTGACGATTAACGTTAAATTTAAAAGAAAACCGAGATTTTTGTAGATGCACTTTTATGGAAAACTAAAGAGTATTTTGGAAACAAAAATAAGTTTTTTGTAGGGAAATTCGATTTTTTTATTACCCCAAGCAAACAATGATCTGGTCTCTTGGCATATACAAAAATCTTGGAGGAATCAATATGAAGGCACAATTTTATTCCAAAATCTTTTTAAGTTTAGCTCATTGCTTCACGCCCTTATCCTACAATCAACATTACAGTCTTGATTAAAAGTGAAAGAGTTTCTCTGAATTAAAAAAAATAGTATTGGGCATTCATATTTTAAAAAATGTTCGTACAAAATGAAACCTGAATTATTTAGACGTTGATTAAATTATTTACAATGAAACGTAAAAATAATGTGATCCATCGTTTGTGTGAAGCCAAATAATTAGAAAAAGCCGTGTTAAATAACAAACTGACTTATATTTAAATATGTAGTACCAAAGTATTACCCCGTAAATATTTAATTTGGTATGCCTTGATATGGTATGCATTACCAATAGCAATAGTTGATGGATTATAAACAACAAACAATCTGATTAGTCTAAGAAACCAATATTATATTTACATGATAAGCCTGGGAGTTACAAAAAGACATATAAGAAATTGAATGAGACTTATGAGAAAAATTACCGTCAATGATAATTCCAAAATTATTAATAACGGTGATTATTAAAAAATAAAGAGCACATTAATAATTGAATTTATGGAAGCTTGAAGCAACTGCATCATTTTGCTTTATCTTTAAGCCCCATAGTATACTTATTATATTGTAATGTATAAGAGTCCTTTTAATATTATAATTGAGACTATCTTTGTTTGTTACGCTTTCATTTCTTAAAGGCTTCGTCAAACAGAACGCGTACTTGGCGCTGCGTTTTAACGTCGCGCTCTTTTCATGTCACACAAATTGACTAGATGAGCCTAACGCTACTTGACGCAACGCAACATCCGCCAAATCATAGTGCCTTTCTATAGCAGTCTGAAAAACTAAAAGTATTAAGATATCGAGTGATTCAGATGTGGCATTGTATAAGTATTTTCTAACTAATTCTATCAATTTTTCGGGCATTACCCAGTATTTTAATACACATTCACTCGGACGCTAAAATAAAATTTGTAAAAAATTACAACGTCTGACGTCAAAGCGTCCTAACGTCGCGACAGAGCGTTGCGTACTTATAGCGTTGGCGCTCTGTTTGACAGTTTATTACCATAGTAGTACGTACAACATATCTCGGCGTCATAGCGCGCCGGCAGTTTAGCGTTCTCACGCGCGCTAAGTACGCGTTCTGTTTGACGAAGCCTTAACTCTTTAACCGATCCTTGTGAAATTTTACGTCCTACAGAAATTAATAGTAAAATTAGTGCACTAAATGAATTGATTGTAATCGTTTACCGGTTTTTTGTCTCCTAGATCTGTGCAGGCGATGTAGCCTGGAGTAGGGCGGAGGAGGTTCGGCTGGTGAGGAGCCACACGATGATGGAGAAGAATCGCTCGATGCTAACATCACGTCTAGAAGATTAGCTCGGGCCTAAAAGTTTTATTAGGACCCTTAGCGTTCATCACATTAACAATCGACCATATCTATATATATAAAAATGAATTGCTGTTCGTTAGTCTCGCTAAAACTTAAAACGGCTGGACCGATTTCGCTAATTTTGGTCTTTAATTATTTGTGGAAGTCTAGACAAAGTTTAAAAGGTATAATAAAATGAAAAGGCTCGAAATTAAATAAAAATAACAATTTTGTTTTTTTCCCTTTGATGTGTTCGCCGTCGAACGGATTCTTTTTGTTTGTTTTAAGTTTATTTATACAAAAGTTTAGGTCTTTTATTTATAGATTGAGGCACTGCGAAGTCTGCCGGGTCAGCTAGTAAATAATAAATGAATACAGCTATTTTAATTTAAAATTTCTGAAAATGATGTAAAGATCAAAAAAACATTTTTCTTACCTTAGGATCACTAAAATCTATGTCCTTTTCAACGTGCACCCATCCTGTAGGCGCCCAAAGTTCGCTGTCCTTATGCGAATTGCCTTTATCGTTCTTTTCATCATTCTTAGGTTCGTTTCCAGGCGTTCCAGTTTCGCTTTGTCTAATCATCCTGGAAATATTTGACATTCATTATCAAATAACCATAATATTTTTTTGGAACGAAGTTCCTTACGGCAGGCTTGGAGGGGATAGGGATTTTGCTGTGCGACCGAACTGAAGAAAAAGTGATAGTAAAACCGTAAGAAAAAATCCGTGGAAAAAAGGGCGTGGAATAAAACCGTTAAATGAGACGTGCGCAGGCGCGACAGTCGTATACACAAGCGAGTAGTGTATAATACCTTTCTCTTTCTCCCTCTTTCTTTTCGTTCTCTCATCCCTTCTCTCTCTATTTTGTAATTATTTCTATTTCTATGTAATTTTATGTTGTCAAACAAAAATAAAGAGACATATTTTGTTATTTTAATTGATAATTTGAATTACGATTTTATTTTTATTTTACGTAATTTATTATTTCCTAAAATACTGAATTTCCTAAATACAGGGTGGCCCATAAGTCCTTTGAAAAGTAAAATTTGAATAAAACGAACAGGGCGCGCGTGAGCGGTGCAGGGGAAGCGGGGGGAGTAACTTCGGTTTCTGGGAATTTAGTCGCGATGGAGCGTTTTACCGGAGCGGACCGTGCGTTTTGTGTGCGCGAGTTTTATAAAAACGACAATTCGGCAACCGTTGCGCGGCGTAAATTTCGAGAACACAAAGGTTTACACAACTTTGACGACACTCCAACTCTTCAAACGATTAAGAACTGGGTTGCTAAGTTCGAGGAGACCGGTTCGACGTTAGATAAACCGCGGTTGGGTCGCCCAAGGACGTCACGTACGGAACAAAACATAGACACAGTGACACAGTCTATTCGCGAAAATCCGACACAGTTAACTCGTAAGCGCGCCAGAGCATTAAACGTATCCAGGACATCGTTACAACGGATTTTGAAGAAAGATTTACATATGCACCCTTACAAAATTCAGTTGGTTCAAGAATTAAAGGAAACTGACGGTATTCAAAGACAAAATTATGCGAATGAAATGTTGAATCGGTTTACTTCCTTCAATAACATAATGTTCTCTGACGAGGCTCATTTCCATCTTAACGGGCATGTTAGTAAACAAAATTGCCGCTATTGGAGCCCCATCAATCCAAAACTTAAGCATCAGAAGCCCTTACATAGTCCGAAAGTGACTGTTTGGGCCGCTATGTCAGCCCATGGTATCCTAGGGCCTTACTTCTTTGAGGATGGCAGAGGGCGCGCAGTTACTGTTACGTCGGAGCGATATGTGGCTATGATCGAAGAGTTTTTCATACCAGAATTGCAAAACTTTTCAGGCTTTAATGCCAGGACGTGGTTTCAACAGGATGGGGCCACTTCTCACACCTCTAACACTGCTATGCCCGTTATCCGTCAACTTTTTCCTGGCAAAGTTATCTCTAAGAGAGGAGACATTTCCTGGCCTCCACGTAGTCCAGATCTGACCCCGATGGATTTTTTTTTGTGGGGCTACCTTAAGGCTAAAGTATACGACACAAACCCGCGGTCAATTGAGGCCCTAAAAGAAAACATCCGCAGAGAAATGACAAGCATTTCAGCAGTGACGTGCCGCGCAGTCATCGACAATTTTAGACGTCGTTTGCAAGAGTGCCGTGATCGCAACGGTTTACATTTAGGAGATGTTATTTTCAAAAAATAATTCCCGTTTTTTAAGCTTTTTATGTAAATAAAAATTTAATTCATAATGTAATTAGTTTTATTTTAATAAATTTTTTTTCATATCAAAGGACTTATGGGCCACCCTGTACTTTCCTGTACTTAAATAAAAACTAATCAGCAAAATTTAAGAGAAAAATCAAGAAAACCAACATAAAATTGAGCATGTTTTTTTTTTGCAAAGTGTGTCGATTCTACATTAGCCGAAGGAACTTCGTTCCTACCTGGTGTCCCACGACACCACATTTTAATTTTTTTACAGAAATTGAAGTTCAACGAATTTCTACGTATATGAGATTCAAAAGCATTATAACATTCCTTTATTAATAAACAAAATATACCTATTAAGTTCTTCGATGACGTCCTTAGAAGTGGCAGCCTCGTGGAAGCTCAACTTATTCTCTTGTTTAACAATAATTGGCTCAGCATTGGGAACTGATTTGGCTTGTCTAAGTTTTCCCGCTACGGGGATCTTCGATTTTCCCTTACTCGGCGAGGACGGAGGCCTTTTACCAGCAAGGGTGGGAATGCGGCTCCGTTCTCGAAGTCTTATTTCTTTAACATCATTCTTATTACTTATTATCACAGTTTCAGCAGTTGAAGTGCTCGTGGTATTTGATTCAGTCATTTGTGGTGAGCTCGTTTCTGGCGAGGAGCCTTCTTCTTCTTCAGGAACTGTTAGTAGCGCTGTGTTTCTTTTACAAACACTAATTACTTCATCTACTATGGCTATGTCAGTTTCGCTTGTGGTAAACGCAAAAGTCACCTTCGGGGTTTCAATTTCAGATGCAATTATGGGCAGAATTATGTTAACTGTGTTTTCTTTTAAAGCTATAATAGACTCAGCGCTTCGACTAGTTTCAGTATCATTTGGCGTACTATTTAAAAATTGCACAGAATTATCTTCTTTATCATCGTTATCACTTACAGCAACGTTTTTATTGATTTCGTTTTTCCGTTGCACTTTTGTGAGATCCTCAATTTCGTTGCTAGAATCTATCCTTGATAACTCTTCATAAAAAGCTTCAGATTCCACGTAAGGATCCTCTCGTGCAATGAATCTTGGTTCTGATACAGTTTCACTAAATGATACTCTAGGCCGATCGGAAATTGCCTCACATGAATCGTTCTCTGAGAAACTACCAAAAGAATCTGGCCTTCTATCTTCGGATACTTCGCTACGTGGGCCAACTGAATCGTCATCGAAGTCGGCCGCAGCGTACGGAGGAGGTAATTCTCTGATTTCTGATACCGGCCTTGAAGACATGGAATCTGATTCTTCACGATCTCGACAATATTTCTGTTGTTCAGCTATAAAGTGGAGCACATTTTGAAGCGCATGTTCCCTGTCTTGTATGGCCATAGATTGGACGTCATGTATCCTTAAATGACTATTGGCGTCGTGTGACGCAATGCCTCTGGACGAATTTGATGCTAAGCTCTTTGTGCTTTCATATTTGACGAGACGATAAAAGTCTCTAGTAAAATCTAAACCGACATTTGTGCAATCGCCATCTTCACTCAATGCCGTGCTAGATCGCTTGTCTTGAGCATCCGAAGCACTCGACCACGATCCACCAGGGGAATGAGTTCCGGTACATTCCCATCGCTTCTCGGAATTTTCCGGATCGTCTCCTTTACATTCATCAATTTCGACAGTTGCAAAACCACAATCATTCCACAGACAATCTCCGACATCTTCTTCTAATTCTAAGGCATCATCTTCTCTTATGCTCGGCAAAGTGGACAGCGATATTTGGCCTGGTGTAGTGATTTCTGCGAATGGCGACTGCCTATCTCTGAGATCTTCACACGAAAGCGATAAACTCCAGTCTTCAAGTTCAGCTCTATCGTATTCTAAATCTGCTAAATCTCTGTGTCTCTGTTGCAAAGCTGATCTTGCGTCGTCGAGTTCTAGCCAGTGCTGGACGTAATCGGCTTCATATTGGGAACCATCAGGTCTTTCATCTACCGTGCTTCCCCATGAAACCCTTTCGGAACTCGTAGTAGACGCGATCGCTGCTCGTCGTAATGGTCTTTCCGGTGCCGGCTTTAAATCCAATAACAGTACTCCGGAACTTGGTGTCGGAGTGTCCATACAACTGCTGGCACACGTCGTTCCTGCTATCAACTTTAAACATAGATGTGAATCAGAAAAGCTTCGAACGACGTGCTGAAAAGGCAGTACGGGTCTCGAAGGAGGATAACTGCCGCGGACTCCAGCAAACGCTACACCTATAGGGAAGTAAATGTAGTCCGCCTCAGCCAATAACCTAGCATGCCTTCGAGATTCTCTAGGGTTTATTGAGACAATAGTTTGATTGTCTGTTTCATCTGAAGCCTCATTTAAGTCCGGTAAAGCCCTGTCGGCAGCGTGGTCACTTTGCCTTGAAGCATCAGCCTGAACGTCACTAGACATTGTGGAGTAGCCTTCGTCCTTGGCACCACTTTCTGGAGATTCAGCTCCCGCTTCACACGCCTCACCGCTCTCCTCCTCAGTCACTTTATCTTCTTTGACATCTGCATTAATAAGATTATTTTTATATAACATATTAACCATAATTTAGTTAATATATTTGAAGAATTTGATGATGTAAATACCTTTTGCAGAGTCAGAACGAGGAGGAGGTACATTGAGGCTGAGAGTAGCAGGTCTGGCCGGTGGAGCCCAAAGTGTGGGATCCACGGCTGACAGCGCACGCGCCAGATTTGCTGGGGTTACTTCCAGACCCTGGTAGTAAATACAATTTACAAAGAGATTCAGTGAAGTACACAGTAGATTATTGTGATTAATGGTTAGATAATAAAAAAATATCTAATTTAATGACTAAAGGATTTATTACATACTGCTTAACTAAGGCAAGGGAAAGCTGTTGATGAAATTCTTTATATTTAAGTTCATTTCTTTGAATAATTTCAGACCATACACTGCAATGTGCAAGAACTTGTGACACTTATTGACTTTAATTTTTCAAAAATACTCATTAATAATTAACTAACACTAAGTCAAACTATTTCAAACCTTAAGTTCAGTCCATATATCGGCCAGGATCTGATGGCGTCGCTTGTCGTCGTGACTGAGGGGGTGGGGGTGCTGCACCGGAGGAGCGGGGGGTGGCGAGTCTCTGAATGAGACCAACGACCCACACGATCCGACGTCCACTAGGTGTACTGAAATATTTGTTCACAATGTGTTAGTGTCTAGCTGTATGATACAGAGTTCGAAAACCGCTATGTATTTCGTTGTACTTTTCACAAATTACTTTCATGTTATTATATTCATATATTAGACATAATTTCTCGACACCAGGATTAAATTTGCATAAATTATCTCTCCTAGTGTTTAGGCCACCGGTCCTACATAATTCAAGGCAAGTGACGCACTTATTCTTCCGATTTACAAAAGACAAATCACCTGATGTAACGATTAGTCACCGTCCACCCGAGGTCTCGATTGCATTACGGCGAATAAGTGAAGCGAAGCCATTCTGCGTTCGAAGCTAATTGATTACCTTGCAAGTCTCTCGGTGCCGGTGTAATGGGTGTAAGCGGAGTGGCGGGCGACGGACGCGGCACAGGGCGAAGTTGCCTCACCAGCAACGCACTTAAAGCTCTGTTCTGAGCTTCAAGCTCTCTGACGCGGGCCCTGGCGCATCCTAACTCCTCACGTATACTCTGAAAATACGATTATATTACGTTGACATTTTTTAAAACCCTTTCATCTTTATTGTATTAATTTATGGCTTAACCCAGGGGTTCCCAAACTAATTTGTATCTACTGCCCACTTTCTGGCTAAACTAATTCCTAGGATGACCCGAGATTGGCTGCGCGTAATAGCTATTTCGTTTTGCACATAATAAGGCCATTGAGTTTCTCGCCGGATTTTCTCAGTGGGACGCGACCTCAATCCGGGAATAGACTTAGAGAAGAAGAAATCTTGGTAAGGTAAGTGTTAGCAAGTTCTCTCAAGCTCAGCGCCGCTACTGACAAACCGGAAAACAGGAAGTCCCTGGTGATTAAGTCGAGAAAACAACATATAATAATTCAGAGTTTATCGGCAAAAATACATCAGAAAAAGGAAAAAAGATGCATGAATTTTTCTACACTTTTGGCATAGCTGGCAACACTAAAAATAATATGACATAAGGGGTTATTATAACATACATATGCCTACGAACATGGCGCTTGCAACAGCATTGGAATATCGGGAGCTCACAAAACTTTAAAATCGTGATATAAGTTATAAGACCCGTTAAACAATATGTAGTAATAAAAAGAAGTATGTGTCTGTCATTAATCAACATCATGTGTAGCTCCCTGCATCCATCCTCCAAAGTCCTACTTTGTCGGCTTCTCAATTTATCTCATTTATTTGATACGAGACGAAAAAAGACATGCAATATTCGTAGTCACTGTCTTTTTTTGGACAAAAACTGTGGTTTATAGCTTCTAGTTTCTGAAACTGGTCAATTTGTTTTAAGCTATTCTTTACGGTATTCTTGTTGATGTTTTAACATTTTATCTGATAAAGGCAGTTAATTACCAAACAAAGATAAAATGTTACAAGGATTTAAAACTTGTTTTCTTGTTTATGAGTCCAAAACTGTTTGAAGTTCGAGAATTTCTAGCTGTCTCTGCTTTAAAATCAAACCTTATAACAGCCCATCGTCGTGTATTAATTACGATACTGTTATCCAAGTATATATATTACGTAGCGGTTACGGAAATTTCCAGAAATTATATCTAACGAAAACTTTATCCTATTTGAGCCCAAGATTCCAAATAATCGCGTACATTTTAATTACACTTCATTAGTTAAATTAAATTCGAGTATGGTAATTGACGGGCGGTAATTACAAGGGGACGGTAGAAATGCTGGCAAGACCTTAAACTGGGTGTTGCCAAGTTTGAGACGTCTCCCTAAAAACGTGGTAAAGTTTATTAAAAGATTTCTCTTGAAGTTCGCAGAGTTAATTAATATCACGTAAATTTAGGAAACTCAGGGTTATGACATTAATTAAAGTGCTTTTGATTTTGACGTAATAAACCATCTTTGAGATACGTATATTCTATTAGTAAACAATTAAAATTACGATTTACGAAATTACGATACGATAAGAATTAAAATAATTATAAAACTGTTGAATGCATCGAAATATTTTATTTAATCAAATGCAGGTCTCGAGTTTTGGCCTCGGAATAATATTTATGCCATAGATAATAATACACATAAATTAGTTATAGATAGGCAAGTCAACCACTCAACAATTTTGTTTTACGGGCGTTGGCCACTAGATGGCTTCGCTTTGATTAGTTTCTCATTGCTCCAGTAGATGGCAGTAACATATTATTACCTACCCAATATTTTATTATTAATGAAGGATTTTGTAAATTTTCAAAACCACAAATTGATAAAATTTAATCAATTTGTCCATAATAAAAAAGACTTGTATGATTTATTATTTTTTTATTTAAACAACAATGAAATGCCTTAACTTTAACAACATATGTGTTTAGGGGCATCCGCTACAAGATGTCGCTAATTTCCGTACAAAAAATATTTGTTTTAAAGTATCGCAGTTTCAGGGCCCGGATTTATTCAAAATTGACAAGCATTATCACTTGTATGAAGAGCAGAGTCAGTTATGAATGATCATAAAACATTATCTCATTGAATTTTGACGGCTTCTATAATGTCTTATAGAGGGGTGATCGTTCGTCTCGTATCCGGTAATTACTCTATAAGATAATTTCAAAGCGCGCGCACACACATGCCACCACTTAGAGCCGAGCAAATGAAATTTCAATAAGCCTCTTCAAAGGGATGATCTATCAAATGATGACGTTGATTGCTTTATGATAATTACGCAAGTGACAACGGGGCGGGTGATAAACGTGTAGATGCGTTACCAATTATGTAAAATTGAAAATGAAGTTGATTGATTTCGTTTAGAGGTTAATATGTATTTTAATTTTAATCTTTTTCTTCTCTCATTTTTTTAAAATATATTTTAAGCTGTTTCTCTGATTGGTGATAGTAGAATGACCGTAATGTATGTTAAACAAATAAAAACAACAAACTTGCGCAACGATATTGCCGATCTTGCCAATACTGATTTAGATGAAAAATAGTGTTATGAATTCGGTTTTTTCCAAAGACAGTGTATCTTCCTGACTTAGACCTTCTGTTCTTCTTTATACAGGAAATCGTTTTGATTAACTTTACTGAAATTAATATTGCTAGAGGATCGCCAATGAAATAGCACAGTTACGAAATTTATAGTTTGAAAACTCTTCATTCCTAGTTCACCTAAAGCAACGAACAAAAGAACGTGTCCCAATTTGAAAGAAATATGTATGCGTGGTCGTTTTTCTAATGTACTCCATTTCAAAGAGCTTCCCCGTAATATATTACAAAAAATAGATCAGATGTCAAAAGTGGGTTACTGTGCTCGAATCTATGTCGAAAACAGATCAGTGATCGATGATGAAAGATGTTTGCCAAAACAAACGTTTCGGATTACATAATATTAAGTAATTGGTCGATAGAAGCAGGCCACCCACGTTTTGTGGGTCAATTGAAGAAAAATTCACGACTTTTGCAATTCAGTTAAACTAACAACTGTCGAACTTAGAGAGCGCAGACTAATGGATTCAAACGCAGACGGCGCCATCTTTATCTAGAAAGTTCGACCCAGTTCAAGCCGAAACTAAGGAAACATGGCGGCCACCCGCAAACTGAATTTAAACGCAAACATTCGCATTATCGTGCAGATTATACCCAGATTATAGTGGGCCAGAGCTACTGAAATTATTACGGTGCCAGCTAAGGCCAAAGTGTCCCATTTGGTACGATTTATGTGCGAATGTACCGTCGAATAATCCGTGGGCGCTGGATCCGGCCATGCTATAATTATGAGAAAACAATTTCCTGGATGCATCTTAATGTTCCTGTCGGATTAAGAGATATGGAAATTGGTTTTATTTTTTCATATATATTATTGCTTATGATGACGGTTTTTGTTGTTGTTTATTTTTAGTTTATATTTTCCTTTTAAGGATTAAGTTTGGGATTTGCGATGGACAATTGAACCCGCTACAAAGCTGCCGGCAACATTAGCTCCTAATTTTCTTGTTATACCGAAGCCGCAGATTATTTTACCAGGAGGTTCGCTTAAATACGCTTATGTTTTATCTGAAATACTTAGAGATAAGCCAGACTTAAGAGGGTTCACTTGGATGACCGTACAGGAAAGCATGTTCCCCAATGATCAGCCCCATTGGAAGACTCTTGTTCACGCTGAATAAAAAGGAGATCAACTATATACAGTCAAACCTGGGTAAGCGAGAACTGGATAAGTGAGAAAACTCTATAAGTGAGAGTAATAGCCAGGACCCGTCATTTTAAGCTCCCAAAACCTCTATTAGAGAGAAACAGAAACCTCTGTAAGAGAGAGTCGTTTTTCCCTCATGGACCTCCGTAAGTGAGACTGCTACTTATCTATACCTCTATAAGCGACAGTCGACCTTTATTTTAGGAGGAACAAATGAAAAAACAAATTACAAATTTAACATCTGCTATTTTATGACTCATTCTTAACTTTTGTGGACCTTCCTTCTATTGTTTTGAATTGTTTTCTCGTCAATATTGAACATATTCTATTTCGTGGAACTAAATAACGTTGTTATTTTATCGCATTCTTTCCGAATGGACACGTGTGCCTGTGTACCGTCCTGTTTGTCGGACTTACTCAGTTTATCGTTAATCAATTGCGAAGGAAAGTTCTGTTTTGCATCATGTCAAAACGGAAAATTAAAGTACTGTCATTAAGTGAATAGTGAATGCATTTGAATCCGGAAAATCACGAAATGAAATTCAGAGGGAGCATTAGCGAGAAACTCGGGTTAGTGAGAAACCTCTATAAGCGAGAATGAGATTGTGCTCCCTTGAACTCTCGCTTATCCAGGTTTGACTGTATATATATGTTTTTTTTATTGCTTCGATTGGTGGACGAGCTCACAGCCTACCTGGTCTTAAGTGGTTACTGGAGCTTATAGACATCTACAGCGTAAATGCGCCACCCAACTTGAGATATAAGTTCTAAGGTCTCAGTATAGTTACAACGGTTGCCGCACCCTTCAAACCGAAACGCATTACTGCTTCACGGCAGAAATAGGCGGGGTGGGGGTACCTATCCGTGCGGACTCACCAGAGGTCCTACCACCAGTAAGCAAGAGTTCCTACCACCAGTAAATCCTTTCTTCGTATATCCTCTAAAGGTATCTTACCTTCTGTGAGAGTAGTGCCCTAACGACCTGCTGTGCCACGTCATCGAGCTTTCTTTCGTGTTCATTAGCTTCGAGTCCTGCCGACAGCGCAGATAGCTGGCCACGGAGACGCTCGTTCTCTGTGCTCAACGTAGCCAGCTGACTCTGGTAGTGCGCCGCTGACGCCTGCGAACACGACACGGGAAAGTCTTCAATAATTGTGCACTGTTTTGATAGTAACGACTAATTTTATTTATTGCACAATGAGTGGACGATCTCACAGCCGACTTGGTGTTGAGCGGTTGCCGGTTCTAACGAAAATATCTTGAAAGATTTTATCCTATAAACAAAATTGGTTCAATATTTTTGTTTTTACATAATATTATGTTTTTTGTTTGTTTATTTATTTATGCAATTATATTTTCTTATAGGTATTTATAGAGAGGTGAAAAGTTATTTGTCTTAAGCGAGAATTCAATTCATACGCGACATTTATCTTTGTAATTAAATGTTCGTTTTATTTAGTATTAGTATCAACAATTCGATGTTTTTAACCGAACTTCAATTGTGTTTACACCATTCCAATAGCGGAAGATTTTTTTATTTATTTTCATGATATTTCTTTGCAAATTTTAAACATTACATGGCTATCCTGTAAAGTCGGTAGGCAGCGGCTTGGCTCTGCCCCTGGCATTGCTGAAGTCCATGGGCAACGGTAACCACTCACCATCAGGTGGGCCGTATGCTCGTCTGCCTACAAGGGCAACAAAAAAAAAAAAGTTGCAAGATGTCGCTTAAACCAAATAGATTTTCACTCCTCGATATAGACTTTACTAATGAAATAAGTTGTTATACATAAAGAAGTCCTTTATGTGCTTAGTACATTGAAATCTAAGTAAAAAAATATTGAAATATACGTACATAATTGCATCGTTATTCAAAATTTCATATAGGTACATACATAATATATAGAACGGCGTATTTGTAGATTACATAAATTGATTGTTGTTCACAAGGAGGGTGCTATTAGAAATGTCATTTAACATAGCTCTCCTGTAAAGTTGCAAAAATGTCTCTTAATCCAAACAGTCATTCACCCCTCGATTATACTACATACAACAAATTATTCCAAGCTAAAGGTTCCACGGTAGTCGAAATTCGACTACAATAATAAATTGGAATTGTATGTTTGTAATCACAATATTCGCCAAGGCTACACTATAAAAAATATTAATAAGACAAACAATATTTTTAGTCTATTCTCAATTTGACCACTGAACGTCAAGAACAAAAGTTCTACAATAAATAGTATGCATGCGTGTGTGCGTCAAATACATGGTATGTAGTGTGTGTAATGTTTTCTTTATTGATGTAATGTATCTTTTATGCGTTATTTTAAAAAAATATTAGCATTGTGCACTTCCTCTCTATATTCTGTATAAGTGTGGAAAATTTCATATACCTCCGTCCACGCAATTTTCGTAAAAAGGGATACAAAGTTTTAACTTCGCGTATTAATATATAGATACATTTGAGGTCATTAGGCATTTTGTCTTTGTTAATTATCGCTTCTGTCATTAGCAACGGCGTTACACAGATGAAAAAAAAAACCCGACTTATTTTTCGGTGCCATATTTTCGTCGATGGCACGTCATCATGTCATAGACACGGCTGTCATCAAAACAGCTTCATTTAAAAATACCCTAAAAAGGGCCCGTCATTCGCGCCCTTAATTATGGTCGCCCGTGGCTCTACAGCGAAAACACCAGAAATACCAGATCCGTGTCCTCTCGTATTTCAAACAACAATCAGCTTAACAAAACATTCTGTATGCTAGTTAAGGGGTCAACTAAAAGTGGTATAAGGTGAATTTTTACAAAGATATTATGAACGTTAGTGCAGCTAATTTTAGATTTTATGCCTATTCGAATAGAAGCTAAGTGGAACGACAAAAAATAAAATGGAAAATGTGTTTTCATTAGTCATCAAAAGCAGGAACACGTAGCTGACAAAGGCTGAATGTCTGTCAGTTTTGAACAACATTGCGTGAAAGGGTTGGACGCGCATCGCCCTATTCTATTTCTATAAATTTGATAGAAGTTATCTATATATTAATACGTGAAACAAAAACTTTGTACCACCCCTTTTTACGAAAATTGCGCGGACGGAGAAGTATGAAATTTACCACACTTATCGAGAATATAGAGAAGGAGTGCACAATGCTAATATATTTTTAAAGTTATGCATTAATAATAGATTTAATCAATAAAAAAACATTACACACATTACCGCGTATTTGATACACACACATGCATACCTATATATACTCTTTGTTTATTGTCAAACTTTTGTTATTGCTTAAAATCTGTGGTCAAATTGAGAATAGGTTAATAATGTTTGTCTTTAATATTATTTGTCTATAGTGTGATCTTCTGTGAATAAAGAAGTACCGTATAATAGTCTTTGACAATAGAACCTTAATAATGTTCAAACTTATAATTTCAATTCATTACGAGTATAGTCGAATTTCGACTACTGCGGGACCACTAGTATGTATTAATACACACACATTAAAAAAATTGAACTTACATAGATTCTCGTAGTACCTAATCAAATTACATTCAACTGAATATTCAAACTCAATAGGCATGTTCGTTAATGTTCCATTAATACCACTCTTATTGTAGCCATCATCAGTTTTGAATAAATTCGACGTAGTAAACACATTTACGGCTTGACCTTGTTTATATTTTAATAAATTTCCCTTAAAGTATTCCATATTCTGTGATATCGACTATCATGATTTGCATGGGCCTTGGTGACTTTCCATTCACAAATCCGTGAGCCTATTTCTAACAAAAATTTAGAAATTTATCATATTGTAATAGTATTTACATTGTTTAACTCCGTTAGATGTGCTTGTTTTTCTGTAATAAATAAATGAAGTACTTCGTTTGTATTAAATTTATCCGAAGTATTAATGTTGTTTGATAAATTCAATTATAAATTTTAATTAAAACTCCCGTGACTGACAGTTAGGATAAGATTAACGAGAGTTTATTACGATTTTAAATTGATTCGTGAAATCAATCGCTCGGGCGGCCATTTTGTTTTTTATTTTAGCGTAGGTACCGCTTCGAAATTTCGTAAAGGCGCAGATGGTACTGGAATGTAATTTACGATTGAAATGGATTCGTGTTATCGTTTATTTTAAAATTAATATTGTATTAATTATTGGAAGAGGTATAAGAGTAAGAATGTTACAGATTATTTTCCGATTAATTTACATATATGTCATTGGGCTTGTTAAGAATTAAATAAATACATTGCGTTTTGTTCAGTTTTCGTGAGTTGTAGACATAATTAAAAAAAAATACGGTTTCGAATACATGACAGTATCATGGTTATGGGTGACAACTACATACATAGTTGTTATACGTCAACATTTTAATATCGTGCTAATTACTGCGTTTTTCTATGAAAATTATTTGTCGACTTTTACTTTTCATTTAAATTAAATGAAATAATAATTAGACTTATAATATGGAATAAATATAGTTTTAATTATTGTTTAGATTAGTTTTATTAAATATCTGGTCCATTATATGCCATTATCAGTTTTGTAAGTAATCAAATCCAATGCAAACGCAGAGTCGTTAAGCCGTTTTGTGCCAGTAATGCTTTAATGCATCAAATTTCGTAATAAATCAAATTCAACCCCCATTTAGGGGCTAATAACAACAAAATAGCTTCCGTCTAATTACATTATTAGTAATGGAAATCGAATGTAAGACATAGAAGGCTTTTCTTCTTGCTCTAGTCTGTTATCTGCGAGAAAATCATCAATGCGAGTAAGCGCATCCGACAAATTGGATATATTCTTATAAGGTCAGTGATTGGCAAAAGCCTTACAAAATTGATGTACTCGTAATAATTACTTAACAGTTGTTTAAATGAGCGTTCGCATTCCCAATAGCATCAATATGCACAGTCATAAGATTAATTGTAGGAAAGTCGGCTACAAATGGATTAATCCAGATTATTTTGGCCGACAATGACGTGTCAAAATCGATTGTCAAAATTCTCAACTACATTTCGTTCGCTTTCAATTATTACGGTAATGGATTATATGTTGTTTTCTTGAGATGAAGATTTTGATTGATTAAATCGATTTTCTGTATTAGTCTCGTGAATCACATTATCTGCTATTTCGAACGTTTTCGTTATTAAGTACTTGTAATCTCTACCTCTTCTGAAATGACAGAGCATCTTGCATTGTTATTGGTTGCCGTTTTTGATGAGAATGTATTATTTTCGTCAAACGGTAGAAATTCGACCAAAATCATTGACATCTCAAGCTGTATTTTATGTAAAACTTTTTTTTGTCATTTTTTCTTGTACAAGTGCAAAGAAAAATTTTTTTTTTGGCAACACCAAATAATCAATAACTCGACTATAGTTAAGAAAAAAACGTGAACGTACTTGTTGTTACTGATGAGCTCATTGATAATACGTTATTAATTGGTTACCTCCACCATTGGAGGCTTGATGTCAGGAGTCTCGACTTGAGTCTTTTAGTTCATACAGGAGGTCTCTCCGTCCGTCATGACCGGAATGTACATATTACTGCTTCAAGGATGGTAGATCCAAGAGTGCGGTCTTACGATACGCGCTACTGTCGGGATATTTTATTAATTCTTCACACGATGCTATTCTTTCAGCGAGGTAGTTATTTGTGGACAAATTTGAATTATGTATTACTAACAAATTAATACCTACCTGCGCGCCGGTTGGAATAACGGCATTGTCGCATTTCTTGATAAGATTAACCTACACTTTCTTTATGCTACTCTTTAGGCTATGACAACTGGTTACTTATATATCCTACGATCTTGATATAGATAAGCCGCTTTTCATATAAAAGTTAACCCGCAGAATGCCTGTTTCAATCACAACCCTCGTTCTATTTCGCCGTGGTCCCAAGAATCGAAGCTAACAAAAGGGCACATTCAAAAACGCTGTCAGGCGGTGTCGACAACGCCCTTTTGTCGAAGTGATTATGTTTGTGGCAATAACTAGAATTAAACCGTTCTATCATCAATCAAGCCTCGTGCAGCGAAAAACGATTAGTAATTTTTTTGGTCACGCGCATTTTAATTAAGATTCATTGTCTTAATTAAAATGCGTTAGGAAAAGTTGTTGTAAGTAGTTGTAACTATACTGAGACCTTAAAACTCATATCTCAAGATGGGCGGCGGCATTTAGGTACGTTTTAGATATCTATTGGCTCCGGTAACCACTTAATACCAGGTAGGCTGTGAGCTTGTTCACCCATCAATGCAATAAATTTTTGTTATTATCGTACAGTGTACGCGCAGCCCTGACAGAACACTAGATTCCTTGCATTTAACGAATCTTAATCGTGTGATATTCCGAGCAGTGTTTTTTTTAATGACCAATGTTATTCGGTTGGGTTCTTTTTAATTCGCATCATTACTCTACTAAACACTTAAAATGAGCTGGGGTAATACAAAAAGGTCGTCTATTCGTAGTTAATATCGGAAATTCTCTTTTTTTAAAAGGGATTTTATGACCTGGTAACTATGACCTTAGGTCATATCTTATTTTAATTTATATTCTTATTTTTATTTTTATGAAAAATGATAATAATATGGAATAAAATTTAATGAAGATGATTAATTTGAGACATTAATCAACTGAGATGAAATGAAATGAAGTGATATGAGATGATATGGGATGAAATATAATCTCAGTAAAATGGTGGTTATTTACTGAGACTTTTTCAGAGGGCTTTTTGGAGGATCCCGAGAAGCTAAGTCCAGCGGCTTTGTTTCTTTTTCCCACACTTGTGCATTTTCTCAGATATTAAACAGTTAATAAACCACCGCTATTACACATTTAAACCTGAAGAAACACTAAATAGACAAAATAAAACAAATCACACAAAACTTCACTCCTCGCGTTCCCGCCAAAAAGTCTCGGAAATTCTAAATTTCACCCGGGTGCAGATAATGTTAAATTATAACCTGTTACTAATTGAAATATACTAACTAATATTATTGAATTCAACCTCCATAATTTCGTAACATCGACCATAAATTCTGATACGGCTATAACCCGATCAATTATGCAAGACATCAGAAGCGGCAGCAGTTAATAGATCCTGCCGGCGTCCAATTTAGCCGGATTATCTTATCGAGAAGTTACTCGTGCTGGATGATAGCAATAACAGAGGTCTTACTATCGTATCCATTGTAATGCGAGAATTAATCGTTCAAAGCATAGGTGTTTTTTGGTAAACCTTAAAAATATCTTTTGCTGGTAAATTCTGCGAAGCATTGCTCTTGGTGGGGATAGTTAGTATTAACAAATTCTTTCAGGTTGAGCTCATGGGCTCATGTAGCTGTCGGCAAGAGGCTGGAATAGCCTTTTAGGTTACCATCGATGAGGTAGGGAAAAAAGTATAGATGCGATATACCTAGTCAGGTCATAAATTCTGTTACATGTGTAATGTAAAATAATTGAAACAAGTTTATTCATTATGTAACCATTCATATACCAAAATGAACTTAACAAAACATAGATTCTTATGACACTAAAGTTTATTCAAAATGACCTCCGTGATTTTGAATACAGCCTTCAATCTGCGTGGCCAGTCGTCTACGACCATCTACGAACGAGGTCCATGTCAATATCGGCGGCTGCCTTAATCAAGGATGTCTTGAGTGACTCCAAATTGGGATGAGGGTTTGAGCACGCCTTTTCCTCCAAGTGTTGCCATATCTTGTAATCTAACGGATTCAAATCTGGACTGGAGGAGGGCCAGTCTTCGTGCCGGATGAAGTCGATTTCACGCGCCGCCAGCCAGTCTTGTGTGCTCTGCGCTCTATGAGCTGGCGCCGAATCTTGTTGGAATACCCAGTGCCTGTTGTTGAACATGGTATGAGAAACAGGTTCCACAAGGTTCGTCAGGACTGTATTTTGATACACAACTGCATTCGTTTTTACACCTTTCTCACAAAAATGTACTTCTGTTAAGCCCCAATAAGAAACTCCCAACCATACCATGAGCGAGGATGGAAAATGACCTCGTTGGACACGCGGAATACGGTTGCTCGCTTCTTCACTACAGTGTGCGTACACCTTATCATTTTGTTTGTTGTAGCTCTCTTCTACGGTAAAAATTTTTTCATCCGAAAAAAGAATTTCCCGATATTTTTTTCCCGCGTACCGCTTCAACAAAGCGCGGCATCTCTTCAGTCTCAGGTCCATTAGACGAGCATTCAAACGATGTCCTGTTTTTCTTCGATATGCCCGAAGCCCTAAGTCTTCATTTAACACCCTTTTCACCGTGGTTCTGCTTAACCCCATCTGAAGGGCCAACAGTTTCTGCTTACGTTTGGGATTTCTTTGAATTCGCGCCTTCACAGCTTTTATCACTGCTGGAGTCCTAACAGACCGACGGCGACCACTTCTTGACCTGTCATCTACACTAGAGTCTTCATTGTATCGTTTGATGGTACGATAAACGAATCTTTTGGTTATATTAAAATTTTTCAGTATGTTAAAAATTTTAATTGGCGCGTAACCGCAACGATGCAACGCAATAACTGCAACACGGTCTTCTTTAAGCGTCCACTCCATATTTAAAAATGAGTAAAATTCTAAAAGTAAACCCTTTTTATTTTCATGAACAATTCGAAATTCGAATTCAATAAACTTTTTTGTGGCCAGCATTCTAAAAGAAAAGTTTTTACTGTGTGACAATACTTATGACCTGACTAGTTATAATGAGACTTCATAATATTTGCTTCTTTAAGGTTGACTGCAAACTATTTCTTTCATAAACTTGAAAATCTCAAACGTCTCAACTCAAAAGTTGATGAGACCGATCCAGCCCTTACATTATTTGTTGTTTATTGGTTACAAAGATTCATTAGTACTACGGCGTGAATCACGCAGACAAGGTGGAAGAATCAATTTAATTGGTATAGCTTCGCGACGGGAACAGGTACGACAATATGATATTGACACACATCATAACATATTATTATCTTCATTTTTCGCGTGGCCTTTTATTTTATTTGGTTCTTGACTGAAATTTAAATTAGTGTTGACGAAAATTTTGCAGCTTAACTTCTATTTGAGAACTGGGTTTTATACTGCTGGAAATTAAAGATAAATAACAGCAGTGAGTGCGTCGTGAGTTTTCTTCTTTCTATACCTAATTGTTGAGGGTTTAAGGGGTTAAGAATCAGTAGATAAGCTTACGGGGTCAATTTCAGAGAACTGTTAAGACTGACCTTAGCAAGAGCAGTGTTTCGCTGAATCTAACACGGGATTAGAATCGCGACCCACTGAGAAGATCCGGTGAGAATTTTAATGGGTAACGTAATTTGCGTTTTCACGCTTAGCAGTGCATTTCACGCCGGATCCAACGAAGTATCGTCTCGTATAAAACACTGGAAACGATCTAATTGGTTTCGTTAGCGCACAACTATGCGGGCCGCAAGCCCAGTCGCGATATTGGGTAACGTAATTACTGTGATACTCTTTGCCCACCCCTAGCTCTGAATCGTGATGAATAACTCCGTAGGTACGCGATTTTAAACCGCCGTATTTCGGCTCGAGCGTCCCGAATAGTTTGAATTTTGCTTGTGGAATGTTTTGTTGCTAAATATTTTCTTACGGTACGTAATCTGCGTTGTTTGATTATCGGAGTAGTCTCGTCTTGCTTGTTATGTATTCGTGTATTACCTAATATTTATACGTATTACCTAGTATTTACACGAATTACCTAGTTTTATGTATATCAGCTAATATTCACACGTATTACCTAGTATTTAGCCATGCACTTATTGAAAAATCAATATCATTTTGCATACGGTCAGGTATTAAAACGACCATAAATGCGAACAAGATGCCGGCGAGATCACTTATGAGGGTCGTGGTCTCGTTAGCGGTAATAGGAAAGCGTTTTCAATATTTCTATTGCTGTCTGCTCCTTCGAGGGTATGAAAAGGGCAAATGCAGTTCCTCCTGAATATTTATATATATGTGCAAAAAAAGTATAAATATCATTTTGGTATACCACTGTTTCGTTGTTAATACATAATCTTCTTTGTACATGAATAGGTTAACTATGCCCGTGTAATGCTTAGTTTTTATTTTGTTTAACATATTTCATGTTTCTTATAGATACTTCCGAGCTGTCTTAATACAGCTCATACATACATCTTAATACATACATAAATAATAACCTATGCCTGCCTATTTCTGCCGTGAACCAGTAATGCGTTTCAGTTTGAAGGGTAACTTACTTGAGACCTTAGAACTTATATCTCAAGGTGGGTGGCGCATTTACGTTGTGGATGTCTATGGGCTCCAGTAACCACTTAACACCAGGTGGGCTGTGAGCTCGTCCACCCATATAAGCAATAAAAAAAAACAATTAAAATATTAACGCGCGCTTAAAAGAGTTTAAATTAAAGTTTAGGTAGATAGTAGGGATGAGAGTGTTTTCTTATTACCCGTGTATATCCACGAAGGAAACATAATATGTTTGTTAATAATTTTCTTTGTAGTTTATAAGTTTGCTAATGTTTACTAATGGTAGCGGGCACATTGTAATTCCTTACGAGTAAATACGTATAGTAAGTAAGTAAGTAAGTATCCAGTTCCAGTTTGAAGGGTACGACAGCTGATTAATATAATCTATTGAGACTGCGACCTCATGTTTCAAGATGATGCCCATGGGCTCGGTAACCACTAAATAGAAGCTGGTTCAGTCATTTTTGCAATAATAAGCTGTGCCGGCTGAATTTTTTTTTAATTGCCTTTGTAGGCAGAAGAACATATGGCCCACCTGATGGTAAGTGTTCACCGTCACTCATGGACGTCAGCAATGCCAGGGGCAGAGCCAAGCCGCTGCCTACCAAAAAGTTTGTTAGTTAGCTTACCATGCATTTAGTAAGGTTGCAATGTATAGAGCCATTATGAAGTAAGTCAGTTGCACATAACTCGTCTAGAAGTAATAAAGTCGCATTAAATACGGTACCGCTATTAAGTGATAACCAAGTAAATCAGTTCAGCAGAAGTGTACAGTATCTAATAATAAATAAATAAATAGCGTACATCCTTTTTTTATGAAGGAACTATTTACTGGTTACCCGAAGGTCTTTCCAGTTTCACCAAGACAGGTGGGCGAGTAACGGCTCAGCCAGGAGGGGTGGGATTTGCTAACAGCTGCCCGAGCGCCTCCGAAAGAGACCTAACAGCTCAAGGGCGGCTGCTTCACGAATGCATCTACTACCGGATCGGAATCGCGACCCGCTGAGAAGATCCGGCGAGAAACTCAGCGAGCTGATTGTATGGGTTAGGTTGCACGTCGAACTCTTTGCCGAGTTCGACGAGAACGGTTACTTGAGTCCCTAAAGCTGCCTCAAGTGTTAGAGCCGAAGGTACCTAATGCAAGAGTTACTGGATCTGATGGATCCGTAAAGACAAGCGTACATCCATGAACTTACTCTGGTATACAAATTATAACTAAAACATACGCTAAACTGGTGACCCCAATTTGATTTAAGCACGCAACTTGATGGGCCAAATATAACCTGATTTTCCACTTGAACATAAGAAAGAAAGTGAGGACTGTTAATATATAGTGTTCACAAAATACAAAATGATTTAATAATATACGTTATAACCTCCGCTTCCACTTACATACATGAAACATAGTGAAATGCATAATAATATGTATTTAGTTTTTCTTTCTTAAATATTCAATATGTTTACAATATTCGTTTACAAATAACGAAACCGAATAACACGCAAACGCAATTAGCGCAAATTCGACATGCGCGCCGCTCACGAGGGTCTGTAGGAACAGATAAACGATGCACCCTATTATGACCAGGGCTATAGTGATGGGGTATATGTTGAAAATATGAATATCGAAGTGTTGCACTGATAAATATCGATTTTAAAATGGTGCGAATACAAAATATGAATCGCCTTTGATCAGATCTATTGGTTATACGTATGTATATATTTAATGGGACAGTTGAGATGGGGCACAAGGAATCCAAGTCGTGCGTTGTCAATCATAGAAAGCCAAATGTCTTTTGACGTGACAACGTCTTATAATTCGATGGAGCCGGCTGCACGCGCGAAAAAACATGACTCATTGAGGCGTTCCATTTAAGGCTTGAAGTGCAAGCGAGAGCGCGCAACGAGCGACAAAGAGGCACAATCGGCCTCCGCGTTCGGCAGTGTTCGACATCTGTCTATCTCCTACTTGAGTGAGTGATGCATCCGCGTGGACAGTTGCTATACAATAATACATTTACATGTTTTCGTCAAGTATGAAGTTCAGTGAAAAGTGAATGTGGTGTCAATTGTCCATACAAAATATCTATGAAACAAATAAAATTAAAATTTTCTTTTGAAAAATTAAATCATTCCATCAGTATTTTCTTATGACGTTGTCACGTTCAACTATCGTTAGTAAACCGACTTTACAGACAACCGATTTTTTCGTGAGTGCAGCCGGCTCCATCGAATCATAAGATGTTGTCACGTCAAAAAAAATTAACTGATTTTCAGGCACTCGATAAATGGATAAGAATTACGAAAACAGTAATGACGCAGTAGAGTACAGAACAAAACAGTAATAATACCTTATAGTAATATAATAAACACAATTAGAACGTTACTAGGACTGGCTTTGAAGACGATCTCATATAGCAACCCCGTTGTAACGTACATGGCGCAAGATATAAGCTTATTTGAAATCTAACTTATTAGTGGATCTAGCATTAATCAGGACGACGCATTCAAGTCGACTTGTTTGTTTTTCACTACCTATTCGCTAGTAGCTTAGGGGGCTATTCCAGCTACGCTCGGACGGGTAGGTGAGCTGAGAGAATTTGCTAACACTAGCCATAGCAAGAGTAGTTCTTCACAGAATCTACTACCGGATCGGAATCACGACCCACTGAAGAAGAAGATTCGGCGAGAAACTCAGTGGGCTGAGTTTATCAGATAGTTCACTCGTCGAACCTCTTTATCGTAATCGACGAGTTCGAGGAGGACGGTGACCGGTGCTTGAGGGGTCTAAAAGCACATCTGTGTTTTGGAATTGTTGAAAAGTTCCATTAATTTGAGATCCGTTCGAAATTTCTCTTGAACGAAACGAGAACCTTGAAAAACAAAGAACGATCAGCGGAACTATTAATCAGTATCGATTTTTACCGGCCATCCCTATTCGTGCCCTCGGTAACTGCGCCCTTGCACTTCGGAAGGGTGAAGCTGAATTATTGTTTAGAGGGGCTGCACGGGGGTGCGAGGGGGCAGTCTTTTAAACCGGGAAACCCCAGCTATTGTGCATAGCCGATTTCCCGGTATACGCCATTTTAATGTCCTGCCGTGAGTTGAAAATGTGGCTAGTTTGCGGTATAATGTAGAAGAAGCAGCGGTATGGGAAATACAGCTGCCTCGAAGGCTGAGTTTTGTCACGAGCAAACATTAATAAATTAAGATCTTTTTTGTTTATGTACAGATTTGATTCCAATCGTGAAGTGATTAATGGTTATTAGAAACAAATTTCCGTCCCATCGTTTCTTTAAAATATATGATATATTTCACGAGATAAATAGTTCAGTTTGCTTTGGATTGAGACACTGAAATTGAACTATTTCTTACGAATTGATTAATAGTCTATCAAAGGATACCGCGTCGTTTTAATTTATAACTTCATAGATGTTCGACAAAGAAAAATGTGGTTAATAATTAGTTGGAATATGTATATTAATAACGCCTTTTGTATAAAGTTCATGACTACACATGGAGTTTTTTGTTTGAAGTTCAGTCTGGTATTGATATCCTACGCAGTTTAATCACGTCGCAGACTATAGTTAACACAATAACTAATTACAACCGTATCCCTTTTAAAAATGAATATTCATTTAAAAAAGTGAAATTTTAAATCTCTCATAACTTGGACCACACTATACCATTTCAATGTGTTTGTCATTTTTCTCGTAGATATTAGCCGCGACGTGCCTGTGTGAGTTCAGGGCTGTGCCTCTATCAGGGAAACTTCTTATTGTTGCTAGTCCTGAAAGGGTCTCAAGTGTCATGCCATGATGGTCTTTTGTCGAACAAAAAAGTTTTTAGAGTTTAATTAGGTACCTAGTTTTAAAAGTATGGCCTCAAGCGGTGTTTTAAGAAGTGGCAATGGAAAGTGAAATGTTGAAATGCTAGAAAAAGAATTTTCATCAATAATTTGCGAAATTATTTTTGATTGATTTTTACCATATCTATAAAAGAATGACATAATAACCCTATTATGGATATATTATGTGCGTATGTGGTAAACGAGTATCTCAACATCTATATACAAATAAAACGTACACATAGTCACACAAGGCCGTAACATAACTGAAGTATTAAACTATCAGCTATCTGTCAGACCATCGTTTAGGAGTTATTACGGAGGGCGTTTTGGGCCCTCTGAGGGCTCGTTGCTCTGTCATTTACGAGTAACGAGAGTTTAGCTGGCCGAAGATGCATCGTACTGATAGATTGATCGACTACAATTTCGACCTGTCAAGGTTTTTTTTTCGAGAAGGTATTTGTGGGAATATTTTCCATTCGGGCAAACGGCATTTAGCGCAGGGTAGTTGCTATTAACATTACAATTTTCTTGATTGATAACACATTTAATACTAAAACAGCATGTGGCGGTAGCCATCACAGAGAATGACATATTTGACAGATTTCTGAGTCTCGCTTACGACATTTTCAAGATAAACTTGGATATATAAAAGTTCCGAATAACAATATAATTAACCCACAAACACAGTCCACTGAGTTTCTCGCCGGATCTTCTCAGTGGGTCGCGTTTCCGATCAGGTGGTAGATTCTGCGAAGCACGGCTATTGCTAGAGTTTGTGTTAGCAACGTCGTCAGGTTTGAGCCCCGTGAGCTCACTTACTAGTTAAGGTTACGCTGGAATAGCCTCTCAAGGCTATCAACAAATGTAGGAAAAAAAATCGGTACGTCGGTCTACCGATCAACATCACTCGCTCGGTGGAAGATCTTCCCTTTTATCGTATACCCCCAAAAGCAAAATAGTTCTCAGCCGTCATTATATATTTATCAATGAAAATCGTCTCCTTTCATTGACCTCTCAAATATAATTTTCGTTCAAAGCTAACATCAATTAATGGGGGGCGTCTGAAAATGCTAGAGAAATTAGAGGAAACAAGCTTCATTCCCTTCAGCCGGCCGTTTGGAGACATTAAAGACCATTTATCGAGTTGGCGGGGGACACGCGATCATTTTTGGATTATGACTGCCCCCGTAGATAGCGGAATTAATTTACGAAATCGCCAATTTATTCTGAACTGTGTCGTTGTAATATTTTTTAGTAATATTCTTGATGTAGGGCTCATAGTAGTTTGGGATCGCTCTAACTGGACGTTCTTTGAGGGATTATGGTCGGTGCACCGTGTTTGAAGGGGGATCGAGATGTTTTTGCTTAATTAGTGGAGCAAGTGCTTTGCGACGATAAGTTTTGGGTATAGCGAGTATACTTGGCTATTTATTATTTATTTACATTATGTTAGCATTTTGATAAAACAAATCTACGATTATAATATTATTAGATTTCCTGTTGATTAGTTTATTACTACGTTTTCTATTCATTAATTTTATTAGATTTTTCCTACACATTTTCAGAACTAGTCACGTTGTGATAAATACCCAACTATATGTCTTACAGGCTTATCCAATTTCTGATCAGTATAAGTTATTTTAAAATTTCTAATTAATTAAAATACAAGAATTTTTGTTATTTATACATAACATACCTACTATTAAAAATATTTTAATAGTATGTTATTTTTGGCAAATATATGTCCGTAGCGAAGATTAATGTTACTAATGTGTTGAAATGACACTGGAGACTTCAAAATCATAGAACTTATTTTGGATTTAGATAATTAATATTTTCCTTTAGAATTGTGGTATCGAAATTATCTAAAATTATATTTGTGAGATTCCTTTCTTATCTACATCGAAGTATTAGTGACCTGGCTTGAGTTTAATAGTAGAGAAAACGTGTGTCATTCATGCAGGGCCTTTTCAAATAATGTATTTTGAATAGTACTTAGTTGTAACAGATTATTAAAGAATAACATATTGTCATCATTTCTAAATGAACAATTGACTCAAATGTAGCCATCGTTATCTCGCAAAAATGTCTGACGGGAAAACCGAAATACGAGATGCAATATTAGAAATGGGGGCTCAAACACAATAGACTCCAGGTAAGGGATATCATCGAAAAAGTGACGGGAAATGGAAAAATCAAAATTCACATCCTCTATTCAAGAGTCACTGATAGGCGTGTCGCTGTGTTAGGGACGATACAATGCCCGTAGGTACATTCTGTTGGAAGAGATTCGGATATTTTTAATGTTTTTATTTTTGGAATTCGTTGATGTGGACTATTTTTTTACACTTCAACGCTCCACGTTTTGGCACGGGTAAAAAGTCTGGTTTAAAATGAAATAAAATGTCGCTCAATCTATACATATGACTAAAATTGGAGTGTCTATTTGTAATATTGAAATAGCTTCTTTTTAGTACATGCATATGAATATATATACGGTACATACACCAAAATAACATTTTTTACAATTTTTGTCTGTCTGTTTGTTCCGGCTAATCTCTGGAACGGCTGGACCGATTTTGGCGGGACTTTCACTGATAGGTAGCTGATGATATAAGGAGTAACTAAGGCTACTTTTTTTAGACTAGCTTCGCCTGGCGGTACGACAATAACCGTGGGTAACATTGCGGGACTCAGCTATCAATAATAACGTTTAATGTTTCCGAAGCGAAGCGAGGGCGGGTCGCTAGTCCACAATATAGCGAAATAATATTGTTTCAAAAGAATTACAGAAAGTGATCTAAATTATCTAAAGTCCGATAATGATCCAACCAAGTTAAGAGTTGACACGAAAATCGTAACGAAAGAGTTAGAGTGCGAGTAATTAAAATTGTTCTGTGGCTATTTAAAACAGAGCGAGAAATTTAAGATATCGCAAACAAATTGTGAGATTGTTAGAAACAACAGTAAACCTTATTTCCTAAGTAGCAGAGGCGTTTACATTGTATTATAAAGCAAACCCAATTTTGTGAAAAGAATTTCTTTCAAGAATGATGAAATATTTCGGAAATTTGTATTCGATTTTATACGAAAGTCTTTATTAACGTGCCCATCGACCAGTTACTGAAGATACTCGAAGTAATCTTTTTATAACGACTGTTCATGTCAAGTTATTATGGACATTCTTGATAGGCAGCCCCGCGTGAATTTTTAATTTCGGACTTGAATATTTCGTTGAGTTTTAATTTTTACATTATTATTAAGATAGGCAGACATTAGATCGGATAATGCAATGGTAATGCAGAAAGAAGGTGGCAAATAAAATAATTTACAAATGACTCAAGAAACGACAATGAAGTGGTCACAATGGTTTTTGAGTCCGCGCGGGTAGGTACCACGACCCCGCCTATTTCTGCCGTGAAGCAGTAATGCGATTCGGTTTGTAGGGCGGAGCAGCCGTTGTAACTATACTGAGATTTTAGAACTTACATCTCAAGGTGGGTGGCGAATTTACGTTGTAGATGTCTATGGGCTCCAGTAACCACTTAACACCAGGTGGGCTGTGAGCTCGTCCATCCATCTAAGCAATAAAAAAAAGTGTGTGTGTCCGCTCCGACGCACGACTGGAGTTTACTGGATATAAAAAATTAAACGAAACAATACGAGAAATAGTTCTATATTACGACAACACGATACACTACAGATTATTAACAAATTAACGAGACACAAAACAAACGACTAACAAATATATGAAAATACAATAATGAGAGAAACGCGCGATCAGTACGAGGCTTTGTGGCGGACTGCCGGCGCAGCAGCCCGGCGTCACCTGCGATAACGCATTTCGTGTGACATGCGCAATCAGGCGCATAACGCATTTCGTGTGACATGCTAGTACGATTTTGGTCCCCATAATTTTCATACCCCGGGCCTATATATGTAAATCGATTCTAAAGGAGTAAACTCCAAAAAACTAATTATTGTCTCCTTATTCTATACAACTAAGAGCAATGACGTTCTATGTTGTCAAGTCCCGCGGTTCTAGTGGAAGACGCCAGAACGAAGACATCAATGACGCTAAGGTATAAGAAAATGCTAAACAGATTTTGAAGAGTGCACCAACCTCCAGGGCTGATGATAAAGACGCCTTCTCCTGCTTCAAAGTCTCCACGCGGCTCTTGTATTGTAGCAGCGATCTGACTGTCTCCTCCATCCTGAAACAAGGAAACGATCATTGTAACGCTTTCGAAATACGTACTCAACAAATGTTAACAATTGACTTCCACGGTGAAGGAATAACATCTATCTATATACCTAGTCAGGTCATAAATTCTGTCACATGTTTAATGTAAAATAATTGAAACAAGTTTATTCATTATGTAACCATTCATATACCAAAATGAACTTAACAAAACATAGATTCTTATGACACTAAAGTTTACTCAAAATGACCTCCGTGATTTTGAATACAGGCCTACAATCTGCGCGGCCAGTCATCTATCGCAGCACGAACGAGGTCCATGTCAATATCGGCGGCTGCCTTAATCAAGGATGTCTTGAGTGACTCCAAATTGGGATGATGGGCTTTGAGCACGCCTTTTCCTCCAAGTGTTGTCATATCTTGTAATCTAACGGATTCAAATCTGGACTGGAGGAAGGCCAGTCTTCGTGCCGGATGAAGTCAATTTCACGCGCCGCCACCCAGTCTTGTGTGCTCTTCGCTCTATGAGCTGGCGCCGAATCTTGTTGGAATACCCAGTGCCTGTTATTGAACATGGTATGAGAAACGGGTTCCACAAGGTTCGTTAGGACTGAATTTTGATACACAACTGCATTCGTTTTTACACCTTTCTCACAAAAATGTACCTCTGTTAAGCCCCAATAAGAAACTCCCAACCATACCATGAGCGAGGACGGAAAATGATCTCGTTGGACACGCGGAATACGGTTGCTCGCTTCTTCACTACTGTGTGCGTACACCTTATCATTTTGTTTGTTGTAGCTCTCCTCTACGGTAAAAATTTTTTCATCCGAAAAAAGAATTTCCCGATATTTTTTTCCCGCGTACCGCTTCAACAAAGCGCGGTATCTCTTCAGTCTCAGGTCCATTAGACGAGCATTCAAACGATGTCCTGTTTTTCTTCGATATGCCCGAAGCCCAAAGTCTTCATTTAACACCCTTTTCATCGTGGTTCTGCTTAACCCCATCTGAAGGGACAACAGTTTCTGCTTACGTTTGGGATTTCTTTGAATTCGCGCCTTCACAGCTTTTATCACTGCTGGAGTCCTAACAGACCGAGGGCGACCACTTCTTGACCTGTCATCTACACTAGAGTCTTCATTGTATCGTTTGATGGTACGCAAAACGAATCTTTTGGTTATATTCAAATTTTTCAGTATGTTAAAAATTTGAATTGGCGCGTGGCAACGATGCAACGCAATAACTGCAACACGGTCTTCTTTAAGCGTCCACTCCATATTTAAAAATGAGTAAAATTCTAAAAGTATACATTTTTATTTTCATGAACAATTCGAAATTCGAATTCAATAAACTTTTTTGTGGCCAGCATTCTAAAAGAAAAGTTTTTACTGTGTCACAATACTTATGACCTGACTAGGTATTACTGGGTTACGTATTAGAATAGGACAAATTAAGTTTTCTTCTTTTGTAAACGTACCAACACAGTTTTAGCGTTCATTTCGTCGCCACTTCATTAGCGCGGATCGTCAGACACACGTCCGTAACGGGACCGTCACGACAAATGACGCGTTACGAGACCGTTTTTGTCGTGGCTGTTGTTTGTGTTCGTTGTTGATGCTGTACTTTTGTTTAATAATTGAATCAAAAAGTGACACGCGCTTCATTTCGGAATGTCAGTGTTGTTTTTTTTTTTTTTTAATTTTTTTTATTTATTTGTTCGTTAGTGCAAAGGGAAATTTAGAGAAAAGAGTGTGTGTATTAAAAAAATGCGGTAGTGTCAAAATACGTTGTATATATATAGTTTAAAATTCTTTTATTTCTCATCAATGAACATTAAAATACGTCAAAATAAAAAATACGTTTCATACCTGAAAAATAATTCGAAGATAAACGAAACGCAAAAATGATTCAACAACAATTTTATATGCCGAAATTAATCAGGCGAATTTTAAAAATTTAATGCTTAATTTCTCCCCGCTTCTTTACAGACCGATCGGCTTATGAGATAATTCTCTGTACAAAAACCCTCTTCAGGCCGAACCGCTTCATCCCTTTTTAATTATTAATATGCTGCTCGTGGCATGAATTGTGGCATTAAAATAAAACGGTTGCTTGGTGATTATTTCACGGAAATCTGAATCGCATCGCGCATTTTGGCGAGCACGTGGAACGTTGGTCTGCCGTAATCGAGTCGTATGATGACAGTATTTCCAGTAATGCACTAGATTGGCCTAAACTAGACTACACTGAATAGGTGATGCTCTGAAGTTAGCTCTTTTTTCTTCTTTTTTTTTATTGCTTATATGGGTGGACCACTGCCCTACTATACCTATTTCAGCCGTGAAGCAGTAATGCGTTTCGGTTTGAAGGGTGGAGCAGCCGTTGTAACTATACTTGAGACCTTAGAACTTATATCTCAAAGTGGGTGGCGCATTTACGTTGTGGATGTCTATAGTTCCGGTAACCACTTAACACCAGGTGGGCCGTGAGCTCATCCACCAACCTAAGCAATAAAAAAAACCTAATGCCTAAAGCCTTAGACTAGACACGATCTTCAGAAACCAAAAAGAAACAGGATAATATTTGTACCCACCCATGAAGTTTGGGTACTTTCTATTTCAATTGAATACAGATGACCACATCGCATAATTGGTTGTGGTTTGTGTGGTAGTCTGGTAGCTAATGGACATCAGCCACACCATTGCCTGCTGAAGGCCCATCGCTTGCGAATCTAGGAGAATTTTCTTACATTTGCTGTCTAAGAATTAGCAAACGCTGAGCAATATTTTAAGGAATCACGTTGAATAGAGCTGAAGCCATGCTATTCTAATCAAATGATAAGACGCTTTGATCCTTCATACTCTTTAATTAAGACGAATTATTCTCATTGTTAAATCGGCTCTGACGTTCGTTCAGTGAATGCGAATGAAAACTGAATGCTTTCTTCAAACGAGATATCGATTGAACGAAACTTTTTCAATAGCGCTCCGTAATTCCTGAATTTTGAATAATTCGTTCATGAAATCAAAAGAGACTTCGTGATTAGATTTTTTCGTTTTTTTTTCCTATCTAAGCTGATGGTCTAGAGCAGTGATTCTCAACCACTGTTAAGCGGCACTTTTGTGTGCCGCCAAATTTCAAAAGTATGCCGCCAAATTTTGCGAATATATAATAATGTTAATATTATTAAATTATATAATTTTAAAAGAAACATATTTTAAATATGAATATATATTAAAATCCACAAAAAAAAAATAGTATATTTTAGTTTATTTCGTATATTAAAATTTTTTGATAAACTATTTATGCAGTGTGTTGTAGTAAGTAAATATTTTTTATCTTTTTTTTTGTGTGCCGCCAAATTTTGAAATCGTTAAATATGTGCCGCAACAAAAAAAAGGTTGAGAATCACTGGTCTAGAGAGACCATATCAGCGTAACCTTAACTAGTAGGTGAGCTTACGGGGCTCAAACCTGACGATGTTACTAACACGAACCCTAGCAAGAGCCGTGCTTCGCAGAATCTACCGCCGGATCGGAAACGCGACCCACTGAGAAGATCCGGCGAGAAACTCAGTGGGCTGTGTCTGTGGGTTAATTTACTCGCCGAGCACTTCGTCGCAAGCGACGAGTTCGACGAGAACGATGACCAGTGCTTGGGGTACCTAAACGCACCGTTAGTGGATCGGGAGGATCCGAAATGACGTGACGCTTCTCGGCTGATGTAGTGTTACTATAGAATTACGAATCAACAATTGTTTACAAAGGTGAGTCGTCAACGTTTCGGATAACAAAGATTACTAATTACTCTAATTATCAGATATGATAATCTATATTTTACTTGCTCCTGCACGGCTGGAAATGTAATGCATTCTATGTTTTGTTACCTGTTATGTATTGTTACCGGGCCTCATAGACATCTATAACGTAAATGTCGCCACCCACCTTGAGACACGAGTTCTAAGATCTCTTTTAACAATACAACGGCTGTCTCGCTCTTCAAACCGAAACTTATTACTGCTTCACGGCCGAAATAGGCACGGCGGTGGTACTTATTGGTGGTTTTTTACTGGTGGTAGGACCTCTTGTTAGTCCGCGCGGGTAGGTACCACCACCCTGCCTATTTCTGCCGTGAAGCAGCAATGCGTTTCGGTGAAGGGTAGGGAAGCCGTTGTAACTATACTGAGATTTTAGAACTATATCTCAAGGTGGGTGGCGCATTTACGTTGTAGATGTCTATGGGCTCCAGTAAACACTTAACGCCAGGTGGGCTGTGAGCTCGTCCACCCATCTAACCAATGCAAAAAAAAACCTACCCGTGAGGACTCACAAGACGTCCTACCACCAGTAATTACGCAAATTATAATTTTGTGGGTTTGATTTTTATTACACGATGTTATTCCTTCACCGCGGAAGTCAATCGTGAACATTTGCTAAATTCGTATTTCATTGGAAAAATTCGTATCTGCCTGCGGGACTCGAATACCGTTGCATCGCTCGACACGAATGCACCTTATCATCCTTTAGGCCACGACGACTTACAAAGATTATGTCTCAGAATAGTGGCATTAACTTTGTAATGTTTGCGGCTTACTTACTACCTCAAAGTGCGATTCCCGATTTATTGGCACGCCTTTTGGTCTAGGATGTACTCTTTTCCAGACGTTTTCTGGGCGTATAATGGAAACAAGACTCGAGAAAACTATCAGCGGTTCGGCTGTTCCTTTCGCATTGTTGACGTGAAGGAACGACTGTGATCACTCGCCATCAGGTGAGCTGTATGATAATCTATCTTCACAGATAATAAAAAACAATATCAGCATAAATTCAAAACAACGATACAAGTTGAAAAAAAAAAAAAAGGAAGCGCTCCCGAAAATTATTTTTTCCCGGCGTATCCTTCACGCGGATTTCCCACGTGGAATATCTAGGAAACACGTTTTCCAAGGGGTCGATCACCCGGAGTTCGCGCGTCCGAGGCCTTATTACCGAGTAATTTAATAGGTTTTTTTTTTTTTTTCGGGAGTTGTTATTTTTTTAACACAGCTGTTTACGGCCCTCAGTCACGTTATGTTATCGATCGGGGGCCACTGTTAATACGTGTTACGGTGTGACCAGAAATAGAAATTTATGATCCCGTAGATAAACAAAAAAAAAACAAAACAACATCGTCTTCATGGTATATTTTTTTTAGCCCGTTTAATTGGTATCGACAAAGAGGTAGAATTTTTTAATGACACTTTACTCGAGAAATTTAACAAAAACAATTAATGATTCGTGAAAAACGTTAAAACTTCTATGATCAAATCTAGATTTCATGAATTCATGTAGCCTGAGCAGATCATTGGGTTTTTTTGTATAGAAGACTATTGGATCGCGTATAATTTTAATGTATAGATTTTTCATACACACCTTTGACAGAGTGATCGTTATTGCCATTTCTACCTATTCAAACTCATCCTACTTAGGGGGATACTTACATTAGGGGATTTCCCACTCATCATCATCATCATCATCTCAGCCTGTCCACTGTCCACTGCTGACCATAGGCCTCTCCAAGTGATCTCCAGTGCGGCCGGTCCGTTGCCACCTGCATTTGGATTTCCTACAAATATCGAGTGGTTCCTCCAAGTTATACAATTTCATGTGGATTTCGAACTGAAGACTTGAACTGTCCACTTGTACAGTTCATCTTTCGTTGCACCTCGAGGCGTTCCATGTGCCGATTTAAGAAACACGGTAATGTACACTCTATTTATTTATTTAACAAACTAACAGTTAAGCTGTTGTGAGGAATTAATGGTAGTTAATATACCTAATAGCTTTAAGCAAAAGTTACGAATGGCTGCCATGGAACATTAGGTTCATATGCTAGTGGGTCATTAAGCACGGAGACCGCAAGATGCGTCGGGAGAGTTTGCAGTGTGCTGACAACGCGCGTGGTTCAAACCAGCCACTATAGGCGACGCACCTCATTCCAATATCAGGGCATATATACACATCTATAAATTACGAGTAATTTGTTACCATTAATTTTATAAATATTAATGCATTTTTTTAAGGAGATTGTGGTACTTAGAACCGCACACGCAGCGCTGAAGTATCGTGTGTGAGGTCTCTGATTTGTGGTCAGGCATTGAGTATGTTTCAAGGTTTTTAAACTGGTTCTATTATAGCCACAGTATCCAGATCAGATCAGAAGACAAGCCATAACTTTACTTGGACCTACTACGGACAATTCCTCATGTTCCATCACTAGTTGGATCCTCAACGGATTTTGTTACTTAGCTCTGCATCAAATCCTATCTTGCTTTGTATATTTCAGACTTATCAATTCTAAAAAGGCTGCGTAGATCCCACCACATTCATTTTACCATCATACCACATGATACCGGAGCTGAGTCCATCCACGCTGTTTGGAATCCTTCCGCTAATCTGCAGAGCGTCACTAAAAGCCGTTTTTGTACACACCATCTGGGCCTTGAAATGAGAATCTAAGGAGTGCCATCACATTGCTGATCAAAGATCTCTCACAATTAAATTGACAGTATACTTGTGTGTTTTGGAAGCTATTTTTTTTTATTGCTTTGGTGTGTGGACGAGCTCACAACCCACCTGGTGTTAAGTGGTTACTAGGGCCCATAGATATCTATGCGCCACCCACCTTGAGATATAAGTTCTAAGGTCTCAGTATTGTTACAACGGCTGCCCCGTCCGTCATACCGAAACGCATTACTGCTTCACGGCCGCAATAGGCAGGGTGGTGGTCCCTATCCGTGCGGACTCACAAGAGGTCCTACTACCAGTAATTTAATTAAAAAGGTTGACAAGATTCCAAAGCCTATGCTTAAAGAGCCTTAGAAACCTCCAGTCCCATTGGGAGGTCTTGCTATTGGTACCTTAAAAAAAAGAGATTTGAACTTCCTCTCACCCTTCGAGTTTCTAAAATTTAATAACTCAAGCAACCCTCATAGCGTTAGATCATCCATCACATATTCACCTTATCACTCGTCTCCGCCAATTTTCATAAGTCTACCGTGGAACGTATCCTGAGCCTCGGGCACGAAACGACAGCGATAACGAGCGACTAAGTCAGCCGGCAGGTGTAGCCTGACCCACTTCGGTTTTATTAAAAATGTAGGGACACCTCATTAGATAGGGAGAAACGGTGTGGCGGTGTAACTTAAAAAAAAGCAACATGGCTGATTCTCGATAGGAGATTAATTAAACGATAAATTAAACCCTACTATAGGTTCCGCAGTAGTCGAAATTCGACTATAATTAATTGGAATTGTATAATAAGTTTGTACACTATTATGATTGTATTTTATACTTCTATAATCACAAATTTCGCCAAGGCTACACTGTAAAAAAAATTTAATAAAGACAAACAATATTTCATCTATTCTCAATTTGACCACAGACGTCAAGAACAAAAGTTTGACAATAAATAGTATGCATGCGTGTGTTCATCAAATACATGGTATGTAGTATGTGTAATGTTTTCTTTATTGATATAAAGTATCTTTTATGCATTATTTTAAAAAAAAATATTAGCATTGTGCACTTCTTCTCTATATTCTCTATAAGTGTGGAAAATTACATACTCCTCCGTCCGCGCAATTTTCGTAAAAAGGGATACAAAGTTTTTGCTTCACGTATTAATATATAGATAATTTACTATAAGTCACTATATTACGTAGGTATAGTCAATTTCTAAATTTTAAAAATCTGTCTTCATTTTAACTATTGTTATTGATGTGTTATTGTAAATTTTACAAATAAAATTAAAATTTTACGCACAAATTACAACGTAGCGATCGATCTCTTTAAATTTATTTAAAGTTTATTTTAATTTTACAATTTATATTAAAATACCGCCTAAAAATATTTACAGGCTTTTTCAACTTGTGTTATATATAGATTCTCGAGACATTCCATTTAAGTAAGAATTTTATTCCGGTGTCAGGTGGTGCAGTAGTGAAAATAAAATGACGATCAACTAAATAATTCAGACCACAATTCGGATTTATTATGTTAATAAATACAATAGTAGTACAGTGTAGTTGCAACATAGAAAATTTCCGAATAAGTACATCGCTATACTGTTCCCTGCAGTATGTCGTGGGGGCTCTGAGTTACCGCCGGTATCCGTAAAACAACTGCGATAAAACAGTACCTTCATAAATTTATACGATGCGAGGCGATGAGCTGTTTACAGCTGAAGGTTGCCTGCCTGTAAAAAAATTAGCTCAGCCACCTCTAATATGTAAATGTTGGACAATATTTTTAAGAAAAGTGTTTAAAAATAATTCGTTTTCTCTTCTGGACTAATACAGTATGTTTCTTTAAGAACAACATAATATTATACAGGATGTTAATTTTATAATTTTACAAGCTGCAATTTTTTTTTTGTAGTAGATCTGTCAAGAACAGGCGAACATTGAAAATTAAATATAATGTGAGTAATGTACTAATAATTTGTCAATGATACATTTATAATAAACTAGCGACCTGTCCTCGCTTCGCTTCGGAAACTGTAATTTATTATTGATTTCTCCACTATTTATTGTATGTATACATATAAACCTTCCTTTTCAATCACTCTATCTGTTGAAAAATATATAAATAGTTTTAAAGATTTAAGCATACATAGGAATATAGGGACAGAAAAAGCGACTTTGTTTTACACTATGTAGTGATAGTGGTCCCCCAGTAGTCGAAATACGACTATAACTAATTGAGATAATATAAGTTTGAATATTATTACGGTTCTATTGTCAAAGACATACTAGTATAATCACATACTAGTATTTTGCCAAGGCTAAACTAATGTTATCATTAAAGACAAACAATATTAATCTATTCTCAATTTGCCCACAGATTTTAACAATAAACAAAAGAGTGTAATATATGCGTGTGTGTGTCAATTACATGGTAGTGTGTGTCATGTCTTTTTATTGATTTAATATACTTTATTTGCATAATTTAAATAAAAATTATTAGTATTCTGCACTCCTTCTTTATATTCTATAAAAGAGTGGGAAATTTCGTACTCCTCCGTCCGCGCAATTTTCATAAAAAGGGGTACAAAGTTTTTGCTTCACGTATTAATATATAGATAAATTATCCATACTAATATTATAAATGCGAAAGTAACTCTGTCTGTCTGTCTGTCTGTCTGTCTGTTCCTCTTTCACGCCTAAACGGCTGAACGGATTTTGATGAAATTTGGTATGGTGATAGATGATAACCTAGAAATGGTCATAGGCTATAAATAATCACGCCATCGTTCTTAGGGGGTAGGCAGTAGGCAGATAACTAAATTGAGTTAGTGATTTTTAGTCGTTTTTGTAGGGACTTTTGCTCTTTCACGTATAAAAGGCTGAACAGATCTTGATGAAATTTAGTAAGGTAATAGATGGTTACCTAAAAACGGATATAAGATCAAAATGATCACGTCATAGTACTTAGGGGGTAGGAAGTAGGCAGAAAACTGAATTGAGTTAGTGATTTTTTTATGGTTTTTGGTGGGAGTTTTGCTCTATCATGCCTAAACGGCTGAACGGATTTTGATGAAATTTAGTTAGGTGATAGATAGTAACCTAGAAAAGGATATGGGCTATTAATATTCATGCTATCGTACTTAAGGCGTAGGCAGTAGGCAGAAAACTAATTAAGTTAGTGATTTTTAATAGTTTGGTTTAAAAGTTTACCTCATTCACGCCTTAACGTCTGAACGGATTTTTATAAGACTTGGTTAATATAAAGATAGGATCCTAGGCACGGACACAGGCTACTTCTTACGGCGGGAAAATACCTCATTCCCGCGGAAATCTAGCGTGATCGTGTCAAGAAGCGAATGACGCCATAGCTACTGAAATGATTTTGATGTTTTTTTTTTTAAATGAGTGTTACTAAGACTTAAAGTTAATATTTGATCACTTTTCTAACTTAGAGGGTCGGTAGGCGCCATAATTTAGGGAATTTATTATAAAATTTTGATGCATCTGTCTTTATTTAACAGTTTTACTTGGATCGAAACTTAGCGACATACCATCACACTACTTAACTTATAGGGTAGGAAGGTACCAAAATTCAGACTACTTTTTACTTCGGGAAAATATCTCATTCCCACAGGAACCTATACACAGCTACCTATCTACAACATTAAAACTCTGTCTAGAATCACATTACGCCATAGCTATGACATCAAGAGTAATCCAAATATCATGGGGGGGATGGTGGTACTTTTAGCGGGCGATTTTAGACAGACTTTGCCGGTTATCACTAAAGGCACCCCTGCAGATGAAATAAATGCGTGTTTAAAAGCGTCAACGTTATGGGTGCACGTAAAAACGTTTAGTCTGTCTACAAATATGAGAGTGCAACTACACAATGATGTACAATCTGGACAATATGCTGCTGCTCTTCTTAAAATTGGAGAAGATCGTATGGCAAAGGATGGTAATGGCATGATTACATTGGATCGTGAATTCTGCAATGTTGTGCATAATCCAGATGATCTAAATAACTTCGTCTATAGCGAACTGCTAACTAATATGAGGAATAGAGACTGGTTATGTGAAAGAGCAATTTTAGCGCCCGAATGAAATGGTGGGACAGATAAACGAGCAAATTATGTCACGCGTGGAAGGTGATATTGTTGAGTTTCTCTCTGTAGACACTGTAATGGATACTGAACAAGTAACATCATACCCTGTAGAATTTCTTAATTCTTTAGAACTGTCGGGAGTACCTTCACACAAACTGAGGCTGAAAGTAGGCGTTCCTGTCCTTTTAATGCGGAATTTAGATGCACCAAGACTGTGTAATGGCACACGGTTGCAAGTGACACACCTCGGTCGCAATATTGTAAAAGCAATCATTATGACTGGAATGGCAAAAGGAGAGAACGTTTTAATCCCCCGTATACCCATAATTCCGACAGATTTGCCATTCCAGTTTAAGAGATTACAGTTTCCGCTGAAAATCGCATTCGCTATGACGATAAATAAAGCTCAGGGGCAAACATTAAAAGTAGCCGGCATTAATTTAGAAAAGAGTTGTTTTTCTCACGGACAATTATACGTGGCTTGCTCACGTGTTTCAAGTCCACAGAATCTCCATGTGTTGGCCAGAGAGGGAAAAACAAAGAACATAGTTTACAAAAATGTACTACAGTAATAAGGCCTCTTATTTTTAGCTTCCTACATTATTATACTACTTACATTAAGTTAGTACTTCCTACGCAGACGATGTTACGGATGTCACACTGTCTAACATCGGGGGTTGGCAGGTAGTTAGTAGTATTTTAAACCGATTTACATTATTTACTTTTTATATTTACTAAGGAAACATTCGGAGCTATCCATTATGTAGCTTAGGTTGCTTTTGAACAAATTTTGATGTGAAGTTGAGGACTGGAACACGATAGTGGGACATTGTTGCAGGGGGACTTATAGCCGGGAGAAAACAAAAAAACTTATGCGGACGAAGTCGCGGGTAAAAGCTAGTTATAATATATAGACATATAATATACAGACACCCAAAGATAGCTAAAAATAGCTTCTATTTCGAAAAAAAAATCATGTACATTTAGTTCATTTCATTATGTAAATACTATGGGGTTTTGAAGACGTACATATTACATGGTATAAGCGACTTACGGTACCCAATTAGGTCATTCGGTCCCGGCGTGGTTTAATGAGAGGTCGCCATACCGAAATTGGGTACAGGTTGAATACAGGGTATGTGTATTTGGTAAAGGTATATTTTATATCAAAATTTCAAAAAGTGATTGTAACTGTGTCTGGTACTAATTGATACCGAAATATTGCCATGATCTCTGACGTCTATATGAAGTCTGGCACTAATTGATACCGAGAAATAGACTTTTCTAATGCTTTCCTGATACATAATGAAAAAATCAGCTGTGACGTTTCGATATACGAAGCTCAGAATTCGAAAAGTATTTATGTTAAGCTCTAAAAATAAAAAAATAAATTTTAAGTGCGATCAGCGCCTTTTCTAACTTTTTTAGGTTAAGGGTATTCTAGGATCAAGTGAGCCGTAGCTTGTTGGTCTAAAATGTTCTTTTCAGTTCAGTCCAAAGCTATGAGGAATATATCGAGGGGTCATTATATTTGTATAATTAAAGGTGCGTTTTATTTAATATTAGCAATTAGCATCAACAGTTCGTAGTCTTTAATTGAACTTTAATTAAAGTTACTACATTCAAATACATAGTTGAAGAAGCTTTTTGTTATGATATTTTTCCAAAATTGAAACTTTTAATTTCTCTACTGTAATGTTGCAAAAACATCGTAGGCAAATAGCTTTTTACCCCGCGATACAGACTTTACTACATACAGAAATAAATTTTTATCCATAAATAAGTCCTTTGTATGCTTAGTACACTAAAATGTAAAGAAAAAAAAGGGTGCGTGTACTTATGTACGCGCGTAAGAAGTTATACTTTTTATTATTTTTTATTTAAATTTTAATCAATTTGAAAAAAAATCGATTAAACAACATCCTCAAACACATCGTATAAATTCGGTAATTCTCAGTACGGTTCGAAAAGTTCACCTGCGGCTATATTCAGACTCGCCAAGTTACGTCCGTCGCATTGTAATGAGCGATTTAGTGGGGAACTTCATTCTGTTAATTTTGTGTCACGGTGCGAGCGCATCGTAAAATTTCACTCTCATCAATTTTTCATAACGCGCCTAAAGAAGTATAACTTCAAAAATGGACATATAATTTCATTGTTATTTACAATTTCATATACATACATACACAATATATCGAACGACTTAGGTATTTACAGATTACAGAAATTGATTGTTGTTCACAATCACAAGGAGGGTGCTATTAGAAATGTCTTTGAACATTCCAGAACAATGCAATCGACAATGGAACAAGGAGTGTCGTTGGCCCGTTTGCCGTGTGGAGAACGCTTTTAGTTCGATGATGCAGTGTACCCTAAAGGCGAAAGGCTTGGTACAAAAGTCGAAAAAAAGTCGCTAAAATTGGATCGGTTTTTTTTCTTTTGTATCGTAATTCGAACTCGACGAATTTGATGAAACAAAAGAAACTATGTTAAAAAGAGGAACATTTATGTGTGTAGCCGGAGAGAAAATGAGGTAGAAATACACAAAGGCTTTCTGAAAGTACCAATTGACAGGTTATAGGATAAGTTGAGTAGGTTGATGATCTGTAAGGTGAAACATCCGCTGTGCAAATGAGTTCTGGATCTAGCATTTTTTTTTATTTTTTTTATTGCTTAGTTGGTTAGACGAGCTCACAGCCCACCTGGTGTTAACTGGTTACAGGAGCCCATAGACATTTACAACGTAAATGCGCCACCCACCTTGAGATATAAGTTCTAAGGTCTCAAGTATAGTTACAACGGCTGCCCCACCCTTCAAACCGAAACGCATTATTGGTTTACGGCAGAAATAAGCGGAGTGGTGGTACCTACCCGCGCGGACTCATAAGAGGCCCTACCACCAGTAATTATGGAAATTATAATTTTGCGGGTTGTGTTGTTCTCTATGTGTTCCTAAATCATTCATCCGATTGTGGTGAAACTTGGTACAGTTGTTAAAGACACTTCAACTAACGCTTCTACTATCACCAACGTAGGTGGCATGTTAGTTATATCCACAAATGGGATTACATTAGTCCTTTACAAAAATGAAAACGCTAATGCCCCTATCATAGACCATAATGGACTCTAGTATTTGCTCCCAAGTATGCTCGACGGCGCTGACACTATGCTGCCTAAGGGATATCGATAAAAGGATAACTACATAAAATGTATTGGTAATGGATTTATAGTTTAAGTGTAGTTGATAGCATGACGATGGGAAAGTGCTTGTTGAGAATCGTGTGGAGGAGAAGATCGGCCGCAATAGCAGTTCAGAATTTTAGTGTGGGCCTAAAAGAAATATGTAAAAAATATAAGTGCGCTTTTATTGGGTCGGATCTTTTCAGGACTGTGGCACCGCTTGGAATCGGTGCTTGAGTTTACTTCGATAAGTACACATATTTAAGCTGAAATAAATTTCGTGAGTGCCAATAGATCCTAAGCACAAGACGTCTGTTGTTGAAAGGAACAAAAAAACTTCGTCACAGACGACTATAGACTTATAGTAAATTGTGTATAGTGGCTATAGTTTCTAGAACATGCACTATGCCATCATGACTCGGTCAGATTACTTGAAACAAATTATAGTTTCTAGAAAATGCTCCATGCCATGATCCATTCTTAGTCAGAGTACTTCAAGCAAATATAACGTCACAAAAAAGCTAAAAATGCTTACGTAGCAACGTAGTTGGTTTCAACTTAAAATAAATTTTCAAATTGAAGCCACATTTTGCTTTTCGTATGATTTTTTGTATCAAAAATGTTTGAAATAATATAATAAATATTTTTTATTTTTTCTTGTGAGAGTACTTTTTGGTGTTTTTCCTATGTTTCTTTGTTTGGCAGTTGCCAAACTACCACGTATTATAGAAATACAAAGTTGCTTCTTATTTTTTATTATCATTCTTTTTAGGTATTGTAGTTCATCCAAATACACGCAACGAATTGAGCCAGTTACAATGAAAAATTGGATCTTTCGATCCAAATTATTATAAAAACGTTTCGAGCAAAACGTCATAATTTATCTAGAGTTTTCATCTGCAATGGCGACCGATCTTAATCCTAGCCCACCTGGGTCATTACCGCCATCTGCTGCCCAATATCTATGACCGAAGACTACGGTCAGAATCGGCCGTATTAGCCCTGTAATGACCCGTCTAATAGCCCGCCCGGCGTAACGACCGTCTATGAATTCGTGGCTAGTTTATTGCCATGTCATCTGTTTATTGTTGTTTGGGGTTAGCGATGACGTCATCGCTTGCGTAACGACGTAACCGCAAATTGTTTTAAGTTTTCGCGTTTATTGTGCCTCCATAGAAACGAGACTGTCTACGATTTGCTACCAGAAGGCCCTTGGTTACTTTGGTCACATTGCTCGGCAGCCACCAGACAACCTTGAAATTGACTGTGGTGAGCAAGGTGGAAGGGAAAAGACTCGCCGGCTGGCCGCCAAACCGTTGGTCAGATCAGGTAACTGCGCTCACTTGACTCTCTGTTGCCGCCGCCTTTAGAGAAGCCGAAAACCGTAGGAAATGGAAGCTGATGGTACAAAGAGCCACGAAGGGCTTTCATGGACACAACCTTCAGCAATGAAGTATGCAACTAAGAAGCACTACTATAAACAAACAAGTCCGTATCGTAAGTGTCGCTTAGGACAGAACTCCTAAGAACGTCCAACATCAAAGTCTGATATAAATCGCGACACGAAAATTCACTTACAAACCGATCCATTTCCATAAGTGAATGGATTGAATTACGACTCTGTGCAAAGATCGAATTGATTCATGGACTTAATCGTCTTAGATTCGTCGAGCGAGTATTTCGTATTTAAGCGATTGCTGTGAAGTGGATATACATGGACGTATTTATATCTATTGTATTCGATGGTAACCGAAAAGTTCCCGCGCCGCCGCCGGTCATCCTGCGGGAAAAGTCTTCTTGGGATCGCGTGTCCCTGGCCCTTAAGGCCCAAAAGATCAATGTCGTCCATGCGAGGAATATCCCGCATGGAATTCAGATCAAGGTAGAAACATCCGACGACCATAGGTCGTTGACCGCGTACCTCCGCAAGGAACGCATAGGGTATCATACCTATGCGCTCCAGGAGGAGCGTGAACTCCGCGTCGTAATACGCGGAGTCCCCAAAGAGCTCGACGTCGAGCAAATTAAGAATGACCTGGTAGGTCAGTCCTACCCCGTCATAAGTGTGCACCGGATGTACAGCGGGCGCGACAAATTCGCGTACGATATGGTGCTCGTAGCACTAGAAGCCACACCGGAGGGCAAGAAAATTGCCTCATGTCTCCGCACCGTGTGTGGCCTATCGGGGGTCACCGTAGAGGCCCCCTACAAACGCGGCACTCCCGGGCAGTGCCACCGTTGCCAACTCTATGGCCACTCCGCGCGTAACTGCAACGCGCGACCGCGTTGCGTGAAGTGCTTAGACGATCACGCGACCATCGATTGCTCGCGCGTTAAGGAGACAGCGACGGAGCCGCCGAGCTGTGTACTCTGCCGCAAGCAGGGACACACGGCCAACTACCGTGGATGCCCCAAGGCTCCACGGAAGCGCCCGGCAAACGCGCCCCCTAAAACCGCTGGCCCAAAGACTTCGGCGCCCCGCGCGCCGAAACCGGCTTTCGTACCGGCTCCGGTGCCCACCGTCTCCGCGTGGGCGAAACCGTTGCCGTTCACGAAGGCAGGAACGACACCGGCACCCCAACCGCGGTACGCGCCGCAACCTCTACTCGCGCCGCGCCCCGCCCCCGCGCCCGCACCCGGTCCCGCGCCTCGCCCCGGCCCCGCGCACTCAAACGACTTTACAATTATTCGCGACTACATCGCCGCGATAAACATTGACCGCATGCGTGCATTCGCCGACGCCATGCGCAGAGCGGTCACGGCCGAAGACCGCCTAAACGCGACGTTCGAGTACATCGACGTCATCGAGTCCGTCCAGCGCACGCTGGTTTGATTACCGGTAATCAATGGCGTGCAACGCGAGATTAAAACCCCATTCTTTGAAGTTAGCATTCTACAATGCTAACGGACTCGCGCGTCAGCGCGACCAGGTTTATGAGTTTCTACGTGACAATCTCATCGACATCCTTCTGGTGCAGGAGACCTTCCTAAAGCCCTCGCGTCGCGACCCCAAAGTCGCGAATTACGTCATGGTTAGTGTTAGGAAACCGACTAAAATTTCCTTTTCCTAATCCACGCCATCTATCGGCATAATGAAGAAATGTAACGCGCCTCCTAGCGGGCGAAGAAAAGAACTATAGTCGACGCTTTTAAACCGCGCGCGCGCCAAATTAAAAAGTATTTTAATTCAAAAATACTGTTTTTCGCAAACTTTGCGATTCAACTTGTGCGTGTGTCCGTGTATTAAAAACTCCAGCATCCAGAACAGTGCCCCGGGGACAGAAGACCACAAAATATAGAAAGCAATCATTTGTGAGTACCTTCCCCTTTTTAGTCGGTTTAGTTTCTGGGAATTTAAATTTAACTCAACAAACTTGTTTACACAACATAATTTGGCCCTATCGAGCCGGACATTTACCGAATACAACTTCAAAATAGGTAAATACTCAATATTTCACGTATAAACCTGCAAACCTGTAGGTACCTACACACGTCTTACATATCGGTATTATTTGCAGAATATTCATTCAATAGTTCTATTTATTGCAATAATACGCATATATACGTAGTCAAATACTCTTAATATCCATTTCTACGTCTATCATTACTTTAGGACTCAGTTTTAGTATATTTGGGTACGCGTCAAGCGGTAGTACATTTTTCTTCGAATCAAAATGGCTCCATTGTCCGACCTTCAAATAAAAATTAATACACTTAGAAGTCGTAAAGAACGATGTTTTAGACGTGTTCAACAATATTACGATCTAGCTAAAGCTGTGCAAAATAATACAGCAGAATTTAGTAATTTGTCTGTGCGGGTCAGTGACCTCGAGTCCACTAGGGAATCTTTCGAAAAAATTGTTGATGAGATTTCAGTTTTGGAGTTAAAAAATGACCCTAATTATATCATCGGTAACCAAGAGGTGCATGCCCTTGATGACCTCTATTTTGAGATTTTACGTATTTTTCAAGAACATGATTCGCATTCGAAGTCATCGAAACAGGAAAACAAAGGCGCATCGGAGCGCGGCGCTCAGCCTCGTTTGCCTAAAATCGAATTGGTTCATTTCGACGGTAGATTAGAAAATTGGATCACATTTCGTGATACTTTTTCCAGCTTAATTCATACCAATACAAGTTTAGGTAATATTGATAAATTCTATTACCTATTGTCAGTCGTAACTGGCCCTGCGCTTCAAATTGTTAAAAGTCTGCCGATATCAAACGACAATTATAATATAGTATGGACTAGCTTATGTGACAGATACGAAAATAAGCGTGCCATAGCTACGCGCTATATGGATAAGTTGTTTGCGTTCAAGCCGTTGTCTAACGAATCCGTGAACGGATTAAATTCCTTTTTGGAAACGTTTCAAGAGTGTGTTCAAGCCCTTGAGTTATTAGAAATTGGTAACTTAGCGGGATTTATTTTATGTTATATCGGATTGCGTAATATAGACCAGGTTTCAAGGCGTGAATTCGAACAAAAAATAGGTACAAACGAAATACCTGTTATCAAAACATTGATCGATTTTGTCACAAACCAGACCCGAATATTGGAAATGTCAATGAACACAAGTACTTTCTCGAAGCCGAGTACTAGTAAAACTTTTACTCCTTCGATTCAAAATAAATCCATTAGTAAGCCTACCACTAAAAATACAAATTTAAAAACTTGTTTAGCAAGTAGTACGAGCGCTGATAAGGCTGATTACGCAAAAAAGGGATGTTTGTACTGCAATAAACCCTTTCATTCAATTTATAAATGTTTCGAGTATATCGCACTAACACCTGTACAGCGCATTAATAAAATAAAGGAGTTGCATTTGTGCGAGAACTGTCTCCGTCAAGGTCACGCGTCTAATGAGTGCCCGTCGAAGATAACATGTACGGTGTGTAAAAACAGGCATCACCACACGTTGCATGTTGATTCTAAAACAAGTGTAATTACTTCGGATTTTAATAATTCTTGCAACGATAATTTTATTAATAATAACGAAGATCGAGTCTCGTTGACGTGTTCGACTGGATCTACAGTCATGTTGGGCACTGCGATTATACACGTATTGGACGTTTTAGGCAAATATCAACCCGTACGAGTAGTAATTGACAGTGGATCCCAATCTAGTTTTTTGACGAATGATTGTGCACAACGACTAGGACTCCCACGCCAAAAGTGTAACACACAACTGATAGGTTTAGGCGGAGCGGTAGTTCGTGATCACGGCATGGTTTTATGCAAAATCAAACCAACCACGTCCGATAATCCGATATTCAATTTAAAAACGGTTGTGGTTTCAAAAATTTCTGGTGATATGCCTTCGGTTAACTTTACAGAAAATTTAAAACTCGAATATAAAAACTTGTTGTTGGCTGACCCTACTTTCTATCGTTCGAGTCGCATCGACATGTTGCTCGGCAGCGACGTATTTCCGTTTATTTATGACGGTGGAAGGTATAGTCCGTCGCGGCAAGGATTACCGTTGGCGTTAAGTAGTGTATTTGGTTACGTAATTACGGGTCAGCTGTCTTGCAATAATACGAGTAACACTAGAAATGTATCAATGTGCATGTTAAGCAGCGAATCAAAAGTCGATGACTTAATTAAATCGTTTTGGGAAACAGAAAGCTTAGTCGCTGATTTGCCCAAAAACCCGGATGACGTCATCACTGAACAGATGTTTGTAAATGATTATAAGCGTGATAGTACAGGTCGATACATTGTTAAATACCCGTTTAAGCCTGACTCTGAACTGGGAAACTCAAGGCAAATTGCGATAAAAAGATATCAAAATTTAGAACGTAAACTGTCGCGTTTACCAGACCTACGGAAGGAATATAAAAAATTTATGGATGAGTACGCTTCGCTCGGTCATATGATTTGTGTCGGTGAGGTATCAGAAGTGGAATCAGGGTACGTCATTCCCCACCACTGCGTACATAAGCCTGACAGCAGTAGTACTCGTCTCCGTGTAGTTTTCGACGCGTCTTGTCAAACCTCAAATAATAAATCTTTAAATTCTGTTTTATACACGGGCCCGAAGTTGCAGGCTGATCTCGTGGAACTTTTGATACGTTTTCGGTTACGTAAGATTTCCTTATGCGGTGACATATCTAAAATGTACCGTTGTATTTTAATTGATGAGTCCCAACGTAAATATCAACACATTTTGTGGCGCGACTCGCCCAGTGAGCCCATTAAAGTGTACGAGCTGTGCACCGTGACGTATGGTGTAGCGAGTAGCCCGTTTCTAGCGATACGCACGCTACAGCAGCTAGCCGCGGACGAAGGCGCCCGCTTCCCAGAGGCTTCTCGTGCTCTGCGCGATGGATTTTTTGTGGACGATTTAATTTGGTCTGTGGATAACTTGGAAGAGGCTCTTAAGATTCAGCGGCAATTGGTCGAATTACTGAGGCTTGGTGGATTCGAATTACGCAAGTGGTCAAGTAATAGCGATCAATTACTTAAAGAACTGCCTAGTGATCAAGTTGAGCCCCCAGTGCAATTCGACGACGGTAAAACTATGTCTATCAAAATTCTCTGTCTACACTGGTTGCCTAAAGAAGACGCATTTTCTTTTCGTACTACACATACGGTAGATAATATTACGAAACGCTCAGTACTTTCACAAATAGCTAAATTATATGATCCCTTGGGATACGTAGCCCCGTGTATTTTTCTTGCTAAGAATTTTATGCAAAAATTATGGTGCGCTCAATTAGGGTGGGACGACACTCTTCCAAAGTTGTTACTCGATGAATGGTCAATGTTTTCATCTCAAATACCGTTTTTATCGAAACTAAAACACGACCGGCATGTCTTTGTCCAAAACCATACGGTCTCTCAAGTGGTAGGGTTTTGTGACGCGTCAACGGCTGGATTCGCCGCCGTCGTGTATATTCGCAGTCAAGACGTGCAAGGTAACGTTAACGTTAGCTTACTGTTATCGAAATCTAAGGTCGCGCCCTTAAAAACAGTATCAATTCCACGTCTTGAATTAATGGCTGCTCACTTATTGTCAAAAACTTTACGGTACGTAATCGATATTTTGGCCAAGGAAGTAGAAATTGGCGAGGTACTAGCTTTTACTGACAGTTCAGTTGCATTAACATGGATAAATACACCTGCGTTCAAACTAAAAACTTTCGTCGCCAATCGTGTCGCTAAAATTAATGAAAGCTCGACAGAGGTACAATGGTTTCACGTGAATGGCACTGACAACCCCGCCGATGTGTGCTCTCGCGGCGCCACGCCAGCCGATTTGCTGCTGATCGCAGATCAGTGGTTCCGTGGCCCTCGATGGCTATACGAGCCACCGCATACGTGGCCTGTCAGATCGATAACAGAGTTCAAAGGTGAACCATTGGAACTCAAACCTCTTAAAGAAAACACTTTACTTAGTGAAACGTCAAATGTGAATACGGACTTTTATTCAATAATACTTAAATTTTCAAACTTTAACAAGGTACTGCGTATATTCGCCTGGTGTTACAGATTTATAAATAATTGTAAAGCTTCTGTTGCTAATAGAGTAAAGGGTTCCTTACTTACTTCTGAAATAAATAAATCACACGATAAAATTATTCAAATTGTTCAATTAAAATATTTTGAGGATGACATTAAATCAATAAAAAAGGAAAATCGATGCTCGCAAAGCCTACGGAAACTCGACCCGTTCATCGATAGCCGTGGTCTCCTCATGGTGGGGGGTAGGCTTTCACACGCGGATTTGCCATTTACTCAACGTCATCCCGTGATTTTGCCCAAAAAATCGCATTTTACAAATATTTTGATAGATTACTATCACAAGGTCTATTTACACAACGGGCCTAGATCTCTTCAAAACATATTAGCTCAAAAATATTGGATTATAGCCGCTAGGTGTGTGATACGATCGCGCCTTTCTAAGTGTGTTACGTGCTTTAAGAATAGGCCCACTATTAATCAACCTAAAATGGCCTCATTACCAAAGTGTCGTTTAGAGTCCGATATTTATCCCTTCCAACATACTGTCGGTGTTGATATAGGAGGTCCATTTTATACAAAGGAATCAAATAGGCGTAATGCGAAAATATCAAAAGCCTATTTATGCTTATTTATTTGTTACTCAACACGTGCAGTACATCTTGAAGTACTCTCGGCGTTGACTACTGATTGCTTCTTGGCTTCGTTCGATCGGTTTACGGCTCGACGCGGACTGCCACATACGGTCTATTCTGACAATGGCAAAAATTTTGTTGCCGCTGGCAGACACCTAAATGAAATATATCAATTTTATAATTCAAAACAAAATCACTTGACTGATCAGTTCACCATCAGAAAAGTAACGTGGAAATATAATCCTCCAACTGGTAGTCATTTTGGTGGGATTTTCGAAGCTGGAATCAAATCGGCTAAATACCACTTAAAACGCGTAGTAGGTACACGCGCTTTATCATTCGAAGAATTATCTACCTTATTTTCTAACATAGAAGCGATTTTAAACTCGCGCCCTCTGTGCAGTTTATCTACCGATCCTAGTGAATTCGATGTCCTGACACCGGGACATTTTTTAGTTGGTCGTCAATTGGTTTCGGCTCCAAGTTATGATATCTCTGATGTATCTACTAATAATTTAACGCGTTGGAAATGTATTAAACAAGCCACATTGCATTTTTGGCGTCGTTGGAAACTAGAATACTTGCATACATTGCAGCAACGTCAAAAGTGGTACGTTGATGCTCCTAATCTATCTATAAATGACCTGGTACTGATTCACAATGATAATGCCCCTTGTCAACAATGGAGCTTAGGACGTGTAGAACAGGTTCATCCCGGACTTGATGGGAGGGTTCGCGTTGTTACGGTTCGGACGCAAAATTCGAAGCTAAAGCGCCCTGTCACAAAACTGAGTCCTCTCCCTAAAGAGTAGGATGAATAACTTATTATAAATCTATTTAATTCATTTCATTAATTTTATATTACAACTACATATCTATTTCATTTAAATTTATATATACAGTCCATTTCGCTCAAAGGCTAATCGTATTAGTTTTTTTTTATTTAATTTTTTATTTTATGATTATATGTTTCAAGCAAAATTACATAATTTGCAAAGCCCATTCATATAGGTTAACATTCTAGATATAATAACGTTATTTTGTGTTTACCTATTTTGAAATCATTGTTGATTTCGGTGGGGGGAAATGTTAGGAAACCGACTAAAATTTCCTTTTCCTAATCCACGCCATCTATCGGCATAATGAAGAAATGTAACGCGCCTCCTAGCGGGCGAAGAAAAGAACTATAGTCGACGCTTTTAAACCGCGCGCGCGCCAAATTAAAAAGTATTTTAATTCAAAAATACTGTTTTTCGCAAACTTTGCGATTCAACTTGTGCGTGTGTCCGTGTATTAAAAACTCCAGCATCCAGAACAGTGCCCCGGGGACAGAAGACCACAAAATATAGAAAGCAATCATTTGTGAGTACCTTCCCCTTTTTAGTCGGTTTAGTTTCTGGGAATTTAAATTTAACTCAACAAACTTGTTTACACAACAGTTAGGAATGACAGACTCTCCACCCGCAAGGGCGGGACTGTCATTTACTATAGGAGGGCCCTGCACTGCGTCCCTCTCGATACTCCCTCGCTCTTACATATCGAGGCGTCAGTGTGCCGCATCGCGCTGACGGGACACCAGCCGATCGTCATCGCATCCGTATATCTCCCTCCTGACAAACCCCTCCTGAGCAGTGACCTCGAGACACTGCTCGGTATGGGGGACGCGGTCATTCTGGCAGGCGATTTAAATTGCCACCACACTAGGTGGAACTGCCATCGCACGAATGTGAACGGTAGGCGTCTCGACGCGTTCATAGACGACCTCACATTCGAGATATTCAACCCCCCGACCCCCACGTGCTATCCGTACAACGCCGCGCGTCGTCCGAGCACAATAGATCTGGCACTGCTGAGGAACGTAACTCTGCGCTTGCGCTCCATCGAGGCAATGTCAGAACTCGACTCAGACCACCGACCTGTCGTCATGCAGCTCGGTCGCCCACTCAACCGCGAACCAGATACGAGGACCATGGTGGATTGGAAGAAGCTGGGCACGTGCTTAGCTGACACCGCTCCACCAATCCTCCCTTGCGGCCCGGATTCAACTCCATCCCCCGAGGACACCGTCGAATCCATAAATATCTTCACTGATCACGTCTCGACGGCGATCACAAGATCTTCAAAGCAAGTTGATGTGGAGGACTGCTTCCACCGCATCAGACTTTCCCCCGATCTTAGGGACCTCGTTAGAGTTAGGAACGCGGCAATCCGGGCCTACGATCGATATCCCACGGATTCAAACCGGACTCGGATGCGTCGCTTACAGCGGGAGGTCAAATCCCGCTTGAGCGACGCCCGAAACGAAAACTGGGATAGTTATTTAAAAGAACTCGCGCCCACTCACCAAGCATACTGGCGACTAGCTAGGACCCTCAAGTCCGAAACTATCGTCACTATGCCGCCTCTCGTACGCCCCTCAGGCCAATCACCGGCTTACGATGACGATGACAAGGCAGAGTTGCTGGCCGATGCACTGCAAGAGCAGTGCACCACCAGCACTCAACACGCGGACCCCGAACACACCGAGTTCGTCGACAGGGAGGTCGAGCGCAGAGCTTCCCTGCCGCCCTCGGACGCGTTACCCCCCATTACCACTTCCGAGGTCAAGGAGGCGATCGATAGCCTGCAACCACGGAAAGCTCCCGGCTCCGACGGCATCCGCAACCGCGCGCTTAAACTGTTACCAGCCCAACTGATAACGATGTTGGCCACCATATTAAATGCTGCTATGACGAACTGCATCTTTCCCGCGGCGTGGAAAGAAGCGGACGTTATCGGCATACACAAGCCGGGCAAACCGAAGAACGAAACCGCGAGTTACCGCCCCATCAGTCTCCTCCCGGCGATAGGCAAACTATACGAACGGCTCCTTCGTAAACGCCTCTGGGACTTCGTATCCGCGAATAAAATTCTTATAGACGAGCAGTTTGGATTCCGCGCCAGACACTCGTGCGTCCATCAAGTGCACCGCCTCACGGAGCTCATCTTACTAGGGCTGAACAGGCGGAAACCCATTCCGACAGGAGCCCTCTTCTTCGATATAGCGAAGGCGTTCGACAAAGTCTGGCACAACGGTTTGATATACAAACTGTATAACATGGGAGTGCCAGACAGACTCGTGCTCATCATACGAGACTACTTGTCGAACCGTTCGTTCCGATATCGAGTCGAGGGAACGCGTTCCCGGCCCCGTCACGTCACAGCCGGAGTCCCGCAAGGCTCCGCCCTCTCCCCGTTACTATTCAGTTTGTATATCAACGATATACCCCGGTCTCCGGAGACCCATCTGGCGCTCTTCGCCGATGACACCGCCATCTACTACTCGTGTAGGAAGAAGGCGTTGCTTCATCGACGACTTCAGACCGCAGCTACCACCATGGGACAGTGGTTCCGGAAGTGGCGCATCGACATCAACCCCACGAAAAGCACAGCGGTGCTCTTTAAAAGGGGTCGCCCTCCGAACACCACGCTGAGCATCCCCCTCCCGACTAGGCGCGTCAATAACCCCGCCCCCGCCGTTCGCCCAATCACGATGTTCGACCAGCCCATACCGTGGGCCCCGAAGGTCAAATATTTAGGCGTCACCCTCGACAGTAGGATGACATTCCGCCCCCACATCAAGACGGTACGCGACCGTGCCGCCTTCATTCTAGGACGTCTCTACCCGATGATATGTAGGCGAAGTAAAATGTCCCTTAGAAATAAGGTGACACTCTACAAAACTTGCATACGCCCCGTCATGACCTATGCAAGTGTAGTGTTCGCTCACGCGGCCCGCATACACTTAAAATCATTCCAAGTCATTCAATCCCGTTTTTGCAGGATAGCCGTCGGAGCCCCGTGGTTCGTCAGGAACGTCGACCTCCATGACGACCTGGACTTAGAGTCCACCAGTAAGTATATGCAGTCGGCGTCAATGCGCCACTTCGATAAAGCGGCACGACACGAGAACCCTCTCATCGTGGCCGCCGGCAACTACATTCCCGATCCTGCGGACAGTATGGAAAGCAGTCGACGTCGCCCAAAACACGTCATCTCGGATCCTCCCGATCCACTAACGGTGCTTCTAGGTACTTCAAGCACCGGTCACCGTTCTCGTCGAACCCGTCGCTTGCGACGAAGGGCTCGACGAGTAAATTAACTCCCAGACACAGCCCACTGAGTTTCTCGCCGGATCTTCTCAGTGGGTCGCGTTTCCGATCCGGTGGTAGATTCTGCGAAGCACGGCCCTTGCTAGGGTTCGTGTTAGCAACGTCATCAGGTTTGAGCCCCGTGAGCTCACCTACAAAAGTTAGGGTTACGCTGACATAGCCTCTCAAGGCTCTCAGCTTAGGTAGGAAAAAAAAAAAAAAAAAAAAAAGGTAAACATGTGTGTGCTTAGTGCGAGTTTTTTTAACGTTCTCGATAGCGTAAAAGTTAACTCGAATTTGTATGGAGTTGCGACGTTTGCATAAGTTTGCCGCTAGGGGCGCTGTTCCAACTGCATACAAATTCGAGTTAACTTTTACGCTATCGAGAACGTTAAAAAAACTCGCACTAAGCACACTGTTGTTAAGTCGTTCTTCATTCTCTTTGAGACATGAGGTCGCAATTCCGATTGTGTGTATATAATGGTCGTCACCCCGAACGGTGGTATTGGTTGTACTGGTGGTAGGACCTCTTGTGAGTCTGCACGGGTAGGTACCACCAACCTGCCTATTTCTGCCGTGAAGCAGTAATGCGTTTCGGTTTGAAGGGTGGGGCAGCCGTTGTAACTATACTAAGACCTTAGAACTTATATCTCAAGTGGGTGGCGCATTAACGTTGTAGTTGTCTATGGGCCCAGTAACCACTTAACACCAGGTGGGCTGTGAGCTCGTCCATCCATCTACGCAATAAAAAAAATAAAAACCGTACGCTAGTCTGGTTTTCAGCAGGAACAGGCCATAATTCAGTTTAACGAACAAATAAAAGGTACTTGTTCTTTAATTGCTGTTCAGATTGTTCAGGAAGTTTGATCATTACGTTTTGCGACGCCAACATGACTACTGCACTTGACAAAATTACCGACGGCTCTGTCTTATTTAATTTCGAACACGTACCTCTGGGATTTAATACGTTATATTTGTTTACTTAAATTAGGGTTCTCGATTTGAATTTAGTTTTGTTTTAGGCATTATATCCTCCTCCTGACCAAAAAAAAAAGTTTGATTACGTCATCATGCTGTGCTGCTATGAGCGGTTATGTTAATTGTTAATTTCAATTTAAAATTGTTTAGCCTCATCTTATACCTTTAAACGAGTGATTCTTGTATATTAATATATGTATATGTATATAATTTGAATCTCGGAAACGGCTCCAACGATTTTCATAAAATTTTGTATACAGGGGATTTATTTTCAGAAAATGTTGTTTTATTCGTGTATATAGATATAGAGGAAGAGGTAGACCTAAGAAGAAATGGATAGATTGTGTGAAAGACGATATGGGTAAGAGGGGAGTGAGCGAAGAAATGGTATATGATAGAGGAGTATGGAAGGAGAAAACATGTTGCGCCGACCCCAGGTGACTGGGAGAAGGGCAGGATAATGATATGAATGATGATGTTGTTTTATTCCTGTTTTCAATAATCAACTCTTCCCGACATCTATTGGCGAATAATAATAGTATTTTTCTTAATTGAGGGCAGCTAACCAAGATGGCGTTATCCAAAAAAAACCGGTCATCGTCTAGTATTATTAATGACAGAACAAACGAGGTAAGTTAATATTATAAGGTAAGGTAAGTTAATAAAGGTTAATAAAGGTATTGACCTAATACGCTAGTTAAAAAAAGATCTGTAAAGAAAAAGAACATACAGTACCTATTATATTTGGTATTTCGCGAGTCACAGATATTCGTGAAATGTTAACTGTTAATCGAAATTATTTGGCAGAAATCAAAACATCAAACAAAAACGATACTCAAACCTTTTCAGCTGCTCTCGATTTCATTAGAATATTATCGACTGTTGCGCCAGAGTTTATGAAAATATTAACAAAGGATCGTCTTCGTTAGATATACTGAATACCACATTAATTAAAATTGAGCAGCATTAATTACCTCGATATTCATTTGAATGCATTTGCAAAGAATAATGCTCCGCTCGTCCGTGACTACGAAAACTGTAAAGTATTCGGAATGTTTCAAATATTAAAATTATAATAGAAAAAGGGGCGAGAGTAAAACGCAAAAGTATTTTTAAGAATATCGATTTTTTATGGAATTTTAAAATCGACTTCGACACGTCAATGAATTCGACAAAGGGATATGGATTATAGGACCTCATATGAGTCTGCATAGCCAATTTCTGCCGTGAAGCAGTAATGCGTTTCGGCGTGAAGGGTGGGGCAGCCGTTATAACTATACTGAGACCTTAGAACTTATATCTCAAGGTGGGTGGCGCATTTACGCTGTAAATGTCTATGGGCTCCATTAACCATTTAACACCAGGTGGTTTGTGAGTTCGTCCACCCATCTAAGCTACAAAAAAATAATAGCACATCGGACTACGAGTGACGCAGAAATCAAAAAGCTCCACTTATTTACTATAAAATACAAAGATTTTCCGTCTTCAATCCTTTCTCACGAACGAAGACTTGACATACGTATCCTAAAGCGTGTCCCTTAATTACGTCGAAATTAAAAAGGCTTCGTGAACGCCAAGCATTTCAAGACAATACTTTTAATGTCGGCGAATGTGTAATCCTGAAATTGCGCATCACTCACACGCCTTCGCGAGAAGATTGTTCAAAGTCTTAATAAGGCATTAGAGTGTTCTCTACCCGCGTTTTAATCTCGCACAACCGTAACACGCAGTTAGCGCTAATGCTCTGAAATTATGTTAGAAGAAAAGATTATTCTTTGCGTAATTTAGAATAAGGATTACGAGCAGTATAAGCGTCGCGAGCGTTATTGTCTTATAATTCCGTGAAGTCGTCGTGGCCTAAAGGATAAGACGTTCGGTGCATTCGTATGTAGCGACGCACCGGTGTTCGAATCCCGCAGGCGGGTACCAATTTTTCTGATGAAATACGTACTTAACTAACGCTCACTATTCACTTCCATGGTGAAGGAATAAAGTCGTGTAATAAAAATCAAACTCGCAAAAGTTATAATTTGTCATAATTACTGGTGGTAGGACGTATTCTGAGTCCGCACGGGTAGGTACCACCACCCTGCCTATTTCTGCCGTGAAGCAGTAATGCGTTTCGGTTTGAAGGGTGGGGCCGTTGTACTATAAAAGCTCTGGTAACTACTTAAAATCAGCTGGGCCGTGAACTCGTTCATCCACCTAAGCAATAATAATAATAAAGTGTTATATTGCGATTAGAAAACAAAAGTTACAGTTAAAAGTGCGCTACAGGATTTATTTAGATTATGCTTTGAAATATCCCACCGCATTCTGAACCCTAGATAATACACATAAATTAGTTATAGATATGTAACTCAAGCACTCAACCAAAATGTTTACGGGCGTCGGCCGCTAGATGGCTTCGCTTCGATAAGTTTCTCCTATAGATGGCAGTAACATATTACCTATCCTATATTTTATTTATAATGAAGGATTTTGTAAATTTTCAGAAACCATAAATTGATAAAATTTAATCAATTTGTCTCTAACAAATAAAGACTTGTATGACTTTTTTTTTTTTTTTTCTGTGTTTAGTTATACTATAATTAAATGCCTTAAACACGAGACTTGTGGAGAGTATTAAGCGGTAGGCAGCGGCTTGGCTCTGCCCTTGGCATTGCTGAAGTCCATGGGCGACGGTAACCACTCATAATCAGGTAGGCCGTATGCTCGTTTGCCTACAAGGACAATAAAAAAAAGTTTAGGGGCATCCGCTACAAGATGTCGCTAGTTTTCATACAGAAAAAATATTTGTCTTAAAGTTTCGCAGTTTCAGGGCTCTGTTCCGAGATACAGCTGAAGCAATACAAACGAAAACTTTAAGTTCCCGATTCTAACCTTAATACAACACTTTTTCTCATTAGAATAAGCCGCGTTTAATAAATTTACGATCATTCGAAATGTTTCCTTTGACCTACATCACGAATAGAGCCCCCTTTTTCAACTTCCCTTAAAATTCAAAAGGAAGTGGATGCCGACGTCGGATGGCACTCGTCTCGGCATCCGGATGTGACTACGGCGTCACAATGGCGGCAGCATTAATTTCGGGTTTTCATATGGAAATCTCGGAGGTTGGATGAGATAGTGGGATGAGATTAAGCGAGATTTCATGAGGTTTGATGCTGTGGAGATACGAATTAGAAGCTAATGGGCAGGGTGGGGGAATCGTTAAAAAAATATAGTCTTCGAAGTTAGTTAGTTAGTTAGTTAGTTAGTTAGAAGACATTGGCAATTTGATGGTGAGTGGTCACCGCTGTGGACATTAGAAATGCCAAGGTCATAGACAAACTCCTTCCTAAGCGTATTCGTTTTAAGCGTATTCGTCTACAGCTTCAGTAGAATTCAATAAATGGTTAAGAATTTACTGGTGGTAGAACCTCTTGTGAGTCCACGCGGGTAGGTACCACCACCTTGCCTATTTCTGCCGTGAAGCAGTAATGCGTTCGGTTTGAGGGGTGGGGCAGCCGTTGTAACTATACTGAGACCTTAGAACTTAAATCTCAAGGTGGGTGGCGTATTTACGTCGTAGATATCTATGAGCTCCAGTAACCACTTAACACCAGGTTTTTTTTTATTGCTTAGATGGGTGGACGAGCTCCTAGCCCACCAGTTGGGCTGTGAGAATAAAAAATAAAAAAAATGTCACCTGCGATCGTGTCGGGTTTTGGAAAATGAAATAAAAGAGTATTTTATACGTCGGAGCTGTTTTTTTTTAATCAACGTAAAGTCTTTCATCAAAATGCTTACAGGTAAATATATCGATACTGCCGGCTCATCTAAAATGCGTTTTCGTCTACGGCCTCAATCGCTTGATGAGCGCTAAGGATACACGGGTATCTACATCAGACGGCTCCGACATCCGATGATAAATGAAGACGACGTCGGGGGGTGGAGGGTGAGGGGGAGGCGAGTGCAATTTCCATAATTGATGTTTTAAAGCTCTTTTATAACAACGTTTATATTTTTAATAACACTAAACACACTAGGAGCGCCCCGACTATTAGGAATTGTAATTACAAGTGTTAGTTCGCTTATGGAAATACGACCACAATCAAATCATGATTTACATTAATTTGATGTAAGTTTTTTTATTGCTTAGGTGGGTTGACGATCTCACAGCCCACCTGGTGTTAAGTGGTCACTGGAGCCCATAGACATCTACAACGTAAATATCACAATCCACCTGGAGACATGAGTTCTTAGGTCTCAATTTTTACAGTACAATGCCTATCTCAACCTTTGAACCGAAACCCATTACTGCTTTACGGCAGAAGCAAGCAGGTTGGTGGTAACTACCCGTGTGGAATCATACGACATTCTACCACCAGTAATTACGCCAATTATAATTTTGCGAGTTTGATTTTTATGATGATCTTATTTCTTCACTGTTGAAGTAAGTCGTAAACATTTAGGCCACGACAACTTCAAAACTTGTTTTGTTCATACATTTATTCTTTGTAAGGTAAAATAAATCCAACTGTTTCCAAATTTGTTTGATAGATAGAACTATATAGGCCCATTACTAATTATAAATAATAATAAAAAAATGACTCCGAAACAAAGGACAAAATGGGCTGTTATGTTTTTGGCTGTTTATAGATAATAAACGTTTCATATTAAATAATACAATTGTGATTTTGATCTCTTATCTTAAAGAAGGCGGATTACGACATCGCGTAACCCTTATGGTATCTAAGGGCATAGAAGGAAAAAAAAATTGAAGGAATTATTTAATTATAAATAATTTAATTATAATTAATGAAAGAAATTGAAAGGAAAAGAAAAAACATTTGTGAACAATGTTCGATATTAACTGGATTAAGTGGAAATTCAATTTAAGAAATACCTGTTTTAAAATATACAATACGTAAGATACACGGACTACAACTTCGTTTTCTAACAATTACTGAATCTAATTAAAAAAAAAACGTAAACTAGATCAAACTTTGTATTAAGTTAGATTAATAATCGTCATGACTTGTTGTCGTAGATGGCTACGAATTACTTGCTCGGTTCTACGACGTAGCACAAATGGCGCTCTACACTTTTATTGTTGTCTACGAGATGGAAAATGTCACACTTCTCTACGTCCAGTACATTTTTCGTGGCCTTTTTTGGTTCATATATTTTCTGTTTTTCTTTGTATACAAAAGGAATTAACAATAGTATCTTGAGGTAAGTTTCGTTTGCTTCAATTAAGTTGTCTACTAACGACAAGGGTGTCCATGTATTAGGTAAGCCAGGTCTAAAAATTAAATGAAATATACAGAAATTAATGGTCTAATTATGGACACGCGAGTTGGTCGCTTGATTTATGAACGAAATAGCGACAATTCACGCGCGAATGAATGTCTCGAGAATCGTTGAAAACGAAATAGCATTAGCGTTTGACCAATTCGGCTTTTGTGTGGTTTTCAATATTTTAGGGTTGTCACTCAACAAATACCACCACAATTTTGTATTGTATTGTTGTGAATATTTGGCAGGAAATTTTTGTTAACGAATAGCTCTGCTGGTAGGGTGTACTGTAAATCTTAACGGGTAGCTTCCATTGTCCTTTGTATTTCAGTGGACAGAGTTTTACAATTCAATATTTGACCTCAAGTTTCAATTTAATCACGTAAAGTCCTTTCTTTGTAGTTAAATTTGAATTTTCATTCAGCCCACGTAAATTGGTACTAAAAATATTTTGCCACGAAAATGACATAAAAAGTAGCCGTTTCATCCCTAAACCAAAACACACGTCAATCGTTTATCTCTCTTAATACCTGAAGATAATACGTTAGGGAGATCAATTTGTCCATCATTTTCCCGAATCGTCTATAAGGACTGATCATTAACGCGTTTGACAACGTTCTGCTCTCGCCCCCGTGAGTTCGCAGCGATAATATATCACTGCCTCCAATAACCTATGTTAGGGGAGCAGCGAAAATATTACAAGTTCGAAATGGATGTGGTATTTTATTGAAACTTATATCTGTGTTGTTATTCTGGGAATATTTTGTAGCTGTAGCTCTTATCTATTACATTATTCGCGGCATTATCATTGTAGCTGTAATGGACGACCAAAACATTAGTCGCTAGTTCTAGGAAATTAACATTACGTTCCCACACCATATAATAATATGTTTCTCAGCTTTATCAACTCGTCCACTTTCAGCAAATATTTTTAAACTATTGCATAGCCTTTATCGCGGGCTTTGAGCGCGGCGACCGTATCAAGAAATTCTGTAACGAAAATAAAACCTAGCACCCCACTCCGCCTATCATGTAGCTCGCGTTCAACACATCCACACGTTGCGTTTGTGTAGTGTTTGTGAATAAGCGCGCGGCGTGACGTCGCACTGCATGCGCATCATGAAAACTCTGCCTATCTCTGTCTCTCGCAAGGTCTAGCTTATGAGTGTGAAGAGGACAGTTAATGTTTTGCTTTTGTTAATGTTTATAAATATAGCGTGGTCTTATTTTATTATCGTTTTAATATTAAATTGTTATTGTCTAATTATAATAGCATAACTTGATAAAAAGTGCTATGCAATAGCTTTACCGCGGCAGTCTCCGAGTGCCACACGTGATTTTTTTAACATCGAAAATTTTAACTCTTATCATAATAAGTACCTTAATTTTTTGAATAAATAATTTAAGTTTCTTTATACAGTGAATATTATTTTTGCTTCACGGGAGACATGCCGTATCCATAATTCGTAACGTTTTGCTACATAGGTACCTGTCATTGAAGGAATGCGGAAAGTATAAAAGCTTCCCCTCGTCAGGTGAGCTTTTCATTTCTACACCGATATATTATTCCGAAGAGCTCATAGCTTAAGAGCCATTGCCTATTTCGAGGAAGAACGTATTGAAGATTTTGTCACGATATATTGGCACTGCATTGTTGATTAATATGACGCTTTACGTAATAAAATAAAAATGAATTGCTGTTCATTAGTCTCGCTAAAACTCGAGAACGGCTGGACCGATTTGGCTAATTTTGGTCTTGAATTATTTGTGGAAGTCCAGAAAAGGTTTAAAAGGTAGATAAATATGAAAATGCTCGGAATTAAATAAAAATAACAATTTTTTTTTCCCTTTGATGTGCTCTCCGTCGGACAGATTCCTTTTGTTTGTTTTATGTTTATTTTATACAAAAATATAGGTCTTTTATTTATCGATTGAGGCACTCCGAAGTCTGCCGGGTCAGCTAGTAAAATTATAAATTAGAAAAATAGGCCATGTTCCTTTAGATTATTTATTAGAAATTAAGTGCCTATTGTCCTATGTACCCGGTGAATTCGTATCCTTAAAAGCCTTTTTAATTATGTCTACCTTTCGGAAATGCCAAAGAAATTTAAATACTACAGTATTCTTTGTATTCTGAGTATTTTTTATGTTTTTATTTATTCATTTACAATATACACTAACACAGAATACCTAAGCTATTGAAACTTGTAGTAAAAACGTAAGATTTTACAGAATGTCTTTCGAATCTATTTATTTTTCTTTGGGAAACTAAAATTTTACGACCGCGCCTAAAGGACACGTATTCAGCATTTACGCATTGTACGTTCGTGATAGAAATGTGTGTTTAAGCGTTTTGATGACGTCATAAAATTCTACGCCATCAAACGTTGGCCACATAAATCAAAGGTTCGACCGTTTAAGCGATTTCGAACTCTGCACTATTGAAAATTGGAACGTTTTCGGTATGTTGTCACGAGCCAAATTTATGAACAAGCTCGCTGACAACTATGAAACTTCTTAACAGCTCTTCACTACGTACGGACGTGGCTAGTGTGTTAAATTAAAACATTATTTAAATTGTATTACCATAGAGTTTGGCGAGTCGCTAACATAATACAAACAAGTTTTGCGGTTTCAACTTGCATTTATTATTTCCAACGTTACGAATACATCTCGATGCCCCCAATGAACACTACTCTAACTCAAAATTTTGAAATTTTCGTTTTCCACGCAAATTCGCTTCACTATTTTAAAAGTATTACAAATCATTATTGATGGGGTTCGAAGCAAGAGTAAATCAGCTAGATACACAAAAAAAAACCATAAATATATCTGCAATAATAAAGATGTTATCAACTTTTTTCGTTTAAACGCTCCTTCCTGTAAACCTACGAATTTGGAGTTAGCGTAGTGTTCATTGGAGGCATCGATTTGAAAAGAAACGCAAATATCTGGAAATAATTATTATATTAAAAAAATAATCGAAAGGGTAATCTATATATTAATACGTAAAGCAAAAACTTTGTATCCCTTTTTACGAAAATTGCGCGGACGGAGTAGTATGAAATTTTCCACACTTATAGAGAATATAGAGAAGAAGTGCACAATGCTAATATTTTTTTTAAATAATGCATAAAAGATACCTTAAATCAATAAAGAGAACATTACACACACTACCATGTATTTGACACATACACATATACTCTTTGTTAATTGTCAAAATTTTGTTAAAGTCTGTAGTCAAATTGAGAATAGGTTAGTATTGTTTATCTTTAATATTACGAGCTTTTGTCTATAGTGCAGTCTTGGCAAAATCTGTAACAATTAAAACCATAATAATGTTGAAACTTATAAATTCAATTAATTATAGTCGAATTTCGACTACTGCGGGACCACTAGTACACACAGATATCTCCACTAAAATGAACGCGAAGCAACTGAGCCAATAACGGTGATATTTTTCCGTATTCGAAGGCGTTTTTTTAGGGTAATTCAGTTATACCCATTTTACCCCGACAACGATGTTTTTTTTTGCGTGTTTAGTGTTTTTATATCGGCACCTCTGCGGCATGCATTACGCATTTCTCTTTATATCCGTGAGTAAATCCGTGCGTTTTCGTGCGTTTGTAAGGGCGTGGTCTTAATAGCAGCGTTATGTTTTCTCTTCAGCTGAATGCCTTGCTTTAATTACTAATTTATGTTGTATACACACTATTTATAGAAGTTAATATAATTTATTTAAAGATTCACACAAAATTTTACTTCGGTTTTGTTTTGACTTGGTTCCAATTTTTTTTTCGTCATTACGTCCAATTTCTGATTTGATGATGTAAGCATTAATGAAACGACACGTGTGTAACAATTACGTTAGTATGAAGTATTTTATTGTAGTTTAATAAGTCAAATCACGTAAAAGTTTATTGTGAATTATAGATTTTTTTTAATTTTTTTTTTTGCTTAGATGTTAGGACGAGCTCTCAGCCCATCTGATGCCAAGTGGCTAACGGAGCCCATAGACATCTACAACGTACATGCGCCACCCACCTTGAGAAATAAGTTCTAAGTTCTCAGTATAGTTACAACGGCTGCCCCGCCCTTCAAGCCGAAACGCATTACTGTTTCACGGCAGAAATAGGCGGGGTGGTGGCACCCGCCCGTGCGGACTCACATAAGGCCCTATCACCAGTAAAGTAGATTTCATCTGATCACATTACATCATTAAATACAAACTTTAATAGCTCATTTGACATTTTAATTGTTTTTCTAAATATTACACGTTTTATCAGCGACACGTTGAATGACATATGTATTTAAAATATATATCTTTATATAACACAGAAGCTACGGTAATTGAAATTTTCCGTTATAATTTTACATAATTAGTTAAAAAGTTTTAAATTATTCATATATTTTTACAATAATTAGGCACGTCGTAAGTAATATAGTATGCAGTTATGCCAGTAAATAATAAATAATGTGACTATCACACTATAATTAATTTTGTTTCTTGAAGATTGAGAGCATCTTAAGCTAGAATTTGGAAGATTGGTTCATAAATATAAGAGAGCTGATGTTGATTTACCTTATAGAATCTATGCACTTACCAGTAATGTTTGTAATGGTCAGAAAGAATACAAAGAGACTACTATGAATGCAATTACTAAAGCAAAATCTAATAAATAAAAAATATATATATTTTTTAATAATCTATATATTAATACGTGAAGGTATTTTTTTTATCCCTTTTTACGAAAATTGCGCGGACGGAAGACTATGAAATTTCCCACACTTATAGAGAATATAGAGAAGGGGTGCAGAATGTTAATATTTTTTTTTAAATTATGCCTAAAAATACATTAAATCAATAAAAAAAATATTACACACACTAACATGTATTTGACGCTGTTTTTTATTTATTTATTGTCAAACTTTTGTTCTTGACGTCTGTAGTCAAATTGAGAATAGATTAAATATTGTTTGTCTTTATTAATATTTTTTTATAGCGTAGTCTTCGCGAAATTTGTGATTATAGAATTATAAAATACAATCATAGTAGTGTACAAACTTACAATTTCAATTAATTATAGTCGAATTTCGACTACTGCGGGACCACTAATATTCGATGAGATGCGCCACGCCCGCACTGGCGCCCCACCACGTTTATGCCAAAGCTTTATGAGTCAATCCCGTGAGTTACGTTTGATGTTATTATGCGTTTCGTTTTTATGTTATTTTCATTCGGTAACAGTCACGGAATAAACTATTTTCGAGACGAATACCGTAAAACGGAACGCGTCCGTGTCACATTGAATTTTACGAGGACGAAGGCGATTTATCGATCGTTCCCTTTGCTATTTCTGATTATGTTTTACGCTGTTTTTGTTCTAGCGAGCGTTTTGTGCTTTCCTAATTCTTTAGTGTAATTGTTGAGTTTTCTTTCATTTTGCTTTACTATTAACTGAAATAATTAAAAATATTGCAAGTGAAAATACGAGTGCATAACTAAACTTTTAAGAGGAAAATAAGCGTTGGATTAAACAAAGATTTATTGATATAGATGCTAAGATCCTATTCCGACCATGACACGGTTATACATTCTACTACATATACTGCTGGTAGGACCTCTTGTGAGTCCACACGGGTAGGTACCACCGCCCCGCCTATTTCTGCCGTGAAGCAGTAATGCCTTTCAGTTTGAAGGGTGGGGCAGCCGTTTTAACTATACTGAGACCTTAGAACTTATATCTCGAGGTGGGTGGCGCATTTACGTTGTAGATGTCTATGGGCCCCAGTAACCACTTAAAACTAGGTGGGCTGTGAGCTCGTCCACACATCTAAGCAATAAAAAAAACATTCTGTTTTGAAGAGTAGGACAGTCATCAAATTTATTGAGAATTCGAATTCAAAAACGGTGGCATCATTAAAGTTATGATCTCGCCGCGTCTGAGGACCACTCTATACCAAATGAGCCTTGAGCTAGTTAGGTAGCGATTACCCTAAAAATATCCTTGGGCCCGCGGTCTGCTTCCAACATCTGCAGAACGTCAAGTGCCACATACCCCGCGTGCCCCCTGGGCGCGGATACCTCAAAGGAGGTTCGGCCGCCTGCCCAAAAAAAAAAAGTCAGGCCATCGCTAAACACAAAACGTATTTTGATTACTTTGCACTTCCAAACACCGACCCCCGACATGCACCGACGTCAAATCTGATGTCGTGATCAAAGCCATAAATCCGTCGTTCGTCAAACTTCAAAGCCCATGATTAACCCATAAGAATCGTTTGGCATCGCTATGGCCTATAGCGTTTTCGAATTACCGAACGCTCGTATGCACGCGACGGTACTTCGTTAATGTATATATTTTTTTATTTCATCATGAATAGAAGTTGACACGGTAGGATACGGTTTTTGGTGGATTAAAACATCGGTATTTCCAGAGGCGTTAATTTTTTTTTTTTTTATTGCTTAAATGGGTGGACGAGGTCAGCCCACCCGGTATTAGTGGTTACTGGAGCCCATATACCCATCTACCACCTTGAGATACAAGTTTTAAGGTCTCAGTATAGTTACAACGGCTGTCCCGCCCTTCAAACCGAAACGCGTTACTGCTTCACGGCAGAAATAGGCAGGGTGGTGGTACCTACCCATGCGGACTCACAAGAGGTCTTACCACCAGTATGATCGTTGTTTACTGCAAACAGTCATTGGCTAACTTGTTAAAGAAACACAATTAAATGAAGCCGGTCTACTCTCAGATAAGCTGGAGAAAGGACGCGGAAAAATTGCTACTGTCTGTGAATTAAACGAGATTCATACATCAAGAACCAAGATACTCTCTCTCGTTAGCGGACCGCCTGTGAAATTCCTTTGAAACTAATTTGTTAACATTCTTACGGCACTCACTAGTCTTACATAGATAGATTGCAATAAATCTTCATTGAAAAACTTCAAAAATGAAAAAACTATATTTAGTCGTATAATATGTTTATATTTTTATATTTTCCAGAATTTATATAAATTAAACGGTTGTCTTGAAGAGATCGCTTTAGCGATAAGACCGCCTATTCTACAAATGTATCCGCTTTTTGACTGCTTTTTGAATGTAAATTGTGTTTTGGTGTGCAATAAAGTGTATTCTCTCTTCTCTCTCTCTCTATGTTTAAATATATTTTAATATAAAAGCAAAAAAAAATTACGGTTACCTAGACAGCGCGGTGCTTCAATCAATAATGCCGTCCATTTTTACACACGATTAAATATGGTCTTTTCACGATTTATTATCTACTTTAAATTTAGATTTTCGATTACCGAATTGATAGAAATATCAATTTCTGTATTTTCATAATGACGTCATAATTAGAAATAGAGATAGGTTAGGAATCGTAGTACGAGTAGGTATACTGGTATAATAAATTGACTTAAGGTAATCTACCATTATAAAGTCGGATTACAAAAGAGAAAGAATCTAATACATCAGTTACTTGTCACCTTTGTTCTCCGGCACCCGTTAATATTAAGTGAAGAAACATTAAAAGTTATACAAAAAGTTCAAGTAATTTCTCCGGACGCAACTTCGGTAATGTATTTAAGTTTAAGTAGCCGAGTTCCGTAGAGCGACGGGCGGCTAAGAAGCTTATTGTTGACGTCTTGTGTTTGCTCATCCAATTTATAGTTTGTAAAGAGCCCGCCGGGTTACTAAATTCTGTTAATAACAAAGACTATTAACAAACGAGTCAACAAAAGTTAACAAATAATGTCTTGGCTTGACTATTAAATCAAACGTGATTTTTTTTAATGTATTTAATTATTTTTTTTATTGATAAGATGGGTGGACCCGTGTATCCTTAGCACTCATCAAGCGACTGAGGCTAAACGAAAACGTATTTTAGATGAGCCGGCAGTATCGAAATATTTACCTGTAAGCATTTTGATGAAAAACTTTACGTTGATTAAAAAAAACAGCTTTAACGTATAAAATACACTTTTATTTCATTTTACAAGACCCGACACGATCGCAGGTGACAATTTTTTAATTATTTTTTTTGTTGCTTAGATGGGCGGACGAGCTCACAGCCCACCTGTTGTTAAGTGGTTACTGGAACCCATAGACATCTACAACGTAAATGTGCCACCCACCTTTAGATATATTCTAAGGTCTCAGTATAGTTACAACGGCTGCCCCACCCTTCAATCCGAAACGCATTACTGCTTCACGGCAAAAATAGGCAGGGTGGTGGTACCTACCCGTGCGGACTCACAAGAGGTCCTAACACTAAAAAAGGAGAGTGTCCTAAAAGTCCTGTCAGTAAAAAAGATGACGGTCCTACTGTGTGAAGATTATTTACGAGGCTACAAAAGTTTTCTTCGAGATTTGACCAATCAAGAAAACAGTTTATTGGCCACCTCCTAATCCTGACAGTGTTAATAAAAAGCTTGAAATATAGGTTTCAGTTCAAGGGGGAAAATAATAGGTATTTTCCCTTTTAAGTGCATTTTGAAAGCGTAGATTTGCTATCTTAATCTACAATACGCTTTAAGAGATATTTTTATAAAAAGGTCCTTAGTCACAAATAGCGCTGTAGCTGTGTCTCAGATAATGCCCATGTTTATAACCGACAGTGACTATTTATCCTAAGCAGGGCTGCAAACTGATTCGCCTAGATCACAAAAATTCGTCATTACATTCACTCCTGTTTTAGGATGAGGTTAATTCTTTTAAATAATTCAACTGCAGTCATTCCGTGACGCAAAGGCTAAGACGTCCCGTGTAAAGCGACTTTACTAAAATTCAAATTACAGATAGATAGTTTTTCTAGTCATTTTTCTAAGGAAGCACGTGCTTAAATCGCGTTGACATACGGCTTCCAAGATGAAGTTATATCTTGTAATAAAAATCAAATTCAGAAATGTAATTATTATTGGGATAGTACACACATAGATTGAATAGGTAGGCCGTGAGCTTTTCCACCAATATAAGCAATAAAAAAAAAAAAAAAGGGTTATTGTGTTGCTCATGTTCGCAATTATAAAGCGTTTGACTGAGTTAATTATAATAACAAAAAAAATCTTTGCATATTCTTCACAAAATTGAAGATGACATTCAATCACCAATTCACCAAATTGAAAAACTCCGTTAACTAAAAGACAGCCCTCCGGACGTGTCCCAGTATATTAATAAGCTAACCCCTTTAACAATAAAGCCTTTAAATTACGTATAGTTTAAAATCTCCCTTAGATACGTCAGGGAAAGGTAATTGATTTTTGACGAGATTCAAGTTTTTTTTTTAATTCGATCGAAGATGGGTGGACGTGCTCCCTGTCAATTTCATGTTAAGATGTTACCGGAGATTATAGATGCAACCAATTATGGTTAACGACGACCAAACATCTGAAGTGTGTTGTATACATTTTCAACCCAATTTAGTAAGGAACTAGCCTATATATCTTTCAGGCCACAGACGTCTACTGCTGTGTATAGGCTAGAGAATGAACAAAAATAGAATAGTCTTTACATTTATTACGAATTAATAAATAAAAATGGATGATAGGTAGCAAAAATGAACACTGGAAACGCTTTGTTTGCAAATAATATACTGGCTCCAGATACTGTGGTACTGCGAATGTCTGAATGATAGTCTTTGTATCATGTCAAACAATTCCTGACGACACTTATTTTTTACGAATCAATAGTTCATTAATGTTTTTATCAATTTAAATAATAATTCAATTCATAAAATCTTCATATACAAAAAAAAATACTTCAATTAAAATCTCAAATTAAACAAAAAAGAAAAAACACTCCTAAAAAGACGTCTCTTCTACTGCAGCTACAAGTATTATACATATATTTTGTTTCTTAAACTTCTCAAGTAACCCGCTGATGTGCTTACGAGAGATATTATTTTTAATTTCGTAAACCTCAAGATTTGCAGCTGACGGGCTCTAAGCGTTCTCGAGGAAGGGTTTTAAGTAAAAGGCTTAATGCGCCGCATTAATAGGTCTGGACCGGTCCCTATTACAAAAGAGATGATGAAAATATCGATTATTTTTCAAGATAATAAAATTTATTATTAATTTCCTTTGAAAAAAATAATGGGGTTGATTTTGTAGGGTTAAAATACCCAACTTATGAGTTAGTATTTAATTATGTCAATAGAATGAATCGATAGTATTTTTAGTTCTAATTCTATTCCATAATAGCATTCGTATTATTGGATCGGAGCGTATGATTGCTTTGCCGCGAAAACAAACCAAATCTCTACTTGTGCCTACAATACTTTCACTGTCGGTGTTCACGCAAAACATTTACATTATACATATTTCATGAATCCTTCCGCAGCCTTATTCCGGGTATGTAATTAAAACAATTCACCTTACCGTTTCACGTCGCAACTGTGTCACGATCGTCGAATGGGCTGTAGGAAATTATCTGCCTACCCTCCTTGTAATACTAGAAATGTTGTAATTAAGCCGCCCCTTGGTAATACTGAGACTTCTATACAACAGGGTTCACTTGAAGTACTTTTGTCTTTTACGCTGTCACTCTGGCATAATTAATTCCGGAACAAAGGACTCTGTTCTTTTTGGAAAACTTTTTGTTGGTTTGTAGTGTTTTATAGGGAGTCTTTGTTATGGAAGAAGTTTCGTGAAACGATAGATAAAAAAAACCAGTTTATTAAATTTGGTATATACTTCTTAGGTATTCTTAGAAGTTAAGAAAAGGAAAGAGAAAGAAACATTTAGATATACTTAATTTTTATTTGGTTATTAAGAGGTTTACTGGACAAAAGAATGATATTTTAAATCCACGATAGCTGTAGAAGCTCGAAATTGTAAATCTACGATAGCTGTAGAAGCTTTAAGCTGAAGCATCATCAAAGGTAATATAAAACAGTCCTGCACTGCTGGGAATCGGCTTGACTTTGCTGATGTCCATGAGCGACGGTCAAATAATGGCAATAAAAATTAACAGTTTAAAATATTCGTCGAGACAATACTCTGTTTTTTTTTTGGGAAATGATTATATTTTAATTCTTCAACCGCCAGATGTCTTACAACTCACATCTTCAATCTTATGGCATCATGATTCATAAAAAAAAATGACCGTAAAGTGTATTATTTTTTTATGAGATGTAGTCACTTGATATTTATCATGGTATAAATATTTCTTTTTTCAGACGGTTATTATACCACATTTGATATCTTATCTTCTTCTTGTTCTTGTCTGTCGAAGAGTAGATTGTACTCTTGTGTCAAATGTTTTGCATTTGCCTTTCGATGTAAAATAAAGCCTATAGATTCAATCGATGAATCTATTAAAATACAAACACGCATAGACAAAACTTTCCGAATTCATTGTTGAAAAAAAAAGGTTGTCATCGTGTAAGAATCGTGTCAGAGATAGGTGGATGCTGACTCGAGTCAGGTTGATGATGCCAAAACAAATTATGGATTGTAGTAACAAGATATGATTATTATGTTGCAATGTAACTTGTTCTGGTGATGCACGGGGTCAAAGACACTCGGTGTCGTGTGACGTCTGGGAGTCGCCTTCGACTTACATTGCTGGGTCCAAAAATTACAGGAACACTCTAAAACGACGCTTATTTATATTTAAGTTTAAGTCGTCTTTGGCTTGTAACGGATTTGATGTCAGCTGCCATGTCGCCAAGCCACATATTAACACGCCCCCTTTCGCCACTGCCACCAACCAAAGCCAACGAAGAGGGGATAGTGTTAATAAAACAAGCCTTGCCAGCCATTCCTACCCGCTTTTTCTCACAAATAAAAGAACTTGTCGTTACGTTGCTGGTTTTTCTATCGCATCATTTACAGCATACTCTTCTTTGGTTCTTTGGTAACGATAATCTCACAACTAATATTATAGATTCTTTTCTAGAAAATTCTATTGTTACTAAAACGTACGTTTCGTAAACAGTATTAGAAACAGTTTCTAGATTGTTCTACTGTATTCGCGCTTACGTCTTTGAAAACTCAACAGGGGGAGGGGAGTACTGCGGTGTACGGGGTGGGAGAGTATTTAATCACAGCATCCCGACGGACTGCCGATAAATCTCGCGCTACGGTTGAAGGGTTTCTGTATTGAATTATTTTACAGCTTGTCTAGAGTACTATTATATTTGATGTTTATTAAGAAATTTTGCACTTAATTTTGTAATTCTAAGATCATCAGTGGATTCATGAAACGGGTTTTTTATTCGCTCACGATTTTAAGGTAGCGAGCAAGTTTGGTTTCGACGAAGGATAATATCTTCTTCTTAATAGTTGGATATTCTTGTCAGAATGGTTGTGGTTGCCCTGATGAGGTATGTTGAGGATGAGTTCCCAAAGTTTTCTAGGATTGCCCTCCTGGCGATGTGGTTCTCTATTACCTAGAATCATCGTCATCATCATGGTTCCAAGCCGGTTTCGGCAACAGCGACCAACATTTTCAGTTCAATAACTTAAAAGCTAATGTCCGCGCCTCTCATGCGCTTTAATATGGCTATGGTAGCCTATCTTGTTCTTAAACGTGCGCAAACAGAACGCTACACGCAAGAACACCACCCACGAAGTTGTAAAAAATGGTGGAAGGCGGTCTATTTTTTAGTTTATTTCGTCTGTCGTCCAGTTCGCGCCTCCTGTCGTTTGCAAAGACATGCACGCCCTGCTGCACCAAGCGTCTCCACTCCAAACGATTCGGTGCTTGGGCCTCCCAACGAGAGGGGTCAATGTTGCATTTCTTCATATGCCTCTTCTGAACATCCTTATATACCTTAAAAATTGGCTGCCACTTTTTAGTCATGAATAGTCTGTGCCTTAATCGTCTGATAATCTGATGATACAAATGTATATAGAATACGAGGTGTGGTGGACTTATTTTGTCAAGAATGACAATGTGCTCGTAGACATTTCAACTACAGTAAAATATTAGGTAGGTAAGTAAAATTATTTAATAATATTTGAATTCATTCAAACATTCAATTTCGATAAATCAAACGCGCAGACTTAAGCGAAATTTCGTTTAATAACTAGAGAGAAATTAATTTCCTGCCCTTTCATATTTGAACTCGGAATCAAATTATTCACCTTTCAAACGAAATCAAGCGAAACGTAATCAAAATTATAATAACTGTAACACGCTAAACAGCTATTTTACGTCGACCTCTGCCGGTGCTTAAGATCTCGTCGGCACGCAAAGGCTTTTGTTTGTAGTGAAAAATTGAAAAGGGTCTTCGATTATTGGTCAAATAACGTGAAGCAGACTTATTGTTACAGGTTTTTTTTTTGTTATTTTCAAATTAATCTGAACATTTCAGATATTCAATAAAGTCAAATATTAGACGTACTTATTTCTAATCACAAAATGTAATAATTTGTTTCTCTGTCTAATGTTTTTCTTTATGAATTATTACACTGCAACATTTCATCAAAATTCATCCAGTAGTTTGTGTGTGAAAGAGCATAACACAACTATCTATACTGACAAGATAATTTTTTTTAAGTGAAAACTTCTTTAGAATCGTTGTGATTTCAAACCGGATGCAACGGAAAAAACGACAGGTAAGAGACACAAATACAAAAATGTGTAGGATGAAGCCAGCAAAGAATGAGACAGAAATATACATACTATTTAATACTAACGTGTGTATGAAAGCTCTTGTAGTGAATTTTAATTTAGGATTATACGTGAAATTAAAATATAAATTCACAGAGGGCGCTACCTTATTATTCTACCACGTGTGAATTGCGCACATGTTTTTTTTATTGGTTAGATGGGTGGACGAGCTCACAGCCCCCCTGGTGTTAAGTGGTTACAGGAGCCCATAGACATCTACAACGTAAATGCGCCACCCACCTTGAGGTATAAGTTCTAAGATCTCAGTATAGTTACAACGGCTGCCCTACCCTTCAAACCGAAACGCATTACTGCTTCATATTCGTTCTTATAAAATATTGCAATTTATTTAAAAGATATCTAATAAATTTTTAAAACCGGCCTATCTCTAGTCTCACCCATAAAGAACAGATGGCTTTGTAAACATTATTTTTGCCCGTATTGTTTTTGCCTACAAAGTAGTGTAAAAGTAAATACATAGACCTCATTATCTCCATACTAACTGTGGTAAGTTTAGGCCACTTTTGTGCTAACGGCTTTGTAATATGTGGTAAGACATTCTAAGAAAATCTGGTAAAGATATTAAGGGGAAAAAAAAATAGAAAATGAACAACCCTAAATTTAACTCTGTATTACAAGTTCAAAAATAGGAAATCCTTATTTCCCCCGAGGCCCGTTTAACGAGGTATTTCATCCATTCAAACCTAATAAAGTATCGGAAAGCGGCGCTTATTAAAAAATAAAAAATAAAAATATATGAGCGAATTTAAAAATCCGAAATGTTTACAAAACTCCCCCTTAAAGTCTCATGGGATAATTACAAGTTCTACCGTCTTCAAATTCAGTTTGTTTTCCCATTAAGGTTGAAGCTCGGCGAGATATCAATTTTGTATTAAGTTTCAGATAGAAAGCGCGTTTTAAAGAGTTCCGGTTTGTTTGGTGTGGTTCAAGTTGTGAGCGTTTAGAGGGTAATGTTTATGATATCACATAATTCGGTTTATTTGTTTTTTAATGGTTTTAAATTAACTAGCTCTCTCTTTAGGTGGTGCTAAGTGATTATCGAAGGCAGTAAAAACCGCGACTATGGATCACAACGTGAATGTGGTCACATAAGGTGATCGACTTGATTGAAATGTTTAAGGACCAATTCCAGCCTTCAAACTGAAACGCAAAACTGCTTTGCAGCTGTAGTAGCCGGGAAAGTGGTACCTAACTATGCGGACTTCCAATTTGACATACAACTGCCGTGAAGCAGTAATGCGTTTCGGTTTGAAGGGTATAAGGCAGACGTTGTAAATATACTGAGATCTTAGAACTTATAACTCGAGGTGGGTGGCGCATTTATGTTGTAGATGTCTATGGGCTCCAGTAACCACTTAACACCAGGTAACTCGTCCACCCATCTAAGCAATAAAAAAAAAGATCAGTACAGCAAAAGGTATGTTTCGGACGTGTTCGGACCTAAATACTATATCACTTGTATTCACACTGCACATGTTTATAGATTGTTACTAGAGTTATACGAGTATATATAATATCTATCGATCCTGATGGTTTAAGTGGGAGACTCGTAAAATTGAAGAAATGAAGTAACACCCATTTGTTTAGCATTTCGATGAGAACAAGGAATGATTTGATTCTTCATCATCATCATCATCATAGTCGGTTACTCTTGGCAGAGTAGTCATGTGAGATCCTTGTTTATTAAAGCATTGACAGCTGTTCTCCATAGTTCGGGAACTGAGGCTTGGCGCATGCACTCGTTAAGTGGGGTTTTGGTAAGGATTTTTCGTTAGTACTAATAGGTACAGAAAGCACGCTAGAGTATTATAATATAGCTATTTAACTGGTGTAATTCATGTATTTTTGAAGTAAGTATTGTTAAAGCACCGTTCACATTGAGGCTCTTTATATACTTAGAAATTTCATAAATTATACCAATAAAGTGGAAATCTAAACGAACTATTTATTAAGCTGTAAATAGCATTAAACGATACTGTTGATATCATCACAATTGTACTATCAACGTAAATTATCATAAAATATCTAGTTTAAATTCGATTAATTGAAAAATGGTCCCATCAAGTGATGACTTAGCTGTGCCTCTAGCATCATGAGTGCTAGTGATCATCGAGTGAGCCATAAGCCCGTTTCGACGACGTAAGAATTTTACAAAAAAAATTATAAGTATTTTTATTTAAAGGCGTACCTATTTAAGTTAATTAATTTAGTATAAAAACTTTATTATAATTTATATTTTACTAGCTGACCCGGCAGACTTCGTAGTGCCTCAATCGATAAATAAAAGATAAATAGAAGATTTATCTACCTTTTAAACCTTCTTTGGACTTCCACAAATAATTCAACAACAAAATTAGCCAAATCGGTCCAGCCGTTCTCGAGTTTTAACGAGACTAACGAACAGCAATTCATTTTTATATATATAGATATGGTCGATTGTTAATGTGATGAACACTAAGGGTCCTAATACATACAACTTTAAAACAAGCATGATAAAATACAGTTTTCTATATTATAATTTATCGCCTTTCTCTGTTACTTAATCCACCGCTTCTCTTGCAGATTAAGAGACAAAATGGCTTTATTAATACTATTTCAATATTCATAATGTTATTTAAGCCTTCCCTCCCTTATGATTACTTAAGATCGTACTAAAGTTAGCGAGAATGTTATTGTTTTCCCTTAATTGAATCAAATTTGAATTGTCAATCGATTTGATTTATTTTTATATTTCTAGGAAGTGTCGTAAGAGCAAGAAGTTGACTTTCAAGTCTCGATACATAACATACTATGCAGCCGCCGCGCCTTGAGCAGTAAAATATTAGACGCTCCCCAGAAATAACAATTTATGTTTTTAAGGTCAACAAGTCCCTTAGATTGTTTAAAAAACAAAGGAGCGTGAATATAATTGTCATTAACTTTTTTAAAGTAACAAAAGACAGTGGAGCTACTCCAAAAAAATATATGTAAAAACCTCCGCAAAAACAGACATCCACGGGAACGAAAACGTTCTACGCAAAATAAGTGAAAAAAACACCCAAAATTGAACCGTAAGAGTTGTTTTAATATGTCTACTACTGGAAAAATTCGAAGAAAATACTATTCGTATTTCACTCCACAAATAGACAATGCGGATGCACTCACAATACCATCTACAATGCAAATTTAATTTACATACTGTTCATTTATTATGTGTATCTAAGTATATTGGCAGGTATATAAATTATATACGTATTTCATATTATATGTAAACGGTATATATCTATTTTTTGTATGCATATACATATTTTATTTGTCTACTGTATCTTTTCTAGAATTTCTGTAAATTAAACGGTTGTCTGGAATAGATCGCTTTAGCCATAAGACTGCCTATTGTACAAACGTAAAACAAGGTATATTCTGTCTCTCTCTCTCTCTCTCTCTCTCTTTTTAAAAAATGTACATAAAATTTCCGATTTGTAATTAATTATATAAACTCTATTATTGAGTCGTCAAATACTTAAAATCATTAACATCATCACAATTACGCACGACGTTTCCAATCTAATTGTAGGAACCCTTTCGCGTCTGTCTATCATAATTATTCAACCCTTTTGCGTGTTGTATGTGAATCACGATAGATTTTTGTAATGACTAACTAATGTGATGTTGAAGCAGACGTAATTTTGGCCACCCTGACCGGACTTCCGAAATTTTAGTGACACAAATAACATTGAAACATGCAACGCTTGCGAGAAATAGGAATAAACTCTTTAAAGGCATAATTGGACTAGCCTTGACTAGCAGTGAGTGAATGACATAGCCTTCGCCCGTATCGTAAATCCCATGTCCACTCTCGGGACAAATAATAGGTAGGTTTTGTGGAAGTCATATATGACAATAACTTCACTGTTTAGTTAACTAAAAATTAAGTTAAAGTTAACTGTTTTCTTAATGTTACGCATGCCAACAATACGTCTTCTCGCATTAAAACTGTATAATCTCAAAACTTACTAATTTTACAGGAGAGTGTTTTAAAGGTTTAAAACATGTGATATTTTTAATATTAATTATCTTTACAACATATATTTTTTATTTTTTTCCAGTTACATTATCTGTCTTTTAAAGTAAGATACAATTATGTTTTATTTTTGTTAATAGTAGTCAAAACATAGGTAAACTAAAAAAAAAAACTAAAACTAAACTACGTTATTTTGACAGTATTTAGGAGAAAACTACTGGTGATACCAAATGATTCCGCATATTAACTCAATTTCGAATATTTTTGGAAATTGTACACTTTTAATGCGAAAAGACGAATTGTTTAAGACGGTATTCAAGAGTGACTATTGTCGCAGAAAACATTCCAGCGCGAGCTGTCGAACGGAGAAGAGCCCTCTGTTGTTATTACTGTGCACTGGAAATGTAATAAATAGTAAAGTGAGTCTTAATTATTGCTGTCGCTATGGAAGACAATGATAATGATGAATAGATCGGGTCACCGACGCTGACGTCATCATTTAAAAACATCATGGAACCAGACTGCTCCGTCATATACAATATTTTTCAGAGTCCGACAATAATAATTCGATAAATTGTTTGAAAATTCGTAAAAAAAGGCGCCAAAGTCGTTGTTGATTTATTAAGGGGTTTTATGACCTGGTAACTAAGACTTTTAAGTCATGTCTTATTTTAATTTATATTCTTATTTTTATGAAAAATGATAATATGAAGTGAAATGAAATGAAGATGATTAATTTGAGACATTAATCAAGTGGGATGAAATTAAATGAAATCAGATGAGATGAGATGATATGGGATGAAAAGTAATCTTAGTAAAATGGTGGTCATTTACTGAGATTTTTTCAGTGAACTTTTTGGAGGATCCCGAGAAGTTGCGTGCAGCGGCTTTGATTCATTTTGCCATATTTGTGCACTTTCACAGATATTAAACAGTTAATAAACCACCTTTATTACACATTTAAACAAGAAGAAACACTAATTAGACAAAATAAAACAAATCACACAGCTTCACTCCTCCCGTTCCCGCCAAAAAGTCAGTCGTGATTGAATAAAAAATGCACAGATAATATATAAAATGAGGATATTATGCGTTTCGTTTCACGCTGTCAAGATCTTGAACACTCCATGTACACGAAGAATAATTCTAATTTATCAAAACTCAAAATTTGCGCTCCATTGAAACACGCTCCCCTATCTTTAATATGCGTACGGCGGCTAATTATAAATCATATTATTCGCTTTCAACACGGAAGGAGGGTATTTTAAAAAAAAAACGAAAAAATGTATTTCTTCTTAGCTTAATAATTCTTCAAAATATCCTAAATCCAAATCAGGGTTATTAATCAACGATGGTTATGAATAAATAAAATTTTTAAGTGAATTTTTCATGTGAAATCATTTCGTTTACTCTAACTACAGCAGAAAACATTATATGAAACGGAGTACCTACTTTGATTTTACTACAAAATCTATTCATATTACGAATATGAATATATTGATAGACTCAACAAGGGCTCCTCAAATAAGGCACTGATCATCCGCTCTGCAGTCGGACAAACAAACACACGAACCCAATTAAATGGCTCGCAACTTGTATGTTTAGGACGGAATCTTTTGTGTATTTGTGCCCTCGTAGATGTGATTTTACGGATGTACGGAGGAGAAGAAACGGGTTGGTAATACATTATTTGTGGGAAGCAATAGTTCGTAAATACCTTAGAAATCAATAATACGTTGTAGGGGATTTGTCGAGAGTTGATTTTTTTTTATTGTTTACTTTGGTGGACGATTTCATGGCCCACCTGATGTTAAGTGGTTACCGGAGTCCATAGACATCTACAACGTAAATGCTGTCACCCCACCTTGGGGTATGAGTTCTAAGGTCTCAATTTTAACAGTACAACGGCTGCCCCACCCTTCAAACTGAAACGCATTACAGCTTCACGGCAGAAATAGGCAGGGTGGTGGTACCTACCCGTGCAGACTCACAAGACGTCCTACCACCAGTAATTACGCAAATTATAATTTTACGAATTTGATTTTTGTTACACAATGTTATTCGTTTACCGTGGAAGTCAATCGTGAACATTTGTTAAGTACGAAAATTAAGTTTTTTTGGTATTATCTCAATTTATTCTTTTTTTGTACATACTGGGCACGGATATTATGAAATCAACATTCAACTTCTTCCAGCATTTAAACATATTAGGTTTCATCAACAACTTAAACACCTTCATCTACCTCGAGACATCAGTTCTGACTCTCAATTTTTTTATAGCACAACGGCTGCCAACCTTCAAACCGAAAACCACAATGGTTTCGCGGCAGAAACGGGCAGTGGTGCTGTTACGTACCCGTGCGGGCTCATAAGACCCCCTATAAACACCAATATTAAACCTTTATCGTTTTCCCATACAGATGAGGCGGAAGCTCAACAAAAAGTAGAAAGAATTTTCGCGTGTAATTTATCGCGTAGTTGTAACATCGTATGCCCGGGGCCGGCAATATCCTGGGGATCCTTCGCAGTGCAAACACGGAGCGTCCGAGCGAGTCAAAACAGACTTCAGCCGTTGTATTGATGTCGCCGCATTCGATGCTGTGCAATATTAAAAACGAGTCAATAGTTTTGCGCAACTCAAATGCATGTTTTATTGTTATATGTATTTATATATGTCTAGCGCTATTTACCTACGTAAAGGTTGGCTTGAGTTTGGCTGCTTCTGTACAGTTTGATAGTTCTAGTTGTGAAAAGCAATTCGATCGATTCATCAAATAATCATTGAAATAGTGAAGTCATGTCGTTTTGTGTCCATAAAACAGATTTTTGTCTATCCTATCCGCCTTTGCTATAGCTTTGAGGAGCAATTCTGGTTTCACCATGCATGGTGAGCGAATTCACAGGGTTCAGTCCGAAAAAACTAGCTAATGTTTACTCTATGGGAGCTACGCTTCGCTGAATCTACCGTCGGTTCGAAATTGCGACCTATTGAGAAGATCCGACCAGAAATTCGATGGGTTAAGCAGTAGTCTGACCGAGTCTGGTCTCTGATGCATACCTTAAGACCCTGACGTACCTGAGAGAAACAAGATCTAAACTGGCATTTTAAATTCTACAAATTCTCATGTAACAACTATATTAATAAACTTAACATTTTTAATTAGGTGAAAATTTACTTTTATCACTAGTCTATTAAATGCGATCATCCTTCCTCCGTTCTTTAAAAACTGACTATCTGACAAAGCAAAGTTTAAGCTCAAGAACTTATATAGATGAAATATTTATTGAGTACTGCAGACATTAGCAATAGATTTTTAGGAATTCCAATAGGGGTATTACCCCAAATACAACCCACTAACTATTTTGTTTACAAGTCGTTTTCGATGGTCATTAGAAAATTTAAATGTACCTAATTATCGTTGCTAATTAACGTTTAAGCGTTCACCGAAATATATTAAAGCCAAATAATTATTAAATTGATAAACCAACACTAGTACAATTCTTGCACGCGACTGAAGTGTTAATAAAGGCTATTAATGTTTCAATACATTCATGGCTTAGGACGCGTACACACTAACCAGACGCATAAGGCTGTACTTAGCCCAATCTTTTTATCGGAATTTATGTAATCGATAAACTCTAGATAAACCTCCGGATTGTTAGCGCCGTCGATTCTATCCTTGGCAAATGGACCCATATTACGGGAACAGGTCTTAGGAAAATGGTTGCGAAAAAAAAACCTCAATGAGAACGAAGCCTTACTGCAGAACAATAAAAATAATAACAGTAATTTGTCTAAAACAATCGAAAGAATTTCGTTTTGTTTGGTTTCGAGTTAATTAAGTTGGATCGCGTTTAAGTAACTATCGCGCTGTGAACGCACACTGAAAAACTCCAATATTATCGACTAAGTAAATCATTTAACAATCATTGAAGGACAAAGTTTCTTAATATCGAAATAGGTTAACTGTTTATGACACGGAATGAATTTCGCTTAATCAAGTTTTGTAATTTGAACGCGACGTTGCGTAACTGTGTTTTTGTTTTGTGTTAAAGACAGAGAGAAATACCGCTAGGCGTCCCCTATCAAAAAATGCAATGGAGGACTTTTTGAAGTAAAAACTTCTTTAGAATCGTTGTGATTTCAAACCGGATGCAACGGAAAAAACGACAGGTAAGAGACACAAATACAAAAATGTGTAGGATGAAGCCAGCAAAGAATGAGACAGAAATATACATTAATACAGCGCCATCTGTGAGATTTTTTAATACTAACGTGTGTATGAAAGCTCTTGTAGTGAATTTTAATTTAGGATTATACGTGAAATTAAAATATCAATTCACAGAGGGCGCTACCTTACAATTATTTACTAATGACAAAATTTTACATATACTTAAGACGTTTAGGATAATTGTATTTTAATTTTGGAAGGTTTCACTTCTACAACGTGTGAATTGCACACATGTTTTTTTTTTTTTTAATACCTTTTTATTAGCTTCATACGTAACATATGTAACGGAATTTTTGAACATGATTTTGACCCCCTTCAAAACGTCGGATTAACTCGAAATTTGGCATACTTATTAAGGACCGATGACAATTCAATATTATAAACAGTTTGATCCGTTATCCTTACTAGGATAATCAGGATTAGCATCAAGACCAAGAAGGGAAACTACCAGGCGCGCCGATCACCTATTTCTCTGATAAGTTACGCTTCTTTTAACAATAAAATCATTTTTTCTAACACTATTTTTAATAAAAATTTATTAAAATTTATTTTCAATTTTTTAGTTGGATTTTCTATAAAAGCGTTTTTTTTTGTTTTTTAAACTGTTATTTATTTACACGTCTGTCCCAAAGCCGACAACTAGGTTTTCAATGTTCAGAGGTATTTGAGATTCTTTATTTCGCCATAACATTCTAAATTTGGATATATGTGGTACAGCTAGAGCCTTTCCTTCATTTTTGTTTAGGGCCGTTTTAATTTTATATCCGTTTTTAATTTAATAAATATTATATTTATTTTTGTACACCGCTGCACGTTTACTAAGACCCTTAGACAGCACAAAAGTTTTAGGAATCAATTGCATTGGTACATATTATTATAGTGGAATGAGCTTTGGGCTTAAAGATATGTATGTACACAGACTGTGAGGTTGCATATGACTTAGATTTTTTTTTAAACCGATTTCCTATTTGCGCGTGTGAATCAAACCGAATTATGTTGAATGCAGTCTCCGAAATAGGAATGTAAACCCAGTCGAATATACGGACAGAGATAATTGCAAACGACCCTTTGATTTCAAAAGGCTTTCGCTACGATCTATATTTGTTGAGGACTGCACGACTAATTATAAATGTTTCATCTTAATATTGCGAATAAGAGAATTGAATTGTTTTCATTTTGAAATGCATTACTGACGTGAATATCTAATTTAAAAACAAAAAAATACCCGCTTTAATAGCAAACCGAACAATTTTTTTATTTAACCAATTTACCATTTTTTCAATCCTGTTAGTTCTGGTTAGATCAGCAGAGCAAAATTATAAAATTACAAAATGAGTATTATTGTATTTTCCGGCTTTTGATGCGTTCGCCGATTTCCCAGTTAATCGGTCGTCTTGAAGGCGATGAAAATGACGTACAAAGATTCCGATATATGCAAACGTACAAACTTATCAAACAAATAGAAGTCTTAAGAATATTTTCCTTTTTATTGCTTAGATGGGTGGACGAGCTCACAGCCCATCTGGTGTTAAGTGGTTACTGGAGTCCATAGACATCTACAACATAAATGCGCCACCCACCTTGAGATATAAGTTCTAAGGTCTTAGTATAGTTACAACGTCTGCCTCACCCTTCAAACTGAAACGCATTACTGCTTCACGGCAGAAATAGGCGGGGTGGTGGTGCCTATCCGCGCGGACTCATAAGTGGTCCTACCACCAGTAACGTACGTAGTAAGAGTGCGTTTATTTACTTAGAGAAAATTGGTATTTGCTATCACATCTCATGAAGATTTTTTTTGCCTACCTATGTTAATAGCTTCGAAGGGTTATCCTAGCTTCACCGGACGTGTAGGCTCACGGGACTCAGCCTGAAAACTTTGTTAACACTAGCCCTAGCAAGAGCAGTGCTTCGCTGAACCTATAGTCTAATCGAAAAAATCCGTCCACAGTTTTGGAAGGCAATTTTTAAGGACACGAATTTCATTCTCAAATACCTCCCGCTGTTTCCTTCACAATACAGATTAAGTTAAAAATTGCGTTGACGTACGCCCTGAGGGAGGTCGAGGCGCATATTTTTTTAATTTTCTCAAACAAGATCTCGAGATTCGATTATTCAGGCAAGCTTCTTGCACTGTTATTAAATTTATTAAGTATCGAAATACTGTTTGTGGCGTGTCGTTCTAGGGGGGCTGAAATTTGAGCAATATAATGATGGAAGTAAAGTTGTGTTGAAGACGGCATTATTTTCACAGTAGGCTTATGTATAGTCAGTCATACATAAGCTTTTAATGATTCATTGTAATGGAAATAACACAAGAGAAGTATTTCAGATGGTCTGTATCACAATTACGGCACAATCGTATTTATAGTCAAAATTAAAACTATATTATAGTCAATAATAATTTTGCGCAGGAATTGCCGCCCCTTTCAACATGTCCTCCGCCTGAAGAACAATAGATCAAAGCGTGGCCATCTTGTGTCTTTACCACTTCGACAAATAAGATGCGCCGGCGACATGTTGCAGGGGGCGTGGTTTAACTGGCTTTGCACACGGCACTCGGATCACCTGATGTGAGGTAAAATCGTATGATTTCGGTGCTGTGTTGAGATGTGCGAGTTGACTTGCTCACTCGCCACACATGTATAGTTAAGGGTGTGTTAACAATATACCACTGATGAACTAAATACGTTTGATTGTTGTTGGCTTGAAAATCGGCGTGCTTGAGCCAAAGCTGCGACTTGAGACTAAAGTTAAATTTGGATGTCAATTAAGAAATACGTCGCTTAAAATAAATTTGTAATAACAATAAATCCTAAACATTTAAGAATAGAATAAAAAGTTTAAGTTATTGCTGGGCTTTTTTCCTATCTTTGCTGATACCTTTGAGAGGCTATATCAACGTTACTCTAGCGTGTAGGTGAGCTCTCAAGGCTCAAGCCAGAGGTGTTGCTAACACTGGTCCTAGCAAGAGCAGTGCTTCGCAGAATCTACCATCGGATCGGAAACGCGACCCACTGAGAAGATCCGGCGAGAAACTCAGTGGGCTGTCTATGGGTGATTGCTGGACAAGCAATGAAACAAAACTTCACTACTAGTAGCCCACAGAGACCCGCTACTGGATATAGATCTCTCCCAAGGATCACCACAGTGACCGGTTCTACGCTACATGCACCTAGCGGATTCCTGCGACCTTCGACAGATCTTCGGTGCATCTTGTGACATGCTTTTTACTGGTGGTAGGAGCTCTTGTGAGTCCGCACGGGTAAGTACCACCACTCTGCCTATTTCTGCCGTGAAGCAGTAACGCGTTTCGGTTTGAAGGGTGGCGCAGCCGTTGTAACCGTACTGGGACCTTAGAACTTATATCTCAAGGTTGGTGGCGCGTTTACGTTGTAGATGTCTATGGGCTTCAGTAACCAGTTAACCAGGTGGGTTGTGATCTCGTCCACCCATCTAAGCAATAAAAAAAAGGTCCGCGGTGCATTTTATCGTGTGAAATATAAAAATGAAACACATTTAGATGAATACCCGACGTTTTCATTTTATCACCATCAAACGATTAGCTTCATTATATAGATATCCTTGAAAAGCATTATTACCTTCATTCCGCAGTCGGCTTAAAAAAGTATCTCTCCCCATTTGAAGCTTCAGGATCTCTCTTTATCGTAATTATTTCTTTCCCTGCTTTATGAAATAAGTTTTTTTTTCAAACAAGATTACGTTTTATGAGTTGAGAATTTAAGTATAAAATTCCCGCCATGAATGTCGCGGAGCCGTTTGGAAGTTTTTTCGGCCAGTTTGAAATTTGCTTCGAAATTTGAAATTGCTGAATTCGCGAAAGTTTGAAGGGTCTGGTGGATGTTTCAATGTTTTTTTTTTTTTTTTTCATTTGCTTAACCGAGGAAACAAAGGGAGAATATTAAGGAATCGTTCGAAATTAATAAAATCTTTTTGACGTTAATAATCGCTTTGTTTTTTGTTTGCGTAACGTGTTTTGATTGTTTGCTTTTGTTTGTGACGTCACTGAGTGATTTGTGTTTGAATTTTTAGATAAACAGCGTCGTCTTATGGTGAAATTGAAAAATTTTTAAGTATTTTTTGTTGGTAAGATGAATTTGGTCCTTTAAAAGTGATTTACTGGTGGTAGGATCTCTTGTGAGTCCGCACGGGTAGGTACCACCACCCTGCCTATTTCCGCCGTGAAGCATTAATGCGTTTTAGTTTGAAAGGGTGGGGCAGCCGTTGTAACTATACTGAGACCTTAGATCCTATATATCTCCAGGTGGGTGGCACATTTACGTTGTTGATGTCCATGGGCTTCGGTAACCGTGAGTTCGTCCACCGTCCACGAGTATAAGCAAAAAAAACATACATCATTATGTACCACCGCAAACAAACAACAAAATCAAAATGTCAAAATTAACAAATTCCTTTGACAGCCAACAAACCCTTTACCCGCGTCAAGTTAACGAACCTACACCTAAACTCGATAATTTGCCTAAACTATGAATACGTCACATATAATCCGGCCGAATTCGGTCGGCCGTCCTCTCTCAGATTATCATAACGCATGAATATTTTATAAGACGGCTTTATTCAATTAGACGTTCTTTAGGGGTGGCGCTTCGTGAAATTATTAGATTGCAAATTCGTAAATCGATTTTCGACTTTTATATTACGTGAAATGAAATTACCAGTATGTAATTGCATCGATTACCTTAGAATACTTTATTGATTATTTTTTAGATACACAAAATTAGTAGCATTGAATTTCGAACTAATTTATTGTTATCCAGATTGATGTGAATGCGAGAGAGAGACTGTTTATTTAAAAAGTTTTACTTAAATACTTAACGGATCACAGAGACATTTTCAAGGGGCACCCTTATGTTTCACAAAAGAAGTACTAATTTCGGAGATATATATTTTATTCTATATTAACACTAATTAAATCGCACGGAAAAGCTAGTACGACATAAAATACAAATTCACAGATGTTAGAACATAATATGGCTTTTTGTTTTAAGTTTGTATGGAACTGTCATATTTAACACTATCAATTTACTTTTAGACAAAATTCAGGGATGGATTTGCGATATTAAAGTTTTCTAAATTTATGTTATTAATTCTATTTTAAGTATCTTAAAAAAAGGAAAAAGGAGTGTTATGAAGATGACGGTATTACAATAAAATGTACCTAGTGTTTTAACTGGTCACGCATCGACGGATTTGAACATAAGTTACAAAAAAAAAGTAAAAATTAAAATACATGACAGCCCTACGAGGGTTCGATGCAAAGTCAGGGATGAGAGTTAACCCGATAATGCAAATCTGTTCTTTGCTTCCTCCTTAAGTTTTAAGTAGTAATTTAATTTTTTTTCATGCTATATGAGATACAAAGTTTGAGCTATCATTCAAATCGGAATGCGCGGCCTAAACAGACACTATGTTAGTTTGATTTCGTGCAGATTCAAGAGATAAATTTAGGAGAGTGTTTGTTGCTTTAAGCGGAGATAGACTAATAGGTATAGTTAGATCTTGTCAAGCGGTTACCACGACTAACAAGGATACAGTTTAGAAGCTTATTTTCGCTTAACAATTGAAGTTTTGTTGCTTGCGAGATTTTATTTATATTATTTGTTTAGAGATGAATGAAAGGCGATTGCATGCAGCAGAGATGCGTATGTTCTTTACATCGATGCCAGTTGTTGGCTTAATGGAGAGCAGAATTGAGAGGTGACGTAGAGGGTAATTGAGAAACCACTGCGCTTAGTTATCCCAAGAGAACTTGAACGAGAATTCGTAATTGATCTCAAAAACTAGTGACTAAACTAATGACTTGAAATTTTCAAAACAGCTAAGCATCGGATTATTAAGTATGTGTTTTTTTGATGATACAATTAAAACGTGTTTTTAATAATTAGTGACTTGAAATTTTCAAAATAGCTAAGCATCGGATGACTGTGTGTGTGTATTTTTACGATGATAAAAACATGTTTTAATTTGAAAGCTTTTTGTGTTACGTTCAATTATTCCAAGCGAAGGCTTTTGCGTAATTTACGTTTTTTTTTTTTTTGTATTGCTTAGATAGGTGGACGAGCTTACAGCCCACCTGGTGTTAAGTGGTTACTGGAGCCCATAGACATCTACAACGTAAATGCGCCACCCACCTCGAGATATAAGTTCTACGGTCTCAGTATAGTTACAACGGCTACCCCACCCTTCGAACCGAAACGCATCACTGCTTCACGGCGGAAAGAGGCGGGGTGGTGGTACCTACCCGTGCGGACTCCCAAGAGGTCCTACCACCAGTGAAAACGTTACGTCATTAACAAGTACCAGTAACCAGTCCACCAAACACATTCACATGCCGAAAAAAGCATTGTCCAGTGACGCGTCGTATCGCGACTTTTTCTACCTCTAGAGTACAAATTAAAGTAATCACGCAAACGAGGGGAGCTCATGAGCCTATGTGAACATTATGTTACGGCTCCAACAATGAACTCCGTATGGTCGTATCTATTTACTGCTGTGAGCGTGGTGTAAGTCGTAAGATAATGTCGGCTTGATGTTGTTATAGTTTTACTTTTATAAACAACAAACTTTTTATTTTGATCCTCGTAATTGTATTGTTTAATAATAATTTCATAATTTATTAATTATGAAATTATTATTCAACAATACAATTATTAGGCTTATTAGCCTTCTAGAGTTTTCGAAATTATATGAAATAGGTCTAATGTAATCATTTATTATTTTCAACGTAATAAGCTAGCTAGGGTAAAGTAGAGTAGGGTAGGGTAAATGGTAAGAAATCTCGTGGATGAATCCCCATGCGCTGGACTGATCAGGTGAAAGACCTTACTGAAACCCCACTTAACGGGTGCGGGCGCCAAGCCTCAGTTCGCAAACTATGGAAAACATCTGTCAAGGCCTTAATAAACAAGAATTCCACATGACCACGACCGCTCTGCCAAGAGCAACCGACTATGATGATGTTGAAGATAGAAAGAAAAAAAAAACTAATAAAAAAGAATAACTTTAGTTCTGTTTTCAAAGTTATGAAGAACGAAATAATATTTAAGGTTTCATATTCACCTGAAATATAACTATTGCAAAACGAGAGCCAAGGAGTTTGTGACTAAAATAACCAGTTTTTGAGTTGGAATACATTAGCATGGATAGTGCTTCCATAAGATAAAATTTACATCAAGTTGATACGGTCTTACTGAAACATTTTATTAAATTTTTTTAAAACGCTTTATAAATCTCCGATAAAACGTAAACATAAACTACTTAGTCTTAGAAACAAAAAATCTATAATGAAAAGCTAAATTATGTAATAAACTAGAATATTTCTACAAAAGTAGCATTTTAGATATTGACTTTTTAAATGTTATGTTAACTCTTCTATTACAATTATCAGTCTCTAAATAAAGAAAAACTTGAATTACTTATTTCGATAACTAAGAGAAATTTGTGTGGTAATATTTTTTTCCTCCCTATTCGCTGGTAGTGGTAAAGAGCTGTTCTAGATTCTTGCGGAGGAGAGCTAACTACGTGATCACATTTGAGACAAGACGCGTATAAACAATAAAAAATTTACATAATTTTTTTAATTACATTTTTTTAAGTTTGATTACATTTATTTAATTACTTCATTTACACATAAATGTAAAAGCCCATTTAGAAACTCAAAATATTCTTAGTTTTTATTATATTTTCCGCGTCTCGAATCAGGTATGTTAATGTGAAAATATTATCGCTACCGCTTACAGCTTAGACCCGTCCTGTAAAAGCGACAGCGTATCGCGGATGCCAGTAAATCAGCGCAGGCTCCTAGCGACCTTCCGCCATCTTTTATTATGTTTATTCATGAAATTGCTCATCCAACGAAAGTGAATCTTTGTTTACGCAAAGCGTACCGCTGAATAACTGCGCCTTTATTTTAAATTAAGCCTTTTTTCAGCGAATTTCGTAAATTATATGAAGGTTTTTATGTAGTCGGTACAGTGCGGGTCGTTAACTTGACTGCTTTATCTTCATCAATGAATTCTGGTCTCTTTTTTTGGACTTACTTTTTTTTAAATTGCTTAGATGGGTGGACGAGCTCACAGCCCACCTGGTGTTAAGTGGTTACTGGAGCCCATAGACATCTACAACGCAAATGCGCCACCCACCTTGAGATATGAGTTCTAAGGTCTCAATATAGTTACAACGGCTGCCCCACCTTTCAAAGCGAAACGCATTACTGCTTCACGGCAGAAATAGGCGGGCCGGTGGTACCTACCCGTGCGGACTCACAAGAGGTCTCTCGAGAAGTCAGAGGAGACCCTCGGCGCAAAAGTCAAGGCCACTAACTACCTCACCACTGATTTAGTTGAACAACATACAAATAATAATCTTATTGAATATTACAACAAGACTAATAAAGTATCCAAGAAAGCGATTTGACAGAAACAGCTCAAAATTGGCTTGGAAAGCACAGTCCAGCTCTTGATAACTGCCTAAAAATGCTTATGCAAAGTGTTATTATTATTTTTTAGCATGGAAATAGCTGAGAGATTTTGTGAATGTTGCTTTTCGAGACATGGTCATACTGTCGGAGTTTAATTGAATGCGATGATTTTTTTTGGAATAATTACACTTTAATGTACGGTTATTGCGTTGTTAAATTATTTATTGCATTAAATATACTGGCATTGAAGAAAACAATTATTAAAACCCAAAAAAGTAATTTAAGCTAATGTAATTAGATTTTTAATTTCCCACCAATAACGAGTGATCAAAAGAACACTACGAAATATGTTTAAAAAGTTATATTATGCATGCGTAGCATTAAGTTATGTTCACGAGTGCTCACGTCAGATAGCCTATTACTGATGTACATTCATTGTTAATAGCACGTGTGAATGTAGCAGTAGTGTGTGCAGTATATAGGCGACTTTTTATTCGCTAATAAAGTAATCCTAGTAAATATTATACACAAAATGAAGCTTTTCAAGGGAATATAAACAAAAAAGCAACGACAAAGAGGAGAGAAAAAGTTATTGAGCCTTTTTTTGGCTTTCTATTTAATTTTAAATTACTGACACCTGAAGATTAACATTCGTTTTATGTAAACATTTTCTGTTTTGTTGTTGACGTTATTTCTCGTCATTATTTACATTCTCTCGACATTATTTCTCAACATCTATAGGACAGACACCTAAATATGTCCAAGCAACATATATACATTCATATATTTTATATTCAATTTACTTTAACGGTTTCATTTCGTTCTGAAGACAAGGGTAATTGCTAATTTCTTTTTAAGTTTTGTATCGGAGTCGGAAGCACCGAAAAAAGATCCAAACTAGCGCTTTAACAAGCTCCCATAACGGTATAGAACATAAAAATATTTATTAATATATGTCTATGCGCACAAAACTACAAAAAAAAAGGAAATCGGTCAACGAGCACTACTGCAACTCTTATTGTCGACTGATTTAAATATAGCCGACGCTATGAAAGGACAGTGAATGCAGCCTGAATCCATTGCTGAATGAGGGAAACTGTAATCTGGATTTCATTCAACGTATCAAGACATATTCTACTGAGGAAATGCCGATAGACGCCAAACAGACGTGATTCTAATGCATTTGAGACTTCGATATAGATCTCAGATACTGATGTATATGTATTCCAGTAACAGCTAAGTTTAAATAGAGTCTAATTAATACTAGATTAAGGTTTAATTTCGCCTTATTTATTGTCACTATATTATTTATGACGTCTCGAATACTTTACAGTTTTCTTGGCCACTGATTGGCTAAGGTGTGTTTTAATTTAAACTAGAGTCCCGCAGTAGTCGAAATTCGACTATAATTAATTGGAATTTTAAGTTTGTACACTATTATGATTGTATTTTATACTTCTATAATCACAAATTTCGCCAAAACTACACTATAAAAAATATTAACAAAGACAAACAATATTTAATATCAATTTGACAACAGACGTCAAGAACAAAAGTTTGACAATAAATAGTATGCATGCGTGTTGCGTCAAATACATGGTATTAGTGTGTGTAATGTTTTCTTTATTGATTTAATGTATCTTATATGCATTATTTAAAAAATATATTAGCATTGTGCACTTCTTCTCTATAATCTCTATAAGTGTGGAAAAGTTCATACTCCTCAGTCCGCGCAATTTTCGTAAAAAGGGATAAAAAGTTTTTGCTTCACGTATTAATATATAGAAAAGCGTCAATTATGTCTACGACTGGCGAAATAGTGGGCGAAATCCGAAGAAAATGTCAAATAGAGTGGCTCCGACAGGCAAATTGTAGTAAAAGCTCTTTATTCGCGGGATGTATATTCCCTAAATATGCCGCGAATACAGAAACCTTGAATATGGAATGGTAGTTTACATATATCCCCAGATATGCAATTATAGGGGATACGTTCCTAAGTGACAAAATAAAACTATAGTTTAGGCATAGTTGTAATAAGGTCTATTATATTTTTTTATTAGTCCATTTGACGGCGCCTTTACAAAAGATATTCGTTTGGATATATAAATATTGGAGTCCATTTTATGTGCCGATTAGATTTGCGAGAAAAAAATATCTTTAGTTGCAAACATAAGAATTGGGTCGCATTTTTTTAATCCGCGAATATTGAAAACGCGAACGAAGGATGCGTGAGTAAGATATTACTATATTTTTTGCCTTCAGAATGCGGGGCGATATTTGAAATTCGATGACACATTATTGACGTCGCAAATATTTATTTGGATTGAATTAATCAATAGTAAATGTGGACTGGATCTTAAAAAGAACAATATATTTGAAGAACAAATTACAGCAGTTGGAAGCCTTCAAATCCGCATACAGATCAATTGAACGCCGATAAAGACCCGTTGAAACGGTCTCAGAGCGGCGGCAATCAAACGAATCCTCCAAAGAAGATTCTTTAAGGGGGATCCTCGCAGCGGGCCGGACATTTTGTCTCTTTTCTTTTCACTGTCCAGGGTTGTCGCGTATTTTTAATTAAAAACATTTTTTTTGATGTTTAGAAGTACATATTCTCCCGCTTCCTACTCAAAGAAACCACATCCGTTCTTTTGTGTAGCCGAAAGCGCTCGGGTGTCTTAAATGCAATTAATTTTGATCAACCTATCAGAAAAATATGTTATGAGATGCATCACAATAATTCAACTGAACGATCTATATTGAAATTATGATTGGGAAAGTTTGTATGTGCCAAGTAAGAATGGTCGAACGCATTTATATTTCTCGGTTTATAGTACATACATAGTGCGTAATCATAATATTTCACTCAAAAGTTTCACGCTCTACACTGCAATGTGATTCTTATAGATTTGCCAATATGTAACTACAATAATAAATATATTTTAAAATCCTTAAAAAAATTAATTTATTTTTTATTCGTCATGAATTTCACTACCAGTTCCCTTTGCTTTTCAGATTGAAATTCTATTTCGGGCCTTTTAATAATATGTTCCATAACCGTCTTCAGATTTTTAAATGAGTTTTTTTTTTGAAAATTATCATGGCATCTTGGTAAAAATACAAAATATTATAATGTTGGTAGCCCTGCGAGCCTCCTTCCCGCCGAACAAAAGTCTGCAATGGCGACAATTTATGACGGGCGCTGACGACGCCTAATTCCGCGGACTCTCATTAAACTCGACTAAACGCGTACCTACATTCACTTAGAACGGTTTTTTTTTCTGTCTTTCCCTTCTTCCCGACCTTATTTATGACTTTTGGACTGTCTGCATGACCTAGTTTTCCGGTTTTGTGTTTCGTTCAGAAGTAGGATCGTGTGTAATTTGAATTTTTGGCGATGGCAACATTTTATTCCTAAGGTTTTTTTTAAGATTCGAAAAATTTACGAATAAAACGCGTAGTTTATGTATTTTACGTGTATCTATTTAATATTATTGTTAGCAGTTGTGATAAGAACTCGTAAAAAAACTTTTCTAGTAATTTTTATGTAGTGAATGTATTTTTAATCAACAATACTAGTTCATAAACAAAAACTTTCGTATAAACACATTCTAAGTAATTTTATTTATCGTTTATTGCTGTGGTGTTACCATAAAAATAAATGTAAACAAAACGCGACCGATGTCGTGTGTTGTGTTAACGATACTTTTACACTATACGACACGATTATTATTGTTCGCTTCTTAGAAAAGTGAATTAATTTAATTGTATGTTGTTTTGTTTTACAATGAGTTTGAATTCTTTTCAAGCTGCAGTTAACGATGGTAAGGGTTGGTTTTTATTATTATATTTAGTATAAAGACGAACACAAAGAAACCAGATACTTTAAGCACACAAACAATAAATAAAACATAACACAATTATTGTATGTGAATGTTGAATTATATATAGTATTTAATTTCAGTCAAAACGAGTAGGGGTTTTCAAATAGTATGTCTTGTCAATTACAGACGATAGTCTTACGTGATAACGTCAGTAGCTGAATTATTCAAACTGCAAGCTTTGACGTCACAAGAGACGACAGCTAAATGTGTCACAAACTAATGCTTGGACTGATCATGCTTCTCTCTCGCTTGTTACGCGTTCTCACTTGCACGCTCAGGCTCAGGCGGAACGTGACACTTTTTCGTGCGTGTTGCCGGTGTTAATCGATTTATAAGACGTTGACTCACGTTAAAAACATAATTGTGAAAAATAAAATTTTAATAATACCATACACTTGTTTTTTAGTAGTGCCCGTCCTGCTGTCATTGTGGCGATATCGCATCGTCTCTTATAAAGGGAACATCGAAAAACTAATTCACTCGCTCAGTCTATAAAGTTTACACTCGCATGATCATTCGCTAGATAAATTCCTAAATTAAATTTCTCTTCGCGCGTCCAAATTCAACCTCTATCTTCAGCGCGATATGCATCGTTTCCGCGCGTCAGTACATTCCGAATTCAGCGTCGCCTGAAAATAATGTGAGCTTGAAAAGTCGGGGTCATTGCGCCTTGAATTGGGTCAGATAGTGACATTTATTCGAGCCGGATCTGGATTTTTGTTTTTCCTCACGAATGAGCGATGGCGGATTGCGTAACGCGTTTTAGTCCGTAATTTATCGTAGTTCGAATTTATCTTAAAACATCTCGTTTTCGGGGTAACAGTTTTATGTTCTTATAAGTGAGATTAAGTGCGCCAAAACACCGATTTATGTTCTCTTTCTTCAAGCGTTGGATGAGCTGTTTTCGTTTGATTGTGTTGCTCGATTATAATGGTTATTCGGTTGTGTTAAGCTCCTATTTCGTTTAAGGGATCGAATATTTGTTGAAATACTGCTGATGAAGCCATATGAAGCCTTAATTGCTATGGTCATTACTTCGATCGATGACTACGTCTTGGTGCATTCTGAATTTACGTGTAAAATTGACGGGGTTGAGTTGGATGTAAACTTATTACTACCATAGATAGGTCGGGGTTTTACCCTCTAACATCTGACGAGAAGCACACAGACGCCGAGAATTTGAGGAGGTGGGTCTAACTAAGTCTCAGTCGTATTGTATAATGACTGCTCTTGAAATCTGAAGAAATTATTGCCACGCAGCAGGAATAGAATAGTAATGTACTATAAATTTTCTAATAATATAGGCGTAAATCTTTTTGATTAGTATCCATTGCTTTCTTAATTGCACAACTTATTCTTTTCCCTTATCTTTAATAGTAAATTCATGAATGATTTAATAAAAACAAAAACATGTACGAAGCTTGCAGCCTGCATACATGCAAATATCATTATAAAAGAAAAAAAAATGTTGACTACAACATACAAGTTATAAACAAAAAAAAACAATCCAAAATAAATATAGATATCTACGGAAGAATGCGGAATTGTTGTAACATGAAAAATCTAACTTTACATCAAAGCCGTCATCATTCTCCTGCCCTTCTCCCAGTCACCTGGGGTAGGCGCAACATGTTTTCTCCTTCCATACTCCTCTATCATATACCATTTCTTCGCCCACTCCTTCTCTTACACATATCGTCTTTCACGCAATCCATCCATTTCTTCTTAGGTCTACTTATTCCTCTAATATGTATATAATATAATATGGTAAAATATGATTTAGCCCAGATTGCAAGTTACGACATTTCCGTTTTCTCCCATAAATATTTTTGTTATAATCTTTAATAACATAATTTAAATACGTAAGGTTTCTTGTGTCGGAGTGTACACTAAGTTTTATGAAATAGAAAGACGCGATCAAAATACAAGTCCTCGAACAAGACTATGACGTAAACACAACGTTGGATGTTTAATCTGTTCACTTAACCGAACAGTGGCGAAGGAATCCAACTTAAATTGTTCCGTAATCGGGATCTAGATCCGCAGTAACGACGGATACCCGCAGTGGGCAGTACGGTGACAATGATTTAATGAGAGTTGTTTAGATTTTTTGGGATTTTTTGTAAAATTTGCAATTTATCAAAAGTGTCCCGTCAAGAGGAGTTTAGGAAATTTTGTGGTGGGTGTCATCTGGCTGCCGGTAAAAATATGCTTAAAGATAAAGAGATGACAGTTGTTGAGCCCACAGAGTCATAAATGAAGCCTTTCGCCTACCAGATGACATGTGTGAATTATATTCATAAAATAGTTATCCTATTATTTAACACAGATATTAATTTACAGTTCAATTTCCCGGCAACATTGTAGCAAGCCGTTATTATACAAATTATTTTTGAACGTACCAGGATATAGTTGTATGTACATTTGGCTACTGACACTGTCAATTTGGACAGACAACCCCTTTAGTGTTGAGCTTATTTTCACATATTTTGCAGACATTGGTAAAGGATTTTTGAAAAAAGTAGGTACCTTACAAAAAGCTTTAAGTTAAAATCAATACTAAATTCACAGAAAAATAACTATAAAAATACCTATAATGAAACTGCACAAATAGTCGGTATTCCGACGCTCCGCTCTTTATACGCATTAATATAGAATCGACGGTTAGCGCTCAAAGGCTTAAAAACTGCTATCCCCAAATTATGGGTGTAAATGCGTGACCACCAGCGACACATCACAAATACAAATAGCTACATTCATTTATTTGCTGTACAGAAAGATATTTTGAAATCTAGATGCGTATTTCCTGCGATACTATAAGAGTGAGTGCAGCTCGAAGTAGGCGTACGTGACTAAAGTTATTTGATGCAGAATGCATGCACTAACATTTTTATTTATGTCGTACCGAGAACCTTCTCGAATAGTATCGAGTTTGTGATGAATCCGACGCAACAAGTTTCACATATTTATCTATCTGATCGGTGCTCACTTGTGGATATTGCCCGTTAAAGGTAATTGTAGTAATTGAAAATTGTGTTTTTTTAATATAAATAATACGTTATTAAAAATATGTACACAGTTAGATACTGGTGGTATTGTGAGCCCGTGCGGGTAGGTACCGCCATCCTGCCTATTTCTGCCGTGAAGCAGTAATGCGTTTTGGTTTAAAGGGTGGGGCAGCCGTTGTACTGTTAAAAGTGTGAGACCTTAGAACTCACGTCTTAAGGTGGGTGGCGGTATTTATGTTGTAGATGTCTATGGGCTCCTGTAACCACTTAACATTAGGTGAGCCGTGAGCCAGTCTACCCATCTACGCTATATTAAGGATTTGAGTACGAAGCCGAGTTTTAAAACTTTTGACAAAAATAAAATTTTGAATATATGTACCTACAAGCATTTTTCATTCATTTTAATAACGTAAAAAGAACATTATACTGGAAATGATTTCTTCAAGCAATATAAGTTATATTTAAATTACCTTTCTATGACGCAGTAGGAACTATTGCCAGAATTGCAATCGTAAAAGTATAACAAAAGTGAAAAATGTTGGATATTTTGTCTGACAACGCTGGTCGACTAAGTAAAATTTATTATGCAATACTAATTTATAATAAGTTCTTTCATGAATATGAACAGTACATACAGTGATTTTACGACAGTATAGTTATGCTTTTTTAATATTATTGAAATCACATTTATACTATTAAAATTTATTACGGCTCTTTCATGATGAATATTATAAGTACCTACACTAGCCGTAATCGCCCGCTTCGCTGGACATTTAAAATTAACATTATTATTTATTTCCATTATTATAAGGGAGTCCAACACTCATATAAATATTAGCCTATCCATTAAGTACATGTATATTCTATATGGATACCAAGTTTCAAGTCAATCGGATGCATGGTTCAGTAAATAGAGTCAGCACAGTAAGGGAACATCCGTAAAAACCACTGTAGATTTATATACTAGTATAGATATACTGCTTTTACAACATATGATTATTTCAGTTATGATTATTTAACATTCAATGAAACCAAATTTCTATTATTCAATGAAATAGATAAGTTGGAACATAAAAAAACTTAGTTTCTAATTTAGTATTTCCTCGATTATACATAAAATTACTAAGGGGTCTGACAAAACAAATTTAGTATTAGTTTGTTTGTTTGTATTCTAGTGTGTGGTTTATTTGACTGATCAGAAATATGTTCACTTTATGGAAGAATTGTAGCAAAGTACTATTTAGGTGTGTGTTCTTAGTGATACTAAGGAACTCAACGGTAGGAGGAAAAAAGTTTAAAAAAGGCGAATTAAACAAAAATCTGTTGAGGCAATTCCATTATGCATTAAATTTATGGCGACCATACTTGCTTCACTAAGCTCCCATAGGAATAAGTTACGTACAAGTTTCTAACCGAGGCCAGTCAGAGTTTGTATCAAAGCTTTTAAATGTGGGAAAGCTGTTTGAGTGGACCAATGCTCGGTAGACCTTGGATATTAAAGTTCAGTGGACTGGCGTCAGTTAAAGTTTTAGTTTTATTTAAAAATATTAAAAAAGCTCTTATGTTTTTTTAATATACGTACTGGGCTGCGTAATGTATCTATAATCAATCAGATTTCTGGTGGTAAGGTGTTTTGTGAGCCCGCACGGGTAAGTACCACCACCTTGCCTATTTCTGCCGTGAAGCAATAATGCGATTGGGCTTGAAGGGTGGGGCGTGGGGCAGCTATTATACCGTAAGCTGAGACTTAGAACTCATGTCTAGAAATGCCCATGCAACCACGTTGATGTCCATCTTCAACCGCTTATCATAAGGTAGGCCGTATGTTCGTCTGGTCGTCAAAAAGAAAATATCTCTGGACTTTGAGAGGAACACTAAAGCAGACCATTAGTTCATGGACCCATTAGAAATAATTGAATTCTTTCCATTCTTGCATCAAATACTGTCTTCAAAGTAACGGATAACTAGGAATGACGTGACATAATTAAAAATTTGGTACATAACAATAATTTACGAAATATACCCAAAAAAAAGACTATTCAAAAATATTAATAAGCTTATAAAATTATCAGAGCAAGACAAGCGTAGACATTATAGCTATTTACTGTACAAAAGGCTTTTGTTAAAATTTCTGAAAGTATCTGATCCAAACTGTATTCAGAGACATTCTTTTTGATACAGGATGACGTAGTTTAAAACAAAGCCCAGTTAGTTCGATGGAAATTTCATGCGGAGAGCTCTCTAGAAAGAAATGGAGAAATGGCGTTTGATCCACAAATAGTAGAAAAATTGCCTTTGCATGGCCTCAAGTTTGAGTGCCGAGTATCGATTCGATATCAAGTTTCTAGAGCTTTCTTTATTCCACTTTGCTTTTATAGAATATAATAGAATTTTCCGCATTTAGATTTCATTTTTTATTGACTAAACTATTGGTGTAGTTGTTAGTGTCAAACTTCTCAAAATCGCCGGTTGTAGATTCGATACCAATTTTGGGGAAAATATTCGAGTGATGAACAGATTTTTTGTTATTTTATGTATTATATATATAAGCTTATATGAGTATGTTTGTCGTTTTCCGGTGGACAAGTACGGGAAACTCTAGTTTGGGACCGAATGATGATTCGTGATTTGTTCGTGATCATTAATTAATTTATATTCGATATTATATGGTTGGATGTGGTAAAGGCGGATATAGAGGAGAATAACCTCACCCAGATGGATGCCGAAGACCGGGTAAAGTAGAAGAGTTTAAGTAAGAAAGCTGACCCTGGCAATAGAGCGGGAAAGCGCTAGGAAGAAGAAAAAGACGTAGAAGATTCGATATTGTAAATTAATATTGGTCTATTTATTTTTGAGGATAGACACAAATAGTCGTCGGTTCGTCTTCACTTTTGTTTGATTTTGTGGCTGAGTATAGAGCTTACGATCCACCTGGTACTATGTGGTTACTGGAGTCTGAAGACGTCACCATCTGACTACCTTTTTTTTTATTGCATATTTGGGTGGACGAGCTCACAACCCATCTGGTATTAAGTGGTTACCGGAGCGCATAGAAATCCACAACGTTAATGCGCCACCCACCTTGAGATATGAGTTCTAAGGTCTCAGTATAGTTACAACGGTTGCCCCACCCTTCAAAGCGAAACTCTTTACTGCTTCGCGACAGAAATAGAGAGGGTGGTGGTACCTACCCGTGCGACAGTTGTCTGGGTTCAAAACCGATTAATTCGCGGCAGAAATAGACGGATTAAGGCACCCCACTCGTTTGGCTTCCAAATAATATTTACCTTCAATGTCTAATGATTGTCTCGCTAGTCAAGGCTCTTTTATTGTAATATTTTCTTCAAGCCCTCGCACAGCGATTCTCCTACATGCTTGTATTGGTGTAACACAAATACAAACATTGGATGGCAATCGATCAGGAAGCCCGAGATCGGATGCGGGCCGGACAGTCGTTGCGCGCCGGAAACGAATGGCGCGAGAGGGCCGGCTACGTCACCGTTAACGGAAATGACGTGTCATATCCGAGGTAATGCTGCTAGTTATGGAATATCACTTTTACATTTATGTGATTCTACGTAAAAAATTGTTCGTATTTAATTTCGAAGTGTTTTATGGTCATTCTTCTTGAGAGTATTGCCCTATTGTCCGTTTCTATCCCAAATCAATCTTACATTTGGTTTAATCAGTAGGAGGTCTGCATTTTGATGTTATAGAGACACCTATATGAATTTTTGTTGGGAATCTCTTATAGATGTTTTTCGATAACCCTGTTAACCGTAATGTATAATTGAAATAAAAGAAATTCTATTAGTAAAAAAATCTATATCTTTCGGAAGAAATAATCTTCCAGAAGAAATAAACTGATTGTAAGCATTATATTATTTTCCTTATGCTTGGACAGGATGCAAGTTTTAGGTGTATTTAAAAATTATTATTTGAATCAGAATCCGAGAGTACAATATGATTTCATAAATTTAGATTTTTATAATCTTCAATCACAGCGTGTCTTTTGATATCCATAATTACGATGAGTCAATTGAATTGATACAACAGGAAATGTACATAAACATAGAAACAGTGGCAATCAAAGAATTGTCAATTTCTTTATTAAAATTTATGTTTTTAGCACGCATTGTGGCACAATGTAAATCAGCTGACGTGCTACCGGCTCAAAGGAGCGCGAGACCTCTTGGTAATTAATTAGCTTCGGCTTATTGTGGGTTGTCTAGTATCTTTATTATCTAATTCTTTTGTACGTGTTCTTATGAGTTAGCTCCCAAGAATCTGGATTAATATTAATGATATTGTTGGAGTGATTGATGACATCAATTTACAGTTAAGTGGCGCTGCGACCAGACACAATGATTAGAGTACATTCATAATATTTATGTTATTGTTTAATAATGTAATATGTAAATTTATTTAGACGTTCGATTTCATCTTATAACGCGTCCTTACGGTGTGTTTGAAAATGTTTTTTATATGTTCGAAAAGTAGTTGCGTTTCTGTTTCGGAGCTTACATTCATTATTGTAATTCGCCAACGTAAGAAAAGCTTAAATCCTCTTGTCGTTTCAAACATTGTCCTTATTGCCCTGTTTTGTTTTATTGTCGACGTCAAACGCTGAGTAATTACCGTTCGTGATGCACAAGTTCCTCGATAAAATACTTTCTTCATCAGGCTAATGGGGTGTGAGCTAATTCAGGGATGCGGTTTGCTCTCAAACATTCACTTTATCATGTTACCGCAAACATTTGGTGCAGTTTTGCGGGAGAACACAAAATTTGTATCCTGTCACATGTTATTATCGACTGACTCTATATTGGTATAGTTAGAGTTCCAAATGCTAGACCTAGGGTTGTGCGTTCGATTTCCACATTGAGCAAATCGGGTTTGTTTATTTTTTGTCTGGATGTTTTTTTTTTATTATTCTTTATTAGAGCCATACACTTATTAGGTTAAGCCGGTTTCTCTGGGTGTTTAATTTCTATATATCTATAAATTTAAACGTGTATACCAGACTTTTTTGTTATTACCCTGATAGGAAGACGAGTGTACGGCCCAGCTGACGGTGGGTGGTTACTGTCGCCCATGGACTTCAGCAGTACCAGAGGCAGAGCCAAACCGATGCCTACCTTTAAAATCGTCTCTGATTTCGATAGATCACTGCTAGGTCGAGGCCAGATGATCTTGTGAGAGTTATCCCTGGTTATTATCATACAATTTTTTTTTGATATAACATATTATGTTTATGGGTTTTAATGTTATTTTGTTATCTTTTTGATAGCTTTAGTATCGGTGGAATGGCGTGCCGTGAGACCGCTGTGATAGGGACCGCTATTCTACCCATCTCTGCGGTGAAGCAGTCGATATCATAACCGGAATGTTACCGTTTGCCGAGAAGTTAAGCTTTGTAACTAACAATATGATACATATCGAACGCTTTTAGACATTGGTAATGACATAACAACGTGAATTCGTTGATTATAAAAAGAAGTCGAAGTTGTCGTGGCCTAAAGGATAAGACGTCCGGTGCATTCGTGTGTAGCGATGCAACGGTGTTCGAATCCCGCAGGCGGGTACAAAATTTTCTAATGAAATACGTACTTGACAAATATTCACTTCCACGGTGAAGGAATAACATCGTGTAATAAAAATCAAATCCGCAAAAATATAATTTGCGCAATTACTGGTGGTAGGACCTCTTGTGAGTCCGCACGGGTAGGTACCACCACCCTGCCTATTTCTGCCCTGAAGCAGTAATGGCAGTAGTGGGGCATCCGTTGTAACTATACTGAGTCCTTAGAACTTATATCTCAAGATGGGTGGCGCGTATTTACGTTGTCAATGTCTATGGTCTCCAGTAAACACTTAACACCCAACATCTAAGCAATTTAAAAAAAAAAGAACATTTTTCAAAACAGCCCTGCCGATTCTCTATATGAATATATAGTATTCGTCGTAAATACAGTTGATAACATAGACAAAGGAAACACCGTTCGTGGAGCCCATGGACTTAGTTTACGAGTGAACGAAGCGGTGTAATCGACCATTATCTGCAGGCGGAGGGTTAATGGACTCCTTCTTCGTTAGCAGGGTATATTTTCTTATGAATCTATACATGTACATGTTAGTTTGAGTATTTTGATAGATGTATACTGAACGTAATTTATTTTCTGCTGGTATGTCTATAACGGAGTAGTTCCGTACACAAAGTGTGGTAGTCTTAGTATCTTTAAACAATTAGGAGATAGAAGTATTATACCCTGGCTTCCCTCATCGATTCTTGTCTTTTTTTTTTATTGCCCTTGTAGGCAGACGAGCATACGGCCCACCTGATGGTGGGTGGTTACCGTCGCCCATGGACTTCAGCAATGCCAGGGGCAGAGCCAAGCCGCTGCCTACTGCTAAAATATTATATGTCTCTTAATTATTTGGGCGCAGTTTTAATTAACTCGTCTTATTTAGAAAAAAACTGCTTGTAGTGTATTTTCTTCGGTTTTCGTGAATCTTAGAGGCAAAGAAAATATTTATACGGTTTTATCTCGAATTTTATCATCATTATATTATTATCGGCGTATCGCACTTTGAAAATTTTGTGGTCACGGACGATGGGGGTGTTATTCGTTGATATTTTAATAGTGTGCTAACTTTCGACTAAGTTACTGTGAAAAAATTTATAGGTTTTTAGAACCGCTTGAGCTCAGATGAGCCTGTCTAGGTATTTTAGCTAACACAAAAAATTCATGTGTGACGTCAGTTTTCTTCATGAATGCTTTTAAGCAGACTATTAATAGGGAATCGTAAAGTTTAAATATAATTAAAAAAAAACGATTATGAACAACTGAGTAATTTTTATTGTTACGTTTGAAAAAAAGTCCGCGCCTAATTAAGAACCACCCTCTGTTTATTCTGATATCGGCGAAGAAAAAGTAGAATTCCTCTAATTAATACGTAATTGATAATGCTTGTAATTTTATGAAGATATCAGTTTATTTATGACAATAGACGTCAAGAGATATAAACAAGAATAAGACTATAAAGAAATCGGGGTGTTTCACGCTGACGTGAACCTCAGTCGTACGGAATAGCGACGCTAGTAAATAGGGCTGTGCTATCTTCACAATTAATAAAAAGTTTTATCATCTATATATCAATACGTGAAGGAAAAACTTTGTATCCCTTTTTACGAAAATTGCGCGGACGGAGGAGTATGAGTTGCTCGCTCCGGGCATTTCAATATTGTTATAATTCTTATGTTATTATACTCATGTAAAAATGAATATTTAAAAAAATCTAATATTAAAAAAACAATCTAAAATAAAAAAAAAAAAACATGCCCGCTGAGTTTCTTGCCAATTCTTCTCAGGACGGAGGCTAGTTCTTGTGAATTGGCGGTAGTTCTTTTGACGTTCAGCAAGTATGTACTTTCATTTATGTTGAATAAAAATTTTTTGATTTGATTTGATTTGATTTGATTTGATATGAAAATTTTCCACACTTATAGAGAATACAGAGAAGGAGTGCAGAATGTTAATATTTTTTTAAATTATGCCTAAAAAATACATTAATTCAATAAAAAAAACATTACACACACTACCATGTATTTGATGCACACACGCATGCATACTATTTGTTTATTGTCAAACTTTTCTTTGCATCTGTCAGTTATAGTCTGTCAAATTGAGAATAGATTAAATATTGTTTTCTCTTTATTAATATTTGTCTAAAGTGTAGTTTTGGCGAAATATGTGATTAAAGAAGTATTTAATAGTCTTTGACAATAGAATCATAATAGTGTACAAACTTATAGTTATAGTCGAATTTCGACTACCAGGCGACCGCTAGTACCTTTTATTTCTAGTACCTTTTATTTTACTACTTGTTTTCTGCCCTTGTTCAATGATATGAATGTATGTACTTAAAATGAAAATCCATTGATGTTTCCCTAGCTTTCTTCTTTATCTTTGATTCAATGCCGAAGCTTTTAAGCTTCATGGAAGTTTCATAAAAACTAGCCGGGTAAATTCAAAGTGTTTTGTACCGATACTTTCGTTGTAGGCACGCATAGGCCACGATCATAATATTTTACGCTCTTATATTTGATCCTATATTAGTGGCAGCCCTACTGAAAGAAAAAAAAAAACATCGCTTCATATAAAAGAAAGCAACTAAACTGGGTATTTCTGGAAAGGTACCTCTTTCAAAAATAGCACCCACGAATTTGTACCTGAAACAAAAAATACAATATTAAGTATAGAATCACTTGATTCGCGAAAAAGGTTTTGGTTCCGTTGTGTATACTGCCATTAATTAAGCAAGGTTGCAATTTGCAAATCACTGCCATTTCTGTCAAATACTGATTCATACAGTAACTTTTGAAGTCATCGTGGCCTAAGGCATAAGATGGCCGGTGAATTCATATTGAACGAGACAATTTTGCCGATGTCTGAATCCCGCAGACAGGAAACAGTTTTTGTAATAAAATACCTAAACAACAAATGCTCACGAATAGCTATATCGTGCAGATATAACATCGTGTACTAAAAAATAAGCCGGCAAAAATTACCACTTGCGTAATTACTGGTGGTGGGACGTCTTGTGAGTCCGCACGGGTAGGCACTACCCTGCTTCTGCCGTGAAGCAGTAATGCGTTTCGGTTTGAAGGGCGCGGCAGCAGTTGTGCTGTTAAACTAAGTCTTAGAACTCTACTCTCAGATACGGTTGGACGCATTTATGTAATAAATATCTCTGAGCCCCGGTAACTACTTAACACCATGGTGGGCCATGAGTCCATCTTTCTAAGCAATAAAAAAATAATTCAAAAACACCAGCTATAGCCACAAGAAGGTCACATTTCACTTCGTAAATTCGAAAAATATCAAACATAAAAAATGTTACAATTGTTAACAGAGTAAATAATTGGATGATGTTTTTGCTGTCGCTACCGTATTTTGATATTTTTTCTTTTAATTTTCCGCATGTGCTCTTCACGATAACGAGTAAACATCTGAGGCTCTCTTTGTTTCATGTAAACAAGCATTAAGCGCTCTGAAGGGAATAAAACCGGCTCCGAGCCGAAACGATATCGAGCCTTCGGGCCCAAACGGCAAGTTACTGTTCTAAGTAACGTCGGCGACAAAAGCGTTAAACGCCAGCTAATATAATTGGAGTTGCTTGTTTTCAAATTTGGCTTCTGTTTTTATTGGTTCTCTTTTGTATTAGTTTTATTCCAAAAAACTTATATTAAAAAACTATTTTATTCCAAAAAAGTTACAAATCTGAATAACCAATCCAACGTGAGGTCAGAGGTCGATCTCTCAAACTTATTATTCAAAAGCATTGTATGATTGCACCCCACCTATGGCAAAAATAAGCATTAAAGCAGTTTCAATGCTTCTTTTAATCTTAAAAAAAACTTGTCTAAACGATTGTACAATACTTTCGAAAAACAGTTATCTAATACCCATGATATTTGTTACATATCAAACTTTTCGAACGGGGCGGTTTTATAGAGATTTTTTCCCCATGTCAGCGTTTTCCGAGAATTACATATTTTCTGGCTCACCGCCGGCGGCGTCCGCGTTATGCGAGTTTAATAAAATTTTGTTTTACGTCAAGTGGGAAGACTGCTGACTGCGCATAAATCGATATTACGTTATTCAGTATTCAAGTTAATGCGTAATCATGCAGAATAAAATTTTAGTGGATATCACTTTTTCACTGGTGGTAGGATCTCTTGGGAGTGCGCACGGGTGGGTACCACCACCCCGCCTATTTCCGGCGTGAAGCAGTAATGCGTTTCGGTTCGAAGGGCGGGGTAGCCGTTGTAACTATACTGAGACCTTACAACTTATATCTCGAGGGGGGTGGCGCACTTACGTTGTAGATGTCTATGGGCTCCAGTAACCACTCAACACCAGGTGGGCTGTGAGCTCGTCCACCCATCTAAGCAATAAAATTTTTTATTAAAGGTGTCGCAGCTTTATTATTGAACTTTATTGAATTTTTATTTTTGAACACTTTTGATCGTTTTATTGATGATTTCATTGCAATAATACGGAAGAGAAGTGCATCGTTATTGCGTCGAGTCAGAGACAGTGGCAACAGTCTTCTGAACATCATATCGAGCAAAATCGAGAGACTACTGATTAATAGCCTTTGCAGCAGGCATTTGGAAGGAAAAAAAAAACAAATGTAATGATATAAAATGTATGTAATGATATTTATGTGTTAGATTTTTTAAGTTACTAACATAGATTATAAGTAATTCTTACTAACAAAATGTAATGGTTTAAAAAAAAACTGTAAAAAAGTATAAAAAAAAAAAGAAAAAAAATCTTAAAAGTAGTTCATAATCAAATCGAACTCCCGAAATACTTATTAGTCTTTTCGTGCGAGTTTTATGAGCGTAGACAAACAGAAAAGCTTATGTTCAGTCGCAAACTCAACACCACTTCATAGCTACATCGTCCTTTTCCCTACGCTGATAGCCTAAGGAGCTATTCCAGCTCACGGGATTCAGTCTGAGAGATCGTCTTCTTCTTGGTCGCATTCTTCCAGCGACCAGACTATATCTGTTGTAATGTTGATTTCAGTCAAAGATGATTTGCGATTAATTTGGGAATAATCTTTGTACCTTATTGTTCAGTTTCTAAACGTCTAAATGTCAGCGAGCGATATCCGCCATGACACCAATTCTCTTTCAAATCTAACCGTCAAGAACAACGCATCGATTTTATATTTCTTTTATATTAAGTCTTTAATTTGTCACATAAAGGTACAATAAATACCTCAAAACAATAAATATAGTCCACGCTCAATTACCACAACGCGCCACTTATCTAAACTAATATATAAATCTACAGTGGTTTTTACGGATGTTCCGTTATAACTACTGAACCATGCATCAGATTGACTTGAAACTTGGTATCCATGTAGAAAATACATGTACTTAATGGATAGGCTAATATTTATATGAGTGTTGGAGTCCCTAATAATAATGACAATAAATAATAATGCTAATTTTAAATGCCCAGCGAAACGGACGAGTACGGCTAGTCAGTACTAAAGTTGTTACTTAAAATTTATTTACTATTGTAACTATACTCTATTCCAATTACGAAGTTCCATTTGACAGATGTTATTATTACGTTATTGTGTGTGTATGAATTAATTGTATAATTATTTAGATTGATTGTATTTTTTAAATGATGATTTAAGAATATGAACAAAAAATGTTTATTATTTCAAATTAGGCGAAACGTGAAGAGTTTCGTTCTAAGAAGTGTCAAAAGGGACTTCGTAATTGGAATAGAGTATACACATATAGCACGTCATTACTACACAAACAATTTTTTTTTTTTATTGCTTAGATGGGTGGACGAGCTCACAGCCCACCTGGTGTTAAGTGTTAAGTGGTCCTGGAGCCCATAGACATCTACAACGTGAATGCGCCACCCACCTCGAGATATAAGTTCTAAGGTCTCAGTATAGTTACAACGGCTACCCCGCCCTTCGAACCGAAACGCATTACTGCTTCACGGCGGAAATAGGCGGGGTGGTGGTACCTACCCGTGCGGACTCCCAAGAGGTCCTACCACCAGTGATTACGCAAATTATACAAAAGAATAAAATACAAAAAACAAATAAAATACAAAAGAATAGTACGTATCTGACATATGTACGTATATTATTCAAGCATTCGGGATACATCTGCCAAGTTCGTTGATCACGTATTTCAATTTAAAACCGTCCTTATTTCGTGTTATGAAAGTGGAAATTTCACCAAGGATTCCACAGTTTCTTTATTCTCTATACATAAAGTTCTTTGGGAACTAGACATTGCCTTAACATTGTACCATCTTGAAATGTATTTTGCTTTTGTTTCATAATTACAGTGCGACGCTTGCCAACTGTTCTCACATATTTCATTTTTCCGTACATCTTTTGTATGTACATACATAAATTTGGTGCGAATTCAAAATATATATTGTAGCGCAGTAATTGGAAACCAGATCGTTTAGTATTTATTTTGATAATTTAATTGACAAGATTTCTTTCAGAATTTATGCTGACAAGTAAAGTTTTTAAGAGAGTTTAAATCTACAATTATTAGCAGTATTCTTAACCTTCGTGATATTCCGCTCCTTCCCTACATTTTCGAATCCGTATCTTAAATAATCCCTTTAAGCATTGGTTAAGGCATATCATAACCCCAGGATATTGAGGTCCAATTGGAACCAATACTAATAAAGTCACTGCTCTTGCTAGGGCGAGTGTTAGTAACACTCCGGATTTGAGCCCCGAGAGCTCACCTACACGTCAAAGAGAAGCTGAAATAGCCTCTCAAGGTTATCAGCATAGGTAGGGAAAAAATGCTCTTGTAGTTACAAGAATAATTATTGCTATTTCTGCTGTGAAGCAGTTACAAGTTTCGGGCACGTGGATGCTAACCTCCACCTCTTGTCCTCATCTCACGTCTAGATGGGATGAAACTATTTATAGGGGACGATTCTTTCCATTTTTCCTTCTTCAAAGGAGGCTTGTGGAGAGTATTAAACGGTAGGCAGCGGCTTGGTTCTTGCATTGCTGACGTCCATGGGCAACGGTAACCACTCACCCTCAGTAGTCTGCCTAAACGGCAATAAAAAAAAAACACGTGTGACATAATTATATATTAAAATAATTTAATGTTAAAGCAAAACATTAACTGTCCCCTTCACACTCATAAGCTAGACCGCGCGAGAGAGAAATGGGCAGACTTTTCATAATGCGCATGCAGTGCGACGTCACGCCGCGCGCTTATTCACAAACACTACACAAGCGCAACGTGTGAATGTGTTGAACGCGAGCTACATGATAGGCGGAGTGGGGGGTATTACGTTTTATTTTCGTTACGGAATTTCTTGATTCGGTCGCCGCGCTTAAAGCCCGCGATAAAAGCTATGCAATAGCTTAAAAATGTATGTACCAAAAAACTTTAGAAATCGCCACGAATTTCCCACAAACGTACCACAGTCTAACGAAACATCTACTAGCAAAACAGTCCTTTAACAGATCAGAATCTTCGATCAACAATACATTCCACAGTCAAAGCAATTATTACACAACAACAAAAAAAAATACTCCAACCCCACAACGCTTCGTCGGTTAACAATGAAAATCCAAGCTTCCGCAAATAAGCATATTTATGGAATACCGACCTCATTAGGCGTCCTCAACAAAAGTAATAAATCACACAGGAATTTACCCCAAAGAATCTTTCATGTCGTTATTATAATTGAATCAATCTGAGCATTGACGTAACGAGTAGTACGTTTATAAACGGGGAATTCGTTTTTTTTTTTTTCGTACGCATTCCCGCGCTTTTGAGGTCGGGCGTGGTCGAGAAAAATGAAAGTATTTAATTGGATTAAGATTCACTGAGAATATAGCGTATTGGGAGTTTATATATTACCTAAGACTACTCTGCCAAGTTACTGGTGGTAGGACCTCTTGTGAGTCCGCGCGGGTAGGTACCACCACCCTGCCTATTTCTGCCGTGAAGCAGTAATGCGTTTCGGTTTGAAGGGTGGGGCAGCCGTTGTAACTATGCTTGATAACTTAGAACTTACATCTCAAGGTGAGTGGCGCATTTTACGTTGTGGATGTCTATGGGCTCCGGTAACCACTTAACATTAGGTTGGCTGTAAGCTCGTCCACCCATCTAAGCAATAAAAAAAGTATTCATGCCACGAAGCAATGATGAATCACGAAGCATACAGTGGGTTTTCTTTAACATTTTCGATCACCGAGTCCCACATATTCAACGCGTCTTCTACTTATACTTATATATGCGGGAAAACTCCCGCATATATATATATATTAATAATTTAATAGTTCGGCCAATGAAACCATTGGCCGAACTATTAAATTATTATAAGAACTAGAGGTCCGAGAGTAGTCGAAATTCGACTATAATTAATTGAAATTGTAAGTTTGTACACTATTATGATTGTATTTTATACTTCTATAATCACAAATTTCGCCAAGACTACACTTTAAAAATATTAACAAAGACAAACAATATTTAATCTCAATTTGACAACAGATGTCAAGAACAAGAGTTTGACAATAAATAGTATGCATGCGTGTGTGCGTCAAATATATGGTATGTAGTGTGTGTAATGTTTTCTTTATTGATTTAATGTACCCTTTCAGCATTATTTAAAAAAAAAAATTGCATTGTGCACTTCTTCTCTATATTCTCTATAAGTGTGGAAAATTTCATACTCCTCCGTCCGCGCAATTTTCGTAAAAAGGGATACAAAGTTTTTGCTTCACGTATTAATATATAAGAATGGTGTTTTATGTGGCGGGTAGGCATCATACAACACAAGATATTTGACAGATGCCTGAATCTCGCTCACGACATTTTCAAGATAAGCTTGCTTGTATACAAGTTCTGAACAACAACATTCGGTCTACTGTATCATGTCACGGTGGATGATCGGTCCTTTCTTCGTAAACCTCCAAATTTTCAGGAGATCCATTTCCCCTTGAATGCTAACGAACTATTCGTGTATACCATAAAAACCAGACACTCATCTCATAGAGCACGAGGGGTGAAGAATTCAAACTGAACACGGAAAGGGCGGACAGACACAGGGTGATGCGGTCGAGTGCAGCGAATATGCAGTAATTTAATGTACTTTTTAGTACTTTTTTATGTTAAATTAAATCACTCTAATTCTTTCTAAAATTCTGTGTTCATTTTAATTATACCTTTTTTTATGTAGCCCCTAGTTTAATGCTGGTTTTTCTTGCAAGTACATTATAAAGCAATTTCATGAATATTTTTTTCTAAAGCCATACGAAGAAATTGTCTCCTATTATAATATGAAGCCAGAACAGTTTATTGCATGACTCGCGCGATTTTTGTCGTATACTGGGTGTTAGGAGACCGCTTCCGAAAGCGAAGACAGACGATAGCACTAATGACACCTTTGATGATGGGACGGAAAAAAATCGATGCTGATTTAAAAAAAAATACATTTTTAAAACGTTTTATTAGCATTATTTACGCTCAGTAAGTTAAACGAAAAGATAGTTTCATAAAAATACATTACTTTACTACAAAAAAACCAGCTATGAAAACCAAAATCCGGCCCGCGGTCTCGTAACTTTCTTTCTACTCAAAGATTTTCCTTTACATTACATTAGTTTAGTATTTTCGTGAATCAAAAAAAGCTTTTAAATCCATTTGAAAACACGTAAACCGCAAATAATATTAAAATCTAGTCGATCTTAACATCGCAGTAGATACTCATAGATAAATAGCACATAGTACAGAGGAAGTACTATTGTGAAACCGTAGAGAATTTACCAAGACGCTGAGTGAGCTCGCGGTCAGAATACACCCCCCTTCGAGAGCTCTTCACACGTACCACTTAAAGTAGATCCCTCTTGAAACCACCGCATCAACTTCACTTCAGTTCATTTCCCTTAAAATTTGGATCAATGAGCAAGTCACTAGAGTTCAAGTTAATATAGGCACAATAGGACACTGCCACTTCAGCGAGCTAAATTGACGTTCACAATCGTCAATTTTACTAGAGCTCCATTCCTGTTCCATTTAAACGGCATAGCGGCTCTCGGAAACTGGCCGGTTAATTTCATTTAACCAATTTAACCTGATCTTCGTTTCTCATTAAGAAGTTGGTTTTAATGGGTCTAAGTAAAGTAATGGATTACAGTCAATAAATAAGTAGCATTAGAATTATGCTTGAATGATGGTGGAGCTTCATTTGTGCGGGTTCCGGTTGGAATTTCAGTTCGAATCAGAGTGAAGTAATTAATTAGTTACGGTCTTGTGTACTGTTGTTTACCTTTATCAATGAATTTGAACAGATGTTCGATGGATATTTCTATTGTTTGATTGCATCTCAATTACTTTCAAAACTAAGTATAATGAATACACAGGGTTCCTGAAAACGAATATCGATTGGAGTTTCCGTAATGCTATGTTACAATATTAAAAAGGTGTTATAAAAACTTCAGAGGTGTCAAGGGACACCCGGATGGAACGAAGTTCCTTTCGATTAATTAGTGAAGGAATTGTAATTTTTTTTAAGTTACAATAATAAATTACGGCATTATGAAGAAGAAAAAAACAATACTATGAACTAAATTACTATTGTTGAAACGCTATCTCGAGAAACTGTACTCATTACGCGGACCAATCGGATACGAGCAATGTCACGCGATAAGCGCCTACACGTTGATTGGTCAGAATGACGAATCTAAAAAGTGTCGTGACAACTTTTCGTAAGAATTTTTTCCGTCTAGCCCCCTTTCACAACGCGCGACAAGGAACTTCGTTCTACCTTAACGATATGTATGTTTCAAGCTAATGAACATTATTTTGCGTTGCTACTCGTATAGCAACCATCACTATTTTTGTTTCTTGAAGATTGTGAGCATCTTAATAGCTAGGATTTGGAAGATTTATTCATAAATATTAATTAGAGAAGGGGCGTTAATTTACATTTTAGAATATATGGCATTTACCAGTCATGTTTGTAATGGCCAAAAAGAATACAGAGAGACTAATATAAATGCAATTACTAAAGCAACATCTAACAAATAAAACATATATTTTTTTATTTTTAATAATCTATATATTAATACGTGAAGGAATTTTTTTATCCCTTTTTACGAAAATTGCGCGGACGGATAAGTATAAACTTTCCGACACTTACAGTTTATATGGAGAAGGAGTGCAGAATGCTAATATTTTTTTAAAATGATGAATAAAAATACATTAAATCAATAAATAAAACATTAAGCACTACCATGTATTTCACCATATATACATATCAATAAGCTCTTTGTTTATTGTCAATTGTCGAACTTTTGTTATTGTTTAAAGTCTGTGGTCAAATTGAGAATAGATTTTTGTGTCTGTTTGTCTTTAATATTATTGATCTATAGTGTAGTTTTATTATGTGTAGTAGTGTGATTATATTAAAGAAGTATAATAGTGTTTGACAATAAAACCATAATAATGTTTAAACATAAAATTTTAATTAATTATAGTCCAATTTCGAACACTGCAGGATCATTATTTTCCTTAAATAGATACAAGAGGTGGTTTAGGTGGTTTTAAAGGCTGCAATGCAATCATACTGCTTAATCTAATGTAAATGGAAGGCTATATTTACTTACGCTCCCCCACTTTCTCTCTAGACTGGATATTGAAGGTGTCTCTTGATTTTTAATAATGTAAAATATGTTGCATTACTTTTGACTGTATCGTTAGTGCAATGGTTAGCTGCCTGACTGTTGCGACGATCGTCGTGGGTTCGATTCCCACATCGGGAAAATATTCGTGTGATGAACAGGTTTGTATCTTTGTCTGGGTGTTTATTATCTATTTATTTAACCCAGAGACACAGCTCAATGAGTTTCTCGCCGGATCTTCTCAGTGGGTCGCGTTTCCGATCCGGTGGTAGATTCTGCGAAGCACGGCTCTTGCTAGGGTTCGCGTTAGCAACGACATCAGGTTTGAGCCCCGCGAGCTCACCAACTAGTTCGGTGAATCTAGAATAGCCCCTCGAGGTCACTAGAATAGGTAGGGGAAAAAATAATCTATCTATATATTAATACGGGAAGCAAAAGTTTGTATCCCTTTTTACGAAAATTGCGCGGACGGAGGAGTATGAAATTTTCCACACTTATAGAGAATATAGAGAAGAAGTGCACAATACCAATAATATTTTTTTTAAATAATGCATAAAAGATACATTAAATCAATAAAGCAAACATTACACACACTATATACCATGTATTTGACGCACACAGGCATGCATGCTATTGTCAAACTTTTGTTTTTGACGTCTGTTGTCAAATTGAGAATAGATTAAATATTGTTTGTCTTTGTTAATATTCTTTATAGTGTAGTCTTGGCGAAATTTGTGATTATAAAAGTATAAAATAGAATCATAATAGTGTACAAACTTACAATTTCAATTAATTATAGTCGAATTTCGACTACTGCGGGACCTCTAGTTTATGTAAATATTTAAACATGTATGATGAGTATGTATGTCAGGCTCTAGTACTCATAACAGTTATTTATTTTTGTTATTGTTTAGTCCTGTATATTTTGATCTATAGATATCACATTAAATTTTAGTCATGCACTTACTTAACTATATAGATTTAATAAGTTGCTTAACCACTCCCAGCTGGTTTGAGGTAGTACTTTAGAGCTGTCGCAGTCACAGTCGAACTTCTGCGTACGGCTAAGGACCTCTATTCACGTTTGAAGCAGGGTATAACATGACATTACGGAAAGATGGTCTCAATTTCAGAGCAGGATTTTTATTGCAAGTGGCACGGTTGAAATATGCTCCGTTTGTGGAATGATACCGTGGTAAAAAACATCACAGGATCATCTCAATCAGTTCCTCAGAACAGTTCTTCTTAATGATCTAAGCTACGTATTTCTGCGTTATAGCTTAAAGCGTAGGATAGCTGTTACGAATATAACACAATACGAATACAATTGAGACTTCAACGTTACATTTCAAGGGACATCTGACAAATCTTGATATCTGCTGACTTTAGTTATCAGCTATTGCCAGATGAATACCCATCTAAATAAATAAAATCAAATTATTCACATCACTTGATTAAAATAACGTTAAGTAACGAAAATAAAGTCAAAAAAGGACAAGTTTAATAAGTGCATTACACCTACAAAAGTTACACGTGCTAAAACACAATCCAAACCCGAATAAAATTCACTCAAGCCAAATGCGATTTCTAGGAACGTGCTCCTGAGAGAGAAAAATAACAATAAAACAGCAGACCACTGGAGTCGTATCACACACGTAATATAAATCAGTGTGGGCGCGCGAATTAATTCATTTCCTGCTCGGGGAAGGGGCGAGGGAGCTACGTGATGTCTGAACGCGAAGCGTGTGAATTGTGCACCCGAGGAACTGTTTGAAACAATTCGTTCAAGATCGGCAAAGACGAGGGTAACTATCAAACAGAGCCGTTGTCGCGGTCAAGTCACTAAGTACTACTAATGGCAGTCAACGGTATTTTCCTACCTAGTGATGCTAACACTAACCCTAGCAAGAGCAGTGTGCTTGGCCGATCGGAAACGCGACCCACTGAGAAGATCCGGCGAGAAACTCAGTGGGCTGTGTTTATGGGTTAATTCGCTCGTCGAGCACTTCGTCGCAAGCGACGGGTTCGACGAGGATGGTGACCGGTGCTTGTGGTACCTAAAAGCACCGTTAATGGATCTGGAGGATCCGTAATGACGTGTTTTGGACTACGTCGACTGTTTACCATCCGGTAAACCGGCTTGTTTACCCGGTCTACAGGATCGGGTATGTCAACGGTAAAGTAAATGCCATAGTCCTGTGAAAATACGAAATACGAATGGCCTTTCCACAGCCTGGTGCTGGCAGATATCTGGAAACGGGCTGTTGTGATTAAAATCGAGCCGTAGTAGAAAGAGGAAATAGGAAGGTGCATGTTAGTCGACTATTATCAAAGCCGGCAATCTGACTTTTGAACAATTATTGGTAAATCAGAAAAACGAATTATTGACTTTGTATTCCATTGGCAGTCACAAAACTCTTCGGAACGACATCTTAGATAAATAACAGGTTAAGTATTAACCTTTATTTAATGCAGGTTTTGAACCGTATTCTTTGAAGGAGACGATTATATTCAAATCAATCTGTACTGACATATCAATAACATTTTTTGTCCAAATGCACAGATTGCCACCTTTGACAATAGACGACTCATGTTATTTAAAAAAAAACAACAACAATTTGGGGGAAAACAATCAAGACGAAGCTTACGCCCGATTTTACTTATTATTTCATGCCCAAGACTTGGATTTGTAATTTGCTTATTTCTCTCAAACATATGTAACCCATAAAAAAAAAATTACCATAATTAGAACGCATCATGATACTTCTCTCAAATTTGTATGCAGTTGGAACAAATGTAGGCAAACGTTCCAACTCCATATAAATTAGAGTTAGCTTTTACACTGTCGAGAACGTTAAAAAACACCTATAAGAACACAGAAGTAATTTCTTTTTGTTAGGTAATATTTAAAAAAAATTACATTATTTTTTTATGTAGCGTAAGGTCACATTCGAAGAATCTGTCATGATGCTTCACATTATGCTATACATTAGATAAAAACTGAAAATACATTCGTTAGTACATTTCTTATTATATCCCTAATCAGGACATTTATACGGTACTGTATTTCATTAATGGTACAGGTATATACTATCCGGACTCCTCAAGTTATACTTAATTATAATACAAATCTCTGTCTTTCTTATTCTTTCCTATTCTACTTTGGGGTACTTAAAGAATGTAACCTATAGTTTTGTTTTAACTTGATGTCGATTTCTGAGGCGACCTAAAGATGCGTTCCGGCTCACACGAAAAGATAGGTTATTTCCTCGCGTCATCTTAATTTATTCATTACTGAGGGTCGTGTTTCTCCCGATTAGAGATTAATTTCTCTTTGATCATGCTGCTTCATCTTTTTCCGTACTTGGCGTCATGGAGAGCATCTTGCAGCATAGGTAGCTTCGGTAGGTAGCGGCTTGGTTCTTCCCCTGGTATTGCTGAAGTCCATGGGCGCCGGTAACCACTCACCGTATGCTCGTCTGCCTATACGGGCAATAAAAAAAAAGCTTGAAGTTGAGAATAGAGCAAATTTGGTGAGACCATCTGATTGAGCTGCGACCTTATTTGGTCTTCGTTTATTGATCTTCACAGTTAACATTAGTTGCTTCAGATTATGTCCGTTTTTGGGCGATGTGAGAACCAAAACTTTTCAAACAAAACAAACAACAAACCTCACCTAAACTCCAGGAATTAAAGGTAAAATATTATCAATTTATATTTTGACTTTACGTCATACAATGATCCGTGACATTAATTGATTTATGGATGAGCGTCAGCAACTGGTATACTGGCTTAAGAAATTTGTGACGAAAAATCTGCGTATGCATTAGTGGTTGATTTAACTCTCCACTTACTAATGGCATCCTAATGACATTACGATAAGTCTCAAGTTACTTTAATCAAGCAATTTCTCAAACAGTCAAACATTGTTCGGAGTATCAGTCTTCGGTCGCTTCCCTTCCTCGTCCATCAGCGTTCAACACAAATCCTGATTTACGACTAGACCGTTTTTATGGTATGCTTAAACGACAATAATAAAAGTTGCCGTTGTAAACGGCGGCGGCGGAGTGGGGCACTTATTGCGTACAGTTTTATTGTCTTATTGTTGTACGAAGACGTACGAATTCAAGTAGGTCACGTCGAAAAAAATGTTGAATATTCGTGCGGATGGCTTTATTTAGATTTACGTTTATCTGTCTAGTCGAATATAAGGAAATGTTCTTTGGAACTTTCTGACGGTTTCGCTTATTGTTTTATTAGAAAACCGTTGGAAGCTTTCTGTGGAAAAAATATTATCATGTTTTGTTAAGTTATACAACTTTTTAATAAACTAGCCGTACTCGCCCGCTTCGCTGGGCATTTAAAATTAACATTATTAACTATTGTCATTATTATTAGGGAGACCAGCGCTCATATAAATATTAGCCTATCCATTACGTACATGTATTTTCTACATGGATACCAAGTTTCAAGTCAATCGGATGCATGGTTCAGTAGCTATAACGGAACATTCATAAAAACCACTGTAGATTTATATATTAAGTATAGATAGTAATCTTCTAATTTTAATCCTGATTTTTGTTGATGTTTCAATCGACATGTCTTGTAATATGGAGCGTTATTAAGATTTTAATTGAGAAGACGCACACGCTGTTCAATTTAGATTATAATTTAATTATTATTATTATTTATTTATATTTATTTAAAATCTTATTAATTACATAATATTTTTTAAAAAAGATATTAAAAATACAATTTTTAAAAAACACTATATAAAAATAGATTGCCGCTGATGGCGGTGTCTACGACACAAGCCACCAGTGGTTAGGACTCCAGAGTGAGAAACCTCCTCACAATGCGTGCAGTATCGAGGATAACTGCTTTCTGTATTAGGCCCTTAACCCAGCTGGATAACGAAAGTTTTTTAAGATGTTGATCGAAACTTTTCGCTATCAAGCCGTGTACCGATACAACTATTGGAACAATGATGGTTGAATCAACATGCCACATGGCGGTAGTCTCGTGGGCCAGGTCTAAATATTTTATTAATTTGTCCTTTTCTGCCTTCACGTGGTTCTCGTCATGAGGAATGGTGACATCAACCAACACTGCTCGACGCGCAGATCGATCTATTATCACAATATCAGGTTTATTGGCAACAATATACCTATCCGTGATAATAGATCGGTCCCAGTAGAGCGTAACATGACCATTATCAAGAACTGGTTGAGGTTGGTATTGGTAATAAGGTACAGCAGAATCAAGAAAACCATATTTCAGAGCAAGTTGTTGATGGATAATCCTAGCCACTTGGTTATGTCTATGCAAGTACTCGCCGTTAGCAAATCGAGAACAGCCAGAAACAATATGTCTAATAGACTCTCCCGGACGGTGGTATGCCCGACAAATGTCGACCGTCCCATCCTTTAGTATATATTTCCGGTAGTTGTTCGTCATGATAACTTCGTCCATAATTGCAAAGATAAAACCTTCAGTTTCCCCAAAGAGGTTACTGAATCGTAACCAGGCCACGGAAGCTAATTGGTCTACATCAGGCCCTGTGAGAGCTCGGTAGAACCTACCGTGTAACTCCTTGCTCCTCCATACAGTTATGCGATCTGAAATACTCTTATTATTATTATTGGACAACAACCGGAACTCGACTTCATAACGTGAATTATACCACGAGAAATGAGGTCTAAGAATGAATTTCATTTCACGAGTGGCTACTTCTATTTATACTTACGGCAGGAAGATACTATACACATATTAATGTGGGTTCACAATACATTCTACTATACCTCCATGTAAAAATGGTGGATCATTAAATCAAGTTTCTTCTCCTGACTTAACACATAAGAATAAAGATTTTGGAAACAAAGAAAATGCGAAATACGCATTTATCCACAATACACAGCCTGGAAAGGTGAAAGGAAAATAATGGTGTGACTCGCACATGATTAAACATTAGAGTTATGGAGAACTGATGAAGCGGACATTAAGATAACAGGTTCTGTAATGCCGAAAATGACTTGTCAGACATAAAAAAAATATTGCTGAAAGAAAATGGAAAAATACTATTGATATCAAGCGGTAGGCAGGGCCCTTGGAATCGCTTATGTCAGCAAGCGACTAGTAACTAGTCGCCATCGGATTATCTATAAGCTTATCTGCCTTAAAAGGCAATATATGTTTAATCATTTAATAACTATCCGTTGTAACTATACTTGAGACTTTACAACTTATACTTCAAAGTGGGTGGCGCATTTACGTTGTAGATGTCTATGGGCTTCAGTAACTATTTAACACCAGGTGGGCTGTGAGGTCGAAGAGAGAATAATATATTTTTTATATCTTATACCTTTAAACGAGCAATTCTTGTATATTAATATATATGTATATAATCTGAATCTCGGAAACGGCTCCAACGATTTTCATAAAAATTAGTATACAGGGGATTTCGGGGGCGATAAATCGATCTAGCTACGATTTATTTTCAGAAAATGTTGTTATATTCGTGTTTTCAATAATCAACTCTTCCCGACATCTATTGGCGTAATAATACTATTTTTCTTAATTGAGGGCAACTAACCAAGATGGCGTTATCAAAAAAAACTCTAGTATGTATTTAAAGAAGAACGAACCTAATTGAAAATACTTTTAGTCTTTAATTTCACTTTTTGAATTCTCATTATATTATTTCCAATGTTTCGGATGCTTTACACTTTTCGTGATCGCCATAATCCGTAAATATCGTTATAATTGGAAATCCGTACAAAATACAAAAATAAAAACAACAAAAGGAATTCTGAAAATTTAGCATAACTTCTTGGTGATGTGACATGTTCAGTTAGCACGTCATATAGCAAGCAATTAGGTTTTTGATGGATTTTTGGAGTTAGCTTTTGATGGACAGTTAAAGGAGCCCAGAAACATCACACAAGAACCATGCAGATTGGTAGTACCTATTCATGCGGGCTTGCAGCAAATCCTAATGTTACGCCAATCAATAAATTTCGCAGGTTTAATTTTCATTACACCATATTGTTCCTTTATTGCCTAAGTCGTTACTAAGCACGTTATTAGAGCGTATTCTAGTATATTGAAAGTCATAGACGGTTCTATGTCTTCTGAACTCTTTGAATTACCTTAAATCTTTTTTAACGTTACCGGGATGATCGGTTTAGCGATATCCGATAAGCGCTGGGATCGTGCGCAACCTTACCCCGGGGAGGTATCGCTAATCTGTCCCCGGATCCAACCACCGTACTTGGGTTATTGCCCACTGATTATATGAAAAATGTTCTGTGGAATGTTGGGGAAGATGCAGTGGGATTTTATTAGATATTTTTTATGTTGTTTATTAAGAACATAAGAAAAAAAACGGGTACTTAATAACAAATGGTTCAAGACAGTCGTTCTTTTATTAAACACTAGCGGCCCGCTCCGGCTTCGCCTGGGTCTTTAACAAAAATTTCAAGGACGTTATTTTTTTAAATAGAAGAACACTTATTGCGGCATAACTATAATACTTAGACATATGCTGTCGCGACACTTTTTGTAAATAATAATGTATTCTACAAAATCGTAGTACATTATTTTATTCTATCATCAATAGTTTTCGCAGGACTATTTTAGGTATTTTCTTTACACCTTGGGTTATATTATTGGAGTTTTAGTAAGGATCCCTAATTTTTTTCAAAAAAGATTATAGCTTATGTCACTCGGGAATATTGTAGCTTCCAAACAGTGAAAGAATTTTTCAAATCGGTTCAGTAGTTTCGGAGCCTATTCAAGACAAACAAAGAAATATTTACTCTTTATAATATTAAGTATAGAAGTATAGATTGAATATTTTATTTTTTTACCAAAAATGTATACCAAGGGATGGATTGAATGAGTTCATAAGTTTCATACTTTCATTACTATTTCATGTGTTTGTCGTAAATATAGCTACAAAATAAAACAAAGATATTTAATAAATTCGTGTTTAGAATATAAAATCAAACATTAAAAGCGTTGTAAGTAAAAAAATGAACGTGCTCAGGAAGGAATCATATGCGGGTTCCTTATCGCTAACGAGATAAGGGCTTTGCGGGACCTGCACAAGAGATTTACGCACGACCTCCGATATTAGGCTGCTTTGCGATTGTGCGGACAGTGTTTTATGTCGATGAATCGGCCGAAAGAAATTCATCTATTAAATAAACAAAAAGAAAACAGAGGAAAAATCGAAAGAATTCGCTTGTGTTTTACATTGTTGGTTTTTTCCCTCCTACCTATGCTGATAGCCTTGAGATGCTATTTCAGCTTCGCCCTAACGTGTAGGTGAGCTCACGGACCTCAAACCGGAGTTTTGCTAACACTGGCCCTAGCAAGAGCAGTGCTTTGCAGAATCTACCCCCGGACCGGAAACGCGACCCACTGAGAAGATCCGGCGAGAAACTCAGTGGGCTGTGTCTGTGGGTTAAGTTGTTGGTAATCAAATTGCTTCATGTCTAATGTGCGCCTTTTTTATACGTTTTTTATGCTTAGATTGGTGGACGAGGTCACAGCCCACCTGGTTTTAAATGGTTACTGTAGGCCATAGACATCAACGTCCGAAATGCCACCACCCACCTTAAGACAAGAGTTCTAATGTCTGTTTTAACAGTACAACGGCTGCCCCACCCTTCAAACCAAAACGCAGATTTGCTTTACGGCAGAAATAGGCAGGGCGGTGGTACCTACCCGTGCGGACTCACAAGAGTTCCTACCACATGTAAAATTAAAGGCGTTTGCTTATCATACAAAAACAACAAAACATTGAACCAATTCGAACACCTACCGAGATCTAGGGGTATCCGAAAAACGAATCATCGTGTAACAACAACACGAGCAATATGTCCAACACGTCATAGAGCACCGCACAACACGACAGCCGTCTCCGTCCACCGCAAACATTATTCACGGGCCACTGTTTACTCGTATATACCTCTGTATACGGACCGCAATTCGTCGTCTACAGTCTGGCCGAGCTTTGTGTTGTGTCAGCGTGAGCTTTGTATCCGAAACGTACGTGTTGACGTTTGAAAGCAATTTAAAGTGCTCGTAAAGTGTGTAAGCTTGTGTAATTTACGCAATTACATAAGTCGATGCAATAATTGAAGCTTTAGCTTACAATTGAGCTGAGCTAGTGACATCCATGGTGCTTTAGTTGTTATAACCATATCAACTTTATTGTTTGTGATAGAAAGTGACAAATTTAATGGATCAATGAAGAAATGTTTAATTTACCGAAAAAAACAGACAGACAGAGGAGTGAGTGTTGAACTGACGGCTGATAGAAGAGAATGTAAGAGAAAAAATAGCTGTGCTGACCCCACCTAGTGGGATATGGTGACGAAAAGGAAGATTGAAAATCATTTATTTCATTGTAATAAAATAATCAAGCTAAATAAAAGTTTCCTAAAGGCACTAAAATCGTCATAACTGTGTACTACTGAGAAGAATCACCAACAATTTAAAGATTTTCACAGATTATACTACATAATACACATTATATAGCTACACAAAAAATAAACATATTTATCAGATTTTAATAATAAGATTGGATAGAACTAGACCAGATCTGTATTACCCAGAACTGATCAAAGATCTCTTCAGCACTGTTCTGGAGCACAATTTAAGCTTACATTCAGTATTACGTACACTTACATACATTACATTACTTATATACATACATACACTTACATTAAAAGCTAGGTTATTGGTATCTATAGAATTTAATAGTTGAAATGTTTGCACGTTGGTTTTCTACTATTTAGATTAACAGAACGAAGTCATGACCACGAAAATCTTTATCTTAAAACAACTTCACATGTCAAAAGCCGGCGAAATTCACCGCTAGCTTCGTCGGTCAGACAAGCAAGAAGCATCTGGAATAAAAAGCCTTCTACACTCGACCGAGGAAAAGCTTTGAAGTAGAAAATTCTAATACCAATTTAAAGCTCAGTTTGAATTCGTTTTTCGAGTTTGTTTTGTATGATTGTAGAGCTGTTTGGAATATTTTCAAGAAAAATTGTCAGAGCTTTTTTATTCTGACTAAAAATTCGAGCTCCTAGCGATTTTAATATTGAGTGGTAACCTAAGACCGTATACTGTATTGTATTGTGAATTCGCACGGCTTGGCATAGTTAGCTTCTTGTTTCTGCCAAGAAGGATAAGACGTCCGGTGCATACGTGTCGAGCGATGCACCGGTGTTCGAATCTCAGGCACCCGGGTACCAATTTTTCTAATGGAATACGTACTCAGCAAATGTTCAAGACTGACTTCCACGGTGAAATAATAACATCGTGTAATAAAAATCAAACCCGCAAAATTATAATTTGTGTAATTACTGGTGGTAGGACCTTTTATGAGTCTTTGTGCACGGGTAGGTACCACCGCCCTGCCTATTTCTGCCGTGAAGCAGTAATGCATTTCGGTTTGAAGGGTGGGGCAGCCGTTGTAACTGTACTTGAGACTTTAGAACTTATATCTCAAGGTGGGTGGCGCATTTACGTTGTAGATGTCTATGCGTTCCAGTAACTACTTAACACCAGGTGGGCTGTGAGGTCGATAAAAACCTTTGAAATAGTCGATGCCATGCAGTTTAGACTTTGATTTCACATCACAAAATGGATAGCTGCATTCAAGTTGTGTTGTCTATATCCGTCTAGTGCTATAAAAATAATCTTTAAAGCGTGTTTGGTATACGATTAGACCTAACCACGTTCTAGACAATTTCAAATCATCCCTTCACTCCGAATTTTCCTCTCAATACGACTAAATCCTTATAAATCCGAAGACTGAGACCCGTCTGGCTGGTGAAAGTCGAAGAAATCGATTGGCGTGCAATCTCAGCTCCAGACCGCTTTGAGGCTGTAGCGAGCAACAGTTCCGAGCGGATACGCCGCAATTGGGTTTCAACGTTCGGCCATTAGATACGCGAGTGCGTTTACTTGTGTTCCCATTTTTAATTTATGTCTTTATTAATAATAGCGGCCCGCTCCTACTCCGCTTTTTTTCTATCATGAAAGAATATTTTAGGTAATTTTTTTACACCTTGGGTTACATTATTAGACTTTTAATAAGGATCCCTAATATTTTTTCAAAAAAAATTATATCTTAAGTCACTCGAAAATAGTGTAGCTTCCAAACAGTGAAAGAATTTTCCAAATCGGTTCAGTAGTGTTGGAGCCTATTCAATACAAACAAACAAACAAATCTTTCCTCTTTATAATATTAGTATAGAAGTATAGATATCTTTTAAAAATAAAAATTATAGTAACTTAACAAGCAAGAATTCCACATGACCACGACTGTTCTGCCAAGAGCAACCGATTATGATGATGAATAAAGCTAATAAGAAATCGAGTTCAAGTTTATTTAATTTTATTGGTTAGATTGGTGGACGAGCTCACGGCCCACCTGGTGTTAAATGGTTACCGGAGCCCATAGACATCTACAACGTAAATGCCGCCACCCACCTTGAGACATGATTTTTAAGGTCTCAAGTATAGTTACAACGGCTGCCCCACCCTTCAAACCGAAACGCATTTCGCCATTTTTATGGCTCTGTTTGCATCAAATGGCGTCCGTCAGAGGCGTGTAGATAAAGGCTTTCTGTATTTCGTTTGCACACACGCGATACATTCGTTTCAATGCTCGCACGCCGCTGCGGCAACAGTGAGAACTAGTTTACTTCCTCTCGAAAATCACGTACGTTCTCAGCCTAAATGTGTGTTATACAAAACTCTTCTTCTTTTTCTCCACCTTATCCCACTATATGGGGTCGGCACCGCTAATTTTTCTCTTCCATTCTCTTCTATCAGCCGTCATCTCAACACTCACTTCTCTCTCTCTCTCTCATATCGTCATTCACACACTCCATCCATGTCTTCTTCGGTCGACCTCTTCCCCTCTACCTCTACATACAAAACGCTATACTTATATGTTATACGTTTATTTATTTATTTTTTATTGCTTAGATAGGGTCAACAATTTTGTTCCTTTGCGTAATTACTGGTGATACGGTGTCCTTTGAGTCTTTATTATTTTATCCACCACTTTCTTTATTTATGTTGCAAATGCGAGTAACACTAGTTTCATGCTATCTTTAATACTTTGTTTTTTGGTTTTTTGCAACGAAGTTCCTTATGGGACGATGCGGAGGAGTACCCTAACCGGGAAAAAACGTCCGTAACGTAAGATTTTTATTGATAATGCACACACACAGTGTACGACTTAACTTTGTAATAATGTACAAAAAATAACATACATATTTTTACTATATATTTTTTGTAAATAATTGTGAATAAAATAAAGTTGATAACTTTGCAAAGTAGTTTTTTTTTATCAATAAAAAAATCATAATAAAAAATGTATACCCGAATAATTATTTTCTTTATACCTCGAATAGAACTTAAAATTAATATTTTTATAATAAGGAACTTCGTTCCTATCCGGTGTCCCACGACACCACACATCTTTTTTTTTTTTACCGTTAATACAATAGAATCTGAACGACCTCGATTCTCATGATGGGTTATGACATTGTCGTTGCATGTAATGGATGTTTGGATTTTGGTAACCATTAAGCAATCAATGAAAGCAATAGAAAATTTAAAAAATACATGTTTACTTACACAAGTAAAAGTAGTGTACTTACACAAGTAAAGTGTCAAAGTTCGAGAAAAATTCACGAATAATCTGATTGTCTATGCACGATAAGTGTAGTGTTCCATTAGGCGAATAAATGCGTGCGTTTTTCTAAGTGACACCAGAGGCGTGGACAGCAAAATTGAGAATCATAGAATTACGACGAGGGCCCGAAGCGATAAGACTTGTCGTAAATTCGACGGCGGACCCGAGCGCGTACTGTCTGAGTGATATACGTTTGGTCCTTGTCAAATAAAACGGAATTAAATCGCGCTAAATGCGGCATTTGTCTCGGTCGATCGCAGACTTTGGACGATAAATACTGTTGAGTGCTAACTGTAACAGAGGAAATAATTTGTAACATGATTACGATACAGCGAATTTATAAAAAAAAAACTTGTTTGAGTTCCCGTTATGACAAATCTATTGAGCCAAATCTGATGATTGAGTTTATTGCTTTGATGGAGGGACAAGCTCACAGCCCACCTGATGCTAAGTGGTTACTGGAGCCCATAGACATCTACAACGTAAATGCGCCACCCACCTTGAGATATAAGTTCTATGGTCTCAGTATAGGTACAACGGCTGCCCTACCCTTCAAAACGAAACGCATTGCTGCTTCAGAAATAGACAGGGCGGTGGTACCTACCCGTGCGGATTCACAAAAGGTCCTAACGCCAGTAATAAAGTTCTAAAAGATAAGCTATATTTGAATTTAACAAATACGATTTTTATTTTGAACTTATTATTAGAGTTACCTTAGTATAATAATTTGTTACATATTATTGAAATTACATTAAAAAACATACAATCATAAAAGGCGTGTTATTATATTATAATTTTACAGGAATTGCACTTGCATTTTTTACGTAAATGTAATTTTATGGTAATTTAATTTAAAATCAATTAATAACTATAGCTTTGTACTCATATGTGTCTCTTTGATTGATCATTGATCTTTGATTTTGGTCATGTAAGCTAATGTTTAATTTTATGTACATTCAATATGAATATTACGAATACATAATATGTTGAATATGAATACGAACAGGAACGATTTGAACGGTCAAAGGGTATTCATTTCAATGAAATTTTTCCGAGCGCTTCGAAATTTTATGAATTTCATAATTCTGCGGACATTAATTTGACGAGCGTGTTTGTAACGAACAATAGGTTTTTGAATACGCGTCAATCTCACATAAGAGGATGCCCTTTAGTTTATTATGATGAATTTTCAAATTCAGAAATCGGATTTAAAACTTATTTTGCGTGTAATTTAGTAAATCCGTAAAAGGCGGTAATGAAAATCGTTTAACAATCAAATATCTATATATTAATACGTGAAGCAAAAACTTTGTATCCCTTTTTACGAAAATTGCGCGAACGGAGGAGTATGAAATTTTCCACACTTATAGAGAATATAGAGAAGAAGTGCTAATTTTTTTTTTAAATAATGCATAAAAGATACATTAAATCAATAAAGAAAACGTTACACACACTACATACCATGTATTTGACGCACACACGCATGCATACTATTTATTGTCAAACTTTTGTTCTTGACGTCTGTTGTCAAATTGAGATTAAAATATATTGTTTGTCTTTGTTCATATTTTTATAGTGTAATCTTGGCGAAATTTGTGATTATAGAAGTATAAAATACAATCATAATAGTGTACAAACTTACAATTTCAATTAATTATAGTCGAATTTCGACTACTGTGGGACCTACTGTGGGTGTAGTCAAAATTTGCTACATATCAACGTGTTACATTACGATGTTTATGGACTACATTAACCACTTAACATCAGGTGGGCTGTGAAACAAAGAGAGAGAGAGTATTCTCTATTGTAGACCAACAACAAAAAAACACAATGCGAAACATTAAATACAAAAAAAAGTTCAATTAGCAGTCATATCGCTTAGAGCTATCTTTTCCAGACAACCATAAGGTGGAAAAGAATCATTTGGAAACGTATTTCACGCGGTGTACCAATCAATTGAAATATACATATAAATATATATACAAATATACAATGTAAAGTAATAATAATTTTGAGCTCGTACCTATGCAGTAAAAAGAGGATTTCTCGACATTCTAGATTCTAATGATTCGATTCTACTGTCCCGGATGCTATTCTTACAAAACTGGAATGGATATCAGACCTTTGACAACATTAATTTAAACATCGTGTTAAATAAAAATAGCTCTTTTGGCAGCCTATTAGAAAATTCTTATACGAAAATCGGAGCGCAAAACGTGCAAACAACACTGAGGTACTTACGCTAATAAAAATACAACTAAGACCGTTGAGAGATCTACGAAATAATGTGTCTGCCGTCTCTATCACACGCAACGAACCAATATCCTATCTCCCTCGACGGAAGGCCGCCAGGAAATTGTGTTTATGAGTATTGAATGGTGAAAAATACTTGCGGAACGACATTTTTTTGCGCTGAGCTGTTTCTATGGGGTAGCAATAGGCGTCTTGTGGCTTACGGCGGTTTCTTATTGGCATCGTTTATAAGTTGCACGTCGAAACAGTAATGTTCGATGTTTAATTTTGTGTAGTTCTGTTTTTTTTTGGAACGAAGTTCCTTACGGCAGGCTTGGAGGAGATAGGGATTTTGCTGCGCGACCGAACTGAAAAAAATGTGATAGTAAAACCGTAAGAAAAAGTCCGTAGAATAAAACCGTTAAATGAGACGTGCGCAAACGCGACAGTCGTATACACAAGCGAGTAGTGTATAATACCTTTCTCTTTCTCCTTTTTTCTTTTCGTTCTCTCATCCCTTCTCTCTCTATTTTGTAATTATTTCTATTTCAATGTAATTTTATGTTGTCAAACAAAAATAAAGAGACATATTTTGTTATTTTAATTGATAATTTGAATTACGATTTTTTTTTATTTTACGTAATTTATTATTTCCTAAAATACTGAATTTCCTAAATACTTTCCTGTACTTAAATAAAAACTAATCAGCAAAATTTAGGAGAAAAATCAAGAAAACCTACATAAAATTGAGCACGATTTTTTTTTTGCAAATTGTGTCGATTCTACATTAGCCGAAGGAACTTCGTTCCTACCTGGTGTCCCACGACACCACATCTTTCTTTTTAAATAACCAACATATTTGGCCACATATTAGGATTGCCTTTACTAAAAAAAAATTTATTGCTTAGATGGGTGGACTAGCTCACGGCCCACCTGGTGTTAAGTGGTTACTGGAGTCCATAGACATCTATAACGTAAATGCGCCACCCATCTTGAGATATACGTTCTAAGGTCTCAGTATAGTTACAACGGCTGCCCCACCCTACAAACCGAAACGCATTATTGCTTCACGGCAGGAATAGGCGGGGTGGTGGTAACTACCCGTGCCGAATCTTTGTGAGACCTGCCAGGCTACCACCAGTGTATTTACTACGAGAACCAGAGACTGATGTACAAGTTTGTATATTTTAAGAGCCAACGAAGTAATTAGACACACTGCATTACCGAGTCAACAGTGCAACATGTGGAAAATTCTTTTGCGAAGCGTGATAATATAATCCCGTGAAGCAGTCATGGTGTTTCACCCTTCCTTCCGGTGGTGCGGTTTGAAGGGTCGGACACGCGTTGTACAACTGACATCTTATATCTGAAAGCGGGCCACGGCACGTACATGACCATCGGTAATTTTAGGACCTCATATGAACTGTTAACGTTGAAAATTGTTAAGCTAAGCATCTGAAAACTATTGCTTTAGCAAGTTTTCTGTGAGCGTACAAACTCAAGCAAAGGTAGCGAAGCTCCTGGCTTTGGAAAAGAGTCACGAAAGACATTTTTACAATAAAATTGTTTGATAGAGTCTTTTTTAATGTAATTGTGCCTATTACCACTAATTCTGTGGTTTATTAGGTAACAGTTCCTTTACTGTATATACACAATGCATTTTATTGTAACTAGCTGACCCGGCAGACTTCGTAGTGCCTCAATCGATAAATAAAAGACATTTTGTATAAAATAAACTTTAAGCAAACAAAAGGAAACCGTCCGACGGGGGACACATCAAAGGAAAAACAAAATTGTTAATTTTATTTCTTTCCGAGCATTTTCATATTTATCTACCTTTTAAGCCTTCTCTGGATTTCCATAAATAATTCAAGATCAAAATTAGCCAAATCGGTCCAGCTGTTCTCGAGTTTTAGTGAGACTAACCAACAGCAATTCATTTTTATATATATAGATAGATTTCACGTTTGTTTTGTTATAGAACTTTTTTGTAAAGGTAGGAAAGAAAAACTACTTTATTTATCTACTTATATAAGCTCCATACAGACTTCGAAACGGGATACGATTAAATTTGCAGGAAATCTTCATATTGTCCTCGCGAGTGATGTTGTCTTGCCCGTCAACTTTGATAGCAATCAGATCAATGCCAAATCAACGTTCGGTCATCATAGCTAGCCGGTCTTACTAGTTTTCCAATAATACCACGTTCAGCAACTAAAAAAAACTAAACAAAAAAAAAAAGTCTATTGGTAAATAGAGCAGAAAAGGTACAGTGCTTTTGTCTTTATTTTATTTTCTTTTTTTTTTTGTTTTCCCTCAATCTCGCGAACAAGGCAGCCTGAGTGAGAGCTTTTCATCTGAATCGCGATAAAGGATGCAGAGTTCCGATAAAATAATTAGGGTAAATCCGCTGGCGTCGGATTATTTTGTTCATTCATGCGAAGTCACGAACCGGCTCGACCTTTTCTCTGTATTTTTAGCGAATATCTGCATTATCCACGGTAACGTCACGGGTAGCCGCGTCAGCTTGGCACTGTTTGAACGGGACTGTTCTCCACCTGTGGAGTTTGACTAAGCAAATATATGAAGGCCGAGGTGGGATTACTTAAATAGTAGGAGTTCAAGGCTTAAAACGGTTAGTGATAAAATAAGTGGCACCTAGAAAAAGTAATCGCATTTTATTTATCTGGTGGTAGGGCGTTTTGGTACTACGAAATGGAATATCTCAACATCGTGCGGGATTTTGTAGATTGACAATCCAAATATTTTTGTTTGGAACTTGTATGTATCTAAGCTTCTCTTGCAAATATCGTTACCGCGATTCAGGTTATAAACAACATTTTTCTTCACTTATTATAAGTCGGAATTAAAGTGTCAGTAAAAAGTCGGAGAACCATTTTAGCAAAAAAATCTGACTTCGATTTTTCTTCAATGATGGAGTTCGCGCTGTGATGGCGAATACGTACTTAACAAATGTTCACGATTGACTTTTACGGTGAAGGAATATCAATCGTGTAGTAAAAATCAAACCCGCAAAATTATAATTTGCGTAATTACTGGTGGTAGGACCTATTGTGAGTTCGCACGGGCGGGACAACCGTTGTCACTATACTGAGACCTTAGAACTTATATCTCAAGATAGGTAGGTGGCGGCATTTACGTTGTAGATGTCTATGGGCTTCTGTAACCGCTTAAGACCAGGTGGGCTGTGAGCTCGTCCACCCACATAAGCAATAAAAAAAAATGTTTCCAGTGATCACTTAATTGACAAACTATTATCACAAAGACATCTCACCGAAACTTAACTTAAAAACAGTTCAAATCAATACATGTTTCTTTAGATAACAACGGAACAGTATCTAAGAAAAATAAGTTTACTTCACGAAACTGTATAGTAGAAAAGAAAACCAGACAAACGTACAGCCGGGATATACAAATTTTAGCGAAGTAATAGAGTCTTTTGATGTTCAGAGAACCGCGCCGGCTCCGAAGCGTTCGGTACCTATGTATTTGGCATCTTTTAGAAATTAGATCGCGACCGATCAGTGAATGAGATCTCTTTATGCAAGACGCTGACAATTGTGAGGGAAATAAGCTGACGGAAGCCTTGCCGCGCGAAATACGACACGGCGAAAATGTTATTATTTGCTCGGATAAAATACTGAAGTTGACGGGATAGGTAAAGAAACAAGTTGCAAGATTATGTAGACGCCGCATTGAGTATGTTCTGGCCATAGATTATAACACTTAATATTTGAGAGTTCTGGCATTAAGAGATTCGAACATAATGGGATTCGAGTCTTTTCATGATTAAATATTGCTTTAAGCACGCGTGGCAGTAGTTAATAAAAAATACGAGCTACTTAAAGTCTATCGACGTCTTAATCTCAATATCGATAAGATTGCATATATATAACACTTTTTCTATTTAATTTACTAGGAATATTAAATAGGAATTGTAAGTTGGAATAAACATGGCGTTGCTCTGAAAACAAAGGTTTTATTATTTTAATAACTTAAAACATATACTATAGTAACAAACGGTACAATCACATTGCGAACCTATTATAATAGGTATCTCACCTGAAAACAAAGAAACCACATTTAAAGTACACCACTCTCAATCCCTTATAATAATTATCCAATTTAATATAGTGTATGCCCGAACATGGCAGATGTCAACCCTTCAGTATCAATGCATGTCACCATTATCGACAGCGCCAATCACACAGGAGCTATAGAGCGCTGTACAAATGTACTATAAAGACATATAGTTTCTTTACATAATATATACGAGTTAACAACTTTTTAATTTATTTTTGGTTGCTTAGATGTGTGGACGAGCTCATGTCCCACCTGGTGTTACGTGGTTACCGGAGCCCACAGATATTTACTACGTAAAGACCGCTATCCACCTCAAGGCATGAGCTCTAAGGTCTCCGGTTTTACAGTACAGCGGTTGTCCCACCCTTCAAACTGAAACGCATTACTGTTTCATGGCAGTAATAGGCAGAGCGGTGGTATCTACTCGTGTGGATTCACAAGACGTCCTACCACCAGTGATAAAATAAGATAATTTGGTGTAGCAAGTGTGTCTAGCTGAAGCAATAAAAGTAAAGAAAACTTTTCTTTTAAATTTCTCGCTGGTGCATTGATAAAATGAAACAATAGATATTTAATTAAATAGAACGGAGGTGTTGTTATCAAACAGCCCTTGTGCCAATCGACACGTCTGGCGGGAACAGATACGACAGTATCTGAATTAATATTGTCTCACAAACATATCAATCCACATTGCTCGTGAATGATGCATTGAATAACTAGAACAGTTTGGTGATTCTGAGGAATCGCAAACGAAAGTATGACACTTTAAGACACATTATTTGATTTTGAAGTCGTCGTGGCCTAAAGGATAAGACGTCCGGTGCATTCGAATGTAGCGATGCACCGGTGTTCGAATCCCGCAGGCGGGTACCAATTTTTCTAATGAAATACGTACTTAACAATTGTTCACGATTGACTTCCACGGTGAAGGAATAACATCGTGTAATAAAAATCAAACCCGCAAAATTATAATTTGCGTAATTACTGGTGGTAGGACCTCTTGTGAGTCCGCACGGGTAGGTACCACCGCCCCGCCTATTTCTGCCGTGAAGCAGTAATGCGTTTCGGTTTGAAGGATGAGCAGTCGTTGTAACTATACTGAGACCTTAGAACTTATATCTCAAGGTGGGTGGCGCATTTACGTTGTAGATGTCTATGGGCTCCAGTAACCACTTAACAGAAGGTGGGCTGTGAGTTCGTCCACCCATTTAAGCAATAAAAAAAAAAGCATTACTGCGGGCTAGGTGCCTTTTTGGCTGCGATCTTGACTCTTTTTAATGCGAAGCAGTCATGCGTATAGGTTACCATTAAAATAGTACACTAAAATATAGGGTGTGCTTACTCATTTATTGGTGTCAGTAAGCACATATATTTGAACGAGCGATGTAAAGCAAATAGATCGAAAGACAGCGGATACCGCGGATTTTTACGAATTTTTTTTCATTCGATAATGTTAATTCCGACTATTCGAATAATTATGTCTTCGTAATTCGAAACTCAAGAAAATACTACATCTATTTAATTTTACCTTATGACAATTCTAAATAGAGAGCTTGAGAAATCCTTGAAGAAAATCGTGAGCTCAAACTATGATAAACAGATCATGCAATGTTCGTTTTTTTTTATTGCTTGGATAAGTAGACGAGCTCACAGCCCACCTGGTGTTAAGTGGTTATTGGAGCCCATAGACATCTACAACGTACATGCGCCACACACCTTGAGATATAGTTCTAAGGTCTCAGTATAGTCACAGTCAGTATAGTTTTTAATAACTATTATCCTAAACCTAAAGATTGACGTAGACATTCGGGTACACACTAACGATCAGAAGAGATTTAATTAAAGCAAACCTTTTATCACTCAATACAATTGTGTCCAACCCTAGCCAAACCATCTAAATATTCAGCCATCAATCATTATCAGCAGAAACGGTTTCAATGCAACCAGCTAACAATTAACAGCAAACTCGACGTGTCGACAATGTAAACATGGGGTCCGTTGATAATACGTTTATCGGTCGCCATCGGTGCGTACGGACAAACACCAAAAGCTGTCGTATTAATTAATAACAACGTGTATGCAGCACTGTCGAACGTACGCTTTGCGAAACACGATTTGATTGTAATTTCTGGGCTATGGCTGTGACATTGTTGAATTGTGTTTCTTAAGTGAAGTCGAAGTGTGTGAAAAGATAAGACGCCCGGTGCATTCGTGTTGAGCGATTAGATGCAACGGTGTTCGAATCTCAGGCGGGTACCAATTTTTTTAATGAAATACGTAATCAACAAATGTTCACGATTGACTTCCACGATGAAGGAATAACATCGTGTAATAAAAATCAAACCCGCAAAATTATAATTTGCGTAATTACTGGTGGTAGGACCTCTTGTAAGTCCGCGAGGGTAAACAACAAAAAAAATGTTTGATACTAGAAAACATTCGAAAACATGCGAGTATTTTAACGTTCTCGATCGCGTAAAAGTTCACTCAAATTTGTATGGAGTTGGAAGAGCGCCCCTAGCGGCAAACGCACAGAAGCTATTCCAACTCCATACAAATTCGATCGAGAAGTTAGGAAGCTTGCACTAAGCACACTGGATTGAATCTTTTTAGTGATGACGATCTCTTACCGAATTCTTGAGTAACACGTCATGTATTATATTATCAAAAAGGTATAAATCACCCTTAGAACTCGGGTAAAGCAGAAATATAATTTTAGTATTTTAACCAAAATTAGCCAGATGCACATACAGACAGTAATCACGTTAAATATGATCAAGAGTTGTAATCTGAATAAAATAAATACGTAATAGAACATGAGTGTTCTAAATTGTCTCGATATTTTCGCGACTGAGAAATATCCAAAATGTCTTTAATATAAAAAGTCTTTAATATTTAATCTTAAATTGGTCATACCAAATTTTATGCAAATCATTCGCTGAATTCCATTTAAAATGAACTCGTAATAATTTCAAAGTGACGAAGCAATATTGGTGTGCCGCCGATTCAATATACATTAAATTTAAAATATATATAGATAATATAATAACATCCAAACACTTTAAATTTTCTTTCATAAATGTCTAACTATGTTATCTTGTAACAAAGCACCTATTATTGCAACGTGACAAACATTTTTATCATCATAACAAAAATTAAATTTGGCTATCTGATTTTACAAATATTTTCTGTGAATAAAAACAATACTATCCTAGTTGAAGATATTCAGATAGAAATAAAATACATCCATATCGTAGTTTTTTTTAAAACAGGGAAAGGGCTATGATTTATTCAAAATATCTATACAATACTTCATCAAAAACAATCTATTCAGAGGTATTCTATACTAATATTATAAAGAGGAAAGATTTGTTGGTTTGTTTGTTTCGAATAGGCTCCTAAACTACTGGACCGATTTGAAAAATTATTTTTCCATTAGAAGCCGACATTGTCCCTGGTGAACATAGGCTACTTTTTTTATTTATTTTTTTATTTTTATTTTTTGGTTTCATGTGTTTTAATGTTTCCGAAGCGAAGCGAGGGCGGGTCGCTAGTAACTTTATAAAGGCATTGCTTTTTCTTATATGCCTGTTATAATTATAGGTATATTCATGGTGTATTTTGTTTCTTGTGATGTATTCTCCGTTATAATCCAATAGTTACGAATCGATTTAAATTTGCGGGTGAAACCGACCAACATATCTCTACCTAGTCCCCGATTTGCCTAATTCTTTTTGTCCTCTTTGCGTTCTTAAGCAATTCGTCTGATTGTGATGAAATTTGCTACAGTTGCCGTTGGAATTTCAGATAAAGCATTCGACATAGTACCTCCAACGCATTATTGATGGAGCATGAGTACTTACAAGAAATCGATGTTTAAGATAAGATTATCGATCGGCTCTTGCTAGGTTTCGTGTTAGCAACGTCGTCAGGTTTGAGCCCTGTGAGCTCACCGACTAGCCCGGCGACGCTGACATGGTTTCTCCAGACCATCAGTTTAAGTAGCAAAAATAAATAATAATTAAAAAAAAACTAACAAAATACGCTTTTATAGAAAATCCAACTAAAAAATAGAAAATATTTTTTAATAAATTTGAATTAAAAATAGTGTAAAAAAATGATTTTATTGTAAAAAACCGTAGAGTTTATTTTCTAGTTCATTTTCTTAATTTTTTAGTTGAATTTCAATTTTTCAATATATATTTTTTCAAATTTTTATTTAATATTGAATCATCATCGGTCCTTAATAAGTATACCAAATTTCGAGATAATCCGACGTTTTGAAGGAGATCAAAATCATGTTCAGAGACTCCGTTACATACATACGTCTGAAGCTAATAAAAGCGGATTAAAAAAAGCGTATAACCGGGCTTTACCATGAAAGAAAATTAATTGTTTAATGGAAGAGATTTTAGATAGATTAGATACATAATAAATAAAAAATATATATTTTATTAATGAACAATTCAAAAAGATTCATCTCGAAACGTCCGAGGGGAAGCTGTACTTGAGATCTGCGTGTGGCAGCAAAGATTACGGAATAAAAACCGAAACTCAAAAGGCGGAGAGAGCATTAAAAATAAATAAGGGGATATCAAGATTTAACAGCAGGATGTTTCAGCGGCTTTTAACGTTGTATACTGACAACTGCCAATAACGGATCAAATAATCGGTATAACGGATACTAGTGGTCCCGCAGTAGTCCAAATTCGACTATAATTAATTGAAATTATAAGTTTCAACATTATTATAGTCCTATTGTTGCAGATTTCGCCAAGAATATACTATAGAGAAATACTCGTAATATTAAAGATAGACAATACTAACCTATTCTCAATTTGACTACAGACTTTAAGCAATAACAAAAGTTTGACAATAAACAAAGAGTATATGTGTGTGTGTCAAATACATGGCAGTGTGTGTAATGTTTTCTTTATTAATTTAATGTATCTTTTATGCATTATTTAAAAAAAATATTAGCATTGTGCTCTTCTCCTCTATATTCTCTGTAAGTGTGGAAAATTTCATACTCCTCCGTCCGCGCAATTTTCGTAAAAAGGGATACAAAGTTTTTGGTTCACGTATTAATATATAGATCATACGATGCCAGTGTCCGATCCTCGCATAAGTACAGTACAAATAAAATTTCCATTTCAGGTGTCAAGGTGAGTGTGGTCACCGAATGTCCTATGAGTTTACCAGACCCATCAATGGTATAGAAATAAATAAACAATCATACGAGTAACTATTATGATTGTAACAGTGAAATAATATATTAAATGAATATTCATTGACAAATCACAAATGATTAGACAATTTCGAAGTACAGATTGTTAATTTACTGTCTACTAGTGGTCACCCGGTAGTCAAAATTCGACTATAATTAATTTAAATTATAACTTAGAATATTATTAAGGGTCTATTGTCAAAGACTTTCATAGCCCTCTTTAAAAACAAATTTTTGCCAAGGCTACACTGTAGATAAATAATATTGAAGACAAACAATATCTATCTATTCTGAATTTGATCACAGCCTTTAACAATAAACAAAAATGCGTGTGTGTGTCAAATACATTGTAGTGTGTGTGTATTTTTTTTTAATGATTTAATGTATTTTTTATGTATAATTAAAAAAAAAAACCATTCTGCACTCCTTCTCTATATTCTCTATAAGTGTGGAAAATTTCATACTCCTTCGTTCACGCAATTTTCCTAAAAAGGAGTACAAAGTTTTTTTCACGTATTAATATATAGATTCTCAAATGTCATCAAATTGCTATCTCAAAGAAATGGAGCGTTACAGTTTCAAGGTATTTAAAATGAAACTTGAAATTCAAGACGAACGGTGGCTATATAAAAAAAAAAAAAAAACGAAAAAAAACATTCAAGCGAAAAGGAAAAAATCCAAAATCCGGGTTAGTAGATCATTCAGCGCCTCAATGATACAGCCAGTATACTAAATTTGCATCGAGATGGTGCGACTGAGCCCCGGGCTTGATTCGCTCATAATCCGAAGCTCGGCTGAAGTGATTTAAATTTCGCTCCCACAGTTATACCTCTGACTGCTGTAACGTTGAAAGATGAAAAGATAAATCAGCCTTTCATTTAAATTGTATATGAACCCGGTTGTTTTGGATTACGTCTTTATGTTATTTGGAAACAGGGAATTATTTGGTTTTGACTCCTGCCCGGATTCTCTGCTATGACCTCGAATGCAATCATTTTGTACGTATCTGTTGGAGTTCGAATATGAAAGTAATGGCCGGCAACACTTGACACATGTAAGGTGACAGATTTCGAATATTGGAATCTATATATTAATACGTGAAGCAAAAACTTTGTATAGCTTTTTACGAAAATTGCGCGGACGGAGGAGCATGAAATTTTCCACACTTATAGAGAATATAGAGAAGAAGTGCACAATGCTATTTTTTTTTTAAATAATGCATAAAAGATGCATTAAATCAATAAAGAAAACATTACATACACTACATACCATGTATTTAACGCACGCACGCACGCATACTATTTATTGTCAAACTTTTGTTCTTGACGTCTGTGGTCAAATTGAGAATAGATTAAATATTGTTTGTCTCTATTAATATTTTTTATAGAGTAGCCTTGGCGAAATTTGTGATTATAGAAGTATAAAATACAATCATAATAGTGTACAAGCTTACAATTAAAATTAATTATAGCTGAATTTCGACTACTGCGGGACCTCTAATTATTTTAAATGTTTAAAACAAATAATTGTCATCTCGTCAGTGAAGACAATGACTTCTCATCTAGACACGGTCAGAGCAACATCTAAGAGTTTTATAAAGATAAAATATTATAATGGTGTAACAGTGTACAAAGTATTTGGAATATAATTATAATGAAGCAGAGTGTTTTTAAATAGCCCCTCATCATCTACAGAACCCAGTCCCTCAAATTGAACCCTCCAACAGTATCCTCCCGATTCAATATCAGTGTTTTTAGGCATTCCAAGCTCTGGAAACCGTTCTTGTTGACCCCGTCGAATGCAACGAAGGGTTCGTCGTGTAAATTAACCTACAGACACTGCCCAAAGAGTTTCTTATTGTCGGATTTTCTCAGTGGGTCGCGATTCCGATCCGGTGGTAGATTCAGCGAAGCACTGCTCTTGCTAGGGCAGATATTAGCAAAGACTCCCAGACTGAGCCCCGTGAGCTCGCCTCCACGTTCAGTGAAGTTGGCATAGCTCTTCGATATTACTAGCAATAGGTAAACAAAAAAAACTCGGATGCGAATGATTTAAAAAAACGAGGAAATATAGCATTTCATGTAATCTTTAATATGATAACAAATGAAATGGGTTCAAACGAGGTCTGTGTTGATTCCTCAGTGGGAGTCAGAGACCTGGCATTGCTGACGTCCATGACCCACGATGACCATTCACCCGTACATGCGACAAATATTCGTTTGTCTCAATTAAAATTAAAACAGTCACAACCATTCGGCCTTTTGGGTAAAAACAGTTTTCATAATTTGTACTCACACTTTTGCAACAAATATTCCAACATTATCCACCTACATACCTGTAACAAGAAAATATATTCTAGATTATAGAGTTACATTACATATATTAATAATTGGACTTCGAAATTGGTATCCAATTACTCCAAGGTATTACGAGTAGTTTCTAATGCACCATTTTTTTTATTGCTTAGATAGGTAAATGAGCTTCCACCCACCTTCAGACATGAGTTCTAATTCTCAGTAATTCAAGCTGTATAGTGGCATTTATGTATCCATAAAGTAAGTTAGTTAAGCAAAACTTTATACATCATTAAACGATTATAAAAAAGTAATACAGGGACATAACATAATGCTTTAGCTTTATTGATGTCAACATTCATAGCTCATGAGACAATATGGCACGTCTACGTGTTGTTCAATGGATTAACGAGGCGGTTCTGACTGCGCATATAACGGAAAATCATTGGCCCATAGTTTTTATGGCTCGCCATCGTTTTTATGACTCGCTTACATAGACCGTAACAGTGGACCATAGGATGTAAATTGTTGCATTTTTCACGTCATAAACTGGTTTTGAAGCGATCGTGAGCAATCGCGACGACTGCCCTCCAGTGGTACAATTCCGCGGGATATATCCTCCGATAGGAACTACGTTTACTAAGCAAATACGTACGAAACACGAAAGACTTTAGCGGTTAATGAGTGGTAGTAATTAAAAACGAACCCCGGAATTGGGTTTGTATTGGCCTTTAAAATATCAATTTATTAAAGTTTTTAGATATAAAGTTTTAATAAGGCCATTAGTATTTTTTAAAGAGTTAAAACTAGAATTTTATCGACCTTCTCTCTTCTGCATCCTCTTCAATCTGTGTCTATCCAATGTTGAGTGTAAGTCTCTTCATACGCACTCCATTCTTTTCGGTCTCTTGCCTTTCGCATCCAGTCCTTACCAGCTATTTTGATCAGGCAGTAGGTCGACCTCATTAGTTGTCTTTCTACGTTATGACATCTTGTATGAGGTCTCCGCTCCAATATTTTTTTTGTACCCCGACCATCCGGTGGGTTTTGGTAAACAAAACATTTTTTTTACAATATGGTTCAACAGCATTCGCTCTAAAAATATTTAAATTTAATAATCCTAAAGTGACAGGACATTAAGTCTACGAGTAGTAAATTAAATTTTATTACTTACAAACCGAATGGCTTCGTAATCCGATAGGCGTAAAACCAATAAACTACTGTTTCGTGATGTTAAAAACGATATATATATCGTGGTAATAATGGTACAGTAATTATTAGTAACGCGACACCTATTTGAACGTGTGGCACGGCGGTCGTTAATTAGATTTTGCCGTTTATTTTGAAAGTAAGAGCGAGTAGTAAATTTGCCGGATCCTACTATTTCTGCTGCGATCATTCACACACTTCCTAGTAGCATGATACTTATTTTTATGATTGTAGGCTTACTGGTGGCCCGGAGGCCTTTCCAATTTCACCAGGACAGGTGGGCGAGCAAATGCTCAGCCAGAAGGGGTGGGATTTGCTAACAGCTGCCCGAGCTCCTACGAAGAAGACCTAACAACTCAAGAGCAACTGCTTCGCGAATGAATCTACTACCGGATCGGAATCGCGGCCCGCTGAGAAGATTCGGCGAGAAACTCAGCGAGCTGATGCATGGGTAGTATGATGCTATTGCGGTGGGTTAGGTATGACGTCTGATGTATATATTATAGAGATTTTTATTGCCTTTTTAGACAGTCGAGTATATTTTTGTCGTCGCTCACGGACGTGAGCAATGCTAGGGACAGAGCCAGGCCGATACCTACCCCTGACTATTCTCCACAAGCCTTTGTGGCGTGTATATATTTTGTGTAGCTTTAAGTTTATTTTATTGTATAGTGTTATTGTATTTAGTCTAAAATATATTTTATGTTAAATTAAATAATATTATTTCCGGACAAGCAGTTAAATTTTATATATATATAGTGGTGGCTACGCATCCTCGGCGCCCGCGGCCCGATGGAGCGGCTCCGCTGCGGGCAGTGCCGTTCGATGAGTTGGCTCGCCACTACGGACACGCACGACGTATATGTCTCTAAATAACGCTGCTTCCGATTAGCTATAATTTTCTATCTAACTTCAGCTTGGTTGCTTTCTTGTGTGCTTATACTCCTTCTTGTGGTGTTAACTATTATTGTGTTTAAAAGAACAAATAAACTGTATAAACCTGTGGGAACTATCATTCAGTTTTAACACCCTACGCTAACAAATACCACACCTTGTTTGAAGAAAGTCATATCATAGTACTCGAGAAACACCACGGAGGGGAGTTGAAGTCGTCGTGGCCTAAGGGATAAGACGTCCGGTGCATTCGTGTTGAGCGATGCACCCAGTGTTCGAATCTCAGGCGGGTACCAATTTTTCTAATGAAATACGTACTCAACAAATGTTCACGATTGATTTCCACGGTGAAGGAATAACATCGTGTAATAAAAGTCAAAACCCGAAAAAATTATAGTTTGCGTAATTACTGGTGGTAGGACCTCTTGTGAGTCCGCGCGGATAGGTACCACCGCCCTGCCTATTTCTGCCGTGAAGCAGTAATGCGTTTCGGTTTGAAGGGTGGGGCAGCCGTTGTAACTTACTTGAGACCTTAGAGCTTATATCTCAAGGTGGGTGGCGCATTTACGTTGTGGATGTCTATGGGCTCCAGTAACCACTTAACACCAGGTGGGCTGTGAGCTCGTCCACCCATGTAAGCAATAAAAAAAAAAAAAAAAAAAGTTCAGTCTATAGCCGGATGGTACGTGGGAGAAAATATATCTGGAAATGCACTGTAGATTCCAGATAGTATGGATGAACTCTACTCCTATGGTGGGAGATACGATAGTAACAAGAAGACGAAAGAATGATCTCAAAAGATTCGTCAGAACAAGTCCATCCCATGGAACATACAGTAAGCATTTATAAAATGTTGTCATTAATAGTAGTATGGTGTACACTGTACTACCGCCAGGTCTATTTGTTTCTAGCGTGTTATAGATTTGCGTTCTGGTTTTTACAATAGAAGATTCATAGCTTTGATACAATTTGAGCTTAAATCTGATGTTGGAGACTTCAAAATCTTAAGACTCTTCCAATAAAAACATAAGTCAAAATTGGAATAGAATCGGAAATTAAAAATATTAATTAATTAATTTAACAAAAAGACTGTCCACACACAGTTCGGTTAATATTAGATAAACACATTTTAGGCGTGTTAATGTGTGAGGAGGGACGCCTTCCACGCTTACTATTAAACGTCTATTATCATTAACAACTACAAAGCTTTGGATATCAATATTTATATGGGAACAATGACATCAGTGAACCAGACATATTAATTTACCTTCAACTTTATCGGAAAATAAGGAAGTGAAAATGTAAGATATTTTTTTTATTTTTTTTTATTGCTTAGATGGGCGGACGAGCTCACAGTCCACCTGTACCTTGGTGTTAAGTGGTTACTGAAGACCATAGACATCCACAACGTAAATGCGCCACCCACCTTGAGATATAAGTTCTAAGGTCTCAAATATAGTTACAACGGCTGCCCCACCCTTCAAACCGAAACGCATTACTGCTTCACGACAGAAATAGGCAGAATTTTTGTGTGTAGAATTTTTTTGTTCTCTGAAAACAGATTTGTTGGTAATTTTTTGAAAAAGGTCACAAAAATAAAATGGACCATTTCGCTACATTATTGCTTAAATTAATAAACCTATTTAAAATATATTATTTTTTAATAGATTGTTTTATTACTGACTATTCTACTTAGTTTAATAGGTAAGCAATAAGACGTTTCGTTCTAATGGTAGTCATCCAATATATGGTAGTAGACTGGTAGTAGCGCCCGGTATAAGCGTAGTTAACTATGTTTTTGAGGCTCTGGTTCGCATAGCATAGGGAATCCTAGCTTGGAGGGTTATACGATCATCGGTAACTTGCCCCGGATTATTTATTGTTTAATTGGTGACTAGTGAGTCGTGAGCTGTTAAATCAAAATGCGAAATTACAATAGAATATGACAATTAGTTTAAATTATATCTGTGTTTTGAATAATTGAAGTAACAATATTGAATATCACAATGACGACAAATCGATACAACGTAAATATAACGCGGTGTTGTAGTCCGTCTTGCTGGTACATAAGACCCTCACAAGTCGTCTCCGTTTCACATCGCTCCAGGTCAGGCCGATAGTCATGATCTAGCTCTCCACGATGCGTCGTCAAGTGGGTTCAGGGCGACCAGGTCTACTGCCACGCGGTTACAAGTCAAAAGTGTCACCAATTAACAATATAACGATGAGTCCATTATCCCAACACGATTTTCATCAAATTTCACGTCTAATTTAATGACAAGAACGACGACAATAACCACGAGACACCGCCTCGTTGATTTCAACTAGGCTTGCCAGACGTCCCGTATTTCCCGGGACGTCCCGTATTTTTAGGCTTAGTTTAAAATGTCCCAACGGGATTGACTCTGTCCCGTATTTGAACCGATTATAATTGTATTGATTTTTATAAATATGTTAAAACCGATAAAAACTGGCTTGCTCCTCGGAAAATTATAAAAAAAAAAAATTATGTTATTATATAATTTTATTTTTTATTTGTCCCGGGTAAAAAACTAAACTCCCGGGTTTTTTTGCCTATTTAAGCATTTGTCCCTTATTGGCTAAAAAAAATGTAGCAACCCTAATTTAAACTCACCCATTATTTGAATAGCTGTCATTATGGCGGTCACGCGATTTGTGTGAGGACTTCCTTATTGTAGAATCGGCTTGCCACATTTAAGTTACCAAAAAAAATACGTTTTAATTATAGAGAAACTCTATTATAAAATCCAAGAAATTAATTGATGACATGTTATGTATGTGCTCTTTGTATATATGAAACATCAATACCATTTTTGTTTTGGACAACGTTTTCGATGCGCCGGATATTACAAAAAAATACTGCATTAAGTATCAATATTACTCAATAAATAAGCGTGCCCAACAAACATTAAATTTGTAACAATGATAAATCACAATGAAAATGAACTACCAAAGTAATACGCTGTTTACACAATCATTATAATTCTTGAGTTTAAAAGGCATGATATTACGCAATGTACGCTTTAGACAAGAAGATCACAGACAGGGCGCTAAAATATTGTCTCTGACGCCGATATAGCATTAATCTACTAGCTTAATAGCCTGAACTGAACTAGGTATCTAATTAGAAGTTTTGCAAGTTCATGTTTGATCTACCCTCAATGGAATACGAATGCAGCCAGCAGTCATTCCCTAGTCCGCGAGTCGCTTTAACTTTTAAAACTGGTCTCGCCCGCTATGTAATCGAAATTCGACTATAATTACGTACTCCTTAATATTTATATCCATTCATATTTTTTTGTAACATTTTTTTTTTAATTTTGAATTTTGATCATCAGCTTACGTTTTGTTACGTTTTTTTTTTATATTACTATTAAAGCATTTACACTGAAATGAAATTAAATACCCAGCCAGAGATATGAATTTAAAATTTTTATTCGTATTTCTTTATTTCGTAATAATATAGTAACAGTTCCAATATATATTAAATACCCTGTATAGTCTGGTCACCTCGCGATTTTGCGATGATGGTCAACTCAGGAAACTGCTGCTATTTTTCCAATATCGGTCCACAATTGTAGCATTATCCTTTTTTAACTCCATTTAGGAGTGGAAGTAGAGTGGGGATAGGACCCCTATTGTTTCTTGAGTATTGGCGGCAGGTCGGGATAGGACATTATTCCACTCGGATTTACCAATTTCTTTATGATGGAGCTGGAGATGGATGGACTTTGCCACTTTTGCCAGTACTTTGTGGCTACCACTGTTTGGTACTAACGCACTGGTCACTCTATCTTCGACCTCATTTTCCAAGGGGAGTGGCTAATTACTTAGAAATCCACATGCGTTTCTTTCTTTGAAGTCAGGTATATTGGAAAAATTATCGCAGCGATATTTCATAGTGAGACGTTTATGGTTTTTTGGGGGCGAGGAATTTAACAAAAAAGCGGCCATTATTTTAGTGTGAATCACCGTCTCAATTTAAATTAAGTGATACTAATGTTTGGGAAACACGTATCGCCTTGAATTATTACAATTTTGTTAATTAGCTTCTTAGCTATTCATGAGTAAGCAATTTCTGCAGTAAAGCAAAGAAATTGACGCAAAGAAGTTGACGTACGAAAAAGCATGTTGGAAATAAAGTTAAGTTATACAGCAGATATTTTAATATTTTCCACGAAAAAAAAAACAAACGATTGGTCTAGACTCTTCGCTCGCACATCAAAATTCAGGCAACGAATTTTTAGTTCAAAAACTGAAATTATATTTATCGTACACGACATGACCAGACTATTTGAGTTTTCGACAGTTGCAAATTAAAATAGCGCTCGTGCGTGATCTCATAGCGCGGAGGTCGTTGAGAGATCTGGGATCGTTCGTGTTTTGAATAAATGAAACATTGTTATGAACGGTTTTGAAGGTAGTATGAGTTTTCGTGTAGTTCCGGTAAACAATGCTGAAAGCCACGTGTAAGGAGCTGCTGACAATCGATTCTCAAACAATCTATTCTGGTCAATATTTTTAAGATACTTCTAAGATACATATTAATGTATGCATGAATGTGACTAGAAGATGTATGGAAATGGTAGTACAAGGTAGAGGGAGAAGAGGTCGACCGAAGAAGACATGGATGGAGTGTGTGAATGACGATATGGGAGAGAGAGGAGTGAGTGTTGAGATGACGGTTGATAGAAGAGAATGAAATAGAAAAATTCGCTGTGCGAACCCCATCGAGTGGGACAAGAAGAAAATTTCTAAGATATATTATTATATTAAACGCCTGTATGTATATTAAATTCAGTGTGATAAATATGTGAGAGGAGAAACTGTGAAATTGGAAAGTCATTAATTATCCAATTGTTCCAATCTGTTGTCTCAAATGAATTATGGTTAAAATTATGTTGAGGGCTTATGGGCAAATACGATATGGTAATTTTTTAGTGACCGTTGTCCTTAGGAAACATGAGAGTTGGGGTAAAATACAATAATTAAAGCTGTTAAGCTAGATAAAGTAGCTGCATTCGTCAAGAACACTTCGCTGTGTCTTCTTGATTTCAATAGCAGTTGACTGCGATGCCATTATTTCCATCATGTTGAGCGTAAGTTAATCTTCATATATTAATACACGCCTTACTGTTTTCAAAGTAAAAGTGAAAAAGTGAATGTTCCTCTAAAATAGATCCAGGAATAAAATTTTGTAAAATGAAAAATAAATGAAACTTAAAAAATACTTCAATGGACTTTTTGAAGGAATCCGTGAAGCCATGTCCAATTTCAAATTCAATCTCTGAATCTTAAGCACTTTCACAGATGCTATATATTTATTTATTTTATTTATTTATTTAATAAACAATGTTTCAACAGCATTTAACTAGACACAGGGTACAGAGGATGTTTTCCCAAACATGAGCCAATTAAAGAAACACATTATGTTTCCAAAAAATTTTAACATAATTAATGAACACAGGTAGTTCAACTAAGGTAAGACAGTTAAATAGGTAGATTAACTTTGTCGAATGATAACTTGCAGAATAAGTTTGAATCTGATTGTGTTGTGTCGATGTGTGTAAGTGCGTGTGAGTGTAATGTAGTGTAGTGGTTGGTTTACATATATATATATAGTTATTAAGCTGTCGTTCTTGCACTTTGATACCTAAAGAAACACGTAACGTGATTTCCGCTTATCGGGTTTCCGCTAAAAACTTACATATTCTTTTAGCGTATCTGTTTGAACTCTATTTATCGACTAACGTCCTTATGGCGGGTAGCCATCATAGCAAGATAATTAACAGATGCCTGAATCTCGCCATACGCCATTTTCAAGATAAAGCGCATATATACAAGTTCCGAACAACAACATTCGGACCGTCGGTCTACCGAGCAATATCACACGCTCGGTGGAAGATCTTCCCTTTGTCGTTAAGCTTCCCCAAAGTCCTCTGAATTTATTACTGTAAAATAAGTTTACGTAATCGGAATCAAAACTAAAACCGGACCCATTCATTTTATTGTACTATCAATTACGTTTTACAGACGATAACACAGCGGCAATGGTTTTCACAAACAATTGCAAAACGTTCAGCGCTTAGCGATATTTACTCGATCGAGAATGTGGTGTCATGGCGGGAATACAGATGAAGTGTGTTGCTAACGTTCAAAATAATTTCTAAATCATTGAGGTTGTTAAAAAGTTTGCTTATAAAGAATTCGTTGTTTATAGTCAATGATGCATGTAGATAGTAAGAAATTGAGTTTTATGAGACCACTGGTGATAGGACCTCTTGTGAGTCCGCACGGGTAGGTACCACCACCCCGCCTATTTCTTTATATCTCGAGGTGGGTAGCGCATTTACGTTGTAGATGTCTATGGGCTCCAGTAACCACTTAACACCAGGTGGGCTGTGAGCTCGTCCATCCATCTAAGCAATAAATAAAAAATAGCTTGGTTGCCAGTTTTTCATAATTAAAAGTGGAAAACTAGCTTTAATTTAAAAAGCTTATATATAATATTGAAACTGAAAAAAAAAATTCTATAGACACTGCCTTGAGAGGCTATATCAGCGTAACCTTAACTAGTAGATGAGCTCACGGGGTTCAAACCTGACGACGTTGCTAACACGAACCCTAGCAAGAGCCGTGCTTCGCAGAATCTACCACCGGATCGATAACGCGACCCACTGAGAAGATCCGGCGAGAAACTCAGTGGTCTGTGTCTGAGGGTTAATTTACTCGTCGAGCCCTTCGTCGCAAGCGACGGGTTCGACGAGAACGATGACCGGTGCTTGAGGTACCTAAAAGCACTGTTAGTGGATCGGGAGGATCCGAAATGACGTGTTTGGGGCGACGTCGACTGCTTTCCATTCTTTCCGCAGGAACGGGAATGAAGTTACCGGCGACCACGATGAGAGGGTTCTTGTGTCGTGCCGCTTTATCGAAGTGGGATCTCAGTAAAACATGATTTGACAAAGGAAAAATATTCATACGGTCTACTAGAATTTAAGTAATTAATCACGTAATATACAACCATGAACTCTGGCAAATGGATACAAACAAAGTTAATGTCTTTGATAAACCACATTTCTACCGTAAAAGTAATTCAGAGATTGTGGGCATGGGCAGACCATAGTTTTTATTTTATTGGCCTTATAATAGCTATGAGTGACTACGCTCAATCACTATCTAGTGGATTACATGGTCTGTTTTCGGAGAATATCAGAGAAATGTGGAATTTCACAGTAGTTGTAACTACTTGCACGTCGTCTATTATCAGAAGTAACGAATAAAATACAAATATTTACGTGTGAACTGAACAAAACAAGATTGTAAAAAGTTGTTTGTTCCATAGATAACAGCATATCAATGAGCTATTGCTTACTCGAGTGTTATTTACTCGATCGGGATCGCGGTGCTTGAGTTGTCGTGACACGAATACTAATGAAACGGTACAGTGTTGCCATTACACAAAACGTGACATAAAATTGTTTTTTTTACATATTTTGATCGACATTCGATGTTCTACTTTCAAAATATATCAACATGATGAGGAAAAAATAAAATAAATATGGTAATAATGTACGTCGTAATACTTTGTTGGTTTAATGACATCTCAGGTTAAATACAGGCACAGGATCGACCTGAACATTTACACAGTAGTATTTGGTGTCGATCACGCAAACTTGAAATCAATGGTCGCGATCAATCATAAAAACATCAGGTCAAAATTGCACTGCAAATTAAAATTGATAAAAATAATGGTTTATTACGTAATATAATACTTTTTAATCTGTGTCGACTATCAACTGTAAAGGATAGTCATGAGAAAAATTACAAAAAGAGAACATCAACATTCTAAATTCCCGCGCGAGTTCAAAATTCGAAAATTCAATCCGGCTCCGTTGAAATTCATTACGGCATCGAAAAGTCGAACGCGACAAAACGTGGGAAACGACAATATGCACTCTGACTAACGTAATTAGTGCTAAATTCGTTTAAACTGAGTGTTAGAGCTCGTCGGCCAATTTGCAACGTGGCGCTTGTTAGTCCGTCTGCCGTAGTCAGAATTTAGTCTCGAAATACAGTTTGGGATTTTGATGAGAGCATGAAATGGCCATTATTATTTGGTGTTACTAAATAGTTTCCTTTAAATAATAATGAATGTCCTTTTGCAAATAATACATTCTTTGTCAGTTGCTTCTAAAACCAAAAAAAATGAAATATTCCAAAAATTTCCAGAAAACAAACAATTATGAATAAAAAATCCTACAGAGCACTTGGAAAATGAATTACATAATTGTGTTGTTTATTATATTATTTTACACAGCAAAGCCAAAAGTAGTTAATAATTTCAAATTATTTTATGTTCTTAATGTTTGTTATACATACTTTGATTACAAAATGAAATGTTGAACATTTCATTTTGTAATGTAATTATAATGAATACGCCTATTTAAAATGAAACCTCAAAATCGGAAACCAATTTGAAAAATGTTCTATCTATATAATTTCAAAACCTAACCTCTCAATTTCACTACAGAGTTCTATTCTTGATTCAAATCTTTAGAAAACATAACCTTTTTCTTTTGCTATTCTAAATCAAAGACGAAGGGATTATGAAAAATTCAGCCTTCCATAAACTAAAGCCAATTAAATCTTGCCTACAGCGGAAGGGTTAGTTTTAATTAGCTACATTCATCGTTTTGTTCGTAACGCGACGTGCAAACATTTGCTCCTGAAAGTCGTTGCCACCAGTCTAGTCTGACACTTGACAGGATCAAATCCTTATGATGAATATTACAATTATATTTTAACGTTCTAAAATCAAAAGTTTTTTTGGCTTTTACAGGCAAGTTCAAATCGTTATTACTTTAGCATTGAAATGAATTGGCTAGAAACTCAAGGTTTGCTCTCTTCCTTGGCATGTACATAAATAGATACACATAAAATTTACTATATACCAAAGTAGTATCTACAAGTAGATGTTTTTTTTGCCTATGTATTCGTTGATAGCGTAAGGGGCTATTCCAGATACACGCCTACGATTAGGTGAACTCACGCGCTCAACCTTAGAGAATTTGCTAACACTAGCCCTAGCAAGAGCAGTGCTTCGCGGAATCTACCACCGGATCGGAATCGCGACCCACTGAGAAGTACTGGCGAGAAACTCAGTGGGCTTAAATGTATGTATGTGTGTATGTTCCTCATAGAAAACAAAACGGCTGGACACATTTCGAAAAGACTTTCAGAATGAATCACAATTCCAAACCCGGGTTAGTAATTAAAAAAGGTGTGTTAAATGTGAAAAAATAAATGTATGTGCACCTTTTTTTTTTGTCTTAATTATCTGTGGTTGCAAAAAAAGTTTAAATTTAGAAAGAGGAAATTTATGCCTAGACGTAGAAAATACGGGTATATGCTACTATTTTTTTGGTCCTGAAAAACCATATATGCCATATATGTATTATAATCATTAGTAATTTGCCTGTGCTATGCCCGAGATTAACATACTGTATCTTTGTTATATCCTATTGTTCTAAGATTCTAAGGTAAACATCTTGATTGGATCAGGAGTTGGATACCAAATAAGCACGGTGCTCTGTCTAAATATTTGATTAATAATTCTGGATTCTAACTGAGAGGAGGACATTCCCCACATTCTCCTCGTACTGTGCGACGTTTAAATAAAAGTTTGAGATCTCTAACGATCTCATAAATTTTACATTTTCTTACATGTAGCTTCCTTATCCGTTGAGATTAATTGAAAATAATTTTAATTTAATTACAAATACTTAAAGCTATTTTAGTAGGACAGGGATATTAAAATATAAAAGATCAGCCTTTTTATAACTTTGAACTTGTTTTTTTTCGTTTGTACAAAACATAAGTGTAGTAAACGCTAAACATCATACCTACGTATGTACCTATTAGGGTCATGGACTCTTTAACCCATCTATGCAATAAATAAAAGCGAAATACACAAGTCAGTGAATAGATACGCACAATCGATTTAAGATAGCAATATTTTTTGATAGAGGTCCTTTCGTACCTATGGTATTATGAATGTTATTTACCTCTACTGTTTATTTATAACCATAAAAGGGTACTCTTATTTTCATAGTAAATAAAACACGGAACTTAAAGTTGGCTTGTCAATTAAAACAATTCGAATATAAAGGCACACGAATATTTGTCGGAGCTACATTTATTTCAGCTGACTGACTTGGTGAAATCGTATATCTTTCAGTACGTAATTCAATTATACAGGCCAATCACACTCGCTCCGTATAACAGGTGCGTTTTATACTGCCGCCCAAGGAACCCTAGTGCCGCTGATTGTGAACGCGCAATGTATAAGAGGAAGCGATTTTTCTATTTTTAATTTTAACACCTACCCGGTCTTAACAGATGGCGCAATAACAAAAAAAATGGGTTCGATACCATCACTAGAACAGTTTTGCACTGTAGATAGGATAAGCTGTAGAGACATGTTTATATCTACTACTTCTTATAAATACTATGGTATTTTTGATCATCTTTAAAACCTATTTCTAAAGTTATCCATTATTGAAAATGAAGGTCTTATCAAGCTTATGATATCTGGTGGCCATCGGTTCCTTTTTAGTTATTGCATCTCTTGCAATGTTTAAAAAAATGTATGTACTTAAGTTTGTAATCCTTCGGGAACATTCTAGAGTTGAAATCTGCGTAAATTGTGTCCGTACGTCACAGCGCTCTGTCAGAGGTCAGCTTCGTGTTCAAATTCAATATTAGTAATTGGGTAGTAACCAAGAGTTATGAAAAAAACCAAATGATCACATAATGTGGAGAGCAAGGTCGACGTTTCATTGGGTGGACAGCAGCTGACAATTCAAACAAGAAGTAAAGAATATAATAAAACTGCACTGATATTACTTATCAACACACTTTCCGGCCACTAGTTTCGACTACTCTTTCCCTTTCGTTTTACACCAAACAACGGAAGCGACAATAAATCGCAGAACCCTCCGAACTTCACCGCACCCATTAACGCGAGCCCAAGTTAGATTTTATACCACCAGAAATAGAACAAACAAACATGGAATATGCTGTAGTAGCGCGACACGATTTGGGACCTTTTCCCTTTTTATCAAGTTTTTGTTTATTTTGGAGAACCTTGAAAGAGGCCTATGTCCAGCAGTGGACGTCCGTGCGCTGATGACAATCAGGGTTTTTTAATAATTATCTTCCAAGAGTTTTTGAAATAATAAGCTTCAAATCTCACTTTGATAGTATCGCAATTATGGGTGTTTGAAAACTTCAAAATGCAACACGTGACGGCTTTTCAGGATCTTAGTAATGTTCATGGGCTCTATTTCGTCAGCCAAACTGTGCTAGTTATTAAAACAAACAAATTGGTGGCTAAGTTTGCAGTTTGAAAATGCATGAGTTTTAAATAGCATTCGTTATATATTTTCATTATGCTGTAAGTGATGCTTAACAAGTCAGATGATGGTTGGAGTGGTATTGACTCCACGTTGACTGTTGACGCTGGGATAGATACATTTTATTCTAATTAATTATGTATAAATACTATTGACGAGCGCCTTTCATGATAATCGAATTACGTAATATATTAAAATTAAATTGGCTGTGAAGTATATCCAATTACTTAGTCAGACCTGTTGGCGATCTGACTGTAATGGTACAATCGTCCAGACTATTTCCTGAGCTTTGGTTTCTCACGATGAATCTCCAATACTATTGAGGGTCTGGTCTCATAAACCCATTGGCAAGGACATGTTATAGGCGATATAGCTTGGAACTACATGCACATATCAGAAAAATCGACCACAAAATCACAGACCATTAATAAGAGCACTACACAATTTATAGGCCCGAAATCATTGTGAACTGAAACAAAGAAAGATTCTTTCTCCGAGTCCCAGAACGGCACTTCCCTGAAATCACTTGTCATGAGACAGGACATAAAGGGGGTCTGCAAAGGCCACCTGATGCCAGATTTACGAGCTAGGGCCAATGACGTAGGGCCGTGTTGACACCTGCTTACATGTACCGTTGTTTTAATTTACCATAAATACTTACGGGGGGGATTTCGTGATACTGTGTATGTGTGTGTTGGTTTAAATAGTATTGAGGATGTTTGCAGAAAATTCTTTTGGTTACATCTGATTTAATACCTGAACTAGATTATCCTAATTGCATTGTTTATAACTATTCTTCTCAATCGTGTCACTCTGTCATTTAGTGTTGGACATATAGTAGTGGAACCATACGTGAATGTAATAAAATGATTAACTGATTGATTATTAAGTTTAATAAACTAGAAGTTGTTAATTTAAATAATAGGCTAATAAATTGGTATCAAATAAATAAGCTTGCCTAGTGTGGGTATTTCTGATATAAGCTATTAAAACCGCCAGCAATATTTATGGGGTCTCATATTTCTATTACCACTATAGACAGTTGACCTAACCACCCACTTAACAGGAAGTGGTTACCGTCGTACCGGATGCAATGAATGCAATTGATACTGCCATCATATGCGTCGATATTTCGATCGTCAATATATTTAGCAACTGAACATAGTCGAATAATTTAAATAATGTAAATCATTAAAAAGAATGGAATATAGATGTCTCTGATATAATATAAGATTTCAAAAATAGGCTTTTAGGACTTAGGAACCTTTGGCATAAAGGAAAGAAAACTAATACAATTAATATGAAGTACACTTCACAAAATTTTACCTGATATCTACTCGAGACCCATATAACAGAATGGCCAACTCCGAAACGTACACATATTAAACTAATTAAATAAGATTGAACACCAAGTAAATGAATTTAGGAAAACCTTCGGATGTCGTCACACGGAGGGTAGAAGCGTAAAATAGGGTCGTTTGTACCCAGCCAGTATTAAAGGGTTGTGTTTATTTTGGACCTAATACACGGAAAGTGTTTTTGGTGTTTATATTTCGTGAGGTTCAAAGGTTTTTCACTTACGTTAGCTTAAGCCTAAAAGGTGTAAGTATATTGATTTGAATTGTATAAATTTCCTCTGGAAAAATTAAAACGTAACAAGGATCCACTATATTCCTTGTAAACGAATGAAATTTACTTTTTATCAACTTAGCATCTGATTTATATCATTTTAAAGCGCAATCATTCACTTAGTTACAGTACTATGCAGACGACTGCGTGTGACTGCGAGATGTACGAGATGTACTTTGAATGCCATTCTACTTGTCTATTTGACCTAGTTCTCCGAAATCCACTTAAACTTGAAAACCTCAGTCAATAAGTCACGAAATTGCTTCCCTTTCTTAAGTATTTGCAGTTAATCCAAACATAGTACTTAGTACTATCCAAACTTTAGGACTAACCGATCTAAGTATCATTATGAAATTACACACAAGGACATTACAAAAAATTCCAAGAAAGTAAATATAATGTAATAGTTAGATTTTGAGAGAATTTTAATAAGATATTTGGGGGTATACGACAAAGGGAAGATCTTCCACCGAGCGGGTGATATTGCTCGGTAGATCGACGGTCAAAATGTTGTTGTTCGGAACTTGTATATATGTGCTTTATCTTGAAAATGTCGTAAGCGAGATTCAGGCATCTGTCAAATATCTTGTGTTCTGTGATGGCTACCGCCACAGATACATGCTTATAATAATGTCTGTTTATCTATAGACACATACATACATCGATAGATATAAAAAAATATATATCTATCTGGTTTTATAACTCATCACGTTTCCAAATTAAACATTAATTAAAGCAACTGATGTGGATGCGTTCTAAATATATCGATTCACTTTGAGAATACTAGAAATATTTAAGACTTCTCATGAAAGTTATCAATTTTCTAGAAGTTAGCCAAAACCTATAATGCATATGGAAATAATTTATAAAACCTAATGTAAAATTAAAAAAAAAACATCCTAATAACATATCCTAATAATCACATCACAAAATACTAAGCAGAGATATGCTAAGAAATGACAGATAAATGCGAACAATAACTCTTGTTTTTCTTCAGTGCACGCAAAAAAAAAACAAGCTGATATATTCGCAATTGAAAGTAGAATCATGTGACTAGAAACCCGGAAATACATACCGATAACGATCACTTCACGTACGTAAATATTAGCGAAATTTCACGAATAGAATGAAAAATGCACGTGCCTATAATCCTTTTGTGCGGACAAGCGCACTTCCCGCGATAAACTTCAGTTACTAGGTCTGTAGATATTTGGAGTGTCAGATTAGGTGTTCATATCTACTGTGAGTCTAATGCTCGTAATAGGATAATTTTTAAATATATTTTCTACTAAACAATATATTTTTCTTTAATTTTCTATATTTTATTTGAATTAGTTTTAAAATAAATTAGAGTTTACAAAACATCACTTTACAATATTATATTTAAGATAGCCGAGTCTCGCGATGTTGCCCGCGGGTGACGCTGCAGGCGAAGCTAGTCTAAAAAATTAGCCTAAGTTACTCCTTATATCATCAGCTACCTATCAGTGAAAGTCTCGTTAAAATCGGTGCTGCCGTTCCAGATATCAGTTTAAGCTTATTTAAGTATTCTATTCAGTGGCGTGGGAAGTTTGGGGCTAGATTACCTACTATGGGTGTTTTCTATTTATTGCTTAGATAGATCGACCGGCAACCAGAGCCGATAAACATCAACAATGTAAATTCCGTCATCCCGAGACATTAGTAACTTAAATGTTTCACCTTTTTTTTTCCGTACTTGTGCTGATAGCCTTTAGAGGCTATATCAGCGTTACCCTAGCGTGTAGGTGAGCTCTCGGGGCTCAAACCGGAGCTGTTGCTAACACTGGCCCTAGCAGAGCAGTGCTTTGCAGAATCTACCACCGGATCGGAAACGCACCTACTGAGAAAATCAGGAGAGAAACTCAGTGGGCTGTGTCTATGGGTTAATTCACTCGTCAAGCCCTTCGTCGCAAGCGACGGGCTCGGCTAGGGCGGTGACCGGTGCTTGAGGTACCTAAAAGCACCGTTAATAGATCGGGAGGATCCGTAATGACGTATGTAGGGCGACATCAACTGTTTACCATTCGGTCCACAGAATCGGGTATGAACATAAGCAGGGTGATGATACCTAAATACAAGTACTTACACAAGACGCCCTGCCCTATCCGTCGTTATTTTGTTATTGATCTTTCACCAAGTATAAGCTATATATAACTAAAGATACTCTAGAGTGATTTCAATAACATCTTGCGGTATAATTTATTATCAGTATTTTTCAAGTTGCTGTCATTAGGTAAGCAATCTGTATTGAGAACAACATTATCTTAAAATAAAGATACACATAGAATAATGCTAATAGAACAATAAATAGGTAAGATTTTAAAGTAAATTGTTAGAAATTGTAGTGTAGTATTTAATGTGTGTTATAAATTTTTGTATAATATATAAAACTTTGTAATATAAAATGTTGGTTTAAACATTAGTAGTATGTACTTTCTTATTTTTCCGTGAGTGGTTATCATAACAATGACGTCACTCCTGATTACGAAACCTGAAATTTATTCGTAACTTCGAAAATATAATAAATAACAAACAAAAAAGCGACATTTTTACTGGTGGTAGGACCTCTTATGAGTCCGCGCGGGTGGGTACCACCACCCTGCCTATTTCTGCCGTGAAGCAGTAATGCGTTTCGGTTTGAAGGGTGGGGCAGCCGTTGTAACTATACTTGAGACCTTAGAACTTGTATCTCAAGGTGGGTGGCGCACTCACTGTGGATGTCTATGGGCTTCAGTAACCACTTAACACCAGGTGGGCTGTGAGCTCGTTCACCCAACTAAGCAATAAAAAAAATTAAAAAAAAATCAAGCCTTAAAAACGGTTTTACACTTTTAATATCCTAAAGACACATTTTTATTATTATACATCACATACATCGACTTATTATTTATTCGTAGCATACATCTAACTATAGTTGTTGTCGTCATTAGACGTTTTAACTTATATAGGTAACTCTTTAACGCCACTAACAATACACTACATCAAATAGACTGCACGGCAAAATACAACGTCATTGTTAAATTGAATCTCTGCTATCAGCGAATAGGCAGTATTGTATCCTTTGTTAGTTCTCGGGGTCTTTGGTACCCTATTAGCATTAAAGGGTTATCGCCTTTCTTAGGTCTTGAGTTGGTTTGTGGCCGTTCGAATGACTCCGGCCGCACGTGCCATCAATAAGTTTTAGCTATATCGCACGCTTAAGTCAAAGGCTTAAGCGATATTAGATTTTAATGCCTCGTAGATGGGAGACGGTCTGTAAATAGCTTCAAACTTGATTTTAGGGCCTTAGACGGCAGTAGTCGCTGAGTCATTGCAGAAAGAACATCTTATAATGCCGAGGCAATACAGCCCGCAGAGTGAATATAATTCCAGAGTAGGACGGTGAGTTTTCTGGAAACGCTTCATAGATGAACAAAACGGTTCTGTGGCGTAAGGACGAACCTTACATCGGAGTTGGGTACTAACAACTACTAACAGGCATCCACGGAGACATTGGAACTTACGCAGTTGGTATTAGAGTTTTTGATCTACTTCCCATGGATCTCATGGAACTACTTTTTTGCATTATTTACGCCATATTTAATTTTATATTTTTTCAGTTCACCCTTTTGTTTATATTGCAAAAGCGTACATATATGTGTATAAGCCACTACATGCAGCAAGCACATTATCATGTGAATTAGAAGCAGCAAATTTATAAGCACGCTAGACGTAATGTGAAGACATCGGGAAATTGCGAGTGTCGCGCGATTCTGAAATAACTCACTTGACGAACTCTATTTTTTAATGTACTGGGTTAAACACGAGGTATTTGTGTAGTTTTTTCTACTAAATTTTTAAATATTAGACCAGAATTTAAAGTTATGAAAAAATCGCTGTCGCTTATGCTTTGTGTGGTGACAAACGCTTTTTATTACTTGGCAACGCTTTTCTGGAACAATGGGTTTCGCACTACATATATTAAAGTTATAGGTCGGGTTCGGTGAAAAGATGGCTTTTTCAATAGACTATTGTTCTGTCCGGTCATTGTGTAATGGCTTCCGAGGTGTCTCCGTGTCTTGGTTTTTACGAGATTTTGTATCGTAGTTAAATGTCAGAAGAATAGAGTTTAAGGAATAGAGATTATACACAGATTTTTTCACACTTTGATTTCAATATTTTATACGAAATAAAATAAAATTATTTTGAGATGTCAAAGGGAAAATCTTCCACTGAGCCGGGTGACATTTCTTGATAGACCGACCATCCAAATGTTGTGGTTCGGAACTTGTATATACGCAAGCTTATCTTGAAAATCTCGTAAGCGAAATGCACGCATCTGTCAAATATCTTATGTTCTATGATGACTACCGCCACATTTATTTATTGCATACATGGGTGGACGACCTCAAAGCCCACTTGGTATCAAGTGATTACTGGAGCCCCTAGACATCTACAACGTAAATGCCGCCACCCACCTTGAGATGTGAGTTCTAAGGTATCAATCAGTACAGTTACAACGGCGGCCCCTCCCTTCAAACCGAAACTCATTATTGCTTCGGCAGAAATAGGCAGGATGGTGGTACCTACCGGTGCGGACTCACAACACGTCCTACCGCCAGTAAGTGCACTGTATTAATTTAAATTTGGATATGTATATTATATTTTTTCATAATCGATGATTATTTTGAGATTTTCATGGCTACCGCGAAGCAGTCTTGCGTTTCGGGCTTAAAGGGTAAGTTAAGGCGCTAAGTTTCCTAGTTCTGTTTCAGAACGAGGAAACTTAATAGGCCGGGAGACCACCTTCTTTGATGCTTCCACCGCAGAGCAGAAACGTATGCCGAAGAGGGACAGCTGTTGTGCAGTACAATTAAGACTTAGACCTCATGACTCAAGGTGGGCGACGGCATTCATTTCATGCTGCCTGTGAACTTTAATAACCTTTTAACAGCAGATGGACGGTAAGCTGGTACATCAATCTGTGTCATACAATTAAAAGCAATTAAGGCTTCCTTCAAACGGGAACGCGCGACTGCTTGATGGCAGAAATAGGTGGGATGGTTGCACCAGTCAGTGACGATCGCTATCATCAGACTGGTTCGTTGCTGGACATGAGCTTCTTCTGATTTGCCGGCTACATACCGACCTCTTCGGTATGTATATCTCTTTGTATGTTAACTTTTTAGTTTCATCGTATTTTAAGTGTTTATATTGGCGTAAAAAAAGTTGACTTCAAAATTACAGCTTTGGCTCTCAAAATAACATCCCTATAAATGTCACAATCGTTATTGTTATCACTCTCTAAGGCGAAAGCGTATACTGTCTGTCAACAAGGCCTCATTATTATGCCCCAAACTTTTCGACTTCAAAGACACCGTCTCTGTTTGTATAGCTGATTCCCTTCTCAAATAATTACCAAAATTATGGGGAAGGTATTTTGCGCTTCCGTAAATAAATGATGACACGAACTTACCTGCTATCTTAGAATTTATCAGCACATACAGCGTGTTGTTTTACGCGCTCATTTATATATACGATGATAAAATTGAGCAAGAATAGTTCGTAAAGCTTCATTAGTTTTCAAAACCTCGATATAAAGAGTTCCACAAAATAAAAGGCGTAAGCTAATTTTTTGTACCTAAAATTGCCATGGATATTTTTGTATATTTTATATCTGATTTATTTAATAAATATTAAAATTTGTTATACCATATTTGAGAAGTAATTCAAACAGTATCGTGCTATGTGACATTGAACTCAGGGTAATTTGGACCATAGAACGTCGGACGTTCTAATATATCATAAACGCCAAAATAAAACCTTAAAAGCAGTTTTAATTGATCCAATATGATTCAGTGACAGTGAAAAGTGTACAACTGCTATTTTAAAATTACAAATATGATTTTTAGATTGAGGACTTTTAAATATTGTAAACAGGGATGCTTTATAAGTTACCAATGTCTGTAGGATTGTTTTCACTCAACGGTAATGTAAAAGGCACATGTCTTAGGCTTTACGTAAAATTGCATGAGCCAGTTGGAGAAATATTTGTTTCTATTACATTTTCAAACACCCTGTACACATTACAAAGATGTAAACACACTCATAGCGTAGCATAGATATTCATAGCTTCCGGCCATAGTAAACGTCGTGTATCACACGATTTGAACTAAAACTTTGTACTTATACGACAGAATGTTAATATAACTTTCTCATATCTATTAGCTGAAGGCCTTACCTAGCGATTAATGACCTTTACTACTACATAGCGCTTAGGGTTCAATTCCAGATCTGTGTCGACATTTTTGTTAAATGTATCCGGAGTTTGGATGCATATCGACGCTTGAAAGGCAAACGTGACTAAGCGGCAATAACTGCTTTATACATAAATGATAGGGAATAACCATATTCGATGAGCACAAAAAAATATATTTATTTATAGGTCTATTAAAATCATTTCAATCCTACAGCTAGATTCGTTAAAATAGATTTTTTCTTATTTCAACTTTAAATTAGTCTACTGTAAGGTTCACGCATTGTCGCTTAGACACGTTTGCCTTTCAAGCGTCGATATATTCTTATTTCTATCTTGTGTTCTACTATGTCTTGTTTGTCGAGCTACTTTTTTTTATTTATTTTTTATTGCTTTGATGGGTGGACGAGCTCACAGCCCACGTGGTGTTGAGTGGTTACTGGAGCCCATGGACATCTACAACGTAAATGCGCCACCCACCTTAAGATATAAGTTCTAAGATTTCAGTAGAGTTACAACGGCTGCCCCACCCTTCAAACCGAAACGCGTTAATGCTTCACGGCAGAAATAGGCAGGGTGGTGGTACCTATCCGCGCGGACTCACAACAGGTCCTACTATCAGTAAATCTATTAATTAGGATGCATTTTTTTTGAAATCTCCAAGATTGTACGAAAAATACTTATTGGGAAAAAACAAGAACGGAGAGAGCGTGTATGCTAAAGGCTTTTAGATTCAAGTCACTAAAACTAGTAAGATATCTTATGATCTTTTCAAACGTCAGCGCGTTTGATATGGTCATTTTCAGTTGCCTTTTTCAGACCTGACACTCGACACTCATCACTCGACAGTTTCACGTAAAATACAAACGAACCTCAGGCACCTCTTATCGATACTCCAAGCATCACCAGTTCCGCTAGAGATAGATATCTTACTCAAGTATTCAATTCTAAATACATACGGTCGTAATAGAGATAGTATAAAGCAAATTTCTTCTTTTCTTACTGGTGGTGGGACCGCTTGTGAGTCCGCGCGGGTAGGTACCACCGCCCTGCCTATTTCTGCCGTGAAGCAGTGATGCGTTTCGGTTTGAAGGGTGGGGCAGCCGTTGTAACTATACTGAGATCTTAGAACTTATATCTCAAGGTGGGTGGCGCATTTAAATTGTAGATGTCCATGGGCTCCAGTAACCACTTAACATCAGGTGGACTGTGAGATGGTCCACCCATCTAGGCAATAAAAAAAAAACTGTCTTCGAAAATAGTAACATGTGCATTTAATGAACAATAGTCAACATCGTGTGTGTGATTTTTCATTTCGCGTTATTTAGAATTATTGTGCATTCGAATTTATCTTGATAAAATTACTATTGCACAGACTATCGGAGTACGGAGTCGCTCGTAAATTTATATGTTTTTAAAAGCTTTTTAGTGAGATTTAAAACTTGGAGGGTGTATTTTTTTAATTACTTTTTTGTAAAATATGTGAAGTTGCATTATTTTTGTTCAGTTTCCGCGAAACCATGTGTGTGGGCTTGACAATAAACTTTAATTAGAAAGAAACTGGATGCGTAGAGTAACTGGATGCGTAGAACCGAAGATCGGGTTCAGTGGCGAGCTTTGGGGGAGGCCTATGTCCAGCAGTTGACTGCCGCAGGCTGATGACGATGATGATGATTAAAAAGAAACTATAAAAAAAGTCGCAATTCGATCAATTTTTCATATTATATTGGTCAATAAAATTCATTAAATTAAAAGTTTAAACACGAAGTCTACTAATTTTAAATTACTTTCATAGAGCATTGAATTTATGTTACTAGATTAATTTAAAAATAAAAAAATTAAATTGCTAAAATAAAACGTCCGCTCCCTACAAACGCATACGGACTGCAACCCCCTTATTATTAGGAGTTTTCCCGAAAATTCCCTCCGGTTTTCATTAGCAGGGGTGCGTTTTAGTGACTTATGCAAACGGGAAGGGTGCGCCGGGCAACGTGCAGCGCGCCGAACCGATGTGTTTTATTTAAATTTATAAGTTTGCCAATTACGTACGGACATGTTTTTTTCTTTAATTATAGATAAGAGGAAGGTATTGTCAACGTTGCCTAATGTGACTGATGGTAGGACCTCTTGTGAGTCCGCACGGGTAGGCACAACCAACCTGCCTATTTCTGCCGTGAGGCAGTAATGCGTTTCGGTTTGAAGGGTGGGGCAGCCGTTGTAACTATACTGAGACCTTAGAACTTATATCTCAAGATTGGTGGCGCATTTACGTTGTAGTTGTCTATGGGCTCCAGTAAGCACTTAACACCAGGTGGGCTGTAAGCTCATCCACCCATCTAAGCACTAAAAAAAAGGTAAGTAAATTTTTATACTTGTTTTGATATACTATGGAGTTATATTATTAAAGAAAGGGTTCATTGTCCATCAAAAAATTCCTTACGGAATACGGCACCGTTAGCAGAACAACAAAGATAAGTACAATGCTGTGATTAAAGCGAAGTTGGTAAGCTCTCGTAGGATTTGCATTAAACAATATTGAAGCAACAATAAATAAATAAATAAAAAATAAAAAGAAACTTACAAACAACCGAAACACCATTCAGTATTTTAGGGAGAATATTGTTGTTTTTTAGACCGTATTTGTAACTTTAAATTGTTTGAGAGACAAACATTCTAAAACGGAACTTGACGTCTCTATAACTATTTAAATGGTTTATATGCTAAGCTAACTATACTAAACTAATGATTTACATACTAAGCCATTAGCTGCGAGTATACGTGAAGACATACTATAGTAATTGTTGTTTCTCAAATTAGCGACCTGCCCAATGATCGGTAGGCAGCGGCTTGGCTCTGCTGAATCGCTGAAGTCCATGGGCGACGGTAACCACTCACCATCAGGCCGTATGCTCGTCTGCCTACAAGGGCAATGAAAAAAAATGTGGTGTGTTTTTTATAGTCGCATCAGGCTTCTGCAGCGTAGTCTCATGCATTCTCTATGATGGGTGGGAGAGCCGTCATGTAATACTCATATCTCTTAATAGTGACTTTCAAACTCATATCTCATTACGGTTTATGGAAGTTATGCTGTGGTTTTTTTTTTTTTTTGAAATAAGTGTTACTGATGGCCCGGAAACCTTTCCATTTTCAGTGAACTACGGTGACTGATATTAAAATACAGATTAACATTTACCAAGTGTGTCGACATCACTATAACACTACATCGACTTGTCTTTAGTTTTACACTCAATTAATTGAAAAATCTATCGTGTATTGAGTAAGGCTTAAAATCGCTTAACACATTCGCATCGAAGTCGTTTTAAAATTCGGAACACTTTGTACATAATCAATGGCCCTTGATTGTCAAAATATTGACTGAATGGTATTCATGTTGAATTTCTTTTCATACTAAGGGCACCTAGTTTGAAAAAAGGTACTTAATTAAAAAAAAGTACCTTTAAATTATTTTCCCAAATTAAAAACTATGATAGTTTCAAAATGTTTTACGAAACTTTTCGATATAGCCACTGCAAGAAAACAAAAAGTCTATGTTTCTTCCAACCGTACCAATAAATGGCTGACTTGATTCATAAAAAATCTTTTGAAGAAACTTAGATCTCCCGTAAGTCTAGACGAGATGAGAGGCCCCTGTCTGAAGCTTCAAACTTTTAAGTGCTTTTTAGTTCCAAAAAGGGCTAAATTGAAGCTACCTGTACAATGCGAAGCGAATTGAGCGCTTTCAAAGTTTGAAGGAGAAATTTTACTTACGATTCTTAAGTTCGCATTATTTACCTGAAACAAACGGAAATGGTAATTAGTATTTTATATAGTTATATTTTTTTGTCTACCTTCAAAATGCGTTTATTGGTGGTATATGCGTGGTGAGTATGTCGTGCGTCAGTACTGTATCACCAAGCTACCTATATTATTCTACCGATGCTACATTCACCGAGCGAGGTGAGGTCACGGGGCTCTAATCTGGAGACGTTGCTAACACTAGCCCTAGCAAAAGCAGTGCTTCGCAGAATATACCACCTGATCGGAAACGCGACCCACTGAGAAGATCCGGCGAGAAACTCAGTGGGCTGTGTCTCTGGATTAGTTTACTCGCCGAACTCTTCGTTGTAAGCGACGGGACTAAGCTATCTATTTCTGTTACGAAGCACCTAGGCGTTCTGGTTTAAAGGTTAAGGTTCCTCTTATCTTATACCTTTAAACGAGCAATTCTTGTATATTAATATATACATATATAATCTGAATCTCGGAAACGGCTCCAACGATTTTCATAAAATTTAGTATACAGGGGATTTCGGGGGCGATAAATCGATCTAGCTACGATTTATTTTCAAAAAATGTTGTTTTATTCGTGTTTTCAATAATCAACCCTTCCCGACATTTATTGGCGAATAATTATAATATTTTTCTTAATTGAGGGCAACTAGCCGCTCTAAAGACACAACAAGATGGCGTTATCAAAAAAACCATCATCATTTACTTATTAATTAAGGATCCTAAGCAATCGAGGCACCAGTTAACTATCTCAAGATAGGCGATAGTTCTGACGTTGTAGTGTGTCCTTAGCTTTTTGGTGGTAACATGATGTATCAAGTTGTGCGAATTTTGTTTATTCAGGCTTAAACTTGTAATAGTAATGGTGGCTTATTAGCCATTTAGAATCGGTGAAAATGCACGATTATTGGAAAATGAAACAAATCGCTGGATGTGGCTTTTGCAGGTTCTTCTAAAAAGTTCATCGAACTTTGAGCGTTGTCTGGTTTCACATTAATGCCGTCATAAATTTTGCTTTTCATTTTTCCATTCTTAATAATTCGATATTCAAAATTAAAATAACCGATATTCGATTAACGAGATAACCAAAATCGATATTGAATCATTAAAATATTTTCAATCATGTATCTATGTATATACGAACGCGTAAATTTCAATCACTCAATCTCGAAACTTTGCAACATTTTAATGAAAAATTTCATACTCGTCAGAAAGTAGACATCGAATAACGTACTCTCCGGCATCGATACAAAATCATAATATTCAACAATTATACAGCCATACACATAAGGTTCAAAATCCTTTAAATGAATTCTAGAGTAATTCAGAGTTCGCCCCGAGCATTCAATGGACAGTCAAAGGGCGTACGTACAATGAAAAGTTTATTCAAAATTCCGGGTACGGCCATTTAAAAAAAAGTCATTTTCATTTATACGTATAGATTTTAAACTGACGTATTTTTATTACTTGTGCCCCCCGCATTAGTCGAGATTCGACTATAATTAATTAAAATTATAAGTTTAAACATTATTATGGTTCTATTGTCAAACACTATTATATTTCGATTATAATCATAGTATTCGCTAAAACTGCACTACAGATCAATAATACTATAGACAAACAATATTAATCTATTTTCAATTCGACCCCAGACTTTTTAATCAATAACAAAAGTTTCCCAATTGACAGTAAACACAGAGTACATTTTTATGTATGTGTTGTGTCAAATACATGCTAGTGTGTGAAATGTTTTATTTATTGATTTAAAGTATTTTTATGCATTATTTAAAAAAAATGTTAGCATTGCGCACTCCTTCTCTATATTCTCTATAAGTGTGAGAAATTTCATACTCCTCCGTTCGCGCAATTTTCGTAAAAAGGGGTACAAAGTTTTTGCTTCACGTATTAATATATAGATTATTGTAATTAAAATTTATTTTACGATTTAATTTCGCGTTTTTTTATTGTCATATTATTTTCGACGTTACAAATACAGTTTTCGTGGTCATGGTTGGCTAACTGTTTACAAAGTAGTGTAAAGTAATTATGTTTACGATTCGTCGATTAGTGATTAAGCTCACTGTTCATCTAATTAAGCGGTTTGTAATGTTAATAGTTGCCTATAATCTTTGCCTGATACCGAAAGTACGCTGTTACAGTGTTAAGTACTTTATAAGTGTATGCATACTTTATACGAAGAAATGATGATTCCAATAATTATGACAGGAAGCAGGGGGCTCCATTGGCGAGTTTACCGGACAATTGGGACCCTGGGTGGTCTCAATTCAGTGAATATTGTGTGTGGGAATAATTCAAACGTTTGATTGGCTACAATGAGAGTAATTTCTTAGGCATCAATGACCGATGAAGAAACATCATACTTTTGTCAGCATATTGTTTGGAATGTCCATCTTACTTAATAATTCAAGCATTGGTATTTTTAACTACGACTTTATGTCAATCTAATAGAAGTGTTACTGGCGGTAGGGCCTCTTGAGAGTCTGCGCAGGTAGGTACCACCGCCATGCCTATTTCTGCCGTGAAGCTACAAATATAGTTCACGAAGTCAGACCGGTATTCATGTGAATGATTAAAAATATGGTGAAACAGGTCTTTGTCTAGTGATCCACATATCAATACGGGTCTCCATAAAATTCAGTATTAGTATTAAAAATTCTTAAATAACCCATATCGAAAGTGAAATTTTGAAGAAAAAAAATCACAACTCTCTTCTAATGGAAAGCGACATCTCGGATAATAATATTATTGGAAACGAAATTTTGAACTAGAATATACACATATCAGGATTATTCACATAAAAAGGAGGGTGGCCCGCGGCTATTACGATCAAGTCGTTGTCAAATGCAAATCAAGCGGGGACTGTCTCATCCGGGAACTGAAATATGGCTCCCATAAACAGGGCCTGCAACAGTTCAACACACCTGACGCTCATGGTCACCCTATTTGGATTAATGAGGTTTTTCTGGGGTTCCTTAGGCAGCTAAAATATTTTATATGATTTTTCATGGTACTATTATATTTTTTTTTTTGGAAAAAATATCAGTAGTGTCAATAGTTTTTATTTAGTTTAATTTGATTACTCTAGACGGATGGACGAACTAACGGTTCACTTATTATTATTGAGTTCCAACTAGCATCGGAAAGAATGAACCGGAGACAGTTTTAAGCTGTGTGGTTATTGCCCACAATAGAACTACCTCGTCTTTTCGATTTAGCGTCGTAGAAGGCGACTTAGTGTTCCACCATATAGATATTTGCGATAAATATATATTTTAATATCATTTAAGAACCTTAAATCATTAACACAAAAAAAACAAATCGGGTAGAAGTAACACACGATTATCTAGCTGTATGGGAACCAGAGATTGGTATATATACATATATAGATATTAAACACCCACAAAAAAATCCAACGAACCTTTTAATAACCCAATTGTTTGCCCAATGTGGGAACCGACACTCGGACCAGAAGTCAGGGGCGCTAAATGCTACACCACCGAGTCAGTCAGTCAAACAGTCCCATAATTTCTATTTCTTAATTAAAGTGAAATGGCAGGTAATATATTTAAATTAGACTCATTCCTTCTTTAATTTAGATCCGTTGTTGCATGATTAATACGGTCTTTAAACAGACGCCGCACAGTGTAAATTTAATTCAGTTACTAAATTTTTCATGTGTGTAGAAAACTAGACGCGAACGAGTAAGAGAGAGACTTTTTGTCTCTGGTAGTGGGGGAGGTAGTAAAATATTTAAAAAAAATCAGTTATAAAGCTAAAAAAGTAGACGCTACTAAGAATAATTCTTAAAATATCTAAGAACGCGTTAATAGTCCGTGACCAAGCAAACTGTTTACAGTTATTTTAATATTCGAAACATAAGAAATAAAACTGTAAATTTATGACGTCACTATTCACGAACTATAAAATGCTGCTAAAGAATTTGATAAGTTGGATGAAGATTTCGCAGATTTCTTTTTTATAATGATATTTGGTACGAATGGTCTACAAAATGAAACAGAGGATGACAAGCCCACAGTGAACGTGGGTATAATTAACGAAGTCTTAAGTCTTAATGGGAACGCCACTCACTTCCAGTCATGAAGTTGAAGTTCCAGTTGTATTGTAACAGCAATTATCCTACACTTTAAACCAGACGCTTGACAACTTCGTGAGAGATATAAGGGCGAATGGTGATACCTATCTACGAAGCTTCATAATACGCGCTATATTGAAATTAATACTCGTAATTAAAAGTTACTCAATTACTCTTGAAAAAAAAATCGGATGGTCCCTTAGAATGTTACCTAGAATGTCGGCGAGTATTTAATATACAACCTGGTACATGCAAAATAAACATTTATTTCACTAGTAATAAAAGCGCAAAAGGATTTTCCATTTAAACATTAGTAATGTTAGAAACAAAAGCGTAATGTCGTATTTAAATTTAATAGCGCTTATTCTGGTGGTTATGAAGATCGTCGGAAGTTCTCCTAAGCTTTGTATTAGAGATGGGATGAATATTCGGTGAATCTGAATCAAATGATTCATTTCTTTGTTGTTTTTATTAAGGTTAGATTTTTCGCATTCGTTTTTTGTTTTTGTTTTTATAACTTATAGCGACCCGCCCTCGCTTCGCTTCGGAAACATTAAAACACACATGAAACAAAAAAAAAAAATTTTTTTTTTTTAAAGTAGCCTTTGTTCATCAGGGACAATGTCGGCTTCTAATGGAAAAAGAATTTTTCAAATCGGTCCAGTAGTTTCGGAGCCTATTCGAAACAAACAAACAAACAAATCTTTCCTCTTTATAATATTAAGTATAGATTGTTCGGCGTGAATGAGCAACTAGTGTCATATTTCCATTAACACTGCAATATGAATACTAAATATATCAGATTAATAAATTTAATTTAACAATTTATGGTCCTTCGAACCTGATTTTTGCTCATTAACGTGGATCGGCAGATGGTCTCAACGCCACGATACGAAAAATCCGTCAAAATCTAAATATTTATTGAAATGCTTACCTTACTCATTAAATGCGTGATAGCTTTTTGGCAGAGATAAGCGACACAGCATCATTGTAGTATTTTCAAGACTAGTTTTTAAATAATGAAGCAAATAACGATGCTTATACTACTGTGTACTGGAAAAAAATAGTAGCAGCCGGCCAAGTCCGTATACTTTCTTTACCATCATTAGAATCATTTTCTAATAAATACCCAAATAGTTTATTGTAATTTAAATGACTTTTACACTTTAATCGTACGTGAGGCTGCCATTCATTCTTGACCACGAAAATTGTAAAGTATTCGAAACATCGGAGATATTGTAATATTATAAAGAAAATAAAAAAGCGAGTTTCTTTAATAGAGGCTTGTGGAGAGTATTAAGCGGTAGGCAGCGGCTTGGCTCCGCCCCTGGCATTGCTGAAGTCCATGGGCGACGGTAACCACTCACCATCAGGTGGGCCGTATGTTCGTCTGCCTACAAGGGCAATAAAAAAAAAAGTTAAACATTAAATAAAAGTAGCTTTTTAATTATGTCGACGACTCTATTTTACATTTGTATTCTATTCTATTGCATTATACAATTTATTAATATCCAGATCCGGAACACTGGATTCACCTTCCGCCTCATCACTATTAACCGGTAACGAATAATTTTGAAATTTGCATGACAATTGCATTAAAACAAACCGTCGCCCCAGGATTGTTCCGTTTGCTCTGCATTATGGCGCGTATCTTAAATTTGTATTTAAATCAAATTACATTTTAAACATAACACTTTTCAATTAAACTACTTTTACGTTTTTAATCCCACGTTTCTTAATCTATACTAATATTATAAAGAGGAAATATTTGTTTGTTTGTTTCGAATAGGCTCCGAAACTACTGGACCGATTTGAAAAATTCTTTTTCCATTAGAAGCCGACATTGTCCCTGATGAACATAGGCTACTTTTTTTTTTTTTTTTTTTTTTTTTTTTTTTTTTTTTTTTTTTTTTTTTTTTTTTTTTTTTTTTTTTTTTTTTTGTGTGTTTTAATGTTTCCGAAGCGAAGCGAGGGCGGGTCGCTAGTATCATTATATTAATACTGATGTTTCGAGATTTTTACAGTTTTCGTGGTCATCACGGACGACTAAGGTTGAGTTATTCGTTGACATTTGAATAATGTGCTAACTGCCATCTCTTTTTCTATGAAGTCGCGAGATTATACCGTAAAAGTAGTTTTAATTGGATCTTAGATTCGTAAAAACCAAAGAAAATACTGTATCAATTTTCATCGCGATATTCTGAAACATTTTTACTTATTGGAACGAAGTTCCTTACGGCAGGCTTGGAGGGGATAGGGATTATGCTGCGCGACCGAACTGAAAAAAATTTGATAGTAAAATCGTAATAAAAAATCTGTGGAAAAAAGTGCGTGGAATAAAACCGTTAAATGAGACGTGCGCAGGCGCGACAGTCGCATACACAAGCGAGTAGTGTATAATACCTTTCTCTTTCTCCCTCTTTCTTTTCGTTCTCTCATCCATTCTCTTTCTATTTTACGTAATTTATTATTTCCTAAAATACTGAATTTCCTAAATACTTTCCTGTACTTAAATAAAAACTAATCAGCAAAATTTAAGAGAAAAATCAAGAAAACCTACATAAAATTGAGCACGATTTTTTTTTGCAAATTGTTTCGATTCTACATTAGCCGAAGGAACTTCGTTCCTACCTGGTGTCCCACGACACCACATCTTTTTTTTACTTAAGGAGTTCGGCTGCTAATCGCTTACGACTATAAAAACTGTTCAGTGATTAAACAAAGGGCTGTTTTTTGACCAACGAGAGATTGAATAGCTTGTTTATTTTTTTAATCCTCTAATATCATCTTATTGCTATTAGTCTATCAGGCTATTAGTCCGGAGATCAAGAACGTGATCTTATCTTTCACGGACTGCATCTACTTTCTTGTCCATTATTTGTAGCAGTATCCCTACCGTTTTCATACCTAATTTCTAAGCATCATGTTTCTGTCTTAAATTAATCGCATTGTAAGCTCACAAGAGTACCACCCACTGTACAGTCTAACTTTGAAGCGAAGTTTTCATGTGAAAACCTTGTGATAAAGCATTATTATTTTTTGCGTGTTGTCTAAGGAGCAACATCGTCATTTGCATTGTGGTATCTAAGAGCTCCGTTAACTGCTTAAGTCCACGAGTTCATCTGCCTATTGATGTCAATAAAAACCCACAAGACATTCGTATACAGACACGAAGAATCTAATATATAAAAATCTCGTGTCACAATGTTCGTTCCCATACTCCTCCGAAACCGCTTGACCGATTCTCATGAAATTTTTTATGCATATTCCTGAGAGAGTAAGCCTGAGAATCGGCTACTATCTATTTTTCATACCCCTAAGTGATTAGGGTTGTCCACTCCTAACATATTTTTTTTTATTTGGACATTTTTTTTTGTTATAATGAGGTATTATGTGGTTGAATGAGGTTTTGTTATTTTTATTATATATTCCCTCATCGTTCACAGCACTACATACCTCTTTCACTCATTTACCACATCCTTACACACTTACAATAAGTTAGTTTTTTTTCTACACTAGAAATTCCCTAGAAATCTTATATAAGGCAAAACAATGTTTGCCGGGTCAGCTAGTAAACTCATATATGTTTAGGAGCTTATATATGTGCGTAGTATATCACTATTCGTTATAATGAGCATTTATTATCGCCAATAGCCTGAAGCTTCAATTTAACTGAAAATCTATTGTAAAAGCTTCAATAGAAGCGGCCCCTAAAGCTTTTGTGTGACTATCTCCCTTATGCATATTTTTAGCTCCGAGCTATAAACGTACAACGACAAATTAATAAATTCACTATTTTTGCGGGTGGAACCACAAAATAAATTGTAAATATTAATAATTTATGGAATTTTGCAGCCACCGCCTTATTTATTTCATTTGCTTTGTTACTCTGCAGTTAAATTAATTGGTAAGAAGGAATGTTACAATATTACAACTGTTGAAATCAAAACCAATCACAGACAGGATGGACGAGCTCACAGCGCACGTGGTGTTTTGTGGTTGGAGCCCATAGACATCTACAACGTAAATGTAACAACCTTGAGATATAAATGATATAAATGTGTGTAATATAAATTGTGTCTGAAGTGGAGAACTCTCTGGGGCGAGTCTCCGAATGGGGTGAATTGAACTTCGTTCAATTCAACCCGATAAAGACACAAGTTTGCGCGTTCACTGCGAAGAAGGACCCCTTTGTCATGGCGCCGCAATTCCAAGGAGTATCCCTGCAACCTTCCGAGAGTATCGGGATACTTGGGGTCGACATTTCGAGCGATGTCCAGTTTCGGAGTCATTTGGAAGGCAAAGCCAAGTTGGCGTCCAAAATGCTGGGAGTCCTCAACAGAGCGAAGCGGTACTTCACGCCTGGACAAAGACTTTTGCTTTATAAAGCACAAGTCCGGCCTCGCATGGAGTGCTGCTCCCATCTCTGGGCCGGGGCTCCCAAATACCAGCTTCTTCCATTTGACTCCATACAGAGGAGGGCCGTTCGGATTGTCGATAATCCCATTCTCTCGGATCGTTTGGAGCCTCTGGGTCTGCGGAGGGACTTCGGTTCCCTCTGTATTTTGTACCGTATGTTCCATGGGGAGTGCTCTGAGGAATTGTTCGAGATGATACCAGCATCTCGTTTTTACCATCGCACCGCCCGCCACCGGAGTAGAGTTCATCCATACTACCTGGAGCCACTGCGGTCATCCACAGTGCGTTTCCAGAGATCTTTTTTGCCACGTACCATCCGGCTATGGAATGAGCTCCCCTCCACGGTGTTTCCCGAGCGCTATGACATGTCCTTCTTCAAACGAGGCTTATGGAGAGTATTAAGCGGTAGGCAGCGGCTTGGCTCTGCCCCTGGCATTGCTGAAGTCCATGGGCGACGGTAACCACTCACCATCAGGTGGGCCGTATGCCCGTCTGCCTACAAAGGCAATAAAAAAAAAAAAAAAATAAAAAAAAAAAAAAAAATTCTAAGGTCTCAGTATGGTTACAACGGCTGCCCCAACCTTCAAACCGAAACGCATTACTGCTTCACGACAGAAATAGGGAGGGCGGGGGAACCTACCTGTGCGGACTCAGAAGAGGTTCTACCATCAGTAATTACGCAAATTATAATTTTACTCATCTAAGGCTAATAATACCATACATATCCTTATCATAAAAACGTTTTTGTCTATCGAACGACGAATGTGCCTAAGTGTTGGTTTATGAATTAAACAGTGAACATGGCTTCTGGCGCATACATTTTGGAGCACGTAAGTACCTACATAGGAGACGGGACTAAACTAATTTATCTGTCTGACTGCCACCTAACTAATTTCATAACCGCCGCTCTGGTACCGCGCTAACCCAGAACACGGATATAAATTATAGTAAATGTGACAGACCGCTTCACGTGCGAATGAGGGTGGATCTCAGAATTAGAGTGGACTATACAATACAATAATGTCAGTAAGAGCTAATATGATTGCCCGCAGGTTCGCTCGATGTTCGCGAGATGTCAAAATTACTCTATTTAGAGCGTTATGTACGTCCTTCTATACAGGCAGCCTGTGGGTGCTCTATAGTCAAAAGCAGTACAGCGCCTTACGCGCCCAATACAACAATGCGTTCAGGGTGTTGTTGGGGCTGCCTCGATTCTGTAGCGCGTCGGGAATGTTCGCCGAGGCACGAGTCGATTGTTTCTTTACGACCATGCGGAAAAGGTGCACATCCCTGATTCGGCGGGTCCGGGTCAGCCCTAAAAGCATCCTGAAGGCATTAACAGACCGTTATGACTGTCGGTACTTGAACCATTGTACCATGGTTCACTTGCAGACTAAATAATAATAATAACGGTGGTTGGTTCGAAGTCAGTATCAGTTGAATGGTATATTTGAAATGTATTCAACTGATAATTATTTTTAATAAATGTATCTTTTTTATTTGATTGGTTTTGTTAATTTTAAGTATTTTTCAATGATACTATGTACACATATGGACTTTTTGTTGTATGAAATAAAATAAATCATTCATTCATTCAATAATACTGGACTGGTTTGGTTTGACTGGCATAGCTAAAGTGATTGCTCGGAAAAAGTGGAAGGGGGCCGCCACATATGCCGCCGCACTGACAACCGGTAAGGCACAAAAGTACTGGAGTGGAGACCTCGTACTGGACGTCTTAACGTGGGCAGACAGCTGACGAGGTGGATCGATGACCTGGTCAAAGTGGTTGGTAGAGATTGGATGAGAAAGGCAAGAGACCGAAGAGAACGGAGAAATGGGCAAAGATCTTTCGCTTAAAGCAATATGTTTCCAGCTTGTCTGTCTGCCTAGCCCATAGGTAAGACCTCTTGTGAGTCCGCACGGGTAGGTACCACCACCCTGCCTATTTCTGCCGTGAAGCAGTAATGCGTTTCATAAACGTTTTCTTATATTTCTAAAGTACCGATCTGTGTGCTTATTAGGTTTGCCGCCGGGGGAGCTATACCAACTCCATACAAATTTGAGTTAACTTTTAGGCGATCGAGAGCCCAGAGTTTCTGGCCGGATCTTCTCAGTGGGTCGCGTTTCCGATCCGGTGGTAGATTCTGCGAAGCACTGCTCTTGCCAGGGTCAGTGTTAGCAACACTCCTGGTTTGAGCCCCGTGAGCTCCCCTATATGTCAAGGAGAAGCTGAAGGGCTATTGAGAAGTTGCTCGTAAAAAAACTCGCACTAAGCACACAGACCTGCCAAAGCGGACGTAATACAGAAATTCAAATATCTACCACGTTTTAAATATAATAATATAAAAGTAGTTAAAAACTTACAAAAAAAAGCTTTTTTTAGCGAGCGGCACAATTTTTTTTCTAGCAACATTATTTTCACGATGTCAGGTCGAAGTAATAATATTATTTTATTGACATTAAAAAAACAATAGAACAACAAGTCTCTTAAAAAAAAGTGTGTGTGTCCGCTCCGACGCACGACTGGAGTTTACTGGATATAAAAAATTAAACGAAACAATACGAGAAATAGTTCTATATTACGACAACACGATACACTACAGATTATTAACAAATTAACGAGACACAAAACAAACGACTAACAAATATATGAAAATACAATAATGAGAGAAACGCGCGATCAGTACGAGGCTTTGTGGCGGACTGCCGGCGCAGCAGCCCGGCGTCACCTGCAATAACGCGGCCGCGCGTTGGCTCCTGATTGGCGCGCGCACGCATCACGCAATCAGGAGCCAATCAGGCGCATAACGCATTTCGTGTGACATGCTAGTACGATTTTGATTGGCGCGCGCACGCATCACGCAATCAGGAGCCAATCAGGCGCATAACGCATTTCGTGTGACATGCTAGTACGATTTTGGTCCCCATAATTTTCATACCCCGGGCCTATATATGTAAATCGATTCTAAAGGAGTAAACTCCAAAAACTCATCAAATTTTCGTAAAGAAACTACGGAAAAATTATGAATCTAAACGCAGATCCTCATATAGTAACAATTTATATATCAACAATAAATAAACAGATGCTCTTCACAAATTAAACCATACTTGACATGACAGAGCTTCGTTATTAAGAAACCGCTGCACCACTTGCACTAGACGCCATATTTCGACGCCATCTTGAGACATCGCGAGATTAACGCGCGAAAATTAATTGTGGCGTGAATTTTGAAGTGTGCGCGTCATACATGTCTGAAATTACGTAAAACATATCAGTTAGGGTTACCCAATCAATGTCATTGTCATTAACAATATATAGTTACGTCGGGCACCTCTGCTAACGCAAGTATGCAAAGGCATATCTTCGGCGAACTCAACTGCTGAATTGTGGAATTCACAGACGACGCCATCCGCTGGACCGGTGGTCCGATGCCCTTCCCGTTAGATTAAGATTAATAATAAGTTAGTCTTAAGCCAGATTTGGAGCAGAATAAACGTTCTCAAAATATAATTTCATTTTTTAAAACGTCCTCCGCGTGGCTCGCAACTTGACTATATTTATTATTATTATTATTGTCTTGATTATTGGCAAGACTATATTTACAACAAAAATAACTGTTAAGAAATGACAATTGAACATCACATGACATGTCACTGCCAATGTTGTGGCAAATGTCATTGTCATGAAATTGAAAGATGTAAAAATAGCCTTACATAGAATTAATTGTAATTATTTAAGGAAAAAGACAAAATAGAAGGTCCAGTTATAAAACAAGCCAGATTTTTATTAACAACAATAACAAGAAGTGATCACAAACACAATTCGCATTAGGTACGCATCAAATCATTATTTACATTTCTGTATTCTTTGAACAAAAGGAACGTTCAATTAAAGTATTCAACAAACGTCAAACTTTTAAAAGGACTTTGGAATAAAAGAATTTGAGATCAAATAAAAAGATGCGTCCCTTTTTGAATACGACTGTACATATATCAAGTGGCCTCACAAATGAAATAGCTTCGGAGGCATTTCTCAAGACAGACAGGCACTCTCCGAGGGACACTTGAGGAATTCTGTCCCTTCTTACTGTAATCTTGGCGATTATTAAAATCATATATCTCTGGCGGGGAACGTGGGGTATGCACCCTGATTTCCTGAAGGGTGCATCCTATCCTGAACGGTTCTATGTAAGATGTTTATTTATGACGAATTTACGTGTCGATAAAATTGGGAATTATAAAAATATGTATACGTGACTATTTGTCTTTATTATTTATGTTTTGTTATGATTTATATTTTCAAACGAGTCACAATTTATTTTACACTAACATATTGTTACTGTCTAGAAATAGAACAACAGATAAACAGAAAACCGTAATATTATCTATAAAAAACTAGCAATTTTTTTGTCAAAGGCTCACACGTCTGTCGCATGTCTTATTATGTGGTTAAATTTAATTTTTTGATCAATAAAGGAAGCATGTCCACTTGTTGTTATAAACTATCCTAGCGGTATCGCCTGTCGAAAATATAGAAAAAATATTGTCTAAAATACAGTGATGTTGCATAGCATTGTCCACAGTAACGTCACGTAAGTACGACACAAGCATGCAGCCTATCACAATATTACTGTTTCCACGTGCCTGTCCTTCGTGCTCTTCTTTATTGATATTCGTTCATTCAAATACACATTTATTTTCCTTAAAGTGTTTCAACTATACGTGATTTAAGGTGTATCATATATTTGCTATTCGTTCAAATGTCTAAGGTTTTATTTAATTTATTTTTATTGCACTATTGCTAACTGCTGCTAAATGCACTATTTTTGTGGGTGGAACCATAAAATAAATTGTAAATATTATTAATTTATGGAATTTTGCAGCCACCGCCTTATTTGTTTCATTTGCTTTGTTAATCTGCAGTTAAATTAACTGGTAAGAAGCTATTAGGAAAACGAGTGTTAGAAAACAGAGAAATTTTCCTGTTCCGATTTTCACTAAAGCCTAATATTTCCCAGAACTAAGCAGTTTGTAAGCTTATCTTATAAGATGTACCGATTTGAGACGTCCCTTTTATATACAAAGTCGGTTTAAAGCGTACATTTTACTTCGCGAAGTACCAGGCTGACATGAACACAGGAAGTCATCTCGGCGAGGACTGCAGTGCTCATTGAAACGTGCCTGCGACTCGGAACGCGGGTTATTGTGCTGCCTTGTGTTTTCCACTTTTCATTTTAATGGACGCGTCTTTTGATTTACATGTTTTTGTTGTTGTTTACGTATTACGTAAATTCGATGGAGATTTTGTTAGTAAATTTATTGTTATACCATAACAATACGTGGTTTAGATGTTTAAAATTCATTGAATGTTATTAACACGTTGACTGCGTTTTGCGACTTAAAAGCCCCACACACGTCTATTCACTGATGACGCAGTCAAAACTTTTCGCTAGTCCACATTTCTATAACTGTGAGTACATTCGAAAACATTTTTGAGGCCTATCAGGTCTTATGCGGTAAATAAATCCAATCTTGCCTTGGAAAGACCTCATAGGTACCGGCTAAAAATCTCTCATACAGTCTCGCAGTCAACGTGTTAAACTCATTCGAAATTTTGCATGTAAAGGTTTGATTTTGTATCACGATAAATACGCAGATGTTGCTCCTCATTGTTTAAGTTGTTCATGAATAAGTTTTACCTATGCTGATAGCCTTGAGAGGCTATTTCAGCTCTAACATGTAGGTGAGCTCACGGGGCTCAGCCGGAGTGTTGCTAACACTGGCCCTAGCAAGAGCAGTGCTTTGCAGAATCTACCACCGGATCGGAAACGCGACCCACTGAGAAGATCCACAGATACAGACACAGATGTTGTCGGCGAGCTATGTTTAGATATTCGAACAGATTTATCAAGATAAAAATTTTTAACCCCAAAATGCGAATCAAGATTGTGTTCTCTTATCTTATTTTTGGAAAAACAATCCTTTTTTTTTAATCTCTATGACACGAATAACGAGTTCGATGACCTTTTGTTTCGCAGTCTTTGTTTTTGTTTATTTGAAAGATTCGACGGCTATTGAGCAAATAACTTTAGCATTATGCTTGTTCGTCAATGAGTGATATTATAATGTGATCCATGTTCCTTCAGTGGTAACGTAAATATTTTGAAATAAAACGCCGGTGAGGTATTACGAGTATAATGGCGACATAATTATGATATCCTCGTTTACATTGGTATTAATTACATTTAACCAAGATGTCACTGAGATTCAGATATATACACAAATTGTCATTTTGGTTTTCTAATTTTATTCGATAAATTCAAAATTAATATATAAAAAGGTCGCTTAGCTACCTATACCTACCACGAATCGTAAATTTCAGTAAGAAAATAAAATATCAAATGTTCAAAATGCTAAATCTAACTACCAAACCGGATAAACAACCATCCCGCAAAACGTAGAGCCCTGGAAACCCTAATGTCGTCGAAGGTCAAACTCCGTCCGCGCCTGAATCGATACGGAGGGTAGGTCGCGACGAGACGCGCCCTGAATCACAATGCGGATGCCTCTACATCAGTCTACGTTCACTTTCCGTTACGTGATCAGCCTATATTCCACAGGGAACAGGATTATTTGAAGACACGTCGAAAGTTCCACGGATATCGCACTGTTTAGTTCTGGTTTTATCTTGACTATCATAATGTTGGGTTTAGAAATTTAGATGAATTTTGAATTTCAAAATCCAAGGTGGGTTTCATGATAGAAGAATGTGGTGGTAGTCATCATACAACAGAAGATATTTGACAGATGCCTGAATCTCGCTTACGACATTTTCAAGATAAGCTTGCTTGTATACAAGTTCCGAATAATATTTTTTTTTTATTGCTTAGATGGGTGGACGAGCTCACAGCCCACCTGGTGTTAAGTGGTTACTGGAGCCCATAGACATCCACAAAGTAAATGCGCCACCCACTTCAAGATATAAGTTCTAAATTTCAGTCTAGTTACAACGGCTGCCCCACCCTTCAAGCCGAAACGCATTACTGCTTCACGGCAGAAATAGGCGGGGTGGTGGTACCTACCCGTGCGGACTCATAAGAAGTCCTACCGCCAGTGATTACGCAAATTATAATTTTGCGGGTTTGATTTTTATTGCACGATGTTATTCCTTCACCGTAGAAGTCAATCGTGAACATTTGTTAAGTACGTACTTCAACAGATTTTTTTTTGTAAAATTTCTTTGTTATACCCACAAGAATATAACAAATGGCCAAATTGTAAATGACACCAAGAGGCTAAGTTTCGAGCGATGCAGCTGGGAATCGACAGCTTGGCTTTAAATTGCGCGTTATTGAAGTGTGAAAGAATTTAAGGTCCGTACAGAAGGATGGCGGCAGTTGGCACATCCGGAGAACAAAGATGTGGAAGAGCTTGTTGGTGAGCCAAATATTCTGGGGAAGATGAAGACGCTTAGGCTCAGGTGGCATGTAGTGGATGGAGCAAGATCGGGCTGTGAAACGGGTATACTGAAGGGACACTATCTCGTAGGGAGACCCAAGTACCGCTAGTCTGATGTTGAGCCGTAGCCGATCAAGTGTCGGTAAGATATCGCGCAGCGCCGGAATGAATGGCGGAGTTTATTGTCCGGCCAAAACCGAATTCAGGGTCATAGCTCTAGCGCGGTATTGTCATTATAATTCCATGTTTTTAAGAAAAATTAAGTACTTATAAATTTATTTTAGATTAATCTATATATATAAATGAATTGCTGTTCGTTAGTCTCGCTAAAACTCGAGAACGGCTGGACCGATTTCGCTAATTTTGGTCTTGAATTATTTGTGGAAGTTCAGAGAAGGTTTAAAAGGCAGATACATATAAAAATGCTCGGAATTAAATAAAAATTTTGTTTTTCCTTCGATGTGTCCCCCGTCGGACAGATTCCTTTTGTTTGTTTTAAGCAAGGGCGGATCCAGCTTTGGCGCCAGGAGGGGGTCACATAGTCGTGGACAAGATAAGAACTTATAATTTAATTTTGATAACAATAGATAATAAATATAACATGATGTTCTTCAATTAGTCCAAGTTAGTTCAAGTCCTGGAACTAGCTCACGGGGGGGTCATGACCCCCATGACTCCGCCCCCCCTGGATACGTCGTTGGTTTTAAGTTTATTTTATACAAAAGTTTAGGTCTTTTATTTATCGATTGAGGCACTACGAAGTCTGCCGGGTCAGCTAGTAGTTAATAAAAATGTTACAGCAAAAATAAAAGCATTACTATGCAAATTCGATTTTCTTGTGTGTTTTTTTTTTGAAAACGAGATCGTCTATTATTCATGCAAAAAGATAAATCTGTTTGAGTTTTAAAACACCGTCGGGTGCACTGTATGTAAATGCAAGTCTCCCCTGCAGCTCGCTAAATTGGGGATGTTTATAATATGTCTACCCCGACTTTAGAAGATTTGGTGAATTTTATAACCATGGGTTAAAATAACCTAGATCGTTTTTTTTTCTACCTATGCTGATAGCCTTGAGAGGCTATTTCAGCTTCACTCTAACATGTGGGTGAGCTCACGGGACTCAAACCAGAAGTGTTGCTAACACTGGCCCTAGCAAGAGCAGTGCTTTGCAGAATCTACCACCGGATCAGAAACATGACACAATGAGAATATCCGGCGAGAAACTCAGGCTGCTTGTCTATGGGTTAATTCGTTTGCGACGAAGGGCTCGACGAGAACGGTGACCAGACCTAGATCGTGGATACAATGTTTTCATAAACATTACGGAGTCGTCGTAGCCTAAAGGGCTAAGGACACCCAGAGTACTTTTTAATATTGAAGCGAAAACTTCTTTAGCATCGTTGTGATGCGAATGATGTCGATGAAACGAAAAAGCGACAGTAAAAAGAGACAGACACATAAATTCATAAGATTTAACGTGTGAGAAAATGAGATAGGAAGCGTTATACAGTGTTTCTTATATTAGTGGTGTTCTTTGTGCTCTGCTTCGTTCCTAATATTAATACATTCTGAATAAATCTATGTAATAATATATACGAATAAAATGTACAATAATTATCAAACTTTGTATCACTATGATCACCCTACAATAATTATTCCCAAAAATTTACATTCGTCTCATTATCTTGAAGCCAAAATTTTTAAAGGTTTCACTTCTATCGCGTGTGAATTGCACACATGCTTTTTTTTTCATTCCCTATATATTCGCTGGTAGCCTAAGGGGCTATTTCAGCTATCCATCCAGTGTACTCGTATCGAACCATGCTACTAATATGCGGGTGTTCAAATCATGGAAGCAGGTACCAAATGTACTAATGTGCCTACGAGGGACTTCTATGATAAAAGAGTATAATCTAAATTAATTACCGGTGGTAGGACCTCTTGTGAGTCCGCACGGGTAGGTACCACCGCCCCGCCTATTTCTGCCGTGAAACAGTAATGCGTTTCGGTTTGAAGGGTGGGGCAGCCGTTGTGACAATACTGAGACCTTAGAACTATATCTCAAGGTGTGTGGCGCATTTACGTTGTAGATGTCTATGGGCTCCAGTAACCGCTTAAGACCAGGTGGGCTGTGAGCTCGTCCAAACATATAAGCAATAAAAAAAAAAACTATATCTATAGGTACTAATATTATAAAGAGGAAAGATTTGTTTGTTTGTTTGTATTGAATAGGTTCCAAAACTACTGAACCGATTTGAAAAATTCTTTCACTGTTTGGAAAGCTACGCTATCCCCGGGTGATATAGGTTATATTTATTATATTTTCAAAAAAATTAGGGATCCTCACTGAAACTCTAATAATGTAACCCAATGTGTAAAAAAATTACCTAAAATTCTTTACATCGTGTGCGCTACTTCCCAAGCGAAGCCGGGGCGGGCCGTTAGTAGTGTAATAAAAATCAACCCCGCAATACTACACGGGCCGCGAAGTCGTACACTCTTTAAAACCAATATAACAAAAAAGATATAAAGTTTATTTTACACAAACTAACGATTAACTTTTTGTCCTACAAGAAGCGCTGTTACCAAATTACCACAGTGCCGCTAATAACAATGCGTTATTTTATGTTATAAACAAATTGCAATAAAATCAAACGTGTTACTTGAATATCTTCCCTTAAATCAGTTCGAGTTTGATTCGTGTTACATTAGTATTAGAATGCTTCTTGATACAAATGCACCGGTAGAAAAGATTTATCAGGGCCACGCCTCAAACCATTTGCTTTTCCTTCACCCCCTAACGTAATTCACTCGTAAAATAAACAGGAAAAACTTTATAGCGTATAAAAAATAATTTGAATTTCTTGGCTATTTATTGCATTAACCGAAGGTTGTAAATATATTTATGGGTAACACATAAAACGCGATCGACTCTCATCGAAGAAGACTTTATTGAGTTTCGCCAAATTTTACAATTTACGATTTTTTATGTCTTGTTAGACACATACGGCCCGTCTGATGAAGTTTTTAACTATTTATAATAAGTGTAAACTATTTATTATATGTAGCTGTTCCTTCGACGTGTCTAATATTCATTGAGTGAACAAAATTTATTTATTCCTTATTCGCAGGATAATCAGAGTACCGGGCATCTTACTCATTAGGCCACGGATTGTATTGACGATTCAAAAATGTATTAATATAATAAATTTTCAAAAATGTTAAACTACTTCAAAATTTTCTTCAGTTTTTCCGAGTTTTAGACAGAATTAAAACTAGGTACATAAACTTTTTTGTGGTCAATTACGTAACTTAAAGTATCCGAATCGTTAGAAATAAACATTTTTGTTTATTGTTAAACAAACACGAGAATAATCCGTGAAAGTAGTTTTAATTATGTAATACTTAAATTACAAACATTATTATTATGTTCAAATCTTTTTGTTTTAATAATAACTAATGTTAAATTAACGAGGTATACATATAAACAAAGCCATTTTAGGCAAAGATTAGAGAAAGAAGGCAATAATACTAAAGTTTTATTAGGTTTAGTAATTATACTAGTGGTAGGACCTCTTGTGAGTCGGCGCGGGTAGGTACCACCGCCCTGCTTATTTCTAACGTGAAACAGTAATGCGTTTCGGTTTGAAGCGTGGGGCAGCCGTTGTTACTATACTTGAGTACTTAGAACTTATATCTCAAGGTGGGTGGCGCATTTACGTTGTAGATGTCTATGGGCTCCAGCAACCACTTAACACCAGGTGGGCTGTGAGCTCGTCCACCCATCTAAGTAATAAATTAAAAAAAAACCCGACATGAGTACTGTACAGTTTGTGCGCTTTCTGTTCATACTTGAAAGAACAAATAGACATGTCATCTATGAAAAACCTCACATCTTACACTCGGGGTTAATTGCACACTGTAGTCCTAAGTAGACAAATCGAGCACCCTGAATAAACGCTACGCAAACTTAGGAAATGCTTTCGTTAGTAATTTCAACAACTCTATCGCTAGAACGTTAGAGTCATTTTGCAATATTTTTTTCATTGTATATGGAGATGTTGGTTAATTAAAAGTGGCGTAGTTACGCAAACGAATCTCGGTCTTATTAAGAGGGGTTTGGGAAGTATTTGCAATGCAGATGGTTTTATTGAAAAAATAGTTGAGTTCCGTTTTGTTCATTTTAGTTGTTATACGTTGAACTGAAAATATGTACACAATCTATATATTAATACGTGCAGCAAAAACTTTTAATCCCTTTTTACGAAAATTGCGCGGACGGAGGAGTATGAAATTTTCCACACTTATAGAGAATATAGAGAAGAAGTGCACAATGCTAATATTTTTGGAATGAAGTTCCTTATCTCGCGTTGTGAAAAGGGGCTAGACGGAAAAAATTCTTACGAAAAGTTGTCACGACACTTTTTAGATCCGTCATTCTGACCAATCAACGTGTAGGCGCTTATCGCGTGACATTGCTCGTATCCGATTGGTCCGCGTAATGAGTACAGTTTCTCGAGATAGCGTTTCAACAATAGTAATTTAGTTTATAGTATTGTCTTTTTCTTCTTCATAATGCCGTAATTTATTATTATATCTTAAAAAAAATATTACAATTCCTTCACTAATTAATCGAAAGGAACGTCGTTCCATCCGGGTGTCCCTTGACACCTCTGAAGTTTTTTTTAAAATAATGCATAAATGATACATTAAATCAATAAAGAAAATATTACACACACTACATATCGTGTATTTGACGCACACACGCATGCATACTATTTATTGTCAAACTTTTGTTCTTGACGTCTGTTGTCAATTTGAGATCAAATATTGTTTGTCTTAGTTAATATTTGTTATAGTGTAGCATTGGTGAAATTTGTGATTATAGAAGTATAAAATACATTCATAATAGTGTACAAACTTACAATTCCAATTAATTATAGTCGAATTTCGACTACTGCGGGACCTCTAGTATGTTTTAATTTTACGAATAAGGACGTCTTGTCACAGTATACGAGTATCTCAAGCTCATCTGATGTTCAGTTGCTACCGGAATTCATGAAATGAATAACGCTGCTTCAGTCCTACCTATCCGTCAAATTGGGAACCATGAGGATTTGGCTACATCGGGGCTCCCTAATCGTTCAAGTGCTAAATTATTTCTAAGTACCGAAATCAAAAACAGTAAGGAAACAATTGTAATAATGCTCAATGCAATTTCAAACGATATACCGAAATTCGTTGAGCTTATTTAGTTATATGTTTAAGTAAAATGTACGTTTTTTAAGAACTCCAAAAGACCCTAAAATAACAAACCGAAATAACAATTAATTTCACCTTTTTATGCTTTTTTTATGACTGATTCGGTTGTGCAGTAGTTATCGAGGGTTGTAAATTGTGTTTTGGTGTGCAATAAAGTGTATTCTCTTCTCTCTCTCTCTCTCTCTCTTTCTCTCTCTCTCTCTCTCTCTCTCTCTCTCTCTCTCTTTCTCTCTCTCTCTCTCTCTCTCTCTCTCTATGTATATATTTAAACCGTACATAAGTATGTATGTCAGTCTCTGGTACCCACAACACAGCGAATCCTAATTTGGGGCTGGATTACCGTGCGCAATTTGTTTATAGTTATTTATTTATTATTATTATTTTGATATTGGTTAGGATATTAGAACGAAGTTTTAAAATTATTGCAATATTATTTATTGATCATTGATGAATGCGCAAATTTCCAAGTTAATCAGACATCTTGAATGTGATCAAAATGACGTCCAAGATTTATCACACACAAACACACATATTATGTACATACCTAGTCAATAAAAGCATATTAAAAATCACAATACTGTCACGCACTCTCAATCCCATTTCAAGTGTTTATTTTGTAACAAAAACGTCTACTTAGAAAAACAAGAAACTATTCTATATTTGTGACACATTTCTTTCGTTTGTAAAGCACAATAAATTCAAACCTTCATTAACAACTTTAAATAATAATCTCCACAGTAATTCGACACTGACAATGTGTTCGTGAACTGCTGTCAATTACACGTACAGTCAGAAATTAATTTTGGAAAATTCAACATGTTAGCAATTAGGAATAATGTGTGCTCTTGAATTCCAAAGATCCCTTTGCTTTTGTGCGTTTAAAAATAAAACGTACGCACATTTGTTCGATACAAATTACTGTGTCTCTGGAAATAGAACAGACAAGGCTGTATGGGCTTCGATCCCCTTGCCTTTCCTAATAAGGAAAAATTGTACCAAAAAAAAATGTCTCTGGATTTCTTTTGTGGGAGAACCGTTCGGGAAAGTAGTTGGATATTTTTATCATTATACATCGGTTTAAATGACATTAGTACTTCTGATTGATCTTTGGCACCACGAAAACTATCTGCCATGAGACATTTGTTCCAAGTGTCCAATAAACTGAAATAATGGTCATCCCAGTCGTGAAACGTTTGTGAAGATATATTAATGTCACATTCACGCTTTTAGAGAAAAGTAATGCTCTTAGATATCCCCGCATAGACTCACCAATGCATTACAGTTTAGTAAGTAATCTGTTGAATTTGAGTGACGTCGCCGTGGCCTAAAGGATAACACTTCCGGTGCATTCGTATGTAGCGAAACATCGGGAAAGGAATAACATCGTGTAATAAAAATCAAACCCGCAAAATTATAATTTGCGTAATTACTGGTGGCAGGACGTCTTGTGAGTCCGCATAGGTAGGTACCTCCACCTTTTTTTTTTATTTCTTAGATGGGTGGACGAGCTCACAGCCCACCTGGTGTTAAGTGGTTACTGGAGCCCAAAGACATCTACAACGTAAATGCGCCACCCACCTTGAGATATAAGTTCTAAGGTCTCAGTATAGTTACAACGGCTGCCCCACCCTTCAAACCGAAACGTATTACTGCTTCACGACAGAAATAGGCAGGGTGGTGGTACCCACCCGCGCGGACTCACAAGAGGTCCTTGCCTATTTCTGCCGTGAAGCAGTAATGCTTTTCGGTTTGAAGCGCGGGGCAGCCGTTGTACCGTTAAAAAGTGAGACCTTAGAACTCATGTCTCAAGATGGGTAGCGCATTTACGTTGTAGATGTCTATGGGCTCTGATAACCACTTAACACCAGGTGGTCCGTGAGCTCTTCCACCCATGTACACACTAAAAAAAAAAGCTTCCCGATCAATTAAAAATACCTTAGTAGAAACAACAAGGGTGTTAAAGTACTTGGTATTATTTTACAAAGACAACAGACAATTATTATTACAGAGACGACTGTCAGGGGCTGACGTCATTATATCACTGTATCGGGTTGCTCTGACATTTTAATTTTATTTTCGTTTTCACGTAAAAAAAAATTCAGGGATTTTATGACCTGGTAACTGAGACCTTTAAGTCATGTCTTATTTTAATTTATATTCATATTTTTATGAAAAATGATATTATGGAGTGAAATGAAATGAAGATAATTAATTTGAAACATTAATCAACTGGGATGAAATTAAATGAAATGAAATGGGATGAAATTAACCTCAGTAAAATAGTGGTCATTTACTAAGATTTTTTCAGTGGACTTTTTGGAGGATCCTAAGAAGTTACGTCCAGCGGCTTTGTTTCATTTTCCCACATTTGTGCACTTTCACAGATATTAAACAGTTAATAAACCACCATTATTACACATTTAAACCCGAAGAAACACTAAATAGACAAAATAAAACAAATCACACAACTTCACTCCTCGCGTTCCCGTCAAAAAGTCTTTTTTCACGTAAAATGATATTATTGTATGAAGTGGCCCTTATTTGTAGAGCAGACTCCAGCGATCTTCATCTGCTGAAGTCGTGGGTTACGATTATAAATGTGAGAATAGAAACATTCACAAGCCTTATCCAGATTAGTTTACTACATATTTCAAAATTTAACATACAGCTAAACTAAATGACAAAACAATTCAACAACAACAACAGTTCCAACCGAAAATACGAAAGAATGCACACATACGCCATGCCAATAAAGAAGTTGTCAGGTATAATCCTATTCTAATTTCACCATCATATAGTACCTACATATATGATAAATATCGTGACTATCAATCTGTTTTTTTCATAAAAAATCTAGATAATTTAGAGCAGTTCTGAGATGAAATTATAAATCATTCGTGTATAATGGAACACTGAAAGATTTTGTGGTAGCTTTTGTTATTTTATTCTTTACTTTTTTTAAATATGTTTTTTAACCATTTATTATAAAGAATCTGCTTTAAATTAAAACCGTGAGTTTTTTTTTAATTTTTTTTGTTGCCCTTGTAGGCAAACCAGCATACGGCCCACCTGGTGGTGAGTGGTTAGCGTCGCCCATGGACTTCAGCAATGCCACGGGCAGAGCCGAGCCGCTGTCTACCGCTAAATGATTTTAGAGCTGTGATTTAGAAATATATAAAAAATATGTGGAATTAATTAAAAGTAAAAATATAAATAAATGTACTCCCTCACCGTACCAAAGGCACACTTAAGCATTAGCAAAAAAACAATTATTGTTTTCACTAGCAACTTTACCCTGACTTCATCGGATTTCAGTCGCGATGATGTCTCCATAAAAGCAATCAAAAATCCTCGCTGGATTCCTTCAGCCGCCCCTCAGAACGCGAGGGGTGAAGATATCGGATGTCTTATTATTTCTAGTCGAGTGCTTGGTACAAGAGCCTCGTGCGCCGAGCCGGGTGCGACAGCTGCTTAAATATTTTCAATAAAGAGGTGTTTCGTTACAATTGATAATGGATTTCTCGTTGTTTGAAATACGGTAGAATACTGTCGAGATAAATATATAGAAGAATATTCTGATTGTGTTGTGTTCAATGGTAGAGTCTTCTGTTATTTTTGTTTATTTTATGAACCAATTAAGTTCGGTGTGAAGGATTCAAGATTTTTTTTTTTTTTCAATTTAGACTTCGAACTCATATCTAGAAACTATTCGCCTTTGTGAAATATATTATGTAATTTGGTCACCCGACTAAATACGTCAAGTGATTCTGGAGAAATTAAATTGTTAATTCAAAGGCACGTACATACGTGGTGGAGATCAGCGGTTCTGGACGTTTTTTACTTCGCGATGTACTAACATGCAAATTTTTTAATAGTTTCAGTTTAAGATAAAATAACGTTACATTAAGTACATACATTGAGTATTAATGTAATAACATATACATTATTAATGTATTAAATGTAGTTGAATAGTAAATAATATTTAGTTAAGAATAATTGTATAGACCCCATATGTACCTGAGAGACGCAATTCTCCTTAATCACTTTACATAAAATATTATATTTGTAAATATGTATACACTAATATGTGTGTTCCGACACGGTGGTTGAGAACCACTGGTCGAGTTTATATCAATCCCATACTTTTGTTTGTACAAAACGTTGTTACATTGTCATAACATTGTCACGGCGGAAGAAGTCGTGTCAAAGAAGAAGGTGAATTTACACCCGTAAATGTCTTGGAGTTACCGAAGCAAGAGCATTTAGTCAGCAAAGCACAGAATAATAATAAATTATTCATAACCTTGACCTTGTTGACCTCTAGTAAGGTAAAAAAAGCTATACAATCAAAAAACAAGTTGGAATCATGAATTTAATTTTAAATTTTGTATGCAAGATGGTGATATCCTTTATCGATGCGCGACTACGACGGACATTTTAGGTCTTCTAACCGAGATGATTTTTCTGAAGAAAAAATAAAACTTCAAAAAATAAACTAAAAAAATATCAAATCATTGAGATATACTATTTATTTTAAAGCCTCGGTTTTAGTTTTTTTAAGCTATTGCATAGCTTTGAGCGCGGCTACCGAATCAAGAAATTCCGTAACGAAAATAAAACCTAATGCCCACACTCCACCTACTATGTAACTCGTGTTCAACACATTCGTTGCGTAGCAACGTTGCGCTTGTGTAGAGTGTTTGTGAATAAGCGCACGGCGTGACGTCGCACTGCATGCGCATCATGAAGAGTCTGCCCATCTCTCTCTCGCGCGGTCTACCTTATGAGCGTGAAGGGGACAGTTAATGTTTTGCTTTTGTTAATGTTTATAAATATAGCGTGGTCTTATTTTATTATTGTTTTTATATTAAATTATTATTGTCTAATTATAATTGCATAAGATGTTAAAAAATGCTATGCAATAGTTTTACTGCGGCAGTCCCCGAGTGCCACACGTGTTTTTTAATTATAATATCTTGATATTTGAGGTGTCGAATATCAGAATCTTCTCAAATTGAACGTTTAAAATGGTGAGTTCTAATACATTACTGATAAACAGATGTTTGACCTGAAACATTTAGTCCAGAAATCAAGATAGGTCTCGAGTCAAAATATTATTTTAGATCAGTGTAGCATCACTATAAGAACTTTTATAATAAGCTCAAATATACTTTAAAATATTAATGCAGATAACGCATAACAGACATAGACATAACCAATTTAGATAACCTATAACGGGCAGCCATAACAAAAAACACATGTCGTAACGATAGCTGATCATAAACCATATCTGTAGTCTTGCACCGCTGAAACTTTGTGATGCTCTAACAAATACATTTTGGCCGCGAAACAGGCGATTTGATAGGCTGAAGCGAATCGCGACCTTGTTCATTAATATGTATGTCTTATAAGCTAATTGTATTGGAATATAAGTAAGTTACTTAAGTTGTGTCAGTTGGTTTTATGCAAAAAAAAAACTATAAATCTCATGACTTATTGTGTTGCATGAAGTTGGTTTTACGCAACAACAAAAAAAAACCAAAAACAAATAAAAAATAGGCTTTATTTTAGAGATGATCAGAATAAAACAAGGAAAGCATTGAAAAATTTAATTTTTGTTTTAATCAGTTGCAAACCCAATCTAGAAAATAGATAGATTTTACTAAAGACATACAGTAAAATTTAAACAATAACCTTATGTCATGGTTATTTATGTTATGGAATGTAAACTGTAATGTTCATTGTAACCATTTAATATTAAGTGAGGGGAGGCGTCCAATTACCTAGCTCAAAAAAAATGTTTTATCTTGGTTCTAAGGCTTTTTCACATTGAGGATAGAATCTAACACTGATACCTTACACAGTAAAATACGAGAAAGAAAAGGCAATGTAGCGCAACCTTAACATTCACTGAAACGTCAGGTTCACGCCTCTAGAAACGGTAAGACGAAAAACACGAATGCTTAGCTTAGAAAATTTATATTGTTCTAGCGAGATTTTCTTTTGTAATTTCCAAGTTAACGAAAAGAAAGAAAAACAATTCATTAAAATAGCGGTAGGCAGCTGCTTGGCTCTGCCCCTGGCATTGCTGAAGTTCATGGGCGACGGTAACCACTCAACATCAGGTGGGCCGTATGCTGGTTTGCCTACAAGAACAATAAAAAAATATAACTTCACTTTTAACTTCTCTTCATAAAACACGTCAAATAATCGCCTGTTTCTTGGCCCACCACGAACATAGCTCGTAAGTTTATTATTTATAAGTTTACGAGCAGGGGGTCCCATAAATAGAAAGCCGTGGATTAGGTCGGGGTTGCACCCGAAGTTCACGGTTAGATAGTATTCATAGGGATATTTTTATGGAGATCCGTTACAGCATTAGATCCACATTTCACGGACGGTATACGGAAATAGAAAACCTGTTTCGATTAACCATTATAATATTCTAAGAGGTACAAGTATTTTCGAGCTGGTACGTATCAAAAGCTCCATTTCAACGTATCTTAATTTATATTGGCCAGCTGTCAATCAGAAGTTACATACATGAGAATTCATTGCTGGTGTAGGACGTCTTGTGAGTCTGCATGGGTAGACAATACTATCTTGTCTTTCTGTCGAAGCAGTAATGCGTTTCAGTTTGAAGAATGGGGCAGCTATTGTATTGTAACAATGGAGGTGTAGAACTTTCTAGATCTATGCTAAATCCCTAGATCGCTAGCACTATGACTTGTCCTTCTTCAAACGAGGCTTGTGGAGAGTACCAACACCCTGCCTATTTGGCAGGACATATTTTGGTGGGGCAGCCGTTGTAACTATACTTGAGACCTTAGACCCACCTTGAGAACTTATATCTCAAGGTGGGTGGCGCATTTGCATTGTAGATGTCTATGGGCTCCAGTAACCACTTAACACCAGGTGGGCTGTGAGCTCGTCCACCCATCTAAGCAATAAATAAAAAAACTCACAGTTAAATAACAAACAAACAATTGAATTAAATGACTAAAGGTCAATACAGTTGAAACAAAAGATATATCTATATATTAATACGTGAAGCAAAAACTTTGTATCCCTTTTTACGAAAATTGCGCGGACGGAGGAGTATGAAATTTTCCACACTTATAGAGAATATAGAGAAGAAGTACACAATGCTAATATTTTTTTTAAATAATGCAGAAAAGACATTAAATCAATAAAGAAAACATTACACACACTACATACCATGTATTTGACGCACACACGCATGCATACTATTTATTGTCAAACTTTTGTTCTTCACGTCTGTTGTCAAATTGAGAATAGATTAAATATTGTTTGTCTTTGTTAATATTTTTAAAAGTGTAGCCTAGGCGAAATTTGTGATTATAGAAGTATAAATTACAATCATAATAGTGTACAAACTTACAATTCCAATTAATTATAGTCGAATTTCGACTACTGCGCGACCTCTAGTTTTAAATTAATTAGATTGTTTATTAATATTCTTGAATCACGCGTTTCCCAGTCATGTCAGTTTAAATCGGATCAATGGCGAAATCTATTGCCGCGACCGCGATTAGCCCCCATGAATATTGATGGCGGAACGCGACGTGCGATGTTTGCGGACACGACTCGAATATTCAATCGATTTAAAATCGATTTTGTCAAAAGGACTTTTCACGAGAAGTGGACTATTCAAAACACTTTTTACAATTTCAGACCCTCGTCTCGACGTTTTCAAAAAGGTAAATGCTTCAACAAGGACTGTGCTTATGTTATACCTAGCCATCATTAAATTTAGTGTTAAGAAAGTTGAATGCCGCTGTCTGGAGTCATAGGATCTCTTATTTATCGTTATATTGGGAGCAATGATTGAATTCCCCGAACTAAAGTCCACGATTGTGATTACTTACGATACTATGGGATGGCCCACAGTATCATTTTCTTCGCCTTCCAGTACTTTGTTTTGACGGCTTTATCGTTGGAAATTAAAAACTACATTGAAAAAAGTATAGATATATTTATTTCCTTTTAAATTTCTCTGCTATGACATGGTATGATTGATTTATTTTCAAAATGATTATTATTAGTGTTCTAGACATAATTAATACTAACTATTAATTTAATTAATATTAATTAATACTAAATATGAATACTAAATTTACCGTCTAATTTCGTTTTTATTATAAATACAATAAAATAAATAAAAATAATATAAATAAGTAAGAAATAATAAAAGCGTTCATGGTTCTAACACACTGCTCGTACAATAGTGATTTCTAATTCATTCATTACTTTGTACTTATTATGAAGAAGAAAAATAATAATACCGAAGCCAACTAAAGTGAAAAAAAAATCCACGTTCATGCATCCGCGAACAAAACTCATTCAAAGCTTACAACAAACAAACGGTATCAGTGTTTTTTAGACCGCAATAATCAGCTTATCTCGCCCCGGGAAATATTTTGACGAATTCAATTTGTTTTTCTCGTATTTTCACTTGCAGGTGCGGGATTCAGGACTGCCAGGGTGGGGGAGGCTACTTATATAATCCCGGTTTATTGACAGGTAATATGCTGTCAATGGTGCAATAGACAAGCTCAGTGTTCAACGAAAAGACAAATATGAAATTAAAATATTATATGTGGTTTGGGTTTTAAACCTTAAACTCAAGTGAGCCATGAGCTCGTTCACCAGTTATAGCAAAAAAAAACTTAGCTGTATTCACCATTAAACATGAATTCATTTAAGATGAGCAAGAACGAAACGTATGAAAAAAGCGTGGAACGAATTATTAAGGTGTGAGTGGGAGAAAACGGTATGAAAGAAAAAATATAATAAAAGAAAAAGCAAGATGGCGAAAACGATTGATTGACACTGGTGGTAGGACCTCTTGTGAGTCCGCGCGGATAGGTACCACCGCCCTGCTTATTTCTGCCGTGAAGCAGTAATGCGTTTCGGTTTGAAGGGTGGGGTAGCCGTTGTAACTATACTGAGACTTTAGAACTTGTATCTCAAGGTGGGTGGCGCGTCTACGTTGTAGATGTCTATGGGCTCCAGTAACCACTTAACATCAGGTGGGCTGTGAGCTCGTCCACCCATCTAAGCAATAAAAAAAAAAAAAAAAAAGTGAGAGGTCTTTAAAAGTGTCAATTAATTGTTAATTACAATAAAAGATTTGGTATGAGAACAATAAACCTACAATCCAGTGAAACAGTTTTATTTTTCACGATCCAAATTTTAATGAATAAGAAATAACCGTTTTGGATAGTTGTGTTCCTTCTAAATCCGGCCCTGTTCCGATATGAGCGCCCGACAAAAATAAGGACGAGCGCCACCAGATGCGGGCTCCCACAGCAGATTTGTGATTGACACTGTATAAATTCGACGCTCACGGTTCGAACGAGACCGATCCCTATTACGTTGAATGCCATTATTACCCGGGAATTTGGGTGATGGACGATAATTTTTTTTCACACAGAAGTTGAAACACAATCATAATTTGCATCTGTACCTGAACTGTGTGATGAAACCTGACTTTTAAGCAGCAGATAGTCTACCTAGGCTGGTAACTCAGGGGGTCACATTCCCGCTTTTAGAGAATAGTAATGCTTTCTTTTAAGGGATTTTATGACCTGGTAACTAAGACCTTTAGTTCAAGTCTTATTTTAATTTACATTCTTATTTTGAAGCAAAATGATAATATGAAGTGAAGTGAATTGAAGTTGATTAATATGAACCATGGCATGAAATGAAATGAAATGAAATGAGATGAGATGATATGGTATGAAATGTAATCTCAGTAAAATGGTGATCATTTGCTGAGACTTTTTCCGTGGAATTTTTGGAGGATCCCGAGAAGTTGCGTTCAGCGGCTTTGATTTTTCCACATTTGTGTACTTTCAACGATACTAAACAGTTAATAAACCACCGTTATTACACATTTAAACCTGAAGAAACATTAAATGGACAAAATAAAACAAATTACACAACTTCACTCCTCGCGTTCCTGCCAAAAACAAAAGTAATGCTCTTAAATACCCCCGCATAGACTCACCAGTACATTACAACTTAGTAAGTGATATGTGAAAATTGAGTGAATGACCTTTTTTCCCTGCCTTGTCTAATAACCTCATGGGGCTATACTAGATTCGCCGAATTAGTAGGTAAACCTAAGGACGTTGCTAACACTAATCCTAGCAAGAGCAGTGCTTCGCAGATCTACTGGCGGATCGGAATCGCGGTCCGCTGAGAAGTTCCGGTGAAACTCAGTGGACTGTGTCTGAGGGTTAATCTGCTCGCCAAACCCTTCGTCGCAAGCAACGGGTTCGACGAGAACGGTGACCGGTGCTTGAGGTACCTAGAAGCAACTTACTTATGAAGTAGCAGTTTTGCAATACTGGTCCTTTGAAACGTAATTCACGCAGGGCTGGCAATGAATTCTAAATTTAAATGTATTTTTATTTATTTATTTGGGATTGTATTCTCAAATTTAGTCAGCGTGTTTATTGATTAGTGTTTTGTTTTCACTACATTTTTATCGATTTCCACGAATAAGGACGCGATAAAAATACGAATTATCATCGAACACGAGATGACACATAATAAAATTTCTGTTTATGTTTTTCTAGTGTACTTTAAGTTACTTTAGTGTACAGAGCGGAAACCGTTACGTAATTGGAAAAGGTTTTTTATTATGTTTGGAAAATGAACTTTTTTTATGTTTGGAAATAGGGACGAATCGATGGTATATTTCATAATTTTCTAATGCTATTTTCCATGATCAATAAATTTTGAGTTTATAATCGACAAAAAAAATTTAAACACTCTTAAACGATCAAGCCAATGAACAAGACCGATAAAATGCATGCCTCTTTATTAATAAAATCCAAAATTTCTTACTTGCTAAAATTATGAAAAAAAAAAAAAAACCGAATCCTAATAAATTACTTAAAAAAATTCAATCCCGCTCAATTCTGTTGGGAACAAATTGGGTCAGATCCATAACCGGATCGGTAACCCGTAAATCCCGAAGTTCGTATTTCGAACGGAGTTACTGCCTATCGTCCAATCGGGCGGGTCCTTATCGGCCTTCCAATGACAACGGCCCGATTACACGGCACCCCGGTAAAAACGGAACTCGAGTTCGATAATTAACGAATTGGAAACGATATCGTCCAGAAAGATCGCGGAATGCCGATAATAAATTTGAAAATTTTCATTTTTCGAATTACGACAAGCTTTGTTTTGCGCCGCCATACTGGTGTTGGTTTTGTATAGCAGTTGACTATCTGACATCCGATCCCGGAGAAGGGTGGACAGAATCCACCCGCTTGATGGCCCTCGGTGAGATAGATGAATTTCTTTCACAGCCCAACTAGCTCTTCTTTATTGTACCACCAGGCAGGTTGAAGGTACACATTCGTCGAAGATTTTTTTTTATTGCTTAGATGGATGGACGAGCTCACAGCCCACCTGGTGTTAAGTGGTTACTGGAGCCCATAGACATCCACAACATAAATGCGCCACCCACCTTGAGATATAAGTTCTAAGGTCTCACGTATAGTTACAACGGCTGCCCCACCCTTCAAACCGAAACGCATCACTGCTTCACGGCAGAAATAGGTAGAGTGGTGGTACCCACCCGCGCGGACTCACAAGAGGTCCTACCACCCGTAATTACGCAAATTATAATTTTTTAATGTTAACAAAACACATTTAGGCTATAAATATCTCCTGGAAAAGCTTTTCTCAAATACGAGTGTACGACTCCATCAAACTCATGGGAACGTTAAATCAAAATTAGTTTCGTTAAAATAAAAATAAAACAGTTGCTTTTAATTTTAAAAAGCCTTATTCATTGTACATTTTCGAATATTAATTCAATCACTTCCAACACTACTATTTGGAACACGCCCCTAAATCGATTCGGTACATCGATATTAACGGCTCATTAATTTAAACGATACAGCGTTCGCTTATCGATATTATTATCGCGTAAATACTGAAAAACGATTACATATTTTTTTTTTTTTGGCAATTTACGAGAGTGAAACGGAGCGATGTTTTAACGAATACAAAAGGCCCTTTCTGTTGGCTTACGATGAGCATTCGTGAATTTTATTTACAACATGATTGTTCTATATACTCAGTAGAGCGCATTGGAAGCCCGCATAAAATAGCTATGCGTTTAGGTTTCAAGGGTGACATCCATATTGTTATGGCTCTGTCTACGCCAGGCTTACCTTGACGCGTCAACAGAAAATGAGAATACCTACTCTATTCCAATTACGAAGTCTGGTTACCGGAGCAAATAACCATCTACAACGTAAATGCCATCACCTACCTTGAGATTTAAGTTCTAAGGTCTCAGTATAGTTACAACGGCTGCCCCACCCTTCAAACCAAAACACATTACTGCTTTACGGCAGCAATAGGCAGGGTGGTAGTACCTACCCGTGTGGACTCACAAGAGGGCCTACCAGTCCTACCAGTAATTACGCAAATTATTATATAATTTTGCGGGTTTGATTTTTACTACACGATGCTATTTCTTCACCGTGAGAGTTAACCGTGAACATTACTTAAGCACGTATTTCATTACAAAAATTAGTACTTGCAGCGGGATTCGAACACCGGTGTATCGTTCCATAATGATGAGAGAATGCACCGGACGTCGTATCCTTTAGGCCACGACGACTCTAACAAAACTGGATATCGAATAAATAGAAATTTGTTAGAATAGAATAATAGTTGACTATAAACAATTTAAGAGTTCTATCACCTAACTTACAAGCTCTTATGAACGTGCACATGACGATATCATGATCAAAGTTTACCTGGACGAATATCTAATTGAAGGATATCATTGGATCGAGAGACTACATGTCAAACAAACGTTTGTTTGTGTGTTTAAATATTGAGGAATTACCTGGTAATCTCCCTCTGTGCAGCGTGGAGTTTCCCGGCGAGCTTCGCAGCATCAGCCTCGGCGGCGCGCGCCCTCGCCTCCCAGTCGCCGCGCGCCCGCCTCTCGCGCTCCGCATCGTTGCGAGCCGCTCCCTCGCGCTGTGCAACAAACAACAGACATTATAATTACACAGAATAATAACGATCATTTTACAAAGTCGTCGTGACCTAAAGGATAAGACGTCCGGTGCATTCGTATGCAACGGTGTTCGAATGTGTGTACCCGCCTGAGATTCGAACACCGGTGCATCGCTCAACACGCTTCAGTCTTTTAGGTCACTAAGAGATAGAAATAGATTCATTCTCAGTATCTTCGCCTTAACCACTCCAGAGACTACTGGAAATTCTGGCGCGTTAGTAACAGAAATCGACATAATAACTTGAGTGCGCCGCGTAGAACACCGGTGACCTACATGACAGTCAAACGGTTAACTATATCCAGTTTATGACACCAACAAAACTCTCATATATTATACGTATACTTTTCAGGAATCTTCGTCCTTTCCCGGGGCATAATTTCTCAAGATTTTCTGTTCTGAAGGAAGGAAAATTATTAAAATTAAATAATAAAGAATAAATAGTTTAAAATAATTCGCGCCGTTTATAAGCAACCTTAAAATAAAATTTATCGAAAAATGTACCGACGATCCGGAACTGACGCGTAGTATCGAAGCCGGATAGAAATCCAATTCCGGCGGAAGCGACCACTCATGACGTCACACTCGCCGACAAGATCTATCCAATATGTCGCGAGCACGTGCGTTCGACATTGAACATCTCGAAAATGGAACATTAAGTTTTTAAATTGAATTTGAGAATCGTTGAACATATCTTCGTTTCAATGTCATTTTATTTGAAATTGAAAAATAATAATTCAGGAACGTTAGTGCAGGCATACTTGTTTTAAGTAAATATACCGGTGGTAGGACCTCTTATGAGTCCACACGGGTAGGTACCACCACCCCGCCTATTTCTGCCGTGAAGCAGTAATGCGTTTTGGCTTGAAGGGTGGGGCAGCCGCTGTAACTATGCTGAGACCATAGAACTTATATCTCAAGGTGGGTGGCGCATTTACGTTGTAGATGTCTATGGGCTCCAGTAACCACTTAACGCCAGGTGGGTTGTGAGCTCGTCCACCCATCTAAGCAATAAAATATATATATATATATATAAGCTATTTAGCATTAATCGTAAGCAAGACAATAATATTGCCATTAGAATTATTATAATTTTAAGTGATTTTGAAAAAAAAAAAGGAAAAAATACACAAATTGGAAATGTGAATTGTTCTACGCGTCTTTTCCATTTCTCTGGCGTATTAACATCTAGGTACAAGTTGAGGTTTGAGTTGCTACATTATATTGGAGATATGTCATGTCATTAATTTAACGATTACGTGTTACTTACAAATTTAAAGTTTTGTACCACACTACTACTAGTGTGAATATAATTGAGGCCGTCAGTGCAAAAGTGGCCTAGGCTTACTATAGTTAGTATGGAGGCAATTAGGTCTGAATTTTCATGAATTTGGATTTGAATAAGCAAAAACACAATACGTGCAAAAATAATGTTTACAAAGCTATCTGTCATCTATGGGTGAAACTATGGATAGGCCGGTTTTGCATCAGAATTTATTATATTTTAAATAAATTCCAACATACGTTATATAAGCTTGAATACAAAAAAAATGGCCATAGGCCACTTTTGCGCTAATGGCTTCCTCCCTGTTGATTCCCAGATTTCCCAGGAGCAACGATATGTATTTCTTCAAAGATGAGTTTGATTATCCATTCATTCGCACTTATTCAAGTTTTGTAACATAGGCGCAGTATTGAGTCGAGCTGTTCTATCGCTTGTACGTTTATGGTCCAAGTGATAAACTTCAAGATATTAGGAAGGAAGGATAATATATAGAAATCGGATTGCATATCCGATACGGGTTTTAAAAACAATTTATTCTCTATATGTATAAGTATAATATAGAAGTATAGGTATATTCTTCTTTGTCTCCACCTTATCCCAAAAGGTGTGGTCGATAAGGCGAATTTTTCTATTCCATTCTCTTCTATCAGCCGTCATCTCAACCACTCACTCCTCTCTATCGTCATTTACACTCTCCATCCATATCTTCTTCCGTTGACCTTTTCTCTCTCTACCTATACAATCTACTTGATATTCGTTTAATACCGAATCCTCTAGACCAATCAGCTTGAGACATGAGGTCTATGTCTCAAGTGTATAGTGAAGCTGACCCACTTTTCGATCTGGAACGCGTTACTGCTTCGCTGTAGAAGCCGTTAAGATCACCATCTACTATCTACCCGTGCTGGTCCACAAAACGACCTACCATTAGTGATTACGCAAATAAAATTACAGAATCTATTACAGAATTCTATTACAGAATATTATTCCTTCACCGCGGAAGTAGTTCGTGAACATATACTAAGTCGTATTTTGATTGGTACCTTCCTGGGGGATTCGAACGTCGACTCATTTGCACCGCTCGATATGAATGCGTCCGGGCGTCTTATCCTTCAGGCCATGACAAAATCAAAACTATTATTAAGTCTGTAAGCTGTTAGTTTTTGGTTTCGGAAAATAGCAACATTTAATTTGGTTTTGCAAATCCTGTCCCATCCCTCTCCCGCACTTTACCTACCGACGCGTGCGAGCGAGATCGTGTGGCGACATCGACTCGAGAAGAAATGTAATGACGGAACTACCGCGCGCGCGCTTCGTGTCTCTGTTGTAATATGTGTACGTAAATAAGTGAAATTGTTGGTGTTTCTCATCGCCTAGCGGTACGAGCCTGCAGTAAGGACTACATAATCCTTCCTTTACCGCAGAACTGCCGCTTCTTATCGTTTCTTTCCGCAGTCTGTGTCCCACAATTTGCAAGGACCAAATTTCAAAATATTTCGTAGTTTTGCTTATTTTGCGTCTGCATTTCATGTCAATTAATTTTTATTTGAATTAAATAACATGCGCACCGCAATAATTACCTACAGTTCAACGTACGGACCATTTGGTTTGTTTATTCAACAAACATCTCCGCCAATGTGTACCAGTATTCGGATTTACTTTGGACCAAACTCAAGGGCCAACTTTGATGAAGTTTTAATTGAAAATTAGTCTTGGCCGTATCTTGCTGGCTTCAGTTCGTTTGGTCCCGGCAGACCGGTAAATGAGCTAAGTTTCATTGCACGGTACCCAACGATTCCTGTTTTTCGACATTCCTGAATTCTGACGGTAACCATCACTTATACTATACTATTGAAGGCATTTAGCTAATAGAATAAATAAATTTAGTAAATAGAGAGGTAGCTATAATTTTTCGTTTATGTTTTAGAAGGATTTGGAGTCTGCATATTTTGCTCAGAGCCTAAGCATATTCTATGGGGTGTTCATAATCCACTTTCGGTGATCTTAGGCACTCCAAGTACCGATCACCGTTTTCGTTGATATCCTCGTGCAAACTACCCTATAATCCGTAACCCACTAAGTTTCTCAGCAGATCTCGGCAGATCTGGTGGGTAGAGTCAGCGAAGCGCTGCTCTTGCTAGGGCTAGTGTTAACAACTTCTAGATTAAGCTCTGTAAGCTCACCTATCAAACCTTGCGTAGTTGTAACAGCCTCTTCGGCTACCAAATTTCCAATTTTGGCTTCAAATTTCTGCCTATTCAGTTGCATGGCGGATCCAATTCAATGGAGAATTTCGCATCATACCTCGAGGTTCAAAACATCCTCGATTCCAAACTGTCGTTTTATCTGTTCATTCACAATCAAAACATACAAGACACATCTTCAGAACCTGAACGGATGTGCTAAAAACGACAATAAACAAGATTAATTTCTAAAACAGTGCTCTTCACTTGTAATGGAAGCCCGTTGAACAGAAATACATTTCTTAAGAAATGGCTGTGATCAGAGATAAAGTTCTAGATGAAATGAATATGAGCGAACAAAATATCTACATTTAACAGGATTTTTAAATTAATAATTTTATTATTGCTATCCAAGGATGGTCGTCTTACTGTCAACCATACGGTTAAAGATCAGCTTCTCTGATTGTCAATGTCAGGGACAAGACCAATCGGCTAAACAATAGAAATTTCATTATGAATGCTCCAGAAGTCTGACTAACTAACTAAACTTTTTTTTTTCATTTTTAATTGATACGTCACACTATAGAATCATTTATTCACTTTCCATATTTCGACTACAAAAACGGTTCGAACGATTACACGTCCTTACGGATCCATCAGATCCAATAACTCTTGCATTAGATACTTTCAGCTCTAACACTAGGAGCAGGCTGAGGAACCCCGGTAACCGTACTCGTCGAACTCGACAAAGAGGTCGACCCATGCATCAGCTCGCTGAGTTTCTCGCCGGATCTTCTCAGCGGGTCGCGATTTCGATCTGGCAGTAGATTCATTCGCGAAGCAGTTGCTCTTGAGTTGTTAGGTCTCCTTCGGAGGCGCTCGGGCAGCTGTTAGCAAATCCCACCCCTTCTGGCTGAGCCTTTGCTCGCCCACCTGTCCTGGTTAAACTGGAAAGGCCTCCAGGCCACCAGTAATCTTTCAATCATAAAAAAAAAGGTTCGAACGAACTAAGGAATCACATAAAACACTTCTTAACCGTAAACGACTTTGTAGACTTCTAAATTGTCATTATCATCTACAGCAGGATGGCGTTCCTTAAAACGAAAACGCTGATCCTTTACACGGTTTACTGATGGTTTAAAACTTATTCCAGTAATGTTCGAGTGCTGCAAGCAATGTAATGTGATTAAAATAATATTTTAGGGTGATGTGCCCGTCAGCTGTCTTCGCTTTAGCTTGAGCATTCACGAAAAATAAACTTTAAAATGACTAGTGATTATCATTAGCAAATGAATATCGGTTTTCGTTTTGTTAATGCAATAAAATATAAGACTTAAGCCGTATTCTAATTATATATCGTCGCTGTCAAACCAAAATCTGCTATGTGCAAAACTCTATTTTGAATTAACGAGTTAAAACATTTTCGTCTAAAATTTTATATGAAGATGAACTTTTAAGAACTTTTTTTTTATTGCTTAGATGGCTGTACGAGCTCACAGTCCACCTGGTGTTAAGTGGTTACTGGAGCCCACAACGTAAATGCGCCACCCGACTTGAGATATAAGTTCTAAGGTCTCAAGTATAGTTACAACGGCTGCCCCAACCTTTAAACCGAAACGCATTACTGCTTCACGGCGGAAATAGGCGGGGTGGTGGGTAAGTAACCCGTGCGGACTCCCAAGAGGTCCTACCACCAGTGATTACGCAAATTATAATTTTGCGGGTTTGAATTTTATTACACGATGTTATTCCTTCACCGTGGAAGTCAATCGTGAACATTTGTTGAGTACGTATTTCATTAGAACAATTGGTACCCGCCTGCGGGATTCGAACACAGTTGCATCGCTACATACGAATGCACCGGACGTCTTATCCTTTAGGCCACAACGACTTCAGTCTTTAATTAAATCGTACAAAAATCTTACTTCCCATTTCGATACCGAGAAGTCATACACGATTAACCGGTGTGCCACCCCCAACTAAATACTAAACGTACAAAACAAATTATCACTTTAAATAATCTATGAATTCATTAGTGTGTCTCGTCGAGCCATTAGAGAAAAAAACATAAGGAAGTGTTTTGTCTATTTTTGGGCTGTTTCCGTCGCACTCTGATGGTAGACCGTCGTCCCGTGGCGAACTCTATTAGGCACGTGATAGATACAAAGAAAAATAAATGCTATCACCGAGCATCGAAGAGCCGATTTCAACTGGCAAAATTTAATGTTTTGTTACGTCTAATATTGGATTCGGTGTATTTTTAATTTGTTAACTGATGTCTTTCGGTGGATATTGGTCACGGAATATTTGGAAATTTCTTTCATATAATATTTCATTCGTAATAAAAAGCAAAACTTTTAACAGAAATGCTTTTTGATCGACGATAAAACTAAGTAATTATTTTAGAAGTCGTCGTGGCCTAAAAGATAACACGCTCGGTGCATTCTTATCTAGCGATGCGCCTGTGTCGGTATTCGAATCCTGCAAGTCGGTATCATTTTTTCTAACGAAATACATTCTCATGAAACGTTCAAGAATGACTTCCTCGATGAAGGAATAACATCGTGTAATAAAAATAAAACACAAAAAAAATACAATTTACGAAATTACTGATGGCAGGACGTCTCGTGAGCCCGCATGGGTAGGAACTACCACCCTGCCTATTTCTGCTGCGAAGCAGTAATGCGTTTCGGTTTAAAGAGTAGAGCAGCCGTTGTACTGTAAAAATGGAGAGTTAGCCGTAGAGCTCAATAAAAATAAACAAAAAAGAAATACAACATTACTATTTTATAAGCACTATGATTGGAGAATGGTTTTCAAATGCTGACACTAAAGCATGTTCTGTAAAGACTCTAATGACTATTTCGTTTGGTGAAGCCGACTAAAGAAAACTTAACTCTGTATAATTAACAGTTTGAACACAATATTAGCTGGCTCACTGTGGGAATGTATTAACAGATGCTGCATAGCTTAAAAGTCGTTCTGGCTTTTTCGACTATCTTTGTCTTCTAGTGTGCTCATATACTCAATGCGGCTATGAAATAATCGGAAGGTGCCATTAAAAAAAAATACATCATATTCTCAGAGGTGACGTCAACAAATTCTATTTCCACTATTGGTCCTGAAAAGTTTAGTTGATAACAAACCTCGTATAAAAAACCGAAAAAAAATTTGTTACGAATAAAATAATCCTAAACAGAATTGTTAATTGTGTTCTCACAGCAGAGGCACATGAAAACATCCCATCATAAAAGAATGATACCATTCTAACAAGGAATAAGACAGCAAACTCATCACGTATGAAAGAAGTTCAATAAAGATTTCTTGTCCATTTCGAATTAAATGTTTACAGATAGATAACTTTATTATAGAATCAAAAATAACTTTTACAAATTTATTTCGATCAAACCTACGTTATAAATGCTCATCGACAAGCGGCTGTCTAATTGTCAGCTGTCAACTTGACAGTGACACTTGGGGTAAGTGACATACCCTTGAGTGGGGTAAATATTTGTGTAAAGCTTCTAGCTCGTGAATAAGTGATGTAATACGGGTAGTGCGAGGTAAAATGATAAAACTTTGTGGAGATACGTTTGACGTTAAGAGAATAACGATATAGGTTGTGTCAAACAAGTGACAGCTTACGTCATATCTCACGTTTGGTGTCGTGTTTACTTTTATGCCAATTACTTATTACACTGAGGTCTTTCTTCAAACGGACTATTTTGCACCGTCTGTGGAGGCTTGAATTTTTAATCTCAATAAAAAACAATGAGTCTCGTTTTCGTTTGCTGCAACATAACATCATTGTCGATTACTCTTGGCAGATCAGTCGTGGTCATGTTTTTGAAGTGAGACTTCTAATGCAACTTCCAACAAGTTGTTTTTTTTTTCCTACCTAAGCTGATAGCCTTGAGAGGCTATTACAGCGTAACCTTAACTAGTAGGTGAGCTCAAACCGGAGTGATGCTAACACTGACCCTAACAAGAGCATTGCTTCGCAGAATCTACCACCGGATCGGAAACGCGACCCACTGAGAAGATCCGGCGAGAAACTCAGTGGGCTATGTCATGTTCAATCCTTGTTTAAGTCTTGACAACTGCTCTCCATAATTCGCGAGCGCATGCCCTCGTTAAGTGCTTATTAAGTTCTGAATATGAGTTAAGAGAATATTCAATTGCTTAGAACATTTACGTATCCCTTTCTGTATTCAAAGCGAATATTTTTTTACTCTTTTTTATTTCTTTTATTGCTTATATGGGTGGACGAGCTCACAGCCCACCTGGTGTTAGGTGGTTACTGGAGCCCATAGACATCTACAACGTAAATGTGCCACCCACCTTGAGATATAAGTTCTAAGGTCTCAGTATAGTTACAACGGTTGCCCCGCCCTTCAAACCGAAACGCATTACTGCTTCACGGCAGAAATAGGCAGGGTGGTGGTACCCACTCGCGCGGACTCACAAAAGGTCCTACCACCAGTAATTACGCAAATTATAATTTAGCGGGTTTCATTTTTATTACACGATGTTATTCCTTCACCGTGGAAGTCAATCGTGAACATTTGTTGAGTACGTACTTCATTAGAAAAATTGGTACCCGCCTGAGATTTGAACACCGGTGCATTGCTCAATACGAATGCACCGGACGTCTCATCCGTTAGGCCACGACGACTGTTTAATATACAATCGCATAATCATTAACTATTGAACCAAATACATTTTTATAATGAAAATCGTCTTTTAAAATCATACTAACATAAATCAAATACATTATTCGAAAATCAATTCACATCACCAAACAGGAAAACCTCTGAAGAAAAACAAGCTAACTGTTAAACACTATAAAGTCGACTTTCCTTTTATAACTAACTATATTATTAAAAAGCTTCAAATGAAAAGCAGTCCTTTTCATACGTCAAAATAGATTCTCCTCTGTTATTCATAACAGCGACGATCGATCAACGTCTGAAGCTCGATTGACTTTGATATTTCAGAACTTTTTTTTGTAAATCACGAACTTTCGGCTTAAAGGATTCTAGGTGACTGACTGACAATTAACGCGTAGAGATGGTGTATCTGCTTCCTCGTCATACGTTATCATTGGAGGCAATCTATATTTTATTTTTCCAATATCCTCCTCAAGTCTGTCTAATTGCTCAGATTGATGTTACTCGGTTGATGCTTTAGCAAGATGAGAGCTTTGAAAAAACTGCACAAAAAATGGATGACCTTAGGTTTTTTTATCTAAAAGTCAGTCGTAACCCCCTAAGACGTTCCCTTGCCCTTCTTAATTCGTCGTCAAACATCCCTTATTGACAGCTTCCCTGTAGTTAGGTATTGGGTTTACTTACGAGTTAGGTATTAAAATAAACCCTTCGAAAGGGCGTTCGACAAGGGGCGAGAGAACACAAACAAACAACATTAACAAATATTTGATCAATATGCTTTAAAACGGTGTGTTTGTTGATTACGCTGTTTATTTTGCGATTGATTTGAAAGAAAAGTAATAATTTAAAAAAAAAACAAAAAAAAGCAAGGATATTATTAAGCCGCATAAGAAAATTCCTCCTACAAGAAGGTTATTGCCAGGGCGAAATCGGAGCACGTTGCTAGAATTGGCGAGCGACTGAAGAGCTATCCCTCTGGGAGCCGTGCTTTCTGGTCGCTCGCCAAAGCTGCAGAAGGTAACTTTTGCAGGTCTAGTCTCCCACCACTACGCAAGTCCGATGACAGTCTGGCCCATAGTGCGAAAGAGAAGGCTGACCTTCTGGTCAAACTCTTCGCCTCGAACTCGACTGTGGACGACGGGGGTGCCACACCACCGAACATCCTCCGGTGTGATAGTTCCCTGCCGGAGATCTGCTTTACACAGTGTGCAGTCAGGCGGGAACTCCGACTCCTGGACGTCCATAAGTCGAGCGGGCCAGACGGCATCCCTGCAGTGGTTCTGAAAACGTGCGCCCCTGAGCTGACGCCTGCGCTAACGCGTTTGTATCGCCTCTCTTATTGCACTAACAGGGTTCCGTCTTCATGGAAGACTGCCCACGTCCACCCTATCCCCAAGAAGGGTGACCGGTCGGACCCATCGAGCTATAGGCCTATCGCGATAACTTCCTTGCTTTCCAAGGTGATGGAGCGAATAATTAATATACAACTCCTGAAGTATCTGGAGGATCGCCAGCTGATCAGTGACCGACAGTACGGTTTCCGTCACGGTCGCTCAGCTGGCGATCTTCTTGTATACCTTACTCACAGGTGGGCTGAAGCCTTGGAGAGCAAGGGCGAGGCTCTTGCTGTGAGCCTTGATATCGCGAAGGCCTTCGACAGGGTCTGGCATAGGGCACTTCTGTCGAAGCTACCATCTTACGGAATCCCCGAGGGTCTCTGCAAGTGGATCGCTGGCTTTTTGGATGGGCGGAGCATCACGGTCGTTGTAGACGGTGACTGTTCTGATACCATGACCATTAACGCTGGCGTTCCACAAGGTTCGGTGCTCTCCCCCACGCTTTTCATCCTGTATATCAATGACATGCTGTCTATTGATGGCATGCATTGCTATGCGGATGACAGCACGGGGGATGCGCGATATATCGGCCATCAGAGTCTCTCTCGGAGCGTGGTGCAAGAGAGACGATCAAAACTTGTGTCTGAAGTGGAGAACTCTCTGGGGCGAGTCTCCAAATGGGGTGAATTGAACTTGGTTCAATTCAACCCGATAAAGACACAAGTTTGCGCGTTCACTGCGAAGAAGGACCCCTTTGTCATGGCGCCGCAATTCCAAGGAGTATCCCTGCAACTTTCTGAGAGTATTGGGATACTTGGGGTCGACATTTCGAGCGATGTCCAGTTTCGGAGTCATTTGGAGGGCAAAGCCAAGTTGGCGTCCAAAATGCTGGGAGTCCTCAACAGAGCGAAGCGGTACTTCACGCCTGGACAAAGGCTTTTGCTTTATAAAGCACAAGTCCGGCCTCGCGTGGAGTACTGCTCCCATCTCTGGGCCGGGGCTCCCAAATACCAGCTTCTTCCATTTGACTCCATACAGAGGAGGGCCGTTCGGATTGTCGATAATCCCGGTCTCACGGATCGTTTGGAACCTCTGGGTCTGCGGAGGGACTTCGGTTCCCTCTGTATTTTGTACCGTATGTTCCATGGGGAGTGCTCTGAGGAATTGTTCGAGATGATACCGGCATCTCGTTTTTACCATCGCACCGCCCGCCACCGGAGTAGAGTTCATCCATACTACCTGGAGCCACTGCGGTCATCCACAGTGCGTTTCCAGAGGTCTTTTTTGCCACGTACCATCCGGCTATGGAATGAGCTCCCCTCCACGGTGTTTCCCGAGCGCTATGACATGTCCTTCTTCAAACGAGGCTTGTGGAGAGTATTAAGCGGTAGGCAGCGGCTTGGCTCTGCCCCTGGCATTGCTGAAGTCCATGGGCGACGGTAACCACTCACCATCAGGTGGGCCGTATGCTCGTCTGCCAACAAGGGCAATAAAAAAAAAAAAAAAAAAAAAAAATAACACTGAGCTCAAGTAAAGCTCAAAGCTATTTAAGGTTTCCGTTATCCATCTTATAAGTTCATTATTTCGGTGGTTTAAGATTGTTCTGCATGTTATTTAGATTACATGACAATGTTTTTACAAAGTTTCGATTGGACAACATAAATATATATTAAAATCAACTTTGTTTATATACTATTATAGTACATACATAATTATATACTCTCTTCTTCTAGTCTAGATCTATTCTATCTATTTTCTAAAAGGTCCTTAAGCTAGAGCTAAAAAGTGACATCTGGGCATTTCATCTATTTTCTACCCACATTTCTGTGTCACATTTAACAAATGGCAAAAAATAAGTAAAAGACGCATCTTGGGATAAAGGTCGGATAACTATAAAAGTCGGTCTACTACTTAATTAGCAGAAATGAAGAGATCTTAGTTTGTAAGAGCCTTCGGTATTTCTTTTTTTTCTAATGGTCCGTCTGGCGTAGAAGTACATATCCTCAATTGGTTGTAAAGAAATGCTTAATTTCTATAATGGTGCTACAGAAAATTGCAAACCTGCAATTTGGTTTGGTATTACCCTCCTTCGTATTTGTGCGGCAAAATATTCTTCGTTACATTTTTAAGAGTACATAGTGACTTTAAGATAATTGAGAATTCTATAATGTCTTGTCTATCAAGGCGAGCAGGGGCAAAGTGAGAAACCGATGTAGGTATACAAACTCGTACTCAACCCAAATAACTGAAGTTTTTGCTTATTTAAACAAGCATTTCAACAAGCAAATTTTAATTAATTAATAGGTACGCATTTATATTTTTCAAATATGTATTCGCTTAAGAAAGCATAAGCCTAATACTATACGTATTGCAACAAACATTAAAAAACTACAATGCAGAAAGTATTGTAAGCTTACAACATTATCCTAACAAAAACATAAATAATTACCAAGCACAGTACATTAATAATGCATTCGATTGAAGAGAAAGATTAATTTTATTCAAAATAACGAATGTTCCCACCCGATGACGTCACAACACAATGCGCCCCCATTGGTCCAAACGTCAGCACGTGACCGGCACGTGCCAACTCTTTTACCGCCAAATTAAGTAAAGGGAGCCACTTTACGCACGAAGAACTGATGACGTAAATATTGTTTTAGCTAAGCTTTTCAATTTTTTAATTTACTTTCATAATAAAATATTGATTTAGGAGAAGACACATGATTCGAATTAAGAACATCCTTTTGGAGTCAGATAAAAAAATACTGTTGATATCAGCATTAGTTTAGGGTTAGGTACACTTTTGTACATAGCTACGAAGAGCTATATACATACATATGAATTCTTTGCTTACAGTGAAAGACAATTTTAAAATATAGATAAATACATTTTACTAATGCATTCTTAAAGAGCGTTAAACAATGTTTAAACATTGTATTTTCTTTTGACCGTGAGTGATATTTGAATCATATGTTGAAATATTCTTCACCCATTATTATTAATATTAAAGCAATGCAATTGTTTGTTGCAGATGATCAGCATGCTTTTTATTTATTACTTCGCATTCTAAAGCAACAAATCTACATAATAATATCTAGTGGAACATTAAATTGGTTTTCGTAATATATAGTTCAGTAATTGAAGATTGCATGGAACAATTATTTTTATGCCTTTTTCCTATCTAATTGTTGGTAGCCTAAGGGGCTATTCCAATTACGCGCCGAACCGTAGGTTAGCTCACGGCCTCCACCTGACAAAATTGCTAACATAGATTCTAGCAGATAGATTTTACTGGTGGTAGGACCTCTTGTGAGTCCGCATGGGTAAGTACCACAACCCCGCCTATTTTTGCCGTGAAGCAGTAATGCGTTTTGATTACAACTCATATCTCAAGGTGGGTGGCGCATTTACGTTGTAGATGTCTATGGGTTCCAGTAACCATTTAACACCAGGTGGGCTGTGAGCTCGTCTACTCATGTGCAATTAAAAAAAATAGCAAGAGAAGTGCTTCGCTGAATCTACAACCGAATCGGAATCGCGACCCACTGAGAAGATAAGGCGATAAACTCAGTGGGTAATACTGGACTGATCAGATGAAAGACTTTACTAAAACCCCACTTAACGAGTGCGTGTGCCAAGCCTCAGTTCGCAAATTATGGAAAACATCTGTCAAGGCCTTACTAAACAAGAATTCTACATGACCACGACTGCTCTGCCAAGAGTAATCGACTATGATGATGACGATGAATGCGCTAAAGCAAATCGCTATTTTCAAAACATTTTATTTCTCACTACCCGACGATTAGTAGCTTTCATAAAGCTATGTTTCAAAATAGTCTCAAAAACGATCGTTTATTTGATCTCCATTATAAATTTTGGAATATAGATGTGCATATCGTAAGTTTTGGATCTAATGTTGGTTATAATCAATGAATAATCCATAAATCAACCCATAGCAATATATATATATTTTTTTTTTATTGCCCTTGTAGGCAGACGAGCATACGGCCCACCTGATGGTGAGTGGTTACCGTCGCCCATGGACTTCAGCAATGCCAGGGGCAGAGCCAAGCCGCTGCCTACCTTTATCTAGAAAACTCAATATTCTATTATATATTTAAACCTTAATCCATTAATTCATTCGCATGTCCGTTCAATATGTCTATGACGTCATCAGCAAAACTAAGCAACCCCAAAAAATGAGTCATCTCGCGCTGCCAACAATGCATAGTTCAAGTTAGGGTTCAGAATCCCCATGCAGGATTATTCTTACAAATAATTCAATCAATAATTACGTTTGTACATATGCAGGGTGGCCGGCTACTTATTTTGATTCAATAAATAATTATTAGATAGATACAAGCTTGATTTCGACATCGGGATGGAATTTGTCCTTATTTAATATTTTCTTCGGGTTCCGCGAGTTATAATCCAAACCACTTTTAGGGTTTAATTTCGCAAATAATATGAAACGTTAAATAATCAAGTAGTAAAATATACAAAAACTGTCCAACTTTGTCGAAATCCAAGACTTAGGTGGGATCGTTTGTAGAAGCATTGGCTGTATGGTGTCAGTCTAGATTAGCCGCCACCACCACCCGATTTCGTCCCGTTGATGTTGTGAAGATGATCAAGAGAGCCACTGGAGAATGGACGACAGCGATTTCTAAGTAATATACCCGAATAATGCGATTGTCAATCAAATGAGCGGTGGCAAAGCGTATTGAAGAGGCATTCAGGTACCACGATTCTGGCTACTGCTGCCGTGAAGCAGTAATGCGTTCCGACTCAAAGAGCGGGACAGCCGTTCTTCTTCTTTGTCTCTTCCTTATCCCACTAGATGGGGTCGCCACAGCGAATTTTCCTATTCCATTCTCTTCCATCAGCCGTTATCTCAACACTCACTCCCCCCTCTCTCATATCGCCATTCACACACTCCTTCCATGTCTTCTGCGGTCGACCTCTTCCCCCTTTAAATTGCGAAATTCACAGCGATGAAGACGAAAGACCGGGACAGCCGTTATACAATACAATTGAGGCTTTTTCTCACGTCTAAAGGTGGATGGCGAGATTTTCGTTGTGATGTCTATATACTCCGATAACCATTTTTACACCGGATGCACTGGGAGTTCGTGCAATCATCAACGAAATAAAATGGAAAACAACAATAAATTCTTGTTGAGTAAAATGAATTTACTGTTAGTAAATTTTACCATAAAAAACCTGCCAAATGCACGTTCTTATATCTTCACGTCATAATCCCGTAAAATATAAACGCATAAGTAGTCACATCAGAATTTATTGGCTCGACGGGGCAGGCAGACCGCACGCCGGCTTTGACCATTGATCGAATCTACTAAAGTCTAATTAACGAGGAATTTGAACTCCGACTAGCGACGAGGGGCCTTCAGTAATAATCCTATTCGAACATATTACTATGTAAATTTCGAGGAGATGTGTATGAATTGATCCATTGGAAAAACGGTTGGATCTAATTTTGCACTTTTAAACTAGAGTATCTTTGTAATAGAGCGCTAGGTGACAGGTAAAGATTACGCGTATAGTTAAGTCTTCAGCCTTTTCAAAGTAACACCAATAAATACCAGTTCATTATTTTCCGTCTTCCTACCTAATCTTCCTATCCTATCCTACCGCAAAGCAGTCATAGAAATCGGCACCGCACTTCAGACCTCTTCCTCTTCTCCCAAGGTGATGGTAATATACGTTTTAATGTCTATGAGCTTTGGTTATCACATAACACTAGATTGGATAAAATTAAATATTCCTAACTGTTGGTACAGTTACGGGGGACCTTTTTCTACCGACATGCTTTGTGAAAAATAATAGTTAAAAATAAACAAAGCAAGTGAAGCAAAATTCGTTCAGTCTGCTAGTGCAAATTCAGAAACTTCTTTTGTTATCCTAATGATTAAATCAGCTTGATATACAAGTTTTGAACTCTTCAATAGAATACAATTATTCATGATGATAGACTTAGAATTCATTATCATAGAAGTGAATGAAAAAAATTATTACATTGGTAAAACTGCACATGTTACAGTTTAATCCAAAACTATGATATTCTACAACGTATATAACTTTAATTTCCTTTTTTGATTTTCGATTTATTTGCTGATGGTTTTTTTGTTAGTTTCTATTTGCAGCTTAAGTTTTTATTTCCTAGTTTTTTTTAAATATATATTATTTACATTGTTATTTAAAAGACAGCCTCTGATGACTTTCAACACAACAGACCTTATGCAAGTTATGTTCACATCCAAAATCCACCTGGATTGAAGAGTGTATTCTTTTTTCTGTTTAAATTAAATGTTAATGTGTATAGATTTTATCCAGTTGTGTGAAACTCAAACAAAAAGTTAAAGTTGAAACTTAATTTAATAGGCTTACATAAAACTGGAAGCTGAAACTACCAAGAAGCTACAAGCAAGACATGTTTGATTATTTCTTAACAGCCAAACAAACATAATACTCGCGCCCGTACTTAAGCCTCTTGAGTCGGGAATCCCAACAGTTTTAAGAGGAAAAGGGGATGGAAACATTGGGAACACTATTTACTAAGAATCCGCAGCTAGTACTGAGGGTCCTAATCCCTGGAGTACGGTTCGCAAATAAACATGTTGCATTCGAATAATGCAGTTTTCGTGTTAATTCATTAATTTTAGGTTTATGGTTTATTTTTTTGGAGGATTTTAGTAAGTAAGATCCCGAGAGGTATGTAATGCCTGTTGGGGTGTGTTTTTAAGATCTTAATTAGGTGTACGAGCTAATAGATCACTTGATTACCGCGTAAATATAGCCGCTCGTTTCGCCAGTCTAGTTATCCAGCAAAAACGGGTGATAGCTTCCCAGCAGGTATAAGTGGGACGATGCTATCTACTTTTGTGAGTATTCAACGTGCCTTATTTACGATCAGTACAAAAGATTTAGCAACAGGAATCGACGCATGACCTGCTTGCTGTCTGCAACATTTATAAGTGCTCTTGGTAGAAACGAAAGGAAATAAGTTATTGGTGAGAAATTAAAATATATTTTACAGGAAGTTTTCTATTTGAAGTTGATACTTTATAGTTTTTTTTTTTTCTCAATATTGGTATAGAAAATAAGACGATAGATAAATAATGTTGAAATGTCGATGAAAAACATTTTAGTCCTCGATGACGCCGAAGAATGTACAGTAGGTATACGAAAGGCCAAAAACAATGAAATATATTAATAAAAGCGAGATTACACAAACCGTAACTTTTGCAAGTAAAGAGTATACTTTTTTCACAAAGGCATTTTTTCTGATGGACATTATCTTGCATTTAGTATCTAGTGGTTCATTCCTTAAAGATAGAAAAAGCATTACATTATATACACTAACACGTTTTATTACAATGTTATTGTTTTAAAAAAAATACAGATGTTTTTGCATTCGGTACATAATCTTAAGTTCGGTTGCCCAAATAAGGCCCAAGCATTCCGCGAGGATAAACGTGTATTGCTTTAAGAAAAATATTCGAAGTGCAGAAGCTCACGGGTCACGTGATGTGCTTCGGTCAATTAATCCCATAGATGCTACAACGTTAACGCCACCTCATACATGAGGTCGTCTCAATATGATCGTAGTTAGGGCTATTGAACGCTTTGAGTTTGGATTATTTATCGATTAAAGGATCGTGCAATTGATAGACGGATTCATTTAATACAAATACTGGTGGTAGGACCTCTTGTGAGTCCGCACGGGTAGGTACCACCACCCTGCTTATTTCTGCCGTAAAGCAGTAATGCGTTTCGGTTTGAAGGGTGGGGCAGCCGTTGTAACTATACTTGAGACCTTGGAACTTATATCTCAAGGTGGGTGGCGCATTTACGTTGTAGATGTCTATGGGCTCCAGTAACCACTTAACATCAGGTGCACTGTGAGCTCGTTCACCTGCCTAAGCAATAAAAAATATATTCGAATAGTGAATTTATCCACCAAACAAAGAATATCAAGATTCTTAAAGAAAATACTAAGCGATACTGGTTACAAAGCAGTCAAGCAAACTATATATTTAATTATACGTTGTTGCTATCGATACTTAGTCCAAAGTTTGGTAGTTGCTCAAACAAGCCGGGCTGAGCATTCGGCGAGTATCACGGTCCAGTGAATGTTTTTAACGAGACCCCGATCGGAGACAATTTCTGTTGTGGATTAAGCGCTCTCATTTTAGTAGTATAATATATTTTTTGAATCGTTTGATTCAGTTTTTACGTTGTTTGAGGTAATTATTAGTGTAGGACGGTAGGATTTTTATCCCTAATTTTATCCTAAAGGGAATTTGGATAAGAAGCCTTGAAATGATTCAAGGCCAAACTGGTGTTGAACTGGAATCTGAGTCTAGAGCTGCGAGAATGTGAAAGTCACCAGACGTGCCGATGCTTAGTTATCTCAGTTGCATTAGAAAATCGGTTCTTTACGCTCTAAAATTTCGCGGATTGATGTTAACACCGATTACAAGGTCTCTAATTTTACCATTTATATTAATTTTATGGTCAGCAAAAACAGTTATGTGTATTATGTGAATGATTGCTGCGTCCGTCTCCATCATTCACAGAACATCAGCGTTAGCAATTTTACTGATTGCTCCTGCGAAACTTCTTCCTTTTTCTACCAAAAATCTTCCCTTGCAGTATAATGTAAATGATGCCACGCGAACTCACACTACAGACAATTTGTTAGCGGTATCTTCAATTTGTATTCCTGATAGCATAATCCAAACAAACACAATAGGTAGTAGACCTGCTGAGACTTTTTAAACCGTCATAGTTTTACGACCGATTGTATGTAGCAGTATGCTGTTTGACCATCAAAAACAATCTGCAAAAAGCAAGCTTTTTTCCAATTTATCGCTATATACGAAATGCCAATTTCAAACTGTTTCTGCCATTGACATATTCGCTGACTGTCGGTATTAGGTTCTTTTTAATTTTTATTTAAATCTCTAAGACTGAAACCCAAAATAACTCTAGCATAACATAAAATATAAAAAATTATAAATAAATAATTTCTTTGCGTATCGAAACAAACAATCTCTCTAAATATCTTCACAAAATGTTTCTGGATAATTTTGACCGGTCAAAAATCACCGACAGGTAGCCGAATTTCTCGAACATCCCCTGAAACTGATGCCCCAATAATCCCAAACAAAGTTAGTTTGACAATTAATATTCGGGAAGCAAAATAAATTGGTTCCCACCGGAATTATTCAATAATTTTCGAGGCAAACATTTGAAACCGACAGTTGTCGGGTATTGATTTCCACTACCCCCGAGTGACAGGATGGTTTAAGTTATAAATGATGAACGAAACTATTGTGATCTATTTGTGGATTAAAATTTTAAATGCCTTAAATTATAACTCAACTTGGACGGTACGAGTCAACGAAATTGGGTTTCAAGAATAACAGTTTTCAGTAAACATATAGCGTTTCTCTATTCTCATTGATAATTTGATTCCTAATTTAATAAATAGACAATTTAGTACCTTTTAAGACTATTATGCTTTAGACGCCAAGAACTCCATAGAAAACAAATTCACATAAACAATCTACAATGCATGATCAATCTTATTACTCGCCAACCTTCCTATTTTGGACCATAAAGCACCAAACCATAAAAACAAGGGGTGGATTTGCTGAATTAAATAAAAAAAATGCATTTATCGGACACAGGAATCGGCGAAAAGTCCATTCGGGCTTTAAGGACAATGGGCATTCTTATTGGATTTTTCCGAGACACTTTCTGCTGGAACTATGGGGACGCTACGATTTTTGTGTAACGGTATTGTCATAGCGCCAAGTGTGGGGATTGTCACTGTCGGTTCTGCTTATGCTTTATTTAATTATGGCGACCGTAACATTGAACAAGTGGGGAGCGAAGCAAAATTTTGTTGTCGCCTTCTGATTCCATTCAACTCAAACATTCATTTGAAATAAAGTGATTTAATTTGTCGGAATCATTAAAAGGATGAGACTTTGGTAATACTACTATTGCGCATTCTAGTATCAAATACTAATTATATATTTTGATACATAGCACTTATGGATTAAAACTTTGTGAATTTACCTAATGTTCAGGAAATCTGTTCCACTCAATTCTATGCGTCACATATAGTAGTTATGAGGAGGTTTAGTAGCATTTTTGCAGAGTAATAAATCTAAGGGATGGGGACTACATCATTTCAATATTAATAACATTGATTTGTATTCGTCAATAGAGTTCATTGTAAAATTGGCAGAGATGTTTGAGTAATAAAAGTGAACCATAGAAAATGTCAGTACAATGTGAGCTTTGTCCATCATCCACATTCATAGGCGTAGTGGGAAATCAATTTTTAAGCACGTCTACAGCTTTATTTCTGTGGAAACTTTTCAAATCCTTAAGGGATTCGGAATCTTATTAAAATCCGGGATTAACGGTTACAGCACCTGCAGAGTTTGAGTTGGTTTATTTATTTTAATATGTATCAAAACTTTTCATACTGCAATTCTCGAAGCAACTATTTGTAATATCTACAATGTCATCAAGCGATCGTTTTATTTAACTTATGCATTAAATCAATACCTGATTTGTAAGCAGACAATTAATCAAAGTCTCTACATCAATATTTGCCATGGCCAAGCTAAAAGTACCCTTTATGTTATTTGCAGGCGGGGAATCATGTATGATGCATTGGTGGAATGGACAACGTTAATTCAAACATTGTATACACGCGATTTTGGCTTTTATTTTGTTTAGGGTTTAAGAGTATTTTTCATTTGATGCTGTTGATATACATTCGCGTATTCGCTGATTCGAAAAGATTTTTATAGTTGCGTTTGAATTTTTTATTTTGGTTACATTTTTCCAATTACATTAAAGCTCTTAATAATCTGAATATTCAGTGTGCTTAGTGTGAGTTTTTTAACGTTCTCGATAGCGTGAAAGTTAACTCAAATTTGTATAGAGTTGGAATAGCGCCCCTAGCGGCAAACGTAGGCAAGCAAATCCAACTCCATACATATTTAAGTTAACTTTTACGCTATCAAGAACAATAAAAAGCTTGCACTAAGCACTCAGGATTGGCAGAGTGGTGGTACCTACCCACGTGGTTTGATAATATGCCCTCTACAATACAAATTTGTAAACTGCACGTTTGATTTTGATTAGGCGACATTATTCCTTTAACGTTAAAATCATCGGGTCGTATTTCAGGTGCGTATTATCTGTATATATAAAAATGAATTGCTGTTCGTTAGTCTCGCTAAAACTCGAGAACGGCTGAACCGATTTGGCTAATTTTGGCCTTGAATTATTTGTGGAAGTCCAGAGAAGGTTTAAAAGGTAGATATGTATAAATATGAAAATGCTCGGAATTAAATAAAAATGACAATTTTGTTGTCCCTTTGATGTGTCCCCCGTCGGACGGATTCCTTTTGTTTGTTTTAAGTATATTTTATACAAAAGCTTAGGTTTATTATTTGTCGATTGAGGCACTACAAAGTCTGCCGGGTCAGCTAGTATTAGATAAAAAAAATATTCGTACATCAGACAGCCGTGATAGTGCGTGACGTTTTATTAGACGCGTCACGCTTTGATCTCGCCGCTCCCGCTCCGTATTACCAATTAGACGTGACGTACGTATTTCGGTGACAGTTTAGTGTTTTTTTATTATTGTACATAACAAAGGGATTATTTCTTGTTTAAATGCAAGCGTACTTATCCGCAGCACGACATTTGCAATACCGTAGTTGCGATTTGTATTAAACTTTCGTGGCTATTATGTGGGTAAGTTGTAAACACAAGCATTTAAGGGATTTTTACCACGATTGCGTATTTTAGTTGAGAAATCAATTAGCATTTTAAATTTACCGATACTTTTTTTTTTATTGCCTTTGTAGGCAGACGAGCATACGGCCCACCTGATGGTAAGTAGTCACCATCGCTCATGGACGTCAGTAATGCCAGAGGCAGAGCCAAGCCGCTGCCTACCATCCAAGCCGCTGCCTACCATACTTTTCAATACATCGAACAAAAGGTGATCCTTAAATTTTTTACACAGTGGAAACGGTAGATTAGCATTATACATAATATCGAAATTACCATTTTTGAAGCTAAAAACGTTTTTTTTTATTTTTTTATTGAAGGATTACTTCACCAGGACAGGTGGGCGAGCAAAGGTTCAGTCAGAAGGGAAACTAAAAATGAAATATTACTCTGTATGTTATATTGATTGCTTGGGTGAATAACCTCTGTTCTCCGTTCTCTGTTATGTGTTTACCTGCTTGGATTTAAACACCAGAAAAATCGCTCGATACGAATATATAGGGTACCCATCCTTTACGCCATGATGACTTCAAATAACAGTCTTCAACTTTTATCATAATACTTTGTGGAACTATCAAAGCTCTAAAAGAGACATAATCTCCTAAAATTTAAAATAACTACCATTCTGAATTCGAACAATTGAATTTCAAACTTCGAACCAACAAACACGTTACGCAACCCGAAACTGACGCACAAAAACATTCCAACTTCAACATTATGACCTCATGAACCGACGAAAACTTTTGAAATCGATTTGAGTAGTACGAGTAGTGCAGTGACTTATAACTGAACTTCAGCCCACTGAAATTCTCGCCGGATCTTCTCAATGGGTCGCGATTCCGATCCGGTGGTAGATTCTGCTCTTGCTAGGGCTAGTGTTAGCAAATTATCGCAGGTTGAGCCCGTGAGCTCAAGTACCCGTCCGGGCGTGGCTGGGATAGCCCCTTAGGCTACCAGCGAATAGGTAGGGGAAAAAAATGAAGCTCTCCATGAAAGCCCTGGCATCACTGCACTATCATACGTTCAACATACCATACTTGAACTTATGGTAAAGCAAAAAGATATGAACAAAAAAAAAAAATTGCTATTCCAAGAGGTTCGAGTTTAATTCTCAAACATTTTCATTCATTTAAAATTCTTTAAACAAATAGTATGCATGCGTGTGTGTGTCAAATACATGGTAGTGTGTGTAATGTTTTCTTTATTGATTTAATGTATCTTTTATGCATTATTTAAAAAAATATTACCATTGTGCACTTCTCTATATTCTCTATAAGTGTCAGAAATTTCATATTCCTCCGTCTGCGCAATTTTCGTAAAAATGGGTACAAAGTTTTTGCTTCACGTATTAATATATAGATGTATGTATGTCTGTTTTTGTGTCATCGTATTTTAAAATGAAGCCCAAGATGAAGTCTAAAAAGAATTGCTTCGTTGACTGTATTAGCTTAGATAATCTTTAATGTTAGTGGTTGCAGAGATCGATGCGTTACCCCGTTACCATTTGTTTGTTATGTACTAACATAATCGGTTGAAGCCTTTCTTCTCCTTGTTTGTGACCACTTAGCGGAATGTTTGTTTTGTCCTTTGCATCAATAAGCATTTGGTCGGTTGTCGTTTATAGGTTAACTAAATACATTCTTGTTGGGATCTAATAATCTTGTGAGAGAATATTTGAGTCGTCTATTATCAAAGGTGGCAATCTGTGCATTTGGATAAAAAAATGTTATTGATATGTCAATACAGATTGATTTGAATATAATCGTCTCCTTCAAAGAATACGGTTCAAAACCTGTATTAAATAAAGGTTAATACTTAACCTGTTATTTATCTAAGATGTCGTTCAGAAGAGTTTTGTGACTGCCAATGAAATACAAAGTCAATAATTCGTTTTTCTGATTTACCAATAATTGTCCAAAAGTCACATTGCCGGCTTTGATAATAGTCGACTCATTTGGAACGTTTGGTGGCTTGTGAACTTTTTTTTTTATTGCTTAGATGAGTGGACGAGCTCACAGCTCACCTGGTGTTAAGAGGTTACTGGAGCCCATAGACATCTACAATGTAAATTCGCCACCCATCTTGATATATGAGTTCTAGGGTCTCAGTATAGTTACAACGTCTGCTCCGCCCTTCAAACCGGAAAGTTATTACTGCTTCACGGCAGAAATAGGCGGGGTGGTGGTACCTACCCGTGTGGACTCACAAGAGGTCGTACGACCATTAATAAAACTTAACTTTTAAATCAATATGTGAATACCGTTTCAGAACTTTAAAAAAAGACGCTTAAATAGCAATCTGGTATTTTGTCGTGGCCAAATTAAAAAAAAAGGTAGTGTCATCAGTTCTTGATACGTGTGCATAATTTTAGCTGAAAATTACATTAAAAAACTCCGATACATAGATATAATAGAAAGATACGGGTGAAGCTACTAAAAATAGTTAAAATAACGAGCGCCATAAATCAATGAGAGAGGCATGTCTATGTTTTTTTTAAGCATTCAATAGTTAGCATTTCTCTGAAATTGAGCTCCTGAGCACATCTACCGGTCCTCGCGAAATTGGAATATTCCCTTAAGTTAGCAACGATTAGGCGGGAAAAAGGTATTTTTGCGTCTATTTGCATTTGTTTTGATCATAAATTGATGAACAATAAAAAAAGTATACTCTATTCTAAATTTAAAACTTTTTTTTTTTCATTTACGTCACAATTCGTATAGTGAGAAGTTCATAGCATTATAATCGAATGATAATCGTGATATCGATGACAGGTCGCGCGCCATATTGATAGTGATGGATTATATTATTATGTGCGTGATATATGATCCCCTCGTGCGATGCGAGCAGTGACGTTCCAATTTCGCAAATTGCATGATCTGTAGTGATGAATGATTACGTTGTGTCAGTGCTAATTCTGATTGCTTGTGTGATATCAAACGTTTAGGAGCGGGGCGCCGTGATAGAGAGATTATTGCCAGTTTTAAAAAAAAAATTGCTTAAACAAAATGAAACAGTTAATAATATTATCTCTTCACGTTCCCGCCAAAAAGTTCCACAGATTCTCAATAAAAAATAAAAAAACAATAAACCTTCTCACAATCAGTGCCGTCGTAATAATCCATATAATTCGCAAACGTAATTATTGCCCGATCCAAAAATACCGAAACATATGTTGCATCTAACAAATCCCTAACAAGATATAAATAAACAATTTATTGCACGAATATCCGCTTTTCAGATGCCTACATAAAAACCATAAAAGTGAGTTATGAAACCGAATGCGCCTCTAAATCAGCGTTGTTTGTGCGGCGAATATTTTCAAGTGTTCATTAATTTATCACTCACATTAGTCGTCTCTCAAATACTAAGGAGTTCGTATATGTGTATATAACCTATAAGACAAGATTCATCAAAACCTATGGATAATAGTGCTGATAAATAAAATAATCTAGAGTCAAGAGAGAAGTAAAAATAAGTCCTGTGTGCTTAGTGCGAGTTTTTAACGTTTTCGATAGCGTAAAAGTTAAGTCAATTAATTTTTGGAGTTTTTTTTATTTGTTATTGCTTAGATGTGTGGACGTGCTCACAGCCCACCTGGTGTTAATTGGTTACTGGAGCTCATAGACATCTACGACGTTAATGCGCCACCCAAATTGAGATATAAGTTCTAAGGTCTCAAGTATAGTTACAACGGCTGCCCCACCCTTCAAACCGAAACGCATTACTGCTTCACGGCAGTGTTACGAACATAATGCTACAGTCAAACGTTTAATGTCTAAACTACACTACTTACCACACGGAATACAATCTTCATTTATCTATAATACTCGTACTGACCAGACTATACCAGTACTTCAAATGTTTCGAGATGTTTCCAGAAACAATCGAACACGACAAAAGAATAAACCATACTAGATTTCTACACAGATTTTCATCATTACAATTGAGGCCTATAAAATCGAAGGCAGCTAAACGTCTTAAAATGTAGTAAAATGGATTAACTATGGCGCCATCTTGTTTAGTTAGTTGGACCCGCTTTAGTATTTTCATGTTATAACAAATGCAGCTAAATCTCTAGCAAATTCAGTTAAAAATTTTATTTTTACTCTGTACTCAAATATAAACGCAGTTTTATCATTTAAAATTCAGATTATTAGTAAAATTCTCATTCTTTATAAATCTGCTTTAAAATAAAGAATATCGTAGCTATACGAACAAAGCTATTTCAGTTTCTCAAACCGGGAGTGTGGCTAACACTGACCTTAGCAAGAGCAGTACTTTGATGGATCAGGAGGATCCGTAATGACGTGTTTAGGGCCGATTTTTGTAGTTTACCTGAATGTTTGACAGAATTGGATTTAGCTGCCTTTAGTTTTATAGCCTCAATTCTCAATTCCCTCTTCCGATTTTGGTACAGGAGTTTGCTTAGGAATACACATATTTCATTAGCATTAACGTGCGGTTCACGTAAATATGTAAACAAAGAATACTAACATGACTGACACCGGAGACTCTGGTCTTGTTCAATTTAGATAAATTGGTGCCCATTCGTAGCCATTAATGCCGCGCTCCACGCCGCAAGCCTCCGTGAGAATCTCGTCCTTATTTCTTGCACGACAAAGTCTAAACCGGGAAACGTAGTATCGCTCAACGTTTTTTTTTAAATATTTGGCACAATTAATAGACACGTTTAGTTCACTTTTTCATCACAGTACTGAATTTTAAAGTCACTTTTGTAACAGTTCACAGGAAGAACTGAAAGAAAAATAAATGTTACTCAAATTTTGTATAACAAATTTTGCAGTTAAATAAAATAAACAAAAGAAAATTGCAACGAAAATTTAATTTTTAAAGCACTATATCATCCACATCACTATAATTATCTTTATTTGCGAATTGTTTCTAGACTAGCCTAATGGTAGGTAGGAATTAAATTTATAATAATACTCACATACTATAATTATTATTTTATCAAAATGTTATTACCTTATCGTGGTTTTTACAACGGTAATATAAAATACGGAATTAATTTTAAATTGAGCACCGAGTTGAGTGTATTGAAAGACTTCAAGATACTGTTCATGCTAGAACCGCATCAAAAATAAAATTAGTCAGTCGTCTGTGACCATGAAAACTGTGTGAAGTATTTGTAACGTCGAAAATATAGTCAATAAAATATAGATGCAACACCAAAGTGTTGCATTCAGGTGTTATATCAAACAATTAATTTACATACATAAATTGGTAGTCTTAAAGATTCAACGCTACAAGGCTCCTATTTTACTTAGTTACGTCGTTCAGAATCGTCAATTTTTAAAACATTAAAAATCATTGAACTCTAAATTGAATGACCGCGCTGAATCAATAATGTTATGCTTATTGTGCAACCGATGACTCAGACGCGTCAAAGTTTATTTATCGCAAGCTACAACGTGTTGCCAACTTTAAAAAAATGCCAAAATTTACTAATTAAGTTAGCTATTGAATTATAATTATATACAGTCAAAACCGTTTACTGCGACATCGTTTAGAACAACATACCGGTTATAATAACCTAGAACAAAGGTCCCGGCTGAATGCCATATGACCGCCTTATTAAAAACATTGCTATATACGACATTGCTAATAACGACATACCTCATAAAACGACCACATTTAACTAATATTTCGGAGAATTAGATCTGTTAGAACGACTGGCTCAGCTGTGTTGTAAACAATTTGAATAGGTATCCACATTTTTCTGCAATGGCTATTAAAATCAGGAAAGAAAACAATAGGATTTCGTTTAGTGTACGGTCTTTTCTAATTCTTAGAAACAAAACACGTGCATGCGGTAGAGTCAAAGCCCGCTTCTTCATATCTCTTCAGTTAGTTTGTTACTTATCTATACACAAGATGCACCAAAACTTTGTGGAGTTATTCGTGAAACTTTCAAAATGTCGCAAAACAAAAGAAAACAAATTAATATTGAAGAATAATCGCGTATTATATCCAAGCTAGAGAGAGGAATTTCAAACAAAGACAGCAAAGGAATATGGTGTATGACACTACAATTTCAACCATTTGGAAAGAGCGATGACGATACGTTGATTAAAATCCAACGTGAATTACAAAATATCTATGAGCAAAAGAAGTGTTCCAAACAGTCCAAAATTACAGATTTTATGCTCACAGAAAAATAATATGCATTGTACTTATGTGTAATAAACAAAATGTACATAGTTGAATAAATATATTTTTCCAATAATTCCCTATTGATTTGTTTGTACTTGCACGATACACATTAAGCATCACCGGTTGTTACGACTATCGGTTTTTACGACTGAATATGAGCAGTCCCTTCGATGTCGTTATAACAGATTTTGACTGTATTTGTAATTCGATTTTATAAAACATGCTACATCATAGAATCCCCACCGAATGTAGTTCCGCCTTGTCGTGGCGGTGGGGCTTAAGCGTGCGTCCCTAAAATCGCGTGCAGAGGAATCTGTGTGGGACGCCGCGACTAAGAGAACTGCGCCCAGCTCTCCTCGGCCGCCTTCGCGTTCTGCGGGGGATGCCTTGAGAGGGAGCGAGGGACCTTCTCCCCACGCCCTTTGCACTGACAAAGAGTTCCATTCTGGGGATGAGGGGTTGGTTCTCGGGAGCCTGGTGAGCCAGCGGCACTTTGGTGTCTTCCGGCTGCGGGTTGCCATGTCCCCGGCTTCGGCTACAGGGGAAGGCCTTCCAGATATGGGAGGTACCGGTTCGCCGGCGTGGCTCCGCACCGCGTTGTGGGCGATGGACAGGCTTCGGCCACCGTCGGCCAAACCGTAAACCCCAGTCATGGGGAACGGGGGCTTCTGCCTTTACTGGTCGAAGCCGCGAGGATGCAAACCTCTTCAAAAATGCCCTAATCCCAAGCTCGACACCCGGCGATGGGATGTATGGCTGGAGGGTTTCCAGTCCCGAGGGTGTCATAGATCCCAGGGGACCAAACCCCTGGTTAATAAAAAGGCAATATATGATGGCACATTGTAAAAAGTTTGTACCCCAGGAGGGTACCGCCCGCGAGTCGGGCGGAGAATCCCTCCGTGCTTCCACCTCAGTGGAAGCACGCTGCCCCACGTACTCTGGGGGGGGCAACAATTGTCAGGATGAAGGGGGCTGTGCGACGGGCAGCGGAATTCCCGTCGAACCGAGGTGTTCCCCGATCGCCGGCTCGATGCGCTCTGCGCTCGCCAGCGACTCGGGTATAATCAGTCCCACCAAACCATCGGCGGGGAAAAAGAGGGGGAGAAGAAAGACGGCACTACCAATTTCCGATGACAGCTGCGCGTCATCCTCCGGCACTGAGGTGCCGGAAAAGACGATGGCCATCGAGGAGGTGACTCCGGTGGTTCCGGGGCCTGCTACGTCGGAAGACGCGATGCCCGCTCCCCAGTGGGTACCAGTGAGGAGGAGGGGCGCTGTGTCACCAGCGACGTCCGTGGAGTCGATGTCGACGTCGGCCGCGTCCCTGGCTAGCGGGGACGAGACGTTCCGGGACCTCGACCTTGCACTGGTCAACTTGGGCAAGCTGCTGTCGACTGTGGCTGCCAAGGGCGCCGAGCCAGGCAGCAGCTACCGGAAACGGCTCCGGGAGGCAGCCGCTATGGTGAGAACAAGGCTGATCCCCACCATGTCCAAGCTTTATGACTTGGTAGAGAGCCGAGAGGTGGAGAGCAAAGATCTTGTCGCTCATTGTGACTCCAGAGAGAGTCGCATCTCGGGAGATACCCCGGCCTTGCGGGGAGGGACTCCCCTGTTGCCGAGGCCGCCGCTGGCACGCTCTGGCCCCCCCGCGGGGGCGATGGATATTGACGTGCAATTGCGTTCCGCTGTGAGTGTGACGGCGCAAATGCCAGAGCCCAATCCTGTGGCCCCTGTCCCGCTAGCGCCTAGCCCCGCGCTCCCTCGCCCTCCACGTAGGGTCGAGTTAAGGCCTGCGCCGCCTCCGCGGATATCGGCCGCCCCTGCGTCTACACGGAGAGGAAGGCTAAGCCCTGCGCCAGCGCGGGCTGAAGACATCCGTTCGCCACTGGCGAGGATGGTGGATGAGTGGCCGGCGCTACCGCCGCCTCTTTCGCCCTCGCGTGCTGCGGGGTTGCAGGCTCGCGGGCCACACAACACGGCTGCTGGGATGGTAGAGGTGGACTCCCTCCCAAGCAGAGAGGAAATGGTGGCCTGTATCTCGCGGGCGGTGGCGGTTGAGGTCGGCAAGCACTTTGCCGGCCTCGAGGAGATGCTCCGTTCCTCGATTGGTTCCGGAGACTGCATCCCGGCGCCAACAGCCGCAGCCACCCCGCGGAGCCAGGCCGCCCGGCCGACCTCTATCCCCACTCCATCCGCGAGGTTGGCACGGCGTAGAGGCCGGGACCAAAACAACAAGGGTACGGGTGCCCAGAATCCTGCCCCAAAATCCCAACCCCGTCCCCTTCCTGCTCCCCCGTCAAGCATGGACGAGGGCTGGACGGAAGTGGTGAAGCGGGGCAAGAAAGCAAGGCAGCAGACAGCGGCTCTGGCAGCTCCCAGAGGGGGTCGAGCGCCGACCGCTGCAGCACGAAGCACAGAGCTGGCGGCCGTAGCTGCTCCTCGTGAGAATCGAGCACTGGCAGCCAGGAAGAAGAATGGCAAAAAGAAGAGGCCGCGCGCAGCGCGGTCGGCTGCCGTCGTAGTGACGTTGCTGCCGGCCGCCGCCGAAAAGGGCCTCACCTATAATGAGGTGATGGCCCGGGCGCGCGCGGCCGTAAGTTTGGATGAAATCGGGGCAGAGGAGGGCCTCCGCTTCCGGCACACAGCCAATGGAGCGAAGCTGCTGGAGTGTCCCGGTGCCGATAGTTCTGGCATCGCGGACAAACTAGTGGCGACGCTCCGCGTGGCACTGCCGGAGGATGAGGTGCGCGTGCACAGGCCGGTGAGGATGGCCGAGATTAGAATCACCGGCCTGGACGACTGTGCTACCAAGGAGGAGGTGGCAGCCGCGATAGCCGCCCAAGGTGGATGTGCCCTGGAGAGCGTGACCGTGGGCGAACTTCGCTCAGGGTACTCTGGAGCCAGGTCGGTGTGGGCGCGCTGCCCTGTGGAGGCAGCCACTTCCTTGGCCACTCCTCCGCCGGGAAGATCGACGGGGGACCCGGGGAGACTGCGCGTGGGCTGGATAGCGGCCCACGTGCGTCTCCAAGAACCACGTGCCTGGCTATGTCTCCGATGTTTTAGCACCGGGCACGGCCTCGCTAGGTGCACTAGCTCGGTTGACCGCAGCGGTCTGTGTTTCCGCTGCGGCCAGCCGGGCCATAAAGCGGCGTCCTGCACAGCCGCCCCGCACTGCGCTCTGTGCGCTGCGGCCGGGCGCAGGGCAAACCACCGGGCGGGAGGCAAGGCGTGCTTCCCGTCCGGTGATAATACCGAACGCAACCGGCGCCGAAAATCAAAGCGCCGACAAAAGAGAAGGTTGGCCAGAGGAGCACTGGCCAACGCTGTAATCCCCGATGCGGCGCCGGTGCCGGAGGGCGGGGGCAGCGGTGAAGGGGAGGGGGCGATGGATGTGGTCCAACAGTAATGGACCGCACCTATCGCTTCCTCCAAGGAAACCTAAACCACTCCGCCAGAGCTCAGGACATGCTGTCTCAGAGCATGGCGGAGTGGTCCATAGATATGGCTGTGGTCGCCGAGCCGTACTTCGTTCCCCCAGCAAATGATTGTTGGTTTGGGGACGACGGCGGCCTGGCGGCCATAGTCATAAGAAGAGACGCGGCGATCCCCCCCCTGGCGATGGTGACCAGGGGTCAAGGGTTCGTCGCGGTGCAGCTGGAAGGGACCGTCGTGATCGGGGCGTACTTCTCTCCGAATAGGCCTACCGTCGAGTTCGGGCATTTCCTGGGCGGGATCGGGGCGATTGCTCGCCGCCTCGCTCCTCGTCCAGTGATTCTCGCGGGGGACCTCAATGCGAAGTCTGTCGCATGGGGCTCCCCCCGCTCGGACGCTCGTGGTAGGCTAATGGAGAGGTGGGCGCACGCGGCCGGCCTCTGTTTGTTGAATAGAGGTTCGGTTGCGACGTGCGTGCGGTGGCAGGGCGAGTCTATTGTGGACGTTACGTTCGCAAGCCCGGCCATCGCACGCCGTATCCGCGACTGGAGAGTTTTGGAGGGGGCGGAGACGCTGTCAGATCACCGATATATTCGGTTTGATCTCTCCGCCCGCTCCGCAGTCGCGGACGTCCACGGGGACCACCCCCGTGGTGCATCCCGGTCATTCCCCAAGTGGGCACTGAAGCGCCTGAATAAGGCGCTCCTGATGGAAGCCTCTACGGTGGCGGCGTGGGCGCCCATGCGTCCACACCCGGTCGAGGTCGAGGGAGAGGCGGGGTGGTTCCGGGACACGATGCGTCGCATCTGTGATGCGTCGATGCCCCGGATCGGCCCTAGACTCCCTAATCGCCAGGCGTACTGGTGGTCGCCCGAAATTGCGCAACTCCGCGTGGAGTGCGTTCGGGCGAGGCGCGAGTGCGCCAGGCATCGCCGCCGCCGCCTGCCGCGGCGCAACGATCCGGTTGCATTCGCGGCGGCAGAGGCCCGGCTGCACGGCGCATTTCGCGTCGCGCAGAGGGCATTGCAGCTGGCCATCAGAAGAGCCAAGAACCAACACATGGAGGGTCTCTTGGAGACGCTGGATGAGGATCCGTGGGGGCGGCCCTATCATATGGTGCGCAAAAAAATGCGCCCATGGGCCCCCCCGATCACGGAGCGTCTCCAGCCTCAGCAGCTGCGGGACATCGTCTCGGCGCTGTTCCCGCAGGAGCGGGAGGGATTTTTCGCTCCCGCTATGGACGCGCCGCCGGAATACGACGGCGAAGTCCCTGCTGAGGTGCCCCACATAACGGGGGCGGAGCTCCGTGTGGCCGTGCGCAAAATGTGCGCGAAAGACACTGCACCCGGCCCGGACGGCGTGCATGGCCGGGTTTGGGCCTTGGCTCTTGGTGCCCTAGGGGACCGACTCTTGAGGCTTTACAACTCCTGCCTCGAGTCGGGACGGTTTCCTTCATCGTGGAGGACGGGCAGACTCGTGCTGTTGAGAAAGGAGGGGCGCCCGGCGGATACTGCCGCCGGGTACCGTCCCATCGTGTTGCTGGATGAGGTGGGCAAGCTGCTGGAACGCATTCTGGCGGCCCGCATCATCCAGCATCTGGTCAGGGTGGGACCCGATCTGTCGGCGGAGCAGTATGGCTTCCGAGAGGGCCGCTCAACGGTAGACGCGATCCTTCGCGTGCGGGCCCTCTCGGAGGAGGCCGTCTCCAGGGGTGGGGTGGCTTTGGCGGTGTCTCTCGACATCGCCAATGCGTTTAACACCCTGCCCTGGTCCGTGATAGGGGGGGCGCTGGAACGGCACGGAGTGCCCCCCTACCTTCGCCGGCTGGTGGGTTCCTACTTGGAGGACAGATCGGTCACGTGTACCGGACACGGTGGGATCGTGCACCGGTTCCCGGTCGTGCGCGGTGTTCCACAGGGGTCGGTGCTCGGCCCCCTTTTGTGGAATATCGGGTATGACTGGGTACTGAGGGGTGCCCTCCTCCCGGGCCTAAGCGTAATCTGTTACGCAGACGACACGTTGGTCGTGGCCCGGGGGGGGAGTTTTGCTGAGTCTGCCGTCTTGCTACCGCTGGGGTGGCGCATGTCGTCGGCAAAATCAGGAGATTGGGCCTCGACGTGGCACTCAGTAAATCCGAGGCCATGTGGTTCCACAGGCCCCGGAGAGTGCCACCTGTCGATGCCCATATCGTGGTTGGAGGCGTCCGGATTGGGGTCGGGGTGCAGTTGAAGTACCTCGGCCTCATTCTGGACAGTCGTTGGACCTTCCGTGCTCATTTTCAGCACCTGGTCCCTCGTTTGTTGGGGGTGGCCGGCGCGTTAAGCCGGCTTCTGCCCAACGTCGGGGGGCCTGACCAGGTGACGCGCCGTCTCTATACGGGGGTGGTGCGATCAATGGCCCTATACGGGGCGCCTGTGTGGGGCCAGTCCCTGGCCGCGGGGGTGGCGAAGCTGCTGCAACGGCCGCAACGCACCATCGCGGTCAGGGTCATCCGTGGTTATCGCACCATCTCCTTTGAGGCGGCGTGTGTACTGGCTGGGACGCCGCCTTGGGCTCTGGAAGCGGAGGCGCTCGCCGCTGACTATCAGTGGCGGGCTGACCTTCGCGCCCGGGGCGTGGCGCGTCCCAGCCACAGTGTGGTCAGAGCGCGGAGGGCCCAATCTCGGCGGTCCGTGCTGGAGTCATGGTCCAGGCGGCTGGCTGATCCTTCGGCCGGTCGTAGGACCGTCGAGGCGATTCGCCCGGTCCTTGTGGATTGGGTGAATCGTGACAGAGGACGCCTCACTTTCCGGCTCACGCAGGTGCTCACTGGGCATGGTTGCTTCGGTGAGTTCCTGCACCGGATCAGAGCCGAGCCGACGGCAGAGTGCCACCATTGTGATTGCGACTTGGACACGGCAGAGCATACGCTCGTCGCCTGCCCCGCATGGGAGGGGTGGCGCCGTGTCCTCGTCGCAAAAGTAGGAAACGACTTGTCGTTGCCGAGTGTTGTGGCATCGATGCTCGGCGACGACGAGTCGTGGAAGGCGATGCTCGACTTCTGCGAGTGCACCATCTCGCAGAAGGAGGCGGCGGGGCGCGTGAGAGACGCACAATCCCGCCGCCGTCGAGCGGGGGCCAGGGAGGCGGATTTCGCCCAAGCCCTGGCCCTCTAAGTGTTTCGGGTCCCCCTCATATGTCGGTCTGGGGACCGGCGAGGGGGACCTAAGAGGACGTCGTGCAAGCTGCTCTGCACGCGTTTTACGCAAGAGCATCCGGGTGATGGAAGGCCGGCTATCCTCGACCCACGCTGGTTCTGACCCAGCGGGGTATTCCGTAGGATAGCTCACTCTAACCGGCGCCATCTAGGCGGGCTCCGGATAGCCTGCCGACCGAGAGGGCTGGTGGTCGTGGCGCCGACGACCGCCGGTCCGGCGTCCCGAGGGGGAGGGTGATGGGAGAGATGTGCTCCGCACTAAACGCTTCTCTTTCCCCCCTTTGCCTCTTCATGAGTTCTGTCTCATGCGAGGTTTGGACGTTGGTTGTTGAGCGACAAGAGGTTTTAGTCAGTTCGACTCTGACATGCTCCGCCCTCTATCCCCAGTGGAGGGCGGAAGTCCGGCGATTTCCTCCTGACCAAAAAAAAAAAAAAAAAAACATCATAGAATGATGATTTTAATTATACAAATTCAACCGATTGTAACAATTGTCAATTATAGATAGAGAAGTGAAGATATATGATATAGAATACTTTTATTAGCATCAAGAGGCTCATTCATTCGGATCAACAATTTTAGGGTCTCATTACTTTGCAAGTTGCGTGATCAAAGAATACTAATATCTTTAACATTTTGACATCTAGTTTAAGACATTATTATCATTGGCTACCTATACCAAGGACCTCCTATCAATTTTGTAACTATACTAAAACATTAGAACTCATATCTCAAGTTTATTGGCGGCATTCACGTTGTAGATGTCTATGGGCTCCAGTAACCACTTGACACCAAGTGGGCTGTGAGCTCGTCGACCCAACTAAGCAATAATAAAAAGGATTCCCTTAAAAAAAACTGAAAAGATATACATTAATTCTTTCCTCCCTTTTTTTTGGGCCGGGGTCGGACCTCCTATGAGGTACGCACGGGATATGTGGGACTGTACGATCCGCAGGGGGACTGCAAGCCCAAGAGTGGTTTTTAGAGGCCTACTACACACTAAACGAATCATTTCCTCCTTGCCACCACAAATGACGACAATTTTTTCTGTTGTTTATTTATGACGTTTTAAAAAAAAAATACACATTATATTGACAACACAAAGTTTACGACACAGTTCCGATATGGGCAAAAAAGCTCGTCTTGTTATCCATTCATCGCCCACGGGCCACGTGGGAGGACCGGCTTCACGGCCTGAACGAAAGTTACGAAATCGCATCTCGACTCGATACGAATTATAATTTGTGCGATCGTTTTAAACAAATTAACTTAAATTTAAAGTAACATAGCGATCACATAACTTAATGGTTCATGTATTTTTTCAACTATGGATCGGTATGAGAATTAAAATTTATATTTCGGTACATATATTCTTCGTAAGCTAGTTTTTATTTTTTATTTATTGCTTAGATGGGTGGACGAGCTCACAGCCCACCTGGTGTTAAGTGGTTACTGGAGCCCATAGACATCTAGAACGTAAATGCGCCACCCACCTTGAGATATAAGTTCTAAGGTCTCAAGTATAGTTACAAGGTCAAGTATAGTTATAGTACGTTAAAAATCTATGAAAAGGTTGTTAGAAGAATGTTTTTTGGACTCTACCTTGAGTCACGATTTTTGTAGGAAGACCAGGTATTCAAGTTTGAATTAACCGAAGAACAATTTGTTTTCCGTCAAACTATTAAAGCTTCAACTATAGTTAGTGACTTAATTTTGTATCTGCCTCTTCATAGTAACTTTAACACGACGCTACAATCTACAGTGTTAGACATAAACAGCCTTATACTGAAAATTAATTGTATTGTTTCGGACTGACTCGTTAGTGTAGTAGTTAGCAGCCCTGACTGTCGCGTCCAGGGTCGTGGGTTCGATTCCCAGATCGAGTAAACATTCTTGTGATGAACAGCTTTGTTTGTTTGTCTGGGTGTTTATTATCTATATGTGTATATATATAAGTATGTATATCGGTCTCTGGTACCCATAACGCAAGGAATCCTGATTTGGGATCGGATGACCGTGCGTGATTTAATCCCATTTATTTATTTATTGATTTGTATATAATCACAGAAAATCCAATCCCATGTCGAATCTAAACAGCAGTCATTTTTAATCGCAAAAGCGGTCCGTATCTATTTAGCAATGAGTTCCTATATTTGATTATTTTTACTAGATGATGACCGAGCTTTGCTCGTTTTTTTTTTTGATAACGCCATCTTGTTTTGTCTTTAAAACGGTTAGTTGCCCTCAATTAAGAAAAACAGTATTATTATTCGCCAATAGATGTCGGGAAGAGTTGATTATTGAAAACACGAATAAAACAGCATTTTCTGAAAATAAATCGTAGCTAGATCGATTTATCGCCCCCGAAATCCCCTGTATACTAAATTTTATGAAAATCGTTGTAGCCGTTTCCGAGATTCAGATTATATTTATATTAAATACAAGAATTGCTCGTTTAAAGGTATAAGATATGGCAAACGTCGTTTTATATCTGAAAATCTAAAAATTCCCCTCGCCTCGTTGTCATGGGGCGATCGCGTAAAACCAGTGAGTCATTGGAGCTGCATTCGATTCCCGTGCTGTTTGTTTACAAATGCACGCGTTCGTGTTAACGACGTTGCCATGTGGACGGCCGGTGTTGCCACACTAACATATTTTTATTACTATTCAACACATGTAACTATGTAGTTACTAATTACGTTCCTGAATATCAACAATGTCAATTATTTTATTTTGGTCTATTAGAATTGATTCTTTACGTATGTATTTGATGGTAATGACAGACAGATTTGGTGGTCGATTTGTTCTATATTTTTAATCAATCATATTTAGGATTGAATTAAAATTAAAAAAATTTTAGTCATTGTGTTCTTTTTGTCTCTGTTATTCCTTTATTAATTGTAGTTCTAATAAAATATTAACGAGTTCATAACGAAAGCTTACAGAAAGATTTATAGTGAAATAGGGATCTGATATTATTTTACAGAGAACTCGTGTAGAAATGCATGAAAAATTAATTTGATTTAAATTGAGTTTAAAAACACAAAGAATACAGAGCGTACAAAATTGTTGTTATGATCAACGATATTTTATTAGTAGAATTTGACCTAACATTCTTATGAATCAATCTAAGTAGGTTACTGTGTGGCCATAGTTTTAAAATCCGCACAATATTTTTTTTTTATAAAAATAATGAAATTAGCGAAAACCTTTAATTAAGTCAAATAACATAATAATATGTGATCAGGAGCACTGTAAACATTTAAAATAAAAGTTCACTGCAAGTTTAAAGGTTAATTGTTTAATTGATTGAAAAAATGTATAGTTAAAAAACTTTTTTTTTTTTAAGTTTCTCATTCTTAATTTGTATTTTAGAATAAATGGAGATTCTACTTTTAAAAAAATTTGACATTTTTGCGACGCATCGAAATCTCATTAGTTCAAATGCATCAATGGCTTAGGCTGTAAATCGTGCCAAAGAATTAAACATGCACGCATAGTCACATCACAATCGTATGGGAGTCGGGTTAAAAGTTTTTCCATCCCTTATTTATGTATATAATGATATAAGGTAATTCAGACTAAATAAACAATAAAATACTTAATTGCGTTTTCTGTTAGATCTATAATAAGTTAAGAACATATAAAGCCCTTAATCTCTATGAAAATTGATATTAAAAATTAAACAGTAAACAGTATTAATAAGCTTTTTTTACTGGTGGTAAGACTTCTTGTGAGTCCGCACGGGTAGGTACCACCACCCCGCCTATTTCTGCCGTGAAGCAGTAATGCATTTCGGTTTGAAGGATGAGGCAACCGTTGTAACTATGCTGAGACCTTAGAACTTATATCTCGAGGTGGGTGGTGCATTTACATTGTCGATGTCTATGTGATCCAGTAACCACTTAACACCAGGTGGACTGGGAGCTCGTCCACCCATCTAAGCAATAAAAATAAAATGCTATACAAAACTGCACTTTGTTTATACTCAATGACAGACTTCACTCCATGACACTGAAGAAAAATCATTTTTAAAAACAAATGAGTTTTAAATAGTAAAGGTTTTATCTTTACATCTATACTAAAAAAAAGTGAAATTAAAGACCGGTTTTCTTTCGTAATTATAAAAAAAATAATTCCCTAAGTATTTCCATTTTTGTGCATACTTCAATAATCAAAGTTTCATTTTATGAAGTAATTTGTATACAATGCCTACTGTTTCTCTATAAATTAATCATGATCGGTCAGTTAGTTAAATATTTATTTAGTTTTTTTATTTATTTATTCTAGGATATATTTTATATCGTGAAATAAATGTCCAAAGATGAATGAATAATTTGAATGTGGTGTCGCAGTTAAAATGATATAACATTCAATGCTGGTTATTTTAATAATTATTGCTTGTGGTTATTAAAAAGCGAAACAATAAAAATAAAAAATAATAACAAACAATAAAACAATCACCTTGAAAAACTGATACAAAATAATTTTTACTCCGTTCCCTTGCTTTTCGTTTCAGAAAAAAACCAAAAAATATTCATATAAATTTATATTTATTTATATACGTAAATACAAACACGCGATTTGATAAGGGGCACGTGACGTAAGCAACCGATAATTTCACACGAGCACTCAACAAGAATCCCTTTGCCTTTTACGTATACCAAAAACAAAATCTTACTGAATGTCACTTTTGCACTGATTCGAGATTGTCGTCTTTTTAATTCACACACGATCCTACCAGCGCTTTCTGCAAAGCGTTTCCAACACGCGTCCTCCCAGCCCGACTGCCTTTCCTTTACTGAGCGAAAGAGAACTCTCTCCCCAAAATTTTCGGCGATGAGGGCGCAACTTATTTGGCCTCTTTGTTGTGTCCCTAAGAGGGGTAAATTATTACGGTTTTGCGATAACATAATAGAATGGTGCACTAAATAATCGTAATGTTACAGTTTTTCGTCGGTTAAATATTGAATATTGCTTTGACTGTATTCTTTAGTTGGACGCGATTTATCTCGGGGATTATTAAAGAAGAAGAAAAATCGTAGCCTTTCCCTGTATTAATAGGGTTCGCTGATACTTTATCGACTGTGGTAGAACGTACGCGCTCAGAGATATATCCGATAGTAAAAAATATCAGCTTGATCGCCTGACAATTTTGTACAATGATATTATGAAACCTTACTTATTACAAAATATGATTTCACAGTTATAAAATATTTAATATAATTTATTTGATTAATTAATATATTTTATTTGATGTTCATCGTATACAAATCTTTTGATTAGTTTCCACTTAGTTTTTCTTAGTGGCATTTTCTAATATTAGCAAAATGTCAGTTTCAACAAATTCAACAATAAGCCGAATACTGTTGAACTTTTTTTTATTTCATAGATAGGTGGACGAGATCACAGCCCACCTGATGTTACGTGGTTGCTGGAGCCCAGAGATCTTTTTTTTTTCTTGTAAGCAGACGAGCATACGGCCCACCTGATGGTGAGTGGTTACAGTCGCCCATAGACTTCAGCAATGCCAGGGGCAGAGCCAAGTCGCTGCCTACAAAATGTAAATGCCGCCACCTTGAGATATATGTTCTAAGGTCTCACTATAGTTACAACGGCTGCCCCACCCTTCAAACTGAAACATTACTGCTTTGCCGCAGAAATACGCAGGGCGGTGGTACCCACACAATGCCGGCTCTCAAGTCGCCATACCAACAGTAATAATGGCGATTATAATTATTTCGGACTTTCATATCTCCACGCATTAATAATTTCGCAAAACTATTTTGTTTGTCACTGGGCGTTTCTTGTTAAATTAGCTGTTTTATCTGATATAATTTTTATTTTAGAAATCGTACATAAAAATGTGTAACATAAACCGATTAAGCGCTATTAATAATTTTAATTTCTTTATTTTATTATTTTTTTTCCGTGAATTTATCAATCAATAATATATGAGTATCTAATAGTACTATTCTAATACTGCAACATTCTCGGTCGACTGGTAGAGAATGCCTTTGACATTAACTCCGCCAATGTAGATTAATATGCTTGAAGTATTATAAATAATAATAATTATATAAGAAGACATGCCCCTATATTTTGAAATTACAATCTGGCTGGTAATTTAAAGAAATTAATTTAAAGACAAATGACGACGCTTGCAGCTGAAAGTAAGCATTGTACTTTTTGACGAAGCATGTTGCTGATAACTCTGTTTAAATTTAAAGACATATGTGTAAGTCTGAACAAGAATAGTATTGAGACCACCGCTGTTAACTAGCATACGTGATAACACGTGTTTGTAATGTACTTCCAATCTTTTTTAAAGTGTTTTGTATATTTTATTCGCATTTATTGCTTTGTACGCATAGCACAAGTAAAAATGTATTAAACGAATAAATCTAAATATAAAACAATTATTGCTATTCTAATCTAGCTTTTATTATTTTCGATTCACAATTCTCAATGTCGCGAATATTTTGAAATGTTATGTTTATGTTATGGACTTTTTTTTTAATTACTAACGACAATCGGCCACGTTATGCTATAAATAGTAAAAATATATGAAATTTCCTTGTTTATTTTTTTTTCCTACAAATGCCGCCGGTAACCTGGGTTGTAATGCCAGCATAGCTGTACGAGTAGGTGAGCTCACGGGGCTCTAACTTGTCGACGTGTCTAACGCTGGCCCTAGCAAGAGCAGTGCTTCGCAGAATCTACCACCGGATCGGAAACGCGACCCACTCAGAAGATCCGACGAGAAACTCAGTTGGCCTTATTTGTTGAAGTAATGCGCTCACCACACACTAGTAGCCATTATGTCAAGAACCTTTCCCTGGAAATTCCAAGAACGACTGAACCAAGCGTCGTCATAATGGTTTGGAAATGCATAGAAGACGTACTTATAAAGAAACATTAATTTTTAGTGACGTAGATCTGAGCGTTGGTTAATATATTTAAATTATGTCAATTAAGACCATACTCAGCCGAGATCTAAGCTGTAAGGTATACGAAATGTTGGAAGTTGTATAATAAGAATAAACTAGTGACAGCGCAGTAGTCGAATTTCGACTGTAATTAATTGAAATTATAAGTTTAAGCATTATTATAGTTCTATTGTCAAACACTATTATATTTTGATAATATAATCACAGTATTCGCCGTAACTGCATTATAGATCAATAATATTAAAGATAAACAATATTAATCTATTTTCAATTCGACCACAGACTTCAAACAATAACAAAAGTTTCTCAATTGACAGTAAACAAAGAGTATATTTTTATGTATGTGTTGTGTCAAATACATGGTAGTGTGTGTAATGTTTTCTTTATTGATTTAAAGTATCTTTTATGCATTATTTAAAAAAAAAAATTAGCATTGTGCACTCCCTCTATATTCTCTATAAGTGTGGGAAATTTCATACTCCTCCGTGCGCGCAATTTTCGTAAAAAGAGGTACAAAGTTTTTGCTTCACGTATTAATATATAGATATAATAATAATAAAAACTTTAAAAAAGACACGTATTTCAAAATTCGATTTAAAACAATCAGATCACATGTTTGAAAGTCTATTTACTTAGAAGTAGCTTATGCGAATAATATACGACCTTGAATAGACGTCCTTCAGTCTAGACTAGACTTAACAACACATGTTTATGTCCTTTAATGTGTCCGTGGGCCAAAAGAAGGAAACATAAATAAATTTCACTGCAGGCTTATATGTATATAGCCTTCCCTTTTATCGTGGCAGTAAATTTGAAGAATTTGTATAATTAACATAATAATTATAACTGATAACAAATCACGCACTTTACTGGCGGTAGGACCTTTTGTGAGTCCGCATAGGTAGGTACCACCGCCCTGCCTATTTCTGTCGTGAAGCAGTGATGCGTTTCGGTTTGAAGGGTGGGGCAGCCGTTGTAACTATACTGAGACCTTGGAACTTATATCTCAGGGTGGGTGGCGCATTTACGTTACAACGGCTGCCCCGCCCTTCAAACCGAAACGCATTACTGCTTCACGATAGAAATAGGCAGGACTCGTGCGCACTCACAAGAGGTCCAACGAGCAGGTAACATTGATCTGTCCAATTCTTGTCTGAGGCAGCTCAGGTTCGGGCAATTTCGGGGATTCCCGAGAGGGGGACGTTTATTATAATTTGAGATACACAACAGGGATTTAAACCTTGTGTGTAAAAGTAATAGCTATTAACATGAAGGGCATTGAGAGTCTACCCGTCTAGTATAGAAAAATCATCAAAATTTATCAATTAGATACCGGCTTTAAAATGAAAATTAAGTCTAGACTAGTATCGCGAGTTGAATACTTAAGGAATAAGGTAAGTATGTGCCTCATATAACAGTAAGTTTGTTTTGATATGACCAAACCACTGCGCGCGATTTGCTCAAGGACCTTTTTGATTTTTATTAAAAACTGTTACCCCTCTGTCGTGGATTTCGTTCGTGAGCATGTCTTAAGTCAATATTTTCTTAGAAACTATTTGTAGCATTGCTTGATGCATAAGCGATGTCGTATGTATCCATTACCGTATTCTCATTCCGAAGGACGCTTTAAAGCAAAGTCAGTATATCGATAAGAGCTATATAGCATAGGGGTTTCTATGTGATTTTAGTGTCTCCTAGATAATTCTAACCTAGAGAATTTTTGAAAATATATATCTTCACAGCAAAAAAATAAAAAAAATAAAAATTTAAAATGTAACCACTGTTTAGCTCTATACTGTGGCTTACACCTCTATTATATGCGGCAGACGGGCGTTGACCGCTCTAAACAGCTTCCACATAACCTAAGGAAATTTCTGTTGACTCGGGAACATGTTAAAGTACACAAATTCTTGTAGGTTCAATGATTTTAGGTAAGCGCTAACTTAAGTAATTCAAATAACAAAGAATAGCTTGCGTAAAATAACTTTGATTTCCACGGTGAAGCAATAACATCGTGTAATAAAAATCAAACCCGCAAAATTATAATTTGCGTAATTACTGGTGGTAGGACCTCTTGTGAGTCCGCGCGGGTAGGCACCCTGCCTATTTCTGCCGTGAAGCAGTAATGCGTTTCAGTTTGAAGGGTACGGCAGCCGTTGTAACTATACTTGAGACCTTAGAACTTATATCTCAAGGTGGGTGACGCATTTACGTTGTAGATGTCTATGGGCTCCAGTAACCACTTAACACCAGATGGGCTGTGAGCTCGTCCAGCCTTAGATGGATTGCTTAGATGCAATAAAAAACAAAAAAAAACAAGAGAAATAGTAATAATAATATATAATCGGGCAACATTTTAAGAAATTAGAAATATAATACTATCGTATGAGATTTTGTTCACAAATCTGGAGAATACAATATCTAAAATTGTTCAAATGATAGGATTACGTTTAAGAAATAAGTATGAGAACTCGTAGTACACTCGATTGAGAAAGAAATGCAAAACAAAGATTATTATGCTACCTACTTTGTTGGGAGACAAAATAAAATATTTTTACAAACAAAAAATCAACATATAACACACAAAAACAACATATAAAACAGAGTTTCAAAGTATTCATTCAATGTAGTTTATTATCTATATATTAATACGTGAAGCAAAAACTTTGTATCCCTTTTTACGAAAATTGCGCGGACGGAGGAGTATGAAATTTTCCACACTTATAGAGAATATAGAGAAGAAGTGCAAAATGCAAATATTTTTTTTAAAATAATGCATAAAAGATACATTAAATCAATAAAGAAAACATTACACACACTACATACCATGTATTTGACGCACACACGCATGCATACTATCTATTGTCAAATTGATGTCTGTTGTCAAATTGAGATTAAATATTGTTTGTCTTTGTTAATATTTTTTACAGTGTAGTCTTGGCAAAATTTGTGATTTTCTAGAAGTATAAAATACAATCATAATAGTGTACAAACTTACAATTCCAATTAATTATAGTCGAATTTCGACTACTGCGGGACCTCTAGTTTACATAGTTTACTTCACTCTTGTTTTTCATTTACTTAATGCGTGGACAAGTGGAGAAGCTTATACACGCAACGTGAATATCGGCACCGCCTAAGTCTCAATTGTATTGCATTACTGTCCCATCCGTCAAATCAGAATACGTGACAGTTTCGCTGCAAACTTAAGAAACATTGTTTTCGTGCCTAGGGAACGCGCGGGCTATATGAGACTCGGTGGTGGAAGATCCTTAAACAAAATCGTGGTCCCTATCTGCGAGGGCTTAAAATACTAGCTTTTTTCTGAACAGGGAGCCAAACCTCATACGAGGTGTCCACGTCTAGGGTACGCGCGTGGTATGTTTGACTTGGCGATTGGGAGAAGACCGCAGTCCCAAAAATGTTACGATATGCCCTACTGATAAACGCCAGCCACTGATCGCAGAACTGTTATAACTTCTCAGAGAACGTTACTGCCTATTTGACTGTGAATCCCTTACACGACACCCTAGGGCAGAGATGAGGTAGGGGTATTTTAGCCCGACCCCACATATCAATACTATATACATATTGAGAAAAACCAAAAGTTTGTCTTTCAAAAAATTATCTAAACTCGATTTTGTGACGCCTAAGTGTTTAAACACTACTAACTGTACCGAAGCATAACTTCTTATTGATGGAACCAATGTAAAATGGATTTTTTTTCGGGCCGGGGCCCGAACCTCCTCCACATTCCCCGCGCCTAAGGGGCGCGCGGGGTATGTGGGACTTGACGATCTGCAAGGTGTTGTTGGGAGCAGACCGCGGGCCCAAGGAATTTTAGGACCCTACCCACTAAACGACTCCCCTGCACTCTTACACCCGACGTCGATCTCCGTCCGAGGTCAGAACCCGGTCAGGGGGGGGGGGGGGAGGGGGGGTCCCGCGGTCAACACTACAATCAGACACGCGGCGCCGTCCCGAGAACGCCCGACAGACGGGTCGTCGAAGGGATAGTCGACGACCAACGACGCCGGTCTCCGCAAACGATACCCTGTTATCTTGAGAAGATAAATTCCAGGATCCACAAGCATTGTGGTATTGATTACGACATACTTCTAAGCCCGGCTGGATAATTAACAGTCTTCAATTTCTGTGTGACAATAAAAATCTCTCTCACGAATATACCGCGTTTAAAACGATAATTACTGAAGCAAATAGTAGGGTACATTGGCCGGTCGCCCGCCCCCGAGAATAAACGGCTAATATTTTTATTGGTCTATCAATATCTAGACGTCGTACCTACCACCTACCTACCAGCTACCAGACGATTTATGTTAGAAAATATTAAGTTTTAAAATTTAGAGACTAAATATAGACAAGAGTAGATCTAGCAGCCCGTGTACGGTTTATATATTAAAAAAAAACTTATTTTAAAAGTTTCAATAGAATAATAAAGACATGAAACTTTTTATTTTTTAACCGACTTCAAAAAAGGAGGAGGTTCTCAATTCGACGGTATGTTTTTTTACGTTTGTTGCCTCATAACTTTTGAGTGGGTGAATCGATTTTCATGATTCTTTATTTAATAAAAAGCTGACGCTTTCCTTGTGGTCCCATTTCAATTTAGTCCAGTTCTGATAATGGTATCCATGAGAAAACCATATCTTATACCTTTAAACGAGCAATTCTTGTATATTAATTTATATGTATTATAATCTGAATCTCGGAAACGGCTCCAGCGATTTTCATAAAATTTACTATTTCGGGGGCAATAAATCGATCTAGCTACGATTTATTTTCAGAAAATGTTGTTTTATTCGTGTTTTCAATAATCAACTCTTCCCGACATCTATTGGCGAATAATAATACTATTTTTCTTAATTGAGGGCAACTAACCACTTTAAAGACTTTTCTCCAAGGAGTATCCCTGCAACCTTCCGAGAGTATTGGGATACTTGGGGTCGACATTTCGAGCGATGTCCAGTTTCGGAGTCATTTGGAAGGCAAAGCCAAGTTGGCGTCCAAAATGCTGGGAGTCCTCAACAGAGCGAAGCGGTACTTCACGCCTGGACAAAGGCTTTTGCTTTATAAAGCACAAGTCCGGCCTCGCGTGGAGTACTGCTCCCATCTCTGGGCCGGGGCTCCCAAATACCAGCTTCTTCCATTTGACTCCATACAGAGGAGGGCCGTTCGGATTGTCGATAATCCCATTCTCACGGATCGTTTGGAGCCTCTGGGTCTGCGGAGGGACTTCGGTTCCCTCTGTATTTTGTACCGTATGTTCCATGGGGAGTGCTCTGAGGAATTGTTCGAGATGATACCGGCATCTCGTTTTTACCATCGCACCGCCCGCCACCGGAGTAGAGTTCATCCATACTACCTGGAGCCACTGCGGTCATCAACAGTGCGTTTCCAGAGGTCTTTTTTGCCACGTACCATCCGGCTATGGAATGAGCTCCCCTCCACGGTGTTTCCCGAGCGCTATGACATGTCCTTCTTCAAACGAGGCTTGTGGAGAGTATTAAACGGTAGGCAGCGGCTTGGCTCTGCCCCTGGCATTGCTGAAGTCCATGGGCGACGGTAACCACTCACCATCAGGCGGGCCGTATGCTCGTCTGCCAACAAGGGCAATAAAAAAAAAAAAAAAAGACACAACAAGATGGCGTTATCAAAAAAAAAACAGAGCAAAGCTCGGTCATCGTCTAGTAAGTCCTAAATTTGCATTAAGTACGTGCGTGACAAATAGATGAATAACTCAATAACTCGATATCACGTCAACCGATTTCGATGATTTTATTTTTTTAGTGTATATTAATTTGTTTTGGAATATCTTTTTTTTTCTATTTGAAGTCGGTTTTTGTTACAACTATTTACAATTATTATTTTAGCTTCGATTATACGACGCGTCTATGTGTTGTGTTATGTGTTTTGTAAAAAGCAAAATCCTTTTAAATTCAAATAACTCAACGCCACCCACTTAAATTTATTCAAAGTGCTTCATAGCAGAGCGTAGTTCGTCCAAGACATCGGCGAACCTTTGAAAAACCTATAAAACACCATAAAATTTCCATTACTATCCATCCTGGCAAACGCTCTGCCGCTTGTTAAAAATGGTTGGCTACATTATGAAAGGATCACGATGAAAAATAGTCAGCAATACTTCGTATTGATCGAGTGTATTTTTCAGGAAACCTTTTGTTGGATAGTGACCTCAACACAGTCATGTAAATATTTAACTATTTTTTTTTTATTGCTTAGATGAGTGGACGAGCTCACAGCCCACTTGGTATTAAGTGCTTACTGGAGTCACAGACATCTACAACGTAAATGCGCCACCCACCTTGAGATATAAGTTCCAAGGTCTCAAGTATAGTTACAACGGCTGCCCCACCCTTCAAACCGCAACGCATTACTGCTTCACGGCAAAAATAGGCAGGGTGGTGGTACCTATCCGTGTGGACTCACAAGAGGTCCTACCACTAGTAATTACGCAAATTATAATTTTGTGGGTTTGATTTTTATTACACGATGTTACTTTGATTATTTACAATGTTCCACAATGTTTGCTGTAACACCACTCTCTGGATCTTTCTGGATCAGTTGATTTTAAGTCCCGTTTGTCTTTTAAAGCAGGAACTAGAGTGGTGAACTCATTGTTGTATTTACTGTCGAGGATGTAGATTCGGCGATGTCTGGGTCACGTCTGTGATAAAGATCCGTGAAGTTATTTTTGCGCGAAAGCGTATCAAAGATCGATCTATTCTGAAAAATATTCGAATTTTTGAAAGTAGACTAAGCATTGGTTTAATGATAAGATTAAATTTTTTAATTTTTAAAAAAATTAATAAATAAGATGCAATCAACTGTCTATTTCATTTAAAATTCTAATCTACAGTAACCGATTTGACAGTTAACTACTCCATTTTATTACAAAACATATTGTAGACAACAAAGAAATACTAATTAAAACTTAAAGCCAACAAATTCATTAGTTGTTGATAGCAATCAATATACTCTGAATACAGCCCAAAAGTTCATATTTCAATAAATGTTCCTCAAACAAAACTGTATGAACGCGAAACCCTTCCCACTTCAAAACAAGTCCCCAAATGAGTGATGTGAAACGTTGCTATTGGCAACACACGGCTCATTTGCTAGGTATTTCATTACTTCTGTCTGCTACAGAACCCACTTGACAAGGGCCGAACACCAAATCTAGCAACACACAGCCGGAAATACAGACAAACCAAATCCAATCTTAGTGCGACGTAAATAAGGAATATGAGAATATCATTCTACAAGTTTGGATAATGAGTTTGAAATTCGTAATTCTGTTTGCGCTTAGCTGATTCTATTTTGAATTTTAATACCGTGTTAATTAGGGTTAAGTTGGCAGAAACTAAAATCTGCAGGAATTTTGAAGGTGTCAGGTAGCGTAAATAATAATACGTTGGTTTGTTTTTGATGTGACCTCAATTTGAAACGTTTAGCGTTAAACAGAGATTAATGGACGAAAAGTTTTGGGATTCGTGAAATTTTGTTTTGGGAATTAATTTGTAATAGTTTATTTACTATTAAAAGTTTTTGGGGAAAATTCTGCTGCCGGTAGCTCCAAATATACCTAGCTAGTTAATTTTATAGTATTCCTTGTTACTGTAAGAGCTTCCGAATTTTTTTGAAACTATTTAAATGTTATTTCGAACCTTTTATAACTTACTTACTTATTCATTTTCGAGTTATTTAATGTCAAATGAAATTTTACGTTTCCATGAAAATCTTTTCATGCCTTAATACCTCGCACGACCCTCCCAAATTCAAATTCTTTATTCACAATTTCCGAGCAACGATCCGCGAAAAATAGAGATTTCGGTAGCAACAACACCATATTTCATACGTTCATATCCCTATTTCCCGTGTATGACGTATTCCCTGCAAAATCAGTACATAACGCCGTGGTTAATCATCTGGAAACTATTTTCTATTCAGGAGCCTGAAATTTTACAGAAAAAAAATCCGGCCTGGGGGACCTCCGCTCGAGCATTGCACCGTTTTAAGTAGATCCACGGAGACACCTCGAATTTGGTACGCAACATCATTTATATTTAGGGCTACAGCGTTATTGAGGATCAGTTATATTTGGTCACAGGTATAACAGGCGTAGTGTTCGTTCAACCATTCTTTCCGAGTGATTAGACGTGTCATTGCTGTGCTTCTATGAAACGTCAGATAATGTTCAAAATAAAGTGAATATTAAGTATAGAGAGAGACAGGAGACTGTATTTTGTTAGCGCGAATGACGCAGTATGAGAAGGTAATTTCGAGATTAAATTGATTAAAAATAAAATGCGTTTTATTAATATTGAGTAGACGGGTGAGCACGGCACACTGAGCTCTTGTGCACCTGCTCTAAAATAGTTATTGGATCGCAGACAAATGACAAATGAGGTCGAAGTCTCATTGTATAGCGTAGCGGCCTACCCTTTAAAACTGGCACGCGTGACCACTCCACTACTCCGCGGCAAAAATAGGCAGAATGGTAATACCTCATCTACTCGTGAGGGAATACAACACGCCTTACCAAGAACACGTTGAGATAATCTCTAATATTTTTATAGCTAATGGTAATCTTAAACGTTTAAATAGGTATAATTGTAATATAATGACAAAAATAATGACGTGACAGATGTTTTTGTAAAAATAAAAGGCACAGATTTGCAATTTAATTCAAAATTCGCTTAGTAAACCATTTCTGATCCTATTAAAACTACTTTTACGGTTTAGTCTCGTGTTTTTTATACTCATTATATTACCTATGTATCCGAAATTTCGAGTACATGACCACGAAAACTATAAAGTATTTGAAACATCGGAAATATTATATTAACAATTAAAAAGGCGAGACTAAACCGAGCGAGTTTAAAAAAGGCGAGTGTCAAAAGGAAACGCTAAATCTCTAATCTAATATATGTTTATTCATTAAATTTCTGTTCCTAAAATTAATAGATCGTAATGTCACAAAGAAGTGTGAGTTTGGAATAACACCACATCGTAATATGAAATCGTTTCAAGTTCTTTCGCTTGAAAATCCCAAGATATATTTCGTCTGATGTTTGCAGCCGACGTCCGAGATTAAGATGCTTGGCTATGACAGCCCAGAACTAATGCATGCGGTTTATCATACATAATATCGTGATTTTCTTACGCTATTCTTATTACTTTGTTTGCGAATACAATGTTATGATAATACACATATTGATTGATATGCATGAAGTGCATGCATGAAGTGCATATCGATACGTGTATAGATAGACTAGCTTTTGCCCGCGACTTCGGCCGCGTGGAATAGTTACTTTGGCATAATGCTAAATTTTACCGGCCTCTTCATTTACGTAGAAAGTGAAAATATTTTTGAATAATAGAATGTTAAGGAGTTATTTAAGGTACTTAAATCACGCTTTTTAAACGACTCCAAAAGAGGAAGTTATCAATTCGACCATAATTTTTTATCTATGTAGGTATGTTCATCGATTTCTCGAGAATGCTTGAACCGATTCTGATAATTCTTTTTTTTTTGTTCGAATGGGTAGACTTCCCTGTTTACATCAAGATCTGATGATGGGATCCTGGAGAAATCCAAAAAATCTATAATTGTCAAAGCGTATCTTGAAGTGATTTGGATGCTTCAATGTTGTAATGAATAACGTATTTATTTGGATAGGGATTAATATCATCTTTATAAAAACACCTTCACAACAAATGCTTTTTTTAGAACAAATTTGTTTAACATAAAAAACGTTATAGTGAGCCAACCTTAACATATAGACATATGCTGTCGCGGACTTGTTTTTAGATCTTTTAAACAGGAACAATTCTTTCATACATTACTTTAGCGAAACTTTAACCGTTTCCGCAGCGCATGCAGCGGAAGCTCTCAAAAGGAAAACAAAACCCGATTTTGAAACATCCTTTATCGGTGCTCCGCTTGTATTGGTCTTAGCGTGATGTTACATAGCATATAGCCTTCTTCGATAAATGGGCTATCTAACACTGAAATAATTTTTCAAATCAGACCAGTAGTTCCTGAGATTACCGCGTTCAAACAAACAAACTCTTCAGCTTTATAATATTAAAGTATAGATTAGTAATTAGAATAGATAGTAAGTATAGGTATGAAATTATAATTGAAAAAATAATATTAAATTATAATATCAAGAAATTATAAAACTCTCACTAAGCACACAGAGAGAACGACACGGGTAACTCTTAAACTGGTATAATGCAACATACTGGTAGCACCTCTTGTGAGTCCGCACGGGTAGGTAGCACCGCCCTGCCTATTTCTGTCGTGAAGCAGTAATGCGTTTCGGTTTGAAGGGTGAGGCAGCCGTTGTAACTATACTGAGACCTTAGAACTTATATCTCAAGGTGGGTGGTGGCATTTACGTTATAGATGTCTACGGGCTCCGGTAACCACTTAACACCAGGTGGGCCGTGAGCTCGTCCATCCAACTAGGCAATAAAAACTTATTTTTTTAAATTAAAAAATGCAATTTGTATTTGATGATCCAAACAGGGTTTTATAGTTTTATTTCGTTAATTTTGTAGATATTTGAATCGAATCTTATTACGGACGAATAGGATATTTGGCGGACTGTATTTTAATGTCATAGATAACCCTAGTTGTGGAAGGATTTCAGAATTTATTGTACTGTAGGTACTTGTATTATAAAATAGTTGACTGGTACCACTATCCCGCTCATTTCTGCAGTAAAGCAGTCATTAGAACTAATTATTTATAATGTATCCTCTATATATCGAAAAGTCTGTGTATGTTCGTATATTTCTTTTAGACTTCGAAACCTTTGGACCAATTGCGATGAATTTTTCAGAAAATCTAGAGAGCAGTCTAGCATTTCTCAGGGTCTGATTAATGCAACCACAAAGGCGTTTTGACTTAGCCATTTCTATAGACTTCGGTAATCGGTTAAAAGGACCAATTCGAGTATTTTTTGAAGTGAAAACTTCTTTAGAATCGTTGTGATGCAAACCGGATGCAACGGAAAAAACGACAGGTAAGAGACACCAGCAAAGAATGAGACAGAAATATACATACTATTTAATACAGCGCCATCTGTGAGATTTTTTAATACTAACGTGTGTATGAAAGCTCTTGTAGTGAATTTTAATTTAGGATTATACGTGAAATTAAAATATCAATTCACAGAGGGCGCTACCATACAATTATTTACTAATGACAAAATTTTACATATACTTAAGACGTTTAGGATAATTGTATTTTAATTTTGGAAGGTTTCACTTCTACCACGTGTGAATTGCACACATGTTTTTTTTTTTTAATTTTAACAACTACAAACTGCTTTACGAACAATCAATATTGATCGAACCATCTGGCCGTGACAAGCTAAGTTAGATCCGATAAGAAAATCAATATCAAAGAAGAGACCTTGACTAGATAATGACATAAGAGAAATTACAGTAACCGCTACAGCTGATAATGATGGCGATCCGTCGATCTAAAATTGCAGAATCACGCCAGTATATATGTACATATTTTTTGAAATACGTATAGAAGAGACGAATGATAAGAACTGATGACGTATAGAGTGCATGTGACTAGGAGATGTATGGAAACGGTAGTGCAAGGTAGAGGGGGAAGAGGTCGGCCGAAGAAGATATGGATGGATGGAGGAGTGAGTGTTGAGATAACGGCTGATAGAAGAAAATGGAATAAAAAAATTCGCTGTGCCGACCCCACCTAGTGGGATAAGGTGGAGACAAAGAAAATTTTTTGGAACACGTATGACGTGCCGCCTTGACGCGTCAAGCAAATGGAAATTTTGTGGGAATCGAGAAACATTAGATAAGCGTTCACTTGTCCTTTACAATGAAATCGATCCTTCAACGTTTCAGCTTTTTAGATTTAAAGCTTAGATTTTTTTTTGGTTTAAAGTAAATTCAGTACCATCGTTCTCAGGCAACTCGTAGACAACGGTAGGCAGCGGCTTGGCTCTGCTCCTGGCATTGCTGACGTCCATGGGCGACGGTAACCACTCACCATTATGTGGGCCGTATACTCGTCTGCCTACAAGGGCAATAAAAAAAATGATACTCTCGGATTTTTTTATTAGATTTCAAGAACCATTATCAAGACATGTTCGTAAGAACTCAAAATTAAAATTGGTTACATTGTACAAACGACTTTTCAATGTTAAGGTACGTTTCTATTTTCTAAGAAAAATGAAACTTTATTATTACTTTATTACGGGTGGTAGGACCTCTTGGGAGTTCGCACGGGTAGGTACCACCACCCCGCCTATTTCCGCCGTGAAGCAGTAATGCGTTTCGGTTCGAAGAGTGGGGGTAGCCGTTGTAACTATACTGAGACCTTAGAACTTATATCTCGAGGTGGGTGGCGCATTTACGTTGTAGATGTCTATAGGCTCCAGTAACCACTTAACACCAGGTGGGCTGTGAGCTCGTCCACCCAACTAGGCAATAAAAACTAAAAATAATAATTAAAAAATGCAATTTGTATTTAATTTTGATGATCCAAACAGGGTTTTGTAGTTTTATTTCGTTATTTTTGTAGATATTTGAATAGAATCTTATTACGGACGAATAGGATATTTGGCGGACTGTACCGTTTTCTTTATCTAGTACTACAACTATTATCTACTACGATAATATTTGTGTGACTGACACTCTCTCACGCAAAAATGGTTAAACTTACTTGGTTGAAAATTAATAGAAAGGCAATTTACAACCTAGGTATAAATACGCCGGGGTATCCGATGGCGTATGATTTTACGTACCAGGCGATAATTATAATATATGGATCAGATCAGTGTGCTTAGTGCGAGTTTTTTAATTTAAAAAACATGAAAATTGTTTGGAGTTGGAACAGCTTTCCTTCGTTTGCCGCTAGGGCCGTTGTTCCAACTCCATACAAATTGGAGTTAGCTTTTACGCTATCAAGAAATTATAAAACTTGCACTAAGCATACAGAGAGAACGACGCGGACAACTCTTAAGCTGGTATAATGTTGTGAAGCAGTAATGCGTTTCGGTTTGAAGGGTGGGGCAGCCATTGTAACTAGATGGAGACCTTAGAACTCATATTTCAGGGTGGGTGGCAGCATTTGCGCTGTCGATGTCTATGGGCTCCGGTAACCACTTAATATCAAGTGGGCCGTGAGCTACCTATAAATGCAATAAAAAACATTATTTTTGAATTGCAAATTCTTTAGATTGAAATCTTGAGACACGTTTCGTTCATTATGGTGACAAGTATCTGGAATTCGGGCATCGGTTTCTAGATGCGGTAGGCAGCGGCTTGGCTCTGCCCCTGGCATTGCTGAAGTCCATGAGCGACGGTAACCACTCACCATCAGGTGGGCCGTATGCTCGTCTGCATACAAAGACAATAAAAAAAATTAAAAAAAAAAAGAATCACCTTAACCAACACCACACCACAACCACTTTTACTTGAACCTATCGTTTAAGTACTACATAATGTTCTATAGTCATGTCACTTTAATTTTTGTTTTTTGTCTAATGTCTTTTACACTGTTCATCTATTTTATATCAACTGTACGAAACGTAAAAGCCCTTTGTAAAGTCTAAACAAAGGTCGTCCAGTAAAGCAGGCCCAGCTTGGCTAGTACAAAATATTGGACAGTCAAATTCAATTATAATTCCCAGTTAGAACGTTAGACAAAGCAAATAATCTATTTTATGACATTTGACTGACGGTAAGATAAGATATTTTTTATCGTGCGGGTTCATTGGTGCATATTCATGCAGCTTAAAGAAAATCCGACGTAGGCCTTTGTAAAAATAGTTATATTTCTCAAGTGGGTTCAATAACTGATATTGTGGATTCGTTTCGCGAAATGCGTGCAAACAAGCATAGATATCAATGATATAATGATTGTTTAGTGCGTCATTTTTTGCCAAGATTCTTTCAAGACATTCTTTATAGTTTTATCTCAGGAGATGAGCTTACGACCCATCTCTGGGGTAAATCAAAGGTAAAATCTTCCACCGGGATTTTAATGCACAGCAGACTGGTAGTATCTTGTAAATGTCGTTATGGATTTTAAGTTATTACCAAATGTCTTTTAACTGTGATAGCTCAATAATACCGAGCAAATAGACTTCACAATGGGGATATGACCAAAAAAATGGTCAAAAACGCAGTTGTATTGAATAAAGGCAATCACACTCTTTTTTTTTTTTTTTTTTTTTTTTTTTTTTTTTTTTTTTTTTTTTTTTTTTTTTTTTTTTTTTTTTTTTTTTTTTTTTTTTTTTTTTTTTTTATTGCTTAGATGGGTGGACGAGCTCACAGCCCACCTGTTGTTAAGTGGTTACTGGAGCCCATAGACATCTACAACGTAAATGCGCCACCCACCTTGAGATATAAGTTGTAAGGTCTCAGTATAGTTACAACGGCTGCCCCACCCTTCAAACCGAAACGCATTACTGCTTCACGGCAGAAATAGGCAGGGCGGTGGTACCTACCCGTGCGGACTCACAAGAGGTCCTACCACCAGTAATTACGCAAATTATAATTTTGCGGGTTTCAATTTTATTACACGATGTTATTCCTTCACCGTGGAAGTCAATCGTGAACATATGTTGAGTACATATTTCATTAGAAAAATTGGTACCCGCCTGAGATTCGAACACCGGCGCATCGCTCAACACGAATGCACCGGACGTCTTATCCCTTAGGCCACGACGACTTCTAAACTGTTAGATAGCCCATATATTGAAGAGGGCTATAGGCTATATAACATCACGCTAAGGCCAATACAAACGGAGCACCAATAAAGAATGTTTCAAAATCGGGGTTTTTCCCTTTGGAGAGCTTCCGCTGCGTTTTTTTTATGATTGAAGGATTACTGGTGGCCCGGAGGCCTTTCCAGTTTCACTAGGACAGGTGGGCGAGCAAAGGCTCAGCCAGGAGGGGTGGGATTTGCTAACAGTTACCCGAGCGCCTCCGAAGGAGACCTAACAGCTCAAGAGCAGCTGCTTCGCGAATGAATCTACTACCGGATCGGAATCACGACCCGCTGAGAAGATCCGGCGAGAAACTCAGCGAGCTGATGCATGGGTTAGGTTGCACGGCGAACTCTTTGTCGAGTTCGACGAGTACGGTTACCGGGGTCCCTAGTGTTAGCCTGCTCCTAGTGTTAGAGCTAAAGGCGTCTAATGCAAAGGTTATTGGATCTGATGGATCCGTAAGGACGTGTCTAGGGCGTCGACGGTGACTGGCTCCTGCGTGATCAAGATTCGGGGAGTAGTCAGCGGCGGCAACGATAAGGCGATTATCATGACGCATAGCCTTATCGAAGTACCGTTCCGACGCTGACTTCATGTATTTCTGGATAGATTCGAGGCCCAGGTCGTCGTGTAGGTCAACGTTCCTCACGAACCACGGAGCTCCAACGGCTAAGCTGCAAAAGCGGGATTGTAGAGATTGGAGGGTGTCTATGTGTGTGCGGGCCGCGTGAGCGAACACTACACTCGCGTAAGTCATGACGGGCCTTATGCAAGTTTTGTAAAGTGTCACCTTGTTCCAAAGGGACATTTTACTCCGCTTACAGATCATGGGGTAGAGTCTACCGAGAATAAACGCGGCACGGTCACGGACTGATTTTATATGCGGGCGGAATGTCATCGATGCATCCAGGGTAACGCCCAGGTACTTGACCTTCCTGGCTCAGGGTATGGGTTGTCTAAAGAGAGTAATCGGGGGTGTGAGATTTCTCCTCCTAATCCGGGAGGAAATCCGTGTGGAGCTTCCCCTCTGAAATAGCACCGCAGTACTTTTCCCTGGGTTGATGTCTATGCGCCATTTTCGGAACCACTGTCCTAGGGCTAGGGCTGCGCTCTGAAGCTTCTTCGCGATTAGGGACTTGTTTCTACTGGAATAGTAAACAGTCGTGTCGTCGGCGAATACTTCCGCTGCGTGCGCTGCGGAAAAGGTTAAAGTTTCGCTAAAATACAGCGACAGCATATGTCTATATTTTAAGGTTGGCTCACTATAACGTTTTTTATGCTAACCAAATTTCTAAAACAAAGCATTATTTGTGAAGGTGTTTTTATAAAGATGATATTAATCCCTATCCAAATAAATACGTTATTCATTACAACATTGATACAACCAAATCACTTCAAGATAGGCTTTGACAATTATAGATCTTCCTAGATTTCTCAAGGATCCCATCATCAGATCTTGATGATTACAGAATCATTTGGGAGGTCTACGCTTTCGAACAAAAAAAAGAAAATAGAATTATCAAAATCGATTCAAGCATTATCGAGAAATCGGTGAACATAAATAGATATTTTTTTTTGTCGAATTGATAACTTCTTCTTTTGAAGTCGGTTAAAAAGCGTGGTTTTGGTACCTTAAATAGCTCCTTAACATTCTATTATTAAAAATTTTTTTCACTTTCTACGTAATTGAAGAGGTGGGTAAAATTTAGCGTTATGCCAAAGTAACTATTCCACGCGGACGATGTCGCGGGCAAAAGCTATAAAACAATAAAAACGTATTATTAGACAAAAACAAATCGTACTACGTAATATTCAAGCTCTCTTCAAATAAGACTGCTTCTCGACTAAAGTGATAGTCTTTTTGGGGCGTGATTCAGAGTTTTGATGGTTTCCTTTTGAAAATAACCAAAATCCATTGATTTGATTTCTGAGTTCTAAGCGTTGGAACGTCTGGAAGACGTAGCGTCGGTAGGCCTCCTACAAGATGGGCCGACGATCTATTGAGATTCGCGGGGATCCGCTGGATGCAGGCAGCGCAGGACCGGTCTTTGTGGCGAGGCTTGGGGAGGGCTATGTCCAGCAGCGGACGTCCATGGGCATAAGAAGATAAGAAGCGTTCGGGTTTCGTTTATTAGATTGAATTGATATTTTTGTTTATTCCTTTGTTAATACACGAGGAAATATTACAATACTGAGCATTACAAGTGTTGTGCGAAAAGTTTCAAGAGATGTATATTTTATATTAATCACAGAAAACAACAATCGGGATTCATTACAAAAAAGCACATATATTTTTTTATATTCTAAACGTGTGTAACGTTGCGTCGTGATTTTATCGACATTTCGGCCTGTATGTGTACGATAGGGTACCGCGTTTGAGTCCCGGGTCGGGTAGATAAGCCGTGATGGAGGTGAGCGTGATCTTGCATATGCACCGAGCATTACTCACCACAATGTTCAGCGGAGAGTTGCCAAACAAAACCAAATTCCCAGCCGTTGGAATAAGGTTCGGCTGTAGGCGTTTTACTTTTAGCATTAGCTTTAGCGGTTTTGTTTTTCAAATTTGAGCTTTCTCGCTTGGAATTTAAGGAATATAAAAATAGGCACCATTTCTGTTGCGGTAAATGTGATTTGTTAAATATTTCAAAATGTTTTGCGGTGCCCCGATAACACCATGTTGATTGTTTATAAATTAATCACACACAGATTTTCTTAAATTCATCATCTCAATTTTTTTTAAAACAAATAACAAAAATTTAAGTAATAAAGTAAAAAGTAGCAAAACCCTATTATTATTGTACAGAGATTTACAATTGGTCTGTTCTGTCAACCTAATCGAATTCAATACTTAATTTAGTTTTAATAAATACGCTAGCCAACCACCGAATTAGATGTACTCCTGAAATTTTTAACGGTCAACTTATGAGGTACGTTATTATGGAAGTAATTCATATTTTTAAATAATTTATATTCACATAGAACTTGTACCACCGCACAACGAAAAAAAACAATAAACATTCGCAGCTCTTCGCTTGTAATAGACTATTAGTATTTCAAATAAAATCCTTAAAGTGATAGAGAAACCATATGCCAATTAAAATCCCTCAATTTTGAATGTTTCATAGAGAGCACCGATAATTTTATACCAATATTGTGGGTATGTAACACCGATATGAGGTTTAACCCTACTGTGCCGAAGGGTGTTTCCGACCCAATACATTTCGATTTGTGTAACAAACACGGTATTAAATCCGGGCAATGATATTGTAGGTATTATTCGTAAGAGCGGCTTAATTAATCTTAAATGTGGTCGATATCATTGTACGTATGCGTCGGTTTGGGGTGTTTATCGACAAAGATATTAAAGGTGCGTTCGTTAAGAAATTTGCTTAGGCAGCTCACAAGCGAGAAAACTTTGAAAATAAACTGCCGATTGACGTTGATGTTACTAATGAAATTTTTAACAATCGCTAAAAATAGAGAAAGCACTATAGAAACAACAAATAAAAAATAAAAACAGTAAAAGGTGCGAAACAATTAAAAATGTGTGCAATAACTAGCTAAGTGATTCTTCATTCTCAAAAGACAGAAGTCGTCTGATGTACAATTAAAATTATAATTCCGATTATTCTGTTACGCTTCTAAGTATTTAGAAAGAAAAAGAAAATTGAATTTCAATAATAATCGTAGATATTTCTTTTCAAACTGCAAATCAGACTGAGCGACACCCATAAAACAAATACACCATAATATCTAACTCTATATCTGTACTCCTACATTTAATCCTTTGTCTATTTAGATTCAGATTTCCCGTATTTGTCAGTCCATTGTACTCTAAAACTTCCGTTGTTTACGCTAAAATGGTTTTGAGACAAAGATTATTCTTAAGTACGTATTAATTCCGCCATATATCAAATAGTTTGCGAACGGGTCTTAGCGATCCCCTCTCGAAAAGTACGGGTTGAATAAGTTTACTTCAGTGTTGACTATAGTATCATCTATGTAGTATAGATTGTTACTTCAAGCTTGATTACATTCATTGAGAATATAAAAATTTGATTTAATTTCGTGTATTAGTCGCAAATTTCATAATATATCTAACTCGATATTTTTGCTAGTGTTAAAAAAGAGTTATAAAATCAATGTATTAAACCAAATATAGCAATTGATTTAGAACGAGGTTTATAGATCAATGAAGGATGCATGTTTCCAACAATAGCTTACCCGAATTCAGAAGCACCAAATTAAAACTTCATAACAAGAAATACACAAGTTTATTAAAATAAAACCTTAAACGTTCTAAAACTTTACATATTATCATCACAAACATTACTAGTTTCTCGGTATTGGTATTTTTAATATAATAGTTGCATCATAAATATAACGACTGTACTAACATTAAAATACACCAAATCAAAACACATCACATAGATTACGGGGTAATAAAGCACTATATATTTAACATACAAATTCCCTGTAATGATAAAGATCAGTACACGAAACCGTAATCAAATACGCATTTTATTTGCGCCTGTCGATTTAGTTACTGTATTGTGTAGTTTGGAGTATTGATCGTGTACTGGCCTTGAATTTTGTAGATTTGCGATAGAGCCTTCGTTTTAGGGACAACTCGGCTTATAAATGAAGCTGCCTTAAAATACTTAAATACCTTTCGTAATCTGAAGTCATATAATCATCATCATCATCATCGATGCTCTCCCACATCTTTCGTCTTTGAGGTTAGCGTTTAATCGTCTGGTGTTTTTCCTCCTCGTAGACAGATGCGTAATTTTAACACAGTCGTCAACAATACGTAGATAAAGGACTGATAAAATTAGGTGTCATTGTTTAAGTTCATTTCATGTTACAGTTTAAACATTACTACGTACGTCTCTGGGATTCATTTCTGATATTTCCATAGCGTTTTTAGCGTAAACGAATTTGTCTTCTGTACTTCTGTCAATATCGACACACAATTTCTTCAATGTCGAATTAAAATTAAGCATAATTACTGTAAGGGATTTCGTGTCCAACTCCTTTACAACCAATACTAAATTGGAAGCAGCCGTGAAATCCATGTTTTTAAGGTTCGTACCATCAATTACGATTACTGTGTCAGATAGTTCTTGCGATTCTTTAATGACTGTTCTGCGAACGTGTTCAGCGGCACAATACGATATATCTTCAGAGAAAGGTACAATAAGCAAATCGCCTTTCTGATATTTCACTATGTTAGCACCCAGGTTGGGTCTTGACACTCTATGCAGTAACAAAGCGGCTTCGATGATAATTCCAGCTATGATGCCGTATTCCAAACCGAATGATAAACAAACAAATGTGGTCGTGAGCAGGATAGCTAGTTCTTTTTTGCTGTTTCTCCACAATTGCAGCATTGTTTTATAATCGATCATGAAAAACATTGCTGATATAATCAATCCGGCCAAAGACGCTTTCGGTATGTAATAGAACGTTGAAGTCAATGATGTGAGCGCAACAACTAGTAAAAGAACTTTAGTGACACCTCCCAGTGGGGTGACAACTCCAGACATATGATTTATGGCCGTCCTCGTAAATGATCCTGTGATTGGCATACTTTGTCCGAAAGATCCAATCATGTTACACAAGCCAAGAGCGATCATTTCTTGATTGGCATCCACTATGGCGCCTCCTGCAAAAGCTTTAGCGATGGCCACCGTTTCCATAATTGCAACAAACGGTAGCACTATAAACCCGGGGCCTAAGACGCCCATCATATCTCCAAAATTGTATGTTTCGTTGCCGACCACTGTAGAAAATGGTGGCCAGCTGAATTTGGGTAATCCACCGTCAATAGCACCGATTAATTCTAATGGTTCTTGATCAAACACAATTTTAATGACAAAAGCTACTGTTATCCCCACCATCACAACCACCGCATTCCGAGACAGCGAAATGAACCATCGTATTTTTTTAAATAAACCGTCAGTTCTTTTGCAACCATCACCTAGTTTTTTCAATAGCATCAACATGATGATTGTGGCTGATCCAAGAAGAAATTCGTATAGTTTCATAGTTTTGAAATTACGTATTAGATTTTGTACGGACTCGGTAAAGTTGTTCCCGGATGATCCACTGAGACCGAAGAATGGTTTTAGTTGTAACGCAGCGATTTGTAAGGCTGCGGCTGTCGTAAATCCACTAATGACCGGCATTGATATAAATTCAACCAAAAAACCGAGATGAAACACTCCCATCAACAAAATCACTACACCAGAAACGAACGCAGTTAAAATTGCGAAATCCACTGAATAGCCGGATACGTATTTTGCTGTCATCGCTGCCAAGATAGCTGTCGGCCCAACAGTCACGTTATAGCGGCTACCGAAGATAACGTATATTACTCCTGAAGTCAGAGATGCATAGAGCCCATGTTCCGGAGATTGCCCCGCCACCACAGCATACGCTATGCCTTGCGGTATGGCTGTAAATCCCACTGTTATGCCGGCAATGAAGTCTTGCACGAAATATTCGGGTTTATAGTTGGGTAACCAACCGAGGATCGGCAACCGTTTCTTCAAAGTCTTCATTATGCAAGCTTTTCTAATCCGTTTCTTAAATTGCTTCCGGCGCGAACTCGGATCGATGTTCGGTAGGCCTGTCATTTTTCTACGCCTACACACTAAGACGTATGTAGAGAAACTGATACTGTTTCACGTCTACTATTGATAAGGAAATTGCTAGTGTCCGTTTATCATATATTATAATGTATGTGTCAATCATTTAAATACATCTTTTTGTACAGGATGATCATCAAGACATGATCGCGGATTAGATACTACTTGTATTATTAATCAAAAATTATCTCTGAGAGTTTTTTATGTAGGATCTTGGTATCTTAATAGATAAGGATTCTTTTTCTTTTTTTATTGCTTAGAGGGGGCTTAGAGATATGGTTGGACGAGCTCACGGCCCACCTGGTGTTAAGCGGTTACCAAAGCCCTTAGAAATCTACAATGTAAATACCACCATTCACTTTGAGATGTGAGTTCTAATGTCTCAGTTTTTATAGTACAATGGCTGCCCCACCCTTCGAACCGAAAGGCATGACTGTTTCACGGCAGAAATAGGCAGGGTGGTGGTACCTACCCGTGCGTACTCACAACCGTTGCATCGCTACATACGAATCCATCGAACGTCTTATCCTTTAGGCCACAACGACTTCAGAGTTTCTTTCAAAGCTTTTAATTGCGTGAGTCCACGACTATCGGTTTTAAGTGAACTGTATTAGGTGTTTGTATATGAGGAGAATTATAAGGTGAGAGATGAAAAGAGATCGCTTCCCTTTTTACCACTCACCGGTTCTCGAAGACGATGTTGATCTCAGAGGACAAATACGATCGGGGATTGTTTAGCTCGGCTTTGATTATGTGAATCAACTTATTTTGCCATTTAATGAGTTTATAAAATGAGTTTACATTTATAGAAATGTCTGTGATCTCCGAAAAAAAAAGGTTCCATTGTCGACAGTCAATTCTATTTGACAGTGTTTGTACAGCAGGCCGTCATCCGTGTTAAAATGGCCGCTGAATTATTTAAAAACATAATCAAGCCAACTCCGTGTTAAATTTTCATTCGTCTCAGCAACAGCTGAACATTCACGATAGACCGTGGCTAATCAGCCGGCGTTTTACGTAGAAACAAAGGCGTAAGCTATATCACTACGAGCGTACAATTCTAGGAGTCAAATAGAAACCGTCATTGGCTTGGTGGTCCTGGATTCCTGCGTTTAGACCTTGAAGGAGCACCATGTCCGCGGATGGGTACTGCTGAGGCATGCTGCTAGTCCTCGCTTGACTCCGCGTCACTGCTTCTTAAGGACAGGCGTTGATTTGGATCTGCCTATCCCTCCTGGTCTAAGTGCGGCTACACTACAGAGTCCCGTTGGTTAAGGCGCTGAAGACGAAGACAGTGGGCACTCGTCCAGAGGAACTTTTTTTTTCCTACCTATTTTAGTAACCTCGAGGGGTTATTTTAGATTCGCCGAGTTAGGTGAGTAGGTGAGCTCACGGGGCTAAAACCGGGAATGTTGCTAACACTGGCCCTAACAAGAGCAGTGCTTCGCAGAATCTGCCACTGGATCGGAAACGCGACCCACTGAGAAGATCCGGCAAGAAACTCAGTGAGCTGTGTCTATGGGTTAATTAACTCGTCGAGCCCTTCGTCGCAAGCGACGGGTTCGGCGAGGACCGTGACCGGTGTTGAGGTACCTAAAAACATCGTGCAAGGATCGGGAGAATCCGTAAAGACGTGTTTAGAGCGACGTCGACTGTTTACCGGTTTATCGGTTTGCAGGATCGGGTATGTAATTACCGGCGGCCACGACAAGAGGGTTTTCATGTCGTGCCGCCTTCTCAAAGTGGCCCTATGATGTCGACTGTAGATACTTACTGACTGAAGAGGAACAATACAGTATTACAACAAAATCTGAATTCATAATGTATTTTTTTTTAAATATAAATTTTAAGTATGATTACGTCGATTACGTAGGTTTTTGTTTTAATCATTTTGGGTCGACTCTAACGTGGTCTCGTATTTTTGTTGGTTACCATGTGTTGAATAGCTTTAAGTTAAATTTTCAAAAAACTGTTCGAGCCTATAAGCGCCCCTATAAAATCAATAGAGCAAAAAAAGAAAAAGGAAAAGTAATCACAATAAGGCGCTTCGAAGTTTATATAGTTATTTGACTGCCCCCGTAAACTATTTTGATAACCATCAGCATAAACTCAAGAAAAAAAGTATGTAATTAAATAAATTACATACCTATATATATGTGTTATATATATCTTTTGCACGAATTAGTAAAAACAGTTAAGAAAACTTTGGAATAAAAATTAACAAAATTGTGTATTTTCGTGAAATTAATTGTTTATACTATAATTGTCTGGCAGCGAATCGAATAATAAAAGACAAAGGGACAGTATTCCACCCTGCCACGAGGTGGATAGTGTAACTAGATAAATCGAAGGACCAAATGGTCTACGGACTCGTGCATAAGCTTTTCATGAAAATATCGTTTAGCGCTATACAGGCCGGATATTTTATATCACGCAATAGCTACCGCTAAAATTCCACAGAAACATCATCATCCTCATCCAATTCATATCTAATTAGTCGGTGTAATGTAATGAATTTCAAACGATTTCATGTTTTTATAATTTCTTAACCAAAAACATTTCTACTGCTTGTGTCTTAGCAGTTTATAGAAAGTTAATACATATAAAAAAAACAGCGAATGTACCTACATGTATTTTTAGTGAAAGTTTAAAATAAAAAAAGTCAATCTGCGAGAGTACTTTTTTTAATAATCGATATTTTTATTATATTCCTGTAATGTATTTCCTGTAATTCCTGTAATGTATTTTTTCCAGGATATGAGTTCTAAGGTCTTAGTATTTACAATACAAAGGCTAGCGCCCACCCTTCAAGCCGAAAGCCATTACTGCTTCACGGCAGAAATAGGCAGAGTGGTGGTACCTACCCGTGCTACCACCAGTAAAGTAAACTTGTACAATTTTATGTATTAAGCAGATGATAAGCAGTGCGTAAGATACCGTTCTCACACGTTTAAACCTTTTTATAGACTATAAGAATTTACGCCATTAAACTTCTCGTGTTCCCGCCAAAAATTCCTTCCATGTAGCGGTTTTATGCGGCCATTTTCCTTTTTAGCGGTAATATATTGGCACAGATTATATATATGTTATTTTTGCACGATTTGTAACTAGATGGCGTTACTAGTTTCATAGTTTAGTGGTAACCTTAAAATCAGAGTAGAATTCATCGACATAAAATGTATGTTCTCAATAGGCTCCGAAATGACTGGATCGATTTCGATGGAATTTCAGGAAATCTTTAGATTGATCCAGCGGGTGGTGGATTCTGTGATGTCCCGTCGCGATCGGATCAAAGCCAAATCAAAGATCGGTCAGCAAAGCGGGTCCGATTTGACTAGTTACACTTACATTACAAAGGAGAACAGTGAAATTTCTTTGATACCAAAAATATAATATTATTTTTTTATCTGTAAAAATGCCTTGCAACTGTCACGCATTTACGTTACTATTCTACACACACATTAAACAGAATAGATGCAATTAATATTTTCGAATTTTATTTGTATATTCGGAAGATTTAAATTTGCATTAAATTAATTTAATGTTCTTTGTTGCCGTGTGGAGGAATATTGTTCCAACACTTAGAGGCCGAGTAATGGAAGATACCTCTACCTCTAAAAGCAGCAGAGCAGTGTCTAGGAGTCGCTAACACTTGCGAGCGTTGACAACATTGCCTACCGCCATCTCATAACTCAGCTTAAGATGCAAATAATTCGAGGTTTGCAATTTTACGACTCCAAACAACAAACAAGCTAAGAGCAACTTCCTTCTCTACTTAAGGCTCAACATTTTGTTTCGTTTCATTATCGGCGTAACATAATCGTGGTGGGATGCTAAAGGGAAACCTCATACTTACTCGTACAATGTCTTCTCTTCTTTTTCTCCACCTTATCCCACTAGGTGGGGTCGGCACAGCTAATTTCTCTCTTCCATTCTCTTCCATCAGCCGTCATCTCAACACTCACTCTCCTCTCTCTCATATCGTCATTCACACACTCCATCCATGTCTTCTTTGGTCGACTTCTTCTCCCTCTATAACTAACTACTACTTACTCGAACAATGATTTATAAAAAATCGTTTATCTGAACTTCTCAACGATTGGCATATTTGATAAGCAAACACTTCAAACAAACTACTTACCTACACGCACGTAAGCCGATTCAGTCTCTGGACATCCATATCGGAGTGCGAACGTAAGAAAATGACAGTTCTTCCGAATATCGATCCGAGTCCCTGTCGCAAAAAAATCAAGAAGACTCTAAGAAAAACGTGTTCAGTGAAAACCTTGAAGAGACGTCTACCGATACTCAGCTGGCTACCGAAGTACAAACCTGGATACTTCCCACAAGACTTCATAGCTGGCATAACCGTGGGATTGACAGCCATACCGCAAGGCATAGCGTATGCGGTGGTGGCAGGACTGCCTCCAGAACACGGACTGTACGCATCTTTGACTTCAGGTGTCATTTACGTTTTCTTTGGAAGCTGTTATAATGTGACCGTTGGACCAACAGCTATCTTGGCAGCGATGACGGCAAAATATGTTTCGAACTATTCAGCTGATTTTGCCATTTTAGTTGCTTTCATTTCTGGATTAGTAATATTAGGCATGGGTATACTGCAGCTCGGTTTTTTGGTTGAATTTATTTCGATGCCCGTTATAAGCGGCTTCACGACAGCTGCAGCATTACAGATCGCTGCGTCGCAATTAAAATCGTTCGTCGGTCTAAGCGGACCGTCAGGAAATTATTTCGCAGAGTCAATAGAAAATTTAATCGTTAATTTCAAGACAATGAAACTATATGAACCGATCCTAGGACTAGCTACAATCATTATGCTGATGCTACTGAAAAAACTCGGTGAAGGTTGCAAGAGAACTGATGGTTTCATAAAACAGGTACGATGGTTCATTTCGCTCTCCAGAAACGCTGTGGTTATAGTCGTAGGAATGACTGTAGCATTCATTTTGAAAATCACGCTTGAGCATGAGCCGTTGATATTAATTGGTGACATTGGAGGTGGACTGCCAGAGTTCAGCTGGCCGCCATTTTCGACAGTCGTCGGCAACCAAACTTACAGCTTCGGAGACATGATGAACGTAATGGGCACCGGATTTGTGGTGCTACCTTTAGTTGCTATAATCGAATCTGTGGCGATAGCTAAAGCTTTCGCAGGTGGTGCTACAGTGGATGCCACACAAGAAATGATCGCCCTTGGCTTGTGCAATATAATCGGTTCTTTTGGTCAAAGTATGCCAATCACCGGATCATTTACCAGAACAGCCCTAAATCATATGTCCGGTGTTGTCACCCCACTGGGAGGAGTTACCAAAGTTATTTTATTAATCATTGCCCTCACCTCGTTGACTTCTACGTTTTATTACATTCCAAAAGCTTCATTATCTGGTTTGATCATATCGGCCATGTTTTCCATGATTGATTATAAAATAGTGCAAAAATTGTGGAGGAACAGCAAAAAAGAGTTGGCTATTCTTATTGTGACTGGAATGGTTTGTTTATTATACGGTTTGGAATACGGTATAATAGCTGGAATCGTTATTGAAGCAGCCTTGTTACTGCATAGAGTGTCAAGGCCTAAATTGAGTGCTAATTTCGTGAAATCCCAGAAAGGGGATCTACTTATTGTACCACTCACTGAAGACATATCGTACTGCGCCGCTGAGCATATTCGCAGAACAGTTATCAAGGAATCGCAGGAACTATCCGATACAGTAATCGTAATTGATGGTACGAACCTCAAAAACATGGATTTCACAGCTGCCTCGAATTTAGTGTTAGTTGTGAAGGAGTTAGACAAGAAATCGCTCAGAGTGTTGATGCTGAATTTCAATTTGATATTGAAGAATCTGTGTGTTGATATTGACAGGAGTATAGAAGAGAAATTTGTTTACGGCACAAACGTTCTGGTAATGCCGGAAGTATTTTTAAAAGCCGTGTAAAGAACAATCGTTTCTTGAATTGAAGTTAAAATAAAGTTTCATTTTTCTAGGTCCCGAGTGATTTCGAATTTTGTGATGAATTTGTTATCTCTGACCCGTACGAAAGATTCTGTAAAATCTGTAAAATATGAATATAAAGTGTAAACTTCAAAAATTAAGAATGAAAGAAATGTCATGATCTGGATTATAAATTATTGTATTTAAAATATGTTGTTCTTCATAGCTTAAGACCTTTTTTAACTATTTTTTTCCTTTATAAGAGACGAACAGACATCCTACCTAATGGTAAATGGTTACCGTCGCTCATAAATGACCGCAATGGTAGGGGCACAGTCAAGACACTGTCTACAGCTGAGTATTCTCTTGATTCCTGCTTTGAAGAAGATATTTTATAGCGTTCAGGAAAAAACACTGTGGAAGGAAGTTCATTCTAAAGCTCTTGAGCATTCCGTACAAAACAAAGAGAGAACTGAAAACCCTCCGTAGTCCTAAAAGTTCGTAACGATCAACAAGAACGAGATTATTGACAATTCAAACCGCTCTCACCAGTGAGTAAAGTAAAAAAGATAGTCAGTCATGAGATGATGAGGGAAGCCGTATGTAGATCACTGATTAATTGGCGATCCCCAAAATATCCAAAGAGTTGGGTGTTTATTATTAGCTCCATCACTATGCCAGTAATGGAGTTATCAAAATTGGCCTATAAGTCGAGGGGTCCGATCTGTCACCTTTCTTGCTTGATCACTATCAAAATGGATACGATTAGATTTGTTCCTCAAATAAAACTGACCTGGGGACAAAAAACAAATTTCTGTAGAGTTCACTTCAATTAGCAATTGTATTTTAAAAGAATTAACAAGTTAAGGACCGGAGCGGTCCCTGTGAGTGGATACTATTACTTTGCCAAAACAACATTAGCGGTCTCTTGGGATTGCCGCAACCCACCTGCCTAGAATACCTTGACCGCAAGCTTTCTATCGAGTATGTAAGAAACGCGGCCCCCATGGCTCATCTAGCGTAATTTGTGCTTATTGGAGTAATTCTTTATCCATATGCATTTAATTGCTTTTGGCAGAAATCGCTAAAAAATCTCGGTCCTTAACCAGTTAAGTACAATAGTGTGGGTAGACAACTTCACAACTCATCTATGATTAAGCTGTTATCGACTCAACATCACACATATACGAAAAACGCAATTTTGGCTGCCATTGCTGCTCAATTACATATAAACAACTTACAGGGAAATTTTCACGTCGTGTCTCCAATCACTCAAACCGTAGAGATCCAATAAAAACTAGGGGTATAGATAGGCCCGCTCATTATAATAAAATAACGTAGTAGTTGACAGAATTTATCTTATTGTGCTGCGTACTTTGTAAATAAATTTCTACTGTGTCTGTACGTTATAGCTTGCATACGCCAAAAAATCCCGTCTAGACTGGAGAACTATCGCAGATACGTAATGCGTTAAATGTCATTCAAGTACTTTTGATAGCAGTTTTCGTCATAAGATTGCATGCATGCGAACATTTTAAATAAACTGAACGTGACGCAATGCAATCGGCTCAGAATCGTGGGATATCCGCAATGCATCCGATACTTTAAGTATTAGGGATGAGAAAAGCAAGACCCACGGTTGGAGAGTCTTGTTTTTGCTGAATTAGTCTTGATCTTGGCGTTGCTAGTCTATGATAATAATAAAAAATGCTTAGATGGGTGGACGAGCTCACAGCCCACCTAGTGTTAAGTGGTTACTGGAGTCCATAGACATCTACAACGTAAATGCGACACCTACCTTGAGATATAAGTTCTAAAGTCTCAGTATAGTTACAACGGCTGCCCCACCCTTCAAACGCCTTCGCATTCGCCTATAAATATATTTTTTAAGTAAACTTTTGTGATATTAGATTATATTTTGATTAGATTGTGCTCTTCGCTTTATTGGTGTTAACTGATAAACCCGCCTATTACGCCAAAACTTCCTTTCAAACCGGATCTCATTACTGCTTCGCAGTACAAAACTAAGTATCTAATACTATTGTATTAGCATTGTACTCAATATAACACACCTAAATATCAGATTACACGTGGGTCCCACAGCCCAGTGAGAAGCGGGTTAAAACCCCGAAATTGGAGAAAACATTGACAAAATCCATTTCTCTATACCAGATCTTTCAAAGTACAACACAAAACAAAGTATTTCTTCGAAGGTGTACCAGGGTAATCGTTAGAAATCTTCAACGCAAAATTGACGGAAAATACTTTAGGGTGAATTCTAAAAAAAAAATCACATGTGGTCGAAACAAACTTCTTATCCTGCCCGAAACGTTATTAGGAAAACTGTCGACTGCACCGAGATAAATTAGAGCCGTTATTTTTATCTGACACCCACAAAACAAGAGGGCTTTGATTTAGTGGGCACGTTGGAGGGCTCGCGGGATAGAGCACGTTGCAAAATACAACTATTGTTTGAACACCCTTTATATTTTACATATGAAGTGATCTCTGAAACATGCATGTAGAATAGGGATCGCATAAAATAAAACTTCCACTGTTCCAAAATCTTCTGTTATAATAATAATTAATTAACACTTTTATTACGCCTCGACCATCTTCGTCATCTTCCTATTCTCTATCATCCTGTCTGTCATTCTCTTTTCCCTTTCTTTCCGTTTTCTCTCACTACCATCTTAACGCTACGTTCTACAATCTTTTCATACGTTCCGTTTTTACCAATCCTACATGTCTTTTACTTTATCATTAGCCGTTACCCGAAGATTCAAAACTTGAAGATTTTATCGAAATTAGTCCAGTACTTAAACAAGCAGATAGAAAATCGCAATTTAAAAAACAAGGAGATGCATAAAGATTTTAATGTTACTACTTTTTGAGAAACACGGTTAATTAATTGAATGGGTCTCTTGGAAATATATAGGGTATTTTTACTATCTTACGGTCTAAACGTATACTATATAAAACAAAACAAGGCCATTCATAAAATAATGTTACAGTGTAGTTGGGTCCAACTTCTAAGCAAAATGGTTTTTAGAGATCTTGCTCTTTCATAATCAGTTTACAAAATATTATTATTAGATTGATAATAACGCGGAAAACAAAGCATGATTCGCGCAATAAGCAAGCAAGATATGGGTTCGAGGAAAAATATCCAAATAATATCTCAAAGGCTACTTTTTTATCTCGATTCAGAAAAGTAATGTTGTTTAATCGAAGGATGCAACGTTGTTAATATTTAAAATGAATAGATTATTATAGACATTTACGAGTATGTTTTTTTCCGAAATTTTTAACAGCACAGTCGATCTTCCATAAATCTATTAATGTTCGGTCTAAAAGCATTTGACATTATCTTAAATTATGGACAAACATAGCTTTTATTTTTTTTAACGAAGGATTACTGCTGGCCCGAAGGCCTTTCCAATCTCACCAGGATAGGTGGGCGAGCACGAGGTCAGCCAGGAGGGGTGGGATTTGCTAACAGCTGCCCGAGCGCCTCCGAAAGAGACCTAACATCTCACAAGCATAGCTACGAGCGATTGTCAAGTAACTTATTCTAAGAAATTGTTTACTTTTATGATTTCATCTCACCTCTATTATTCGCGATGTTTCATATACTCTATGGATACTCTTTTTTTTTACATTTTTAATTTCCGTGGTCATGGATTATTGACGTGTCATTCGCCGATTCATGGATATTGTGTCAACTTTCATATGTTTTTCTATAAAAAAATATTAAGAATAACAGACGTGAGGTTAAGCCGTAACTGTAGTTCTAATTGTGTTTAAGACATGTGAGAAAGAAAATACAACAATCTAATTCTGGTGTCACCGTGCATTCACGTCTGTTTTGTATGTACTAGCTTTGGGAGTTTCGACAATTGCTTTAACATCATGCGGGAGGCTAGTTCATTACTTGAATATTTAATTACGTTACTCATAAATTGGACACACATAGGAAACACTAAAACACAGAAATACAAGGATATGCAAATATCAAAACAACAGTACAACCGACGTGACGCGTTATCGGCGACACGTCCATCAAACTTTTCCGACGCGCGTACGTTGTCACGTACGAAAAATAAATTTTGGATGTGGCATTCAATTTGTAAAACAACATTAAAATTTAACAAGTTATAGCCTAAAAGATAAGACGTCCGGTGCATTCGTGTTGAGCGATGCACCGGTGTTCGAATCTCAGGCGGGTACGAATTTTTCTAATGAAATACGCACTGAACAAATGTTCACGACTGACTTCCACGGTGAAGGAATAACATCGTGTAATAAAAATCAAACCCGCAAAAATTATAATTTGCGTAATTAACGTCCGTTGAGAGTCCGCGCGGGTAGGTACCACCACCCTGCCTATTTCTGCCGTGAAGCAATAATGCGTTTCGGCTTGAAGGGTGGGGCAGCCGTTGTAACTATACTTGAGACCTTAGAAGTTATATCTCAAGGTGGGTGGTGCATTTACGTTGTAGATGTCTATGAGCTCCAGTAACCACTTAACACCAGGTGGACTGTGAGCGCGTCCACCCATCTAAGCAATAAAAAAAAGAAGAAAAAAAACATTAGTAACTGGGAACCAACCATGCACGGGCATCCGGTCCCAAATAAGGATTCCCTGTGTTGTGACTACCAGAGATTGACATACATAATTATAAGCCTTTAAAGATATATATAGATAATAAGCACCCAGAACGTGCAAACAAATCTGTTCATCCCGGCGACTTTGGCGACCTCGGCGCAACTAATGAAAACTGCATTATAATGCTTTTTAAATTTTATCAAGCCAAAGTCTATTTATTAAATGTATGGTTTCCTTAAACAGCCGCCTTTTAGTTGCTATGATGCTAACTACAACATATGTACCATTTACGCGTGTACACATGTTATGATGTCCCATGGTCAACTCCGGTGATATGTGCTTGACACATACTTTATATGAAATTTTATAGTTTATATATCAAATCGTAAATTACATAACTAATACATAATGTTTTGTATTCGTTGTGTTCTAAATCAAAGATTCATCTTATCAGCCGTTAGCATTAACGACTGTTTTGTGTTTTCTTGAACCTGTCCTTCTTATCTTGTGATTAGAAACCCCGTGATCTCGGCGATTTGCAGCGTCAAGCTTGGTACGCTGTGTTAAAAATAGCACCAATAAAAATACTCTAGGTATGATAGTAGACGGTAATGTGATGCGTCTTAAAAAAACTTGGATGGACTGTGAGAAAGGGGTGTTGCTAGAGGTATTAGCGCAAAGATGACGTATGATAGGCCTGAATGGAAAAAGAGGATAAAGGCACTAGTGTAGAATATTGGTAGTAGGGAGCATTGTGAGCTCTCAATAGAGGTGTCACCAATTCCCAGTAATACTCATGAGCCCTGCTCTGAAATACTCATGCGTTTCGGTCTGGAGTACAGCCCTTTTAAAATATAACAAAAATCCCGAAGTCATATCGCAGGTGTCAAAATAGTTAGGTTTGTGGTACTCATTTGAACGGAAACAATCACTAGCAACAACTACTAGAGATAATGATCACAATCACCAGAAGTGGTCTTATCGTGGAAGTGATTTGTGGAGTATGTGTTAGATACGCAATTTTCTAAGTAGGTAAATCTGTCAACAAATAAAACTGAAAAAAAATTGCACTAGGTGTCTAACCTAATCAATTCATATTTTCAGTAGAGGCATTTTTTTTTATTATCGAAGTCAACGCATATATCTATACATTAATACGTGAAGCAAAAACTTTGTATCCCTTTTTACGAAAATTGCGCGGATGGAGGAGTATGAAATTTCCCACACTTATAGAGAATATAGAGCAGAAGAACACAATGCTAATGTTTTTTTAAAATAATGCATAAAAGATACATTAAATCAATAAAGAAAACATTACACACACTACGTACCATGTATTTGATGCACACACGCATGCATACTATTTAGGTATTGTCAAACTTTTGTTCTTGACGTCTGTTGTCAAATTGAGAATAGATTAAATATTGTTTGTCTTTGTTAATATTTTTATAGTGTAGTCTTGGCGAAATTTGTGATTATAGAAGTATAAAATACAATGATAATAGGGTACAAACTTACAATTCCAATTAATTATAGTCGAATTTCGACTACTGCGGGACCTCTAGTTTCTATAAATACTCCAAATAATAATGCCGAGAAAACTAAATATAAAGAAAATCGTAACTGCCACATCTGTTCAGTGAACAAAAACATTATTCAATGGTGTATACCGGCGTCAAACCGGCGCCCACAGTGCGCATTCAAAGGCTTTTCATGCGAGCTTTAAGCTCTGTTGACGTTTTCGATATTGCTTTTAAGACACATACGTGATTGTTTTGATCAATTTAAGATTGAAAGAAAATTCAACGTTTCCATGGGCGAAGTTTTCGGCCGATCATCGAAATTCAAATTCAAGATTCAGAATTATTTTCTCTCTCATATTTTCTTTTTGGTTTTGTTCTATAATAGATATTTAAAAGAAATATGTGCATTCGAGGTCGGCGAAAACAGCTTAGAGAGTATTTTTATTTTATTTATTTTTTATTGCTTATATGGGTGGACGAGCTCACAGTCCACCTGGTGTTAAATGGTTACTGGAGCCCATAGACATCCACAACGTAAATGTGCCACCCACCTTGAGATATAAGTTCTAAGGTCTCAGTATAGTTACAACGGCTGCCCCACCCTTCAAACCGAAACGCATTACTGCTTCACTGCAGAAATAGGCAGGGCGGTGGTACCCACCCGCGCGGACTCACAAGAGGTCCTACCACCAGTAATTACGCAAATTATAATTTTGCGGGTTTCATTTTTAATTACACGATGTTATTCCTTCACCGTGGAAGTCAATCGTGAACATTTGTTGAGTACGTATTTCATTAGAAAAATTGGTACCCGCCTGAGATTCGAACATCGATGCATCGCTCAACACGAATGCATCGGACGTCTTATCCGTTAGGGCTTCTGGGGTCTTTTTGGACGTCTGGAGTTTATTTTTTTTTCTTTTTTAAAATGAAAAAAAAAAGTCTGCAGTTTTTTTATATGTACTCATAGTATAACGAAGTCGGCGCGCTGATGTAAAACAAAATTAATTTCCATTTTGGTAAGATTATGCTCATGATTCGAGGCGGTATTTGGGTATAATTCATTATTAATTTGTGAGTTAATTAGTTGATAGTGCTGTAGTATTGTTAGTTAAGTTAATATATTTAGTTAAGTTTAGTTAAGTTTATTAGTTAAATTAAATTTTTTTTATTGCTTAGATGTGTAGACGAGCCCACCTTGTGTTAAATGATTACTGGAGTCCATAGACATCTACGATGTAAATGCGCCACCCACCTTCAGATATAAGTTTTAAGGTCTCAAGTATAGTCAAATATAGTTAAAATAATTTGCTGAAGTCCATGGGCGACGGTAACTACTCACCATCAGGTGGGCCACATGCTCGTCTATCTACAAGGGCAATAAAAAAAAATACACACGGTTTTGTTTTTTCATTGGTTGACACTAAATTTCGTCAATATATAAATAAACACATAAAATAGCAAATCAGTTTACTAGTAAGTAGACCAGAAAACAGTAATTTTTTTGGTCTTTACGTTTTTCATATGTAGCTGTAGATACTTTTACGCATTTTATGTAATAACTTTGAATTCAATCGTCGCTATGGTATTATGATTAGAGATTCCGACTACTGTATTCTGAAATCCACCTTCAATATCCACTCGGAGTCTTCTTCCATGTCATATCGTCTTCTCGCATTAAAACTGTATAATCTCAAAACTATAAAAACTATATAATCTTACAGGAGAGTGTTTTAAAGGTTTAACATGTGATGTTTTTAATATTAGGTAATCACCTTTGCAACATTTATTTTTTATTTCTTACCAGTTACATTATGTGTCTTTTAAAGTAAGATAAAATTACGTATTAATTTTGTTAATAGTAGTCAAAATATAGGTAAACTAAAAAAAAAAAAAAATTAAAACTAAACTACGCTCTTTTGACAGTATTTATGAGAAAAATACTATTGATACCAAATGATTCCGCATATTAACTCAATTTCGAATATTTTTGGAAATTGTACACTTTTAATGCGAAAAGACGATATATACATTATGAACATTGAACAAAAGTTTTGCCTGGTATCGTTGAATGTAAATTATTTGAAACGCCATCCTCTTTTTTTATTAAATAGATAAATATAAATAAATAAACAAATATTTACTAACAATCACGCCACGTTAACTGGTCCCGTTATAAGTTCGTAAAGAACTTGTGTTACAGGTACCAGATAACGGAAATAAATATAAGATTTTTATTATACACATACATATATTTAATATACATCCATAACCCTGGAAAATACATTTATATTTATCATTCAAATATCTTCCCTTGGCGGGATTCGAACCCGCGACCCCCGTTGTGTAGTGACCATGTCACTTACCACTACACCAGACGGACGTTAAATTCAAAGTCGGTTGAATTAAATAATATTTAAATCAGGACCAATGAAATTGAAAACAAAAACAACGCTAAACGCACCCTTTAATAATGTAATGAAAACGATTTTCCGTTACTAAATCCTGAAAGTTCGGCTGTACTGCTTCCTGTTGGAGCTTAAAATCTTCCGGAATAAAAGCTCGGCCCCTCGGTGGCGAGCTTCAGGAAAGCGTTGTCTATAAACTTTACTATTTACTTTGAGTATACAACGTTTAGTTTTAGACTATTGTAAATACTAGGGTGCCCGGAATGGTATCTACTGGCGGTAATATTTATACCGTGACGTCACACTCTCAGTATGAATATCGGAACTGATGTTTTAATGGAGAATCTGACTTTAAGTTGTGACCGCTTTGACGAAGCCAAAATATGTAGGTACAATTTACTAGTAATATTTTTAGAATACATTCTGTCTTCGAATCTAGTTTTGAAAATGGCGAATTGCGTTAGGAATGAGTTTACAAAGACAAAGTATTTTTCTCTTTCGTCTTTTTCCTGTTTACTGTGATGAAAAACCTTGAACCGAGCGTTCAAGGACATTCACGATTGTATGGTATTTCAGATACTGGATGAATCTTTCACATTCATATTTACAATGAAAACGTTATAAATAGTAAAAACTTAAGAACTAAGCATCATCTAGATTTTGTTTTTTCGATGTTCTTTTTTTTTGGTTAGATGTATGGACGAGCTCACAGCCCACCTGGTGTTAAGTGGTCACTGTAGCCCATAGACATCTACAACGTAAATGCGCCACCCACCTCGAGATATAAGTTCTAAGGTCTCGGTATAGTTACAACGGGTACCCCACCCTTCGAACCGAAACGCATTACTGCTTCACGGCGGAAATAGGCGGGGTGGTGGTACCTACTCGTGCGGACTCCCAAGAGGTCCTACCACCAGTCATAAATTGAGTTCAAATTGAGAGAAATGCTTATCTCGCCAACGGTTTTAATTTTGAAATTGGATACAGATACAAATTTGCCGTGATGAAGAGACATAAGATACCTCTGGATTCTGATGATCAAGTGATATGAACAGACACAAAAAACAATTTTAAACGTCGAAAACACATGTAACGTTGTCAATGCCTATTTTTTAATAAACAAAAAAGACAAAAGCAATGACGTTGGGCGTGACGTCCGGCCGCGATGAAAAGACTTTTGCTTTATAAAGCACAAGTCCGGCCTCGCATGGAGTACTGCTCCCATCTCTGGGCCGGGGCTCCCAAATACCAGCTTCTTCCATTTGACTCCATACAGAGGAGGGCCGTTCGGATTGTCGATAATCCCATTCTCTCGGATCGTTTGGAGCCTCTGGGTCTGCGGAGGGACTTCGGTTCCCTCTGTATTTTATACCGTATGTTCCATGGGGAGTGCTCTGAGGAATTGTTCGAGATGATACCAACATCTCGTTTTTACCATCGCACCGCCCGCCACCGGAGTAGAGTTCATCCATACTACCTGGAGCCACTGCGGTCATCCACAGTGCGTTTCCAGAGATCTTTTTTGCCACGTACCATCCGGCTATGGAATGAGCTCCCCTCCTCGGTGTTTCCCGAGCGCTATGACATGTCCTTCTTCAAACGAGGCTTGTGGAGAGTATTAAGCGGTAGGCAGCGGCTTGGCTCTGCCCCTGGCATTGCTGAAGTCCATGGGCGACGGTAACCACTCACCATCAGGTGGGCCGTATGCCCGTCTGCCTACAAAGGCAATAAAAAAAAAAAAAAAAAAAAAAAAAAAAAAATGGCGTCGGCTGCATTTCCGGAGCACACGTGGCCGCGCACAGATAATGGATTTACCGTCCATTTTATGGTTTTTCGTGTCGTAATTGTTTTTGTCTGCAATTTTGACGTTAATTTTATGCTTTAAAAATAATAATGATATTGTTTTTAAAGCATAATATTTTTACTTTTATTTCGCTGTCGACTTTATTTGATATATTAAAAAAAACAGTAAATCTTTTAAGGGTTATTTTAATACGAGTATTGCATAGTCTGGCCATAAATACTGTTTGTTATACAAATTAAAAAAAAATCATTATATTACATTTAAATTTGAAACCTGTCATTTTCATATGAATATTAATTGCTTTTTCATCATGGCGTCTAACTTAGTTAAATATTCTTGCAATATTAAAACAGAGCGTAAATTAAAATTGTATTCATTTATGTCTATTTTCATTTATGTCTAACACGCAACGGAGTAGACAGTGTTTCCAAATTTAACTTGACAAATCTATTGATTGGAAAAAGTTCTAAGAAGTGAGATATTGGCTTATGAAAAATTAAACATCAATAATAATACAATAGGTTGATCTATAAGCTTAGTTGTGTGGTCCAGAATTGCAACGACACTTCACCCGTGTCGACAAATTTGAGTAAGGAATATGCCAAATTACTTGCAGCACTGTTGCCTGAGTTTACTGATACGGGAGTGTTTTTTTTTTTCGTATTGCATAGATGGGTGGACGAGTTCACAGCCCACCTGGTGTTAGGTGGTTACTATAGCCCATAGACATCTACAAAATGACTGCCGCCACCCAGCTTGAGATATGAGTTCTAAGGTCTCAGTATATTTACAACGGCTGTCCTTTTAAACCGAAACACATTACTGCTTCGCGGTAGAAATAGGCGGGGTGGTGGTACCTACCCTTGCGGATACACAAGAGGTCCTACCACCAGTTTTTAGGGTTTGTGTTTTAATGTGAGTGACGTTGTGATGTCTAAGCCACTCAATTACCGAGCTTGTTCAGCTCATGATGCTCTATTTATTTGAATTTGTAATCATTTAACTACGATCAGACAAAGGTCAAGTAATTCACTAAAATCATCCTAAAGGGAATCGAGTCATCATTAACTCATCACTTTCACCAATTGTATTATTTTATGTGCCGTTTTCTCGAATTCTAACACCATAAAGCAAGTAGGGAACTAATCAAAAACCGGCCTATGGCGCCGTCTCGACGTCAATGATACAGAATTCGTAAGGGAGATAAAATAATAACAGAGAAACTAAAGTTAGGTAATGTAGAAGAAATCTTTTTGGTTTTAACACGCTTTTTTTAGTTTGACCTGTATTGTATCTTTTTTTTTTATTGCTTAGATGAGTGGACGAGCTCACAGCGCACCTGGTGTTAAGTAGTTACTGGAGCCCATAGACATCTACAACGTAATTGCGCCACGCACCTTGAGATATAAGTTCTAAGGTCTCAGTATAGTTACAACGGCTGCCCCACCCTTCAAACCGAAACGCATTACTGCTTCACGGCTGAAATAGGCAGGGAGGTGGTACCTACCCGTGCGGACTCACAAGAGGTCCTATCACATTATTATTATTATTTACATTATTATTTAACGGGTTTTTAGCATGTAAATTACACGATAAGCACACATCAAGTGATAGTATTTATCATACTCTCTTTGTTGGCTGTGACTTATCCGATATCAAGTGGATACGCCAATAGATTCGCTATCCATCTCGAGAGACGAGAAAGACGTAACATTTTAATGGTATCCCGGGTGCCCTAACCTTGTTCCCAGACGTAACGACCAGAGTGGCGATACTTACTTGTACACGTACAGAATACATAGAAAATATCTGCTTCTGTTAGTTTACAAGCTCACGTTTCTGTAGGGCAATTTTTTATGCACCCCTTTTTATGCAACCTCACAGCTTGAGTCTCGACGTAAAGGAAAAATTTTGTTTTACGAAACTGGAGTATATGAAAGGGAAAATTGGAAAAGTTGTCACTCATATTCGGCGGATAGAAAGCTACCGAATTGAAATACGTATTTTATGAACATAATATAGAATATTGCCTAAATATTTCGAGGTTATTTTATTGTTTAATCGGGTGAAGATTTTCTCTGGTGTCACAAGGGCTACCGGAGGTCATGGATATTACAACGTAAATGCGATCATTCATCTTGAGACACCAAGGGAAAGCGGGCTCAGTGAGGGAAATTAGGAGAAGTCTAAGGCAAGCTATGAACAAGTGTGGGCTTATCAAATATACGGGTCGAACTGAATCCTATAATATAATGAAAACTAGTTTGTGTTGTGTTAATGATAGAAAATTGTTTGATCTTTATTTACCTATCTATACATATAAATAAAACTAGAGTGTCTGTTTGTAATATTAAAATAACCGCTTTTTACTACATCCATATGAATATATTATATACGGTACATCACCACCATACACCAAAATAACTTTTTTTACAATTTTTGTCTGTCTGTCTGTTTGTTCCGGCTAATCTCTGGAATAGCTGGGCCCATTTTGATGCGACTTTCACTAATAGGTAGCTGATGATATAAGGAGTAACTTAGCTTTTTTTAGACTAGCTTCGCCCCGCGGCGTCACCTGCAGTTATTACCTTACCTTATGGCGGGACTCGCCTATCAATAATTAAATTTAATGTTTCTGAAGCGAAGCGAGGGCGGTTCGCTAGTATTTAATATACTATGCGTATGTATTATGTTAGTTTCACGAATAAATAAAAATAGCATTCAACTCTGTTGTTTGCGCAATGGTAAACAATACCGTTTGCTATCCAATAATAAAATAAGTTATCTTTTCCTAAGAGCACGAAGACAAATCGATGGGAATATTGTTGATCTATAACCCATCAAAGTGTAGTATCGTGGCGCCATCTTGCCGCGTAATTCAACAGAGTGGCCTTAGAGTTGTCGAACCTCCTCCAGACTCCAGACATCAACGCAGTTAACAGCTCATAACAGGCCATGTCATATATTTTATCGGTACGGATATAATTTATTGCGTAGTAAAAACATCTAATTGTTTTCGATTTGCAAATTGTTATTTTTGTTGAAAATTTTTGCAGACAGTTTTCCTATAAGAGCACAGACCTTATAATCGTTTAAGAAGTCTTTTATATTTCTTAAAAAATCATAATCCTAAAGCGATTTCTTTTTCGCGTTCTAAGAGAAATTATTATTTAGAGGATTATGACCCAAATAATCCATTTGGTTACATTATAATATTCACTGGTAGTAGGACCTCTTGTGAGTCCGCACGGGTAGGTATCACCACCACCCTGCCTATTTCTGCCGCGAAACAGTAATGCGTTTCGGTTTGAAAGGTGGGGCAGCCGTTGTAACTATACCGAGACCTTAGAACTCATGTCTCAAGGTAGGTGGCGGCATTTACGTTATAGATGTCTATGGGCTCCAGTTGACACCGAGTGGGCCGTAAGCTCATCCACCCATCATGGGAATAAATAAAAAACTAAAATTTTAAATAGCATAAGACCAGTCACATAAGAGCATCTGGCCTCAAACTAAGATTATTTCCTGTACTGTAGGAACCGGAGACTGAAATAGATATATATATATAGATATTAAATACCGAGATGAAGAGAAAACAAATCTGTTAATCACATGAATGCTGACCCTATGTGGGAGACGAACCAAAGTTCCTCGTATCAGCTAACAGAGACACTAATTAATGCAACAACGAATCAGGCGACCGACAATTGCATAAAATGTATAGCACCACGACACGGTTTGGGAGTAGTCCAAATTTCTCTGTACACCCCTAATATTTCCATTCTGCCTCATCCATTCACAAACACCCTTTCAAGGCGACGCATAAAGCATTTCACGACAAAAGCGGACAGCTAATTCGCATGCGCGAACCCAAACTCTTAGGACCGAATGATTAGTTGCGGCGTAGACAGTATGTCTACGCTTGTAGAACCTGTGTTTTTTGCAGATGTTTTTATCGAATGAACAAACTGAAATCACAGCCCACTTGATAACTATGTTTTTTTCTCATCTTAAGATGCACCAACGTTATTTAAAATTGACTTCATTTGGGAGTGTACGACAAAGGGAAGATCTTTCACAAAACCGGTGTATTTGTTCGGTAGACCGACGATCCCAATGTTTTGTTTTTCCCCAACCTAAGCTTATGGTCTAGAGAGACCATATCAGCGTAACCTTAACTAGTAGGTGAGCTCACGGGGCTCAAACCTGACGATGTTGCTAACACGAAGCCTAGCAAGAGCAGTGCTTCGCAGAATCAACCACCGGATCGGAAACGCGACTCACTGAGAAGACCCGGCGAGAAACTCAATGGGCTGTCCCGAATATTGTTGTTCGGAGGTTGTATATACGCAAGCTTATCTTGAAAATGTCGTAAGCGAGTTTCATGCATCGGTCAAATATCTTGTGTTATACGATAGCTACCGCCACACTTTACTACGATACTTTGAGGTATTAGAAATATGTGGCTATTAAGTCATACTGGACACGCTACGTTTGGAATCATTCATTTTTTGCTAAGAGGACTTCATTAGGAACGGTCTTCAGTACGGTGGTTTTAAGCCCAAACATCGAAAGCTGTGTTATAATAAATAATTAAAAACATGAGACGATTGCTTGAGTATAAATTTGTTAAAAAAAATATTGGGTGTTTCTCTCTCTCTCTCTTTCTCTCTTCTCTCTTCTCTCTCTTTCAAATCTGGCCGCCAAGACGACGCATCGATTTTATATTTCTTTTATATTAAATCTTTAATTTGTCATATTAAGGTAAAATAAATATCTTAAAATAATAAATACAGTCCACGCTCATTAACCACAACCCAACAATCTCAATCTCCTCTCTCAAGCAAACGCAAATTAATTAATTTTAATTTTGTATTCTAAGCACGAATTTATAATATTATTAAAACAAATAATCGATTTTATAAAATTATCATTTTTAAAATTGGCTTTCAACAACCCGTAGGTAGTAAGTAACCAGTAGTAACCAATAAACTCTGTATAGCCATGATGTCATTTTCCAAACTACGTCGATACGATCCAGCTATATCGTGGGAATGTAATACTGATATTAAATTACTCTGTGGAAAGGGAAATGATCAGAACAAGCGCTGTGCTTCCGAAGGACATTACCATATGCGACGAAGTTTCGGCGTGGGCGGTAATGCAATTTGCACTTACATCATACGACACGTGTACGTATGGGAATATCAACAAAAACAGGTGTATTTAAATGTACGCCAATGACAATGCAAATTTGTAGTTTATATCTTATGTCATAACCATTATGAGTTACTTTTAACTGAAAATATTTATTGATATACCGTTTTTAAATCCGAATACGCACGTACGGTTCGTTGTGGCTTATTAACGATTTGTCTCAGGCTACCGTATTTACCTGAAACAAAAAACAAACATAAATCAAAATAACAGTATATAAATGAAACAACTTTTATTTAAAAATGCTTTAAAGCCTCAGCTATACCCTAGTTTGTTAGGTTTTCTTTGTACTAGTGATTCAATAGACGGGTGATAGCGCTTGGCCCACTGAGAAGATCCGGCGAGAAACTCAGTGAGCTGTGTCTGACGGTTTGAGACATGAGGTCCAAGTCTCATTTATATAGTATGACGGAATAGCGCCAGAAATGACGTTGCGGGACTTACCACTGCGGCTAACATTTAACCCTACTATTATAATTAATTTCTCTTGGACAATGTAATTCCTTCATCGCACGGAAATAATTCGCGAACAAGCGTTAAATGTGTATTCAACTAGAAAAAACTACATGTGAGATTTACCGGTAAAGTCTCATTGTAATGTGACGTCATTTGTGGTCAAAATTGAAATGCCAGCTAACTACAGTAAATACACATTACCAACGCATCTCAAATGGTTTCCGCATTGGCATTAATAATGTTTTTATTATTTTATTTGGCGTATTTAAATAACAAATCGTTTATATTACCCAAAAAATATGATTTAATAGTCGTTCTGATTTATGTATTTAATTTAAGTGTTATTTAAAGAAGTCACGTAATAAAAGCGAATTCGTAAATTTCATAATTGAAGATCATTCATCATTCAGGTTTAGGTGGTGGGTTGCTCGTTCATTATTCCCATGAAATAATACCAACTAGTGGTCCTGCAGTAGTCGAAATTCGACTATAATTAATTGAAATTATAACTTTAAACATTATTATGTTTTTATTATCAAAGACTATTTATACTTCTATAGTCACAGATTTCGCCAAGACTACACTTTAGACAAATAATATTAAAGACAAACAATATTTAATCTATTCTCAATTTGACTACAGACTTTAAACAATAAGAAAAGTTTGACAATAAACAAAGAGTATGTTTTTTTTTTTTAAATTATAATATTCTGCACTCCTCTATATTCTTTATAAGTGTGAGAAATTGCATACTCCTACGTCCGCGCAATTTTCGTAAAAAGGGGTACAAAGTTTTTGCTTCGCGTATTAATATCACTAGTATCACATAGTATGAAACGAAGTCTTTTTCTCTGTCCCTATATCTGTCTGTCCCTATGTTTGCTTAAATCTTTAAAACTACGCAACGGATTTTTTTTAATAGATAAAGGGATTGAAGAAGAAGGTTTATATGTATAATAACATCCATTAAATAGTGGAGAAATCGGTAATAAATTAGAGTTTCTGGAGCGAAGCGAGGACGGGTCGCTAGTATAGATTAAACCTAAGTCGCCATGGTTTCTATGGGTTCTGGTGGCTATGCTCTGGTGGACTGGTATGAACATCTTCTTCTTCCTAGCGTTCTCCCGGTCTATTGTCAGAGTCCGCTTTCCTACCTAAACTCCTCCGCTTTGCCCGGACTTCTGCATCGATCTGGGTAAGGTTATTCTCACGTATATCTTACACTTTTTGCTGGTGGTAGGAACGCTTGTGAGTTCGCACGGGTAGGTACCACCACCCTGCCTATTTCTGCCGTGAAGCAGTAATGCGTTTCGGTTTGAAGGGTGGGGCTGCCGTTGTAACTATACTGAGACCTTAGAACTTATATCTCAAGGTGGGTGGCGCATTTACGTTTTAGATGTATATGGGTTCCAGTAACCACTTAACACCAGGTGGACTATGAGCTCGTCCACACATCTAAACAATAAAAAAAAAGGTACCACCACCCTGCCCATTTCTGCCGTGAAGCAGTAATGCGTTTCGGTTTGAAGACTGGGGCAGCCGTTGTAACTATGCTGAGACTTTAGAACTTATATCTCAAGGTGGGTGGCGCATTTACGTTGTAGATGTCTATGGGTTCCGGTAACCATTTAACACCAGGTGGGCTGTGAGCTCGTCCACCCATCTAAGCAATAAAAAATAAAAAAAACGATATCTCACTCACAGATTACTGGTATGAACATCTACCAAAAAAAAAACGAATGCAAAAATCGATCTCGCCGACAAAGATATCCTTCTTATTCCTTCTCTTAACAAATTCGTTCGTTATTATTTACGAGGGAAACCACCAACGTCGATTTCTCATAATCCTTGTCTCTTACACTTCATTAATTACGAAATATCGCGTTGTGGCGCTGAGAGAAAACGCAAGCTTGTATTATGTTTGGAACATAGCTCGATATTACAGAATAGAAGCCGGATTTCCCAAACAAAGCTTAAATAAAATACTTTTTACTTAATCTTTTATCATGGAATTATAGGTAATATTATAAAGCTGAAGTGTTTTTTGTTTTTTTTTTGTTTGCTTGAACGCGCTAATCTCAGGAACTACTGGTCCAATTTGACAGAACTACTGGTTTCAGTGTCAGATAGATCATTTATCGAGAAAGGCTATAAGCTATATAACAACACGCTAAGATCAATACAAGCGGAGCACCGATAAAGAATGTTTCAAAATGGGGTATTTTCCCAGATTTTTTGAGACTTAATACCAAGTGCACCGTAAGCTAGTCCACCTATCTGAGCAATAAAAAAAGTTATATAAGTGATTTCGAAGACCTTATACATGATATGGAGAATCGCCTTACCACCAACCTAGAAAGTTAAGATGGAACTTTTAATTGACCTTTTAATTATTTTGTATATCCTTCGGAACCCATGCACGTATAAGCGTTTTGCAACCAGAATGTCCAGGAGTGTGGTTCTTAACTAACGAGAGCTTATTTGGAACGAAGTTCCTTATAGGACGACGCGGAGGGGTACCCTAACCGGAAAAAAACGTCCGTAACGTAAGACTTTTATTAGTAATGCACACAGTGTACGACTAAACTTTGTAATAACGTACAAATTAGTAATGCACACAGTGTGCGACTTATCTTTGTAATAACGTACAAAAAATAAAATATTTTTTTATCATTCGTTGACCACGATCTCAGAGCGTTTGTTTGCGCAATACACTAACTCTTATGCAAACAACCGTGAATGAAGTGTACCACAATAAGTTCGCACGCTACCGAATGACCGTGGGTTGTTGCGAAACCTCCAGTTTTAATATCTTTATACCTCGAATAGAACTTAAAATTAATATTTTTATAATAAGAAACTTCATTCCTATCCGACTTCCACGACACCATACATCTTTTTTTTTTATTCTACATGAACTCCTTAATCGGGAAAGTAAAAACGTGTCAAGAAATTATTTCTTTTAAACAAAAATTAAAGGTCACTTAGCACTATTTGAGCCTTAGCACAGTAAAATCAACGGACTTCTTAAACGTTTGGCCACGGCGAATTGATAATCCGAAATGTTTTACGTCAACAAAACGTCAAACTTAATTCGTGTACGCTCTTAACCGGCTTTTGGTTAGGTCGTACTTAAAATTGAATAATTAAACAGCATAGGAATTAACCGGGCACCCGGGCCGCGCCTCGTTAACGAGTTTACCGAGTCATTGTTTATTAACTGTACTGAACCCGGTTAAAACGAAAGGTGCATCCCGGATACAGGGTGTCCTAAAATCATAACAGTATTAATGTTTGATTGCGCTAAGAACTGCAAATGGCACATGCTTTGATACCGGTCACCGTCCTGGTCGAATTCATCGATCTAGGATTCCTGTCTATCTAACTAATCCCAGGATTCCTAACATTCCTAGATTAGCGCGTTCAAACCAACAATCAAACAAACTCTTCAGCTTTATCTATATATATAAAAAATAATTGCTGTTCGTTAGTCTCGCTAAAACTCGAGAAAGGCTGGACCGATTTGGCTAATTTTGGCCTTGAATTATTTGTGAAAGTCCAGAGAAAGTTTAAAAGGTACATAAATATGAAAATGTCCGGAATGAAATAAAAACAACAATTTTGTTTTTCGTTTAGTGTGTCCCTCAAAAGTTTAGGTCTTTTATTTATCGATTGAGGCACTACGAAGTCTGCCGGGTCAGCTAGTAATATTATAAAGTAGAGTGGATAAAACACTTATCTAAGGTATAAACCGATATTAGTGAAGCAAGTCTATAGTCGAGCTAGTTTAATTTTATCGGATTGTTAATGAATGTTTTAGCTCAATCGAACGATTATGAATATTTTAGAATTTTTTTTGAGTGTCTCCTTATCATTGCTTGTGTGTGTGCGTGTGTGTGTGTAGAATATGGGTTTAAATAAAACAGCCTGTATATTCAGTTTCGACATGAAGGGTGACCGCCGCTACATACATTCGTAATGTACCACTGACAGGGAAATCGTGCCTCAACCTAATGTGTAACCCGATATTAATGCTGAAACTCTTTCGTTTTACATTTATATAATCGCTAAATTACATCAAGAGATAAAAAAATTAATGTTGCCAGCGCAAGCATGTACGTGTATAAGCACGTTACGTCTCCATTAGGTAGTGTGGTTTTAAAACAACAGGCCCTAATTTTTTTAATTTTTTATATTGGAACGAAGTTGCTTATCGCGCGTTGTGAAAGGGGGCTAGACGGAAAAAATTCTTACGAAAAGTTGTCACGACACTTTTTAGATCCGTCATTCTGACCAATCAACGTGTAGGCGCTTATCGCGTGTCATTGCTCGTATCCGATTGGTCCGCGTAATGAGTACAGTTTCTCGAGATAGCGTTTCAACAATAGTAATTTAGTTCATAGTATTGTTTTTTTCTTCTTCATAATGCCGTAATTTATTATTACATCTTAAAAAAAAATTTACAATTCCTTCACTAATTAATCGAAAGGAACTTCGTTCCATCCGGGTGTCCCTCGACACCTCTGAAGTTTTTTATTAGATGTATGGACGAGCTCACAGTCCACCTGGTGTTAAGTGGATACTGGAGCCCGTAGACATCTACAAGGTAAATACGTTGTAGACATCTACCTACGCGCCACCCACCTTGAGATATGAGTTGTAAGGTCTCAGTGTAGTTAATGTAACTGACAACGCACCCTCAATAGATATAATATTCACGTGACATTTATTATTGAATAAATAATTTGCAAATTTGATTTCCCGTTGATTTCTCGTTTATGGGCTCCGCTAACCATTTAACATCAGGTGAGCTGTGAGCTCATCTAGTCACCTAAGCAATAAATGATAAAAAAAAGATTATGTAAAATGTATTAATTAGTTATTTGTTAGGGGTGAAATAAAGGTTTTTTTTTACATTCAAGAGCCAAAATCGCGTCATAGTATTTTTAAGAGAGCTTAACTTTATTCCATTACCTACATGAATGAGTCTATGGTATAGTCCGTCTGGCCTTACATGTTTACTGAAACCCATAGACGGCACAAGATGAACACTGCCACCCACCTTGAGACATGAGGTCAATGTTCCGATTTTATAATATGTATTATGTAATAAAATGTAGACCATAAGAAAAAAAAAGTCAAAAATATATTTGTAACGGTAATCAAAGTACGTGGTTTGCCGCAAACCACAATCAAGTGTTGATTGAACAAAACTACACGTAAAACCAAAGTCAACTAGAGCACTGTGATAAAGTTAATTAAACTGCTTATATTTAACCCGACATCCGACATCTCTGCACAGACTGTGAACAGAACGGACATAATTAAGTAGTGTATTTAATATACAGAAGTCTTTATTGGTGGCACGACCTCTTGTAAGTTCGCGCGGGTAGGTACCACCACCCTGCCTATTTCTGCCGTGAAGCAGTAATGCGTTTCGGTTTGAAGGGTAGGGGAAGCCGTTGTAGCTATACTGAAACCTTAGAACTTATATCTCAAGGTGGGTAGCGCATTTACGTTGTAGATGTCTATGGGCTTCGGTAACCATTTAACACCAGGTGGGCTGTGAGCTCGTCCACCCATCTAAGCAATAAAAAAAAAAAACTACCACGGTGAAGGAACAACATCGTGTAATAAAAAACAAACCCGCAAAAATTATAATTTGCGTAATTACTGGTGGTAGGACCTCTTGTGAGTCCGCGCGGATAGGTACCACCGCCCTGCCTATTTCTGCCGTGAAGCAGTAATGCGTTTCGGTCTGAAGGTTAGGGCAGCCGTTGTAACTATACTTGAGACCTTAGCGACTCTCAAGAGGTCCTACCACCAGTAAAAATCAATCATGAACATTTGTTGAGTACGTATTTCATTAGAAAAATTGGTACCCGCCTGGGATTCGAACACCGGTACATCGCTCAACATGAATGCACCGTACGGACGTCTTATCCTTTAGGCCACGACGATTTCTAAGGAGTTTGGTAACACTAGCCCTAGCAAGAGAAGTGCTTCGCTGAATCTATCATCATATCGGAATAGCGACCCACTGAGAAGATTTGGTGAGAAACTCAGTGAATTGACCAGACGCCGTCATACCGTTAGAGCCGTGAGGATGGAGAAGTTTCACTTATATTAATTAACGATTGTTCTACCCTTCAAACAAGAACAAATGACTGCCGAAATAGGCAGAATGGTGCTATGTACTCGTGTAGAATTTCACTAGCCTTTACATCTATGTACCAGTAACTACCGATTGTGATAATACTGTTCGTATAGTACTCGGAGATTACTCTAATGAAACCCTTATTCGCCTTTTAAGACACCTAAGGAAACATATGAGCAGTGATAAATCGACGTACATAGCTATCCTATGAAGGAAACCTTAGGATCTTCGTAATATCAATAATGTAATATCTTCTGCAAACACCCATTCCAGATAGGCTGTAATCTCGCATATAAATGCTAAGAAACGCATATTTCATCAGATTTCTTTTTCCTACCTAAGCTGATAGCCTTGAGAGGCTATTTCAGCCTAACCTTAAATAGTAGGTGAGCTCACGGGGCTTAAACCTGACGACGTTCCTAACACGAACCCTAGCAAGAGCCGTGCTTCGCAGAATCTACCACCGGATCGGAAACGCGACCGACTGAGAAGATCCGGCGAGAAACTCAGTGGGCTGTGTCTGTGGGCTAATTTACTCGTGGAGCCCTTCGTCGCAAGCGACGGGTTCGATGAGAACGATGACCGGTGCTTGATTTCATCAGTAGTAAACAGAGACAGTAGAAAAACAGTAAGTTTAGAGTAAAGATTCAAACCTCAACCGAAAAATATGCCATGACGCAGAAAAAGCCTAAATTCATTTCAAAGTGGGTAATCTCAAGTTTCTTTTTTTCTTCAATGTGTGGACGAGTTCACGGCCATCCTGGTGTTAAGTGGGTACCGGAACAACCCACCTTGAGTCGTGAGTTTTAGTACAACGGCTGTACCATCCTTAAAATTGAAACGCATTACTGGTTCACGGTGGAAATAGGACCGAGGTACCTACCCTCAACACGCCCAACTCTCAGATAAAATATGTTCTACAATATATCAAATACTCTGTCTATTCTGCGCGTTATTCTCTGCTCTACGGTAGAATAAAAGCAGAACGCGCTATTACAGAAGTTCGTAACTCATTAAGCGAAGTGTCATGAACACCAAAAGCGAGTTATGTACACTTGTTAACAGTTTATTTTGAAACACTACCGTTCTGGTTAAGCGTGGACGTGTTTAGGATAAAGAGAACTTAATTTCGATACGAAATACGACCAGCGCTGAGTTCACTGAAGCTTTAAAGACGCTATTCAATTAAAAACGGCGGAGTCGCAGAATTAAACCGATTTTAAAAATCGGACAGCCGTAATGTAACTTCCACCTCATGTGGGTGGGTTTTTTTTATTGCTCTTGTAGACAGACGAGCATACGGCCCACCTGATGGTGAGTGGTTACCGTCGCCCATGGACTTCAGCAATGCCAGGGACAGAGCCAAGCCGCTGCCTACAACGCCGCTACTGCCGCTGTGTGATGACATCTACATTGTAATTGAGACCTGCGTCCATTGTATGCCTATAACATCTGATGGGTCGTGAGCTACTGCTCCTCATTCACCAAAATGAAACCTTTTATTTTCAGGTTTGGCACCGAAGCCCGTACGAGATATACGGGTCACACGGGGACTTGAAGGTCTGCAAATGTTGGGAGCAGGCCACAGCCCCAAGGATATTTTAAGGCTCCACCTACCAAACGACTTCTCTTGCGTTCTCTCACACGTCTTCCAATCTCCGTCCGGGGTCAAAATCCGGACGGAGTAGGGAGGACCGTAATGAACCTAACCTAACTAGACTACTAATCTAAAACCATAAAAACAAACTTTCATTAAATTTTATTAGAGACAAAACCACCATTTAACTCTACATCGTAGACCAGATAATATAGTTTTATTAACTGCACGCAATTTTAATTCTTAACAGAGTGGAAATTAGGACCACTTTAGCGTGGTTTTACGAAAATCTTCAAATCAAGCAGTAAAACTGACTATTAAATTTTACACGAACATTCATGTTTTATGAATGGTCGAAGCGCTGCATTCTGATTAGGTTCGATTTAAACTAGTGATTTAACACAGCTTCGTCTGGGTAAAACGTGCACTGTGTATTTTTTAAGGCATTTCATTTTAAGGAGTGCATTGCATTAGAATATAATAGGAAAGTGTTTGAGAAATTTTATTTCGTGAGTTCATTTTTATTACACGATGCTTCAATTCAATTAAGAACGAATTCAATTGAGACTTCTTTATCTTTCATATTAACAAGTCTTTTTATTTATAATACTGGTCGACTTCGACATTCAGCTGTTACTACTATGAGATATTTTTGATATTTATTCCTAAACTAATCATCATTAATACCAACCCTACATGAAAAACGTTAAACTAAATACAAATTTAAATTACTACACGAAACTGCTTAGTTAAATTCGATCCATAATTACTGTTACAGTTTGTACAATGCTTTAAATTTACGCTTTTTGTTATTATGAGCATTTTGGAAAACAATCTCACAATTACAAAAATATATTTTGATTGTAGTTAAGCTTATTATTCATGGTAAGTAAGTAAGTCCGCGCGGGTAGGTATCACCACCCTGCCTATTTCTGACGTAAAGCAGTAATGCGTTTCGGTTTGAAAGGTGAGGCAGTCGCCGTAACTATATTGAGACCTTAGAACTTATATCTCAAGGTGGGTGGCGCATTTACGTCGTAGATGTCTATGGGCTCCAGTATCCACTTAACACCAGGTGGGCTGTGAGCTCGTCCACCCATCTAAGCAATAAATTAAAAAAAAACTGGCCCGCTTCGCTGGGCATTTAAAATTATCATTATTATTTATTGTCATTATTATTAGGGAGTACAACACTCATATAAATGTTAGCCTATCCATTAAGTACATGTATTTTCCACATGGACACCAAGTTTCAAGTCAATCGGATGCATGGTTCAGTAGTTATAACGGAACATCCGTAAAAACCACTGTAGATTCATATATTAGTATAGATAATTTGTAACACAGCTCAAGACGGTGGTGACGTAAGTCTCCTTAATCTGTCTCTTCATCGCTGAAGGTCGTGTTTAGCTTGAAGTGTTGATCGCTCGATCTACTATTCCTGTCCTCGACGGTCTTTATAGCGACGGTTATTGACATGCCGGTAAGCGTAACGTATCTAACGGCATTAAAACACGAGCCATTAACAGTATATTTCGGTTGAGCGTAAAATCACATAACAAATACCCAAAGACCGGAGGTTCGGGTCGCTTCCGGCGCCGCATACTAAATTCAAAATTACGTTTCTATGTAATTTTAATGCATCTCGTGAACTACGCCACAGATTCAATTTACCGTGAAATTTTTTTGGTCCGTGTTAAAGGAAAAAGCGATTTTAATGTTTTTTTGACTGTCACTTCCATCATACCGCACATTCTGAAGTGTCCACAAAAAGTAAACATAATCAAGTCATCGTAAACATAATTTTGAAGTCGTCGTAGCCTAAAGGATAAGACGTCCGGTGCATTCGTGTGTAGCGATGCACCGGTGTTCGAATCCCGCAGGCGGGTACCAATTTTTCTAATGAAATACGTACTCAACAAATGTTCACGATTGACTTCCACGGTGAAGGAATAACATCGTGTAATAAAAATCAAACCCGCAAAATTATAATTTGCGTAATCACTGGTGGTAGGACCTCTTGGGAGTCCGCACGGGTAGGTACCACCACCCCGCCTATTTCCGCCGTGAAGCAGTAATGCGTTTCGGTTCGAAGGGTGGGGTAGCCGTTGTAACTATACTGAGACCTTAGAACTTATACCTCGAGGTGGGTGGCGCATTTACGATGTAGATGTCTATGGGCTCCAGTAACCACTTAACACCAGGTGGGCTGTGAGCTCGTCCACCAATCTAAGCAATAAATAAAAAAAAACAAGAATATTTTTACGGACTTATCGATTATAATGCCTTGACTTCCACGATGAATGAATAACAAAGTGTAATAAAAATCAAACCCGCAAAATTATAATTTGCGTAATTACTGGTGGTAGGACCTCTTGTGAGTCCGCACCGGTAGGTACCACCAACCCGGCTGTTTCTGCAGTGCAGCAGTAATGTGTTTCGGTGGGGCAGCCGTTGTAACTATACTGAGACCTTAGAACTCAAGGTGGGTGGCGGCATTTATGTTACAGATGTCTATGGGCTCCTGTAACCATTTAACAACAGATGGGCCGTGAACTCTTCCACCTATCCATGCAATAAAAATAATAGAATGTTTATCAACAGTGCGGAAAAAAAATACAAATATGGGTTCAATAGGCATAAGCCGAGCTCGCAATCCACCACATGAAAAGTGGTCAGTATTGTGGAGGAAAGGACTAGTGTGGAGTCCAGTCTAGTGTGCCCATGTCCATTGCCAACATTCCTGGGCCTCTTCCAAAGGAAAACCTGTCTATTTCAGTTTCAATGTACAATGTACAGCGGTAGGCAACGGCTTGGGCGGTAGGCAGCGGCTTGGCTCTGCCCCTGGCATTGCTGAAGTGCATGGGCGACGGTAACCACTCACCATCAGGTGGGCCGTATGCTCGTCTGCCTACAAGGACAATAAAAATAATATTCTGACTGAACAAATCGCTAATGTCTATATCTTGGACAGCACCCGAAATGCGGCACTTTATAGCCGCAGTAATGTATGAAAACAAATGTTCTTTCGCTAAATGTTACAATTATTCGTTGAAATATCATGGTAGTTGCCACTTGAAATGTAGTGTTACTAATTTTCGTGAAGTTTCAATATAAAGCACCGCTTTGAAATTGGGTTTAATATTGAGCGTGAATTTTTCATTTTCAATATTAGCTAATGTAGCGGACGTGACTTCGACTGCCATGCCCTACCGCCAAGCCATGTTAACACGCCCTCTTCCGCCACTGCCACTAGCCAAAGCCAACGAAGGGGGGATAGTGTTAATAAAACAAGCCTTGCCAGCCATTTCTACCACTTTCCGCTTTCTCGCACAAATAGAAGAACTTGTCGTTACGCTGCTGGTTTTTTTGTCGCATCATTTGCAACACTAACAAATAAATATTAAGAGATGCGATATTAAATTCAATATATATTTAATTGAAAGACGAATAAGGACTAAGAATCCCAAATGAAATATTACACGTTCAGCGTGTAAATTAAAATCACTCAATTTTTTACAATTACATACATATAGGTATTCATGTTAAATTAAATTTGTAAAATTGTAAAGTTGCAATTGATTTGTAAAGTTTTCATTTACACAACGAGGAGTGAAAGAAAGGCTATTTGTTTTAAGCGACATTTCGCTTATCACGCGGCATTTATCTTTGTAATTAAAGGTCCTTTTTTTACACACTTACAGGTGGTAGGACCTCTTGTGAGTCCGCGCGGGTAGGTACCACCACCCCGCCTATTTCTGCCGTGAAGCAGCAATGCGTTTCGGTTTGAAGGGTGGGGCAGCCGTTGTAGCTATACTAGACCTTAGAACTTGTATCTCAAGGTGGGTGGCGCATTGTGGATGTCTGTGGGCTCCAGTAACCACTTAACACCAGGTGGGCTGTGAGCTCGTCCACCCATCTAAGCAATAAATAAATAAAAAACGCTTTATATTAGCTTCACTTGTATGTATGTTTGTTTGTTTGTAACTGACTCCTTTAGACGCGATTTTGACCCACTTTAATAGGCCAGTTTTTATTCAAACTTTGTAGATTTATCGAGGACCGATGACAATACACTAATTTCATAAGATTATTCCATTATTCAATTTGCAAAAAAAGATATTTGCCAATTTATATAATTTTTATCTATAGTCGATAAGGCTAAGGAATTGATGTTAAAGTACTTAATAGTTTTAAAAATACGCTTTTATAGAAAATGTAACTAAAAAATGAAAAATAAATAATAGTTTAAAAAAACAAAAAAACACGCTTTGTATAAAATTCAATTAAAAAATAGAAAATAAATTTTTGTAAATATAAATTGAAAATAGTGTAAAAAATATGTATTTCATTTAAAAAAAAAGCGTGGGGTGCTTTTTAAGATATTATTGAAATAATAATTCTTCTACTCATATCTGTCAGAAAAATACTTATAACTAATAACACCATGCACTACACACTAAACAACCAAAACTAAAAAATAGAAAATAAATTTGAATAAAAATAGTGTAAGAAAAAATTATTTTCTTGTATAAAAGCGTATTTTGTTTGTTTTTTTAAACTATTATTTATTTTTCATTTTTTAGTTGAATTTAAATTTTTTCATTTTTTTTTTATTGTTTAATTTTGATCGGTCCTTAATAAGTATACCGAATTTCGAGTTAATTCGACGTTTTGAAAGGGGATCAAAATCATGTTCAAAGATTCCGTTACATACTAACATACATACGTCTGAAGCTAATAAAAGCGTATTAAAAAGGACAAAAAACATAGATGGTATAATAATGTTTCAGAACAAAAAAATCTAAATTAAAACTGTAACATTATGACAGTTGTCATGGTAACTTCACTTGTCATTCTGCAAGAGACCGCATCATTTATGAAGGTATTATTCGCACCTGGACGCAGGGCGAAAGGACCACAGCCGCGACATGTAAATTAATATCTAGATTACTGGTCTGTCGGTTTGTTGAGGCTTAATTTGGCGCTTTGTTAAGAATATAATTTAATGAAAATATTTTAATTCGTTTTCGAGATCGTATTACTTCTAAGGCAGTTAAATTTACGGCCCACGTGGGATCGCCGTCGCTCACAGAGGTCAGCAATGCCACGCCGTCAGCAATTCACGCCGCTGCCTACCACTGAAAACTGACACTCTTTATGCTCTTTATACTTATTGCTACTGGTGGTAGGACCTCTTGTGAGACCGCACGGGTAGGTACCAACACTCCGCCTATTTCTGCCGTGAAGCAGTAATGCGTTTCGGTTTGAAGGGTGGGGCAGCCGTTGTAACTATACTGAGGCCTTAGAACTTATATCTCAAGGTGGGTGGCGCATTTACGTTGGAGATGTCTATGGGCTCCAGTAACCACTTAACATCAGGTGGGCTGTGAGCTCGTTCACACATATAAGCAATAAAAAAATAAAATAAAACATATTTGGTGCATTGGCCTATGTTTGATTACTGCAAAACATATACCAGTTTCATATTTCTGATGCGATACGTACTTAACAAACGTTCGCGATTGACTTCCATGGTGAAGGAATAAAACAACATCGTGTAATAAAAAAGAAACCCACAAAAGATTCTGTAATCACTTGTGTCTTGTGAGTCCGCACGGGTGGGTACCACCACGCCGCCTATTTCTGCCGCGAAGCAGTAATTTCGATTTGAAGGGCGGGGCAGCCGTTGTATTGTAAAAACGGATACTCATAACTCATGTCTCAAAGTGGATGACAGCATTTACGTTACGCACTGACGTTTACAGGCAATCACTTAAAACCATTTAGGCCGTGAGCTCGTCAATCCATCTGAGCAATAAAATAAAAATCATTAACTTAAAAAAATGTCATTGAAAATTGAATAGCGTCTCGTAATTAAAATTGATTGAAATTTAAAAGCGTCATTTTAGCGGTACCCGGCGCCCCAACCCTAGAACGGTCAGTGACCGGACCTCAGATGTTCCCCAGTAACCGCCCGCTGTGTTTTACGACTACACGAAATCGTAAAAACACATAACAGCATAATACAGAGACAGCAAACAGTAATACAAACCGCATATCCGCGAATCTCCTAAAGATTTTATGATAATTTGTTGTATTATTGCACCGTTGTTTGAACGATATTAAGGTTCGTTCACGTAGATAAGTGTTTTACTTGCGATTTTTATGTTATTTGCTTGGCTGTGTCTTGGATGTTGTAAAAAGCGACTAAAGTATTCACAATGAAATAGACTGTGTTCTCTGAGTAATATACTTGATATCCAGATATCAATACACTAGTATAATATAGTACAGGGAAGCGTCAGAATTCCACTTTAAAAAAGCGGTGCGATTGTTACGCCGGTAAGAGTAACGTCATCTATCGCCGAATAGTTGAACGAATATCGAAGGATCTAGAACGCTCGTGAAGTACAACGCCATCTATTTATTGTCAGATAGCGGAAACTACTACTAGAGATGTGTGGAATATTCTCGATAATTCTAGGGATGAGGTATCGGCTATAAAAGCGCTGTAGAAATGGCACGCAGTCAGTCAGTAATCGGAACTAGTCGTAGCGAAACAGCGAACGGATCACCTGAAGCGAAGTGGAAGAGGCGACTTGAGAGTTTTAAAGTGTTTGTTGAGTGTTTTAAGGTGTTTGTGAAGTGTTTTAAGTGTTGAATACAGTTTTTAAGTTGTACTTTGGTGAAATTTTTAGCGCGTAACACTATTATAGAGGCCGCCGCTAATTAAATATACGATCCAAGCGATGCGACGGGGCAACGCAAAGCCGCCGTTGCCCGAAACATGTCATGTTGGATCCCGACTCTCCCACTCATACAAGCACCGGTTATCATCCTCTTCAAGCTCTTCGACTACGACAAAGAGTTCGACGAGTGAACAAACCCATAGACACAGTCCTTCTCGCCGGACCTTCCGCGATTCCGATCCGGTAGTAGATTCTGCGAAGCACTGCTCTTGCTAGGGCTAGTTTTACACACGGGTAGGTACCAATATCCTACCTATTTCTGCCATGAGTTTTGCTTTCCGTTGATAAGATTGAACCGAGAAACCGCAAGACCGCATGTCGTGATTTCTAAAGTGATCGTGAAATTACCCTTAGTTATTGAATATTGATGGGACAATCCTGAATTTTATTTGTCGCTACACTGACAACACCCACGTTTAGTAACAATGTTGCAAGGAGATATCGACACATTTTAAGGAAAATCATCCCATTATGAATTAAATATCTTCTTGGCGACTTGTGTGGGTTCGCAGTTTTTTATTGGTGTACAAGTAAAGCTTAATTATTTTTTTTAATTGCTTAGATGTGTGGACGAGTTCACAGCTCACCTGGTGCTATGTGGTCACTGGAGCCCATAGACATCTACCACGTAAATGCGCCACCCACCTTGAGATATAAGTTCTAAGGTTTGAGTATAGTTACAGTTACAACGGCTGCCCCACCCTTCAAACCGAAACGCATTACTGCTTCACGGCAGAAATAGGCAGGGTGGTGGTACGGACCCGCGCGGACTCACAAGAGGTCTAATTACGCAAATTATAATTTTGCGGATTTGATTTATATTACACGATGTTATCCCTTCACTGTGGAAGTCAAACGTGAACATTTAATAAGTATGTACGTATTTCGTTAGAAAAATACGTAAGCGCCAGCGGGATTCGAACACCGTTGCATCGCTAGATATTAATGCACCGGACGTCTTATCCTTTAGGCCACGACTACTTCAAAGTATGCGCTTAGGTTTGAATAGTGGGAGAGATATTTAAGAAAATCACTGGATTTCCGCCTGCCCATAGGCGGCCGTAGACTGAGCACGTAGGAGTTGAATCCGAGGATCCGAGGATCTAAGCTATAAAAAAAAACTTGACTCGAGTCAGAAATTAGCAGATAGTCTTATCAGTTATTAGTATCGGAAAAACCTGTATCCCGACCCACACTGGTTCTGACCCAGCGGGGTATTCCGTAGGATAACCCATTCTAACCGACGCCATCTAGGCGGGCTCCGGATAGCCTGCCGACCGAGAGGGCTGGTGGTCGTGGCGCCGACGACCGCCGGTCCGGCGTCCCGAGGGGGAGGGTGATGGGAGAGATGTGCTCCGCACTAAACGCTTCACTTTCCCCCCTTTGCCTTTTCATGAGTTCTGTCTCATGCGAGGTTCGGACGTGGGTTGTTGAGCGACAGGAAGTTTTAGTTAGTACGACTCTGACATGCCCCGCCCTCCATACCCAGGGGAGGGGGCAGAAACCGGCGATTTCCTCCTCGCGCGCCGGGTCATAAACTAATTCTTTACAATTCAAGTAGATCCTCATTTTATGTAGCATTTCGTTTAAAATTTGCCCTATAACATTTTCTTCGGTTTTTGAAAGTCCTAGACATAATTACAATTAGTTTTACGGTTACAGTTTTCGTGGTCACGGACGACTTACCGTCCTGACGCGCGTACCAGACAGAATAATTTGCAGCTTAGTCTTTACAAATTTAAACACACAAAATAAACAGAGTACACTCTGAGACATTTAACTATGAAAGGAGATGTATCTGAAGGGCATATTTAGAGGTAAATGACCGTAATCGAAGCCCGCGAGGCGAACGAACCCTTCGAGTCATCCCTATTTATTGTTTTAAATAAATTAACAAACAGTTTAATTGATTCAAAACTTAAAAAAGTTTTGCTCATTACCATTTTACAATATAAAGCAGTTGTTGTTTTTGGAACGAAGTTCCTTATGGGACGATGCGGAGGGGTACCCTAACCGGGAAAAAACGATTTTTATTATTTATGTATAATAGTCTTAGTATGATGGCTATACAGTCTAATGTATAGTCTACGTGATGACGGTTATTATTATTATTCATATAAATAACTGTTTCTTTGTATATTATTATTATATATTTTTTATAAATCATTGTGAATAAAGTTGATAGGTTTGTAAAGTAGTTTTTTTAGCAATAAAAAAATCACGATGAAAAATGTATACCCGAATAATTATTTTCTTTATACCTCGAATAGAACTTAAAATTAATATTTTTATAGTAAGGAACTTCGTTCCTATCCAGTGTTCCACGATACCACGCATCTTTTTTAACTACGAGATTGTGGGAACTGTGTTAGTCGAAATTCTTGATGCGCTGATGATGAAGTATGAAGGCTGCACTTGTTCCGTCGCAGGTCATCAGTGTGGGTATAACGACGAAGGGAAGATCTTCCACCGAGCGGTTGATATTGCTCGGTAGACCGACGGTCCGAATGTTGTTTTTCGGAACTTGTATATATGCACGCTTATCTTAAAAATGTCGTAAGCGAGATTTTTTTTATTGCTTAGATGGGTGGACGAGCTCACAGCCCACATGGTGTTAAGTGGTTACTGGAGCCCATAGACATCTACGACGTAAATGCGCCACCCACCTTGAGATATAAGTTCTAAGGTCTCAAGTATAGTTACAACGGCTGCCCCACCCTTCAAACCGAAACGTTTAACTGCTTCACGGCAGAAATAGGCAGGGCGGTGGTACCTATCCGCGCGGACTCATTAGAGGGCCTACCACCAGTAATTACGCAAATTAAAAAAATTCACAGATTCAGGCATCTGTCAAATATCTTGTGTTCTGTGATGGCTAACGCCACACCTTCAACTTGGTTTAAATGCCAAGAATGATAAGATGTTAAGAATTTACTTGAAATCGGAGTTCAATTTAGTAATCAAAGATCTTTATTTATATACACACACACGCTTACTTACATAGGTACTACTTAACAAATATAAGTCTATCTATAGTTATATCTATTGCTGACGTCCGTGAGGGATAGTAACCACTTATCAGGCGAGCCGTATGCTAGGCTGCCTACAAAGGCAATAAGAAAGAAAAACAAAGGCTTCATCAGGATCGGCACACTAGTTTTGGCGTTACATTCGAACGAACAAACAGAAAATAGTAAAAACGCAAACTTATGTTTGGGTATATCTAATCTCATCTATCATAGGCCAGAAGATATTTGACAAATGCCTGAATCGCGCTGACGATATTTTCAAGATAATCTTCCGGAAGGATGTTTCCTCTGAAACTAATAATCCCATTCTCACGGATCGTTTGGAACCTCTGGGTCTGCGGAGGGACTTCGGTTCCCTCTATATTTTATACTGTATGTTCCATGGGGAGTGCTCTGAGGAATTGTTTGAGATGATACCACCATCTCGTTTTTACCATCGCACCGCCCGCCACCGGAGTAGAGTTCACCCATACCTGGAGCCGCTGCGTTCATCCACAGTGCGCTTCCAGAGATCTTTTTTGCCACGTACCATCCGGCTTTGGGATGAGCTCCCCTCCACGGTGTTACCCGAGCGCTATGACATATCCTTCTTCAAACGAGGCTTGTGGAGAGTACTTAACGGTAGGCAGCGGCTTGGCTCTACTTCTGGCATTGCTGATGGTAACCACTTACCATCAGGTGGGCCGTATGCTCGTCTGCCTACAAGGGCAATAAAAAAAGTGAATATTCGAAATTGTTAAAAGACTTTGTACGTACGAGCTTGTATGCTGAAAACATGTAATACTTTTAAATAATTCAGTGGTAGGTAGGACGTTATGTTCACCCATCACGCGTTCTCATTAAATCTTCATGTAACATTTATAATGACAGAAGTCTTGATTAAAGGAGAAACGCGATCTCCCCCATTATTAAACCACCATCGCTTGGGAGTGCTCGTCTTTAATAAACGATAGCGCACGTGCTTGACCCGGTTTAACGTAATTTTTCGGTTAATTATAAGGCCGTATTTCGGTGCCTAATAAGGTGGCTTATTTAGGAACATGTAACTCGTATTGTAGTTAGTTACCTATTTCTATTTATCTAACATAGGCACAGAATGACATCTATAGACATCAACCCAGCGAAAAGTACTGCGGTGCTATTTCAGAGGGGAAGCTCCACACGGATTTCCTCCCGGATTAAGAGGAGGAATCCTCTCCACCGCGAGTGTGGTGTTCGCTCACGCGGCCCGCACACACATAAACACCCTCCAATCCCTACAATCCTACTTTTGCAGGTTAGCTGTCAGGGTTCCGTGGTTTGTGAGAAACGTTGACCTACTCGACAACCTGGGCCTCGAATCAATTAGGAAATACATGAAGTCAGCGTCGAAACGGTACTTAGATAAGGCTATGCGTAATGATAATCGCCTTATCGTTGCCGCCGCTGACTACTCCCCAAATCAGGCAGGAGCCACTCACCGTCGACGCCCTAGACACGTCCTTACGTATCCATCAGATCCAATAATCTTTGCATTAGACGCCTTCAGCTCTAATACTTGGAGCAGGCTTAGGGACCCCGGTAACCGTACTCGTCGAACTCGACAAAGAGGTCGACGTGTAATCTTACCCATGCATCAGCCCGCTGAGTTTCTCGCCGGATCTTCTCAGCGGGTCGCAATTCCGATCCGGTAATAGATTCATTCGCGAAGCAATTGCTCTTGAGTTGTTAGGTCTCCTTCGGAGGCGGTCGGGCAGTTGTTAGCAAATCCCACCCCTCCTGGCTGAGCCTTTGCTCGCCCACCTGTCCTGATGAAACTGGAAAGGCCTTTGGACCACCAGTAATCTTTCAATCATAAAAAAAAGAATGATATCTACAAGGGTAAACTGATGACCGTTTGAAGATTGCGGGAGTCTGGTACACAGGATCGGTCGTAATGGCGAATCTTGGGGAGACCTATTCCAGGAGTGGACGTCTCTGGTCTGACAAATACATAGATACGAGTGTAGTAGAAACATTGTTGAGAGCTACTAGTTCTAACGCTAGTAGCATCCAAAGCATAGGTAAACATACTTATCGAAGAGTTCGAATTAACACTTAGTGCTGCTTATTTCTGTCGTGAAGCAGTAATGCGTTTCGGTTTGAAGGATAAGGCAGTCGTTGTAACTATACCGAGACCTTAGAACTTATATGTCAAGGTGGGTGGCGCATTTACGTTGTAGATGTCTATGGGCTCCAGTAATCACTTAACACCAGGTTGTCTGTGTGTCTGTCTGTGAGCTCGTCTACCCATATAAGGAATAAAAAAAATCCAGAGCATAAGCCCGTTGAGTTTCTCGCCGGAACGTTTTAACGTTTTTCAATTCTCTATAGATAGTAGATATATTGTCGAAGAACTTCTCTTTGTGATGTTGGGCAGTTGTTACCAAGCCTCCCAAGGCTGAGTCTTCAAGCATATCCACCATGAAGTTGAAGGTAAAACGACTACCAGAAAACTATCCATCCAAACACAATATACCAAGTAACTTCAATTTACTTTAAAAAAAGTATCTTTAAGTAAAAAAAAATGTGTGCGTGTACTAGTGTACACACGTAAGAAGTGAAACTTATTTATGGCCTTATTTTTCGAAAAATGATCTACATGCAACTTTCTAGAAATTGGTTAAATAAAGTTAAATTAGATAAAGTTTAAACAAAAGGATTTTATTATCATAGACATGAATACAAAAAAGTTAAATTAGATAAAGTTTAAACAAAAGGATTTTATTATCATAGACATGAATACAAAACAGATGGCGCGTAACGGAAAAATGTGACGCGTAACCGAAAAACGTGACGGTAAATTTTTTTCCAACGCCGATAAGGAAGTTTCACTTCAAAAACATACATTCAGTATCAAAACAAATAATGAACTTCTGTTTCTGGTTTTTATTGCATTGGAATTCGCTGTGAGACATGTTCATGATGTCAAATATCTAACATCATCTAACAGGAAGATAGTTCGCAACCAATTTGAAAGTTCCACCCGAAAATACGAGAATGTTAGGGAAAAAATCTATTTAAAAATAAGCCGGATAATTTGACGATACCTCTTTGTATAACTTTTTAATGCTATATTAAGACTTACACATTTCTTAAGCTTCAAGTATTCCAAGATAAAAATAATAATAATAAGAAATGAGTGGCGGCGTGTTGTGAAGCTTGCCACCAACACCTGAAGCTATGACAACGACCATTCTGTTAAGAGTGACAAAGAAGAAAGAATAAGATTTACGAAGATTACGAAGAACTGGTGGTAGGACCTCTTGTGAGTTCTCGCGGGTAGGTACCACCACCCTGCCTATTTCTGCCGTGAAGCAGTAATGCGTTTCGGTTTGAAGGGTGGGGCAGCCGTTGTAACTATAATGAGATCTTAGAACTTATATCTCAAGGTGGGTGGCGCATTTACGTTGTAGATGTCCATGGGCTCCAGTAACCACTTTACACCAGGTGGGCTGTGAGCTCGTCCACCGACCTAAGCAATAAAAAAAAAAAAAAAAAAAGAATACAGAGTAATCTAATCCGTATTTCTATTTTAATATAAGTACTTTTTGTTCGTGCTTTATCCGTTCGAAGCGTAAAGTTTAAACTAGATACAGTTGTCGGCACTTTAATAAATATTTCGGTATACATCGATAGACCACGCTCAGAATGTCATTGTGTCGTGTCATCGTCTTCGTCGAACCCGTCGCTTGCGACGAAGGGCTCAACGAGCGAATTAACCCATAGACACAGCCCACTGAGTTTCTCGCCGGATCTTCTCAGTGGATCGCGTTTCCGATCCGGTGGTAGATTCTGCGAAGCACTGCTCTTGCTAGGGTCAGTGTTAGCAACTCCCGGTTTGAGCCCCATGAGCTCACCTACAAACATTACAGTGAAGCTGAAATAGCCTCTCAAGGCTATCAGCATAGGTAGGAATAAAATAAAAAAAAGAATGTGTCAAAATTAGTCCAGTTCATACATTCGTCAAATTACAGTGTCTTATTCTTAGTCTCTAAGTGTTTATCAATCAACAAAACCGTTCATCATAATCATTTTCAGGCTAACACCTTGATTTTCCGTAAGGAGACGTTATTACACGCGATGAACACGGCTCATAAATAAGGATTTCCAAAAACAGCAGGGTGGGCAATATGCTTGCTATATATTATATAAGTATGTATGGCCGATGTTAAGGGTCTGAGATATTAATGTCATTCGTTTATCTGAATGTTGCCTATTAATTGGGCTTTGGCTAAATTGATCACGTATTACATATGAAAATAAACGGAGTTTTTTTTTTTTTTTGTCAATGAATAAATGGGAACAAATCACGTATAATCATCCGGCCTTAAATACATATACGTACTTCATAATTCTCCTGCCCTTCTCCTAGTCACCTGGGGTCGGCGCAACATGTCCTTCCATACTATTCTACCATATACCATTTCTTCGCTCACTCCCCTCTTACGCATATCGTCTTTCACGCAATCCATCCATTCCTTCTTAGGTTTATCTGTTCCTTTATATCCTTTCACATTCATAGTTAACGATCTCTTACCAATCTCATTTTCATTTCGTCTCATCACATGTCCATACCATCCCAAACGCGCACTTTTCAACTTCTCTGTCACAGGTGCCACTTTCAGACTTCCTTTAACATATTCATTTCGCATTGACATACCTACGTACGTTTAAATATATAAATTTACTAGCGGCCCGCTCTGGCTACGCTCGGGTCTTTAACAAAAAATTCAACGATAAGTCGTAGTACATTATTTTATTCTATCATCAATAGTTTTCGCAGGGCATGCGATGTAAAGAATATTTTAGGTAATTTCTTTACACCTTGGGTTACATTATTGGAGTTTTAGTAAGGATCCTTAATAATTTTTTTTTAAAAAAGATTATTGCCTATGTCACTCGGGAATAGTGTAGCTTCCAAACAGTGAAAGAATTTTTCAAATCGGTTCAGTAGTTTTGGAGCCTATTCAATACAAACAAATCTTTCCTCTTTATAATATTAGTATAGATAGATAACAAATCTGTTCATAATACGAATGTTTTCCCGATATGGAAATCGAACTCACGACCCTCTGTACAACAGTCAGAGCCGCTAACCACTACACCAGCGAGTCAGTCGAGTTAACTTCTGCATGAATATTATTGAGGTTGTGTTCTCATCATTCGAACATTTAAAACATTAGTTTCAATATAATAATACCTAGTCAGGTCATAAATTCTGTCACATGTTTAATGTAAAATAATTGAAACAAGTTTATTCATTATGTAACCATTCATATACCAAAATGAACTTAACAAAACATAGATTCTTATGACACTAAAGTTTATTCAAAATGACCTCCGTGATTTTGAATACAGGCCTTCAATCTGCGCGGCCAGTCGTCTATCGCAGCACGAACGAGGTCCATGTCAATATCGGCGTCTGCCTTAATCAAGGATGTCTTGAGTGACTCCACATTGGGATGAGGCTTTGAGCACGCCTTTTCCTCCAAGTGTTGCCATATCTTGTAATCTAACGGATTCAAATCTGGACTGGAGGAGGGCCAGTCTTCGTGCCGTATGAAGTCGATTTCACGCGCCGCCAGCCAGTCTTGTGTGCTCTTCGCTCTATGAGCTGGCGCCGAATCTTGTTGGAATACCCAGTGCCTGTTATTGAACATGGTATGAGAAACAGGTTCCACAAGGTTCGTCAGGACTGTATTTTGATACACAACTGCATTCGTTTTTACACCTTTCTCACAAAAATGTACCTCTGTTAAGCCCCAATAAGAAACTCCCAACTATACCATGAGCGAGGATGGAAAATGACCTCGTTGGACACGCGGAATACGGTTGCTCGCTTCTTCACTACTGTGTGCGTACACCTTATCATTTTGTTTGTTGTAGCTCTCTTCTACGGTAAAAAATTTTTCATCCGAAAAAAGAATTTCCCGATATTTTTTGGAGTTTACTCCTTTAGAATCGATTTACATATATAGGCCCGGGGTATGAAAATTATGGGGACCAAAATCGTACTAGCATGTCACACGAAATGCGTTATGCGCCTGATTGCGCATGTCACACGAAATGCGTTATCGCAGGTGACGCCGGGCTGCTGCGCCGGCAGTCCGCCACAAAGCCTCGTACTGATCGCGCGTTTCTCTCATTATTGTATTTTCATATATTTGTTAGTCGTTTGTTTTGTGTCTCGTTAATTTGTTAATAATCTGTAGTGTATCGTGTTGTCGTAATATAGAACTATTTCTCGTATTGTTTCGTTTAATTTTTTATATCCAGTAAACTCCAGTCGTGCGTCGGAGCGGACACACACACTTTTTATTTTCAGGTATTTCAACTTTAAATTAGTCTACTGTAAAGTTAATGCATTGTCGCTTAGTCACGTTTGCCTTTCAAGCGTCGATTTGATAAGAAGAAAATCGTAGAACTATATCGGTGGCAAGTAACTAGTCAGGTCATAAGTATTGTCACACAGTAAAAACTTTTCTTTTAGAATGCTGGCCACAAAAAAGTTTATTGAATTCGAATTTTGAATCGTTCATGAAAATAAAAATGTATACTTTTAGAATTTTACTCATTTTTAAATATGGAGTGGACGCTTAAAGAAAACCGTGTTGCAGTTATTGCGTTGCATCGTTGCGGTTACGCGCCAATTAAAATTTTTAACGTACTGATAAATTTGAATATAACCAAAAGATTCGTTTATCGTACCATCAAACGATACAATGAAGACTCTAGTGTAGATGACAGATCAAGAAGTGGTCGCCCTCGGTCTGTTAGGACTCCAGCAGTGATAAAAGCTGTGAAGGCGCGATTTCAAAGAAATCCCAAACGTAAGCAGAATCTATTGGCCCTTCAGATGGGGTTAAGCAAAACCACGGTGAAAAGGGTGTTAAATGAAGACTTAGGGCTTCGGGCATATCGAAGAAAAACAGGACATCGTTTGAATGCTCGTCTAATGAACCTGAGACTGAAGAGATGCCGCGCTTTGTTGAAGCGATACGCGGGAAAAAAAAGTGTGTGTGTCCGCTCCGACGTACGACTGGAGTTTACTGGATATAAAAAATTAAACGAAACAATACGAGAAATAGTTCTATATTACGACAACACGATACACTACAGATTATTAACAAATTAACGAGACACAAAACAAACGACTAACAAATATATGAAAATACAATAATGAGAGAAACGCGCGATCAGTACGAGGCTTTGTGGCGGACTGCCGGCGCAGCAGCCCGGCGCGCATTTCGTGTGACATGCGCAATCAGGCGCATAACGCATTTCGTGTGACATGCTAGTACGATTTTGGTCCCCATAATTTTCATACCCCGGGCCTATATATGTAAATCGATTCTAAAGGAGTAAACTCCAAAAATCTATTTTAACGAATCTAGCTGTAGGATTGAAATGATTTTAATAGACCTAGAAATATATTTTTTTTGCGCATCGAATATGGTTATTGCCTATCATTTATGTACAAAGCAGTTATTGTCGCTTAGTCACGTTTGCCTTTCAAGCGTCGATATGTTCTATCTATCATCTATTATAAATAAAAGTTTTTAGCTTTTTTAGGGTTTTTTACAGCTCTGGTTGGGCGGAGCAGCTTACGGCCTTATAATGTGGGCATTGTGTATCAACTGCCTTTGCCTTTCAAGCGTCGAAATGTATATTTTCTCATACTTTCTCTAGCGAGAAATCTACAAGAAACCTAGACACTTATTTACAAATGAACAGTACCGCCGAGAGATCTCTGCGAATTTGCATCGCTGCAATACCAAGAGTTTTTTACTCTTTGTGCTCAAACTTACTTTCAAAGGCAATCAGAGATGAGCTGGTGCAAAAATATTTTCTTTGTATTTTTATTTTTAATCTACTGTATTAAAATTATTCTAAGACAAAACTTTGCAGTATTTTCATCGGTTTTCACTAGTAGTAGACATAATTAAAACCATTATTACTGAAGGATGTGTCCACGAGAACTGTAAAGTATTGGATATGTCAATAATATCAATCTATTGTATTCGACGATACGAATACTTTGTAATTTTATAATTTTCTAATAGTATTATATCGATTTTGTTTAATCAAGTCTAATTAAATCGACTTTTAATGTTTTAACAAGCCAGCCAGCTAATAGTATATAGTATATAGTAATACTAGTAGGTCAATTCGTTTGCGAATATATTAAACCAATAAATAAAATAGTTATTATTTCGAAATCAGCTGAAGTCGTCGTGGCCTAGCAGATAAGACGTCCGGTGCATTCGTGTTGAGCGATGCACCGGTGTTCTAATCCCGCAGACGGGTACCAATTTTTCTAATGAAATACGTACTCAACAAATGTTCCGATTGACTTCCACGGTGAAGGAATAACATCGTGTAATAAAAATCAAACCCGCAAAAATTATAATTTGCGTAATTACCACCAGTAACCACTTAACACCAGTTGGGCTGTGAGCTCGTCCACACATCTAGGCAATAAATAAAAAAATATATATTTTACTATTCAAACTCGTCGATGAAGACGATTTCATTTTCAAATTACAAAAGTTTTAAAACCAACAACAAGAGTCAGAATGAGCCTTTATATGGGTTTTAATGTTACCATATTAAAAAATCTAAATCCACAAAGCTATTCCTCGTGTTCCTAGAACCGCCAACAGGTGTGGCCAGCTTAAGCTTCTATTTGTTGACGTAACAACACACTTTGATGTGGCAACACAACGTACTTTTACAAACGTTAACGTCTTAGTATACACGCTATATTATTTCCTGTCTCTTTTCTTAGAACTTTTTGATTTGAGTGTGGTCAGTTTTAAGTGATTTCCGTTTACGGAACATTCAACTGACATGCTTATAGTTTCAATAAGTTTAATCGTGTTATTTTTTATGTGCTTTTCCAATTTACGGTAGGCAAGAAAATCTTAATTCGTCCCGCGAGGAAGAACTCTAAAATTTTTCTTTAATGCCATAGTGTATATTAAACTTCGATCAACAATTGTAACAAAATCGGTAATTTTGTTTAAAATTTAATATTATTTATTAGTTTAAAGCTTAAAATATAACGTATACTTCATGTACTTACCGAAAGTAAGATACTCCGGCCGTTAAATTGCTTTTTCGGGCATTTTTTGCAACTTTTGAATACACACTGCGGCATTGTGAGACGGGTTGACATTGGCTGTGTCTGAAGTGAACTAAACAAAATAAAATTTCAAGTGCGCTGTTATTTAACGAGACGGATTTTTGCGCCGACCCGAAATCTAGTTACTATTGTTGATCGAAGATATTAAAGAAGTAATCTAATTAAATTAATGAAATTTACCGGAATAATGATTCAATATACATCGGGTCCTATTAAAATTTATGGCTGAACATTAATTTGTGTATAAGGGCATACGGCTCGGTTTAATGTGTTATTCGAATAAGAAACAATTAAAAGACAAGGGCGGAATGTGTGCACTGCGATTACAACTGACAAGCAGTACGCACTGGGTCGGAATAACTCGACGAATTTTTTGACGAAATCTCTCGAACGAGACCTTTTGCCAAATTGTTTGCAACTTTTTTAGAATCGTTGTGATTTCAAACTCGATGAAATGAAAAAATAAGTCCATAGAGACACAAACATATAAATGTATAGGATTCAGCCGGCGAGAGAATGAGATAGAACACATTAGTCGTTCTCGGTGCAGTGTTTTTTTAATACAGCGCCATCTATGAGATTTTTAATACTAACGTGTGTATGATACCTCTTATAGTGAATTTTAATTTAGGATTATACGTGAAGTTAAAATATCAATTCACAGAGGGCGCTACCTCATACTATAAAAGATGATTTACAATTATTTACTAATGACAAAATTTTACATATAGTTAGACATTTAGGATAATTGAGTCGTCTATTATCAGAGGTGGCAATCTGTGCATTTGGACAAAAAAATGTTATTGATATGTCAATACAGATTGATTTGAATATAATCGTCTCCTTCAAAGAATAGGGTTCAAAACCTGCATTAAATAAAGGTTAATACTTAACCTGTTATTTATCTAAGATGTCGTTCAGAAGAGTTTTGTGACTGCCAATGGAATACAAAGTCAATAATTCGTTTTTCTGATTTACCAATAATTGTCTAAAAGTCACATTGCCGGCTTTGATAATAGTGGATTCAATTGTATTTTAATTTTTGAAGGTTTCACTTCTACTACGTGTGAATTGCACACGTCTCTTTTTTTTTAGTTGAACGTACTATTAAGTACGCTGTTGCTCATCCACCCAAGGTCCGATCACTGCCGATTCCCACGGTAATCTTAAACCGAGCCTGACCTTTGTAAAGAGAACGACGATCGCACTGATTGAGCTTCTAATGTCCAATTTTAGCGGACAGGCAATATCAGCTCTATGGTCGCCCAGAGCTATAATAATAATAATAATAATAAGAGGCAGATAAAAAGACCAAATATTTGGACCTGGCGCACGAGGTGACCGACATGTGGAGGGTGGTATCTACAGAAATAATCCCGGTAGTTGTGTCGGTGAATGGTTTGGTCCCTAAAAGCCTCTCAAAACATCTCGAGAGGCTTGGTCTCAACAAAAAGTCGGTGGTGGCCCAAATGCAAAAAGCAGTCTTGCTCGACCATGCCCGTATAGTTCGCCGGTTTCTCTCCCAATAGTCCCTAACGCTCCGGCCGATTGTTGCCCACCTCGCCGGAGTGTGTCCTGCCGTCTTCCCAGGCGTGGCAGTGTTTAATACACTATAATAATAATAATAATATTTTTTTATTTACTACATAAACTCTTAAATCATGACCTAGAATACTATTTACATATTTAACAAACTGAGAGATTACGCAGATGGCATCAACAATATAAAATTAACCAATGATCCTCACACTAGGCATAGCCTGTATCGTGAGGACCAAAATGCGATTTACTGTATATATAATTGACCTCAAAACGACATCACTATTATTAATAATTATTACGCTCAAAAACATGCGATACAAGATTTAACATATAAGATAATTAAAAAATTTTGAGTAATAAAAATAACACATCAAACAATTACACATATGTGGGGAGCGTAGACATAAACAATTATAAAATAAATTAATAAGAAAAAAATAAACAAAAAGATACAAAATTAATAAATCTACTGCTATTTCTTGCTTTTAATTAAGTTCTCTGTGTCCATATAGTTCAATGTAAGCAACCATTTTTTCACTAGTGGTTTAGCTTGCCTAACCGTTTTGTGTTTTAGGTTTTCATTACAATGTCTAATAACCGCGTTATAAATATAGATCTTAGCAACATCTTGAAATAGATGTTTTTGGATAGATGGTAATTTTGTAGCTGTCAAAGTTACAGGTAATTTGTAAACCCTGCGTTTAATCAAGGAATCGTACATTCCAGAAGAGAGCACCGCTCCATGTATCAATAAAAATATTTTTAAAATGAATAACTGACGCACGTTGAGAACTTGACTTTCCCTGTAAACGCGTTCTGTAGAGTACCTTCGAGGTTTATTTAGTATCACCTTTAACACTGAACGCTGAGCTCTTTCTAATTCAATTAGCACAGTTTTTGAGGCAGATCCCCAACAGATGATACAGTACATTAATAGGGATTGGCATAGTGCGAAATATACGGACTTGAGAGTATCAAAACTAGCCACGTCACGTAGATTCTTCATGACGTATACACATCTTCTGATTCGACCAGATAACTCCCGAATATGTGTCTTGAAAGACAGCTTTTCATCCACTATGACGCCAAGATACTTTATTTCATTAACTCTTGCAATCTCCTTGCAATCACACGATGGATCAAATCCATCGCAAACGTGTATTTTAATACTCGTAGATGCTGAAGCAGACATTGAGGTTTTGCAAAAACAGATGTACATGCTTTTCCTTGTATTCAGTGTCAAAAGATTACATTGTAGCCATTTCTGTACTTTGGACATTCCCGCCTCAGCAATAGAATGAACATCATGCCATGTTGATCCGCTAAATATAATTGCTGTGTCATCCGCATAACACAGAATGTCTGCGTTTGTTAAAGAAAGTTCAAAAATATCATTAATATATAATATAAACAAGGTAGGCCCCAGAATACTACCTTGCGGGACACCATATTGGTTAGTCTGTAGTCCACTGATTATAGATCCGACCTTAACACACTGTTTTCGTTCCATTAAATAGCTAGTGAACCAATTTAGAGCGATTCCGCGTATGCCTAAAGTATCTAACTTCTCTAGTAAAATTGGTACGGAGACAGTATCAAATGCCTTTGTTAAATCAAGGAATACGCCAATACAGAATTTTTTCTCACTTAGTTTTGACGACACTACAGTTTTTAATAAGGATACAGCATCGTCAGTAGACTTCCCCTTACAAAACCCAAACTGTCTGTCAGAAATGAGATTTCGAGATTTTATGAATTCAGTCAGTCTTATATTTACCAATGCTTCGAGTAACTTGGAAAAAATACACAAGAGTGAAATAGGGCGGTAGTTATCCACTTTATTTTTAGGTCCACTTTTATATATCGGACAAACTAACGCTGTCTTCCAAGCATCTGGAAAAGTTCCCGCTTCAAAACTACCGTTGAAAATTATAGTTAAGGGCTGAAGCAATTCGTCTTTAATATTTTTGATTAAAGAGTTATTTATTGCATCGATACCTGGTGCTTTATCATTAGAAAGATTTTTAATGAGAGCTTCGACTTCTCTGTGATCTGTAGGATGCATGAAAAAGGAGACAGCTGCCGTACGGGAGATTTTTACAGCACTCGCCAATTCGCATTCAGACTTTGACAAATCCTGTAGTATTTTATCTGCCAGTGTTTGTCCAACGGTTGAGAAGTGGGTATTACACATTTCAATGGATTCCGATATATCATGACTGCCTTCCAATGACAACAGTTCAGTGTTTTCAGTTTTAGTTGTCTTCATATTGCATATTGTTTTAATAGTTGTCCATAGTTTTTTCGGATTCTTTTTAGATTTTTCCAACTCGGCTGTTTCATACTCTGCCTTCAGCTTACGCAACAAAGATATGAAAAAATTTCGATATCGAGTAAAAATAAGCTGTAGATTCTCATTATTTGGATTATTTCGAGCTTGCATATGAAGTTTGTCACGATGGCGCATGCACCGCATAATTCCTGGAGAAATCCAGGGTTTCAAATTATATTTAGAACGAGACACTTTTAGAGTGCGTGAATGCTTTTCGAGGATATCCGATAAAACCTTGGTGAATACATCATTTGCTTTGTTAATATCTTTAAAGGAACACAACTCTGACCAATCTACAGATTTAAGCTCTTCCTTAATAGCTACGATATTTCTTTTTAGTATAAATCGATCAGGTTTTTTCACTTTATCCCTGCCTAGGTTTATTCCAATCATTGCCATGTAATGGTCAGTAATCGAACTTTTACACACAACACCAGTAATACAAGTATGATTTATGTCTTTCACATATATGTGGTCAAGGCATGCAGACTCTCGAGTGGGCTTAGTTATAGCTGATAGAAACCCATTTTCTGCCATGAAGGATACGTATTCAAGAGACTGCGCATTCGGTAAGGTATCTAGTATATTGATATTAAGGTCTCCAACTATGATTATAAGTTGGTTACCTAAACCTTGTACGCAATTATCTAATGCGGTAAGAAAATTATCCAAGTTTCTATAAGAGGGTGAACGATAGATGCCTAGAACTACTATGGACTCAGATAGTTGAATCTGTAAGCAATCTGCTTCCTCGATTAGAGGTTCCGACACAGTAACATTCCATGAACATTTGACATAAGTGACTACGCCACCATTTTGATTACTGCATTTAGTGGTATGGTAAGCATTATATCCCGGCAACTCTGGAACAATTGTAGCTTCATTTAACCAACACTCTGTAAGTATTATAATATCGTAATGGATATTTAGTCTAGACAAATGTACAAGAAATTGATCAAAGTTTCTCCTAATGCTTCTAATATTAAAAGTTAACACCCTAAAGTTACGATTTTTCAAAAATAGACTTTTACAATTCTCCGGTTCATCTATGACCTGACAATCGATTTGGATCGAATCCAAGTCTCCGTCAATGTCATCATTTATATCCATGTGTAATAAAAAACATTCCAAATACGCAAAGAAATGTTCACCAGTAGCATACAATGCAGCGCCATTAATAGCATTAATTTTACATTTACATCGGAATCATTTAAATGATCATATGTACGGAAAATATTATTCTCAAATATAAGTAAAATCACTGGAAGTAAAACAAATCCCACAAGCAAAGACCATAAAGAACTGTGATCTATATACAATTTTTCCAAGTTATACAGAGTACAAATATATAGTAAACATACGTAATCCAAATTAAACACTAAAGCTCTAGCAAGACAATCAGTGAAATGAGCTATACACACACTAATTATACTGTTTATACATAACGAGAAGAAATAGGGAAGGTAGTAAAAAAGAATATGCTCCTTAGTTTGCACCACTGGATTATCACACAGACTGTTATACCTCGATATTGTTACATCCGACAGTAGTTTTCGTGTTAGCAAATAACCGATCCAGATCACTTTGGCTTCGCAGTTGCACTGCTGCATTCCCCTCACGCCGCCTGACATATATAGCGCCACGGTTACACCAACAATAAGCGTACCCTTCTTTCTTCGCTCTATTTCTAGCATCTCGAAATAAGATTCTATTTTCTTTAGTAAGCCTCTCATTGAAATATATATTTTGTGGTGTTCCAGGGGCATCCAAGTCATTACTTTTTATATTCCTACGTGATTTAGATGCTTTTAGTATTTCGTCACGCTTAGATCTACGCAGCAAACGAACAACAATTGGTCGCGGCATCCTATTTTGAAGTTCAGTTAAGCTAGGAGGAACTGCAGAACGGCGAGGCCCCACCCTAGTGATCCAGTCTACATCTTTCTCATCCAGTTCGACACCCAGCTTCTTAGTTGCAAGCTGAAAAGTATGTTGCAAATTCTCTGCTGGAGACTCCGGGATTCCAATCAACTCAATTTCATTTAACAGAATATTTTGAGCCTGTATGTTTATATCACTTTGTATTTGAGATACCGCCGATTTATGATTCGTGAACTCAAGATCCCGTTTCTCTAGGTACTTCATACGGGTATCGTTGGCCTCAATTTTGGCCATAAGTTCTTCCATACGGTGATGAGAGTAATTTAAGGATTGAGTTACCTCTTCTAGTCTCATACTTATTTTAGAAAGTTCCTCTGTCAGTCTTTTTATGTCATCCTTACTGTTCTCTGCAGTGGGCTCCTTCTTACGGGTCGTTATATTTTGGCCGTCATATGTATCTCTTATAGGAGTAAGACTGTTATCACCTCCTTTTTTGTGTGCAGCACAACAATCAGGACACTTCCAAATCTTTTTTCGATCTACAGGAACCAGAGAGATGTCTATACAGAGAGGACAGAAAATTTTCGTACAAGATGAGCTGGTACAACGAATAGAACCTAATTCTTTCGTTACCTTTAGACAACCGGCGCACTTCATTTTTAATTTAATTCGACTGAAAGTGTGTATAGTCAAGCAATTGATCCGTTTCCCTCACAGAGACAAACACGGTATGATTTCTCTCAAGACTGTTCTGCGTTACTAATCTTTGCCAAAGACGTCACAGTTTCGATTTAGTGCATCGTATAATGCACCTTACGCTAATGTAGTTCTTAATACTCGTGTATATTAACGAATATTGCTTGCGCGTAGCGCTTGTACTCGTAGCACACGTAACACTACCTACAACGACTTTTTTAAAAACACATGAAATTAGTTCGTTAATACACTTATTTTTGCACAGTTGGACTGTAAAAATATAAAAGCACTGAATATTCGCGAAAAACTAAAACACTGCAATACTTTAAATGTAAAAATATACTGTATCTATGGCCAAAAATTTGATTTATTGCGGAGCGGTTTTAACAAAGTGTTTACTGTCAGAATGAGGTGTCAAAGACCTGAAGAAAGAGCTGAATATTAAAATAGAATA